>NC_083357.1:108661075-111161075 GCF_030254825.1 Meriones unguiculatus
TACCTCAAGATCCAGCTATACACTTCTGGGCATATACCCAAAAGATGCCCCACCATTCAGTAAGAGTAATTTCCTAGATTTCTTTTTTATACAGACACAAAAGCCTTTGACTTTTCTTGACAACTCATTCATAGATCAGTCAATTTAATATCAAGGTAAATTTACTGATCAAACTCCTAGTAAGGCATTTAATATACAATTCTTCATACTAAAGATTCAAAATTAAGAATACTATTTTTAAAAAATTTCATAAATTTTGTGATTCTCTTCAAATAGTTTTTATCCAGCAATATTTATCTCTAATCAAACATGGTATGAATGTCAAAGATATCAGATGTATGGATGTAGACAAATTACTATCTTGTAAAATCTAGGAAATTTGTTAGATTTCAATATTTTTGTTCTCACAGGCTTCTGTGTTCTCTAAATTCATTTTTCTCATTTTCATTGTACATTTCCTGAACTGCCTATCTCCACTCAAGGTTAAGTTTCTCTGAGGCAGCATTTCCATTACCTTCTTTTTTATTTCTCCAATATGTTCCTTTTGTTATTTCTACATTGCATTCTTTTGTCAATTTTTAAAATAAAATATTTTAGCATTAGTTTTTTATTTAAACATTCCATCTTCTGGAAATTGAAGTTGGTATCATGGAAATACAAGATGCTTAGTTGTAACCATTCATAATTTTAAAGCTTCTAAGTTTTAAAAAAAATCTCTATTTTATTATTTTCATTTATAAATTTAATTATTTTGCAAATATCAATTTTAAAGAAAATGAAAATTAGCTGGTTTAGTGGTGCACAGTAATAAGGAAATAGTGAAAAAGATGAAACAAAAAAGATCGGTAGTTTGGGTGAGTTTGGGCTATACTTGTGACTAAGAGAATGCTAGTCAGATAAGGACCTGTTGGCCCTGGTGGCTCATGTTTATACCCACTTCAGGGGAAATGAGACAAGGGATTGTTGGACTCACTGACGAGACAGTCTATGTGTTTAATTACAGCCTACATGTTTAGTTCAAACTGTGTTTCATAAAATAAAAATGTGGATGAATGGAACCACAAAAGTAAAGTAATCTACAAGTGTGTGTTAGCCTACATACAGTCATACAAAGGTAAGCACACATATATGTGTACATGAAGACACACACAGATTAAATCATATCAAAGAACTTGCATGATTTAATACTGGTTCCATTATAATTATTAATACCTTTTAAAATTTAGCTTGTAGTATTTGTTGTCATAATATAGACTATCAACTTGTTACTAAACTGTTATTAAAAATAAACATTTAAATAACTATACAATTTTTAATTTTTATATATTAATTACAGTTTATTCACATTGTATCCCAGCTATAGCCCCCTCCCTCAATCCCACCCAACCCAACCTTCCCTCACTCATCTCCTCCCATGCCCCTCTCCAAATTTTTTTAATTTTTAACATTAGATTAGAATGGCATAACCCTAGCTTTAACATTTTACTATATTATATACTTTTAAATCTTTAAAATTAACTTTTATTTGCCTGCTTCAGTTATTGTCTTGATGGCTTACTGCCTTTGTCTGCTAACCTTGGCTTAATCCTGGATGCTTTCTAGTCTCTGTATAATGTAATTTAGGCCTAGAATGTTTTCAGCCTCTGAGACTTACTTCTTAATAATCTCACTCTTTCTTGTACTTACTGAACTCTGGCTGGCTGGTTCAACTGAACTGTTCTGGCTTAAACTTCTCTCCCAGCTGATTTGTTCCATCTGGCTTCTCTCTTGATCCCTGAATCACTCTGCTTAGCCTCAATTCAACTTCAGCAATATGTTCTAATCTGGCTCATTCTCATTCTCTGCTCATTGTGCCTTCACCTGCATCTAGCTTGTCCTCTCTTCACCCTGTCTCTGTATATCTCTCATACTAAAACTGCCTCCCCCCCCCTCCATTACCCAGTAAGTAGCTTCCCTTTTCTTTCTCCTTGGAGTTAGGCATATCCTATTCTGTCAAATTTTCTCTGATCCATCACTTTTTTGGCCATTCAATCAGACATGGATGCTTTGTTCTACAAAACATCTTTATCTTCATTTTGGGTGATTAAAGGCATGTACTACCATGTGTGGGTGTAAGCTTTTCTTTACTGGAAAATTGGTCTATACCGGGCTGGCCTTGAACTCAGATCTGCTTGTTTCTCTTTCTTGGAAAAAGGAGTGTTTGTATTCCAGTCAGATCACACAGACCTGGAATGTCTTTGAATGTCATCTATTTAGAATATGGCAGCCATATTCTAAATTAAAATTCCTCTACAGGAATCTTTAGGAACTTAAAGTGAATTAGAGCATGCTCAACCTTAGGTTTAAAAAATAAGAGGAGGAATATCCTGAATGAAGAATCCTAGAAGCAGAAAGACACACATGGTATATAATCACATATTAGTGGATATTAGACATATGTCATAGGATTATCATGCTAAAATATGTACATCTACAGAAGCTAAGGAAGAAGGCGTACCCAGGGTAAGATGTTCAATGCTAATTCAGGAAAGCAAATGGGATAGACATCGGAAGAGGGCAAAAACCAGTTACAAGTCAGGAGCCTACCACAGAGGGCCTCTGAAAGTCTTTACCCAGCAGTGTATCAAAGCAGATGCAGAGACTCATAGCTAAACTGTGGGTAGAATGCAGAGAAACTTATAAAGAAGGGGGAGATAGAAAGACCTGTAAGGGACAGTAGCTCCACAAGGAGAGCAAGAGAACTAAGAAATCTGGGCCCAGGGGTCTTTTCTGAGACTGATACTCCAACCAAGAACCAAGATAATCTAGAAGCCCTGAACAGATGTAGGCCATGGCAGCTCAGCCTCCAGGTAGACCCCTATTAAGGTGAAGAGGGGCTGGGGTGGCTGGCTTTTTGATCACTTCCCGCTGATGGTGGAGCAGCCTTATCAGGCCACAGAGAAAGACAATGTAGCCAGTCCTGATGAGATCTGATAGGATAGGGTCAGATGGAAGGGGAGTAGGTCCTGCCCTATCATTGGACCGGAGAAGGGGCATGGGAGGAAAAGAGGGAGAGAGGGTGAGATTGGGAGGAGATGAGGGAGGGGGCTATAGCTAGGATACAAAATGAATAAATTGTAATAACTTAAAAAAATAAAGGAGGACAAATGATAGTAATATTCAATATATATTTCCTTTTTTAATTTCAATAAAAGTTATATGAAATATGTGTTGCCTTCAGGTATAGATTGTTAGCTTCAAATACTCATGAGGGTCCTAGTGAATATTTTGATTTGTTTCTGAGACTCCTCTCCCAGGTTATAGAAACATTCTACACAGATGAGTAAAAAATGTGGTATAAATGTCCTTTTTTAGCTTTAATATGACTTTTTCAAGAAGTTGAAACTGGTGGTCAGTTTAGAAAAAACCTGAGTTGGAAAGACACATATTATATTTGTTCTCAAATTAAGAATAAATATTTACATATCCACATAGAGAGATTAATATATGATAAGCATATAGATGATAGATTGATAGATGACAAATAAATGATAGATTGATTAATAGATATATGGATAATAGATTATAGATAGATGAAGATACATAAATAGAAATATATATGCACACATATATACAGTAGATGAGTATTTTAGAAGACTTTGATGGGTAGAAAACAGCTTGATGCTTGAGTTATATGGGACAAGAAAGAGATTTAATGGCAAAAATGAGGACTATTTTCATTCCAGTATTGTCAGCAAGAAAAAGAGTTGGAATATAAAAGACTAAACTGCTAGTTAAATAAGAACCAGGATATTTAAGTTTATACATGAAATTTTTAACAAAGAAGTCCATGACTTTTAGCTGATTTCAAAAAGTTATAAAAATAGTCCAAGTGGACTAAGAAGTCAGAGGTAGTGTTTTCTTCTAAAAAGAGAAAATTATTTGCTCAATGTCCACTGCAGATAATTTCAATTTATTTTAAGGAAACTAGTTCTGACTTATAATTCAATCTTTTGTTTCTCAGCATAGATTTTGTCTGTTTGTATATCATATGGAATCCAGGGTTTAGGGAACAGCACCAGAAAGAGAAGACCCCCACCTAGTTCATGCCAGTCAGTCCCTGTTCCCCTTACTAGGGACCACACTTGGACACTGAACTGCCATGGGCTATGGAACTCAGTGGCTGGCTCTTTGATCTCCCCACCCTCTGTGGGAGGAGCACTCTAGCTAGGATACAGAGAAGGACATTGCAGGCAGTCCTAATGAGACCTGATAAGCTAGGGTCAGATAGAAGGCGAGGAGGACCTCCCCTATCAGTGGACTGAGAGAGGGACAGTGAGGAGATGAGGGAGGAAGAGTGAAATTGGGAGGGAATAAGGGAGGGCGCTACAGCTGGGATACAAAGTAATTAAACTGTAATTAATATAAAAATTAAAATTTAATAAAAAAAAGGACTCCACTTAGCTGGAGATCCAAGCAAATGCAGAGACTGAAAGCCAAACTTTGGAAACAGCACAGGGAGTCTTATGGGAAGAAGGAACATATAGAAGAACTTGGAGGAAACAGGAGCCCCACAAGGAGAGCAACAAAGCCAAAAAGAAGTTGGACCCAGTGTGGACTGCAGAGTCTGATGCATCAACCAAAGACCATACATAGAGAGAATCTTCACCCCCTGCTCAGATGTAGCCCATAACAGCTCAGTCTCCATGTGGGTGCCCCAGTAAAGGGAAATAAGACCATCTCTGACATAAATGCACCTTGATCATTTCTCCCTTCTGGGACAACCTAGCCAGCCTTCAGAAGAAGAGGATCCAGGAAGTCCTGATGGGACCTGATTGGCTAGGGTCAGACAGTAGGGGAGGAGAAATTCTGTCAGTCGACTAGGAGAGAGGGATAGCCAAGGAAGAGGGAGGTAGGTTGTAACCAGGAGGATATGAGGGAGAGGGATACAAAGTGAATACATTGTAAAATAATAATAATTTTAATAATAATCATAATAATAAAATAAAAAAGTATGGAAACTCTAACCCTTTACAGTTCTAAATAGTTGTGGCATTGAGGTGGATACGGATGGAATTTCTACTTTCTATTGTGCTCAAGTCAAATTTAAGAAGACAAGTAGTGAAGAGATGGTTCAGCATCAATGTGCATTTTTTCTTGCAGAGGACCTAGGTTAATTTTCAGACCCCAAATGCTGGCTCATAATTGCCCATGACTCCATTTGCAGGGATTCCAACAATAAAAAGTCACCTACTTAATGTTGCATATTAACGATGTAAATTTTAGAATACTTACCAGTGTAGTATTTAGAAAAATATGCATGGAAGCTCTATAAATATTTTCAAATGTTTTAACGTTTATCATCAAGCAAAGGGACTTTTCTTTTGTAAGGCCAGAAGCACTGGGTCAGCTTGGATAGGAAGATTTTCTTTTATTTATTTCAGAAAATAGTTGAAAGAGCTTGTAACTATAATAAAGATGGAAAGTTGTAAATAAATGAACCGTATGTATGAATCAATGTAGGACTCTTTAGATCATTGGAAGGTGGAGAGTCTGTGACATTAGTTAAGGAATTTTTTTTTAATCAAATGAACAGTTTAAAGAGTCAATTTCCTGTCATTTGATCTTTCAAATCAACCTTAATCTCTTGCACAGTGGAGACAACCTTGTATGGAGACAACCTTTTCCTCTGCAGTGAAGACCTGGCCACGCAAGTACTGGCCATGTGATTCTCCCTGGAACAAAGCCAGGTCTTTATTCACAGGTAATCTCCTGTTTCAGAGACCTCTGTTTGTGGACCAATCTCACCAAACAGGCTATTCCCAGAATGTTGAATTGGGACACCTCTTCCATATTCTTGGGATTGGCAAAGGGTGGAAAGATGGGTACTTCTGAGTCTTAAATTGATCCCCCAACAATACCCTTTTGGGTATCTGAGGGAATTTTCCAAGCTACCTGTTCAGGGTTTTTAGGAAGCATGCTTTCACCCATCTCTCTCATCCACTTCCTTAGGCTGTGTCTGTACACTTTGCTCTGGGTTCCATATTGCCCCTCTTGACTCTACCCCCCATGCATGCATAGACTAGGCTGGTTTTGACAACAGCAGGCACTAGCCATGCAGTTTTAAATTCCAACCTTCTGCCAGGTAAATTACATGGTACATCAAGATGTTAGTTTTGAAATAAAGGGGGTGGAGCCATGGCTTCCTCATCACCTTTTAGGTTTGTGCTGTTCAGTCTGTAATGATGCTGTGTGGTAGGATCAACAGGACTGCCAGTCTATGAACTGTTTCTATTATTGAAAGTTTTGGGTGTACAGAAAATTTTGCCATGTTTATCCTATATTATATGTCTAATATTCACTTATAAGTGAGTATATACCATGTGTGTCTTTCTGCTTCTGGGATACCTCACTCAGGATGATTGTTTCTGGTTTCCACCATTTGCCTACGAATTTCATGATTTCCTTGTTTTTAATTGTTGGGTAGTATTCCATTGTGTAAATGTGACATAATTTCTGTATCCATTCCTATGTTGAGGGACATCTGGGTAGTTTCCATATAAATGAGGCTGCTATGAAATGTCCCTGTTGTATAGTTGAGCATGTTTTGGATATATGCCTGGGAGTGGTTTGGCTGGATCTTGAGGTAGCACTGTTCCTGGTTTTCTGAGAAAGTGCCAGTTTGATTTCTGGAGTGGTTGTGCAGGATTGCATTCCCACCAGCAATGGAGGAGGGTTCTTCTAAGCAAGAAAGTGGACCCTGGGTAAGATGATCAATCCTTATTCAGAAAGGTAAATAAGATGGATATCAGAAGAGGGAGAAAAAAGGGAACAGGACTGGAGCAACTAGTCATAATGAGACCTGATAGGCTAGGGTCAGAGGGTAGGGGTTAGAGGACCTGTCCTATCAGTGGAGAGGGAGGAGGAGGTTGGGAGGGGTTGAGGGAGGGTTAGACAGCTGGGATACAAAGTGAATTACCTGTAATTAATAATTAATTATTAAAATGATTTAAATAAAAATAATAATAAAAAGAAATAGCTGGGAGTGGTGGTGCAGGCCTTTAGTGCCAACACTCAGGGAGGCAGAGGCAGAGGGATCAGTGAGTGAATAGCCAGCCTGGTCTACAAAGCGAATCCAGGATGACATGCTAGGCTACACAGAGAAACCCTTTTTTTGAAAAACAAACATCAAACAAAAAACAAAACATAATAGACAAGGCATGTACTAGTGTTTGTAGAAAGTGCTCACTGTTGGGTGATATGAATTGTAGTCAAGTTGATTATGAAATTTGCATTTCACAAATTTCCAAAGTGTCTGAACCTGTCTTTTAAGCAGATGTTGAAACATATAATCAAAGATTTTGCACAAATAAATGACATCATGTTTCTGACTCAGAGGCTGATATGCATAATAAACTCAGGACTCTAACATGACATGTTTATGTGTGAAGCAAAAGAGTTTGAGTCATATAAGACACTTGGCCAAGTGCCCTCTCCGAAAATTAATTAAATCAGGTATTAGACCTTTTCTAGGATGAGCTTTAGCAACTGGGATTTAACACGTAAGTTTTTCAGTACTGAAAAAAGAGCAACATCCCAGTAGTCAGAAAAAAAAAAAAAAAAAAAAAAAGAAAAGAAAATAACAATTGTGGATATAAAAATAAAGCATGAAATTGAGGAAGAGATAAATAAGTAAATATATTTATGCTTTTATAAGATGTTTTAAAGACAACATTTATAATTGTTTATATATAAAACATATGTAGTGGCTTTCCCACACTTGTATAAACACTTTAAATTAAATTGGCCACTATGATTCTTAGCGCAATTAAATTACCAATTTCTTCAAAATAACAATGAATTCTATTTCTGGTCTACAAAGAAAAAAATCTCTGTATGTCAACCCTACTCATTGACATACTTGTACTAAAATTCTTGCATGGATCCAAGCTGGTAAAGCTTACAAACATTGATTATTATTGAGTATCTAGAGAAGTTACCTTGGTGGTACACTTCAGTGACCTAGGTTCTCAGTTGATACATAGTTGGCTTGGAGTAGATCCAGATATGTCAGTTGTAGAATCCTAAATCTTAAGGCCATCAGTCTTCTCTTTCCCTTCAAAACACTCCATGTGCTGGGGTCTTTGTCTTATGTTGTCATCTGATCTTTCTATTTTATCTTCTATGGTTTAACCCAGACGCCAATAGCTTACTCCCCTCCAGATTTGTTTTGTTATCTACCGTTCCTTTTTAACCCTTAAAAACACGAAAAGAATAATTCATTCCTCTGTTCTTTGTTTATAGAGGAATCCCCAAATCCTTAGATAAACATCAACATCTTCAGCAGTGCTGAAGCATGTAGACATGGCTCTTACTGTCATCGTTTTCCCTTGATTACAGTTGCTTCTCCCAATGCCTTCTCCACAGTTTTCACATGGAAGAACCAGTATTTGTTATTAAAATGTGTTTTAAAAGGATAGTAAATCTAAATATAAGATGTCTATGACCCTTATTCACCATGTTTGGCAGGAGCCAATCTTTACCTAGCATCCTCACTACATCTTACATTCTGCATGGATTTGGGAAGTCACTATAAATTTATTTGGGCCAGAACTCTTCAGAGACTCATCCAACCTAAGTGATTTAAGCAGAACTTACTACAAAGAAAGATTCACCAAGCTCCTTCAAAATGAGTCATTCATGTTTAAAAGTGTGTTCTAAAGTGTGCGACTTAAATAGCTTATTCAATGAGCATTTAAAGTTACCTGTTATTACTCATGAATGGAGGCAGAGACATATATAACATAACTTACCTAACAAGAACACATGATTTTCAAATAAATAGAGCCTTAATATCAAGAGTGATTTTCCAATAAGTCTCATATTATACATGCAACTGTCATTCAACAAGGTCACACTAATTATTTTAACAAGCTACAATATTTATGGATATTCAAAGGCTTATAAGTCTATAAAATAGTGCTACTATTCATTATTCTTGGAGTATTTTGTGACAAGCTCACCATCATCTTCTTGATGTTTGGAAACAAGAGATATTATTTTACATTGAAAAGTCAAGAAATATGTGTTAGTATAAAATGTGCTTAGTAAAGAAATTACACATATGCTAAATCTATGTATCTTAAGTTCACAGAACAGATTATTTTTTAGATGTTAAATGTGTTAGTGATGATTTAAACATTTATTTTACAGCCATTCTTATGATATGTGTATATAACCATATGCATGTACAGTTTGAAAGATATTCATTAATGTTTTTATAATGATGTTCTTGAAAGATAGCTTTCAAATTCTCTGAGTATCCTCTATAACATATATTTTTTTAAATTTTTATTTTTCTTATCAGTTACATTTTATTAACTCTGTATCCCAGCTGTATCCCACTCCCTCATTTCCTCCCAATCCCACTCTCCCTCCCTCATCTCCACTGTGCCCCTTTCCATATTTTTATATTGAATTGAAGGTTGCTTAGAAAAAAAAAATATGTGGAAGGTGTAAGCAGGTGAATCTGTGAGTTCGAAGCCATTCTGGCATGTAAAGTGAGTCCAAAGCAGAGAAGGCTATACATCGAAACCCTGTCCCCTCCCTTTGCCCCTCAAAAAATACCTTCATTTGTCCATAAATAGTGCCAAACTCTCTTGGACAACCGTCTCCCAATAATGACATGAAGAATTTTATTATTTATAAAAACATAGGCCTTATAGCTTAGGCTTGTTTCCAACTAGCTCTTAGAACCTAATTAACCCTTTCTTTATTAACTCACCTTTGTCACATGGTTCATTACCATTCCATCCTTAGACTTCCTTTGTGTCTGGCTGGCAAAATCTCAGGGCTTCTCTTTCTTCCTACAGTTCCTACCTCTGCTCAGATGTCCTGCCTTTCCTCCGCTGTCCTGTAACAGGCCTTCAGTTCCTTATTAAGCCAATCAGAAGATGATGCAGAAGAATGTTTACAAAATATGATGCAGATGCTGAGCAATTAGAATAACAATGCCAAAGTCCAGATAGTACTCAGCTCTCTGCTCTTATAGAAATTAATATTTGAATAATACTAAGACAACATTTACTCAGTCCACAGGAATATTACACCAACAAATAAATAATATGCAAATGTTTGTGCATATAAAACAGAAGAAAATAAAGTGAGAGGTGAGCAGAGTAGGAAATCATCAAGTGAAATATTCTTTACAATATGGAGTCATTCATTCACAAAGCAGTGATAAATGTGATAACTGTATAGAAGCGTTTCTAAAACACAGTGTTGGAGATTAAAACATTCCAGAGTTTAATCAAACTAATGAGTACTTTGTATTAAAAGTACTCATGGTGAAATGCAACTTTTTATAGTTTCTGGTTTTTCTTTTTTTACTGTGTGTATTCCTTCAAAGTGTGCCCCATCACTAAGGCTCCCATTTTAATTCACTGAGACAACATTACTATTGCAATTTCGCAGGCATTAGTCATGCACTCATCTATCACCGGGTGTTTTTCTGCAAGATAAAAGTAGTTATTTTCAGCATTATTCAGAAAGTTCAAGGAAACATGTAAATAGTCATTTATCTTCCAGGTATGACTTGCTGTGATTCATCAGAAAAGGGAATTATATTGTGATATTTAAAGGAATTTCTTGGTATCACCATCATGATATAGTTAAGAAGCCATCAGAAATAAAATATCTTATAGATGAAATCCAGTTCATCACATAAACTATACAAATTAATATAAACTATCATACTATGTAGAAATAGTGCTGTTAAAATGCTTAAAATTAAATGTATTTATTTGTGTTACTGCTGTGATAAATGACCACTAACTTTCTATTTTATCGCAGTATGTGTTTGCATTTATTATTTTATTATTCTGTGGTTACACGTTCCAGCTCAAGTATCACTGAGCAGAAATTTACCAGCAAGGTACTCTGAGCATAAATCGCCAATGTCACAGTGGATCTTTGAGATGGTGGATATGAAGCCAACAGAAAAAAAAAATTACAAAACAATGTTTACTACATACAGCACAAGAGGAATAAAGCAGTGATCTCCTCGACAGAAAAAGCTTGGGGTTTTATTCAGGTCTCATAATGAAACATACTCTTAAGTTACAATGATGCCTAACCAGACATGGTTGGGCAATTGTTCTCCACATGATAGTGAGACACGTGGGTACACACACAAAAAAATATGTCTCCAAAAACAATTGTTTAATATTAACTAACAAAGTTTTCTGTATTTTTATATGTTCATTCAATATTTTAACACATTTTAGTGAATAATATAAATTTTATTATAAATGCAATATATTTATCTTTATATATATATAAATGTTATTTGAATAATAAGTAGAACAGTTCTCTTCAGTTTTCTCTTTTAATTAAAAAATTTCTTTTTTAATTAAAATTTTATTTAGTCCACATGATTGTACAAAATAATGCCAACTTATGGGGTTATCCAAGTAATTCACATAGATTTTATGTTCTGAAATCATTTATCATTTTTGGAGTACTGACTTCAGAAAAATCATTTACTAGGTCTGGATAATTTTGAAGTGATTTTGATTAAATGGGAAAAAAAGCAATTCACAATGACAAATTTACAATGACAAATTCACAAACATGGTCATGTACATACACAAACATCAACAGCACACATGGGTACCCAATGAACAAAAAACAGATGAAATTGTTATTAAGGACAGGATGTCATTTTTACCAAATGAAAAAAAGTATTTATAAATTTGAAGTTATGGGATGGTCTTGAGGGTCATAGGAAGAGATGAGAGAGAGAGCGTGGGATTGGAAGGGGAAGAAGGAGGGGGCTACACATGGGATACAAAGTGAATAAACTGTAATTAATATAAAATAAAAATTTAATTAAAAAAGAATTAGAAATAATAGTTGAGGATATTGCTCAGTTAGCAAGGTTCATAACTATATTCTCTAGCACCCATGTAAAAAGCTGGATACATATGGTACTACTGTTGAGGGCAAAAGAGGACCCTGGAACTTTCTAAGTGTCAGACTAACCAATTGGTGAGCTTTGTTTTCTGTGAAGGATCCTACCTCCAAGCATGGGAAAACAATTGAGGAAAGTGCCTAACAAGAATCTCTGGTATCCACATACATGCACACTTTTTAATCAAAAACATTTACACACACACACACAGAAACAAACACACTAAGTTAATAATGCTGTCTTTTTCCAATTGTGCATATTAAAGAACAATTCTTCTCATATCCTCATTAATTTTTCATAACCTCCCTCAGAGTACATATGTGTATGTATGATGCATTTCATTTCTAATTGCAACTTTTGGCTGCCAAAAAAGTAATTGAATAAACATTTTTCTGTACAGCTTAATACTTGATAATCCATATTTTGTTCTGTAGCTCTTGCCAATCCCCTCTTCACTTCCTGTTGTCCCCAAACTACCTTTCTCCTTTGTTCCCATTCAGTAAAGAACAGGCTTCCCAGGGACACAATCCATACACAGCATAACAAGTTACACCAAACCTTGGCACATCCCCTCATCTCAGTACTGGACAAGGAATCCCAGTAGCAAGAAAAGTTTCCCAAGAAAAGGCAAAAAAGTCAGAGACAACCCCATTTTCACTGATAGGAGTTCATCAAGAATACCAAGCCAGCGCAGAATTCTACCAGACCTTCAAAGAAGAGCTAACACCAATTCTCTTCAAACTATTCCACAAAATAGAAACAGAAGGAATATTACCAAATTCATTCTATAAAGCCACAGTCACCTTGGTACCTAAACCTCACAAAGACTCAACAAAGAAAGAGAATTTCCGGCCAATCTCCCTTATGAACATTGATGCAAAAATACTTAATAAAAAACTTGCATACTGCAGAAAGCACCTCAAAGACTCAACCTAGCAGTGCTCCAAAATAGATACTAAGACTCACAACCAAACCTTCCGCAGAGTGCAGGGAATCATATGAAAGAAGGGGAGTTTGATGTGGAAAGGATAGGAGCTCCACAAGGACCAAACGTATCTGGGCACAGGGTCTTTTCTGAGATGGACACTCAACCAAAGTCCATGAGAGGATAAAACCTAGAACCTCTGCTCGGATGTGACCTGTGATACCTCAGTAATCAATTGGTTTCCCATAGTAAGGGAACAAGGACTATTACTAACAGGAACTCAATGACTGGCTCGTTGACCTCCCCACCTCCCAAGGGAGGAGCAGTACTGTTAGGCCACAGAGGAGGACTTTGCAGCCAGTCTTGAAAATACCTGACAAAAGGGAGTCATATGAAAGGGGAGGAGGTACTCCCCTACTAGTGGACTTGGAAAGGGGCAGGGAGGAGATGAGGGAGGGAGGGTGGGATTGGGGAGGGAATGAGGGATACAGCTGGGATACAGAATTAACAAAATGTAACTAATGAGAAAAATAAAATTATGGAAAAGAAAAAAAAAATACTTGCAAACCGAATCCAAGAACACATCAAAGATATTATCCACTATGACCAAGTAGGCTTCATCCCAGGTATGCAGGGGTGGTTCAATATACGGAAATCCATCAATGTGATCCACCATATCAACAAACTGAAAGAAAAAAAAAAAACACATGATAATCTCTCTAGATGCTGAAAAAGCATTTGACAAAATCCAACATCCATTCATGTTCAAAGTATTGGAGAGATCAGAGATACAAGGCACATATCTAAACATAGTAAAGGCGATATACAGCAAGCCTATAGCCAACATCAAACTGAACGGAGAGAAACTTAAATCAATCCAACTGAAATCAGGGACAAGACAAGGCTGCCCACTCTCTCCATATCTCTTCAACATAGTGCTGGAAGTCCTTGCTAGAGCAATAAGACAGTAGAAGGAGATCAAGGGGATACAAATTGGAAAGGAAGAGGTCAAATTATCACTATTTGCAAATGATATGATAGTATACGTGAGTGACCCCAAAAACTCTACCAGGGAACTCCTACAGCTGATAAACACCTTCAGCAAAGTGGCCGGATACAAAATTAACTCAAAAAAATCAGTAGCCCTCCTGTATACAAAAGACAAAAGGGCTGAGAAAGAAATTAGGGAAACAACACCCTTCACAATAGCCACAAATGACATAAGGTACCTCGGAGTAACCCTAACCAAGGAAGTCAAAGAATTGTATGAAAAATATTTCAAATCTCTGAAGAAAGAATTAGAAGAAGATATGAGAAGATGGAAAGATCTCCCATGCTCATGGCTTGGCAAGATTAATATAGTAAAAATGGCCATCTTACCAAAAGCAATCTACAGATTCAATGCAATGCCCATCAAATTACCAACACAATTCTTTACAGACCTGGAAAGAAAAATTCTCAACTTCATATGGAATAACAAGAAACCCAAAATTGCTAAAACAATCCTCTACAATCAAAGATCTTCCGGAGGTATCTCCATCCCTGATCTTAAGTTGTACTATAGAGCAACAGTTTTAAAAACTGCATGGTACTGGCATAGAAACAGAATGGTGGATCAATGGAACAGAACAGAGGACCCAGAAATAAACCCACACACTTATGGACACCTGATCTTTGACAAAGACGCCAAAACCATACAATGGAAAAAAGATAGCATCTTCAACAAATGGTGCTGGTCTAACTGGATGTCTACATGTAGAAAAATGAAAATAGATCCATACTTGTCACCCTGCACAAAACTGAAGTCCAAGTGGATCAATGACCTCAACATAAAACCAGACACATTAAATCGGCTTGAAAACAAAGTGGGAAATACCCTAGAACTCATTGGTACAGGGGAAATCTTCCTGAACAGAACACCAACAGCACAGGCTCTAAGAGCAACAATCAATAAATGGGACCTCATGAAACTGAAAAGCTTCTGTAAAGCAAAGGACACCGTCATCAAAACAAAGCAACTGCCTACAGATTGGGAAAGAATCTTCACCAACCCTTTATCTGACAGAGGACTCATATCCAGTATATGTAAATAACTAAAGAAGCTGAAAAGCAGCAAACCAAGTAATCCACTTAAAAAATGGGGAACAGAGCTAAACAGAGAATTCTCTGTAGAGGAATACTGAATGGCAGAGAAGCACTTAAAGAAATGCTCAACCTCAGTAGCCATTAGGAAAATGCAAATCAAAACAACCCTGAGATTTCACCTTACACCCATGAGAATGGCCAAGATCAAAAACTCAAGTGACAACGCATGCTGGAGAGGTTGTGGAGAAAGGGGAAACCTTCTCCACTGCTGGTGGGAATGTAAACTTGTACAACCACTCTGGAAATCAATCTGGTGCTTTCTCAGACAACTAGGAATAGTGCTTCCACAAGATAAAGCCATACCACTCCTGGGCATATATCCAAAAGAGGCTCAAGTACACAAAAAGGACATTTGTTCAACCATGTTTGTAGCAGCTTTATTTGTAATAGCCAGAAGCTGGAAACAACCCAGATGCCCCTCAACTGAAGAATGGATGCAGAAATTGTGGTACATCTACACAATGGAATATTACTCAGCAATGAAAAATAAGGAAATCATGAAATTTGCAGGTAAATGGTGGGACCTGGAAAGGATCATCCTGAGTGAGTTGTCCCAGAAGCAAAAAGACACACATGGTATATACTCACTCATAGAGACATACAACATAGGACAAACCCACTAAAACCTGTGCATCTAAAGAAACTAAGCAAGAGAGAGGACCCTAACTAAAATGTCCAATCCCCATCCGGAAAGGCAAAGAGGATGGACATCAGAAGAAGAAGAAAACAGGAAGCAACCTAGAAACCTACCACAGAGGGCCTCTGAAAGTCTCTGCCCTTCAGACTATCAAAGCAGATGCTGAGCCTGATGGACAACTGTTGGGCAGAGTGAATGGAATTTTAGGTAAGAATTGGGAAATAGTAAGAGCTGGATAGACAGGGTCTCCACAAGGAGAGCAACAGAACAAGAAAATTTGAACACAGGGAACTTCCTTGAGACTCATACACCAACCAAGGACTATTCATGGAGATAACCCAGAACCCCTGCACAGATGTAGCCCAGGGCAGTTCAGAGTCCAATTGGGTTACATAGTAATGTGAAGAGGGACTGCCTCTGACATAATCTGATTGGCCTGCTCTTTGATCACCTCCCCCTGGGGGGGAGCAGCCTTACCAGGCCATAGTAGAGGACAATGCAGCCACTTTTGATGTGAACTGATAGACTAAGATCAGAAAGGAGAGGAGAACCTCCCCTATCAGTGGACTTGGGGAATGGCATGCAAGCAGAGGGAGGAGGGAGGGTGGAATTGGGAGGGGAGGAGGGAGGGGCTTATGGGGGGATGCAGAATGAATAAAGTGTAATTGATGAAAAATTTAGAAAAAAAGGGAAAAACATAATTTAAGAACCTTAAATGACTTTCAAAAGTGGAGGAAAACATGGAGTTAGTCAATTGACATGGAGCACGTCTCGCCCCTGGGGGCAATGGTCTCCTGAATCTACTCAGACCTCGGACACCACCACTGCTAGTTCTAGAACTGATGCAGGATGTTCCAAAGAGGGGGTTAAGGCTTCTCATAATATTTCCTATAAGCCCACACCTGTTTGTTTATATCCCCCATTTTTATTCATTATTAGCCAGATAGAGCCAAGTAATTGTGGTAATGATACTTGCTTTTTTGCCCAATGCTGGAATGCTAGTAAATTTAGGTATGCCCTGGTTACTCGCATGCCTCGCTGAGTGCCTGTGCCCGTTGATGCCCCTCACGCTATGAATCTCTTCAGACAGAAAAGGGATCTTGGAACTACAGCCACCATTGTTACTGCCATCTCATTGGCGGCTGTTGGAGCTACCACCGGGCATTAGCCATGAGTCATACTGGGCAGACTGCTCAGACCCTGAATAATCATTTAGCCAATGTAGCTCATGCCTTAGTTGTACAAAAAGGAATTAATGCTCAACTAAAAGGAAGCTTGATGGTGTTCAATCAGAGGATTGACCTCGTGCAGAAGCAAATTGATACCCTATGGCAAATCGCTCAACTTGGCTGTCAATGAAAATATGCTGGACTTTGAGTCACTAGCATATAACATGAGAATTTTTCCTGTGCTGCAAATCTGTCTAAACAATTGTCGAGCTATATTTTAGGTAATTGGACTGGAGAATTCGATACTACGATGGAGCAGCTGAGAGTGGCCATTGTCACAGTAAATTCTACCAGAGTGGATGCAGGACTAGCCACAGGATTATCATCATGGATTGCTGCAGCCATGAATCATCTGAAGGAATGGGCGGGCATGGGAGCATTAGCAGGCCTTCTGTTGTTGGTCTCCTTGGTTTGCCTGTGGTGTATATGCAAGATTAGAGTCTCACAACAGCATAATGCAGCCATGACCATTCAGGCCTTACAGCCATTGAAGCAGGACAGTCTCCCCAAGCATGGTTGGCTACCATAAAAAGCTAAAATGTTACGCTCAGGATGCGAGGCTAAGCACTGCACTCAGGGTCAGCCGCTTTGGACCCAGAGAAGAGCATGTCTGATTGCATGCGGGTTGATACCCCAGGTCCCGCCTCTGAGAAAAAGGTATCAGACGGGTCTGATGCTCTTTGGGTGGATGACACCTAAATGAACAACGGTACAAAGTCCCAATTTATTTCCAATATCAGAGATCAGACCTCTACTCTTGCCTGATGCGTCTAAAACAAAAAGGGGGAACTGTAGAGAGCTGCAGAATGCTATGCCTTAAAAGATGGAGCTGGTTTCTGCCTTCCACCTTCCCGATGGTGAGTGCTCTCTGTCACGAACAATTCCACATTTGGCTAAGGCTGAGGATCTGGCTTGCTTCCATGTATGTGGACCTATCTGCATTGCCCACGTGGCATGCTGAGGTTGGCTACCCAGAGGCTATTTAAGCTGTGTGCTGGCTTTCCCCGGGGTCAGATGATTGTTCAATGTTCCTGAATAAACTGCATTGAAAAAGAAAAAAAAAAAAAGAATACCAAGCCAAATAACTGTAACATATATACAAATAAACTAGCTCAGACCCATACAGGCTCTGTGATTGTCAGTAGAAAACACTCTTAAAAATATTTTTTTTCAAACAAATATACTATGACTGAAAATTAGTATACATAAAAAACTGTAATGAATTTTAAAATTCATGAAACCATTTTATATTGATACATTGTACCAACAAGGGAGTATGAAAATCTTGAACAGTCTTCATAGGACTTGGAGGGTGTCTATATAAATGCCTCCCTATATCAGAGATAGAATATCAGATGATGCCCAGACAGAAATGTGAATGTGGTAATATTAAAAAGAAATGGAACATTCCACTGAAAGCCATAAGGAAAAATGAAGGCTTTGTTAACACACGATAATTCATGGTTCACATATGCTGTTATGGCTGTTGAGAGAATGTGTGTGTCTGGGAAAGGTTAATACAAATTAAGCAAATTACTATTTTGTTTGACAACTGAAAATTTGTATTTATGATGATGATGATGATTGTGATTTATTATATACTCCTGTTATTTACAGTTTTTCAGAAAGTGACCTAAGACAAACTTTGGAGTATTAAAATAAAAATTGTATTGCCTACTTTTAAAGATTAATTGTTCATCATTTATCTTTTCCAACGTGTATTTCCAAATTATATATTCATGTGTGTTAATGTTATGTTGTTATAATGCTAAATGTTTAAGACATGTCACATATCAATCTACAACTATTTGACATAACACTTTTTAAATACCAGTATTTTACAGTTTGAAATAATAGCAGGCTCAGTTGTAAATTATAAAGCTAAAATGAAGACATTAGGGAGAACTTAGCACATGGGAACTGTTAATGAAAGAACAGTTCATATGTTATTCTGGTTAAAGCAACACTTCATTTTACCTTTGTTCTACTATGTACAGCTGGCATTCTTTGCAACATCCTTTGAGATTCAACAACTCAGTGTCTGGTGCCTTTAGAATAGATAGAAAGCACAAGTTCCCATTGTGGATGACTCAGATGAGGACTTAATAACTCAGTACTGCAGAATTTAGTAGAAAGTGGACATAAACTTTGTGAAGCATGTTACTGTGCTAAGAATTGTATAAAGCCAAACAAGATAATAATGATTTTCCCATGTGTACTGGCACGTGACAAAGGGGGCATTGTGATATTTTGCAAATATCGTTGTAATTCTCATTTTAGTAAATAGCAGAGCATTTTCAGTATGCTCATGAATAAGAAGTACCTGTTAGCTTTACTTCATTATTATTAAAATATAACAGTCAAATTTATATTTTTGGCTCCATTTTGCAGAGATTATAAGACTAAAGAGTGAATATTTATATAACTACAATATTACTTTAACCAAAGCAAAAGGTTATTACTAAAAAGAAGGTATACTAAAAATACATTATTTTTTTATATTTTTATGTTAATCATGGGTTATATACTTTGTATCCCAGCCTGTAGTCTTTTCCCTCATTCCTTCCTAATTCCACCCTCCCTCCCTCATCTCCTCCATGCCCCTTTTCAACTCCACTGATAAGGGAGGACCTCCTCCCTTTCCATCTGACCATAGCTTATCAGGTATCTTCACGACTGACTTCAATATCTTCCTCTGTTGCCTAGCAAGGTTGCTTTTCCTTCGGGGGGTGGGGGATGGAAGAGAGGTCAAAGAGCCAGCCATTGAGTTCATGTCAGAAATAGTCCCTGTTCCACTTACTAGGGTACCCACTTGGATACTGAGCTACCATGGGCTATTTCCAAGCAGGAATTCTAGGTTATATCCATCCATGGTCCTTGGTTGGAGAAACAGTCTCATAAGAGATTCCTGTGCCCAGATATATTTGGTCTTTGTGGAGCTCCTGTCCTCTCCAGGTCATACTAACTCTCCTTTCTTTTCATATGATTTCCTGCACTCTGCCAAAGGTTTGATTATGAGTCTCAGCATCTGCTTTGATACAATGTTAGGTACAGTCTTTTAGAAGCTCTCTGCAGGAGGCTCCTGTCTTGCTGTTGGAAATGTAAACTGGTACAACCACTTTGGAAATCAATCTGGAGCTTTCTCAGACAATTAGGAATAGTGCTTCCTCGAGATCCAGATATACCACTCTTAGGCATATATCCAAAAATTGTTCAAGTACACAACAAGGACATTTTCTCAACCATGTTCCTAGCAGCTTTATTCGTAATAGCCAGAACCAGGAAACAACCCAGATGTCCATCAACGGAAGAATGGACACAGAAATTGTGGTACTTTTACACAATGGAATACTAATAGCAGTTAAAAACAAGGAAATCATGATATTGGTAGGATCTAGAAAAGATCATCCTGTGTGAGCTATCCCAGAAGCAGAAAGACACACATGGTATATACTCACTTATAAATGGGTACTAGACCTATAAGATGGGATAAACATACTAAAATTGTACACCTAAAGAAGATAAAAAAGAAAGGCCCCTGGGTAAGATGATCAATCCTTACATAGAAAGACAAATGGAATGGATATTGGAAGTAGGAGAAAACATTAAAATTTTTTATCCATAAAAAATGCTATAACATCAGAAATCTATCATAATTACACAGATAAATAAGAGGGTCAGTATTAGAATTAAAATATATAATAAAAAGATTTGTAACATATACAGTAAAATGACTTATTTATGGTGCAGAATAGAGTAAAATCTTATAAATATTTCAGCTTTCATGAATTTCAGAAAACAACTGCGCATAACCACTTGTAATAATATAAGCCAAACCTAAAAACTAATAGAATATAAATAAAACATATTATGGAATGCAGTAACACATTGTGTAAAAATGAGTAGGATAGGGTCACTATTAAATTTAATGTAGGATTTTATATACAAAATCCTGTTAATAATGAAAGTACAGTTTTTTATTTTTATTTAAATATTAGTGAGTCAAAATATTTCTATTTCTTTAAATATGAATAATTGTGAAGTAGCTAATGTTTATGAAAGTTGATTTATGTGGATAGTAAGAAGGAGGAGTTAAATATTGGTCTCCTATTCATAACAGTTTGTGGAATTCTTTACATGTTACAAACATGTGTGCCAATAAATACTTTCATTTTTATTTAATTTTATTTATAAATTTATTTATTACATTTATTCACTTTGTATCCCAGCTGTAGCACCCCTCCCTTCTCTCCTCCCAGCCTCAGTCCCACTCTCACTCCTATTCTTCCTTTATTCCCTTTCCCTAGTCTCCTGATAGGAGACTATCTGACAATCTTTCTATCTGACTGTAGCCTATCAGGTCTCATCAGGACTGTCTGCATCATCTTCACCTGTCCTCTGGCAAGGCTGCTTCCTCCAACAGGGGAGGTGATCAAAGAGCCAGCCACTGAGTTAATGTCAGAGACAGTCCCTGTACTTCTTACAAGGGAACCCACTTGGAAACTGAGCAGCCACTGAGCTTCCTTTGAACAGGGGATCTAGGTTCTCTCTCCATGCATGGTCCCTAGTTGGAGTATCTGTCTTTGCAGAGCATCCTGGGCCCAGGTATTTTGGCTCTGTTGTTCTTCTTTTGGAGTCCCCATCCCCTCCAGGTCTTTCCATCTCCCTCTTCTTCCATATGAACTTCCACACAATGCCCAAATTTTGGCTATGAGTTCAGCATCTCCTTTGATACCCTGGTGGATAAATTCTTTCAGAGGTCCAGTGGAAATCACCTGTCCTGTCCCTTGTCTTCTCATACTTCCAATGTGTATCCTGTTGGCCCTTCTGAATGAGGATTAAGCATCTTCCCTAGTGTCCTCCTTGTTGATTAGCTTCTCTGTTGGAAGGAAAAGTTGGGAAAAGCCTTGACCTCATTGGCAAGGAGACTACTTCATGAACAGAACACCAACACCAAAGGCTTTAAGTTCAACAATTAATAAATGGGACCTCATGAGACTGAAAAGCTGCTTTAAAGCAAAGGACACTGTCATTAGAACAAAACAAAAGCCTACAGACTGGGAAAGTATCTACACCATCCTTATATCTGACAAAGGGCTAATATCCAGAATATATAAAGAATTCAAGAAGTTAAAAAGCAATAAATCAAGTAATCCAATTAAAAGCTGGAAATGTAAACTTATACAATCACTCTGAAAATAAATCTGGTGCTTTCTCAGAAAACTAGGAATAACACTTCCTCAAGATCCAGCCATACCACTCCTAGGCATATATCCAAAAGACGCTCAAGTAAACAATAAGGACATTTGTTAAACTGTATTTGTAGCAGCTTTATTTGTAATAGCCAGAAGCTGGAAACAGCCCAGATGACCCTCAAATGAAGAATGAATACAGAAATTGTGCTACATCTACACAATGGAGTATTACTAGCTGTACCCCTTTCCCTCTTTCCCTCCCAATCTTTCCTTCCCCTCCCTCATCTCCTCCCTGCCCCATTCCAAGTCCACTGATATGGGGTGTCCTCTTCTCCTTCCATCTGACCCTACCTTATCAGGTATCTTCAGGATGGTTGAAATGTCCTTATCTGTGGCCTAGCAAGGCTGTTCCTCCCTTAGGGGGGAAGGGGAAGCTCAATGAGCCAGACATTGAGTTCATGTCAGAAACAATTCCTGTCCCCATTACTAGGGAACCCACTTGGATACTGAGCTACCATGGGCTAGGTCTGAGCAGGGGTTGTAGGTTATATCCATGCATTGTCCTTGGTTGGAAAAACAGTCTCAGAAAAGAGAACTGTGCCCAAATATATTTGGACATTGTGGGGCTCCCTGTTCCCTCTAGGTTATACTAATTCCCCCTTCCTTCATATGATTCTCTACACTCTGCCAAAGGCTTGGTTATGGGTCTCAGCATCTGCTTTGATACACTGCTAGGTAGAGTCATTCAGGTGCCTTCTGTGGTAGGCTACTGTCCTGTTACTTGTTTTCTCCTACTTCCAATGCCCATTTCCTTTGTCTTTCTAGATGAGGATTGGTCATCTTATCCGGGTCTTCTTTCTTATTTATCTTCTTTAGGTGTACATATTTTAGTATGTTTAACCTATCTTATAGGTCTAGTACATAATTATAAGTAAGTAAAATACCATGTGTCTGTTTCTGCTCCTGGGATATCTCACTCAGGATAATGTTTTTCTAGATCCCACCATTTGTCTACAAAATTCATGATTTCCTTTGTTTTTAATTGCTGAGTAGTATTCAATTGTGTAAAAGCACCACAATTTCCGTATCCATTCCTCCGTTGCTGGACATCTGGGTGGTTTCCAGGTTCTGGCTATTATGAATAAAGCTGCTACAAACATGGTTGAGCAAATGCCCTTGTTGTGTACTTGAACATCTTTTGGATATATACCTAGGATTAGTATAGCTGGATCTTGAGGTAGCACTATTCCTAATTGTCTGAGAAAGCACCAGATAGATTTCCACAGAGCATTAGTAATAAAAACTGCTTGGTACTGGCATAGAAACAGAAAAGTGGGTCAATGGAACTGAATAGAAGACTCAGAAATAAACCCACACACCTATGAATACTTGATTTTTGACAAAGAATCCAAAACCATTTAATGGAAAAAAGACAGCATCTTCAACAAATGGTGCTGGTCCAACTGGATTTCTACATGCAGACAAATGAAAATAGATCCATATTTACCACCTTGCACAAAACTAAAGTCCAAGTGAAACAAAGACCTCAATATAAAACCTGATACTCTAAATCGGTTAGAAGAAAAAGTGGGGAAGAGCCTAGAACTCATTGTCACAGGAGACAACTTCCTGAACAGAACACTATCAGCATAGGCCCTAAGAGCAATAATCAATAAATGGGACCTCATGAAACTGAAAAGCTTCTGTAAAGCAAAGGACACTGTCGTCAGAACAAAATGACAGCCTACAGATTGGGAAAGGATCTTCACCAACCCAACATCTGACAGAAGGCTGATACTCAGAATATATAAAGAACTAAAGAAGCTAAAAGGCTTCACATCCTGAGCGTAACATTTTAGCTTTTTATGGTATCCAACCATGCTTGGGGAGAATGTCCTGCTTCAATGGCTGTAAAGGCCTGAATGATCATGGCTGCATCACACTGTTGTGAGACTCTAATCTTGCATATATACCACAGGCAAACCAAGGAGACCAACACCAGAAGGCCTGCTAACGCTCCCATGCCCGCCCATTCCTTCAGATGATTCATGGCTGCAGCAATCCATGATGATAATCCTGTGGCTAGTCCTGCATCCACTCTGGTAGAATTTACTGTGACAATGGCCACTCTCAGCTGCTCCATCGTAGTATCAAATTCTCCAGTCCAATTACCTAAAATATAGCTCAACAATTGTTTAGACAGATTTGCAGCACAGGAAAAATTCTCATGTTATATGCTAGTGACTCAAAGTCCAGCATATTTTCATTGACAGCCAAGTTGAGCGATTTACCATAGGGTATCAATTTGCTCCTGCACAAGGTCAATCCTCTGATTGAACACCATCAAGGTTCCTTTTAGTTGAGCATTAATTCCTTTATGTACAACTAAGGCATGAGCTACATTGGCTAAATGATTATTCAGGGTCTGAGCAGTCTGCCCAGTATGACTCATGGCTAATGCCCGGTGGTAGCTCCAACAGCCGCCAATGAGATGGTAGTAACAATGGTGGCTGTAGTTCCAAGATCCCTTTTCTGTCTGAACAAGCATGGTTGGATACCATAAAAAGCTAAAATGTTACGCTCAGGATGCGAGGCTAAGTACTGCACTCAGGGTCAGCCGCTTTGGACCCAGAGAAGAGCATGTCTGATTGCATGCGGGTTGATACCCCAGGTCCCGCCTCTGAGAAAAAGGTATCGGACGGGTCTGATGCTCTTTGGGTGGATGACACCTAAATGAACATCGGTACAAAGTCCCAATTTATTTCTAATATCAGAGATCAGACCTCTACTCTTGCCTGATGCGTCTAAAACAAAAAGGGGGAACTGTAGAGAGCTGAGGAATGCTGTGCCTTAAAGATGGAGCTGGTTTCCGCCTTCCACCTTCCCGATGGTGAGTGCTCTCTGTCAGGAACAACTCCACATTTGGCTAAGGCTGAGGATCTGGCTTGCTTCCATGTATGTGGACCTATCTGCATTGCCCACGTGGCACGCCTGGGTTGGCTACCCAGAGGCTATTTAAGCTGTGGGCTGGTTTTCCCCAGGGTCAGATGATTGTTCAAGGTTCCTGAATAAACTGCATTGAAAAAAAAAAAAAAAAAAAAAAAAAAGAAGCTAAAAGGCATTAATTCAAATTCAAGTAACCCAATTAAAAAATGGGGTATGGAGCTAAACAGAGAATTCTCTGTAGAGGAATATAGAATGGAAGAGAAACACATAAGGACATGTTCAACATCCCTAACCATCAGAGAGATGCAAATCAAAACGACTCTGAGAGTTCACTTTACACCCATCAGAATGGCTAAGATCAAAAACTCAAGAGACAACACATGCTGGAGAGGTTGTAGAGAAAGAGGAACCCTCCTCCATTGCTGGTGGGAATGTAAACTGGTACAATTACTTTTTAAATAAATCCGGCGCTTCCTCAGAAAATTAGGAATAGTGCTTCCCCAAGATCCAGCCATACCACTCCTACGCCTTTCCCCAAAAATGCCCCAACATTCAATAAGGACATTTTTCTCAACCATGTTCATAGTAGCTTTATTCATTATAGCCAGAATCTGGAAACAACCCAGACATCCCTAACTTGAATGGATTCAGAAATTGTGGTACATTTACACAATGGAATTCTACTCACAACTAAAAACAAGGAAATCATGAAATTTGCAAGCAAATGGTGGGAACTACAAAAGATCATCTTGATTTAGGTAATAGAAAGACACAAAAGATATATACTCACTTATAAGTGGATATTAGCAATATAATATAGGACAAACACAATAAAATATTTTCAATTAGTTCCCCAAAATGCCTTTTAATTATTTTTTTCTCATTTTACACCAATACCCTTTTGACATATTTTTAGCTAATCTCAATAATTTTCTTATTTATAATCATTTTGTTCAATTGTGGACCGAAGGATACATTGCAGAGGTGAAGGGCTGCTCATGAGGTGCTGCCTGTTACCTGCATAATGCTCTTTTTGTGTGATGTGCTGTGTAAGGAAGAAACCATCACACTTGACCTCATCGTCATCACGATCTAGATAATGGATTTAGTTAGAACTGATATAACTCCTTCATATTCTGTTTTGGATTACATTTGTGTCTCCGCTCATATTTGATTAAATTTCCATTAATTATCATTAAATATTCCTGTGTGCAAATGAAATGGCAGTTAGTTCATTTAACATATAATTGAGTTCTAATTGAGTAGAAACTGTTTCAGAGAACTGTTGAGTGCTTTCAAATGTAATATAATACAGGAACCACATTTATAAGTTTTCTGTACCTTTCTTCCCCCACCTCTGTTTTTTTTTTTTTTTTTTTTTCTATATAATGAAGAATTGTTACTGGTTTCCTTTGGTTGATACTCTAACTATCATTTTCATTCAGTCATGTGAAATCATTATTTCAGAAAAACATCCTACACCTCAGAATATCCTTTTTAATTTATATATTTTCATTTTTTTGTGAAAATATAAGTATGTCTAAATTTAAAAAAGAAGAGTCAATATGCTTTTTTGCTGTTAGAAAGCATATTCTTTTAAATATTGCTTCTAAATTACAAAAATTGTCTCTAGATAGTAGATAATGCATTGTATTTTGCCTGATCACAATCAGAAATCAAATATTTTCATTTTTCCTGTAAGTTCAAGATGGAAACTTCCATGTCAGGAAACTTAATGTGTAGTTTCCCATTTTTAAATCTATTTAATTTGAAAACACTTCTTAATTTTTCTTAAATTAATATTTTTGTTTGATCTTCATCATTCATAAATTTAACTTGGTTGTTTGTGCATTGTCTAGAATTTGTTAACTCAAGCAAGTTGTGGTTAAACTTTTTTTTATCATTTGTGGATAAGCAATGAGTAGAAAAATCTAGAGTCACTGTGATTCACAAAGCCCTCTTTGAATTTAAGCCCAGTGGAGTTTTATTTCCTCTATTCTGTTCTCGTGTCATGAATCAGTGTCCCTTTCATAGCACATTTCCTATTCTGTTGTTGTTGTTGTTGTTGTTTTCAGTTCTGCGGAATAGAGAAAGTGACATTAAACAATCTGTTAATGCTCTAATAACCAAATACAGTAATGGCAACAGGGACTGTCTCTGATATGAACTGATTGGCCTGCAGTCTGATCACCTCCCCATGAGGTGGGAGCAGCCTTACCAGGCCATAGAGGAAGACAATGCAGCCCCTTCTGATGAGACCTGTAGACTAGGAATTAGAAGGAAGGAGAGGAGGACCTCCCCTATCAGTGGATTTGAGAGGAGCATGGGTGGAGAAAGAGAAGGGAGGGTGGATTGGGAGGGGAGGAATGCGAAGTGAATAAACTGTAATTAATAAAAATTTAAAAATAGAAAAAAAAAACAAAAAGCAGTATGAAATGTAATCCCTAAATAGTAAAATAATACAAAATTATACAGTAAATTTTTTAGACCTTCAGAACTGAACAAATTTTATGATTGTGGATAGATCCTTTTAAAATTACAATATGGTTCTAATTCCAGATATTTCATCTGTGTTTTAGCTATCATAAACTTATGTTTGTATCTGTATTATTTACTCTAAGCATTTCTTATGTGAATGATTGCTATTTCATATCATTATATTTACTTGTGAATGTAATACAAGCCTGTGTGCAGGATGCCAAGTACCATTTTAGATTGACATTTTCTCTTTCTGATATTAATTCATTGGTTTATTCATTTTGCATCCCAATCATAATCACCTCCTTTCCTTCCTCCTGGTCCTATCCTCCCTCTCTCTTTTCCCCTCTTCCCCCTCCCCTACCCCCTCTCTACCATGCCAAAATATCACATGGAATCAGGACTGAGCACATCTTCTTTTACTTTGGTCTGGGAAGGCAGTCCCACCAGAAGGAAGTTGTTTAAAAACATACAACAGAGTTCTTATCAGACATAGCCTTGCTTCCCTATATCAAAATCATTTAATCTCCCTTGTCAGTACTGGATTTATATTTGTATATCAAGCCAAACTCAACACATATGCGAAAAAGGATCAACAGGACAATATACTTTCTCTGTGTGTGTGTGTGTGTGTAATGATTTATTATTTATTGAGTCAATGGGGTATGCTAATACATTCACAAGTTAACTTCACTTTTTATACTATTTTCTTGTTTGATAACCCCCAGACCCCCAAACTGCTTTTTGTTCTTTTTTCTATTTTTAAATTTTTTATTAATTACAGTTTATGCACTTTGAATCCCTCCTGTAGCTCTTGACCTCCTCCCCTCCCAATCCCACACCCCTTCCCCTTCTCCACCCATGCCCCTCTCAAATCCACTAATAAGGGGGGTCTTACTCTCCTTCCTTCTGATCCTAGTCCATCAGATCTCATTGGGAGTGGCTGCATTGTCATCTTATGTGGCCTAGTAAGGCTACTCTCCCCTCAGGGTGAGGTGATCAAAGAGCAGGCCAATCAGTTCATGTCAGAGGCAGTCCCTCTTCCCATTGCTATGTAACCCACTTGAACACTAAACTGCCATGGGCTACATCTGTGCAGGGGTTCTAGGTTATCTCCATGCCTGGTACTTGGTTGGAGTATGGGTCTCGGAAAAGATTCTTGTGTCCAGATTTTTAATTGTTGGCATGAATAATCATACTAAGACCAACAATGCCAACCTCCACAGTATTTAATGTTTATCTCCAGTGGGATCATTCTTCTGACCTCAAGAACTACATATATAAATTTCACTTGGATAGATATGACACAAGATAACAAAACATTATATTTAAAAATAAATTTGTCTTGCTCTCCTTCTAATTTGTGCTTTGTAGTTAATTCCATTTCTAACTATATGTAAGGAAAAATAATTCATCCCTGTTTCTGGTCTATTATTATTATTATTATTATTATTATTATTATTATACATTTTGTATTATTACAATTTATAAACTGTCTGTCACCCCCTCGATCTCTTCCCAGTGCTACTTACCCTCCAACTTATCCTCCATGCTCCTGCCTTTGTCCACTGATACAGGAGGTCCTCCTCCTTTTATATCTGACCATAGCCTATCAAATTTCATCAGGGCTGGCTGCATCATTTTCCTCTGTGGCCTGGCAAGGCAGCATCTCCCAAGCCGAGCTGGTCATAGAGCAGGCCACTGAGTTCATGTCACAGAGAGTCCTGTCCCCTTACCAGGAATTCTACTTGGTAAATGAGCAGGGTGTCTATATCTTCTCCATGCATGGTTCTTGGTTGGAGTACCAGTCTCTTCAGGGACCCCTGGACACAGGTATTTGGCTCTGTTCTCCTATCCCTTCCAGGTCTTTTTGTCTCCGTCTTCTTCCATAAGTTTTTCTGCCTTCTGCTCAAAGTTTGGCTATTAATCTCAGCATGTGCTTTGATACCCTAATGGGTAGAGTCTTTCAGGGGCCCTCAGTGGTTGGCTCCTGCCCTGTTCCCTCTCTTTTCCTATTTCTGATGTATATTCTGTTTGCCCTTCTGAAAGAAGATTGTACATCTTCTTGTTGTTTAGTGTCTTTAGGACTATAGATCTTCACCAACACTACATGTGACAAAAGGCTAATATAAAGAATTTATAAAGAACTCAAGTAGTTAAACACCAAAAAAGCAAGTAATCCAGTTAAAAAATGGGGTACAGAGCTAAACAGAATATTCTCAACAGAGGAATATTGAATTCCTTAGTCATCCAAGAAATGCAAATGCAAACGACCCTGGGATTCCACCTCACACCCATCAGAATGGCTAAGATCAAAAACTCATAGGTTGAAACATGCTCGAAAGGTGGTGAAGAAAGGGGAACCCTCCTCCATTGCTGGTGGGAATGTAACCTTGTGCAACCACTTTGCAAATCAATCTGGCACTTAGAAAATTAGGAATAGTGCTACTTCAAGATCCAGTTATACCACTCCTGGGCATATATATCTGAAAGATGCTAAATCATACAAGTACATTTGCTTAACATATGTTCATATATTCATAGCCAGAATCTGGAGACAGTCCCTGTTCTCCTTTTTAGGGAACCCACTTGGAAACTAGACACCTATAGGCTTCTTGTTTTCTCTTCACGTAGAGTTGCATCTGAAACCAATGCTTGTCAAACTCACAATATTTCTTCATAGTGCTGGGAGACTCCATGGATTAAAGTTTCATTCTTTGTTTTTAATTCAGCTCTGCTGTACTTGTACTTGCTTTCTTTTGTGTGTTTATGGGAGGGGAGGGGGGAGAAAAGGAAGAGAGAGAAACAAAACAGAGAGGTGGGAAAGGTGATAAGGTCAGGTTTTCAATTGTGTTCTTTTCAAAATTTATTTATTTATTTATAAATTACAGTTTATTCACTTTGTATCCCAACTCTAGCCTCCTCTCTCATCTCTTTCCTAATCCCACCCTCCCTCCATCATCTCCTTCCATGCCCCTCTCCAAGTCCACTGATAGGGGAGGTCTTCCTCTTCTTCCATCTGTCCCTAGCTTATTAGGTCTCATCAGGACTGGATTCATTGTCCTCCTCTGTGGCCTGGCAAGGCTTCTCCCTCTGGGGGGGGGGTACTCAAAGAGCATACCACTGAGTTCATATCAGAGACAGTCCATGTTTTCCTTACTAGGGTACTCACTTGAATACTGAGCTACCATGGGCTACATCTGAACAGGGATTCTAGGTTATCTCCATGCATGGTCCTTGGTTGGAGTATCAGTCTCAGAAAAGACCCCTGGGCCCAGATTTTTTGATTCTGTTGTTCTGCATGAAAGGTGAGATAGAAAGACCCAGAGGAGACATGCTCCACAAGGAGAGCAAGAGATCTAATTATGCTCTTTTCCACTTGGATAAACACAATTTCTATCATTACTCACTAAAAAGACAATGTTCATGCATCCACCTGTGGTTTCTTGCCCACATTCATTGACTATCTGTGTTTAAGTATCTTTTTTATGGGCTTTATTATGTTCTACTGGTCCATGTGGTTTTTTTATGAATGTTCTTAGATAGTTCAGTGGTTAGGAATACTAGCAGGATTTTTTTGTTTGTTTGTTTTGTTTTGTTTTGTTTTTCCCCCAGAGGACCTCGGTTCACTTTCAGACACCCAAATGGTAGCTCATAACCATCCATAATTACATATCTAAGAAATCCAAGTCCATTTTATGAAGTCTGTGGGACATCACACAAAATGTGGTGAGTGCACATACATGCATGTAATCAAAACACCCATATATAAAAATGAAGTGAACCTGACAGACTGTTTTAATTTTAAATGTTTTCCTGACTGTTACTAGAAGTGTGGTTATGGTAGAGAAGAATCTAATTCCATTGAAGGGCTATGATGCCCATCCATCTTACAGTGCCCATAGACCTTAGAGTGAACAGGAAAAGGTTCCCTCAAAGCCGTTACACAGTGGAGTAAGTTTAAGCACCCATCTGTCTCTGTTGACTCAGTAGAGGATGAAGTAATATACAGCTTATTACCATGGATTTTGTGTGAAACTGTTGATTTTCCAATCACCTTGCTTCATGCAACCATGATGAGGAAAGAATGGGAGAAGTACTCCTTTGTAATCCTCTTTGGACCAATGTGTCTTCTCACTCTACTGATGTCCTCATTATGTCAGACGACATTGACCTAGAATGGAACATCCATTGGAAGACATTTTATTTCAATATGGTTTCTTTACTAGCTCCCACTCCTTGACTTCATAGATCACAATTTTCTTGGGCTCTGATTTCTTACTGGCTCCTTGGTGTTTCTGTGTTTAGGCCTTCTGAGAACCCAGGATGGGGCAAATGCAATCAAATGAAGATGTCTGAAGGAACTCATTTCACACAACTCTTCAATAAGAAGCCCTTATTGAACCTGCCATTTTCTTTTCAGTTTTCAGTTATGGTGCTTTATATTTTTAATATGGACTATATGGAGAAATATAGCTATTATTTCTTATATACAACTTGCAATCTGTTTTTTCCCCTTTTACAGCAAATTTGTTATGTTAAGATTAACTTTTAAAATATTAAGTTTGGATGAATACTTTGAAAACTTCTTTAACTTGCATAATTTCATTAAAATATTTTTATCAATACACACATTTTAGTGATAGTTAAATATCCCTGTTTTTTAAGAGTTCAGAAGGCATCCAAGTATACTGGTGTATGCATTTAATCCCAGCATTTGGGAGGTAGAGGCAGGAAGAGCTCTGTGAGTTCGAGGCCAGCCTGGTCTACAATTCAAGTTCCAAGACAGCCAGGACTACACACAGAGAAACCCTGTCTTAAAAATCTGAAAAGAATGAAAAGAAAAAAAAAAGAGAGAGAGTAGATCAGGCTACCAGAACAAACCAGACTCTCACACCAAGGAAATGGACACATCCACGCCAATTAAAACAAATGTTCTCTTCCATATCTAGGAAGAGAAGTACTATATCTTAATTAATCTAATATGTGATTCAAATATTTGAGTGTTAAGTACAATGCATGATTTACAGGAATGTATTTGTGAACTGATGTGTATTTGTGCAGAAAATGTGAATAATGGCCTTAGAATGATGAGTTTAGAAATTACCTACTTTATTTTTGAGAATATGAATGAAATAATTTTTAAATCAGACACTCACTATAACATTTACTGTGGTTCAATGTATAGTTGTAGGCTTCACAGATCCTAAGACAATGTAATTTCCTCAGTATATAAAGGTAAATGTAACAACTTTGCCCAAAATTGAAGCTTTTTTATATGCCTAAGAATACAATGATAGAGGCATAAGCCTATTATCATATCCAGTAGGCCACAGCTGTAACACAAAACTGAACTCGAACTTTGTTTTCATGACTATAAGAATCACTACATGTCTAGCTAAGATAGCATAATATGGGAGATTATATAGTAATAACTTTCATTAGAAAGAAAACAGGTCATGTCTATGCCAAGATTTCAGAAAATAAAAGGTGATGAATTAGGACAGATACTGACAAGTAGAAGAATGGAACAGTTAAAACAGGGTAATGTAGACAGACTGCTAAGCCAGGAAAATTACAAGAATGCTCATTACCAATTCAAGTTGGAGCACTGGTTCTAAGGCTGTGGTGGTAACCACCATGGAGAAATGCATTCTAGAGTCAACAGAGTAACCATTTCAGGCATTCTGCATTTTCTGCAACACACTCAGAGAACTGATGAACAATACTGCCTTAAAGATGTTCAGCCTCAGAAAAGACCCCTGTGCCCAGATACTTTAGTTCTGTTGTGCTCCTTGTATATAGCCTGTCCTCTTCAGGTCCTACTAACTTCCTCTTCTTTCATAGGATTCCCTGCACTCTGCCTAAAGTCTGACATTCCAACCAAATCCCATTCATTGAGATAACCTAGAACCCCTGTGCAGATGTAGGCCGTGGCAGCTCAGTATCCAAGTGAGTACCCCAGTAAGGGGAACAGGGACTGTCTCTGACATGAGCTTAGTGGCTGGCTTTTTGAACATCACTCCCCTCCCTGAGTAGGGAGCAGCCTTACCATGCCACCAAGAAGGACATTGCAGCTAGTCCTGATGAAACCTGATAAGCTAGGGTCAGATGGAAGGGGAAGAGGATTTCCCTTATTAGTGGACTTAGAGAGAGGCATGGGAGGAGATGAGGGAGGGAGAATGGGATTGGGAAGAAATGAGAGAGGGTACTACAGCTGGAATACAAAGAGAATAAAATGTAATTAATGTAAAGAAATAAAAATTTAATTAAAAAATATGTTCAACAGTCATCCTAAGGAGGATAGATGAATGTTCTGCATGGTTATCTATTTAAAAAAAGTTTCCTCTTAATTTTCAGTAAAAAACAAATAACAGTTTAGATACCACATATGAAATAACTTTCACTTTCAATTCATTGGCTTACAATAACTTTAATCATGGTACATTTAGTTCTTTTAATTTAATGTTCAAATTATCTATTAAATTAAAACTACACTTGCAGTTCTTTTACTGATTTTTAAATCCTATGTTATAGATTAAGCATATATTATTTTACTAGATTATTTAGTCTTTGCTCCTTATGTGCCACTTAAAAATATTACTATTATTGTGTGTGCATGCATGATTAGGTCGAAGGGTCTCATATGCTATGGATACCACGTGGTTGTAAGCAAAAAGACTGGAGTTAGTTGCTTCTGTTTTTTGTTTTTTTTTTTCTTCCTATTTTTCTATATGATTTCTAGTGATCAGATTCAGAAGATATCACAGTAACCTGATTAGCCATCTCACTGGCTTCTGTGTCCACATTTGGAAATGTATTATTTTAGCCGTTTGTCCTCAAACTAGTACCGAATATGTGTCTTAGTGTTAAGAATGCAGTGGTGTCCATTCTCCAGGAGTGATAGCTGAACCCTTCATAACTCTGCTTGTTCAAGTCACAGAATTTTTACCCTCTTCACACTACACTGCTTGGTACAACTCTAGCAATTTGCTTTCCTTGGTACTGAATATTGCCATCTTCCTTGAACTATCACCTTTTGAAATATAACTTGTTTGATAGAATCTGCTAAATACTGTGAGCTTTGTGATTAACTCAAATTATCCGTAAGTCCTGCAGCTGGGTCTGTTTCTTCATGCATGGCAGATCCCAGAGACTGGACTAGGTTCAAAGTAGGAGTGTATTTCTAGCTGCCAAATCCTCCTTAATTAGTACAGGCTTGGTCATAGCTTGTGGTTTCAGAAGACAGTTCCAGATGCTATAATGCAATTAAAAAAAACTCTGAGGGACATTGCATGTATGAATAGGTCTGTTTTCTGCCTGATATAATGGCTAAAGCTTATAGATAAGCCAACCTGGAGTTAGCTAATTTTATTCCTCATCTACTCCAGTATTATGTTTGTTAGGCAGAGTACAGAACATTATCTGCTTGATCATACTCTGACCTTTTTCTGTGGTTTTGATATTTTGTTTTAGTCAATTCATCTTTCTTTACTTTGACTGCATTTTTAAAAATAATTAGCTGAATCAGAACTGAGAACAGTATGAATAAGGAATAATAGTTACTGTCACTTTTTTTTAAATTTTTTCATCAATTACACTTTATTCATTCGGCATCCCCCCATAAGACCCTCCCTCCTCCCCTCCCAATCCCACCCTCCCTCCTCCTTCTGCTTGCATGCCACTCCCCAAGTCCACTGATAGGGGAGGTTCTCCTCTCCTTTCTGATCTTAGTCTATCAGTTCACATCAAAAGTGGCTGCATTGTCCTCTACTATGGCCTGGTAAGGCTGCTCCCCCCCAGGGGGAGGTGATCAAAGAGCAGGCCAATCAGATTATATCAGATACGTCAGAGGCAGTCCCTCTTCACATTACTATGTAACCCAATTGGACTCTGAACTGCCCTGGGCTACATCTGTGCAGGGGTTCTGGGTTATCTCCATGAATAGTCCTTGGTTGGAGTATGAGTCTCTGGGAAGTTCCCTGTGTTCAAATTTTCTGGTTCTGTTGCTCTCCTTGTGGAGACCCTGTCCTCTCCAGCTCTTACTATTTCCCAGTTCTTACATAAAATTCCATTCACTCTGCCCAACTGTCACTTTTTAGGAAGAACTGAAAACCTGAATTTACAGGTCAAGTATTAAATAAAAGGTAAAACACATTCTTTCACCTTAAGAACAAATATTTGGCACTAAAATTTTTCTTCAGCCTTATTCTGAACTAAAATTTTGTTCCTTTTCTCAAGATTCTATTGGAGAAAATCAGTAGGAGACAAGTTCTATTTGTGGAAAATTAGTTTTACTCAGACTGTTGAATACATAACATAGTTCCATCATTAATATTTAAACTCAATAAAAATCAATAAAAACTCAAGATCAAGATACATGTGCAAAACTAAGTAGGACTGGAGCCAATATATATATTGAAGGCTCTTCTCTGAAAAGGTTAAGTAATGGAATTGATTTTTTAAATTTAATTTAATATTTTTCTTATTAGTTACATTTTATTAACTCTGTATCTCAGCTGTATCCAGCTCCCTAATTCTCTCCCAACCCCACCCACCCTCCCTCATCTCCTCCCTGCCCCTTTCCAAGTCCACTGATTGGGGAGGACCTCCTCCCCTTCCTTCCAACCCTGCTTTATCAGGTATCTTCAGGACTGGCTGCAAACTCCTTCTCTGTGGCCTAACAGGACTACTCCTCCATTGGGGAGTGGGGAGGTCAAAGAGCCTGGTATTGAATTCCTGTCAGAAATAGTCCCTGTTCCCCTTACTGTGGGAAACCAATTGGTTACTGAGCTACCACGGGCTACATCCCAGCAGAGGTTCTAGGTTATATCCATACATGGTCCTTGGTTGAGTGTCAGTCTCAGAAAAGACCCTGTGTCCAGATATTTTTGGTCCTTGTGGAGTTCCTATTCTTTCCACATCATACTAACTCCCCTACTTTCATAGGATTCCCTGCACTCTGCCAAGGGTTTGGTTATGAGTCTTAGTATCTGCTTCGAAACACTCCTAGGTATAGTCTTTCAGATGCCTTCTGTAATAGACTCCTGTCATATGTCCAATGCACATCCCATTTGTCTTTCTAAATGAGGATTGATTATCTTACCCCGCGTCCTCATTCTTGTTTATCTTCTTTAGGTGTATAGTTTTCATTATGTTTAATATCTTGTAGGTCTATATAAGCGAGTATATACCATGTGTGTCTTTCTCCTTCTGGGATGCTTCACTCAGAATGATCTTTTCTAGATCCCACCATTTGCCTGCAAATTTCATGATTTTTCCTCGTTTTTGATTGCTGAGTAATATTCCATTGTGTAGATGTACCACAATTTCTGTATCCATTCTTCAGTTGAGGGGCATCTGGGTTGTTTCTATCTTCTGATTATTACAAATAAAGCTGCTACAAACATGGTTGAGCAAATGTCCTTTTTGTGTACTTGAGCCTCTTTTGGATATATGCCTAGTAGTGGTACAGCTGGATCTTGAGGAAGCGCTGTTCCTAGTTGTCTGAGAAAGCACCAGATGGATTTCCAGAGTGGTTGTACAAGTTTACATTCCCATCAGCAGTGGAAGAGGGTTCTCCTTTCTCCACAACCTCTCCAGCATGTGTTGTCACTTGAGTTTTTGATCTTAGCCATTCTGATAGGTGTAAGGTGAAATCTCAATGTCGTTTTGATTTGCATTTCCCTGATGGCTAATGAGCTTGATCATTTCTTTAAGTGTTTCTCTGCCATTTGATATTTCTCTACAGAGAGTTCTCTGTTTAGCTCTGTTCCTCATTTTTTAATTGGACTACTGGGTTCGTTACTTTTCAGCTTCTTTAGTTCTTTATATATACTGGATATTAGCCTTCTGTCAGATAAAGTGTTGGTGAAGACTCTTTCCGAATCTGTAGGTAGTCGTTTTGTTCTGATGACAGAGTCCTTTGCTTTACAGAAGCTTTTCAGTTCCATGAGGTTCCTTTTATTGATTGTTGCTCTTAGAGCCTGTGCTGTTGGTGTTCTGTTCAGGAAGTTGTACCAATGAGTTCTAGGCCGTTCCCCACTTTTTTTTTCATCAATTACACTTTATTCATTCTGCATCCCCCCATAAGCCCCTCCCTCCTCTCCTCCCAATCCCACCCTCCCTCCTCCCTCTGCTTGCATGCCACTCCCCAAGTCCACTAATAGGGGAGGTTCTCCTCTCCTTTCTGATCTTAGTCTGTCAGTTCACATCAAAAGTGGCTGTATTGTCCTCTACTGTGTCTTCTAACAGGTTTACTGTGTCTGGTTTTATGTTGAGGTCTTCGATCCACTTGGACTTTAATTTTGTGCAAGGTGGGTCTACATGTAGAAAATTGGAGTTAATATTTTGATAAAATATTTTATATTTGGCCTAAGACTCTGAAGACTAATTCTTTTTTCCTTTTTTTTTAATTAATTACAGTTTGTTTACTTTGTATCCCTGCTGTAGCCTCCTCCTTCATATCCCCCGCATCCCACCCTCCCTCCTTCATTTTCTCCACTGATAGGAAAGACTATTTCTGAATAAAATTTAGTGGAAAACAGAAAATTGAAATGTGAGTGTAAAATATTTTGTGTCTAAATTTGTCAGTAAGAATGTATTCAGATTATAAGCATAGAATACAGATTTAATAATTTCTACGTAAAACTCATGTGAATAGATTTATGAAAGCTACTTCTTTTTAAGAAAGGGAGGTATGTTCCCTATTATATTATCTCTAATTTGTCATAATTCATGTTGGAGTGAATGATACTCTTACAAAACAATAGTTCCTTGCTGGACTAATGAACTGTTGTTTTGCTCTTTTGCCAGAATACCTCACCAAATCAGTTGCATGAAATGTTGCTTTATTTCAAGTGACAGATTGACAGTGAAGGCATGGTGGCAAACTGGTTCTAGTTATGGTTTCAGGGATCTGAGGTAGCTGTTCAAATTCCTTCAGCACATAGGAAACAAAGACAAGAACGCATTGTTCATTTGCTTTGGTCTCTTTAACTCAGTCTGTAATCTTGGCCAGCCACACCCATGTCTCGTCTTCTTTGGATATTTATTTATTTATTTTCTGAAAAGGCTTACTATGTCTGGTAGTTTATTCTTAGTCATATATAATCAGGATGAACCATGCAACACTCAATGTCCATGTCAAGTAATACACTGTTAAAAGAAAAATCAATGCTAATGTAGTTAATATTTATCAAAACATAAGTAGTAAGCATTTTGTATTGCAGTGCTTTCAACTCTCAGAATTTCAATGTAAATACCAATTGCTAAAGATACCAAACCCTTTAGACGCAATGCTTGGAGCAATCAAGCTGAAACTTACCTTTAAGTCTCCTGAAAATTAGCCTTTGTGGTACAAGGAGATGCTAAACAAGCTTCCTCTGGAGAAAGATGATCAATAATCCTTCTTATCTGTGATGCCCATTGATTCAACAATAATTATAATGTCATGATATTCCCAAGTGTGCAAAAGTGGCACTTAAATCTTTGAGTCAACCAACAGCTGCCAAGTTGGAATTAAGGGCCACTCACTAGATGGAAATTCATGCCATAAGCTATAAGCCCAGACATCTACCCATAGTAGGTGAAACCATGGACCATAAAGGAGGACTTACCACTTCTACTTTGTAAACCAGTATTACTTCTAAATGCATGTTAAATACTTTTCCTTTGAACCACACATCAGTGTACCTCACAGTCATCATCAAAGAACCTTCATTGTACAACAGATTGAGAAGAACACACTCACAGATGCATGCTTGCACACACAGGTGTGCGCGCACATACACACACACACACCATACACACACTAGGTCAAATGTAATGAACAACTCACTATGAGGTACTCAATTCTAATTCGTAAATCTAAAAGCTCAGAAAGCAATGTGGAAGAGGAGATTTAAATAAAGTATGTAAGATTCAGAGGACCGAACTTCTGCTGAAAGACTTTTTCTTCTATAAGTGACAGGGCAGCTGCTCTCATGAAATCTCAATAATAGCAGCTTAAACAGACCAGTATACCCACAACTCCATCATTATATACTCCACCTCTTCATGGAGTTCTTAATAGTTCTGGTAAGAATGAAGAGAGAGACAGAGTGGTTACTTCAGACGAAGTAAGAGAAGGATGCCAGAGAGACATAAATGGACCAGGAGGCAGTCATCTAGAAATGAAAAAGAAGAGAGGAGAGGAAATGCTAGAGAGGAAAGGATAAGCAAAGGGAGCAGTGGAATGTCAAAATCATAATGAACCTATGTGTCTGGCTATTCATTCATCTTAGAAGATGATTCTTGCTTTTTCTGATAGGTTTAGCATTGACTCACTTGATATCAATAAGGATGCAATGCAGAGATTCCTTTGTAAACTGGGTATATAGGTCATGCCAAACAACCAAGCAATTATTATGAAGAATAATATAAATCACAATCTCAATGTGCAAAATCTTAGCGGAAAATAGCTGCAGTATCATTTACAATCTTATGTAACACTGAACTTCCATTAACTCCAATTTAAGTCAAGCTGACAAGTTTCAGTAGGCATTTGTTAGGACCAGTAAATATTCTTGTTCAAGTGTATAGGAAGTACATTTTCTATTATAGGGTAACAAGCACATACTTTAAATGAAGTGTAGAAGAAGTGGCCTTCTTCTTTTCCAGTAAGTATTTACAATTATAAAATATGAATGCATATTAAACCATGACAATACCCCACACATATTCTCTGTCATTCTGTCTCTGTCTCTCTGTCTCTCTGACTAACACACACACACACACACACACACACACACACACACACACACTAATCATAACTGGCCAGTCATCATGGTTGTTGTTAAAGTTTAGGTATCTTTTGCACACATTCCATTAGTTCTGGTTTTGGTTCCTCACTATTGGACTGTAACAAATATTGGTATTAATAATATCACAAGTTGTTCTCCCATTTTTTACAACATGTATACTGAATATTTTGAGCTAAGAAAAAATATTAGTGAGACCTTCTGTCTCTTGAGTGCAACAATCTGTTTCATTGTTACTGTAGTGTACAAAGCAGCACTCATTTAGCGCAGCCGCACTTAGCAACCTCTGTTTCTATAACCTTGGTCTCCCATGCTGCTGTAAGCTGGTTCCAGGTAAAATTTTGATGTCAATGGATGTAATACTCCTACTAAATGCTGAGAATTTCTGAGAACTAGAATTTGCAGCGATCGGAGTGCATGCAATCTAGGTCATTGTATTTAGTGCACTGTTTTGTCAGACTACACTGAAGCATGTGCAGCGAGTTGCTCATTAATATCAGGGATTGACAAGCTCTGGAACTGTGCCTAGACGCTGAAATCTATCATAATGTCATTAAACGAATAAAGATCAGAAAATAATTGCTATTGTATTCAGAAAAAAAATACATGTTATTTATCATCATTTTCTTAACCTTCACTTGAAATATCTTTTAATTACAAAATGACTGACATAAAAAGAATCTTAATCATTTTAGAGTAAAATGATCAACTTATATCAATGTTATATTTATATGATCTAAATCAGGGCAAAGAATTAAGTCAGGAAATATTTATAAATGCACAGTGTCAGAAGAAAAAAAAGTGTTAACTTTTGTTAGCCCAAATTTGATTGAATTCACCAAACATCCAGTGAGTTCCTTTAGACTTACAAGGAGAAATAACCCTGATAAGGCAAGGGACATAGCCAATTCCAGCCCCCATTCCTGAAAATTCTGAGGATGAATTTTCATCCTTATTATCATCATTACAGAGTGCTGCAATCAATATTCAATCTACATGAGTTAACTACTTTCATTCATGTAACTTAGTAATTAACCTGAATGATTTTGAAGCACTTTTATCTAGTACTAATCTAATTCTATCTCTTATATTTTTCTCTTCCTTCCTACTTTGCTTCTCTTGCCCCTGAGGTCTCCTGGGATTTTTTTTCCCAAATTATTTACTCTACTCTATGTCACTGAGATATCATTCACAGATCTCCAACGACCTTAAAATGCCTCATAGGATTGAATACTACCTAGATACATCTGAGTCTCTAGTTTCCTTTCTTTTTCCAAGTGTTGTTTTGTTTTGTTTTTTTTTTGTTTTAAGAATTTGAGTGTCACTGTGTCACTGTAAAACTTCCCAAGGAAAAGAGCCTTTGACATCTGAGAGGTTCATCACGTTCATGTGTGGACAGTTGGGGGCTGCAGAACAGTGAGACAGATCCAGCTGATTACTGTTCTGTGAAGTGCAACCCTGTGTCAGCCAACTTGGTTTATTCAAGATGAACTGGACCAGCAGCACCCACCTCAACAGCTTTGCCAGATGTAGCGGCAAAACTGCTCCCTGCTTCTTATTCTGTACACAGGATGCAAGAAAAGCCTCACCATTTCCCTTAAAGAAAAACAAAACAGAAGAAAAGAAAAATAAAGAGCTTCAAAACCAGGACTTGGTACTTACTGATGGTCTCTCTGCTTTCTTCAGCATCACTCTTTCTCAAGAATCCTGTGTTCTTAAACTACATTCTTGGGGTAGCTTGTACCATTTTAAAAAGTTATTATAGTTAGTGCCCCTCTCCAAGTCCACAGATAGGGGAGGTCTTCCTCCTCCTCCCTCTGACCCTAGCCTCTCAGGTCTCATCAGGACTGGCTTAATTGTCTTCCTGTGTGGACTAGTAAGGCTTCCCCAACCTCAGGAGAAGGTGATCAAAGAGCCAGCCACTGAGTTCATGTCAGAGACAGCCCCTGTTCCTCTTACTAGGGTACTCACTTGGAGACTTAGCTGCCATGGTTACATCTGTACAGGGGATCTAGGTTATCTCCATGCATGGTCCTTGGTTGGAGTATCAGTCTCAGAAAAGACTCCTGTGCCCAGATTTTTTGGGTCTGTTGGTCTCAGTGTGGAGCTCCTTTCTCCTCCAGGTCTTTTCATCTTGGCTGTCTTTCATAAGAACTAGAAAAGATCATCCTGAGTGAAATATCTCAGAAGTAGAAAGATATGCATGGTATATCCTCACTTATAAGTGGATACTAGACATATAATATAGGATAAACATACTAAAATCTGTATGCCTAAAGAAGCTAAGCAAGAAGGAGGACTGGGTAAGATGATCACTACTCACTCAGAAAGGCAAAAGGAATGGACATCAGAATAGAGAGAAATCAGGGAACAAGACAGGAACCTACTACAGAAGGCCTCTGAAAGACTCTACCCTGCAGGGTGTCAAAGCAGATGGTGAGAATCATAACCAAACTTGGGCAGAGTGCAGGGAATCTTATGAAAGAAGGTAGATCACTTTCAAAAGACAAAAATTATATATATATATATATGTGTGTGTGTGTGTGTGTGTGTGTGTGTATACATACACACACACATATATATATATACTCAGATTAATTGGTTTTTCTTCCGACTTTAATGAAACATTCAGTGCTCAGACACATTATGAAAGTAGAATTAGAAATGTAGATTGCAAATATTGGTCAGTAAAATAATCTTATTAAGAGTGTTTTTGACATACCAAGTACAGCAATTAGAATTTTATGTAGTTAAGGAAAATGTTTAAGATATCAACAAAATTTTGTTCACTATAGGCTTTTGACATAGAACCTAATGATTCTTTGGATATCCTTAGTTTTTATTGTTTTGTCCCTCTTTTCATTTCTAATTTTGTTGACTTGGACAATGTCCCTCTGCCTTTTAGTTAGTTTGGCTAAGAGTTTGTCTATCCTGTTTCTCCAACCAAGGACCATGCATGGATATAACCTAGAACCCTTGCCCAGATGTACCCCATGGCAGCTCAGTATCCAAGTGCGTTCCCTAATTATGGGAACAGGGACTGTCTTTGACATGAACTCAAAGGCTGGCTCTTCGACACCCCCATCTCCCTGCATGAGGAAGGAGCAGCCTTGCTAGGCCACAGAGGAGGACATTTCACCCAGTCCTCAAGAGACCTGATAAGCTAGGATTAGGTGGAAGGGGTGGAGGACCTCCCCCATCAGTGGACTTAAAGAAGGGCAGGGAGGAGATGAGGGAGGGAGAGTGGGATTGGGAGGGAAAGAGGGGGGCCTACAGCTGGGATACAAAGTGAATAAACTGTAATTAATATAGAAAAAATAATTTAAAAAGAGTTTGTCTATTCTTGTTGATTTTCTCAAAGAACCAGCTCTTGGTTTCATTGATTCTTTGAATTATTGCTTTGTTTATAATTTGCTGATTTCAGCCCTGAGTTTTATTGTTTTCAGCTGTCTATTCCTCTTATGTATGTCTACCTCTTTTGTTTCCCAGTCCTTTAAGTTGAACTATTAATTTGATTTGTGAGATGTCTTTAATTTCTTTATGAAGACACTTAGTGCTATGAACTTTCCTCTTAGAACTGCTTTCATTGTGTCCCATAGTTTGGAAAGTTACTTCTCTTGGGAATATATGTGATAGATGCTCAACCTACAAAAAGGACATTTACATAACTATGTGCATAACAGATTTATTCATAATAGCCAGAATCTGGAATCGACATAGATAACGAAATAATTACTAACCAGCAATTAAAAACAAGGAAATCATCAAATTTGCAGGCAAATGGATGGAACTAGAAAAGGTCATCCTGAGTGATGTAACCTGCAAGCAGAAAGACACACATGGTATATACTCACTTCTAAGTGGATACTAGAACTACAAGATAAACATACCAAAATCTATACTCCAAGAGAAGCCAAACAACAAGAAGGATCCTAGAGAAGAGGCTGAAATCTCACTCAGAAGGTCAAACAGGATAGACATCAGAAGTAGGAGAAGACAGGGTACAGGAGAGCCTTCCACATGGCCCTTCTGAAATTCTCTACCCATGGTGTATTGAAGCATATGCTGTGACTCATAGTCAAACTTTGAACAAAATCCAGGGAATCTTAAGGAAGAAGGGGGAGATAGAAAGACCTGGAGGGGAAAGGAGCTCCATAAGTAAACCAACAGAGTCAACAAATCTGGGCCCTTGTGAGCCTGCAGAGACTGATAAATAAACTAAGGACCATGCATAGAGAGGCTGTAAACCCTGCTCAGATGTTGCCCATGGACAGCTCAGTCTCCCTGAGGGTTTCTTAGTAAGGGGAGTAGGGATAGTCTCTAGCATGAACTCAATTGCCTGTTCTTTGATTATCTCCTCCTGGAGGGGTGGACTTACTAAACCACAGAGAAGTATGATCCAGGCTGACCTGAGGAGATCTATTATGTTGTAGTCAGATAATAGGGGAGGAGGTCCTTTCCTTTCAGTGGATAGGGGAAGAACCAAGGAGGAGGGGAAGAAGAAGGGAGGGTGTGAACAGAAGGAGATGAGGGATGGGGCTACAGCTGGATAAAGGTGAATAAATTATAATAATAGATAATAATAGTAATAACTTGAAATCATACATTAAAAAAGACTTCAAAAACCTTTTTTGTGTGCTGGAATCACAGAGGCAAACAGATATGATTACAAATGTCAAAGATTATATTTAATATGAGGTCAAAATAGTAAAAAACTTAAAAATAATTAAAATATGATGAAGGCCCTTAATAATTATTATTAATGTTTGCTTATTAAAGTTTGGGTGAGATCACAAAACTATAAGGAAACAAAAACAAACAATAAAAAACAACCAATTAATTAAAAAGCAGAGGAAAAAGAAAACACAAAGATTATGTTAGTTTCCATGTGATTCAGTGACATTTCATATATCTTGTAATTCAGAATATCTTCTATTTCAAAATATACTTCAGTTTCTACCATAAGCATAAATTCTATGTGTATTTCTTCACAAAATTTCAAGAATGATCTTTATCCAGTTGAAAGGAATATAAATGTCCTTTCTTGTGTGCTAAGGAAAACAGTTCACATATTTTAACACAGTGGAATTCTAGGTAAATCAGGATTGGACATCAAATAAATATACTCAGAACATTTAGTACATCAGCCTTCTCAGTAGGCTGTTTGCTTCTTGTTAAATTAAAATTTTCAGTGCACCTCATTTTTTTTTTTTTTTTTTTTTTACATTTGCTAAGAACTTCCCTTACCACGTACACAAAGTGTTCTTCTATGTGATAATTAAGACATTTCTTGGTAGCAGCTCAGTAAGTAAAAACAGTTCTTTCTTTTGTTGTGCTATGGACCTCATCTCAACAGGATGTCCTTCTCTGCCCACCCTAATTAAGAAAACTGGCATAGGGAACTTTCTGCAGATGGATCAACAGCAGGGGCTACACAGATTTCCTTCCTGGGCTTAACAGTTCTACCAGCAGCCACATCACTTAGAAGGCGTCGCTGCTTTCTCTACATCATACGTTCCTGCCAACCTCAAAATGGCTGCTTAGATTCCTCTCAAGTGCTCCAGAACATTCTTCTACACGTAATTTTCTTCTGACACCACTCCTTATGTATCTTTACTGGCATGATCTATTAGGTTACTTTTGACCAGACATAACTGGAAGCATCTTTTTTTTTTTTTTTTTTTTTTTTCAATGCAGTTTATTCAGGAACATTGAACAATCCTCGGACCCCGGGGAAAGCCAGCCCACAGCTTAAATAGCCTCTGGGTAGCCAACCCAGAGGCGTGCCACGGGGGCAATGCAGATAGGTCCACATACATGGAAGCAAGCCAGATCGTCGGCCTTAGCCAAATGTGGAATTGTTCGTGACAGAGAGCACTCACCATCGGGAAGGTGGAAGGCGGAAAACAAGCTCCATCTTTAAGGCACAGCATTCCGCAGCTCTCTACAGTTCCCCCTTTTTGTTTTAGACACATCAGGCAAGAGTAGAGGTCTGATCTCTGATATTAGAAATAAATTGGGACTTTGTACCGATGTTCGTTTAGGTGTCATCCACCCAAAGAGCATCAGACCCGTCTGATACCTTTTTCTCAGAGGCGGGACCTGGGGCATCAACCCGCATGCAACCAGACATGCTCTTCTCTGGGTCCAAAGCGGCTGACCCTGAGTGCAGTGCTTAGCCTCGCATCCTGAGCGTAACATTTTAGCTTTTTATGGTATCCAACCATGCTTGGGGAGAATGTCCTGCTTCAATGGCTGTAAAAGCCTGAATGATCAAGGCTGCATCACACTGTTGTGAGACTCTAATCTTGCATATATACCACAGGCAAACCAAGAAGACCAACACCAGAAGGCCTGCTAACGCTCCCATGCCCGCCCATTCCTTCAGATGATTCATGGCTGCAGCAATCCATGATGATAATCCTGTGGCTAGTCCTGTGTCCACTCTGGTAGAATTTACTGTGACAATGGCCACTCTCAGCTGCTCCATCGTAGTATCGAATTCTCCAGTCCAATTACCTAAAATATAGCTCGACAATTGTTTAGACAGATTTGCAGCACAGGAAAAATTCTCATGTTATATGCTAGTGACTCAAAGTCCAGCATATTTTCATTGACAGCCAAGTTGAGCGATTTGCCATAGGGTATCAATTTGCTCCTGCACGAGGTCAATTCTCTGATTGAACACCATCAAGCTTCCTTTTAGTTGAGCATTAATTCCTTTATGTACAACTAAGGCATGAGCTACATTGGCTAAATGATTGTTCAGGGTCTGAGCAGTCTGCCCAGTATGACTCATGGCTAATGCATCTTTTTAGCCACATTTCAAAAAAGCAGTGCCCGTTGGAAGGAAGTAGTTAGAAACTTTTGACTGTAAAACATTGCCTGGTTAAAGTCACTATTCACGCTTAGAGAATAATTACAGTCCTGTGTCTTGGAAGTTGTTACGCAGGGTTTTTGTTCTAGCTGCGTTCTAACCCACCCGCATCTATGTCCCTTAGAGAAACAGTGGAACAAAAACAGCTATGCTAGTTTTGTACCCGTGACTGCTAACTGAATTTCTCATATATTTCTTCTTTATTCTGTCTTATTCTCATCTCTTCTTCTTTCCTTTTCTCCTCCCCTTTAATTTCATCATTTTGAGACACGATGGATGCATTCACACTCTTTGTTGCCTTTTTCCTCTCTTTTTTGAAATTCAAGATAAGTTGCAAAGGAGACTTGGAAACAATGCATCTAATATTGCCTGTGTGCATGTTTTATTCACTTGCAATCCTCAATATAAAGCAGAACTGAGAAGCATTTCTTTTCCATTTTCAAAATGTCAGAAAGCAATAATGATTTATCTCACAATTCTCAACATAATTGTATATTTTAAAATTTCCAAATAACTTAAAATTTCAAGTATTTTTTATTCTAGGGTCAGATGGAAAGGGAAGAGGACCTCCCCTATCAGTGGACTTGGAGAGGTAAATGGAAGGAGATGAGGGAGGGAGGGTGGAATAGCAGGGAATGAGGGAGGGGGCTAGAGCTGGGATACAAAGTGAATAAACTGTAATTAATATAAAAATATTCAATAAAAAAGGGCAGAAGGCAACAGTGGGTCATGTCATTTTGCTACTATTTAGTGAAAAACACCTACTGTGACTTTAGGCCCAGAAGAGCCAATATCACTTGGCAAGCACTGATGCCATCCCAACATTGCAGATTATAGGCCATGGCAGCTCAGTCTCCAAGTGAGTTCCATAGTATGGGGAACAGGGACTGTTCCAAATATAAAGTTATACTCTCTTCATTTATCTCTGTTAACCAAAATGCTTTAAACTTTAGCTTTATTTTAACAAAAAATACAATGATATACAAAATCTCACATATTTATCCCAGGTACTATTCACAGTTATTAATAATAATAATTGTGTTACATAACAGACATTTGGTAAAATTAGAATTGAGTAAAAGATAATAATTTAGGGCAAGCTTACACTTTAGAGATTGCAAATACAGCACTTAGATACATTTATCCCTAGTCTTGCAAAATCCTGGATTCTAGATCCTGCTGATGAAAGTAATTACAGAAAACCTTATATTAAAAAAAGACAACTACTGTAAACAATTCCTCCATATGAGAACCAACAAAATATCTGATTGTTTCAACACACTGAAAAATATTAGTGCCTTTTACACAGTAAATGTCAAATTTAACAAGCAGGAAGGTTGGCTGGAGAGAGCACTTGGAAGGTCTTCATATCTGTTTTTGCATGTCTCCCTCCGGGCTCTGGTCTGAATCATGTTGATATTTCTTAGTATATTCAGACTGGAAAATTATTTCATCCAGAAATGTCTGGTGAATTTGACTTTGTATCTTGTCCAAATGTCTAGACTTATTATGTGTGTTTATCTAATATGTGTTCTTAGATACAACATTGTTTCTGTAAAACTGGGGACAATTACTAGACCAGTCTTTTATTCCTTTAGCAAAAGGACACATTTCCCTTAATTTAATTTATTTATTTGAACTAGATGAACATACACACATTCTAGATTTTCTTTGACACAGACAAACAATAGCTTGATCCTATTATTATTTTGCCTGACATATTTTTTCTCTATTGGGAATATAGTGACTGCCTATAATATGACACTTATTAGTTACTCTTTACACAATGTATATTAAATGTTTCAGTTTCCGTTTTACTAACTCACTTGGACATTAGACAGTTAAAATATATTTGGAGACATCAAATATGTAATTCAAAACTACACTGCTAAATGGTTTTCCATGTTTGCTATTATTAAATATTTACATATATGATTATTAAATATATACACAAAATGTGTGCTATTATTTTTATTTTAATGTTGTTGTGTGGAGGAAGGCACACATACCACTCTGTGAGTATAAAGATCAAATGATAATCTTCTGGCAGCCTTTCAGTATGTCACCTCCACAGTATATGTGCTCCAAGGACTGCCATCAAATTGTCAGATTTGCATGGCAAGGGCCTTTACCATATTCCCAAAATGTGCTTATAAAGCCTTCAGTTGTAGGACAACTATTTATAGTTCTTTTCCTTCCTCATTTGACACTTTAAAAATTGACTGTTGAAGAGATATGGAAAGAGTGAGCAGCTTTGCCTTGTCCCTGATTTCAGTAGGATTGATTTAAGTTTCTCTATATTGAGTTTGATGTTGGCTATAGGCTTGTTGTATATTGCCTTTGCTAAGTTTAGGTATGTGCCTTGTATCCCTGATCTCTGCAAGACTTTAAACAAGAATGGGTGTTGGCTTTTATCAAATGCTTTTTACGCATCTAAGGAAATGATTATCTGTTGTTTTTTTTTTTTTTTTTTTTTTTTTTTTTTTTTCTCCTTCAGTTTTTTTATATGGTGGATCACATGGATGGACTTCTGTATATTGAACCAACTTTGCATGCCTGGGATGAAGCCTATTTGGGTCATGGTGGATGATATCTTTTATGTGTTCTTAGAAAGGGGCAGGGAGGAGATGAAGAAGTGAGGGTGGGATAGGAGGGAATGAGAGAGTGGGATACACAGTAAATAAACTGTAATTAATATAAAAAATAAAAATTAGAAAAACTGACCGTGTGATGTATCTGAGATACTGCACCTTTAGTAATTTGATGCACCACTGATAGGCAGCTCCCATAGCTAATATAGAACCTCAATAATTGCACTTCTTTTCTCTTAACACATTTCTAAGCTTTCGTAACAATTAAACTAGGTATTTAGTCTTGTTCATTGTTACTTGCATTCTCTGTAGTTACTTCCTTAAAAGTGCCACATTATTTTATTTTTAGTTTAATTTTGTGTATTTTTATTAATTGTTTGACCTTTCATACTATATTTCAATTATTTTATGTTTTAATTTTGTTGTCTGTGCATGAAGGTTTTGCCTACACGGATGTCTGAGTGTTGCATGCATGATCCAGTCTACATGGATGTCAGAGCATTGCATGCATGATCAAGTCTCCCAGGACTATAGCTACACAGTGTTGTGAGCAACTCTCTGGGTGCGGGAGTCAGAGCTGAGCCCAGGTCCTCTGCAAGAACAATCCACGCCCTTAACACTGAGAAAAATATCCAGTGACCTCTCACTTACCTTACATACTTGAAAATAGTCCTTTCACAGGATCATAAATTATTTCTTCAGTAATTTAATGACATATTTGCATTTTCTGTATAGGTAATACTGACTGCTCTTTTTTTTCTTTTTGTAATTTATTATTATTATTATTATTATTATTATTATTATTATTATTATTATTATTCAGTTTGTATCCCAGCTGTAGCACGGTCCCTTATCCCCTCCTAATCTTACCCTTCATCCCTCTTGTCCTCCCATTCTCCTCCCCAAGTCCACTGATAGGGGAGGTTGTCCTCCCCTTTCCTCTGACTCCAGCTTATTATGTCTCATCATTACTGGATTCATTGTCTTCCTCTGTGGCCTGGCAAGGCTGCTCCCCCCTCAGGAGGAGGTGATCAAAGAGTCTGCCACTGAGTTCATGTCAGAGACAGGCCCTGTTCCCATTAACATGGAAGCCACTTGGACTTTGAGCTGTCACGGGCTACATTTGTACAGGGGTTCTAGGTTATCTCCATGCATGGTCCTTGCTGACTGTTCTCATGTTGTAATGACAGAAATGATTAGTCACCTCAAATGTTATTTGTCTAGTCCTTCTTTATTACATCTTCTAATTCCAGAAGCAGTAATTTCCAGTAAGTTTATATCTCTATAATTACATTAATAATTTCAAAATAATATGAATTAATTTGATGATACATCTTTTTATGTATTAATTGGACCAACTTGGTCTCCAAAGTTTATTTCATAAATTATTCATATGCAGTCTACACAAGAATCCTACCACACACATTGAAATTTTCCTATTTCTCAGGTCACAGACTGTATCAATCACCAAAAATCTTTGCTAAGATTATATTTAAAGAACTGTGGCAATTAATTGATTTACCGTACTTAAATGTTTTTCAGTGGATTTCAAATTTTTATTGCTCAGGTTGCTATATTAAACACTGAAGCTTTTTCAGACCAAAATTATTGGTTATCATTATCGAACATCTGAATTAGTTATTTCTTTGAGGGACTTTCATTTGTAGTAAAATAGTATTTGAGCGATGACAGTCTACTTGTCAAAGCATTGACTAGCAATGGACACATTCTCAGTGCTTCCACTGGGTTTGAACATAGAGATATGCAGAATCATACTCAGGAGGAAGAAAGGATGATTGTCTAATAATATTTTCCATTGTCAAAATTGTGCTGAAATATCCTCATTGATATATTTTCCTTGAAATAATTATACACAATATTGTCCTTATTTTTATTCATTTTATTTCAGTGTTTTGACTCCAGAAGTCTGGACTTAACTATGTAGACAGATCTGTCTGCTTCTGCCTCCCAAGTTCTGGAATTAGAGGCATTCACTACCATACCTCTTTTTTTCCTCTTAAAGTATGCCATTTTATTAACTTAAGTTGCATTTAACAAATATGGGACAGTATTTCTATTATTCTATGTGACAGTGCTATGATGGTGTTTTTATGAAATGTGGAAGTGTTTCAAAATAAAAATACTGCAATCAGCATCCAAACATTTGTTAACAAATAGGTTTTTTTTTTTTTTGGTACAATCTTAACTTTCAAAATTATTGACAAGTAACTGAGAAAGGATTTATTTTACAGGCAGAACATTCTAAAATTACACTAGATTAAGAAAAGCTAAAAATGACTAGGAGTCCAGAAGTAAGTATATAAGAAAGGGGTTTATTATGGAAATGGACAAAATCTTGAGCAAGTAGTTTGCCTAGATAGAAAGAAAATTATTATGGTGGATAATGAATACCCTCACAAGATGTTGAAAACTATTTCCTGCATCTTAACAGCAATATAGGACTCAGTACCTTTAAAGACCACTGTGAACAATGGGGGTATCGGCAGGGTAGTGTTTGATGACATTTTTGCAGCATCTGTGATGAGATGGGTCATTCACCCGGACTTCAGCTGGGTCACCCTTACTGGATTTTGGTGGAGGAACTTTGAAGTAACCCAATGAAGAGCTACTATTGACATTTTCTAAATATAAGACTTGAGCTAAAAAAAAAGTTTCAACAAACTTCTTCAATTCATTTCAACTCCATAAACATTTCTGAACGCAAACTAACATGCAGTGTCAGCTCTTTGCATCTCTCTTACCTATTAAATGTCCATCGTGCTTTAGATCCCTGTCAGAGCTATCCCTCATGCTGTTGTTACAGGAGTCTCTTTCAGGCATATACCTGATAGGGTCACCTCCCATCCACAATCCCCAGGATGAAATCCAGTATCTTCAGAAAAATACAAAATGCCATTAATGATCTAAACCCTCCATCTCCTCTCATGTCTTTCACTTATCTCCATGGGACAGGCATGCGAAGCTATTTATATCTTCTGGTGTTCTTCTTGTCTGAATCACTTAATGCTGGTACTGTATTTTATCCCAATAGTGGGTGTTGAGTCTTGATGAGACCGTAAATATATTAATGAGACTCAGGCGCTGTGCCCAAATGAGACTTCTTTTATTTTGTAGGCTTTCTTAAATATTTGTGTGTTTTCACCACTTGAAGTTGAATTGTTGAAAGTCAGGACTCTGAGCCTGTGACAAATCTCTAATTTTTCAACTATAGAGATAATAACAAAAATTTAAAAGTGATTTAAATTTTTAACTATGTTATTTTAGGTAAAGCATCTTGTATCCTATGAATATATACCTATATCTATCTATCTATCTATCTATCTATCTATCTATCTATCTATCTATCTATCTATCTATCTATATCTATATAGTCATACTGATAATATAAATATCATAGGATACATGTGGAAGACTTGAAAAACGGAAGATTTTTATTAGAAAATCCTTTTTCTAAGAGAAGCAAACAATTAATGCAAAATGTGAATCAAATTACATGCAGAAGTTTTATACTTGTCAGGAAGAAAGGTGATTCACTTTGAAACAATAAAAGAGTCACACATTATCTCATTAGATTATATGAGGAACATATTCAAATTTAAATACAGGTATCAAAGGATTTTATAAATGAATACTAATTATGTTGTCATTAAGCATCATTTCCTGGTGCTGCCAGTGGAGGTAAAGATGTCATCAAGGTAACACTGAAATCCATCAAATCTGAGAAGGGAAATGAGATTCCAGATAACAAGCTAGTCACAAAAATGGATGTCTCTAATGAACACACCAAACTATGAGGCATAAATCCTATACAAGAACCACAGGCAGAACCAAATATAACTGGGAGAGGATGAGAGGACTACTCCAGAGAAGAACACACCTACTGGTTGTCTAGTTGTAAGTGTTCAGTCATGAAAACACACAAGTAATATTGTATGGTCTTAATATGTTACATTTGGTAACACAGATGTATCTTCATGTACATATGTGTGTGTCTACATACATGCAGTTACAATTGATGAAAAAAGAGGCGATGAATTTGAAGAAGACAGAGATGAGACATGTAGAATGGTTTATTGGGAAGAAAAGAAAATTTAAATTGTAATCTCAAAACTAAACAATAATGTATTAATTAACTTTTAATTTTTATATTAATCACAGATTATTTACTTTGTATCTCAGCCGTAAATTCTTCCTTCATTCTTTTCCAATCTCACCCTCCCTCTCTCATCTCCTAACTGCCCCTTTAAACTCCACTGATAGGGGAAATCCTCCTCTTCTTCTATCTGAATCTATTTTATCAGGTGTTTTCAGGACTAGTGCAATGTACTACTCTGTGACCTAGCAAGGCTGATTCTCCCTTCAGGCAGGGGGAGAGGTCAAAGAGCCAGCCATTAAGTTTGTGTTAGAAATAGTCCCTGTTCCCCTACCTAGGGTACCCACTTGGATACTGAGCTACCATGGGCTATGTCTGAGCAGGTATTCTAGGTTATATCCATACACGATCCTTGGTTGGAGAAACAGTCTCATAAAAGACCCCGGTGTCCTGATATATTTGGTCCTTGTGGAGCTCCTGTCCTCTCCAAGTCATACTAACTCCTCTTTCTTTTATATGATTCCCTGAACTCTGCCGAACGTTTGGTTATGAGTCTCAGCATCTGCTTTGATACACTGCTAGGTAGTCTTTCAGAGGCCCTCTGTGGTAGGCTCCTGTCCTGTTACTTGTTTTCTCCTACTTCCAATGTTCATCCCATTTGTCTCTCTAAGTGAGGATTGATCATCTTACCATGAGTCCTCTTTCTTGTTTATTGCCTTTAGGTGTAGCGATTTTAGTATGTTTATCCTATCTTATAGGTTTAGTACCCACTTATAAGTAAGTATATTCCAGGTGTGTCTTTCTGTCTTTTCTGGGATATCTCACTTAGGATGATCTTTTCTAGATCTCACCATTTGCCTGAAAATTTCATGATTTCCTTGTGTAAAAACACCACAAATTCTACATTAATTCCTCTGTTGATGGACATCATGAAGCTAAAAAGCTTCTGTAAAGCAAAGGACACTGTTGTCAGAACAAACCGACAGCCTATAGACTGGGAAGGGATCTTCACCAACTCTGTATCTGACAGAGGGCTGATATCCAGAATATATAAAGAACTAAAGAAGTTAAAAGGCAATAAATCAAAACATTCCATTTAAAAAAATGGGGTGAGGAGTTAAACAGAGAATTCTCTGTAGAGGAATATAAAATGGCAGAGAAACCCTTAAAGTGATGCTCAATGTCCTTAGCCATCAGAAAGATGCAAATCAAAACAACCCTGAGATTTTACCTTACACCCTTCAGTATGGCTAAGATCAAAAACACAAGTGACAACACATACTGGAAAGGTTGTGGAGAAAGAGGAATGTAACCTTGTACAACCGCGTTGGAAATCAATCTGGCACAATAGGGCTTCCTCAAGATACAGCTATACCACTCTTAGGCATATATCCAAAAGATGCTCAGGTAAACAACAAGGACATTTACTCAATCATGTTTATAGCAGCTTTATTCGTAATAGTAAGAACCTGGAAACAACCCAAATGTCCATCAATACAGAAACTGTGTTACTTTTACACAGAATGTTTAATTTACTGTTCATTATAATAAAACGAAGGTTAAAAAGGGATTAAAAGGTACAGATCATAAGAAGGTATTTTGCATATAATATTTCACATATTACTTATAATAAAATATGTTAAAATTTAAATTTTTGGTATTCTGTTCAGGAAGTTGTGCCAATGAGTTCAAGGAACTTCTCTACTTTTTCTTCTAAGTGGTTTAGTGTGTCTGGTATTATACTGAGGTCTTTGATCCACTTGTACTTTGGTTTTGTGCAGGGTGATAAGTATGGATCTATTTGCATTTTTCTACATGTAGACATCCAGTTAGACCAGCACCATTTGTTGAAGATGCTGTCTTTTTTCCACTGAATGGTTTTGGCATCTTTGTCAATAATCACGTTTCCATAAGTGTGTGGATTTATTTCAGGGTCTTCTATTTGATTCCAGTTATCCACCAGTCTGTTTCTATGCCAGTACCATGCAGTTTTTATAACTGTTGCTCTATAGTACAGCTTGAGATCAGGGATGGTGATACGCCTTGAAAATCTTGTACTGTAGAGAATTGTTTTAGCAATTCTGGGTTTATGGTTGTTCCATATGAAAGTGAGAATTTTTCTTTGAAGGTCTGTAAAGAATTGTGTTGGTAATTTGATGGGAATTGCATTGAATCTGTAGATTGTTTTTGGTAAGATGGCCATTTTTATTATATTAATCCTGCCAAGCCATGAGCATGGTAAATCTTTCCATCGTCTGATATCTTCTTCTAATTCTTTCTTCAGAAACTTGAAATTTTTTTCATACATGTCTTTGACTTGCTTGGTTAGGTTCACATCAAGGTACTTTATGTCCTTTGTGGCTATTGTGAACGGTATTGTTTCCCTAATTTCTTTCTTGGCCCTTTTGTCTTTTGTATACAGGAGGACTAATGACTTTTTTGAGTTAATTTTATATCCAGCCACTTTGCTGAAGGTGTTAATCAGCTGTAGGAGTTCCCTGGTAGAATTTTTGGGGTCACTAAGGTATACTATCATATCGTCTGCAAATAGTGACAGTTTGACTTCTAAGAGCAAGAATCAATAAATGGAACCTCATGAAACTGAAAAGCTTCTGTAAAACAAAGGACACCATCATCAATACAAAATGACTGCCTACAAATGAAAAAGGATCTTCACCAACTCTATATCTGACAGAGGACTAATATCAAGTATAAATAAAGAGCTCAAGAAGTTAAACATCAACAAATCAAGTAATCCAATTAAAAATGGAGTACGGAGCTAAACAGAGAACTCAATTGAGGAATATTGAATGGCAGAGAAACACTTAAAGAAATGTTCAACTTCCTTAGTCTTAAGGGAAATGAAAATCAAAACGACCCTAAGATTTCACCTTATACCCATCAGAAGGGCCAAGATGAAAAACTCAAGTGACAACACATAATGGAGAGGTTGTGGAGAAAGGGGAACCCTTCTGCACTGCTTGTGGGAATGTGCACTTGTACAACCACTCTGGAAATCAATCTGGCGCTTTCTCAGACAACTAGGAATAGTGCTTCCTCACGATCCAGCTATCCCACTCCTAGGCATATACCCAAAAGAGGCTCAGGTACACAGTAAGGACATTTGCTAAGCCATGTTTGTAACAGCTTTATTTGTAATAGCCAGAAGCTGGAAACAGCCCAGATTCCCCTCAGTGGAAGAAATGGATATAGAAATTGTGGTACATCTACACAATGGAATATTAGTCAGCAATAAAATCAAGGAAATCATGAAATTTGCAGGTAAATGGTGGGATCTGGAAAAGATCATCCTGAGTGAGTTGTCCCAGAAGCAGAAAGATGCACATGGTTTATACTCACTCATATAGACAGATAACATAGTATAAACCTACTAAAATTTGTACACCTAAAGAAACAAATCAAGAGGGAAGACTCTTGCTAAAATGCTTAATCCTATCAAGAAAGGCAAAGTAGATGGACATCAGAAGAAGGAGAAAAGAGGGAACAAGTCAGAAGCCTGACTCAGAGGACCTCTGAAAGGCTCTGCCCTGCAGACTATCAAAGTAGATGCTAAGACTTATGGGTACTTTTTGGGCAGAGTGCAGGGAATCTTATGAAAGAAGGGGGAAACAGTAAGATCTGGAGAGGACAGGAACTCCACAAGGAGAGAAACAGAACCAAAAAAATTTGAGCACAGGTGTCTTTCCTGAGACTGATGCTCCAACCAAGGACCATACGTGGAGATAACCTAGGACCCATGCACAGATGTAGCCCATGGAAGTTCAGTATCCAAGTGGGTTCCATAGTAATAGGAACAGGGACTGTCTCTGACATGAACTGATTGGTCTGCTGTTTAATTACCTCCCCCTGAGGGGGGAGCAGCATTACCATGCCACAGAAGAAAACAATGCAGCCACTCCTGATGAAACCTAATTGACTAAGATCAGAAGGAAGGAAAAGATGACCTCCTCTACCAGTAGACTTGGGGAGGGGCACACGTGCAGAGGGGGAAGAAGGAAGGTATTGGGATGGGAGGAGCGATGGTACCACAGCGGGGATACAAAGTGAATAAAGTGTAATTAATAAAGAATTAAAATAATAAAATAATTTAATTTTTTACCCCAAATTATGCAAAAGTAAATTACAAAGACCCTTTGTAGATAGGTTCTTTTTTATCTGGATTATATTTTAAACTCCAAGTAAACATCTTTAGAGTATTAGCATATATCATAAATGAGTGCCATATTTAAATTTCTCTATCCATCTATTAATATACATACATATTTGAGTATGCTTAGACCATTATAAATGTAAGAACTGAGAATTTGAAGTCATTTGTTAACGGATTAAAAAGATTTAGAAAAAGTAATGGGAACAGGAACTATTACTGACATGAACTCAATGACCAGCTCCTTTACCTACCCCACCCACGAGGAAGGAATAGCCTTGCTAAGCCACAGAGGAGGACATTGCAGCCAGTCCTGAAGACACCTGATAAGCTAGGGTCTGATGGAAAGGGAGGAGGACCTCCCCTAGCAGTGGACATGGAAAAGGGTAGGGAGGAGATGAGGGAAGGAGGGTGGGTTTGGTATGGGAATAAGGGAGAGGTCTGTGGCTAGGATACAAAGTAAATAACCTGTGATTAAGATAAAAAAATAAAAATTAATAAAAAAAGAAAGTTGGCAGAACCTGGACATAGATGAGGAATATCAGACATCAAAACTATTATTATTAATAAGTGGAAGAAATATGAATTTTGTCAGCATGTGTGATAGCCTGAGTATTGGTGCATCTAATATTCATATTAATGTAAACTGTGTATCAAAATTAGTAATGAGTATTTTATTAAGGGGAAGAATCTGTGAATAAATGATTAGACCAAAGTGCAGCACTCAGAAATGGGATTAACAGACTTGTAAAGTAGGCTTAAGGGAGCTCTTTCTTTCCTTTTAGCATGAGAACACTGAGGTTTATAGCACCATCTTTCTGAAAGCAGGTTCGCTGAGACAGAGGAAAAGGTTTTGCCATTGATAAGCACCCCAGTTTAGGGTATTTTTCTATGATAATCTAAACACAGTAAGTCAACATTACAGGTTTAAATTACAAAAGTTACTTTTAACTCAGAGGACAGAGAAAAATAATATTTCAGTGATGTGTCAAGATTTGACTGTTTTTATAAATATCAAATGATGTTAAATGTTATCACTGTGTACAAGAGGAAGCATTAGACTCCCTCAAAGGTTGTAATATAAATCCATACTCAGATCCTTGAAATACAGATGCAAAGCTGGTTGTAAAATAGAAAATGGAAGGTGGCCTAAGACATTCTCTCCTAAAAAGATATGCAAAGAAAACTAAATCAGGGTAGGTAAATAAAAGATACCAAAGTCAATGCAAACAAAATGATGGTAGATTATAGAAATAGGCTCAATGTGAGAGATACGATATCAGAAAAACATTAACAAATATATTCTGTAAGTATGCCAGTATTTTAATAGCTTCCTCTTTTAATTAGTTACTAACACTTTTATGCATGTTTTTTTTTTTTCCTCTTTTGTCAGCATACAGTTCTTGTGAGTTATTCCTATCATAAAACTGGCTTATAAAATCTATGTGAATGTGTGCTTTCCCGTTTCGGATGCTGCTCTGAGGACCCTGCAGATATTACCTGGAATAATTATCAGTAGATTGAGATGGGCTCACTATCTTCTGTAGTAGTCCCCCATCTTTCAGGTATTTCTGGGAGATTTCAGGGAGTACCACCTGTGTCCAGGACCAGTCAAGGCTCATGTTCCACCCTTGCAGTGAGGGGTGTTCATTTTACCAATGCAGAGCAGTTTGGCCTCGGAAGAGGGTATTACTTTTTGCATTCTAGTGTATTGTCACTTCTGTTTTTTATCTTAGCCATTTTGATGGATGTAGGGTGAAATCTCAGGGTTGTTAAACTAATTTTAAAGGGTATAAAAGATTTGTTTTATGATTACAATTTATTGTCCACAATTACAAAGAACTCAAGGCAGGAAGTTAAAGTATCACATTTGTTGTCATGAACACAGAGAAAATAAACACATGGATCCTTTTTCGCTTGGTTATTAGCTTTCTCTACTCTTAGACAGGTAAAGAAAGGTCCAGCTTAGGGAATTTTTTTTTTTTTATAATTGTCTCTGCTTTTTTTTTCTTTCTTTATTTTTATTTTTTTATTTTTCATCAATTACACTTTATTCATTCTGCATCCCCCCATAAGCCCCTCCCTCCTCCCCTCCCAATCCCACCCTCTCTCCTCCCTCTGCACGCATGCCACTCCACAAGTCCACTGATAGGGGAGGTTCTCCTCTCCTTTCTGATCTTAGTCTATCAGTTCACATCAAAAGTGGCTGCATTGTCCTCTACTATGGCCTGGTAAGGCTGCTCCCCCCCAGGGAGAGGTGATCAAAGAGCAGGCCAATCAGATTATGTCAGAGGCAGTCCCTCTTCACATTACTATGTAACCCAATTGGGCTCTGAACTGCTCTGGGCTACATCTGTGCAGGGGTTCTGGGAAATTTGAACACAGGGAACTTCCCAGAGACTCATACTCCAACCAAGGACTATTCATAGAGATAACCCAGAACCCCAGCTTAGGGAATTTTGACTGCTGTAATGACTGTGTCTTCCAATATGAAAAAAAAAAAGAAAAAAGAAAAAATCAAGATGATAACCCATGGACTGTAAAGGAGTGTTAAATTTTCCTCCCAGTCCCAAGCTCTCAGAACAATCACTAATGAGGCTCAAAATATATTTGCAAATACTTAGGACATACAACTAGGCTCTTTCCCTGAATAGCTCATAACATAATAACCTATTTATATTAATCTAAGTTCTTCCATGTGACTGGTTATGTCTGCTCAGGTAAAATTCATGTGTTCTTCTTATAATTTCCTCAGTCAATGTTCTATGCTTGGCTTTATCCTAGAAGTAATTAATAATATCAACAATAACAATAATAATAGCATAAAACATGAACACAAAAATACTACTTAGTAGAATAAAAACAAATATATAGCCTATAAGGAAGGGTAGAATAGAAGATGGGACATCCAATAGGCAGAAAATTATATTATTAATGTGAGCATGAGAAAGGGAAATCCCACAGCTCCCCACTGCAAGACAAAAATTTGAGACAACTAAGGACTAATGAGAGAGGAAGACTGGCTAAGTTTTTGTACAAATTGTAAATTCTTCTGATAGTCTTGCATTTTCTCAAGACTATCAAAAGTCTGAAATGATTCAATGGTCACGCTAATTCTAAGGGAAGCATGTCAGAGTGTTGTCAAAACATGTATACTTTGTCATGTATACTTTGTCATGTATACTTTGTCTTAAGAGCATTTGCAGTTCTCAATGCATTTCATTTCTGGAGCTTTAAATTTACAAGGCAAGATAAGGTTTGAGGAAAAAAAAAAAAACCTTTTATTTCAGTCTATCCAGGGTCAGCCGCTTTGGACCCAGAGAAGAGCATGTCTGATTGCATGCGGGTTGATGCCCCAGGTCCCGCCTCTGAGAAAAAGGTATTGGATGGGTCTGATGCTCTTTGGGTGGATGACACCTAAATGAACATCTGTACAAAGTCCCAATTTATTTCTAATATCAGAGATCAGACCTCTACTCTTGCCTGATGCGTCTAAAACAAAAAGGGGGAACTGTAGGGAGCTGCGGAATGCTATGCCTTAAAGATGGAGCTGGTTTCCGCCTTCCACCTTCCCGATGGTGAGTGCTCTCTATCACGAACAACTCCACATTTGGCTAAGGCCGAGGATCTGGCTTGCTTCCATGTATGTGGACCTATCTGCATTGCCCCGTGGCATGCCTGGGTTGGCTACCCAGAGGCTATTTAAGCTGTGGGCTGGCTTTCCCCGGGGTCCGAGGATTGTTCAATGTTCCTGAATAAACAGCATTGAAAAAAAAAAAAAGTGATAACCAGTAACACACACACACACAAAAAAAATATATTTGTGAGCAACAAACTTGGTTTCTGAACTTTATGGGTAAATGAAATGAAATAAAAATTGAAATCAAACTTCCATTCTTCCCATGTCAAACTTGGAGTGTTACTCAGTAAATAAAAATCAGATAACTGAAAAGGAGGCCCTTGGCTGTACTTTGGTAGCTAAGAGTGTACTGATCAACTACACTTCCTTGAGAATCCTTTTTCGCAGGACTAGTGTGAAACGCTCTCTGTTAGACATGACTTGTATATTGCACACATGAACTCACAGAAACTCTGATTATGCTAAAGATTGAGCTATTAAAAATTACATCAGAGAAGGGAATGTAGACATTGTATAAAGTGGGTGTTTCACCGCAAGACATATAAACTGAGAGAAGCTTATCAAATGTAAAAGGAAGAGCACAGCTTGAAATATCAGGAAGAGTCCAGAGCAGAGAGAGAAGCCAGTAGATTGAATATACACAACAAATTGCAGTTGGTTATGAGAGGATAGAGAAGGATAATGAGAGAGCAAGAAACAAAAATGACTAAGATAAGAGAGCAAGAGGAAGGGGGCAGAGTGTACATCTGAATTGCAGGATTATAAGGGAATGAGCAGTTGGGGGAGAGAAATCTATGAGCTAGAAAAGATAAAGATGGGGGCAGGGTGAGAAGCTGAAAAGACCCACAGGTGCTTTTGGTATTGAGGAAATCTGAAGGCCAGTGTGCACTTTGGTATGTTAATAGGCACCACAGATAGCCACTGGTCCATTCTGAGAGTCATTCAAAAACAATATCTCCTTTGGCAGAGGGGAAGGGATACCAGAATTTGGGGAGAAGGATTTTCTTTGTACCTGACAAGGACAATTTATCTGAGAATCATTTGGCAGCCAGTGGCTGCTACTTGGAGGATATAAAATTCTTTTCTTTGGTGAGAAGCCATTGGTGGTTTGGCATGCTACAGTGGATGACTCCAGATCGGGGAGTATATGAGTACCAATAACTGCACACTTTGAGAGGAGAAAGGAACATGTTGAGAAAGTGCATCAGGCACTAAACTGAAAAGGAGACATAAACTGGGGCATGGCCATGGGAAGCTGGTAGGAGGGAGTGGAGGATGAATATGAATGAGATGCCTTTTATACTTCTGTGACATTTTTAAAGGAAAATGCTTTTTTACGTTTTGTTGAAGCAAACCTTCCTCCACACACTCAAAAGGTAGAGAAGTCAATCCCTGGGGACATGCTAATGCTATTATTGCTAATATAGACTTTTTCTAATTAACATACAGTATATATCTACAACAACCCTAGTTTGGATAGATGAGTTAGTATGAGAAACAGAAAAAGGCGCAAAGATTGACTGACTGATTGTCCCAGTGAAGTTTGAAACTGCATCGAATAGACCTAAAACCAGAAATTTATACCTTGCAAAAATCGTCCACTTAGGAATGTATGTTATTTACTTGAGATTCGATGGGTAATTGATAATTCACTGTCTTCTCAGAATTGTGAGTTGGTAATACTATACTAAATGATTATGATTCCAGGGTTAAAATAATTTTCAGTGATTGAATATTACTTTATATCATCACAGAGTCTGCAAGCCACTGGTAGGACGTGAAATGGGGACTATCTGTATCAGCACACCAAGGCAGTCAAAAGACTGACAAGATGCATATAGATCCTTTCCACTTTTCCCTCATGATCTACATTGTTAAAACATTCAAGGAACAATTTTCTTAAACAGTAAAGAGCAAAGGAGGCAGAGCTTAACTGTCTCAGTTAAGGGCACTCACAAGAGACATCTTAGACCATATACTTCAAGAAAGACATAGAAAAAGAATAGCCCTCCTCCCCAACCTTCTGACCCCAGCCTATCAAGTTCCGACAAGGCTGCCTTCAGCTTCTTCCTGTGTGACCTGGCAAGGGAGGAGGATAGGAGGCAAGAGAGAGAGTGTGTAGGACCGGGAGGAGACCAGAGAGGCCTCTGCCATCAGGATATAAAGTAAATTAGTCTTATTTGAGAATGCAATGATTGTTGCATTTGTACATGCATGCCTTTCTGTTATCTTCTCCCTGTAAATGTATGCTAAGCACACCAACTCACCAAAGTCCCTGTGGCTAAAGTGACAGAATGACACTCACTGAATGAAACTGTGAAAGACTATAAATAAATAAATAAATAAATAAATAAATAATTTCATATGTAAAAATTAAAAAAAGAAAGACACAGAGGTACACACAAATCAGTGTAAGTCTAGTACACAAAATTGCTCTTGGATATTAGAATGGAAATACAATATAACCTATGTAAAGAAGCATGTGTTTGTATACTTTGGGATGAAACTTGGTTACATATGCTCCTGAATTAATCAGAAATCTTAATTTATATAATATCACTTATCATTAAGTAATGTATACATGATAATACATTTACTTAGCTTCACATTCATTTTGTGGAATAAAAATTAGAAACTAGAAAAAAAAAATAACGACTATTTTCCCTGTTTTCTCTTCTGCCCTCTTCTACATTCTGGGGCTATTTTGATGATTGACTTGTGTTTCATGCCGTCTGATGTCTAAGTTATTTCCAGGAAGTTGTGAGTGATTCCTTTATATTCTCATTCCCTACATGTTTCTGTGACTTGCCTTCTCTTCTTCTTTGTGCCTCCAGTCATTTCTTTATTTAAGTTTTCTCAACAAGGAGAGACATCTTTATAAGGTAGTGCTTTCAGTTTGTACTTTTACTATGTTAAAATTACATGTCTCACTGGTATCTCTCCTCCAAGTGATTGAGGAAGTTTGTGATTTTCATTCATGATATTGTCAGGGAATCAAAAGGGAGGGGGTGATGATCCCCGTACATATTTATTTATCAATTATATAAATAAGAAGAAGGCCAGTGAGGTCATAGGCAGCCTCATTTGGGGCAAAGTGAACACAGATAGTGCCTGGTAACTAACCCTTTAAATAGGGAGTGTTGTATTGTCTGGAATATCAGGTAGGAGTTCCTATGATCATTGTAAAGATCATTTTACTGACCAATGAACAACACTTACATTGACAAAGAGAGGTAATTTATACATGTAAAATGTGCTGTTCCTTGAAAGGATTGTACTGTTGAACATTTTAGGTAACTATAAGTTAATTTGAAGCAGTGTTTATCTGAAAACAAACATATTTCATAAGTATTACTATTAATATATTAATATGAAGATATCATTAAGATAAGTGGTAACTACCCTCTCAGTCACATTTATATATATATATATATATATATATATATTTTTTTTTTTTTTTTTGCTAAATGCAAAGCAGGATGCTAAAAATAATGAATCTCAAATGATTGTTTTTTATTTGCATTTTGCAATTTCTTTAGAGGGAAGGTAGATGTTAGAAAAGCATATAAAACTTTTATTTGTAGGTTGTTTCTGAGAACATATAACTTTTAGTATCATACCCCAGTATATCATGTTTTTTAAAAAGTAGTTTGCTAACTAGGTTTCATCCAGCTAAAGGATATATGATATTTGCTGAAATGCTTTGATTTTCACTAGTTAAAATTAACATACAATAAATGCATTATTTCAGGAACTTAGAAATATAAAAATAAAGTATAGACAACACGTTTTTTTTTTTTTCTTCAGGAGGTCATAGCTTTGAGAAAAAGATAGATTACTACTCATATTTATAATGGACATGGATACATATCCTATTTGAAAAAAAAAATCACTCTACAGGAACCAAGAGAAGTTGGCTAAAGCAATCATGAACTTGGAGTTCAGAGAAAAAGAAGACAAGTTACCACGTAAGCTTACTTCATTCCCTAAAATGTGAAATGAACTGAGGAATCGATTTAATGTGGGTATTGGAGAGAGAGAGAGAGAGAGAGAGAGAGAGCGAGAGAGAGAGATCCTAGAGCATAGCTAAAGGGTCATTACTTCACATTGTCATTATAAGAATATTTTCACTTATCCATAGAGCACAAGGAGCTATATAGAACCTAGAAAGCAGTTGAATTTTTCTTCTTTTAATATGTATCTTTGGCCCATGTAATCTGAGTCAAGAAAAATATATAATATAATGGAGAAAACTTACAATAATGGTATTCAGTGATATATGGACAATGGTTTTGTAGAGTTCTTATAAGAAGAGCAATCGCCAAATTTAAGCATTCAAATGTTGTGGACTAATAAATACATATATTTCTTGGGAAGTTAATAATTTCCTAAATCAAGCACAGAGACCTCTTGATATTAACTACAATTATTTCACTATAGGACTCTAATTGAATCTCAGATCTTTAATACAATATTATTGCATCTGAGAAAAAATATAAAGAATGAAAGCAAATATTTTTTAGAACCATTATTTGACATGTAATTTTATTGCCTTCACCAATATGCTTCAGAAAATCTGACATAGAGTTTTGAAAGTGGTGAGTTCTGAGCACAAAAATAGAATGTCTATGGTTTTATTCATATTTAGGAGCAGCAGCTTGAAGGAAGTGAAACTGCAGCTGTACTTTTCCATGTTACTAAGCAACTGGTATGAGTCAAGTAAAATCGCTGAAACTCATAGGAGCCAGTAGGAGCACACCAAATGACATTTGGAGAAAAGAAATCATACGAGGATGATCTACCTGTGACTACTGGCATGCTATTAAGATATAAAATGAGGGTCATTACCACTTTAATAATGCAGATTTAATTTTAAAGACTGGCAGTGGCTGTCAGGCACAGGGAGCCCCCACAGCACCTGGAACAATGCCTGTCAGATTAGATTCTCCCAGTTAGATTTGCTGAATTGAATTATTAGGCAAATATTTCTTGTCTGAGCCACTGAATTCAGTTAGAAGGAATGAAGTTAAGCTTATATCGTCACATTATGCATTTTAGTGAAATGTTCTAACAACAGGTTTATTATTTTGAGATGTTTGGAACTATTCTACAGTAATCACATTCAGTCACTGCTAATACATACAAGACTTTTCTTTGAAAACAAGCAAGATGAAATGGTGGACAAGATAAACAAGATAAAAAGATGGTAGACCATTTTTTGAGTATATACCACCAGGAGAGGTATAGCTGGTTCTTGAGGTAGTTTTTCCCAATTTTCTGATGAAGGGACAGATTGATTTCCAAAGTGGTTTCACAAGTTTGCACTCCCACCAGCAATAGAAGAGTGTTCTCTTTTCTGCACATCCTCATCATCATGTATTGGTACTTGAGGTTCTAACCATAACCATTCTGACTGGTGTAAGATGGAACATCAAAGTCCTTTTGATTTGTATTTACCTGATGGCTAAGGAAATTGAACATTTTTTAAGAGCTTCTAGGCCATTTGCGATTCCTCTGATGATAATTCTCTGTTTAGCTCTGTGCCTCATTTCTTATTGGTTTATTTTGTTTGTTGGCGTTTGATTTCTTGAGTTATTTATATATTTTGGACATTACCCCTTTGTCAGATGTAGAATTGGCAAAGATCTTTTCCAAATGTGTAGACTGTTGCTTTATTCTATTGACAGTGTCCTTGGTCTTACAGAGTTTTTTTTCAGTTTCAAGAAGTCTTATTTATTATTTATTGATCATAGAGCCTGAGATGTTGGTGTTCAGGGAGTTGTCTCCTGTGTGAATGAGTGCAAGGCTCTTTCACTTCTAATAGATTTACTGTATCTGGGTTTATGCTCAAAAGATGCTCCACCATACAACAAGGACATCTGAATAACTATGTTCATAGCAGCTCTCTTTGTAATAGCAAAAAACTGGAAACAACCTATATGCCCCCAAACCAAAGAATGGGTAAAGAAACTGATACATTTACACATTAGGATACTACTCAGCTATTAAACACGAAGAAATAATGAAATTTTCAGGCAAGTGGATGGAACTAGAAAAGATCATTCAGAATGAGGTAACCTAGACACAGAAAGACACACATCATACATACTCACTTATAAGTGGATTTTAGCCATTTTGTATGTTTAGGATAAACATAGAATAGTGCATCGACCTGAAGAATATAACTAACAAGGAGGATCCAAGAAAGGATGCTTAAATCTCACTCAGAAGGGAAAATAGAATAGACAGAGGTAATGGGTGAATAGAGGAAACAAGGTGGGAGAGGAAACACAGAGAGATATGAGGATGGAAGTCAGACTTGGGGAGAGCTGGGGTGGGAGGACAAAAGGCCTGTAGAGAAAAGAGAAATTGAGGGTGAGGGCATCTCTCTGAGACCTAAGTCAGTGTAGGCTCTGAGGAGATATGCTGGGGATTCAAGCAGAGACTTCTAGTAGAAGAGTCCATAGAGACTGAAGAGGACACTCTCTAACTGGATAAGTCTCCTAGCAGAGGAAATATAACACCATCCCAGCACAGCACAAAAACTTCAACTCAAAATTCACCTTGCCTACAAGTTATACAGGTATAAAGATAGAACAGATATTACAGAGATGCCTGGTCCAACCTGAGACCCACCCCATGGAAGAGACCCACCATTGACACTATTAACATCCCTGCTATGCTTGCAGACAGGAACCAAGCAGAACTGTTCTCTGAGAGTCTCCAACCAGCAGCACCTCAAACAGATCAAGCTGAGACCCACAACCAAACATTGGGCAAGGTGTAGGAAAAGTAGGGGGAGCAGAGTAACAGACCTGGAAGTGATAAGAGCTTCATAAGAAGCCCAACAGAGCCAACTAACCAAGGACGAGAGGAGCTTGCTGAGACTGAAGCACAAATCAAGGACCTTACATAGACTGGAAATAGGCCCCCTACAATGATGTAAGTAATGGGCAGCTCAGCTCTCATGTACACCCCGTAATAAAGGGAGCAGGGTTCTTTCTGACATGGACTCTCTTTCCAGATTTTCAATTATTTCCCCCTGGAGAGAGTGCCATGCCAGGTGACAGGTGAAGTGGACATGCTCAGTTTTGATATGATTTGATGAGCTGGGGTAGATGGGAAGGAGAGCTCCCTTTTGTTACAGAATAAGCGAGTAGGATGGAGAAGAGGGAGGGAGGGTGGGACTGGGAGGAGTGGAGGGACAAGGCTAAGACCAGGCTGTAAATGAGTAGTTAGATAGACAAATAGATAGATAGATGATAGATAGATAGATAGATAGATAGATAGATAGATAGATAGATAGATAGATAAGATAGATAGATACACAGGCAGACAGATAGAAGGACCAGAGGATGAAATACCAAAAAAGAAAAAAAAAAAAAAAGCTATATGAAACTCTTGACTTCAATACAGGAAGGATGGCTCAGCAGTTATAAGCAGTGTTGTTCTTGCAGAAAACATGGATTTGGTTTCTAGCAGACATAAGTTTGCTTACAACTTTCTGGAAATCTAGGTCCACGGAGTCACAATTTTCTTGCCTTCTACACACTAGAATCATATGTGGTGCCACACACGTACATGCAGGGAAAATGACCCAGAGAAGAGCATGTCTAATTGCATGCGGGTTGATGCCCCAGGTCCCGCCTCTGAGAAAAAGGTATCAGACGGGTCTGATGCTCTTTGGGTGGATGACACCTAAATGAACATCAGTACAAAATCCCAATTTATTTCTAATATCAGAGATCAGACCTCTACTCTTGCCTGATGCGTCTAAAACAAAAAGGGGGAATTGTAGAGAGCTGCGGAATGCTGTGCCTTAAAGATGGAGCTGGTTTCCGCCTTCCACCTTCCTGATAGTGAGTGCTCTCTGTCACGAACAACTCCACATTTGGCTAAGGCTGAGGATCTGGCTTGCTTCCATGTATGTGGACCTATCTGCATTGCCCACGTGGCACGCTGGGGTTGGCTACCCAGAGGCTATTTAAGCTGTGGGCTGGCTTTCCCCAGGGTCAGATGATTGTTCAAGGTTCCTGAATAAATTGCATTGAAAAAAAAAAAAAAAAAAAAAAAAAAAAAAAGATGCCAAGCATAAAAAAAAAAAAAGAAAAATCTGGGCATGGGCATGGGGGTCTTTTCTGAGATTGATTCTGCAACAAAGGACCATCAATAGAAATCACCTACAACCCCTGCAAAGAAGTAACCCATGGCAGCTCAGTGTCCAATAGTGTTCCCAAATAATAGGAACAGGGACCATCTCTGACATGAATCCACAGGCTGGCTCTTTGATCACCTCTCCCTGAGGGGGAAGCAGTCTTACCAGTCCACAGAGGAAGACAAAGAAGCCAATCCTGATGAGACCTGATAGACTAGGGTAAAATGGAAGGGTAGGAAAACCTCCCCTATCATTGGACTGGGGAAGGGGCATAGGAGAAGAAGAGGGAGGGAGGGTGGGATTGGGGGATATGGGGGAGGGGACTACAGTTGTTATACAAAGTGAATAAACTGTAATTAATTTATAAAATTAAAAAATAAAAATATTAAAAAAAATTAAAATAAGGCTTTATCAGTTAACAAAGTTGTAAGATGCAAAACAAAGATATCTTAGTGAGTGAATGTGACTGTTACACAAGCCTGACAACCTGAGTTGGATATCTGTACATGGCAGCAAGCCTGGGACAGTATAGAATCAACAAATACAGTAAGAGATATCTTGCATTAAAAAACGTGTAAAATGAGAATCAGCTCTCTATAACTGACATTTAACCTGTGTAGATGCCTTGTAGATTGAGCTTGCACACACTCATTCAAATGTTCACATATATCATGCATATAATATAGCATACATACCTAACACAGAGACTTATACCCAATAAAAAGGTAAAAATTATAAAAGACAATGTGTATGTGTATAACAACAACTCATTAAAGAAGAGTCAATAAATTTGAAAGAGAGCAAGAAAGGTGAATGAACACAGACAAAAGAAAAGACATGACTGCTCCTAGCTATGTTGGAGGAAAAAAGTTTATTGCAGATAAGAGGGAGAGCATAGTCAGAAGCAGGGACCCATGGAAGAGTACAGAGTGAACATGGCCAGTCTGAGCTGGGCCATGGGAAGAGAGAGGAAGGGAAAGCAAGAGAGAAGTTGCTGACTAAGAGGGTTGGCCTGGGACAAAACTGTGGCCAAGATTACATAGCTAGATTACATAGAGGAGGTCATCTGGGAAGGGCAGCCCAGCCCATCTGATGGAGGAATGTAGGGTAAGGACAGAATATGCAGATCAGAAGGACTCTGTAACAGAAAGCATGGTGATCAAGCTATGAAAAAGCCCTCCAGTAAGTAGCACCACCCATATGCATCAGCTCCTGCCTACAGATTGCTACCTTGTTTGATTTCCTGTTCTGACTTCCTTTGATAAAGAACAGTGATAAGGATGTATAAACCAAATAATCCCTTTTATCATAAATCTGTTTTTCGGTCAAGGTGTCTGATTGCAGCAATAGAAACCCTAACTTTGACAATTACCAAAGGCAATCTACAAATTCAATGAAATACCCATCAGATTCTTCCTACAAAAATTTTCAGAGATTTTTGAAGGACAATGTTCAGGTTCATATCGAAACATATTTTATAAAACAGCACCTCTCAATGGCCTCTTCATCAGCTACTGCATCCAGATTTCTGCCCTGCTTTAGTTCCTTTCCTTGCTGCTTTTGAGGATGAAATGGAACTGTAAGTAAAATAATTCCATTCCTACCCAGATTGTTTTTGCTCATGCTGTTTCATCATGGCAATAACAATGCTAAGAAAATGTACTAGTTAAGGAAGCTTATACATGAGGCAGATTCCTCAGAAAAAATCATACCTTATGGAATTAATAGGGATCAATTTTAACTATTATGTATAATCTTTGATCTTGACATTTAATGTCATTAATTTAAAATTTTTATAAATACATTTTATTACAATAGATGTAAATCTTTACAAAAGAAAACTTTTTTGCATCTTTTCTTGTATAAAAAGTGATGAATTGTACAATCATTCTGTATCTTTAAAAGCTTAAGTTTCTGTAAAAAAGATACTTTCATCTTTAGAGAGGAGAGTTTGACATGCTGGGTACACCCAATTCTTCTGCATCTGAATGTCCTTTTCATAAGAACCCTCAGGAGAAAATGCTGCCTGATTCAAGTGTGAAGTATAGCTTATTTTCTCCTAAGCAATCATTTTGTTTGTATCTCACGATCATTGTAATTTTTTTTAAGTTACAAGCTTTTTTATCATTCAGATCTAGCTTTGTGGTTTATACACAGTGGACTTGTGAGTTATTATGACATGCTTTTCTCTTTTTTGAGTTTACTTGGTTCCAAGTTTTTCATTTTTTCAGTTTTTCATTTTTTAAATGATACTCATCCTTCCATGTTATGCATCCTTGTAAGATATCTCAAACCATTTATGAACAGTATGGGGCTTGCTTAACAGATTAAAAAATCTTTCCCAGCTTGATATCTGCATTGGGGGGTGTTTTTGTTAAAGTTTAAAGAATAATATGTGTCTATTCCCTATTTTCTGTAAAATTTTTCAGTGAATTTCATTCCAAAGAGTTGATGCTTTATTCATATACCAGATTCACAAAGAAGTTCCCCAAATTCATCTACTGCCTTTAATTCTAAGGGTTAGATTCTCCTCCCATTTAGGTTTACTAAAATCTAAGAAATTTTGACCAATGTCAAAATATAAAAGAACAGCCACTAGAAGAACACCCAGACATTTCCCTTCCTCAATTGTTATGAAACGTGGCCTGGGCTACCCTCCATTAGTTAACTCTAATACTGTAGTACATAGGGTCAACAGCAACAGAAAATGGAAGATAGAAAAGCAAGCTTAGTGTTTAACTTTCCCCCAGTAAGTATTAGTAAAGGCTCCTAACAAAACTCTACTGGGAATGTAAATTCACTAGGTGATGGAAAAAAGATCCAATTCAACGACATTTCTATTTTCATAATTTATCTACATTTAAAATTGTATTTCTTGTGTTTTTTTTTATTTTCTAACTGCATAAGAAATAAAGGAGAACATATTTGACAGCTTTTGAAAGATAATTGATGGTGATAAAGAAAATCATACAGCTTTGAACCAGCACATAAAAATAACAGTTCTATTTTATAATATTCTTCTTTCCCACTCTAGCTTTAGTCATTTGGTATTAAAATTGATATAATTCCTATATAGGATGAAATGCAGCATTCCAGCCTTACATTTTGACACACAAATTTTTTAGGGTGTAAAATTGGCAACTACAAAGTGAAAAGCACATTGTTCTTGATAGCACAACAAAGGCAGCTCAACCATGTTTTATTGTACTGTATTCTATGTAGGTTTTTTCCCCTCTTTTATAGCATCCCATTTGAGTCAAAGTTACTCAGAGACAAAATAGATTAAAATAAATTATAGCCTATTCACAGCAGCAAAGTTTGCTAAACTGTTCTTTCCAGTAAGCACTTAGATCAATGAAATTCATGATAGAATGTGATTATTTATATTTTAAAATTATTATTTTACTTATTTTTGTTATTTTTTGAGATAGGATTTCTTTGTGTATTCCCGGCTGCCCTGAACTCACTTCGTAGATCAAGCTGACCGAAAACACACAGAGCTCAGCCTGACCTTGCCTCGCCAAGCACTGTGATCACAGCACAGAGTGCAACCATGCCCAACTGATACTTGCTTTTTATGTATAGGAGGAAACATGTATTAATAACTTTATTTTATAGAAAAGTTATTCTGTTTCTGTAATATAAAGAAATTAACCTAAACATATTCAGAAAGGGATCTGGTATGCTTACAGAAGCACATGAGAAATTAAGGGTATGGTCACTATCATTAATATATAATGAAAGCTGATACTTTTTCTGATTTCATTCATTCAGAATTTCCATCTTCGTTAATTAAAAATAATATAAACATTAAATTAAAACACTTAATGTGTTTAATTGTGGCCTGAGTACAATTTTTTAATCAATCAATCAATCAATTAAGTAAGTAAGTAATACAATTTATTTACTTTGTATTCTGGCTGTAGCCCCTCTTCATCTTCTCTCAATCCCACCCACCCTTTTTTTTCTCGCCCTATGCCCATCCCTTAGTCTCTTGATAGGGAAGCACCTCCTCCCTTTTTACTCTGGTTTATCTTCAGATAATATAACTCTTTGCCATTTAGTGAAGCCAATTTTATTCACTAATAAACTAACAAACTTCCCTATTTTTATGCAACAAGTACTCAGATAGGTGGTCAACCAAACTTACCTGACAACAGAGTGAAGAACCTTGCCAATAATGAACTATAAATGTGATGGGAAAACTACCATTATATCCAATTGAGAAACATGATATTATTTTTTAATTTTTTTTAAAAGTATTACTATTTTATATTATAATTTATTCACTTTGTGTCCTGGCTGTAACCCCCTTCCTCATCTCTTCCCAGTCTCACTTTCCCTTCTTCTTTCCCAACATGTCCTTTCTCTTGTCCACTGATAGGGGAGGTCCTCCATCCCTACTATCTGACCCTAGCCTATCAGGTCTCATCAGGACTTTCTGAATCCTTTTCTCTGTGGCCTAGTAAGGCCGTCTTGCCAGGGGAAGTCAATCAAAGAGCAGGCAACTTAGAACAGGTCAGTGACTGCCTCTGTTCCACTTACTAGGAACCACACATGGAGATTGAGCTGCCATGAGCTACATCTAAGCAGGGGGGTCTAGGTCCTCTCCACGCGTGGTCCTTAGTTGATTCATAGTTCTCTGCAAAATCCCCTGGGCCCAGATTTTTGGCTCTGTTGGTCTCTTTGTGGAGATCCTGTCCCCTCCAGGTCTTTCTATTTCCTCCCTTCTGCAAGATTCTCTGCACTCTATGAGTCTCAGTATTTGCTTAGATACCTTGCTTGGTAAAGTCTTTCAGAGGTAATCTGTGGAAGGCTCTTGTCTTGTTCCCTGTCTTCTCCTACTTCAGATGTCTATCCTGTTTGCCCTTTTGAATGAGGGTTAAGCCTATCCCTAGATTCCTCCTTGTTGTTTAGCTTCTTTAGGATTATATGTTTTAGTATATTCATCCTATAGTATACAGCTAATATCCACTTATAAGTGAATATATACCGTGTGTGTCTTTCTGCTTCTTGGTTACCTTACTAAGGATGATCCTTTTTAGTTCCATCTATTTTTCTGCAAATTATGCTTAATTATAGCATTCATAGGGAAAAGAAGACACAAATGTTGATTTAACTTGCCTGACATTCATATTAGGAGAACAGATGAATTTTGGAGATTGTGTTATTTTCTTCAGGGATGATGGTTTGCCTTGAAATTCAAAGCTTCTGTGTTGGATCATCTGCATTTGATAACAGCTATTCTTAGTTTCTAAATGCCCACAGAAAGACTTGAAGCTACTATGGAAGCCAAAGAGCCAGCAAGAGATAATCAAAATGCCTTTAAAAGCAATGCACTATTTAATCAGAGAGTTGAAGAAAATCAAGGAAAAAATAGTAATCTTAATATAAATAAACAATAAAATCCAAACCAAAATATAAACAAATGCTCATAAATTACATTATAAATAAAAAAATGTACAAAATACAATGGTCTTAAAGCACTAAAATGTGATTTTTTTAAAAAAATATCAATTACAGTTTATTAACTTTGCATCCTAGCTGTAGCCTGCTTGCTCATTCCCTCAGAATCTCACCCTCCCTCCCTCATCTCCTCTCTGCCCCTTTCTAATTCCACTGAAAGGGGAAGACCTCCTCCCCTTTCATGTGACCCTGGTTTATCAGGTATCTTCAGGACTGGCTGCAAAGTCCTCCTCTGTGGCACAGTAGGACTGCTCCTCCCTCAGGGGTGGGAGAGATCAAAGAGCCCGCCATTGAATTCATTTCAGAAATAGTCACTGTTCTCCTTACTAGGGTACCCACTTGGATTCTGAGCTACCATTGGCTACATCTGAGCAGAGGTTCTAGGTTATATCCATACATAGTCCTTGGTAGGAGAAACAGTCTCAAAAGACCCCTGTGTCCAGATATATTAGGTCCTTGTGGAGCTGCTATCCTCTCCATGTCATACTAACTCCCCCTTCTTTCATATGGTTCCCGGCACTCTGCCAAAGGTTTGGTTAAGAGTCTGCAAGGAGAGGACCTAAAACCCCTGTTCAGATGTTGCCCACAGACTCAGTCTCCAAGTGAATTCCCTAGTAAGTTGAAAAGAGCTGTCTCTGGCATGAATTCAGTGGTTGGCTCTTTGATCACCTCCCCATAGAGGGTAAAGCCTTGCCGGGTCAGAGAGGAAGACAATGTAGACAGTCCTGATGAGACCTGATAGGCTAGGGTCAGATAGAAAGTGAGGAGGATCTCCCCTATTAGTGGACTACAGGAGGGGCACAGACAGAGAAGAGGGAGAGAGGAGATGAGAGAGTGGCCACAGAGGAGATACAAATTAAGTAAATGGTAATAAATACTAAAAATTATTAAAAATATTAATCATAAAAAAAGAGCTTTGATACACTGCTAGGTAGAGTCTTTCAGAGGCCCTCTATGGTAGGCTCCTGTCCTGTTTCCTGTTTTCTCCTACTTACAATGACCTTCCCATTTATCTTTCTACGTGAGGATTGAACATCTTACCCCGGGTCCTCCTTCTTGTTTAGCTTCTTTTGGTGTACAGATTTTAGTATGTTTATTCTATCTTCTAGGTCTAGTACCCACTTATAAGTGAATATATATCATCTGTGTCTTTCTGCTTCTGGGATACCTCACTCAAGATGTTTTTTTTTTTTTCTAGATCCCACCATTTGCCTGCAAATTTCGTGATTTCCTTGTTTTTATTTGCTGAGTAGTATTCCATTGTGTAAAAGTACCACAATTTCTGTATCCATTCCTCTGCTGAGGGACATCTCTGTTGCTTCCAGGTTCTGTCTGTTATGAATAAAGCTGCTACAAATATAGTTGAACAAATGTCCTTATTGTGTACTTGAGCATCTTTTGCTTATATGCCTAGCAGTGGTATAGCTGGATCTTGAGGAAGCACTATTCCTAGTTGTCCGAGAAAGTGTCAGATTGATTTCCAAAGTGGTTCTACAAGTTTAGATTCCCACCATCAATGGAAGAGGGTTCCCATTTCTCCACAACCTCTCCAGCACATGTTGCCGCTTGAGTTTTTGGTCTTAGCCATTCTAATGGGTATAAGGTGAAATCTCAGGGTGGTTTTGATTTGCATCTCTCTAATGCCTAAGGACATTGAGCTTCTCTTTAAGTGTTTCTCTGCCATTCTATATTCCTCTGCAGAGAATTCTCTGTTTAGCTCTGTACCCCATTTTTAATTGGATTGCTTTATTTGCTGCTTTGTAACTTCTTTAGTTCTTTTTTATTTTCTGGATATCAGCCCTCTGTTAGATATACAGTTAGTGAAGATCCTTTCCCAGTCATTACACTGTAGTTTAGTTCTGCCAACCTTGTCTTTTGCTTTACAGAAGCTTTTCAGTTTTATGTGGTCCCAGTTATTGATTGTTGCTCTTGGAGCCTGTGCTATTGGTGTTCTGTTCAGGAAGTTGTCTCCTGTGCCAATGAGTTCTAGGCTGTCCATCACTTTTTCTTCTAACTGATTTAATGTATCTGGTTTTATATTGAGGTCTTTGATCCATTTGGACTTCAGTTTTGTGCAGGTTGATAAATATGGGTCTATTTTCATTTTTTCCACATGTAAACATCCAGTTGGACCAGAACATTTGTTGAATATGCTGTCTTTTTTCCATTGAATGGTTTTGGTTTCTTTGCCAAAAATCAAATATTCATAGGTGTGTGGGTTTATTTCTCAGTCTTCTATTCGGTTCCATTGATATATCTTTCTTTTTCTATGCCAATTCCATGCATTTTTTACTACTATTGCTCTGTAGTACAGCTTGAGATCAAGGATGGATATACCTCCAGAAGATCTGTTGTTATAATTTTGTCTATAATTCTGCGTTCATAATGAAAGCAAAACATCACTTCTCTTCAGATTCAAGTCTGAGAACTATAACAAGGTTCAGTAAAGATTTTTTTGGAAAAGGTCAGAAAATAAGTGCGCTTGTTGGGGAAAATGAATGTTTACTTTATTTTTCACTTCTCTTATAAAAAAAAATAGTACCTGTGTGAATACCTGGCTTCACAAAATCTGGAAGCAAACTGCATTTAGCTTGTAGCTGTTGGCAATAATTATATGTATAGAAAAATAGTTAACATACATGTAAGAAAAAATTCAAAAGTAAGCACTGAGATGTTCAACAGTACTTAGAAATGAACTTTACAGGTCCAGTCAAGATCAAAGAAAACAACATAAAATAAGGTTTTCATAAATAAAATTACTGATGACTAATAAAAACCCATCTTAACAACTCATATATCATGGATTATTCACAAGGAAACCAGAGTTCTTACAATAAATCATTTCTCATAACAACTATCCCGTAAGCCAGCACACAGTGAACACTATAAAATGATCTTGCAGACACAGAATCATATAGATATATGAGCACAATGAGAGTCATTCAAAGAGGAACACAAAAATAAGCATTTAACCTAAAAAATCTTCATGATTAACAGTGAAATGAAAGAAAAACTTTGTGCTGCAGAAGGCCCAAATAAAAGAGAACATTGAGGGTGAAGGCAAGACTGTCTTCATGGTTTTTTTGTTGGCATAAACATTGTCAGCATTTGTGTTGTTTATCCTTTCAGGAATGTTTTTACTGAACATTTCTGGAAAGACAAACATAAAATCTTTGAATAAAGGAATAATAAAATAAAGTAGCAAATACAAATGTATGTTGATAGTAAAATACAAAATATCACTTCAAAATTATTTTCATGAAAAATAAAAACAAAACTTAACCAACCAACTAGCAAACAAAAAAAAAACACAACTCAGGCTTCATAAACTTAATATTTTTCTGTGAAAAGCATCCATCTTGATCATTTTCTTTAGCTCACTCTGGACTTTGGTGCAAGCAACACAAACATGTGCTGTCTCTCATGCTGTGAGTTATAGTCTTTCATCTCTAACCTAGGAGTTTTGTTTCTTCTGTCAGAAAACATAGACTATGTCAGGTTTTCTTGGAAGTTTGCAAAGAAGGAGAAAGCAATTTCAGATTATTTGCCAAAATTAAGTGAAAATTCATTTTCTTATTGATTACTTTTTCTTACATTTTTACTAATATAGGTAATCTATTCTGGTTACTCTCTTCCTCAGAATCTTTTATCTAGTTCCCATCCCCCACTCTAAATGTTTCTTTGTCATAATTTTGTTTTTTACCCATGCAAATTTAACCAATACTGTCTGCATGACCTCAAGTTTACAAACACACATTGGAGACTGTGAGGTCAATGTTAAGAGTATGACTGAAGACTATGAAGACTGTTCTGTCCCTGAGAATGTATCACAGCCAGTTATTCAGTGCAACTGAAATTGTGCTATAGGGAAAAAAAAGATAACAAACAGTCTATGACTAATTGACAAAAATCTCAATTGTTTCATGATAAAATTAGTTATCATAAAGTTAACATATGGTAATATGAGCAAGAATTGGGAAAAGAGCACATGAGAGTGGTAAGAAAAGAAAGCCAAAGGTCATATATAGAAGAAAGTACCATGCATGGAGATAACCTAGAACCCCTGCACAGATGTAGCCCATGGCAATTTAGTGTTCAAGTGGGTTACATAGTAATGGGAAGAGGGACTGCCTCTGACACAATCTGATTGGCCTGCTCTTTTATCACTTCCCCCTGAGGGGGGAGCAGCCTTACCAGGCCACAAAAGATGACAATGCAGCCACTCCTGATGAGATCTGATAGACTGAGAACAGAAGGAAGGAGAGGAGGACCTCCCCTATCAGTGGACTTTTGGAGGGGCATGCGTGAAGAAGGGGGAGAGGGGTGGGACCAGGAGGGGAAGAGGGAGGGGCTTTTGGGGGATACAAAGTGAATTAATTATAATTATATATATATATGAAAGTATTTCATAAGCTAAAATTTAGAACAGTCTTTTATGTTTTCATCCAGTGAGCTTATTGACCTTGAATCTACTATACATATTATTTATACTAAACAGTTACATGAAGAATGACACACTTGTATTCTTAGAAGATTGAAGGATGGATGTTAGAGTGATAAAGGCCTCAGCAATCATGAGGCAGTCACCTCATTATACACATGATGGAATTATAATGCAACAGACTGTGCAGAAAGCAAGCAGATCTGAAATGCATTTGCTAGCAGTGCAAAATAATTTGCTGTAAGATCAAAACATAAAACTAAATAATTCTCAGTGTCACTAGGCTCATCTCTTCTGTACATAACAAGACGGTTGACTCAAGATTTTATTTATTTTTTGTCCCAGATCAATGCATAGGTGATTACAAAAAATAAATAAATAAATCAGTGCGAAACAAGAAAGCTGAGAACAGGTATTTAGAAGTCCTCTGTATTATTTCTGTTTCCAACAAAATGTGCTAGATCCTGTGCATACTCACAGAATCTGAGACATTATGAGGCACATTACTTTATGAGAATCAATTCAAGATCATTTTGTTACAAAATCATTCTTTAAAAGCTGTTATTTTACAGGACATGCCTTTAACTGTATTACTGTTAAAGTTATATTTTACTGCTGAAATTTGTTCTGAGACAAATTGCTAAGTGGGTATAGTGTACCGTGATTGCCCTCATGCCCTCACCTTCTACTGGCCTCCCTTCATCCTGTCTATACTTAATATTTCCTACAAAGTCATATTCCACGTTCTTCTTGTTTTGTGTTTTGTGATCCATTTAATTTAACACAGGCTGTGTGTGTGAGTCTGGGTTTAGTTCATTGAAGCCTTGTGGGCTTAAGCAGTGGTGGACAATCAAAAACAATGACCCTGCCTCTTCCAGAGTGTTTTCTTTCTTTCTTTTTTTTTTGTTAATCTTATTTTATACAATTTATTCACTTTGTATCCCAGTTGTAGACCTCTCCTTCATCTCCTCCCATTACCATCCTCCCCCCTTCTCCTTTCGTCCACTGATAGGGGAAGTCCTCCTCCCCTACTGTCTGACCCTAGCCTATCAGGTCTCATCAGGACTTCCTGGAACCTCTTTATCTGTTGGTTCCCTTCATCCCACCAGGGAGATGTGATCAAGGAGCAGGCAACCAAGTTCATGTCAGAGACTCTCTCTTTTCCCCTTACTAGGGCACCCACATGAGCTGTCTATGGACTACATCTGAGCAGGGGGTCTAGGTCCTCTCTTTGCATGGCCTTTGGTTCATGTAACAGTATCTGTAGTTATCCCTGGGTCTGACATTTTTAGATTTGTCAGTCTCCTTGTGGGACTTCTGTCCTCTCCAGGTGCTTTTATCTCCCTTCTTCCATTAGACTCCCTAAGATCTGTCCAAAGTTTGGCTGCAAATCTCTACATCTGCTTCTATCCCCTGTTGGGTGGAATCTTTTAGAGGAGACCTGTGGTAGGCTCCAGTCCTGTTCTTTGTCTTCTACCACTTCCATTGTTTATCCTATTTTCCTTCTGTATTAGAATCAAGGATCTTCCCTAGGGTCCTCCTTGTTTAGCTTATTTAGGTCTGTAAATTTTTCCATAGACAAAGAGTTCCGAAGTGGAAAATAGTAAGAACTGGAGAGGACAAAAGCTCCACAAGGAGAGCCATGAAACCAAAAAATATGGGCACATATTTTTATTATCAAAATATGTGAAAAGTTTTTTCTGAGACTAATACTCCAGCCAAGGACCATGCATGGAGATAACGTAGAAGCCCTGCACAGATGTAGCCCATGGCAGTTCAGTGTCCAAGTGGTTTCCATAGTAACAGGGAACAGGGACTGTCTCTGTCATGAACTGATTAGCCTGCTCTCTGATCTAGCCTGCTCTCTGATCACCTCTCCCTGAGTGGAGAGCAGCCTTACTAGGCCATAAAGGAAGACAATGCAGCCACTCCTGATGAGACCTTAAAGACTAGGATTAGAAGGAAGTTAAAGAAGACCTCCCCTATCAGTGTACTTGGGGAGCGGCATGGATGGAGTAGGGAGTGGAAGGGAGGGGTTGGGAGGGGAGGAGGGACAAAGCTACAGGGAGAATACAAAGTGAATAAAGTGTAATTAATAAAAAATTTAAAAAAAGAAAAAAAGAAGAGTTTTCGGTAGCAGGAAGAGCCAACCAAAATTTTCCTATCATCAGTGAATGAGTGTTTACTAGGCCAGTCGTGTGACCCAAAGCTATTAATAATAACAATAACAATAATAATAATGAAATAAATATAAAAATCCTGTGTTCCCTAGGAATTACATTTATACTAGTGAGAGCAAATTCTATTTCTTGATGAATCTTACAGTTTTTTTTATTCTTTTCATATACTATCTCTTTACTAACATAATGTATTCTCAATAATGAACTAAACTCAAGCAGAGATGAGAGCAACTAGAACCTCTGTTTTACCATATATATATACATATATATATATATCCTCACTTATGTGCTTGCCATATCTACACTTGAACAATTCCATTTCTTTTTCTCACAAATAGAAGGTTATTAATTTGATAGGCCAGTAACCATTTGTCTAAAATAGGCCAGTCTCTATTAGCACTGATATAGCTCCTAGAAAGAAAACCATGGGATCATGATATTGGTATTGCTGGAAATGTCCAAACATACAAAATCATTTCAAATGGCATTACAAGTATGCTGGGCAAGAATGTGATTTAGATTAACTTGATAGTTAAGATAAAGTTGATAATGTATAGCCAAAAATGTCAGAGAGTGATACAAACAGAAGAATAATCTTTATGATTGTATGGAGATAGTTCCTTCATACTTATTTTTATATGGAATTTTAAACATTTTTCTGCAGCTTTCATAGTTTATCACTCTAAGGGTTCAGAAAACAATCACTGAGATATTTTCATACATATGCATTTCTATTCTGAGGATTCCTTCCCTAGAAGACCAGTATTAAACACTTGCTGGTGTTTAAGTCCAGGTGTTTTCATTAATTCATTTGATGATTAGTTTTGTATAATTAACGTGTTAACTAAATGAAAGTAACTGAAAAAGTATGTGTCTCTTCTATTGACACAACATATGATTACTCTCAACCAATCTGTTTGTATCTTAATTACTCATGCAAGATTCTAAATATCTCTCTATTATTCAGTTTTCTTACACAATGAGAATATGCCTTTGGAAAGATAAAGTAATATATGAAAAACTCCAGCAAAACTCTTTGAAGAAACTAGTACTCAGGAAATGTTCTGATTATTATGACATGGCAAACAATTCTCTTAGAGCACTCATAGAAACCTGAAATGCATAAATATACTCACTGACATTTAATTTTACCCTGTAATTTCTGGTATATGTAGTTAATATACAGTACCTATGGGTTGGTATTCAGGTTGGTCAGACATATGCTTTAATACCACATGAATATGGCTACAGAAAGCAACACCAAGAAGAAAATGTAAAGATGAAATGTAGAATGCTAATGAGCATGGTTAAGACTCACTGAGTACTACCACTTTGCTCAACTGAAAGTATAAACCGTTTTAGGAACACTTTCCTGTTGAATTTTACATATGTTCCATGCTAGTCTATCTCTCACCTAAGATTAGAAGCAGAGGTCCTACCCATTGCTGCTCTTCTCGTACTAATGCAAAAGCAAATCTATGTAAAGGGTTTCTCATTTTATAATTCCTGGGATTACTGACTCTTTCTTAATTGTTCCATGAATTTCTCAAGGTATTGTCTTTCATGTCAATCCAAACAAATGTATACCACAAAAGTGACATGCCTGTCTGATCTGTGGACCTCAAGCCGTATACACTCAAAATCTATACAGATGTGGCTCAAATTAAACATTTAAAATTATTTTAAACACAAGCCAAAGCAGGTAGAATGCCCTCAGATTTTCTCTTTCTATTTTCCCAGACCCAGTCCCTGAGTCTTATCTCTAGCTATGCAAGGGTAAAGCAGCTGCCACCTCCTCACACACAGAGACACACCGTGCATTCCACAAACCAACCCATCCTAACCTGTCTTCCCCACTCATTGCTGTATCGCAGCCTTCAATTCCAACACAAATACTCTCCTACAAGGAAACCCATGCCCAAAAAAAAACAAATAAAGCAAAACAAACAAACAACAAACAAACAAAACAAAACAAACAGGCTGGCCTCAGACCTTCTCCTGTTTTTTGTTCTTCCAAAACCAATCCCCCAGTCTTCTTCCTATATCTGCTTTGCAAATAACATTAGCTACGACCTTCATTCAACATTCTCGCATCTCCTGAGGAACAGACAGACCAACCTCTCCCAATCTCCTTCCCTACGATTGTCACTAGATCATGCATGGCCCCCAAATCCAAAAGATACCCTACCACACCAACCAAAGGGTATGACTGCCAGAAACCAAGATAGGGTGCCCACCTTTTCCCCTCCCTCTTTTCCCGTGCACAATAAACTTGTCCTTACTAGTGCTACAACAGAACAAAACACCAGCTGCAGCCTTCTTGACAAATCAGCTCCTTCTATCCTCCCTCCCCCCACTTGTTGACTTGTCTCAGAACCCAACTGGAATGATAAAAATGAATAAATAAAATCATCCAGTAACTGAATAAATAAATTGAAGAAGATATTTTAAAAAAATGTAAAGAAACCCCATGGTCATGGATCAGTAGTATTAATATCTTACCAAATGCTTTCTATAGATGCACTGCATCTCCTATCCAAATTCCAACACAAATATTTACAAATCTTGAAATGATAACTGTCAATCTCATATGAAAAAAAATCCTGAAAAATACGGAAAACTGCTGGATATCCTACCGTTTCTGATTTCAAGCTGCACTAACGCTATATAGTAATAAAAAGAACACGGTGTTGACATAAACACAGACATGTCGATTTTGGAATAGGACTGAACACCTAGACATAAATTTAAACACATACAAACATTTAGTTGATGAAAAAGAAATGCACACTGCAATAAACAGCATCTTCAGTAAATTGTTCTTGTCAGACTGAATGTCTGCATGTGAAGAATGAAAATAGTTCCATATTTATCTGCCTGCACAAAACTCGAGTCCAGGTAGATCAAAGACCTCGACACAAAAGCCGGATACTCTGAAACAGATGGAGGGTTAGATGAGGAATAGTTTTGAATGAGCTGGCACAGAAGATGACTTTCTGAACAGAACATTGATAGTGCAGGCACTAAGTTAATAAGTGGCCCCTCTTGAAATGGAAAGGCTTTTGTAAGGCAAAAGACACTGTTATTTGAAGAAATTGTTAGCCTCCATAATAAAAAAAAATGTTCTTACTACTCCACACCTGATAGCGAATATGCAATATATGTAAAAAACTCAATGAACTAGATATTAAAAATAATCTGATTGAAAAATGGAGAACATATTTAATAGGAAATTCTCAATACAGAAATATAAAATGGCTGACAGACACTTAAAAAATGTTTAATATTCTTGGCCATCAGAGAAATTCAAATCAAAAGCACTTTGATATCCCATCTTATTTAAAAAATTAATTTATTTATGATTTTATTAAGTAGAGTTTATTCATTTTGTATCCCAACTATAGCTACCACCTTCATCCTCTCACAATCCCACCCTCCTTCCCTCTTCTTCACCTATGCCCATACCCCAGCCCACTGATGAGGGAGGTCCTCCTCCCCTTTCATCTGAACCAAGTCTATTAGGTCTCATCAGGAGTGGCTTCATTGTCTTCCTCTATGGCCTAGTAAGGATGCACCCCCCACCTCCGGGTGGGGGGAGGGGAGGTAATCAAAGAGCAGACCACTGAGTGCATGACAGAGACAGTCTTCTTGTTTCTAGACAAACGAGAAAATAATATTCTGAGGTTTCTAATTGAATAATCTTTAGAAAATTGCAGGTATTGAAAAATTATGGAAAATAACGACCAATCTTAAATATACGGTCATTATTCAGGCGTTCTCATTATGTCATTTTGATGGCTCCCAAAACAACTCCTTCTGGACGTTACAATGTGTGCAAATCCTTCACTAAAAGCAAGTATGCACTACTTTGGATGCAATACTTTTGAGCTCATGGCAAAGAACACTCTAGGACAAGTATCTTTTTAAATTAAATTTCAATTTTTTATATTAATTACAATTTATTTACTTTGTATCCCAACTTTAGCCCCCTCCCTCATTCCTTCCCAATCCCACCCTCCCTCCCTCATCTCCTCCCTGCCTCTCTCAAAGGCCACTGAGAGGGGACGTCCTCCTCCCCTTGCATCTGACCCTAGCTTATCAGGTCTCAGCAGGACTGAATGCAATGTTCTCCTCTGTGGCCTATCTAGGCTGCTCCTTGCACTGAAAAATGGGAAGGTCAAAGAGCTAGCCACTAAGTTCATACCAGAGATAGGCCCTGTTCCCCTTACTAGGGAAGCCACTTGGATACTGAGCTACTATGAGCTACTTCCAAGCAGAGGTTCTAAGTTATATCCATGCATGATCCCTGGTTGGAGAATCAGTCTCAGACAAGTCCCTGTACCTAGTTATATTTGTTCCTTGTGGAGCTCCTATTCTCTCCAGGTAATAGTAACTGTCTCTTCTTTCATATGATTCCCTGCACTCTGCCCAAAGTTTGGCCATGAGTCTTAGTATCTGATTTGATACACTGCTAGGTAGAGTCTCTCAGAGACCCTCTATGGTAGGCTTCTTTTTTGTTTCTCATTTTCTCCTGCTTCCAATGTCCATCCCATTTGTCTTTCTAAGTAAAGATTGATCTTCTTACCCCGGGTCCTCCTTCTTGTTTAGCTTCTTTAGATGTACTGATTTTAGTATGTTTATTCTGTCTTCTAGGTCTAGTACCCACTTATAAGTGAGTATATACCATGTGTGTCTTTCTGCTTCTGGGATACCTCACTCAGGATGATCTTTTCTCAGTCCTACCATTTGCCTGCAAATTTCATGATTTCCTTGTTATTAATTGCTGAGTAGTATTCCAGTGTGTAAAAGTACCACAATTTCTGTATCCATTCCTCCATTGAGGGATAATGGAGTTGCTTCCAGGTTCTGGATATTACAAATAAAGCTGCTACAAATATGGTTGAACAAATGTCCTTGTTGTGTACTTGAGCATCTTTTGGATATATGCCTAAGAATGGTATGGCTGGATCTTTAGGAAGCACTGTTATTAATTATCTGAGAAAGCTCCAGATTGATTTCCAAAGTGGTTGTACAAGTTTACATTCCCACTAGCAGTGGAGGAGGGTTCCCCTTTCTCCACAACCTCTCCAGTATGTGTTCGAACAAGTATCTTTATTTGTCCTTCCCATCTTCATCCTCTGAGGAATGTACAGGTGGCTATTGGACCTGTTAGTACAGACACTGAAGTACATCTAATACAAATGAAGATGTGGCTCTTCACATAAGAGAGGACTATAACAAACAAATGTTTTTCTAGCTCTTGTTTCTGAATATAGAATGTAAGACTGAAGCAAAAGGTAAGAACTGCTTTCCAGCTAGATCATTACTACTAGGACAATATTCTGAAAATATGTAGAATTCTGGCATCTTAAGTTTGAGGTGGTTAATAATTTTTTTTTTCAAAGATCCCTGTAAGAATTGCAGAATCACCTCAGAGTTGACCTGTAAAGAAATACTTGTTCACAAATCTTGAGTTCCTATGATATCAGGTGTTTTAGAGGCTAATGTATCCATTCTTCATCTGCAAAATAAAAATAAAAGTATGTTTAATTCCAGGTGGATAAGAATTTTACCCCTTAACTTTGCCATTCTCTACAACTTTGAACTTGCCCTTCTATCAATATTTGTTAAATCTTGCTTAGAAGTTTTTGGAGCATCAAGATTTTCTGTAAAAACTAGTGCCAATACTAGATTTCAAGCAGGTAAGATTTCAATCAGGTAAGATTTCTGTTCCAAAGAATTTTTGATGTATTCTAAGAGCGTGGCTTATGCTTTTTTTTTATGGCTTATGTTTTTAATCATGTGAAAAATTAGTTGGAAAATTATTGTACAGGAAAGAGAGGACAGGAGGTAATATAGATAAGTAGACTGTCAATAATGAGGATAGCTTGAGTTTCCAATGCCAGAAAGATTTTACTAAATAGATATCAATGCAACTGGATCTACTTAACACTTAAATAAGGAACTAATTAGACATCCAATTCAAAAAGCAATAAATAATTTTAGCACACACCTGATTAAAGTGGCCATTTAATAGGTGATCATCATCCTTCACTAAACACTGATGGGTTCTTTAAGCTTAAGCACCTTGTAAAACCCACCAGAGAAGGGCCACCATGGCCACTTAAACCACAGGCTGTAGAAGATTATCTCCCCTTAATAATACACGGTCACAGCCTGCCAGCTTTTACCTTGGCTTCATGGAGTTCTAGACAAATCCTTATTTTTGTTTTGTTTTCACAGTCTCTATTTTTACTTCAGCATCCATGCTTTAGGAATGAGGAAGAAATTTTTAGGATAATCATGTCTATCTAATCTGATATCTGACCCTTTGAGAAGCTCTATTTACTCCAAAGCCTGAAACAGCACCTTTTATTCTATTCTTAAATGCTTCTTATCCATTTTGCAAACATTAGTTGGTATAATTACCATGGAAATGTACATTTATGAATGAAATTATGCAATTTGACATTTAAACATCTGCAGTGAATTCTTTGCTTTTTTCTTAGAAGTCCAACTTTTACTCAAAGCCTCTGAAGTTGCTTTGGCTCATCCCTGACAAACTCAGGGATACCTGTAGCTCATGAAGCTATAGCCTATCAGCCTTTTTCCTACTTATACAGTGTGTCTCAAGTTTTTTCTTGCCTTCGTGTCTTCTCACTTGCTCTTTCTTCTCAGATCCTTTTTTTTTTTCTTTCTTTTTTTTTAAATGCCTGTCTCTTTCATGTCAATTCCTTGAAGCCTCAGCATCTCAGAGGAGCCTAAGCTAATCCTTTTCCCTGGTTGCTGGTACTCATTCATAATTCACTTAGTGGTTTTTCTTGTGTTGTTTTTGTTTTATTCATAACACTTAAAATGAACTAAATTCTTTTACACCTTGTTAATATGCTGTTTTTGTCTATTCTACTCACACTGTTGTTAGGTGTCCGACAAAACCGACAAGCTATCAGGAATAGAAATAAGCAGAGGGCTTGGTACAGACTCAGGTATGTCCTATGCTTGTCTTTTCAGTCTCTGCGAGCCCCTAGCCCTGCTTAGTTGATTTGGTGGGCCATGTCTCTTGGTTGTCTTCCATCCCTCTGACTCTTACAATTTTGTTTATTTGTTTTATGTTTGTTAAAATTTTTATTACAAGAGGAAATTAATTTAATATAAGCATCAATAACAAAATTAGGGTAATTAGATTCCTGCATTAATAACATACAAAAAAATCTCCACATAACAGAAAACTCTATTTCATATTATTTAAAATTATATCTCATGTTCTTTAAATTAGTCTCAAGGAAAAGCATGAAGTATTATTAAACTGAATAAAAATGAAAATTCTTATTTGTGGACATTTAATGGGGCACAGAGAGTGCACTAATAAGAGGGAAAATTGTAACACTAAATGCATAATGCATAACACAAGAAGAAAAATTTCTAATCATTAAATTTAAATCATAATCAGAGCTGCCATTTCAAGAGTTTAAGACTTACACACTCCAGTCATTTTTGTATACAGGAGGGCTACAGATATTTTTGACTTAATTTTGTATCCAGCCACTTTGCTGAAGGCATTTATGAGCTGAAGGAGTTCTCTGGTAGAACTTTTGGAATCACTCATGTATACTATCATATCATCTAAAAAAGTGATACTTTGACTCCTTCCTTTCCAATTTGTATTCCCTTGATCTCCTTTAGTTGTTTTATTGCTCTAGGTAGGCCACAGAGGAAGACAATGCAACCAGTCCTGATGAGACTTGATAGGCTAGGATTAAATAGCAGGGAGGAGGACCTCCCCTATCAGTGAACTAGGGGAGGGGCATAGGGTAGGATTGGGAGAAGAGGGAGGGTGGCACAGCCACAACCCAAATAGAATAAATTACATTCTAGTCATAACTCCTGTCTTTACTGCCCTCTTCTGTTCCAGCTTCCTGAGATTCAAAGGAAAGGACTTGACAGATACTGCCAATTTAGACTCTTTCTCTCTCTCTCTCTCTCTCTCTCTCTCTCTGTCTCTATCTCTGTCTCTCTCTCTGTCTCTCACTCTCTCTCTCTCTCTCTCTCTCTCTCTCTCTCTCTCTCTCTCTGCACAATGTATTTCTGTGTGTAGCTTCACCCACTCTTGTCTACTGCTGGTGGAAGCCTTTCTGATGATGACTGGACAAAGCACCAGTCTACAGATATAGCAGAATAGCATTAGGAAATATTTCAGTAATGCTTTGGCTGGGGGTGAGTTTTGTTTTCTTCTGCCCTACGTCTCTGGGCTATCCATTCTGGTTCCTGACCATCTACGCAGTATCATGCATGAGTTCCCTCTTTTGGCATGGAATTCAATTTAAACTAGACAGTGATTGGCTAGGTCCCTCCTACAAGATCTGTGCCACAATTGCTCCAGCACATCTTGAAGGCAGAACAGATTTGTAGGTCAGTGTTTTCATGGCTGAATAGGTGACCAGGTTTCTCTTTGAATAGACTGAAGGGTACCTTCCTTGCCAAAGAAAATAGAATATAAGGGTGAAGGCTCCATGCAAACACCATGTCTATCTCTCTACATTCAATGGGCTTGTGTGCCTGTTGTTCTTGGCAATGATACCTCACTGTCAGTTTTCAGAGAGCTACCCTATGTTCAAATGTCAGACTTAGTTGTTTACAAACTATCAATAAGCCTACCATATGATTCAGCTATACCACTCCTTGGCATATGTTCAGAAGACTAGACATCCTGCTCTACAGATACTTAAAATTCCCTTTAACAAGCTATCTTACACAGGTTTGCTCTATACTGAAGTGTTCATCACAGTTGTTGCCTAAACTCTTTCATTCTTTGGTCATGATTCTAGAAAATACTTTAACACATATTAATGAAGGAGCATTCATAACAAGTGTATATTTATGAATTTTACATCTAATATAAATCTTATCATAGAGAAAGAAGACAGGTTCCCTGCACTCTGCCCAAAGTTTGGCTATAAGTCTCAGCATCTGCTTTGATACACTGCTTGGTAGAGTCTTTCAGAGGCCCTCTGTTGTATGCTTTTGTCCTGATTCGTGTTTTCTTCTACTTCCAAAGTCCATCCCATTTGTCTTTCTAAGTAAGGATTGATCATCTTACCCCGGGTCCTCTTTGTTGTTTATCTTCTTTAGGTATACAGATTTTAGTGTGTTTATCCTATCTTATAGATCTACTATCCACTTATAAGTGAGTATATACCATGTGTGTCTTTCATATGAAAGAAGAGGGAGTTAGTAAGACCTAGAGAGGACAGGAGCTCCACAAGGAACAAATATATCTGGGCACAGGGACTTGTCTGAGACTGATTCTCCAACCAAGGACCATGCATGGATATAACCTAGAACCCCTGTTCAGTTGTAGCCCATGGTAGTTCATTATCCAAGTAGGTTTCCTTAGTAAAAGAACAGGAACTGTCTCTGACATGAATTCAGAGGCTGACTCTTTGACCTCCCAACCCCTTGGAAGGAGCAGCCTAGCTAGACCACAGAGGAGGACATTGCAGGTAGTCCTGCTGAGACCTGATAAGCGAGGGTCAGATGGAAGGGGAGGAGGACCTCTCCTATTGTAGCCTTAGAGAGAGTCAGGGAGGAGATGAGGGAGAGTAGGGTTGCGGGGATGAGGGAGGGGGCTACATCTGGGATACAAAGTGAATAAATCATAATAAATAAAAAGGAAAAAAGAACATAAGACTAGTACATGAAATTGGAATTTATTATTGTATAGCATCATATATCCTCACATTACAAATTCTGTTTATCTAAGAAGTTAGAGAGGCAATTTCAAATACCATTTTCTTTACAATAATACCTTGTTCTTCCTTCTTATTGAACAAGTGTATATATTTTGATTTATTTTATTATCTTGAGGACAGTAATAACTTCTCATATTTGTGACAATATATCCTAAAATAAAAGCAATAATTTATAAAGATGGCTTACAAATTAGGATCGGTGAGTTTTTTAAAGGATTACAGAAATATAATATACCAAATAATCTATTCTCAGGTAAAAGGAGATAAAAAGGAAGCTTTTTAACTGTTCCCAGTTCTATCAACTTACAGAATTTATGGGTTATTTTTCTCATGTGACTTATACTGTTTGTCTCCATAGTTTTTACACATACCAATTGATTAAACTGAAAAATATTATGAGAGTAGGTGATTTTATTTGAATTTTGGGACTAGAATTTTTCTTTGTTGTTTTTGTTTTCTGTGCATTAACATTTTGTCTACATGTAGGTCTCTATGAGGGTGTCAGATTTCCCAGAACTGGAGTTAGAGAGAGTTGTGAGTGACCATGTGGATGCTTGGAATTGAACCCAGGTACTTGGGAACACCAGCCAGAATTCATAACCACTGAGCCATCTCTCCAGCCCCTGAATTTTTCTTTTTTCTTTCCTTCTTTCCTTCTTTCCTTCGTTCCTTCCTTCGTTCCTTCGTTCCTTCCTTCGTTCCTTCGTTCCTTCCTTCCTTCCTTCCTTCCTTCCTTCCTTCCTTCTCTCTTTCTTTCTTTTTTTATTCCATCCTTCCTTCCTTTCTTTCTTTTTTGCCTTATTCTATTTTTGTTAATTACTACTCTGTTCAGACGAGGACAAAGGTGTATGTGTGTGTGTATGTGTGTGTATGTGTGTGTGTATGTGTGTGTGTGTATGTGTGTGTGTATGTGTGTGTGTGTATGTGTGTGTGTATGTATGTGTGTGTGTATGTGTGTGTGTATGTGTGTGTGTATGTGTGTGTGTGTATGTGTGTGTGTATGTGTGTGTGTGTGTATGTGTGTGTATGTGTGTGTGTTGTGGGGGAGAGTCGGGGGAGGGGGAAATGGGTGGTGTTGCTCTGGATTGAAGCCAGTCATGTATATATCAGGCAACTCTTTAACCACTGAGCCATACCTGCAGCTACTCTGATTGTCAGTTTTAATATTGACAAACCATTTTTTCAACACCTTCCATGACAGGAAGCTACGTATGCATTAACTTAAAATGGAACATCATGACTATGCACATAAACCACGTTTATGTTTCTCTAAGAATACACAGATATATGTATACTTACGATATCTTTATAGCTAATATATGTGATTGATGAGTGACTTGGGGATACAGATTTGTACGTTTTGTGTTCTTAGAAAAATAAGAATATTATTCACCACAGATAGAGAAACTTCTGTCAGAGTAAAGGAAGGGTTATCTACACATCATCTTTGTGAACCAATTATCCTACTGTGGTTAATTATACCAAGGTTGGTGACTCAAAAGCTGCTCTACTTAGGCATTCGCTTCAGAATCTTTCTGGCAGCTGAACCGCTGAAAGCTTCCACTACAGCCAGTTGTATATAGCTTCTATTATCTCAAGGAGGTTACAGGAATCCGCTAATCTGTGATGGATTGCTGAGGATGTCAAGAATTCTTGCTTCTTCCTCTACTTCAATGTATTAATAAGCATGATTGCTTGGATAATGCATGCTTTCTTATTTTTCATCATACTTTCTCTGCTTTGAGGTTGGACTCGTTATGTCTAACTCATGTAAGTGAATCCCATTGTTGAATTTTAGAATATGTGTTATACTTGGAAAATGGGTTTTCTGTCTCATGTATTATACTAACTAGTAAGTTTTCTATTAAGATCATACAAATAATATGAAGTAGTTAACAGAGTTCCATGGTAACTGTTAATAACTTCCTTAATAACACTATCTGTTCTGCCTCCACCCTTACACCAATCCTCATAGCACATATTTTATTTTAGCTTGTCCCTTCCGTAGCACTCAGGTCTTTCCTTCCAGTTCTGTCATAGCACATAACAAATTATTCTATTGCCTGTACATTCCCTAGATACCTGAACAACTGAATTAATCTGGTTTCTGTTCAATTTTCTCCTTATCAGAGGGAAATTTACTGACGTCCCAGCTAAAATTATCTGTCTTCCAATGCTTTTCTCTGTAATGTTCTCCAAGCATATTAAGCGATATGGGCTTGCTTTTCACACTATTTTACTCAAATATATGGAGCATCAATTGATATATTCTGTACAGTGTATGTTTTTTTAATTTCTCAGCAAATTTAGTAAAATTTTATTATTAATTCAGAAAAAAACACAGACACATTAAAACTGTTAGGAGAAAAAACAGGGAAGACCTAGGAACTCACTGGCACATGAGACAATTTCCTGAACAAAACACCAACAGTACAGGCTCTAAGATCAATAGTCAATACATCAGAACCCATGAAACTGAAAAGATCCTGTAAAGCAAAGGACACTGTCGTCAGAACAAAATGACAGCATAAAATTTGGGAAAGGCTCTTGACCAACCCTATATCTGACAGAGGGCTAATATCCAGGTTACATAAAGAACTCAAGAAGTTAAACAGCGACAAATCAAGTAATCCAATTAAAGTAGGGTAGAGATGTAAACAGAGAATTCTCTGTAGAGGAATATAGAATAGCAGAGAAACACTTAAAGAAATGCTCAAGTCATTAGTCATCAGGGAGAGGCAAATCAAAACAACCCTGAGATTTCACCATACACCCATCAAAATGGCTAAGATGAATAACTCAAGTGAGAACACATGCTAGAGAGGATGTGGAGAAAGGGGGACTCTCCTTCATTGTTGATGGGAATGTAAAATTGTACCACTTTGGAAATCAATTTGGTGTTTTCTCAGACAATTAGGAATAGTGCTTCCTCAAGATTCAGCTGTAGCACTCCTAGGTATATATCCAAAATATGTTCAAGTACATAACAAGGACATTTGCTCAACCATGTTCATAGAAGCTTTATTCATAATAGCCAGAATCTGGAAACAACTCAGATGTGCCCCAACTGAGGAATGGATACAGAAATTGTTATAATAATTACACAATGGAATACTACTCAGCAATTAAAAACAAATAAATCATGAAATTTACAGTCAAATAGTAGGAACTAGAAAAGATCATCCTGAGTAAGGAATCCCAGAAGCAGAAAGACACACGTGATATATATTCACTTATAAGTGGATATTAGACATATAATATAGGATAAACACTCGAAAATCTGTACACCTAAGGAAAATAAGCAAGAAGAAGGACCCTGGGTCATTCATAAGGCCAAACAGAACAAATGTCAGAAGTAGGAGAAGACAGGGAACAGGAGAGGAGCCTACCACAGAGGGCCTCTGAAAGACTCTACCCAGCAGGTATGGAAGCAGATGCTAAGACTCATAACCAAACTTTGGCCAGAGTGCAGGAAATCTCATGAAAGAAAGGGAAAGAAGAGGAAAGACATGGAAGGTACAGGAGCTCCAAGAGGAGAGCAATAAAAACAAAAATTCTGGGCCCAGGGGTCTCTTCTGAGACTTATACTCCTACTAAGCATCATTCACGGAAACAACCTAAAACCCTTGAACCCCATTGCAGCTCAGTCTCCAAGTGAGTTCCCTAATAATGGTAACAGGAACTGTCTCTTACATGAGCTCAGTGGCTGGCTTTTTGATCACCTTCCCCTGAGGGATGGGACAGCTTACCATGCCACACAGTAAGAAAATCCATCCTGTCTTCTGTTTAATGCAGTGTTGTATTGAAGTTGAAGGCTTAGTAAACTAATTAGATTGTATAAGTTTTTTTATTGCTAGATATATCAGCAAATGTAATTTTCAAATAATTTAAATTATGGGAAATAAATGTTTCAGTGAATAATAGTGGTTGTCATGCAAGCATGAACACCAGATGTATAATGTAATGTCTATAAGGGCAGCACTTATATAGATAGATAGGAGGTAGAGACAGAAGTATTCTGGAAAGTTTACAGGAATGTTAGACTGATAGAGAACAAAAGCAACTAATAGTCCTTTCCTTCCACAAGTTGGAAAGTGAGGATCAACACCTAGTTTTTTCTGACCTCTACTTGTGTATTATGGCATTTGTGGAATCACATTTATACTCACATGTGTATACATACTCATTCATTCACACATATATATCATACACCACAAACACAAAATAACAAATGTCAATTTAAATTATGACTTTATGATTTAAAGGAATAGTCTTCATATTTTGTAATTATTTTAGTTTTTTTTTTCATTTTTCAAAAATTTTTATTGATTCCTTGTGAGTGTCACACCATGAATCCTGGGTCCCACTCATCTCCCTGCCCTTTCATATCTGCCTTCTGCCCTTGTAACCTCTCCTCTAAAGAAAACAAACAAACAAACAAAGCAAAGCATAGAAACCATTTCATCGTGGAATCTGTAGTGTGTCATAGTGTGTCCCACAGTCCACCACTGTGTCCACACATCTTTAGTTGCAGAAGTTCATTGCCATGAGTCATTGGTTTGGTCTGAGGCCTCTGGCTTCTGCTACACCATTAATATTGGCTCTTCATCTTGACTCCTCCTGGTTATCCTGTTGTTGCTCTGTGTCAAGGAGATCCTGTAACTTTGGATCAGCAAGACTGGCCCTTTCATGTGTTCCAACAGTTCATAAGCTGAGGTGGGCCCAGCTCTCCAACACGATTGCCCTTAGGGCCAGCTGACCAAACCAGGGACAGTCCCACGGTCTCTGGTATCATATGAGCCACAAACATCAACACTGCCCATTGTTGATGCATGGCCACTGACCCAGACCTGGCCCTCAGCAGCAGCATAGGCCATGTGACTTCACCATGGCTTCAGGTGGCAGGGCTGCCTACCCACACAAGTCCCATGATTTCCAGTTCATCTGCCACTTTATTCATTTTGTATCCCCTCATAAGCCCCACCCTCCTCTCCTCCCAGTCCCACCCTCCCTCCCCTTTCTTCACGCATGCTCCTCCTCAAGTACACTGATAAGGGAGGTCCTTCACTCCTTCCTTCTGATCTTAGTCTATCAGATCACATCAAGAGTGGCTGCATTGTCATCTTCTGTGGCCTGGTAAGGCTGCTGCCCCTCAGGGGGAGGTGATCAAAGAACAGGCCAATCAGTTTATGTCAGAGGCAGTCCTTCTTCCCTTTACTATGTAACCCACTTGGACACTAAACTGCCATGGACTACATCTGTGCAGAGGTTCTAGGTTATCTCCATGCTCAATTCCCATCCCTAAAGGTAAAGAGGATGGACATCAGAAGACGAAGAAAACAGGAAACAACCTAGGAACCTGCCACAGAGGGCCTCTGAAAGGCTCTGCCCTGCAGACTATCAAAGCAGATGCTGAGACTTATGGCCAACTATTGGGCAGAATGCATGGAATCTTATGTAAGAAGTGGGAAATAGTAAGATCTGTAGAGGACAGGAACCCCACAAGGAAAGCAACAGAACCAGAAAATTTGAAAACAGGGGTCTTCCCAGAGACTCATACTCCAACCAAGTACCAGGCATGGAGATAACCTAGAATCTCTGCACAGATGTAGTCCATAGCAGTTTAGTGTCCAAGTGGGTTACATAGTAATGGGAAACAGGGACTGCCTCTGACATAATCTAATTGGCCTGCTCTTTGATCACCTCCCCTTGAGTGGGGAGCAGTCTGACCAGGCCACAGAAGATGACAATACAGCCACTCCTGATGTGATCTGATAGACTAAGATCAGAAGGAAGGAGAGAAAGACCTCCCCTATAGTGGACTTGGGGAGGGGAATGCGTGAAGAAAGGGGAGGGAGAGTGGGATTTGGAGTTGAGGAGGGAAGGGCTTATGGGGAGATATAAAGTGAATAAAGTTGTATTAATAAAATAAAATTTATTTTAATTTTATAATGCATAATAAGAATCAGTGATGAGTTTTTGCCTTAAAAGCAGTGTATCTGGGTCTTTTCTGAGACTGTTTTTCCAACCAAGGACCATGCATGGAGAAAAACCTAGAACCCCTGCCGAAAAGCTAAGCTCAGATGGAAGGGGAGGAGGACTTCCTCATCAGTGGACTTAGAGAGGGGCAGGAAGGAGATGAGGAAGGAAGGGTGGGATTGGGAGGGAATGAGGGTGGGGGTTACAGCTGGGATACAAACTGAATAAACTGTAACTAATATAAAAAATAAAATTTTAATTAAAAATATTTTTGTCTGCCCTTGATTATTTTGAAACAAAGGACATTTGAAATGAACATAATACCACTACTGATAATAAAAATTGTCCTTAAATTTTGTATTGATAAATTTTCTACCAAAACTAGCCATTTGGTTCTTGAAATGTGCATTTACTTTTTTTTCTGAAGCTAGACACAAGTAGAGCTAGGAATAGTAATTAATACACAGTAATTTTGGAAAATTAATCTACTTTCTTTTATTCTGTCTTAGCCACAGTCAAGTCCAAGAGTGCATAGAATATAAAATTATGAAATAAATATACAGTGTGCTGTTGAAGAAATAATAATGTAATACTGAAACCTGGAATCTGGTTCTGGCTGGGTCACTGAGCAAGTAAATTAGTTTCCAAGTCCCTATTCTAAATTTAAAAACTAGAGTGTGGATTCTTATGTCCTTTCATCTATGTGTGGAAGTGGTTAACTTCTGTTATAACTATAAAAGTTATTAAAACATATATTAAGCTGAATCATATATTAACCATGATCTAGCTCCATGTTTAAAGTGATCATATTCATAGAAAATTATGGTAGAAACATAATAAAATGAAATAGCCAGTAAATTGCATTTGCTGGGTATATTTGCTCTTCCTTACCTTTAAAAATAATAGATTTCCCCTTAAGAAAAAAAAAAATCTAAATGACTCTGCAGCAATTTACTGTTTATATTACTCTCCAGACAGATGATGTTAGACATAAACAAAACTTTTTTCTAGCATCTAAATAAGCAAAACTTGTTTTAAAGTTCTTTTTCTACCGTTCACAGATAGTGCTCTAAGAAACTAACATAAGCTTCATAATGGGGATGCAGAACTCTGACATTCAGTTTTTGTTCGATGCTAGAAATATCTTTAGAGATATCAACAAAGAAATTAATTGAATAATAACTAATAAATTAAGATAGAGTCAGGTCAGGAGTACATTTCCAGTGTGTACAAATGAGAATATTAATTCAGGACCTAGAGAGATGTTCTGCATTTACGAAAACTTGTTCATCTTTGAGACAACCTGAGTTTGATGGCTAGCTCCAAAATGGAGGCTCACAACTATCTATAACTCTAGTTCCAGGAGATTTAAAGTCTTCTTTTAATACACATGACCAACAGGCACACATGCAGAAAAAAGACTTACATACACCAAAAGAATATAAATTAATTAATAAAATATGTTTGTGTAATTCTGTATTCCCTTCTCTTTGTCCTACCTCCATCAGACTTTCTCTTCCTTTTCCCCCTCTGTGTTTGCCAAGTACTAAATCCTGGGATAGGTAAGCACTGTAGCATTGAGATATAGCTAATATAACAACGTTTCTTTTAATCTACATTTTAGAGTTAGGCTCTTATTTTTTCATGTGTATTGATTATGGGATAAATTGTATTGGTTAGCTTATAACTGAGTTTCAAGGTCTGTATTTGGCATAATACATTTTATTATATTTTACTTGGTTAATTTCATTATTATTTAATCATTAGAGCTAAAGATCTTAAACTTTATAAACAAAGTTTTCAAAATTTCACATTCTCCAATTGGAAAATAGACAATTACAAAGTTATCATGTTTTACTTTTAAAATGTATGAAAAACATTAATAAATTCAATACAAACTGTGAAGATTTTACTTTTTTAAATTATTTAATTATTATTTTTATTTTTTACTATTAATTACACTTTATTTACTTTGTATTCCTGCATAAGCCCCTCCCTCCTCCCCTACCAATCCCACCCTCCCTCCTCCTTCCTCATGCATGCCCCTCCCCAAGTCCACTGATAGTGGAGGTCTCCTTCTCCTTCCTTCTGATTTTAGTCTATCAGATCACCTCAGCAGTGGCTGCATTGTCATCTTCTGTGGCCTAGTAAGGCTACTCCCCCTCAGGGGGAGGTGATCAAAGAGCAGGCCAATCAGATTATGTCAGAGGCAGTCCCTCTTCCCATTACTATGTAACCCATTTGGACACTGAACTGCCATGGGCTACATCTGTGAAGGGGTTCTAGGTTATCTCCATGAATAGTCCTTGGTTGAAGTATGAGTCTCTGGGAAATTCCCTGTGTTCAAGTTTTCTGGTTCTGTTGCTCTCCTTGTGTGGTTCCCGTCCTCTCCAGCTCTTACTATTTCCCACTTCTTACATAAGATTCCATGCATTCTGCCCAACAGTTGGCCATAAGTCTCAGGGTCTGCTTTGATTGTCTGCAGGGCAGAAGCTTTCAGAGGCTGTCTGTAGCAGGTTCCTAGGTTGTTTCCTGTTTTCTTCTTCTTCTGATGTCCATCCTTTTTGCCTTTCAGGATGGGGATTGACCATTGTAGTTAGGGTCCTCTCTTTTGCTTAGTTTTTTTAGATGTACCGATTTTAGTGGGTTTATCCTATGTTGTATGTTTATATGAGTGAGTATATACCGTGTGTGTCTTTTTGCTTTTGGGACAACTCATTCAGGACGATCCTTTCCAGGTCCCACCATTTACCTGCAAATTTCATGATTTCCTTATTTTTCATTGCTGAGTAATACTCCATTGTATAGATGTACCTAAGTTTCTGCATCCATTCTTCAGTTGAGGGGCATCTGGGCTGTTTCCAGCTTCTGACTACTACAAATAAAGCTGCTACAAACATGGTTGAGCAAATGTCCTTATTGTGTACTTGAGCCTCTTTTGGATATATGCCTATCAGTGGTATGGTACTTTTCTATATTAATTACAGTTTATTCACTTTGTATTTCAGCTGTAGCTCCCTCTTTCAATGACTTCCAATCCCTCCCTCTCTCCCTCCCTCCTTTCCTCCCTCCCTGCTTTCCTCCCTTTCTGCTTCCCTTCCTCTTCCCCTCCCTTCCTCCTCCCCTCCCTCCCTTGTTTCCTCTCATGCAATTCTCCAAGTCCAATGATAGGGTATGTCCCCCTGACCTTCCATCTCACACTAGGCTGTCAGGCCTCATGAGGACTGGCTGCATTGTCTTCCTATGTAGAATGGCAAGGCTGCTCCCCACTCAGGGGAAGGTGATTAAAGAGTTAGTCACTGAGTTCCTGTCAGAGACAGTCCTTGTTCCCCTTACTAGGGAACCCATCTTGGATACTGATATACCACATGGGCTACATCTGAGCAGGGGTTCTAGGTTATCTCCATGAATGATCCTTGGTTGGAGAATCAGTCTGAGAAAAGATCCCTGGGCCCAGATTTTTTGGTTCTGTTGCTCTCCTTATGGAGCACCTGTCCCCTCCAGGTCTTACTATCTCCCCTTCTTTCATAAGATTACTTGTACTCTGCTCATAGTTTGGTTATGAGCCTCAACATCTCTTTGATATGCTGCTGGGTGGAGTCTTTCAGAGGCCCTTTGTGGTAGGCTCTTGTCCTGTTTCCTGTTTTCTCCTTATCCCAAAGTCCATCCCGTTTGCCATTCTGAGTGAGGATTGATCATCTTACTCAGGGTCCTCCTCCTTGCTTAGCTTCTTTAGGTGTACAGATTTTAGTATGTTTATTCTTTTTATATGTCCAGTATTGACCCATCCTGCAGGTCTGTCCCTTGCAGTATTGTATCCGGGCAGTAGTCCTGTCAAGCCAGATGCCAAAATTCAGGGGGCAGCAAGGTGCCAGAAAGCCCCCGGCATAGTGTCCACTTCTAAGTGAGTATATGTCATGTGTATTTTTTTGCTTCACTGGGGATGACCTTTCCTAGAGCCCATCATTTACCTGCAAATTTCATGATTTCCTTATTTTTAATTACTAAGTAGTATTTCATTGTGTAAATGTACCACAATTTCTATATCCACTCCTCAGATAAGGGACATCTGGGTTGTTTCCAGGTTCTGGCTATTAAAAATAAAGCTGCTATGAACATGGTTGAGCAAATGTCTTTGTTGTGTACTTGAGCCTGTTTTGGATATATGCCTAGGAGTGGTATGGCTGGATCTTGAGAAAGATTACTTCACACCCAAATGGGCTACATTTTGTATTGTACACTTATTCAAGATATCTTTTTTAAGGTAAAATGAGTATTTATAAATAAAATATTCAAGTATAAATATATAATATACATTAATATATAAGAATACAAATATTTGGTAGTTAGCTATTAATCCAAGTCTTAGTTACTTTCTATTGCTGTGAATAAACACCATGATCAAGGCAACTGGTCCAAAAGAAGGCAGATAATTGGGAACTTCATTACAGTTCTAGAAGCTCAGTGTTTTGTCATATGACAGGAAGCAGAGAAGTGTGGTGTTGAAGCAGTAGTTAGCAGCTTTACATCCTTGTCCACAGTCAGCAGACCAAGAGAGATACTGGATCTGGCATGGGATTTAGAAACCTCAAACTCACCCTTAGGGACACACTTCCTTCAACAAGGCCACATCTCTTAATCCTTCCCAAACCATCCTAGTGATTGGGGAGCATGCATTCAAACATAGGAGCCTATAAAAACATTCTCATTCAAACCATCACCACCTAGCAACTGCATGGAATAAACTTTGCAAAGTGAGAATCATGTGCCTTGGGATTCAGCTCAGCCCATGGGTGTTACACAGGAACTCCTGAGGACCAATGTAGTAGTAGAGGGAATGGAATGTTACCTCTTGGCAGTGATTATGGCAGGACTGGGCACAGAAACCTAAAGTGGATATAGAGAAAATGTCAAAGATAAAGTTCTGAGTACTTGCAACAGCCAATAGTTCAAAATATGGTGCTGACCACTATACAGTTTGTCCTCTGCCACTGAGACAGACCAACCTCCCTGAAGCCTTAGGTAGAAACTGTCTTTAGATTTGAGTTAAATTTATAGGATATTCTCAGCAAAGCAGTAACATAGGGAGTAAGTTATGTTGTAGAGATATTGTAACTTATTTGTTTTACATAAGGACCAAATCTCCCTTATCCATGGCATGAAAGAAATGAGAAATTTCCTGACATATGTATGCTGAAGAATTAAAAAAACAATTTCATCAATTTTTGTGAGAATACATAATTGACAGAATAACTGCAAATGAATAATTAATTGACAACCATTGGTTTTACATAAACGAATGCAGAGCTATATGAAAACAAATCTATCACTTTTCTTTTAAATAAGCATAGAAACTTCCTTTTTATGTTTATGTTCTTGAAATATTCAACATATTTATATATAAAATTTAGTGAAATATCAGGTACAACTGCTGCATTAGTAGATTCCTCAAAAAAAGAGGAGTCATGTTTACTGTAAGTATTGTGCAGATTTGAACTGGGCACCTAATTTTACCCTGAATAGCTTGGATAAACTTCTGGTATGTACTATAAGAGTTAATCAGTTTTCTGTGTGTGTTCATTTGCACTTGATGCATATAAGGGTAGCTTTCCCTGCTAATGTTATAAACATATCCAGTATCTTGCTCATTAAAGCCAGATCAAGCACCTGCTGCAGTGGTACTCTATCTGGGCTGAGCCTCACCTACGGTTGTAAAAACATACAGTTTTATTTACATCTGTAAGAAGTCTCTACAATTAGGCACGGGGATTTTCTCTTTTCTAATCCAAAACAATTTATAATAAACAGCATCAATTTTATTAAATCATTCTATTTTACCATGAAAGATTATCAGAAAATAAATGCATTGCTCCGTATATCATGATTTCTTTTCTAAGTTCCGGCACATATTTTTGTTGTTTTGTTTATTTGGAGATGATTGCACAACATTTCTGCCCTGGCTGACTTTAAGCAACTTCTTGACATAGAATAATCAAAGTATAAGGACCATAACACAAGTTTTCATTTAATTAGATTATTCACTTGGGAAGAAGGTCTTGTCTACTGACAGCTCTAAGATGCTCAGTTTTAAGAACGTAGTGTTTTCCCAGTGCTGCTCCGCAGATAGGAGGGTTTCTGATACTTTTGCACTATGCTTTGCAATTTACCATATAGAACATATAGACTGTAGCCATTTTTTTAACGTATTCAGCTGACTTTTCCATGTTATGATCTTACCATTGCTTTTTATAGTGAACACAGTATTTACTTGCTTTTGAGATATGCCTCAACAGGTACAGATACGTATCTAGTGTTTATTCTCTTAAGATTCTTTATAATCCTAGTTAGGATTATTTATCATTACATAGCTCTTGGTAACAGTATTATAACTAGTGTCTTACAAATTCTGCTTCACCAGACAGTTTTAAAATAGACTTATCTATCTGAATTAAGAAACTGTGATAAATACTCTATCACATTTTATTACACTTATTATATTGTTTCCAGTATTAATAGTAAATAAGCAAATTTCATTTAAAATCAGTTAATGTCATTGATTATATTACATTATAAAATATTTTTAATCTGGAGAATTATATTTCCTGGTTCCTATTGGCATTCCCCTTCAAAGGTTAATCCCTAGTGTGCATCTGTTTTTTGTTTTTGGTACAGAAAAAAAATGGAGAGAAAAGGGAAACGAGCAAGTGTGCAATTCTTGACGCTTGAAGGAAACTGATTTTATATGGTCAGCAGATTAAGTGATTAGAGAAACAGAAAGACTCCAACACTCTCTGTGGTATTCAGACTTTCTGTAGTTCTCCTGATTAATAATACTTAGTAAATCACAAAATAAAGGCCTTAGTGTTTATTTAAGACGCTGGTTGCAATGATTAGCTGCATTGTTTTTCATATGAAATTCATGAGTTAACAAAGCATATCCTCTTAAGTTTTAGGAATTCTTTATTTGGGATGTCAGAAACCTAATTCTTTTTTTTTTTTTTTTTTTTAAACATTGCCATGGCCAATTTAGTCCCATCATCTTGACACAATCACATTGGTTTTCTTTTTTTTTTTTTGTTTGTTTGTTTGTTTGTTTGTTTGTTTTTCTCAATGCAGTTTATTCAGGAACCTTGAACAATCTTCTGACCCTGGGGAAAGCCAGCCCACAGCTTAAATAGCCTCTGGGTAGCCAACCCAGGCGTGCCACGTGGGCAATGCAGATAGGTCCACATACATGGAAGCAAGCCAGATCCTCAGCCTTAGCCAAATGTGGAATTGTTCGTGACAGAGAGCACTCACCATCGGGAAGGTGGAAGGCGGAAACCAGCTCCATCTTTAAGGCTCGGCATTACGCAGCTCTCTGCAGTTCCCCCTTTTTGTTTTAGACCCATCAGGCAAGAGTAGAGGTCTGATCTCTGATATTAGAAATAAATTGGGACTCTGTACCGATGTTCATTTAGGTGTCATCCACCTAATTCTTACTGCCAAGACTACGAGTTGTAGTAGAAAATGGCACACGACCTGGTATCAACCATGGTAGCTCCATGACAGTGGTCCTTGGTATTGAGTGATACAGCTCTGTCCTTTAACTCAACACCTGGAGCTGACTTTAGGTAGCTTTCTGGGATTCTTCCAGAGAGCCCTGTAAGGAAATATGTATATGATCTTAGCCAAGGGAAATGCCTCTGCTGGATTATATAGATTTTTTTAAATTTTTGTCAGAAGAGCAATTAAAAGTGCCTGCCTTCATTTCACAAGTGTCCTAGAATGAGAAAATGAGCTATCAGTAGCATTCCTTGCTCTATACTTCCCCACAATAGATGGAATATGACAGCTTTCCTAAGCTTCAGGAGGTTAATTCCACAATTTGTTATATTTTCACACACAGACAAACACACAGACACATACACATGAGCCAAGATCATTGAGAATGGATTCTTCTCTCAATATTTTGCAGCTTATAAAGCTAAGATTTTTATTATTGACAGGATAGCCTCTGAATGTTATATCCGGGCATGCTGAATTTGCCAAAAGTTATAAGAATATCAAGAAAGATGGGAGATTGTACTTAAGCTTGTTTCTATTGATACTGTTAAGGGAAATTGTAGACTCATGCTGATGAAAGCAGAACATCAGGTGTAAATTTTTTGTGATAACAAGTATTGCTTCTATGTCATCTCTAAATCTTGATGTTTAAGACTCTTTGGCCAACATTTTAAATAACAAATGAAAAATCTTTTGAACTTTGGACAGCCAAGATTGTCTTAGATTTTTCCTCTGTCTTAATAATATCTCAAGAAATTGTTTAAATTGTCTTTATTCTGCTAATCATTGCAAACCCTTATCTGTAAATTTGTCTTTATAATATGACCGAAACAAAGTTAAATGTTGGCTGGGGTTAGGTAGAAGATAAGCATGGAAATACTATTTTACCTTTTAATAAGATTTTAAAATTTTAAACATTCCAACATTTAACAGTAACTAATCAGAGGTATTGTTACAGTTTGAGCTATTTCAAGGAAGAGTGTATAGACAGCTGAGAGTCCTTGAAAGGTACCCTGCATTGCTTTTCCAGGATCAGCCAAATAATGTGGTTATTTTAAATATCAGGCCATTTGGGATTGAAGTCTTGGATTTTTCCTTCCTGTAAACATAATATATTCACCTAGCAGATGCAGGAATCTGTGAGTGCATCTCAAATTAATATAAAGGCAAATGAATAAACACGAGATTTTTTTTATTAAGTCTATAAAGGACTCTAACATAGCTTATTAATTTAGGCTCTCATATACTTAGACTTGAATATAACAAACTAGGAAACCTGCTATTGAACTGTTAGAGTATTATGATAAAATGGAAACTCTACAGTGCTTAGTGTGTGAGTTCAAAGCTTTAATTCTTACATTTTAATTCTGAACAGAGACTCACACCATATATTATTCACTCAGGAAACATTTCTTTTTTTCTTTTCTTTTTTTTTTTTTAAGTAGCTGAATATACAAAGCTTATTCTCTTATGCATAGTTGTTTTAGGAAGATGTGATTTATCCAGAAAACAAAGTCTTTCACTGATCATTGTGCAGTGATGTCACTTACAGGCCAATATAAAGGAAAATGTTTCATATTTAGAAACAAAATTATTAGGCTGTAAATAAATCAGGGGACAGGACGGGAGCCTACCACAGAGGGCCTCTGAAGGGCTCCACCCTGCAGGGTATCGAGGCAGATGCTGAGACTCATGGCCAACCTTTGGGCAGAGTGAAAGAAGTGGGAGATAGTAGGGCCCGGAGATGACAAGAGCTCCACAAGGAGAGCAACAGATCTAAAACTTCTGGATACAGGGGTCTTTTCTGAGACTGATACTCCAGCCAAGGACCACTCATGAGATGGCTTGGAATGCCTGCACAGAGGGTAGCCCATGGCAGTTCAGTATCCATAGTGGGTTCCATAGTAATGGGGACAGGGACTGTCTCTGATAGGAACTAAGTGGCCTGCTCTTTGATCACTTCTCCCTGAAGGGGGAGCAGCCTTATCAGGCCACAGAAGACCATGCAACCACTCCTGATAAAACCTGATAGACTAGGATTAAAGGGAAGGGGAAGAGGACCTCCCTTATCAGTGGTCTGGGGGAGGGGCAAAAGTAGGGAAGAGGGAAAAAGGGTGGGGTTGGGAGGGGAGGAGGGAGGGAGCTACAGGGGGGATTCAAAGTGAATAAACTGTAATTAATAAAATAAATAGAAATATTTTCAAGTGAAAAAATCATTTAAATATATAATACTCTTATTTCCATTACATCTCTGAATTCACAAGGTTGATTATTTTCTCATCACAAATAAGCTATAAAACAAAAGGTTTGAGGTTTAATTTGGTTGTTATTATGTGAATTCTTTAATAATAAAGTATCATGTAAATGCTTACTAGATTTGCAAACATGACACATATCTAACACTCAGTGACTTATAAAAGCAAACAGCTACATCTGTTCATGTTCAAACATCTTAACACTTTGGTCTTGTATTAAGTTCCCTCCTGTGCCTGTGATTCCCTGTATGTTAGGCACATTGATCAATCTTCAGATCGAACTTTTGTATACTACATCTTTACAGGCATCTAGAGAGGTTGGGCTTCCTGCTAAGAGGTTTCTGAGGCAGTGGTAGAATGGTTATCCTAAGGTTTTGTTTTGGTTTGTTTTTGTTTAATCAGATTGTGTTGACAGGTTACAAGAAAACAAAGGGGATTCGGGACTATGAAGGTTTAGTTTAAAAACTGCTAAAATGTGTTTCTTCTGAGGAATTAATAGACAACAAGCAATAACAAACTGTTATTTTCAGTAATTGCATAGTTCCTCTGTCATGTGTGATGAGCAGCCTAAATGGCAAAAAGAAACACATGCAAAAATCAGCCCAAAGTAGCCAAGACCTGTTTATAAATTAGAAAATTTTAATTTCTGCTTTCACTTTTTGTTTGGACCATGTAAAGTCAGATTTGTCTTACACGTATGAAAGAGATACAGATTGTTAGGAATGAGAGATACTGTTTAATAGGTATGTTCATGCAGGTCTCTCGTTTTAGCAATCTCCATTTAGGCACTCTAGGAGCCTTCTGTTTTTTCTATGACACAGCTTTCCCACTTAGAATCTCTAAGGGAAGGAAAATGCCAATGTTTGATTCCATAGTAAGTGTTAAATTGTTTCTTGCAATCATTTGTCTGGGTGTTTATGACCACATACTTGAATTATCTTGGACAATAGTATTACAAAAGCCAACTAAAATTAAAGGGATGTTTGTATTAAAGGGAAATTTCTCCCTTTCTTGGCATAAGATATGATAATATATTAGGAATGCTATTCTACTTTAAGGAATATTCAAGTCTTTATGTTCAGGTGTCACTAGACCTACTAATTAACAGGAAGACTAAGGTAAGTGCCTCTAATTTTTAAAGCTTTCATAATTAGTTTTAGATTAATGACTCAGTGTGGCTTATATGGATTCATCTTTTCCTTAACAAGGGCTCTAAAATATTTACATAACTTTGGAAAATAATGAGTCTGTACAACACTCACCTTTAATGATTGCATTAAAGAAGGTCAGAATTTAAAAAGCAGTTACTAAATATTGCCAACTTTTACAGTCATAGCTTCAATCTAACTTCATTCTGTAGACTCCTAATCTATCACATACTAGGCTGCCCTTTTTATTTGAGCTGAAGTTTTCATTCTACTGAAGTGGCAGCATCAAATAATGAACTTTGAGTCTCAGCTTTGAAAAAAAAAAAAAGGAACTACAAGTAAATTCTTCACTGAATCACACACTGCATTTACAGATGGAAAGAGGGAGACATATTTCTGACTGATTTGAAAAGCTATGAGAAAAAGAAAATATCTGAAGAAACAGCACATCTGGACAAATTATTCCTTGATTGTCTATGTACAGTTAAGCTCCAATAGAATAACTGTGACTCTTTCACAATTCTATGCTCAGCAGAAATGTTAATACTTCTCTTTGTTGCAGCTGAGATTCTGTTTGCCCACTCATATATATGTATATATATGTATATGTGCATATACATGTATGTATATATGCAGATGTGCTACATTGACAGAACACTAATTAAGATCTTGGTAGTACAGTTAAAGTAATAATACATAAAAAATTTTGTGTATATGCTTTCTAGGAATGATCAGGACAGAGGTCTACTATAAGAAGGCAAATGAAAAAGCAAAGAAATGACTGAAATTGCTTATAATTCTAAGAAATAAGCGCATTTGGTGAATTGCATACTGAAATGTGAATTTTTATGAAGAAAATCCAACTACCTCAGTCCCTTATTACCTCATAAAATAAACTCAATTTGACATGTATCTTGTGAAAATGTAATATAACTGACAGTTTAAACGTATTGTTTGGGAAATCAAGTATTTGCACTGTCAAATGCATTAAGTTCTTTTGCAAAAATCATTAACCTTTGACTCTGCTTTGTTAATAACAACAATCCTTATCTCGGGAGTGTGTTTTAGGTTCCTTTGTCTTTGTATGTTTAACATCACTGCACTTAAGGAGATCCAGGTATCTATAACTCCACTACATAGGTTCTTCTTGTTCATTTCATAAATTAATCCATATACTTAGCATTGCTTTATGTAAAGAAGTCTGAATAAGACAACTTAAATGTCTCAGAATATATTGAAACAAGAAATTCTCGATAAAGAATATACACAAAAATAAAATAAAATCTAATACTATAGTAATCATCTCAACCAACATTATCAAAAAAGAAAAATTTTAAGGTATTAATATTTTACAAGTTATGATGTATGCATATTTGTATTAATATTGCTCTGATACAATTTTTTTTATTTCCCAGGGTTATTGTCTTCTTTCTTTTTATTTACATTGACTACACTTGTGACAAAAAATTTCATACATTTTTAATATTGTCTTTTGAAGAGGAAAAATCTAGAATTAATTCATCTTTTTATATAATTAGAAATAAATTATTTGTCATATGTTTGCCTACACTTGGTGATTATATATTTATTTTTTTATTACCTTTTATTCCTCAAAGGGCTCAGTATTCATTAATATTATCAATTAATATGTAATAAAATTATTTCCCTGAAATCATTACAATTTACTAGGCTTATTGTTGGGTCTGGGAAGAAAGCCTATATGGTAAAATGTTTGATATACAAGCATGGAGACACAGGTTTTTTCCCACAGCCAAGACAAAAATTGTGAGTCTGGTGTTATGTGATTATAACCCTAGTGCAAATCCTAGAGGAAGCAGAGACAGCATGATCTCTGAGTCTCTCTAGCCAATCAATTTTGCATATTTGGCCAATTTCAGGCCAGTGAGTGGCCCTGAGCCTGTCTGAATAAAGCAGTAGTTACTACTGAAAGAAATACATCCAAGGTTGTTATCTGACCTGCACCCAAATGCATGAGTGCTCATGTAAATGCTTGCACACACATATTTTAAACACACATACATGCACAAGAAAAATCACTCTCTTTATTACTTTCTACCATGTGTACCATATTACCTTGTTCTTGCAACTAACATGAGGAGACTCACTTGGTTCATAGTTTCAGAGGATTTTAGACATTGAAGGTAGGGGAGTCATTGCAGAATGACCCAGTTACTCTGCTCTGGGCTTGGACACAGAGCAGAGCTTGGAATCCTGGCTTTGACTGCCCTTTTTACTCTTTTATACCATTTAGCCCATGGGAAGATACCAGTCACATATGGGGTGAATCATCTGCCTTCAGTTGACAATCATTTTAGACACCATCACTCACACTGTGCTGTGCCTCAGTCACTGAGTTGGTTTCCACATCCAGCCAAGCTGACAATGAAAGTTGACTATCAGGCTTCCTGAATGTCTATAAAATTGGTTTCCTACAATTCTTTTTTTTTTTTTTAATTGGTTTTTCGAGACAGGTTTCTCTGTGTAGACTTGGCTGTCCTGGAATCATTTTGTAGACCAGTCTGACCTCAAACTCACAGAGATCCACCTGCCTTTCCTTCCCTGAGAGCTGGAATTACAGATATTCACCACTGTGCCCTACTTCCTGCAATTCTTTCTAGCATACAAAAATTTACTTTAGCTTTACTCTAACATGGCTCAGGATAGGACTCAGGATTTGGTGGATCATTAATTCAAATCTCACAGAATGATTCTCATTATCCTAGTATTTACTGGATTTTTAAAACCGCATTGCTGAAAAGGTGATCACTACAAATTATCTCCGTCTTCAAAACACTGTGCACAATTCCTAAAACAGTATATTTTAGTAAACAAAGAGACTGATGTAGAAGCCTCAGGCAAGAACACAGTAGACAGCAAATGTGCAGCTGAGGTTTAGGAAAGTTGTCTGACAAAATGTTCCTTTCAACATTTTCTGCTCAGTGAAGTCAGTTTCCTCTTAGGACCATCCCAAGGCACTGACACAATTTTCTATTGAAACAAGGACTCTGAGAAGCTTCACCATCATGCTTGGCCCCTTATCTTTGTCTACATAATCCTCTTCACTTGATTAAATGATGAATGTCTGTGGTTGTATGCTTGATGTAACTTGGATGTGAGTCTAGTTGCTATTATATTTCAAAACCAAAAATGACTATGCAAATGTCTTCTGTGTATTAATATAGTACATAATCAATAAGCAATACTTCCCTGGGCTTTCTCTCACCTACCAGGTCAGAATTATTCTAAAATATGGATAAATCCAGTGCTAGTCACATGTTCTTTGAAATATTGCTGTTCTCAATTAAGATTCTTTAAATATTGCATACTTGGAGAATTTTTATTATTCAAAACAATATTTAGCTTGGTTATTGTCTCATACTAATTAAATATTGGAGGAGAGCTTAATTAAGCTATTTTGTTAATAAAACTGTTTATTTTATCAAGACGACCTTTTCCAAGATTCTCTGAAGATAATTATTTATGATCTTTAAAAAAATTGCAGCTTCAAGGAAATCATGAAATTTGCAGGTAAATGATGGGACCTGGAAAGGATCATCCTGAGTGAGTTGTCCCAGAAGCAAAAAGACACACATGGTATATACTCACTCATATAGACATACAACGTAAGACAAACCCACAAAAATCTATACATCTAAAGAAACCAAGCAAGAGAGAGGACCCAAACTAAAATGTTCAATCCCCACCTGAAAGGCAAAGAGGATGGACATCAGAAGAAGAAGAAAATAGGAAACAACCTAGAAACCTGCTACAGAGGGCCTCTGAAAGCCAGAAGAAGAAATCAGGAAACAAACCAGGGACATACCAGAGAGGGCCTCTGAAAGCCTCTGCCCTGCAGACTATCAAAGCCAGATGCTGAGCCTGATGGCCAACTGTTGGGCAGAGTGAATGGAATTTTATGTAAGAAGTTGGAAATAGTAAGAGCTGGAGAGGACAGGGTCTCCAAAAAGAGAGCAACAGAACAAAAAAATTTGAACACAGGGAACTTCCCAGAGACTCATACTCCAACCAAGGACTATTCATGGAGATAACCTAGAACCCCTGCACAGATGTAGTCCATGGCAGGTCAGTGTCCAAGTGGGTTACATAGTAATTGGAAGAGGGACTGCCTCTGACATAATCTGATTGGCCTGCTCTTTGATCACCTCCCCCTGAGGGGAGAGCAGCCCTACCAGGCCACAGAAGAGGACAATGCAGCCACTTTTGATGAGAACTGATAGACTAAGATCAGAAAGGAGAGGAGAACCTCCCTTATCAGTGGACTTGGGGAGGGGCATGCATACAGAAATGGGAGAGAGGATGGGATCGGGAAGGGAGGAAGGAGAGGCTTATTGGGGGATACAAAATTAATTAAGTATAATTAATAATAATAATTAAAAAAGAGTAAAAAATTGCAGGTTCATATTTTATCTCTTTATAATGCTATATATTAATGAGTAGAAAATGTAAGCTAGATTGTCCTTCCTAAAAATAGGCATTATAGTTTTTGAAAAGCTATGAATCTTATTCTGGCTTTATGCAATGTTTTATGAGCTGGAGTACATTTTTTTTTCCAATTTCATTTCTCCAGCACACGTATACAACATTTACATGTAACTTCTGTTTTGTCATACAGGATATTAAAATATGTGAGAACAATATTCAAAATTTAATTACATCAGAAATGTTAATGCTTCATCAAGGGTGTTCTAAATTAAAATTGCTTTTTATTCATTCTTCTGAACGTACTTGTTAATGAAGAATTCAGTGAGCACTGATACAGTTTCCAGGAAGTATGCTGGTTCGTATCAGCATAGACAAAGCTACATTTACAATTGATTTCTTGTCATTGTGAAAACATAAACAGAATGGCAAAGACAATCCTTTTGTATTATTCACAAAAATGTCTGGGCTTCACAGAAGTATTGAAACAGTTTCAAATGTATTCTCAGGGATTTACAATCTAAAATTGAAATTCCCTTTTGATTCATGTTCAAATTTAGGTGTGTCAGAAGGTTGTTTTTTTTGTTTTGTTTTTTTTTTTTTTTCCTACAATTACATGACTAAACTGAAAATGGTGACTGGGTCCCCGACCCTTAACTTTATCCTTAGAGCCAGCTGATTCATTTTGGAGTTTTATCATTGGAGTGGAAGCTCTAGACTCAGCTTACACCTTGTATCTAAGGCAGAACTTTACAACATACCTGATAATTTGCACTTTTAAATAACAATTATCTGCCTCTTTCAATGAGACCAATTTTCTGAATCCAGCTATCTACAATTCCCCTTACAAAGCAGTCAAGTCCAATGCCTTTAGGTCTTTAGGTCTTTTATTTGGATAATCTTTAAAATGTAGCCATTATGACCCAAAATAAACTATTAATATCCTTACAATTTATGGCATATATTATTGGACATATTACCTACTTTCAAAGTTGTAAATATGATGAACAAATGTATGAATAGCACAATACCACTACACAACATACAATGCTAACATTTCTGTATCTAATTCATGCTTTCTCAAAACTTCAGACTGAGAGAGTTTGACATATTTTTGGTTTTGATCATGAGCCACAACACTCGGTGTTTTATTTATTTATTTATTTTTATTAATTACAGTTTATTCACTTTGTATCCCAGCTGTACTTCCCTCATCTCCTCCCAATCCCATCTGTTATCACCTCCCCTTCCCCTCCCCAAGTCCACTGAAAAGGGAGGACTTCCTCCCCTTACCTCTGACCCTAGTCTATCATTTCTCATCAGGACTGGCTGCATTGTCTTCCTCTGTGCCCTGGTAAGGCTGTTTCCCCCACAGGGGGAGGTGACCAAGGAGCCAAACCACTGAGTTCATGTCAGAGACAGTCCCTGTTCTCATTATTAGGGGACCCACTTAGAGACTGAGCTGCCATGGGCTATATCTGTGCAAGGGTTCTAGGTTACTTCCATGCATGGTACTTGGTTGGAGTATCAGTCTCTGAACAGACACCTGTGCCCAGATTTATTGGCTCTGTTGCTCTTTTTGTGGATCTCCTGTCCCCTCTAGATTTTTCTACCTCTACCTTATTTCATAACATTCTCTACACTCTGCTCAGCTTTTGGCTATGAGTCTCAACATCTCCTTTGATAGCTTGCTGGGTAATCTTTCAGAGGACCTCTGTGGTAGGCTCCTGTCCTATTCCTTGTTTTTCCTTTCTTCCGATGTCATACCGATTTGCCTTTTACTCATTGTTACTAAATTACTGTAAAGTGAGACTAGGGCCAGGCAGAATAATCATGATCTTAGCACAATGTTTTGCATTTCATTCTTTCCTATAATATCCAAGAACACACTTGTAAATGTGATACAGGAAATGCTGTCTATGGCTCTAGCTTAAACATTTACTAATGCCGGCCAACCTATATCAGTTATTATAGATTTTGGTGACCTATTACCTTTTTTAAAACACTTAAATCAGATGGATAATCTTGTTTAACAACATGGTGAGATTAAAGGTTGAATAGAAGATCAGCATATCAGCAGATGATCAGCAGATCATTTGTGCTTTCTTATGAAGTGTTTCTAGAAAGGACTGAGTAAGGTAGAAACTTTGCCATGAATGTGAGTAGCAGTACCTAAAAAAAACTAGAGGCTGAATTGGGACAAAATTAGGAAATGAGGTTCATGAGGTTCATGTATTTGTTACATCAAGAAAAAGTTAGTAGAGTTGCTAGTAGAGTTCTGTAGAAGCACACAGTAAAAGACCGAAGGGAAAAGCCATTTTTAGAAGAGTGCATTTTTATATATTTAGGTGATATTTTGTAGAAAGTTCTTCTTTAAACATTTGCTATTATAGTTAAAATATTCAGAGTTATTAATCCTCATAGTCCAGTATTAGACAAATCAGTTATTAAAAATGTTGTTTTCAAGAAGTTGTCTCTTGTGCCAATGAGTTCTAGGTTCTTCCCCAATTTTTCTTCTAACTGATTTAGAGTATCTGGTTTTATGTGGAGGTCTTTAATGCACTTAGACTTTAGTTTTTTGCAGGGTGATAAATATGGATGTATTTTCATTTTTCTGCATGTAGACATCCAGTTGGGCCAGTACCATTTGGTAAAAATGCTGTCTTTTTTCCATTGAATGGTTTTGGCTTCTTTATAAAACAAAACAAACAAACAAACAAATAAACAAAAACCCCTCAAGTTTCCATAGGTGTGAGGGTTTATTTCTGGGTCTTCTATTCGGTTCCACTGATCCACTATTCTGTTTCTATGCCAGTACCATATATTTTTTTTTATTACTATTGCTCTGTAGTACAGCTTGAGATCAGGGATGATGGTACCTCCAGATGATCTGTTGTTGTACAGGATCGTTTTGAAAATTCTGGTTTTTTTTATTTCTCCATATGAAGCTGAGAAAATTTCTTTCAAGGTCTGTAAAGAATTGTGTTGGTATTTTGATGGGAATTGCATTGAATCTGTAGATTGCTTTTGGCACAATGGCCCTTTTCACAATGTTAATCCTACCAATCCATGAACAGGGGAGATCTTTCCAAATTCTGATAACTTCTTCAGTATCTTTCTTTAGAGACTTGAAGTTTTTCTCAAACAGGTCTTTCACTTGCTTGGTTAGAGTCACCCCAAGGTACTTTATGTTATTAGTGGCTATTGTGAAGGGTGTTGTTTCCTGAACAGAACACCAACAGCACAGGCTCTAAGAACAACAATCAATAAATGGGACCTCATGAAACTGAAAAGCTTCTGTAAAGCAAAGAGACTGTCATCAGAACAAAACAACAGCCTACAGAGTGGGAAAAAAATCTTCACCAACCCTATATCTGACAGAAGGCTGATATCCAGAATATATAAAGAACTAAAGAATTAAAAACAATAAATCAAGTAATCCAATAAAAAAAAATGGGGAACAGAGCTAAACAGATAATTCTCTGTAGAGGAATATAGAATGGCAGAGAAACACGTAAAGAGATGCTCAGCATCATTAGCCATCAGGGAGATGCAAATCAAAATGACCCTGAGATTTCACCTTACAACCCTCAGAATAGCTAAAATAAAAAACTCAAGTGACAACACATGCTGGAGAGGTTGTGGAGAAAGGGGAACCCTCCTCTATTGCTCGTGGGAATGTAAACTGGTACAACCACTTTGGAAATCAATCTGGCACTTTCTTAATTAGGAATAGCGCTTCCTCACGACCCAGCTATACCACTCCTAGGCATATACCCAAAATATGGAAAAGTACACAAGAACACTTGCTCAACCATGTCTGTAGCAGCTTTATTTGTAATAGCCAGAAGCTGGAAACAGCCCAGATGTCCATCAAGGAAGAATGGATACAGAAACTGTGGTATTTTTATACAATGGAACACTGCTCAGCAATCAAAAACGAAGAAATCATGAAATTTGCAGGCAAATTGTGTGATCTAGAAAAGATCATTCTGAGGGAGGTATCCCAGAAGGAGAAAGACACACATGGTATATACTCACTTATTTAGACTTATAAAATATGATAAACATAGTGAAATCTATACACCTAAAGAAGATAAACAAGAAAGAAGAACCAAGGCAAGACGATTAATTCCTCACTTAGAAAAACAAATGGGATGGGCATTGTACATAGGAGAAAACAAGTAACAAGACAAGAGCCTACCACAGAGGGCCTCTGAAAGACTACTTAGCAGTGTATCAAAGCAGATACTAAGACTCGTAACCAAACCTTAGGCACAGTGCAGGGAATCATATGAAAGAAGATGGAGTTAGTATGACATGGAAAGTATAGTAGCTCCACAAGGACCAAATATATTTGGGCACAGATATTTTTGAGACTGTTTCTTCAACCAAGGACCGTGTATGGATATAACTTAGAAACTCTGCTTAGATGTAGCCTGTGGTAGATCAGTAACTAATTGGTTTCCCATAGTAAGGAGAACAGGGACTATTTGTGACAAGAACTCAATGGCAGGATCTTTGACCTCCCCACTCCCCAAGGGAGGAGCAGTCCTGCTAGGCCACAGAGGAGGAGTTTGCAGCCAGTCCTGAAGATAACTGATAAAACAGGGTTGGAAGAAAGGGGAGGAGGTCCTCCCCAATCAGTGGACTTGGAAAGGGGCAGGTAGGAGATGAGGAAATGAGGGTGGGATTGGGAGGGAATAAGGGAGTGGGATACAGCTGGGATACAGAGTTAATAAAATGTAACTAATAATAAAAATAAGAAATAAAAAAAGAATATTCTTGACAATCATAAATTTACTGATATTAAAAATGGCAGCTCAGCGTTCAAGATATTTCCCAAGTAATAAAAACAAGGACCGTCTCTAAAATGAACTCATAGTTTGGTTCTTTGATCATTTCCACCTGAGGGAGCAGTAGTTAAGGTTACAATGGTGTGGATAATTTATGTCCACACTGTTAAGTGCAATCTTCATTATTCAGTTTACTAATTCAAAGCCTTATAATTGAAACAATTATCTAACAGATAAACTCAAACATGTAATTGTGCCTGTATTTTACTAGTTATCTGAACATCACTTAGCTTAATTTACTGGGCAGATAAAACTAAACAACATAGTTATAACAAAAAGTAAATACATTTAGAATTATTTGTGGCAATTTCTCTTCAGGTTTCACATTATAATAAATAAGCCACAAACAAGAAAAATAGAAAAAAAATCCTGAGTTGGTTGATTAAAATTGAAGATATCAGTATAACTTACATTTAACATAATAGAGACATATTAGTTAAAGAAAAATTGTAAATGTGTGTTTATGTGAGTTATAGGACATATGAATATATGGTTGTTCTTTCCAGATTTCAAAAGAAACAATAACCCATTTAAAATGAGCATACACATTAACCTGATTATGATTTGTAATATAGTTTCCAATAAAATAGCCACAGCTATATACAGAAAACTAGTTTCAGGGTGTGTATATACAGTATAAAAATCATCCACAGCAATGTGGTAATGCTAGTAAGTTAAAATGAATGTTAAAAATATATTCTACAATGGAGGTGTGGACAAAATCCCACAAAGTAATCTCTTGTAAATAGCTCAATGTGTCCTCAAAATTGAATAACAAAATTAAGGACTGTTATATTTTAACCCAAGCTATATAACAAATACTAAGAAGCAAAATAAGTAAGTAATTAGAGACATGAGTTGGAAAAACAATCAATAGCATTCTCTGTGAAGTTAACAATTAAAGCCTATTGTTAGCTATCTATTAAACAAGAAAATATCAAAAATGTTTAAAAATATGCTTATTGTTAATAGAATTTTATCATCCCTAAGTAATAGAATACAGCTGTTTGTGTGACGTTGACAAGGTATTAATTAATGAAAGTAATCTGCAAATGATTCAAATATATTCAAATATACACTTTAGTTACATGTAAAGTAACTAAATATATACTTTAGTTACATGTAAATTAACTTTAGTTACAGGTAAGGAGTTGTTCTCAGAATTTAGTGTGTATTCAATTTCCCAGCTCCAATTTCCTATGCATACCAAGCTGACTGATTTATATAGATTCCCCATCCTCCATGGAAGGTGGATCATAATTCTGCATCCTTTACCAATGAGCTATTTATAACAGCTTGCTTGTAAAATGTAGCAGTAAACAAAAGAAAGTGGTTACCTTGGGGTACAGAAACCTGACAAACCTCACACCAGCCAAGCAGTCACTGTTATGTTTTACAGTCCTAACACTGTCCTCAATATTACTGGCAATAGTGGCTTTATACTTCTATAGTCATTCTACAAAAAAGCTGTCACTGCCACATTGCCAAGATCATACCTCAAAATAAAATAAAAGCTGAGGTGTAATCTAACCAGTTCTCCACTAATGTGTCAAAAGGAAATCGTGAAATTTGCAGGCAAATGGTGGGACCTAGAAATGATCATCCTGAGTGAGGGATCCCAAAAGCAGAAATACACACATGGTATATCCTCACTTATATAGACTTATAAGATAGGATAAACATACTAAAATATGTAAACCTAAAGAAGATAAACAAGAAAGAGGACCCAGGGTAAGATGATCAATTCTCACTTAGAAAGACAATTGGGATGGACTTTGGATATAGGAGAAACAAGTAACAGGACAGAAGCCTACCACAGAGGGCCTCTGAAGGACTCCCCTTGCAGTGTATCACAGCAGATATTAAGACTCATAACCAAACCTTCGGCAGAGTGCAGGGAATCAAAAAAGAAGGGGGAGTTAATATGACTTGGAGAGGACAGGAGCTCCACAAGGACCAAATATAACAGGGCACAGGGGTCTTTTATGAGACATGTATGGATGTAACCTAGAACCTCTGCTCAGATGTAGCCCTTGGTAGATCAATATCCAAGTGGATACCTTAATAAGGGGAACAGGAACTGTTTCTGACATGAACTCAATGGTGGGCTCTTTGACCTCCCCTCCCCCAAGGGAGGAGCCACTCTGCTCTGCTAGGCCACAGAGGAGGACTTTGCAGCCAGTCCTGAAGGTGCCTGGTAAACCAGTATCAGATGAAAGGGGAGGAGGTCCTCTACTATCAGTGGACTTGGAAAGGGGCAGGGAGAAGATGAGGGAGGGAGAGTGGGATTGGGAAGGAAAGAGGGAGCAGGATACAGCAGGGATACAAAGTTAAAAACTCCAACTAAGCTTCGTAATGCCACGCCTTAAAGATGGAGCTGGTTTCTGCCTTCCACCTTCCCGATGGTGAGTGCTCTCTGTCACGAACAACTCCACATTTGGCTAAGGCCGAGGATCTGGCTTGCTTCCATGTATGTGGACCTATCTGCATTGCCCACGTGGCACGCTGGGGTTGGCTACCCAGAGGCTATTTAAGCTGTGGGCTGGCTTTCCCCGGGGTCCGAGGATTGTTCAAGGTTCCTGAATAAACTGCATTGGAAAAAAAAAAAAACAAACCTCCAACTAATGTATATATATATATACACACGCACACATATGGGAAGAAGGCAAGGGAAGCCTAATAGAACTGTCCAACAAAAGAAAGTCTAAAGTAATGATGACAACACAGTATGTTGTTGCTTTGCATACAACTTTGAAAGAGAAAGAGGGGGAAAGACAGTGTTTGGAAAGTTTTATTATTTTTCTATTTATTATTTATTACAATTTACTTTGTATCCTGGCTGCAGTCCTCTCCTTCATTTCCTCCTAGTCTTACTCTCACTCCCTCTTTTCCACCTATGTCCTTTCCCCAGTCCCCTGATAGGGCAGGTCCTCCTCCTCTACAATCTGACTCTAGCCTATCAAGTGTCATCAGGACAGGCTACATCATCTTCCTCTGTGGCCTGGAAAGGCTGCCCCTCCAGGGGGAAATGACCAAAGAACCAGCCACTGAGTCTATGTCAGAGACAGTCTCTGACTTCCTTCCCCCTTAGGGAACCCACTTTGAAACTGAGCTGCCATGGGCTACATTTGAGTAGGAGTCTAGATCCTCTTCATGAGTCGTCCTTGGTGGAGCATCAGTCTCTGCAGACACTCCTGGGCCCAGATATGTTGGCTCTTTTGGTCTCTTTCTAGAGATCCTGTCCCCTCCAGGACTTTCTATCTCCCCTTTCTTCCATAAGATTCCCTACACTCTACCCAAGGTTTGGCTACGAGTCTCAGTATCTTCTTCAATACCTTGCTGGGTAAAATCTGTCAGAGGTCCTCTGTGGATGATTCCTGCCCTGTTCTCTATCTTCTCCTGCTTCTCATGTCTGCGCTGTTTGCCCTTCTGAAAGAGATTTAGTCTCTTCCCTAGGGACCTGTTTATCCTCTTTAGGACTAGTTTAGATTCCAGCCTCTTTAGATTTTAGTTTGTTTATCCTATATTATATAGATAATATCCACTTATAAGTGAGTAAATGTGTCTTTCTACCTCTGGGTTACCTCACACAGGATGATTTTTTTCCCTAGTTTCATCCATTTGCCTGCAAATTTCATTAATTTCTTGTTTTTAATTGCTGAGTAGTATTCAGTTGTATAAATGTACCATCATTTCTGTATCCATCCCAATTTTTTTCCAGATTCTGGCTATTGTAAATAAAGCTGCTATGAACATAGTTGAACAAATGTCCTTATTGTATACTTGAGACTCTTTTGGATATATGCCTAGGAGTGGTATAGCTGGATCTTGAGGAAGCACTATTCCTAATTGTCTGAGAAAGTGCCAGATTGATTTCCAAAGTTGTTGTACAAGTTTACATTCCCACCAGCAATGGAGCCACAAATAATACAGAGTACCTTGGTGTGACTCTAATCAGCAAGTGAGAGACCTGTTTTGTAAAGAAACAAATAAACAAACAAACAAACAACAACAACAAAAACCTTCAAGTCTCTGAAGAAAGAAATTGAAGAAGATATCAGAAAATAGATCTCCTATCCTCATGGATTGGTATGATTAACATAGTGAAAATTGGGAAAGTTTTAAAACTCCTGATAAAATTTGTAATTTATATATCTAACCATTACTTGAAATTTTGATACATTGCCTGACTGTCTTAGTGTTAGAAGTCATGATACACATGAGATTTATTAGTACACTAAAACCAAACATGGGTCTTCTATGATTGTGCTAACACAGGGAATGTTTAAAACCTGCAACATCACTCTGGTCCCTGGTGAAGAGGATGAGCTTAGTCTTGCTGGGACCTAATGAGACAGGGTGGGTTGGAACCCATTCTTTGGCCTCTGCTTCTCTGAGGAGAAGAGGAAGGGTTAAAAGAGGGGAGGGATGTAAGGGTAGGACTTGGAGTGGAAAAAGGAGGGGGCTGGGATCAATCTATAAATTGATTAAAAAAATAAATTAATAAAAAAAAATCAAAATGAAAAAAGGCAACATGCCTGCTAGAAGAGCTTAGCCAACAGCTTCAATATGACTTTATGTGTTTATGTATGTTTAATATTTATTCTCCATAATTAAACAGTCTTCAGTAAATGAGAAGCTGGAATATTGACGTGCTCTTGCAATCTTTGCACTTGGGAGGTCAAGCAGGAAGACTTCATGTTCGTGGGTGTGTGTGTACAGCAAAGGAGTACCTGTTAAAATAATTCTGAAATTTTGATGTGAACTGACAGACTAAGATCAGAAAGGAGAGGAGAACCTCCCCTATTAGTGGACTTGGGGAGTGGCATGCAAGCAGAGGGAGGAGGGAGGGTGGGATTGGGATGGGAGGAGGGAGGGGCTTATAGGGGGATGCAGAATGAATAAAGTGTAATTGATGAAAAATTTAAGAAAAAAATAAAACAAAAAAACAAAAAAAAACAAACAAAAAAAAGTATCACATAAAAAAAAAACAATATTTACTTTGATTTTAATTGCAAAAAGAAATAATGCAAATATAAAAAAAAATAATTCTGAAATTTGCATCTTCATTTTTATTCTTAATATATTTGTGTTTTCTGTGTCTATTCTGGTATTTTATATATCAAAATGTCCAAAATGGTCAAAAAAGAAAAGATTATTGCTACTGCAATCTTACAACCTCTATCAGTGCACTAGGGAAGGGGCATAAAGGGGAGAAGATGGAGGGAGTGTGGGATTGGGAGAAGATTAAGGAGGGGGCCACAGCTGGGGTAGAAATTGAATAAATTATAATAAATGACACTAATAATGACAAAGAAAAAAGAAGAGAATCATGAAATTTGCAGGCAAATGGATGGAATGAGTAAAGATCACCTGAATGAAGAAACCCAGAAACAGAAAGACATGCGTTGTATATGCTCACTTATAATCCCAAATTAGCTGTGTAATATAGGACAACCATGCTAAATTCCACAGACCTAAAGAAGCTAAACCACAAGGATTACACTACAGGGGATGCTTAATTCTCACTCAGTAGAACTTTTAATCTTCACCAACTACTCTGCTTACTTCCTGGTGGTGTTTTGGCTTGCTTCTTTTCTTTAATTTTTGTCTTTAAAGCAGAAAGCCTCTATAAAGAACTTAATGAAACAAACATTTTGTTTTGTTATCACAATGCTAAGTATAGTGTCTAATACAAAACCAAACAGTAGTAAATGTCAGCTTATCTATGTTGAAGAGGAATCTTTAATGATATTGCAAAAACAGAATTGAAGACACACACACACACACACACACACACACACACACACTTACACAGACTCACTTATTTGTTTGAAGGAATATTTTCATCCCTCGTGATTACTTGTTTGAGAACAGTAAGGGTAAAGAGGATAACATATTAAGTTTTACTCCAAATCAATAAGAAGCTTTATCAGGGCCGGTTGCATAAATAGGTTATTTCAAATTGTACTTGACTTCATGTAATAGCACTTCACACAGGAAAAAAAAATGAACATAAATGTTTCCAAAGGAAAAAATGCCAAAGGGACTGCTAAAGAAAAAAAAAAAGTTAGAAAACCCAACAAATTCACATATACTTCCTCACCTTGCTGAAAATGTCTTCTCTCTTTGTGTTTGTGATTCTCATCTCTTTAACAGCGAGAGATCTCTTTAGCTTTGTGATAACCATGTATCATACTTGAACTTTATGTAACGTTTTTTCTATGTTTACATATTTCCCAGTGTTTTAAAAAGTAAATTTCTTTTTATTCAAGTCGGGAGACTTAAAACAATTTTTGAATTACTACTACATTAACACAATTAAAATAGTACTTCTTTTTAAATTTTTATCTAAGTAGGAATAAATGCATCTTAGATGAGTAAACAAACAAAAGTTAGAGCCTTTTGAAGTATGCCATTATGTCCAGGAAGGTGAGCAAGAATAGAATGTTACTTTAGACAAAATTAATATATCATCATTAAATATATAAAACCACTCATCTTTGATAAAATTTATCACCTTTTATTTACTATTATTAAATGGAAAACTATTTAAAATATATTTGTATTTTCTTGCCAATCTTGTATTCCTAAAAACACTGAGTTCAAAGCAGGGAACATTTGTGTTTGTAGATAAGAGACTATTACATTTTTAGTAGATCACGCAGTATTGATGGAAGGTAATTCATTTCTACACTTTTAATATGGAACTTATATTTAATCAGGAATAAACAAAATAATTGAAACAGGGAAATTGCTCAGCAGATAAAGGTTCTTTTCTTCAAATCTTGCAACATGAGTTCAGTGCTAAGACTGATGAAGTAGAAACTCCAACAAGTTGTCCTCGAGCACTGTAGCATGAGCATGCATGTACAATCACATACATACTCACCAACATTTACACAAACTAGAAAACTGAATCCAATATAAATTTAAAATATTAATGAGGGAGCCGGGCGGGTAGAACAGCACATGCCTCTAATCCCAGCACTTGGGGAGGCAGAGACAGTCAGACCTCTGAGTTTGAGGCCAGCCTGGTCTAAGGAGTGGGTTCCAGGGAAGACAAGACTAAACAGGGAAACCCTATCTGGAGAAAATGAAACAAAAGGAAACAAAAATAGTGAGGGTGAATTTGTTTTTCACAGACCTGTATCATTCAGATAATAAATTCAAACATTAATATCATCCCATGAATATATAATGTTAATGAAATTTAAATCCCATGAAAAAAATAATGCAATTTGTTGTTCTCACTTGCAGCATAGAATTTATAAATGCTACATTTTCAGCATGTAATTATACATTAAAAATAAAGTTTGAATTCCATCAATAAAATGAAGGTATAATTGAATTCAATATGAACATCTTAATTTTGGAATCCTTTGTAAAATTAACCTGTGGTTTCAAGAAAATCAATAATGCTAAATCAAAATCTTTAGACACATAAACTACATTAGTTTTCTTTCTGTGAGTTTAGCCAAAAAGAATTAATGTAGTTTTAAATCTTTCCTCTTTTTTTTTCTTTTCATTTCAGGTTCATTTTACCATTTCAACTTTATAACAAAATAAATAACATTTTGGAAAAAAATAAAACGGGTTCATTTCAGTAACTATAAATTAAATATGTCTAATCATGGTAATTTATTAGTCAATATATATTATTAACAATACTGCATGCTGTAAGTTGAATTATTCCCTTTTCACAAATGGTAAGGTTAAGTCTTTAGTCTTAGAATATGAGAATTCAATTTCATATGGAAATACAATCATTTCTGGTCTATACAAGGAGAGTTCAATCCGCTCTGGAATAGATTCCTATTCAAATAGAGCTGTTGTTCTAAGCAAAGAAAACAGAATCAGAATTATCACCCACATGAAAATTAATTGTGTGGCCTTATATTGAGAAGCTGCCAGAAACAAGGAGGAAACTTTGGTACAAATCCTTCTCTAGAGTTTAAAAATGAAGGCACGTGACCAATTCTCACATCTTGATTTTGGACTTTGAGCCTCCAGAACTATACAGGAGCCCATCCTTCCAATTTCAGCCACCCAGAATTCTGGACTTGTTATCCTAGTCCTAAAAATTTAATACACACTAGAGGTGGGCAAGGTGGTGTTCATAACAAATAACCAAACAACCAAAAGCATAACCTGATTTGTGAAGCAGGAACTGGTGGAACCTTCACAGGAAAACCAAACCTAACCCAACTAAAACAGCATTAAACTACACAAAGCTCCTAAGCTAGTGTGTGTACAGAGAAAAGTACTCATACCTTGTCTGGAAAGGTCTCATATTGCTTTGTTGTGCCAAAGAACTTGGGTGACATGTTAGTGATTGTGAACAGTTGAACTTACAGTCAATGTGCTTTCTATTTTATTTTTTTCCATTTCCTTGATGCTTATTTTAAAATGAAAGAAGAAAGAAGGAACAGTGAAGCAAAGTAAAATCTGTACACCTAAAGAAAATAATCAAGAGGGAGGACTCTGGCTAAAATGCTCAATCCCTATCCTGAAAGGCAAAGAGGATGGACATCAGAAGAAGAAAACAGGAAACAAGTTAGGAACCTGCCACAGAGGGCCGCTGAAAGGCTCTGCCCTACAGACTATCAAAGCAGATGCTGAGACTTATGGCCAACCTTTGGGCAGAGTGCATGGAATCTTATGAAAGAAGTGGGAAATAGTAAGATCTGGAGAGGACAGGAACTCCACAAGGAGAGCAACAGAACCAGAAAATTGGAACACAGGGGCCTTCCCAGAGACTCATACTCCAACCAAGTACCATGCATGGAGTTAACCTAGAACCCCTGCACAGATGTATCCCATGGCAGTTCAGTGTCCATGTGGCTTCCATAGTAATGGGAACAGGGACTGTCTCTGATTCACCAGCTCTTTGAACACCTCCCCCTGAGGGGAAGCAGCCTAACCAGGCCACAGAGGATGACAATGCAGCCACTCCTAATGTGATCTGATAGACTAAGATCAGAAGGAAGGAGAGGAAGACCCCCCCATCAGTGGACTTGGGGAGGGACATGCATGGAGAAGGGGAAGGAAAGATGGGAGTAGGAGGGGAGGAGAGAAGGGCTTACGGGGGGGATACAAAGTGAATAAAGTGTAATTAATAGAAGTTAAAATAAAAAAAATACTTAAAAAAAGAAAGTTGGTACTTAGAAAATAACTTATAAATTTCCAATAATATCAATTCTGGAAAAAAATAACTGTGTTCTGGAGTATATCATCGTAAGAGTGTCTAGACAATCATGTGTTTAAAACAACAATCAACATTTGTTAAGTACATTCTCACAAACATCTTTCCAGAACAGTGCTGTTGTGCACTAAGAAGAAGACAATCATCATATAGAAGGAGGACTTAAGGTATTCAAATGCCAGGATGTAGGTCACCAGACTTACCGTTATTTAGAGAAAAATAGAAAAGTCTTTCCAAAGGTGTGTAAAATCCATCCTTCTTTCTGTTTTGCACTGACAGCATTGCCTCTAGGAAGCCAAGACTGTTTCCGGGACTACAGAACCATAACAAAGCACAATAAGCTATAACTGATATGCTGATTTACTGATATACATTTAAAGAAATAAAGTGCACAAGAGGCTGTTTGCTTTAAAATACTCTCTCAGTCTTATAAAAGGCTAAAAGAATACTTTTCTGGTTTTTAAGAAAATAATAATTGGAATTACTTATTTAATAAAACAATATGGGGCTACAGAAACTTCCCTTATTAACAGAAAGAAAAAAATAACGTTTTGTTTTCAACACAAGGATAATACAAGTTTGATGGGTGTATTAGCAGATCAAATGAGCAGCTTCTTCATTTCAATCAAGATACTTTCCCATGATGGGATAAAAATTAAAATATTAAGCTGGGCATTGGTAATGTATTAATCCCAGCACCCCAGGAAGGCAGAGGCAGCTGGATTTCTGTGTTTAAGGCCAACTTAGTCTAGAGAGTGAGTTCCAGGACAGCCAAGGTTACACAGAGAAATCTGGTCTGGAAAAAACAAATAAGAAATTTAAGATATTACCCTGATACTCAGCTAACTACTGAGAAACAAAATAATTTTCTGGAGAGAGAGAGAGAACGAAAGAGAGAGACTGCTTTAGTAATTGCCATTTTATCTTTTGTTACATGTATGAAGTACATAAAAACAATGGAAATTTTTTATAAAAATATACATTTAATTGAATGTGTATGATATATCACTCATTCTAATTTCATGACAATAGGCAATATAGTAATATATTAAAGCCAGTTAGAAAGAAGAACAAGAAACGTGTAGAAGAAATGGGTTAAGTGTAGACCACAGCTAACTCTTCAAAAGATAAATAACAACAATGGTTTTCATGAAATCAATGAAACTCATGTAAGCTCATTTTATTGCCTTGCTAATGTAATACAAAATGTTAAAGAACTTCTTTTATAAATGTGCTTGATAAATTAGATGATTCTCTTAAAGTATTGACAACCAATGTTTGCTGTAACTAAATATATCTTCAGGTGATATACTGTTTTGTATCTGTGATGTAAAGCCTACTGCAATATTATTATTAATCACACATGGTTCTCTAAGAAACAGATCTAATAGAGTGACCATACACACACACACACACACACACGAGAGGTCATGTATGTATGTGTGAAAGGAGAGTGTCCTTTCATTCGCTAAATACTGAAACAAATTTTGCAAATATTGAGAAAATTTTATGACATATAAAAATATTTCCTCAAAGAATTAGACATTTCTCTATCAGGGAGAATCTGAGTGGGTAGGAATTCAATCAGTGGGATTCTATTCTATGTTATCAATATTAAAGACTGGGGCTCAAAGCAATTATATACACACACACACACACATTCCTTATCTCTTATGATATAGAAGTTCAGATGGCCATAATGTCTACCTTGCAGGCATAGTTTTGAACTGTTTTGTTTTTCTATATTACTCACACACTTTTTACAAGAAATATACTTTCCAATGAAGACATTACCTCTAATGCAACGTATCTTGCAGAATATAGCAAGTATATTGTAAACTGCCAATGTAATTAAGTATTAATTTGGCAAGTGCCTTGGAAGATTTATTAAGCCTCTTTCTATTGTGAGAATTCTAATTAAATGTATCTTATCTCAATAGGTTTAACTGTGATAAATTAATGCTTCAAAATATGTCTTTTGTCTTGGTTTAATTCATATTTTGTGTTTCAATTTTTGCTCATTTTGAGGAGCACTATTTTAATAAGAACAAGCCTAAATAAAAGTGAAAAACCCTGCTTATCAAAACACAAGTAAAATGTGTGTGAAAAAGTCACTAAACAAAGAAATTGTTATTACTTATTTGGATAATTGCTTGCATAAATGAACCTTGACAACTTATTGTATGTCATTTGATGTATTTCTGAATTTGCTCATAAGCAATTAATATTTTTCACTTGTGATGTGAAAAGTAAGATACCAAAATGGATGACCTAAAGATATATAAGGAGTTTCATCAGAGTTATAAAAGATTCTGAAAATGTCTAAAATTATTCTGTTCTTATATAAACATAATTTATTATAGATATGTCCTGCATTGTTATAATTTAACAAAGTTATATGTATAATGATCACTGGTATAAAACTTCTAGTAATTATAACTTCCAGATATTTTTTGAAAGGAGAAACTAGCTTTCTCCCTTCCCTCCTCAATAAAAATAACATAATGTAAATAATATTCTGTATTATTCTGATTTTGAAAGTCTTGAAAAGATAATAGATGTATATCCTAATTCTTCAATTCTCATAATCCCAGCAACAAAGCCTAAAATTATCATTCACTGGTATTTAATTATGAGTCACTTAATTAAATATCTTACTCTATCTTTAACTATCAAATATAGTTTTACATTAAGAAGTCTGTTTTCACATGAATTTAGAATCTTTCATTAGACTTGAAAGGCTCCAGGATAATAGCAGAACTATTTAATGACTTGACAACAAATGATACATCTGTATAATAATCATATACATTCATTATTTAGTAATTGTGGTAAATTATCACATTATTAAGTGTTAGCATTTACTTGTTATACTCAGGAAAGATTTTGTTTATATCAGGATTGGTATACAATTTATCATCAGCTTTAAATTTTTTTTTCCAACAATGCTCCAGACAGTAAAAACAAGAATTGTTTATCTCAGTACTTTCTCTTGATATTGTGACATCATCGAAGTATATGTTGGGGATCCACAACTATTGTACCTGTCCAAATAATCACATGGGTCTCAGCTTCATTCTCTAACTTCTACAGTTTCCAGTGTAAGGTATAGAGTCTCACTGTTCTATTCTCCTTCGATGAATTATCCCTATCTCTTCTATTCAAAATGTTTAGAACTGAGTTCCTATTTCTGTTGTTTGTTTGTATGTTTTGATTTTCACTCTTGTTAATTTTTAACTGTTTCCTTTTCATTGTTCTCCAGACACAAAATCTTGAAACGCCCTACCATTTTCCCTTGCCCTTTTATTTTAGTTTAATTGGTTTTGTAGGATCTAGTTTCACAGCATCTTCTTTATCCATTGTCCATGTCCTCATCCTAATTTTGACATTAAATACTGCTGTTCTAATCATAATTTTTTCATTGTTTTTTCATTGTCAAAGATCTTGTTTGATACAACTCAGTTTAGATAATAGTACAATAAGTGCAGCTTAGTGTGTGAATAAGAATAGACCCCATGGGCTCATGGATTTGAATGCTCAGTTGTTAGGGAGCATATTTGAAAGGATTGGAATAATTAGGAGGTATAGACTTGTTGGAAAAGGTGTGGCCTCGGTAGAGGAAGTGTGACATTGTTGGAGGAAATGTATCACTGGGTATATGCTTGAGGTTTCAAAAACCTAGGGCAGGCTCTGACACTTTTTTGCGTACCCTGTGGATCAGGATGTTGAACTCTTAGCTCCCTGCTGCCGTGCTTCTTGCCTTGATGATAATGGACTAATATCTGAAACTATAAGGAAGTCCACAATTCAAAGCTTTCTTTTACAAGAATTGTATTGGTCATTGTATCTCTTCAGAACAATAAGATATTGTTCTTTTTTGACTAAAACAAATAAGTTAGATTAAGACAAATTTCATATTCCATTTCCACATCTCTCTTGTACTAATCCCACTGAAGCTTCTGTCTTTCTCTTTTTTTTAAATTATTTTTATTTTTTTATTAATTACAGTGTATTCACTTTGTATCCTCCCTGTACCTGCCTTCCCAATCTCACCTTCCCTCTCTCCCGCTAGTGTCCCTCTCCCAGTCCATTGATAGGGGAGGTCCTTCTCCTCTTCCCTCTGACCCTAGTCTATCAGGTCTCATCAAGAGCAGCTGCATTGTCTTCTTCTATGGCCTGGTAAGGCTGCTCCCCCGTCAGGGGGAGGTGACTTTCTCCTAAATTATCTTGCTTTTCAGTGGTGCTTACAGAGAAGCAGAGTTGTCAGTTCTCATTTATCATCAGCTTTAATAAATTGGTGACATTTGACAGGTCTATTGGATTTTTGAAGCAATCTTTTTCTTTGGCTTTCAGCAACAAAAAGTTTCTTGATTTTAATTTCCCATTCCATTCTTTCTAGTTCATTTAGCATTGAGAAAGCTTTAGCTGGTAAATGATTAAATGCATTCTTAGTATAATTTGGGCATTCTTACTAATATGACTGATGTCTGAGTATTATTTCATGGTGACAGTGTTATTGAAAATGTACATATTCTTTGTAATATGCCTAATTATATATGGTTTTAATTTTAAAAAGATCAGAAATCTCAACTACAGATAGAGTGTATGATGGTTGGCATTTTTGTTTTTCTCTGTCCGTTCTATCCTGGTACCACATCCTTTTTCTGTGCTGACTGGTGTTCAACAGATATGTCTACTCTAGGCACGAGCATTATGATAAAGGACTGTGTAATTGTGTGTGAGGTATTTAGATTATGTGTGATTGAAAATAATTGTGATGGTAATAATTATCATTTTATGCAAATATTTGGCACTTAATTTACATATAACAGTATCTTTCTCTCCGTGATCTTTGTATAATTATAGGGCTTTGGATCAACTGGCTACTCGCAATCACAATTATTTTCTTCATAATTGATTCAGAAACCAAACCTCCATGCATGTTTGTTGCTGCCTCTTTTCACACCTCTTAATTATCTGAGTCTTTTGTGAGGGAAAAAAAAAAACAAAACAAAACATTTTTTAAATGATACTTCAGCATTTGAATTTTACAGCCATTACAAATAACACATTGTATATATTTCCATTTACTGACATGGACTCACCCAGAATTGAACACAAACAATAGCTTGTGACAACGTGCACTTACAAGTGTGCTGTATTTAATAGCCCACATTCTGCAACAAAACAGAGCTAATAATTGTGTATGAATGTGCACATAAATGAATCTGTGTGTGTGTTTGTATGTGTTTGTGTATGTGTGTGTAGAGGGGTGGGAGGGTGTGTGTGTGTGTGTGTCTATAAATTAGAGTTTTACTAAAACAGTGATAGAACTTAAGAAGCCCTAAAGTTAGTAGCATGCTTTGGCAAGATGGCGAGTCAGTTTTGTATTTTTGTACAAGCCCAAAGCCTTATTATGGTTTCGTATCATAAGGAGTCAGTGGTATTCATCCTATTGTAAGGCCAGCAGCCTCCAGACTTGGGAAATGACAATGTTTCATTTTAATGTGGAAACTGAAAGTACCCATGACTCCTTTTGAAGTCAGATAAGAAAGAAATGTCTCTTATTCCTCTCCAGGTCAGCCTTCCTCTTCACTAGCATCTGTCCACTGTAAAAACCATGTTCTCTGCCCAAGGCAGGAAAGCAGCCTGGGTCTATTGGAATAAACTGATATTTGGAAGGAATTTTGACAACATAATTATTTAGCACAATAAAAGTAGCAGGTTATTTCTCAGGCTCTATGACTTCCCCAGCCACGGGTTTTGGATGAGGCTTTCTGTATAGGTCTTTTTTTTTTTCTTCTGAAATTAACATTAACAAGGAAGCAAACTATAACAGTTATACATGAAGATAACATGTATAGCTGGTCAACTTAGCAACTAAGGCTAAGTAATGAGGTACTGATGATGTGGGAGGTACTGACGCGCACTTTCCATGGTTGTCAGGATAACAGTACTAGTAACCTTTTCAAATTGTATGCAAACTTGCTTGAGCTGGCTTCTTCAGAAGCAAATTAAAAAAAAAATGACTGGGCATTTTGAATCAGCAACAGGTGCTGTGGGGAGTAACCTTTGTCTAAGTCCATAAACTGACTTGACTAAGTCAGTTTTCCTATAAGTTTCACATAAGGCTAGTTCCTACTTGACTTTGGAATTTGAGTTCACCAAATTCTACATTGTGTTCAGGATACAGTGTAATCACTGGAAGGCTGGCATGGTCCTGGGAAAGTTACATTTATGCTCTCATTTCTATTGACAGAATTGGGGATCATAAAGCTTTAACTTACACGTACCTGCTTGAATTTTAACTCCTGAAGCTTATGTTCAAGATACTATTGGAATACTTGGCTGAGGCAGAATGTCAGGCAGGTCATGGTATGGGCTGAGCTTCTGGTTCCCTTCTCTTGCAACATGGAAGAAAACTGAGGCACCAATGGTGAGGAGAGTGGGCAACAGTTGAAACTGAGGTAGTGAAATACACAGCTAAGGAAATGAATGAGAGCTAATGAGAGCGTAACTGCAACACAAATCCCAGGCCTCGGAATGCATATGATTGAGAGCCATAAACTACCGTGCAGACTTCAGTTGTTGAAAAAAAGCATACCTTTGAGAATTCACTGAACGTATTTAGAGACTAATATTTAAAAAAGCAGCTTTTCTATGGGAGCGGAGCCCAGGAAACCTATGTAATGTCTATGGTCAGGCCTGAAATACACAGTATCTTTAGGAGTCAGAGTCAATATATAGGCAGATAGAGGTGATTGCTGTAACTGATTTCAGGCAACATGGGCAGAGCACAGACGGCAACTCAGATGGAGACAGCCATCACATATGTCTCCATCTTTGGAATTCAAAAGGTATATAAACCAGACATATACAGATATGTCTGTCCTCTAGAGAATAAAATACTTAAGCCTAGGCATAGACTAGAGAAGTACACAGTTGTTTCTCAAAATGATTTAATAATTTCAAAACAATGGAGATAGAAAATTATAAAATAAAATCTGACATTAAAAGCAAAGGATAAACATAAATTGAATAATACCATGAAATTAGTATAGAATAAACTAAAAAGTAATGATGAAGATGATTAACAATGGGTAAAGCTGTAGTTCAGCACTCTGCTAGCTTTATTTCCAAATTGCCTGTTTCTCTAATGGCATCGTTTTTGAGTTTATAAAACAACTCTTATGTTATTCTTTTCTATCATTGCTCATTATTCTAAATTTTCTTTGCCTTATTGAAAGATTATACTTTTTTGTCAGCTCCGTGGTGTAACCATTATAGTGCCTACATTGTCAGAGAGAAAATTATCCTATTATTTACTTTTACAATAGCTTTATATAAGCTGCAATTTTTTTTTATCTATGTTCAGGCTTAACAATGAGACTTTTCTCATCTACATGGCTGCCTAAACATGACTTGAAGAAGGACAACACCAATACATAAACCAATATGGAATGAGGAAAGCTCACGAGACTTTAACCCTAGACAAAGAACTCTATGCAAGAAAGGAATGCTGAGAGCTAGAGAAATAGTCCTCCTAGGAACAGCATACCCCTTGTTTAATCAACACCAAATGCTCAGCATAGTGCACAGGCGCACACAACACACACACACACACACACACACACACACACACACGTACACAGTCTATCTCTTTATCATCTATCTGTCTGTCTCCCTATTTTATAAACAGTCTATCTATTTATCATCTATTGATCCATCCATTTCTCTCTATGTATGTATATGTAAGTATGTATCTATGTACACATATGTGTGTGTAACATTAACCTGAGTGAAAAGTTATACTTATATAGCTAGGAATACATGCACACATGTGTCAAAGTAATTTAAAAATGAGATCATGATTTTGAAAGAAAGTAAGAGTGGGAAGTACATGAAAGAGTTTGGGGATAAAAGGAAGCAAAGAAAATATAATTTTTAAATATAAATAAATAAATAATAATTAGTAAAAGAATATGTTATACTATTATTATTTTAAACAAACACACACACACTCTACTTACTGAGTCCATTTGCTGTTGCTCATATGTAAAGGGCTTACCATTACAGCATGTTAAATCTTTTGTGGACTCATCTCTCAAGAAACTTGATTCTTTCTCCTTCAGTAGATACTGGTTGCCTGTAGGACTTGTCCAGAGATTGGAGGTCAAGGAAAAAATTCTCTATCCATATAGATCTAAAACTCAGTTACCTTTTGTGTTTCTTTTGTGATAAAACACCATGCAAGGGAAATTATTAAGGGAAGCATTTAATTTCTGTGTCATGTTTCCAAGACTGAGAATCCATGAACATCATGGACCATGCACACTTCAATAGCAGAAAGGCATGGTGCTGGAGCAGTAGTTAAAAGCTTACATCAGGTAAACACATAGGAGGTAGGGAAAGAAGAGGGGGCACAGAGGCAGACACACACACACACACAGAGAGAGAGAGAGAGAGAAAGAGAGAGAGAACTAGAGGCTTTTGAAAATTAAAGCCTGTCCTCAGAGCAAACTTGCTCCAACAGGAAGCCATGCTGGTGAGATTTCATTGGTGTAGCTTATCTGATATTTTTGGGAGATGATATCTCACAGCATAGAGTATTAACAAAAAGAACAGAAGCCAATAATTTGATAGAGAATTGGAGTGGGGTTCATCCAAAGATTGTCATAAGTACGAAATGGAAGCTGAGAATGAAGTAGTTACATTTTAATTTCAAAATTAAGAAAATATTAGAAAGACTGTTAAGTTCTTCTGCATGGCCATGTGTTTCAACTTTAATGTAAGGCTTCCAAGTCCTCTCTAGTACGCAGACATCTACAGGTGGAATCATGTGCTGTTTATGTCCCTGACTTGCTAATTTCTTCAGGTATTTCTGCCTTAGAGATTTGAAATGTCCTTCTAGTCCTCTGTCCCAGCATGTAATCTTTGTTATCATGATTGGTCTTGTTCAGAATAAACGCTCCATTTAGTTTGGGCCTCTGGCTCACACTGATTCTAAATATTAGAAATTAAATTGAATTATGGATCTATGTAGGTATAATCTCTTATATACTATATTGTTGTTATTAACTTAAAAGTATGATCTAATAATGCTTATTATTAACCCTATAATTATTGTAGTGGTGTTATCTAACCCACTATCACAATCAGTAAAGGATACCAACACTTGATAGATTTTAGAATAGCCTTATTTCATCAGGGGTATGGCAGGTACTATCTCCTAAGCCCCATCTAATGCCATCTGCTCTAATAATTTCTATCTGGGCTACCTCCCTCCATAATTCCATAAACACTTGCTTATTCTCCCATATGGGTCATTTTCCTCCATCCACAACAATCCGAATATGTGTTCCTCTCCACGCTAACACTTGTAAAGAATTTCAGTTCCAACTTTCTCTCTAGAGGATTTCTAAGCCGATTTGTACATATATAGTTGACAGAAAACAGAAAATAGAGAATACAGGACTGTAATCATTGCTACAGATGCCATGTCTAATATGGCTCCTTGTTTCCTTCCTCTTCCAGTCCCTGTCTTCTTACTTGATCCTTCTGTCACCAAAGCCTGCAAACCTCAGCCACGCCTGCCTTGCTTCATCCCTTCCCAGTTACAGCTTTTTTTTTTTTTGTCAAACAGAAATATTTTCTTAGCATGAACTGGTATAAGTGAGAATGCCCTCAGAGTAGCAACCAGATCTTTGGGCTAGTAATTAGTTTCAGAATACATAACACCAGACCATCCCTGAAACCTGTCATTAAACAGCTGATTGCCCTATAGCTAAGGCAGGAAATAGAACTGAGTAGGTCCAGTAGAGAGAATGATTGCAGGGATAGAGTGAAGGGCTAGAAATTAACCTCTGGACACTGTAAAGGAAAGATTCATGAAACCTGAGCAAAGGTAGCCAGCTATGTGGCAGAACTTAGAATAGAATAAACAAGATGTTAGTTATGAGAAAATCAGGGAATGTGCATAGCCATATAGGCCTAGGTTTTGTAAATCTATTTAAGCCTCACAGTCATTACTTCTGAGAGCAAGGCTGTGCACAAAAAAACATGGGTAACAGAAAACAAACAATCAAACAAAAATCTACAGATATATCCAGGATTCTATGACATTTTCACTGCAGAATTCATATGTAACTAACCTAGAATTCCAGTAATTAATAGACTATGCACTCCTTCAGGTAACCCTCACTGATGCTTTATTTTTAAATAATTTATAGTAAGTCAATTGTTTGTCACAAGTGTTAATATCCTAAGAAAGTTATGATATTGAAACAATTAACAAATACCCACTTGTAGGGAAGCTTTAGTCTTGAAATTATTTTTATTGATATTAAAATAAAAGCTTGATTGTGTGGGTAAATTTTTATAAAGCCACAATACAGATCATACAATATAAACTTTTAAAAATAGAAATAACACTTGGCTGCTCTTTGATCACCTCCCCCTAAGCAAGGAGCAGCCTTACAAGGCCAAAGAAGAAGACAATGCAGCCACTCCTGAGGTGATCTGATAGACTAAGATCAGAGGGAAGGGGAGAAGGACACCCTTCATCAGTGGGCTGGAGGAGGGGCACAGATGGGGAAGAGGGAGGGGGATTGGGAGGGGGAGGGAGGGAGGTACAGGGAGGATACAAAGTGAATAAGCTATAATTAATAAAAACAATTAAATAGAAAAAGAAATAACACTTGGAAAGATTTTCAGTTCCAACTTGCTCTCTAGAGAATTTCAAAGCAGATTGTTGCATTTACAGTTGCCAAAAAGCTGAAAAAGGAGAAACTGGACTATAATCATTGCTACAGATGCCATGTCTAAGATCAACACAGTTTTTAAATTAATTTTCAGTTGTGAGTGTTTCTTTGTATTTGACATTTGGGTGCATTCTTTTGTGTGAGAAGGTGTGTGCATAAATACCAGAACACAAGTACGGTGGTCAGAGGCAACAGAAAGTGTACTTTCTAGTGTACCTATATACTGGGCTATTATACTGTAAATCTGCTGAAAAAGTTTTAAATAGTTTTATTCAATTATATATTAAATTCAGTAAATTTAAATATAGTTTATATATATGTATGACTATTAAAATTCAGACAAAATAAATGTTACATATTAAAAATAAATCTTTGAAGAAATCCATTTCTACTATGCTCCTTAGCAAAGACTATTATTTTCACAGATGCCAGTGAGCTGGAAGGGTGCAGTTAGACTGTGTAAAGAAAATTGCCAAAGTGTTTCATCTCCTAAGATTTGATCTTGTAGTATATGCAAAGAAAAGTTGCAAATATGTATGAAGTGTTAAGATTTCTCTCTGAGGATAATTTGAATAGTTTGCTAAACTGAAAATAAAAAGCATAAGAGTTGGTGCTTTTATAAGTTTTAAAATAATAGGAAATCTTAGTTATTCTAAAACTAACTTTTTTATCTTTTCAAGAAAAACAACATATGTTATGCTTAAAACATGTCTATTATGTAGAACAGATTTCCTTAAGTCTTATAATACATTTTTATTTACCTTTCATATTTTATGTCACCATAGACTCTTTGATTGGATTAATGCTGAAAAGTTCAATCACGTTTTTCTTACATTAATTTTGACACAAGTAATGGATTGAAGTTCTTCTATATGTGAAAGGATATTTCATAGAAAAAAAAAATGTTATGTCTCAGTCCTCATCAGAAAAGTTTCTGTTTGTAGTAGATAGTGATTAACACACCCACACACACAAAAAAAAAAAAAACACTCAACTTGTTCATGTATAGTGAGTGAGAGACAGAAATTAACAGTTAAATGGCATAAATTCCCACTTTTAGGACTGAGGAATCAATGCAGAAGAGGGAGCAAATGAGCCATTGGAAATAAATGAATGTAAGGGAAGAGTCTCTGGGCACAGTAGGGCTTTTGTACATATGAACTCACAGTGGTTTTGAACACACATAAGATTTGTGCAGAGTGAATGGAATTTTATGTAAGAACTGGGAAATAGCAAGAGCTGGAGAGGGCAGGAACTCCACAAGGAGAGCAACAGAACAAGAAAATTTGAACAGAGGGAACTTCCCAGAGACTCATACTCCAACCAAGGACTATTCATGGAGATAACCTAGAACCCCTGCACAGATGTAGCCCATGGCAGTTCAGTGCCCAAGTGGGTTACATAGTAATGGGAAGAGGGACTGCCTCTGACATAATCTGATTGGCCTGCTCTTTGATCACTTCCCCCTGAGGGGGGAGCAGCCTTAAAGGCCACAGAAGAGGACAATGCAGCCACTTTTGATGAGAACTGATAGACTAAGATCAGAAAGGAGAGGAGAACCTCCCCTATCAGTGGACTTGGGGAGGGTCATGCATGCAGAAAGGGGAGGGAGGGTGGGATCGGGAGGGGAGGAGGAAGGGGCTTATGGGGGATACAAAATGAATAAAGTGTAATTAATAAAAAATTAAAAAAAAGTTTCGTGCAAGCATAATCCAGCCAAAATCTCAACATATAGAGGGGATTTGAAAACAATACCCACCCATAGCCAAGGAATTATAACAATTAGTAGCTGCTGGAAGAGATTCAATTTATTTCTAAACATATAACTCTAGTAAATTGAACATGCTCCCACTGAAGACCACAAATACAATAATATTGTGCAATAAAAATTAGTCTTCATTGGATTAAATAACAAGAAAAGGTAACAGGTTGGATAGGTAAAGAATATACAATGGATCTGGGAGGACTTGGAGGAAAGAGAGTGAATAGGATCAAAATTCAATGTGTAATATCCTCAAAGAAATAAACTAATAAATTTAAATAAAACAAAAGAAAGTAAAGGAGAAGAACGGAAGAAATAAGGAAAGAGGGAGGGAAAAGGGAGAAAGAGAAGAAGGAAAGGAGGAAGGAAACCACACATTTTCTGAGGAAGGAGTTACAGTGCTTTCATTTGTACCCAGAACAATTATGTTTTTTAATGTTTTACTGTTGCCATCAAATTTGGAGATGAAGTACATATTAAGGAGACATATCCACATGCCAGTTGACAAGCAGTGGATGTTTGATGTGTTATCTTGCTTGTGAAGTTTGGGAGCGTCCCCAACAGGTATCCAGATTTTCTGAAGACACACTTGTGTCCTTCCTTTGGTTCTGTATATTGTAATAATGTACCCAAAATGGTGAAATTTCCTCAGAAAGAAAGGAAAGACTGAAGCCTGGTGAAGACTAGAAAAAAAATGTGTCATCATGAAATATATTTCACAGTGTTCTGGCACTTTTCTGACTACATTGTGAGCCGGTCCCTGTAAGTGACATGGCAGGAAGGAAAACAATACATGATTAGGTGTGAATGAAAACTTGTGTCAGTCTGACTTAGGTTCAGTCCAACTCAAGAGAGTCTGATACCAGGTAGTTTTTTTTGTCAACATGTTTAAACACAGTACAATTTGAGACAAAATTTCCAGGCAACAATCATTCCAATTCCAGGTGCACAATATAGCATAAGGTATAATTACGTAGAAACTCTTTTGCCAAATATATGTGACCATGAAGCTGGGTCCTGTAGCCAAAAAGCTTTCAATCTGCTCTTTGACCAAGGTATCATAGAGGTCATGAGGCAACCTCTAAGGATGGGTTCTATAAACTGGGAACTGAAAATAATGGTTTATGGAGGGAGAGTCTGGAGTAATGATTCTGGGGGATTATGAGGTTTATCTCTACAGATAACAAAAGAACACGAGGTCATTAACAATAAAACCTGGGTGGAATACAGGTGTTTTATTTCCTCCATTGAGGAGACACCCCTGCATATTTAACATTTCTGGTTTCTCTAGTAATCTATGGGCAAAACACCTTTGTACCCCAATAACCATTTAGGAAAGTTCAAGACCAGATGAGGAAGGAAGATGATGGGACCACATCGTGACTAGGAAGACTTAGCCATATGTATCTCTGGTCATCTATGAAGGCCTTTTTGTCAGGACTGTAAAGATGAGCATGAGCTGAGAACTGGTTTACTGACCTCTCTCTTCTTTTGCCAATAGCAGCCCATTGAATATGCCCAATTTCTCTGCAAATCACACTTTAAAAGAAAAATAAAAGAAAAGGAAAAAGATAGTATATGAGGTCATGAAGGATAATATGGACTGACATTTAAGGTTTAAAAGATAACAATAAAATAATTCAAGTAGCAGATATTTGTAATAGTGGATTTATTGAAAATGTGTAGAATATTCTCTAAGCTGGGGACATAATGAAATAGTGAGAGTATACAACAATGCTGATTATACTTAGATTGATGCATAAATCAAATTTAGTGATTTCGTAGAGCAAAATAGCAATAACAAAAATGTTAATTAAGAATTTATAAAATTTGAATCCCCAGTAAGACACATAGAAAAGAATAAAATCTAGATGACTAATACAGAAATAATTGAGTAGGAAAATGGTGTTTGTATTAAGCAGGATTCTCTAAAGTAACAAAAGTTATATAATGAAATAGATATAATCTTTTAAAAAATCTTTAAAACTATGCATGTGTTTGGTGCATATTGTACACATGAAAGCAGGTGCCCAAAGAAGCAGTTCTCCTGAAGTTGGAGTCACAGGCAGTTATGACCCATGATATAGAGGTATTGCCAACCAAACTTTGACTCCTTTGGCAAGCTGAGTTATCAAACCAGTCTCCTGTTTTTGACTAGCTAGACAAAAAAAAAAAAAAAAAAAAAAAAAAAAAAAAAAAAAAAACAAAGAAAACAAAAAATATAGTAGTATCTTTCTCTCTGTGGTTTCAGTAGCTTAAATGACATTATTTAATGATAAATAAAATATTTCTGAAACTATGAAACAGTAATTATTAATTAGGCTATGTCAGTCTTTTTGTATGCTCTACCCTAATTTATATCCAGACTTCAATTTACAAGATAATTTGAGTCTCTTTTATGTCTCACAACACTATATCATGATAGATCTTCCTAAGTACAGTCAATGAGAGATACACCTAAATTAGTTACAGGAAAATTATTTACATATTGCTTCTTTCTGTGTCTCTCTGTCTCTCCTTGCTTCCCCTCTCTATTTCTCTCACTGTCTCTGTGAGTGTCTGTGTGTGAAATATCATTATTCTGTTTCTCTTTGTAGTTGAGTAAAACCCATTATATACCAAATACCATATTTTACTTACTCTTTATCTGTTGATAGCCATCCAGAACATAATGCAAATACATAGAAGTTTGCATGTTTGTTTGTTTTATGCTCTTAGATCCACTATGGGTTACTCAGAGGTATGGAAGAACTGGGTCTTATAGTCCTTGTACTTTACTGTTATGGATAATCTCCACCATAATTTACATAGCGAATGTAGAAATTTATATTCCTACCAACAATGTATAAGGGTTCTTAACATCCACATCTTTGTCAGCATTTTTTTTTTTTTTTGTATTCTGGTTGATAGGTATTCTAACTGGAATGAGAGACAGCATTTTGGGTTTTTTGTATTCTGGTTGACAGGTATTCTAACTGGAGTGAGAGAGACAGAAACTCAGTGTAGCTTTGGTGTGCATTTCCCTGAGGCCTAAAGATATTGAACATTTTTTTTTTCGTGTTTAAGTGCCAACTGCGCTTCTTTTAAATGATTTTCCGAAAGTGACTGGAGTAAGTGAGAAAAGAATAGCCAAAATTGACAAATAGAACAGCATAAAATTAAAAAGCTTTGGGGCAACAAAGTAACAAAAGCGACTGCAACAGCCTATAGACTAGGAGACAGTCATTGTTTGCTCTACATTTGACAGAAGGCCAATATTGAGAGTGGATGAAAAACTCAAAAAGATAAATACTAAGACATCAAATAGCGTAATCAATAAATAGACAAATGAAGGCAGCAGACAACTTTATAAAGAACTTAATTATCTCTATTTTGCAGAAAGGTAGTCTGTCATTTAAAAAATTCTAAGGAATCCACTACAAAACTGTTATATCAGATAAAACTTTAAAACCACTCTGTTTTTTGAGATTTCTTTATATTTGAAACACCAAACTTCATTATATTCACTGTTGGCCAGTATTTATTTTATGGCTACAGCACAGTTTGCCCATTTAACACTTAAAAGTCAGTTGTGTTGTTTCCTGTTTTGCTAATTATAAAAATTTTCTCTAAAGCCCTAATTCAGGGCAAGCTTCTGAGAGGATATGGGGAATCTCAAGCTGAGATTCCTAATAGCAAAGGTCATGGAGACTAAAGAGGACATCCTCTAACCAGACAGGACTCCTAGTGGAGGGAGGAGATCACCAACCCATCCACAAAAACTTGGACCTAAAATTTGCCCTGCCTACAAGACATGCAGGGATAAAGATAGAGCAGAGACTGAGGAACTGTCCGACTAATGCCTGGCCCAAACTGAAGTCCACCCCATGGGAGAGAGCCAACCCCTAACCCTATTAATGATATTGTGCTATGCTCACATGCAGGAGCCTAGCACAGCGGTCCTCTGAGAGCATCCACCCAGCAGTGCATAGAAACTGATACTGAGATTTACACCAAATATTAGGCAACGCATAGGGAGTCTTGTAAAAGAGTGGGAGGAAGAATAGAAGGTTCTGGAGGTTCCAGGACCTCCACAAGAAGACCAATGGAGCCAACTAACCAGGCCCAGGGGAACTTGCAGAGACTGAAGGACCGTCTAAGGACCATGCATAGACTGGACCTAGGCCGTTTACACAGATACAGCATATGGAAATCTCAGGCTCAGGTGGGTCCCCTAGAAAGGGTATGGGGGCCATTGCTGACATGCACACTGTTTCCTGCTTTCTGATTACTTCCCACTGGGTGGGTGGGGGGTTGCCTTGCCAGGACGCAGGGGTAGAAGATGTTCTGAGTCTTGATGCTACTTGATAAGCTGAGGTGGGTGAAGGGCTCCCCTTTTCTGAGGAACAGGAGAGGAGGAAGGAGGGAAGAAGGGGGAAAGTAAAGCAAGGGGGAAAGGAGGGATGGGGCTACTACCAGAATGTAAAGTGAATAAATGAATTAATTAAAATATTTTTTCCATTAATTTTTATATATTTGCTATGTGAATATAACAAATTAGCTATAAAAATTAGGAGGGCATATGGCATACTCTGCTATATAATTAAATGTCATTTAACTTTAGAAGAGGATAAGCATAAGATATTTATCCTTTTAAAATATTTCTAATATGCACAGGAATGATTTTTAAATTATAGTCATTCTGATTATGTGTTTTATGATGATGATTATCTATTTATTTTGTATTTTTAGGTTTTGAAGACAGGTCTCACGTAGAACAGTAAGGAATGGAACTAACTGTGTAGGAGAAAATAACTAATTTTTGGCCCTCCTTGCCTTTACTTCCCAAGGTTTTTCTATCACTTCCTAGCTCTAACCAGGTTTCATTATCAGCCACAATGTCTAGACTATTAGAGGTTAAGATAATTTTAAGATATTACCTTGTTAATTCATCCTTTTTTAAATACTGTATACTGTCTCTATCTGAGATCCACATGTTCTGTAATCCACATGCATTATTATATTCTTTAATTTTCCTCTTATTTTGGAAATGTATATTTAAAGTCTTTGCAAATACTGAACATATTTGCTTCCTTAATAATCCTGTATTTCATAAAGTAGATTTTTAATTTTTTTTATTTTTTAGCTTTTATTAATTACAGTTTATTCACTTTTATCTCCCCACAAGCCCCTCCCTCTTCCCCTCCTATTCCACCTTCCCTCCCTCTTCTTCACACATGCCCCTTCCCAAGACCACTGATAGGGGAGGTCCCCCTCTCCTTCCTTCTGATCTCAGTCTATGAGATCTCATCAGGAGTGGCTGCATTGTCATCTTCTGTGGCCTGGTAAGGCTGCTCCCCCCTCAGGAGGAGGTGATTAAAGAGCAGATCATTTTTATTCTCTGGTTTTACTGTTAAGGTTTGCAATTAATTTCACTTTCTGCAACTCCACCTTTGTGCTGGCTCTATATCATACACTTTTAAAAAATCTTTAATATAATTTTTTTAAATTTTAAATTGTGGTCTATAATGCAAAATGAACATCTAAAATGTCCAAATGTCTTATTATGTATTTTCAAAAGCATTTTTTATGCTCTTCTACTCATTTTATACATTTTTTTTTCCTGGGATGAGTGATTTCATCCTTTTTATCTACTATTGAAAGAAAATGAATCAATGCAAACCTAGTATTTGCTGGAAAGGTAATTTTTTAAATATAAAACACCATAACTATCCAATTGATTTCTATTAGCATCAGCCACTTATATACTATGAATGAAGGGGCTGGTTGATGTAAATTTTAAAAGCCACTCAATTTTCTAGTCATGAAAGCAAGATGGCTAACACCCAGGTCCCTGAGACTCATTTTGTAGAGACACTTCTTAATGCAGTCTATCGCTTTGGTAAGCATGCTGTGCCAGAGGCCATCTTTTTGGTGAATAACTTCTACTTTTTCCTAATAATCATTACATGTCTCCTGTCTCCAAACTTCTAATAATATATACTTTGAAGAAGCCTTATCTCAAGGAACAGTCCTCAAGGCACGGTTTTGATTCTGAAAGGGATATAAAAAGCCACAACTACATAACTGCGACAGAATTTCCTAAGTGACATATGTGCAAGGAACACCACTGAGGATTCTTTAATCTTGTGGATTTGGGTTTGAGGTTGGTGCAGTTTTCGGGCCTACACAACATTTTCAGTTTACAAACAAAGAAATAATTACATGTTCCATTCCTAGATACGGTCATTCTGACTACAAAATCAGTGATGTAAGTCTTAACTTATCATTGTATGTTGTGGCATTGATTGTTTTAACAGTAATAAAGTGAAGTTGTGGAGAGTGGATGCACTCCTGAATGAATGTGCATTGTTAGCAGGAATGAGTATGGGCATAATGGCCCTGTCAAAAATCCTCAGTGCCTCAGGACCCATGGAAATGGTGAAACAGTGCCCGGATCAACTCTGGAAATTACAAAGCTTTCTTGTGTCCTTGTACGAATGTAGACAGTGTGTCCATAAAATGCAGTCCACAGCTCCCTCCTGCCTGTGGGTTTACAACCTGACACTGCTGCCCTACAGAGAACCATTGTGGAGATGAGAAAAATCAGCCTACTTCTCCAGCTCTTTACAATAAACTGGCCTCCTTGATTCAGACCTATAAATAAATACCGAGTTTCTGGGGTGTTAAAATAGCCTCTCCATCACAGCACGCAACCACCACCTTCAATCCCAGCTTTTCTGCATTTCTGTCTCTTTTTTGTTTTGTTTTGTTGTTTTTTTTTCTTTTCCATTTTATTTTATTTTATTTTTTTTTTATTATTCGTTACATTTTATTAACTCTGTATCCCAGCTGTATTCCACTTCCTCACTCCCTCCTAAACCCTCCCTCCCTCCCTCATCTCCTCCCTGTCCCTTTCCAAGTCCACTGATTGGGGAGGACCTCCTCCCCTTTCATATGACCCTGTTCACTCCACCAAGGACCATGTATGGATGTAGCCTAGAACCTTTGCTCAGATGAAGCTCATGGTAGCACAGTAACCAATTGGTTTCCCACAGTAAGGGGAACAGGGACTATCTCTGACAGGAACTCAATGGCAGGCTCTTTGACCTCCCCACCCCCCAAGAGAGGAGCAGTCCTGCTAGGCCACAGAGGAGGACTTTGCATTTGTGTCTCTTTTGTTTCTTTTTTCCTGTCACTCCAGGTATTTCAATCCCTAAGTTATATAAGTAGAGGCAGAATGCCATGCTTCAATCAGCAATAGCCTTGCCAGACTATAGAAGAAAACATTGTAGCCAGTTCTTATGAGACCTGATAGGCTAGGGTCACATAGAAGAAGAGGAGGACCTGGCAAATCGGTGGACTAGAGAAGGTGCATAGGGGGAGAAGACTGAAAGTGGGTAACACTGGGAGGAGATGAGGGACAGGGTTACAGCCCAGGATACAAAGAGAATAAACTAATAAATAACAAATAAATTTTTGAAAAATTTTAAAAGATGAAAAAAAAGAAACAGATATTTCAAAAAATTAAAAAAAAATCAGTGTAAAAGTATCTTTTATTCCCCAGATGTGTTTTCAGCCTTTGAGACATACTGCTGAATATATTCCTCCTCAAGATGACTGATCTAAACTGGCTTCTCCCAGCTTCTGACTGAATTGCTCTGTATGGCCTCATATGAACTCTGGCAATATGTTCTAATCTGGCTCATTCTCATTCTGTCTAGCTTCTCTACAACTGTCTTTGTAAAACTCTGATAGTAAAACTGCCCCTCCTTTTCTCTCTATGCTACTCTTTTATTTATTTATTTATTTTACATTTTTTCTTTATTAATTACACTTTACTCACTTTGTATCCCCCTCCCCCGAGGTTCCCTCCCTCCTCCTATCCCAACCCCTCCCTTCTCCACCCTCTGCCTGCATGCCCCTCCCTAAGTCCACTGATAGGGGAGGACTTCTTTTCCTTCCTTCTGATCCTAGTCAATTAGGTCTCATCAGGTGTGGCTGCATTGTCTTCTTCTGTGGTCTGGTAATGCTGCTTCCCCCTCAGGGGGAGGAAATTAAAGAGCAGGCCAATCAGTTCATCTCAGAGACAGTCCCTGTTCCTGTTACAATGGAACCCACTTGGATACTGAACTGCTTGGGCTACATCTGTGCAGGGGTCTTAGGTTATCTCCATGCGTAGTCCTTGGTTGGAAGAGCAGTCTCAGGAAAGATTTTTTTGGTTCTGTTGCTCTCCTTATAAAGTTCCTGTCCTCTCCAGATCTTACTGCTTCTCACTTCTTTCCTAAGATTCCCTGCACTCTGCCCAAAGGTTGCCCATAAGTCTCAGTATCTACATTGATAGTCCAAGCTACTCTTAATTGTAACTTCTCTTTTCTCTTTGTTGGGCATATCTAACTTTGACAAACCTTTCCTCACTTGTCTGTCTGTCACTCATTTAGATGTCCCCTTTAAGCATGGGTGCTTCTTTATACCTTTTTACCAGCTAATCTTATCTACATGGTCTACAGTTCAAGGTGTGTTCTAACAAAGTTCCTGTTTGCATTCCAGCCAGATCATGCAGACCTTGAAAGTCTTTGGAAGTGATCAGAACAGCCATGTAGCTGGACTACAATTTTACAAATCTGTATAATTTCAAACTGTAACACCTTTAGTATAGTCTTAAAATTTTTAAGTAAAAATGCCACTGCCAATTTTGCACATTAAGTTTAGTGTTTATTATTTATTACATGTATAATGGAATAGAGGCTTGACTGGGTTAGATAACAATGACAACTGGACTCCCAGAGCTTTTCTTTTTGGTCTCCTTTTAGACCTCCTGTCTCCTCCATGTCTTTCTGTCTTTCTATCTTCCCTTCTTTCATAAAATTCCATGCCCACTGCCCAAAGTTTGGCTATGAGTCTCAGCATTTGCTTCAATACCTAGATCAGTAGAATTTTTCATAAGCCCTCTGTAGTAAGTTCCTGTCCAGTTCCTTGTCTTCTCCTTCTTTCAATGTCTATCATGTTTGTGCTTCTGAATGAGAAATAAACACCTTCCCTGGGTCTTTCTTGTTGTTTAGCTTTTTTAGCAGTATAGATTTTTGTGTGTTTTTCCTATATTATATGTCTAATATTCACTTATGAGTGAGTAGGTATCCTGTGTGTCTTTCTGCTTCTGGGTCACCTCACTTAAGATGATCTTTTCTAGTTCCCACCATTTGACTTCAAATTTCATGATTTCCTTGTTTTTAATAGCTGAGTAGTATCCCATTGTGTAAATGTTCCACAAATTCTGTATCCATCCCTGCATTGAGGAACATCTAGATTGTTTCCAGTTTCTGAGCCCTGCACAAACTGATACCCCAATCAAGGACAATGCATGGTGAGGATCTATAACCCCAGTTCAGATGTAATCCATAGACTCATAATCCAAGTGGGGTCCTTAGTAAAAGGAGCAGAGGCTTTCTCAAGTATGAACACAGTGACAGGATATCGGATCACTTTCCCCTGTGTGTACAGTCTTGCGAGGCCACAGAGAAAGACGATGCAACCAGTCCTGATGAAACCTGGTAAGCTGGGGTCAAATAAAAGGAGGGAAGGAGGACCTCTCCTATCAGTGGACTAGGGGAGGGACATAGGCAGGGAAGAGGGAGGAAAGGTATGATTGGAAGAAGATGAAAAAAGGGGCCAAACCTGGGATGAAAAGTGAATTGTAGAAAATAATAATAATTGATAAAAAATGACCAATGGAAAAGAGAAGGAAAAATGGTAAACAGTAATCAGCTCTTAGGTTGTCAATTTAGTCAATTAGAATTAATAATAACATTTTACAAAAACTTTTAAATGCAAAATAGAATAAGATATATGTTTTTGTATTTTTATATAAAATTGTTGGAATGCATTTTATGAAAACTAGAACATTTTAAGTTTAACTGTAACATAAATTTCACATTACATGATATTGTTTACCAGAGAATTTGTATTTTAAAAATTATAGCTCTTAGTTAAAATGTAACAGAATGCAAACAAATAGAACAATGAACCTAAACATTATAAAATGCCATATCTTATCATTTTTGCATAGCTACAAAAAAGTACAACATATATAAAAGGAAAAATTATAAGAAAAATGAGAGACTGAAATAATTTATTTTGAAAAATGACTGCAAATTTTCTCCAATATTTTATTAGGCTACAGATGCTGAGATCTCAGCAAATAGTGATCAGAATAAATTCCAAAAACAAACCTAACTGTACAATTTTCAAACTAAAGAAAGTCAAAGATAGAAAAAAAAAAAAAACCTGGAACAAAATAAGAGGAAAAAAAAGTCCTATAGGAATAAACCCAAGAAGTGTTTCTCATTTCTTGCTGGAAAGTGTGTAAGCAAAAAATAGTGATATGAAATGCTGTAAGTGTTGTGGAAACAAGAACACAGCCTAGAATTTTGTATCTTATGATTTATGTTGTAAGGAAGAGGGAAAGAAATAGTTTATCAAAGTAAGTCAAAGATATATATCAGTAGAAGATGTACTTTGCAAGAAAGATTACAACACTGTCTTCAAAACAAAATCTGTATGTGTCAAACTGGTAACATATAGGATAATAAAACAGTAAAATTAAGTTAGAAAACAAAACTTTGAAGAAGTTATGAATATCCTAATAACTATCTTTATTCAAGATAGTGATGAAATTGTACTAAATTAAATTTGAGTGAGTATATATGTATATATATATAATATGTGAATATAAAATAGACATATTAGATAGATATATAGACAGATATATTAAGAGAGATATTGGTTTACAGAGATGATAAAAAGATACAAATAAATAGAAGATAGATTAGATAGATGATAGAGAGAGAGAGAGAGCGATGTTACATGATAGAATGCATCCATCTGTATCCATCATGTCCTATTTTACATGGTTTGATGATACTTCTGTAACAAATGTGTCATATAGTACTTAGCAACAAAATACATGTTAAAGCTCTGCTTTAAGTTTAATGTACATAATAGGTAATCTGAAGACTCTACTACTTAAAAAAGCATTCTATCTCTAGAAGAGCCTTGAGGTGTATCTTGGAGGAAGGTGTTGTCATGAGTTACAGCTTCCTTAGTGGTAATCCACGGAATGCTTTGCATTTGATAAAGAGTGGGAAGACAATGATATTGAATATTTTTATCTTATTTTAATTTTCATCATTATGGTACAATTAAGATAATTGAAAATTTTGAAAACAGTGACATCTTATAATCCATGAATATGTTATTGCATTTCTATTGAGAGTCACAAACCTCAATACACTGTAATGTTCACTTGGTTGAACTTTTAAGATTTTTTTCAAAAATTAAGTGATGCTTAAAAATGGAATTGTACATATGCAGTTTCTTTTTTATATTTTTCCTTTTTATATTAACCACATATTCACTTTGTATCCCAGCTGTAGCCCCCTTCTTCATTCCCTCCCAATCCCACCCTCCCTCCCTCATCTCCTCCCTGCCCCTCTCTAGGTCCACTGATAGGGCAGGTCCTCCTCCCCTTCTATCTGAATCTAGTTTGTCAGATATCTTCAGGACTGGCTGCAATGTACTCCTCTGTGTCCTAGCAAGGCTGCTTCTCCCTTGTGGTGGGAGGGGTCAAAGAGCCAGCCACTGAGTTCATGTCAGAAATAGTCCCTGTTCCCCTTACTAGGGTGCCCACTTGGATACTGAGCTGCCATGGGCTACATCTGGCAGGGGTTCTAGGTTATCTCCATGCATGGTCCTGGTTGGAGAAACAGTTTCATAGAAGACCCCTGTGCTGAGATATATTTGGTCCTTGTGGAGCTCCTGTCCTCTCCAGGTCTTACTAACTCGCGCTTCTTTCATGATTCCCTGCACTCTGACAAAGGTTTGGTTATGAGTCTCAGCCTCTGCTTTGATACACTGCTAGGTAGAGTTTTTCAGGGGCCCTCTGTGGTAGTATCCTGTCCTGTTACTTGTTTTCTCCTACTTCCAATGTCCATCTCATTTGTCTTTCTAAGTGAGGATTGATCCCCTTATCCTGGGTCCTCTTGTTTATTTTCTTAAAGATTATGTTTAAAATAGAATGCATATTTAATTGTAATTTCGTTAACAATATAATTCCCACATTATCTATGAAGTAGGATGAAAATTTATTTTATGAGATATTTGGAATTATTGTGAATCTGTGCGGTAAAACTCCTAATATATAACAATAATGGATATATTTCTTTGATAAAAGAGAAAATAATGTGAAATGTATAACATACCACATTAAAAACACATAAGACAGAAATCATGTAAAACTTCTAAATATAAACATGCAAGCAAATAAAAAAAAGAACTGAAGCCAGGATAGACACTGAACCGGCAACACCAATGAGCACTTATGCCACTGACAAAGATGTAAAGCCAATAAAGAGATTTTTGATAAAGATGACAGCCAACTACAAGAATACAAGCAATTCCATTCCAATGCAAAGCACTTATAGTTTAAAATAATGAACAGAACAGTAGTTAATACTATGTATATAAGAAAAAAAAACAGAAAACAAAGAAAAAATGAAAAAAAGAAAAGAGAAAGTAGCTACATCAATTTTATGGAGTATATGTTAAATCAAGGAATGTTTTCCTAAACAAAGGTGGAAAATAAATATGAATAAAAATTTTAGTTTTCCACACAACCAAAATTACTTTTACTTAATATAGCATTTTAATATATGAGGTTAAAAATGGAAAAAATCTATGAAGAAATCATACAACAACCCAGAATTGTAACTGAAACTTCAACATTCATTTGTCAGTGATTTTTCAGAGCAAATCAGAAAATCAATCTGAATGTAATTGAACTCAACAGCATGATGTCTCCATTACATGTACTTGACTTACATAGACATAGTCACATTTACAGTCTATTGAAGCATACATATAGTTATGAAAATAATTCTTATTTGCACTACAAAACATAACTTTAAAAATTTAAAGTGACGTAAATAAAAGTGAGAATATGACTCAAAAGTAAAGTATTTGTTTCATGTTCATTCCTGTCCTAAAGAACTGTGGACAAATTCCAGTATTCCATCAGCGCCCATGAAATGATTGGAATATTAACAATTAAAATTATATAAATCAGGAAATCTACTCTGATGTATTATCATAATAATAAGAAAACCTAATAACAGGTGTACAAATACAACACAGAGCCACAAATGATATAAAAATATCAGAAAATACTTCTGTAAAAATTATGTCTTCAATTGATGAATGAAAAGATATATTAATGGATGTAATATGTAATTAAAATGCAATGGTTTAATTTTATTAATGATTATTTATTTCAAATATGATTTAATCAACACTGCTGAGGTGTGAATTAATGACATTCAAATCCAATAAGTTGGCAAATTAATAGAGACAATATTTGATGAAAAATACAAATGACCAATATAACGTGAAAGTATGTTCAGTATATTTAGTCATTAGAAAATCACAAATAAACATTCACAGACATTCTATAGCACAAGTCAGAACACTTCGTCAAGAAATAAAATGTACCAGTTTACATTCCCACCAGCAATGGAGTAGAGTTCCCCTTTCTCCACAATCTCTCCAGCGTGTGTTGTCACTTGAGTTTTTGATTTTAGCCATTTTGATGGATGTTAGGTGAAATCTCAGAGTCATTTTATTTTGCATCTCTCTGATGGCTAAGGACATTGAGCATCTATTTAAGTGTTTGTCTCTGATTCTATATTACTCTACAGAGAATTCCCTGTTTATCTCTGTACCCAATTTTTTAATTGGAGTGCTTGATTTATTGCTTTTTAACTTCTTTAGTTATTTATATATTCTGGATATCAGCCCTCTGCCAGATATAGGGTTGGTGAAGAACCTTTCCCACTCTGTAGGCTGTCGATTTGTTTTGATGATTATGTCCTTTGCTTTACAGAAGTTTCTCAGTTTCATGAGGTCCCATTTATGGATTGTTGCTCTTAGAGCCTGTGCTGTTGGTGTTCTGTTCAGGAAGTTGTCTCCTGTGCCAATGAGTTCGAGGCTCTTCCCCACTTTATCTTCTAACTTATGTAGTGTATCTGGTTTTGTGTTGAGGTCTTTGATCCACTTGGACTTTAGTTTTGTGAGGGTGATAAATATGGATCTATTTTCATTTTCCTGCATGTAGACATCCAGTTGGACCAGCACCATTTGTTGAAGATTCTGTCTTTTTTCCATTGAATGGTTTCGAATGTAAACTGATACAACCACTTTGGAAATCAATCTGATGCTTTCTCAGACAATTGGAGCTTCCTCAAGACCCAGCTATACCACTCCTAGGCATATATCCAAAAGAAGTTCAAGTACACAACAAGGACATTTGCCCAACCATGTTTGTAGGAGCTTTATTTGTAATAGCCAGAATCTGGAAACAACCCAGATGTCCATCAATGGAGGAATGAATACAGAAATTGTGGTATTTTTACACAATGTATTACTACTCGGCAATCAAAATGAGGAAATCATGAAATTTGCAGGCAAATGGTGGGATCTAGAAAAGATCATCCTGAGTGAGGTATCCCAGAAGGAGAAAGACACACATGGTATATACTCACTTATTTAGACTTATATGATATGATGAACATAATGAAATGTATACACTTAAGGAAGATAAACAAATAAAAAGACCTGGGGTAAGATGATCAATCCTCACTTAGAAAGACAAATGCGATGGACATTGGATGTAGGAGAAAACAAGTAACAGGACAGGAGCCTACAGCAGAGGGCCTCTGAAAGACTCTGCTTATCAGTGTATCAAAACAGATTCTGAGAGTCATAACCAAAACTTCAACATAGTGCAGTGAATCATATGAAAGAAGGGGGAGTTAATATGACCTGGAGAGGATATGAGCTCCACAAGGAGCAAATATATCTGGGCACGGGGGTCTTCTATGGAACTGTTTTCTCCAACCAAGGACCAGGTATGGATATAACCTGTAACCTCTGCTCAGATATAGCCTGTGGTACCTCCGTAACCAAGTGGGTTACCCTAGTAAGGGGAACAGTGACTATTTCTGACATGAACTCAATGGCGGGTTCTTTGAACTTCCTACACCCCAAAGGAGGAAAAGTCCTGCTAGGCCACAGAGGAGGACATTGCTTTCCATTCCTGAAGATACCTGATAAAACAGGGTCAGATGAAAGGGGAGGAGGTCCTCCCCTATCACTGGACTTAGAAAGGGGCAGGGAGGAGATGAGGGAAGGAGTGTGTAATTGGGAGGGATTGAGGAAGAGAGATACAGCTGGGATAGAGAGTTAATAAAATGTAACTAATAGTAAAAATAAATAAAAATATAAACAGAAAAAAACAAAGTGAATAAATTGTAATAAATACATAAAAATTAAAATCAAAGAAACAAAACATACTGAGACTGATAGCCAATCTTTAGGCAAGGTTCCAGAATCCTTATGGAAGAATAAGGAAATAGAAAGACCTGGAAGTTACAGGAACTCACCAGGAGAACAAAAGAGCCAAAAACACCTGGGGACTAAGGAACCCTAAGGGCCCCTGGAGCCTGAGGACTATGTATGGAAATGACCGAGACCCCTGTTTTCAAAGGAAGAGCATTGCCTTCTCAGTTTCCAAATGGATTCCCTAGTAAATGGTACAGGGGCTATCTCTGACATGATCTCAGTGGCTGGCTCTTTGCTCACCTTCCCCTGGTGGGGGGGTACAGCTTTGCCAGGCCACAGAAGAAGATGATGCAGCCAGCCTTAATGAGTCCTGATAAGCCAGCTTCAGATAGAAGGGGAGGAAGTTCTCCCTATCAGGGGACTAGGGAAAGAGTATAGGAAGGGAAGAAGGAGAGTGGGTAGGACTGGGAGGAGACAAGGGAAAGGGCTGCAGCAGGATACAAAATGAATAAGTTGTGATAAATAAATATATAAATAAAATTAAAATAGAAAGAAGATATAAATATTGGTGGGAATGTGCTGTAAAGGAAACCTGTGTGAAATTTTAAAAGTATATGATAGCTATTAAAATATGTGGTAAAGAGAATCCTCAAAAAGCTAAATGGAACGGCCATATTATACAGCTATATCACTGCGGGTTATACACAAGCAATTATCAAAACCACCTTAAGCTAAAGCCATATGTATATCTCCACTATTTATGTGTTCACAAAAGCTATGTCACAGAACAAGTGTAGGAATCCTTCATTGGATGAATGGAGGAGGAAATGTGACACACTTGGCAATGGAATTGTATTCATTCTCAAGGAAGACCAACTAAAATCATGTCATTTGTAGGAATGTGGATGCAAATAGATATGAAGGGAAGTAAATCAGGTTCCCTAAAAAAAAAACACTGTAAACTTTCATTTCTTTTTCTTGTAAAATTAAAAGTAGAAGGATACTGTAATGATATGAAAACAGAAAGGGAATTGGAAAAGAAGGATAAAAGTTGAAAATGCAGGTGAGTTTGCATATTTTAAAACATTACTATAGGAGAAACATACTAAAATCTGTACACCTAAAGAAGCTAAGCAAGGAGGACCCTGGCAAAGATGATCAGTCCTCATTCAGAAGGGCAAACTGGATAGACAGCAGAAGAGGGAGACAACAGGAAAAAAGACAGGAGCCTACCACAAAGGCCTCTGAAAGACTCTATCCAGCAGTGTATTGAAGCAGATGCTGAGACTCATGACCAAACTGTAGGCAGAGTTCAGGGAATCCTATGAAAGGAGGGGGAGATAGAAACAACTGGAGAGGACAGGAGCTCCACAAGGAGAGCAACAGAAAAAAAAATCTGGGTTCAGGGTTCTTTGGTCAGACTGACACTCTAACCAAGGACCATTCATGGAGATAACCTAGAACCCCTGATCAGATGTAGCCCATAGTAGCTCAGTATCCAATTGGAATTCCCTAGTAAGGAGGGCAGGGACAGTCTCTGACATGATCTCATGGGCTGGCTCTTTGATCACCTCCCCCTGAGCGGGGAGCAGCCTTACCAGGCCACAGAGTAAGACAATGCAGCCAGTCCTGATGAGACCTGATAGGCTAGGGTCAGATGAAATTGGAGGAGTTCCTTTCCTATCAGTAGACTGGGGTAGAGGCATGCGAAGAGAAGAGGGAGGGAGGGCTTGATTGGGAAGGGAAGATGGAGAGGGCTACAGCTGGGATACAAAGTGAATAAATTGTAATAAATAAAAAATTAATTAAAGAATTTACACTAAAATATTGCTTTATATAATTAACATATTCTAATGCAAAAATTGCAAAACCAAGTAGAAACCCTAATTTCTGACCTCTAATATAGAAAAGATTTTACAATACCATTCTTGTAAACAGTGATTATGCTGTAAATGAATGTATCCCTCTAGTAACTCATGTTGAACATTATGCCCTAATGAAATATGATGAAGGGAAGCCCATAGGAGCTAATGAGGAACCAGGGATCCATCATTGTGTTCAGAATTAATACCTCATAATTGGTCTTGACAGGGCAAGTTATTCTCCTCTCCCTTCTGTTTTCTGGTATACTTAGCTAGAAGGTATTCTTGAGAAAGAAGAGTGACATAATCTAGACATCGAATTTATAAAACTCTGATCTTGTATTCAATAGCATTTTAAACCTAAGAAATATTTAAATTTACATTCTTCTTGAGGAACCTAGTATGAAACATTTTTTTAAAAACAGAATGCATAAATACAGTAAGTTATAAATAACTGAAAGCCATTAAACTTGTTTTCCTTTAAAATCTGATTTACTGATGATTGACACAATCCACTTACCAGCCTCACCCCTCATACACTTGGTATTCTTACTCTCCAATCAGTCATAAAATAGAAAAGTGGGTTTTATGAACCTGAAGAGCTCCTAGTCAATTCCAAGACTGTCACATTTTCAGTTTGTCTTGGGGCTAGGACACATGTCTCTTGTTTTTGTTATAATTCAGACTATTAACCTAGTAAATTGAGCCATGTCCTTGCAACCACTGCTTTACTTACCTCAGCTACAAAAATGGGTTTTAGTTTGGCTTGACTATGTGCTTACTCTAAATCCACATCTCATTCAACCAGCTTGACCCTCCTATTTATGTTTACCATTTTCTATTCAGTTATAAAATTCTAACAAAGTTCTCAAAGTGTTACAAGATATTTGATCCTCCAAAGAAGGACCATTCATGCAGATAACCTAGAACCCCTGCACAGATATAGCTCATGGCAGCTCAGTGTCCAAGTGGGTTCCATAGTAATGGGCACAAAGAGTGTCTCTGATATGAACTTAGTGGCTGGCTCTTTGGTCACCTCCTCCTGAGGGGGGAGTAGTCTTGCCAGGCCACAGAAGAGGACAACACAGCCAGTCCTGATGAGCCTGATAGACTAGGATCAGAGGGAAGGAGAGGGGGACCTCCCCTATCAGTGGACTGGAGGAAAGAGGGTAAGATTGGGAGGGGGGAGGGGAGGGAGCTACAGGGGGGATACAAAATGAATAAACTTCAATTAATAAAATAAAAAAATAAATTTAAAAAAGATATTTGATCCCTTTGTGAACCTCAACATTGTGAACTGTCAAATCCTGTTTCTTTGGTGTGGATGAGCCCCTATTGCATATCTTTAATCCAAGTACTTTCTGTTTATTGTTATCAGGTAATTATGGTGTGGTTCACCCATGCCTAGCACATACCTTTAATCCAAGAGCTTTCTGTACACAGGATTTAATACAGTTCACCCTAGGTCAAAAGGAGGAGCACAAAATCAGCTGTCAGTGATTAAAGAGTAGAAGGGACTTTGAGTTGAGGGATGTTTAAGACAGCAAGGAGCTGGAGGTGATGCAGCAAGCCCTGATGAGACTTGATAGGTTAGAGTCAGATATCAGGGTAGGAGGACCTACCCTATCAGTGGACTAGGGAAGGGGCATAGGGGAAGAGAAGAAGGGTGGGTGGGACTAGGAGGAGATGGAAGGGGCTACAGCCAGGATGCAAAATGAATAAATTGTGATAGATAGATAGATAGATAGATAGATAGATAGATAGATAGATAGATAGATAGATAGATAGATAGATAGATATTTAAAGAAAATGGAGAATAAGTGGCTGTTAGCTCAAGTTCTGGCTTTAGATTAGGCTTTAGTTCTTCAGGTCTCTGGCTTTTGGGGCTTTGAGCCAGCAAACCTTTGGTCATGGGGTTTTTGGCCTTTTGCTCCTGGCTGTCAGCTGAGCTAGTGAGCCTTTTGGGTTTTTCCATCCAGACCTGAGCCGATAAGGATAGTCAGCTGGTTACTTTCTCTGCCTCTCTGAGCTAGCAAATAAGGAAGAACTTGCAGATTTTGATTTTCTGGACCTGGATTACGTTACTTGTGTAATAATTCCTACTTCTATCCATTAATCTTCAAATACCATGACTTAATTTTTTGTTGCAGCACATTAGAATTCCATTCTGTATATATACTACATTTTCATTATACATTCATCAGTTGAAGGAAATCTGGGTTGTTTCAATTCACTAAATATTATAATTAAAGCAGCAATTAGTATGGCTGGATATGTATCTGTGGAAAAAGATGTGTAGTACTTTAGGAAAGCTGAGTCATGGGATTGATCTACTATAGCTTTTCAATCAACATTCTTTTTATTGACTTTATTTTAAGAATGCCAGTGTGCTGTGTCTTATGTATACTAGCGCATTTCCTGCGTGTGCAAATGTGAAGCATATGCCTGTTGGCACCCATAGAGGACAAAAGAGGATAATCTGATCCATGATGTTTGTTAGGAGCCACATGGGTTCTGGCTTTCTTCAAGAATAGTAAGTGCTATTAGCATTGGCGACATCTCCCTAATTTTACTCTTTTGAGCATTTTCCATGTAGTTTTCAATAGTGAGTGCATGAATTTCCAATTCTAATGAAAATAAAGTTTGCCCCTTTCCCATGTTCTAACGAACTATTGATTTGAGCTGTAGCTGTTCTGATTGGGATAAGATACAGTTTCAAATTAGTTTTAATTTGAATTTCCATAATTGTTAAGATTGTTAAACAGTTTTAAAGACATTTGTTATCATTTAAATTTTTTCTTTTAAGAACTCTGTGTTCGGTTCCATACCTTATTTATTTATTCATGTGTTTTCTTTAGTATTTGTTTCAGTTTTTTATTTCTTCAGTTATCAGTGTATTCTGGATATTATCCTCTACTAGATGTACCTTTGCAGACTTCTTTTTCATTCAGGCTTGCTGTCAGTAACCTTTTAAATTTATGCTTTGTAGGTTTACTTTGATAAATCTTTAACGTTTTATTATTACGATTTATTCATTTGTTGCCCAACTATAGATCTCTCCCTAGTCCCTCCTAAACCAACCCTCTCTTCCTTTTCTCCTTCCATGCCGCTCCCATAGTCCTCTGATAGGGGAGGTCCTTTTCCCTTTCCACTTGACTCTAGCTACCAGGTCTCATCAGGACTGACTGCATTGTCTTCCTCTGTGTTGTGGTACAGCTATATTCCCCACAGGGGAAGGTGATCAAAGAGGCAGCCACTGAGTTCATGCCAGAGACAGTCCCTGTTTCCCTTACTAGGGTATTCATATGGATGCTGAGCTGCCATGGACTACATCTGAATAAGGGAGATAACCTTTTAAATTTTTATATCTTGTTGTGTAGACCAAGAAATGGTCTTGGTCCATTTAAGGAATGTTTTGACATTAAGACAATGATTGTACGATATATGTAGGCAATAAATTGCTATTTATTCTTATTAGTTCAACTTGGCTGAAATGAATTTTCAATTAACATATGATTCTAGGAGACCAACACCAGAAGGCCTGCTAACACTCCCATGCCCGCCCATTCCTTCAGATGATTCATGGCTGCAGCAATCCATGTTGATAATCCTGTGGCTAGTCCTGCGTCCACTCCGGTAGAATTTACTGTGACAATGGCCACTCTCAGCTGCTCCATCGTAGTATCGAATTCTCCAGTCCAATTACCTAAAATATAGCTCGACAATTGTTTAGACAGATTTGCAGCACAGGAAAAATTCTCATGTTGTATGCTAGTGACACAAATTCCAGCATACTTTCATTGACAGCCAGGTTGAGCGATTTGCCATAGGGTATCAATTTGCTCCGGGTTTGCCTGTGGTATATATGCAAGATTAGAGTCTCACAACAGTATGATGCAACCATGATCATTCAGGCCTTTACAGCCATTGAAGCAGGACATTCTCCCCAAGCATGGTTGGCTACCATAAAAAGCTAAAATGTTACGCTCAGGATGCGAGGCTAAGCACTGCACTCAGGGTCAGTCGCTTTGGACCCAGAGAAGAGCATGTCTGATTGCATGCGGGTTGATGCCCCAGGTCCCGCCTCTGAGAAAAAGGTATCGGAAGGGTCTGATGCTCTTTGGGTGGATGACACCTAAATGAACATCTGTACAAAGTCCCAATTTATTTCTAATATCAGAGATCAGACCTCTACTCTTGCCTGATGCGTCTAAAACAAAAAGGGGGAACTGTAGAGAGCTGCGGAATGCTATGCCTTAAAGATGGAGCTGGTTTCCGCCTTCCACCTTCCCGATGGTGAGTGCTCTCTGTCACGAACAACTCCACATTTGGCTAAGGCCGAGGATCTGGCTTGCTTCTATGTATGTGGACCTATCTGCATTGCCCCCGTGGCACGCCTGGGTTGGCTACCCAGAGGCTATTTAAGCTGTGGGCTGGCTTTCCCCGGGGTCCGAGGATTGTTCAATGTTCCTGAATAAACTGCATTGAAAAACAAACAAACAAACAAACAAACAAAAAACATATGATTCTATTACTGTTTATTTATATACTCTTTGATATTAGGCTTGAAGTAGAAAAAAACGGGATAATTTCTTCTTTGTCTATAGCAATGCATTATCTATCAGAAATCCTGTCATCAGGTATGGTAAACTTTCAGAAGACAAAAGTCTTCCTAAAGAATATAAAGTATTCACATTAACTTTGTTTGCCTTTAAGAATTTGAGCACCCTAGTAAGGGGAACAGGGACTATTTCTGACATGAACTCAATGGATGGCTGCTGGCTCATTGACTTCAAGGGAGGAGCAGCCCTGCTAGGCCACAGAGGAGGACTTTGCAGCCAGTCCTGAAGATACCTGACAAAACAGGGTCAGATGAAAGGGAAGGAGGTCCTCTCCTATCTGGACCTGGAAAGGGGAAAGGTGGACATGAGGGAGGGAGAGTGGGATTGGACAGGAATGAGGAACTGGGATACGAAGTTAATAAACTGTAACTAATATTAAAAAAATAAAAAAACAAACAAAAAAGAGAAGAATTTGAAACTAGAATCATATTGTTGAAGTTTTTGAAAATAAGACATGGAGTAATCAAAATATAGAGGGCTAATATCCAGAATAAAGAAATCAAGAAGTTAAACAGCAACAACTAAAGTAATTCAATTAATAAATGGGGCACAGAGATAAACAGAGAATTATAAGCAGAGAAATATTGAATGGCAGAAAAACAAAGCAATGTTCAAAGTCCTTAGCCATCAGGGAGATGGAACTCGAAACGAACCTGAGATTTCACCTTACAGAAATCAGAATTGTTAAGATCAAAAAAACACAAGTGACAATATATGCTGGAATGGATGTGGAAAAAGGAGAACCCTCCTCCATTGATGGTGGGAATGTAAATTTGTACAACCACTTTGGAAATCAATCTGAAGCTTTCTCAGACAATTAGGAATAGTGCTTTCTCAAGATTCAGCTGCATTACTCCTAGGCATATATCCAAAATATGCTCAAGTACACAACAAGGACATTTGCTCAACCATGTTCAAAGCAGCTTTACTCATAATAGCCATAATAATCTGGAAACAACCCAGATGTCCCTCAAAGGAAGAATGGGTACAGAAATTTTAGTATTCCATTTACATAATGGAATACTATTCAGCAATAAAATCAAAGAAATCATGTAACTTGCAGACAAATCGTGGGAATTAGAAAAGGTCATCCTGAGTGACATAGCCCAGAAGTGGAAAAACACACATGCCATATACTTATTTATAAGTGAATATTAGACATATAATATAGGATAAGCATACTAAAATCTGTATACCTGATGAAGCTAAGCAAGAAGGAAGCCCCTGGATAAGATGATCAATCCTCATTCAGAAAGGCAAACAGGATGGACATTGGAAAAAGGTGAAAACAGGTAACAGGTAAGGAGATTACCACAGAGGGCTTTTGAAAGACTCTACCCAGCAATGTATCAAAGCAGATGTTGAGACTCATAGCCAAACTTTGGGCAGAGTGCAAAGAATCTTATGAAAGAAGAGTCAAGAACAATGCATAGAAATAACCTAGAACCCCTGCACAGATGTAGTCCATGGCAGCTCAGAGTCCAAGTGGATTCCCTAGTAATGGGAACAGAGACTGCCTCTGGCATGAACTCAGTGGCTGGCTTTTTGATCACCTCCCCCTGATTGGGGAGCAGCCTTATCAGGATAAAGAGGAAGTCATTGCAGCCAGTCTTGATGAGACCTGATAGGCTAGGGTCAGAGGGTAGTGGAGGAGGTCCTCCCCTATCAGTGGCCTTGGGGAGGGGCATTGGAAGAGATGAGAGGGAGAAAGTGAGATTGGGAGGGGATCAAGGGAGGGGCTGTAGCTGGGATACAAAATGAATAAACTTTAACTAATAAAAAATAATTAATTAAAAAAAAGTAACTTGGAAGTCTATACCCTGCAGTCAGGTTCTCGTAGTATCTGTAGGTGCTATACACGGGCCTGGCAAGACAAGCAATTGGAAATTCTTCCCAGGCATCAGTCCTATAAATCAGAGAATGACTGGACCAGAAAATTAAAATATCCCAATTGTGCAGATAGGATAGTTAAGTTGTGGTAACCCTTCCTGTTTGGAATTAAGTCCAACTGCATAGGAAGGAATTCATGCCTGGTATGTTAAACCAAGTATTCAGAGCTGGTGAGATCATAGAAAATATAAGAGAACCTAGTACAGTCACATTTCTAAACCAGTGTAACTTGCAATTGCACTCTAAATATGCATTCTTATTTTCAAAGTTTAAGCCTAGTTTTCACCCTTCATCAAAAATGCATCTTTTTGCCTCGATGACCATTTATGAAACATATAACTAGTCAATATGCTGACGAGAACAACTGAACATAGGCATCCAATTACAACTGATACATCTAATATATAGTCCCTGTACTTAATGTGAAAAAAAACAAAACAAAACAAACAACTTTGTAGAAGAATGGGTGGAAAGAGTGTTTGAGCCATAGGAGTAAAACACTGTGTTCAAAAACGACTAGAAAGCAGGAAACTGAACATGGGAAAACCCAACAGTATGGTAGGTTCGGCAAACCTGCACAATGGCAACATCAATTGACATGCAATGTGGGTTCAGGTAATCAGAAAGTCTCACCCCTAGATAAAGTTCAAGGAAATTAACAGCTTCTGAAAGAGAAAGTGTCCAAGGAAAAGGACCCTCATAGACTAAACATTATCAGTAGTTTTCAGCACTGTACATATGAATAACACAAAAGAGACTAAAGAAACTATGCATGTGTGGTTGGAAAAGTATAAGTGTGAAATGAGAGGGAAAGGAGGGATACAGAAGAAATTAGAAAGAAAAGATGGCATAAAATGATATAAAATTTTAAAAAATTAAAAATGAAAAGGACACATCAGCCAGGGTCAGATGATTTTTCAAGGTTCCTGAATAAACTGCATTGAAAAAATAAATGAAAAGGACATATTGTATGGGTAAAGAATTAGTGTGTTGGATCTTAGAGAATTTTGGTGAAGGCTGTTAACATAATCAAACTACAATGTCTAAATACATTGTATTTCATAACTATTTAATAATATGTGTAATAATAAATAATATTTTAAATTATTGCTCTTTAAGGTGTTATAATATAATAAAGAATATTTATTCATTCCAGTTAGAACATACTTGGTAATTTATATTCTACTTTAAAGCTTATTCTACTGTTTTATATTTTATGCAACATGCTAAAAATCTTTGTATTAATTTCATAACTTGAGATAATTGCCTGGGTGAAAACCAACACTTAATGCCTTAATGCTGAGGTATATTTATTATCCATTCATAGTAAATTATAGTAAATTTCAGTGTTATCATTGAGAATATAGCATTGGAATGTATTGGAAACTTTAATTGGTTTCTATATTTGAGAAAATAAATGCAAAAATAACATCTTCATTAGTAATTCATTCAATGTTTATGACCTTTTTCCTAGAAAAATAAATATAAAATTCTTTACTCAGCAGCTGTAATTTGATGACAAACTGAAATGGAACCAGTGTTGTTTATCTGAAACACCATTCTCACAGCTGGCAAGTGTCAGACTATTATCTCTTGGAACTGATGTAATTTTCTTTAAAACTGGAGAAAATCAGTATCTATTGAGGTTTCTTTTTCCAAACTTTCATTTGTCTGATTTTTAAATACTGTCAATCTCATGTATATATGCATACATATCTATATACACAAATAAGCTCAAATTCTCTAAATTTGGAATATTGCCTGCCATAACTAATAATGGAGAAATTACAAGGATTATACATAAACATATATGTGTTTATACAGGTAAATACATTATTTCTTTAAAAGGCAATACATCTCACAGGTGTGATAAGTCATAAAGCAGGAATGTGAAATTGTAAAACCTTGGAAAATGTAGCTTTCATACAAATTTATATACCTATGCCTTAATGGTCTGGATAATAGTTTGTAAACCATGATATAGAAATACAAAATTAGTGGCCAGCTTTCTGTTTCTGTGGGTTCTGCATCCATGAGTTAAATGATTCTAGATTGATAACTGGAAAAACTAAGTTCATACTAAAGCGTACAGAGATTTTTGTTTTTTAATTTCTTAAACAACACAACTATGCACATAGCATTTGTCTTATATTAGTGATTGTAAAGACAATTTAAAATACTGCACAGATTGTAAACACAAAATGCTTCCCATTGTGTATTGAAGATGTGCCATCATCAAAGAGACAATTATAATTTGGTTTTTTAGAGATATATCTCTTGAGCAGATAAATCGGATAAATAGAGTTGCTTAGTTGTTAGAGTATCTTCGCAGATAACAATTTTGCCTGATGTGAAGCCAAGAGAGGCAATTTATTTTTATATTTTAACAATAAAATGTTTAGTACAATGTTCTTATAGGTAGGAGATATAGCATATCCTAAAAGAGTTTAGATACCATTCAGCAATCACAAGATTGCAAGAATTTTCTGGAATGAATTTGACAAGGAGGTGCATTAAAATGACCACTGAAAGCTCTGATGAGAATTTTTTTTTTTTTTCAATGCAGTTTATTCAGGAACATTGAACAATCCTCGGACCCCGGGGAAAGCCAGCCCACAGCTTAAATAGCCTCTGGGTAGTCAACCCAGGCGTGCCACGGGGGCAATGCAGATAGGTCCACATACATGGAAGCAAGCCAGATCCTCAGCCTTAGCCAAATGTGAAGTTGTTCGTGACAGAGAGCACTCACCATCGGGAAGGTGGAAGGCGGAAACCAGCTCCATCTTTAAGGCATAGCATTCCGCAGCTCTCTACAGTTCCCCCTTTTTGTTTTAGACGCATCAGGCAAGAGTAGAGGTCTGATCTCTGATATTAGAAATAAATTGGGACTTTGTACAGATGTTCATTTAGGTGGTATATATGCAAGATTAGAGTCTCACAACAGTGTGATGCAGCCATGATCATTCAGGCCTTTACAGCCATTGAAGCAGGACATTCTCCCCAAGCATGGTTGGATACCATAAAAAGCTAAAATGATATGCTCAGGATGCGAGGCTAAGCACTGCACTCAGGGTCAGCCGCTTTGGACCCAGAGAAGAGCATGTCTGATTGCATGCGGGTTGATGCCCCAGGTCCCGCCTCTGAGAAAAAGGTATCGGACGGTCTGATGCTCTTTGGGTGGATGACACCTAAGTGAACATCTGATGAGAATTTTGGTAACGAATATTTCTTTGAAAATTTCCCCCATTAATTCGTGTTATAGCCTTTGCCATTTTTTTCAAACTTCCATGCTATAGAAATAATTCACAATATAATATCTTCTAGTTGTTTATAAGAATTACTTCACATGCTTAAATCACCAGAAAATGAACCAGAGATAGATATTTAAATGCATGAAGAATGTTATATAAGTTTAACTTAATTTTATGTATCTTCCATTCCAATTATGCTTTCAAATTTTACGTTAATCATTATTAAATCATTCAAGTGTAATGTTTGTTTTCCATTTTATTTTGACATTATGCATATGTCTTTGTAAATTATATTATCTTTTGTTTTTATTGTTTTAGTTTTATAATTTATTCCTTTTACGGCCCAATTATAGCCCCCTCCTTCTTCTCTTCTGTCCCACCCTCTCTCCCTCTGTCCCTCTATCCAGTTTCCTAGTCCTCAGAAAGGTGGAGCCTTCCTCCCCTACCATCTATCAAGTGTCCTTAAAACTGCCTGCATTCTTTACCTCTGTGGCCAGGCAAGGCCCTCCCACCAAGGGGAAGTGATCAAAGCCCTGGCAACAGAGTCCATGTCTGAGGCAGTACCTGCTCCCCTTTATATGGTACCTACACGTTGACTGAGCTGCCTATAGGGGCAGAGGGTCTAGGTCATCTTCATGTATGGTTGGTGCATTAGACTCTCCAGGGCACAGACTTGTTGGCTCTGGTGGTCTTCTTTGGTGATGCTGTCTGCTCTGGGTCCTCGTATTCTTCCACTCTTTCCTATGACTTTCTACCCAAAGCATGTCTGTGAGTCTTAGCATCAGCGTCAATCCCCAGAAGGGTGGAGTCTTTCAGATTACATTTGTGGTAGGCTCCCATCCTGTTACCTCACTTCAACCTCTTGCAGTATCCATTTTATTTGTTCTTTGGAATGAGAATTAAGCATCCTCCCTAGGATTTCCTTGTTATTTATCTTCTTTAGGTCTGTGGATTGCAGTATATTTATCCTGTATAAAAGGGTTAATAACCACTTATAAGTGTGTATGTGCCAGGCATGTCTTTTTGTTTCTGGGTTACCTCACTCGGGATGGTCTTTCTCATTTCCATCTAATTGACTGCAAATTTCATGATTTCTTTGCTTTCAATAGCTAAGTAATATTCCATTGTATAGATGTACCACAATTTCTATATCTATCCTTCTATTGAGGACATCTAAGTTGTTACATGATTCTGGCTATTATGAATAAAACTGCTATGAACATAGTTGAGCAAATGTCCTTATTGTATAAGGGAACATTTGTTGGGTATATGCCAAGGTGTAATACCTGGGTGTTGAGATAACACTATTCCCAAGTGTCTGAGAAAGCACCAGATTCATTTCTAAAGTAGTTGTACAAGTTTGAACTTTTACAAGCCATGGAGAAGGGTTCTCCTTTCTTTACATCCTCACCAGAACATGCAGTCACACTGAATTTTCAGTCATATTTATTCTGATGGGTGTAAGATGGAATCTCAGGGTCATTTGAATTGCATTTCCCTGATAACTAAGGATGTTGAGCATTCCTTCAATTGGTTCTCCATCACTCAATACTCCTCTGTTGAGAATTCTCTATTTTTAGCTCTGTGCCTCATTTTATTCCTTCCCTTGTAGGCTTTTAATTTCATTTAGTTATGATTTGTTTTTTTTTTTTTTTTGTCTTATTGGTTTGTTTTGATTTTTACTTTGGTAGTCCTTTATTTTTAAAAGAGAGAGAAAGAACAAAATGTTTTGTGATTATGGCATTGGGGAGGATTTGGGAGGAATTTCAGGAAAAAAAGCCATGATCAAAATATATCATATGAGAAAAATTAAAAATTATGATATAATTACATCATTACACTTTTTTCTCTCCAACCTATCCCATACATTCCATCTTTGCTTGCTCTGAAATTCATGTCCTCTTTTTCTTTCAATGTTGATATATATTTTTATTTTTATAGTCCTGAAATACAAGCACAGTCTGCTAAGTCTTTATAATGTTACACACACACACGAAGTCATATATACATATATGACTTCAGGGATGGTTTCAGTGGATATCCAATTGAGCCCTACATTTCTTAGTCATCTGTAGCTCCTAACTTCAAATTTTCAGTAACCAAGAAGGCAAAAAGGGACCAGGGAGAGTGAAAAAAAAAGCAGTGTACAAGTGATCTGTAGGGGAAGATGAGAAAAAAAAATGGGGGAAGGCTTTAATTGGAGAGAAGAAAGTGGGATCAATACAGAAGAAAATGGAGAGAAGAGGGTAAAATAACACTTAAAATGTCTAAAAATTTTTTGAAAAAGTTAATGTTTTATCGATTCTTTGAAAAATTTAAAATTGTATTTTAATCATGTTAAAAACACGGTATATACTCATTCATATAGACCTATAATATAGGATAAACCTGCTAAAATATGTACATCTAAAGAATCTAATCAAAAGGGAGGACTCTTGCTAAAATGATCAATCCCTATCCAGAAAGGCAAAGAGGCTGGACATCAGAAGAAGGAGAAAAGAGGGAACAAGTCAGGAGCCTGACACAGAGGACCTCTGAAAGGCTCTGCCCTGCAGACTATCAATGCAGATACTGAGACTTATGGGCAACCTTTGGGCAGAGTGCAGGGAAGCTTAGAAAAGAAGTGGGAAACAGTAAGATCTGGAGAGGACAGGAACTCCACAGGAGAGCAACAGAACCAATAAACCTGAGCACAGGGGTCTTTCCTGAGACTGATACTCCAACCAAGGACCATGCATGGAGATAACCTAAGACCCCTGCACAGATGTAGCCCATGGCAGTTCATTATCCAAGTGGGTTCCATAGTAATAGGAACAGGGACTGTCTCTGACATGAACTGATTGGCCTGCTCTTTAATTACCTCCCCCTGAGTGGGAAGCAGCATTACCAGCAAAGGAAGACAATGCAGCCACTCCTGATGAAACCTAATTGACTAGGATCAGAAGGAAGGAAAAGAAGACCTCCCCTGCCAGTGGACTTGGGGAGGGGCATGCATGCAGAGGGTGGAGGAAGGGACAGATTGGGACATGAGGAGGAAGGGAACCCCAGGGGGGATACAAAGTGAATAAACTGTAATTAAAAAAGAATTTAAATAAAAAATGCATTTCCTGGAAGATGACCATGTCAAAATGATTGTGTGGAATATCTAAAGTCAAAGTTTATCAATTCTTCTTTTATATAAACTGCACATCTACGATTTTCTATCTTCATACTACATTGTTTTCTGTGAAATATATAACTGGGCATTGTTACTAAGCATGGCATGAGAAATGACATGAATGTTTATAGGAATTTCTTTCTCTGCCTTTTGTCTTTTCTATACAGTAGGGCTACTGATTTATTTTGGGTTAATTTTGTATCCAGCCACTGTTCTGAAGGTATTTATTAGCTGTAGGAGTTTCATGATAGAAATTTTGGAGTCACTTATGTACACTATCATATCATCTGGGAAAAGTGATACTCTGACTTCTTCCTTTCAAATTTGTATCCCCTTGATCTCCTTTGTGCTCTTATTGCTCTGAATAGGACTTCTAGTACTGTAGTGAGAAAATGTGGAGAGTGAGGGCAGCCTTGTTTTGTCTCTGATTTCAGTGGAATTTATTTAAGTTTTTCATTGAGTTTGAGGTTGGCTATAGACTTGTTGTATATTGCCTTTACTGTTTAGATATGTGCTTTGTATCACTGATCTCTCCAAGGCTTTCATCATGAAGGGTTGTTGGATTTTATCAAATGTTTCTAAGGAGGTGATGATCTCTTTTTTTTTCTTTTATGTTGATGGATTTATGTATTGAACCACCCCTGCATGCCTACTTCTTCATGGTAGATAATATCTTTGATGTGTTCTTGGATTCAGAATGAATATTTTATTGAGTACTGAACATTGATTAATAATAATATATTAATATTAATAAATAACCATCAATAATTATTACTAATAAATTAATAAAAATAATTATTAATAAAATATTTAGAATGAATATTTTATTGAGTATTTTTGGTCAATGTTCATAAGAGAGATTGGTCTAAAATTCTCTTTTTTTTGTTGTATCTTTGTGTAGTTTAGGTATCAAGGTGACCATGGCCTCCTGGAATGAGTTTGATAATGTTCCTTCATTTCTAGTTTGTGAATCAATTTGAAGAGTATTGTTCTCAGCTCTTCTTTGAAGGTCTGGTAGAATTCTGCACTGAATCTATCTGGCCCTGAATTTTTCTTCATTGGGATAATTTTTATGACTATTTATATTTCCTTAGGGGATTTAAGACTATTTAGTTTACTTTCCTGATATTGATTTAACGTTGGTAAGTGGAATCTATCAAGAAAATTGTTCATTTAATTTAGATTTTCCAATTTTGTGACATTATAGGCTTTTGATGTAAGACATAATTATTCTTTGAATTTCCTTAGTGTCTGTCATAATGTCCCCATTTTCATTTCTGATTTTGTTAATTTGGATAAATTAACAATTTGGATTAATAATTTGGATAAAACCTCTGACTTTTAGTTATTTTGGCTAAAAGTTTGTCAATCTTTGTGATTTTTCTCAAAGAACCACCTTCTAGTTTTGTTGATTCTTTGAATTGTTTTCTTTGTTTCAAAGTTATTGATTCCAGCTCTGAGTTTGATTATTTCCAGCCCTCTACTCCTCTTGTGTGTGTCTTCTTATTTCTTTCCTTGTCATTTCAGGTGTGCTCTTACATTGCTTGTATGAGATGTCTCCACTGTCTTTATGAAGGCACTTAGTACTATGAACTTGCCTCTTAGCACTGCATTTGTGTCCCATAAGTTTGGGTATGTTGTGCGTTCATTTTCGTTGAATTTTACTGTTCCTGTGGCTCCCAGGTATAAGCAGGCAGAGGTTAGAGCTGCAGGCCTTGCTACCCAGAAGGAATTCACCAGCCAGTGAGCACAGCATGCAGGCCTATTACTAGATGCTGAACACCTAGTGCTGGTGGGATTCAGGGAAAATTTCCAGGGATCAGTCTGGTGGCTTGAGGTCAGACCCGCTTGTTTCCCCACCACAGGGCTTCCTGTCACCCGAGAAACGTAGTGTTTATATTTTGGGGCCTACAGTTTCAAGTGTTGGCTGCTATGCAGTTATTGTTGTCCTGCTCATCAGACACAGTGTGTGATAATCGACGCTGCCATCTTTGATCCCCTATTATTATTTTTTTAATGTATTTGCTTTCCATTTCACTCTTGCAGCACTTCTCACTTTTTTGTTTATAACTCATGGTGACTATGTTCACTGCTTTGATCATGTATATATAGCTACACCCAATGTTTCATTTACCTTTTCTTTCCCCATGTATTTCTTCCATGATGGTCAAATATTCTTGAATCAATAACTAGATAAATCATTAATAAATATTCTTTTAAAGACATAGGTCTACTGTGACTTTTTAAAACTCTGTGTGTGATCCCTGGGTCTTCAATGTTTCCTGAGTATTTTGATTTTGTTTTGGGGCCTGATTGTTAAGTGCACATTTGATTTGATTTTCTCAACTGTCCTTCATTCTTTTGTTTTTAGGAAAGTATCTTTTGCAATTGTTTTCCAAATATATTCCTGGATTTTAACAGCATCCCTCCTATATATGTGAACTATATATGTGTTAACTGACTGCACCTTCACGTCCTGATGTGAAGAGAGGATGTAGTGACTCATATTAGATCCGGAAAACAGAAGCCAGTCCTTGGCATATCCTATTACCATAATGAAACCATGATTTGATTAATGAGATGGATGAACAAAAAGTTGTGTTGTGCCCAGCTGAAGCCTTTCACAGTCTGCCCCTCCTGATACTGGATCTGTATATAGTATTGGATGTCTGCCTTGGCATGTTCACCCAATTTTCAAATTTGAACTGTTGCCTAGGATGACTTGTTTTTTATCTTTTCCTTATTAGTTTAGAACTCTGGAGAGCAATAATTACCTGAATAACATCCAAAGTACTAATTTTTTAGACCATACTCATTTGACCATTTGGCTGTCTGCATTGGGACCGACCTTTAAAATCATAATAATTCACATATCCCTTGTTATTACTTGAGTTCAGGCTTTCTAAAACCATATAAGCATTGGATTTAATTAATTAATGTGTGAAATTTCTGCTGATATTTTCAAAAAATTATGCATTTATTATTTAAGATTAAATTAATTTTATATATAAATATGAATTCTATTTACTATGTGATATATAAATATAGTTAGATAAATTAGAACTGAAGAATATTAATTTCTGAGTAATAGTTACTTAATATTTAAAATATTACAAATCTAAATGCATCAAATACAAATCCCAGAAGAAATTTTAAAGCTTGTATGTATCTACCAGATCAGATTAGGAATTTTAGAATTTTATGAATTATGCTTCTTCTTTTTTAATTTGTAATTTTAGGCACTAGAACTCATTTTAAATTAGAAATCAGATTAAAAGACCTCCCATATCAGTAGACTGGGGGAAGGGCATGGGTGAAGAAAAGGGAGGGAGAGTGGAATTGGGAGGGGAGGGGGAGGGAGCTACAGGTAGGAAACAAAGTGAATAAACTGTAATTAATAAAAAATATAAATAGCTTCTGGCTATTATGAATAAGGGTGCTACAAACAAGCTTGAGCAAATGTCCTTGTTGTATAATTGAGCATCTTTCAGATATATGCCTAGGGGTGGTATAGCTTGATCTTCAGGTAGCACTATTCCTAACTGCCTGAGTAAGCGCTAGATTGATTTCCAAAGTTGTACAACTTTACATTTCCACCAGCAGTGGAGGAGGGTTCCCCTTTCTCTACAACCTCTCCAGCATGTGCTGTCACTTGAGTTTTTTATTTTAGCCATTCTGATGGGTGTAAGGTCAAATCTCAGGGTCGTTTCGATTTGTATTTCCCTGATGAGTAAGGACTTTGAACATTTCATTAAGTGTTTTACTGCCATTCGATATTCCACTATTGAGAATTCTCTGTTTAGCTCTGTACTCAATTTTTATTTGGATTACTTGATTTATTGCTGTTGAACTGCCCCTCAGTTGAGGAATGGATACAGAAATTCTGCTACATTTACACAATGGAATATTACTCAGCAACTAAAAACAGGAAATCATGAAATTTGCAAGCAAATGGTGGGAACTGGAAAAGATCATCCTGAGTGAGGTATCCCAGAAGCAGAAAGACACACAGGTATATACTCAGTCAAAAATGAATATTAGATATATAATATAGGATAAACATACTAAAATCTGTACACCTAAAGAAACTAATCAAGAAGGAAGACTCTGGCTTAGATACTCAAACCTCGTTAAGAAAGGCAAAGAAGGTGGACATCAGAAGAGGGAGAAAACAGGGAACAGGACAGAAGCCTACCACACAGGGCCTATGAAAGATTCTACCCTCCAGGGTATCAAAGCAGATGTTGAGACCTGGAGCCAAACTTTGGGCAGAGTGCAGGGAATCTTATGAAAGAAGTGGGAGATAGTAAGACATGAAGAGGACAGGAGCTCCACAAGGAGAGCAACAGAACCAAAAAATCTGGGCACAGGGGGCTTTTCTGAGACTGATACTCTAACCAAGAACCATTCATGGAAATAACCTAGAACCCCCCGCACAGATGTAGTCCATTGCATTTCAGTGTCCAAGTGGGTTCCATAGTAATGGGAACAGGGACTGTCTCTGACATAATCTGATTGGCCTGCTCTTTGATCACCCCCCCTGAGGGGGGAGCAACCTTACTAGGCCACAAAGGAAGGCAATGCAGCCACTAACGGTGAGATCTGATAGACCAGGATCAGGAGGAAAGCTAGGAAGACCTCCTCTATCAGTGGACTGGGGGAGGGGCATGGGTGGAGAAGAGGAAGGGAGGGTGGAATTGGGAAGGGAGGAGGGAGGGAGCTACAATTAGGAAACAAAGTCAATAAAGTCTAATTAATAAAAATATAAACAAATTTAAAAATGAATTAGAAATTTTGAAAAGAAACATCAAACTTAGATATGTTTACTAAATAATTGCTTTTAACAATTCCTACTCATCTACATTAAAAACAGCATAATTCAACTAAATTTTATTGATATTTATTTACAAATGCAATTGTTTAAGCGATGCCTTTACATATTCTATAAAAACACTTTGCTATTGATATTTATTTGTTTCTTTTTGTTATAGAACAACTGTAGCAGATGCTTCAATTTCTTCAAAGTGTCACTTGAATGGAGTGATTAGAAATGACTTAGGTATCATAAGAAGCTGCTCAAAGCCCCCGTTCCTTTATATAATGAAAAGGTTGTGGACTTTAATAAACTTCTCTTCATTTATGTCATCATTCTCTAATACTTTCACTTTCCTTCAGTTCCACCTATTTTCTATCCATTCCTTAAACTTATTCTCAGTTAAATCTCTATGTTATTATTTACTTTTTTTTTCTTTCCTTAAGTGTTATGGTCTTGTCAAATATCTTCAATATAAACATTCAAAACCTAGCTGTGCAGAATCTCTACAGTCACTCTACTGTTGCCCTATTCAAAGGTCCATTCAATTTTCTGAATTATGCTTCTTCTTTTTTAATTTGTAATTTGGGACACTGGAACTCATTTTATAGTTATTGATTTCTGAATAGACATTTTATTCTCATAACTAATACATGTCTAAAAAATTCAGTTAAAAGTTTTTCATTTCAAAAAGGTAAAGGAAAGATATAAGAAAAGAGGAAAAGTGGTTGGTGCAAAGCAGTCATTCATAGAACAATGCTACCTTAAATATGTAAATACTGTCATAGTTAATAATTTCATACTGATAATAGTATGTGGAAAGGTGTGCACATTTTAATGATCACATTGGGCCTAAAGCATCACAGCACTATACCTTATTTCAGTCTTGTGATATAAAAAATATACAGTAAAATGGGATGAAACATCCTCAAAGAAGTAATTCTAGAATTATTGTGGTACAGTAATTGAGCCTGACATCAATCTAGGTTTTCTTGTTTTTTAATAAAGTTTTACTAATAACATTTCATGTGTTGTTATCTCAACAGGGTTGAATCATCACTATCAACTGGGTAAAATTGAATCATCACTATCAATTAGGGTAAAATACCTGGTGAGAACAATATACTGTCTGAGGCAGTTGTAGGTGTTAGGTGCATCAAAATGTGTATATAGCTGCCAGATGACCATGATATATGGATAATGGCAGTTTACACTGTGAAATGATGAAACAAGAAAGAAAATGTTTAATTTATGGGGTCATATGACCAAATTTTGTCTAAACACTACTGATAAATTAGATGTGACTTAAAGTCATAGTTCAGATATAACTGAACATATTTCAGAACTATAGAACATTCTAGAGGCTTGTCTAATCTTTAATGTATCAAATAATATCTCTTTGGGTACTACATGAATTCAAAATAAGAATAGACATGCAGACAATAATGAGAATAATGGTTCTCTAAGACCCATTCTTGATGACTATTCTTGGTTATCAACTTGATTAAAAGTGGGGGAAAAAAAAACCACACACACACACACACAAAAAAAAAAAAAAAAAAAAAAAAAAAAAAAAGGTGAAAAGCATTTCTAATCTTAATCTTTAAATTAAATGTCATGCCTTCAAAGAGCAGGCAAATGAGTTCATGCCAGAGACTGGCCTTCTCTTACTACAGGACCCGATGGAGATTGAGAGGCCCATAGGCTACATCTGAGCAGGCGTCTAGGTCCTCTCCATGCATGGTCTTTAACTGATTTACCAGTCTCTGCAGGACACCCTGGGCCCAGAATTTTTTGGTTCTGTTGGTCTCCTTGTGGAGTTCCTGTCCCCTTCAAATATTCAAGAGAGTCCTGATGAGACCAGATAGGCTAGGGTCACATAGGAAAGAGGCAGACCTCTCCTATCATTGGACTAGGGGAGAGGCATGAGGGAAGGTGGAGGGAGGATGGAACTGGGATGAGATGAAGGAGGAGCCTATAAGCTGGATACAAAGAGAATAAATTATAATAAACAACAACAATAATAATAAAATTCGAAATGGTCATGCCCTTAATACATATCTTTAAGCAGAAAGACACACCTTTAATCCTGGCCACCTCTTCTGCTGGAAGCCTACATAAAGGACATGTTAGAAGAGTGCTCTTGTTCTTTTCCCTCTTGTCTTGACCTTGCCTTGCTAGAAGGTAGATTACTTCCCTGGCATTACCTATTACTTCCTCAGGATTTCAGTATATGCTGAGGGACATCAGCCTTGTTGACTGAACAACCACAGGATTTTTGGACTTTTTGTTCACAACATGTCTTTTAGCTTTGGGACAACAAAATTTAAGAGTCATAAAATAGAGTCTTTGGCAGAACTGTATAAACAACAAAGCATTCAAGCTGCTAATTGGTTACCTTTGGCAGGTTTCAGGGAAATTTATTAAAAGACTTGAGATCAGATAGAAGCAGAGCATAACAACAAAAAATTTGCAAACTGAGCATGAGAAAAAAAAAGTGTAAGATTGTTCTCCAACAACCATCTGCTAGAGGTTACCTAAAATAAAGGTAGCTGAGTGTTAGCAATCCAGACACAGAGGAAAAGAGCTTCCTTTTTTTGTTTTTTTAATAAATCAACATTTTATTATAGCAAATGTAGTAATAATGACATAAAAATTAAGTGGCATACAGAAAATGAGGCATGTTCTTAATTTCAGTATTCACACTTGTTTTTGTTTTTTTTTAATGTAACATACTTATAGAGATACCTGCATGTTCTCACAACTTCAGGTAACATAGAAGCTCTCACTAATGAGTTGAAAGATGTTGTTGTCCTTGTACTTTTAGCTATTTTCTTTCTACTTAGTTACTTCAAGGTATATATTTTCCTCTTTAAAATTTTTTAATGTTATCATTTATTACAATTTATTCAATTTGTATCCTGAATGTGTCTCCCTCCGTCATCTTCTCCCCTCTCCTAGTCCACTGATAGGTGAGGTCCTCCTCCCCTTCTATTTGACCCTAGCCTCATCAGGACTGATTGCATTATCTTCCTCTTTGGCCGGGCAAGGCTGTACCCCCCAGGGAGAGGTGAACAGAGAGCCTGTCATTGACTTCATGCCAGAAAAAGCCCCTGCTCCACTTATGAGGGAACACACTGGGAGACTGAGTCTATGGGCTATATCTGAGATGGGAATTTTAGTCCAGTCCATGCATTGTCCTTGGTTGGCGTAACAGTCTCCACAGGGCCTCTAGGACTCAGAATTTTTGGCTTTGTTGGTCTCCTTTTAGAGTTCCTGTCCCCTCAAGGTCATTCTATCTCCCCTTTCTTTCATAAGATTACCTGCACACTACCCAAAGTTTCCCTGTGAGTCTCAACCTCTGCTTTGAAACCTCAAAGGGTCTTTCAGACGCCATCTGTGGTAGGCTCCCAGAAATAAAGTCACACACCTATGGATACTTGATTTTTCATAAAGAAGACAAAACAGTACAGTGGAGAAAAGATAGAATCTTCAACAAATTGTGCTGGCCTAATTGGATGATTACATGCAGAAAAATAGAAATAGATCCATATTTACCACGTTGCACAAAAGGAAAGTGTAAATGGATCAAAGACCTCAACATACAACTAGACACACTAAACCTCTTAGAAGAAAATGGGGGTGAAGAGCCTTGAAGTCATTGGAACAGGAGACAACTTCCTGAACAGAACACCAACAGCACAGGCTCTAAGAGCAACAATCAATAAATGGGACCTCATGAAATTAAAAAGCTTCTGTAAAGCAAAAGACACTGTCATCAAAACAAAACAACAGCTTACACACTGGTAACCCAGAAGCAGGAAGACACACATGGTGTACCCTCACTCAAAAGTGGATATTAGCCATATAAAAAGGATAAACATACTAAAATCTATACCCCTAAAGAAGCTATCCAAGAAGGAAGACCCTAAGGAGGATGTTCAAACTCCTCCAGAAGGACAAATGCGATACACATTGGAAAATGGCTTCCTTAGCAATATGCTCAAAGGGAACAAGAGTTTCAAAAAGAGGATTTGGATGTTCTGTATGAGACTCTACAAAGACTCTACAATTGCTCCTTATACAGCATTTGAACAGGCCTACAGTGGTTCAAGTGAATCTAGACTAGCTTTTCCTGCAAACTCAATAGGAAAATCAATAAACCTTGGAGGCAACCAAATATGCATGTGTTAAATGTTGAAGCATGCTAAATTTAAGGCCTATAGCAATATGAGTCGAAAAAAAGCCATTACAGAAAAGGAATGTGAAGCCTTAGGGGTGGGGCTTTGTCCACATTGACAGGTACAAGGCAAGCTAAGATTAATTTTAAATAACAAATATTGACATTCTAAAATTAATTCTTAGAGTTTAAAGTCTTAATAGATGATATTGGTGTTTATTATGCTTTTCATACGAGTTTTCCTCATATGCACTTGCCAATGCCCTGATAGGATGTGAAAGCAGACTTTTTAGAAGTCTGTTCTATCCTTCCGTCATGGCTTCTAACATTCAAACTTTGATCATCAGATAGATCAGCAAGTACTTTTAACCACTGAGCTCACTGCCACATATCTTGATCTAGTATGAGATGGCAAATTATATTTCATAGATTACCCTGAATTTTTGGATTTTATACACTTTGTGTTTCAATTGTCTTGCTTATGCTTTTTTTTAAAATTTGTATTTTAACCACAACTGATAAAATAATTTAAAAATTAATTATGGAAACAATTATTCAGAAGAATGTGCCCATTTTGTGTAGGAGAATTTCAAACTGATACCTAGCCCTGCAAATGAATAAGCACCTAAATAACTACTGTATCTCTTTCTCACAGCCTTCTTTACACAGACCTGTGGATGCCTCCATTTATAGCTTCACCAGGGCAAAAACTATCCATTTAGTAGTAGACACAGATTTCAGTTGATTTTCTGTGTCAGGCTACTATGTAACAATGTCCACTCATTAAAGTAGAATTAAATAGACTTGGAATAATCAATTTAACTAGAGCCCATCCCTCTATGTTAATGATTGTCAGTCAATGAAACCTATCTGTGATTAAGTCTCTATTTCTTGACTAGTATTAAACTTTTGGGAAAAGTTCCCACCTCAATTTTTCAAAGAATGGGTTGTTGACTGTAATGCACAGTGAAATTGAATGAAAGCTGCATTGCTGTCCTCACAAAAATGACAGGATCAAAGCACTACATATGAAGTTGAAGAAATTGAGAACATGAACACACAGATACACTTACACAAACAAAAATAAAAGCGTGTATGCTTTGCAAGGTGGTGAGTAACAGTTTTAATTATTTTTATATTTTGTATATGGTTATTTTACATGTATGAATGCCAGTGTACCATTTGAATGGTGTATATGAGGGCAAACAATGAGTGCTCTACAGTTAGAGTTTCAGCTGATTGGGAGCTGTTACGTTTTTTTTCTGGGAATCAAATGTAGTTCCTAAGGGAAAGTAGACAGTTATCATGGCAGAGAACCTCCCAAACCTTGGAGAATATAAAGCACCTATTCATTATCTTATACAGCTCATCATTGAACCAATTAAGCCTTAAGAATGCCTGTAAACTCTTATCAGATTTTAGCTTGTCTTTATATAGGTTTTTGGGTTCAGCTCAGTTAGAAATAACTTTACATTTGGAGAACTTTCTTTGAAACCAGAACAGTACATTTCATTAACTCGACATAGGTCAATATTAATACCTATGCTCCACTCAGAAAATATTGAAGGAGCTTGATTTTATGATCACAGCAGAAAAGAAGACAGATAATTTACTACTGTGATAGCAGCAGAAAAGAAGACAGATAACTTACTTGACTAAGTAAGTCAATAAGCAAGTAAAATAATGAACCAGCTTTACATGCAAGCTAAATGTGAAAGAAAAGCTGTGAAACTTCATGGTCTATGTACTTTGGTAAAATTCTAAGTGATTTATGAATTTTAAAATGTTTGGTGCCATACGGTTTTGATTACAGCAGATATTTTTATGTATTGTGTTATTAGCCATTTAAAAACGAGTTATGAGCCAATTGTCCTCAAAATATTCCACAAAATAGAAACAGAAAGACTTTAACAAACTCATTCTTCTATGAACCCATAGTCAACATGATACCTAAACCACACACAGACCCAACAAAAAAAGAGAACTTCAGACCTATCATTCTTTTGAACATTGATACAAAAATACTCAATAAAATACTGGCAAACCGAATCCAAGAAGACATAAAATATATCATACACTGTGACCAACTAGGCTTCATTTCAGGCATGAAAGGATGGTTCAATATACAGAAATCCATAAATATAATCCACCATATAAACAAACTAAAGGAGAAAAATGACATTATCATCTTCTTAGATGCCGAAAAAGCATTTGACAAAGTCCAACATCCATTCATGTTTAAAGTCTTAGGGAGATCAGGAATACAAGGCACATACCTAAACGTGGTAAAGGCAATATACATCAAGCCTATAGCCAACAGCAAACTCAAAGGAGAGAAACTTAAATCAATCCCACTGAAATCAGGGACAAGACAAGGCTGCCCAGTCTCCCAATATCTCTTCCACATTGTACTTGAAGTCCTAGCTAGAGCAAGAAGAGAACTAAAGGAGATCAAGGGGATACAAATCAGAAAGGAAGAGGTCGGTTTCATTATTTGCAGATGATATAATAGTATACATGACTGACACCAAAAATTAAACCAGAGAATTCTTTCAGCTGATAAACACCTTCAGCAAAGTGGGTGGATACAAAATGAACTAAAAAAAAAAAATAGTGGCCCTCCTGTATATCAAAGATAAAACGGCCGAGAAAGAAATCAGGGAAACAACACAATTCTCAATAGCCATTAATAGCATAAAGTACCTTGGGGTGACTTTAACCAAGCAGGTGAAAGATCTGTTTTAAAAAGCAAAACAAGCCTATAGCTAACAGCAAAAAAAAAAAAAAAAAAAAAAAAAAAAAAAAAAACAAAAAAAAAAACACTTCAAGTCTCTGAAGAAAGAAATTGAGGAAAATATTAGAAGATGGAAAAAATCTTCTGTGCTCATGGATCGATAGGTTTAATATAGTAAAAATGGCCATCCTGCCAAAAGAAATCTACAGATTCAATGCAATTCCCATCAAAATACCAAAACATTTTTTAAAGATCTTGAAAGAAAAATTTTCAGCTTCATATGGAGAAACAAAAAACCCAGAATTTACAAAAACAATCCTGTACAACAACAGATCATTTGGAGGTATCTCCATCACTGATCTCAAGTTGTACTACAGAGCAATTGTAATAAAAACAGCATAGTATTAGGATAGAAGTAGGTTGTTGGATCAATGCAACCAAATAGAAGACCCAGAAATAAACCCAAACACCTGTGAATACTTGATTTTTGGCAAAGAATCCAAAACCATTCAATGGAAAAAAAGGCAGCATCTTCAACAAATGGTGCTGGTCCAACTGGATGCATATATACAGAAAAATGAAAATAGATCCATATTATCACCCTGCACAAAACTAAAGTCCAAGTGGATCAAAGACCTCAACAGAAAACCAAAAACACTAAACCGTTTAGAAGAAAAAGTGGGAAGAGCCTAGAACTCATTGGCACAGGAGACAACTTCCTGAACAGAACACCAACAGCATAGGCTCTAAGAGCAACAGTCAATAAATGGGACCTCATGAAACTGAAAAGCTACTGTAAAGCAAAAGATACTGTTGCCAGAACAAAATGACAGCCTACAGACTGGGAAAGGATCTCCACCAACCCTGTCTCTGACAGAGGGCTGATATCCAGAATATATAAAGAACTAAAGAAGTTAAAAAGGAAGAAATCAAGCAATCCGATTAAAAAAAAAAAAAATGGGTTACAGAGCTTAACAGAGAATTCTCAGTAGAGAAATACAGAATTGGAGAGAAACACTTAAAGAAATGCTCTACATCCTTAGCCATCAGAGAGATGCAAATTAAAACGACACAGATTTCACCTGACACCCATCAGAATGGTTAAGATCAAATACACTAGTGACAACACATCCTGGAGAGGTTGTGGTGAAAGGATAACACTCCTCCATTTCTGGTGGGAATGCAAACTTGCACAACCATTTGGGAAATCAATCTGGTGCTTTCTCAAACAATTAGTAATAGTTTTTCCTCAAGACTCAGCTCTACCTCTCATAGACATTTATCCAAAAGATGCTCAAGTACACAACAAGGACATTTGCTTAACCATGTTTGTAGAAACTTTATTTATAATACCAGAGTCTGGAAACAACGCAGTTGTCCCTCATTTGAAGAATGGATAAAGAAATTGTGTGGTACTTTTACACAATGAAATACTACTCAGCAATTAAAAGCAAGGAAACCTGTCTGTCTTCTTATCTAAAGTTTTGTTGTTGTTGTTTTGGTTTGGTTTTTTGTTGTTGTTATATACAGGAATTGGCTTTGCTGATGCTCTGTGGAATATATTGATTCCAAGAGAAAAAAAAAACATAAACAGCTAAAGCATGAACATCGCTAAGAGGCATTAGCAAAGTAAAAATCTTGTATTTATATTCACTATCTGTAAAATAAGGTGGCACATGAGATCAGGAAGTAATGGCGAAAATGGCAATGAAAGAATTAGAGGACTCTAGCTCCGTACTATTTCCCATAACCATGACTGAGGTATTTTATAGTGACCTTTTAGAATGGGGATAAAGTACATATGTTTATTTCTGTTGGTACATTTACATACACAGTTAAAAAAAATATACATGTAAAATAAGTGCTTTAATAACAACTATATGTACATGACTTAATATATCCTATATTTTATACTTTCTTGTATAACATTGCACTTTATCAATAAAACAAATCTATTATGTGTATTAATTGTTGTAAAAAGAATAAGAAGTAGAAGATAAAGGTTTTTTTAATTTTAATTTTTTATTTTTATTTATTTATTTTTAATTTTATTTTTTTCTTATCAGTTACATTTTATTAAATCTGTATCCCAGCTGTATCCTGCTTCCTCATTCCCTCTCAATCCCACCCTCCCTCCTTCATCTCCATCGTGCCCCTTTCCAAGTCCACTGATGGGGGGACCTCCTCCCCATTCATCTGATCCTGTTTTATCAGGTATCTTGAGGACTGGCTGCAAAGTCCTCCTCTGTGGCCTAACAGGACTGCTCCTCCCTTGGGGGGTGGGGAGGTCAAAAAGCCAGCCATTGAGTTCCTGTTAGAAATAGTCCTTGTTCCTCTTACCATGGGAAACCAATTGGTTACTGAGCTACCACGGGCTACATCCCAGCAGAGGTTCTAGGTTATATCCATACATGGTCCTTGGTTGAATGTCAGTCTCAGAAAAGACTCTGTGCCCAGATATATTTGGTCCTTGTGGAGCTCCTATCCTTTCACCATCATACTCCCCTTCTTTCATATGATTCCCTGTACTACACAATGGAATACTACTCAGCAATCAAAAAGGAGGAAATCATGAAATTTGCAGGCAAATGGTGGGATCTAGAAATGATCATTCTTATTGAAATATCCCAGAAGGAGAAAGACAAACATGGTATATACTCTCTTATATAGACCTATAAGATATGATAAACATAATGAAATCTATACACCTAAAAAAGATAATCAATTGAGCGGACATGGGGTAAGATGATCAATCCTCGTTTAGAAAGACAGATGGGATGTGCATTGAACGTATGACAGGAGTCTACTGAGCGCATCTGAAAGACTGTAACTAGCAGTGTTTTCAAAGCAGATCCAAAGACTCATAATTTTTATTTTTTTAATATTAGTTACAGTTTGTTAACTTTGTATCCCTGCTGTATCCCACTCCCTCTTTCTCTCCCAATCCCACCCTCCCTCCCTCATCTTCTCCTTGCCACTTTCCAAGTCCACTGATAGGGTAGAACCTCCTCCCCTTTTGTGTGATCCTGTTTTATCAGGTATCTTCAGGACTGGCTGCAAAGTCCTCCTCTGTGGCCTAGCAGGGCTGCTCCTCCCTCAGGGGAGGGGGTGAGTGTCAAAGAGCCCACCATTGAGTTCATGTCAGAAACAGTCCCTGTTCTCCTTATTAGGATACCCACTTGAATATTGAGCAACCAAGGGCTACATCTGAGCAGAGGTTCTGGGTTGCATCCATACATGGTCCTTGTTTGGAGAAACAGTCTCATAAAAGACCCCTGTGCCCAGATATACTTGGTCCTTGTGGAACTCCTGTCCTCTCCAGCTCATATTAACCCCCCTCCCCCTTTCTGATTCCCTGTATTCTGCTGGAGGTTTGGTTATGAGTCTTAATATCTGCTTTGATACACTGCCAGGTAGAGTCTTTCAGAGGCCCTCTGCGGTAGGCTCATGTCCTGTTACTTGTTTGCTCCTACATCCAATGTCCATCCCATTTGTCTTTCTAAGTGAGGATTGATCATCATACCCTGGGTCCTCTTTCTTGTTTATCTTCTTTAGGTGTATAGATTTCAGTATGTTTATCCTATCTTACAGGTCTATATAAGTGAGTATATACCATGTGTGTCTTTTTGCTTTTGGGATACCTCACTCAGGATGATCGTTTCTAGGTCCCACCATTTACCTGCAAATTTGATGATTTCCTCATTTTTAATTGCTGAGTAGTATTCCATTGTGTAAACGTATCACCATTTCTGTATCCATTCTTCAACTGAGGGACATTTGGGTTGTTTCCAAGTTACATGCACAACTTAGTTATAATATATTCAAATATATAAATATATATGAATATATTCATATACATTTTACATTTATGTATACATTTATTTTCTATATTTATTCAAACCTACAAATATTATAAATAAATATTATAATACACAATATACATGTTAGAAAAGCCTAAGATCTAAACGAGTTGTTATGTTTATATAAATTCTTCCTTTTTGATTATGTCCTTTGAGAAGCTGTTGAAGACTGTATTCCATATAGAGACCTTCTTGACAATAGTACTGAAAATATTATACCCTCACACTGTTTTCAGTTTCATTAATATAAAATGTTGCTGCATATTTGTTTTTTATATTTATATACCAAATACCTCTACTACTCTCATCTTAGCTGTTAGGTATATACTTGTTAAAAACCCATTATTATTATTATTATTAATATTTATTATTATTATTTACAATTTATTTGCTTTGTATCCCAGTTGTAGCTCCCTCCCCCTTCTTTTCCCTTTCCCACCATCCTATTCTTTTACTCCCCTATCCCCCTCCCCTAGTACACTGATAGGGGATGTCCTCCTCCCTTACTGTCTGACTTTATCAGGTCCCATCAGGATTGCCTGGATCCTCTTCCTCTGTGTGCTGGTTAGGTCACCCCACCCATGAGAAGTGATTAAGAAGCAGGCAACCTAGTTCATGTCAGAGACTCTGCCTTCTTCTCGTACTATTGAACTCATACAGAAACTGAGTTATCTATGGGCTACATCTAAGCAGGAGTTCTAGGTCTCTCTACTTATGTTTTTTAGTTGATGCATCAGTATTTGCAGTCCCCTCTGGCCCCTGGAAAAGCTTTTTCTTAGATGAAATTTTTAATTCATTTATTTTTATTATTAATTACACTTTATTCATTTTGTATCCCCCCACAAGCACCTCCCTCTTCCCCTCCGGATCCCACCCTCCCTTCCCCTTCTTCACGCATGCCCCTCCCCATGTCCACTGATAGGGGAGGTCCTCTTCTCCTTTCTTTTGATCTTAGTCTATCAGATCACATCAGGAGTGGCTGCATTGTCATCTTCTGTGGCCTGGGAAGGCTGCTCCTCCCTCAGGGGGAGGTGATCAAAGACCAGGGCAATCAGATTATGTCAGAGGCAGTCCCTGTTCCCACTACTATGTAACCCACTTGGAGACTGAACTGCCATGTGCTATGAATTTAAGGGAGAGAAAATTTTCTAGAAATTTGATATTTACCAGATGTGTAATACAAACGTATAACCTCAGTACAAGGGAGGCAATGTAGAGAAAGGTAATTCTCTGTAGGTCTGAGTACAATCTAGTCTACATAGTGATTTCTGGACAGCCATGGCTACATATAAAGCCACTCTCAAAATAAATACTTTGATAAGGGGATTGGGAGGAAGGATGGGTGAGATAGAGGGAGGGAGGATCAAAGGAAGGAAGATTTAAAGAAAGAAGAAAAGAAAGGATAAAGAAATAGAAATGAGAGAAAATATTGTATACTCACACCTATGACTATGGATCTACTAGTAGTTGTTGGTTATATTCTTAGTACAGTTTTTCATTTCACAAAGTAGCAGATTTAGCAGTTGAAAAAAAGAAAAAAAATAAAGCTTTTTCCCAAGAAAAATAAATGTTTGCCTAAGTAATATGTTGTATAAGAAAAGTATACTATTCTCTTCTTGACTCTTGTAATGTTCCTTCAGGGTGAGTCTCTTGAGATATTGTATGACTCTGCTGACTTGCGTGCTTGCTAGAGGTGGTGAAATTTTATTTAGCACTATTGTTATTACTTGTGATTTACATATATCAGATGTTAAAGATGTTTGAAGATTTAACAATAACTGTTAACCAAAGTTCCTTATCTTCTGCCAATTCATCTCAATTTACATTTTACTTAACATAGTTTATTTATATATTATTTTTATGTGCATGAGATTTCTGTACTTAAGCTGCATGGGGTATCAAGCTGTGCATCCAATTACTTAAAAAGCCATCTTCTGCTTGGAACAGCAAGAAGTCCCACCACAGAGGCTAATATAAAAAAAAATCTGTTTTTCATATAATAATTACACAAAGTCTTGTAACAAAGAAATGTTCAGGAGAGACACAATGTAGTATAATAAAATATAGCTCTAAAGCAGATTGAATGTCTCTCTTCTCATAATGACCTCCCTTTTTATTAAGACATATGTTCTGGAAATATACAGCTTTTTGTATATTATGTGCTGACCATAACTTTATAATCTACATAGAGGGAGAAGACTACTAATATTTAGGGTCCTCTCTCTTGATTAGTTTCTTTACATGTACAGATTTTAGTAGGTTTATTCGATGTTATTTGTCTACATAAGTGAGGGTATACCGTGTGTATCTTTCTGCTTCTGAGACAGCTCACTCCTTTCCAGGGCCCATCATTTTCCTGCAAGGACCCTGAATACAACGCTCAATCCCCATCCTGAAAGGCAAAGAGGTTGGACATCAGAAGAAGAAAACAGGAAACAACCTAGGAACCTGCCACAGAGGGCCTCTGAAAGGCTCTGCCCTGCGGACTATCAAAGCAGACGCTGAGATTTATGTCCAACTGTTGGGCAGAGTGGATGGAATCTTATGTAAAGAAGTGGGAAATAGTAATATCTGGAGAGGACAGGAACGAGATCAACAGAACCAGAAAATTTGAACAAGGGGTCTTTCCAGAGACTCATACTCCAACCAAATATCATGGAGATAACCTAGAACCTCTGCACAGATGTAGCCCATGGCAGTTTAGTGTCCAATTGGTTTACATAGTAATGGAAAGAGGGACTGCTTCTGACATAATCTGATTGGCCTGCTCTTTGATTACCTCCCCCTGAGGGGGGAACAGCCTTACCAGGCCATAGAAGATGACAATGCAGCCACTTCTGATGTGACCTAATAGACTAAGATCAGAAGGAAGGAGAGGAGGACCTCCCGTATCAGTGGACTGGGTGAGGGGCATGTGTGAAGAAGGAAGAGAGAGGGTGGGATTGAGAGGGGAGGAGGGAGAGACTTACGGGGGATACAAAGTGAATAAAGTGTAATTAATAAAATAAAAAAGAATACTAATATTCAAATGGCTCAGAATCATTGAGGAAACTAATTTATGTATACCTGTAGAAAATATTTTGGAAAGATACATATTACTAGTCCTGGATTACATATACATTTTAAAATTTTATTTATATATTTATTTATTATAATTTATTCACTTTGTATCTCCACTGTGGACTCCTCCCTTTTCTTCTCCCAGTAACACCTGCCCTCCCTCTTCTCTCCCTATGCTTTTTCACTACTTCTCTGATAGGGGACGACCTTTTCTCCTTCTCTCTGACCCTAGCTTACCAGGTCTCATCAAGGTTTACTGCATCATCTTCTTTTGTGGCTTGACAAGTCTGCACCCCCAGGTGGAGGGGCTCAAAGAGAATCCCCTGAGTTCATGTCAGAGACAATACTTGTACCCCTTACTAGGGAACCCACTTGGAAACAGAGCAACCAATGGTCTTCCTTTAAACAGGAGGTCTAGGTCCTCTCCATGCATGGTCCTTAGCTGGAGTATCTGTCTCTTTAGTTCCCCTGGCCTAGAAAATATTTTCTACAAGATCATAGAAGAAAATTTCCCAACCATAAGAAAGAGATGTCCATAAACATGCAAGAGACCTATAGACTAGACCAGGAAAGAAACTCCACATGTCACTTAATAATCAAAAACACTAAATCTACAGAACAAAGAGAAAAATTAAAAGTGGCAAGAAAAAAAAGGCTAAGTAACCTATAACGGCAAACTTATCCATTCTTTTTATTAAAATACATAAATTTTAACTGCCTTGAGCTGAAGAGAGGTGTTTTTCAAATACCTGTATCAGTCTGACATCATAAGTAGCATAGGACAGGAGTCATTTTGATATGACAATGGTTACTCTCAATGAATTCATTCAATGACTTATTCTTTAGTGTTAAAATAATACACTTTACTTGCAATGAAATCAGTGAAGGTGACACTGGTTGTATGTACAATGAAATTTTACTTTTATTTTTGAGATAATAACATAAGTACATTTATCCCTTCCCTTTCCTCACTTCAAATGGTCCCATCCTATATAGCTTTCCTCACTGTTTTTCAAATTTATGACCTCTTTTTTAATTGTTATTGCATGCATGGATGTTATATATCCACGTATATTCCCGAGTAAAACCTCTTGTCTGTATAATTTTACTTGTGTATATGTTTTCAAGGCTGAATGTTTGGCCTTGAACAATCAATTGGTGTGCTATTCCCGAGGGAAGAACACCTCTCCGACTCCCAGAATTCCTAGTTGCCTATAGCACTTTGTGTAGAGTTGAGACCTTCAGGGCTTTTCCACTTCTAGGTAAGTATGTCAATTAGTGTAATCCTTGTGATGTTCACATTTGGACAGTCATTTGGTGAGACTTAGTCTATGTAGTTTCCAGTATTACTCACAGCAAACTTCCTGATTCTTTACTTCTTACACTTTTTCCTCCTCCTCTTCTGCAATGTTCCTGGGACCTTAAATGTGTTTTCTAGATGTATCTATTAGGACTGGTTTCCACAGCTCTGTATTATGATTGGCTGTGTTTTTCTATAGCGTCTCCATTAAGTGCAAAGAGAAGTTGCCTTGATGAGGGGTGAATCTCACTCTTACTAGTGATAGCAAATATTTTCAGAGTGTTGCCAGAAATTGTTCTGGTTAAGTAAGTTGGATATTGCACATTCTATATATGACATCACAGACACTGAGTAGTTAATTTGGTTTCCAGTTCCAGGCATTATTTTCCCTTCGGTGAGTTGGTCTATATTCCAATTATAGGTTTCTTTGTAAAATTTAAACCAACAACTTAATTTTGGAAAAACAATATTTCATATACTATTTTGTATAACTCTTTGCCCATTCATAATTTTAACTTCAGCAAAACCAAATAATTTAACTTCTCTTAGAAGTAATTTTTTCCTCTCTGTATAAAACTAACACACAACATTTAATTTGGAAAACTATGTGTGTTCTCCTCAAGATTCAATCTCTCTATGATAATTTTTGCTTAAAATATTAAATAAACATGGGTGTTAAAAATTTTTCTTTTTATGTAATCTGTCATATACTTGCTTTGGAATAGTTGTACTAAATCCACTTATTCATCACCAAATCTGGTTTTATGAAAGCTCAACATATTTTAGGTTTTATTTGCATGAGATGATACAGTGTTTTATTATATTTGACTTATCTACTTTAGGATAACATCCCTTGGGCTCATCAATATTATTATGCATGGCAGATATTTTATTTTGCAAAAAAGTCTGTATGGTAATTCATTGTGTGTATATAAACACATGTGTATTCCATAATTCTTAATCCAATACCTCAAGGAAAATGAGTAGGGCAGTCAGTACCTTGTCTGCTGTGAATAATGGTGCACTGAACTTGCAGTGAAGATCTATAATAGATAGCTCTATTAATTCACCATCCACTTACAGCACACACATTTCCTCCTTTCTCCACACCCTTGCTAAAACTTGTAATCATTTGTCTTTCTGACAGCAGACATTTTAACAAGGGTGAGGTAATTTTCAACCCAAGTTTTGATTTACATTTCCCCTATGATCACTGAAGTTAAATTTTTACAAGTGCTTGTCATTTGTAAGTTTTCTTTTGAAAAGGTACACACATACACAAGCACATATTCATAAACACATATAAATATTTTATACACATAATACTTCAATGATTGAACTACTCTCCAATGATGAATTTTTTTTATTTTTATTTTAAGCTTTTTTACTTACATGTTACTTAAAGGTTCCTTTAGATATTTATTAATGCTTTATGGAATTTAAATTTCTAGACATAAATAAAAGTGATTTTATATTCTACTGCAAAGAAACTTGAGCTAAATTCTATTCCTCATACCTAGAAATGCATTCAAACTCATTGCCAATCAGCAGATGGATTTATGAGAAAAAGTTGATACAGATCACATTAGAATGTTATACAACATTTTTTAAATAAAAAGACTGAAATAAAAAAAATACAAGCAGGATCTTGAGGTATCACTATTCCTAATTGTTTGAAAAATCACCAGATTGATTTCCAAAGTGGTTGTACAAGTTTACATTCCCACCAGCAATGGAGGAGGGTTCCTCTATACCACTGCTAATAGGTACACATCCAAAAGATGCTCAAGTACACAACAAGGACATTTGCAAAAGCAGGTTCATAGCAGATTTATTTGTAATAGCCAGAAGCTGGAAAAAACACAGATTCCCCTCAGTTGAGGAATGGGTACAGAAATTGTGGTCCATTTACACAATGGAATACTGCTCACCTATTAAAAACAAGGAGATCATGAAATTTGCAGACAAATGGTGGGAACTAGAAAAGATCATCCTGAGTGAGGTATCCCAGAAGCAGAAAGACAAACAGGCTATGTACACACTCATAAGTGTATATTAGACATAGAATATAGGATAAACATACTAAAATACTTACACCTAAAGAAGCTAATCAAGAAGGAGGACTCTGGGTAAGATGCTCAATTTTCATTCAGAAAGGCAAAGGAGACTGACATCAGAAGAGGGAGAAAACAGGGAATAGGACAGGAACCTACCACAGAGGGCCTCAGAGAAACTTTACCTAGCTGGGTATCAAAGCAGATGCTGAGACTCACAGGCAAATGTTGGGCAGAGTGCAGGGAATCTTATGAAAGAAGGGGGAGATAGAAACACCTGATGGGGACAGCAGCTCCACGAGGAAAACAACAGAACCAAAAAATCTGGACATAGGGGTGTTTTCTGAGACTGATACTCCAACCAATGACTAGGTTATCGTGGAGATAACCTAGAACCCCTGCACTGATGTAGCCCATGGCATCTCAGTGTCCAAGTGGGTTTCCTAGTAATGGGAGCAAGGACTGTCTCTGACATGAGTGGCCTCCTCTTTGAACACCTCACCCTGAAGGGAGTGCAGCTTTACCAGGCCACAGAGGAAGACAATGCAGCCAGTCCTGATGAAACCTGATAGATTAGGATCAGATGGAAGGGGAGGAGGATCTTCCCTTTCCATGGACTGGGCCAGAAGTGGGAGGGAGGTTTGGATTGGGAGGGAAAGAGGGAAGGAGCTAAAGGTGGGATACAAAGTGAATACATTGTAATTAATAAAAATAAAAATATGAAAATGCATGCACAGAACAGGAAATAATTATACTGAGTTAAGTAACAGGTTTGGGAATATGATGACTGTTTATTCTCCCTCAGGTGTGCATCTACTGCAAATGTTATGTGTATGATGCTCTAGTGCAAGTTAAAATGCTAGACGGGACTTTTTTAGACACATTAAAACCATGCACAGTAAATTTTAGGTAAAATGAGAGCTGAGTTGGGTGTGAAAAAGCAGAAAAAGTTTTGGGAAATGTAGACCATTAAGTTCAAGAAGGGGAAGGACGAACTTAAAAAAAATGGATGAAAAGTTACATGAATTATGCTATCTTACAAACAGACATAGGAAATAACTTCCTAAACAGAACAACAAAGCTCAGGCTCTAAGATACACAATCAATAAATGGGAGCTCATGGAACTGAAAAGCTTCTATAAAGCAAAGGACACTGTCAACAGAACAAAATGATAGCTTACACAACTGGAGAAAGATCTTTACCAACCCTACATATTACAGAAGGATAATATCAAGAATATATAAAGAACTTAAGAAATTAAACACTAGTAAACCAAATAATTCAATTAAAAATGTTGTACAGATACTTGTGCTCATCGATCAGTAGGATTAACAGTGAAAATGACCATTCTGCCAAAGAAATCTACAGATTCATCCTAATTCCCATCAAAATACCAACACAATTTTTAACAACCTTGAAATAAATTCTCAACTTCATATGGAGAAAAAAACAACACAAAAGAGAATTTCTAAAGCGATCTTGTGCAACAACAGATCATTTGGAGGTATCTCCATCCCTAATCTCAAGCTGTACTACAGAGCAATAGTAATAAAAACTGCATAGTATTGGCACAGAAACAAAATGGTGGCTCAATGGAACCGAATAGAAGACCCAGAAATAAACCCACACACTTATGGGTACTTGATTTTTTTTACAAAAAAGCCAAATCCATTCAATGAAAAAAGACAGCATCTTCAAAAAATGGTGCTGGTCCAACTGGATGTCTACATGCAGAAAAATGAAAATAGATCCATATTTATCACCCTGCACAAAACTAAAGTCCAAGTGGATAAAAGACCTCAACATAAAGCCAGATACACTAAATCAGTTAGAAGAAAAAGTATGGAAGAGCCTGGAACTCATTAGCACAGAAGATAACTTCCTGAACAGAACACCAACAGCACAGGTTCTAAGATCAACCATCAATAAATGGGACCTCATGAAACTGAAAAGCTTCTGTAAAGCAAAAGATACTGTTGCCAGAACAAAACGACAGCCTATAGACTGGGAAAGGATCTTCACCAATCCTATATCTGACAGAGGGCTGATATCCAGAATATATAAAGAACTAAAGAAGTTAAAAAGGAAGAAATCAAGCAATCCGAATAAAAAATGGGGTACAGAGCTAAACAGGGAATTTGCAGTAGAGAAATGAAGAATGGCAGAAAAACACTTAAAGAAATGCTCAACATCCTTAGCCATCAGAAAGATGTAAATCAAAATGACCCTCATATTTCACTTGACACCCATCAGAATGGCTAAAATAAAAAATTCAAGTGACGACACTTGCTAGAGAGGTTGTGGAGAAAGGGGAACCCTCCTCCATTGCTTGAGGGAATGGAAAATTGTCCACCACTTTGGAAATCAATCTAGTGCTTTCTCAGACAAATAGGAAAACTGCTTCCTCAGGATACAGCTATACCACTCCTAGGTATATATCCAAAAAATGCTCAAGTATACAACAAGGACAGTTGCTACATGTTTATAGCAGCTTTATAGGTAATAGTCAGAACCTGGAAACAACCCAGATGTCCCTCAATGGAGGAATGGATACAGACACTGTGATACATTTCCACAATGAAATACTACTCAACTATTAAGAACAAGGAAAATATGATATTTGCAGACAAATGGTGGGATCTAGAAAAGATCATCCTAAGTGAGGTATCCCAGAAGCAGAAAGACACACATGGTATATAATCACTTATAAGTGGTTTTTATACCTATAAGACAGGATAAACATACTAAATTCTGTACAGAGACATTCCCTGTTCCCATTACTATGGAACCCACTTAGACACTGAACTGTCATGGGCTAAGTCCGTGCAGGGGTTCTAGGTTATCTCCATCAATGGTCTTTGTTTGGAGTATCAGTCTCAAAAAGAACCCTGTGCCCAGATTTTTGGGTTTTCTTGCTCTCCTTACAGAACTCCTGTCCTCTCCAGGACTTACTATTTCCCACTTCTTCCATAAGATTCCCTGAACTCTGCCCAAAGGTTAGAAATAAGTCTCAGCATGAATACTTTAAGAAGCTAAATGTAAAATATTGGGCCAAAATGTAGTTACATAAATTTGAACCAAATATTAACATTTTATACTTAAACACAATAAAAAATATAAATTCCATATACTCTTCTAATTTACTTAGTCAAAAATTATAAATATATTCTAAATTTGGTCAGTAAAACTTAAACATTAATTAAATGATAATAAGGACATTTTGAAGTATTGATGAAAAAATACATGTTCTTCCCAACTTCCCGTGGAAGAAACTATGAAATATCCCAGTTCCAATGGAAATTCAAATAAATTTCTCAACTTAAATACTTGCATAAATCAGCTAAAAGTATAATTTATTTTTTTTAATTTTTCATTAATTACACTTTATTCATTCTGCATCCCCCCACAAGCCCCCCCTCCTCCCCTCCAAATCCCACCCTCCCTCCTCCCTCTGCTTGCATGCCACTCCCCAAGTCCACTGATAGGGGAGGTTCTCCTCTCCTTTCTGATCTTAGTCTGTCAGTTCACATCAAAAGTGGCTGCATTGTCCTCTACTATGGCCTGGTAAGGCTGCTCCCCCCCAGAGGGAGGTGATCAAAGAGCAGGCCAATCAGATTATGTCAAAGGCAGTCCCTCTTCACATTACTATGTAACCCAATTGGACTCTGAACATGAAAGGACAGTAACAAATATCTGAACACTAAACCTGTCTTGAGATCATGTACATGAACTAAAAATAACTGAAAGATATTTAGTGTCAATTTTTTTATGTCTAATTATCACTGGGAACAGAAATCTGCCAAAACAAAATAATTTTAAAATTGAATTTTGACATTGTTCTCATATTGGAATATTTTCATAAAACTGCAGGTCAATAATCTGAAGCTCATATTTGATATATGAAGAAATCTTGAATATAAATATGATAAAAACATCAATAAATAGCATATTCACAAAAGCACTTATAAATAGCTTTAATTCTTAGTAGCAGGAGAGTAGAAGAGTGATAGTAATATCACACAATAGTACATTAAAAATCAGGTAAAACTTGTAATGTACTGGTTTCAAGGCAAAGTACAGATATTATTTGCCACAGGAAAGCAAATGTTTCTGTTGACAAAACTTGGAAGCTTTTCTTTTCTTTTTTTTTTTTTTTTTTTGGCTCTTTGACCTCCCACCCCCCAAGGGAGGAGCAGTCCTGCTAGGCCACAGAGGAGGACTTTGCAGCCAGTCCTGAAGATACTTGATGAAACAGGATCAGATGGAAGGGGAGGAGGTCCTCCCCACTCAGTGGACTTGGAAAGGGGCAGGGTGGAGATGAGGGAGGGAGGGTGGGATTGGGAGGGAATGAGGGATAGGGATACAGCTGGGATACAGAGTTAATAAAATGTAACTGATAAGAAAAAAAAAAGTATAAAAAAAAACTTGGAAACTTGTACTTCCATTGCCAGTTTTCAAAAACCATTGGAGGTGGGAGCAAATGTAGGAGTAACTTTCAGATAAGAGAGGTAATGTGCACAACTTAAAACACATCACACATTTTTCTCTGTAGTGTACTATACTGCATTTTTTGATGTGGCAGTGGTTCAAGTTACACCAAGGAGGCTGGGAAAACACAAAGCATAGGAGATAATGTTTAGGGACAGTTGAGGTAGCACTTACACCTAACAATACTCACATTTGGCCTTTAATTCAGATAAGAAATATTTTGTTCCTGTTTAAATTGCCACAGATAGTGTGAGATTTTCTCCTATGCATCCTTAATTTGCCATTGTGAATATATACGGGGTAGCCAGTAAGAACAAATTTAATAACTTTCAGTTATGATTCAGAAAAACATGTTTATTTTTCAAGTAGTTCCCATTTAATTTGTATATATACATCTATAAATATAGAAAATGTATCAATGACATAAAAAGATAAATTGTATTAATGTATTCTAATGGAATCCATAAAAATGATATTAGATAAATGGATAGTATGAAAAAACTGAGCACGGACTGTGAATATTAAACTCTATGAGCAGTGATAAACAGGAGATGACAAATAGACTTCTAATATAAATTTATAGGTGATTTTTTGTGTATATACTTTTTACAAATCATATGCACATTCTTTCCCTGTGATGTAATACAAAGCAATCATCCAGTTTAAAATTTAGCAGGCATAGAAAAAAAATAAAGGATACTCTCACTGGGAGAGGGGTAATAATGCTTCACATGTTTTTTAAGTTATTTAACAATTAGTAAATTCCAAATCCACTGATAATATTGACTGTATTACAAAATTTAACTTTCATCTGTAAATTTTCTTGCTACATAATATATTTTAGTTTGGATAAGTCATTTTACTCTTCTGAGGCTAGCATGCTTTTCTTTTTCTTAAAAAGGAGGGTTGCTAAAAATCAATTAGCATTTAATTTAATTAGGAATATCTTGAAGCAGAGTGCATAGCAATTATTTCACCCTTTGAAATGTGCTATCTTCTCCTTTATCAGGTTAATAATTGATGTTGAATGTAAATCTTCCTGTTTCCAAAGGTTGTGCATTAAAATATGATGTATTTAATGGACCATATTACCATAACGTGTTACCATAATACTCGACGATGGTTTCAGTTCCCAAAGGACCATTTAGGTGAGTAATTATAACTTAATGTAAAAGATAATAGAAATTAATTTTTAATTTAAAAATGATGGTCATGGTTTTGTTTAATGTAGGTATTTAAAGCATTCACTGTATTTAAAAATCCAGCTACATGTTTACTTTTAAGTGGAAATAAAAATTAAAGACATGATTTTATAAGGTTAAAAACCAATTATAAACAACTGTTATAAAATCTCTGGACGTTTTGCCGTTTGTGCAGAATGAAATGTTTTCTCCTCAGACATCGTTGTCTTCCCAACTATTACAAAAGTGGGACAAGGGAAAGGACTGTGAAAGCCTATTGTTCCTGCTTTGTTACTTTCTCTTTGATATTAAATTTCAGGTTACTTATTCCCAAAATACAGGTAATGACAACTCCTTCTTAGGGATGAGAATTTCATTATACTTAGCATACTCAGTGTTTCTCTGGTATATCAAAAACAGCTGTGTGATCAAAACTCATGTTCCCTGTTTTTAACACAGACGACAGGAGAATATGATGCTTGTCAGCCTTGATGTTAGTGAAACTGTTTCGTGTAAAGAAATGCTGAGAAGTGTTTTCTGTAAGGTTATCCAAGTGCTCTCACTTTTCTCTCAGTTTCTTGCCTTTACCTGTGAAGTTCTCAGGAACGACCTAGGGTCTCAACTGGGCAGCAGCACTGTCTGCCCTGGAACTTGATGTGATCCTCTAGGAAAGGTCAGTGTCATGGCGTCTTGATATTGAAACTTTTCTCAAAACCTCTTTTGAGTCAAATAGCTTTGCAAACTCTTGTAGGTTACTGAAGCTACATAAGCTGACTTAAAGAAAAATAACGTCGAATTATACAAAAGGAATAAAGGATGACCCCAGCAAGCAAGGAATACTGCATCTCATAGAAAGAGTGACAAGTACAAATTTATGAGTGAAAAATATCTCCCTGGCAATAATCAATGAGAATTGGGTGGGAAAATTCTCCCCAATATTTCAGATATAGTTTAGAAGAATAGCAATTGTGATTATGTGCCTCATAGAAGGTCACCTCACCACTCTAACTTTTACCGAATCCTGTAACGTGAAGGCTTGTGACCCCAGCTTGCTGTCATGGAAAACCCCTGCTCACAGACTTTCCCTTTAAAAAGCCTGTTCACTCAGACTTCGAGGTTCCACTTCTCTGTTGCTGCATCAGTGAGACTTGGGTCTCAAGTTCGATTGCTCTTGTAATAAAGCTCTCTTGTTATTGAATATATATATGCTCATTTTTTTTCTGTATTCTTTTCATCATGCTTTCATACATTTTTGTTTTTTTATTATTGAAGCAGAGTAGAAATCATCCAGCAGGGTGTTGAAGCAGATGCAGAGACGCACAGCCATACTCTGGGCAGAGTTCAGGATGTATTTTGAAAGAAGGAGACTATAGAAGGCCCAGAGGTGACAGGAGCTCAACAAGAAGACCAACAAAGCCAAAATAGCTGAGCTCCTGGGCTAATGCAGAGACTGATGCACTCACCAAAGACCATGTATAGAGAGGACCTAGAACCCCTGCTCATATGTAGCTCATAAAAAGCTCAGACTCCACGTTGGTCCTCTAGAAAGGAGAGAAGAGACAGGGTCTGGTATGAACTTGGTTGCCTGCTCCTTGATCATTTCTCTGTGTTGGGGCAACCTCTCCAGCCCACAGAGGAAGAGGATCCAGGCAGTCCTGGTGGGACCTGATAGGCTACGGTCAGAGGGTAGGGGAGAGGATTTCCTCTGTCAGTGGATTAGGGGAGAATAAGAGAGGAAAAATGAGGGAGAGCAGGACAGGGAGGAGATGAGGGAGGGGGCTACAACCTGGATACAAAGTGAATAAACTGTAAAGTAATCATCCTCATCCTCATCATCATCATCATTATCGCAGTCATAATAAAATATAACAAAAAAGAATATTTTAAAAAACTTTAAATCAATAAAAATGCACTTAGCTAATTTCAATTAAATAATAAAATATAACAAATTAAAATTTGTTGTTTTTTTTTTAATTCAGTTTTCTCATAGTTGAGTTTGTACTATGACAGGTTATCCCTGGTTATCTTACTATCCCCACCTGCCCTTCATGTTTTCTATTACACAGGAAAGAACAATGTCTCAAGAGGAAATATTCTTTATATTAAACTTTTATTTTTATATGTCTCTCTGTCCCACATGTGTACAGGTGCCCACAGTAGCCAGGAAAGAATGATAGACTCTTTGGATTTGGAGTTGCAGGCTCAGTTGTGAGCTGGTTCTCATTGGCATGAGAACTGAAACCAGGCCCTGTAGAAGAAAGTCAAGCATTCTTAATCACTGACCCATCTTACTCTTCCCAGGTACCTACTTTTGAAGTTATACTTATTCTATATAATGTTCAAAATACTGTACAAGTTACTAAAAATAAAAAAAACATTTGTAGTAGTGAATTTAAATTAATTAATTTGATTAAAAATGTATTTTTGACTTACATACTACTTGTATATTTTTATAATTATTATTGTATCCAAATTGTAGTTTATTTGAAAAAGCGAAATATTTTAATTGCTACATCGAGTGAGGGAATAACAGATGCACTATTAATGTATAAATAACATCATTGTGATAAATAAACACTAAATGGGGTTTATATATTTCTATGTAGAACACAAAGTTGTGTCGCATAACAAGGAAAACAATAAGATTAATGAGAATCTCCAAAGAACACAAATGAAAACATGCCCAAAATCTGTTAACTTTTAACAGGTGCTCTTATTATTCTTATTAATAAACCACATATTGTTCTGTTTTTATACAGCAATGCCTGGGTTATTAACAGTAACAATATCACACACTGCATTTTTATTTTCTAGAGTAAATAAAATACAATGACTTTAAGTATGATGTTTTAGAGGAAGTTTATTAACCTGAATGAATGAGAAAAGTCCTAATAGTGATGTAGTTTGAAAGTCTATAATGACAAAGGCAACAGTATCATCTATGAAGGTTACCATGACTTAATGTCTAAGTCAAGTTTCTATTGCTGTGAAAAGACATCATGACCATAGCAACTCTTATCAAAGAAAGCAACTTTTATAAAACTCTTATAAGAGAAAGCATTTAACTGGGGATGATTCACATCTGAGCTTTAGTCATTTATCCTTATGGTGGGGAGCATGGCTGCATTCAGACAGATATGGTAGCTGAGAGTTACACATCAGGATGCACAGGCAGGAAAAAAGAGCCATGCTGGGCTTAGCGTAGGTTTATGAAACCTCAGCGCCAGCCCTCAGTGACACACTTCCTCCGACAAGGTCATGTTGCCTACAAAATGAGCACACCTCCTAATCTTTTAGTGCCACTCAATACAAGAGTCTGAGAGAGCTATTCCTACTCAGACTGTGACATTTATTATTCTCAAAAGGAACTGAGCAGATAAATGCCATCATGTTTATATTAATATCAATATTGTCATTGTTTTTATTATAATTTTATATGTACATATATTATTTTTATTTTAATTTATTGAAAAATTAAATGAATTGTATTTATTATGTCATTTATACTTCTCTTCCCTTCCACCAACTCCTTTTGTGTCTACTTACTTAGCTTCAAATTAATTCATGTAATCTGTTTGAATTTTCATCATGGCAAATACATAGACACATAGACTCTAGATGAAAAGATAGATGAGCAGGTTGAGTCTACATAGTGTTACACATGGGAAAACTAATACTTACTCTTTTAGTACCCATAGTTTAACTGCTATTTTTAATATAACAATGAGGTCCTGGGAGATTTCTTTCATCCACATTGACGTGTCCACTAGAGTCATTAGGCAGAACTTGTTTATAACACATCATTTTATGATTTCATGGGATTAATTTCCTGTTATATATAAGATACTGTTTAGCAGCAGAAGTTCTGCACCTCTGGTTCCTACAAAATTTTTGTAACTCCTCTAAAATGTACCTATATATTCACATATATGATTAATATATATTCATATATATTCATTAATATGTTTTCATATATAATGTTCATACGTATAATGTGCATATATATTTATTTGTTTACTATATATATGCACATTATACATAATATTAGAGTTTGGAAACTGATGGTGTTCTCTTCTTGGAATTTTGACAAATTATAGATTGGTCTAATATTTTGGAGGCTGACCACCAGCTTGTTACATAGCCTATATTGGCCTTACACTAAAGATCAGGTAAATCCAACTGTCAAGGGCATGGATACAAAGAATGTGCCACAATGTGCCTGCTTTGTCAATACTAAAAAAAAAAAAAAAAAAAAATTCTATTACTTTTTATCTGTAATTTGCACCTGGGCTCAGTAGCCCTCATTTCTTTAACACTTGACATTACAGTAAAACAATTTTATTGTAATGATCATCACACCAGTAGTGAGTTTAAAATACTTTTCTAACTCTCTTGTTTTTGTGTCTCTATTGAAATGTATCAGTACATCTTAGCAATTGCTTCTGCAAAGCTGAATGGAACTACTTTTATTTCACTTATAATGGATTTAAATTTTGATTGATAGTAAACAGATTTTACAATGAAAGTGTATGTTTTATATGATGCCATTTATTATTTCAATCACTGTATAGTGTACATTAATAAACAAATACATTTTTTTCTCATCACAGAATTTGTTTTTTTAATTATTTATATTAATTACAGTTTATTCACTTTGTAGCCCCCTATCTTGTTCCCTCCTAAACCCATCCTCTATTTTATAGTATCAGTTTTTTCTTTTTATAAGAATTAATCTTAAAGCATGTGCTCACTGTAGAAAAAAATGATACAGGAATTGCAAGAGCCAGACAAAGAGAAAGTATGCTGGGAGATTTTGTGTCTAGAAATGTCAGATGCTCCATACAAGTGGTTCCATCACCATGTCTGACTAAAATATGGCTGAACCAGGACAGGAATAATGACTTGCTAAAGTAAATAGAGAAAGCTCACAAGACCTGGGCCCTAAAAAAGACCAACTGGCAAGTAAGGAATCCAAAGAGTGGGAGAAATTTCTTCCTGGGAAATAGAACACTCCTGAAGATATACATAGAAGAAAGATGTTACAACCTTGGCCAGTTGTATTTATGCATTTAAAAATGCACGTGTGTGTGCACACACGCACACACACACACAGAGACACACAATTAAAGAAAAGCAGTCATGACTTTAAACTAAAGCAAGGTAGATTGCATGGGAAGGTTTGAAGAGAAGGAATGGAAAGCAGAATATTATGCAATTGTATTCTTATCTCAAAAAAACTTAGCAAATACGAATATACTGTTACTCTATATGTCACTGTTATTATAAAAGACTGTGTTTCAACAATACTAGGTTTAAATGATACCTAGAATAATGTAATACTAGTGGAAATTATCCAACTTTTTATATGTATTTTCTTTAACAGTGTCAATAATAAACTTGCTAATTTCAATAACATTGAATTCTGACAAAAAAAAAAAAAACTATCATTTCTGACTAATTTTGTCTTATCCCAGTAGATTAATACTTTTCTCTTAGAAATCGTAAGGAGACCAACAAAGCCAAAATAACTGGGTCCTGCGGGGCCCTGCAAAGACTGATACCCCAACCAAGGACCATGCCTGGAGAAGACCTTAAACCTATGCTCAGATGTAGCCCATAGACTCAGTCTCCAAGTGAATTTCCTAGGAAGAGAAGCAGGGGCTTTTTCTGGCATGAACTCAGAGGCAGGACCTCTGATTGCCTCCCCATGGGGAGTGCAGCCTTGCCAGGCCACAGAGGAAGAAAATGCAACCAGTCCTGATAAGATCTGATAGACTAGGTTCAAAAAGAAGGGGAGGAGGTCCTCTCCTATCCTACTAGGGGAAAGGTATAGGGGGAGAAGAAGGAGCAAGGATGGGATTGGGAGAAGATGAGGGCCAGGATACAAAGTGAATAAAGTATGATAAATCATAAATTAATTAATTAATTTAAAAAATTGTGAAATACTCAATTTGACATATTTGCAATTTTATTTTATTTTTTTTATGTTTTTGACTCAGGAGTTGTATGTAATACAAAATCCTACATCACAAATGATGTTTATATAATTTTGTTAAGGCACATTATCAAACATTACTATTAATGATTGTTCCTACTTTATTTGTGAATACTGGTGACACAATTCAAATACACAATTTGCCACTTAATCGCCAAGAGGTTTGTTAATATCTTTGACCTCTCATTCTATCTTATTTTTATTCATACAACAGGATGCTGCCAAACATGTTTAGAAATTATCATTGTAGTATTATGTTAATAATACTTTACGTGCTATTTAAAAGTAAAAACAATATTTTAAAATATATTCTTTATCTTCCCTAAGTGTTTCTACCTCTTCCACAACTTTGCTACTGACATAACTGTATATGCAATCTCTCTTTTAAAAAGGTCATGAATTATTTTTATTATAATTATTAAGTAAAGTAACATTTGAAACAATACTAAAAGAGTCCCCGGCAGTAGAAACAAGTATGTATGTAATTATTAAATATTTTATTCCTTTTTAAAACAATCCAGAGCTTGGCATATTATGATGGTTTATGCTATTATTAAACATGTGTAGTGATGCTAAACATATATTTGAGATATTTGCTCACTCATACATCTTAAATTACTTTCATCAATCTGTTTTAACATAATCCATTCTTTTATTGTTATTTGTGATTCTGAATGGAAGTGGAAGAGTTTAACACCTGCCAAAATGTTTTCTAGCTAATAGCGTGAATTATTCTTTATGCAATTATTTAGTTCCTGATTGATGCCCCAGGTCCCGCCTCTGAGAAAAAGGTATCAGACGGGTCTGATGCTCTTTGGGTGGATGACACCTAAATGAACATCGGTACAAAGTCCCAATTTATTTCTAATATCAGAGATCAGACCTCTACTCTTGCCTGATGCGTCTAAAACAAAAAGGGGGAACTGTAGAGAGCTGCGGAATGCTATGCCTTAAAGATGGAGCTGGTTTCCGCCTTCCACCTTCCCGATGGTGAGTGCTCTCTGTCACGAACAACTCCACATTTGGCTAAGGCTGAGGATCTGGCTTGCTTCCTTGTATGTGGACCTATCTGCATTGCCCCCGTGGCACGCCTGGGTTGGCTACCCAGAGGCTATTTAAGCTGTGGGCTGGCTTTCCCCAGGGTCAGATGATTGTTCAAGGTTCCTGAATAAACTGCATTGAAAAAAATAAATAAAATAAATAAAAAAAGAATTTTCTTAGAAAACATATAAAGCGGAAGGTAGAACATTAATGGTTTTCTTCACTTGCAGGATTTTCTAATTTTTTTTCCAAGTTGCCTTCATTCTATTAAGAAGAGCTCAATAGATATATGCCTTGGCTCACTGATTTATTTTGTATATTCTCTTGGCCATTAGACCACAAAAGATATTTTATGTAAGGATGTTCAAATTCAGGAAAAACAGTCTAAATTGTCCCATAATATACACACAGTGCGCTTTCCTTGTACTATTGAATATTCCCAGGAGACACCCTATTTGTTTTCACTATATAAAAACCAGAGAAAGAGAAAGAAATCTGTGCTCCTGCCTGCCAAAGCAAGCCATTTATCTTCTGTTTTGCATAGAAGCCATTATTTCTTTGAAACACAATGCTGATTATAAACATCCGATTTAGAAGCTATGCTGCAATATGCTTAGACAATTAGTAATTCCATTTTAACTAAATCCTTATATGTTAAAACAATCGTAGCTTGGACTTCTTAAATCACATGAACAAATTGTGCTAGTTGGATTCATCATCTGTCACTCTATCCACCATTATCAGTTACTAATCTAACTTTATACTTTAACAGGCTATAAGTATCCTATCAAGTCATCCATTCATTTACATATCTATCCACACATATATGATTCTACAGGTCTATGAAAAGGAGTTAAGTTTTCCAGAGAAAAGCAAATAATTTTCTTTGCCTTTATTTTTAAGTTGTTCATAGACTTACTTATCGTTCTTTGATAATTCATAAATATTTAAAAGATGTATTCCAGCTCGCAGTTTTTCTGGAAATGTTAAATTGTATTGGTTAAAAGATGAATAAAAATATTCAAAGAGAAACAAAAAATACTATGCACCATTAAAAATATTTTAGAAGAATATTCACATGAGGTAGTAAAATACTTTAACTTTTATTTTTCCAATATGCAATCATAAAGTTTGATGTATTCATTTCACTTAGTTTTAATAACGTTCTTGTAAAAATTGATGTTTTTCATCAGCAGTGATTTGCCTCAAAGTAGATAACTGAAGAAAAAATCATTTAATCAGTTTTTGAAAGTAACAAAAAAAAAATCTCATTTGTATTTTTCCACAATAAAGATACATACATTTTGTGACAGTAAACAAGATGTTGCTAATATTCTTTGTACTATAAAACATTAGTCATCAGTATATTGTTCAAAGAGATCACATGACCAAAAAATTCTGATATCTCTTTTACTCATATGAGGGAGTCTGTCACACAGAAAGATGAATAAATTACTGCTACAGTTATGTATTTCATATTACATATCGATATCATGTGTTCTGATCTGAGTGAGTGTATATACTATTATTAAACATTGTATTATTGTTAAATTTTTCTCTTGAGAAATGAATGATGATACAGTTTCTCTACAATGTTTCTAATTTCAAAATTCAATCATATGGAAAGTGAAACTTGAAGATCCTTTCCCAGTCTGTAGGCTGTGGTTTTGTTCTGATGACAGTGTCTTTTGCTTTACAGAAGCTTTTCAGTTTCATGAGGTCCCATTTATTGATTATTGCTCTTAGAGCCTGTGCTGTTGGTGTTCTGTTCAGGAAGTTGTCTCCTGTGCCAATGAGTTCAAGGCTCTTCTCCAGTTTTTCTTCTAACCAATTTAGTGTGTATAGTTTTATATTTAGGTTTTTGATCTACTTGGAATTTAGTTTTGTGCAGGGTGATAAATATGGATTTATTTGCATTTTCTACATGTAGACATCCAATTAGACCACCGCCATTCATTGAAGATGCACCTTACACCCATCAGAACGCCTAAGATCAAAAGTTCAAGTGACAATACGTACTGGAGAGGATGTGGAGAAAGAGGAGTCCTCCTCCATTTCTGGTGGGAATGTAAACTTGTACAACCACTCCGGAAATCAATCTGGTGCTCTATCAGACAATTAGGAATAGTGCTTCCTCAAGATCCAGCTATACCACTCCTAGGCATATATCCAAATATGTTCAAGTACACAATGAGGACATTTGTTTAACCATGTTTGTAGCAGCTTTATTTGTAATAGCCAGAACCTGGAAACAACCCAGATGTCCCTTGACGGAGGAAAGGATACAAAAATTGTAGTCCATTTACACAATGGAATACTACTCTGCAATTAAAAACAAGAAAATCATGAAATTTGCACACAAATGGTGAGAACTAGGAAAGACCATCCTGAGCGAGGTATCCCAGAAGCAGAAAGACACACATAGTATATACTCACTATATAAGTGGATACTAGACCTATAAGATAGGATAAACCTAAAAAAAAAAATCTGTACACCTAAAGAAGGTGAGCTAGAAGGAGGACCCTGCATAAGATGATCAATCCTTACTCAGAAAGGCAAATGGGGTGGACATTGGAAGAAGGAGAAAACAGGAAATAGTACAGGAGCCTACCATGGAGGGACTTTGAAAGACTACCCGGCATTGTATCCAAGCAGATACTGAGACTCATAAACAAACTTTGAGCAGAGTGCAGAGAATCTTAGGAAAGAAAGGAGAGATAGTAACACCTGGAGAGGACAGGAGCTCCATAAGGAGAACAACAGAAGCAAAATATCTGGTCAGGGTGGTCTTTTCTGTGACTGATGCTCCAACCAAGGACCATTCATGGATATAACCTAGACCACCTGCTCAGATGTAGCCCATGGCATCTCAGTCTCCATGTGGGTACCCTAGTAAAGGGAACAGGGACTGACTCTGACTCAGTGGCTAGCTCATTGAGCTCTTCCCCCTGATGGGGAAGCAGCCTTGCCAGGCTACAGAGGAGGACAATGCAGCCAGTTCTGATGAGACAGGATAAGCTACGGTCAGATGCAAGGGGAGGAGGACCTCTCCAACCATGAATTGGAGAGGAGCATAAGAGGAGATGAGGGAGAGTGGGATGGATTGGGAGGAGAGGAGGGAGGAGGCTACAGCTGGGATACAAAGTGAATAAACTGTAATTAATATAAAATAATAAAGTTGTTTTTCAATTAATATCCAGCCTCCACAACAAATCTCTATAATCTGTCTTCCATAAAAAATACAACTGAATGCAACAAAGATAAGTTTTGATAATCTAACATGTGTGAAAAAATTCTAAGCAAATACTGAAGGGTGTTTGGCATTGCAATTTTAATTACTTAAAACTTTTGCCTAGAATTTACTTTGATCTTTCTTTTCTTATATATAGCAACAGCAATTTCAGGATAGTAAATAACTAACTGGAGTTAAGGGATATTTAATAAAATATTTACCTTATATGTTATTACTATGCATTTTATGTAGATGAATTATATTGCTGTTAGCACTAAATAAATGGTGATCACATTAAATAGAATATTGGTAAGATTTGTGTCTGAGTGTACACATACAGGGAGTGATTAAGAAATTCACAACAGTGGCTTTCTTGTATCTCTTAACAGAGACATTTTGCTGAAATGATACATATTTCATTTTATCAGTATCCTAAAATTGTCATACCATAATAGATAAATTTACTCTCCATTATAATTGTGAAATCTAATTTATGTGATCTTAGGATCATATTTTTGTTATTCCTGTTAGAAATATAAGTCTATCAATAAAGCATAAATCTTGGTTCAAAATAGCATTTGAATTTATATGATCATAATAAATAATTTAAAGAAAATAAGTTGTGCCACCAACATTAAAGATGTTTCAGGTTGCAACTAATGAAACTCATTAAAGGACTCTTTGAACTCAAGTGCATAAGGACATAAGTGTTACAGCTGAACTTTAATGATGCACAGACATTTCTGGGTGAAATCTTTAATATTTTAGTTATTATCATTTTAGCTTAAGCGAAAGCAAATATATGAAAATTTTCTTTTCCATAATTTGCATAATCTAAGTGTGCCAATTTAGACAAATGCAGTATTGTTGTGAAATACAAAATTGTTGGTATTGATTTGTTTTAGTGGTAAAATGTAACTAGATATTATTTTGTTTATAGAAAGTTACCAGAAATTTTAAAGTTATAATATCACAAAGCTATAAGAAATTTTAAATATTTTATTATTTTTTTCCCTAAACTTTGAGGATGTTTGAATGTGAATAGCTACCATAGCCTCATACATGATGAATGCATAATCACTAGGGAGCAGAACTCTTCCATAGGATTAAAAAGATTAGGAAGGGTGTCCTTGTTGGAGGGAGTGTGTTAACAGGGACGGGACTTTGAGGTTTCAAAAGTCCATGCCACACCCAGGTTCTCTCTCTACTTTCAGGTCATGATGTAAAGACATAAGACACTACTCCAATGCTTGTCTTTTTACTGCCATGCTTTAGGGAGCATGATGATAAGAAACTAACATCAGAAAATTTAAGCAAATGTCTAAGTAAATGCTTCCTTTCGTAAGAACTGCTTAGTCATGGAGTCCCATCCCATCAATAGAATGCTGACTAAAATAACTGTTTGTTTGTTGTTTTTTTTTTTTTTTTCAATTCTCGGGCAATTTATCCGATGTTTTCAAAATTTGTTTCTTACTGTATTGGATATCCCTATGGTCTATCAATAGATAATATTATATAGTCAATAATAGCCAAGTTTACTTTAGTCCGCAAAATATTTGGAGTTATTCAAACACTCTCTACTTCCTATATCTTTGAGCAAAATCATATACTGTACTTGTGATGGCAGATTTTTTTTAACTATCATATGGTTAATGTTTTTGTGGTGTTATGCTTTCAATTAATCAGTACAAAACAATTTTATGCATCTTTGTTGGGCCCTATGAAAACTGGCTGTATAATTAAAATGGTCTTTGTTTATAGTGGTAACAATTCCATTTAAATTACAGCACTTTGAAAGTGGTTTTATTTCATTTTATTAATTATAAGATGTGAATGAAGAATATGCACAAACACATACATACACACATGTATAAAACACACACACTCATATATATATATATATATATATATTTCAAGGGTTTCCACTAAAAAAAATTGCCTTTACATTGGGTGCTGAAGAGATGCCGCATCAGTTAAAAAAAAAATGGCAGAAACTGGTGTTTGATGCCAAGTGTCTACGACCTTGGTAACTACAGTTATAGGAGATATGATGCCCTTTTTGATACCTGTAGGCTCTAGTCACACATGTGGTGTACAGACAAATAAACATTCAAAGTAAAAATAAAAACATCCATAGTTAAAAAAAAACACCTTAATTTGCCACCTAGCAATCCTCTTTAGCTAATTTGGAGGCAAAGATCACAAAATAGAGCATGGCAGACAATAGACTCTCATCTAGGTGCCTTAAAGCAGAGATTTACTTCACTAAAATAACTGAAAAAAAGACATTTCTATCGGACAACGTTTATTGGGCATTTTATTTTGAAAGCCAAACTGATTGCTATGAAATGAAAGACTTTTAAGAGACATGTATACAATAAGACAGCTTAAAACAATATAGCTCTTTTCAAATGTTGTGGCATATAGGCTTTTGTAGTAAGATTTAATGATTGTTTAGATTTCTTCATTGTCTGTTGTGATGTCCCACTTTTCGTATTTGGATAGTTTCTTTCTTCCTTTTAGTTAGTTTGGCTAAGGGTTTGTCTATCTTGTTGATTTTCTCAAAGAACCAGCTCTTGGTTTCATTGATTCTTTTAATTGTTTTCTTTGTTTCTAATTGGTTGATTTTTGCCCTGAGTTTGATTATTTCCAATCATCTATTCCTCTTGTGTGTGTCTGCTTTTTTTTCCCCCCTAAGGCTTCTAGGTGTGCAGTTAAGTTGCTTGTCTGAAATGTCTCAAACTTCTTTCCGAAGGGTCTTAGTACTATGAACATTCCTCTTAGCACTGCTTTCATTGTGTCAATTTTGGGCCCATGGCAGCTCAGTGTCCAAGTAGGTTCTCTAGTAAGGGGAGTAGGGGCTGTCTTTGACATGAACTCAGTGGCTGGCTCTTTGATCACCTCCTTCTAGGGAAGAGGGGAGCCTTACCAAGCTACAGAGAAAGACAAAGCAGCCAGTACAAAGCGAATACATGGTAATCAATAAAAATAAGTTAATTAAAAAATAAAGTGAACAATTTGTAATAATTAAAAAAATAAAAATTATACCAATTATCTGGAATGTTATGATACTACATGCAGTTATTCATGTTTTTATATGATACTGGATACTTGGTTTGTTTATTTTAGTGATAAAGACCAAGAATATTTTACAGCATTTGTTACATTTCACATGTAAAATAATTTAAGTATACAATGCAGGCTTAAGGATTAGAATTACCATGTTCTGTATTAAATCTACTGACATGAGTTCACCCTGGATAATTGGTCCTTTCACTTGTCTTAATCAACATCTCCCCACCTGTCTCGCACAAGTACGAGGAAAGCATCATTGTACTTTCTGATTTCATGAGTGTAGTTTATTTAGTATTTACATGAGAGGCCATGCCTATAGCCAGTTTGTTTTTCCTAACTTGACACCAACTGGAGTCACATGGAAAAAGGGAACCTCAACTGGGGAAATCTTTCCATGAGAATAGTCTTTCGCCATGTATGTGGGCATTTTCTTGCTTAATGTTAGATGTAGGAGGCCCAAGACCACTGTGGATGGTTCCAGACCTAGGCAATTAGCCTTGGGCTATAGAAGAAAGAATATGTCAAGTGAAGAGAAGAAGCTAGTAAGTAGCTTTATCCTGTGGCTCCTGCTATACTCCTCCCTGCAGTATTCTTTCCTTATTTTCTGCCTGGTCACCCACAATAGCGTACTATAATACATAAGCCAATAAACCTCGCTAAGTTATTATTTGTTAGTCAGTGTTTTATCAGATCATTAAAGCAATCTTGAAAAAGTAATGTGTACTTCTAATCTTTCAATTTTAAATTAACCTAGTAGAGGGGAAGAAAATGGTGTTAAGAGGAAGCATATTGATGCTTTTCTTTATTCAAACCTGAGCTAATTTATCTGTGAGCAACTTACTCTGTAGTATAATCACACTCATAATTTAAAAACAAACAAACAAGAAATCATGGAAACTCACCTTAAAATTTGATACCAGTCAAACTTCTGACAATATTTTGAAAATTAAATATACTTGATATTTTTGGTAATATATGTTATTCACAAGTGTTATAATTACTTATACCCCCTCCAGCTTTTGTGAAGAAATTTGTTAAGGAATCAAGCATGAAAAATAAAAATTGACAATTTTAGATTTTCAGAAAATTCTTCATAAAATTTTACTTGACAATCATATTCTCTGCTATTTCAGTGGAAGATAATATTCTTTTTCTTGTTAGGGATTACTCATAAATCTAAAATAATCAATATTAAGAAGAAGGATGGTGATTATTTTATACTATGTTATTTAATGCACATTTTGGTTAGAAAACACAAAAACGCTTTCAGTACTATAAAGGAAATATGATGTTTTACTGTGTCCAGAGATTATTTCAAGTTTAATGAGCAGTCACAGATATCTTTTAAAATTAGTATAGCCAAATCGGAAAACTGTGATAATTTCTTAATATATAAATACAATTTATCTTAGAAGAATTAACATATATGACTTTTAGTATGAGCTTGTTCTACTCATAGTGCTCTCGTTTTATTGTAATTTTTATGAAGGTCATGTGGAATCACATTCTTCTATCCAGAATTCAACAATGGAAGAGCTATGATGAAAGATAATTTTTTCACTCATATCTTTGAAAAGAATATTTGAATGCTTGGTCCACAGTACGCATACTTCAGATACAGGAATGAAATGCTGTATAACAAGATAACTGAATAAAAATATACATATTAAATAAGTTAGAAATATGTATATGATAAATTGCAGATTAAGGAGACTTTGAAATGTGGAAGAATCAGCATAAGCTTTGTTAAGTAAACTCAACCTCAAGGGTACTTCTGGAGAAATGCTGGGTACTAATTTACAGAACTATACCTATTATTGTTTTATATTTTTATATATTCATAATCATTTTAAAATTAAAGAAAAAGTTCAGCATGTATGGAAAACATTGAACAGGTGCTTATTTTGCATATGTGAATTTGCAATAAATTGGGCCTTATATAATTATAGAAAAAAAAGATGAAAATAAAACAGGAAAACACAAATTTAAGTTAAAATATTCATTGGAAGGCTATGAGTTTTTCATTAAATTCAGAACAAATGGGATGTGCATTGGACGTAGGAGAAAACAAGTAACAGGACAGGAGCCTACCGCAGAGGGCCTCTGAAAGACTCTACCTAGCAGTGTACCAAAGCAGATACTAAGACTCATAACCAAACCTTCGGCAGAGTGCAGGGAATCATATGAAAGAAGGGGAGTTAGAATGACATGGAAAGGATAGGAACTCCACAAGGACCAAATATATCTGGGCACAGGGTCTTTTCTGAGACTGACACTCAACCAAGGACCAGGTAGGGATAAAACCTAGAACCTCACCTCAGATGTAGCCCGTGGTAGCTCAGTAACCAATTGGTTTCCCATAATAAGGGGAACAGGGATTATTTCTGACAGGAACTCAATGGCAGTTTCTTTGGCCTCCCCACCCCCCAAGGGAGGAGCAGTCCTGCTAGGCCACAGAGGAGGACTTTGCAGCCAGTCCTGAAGATACCTGATAAAACAGTGTCAGATGAAAGGGGAGGAGGTCCTCCCCAATCGGTGGACTTGGAAAGGGGCAGGGAGGAGATGAGAGAGGGAGGGTGGGATTGGGAGGAAATGAGGGAGCGGGATAAAGCTGGGATACAGAGTTAATGAAATGTAACTAATAATAAAATATAAATAAATAAAAATTATAAAAAATCATAGTCAACAATCAAAAATAAATAAATTCAGAACATAGAGACTTACAAATTTAAGGCTTATTATTTTAAAATTACATTTTTATAGTTTTAAATAAGTAAGTGCAAAGTTAAAATTTTAGTAAAATGTGTAGTTATTTTGATATATGTCAGCTTACACACAAAATTTATTTCAAATGTTAAGCAGTAAATTAATGGTAAAATCTTAGTCCTGAATTCTGCTCTACAAAACACTGACACTTCAATAGTCAGACTATCTGCAATACAAATATTACATGTTCAACTTTTCTATGTAATGACAGAATACGAAGGCACAGTTATCAGGATGTGAATACTTTATGAAGTATATAATTTCAAATAAAAAAATATTAGTGTGCACTTAGAGAATGAATTGCACTGCCCCTGAGACATGTCATTGTAGTTGACACTGGAATAATGCTGGCTACCCCTGCTGTAATAAGTCAGTTTAAAGTACCTTCAGATTAATGTATCTTCAGTTTAATATATACCTATAAGGGATAGTTTAAGCTTCAAAAAGTTAGGAAACCTAACATGTCAGGCTTTATAGTTATTTTTATATGTAAATATGTAGAAAATTATTATATCATACATGTGTGTATAAATGTTTAAGTACTTGAAATATGCTTCTATATGCGTGTGTGTATAAATTATCACAGGGACAGAGGGTATGACTGCCAAGTAAAATTGTGTGAATTAAATTTACAGAAAAGTTTTCTGAAATATTCTAAAATTTCCAGATTTTTATTCTTGAAGTACCTTCTTAACAGCAATTGTAGGGGAGAAACTTTATTACAAATGTTGTGAATAATATATATTACAGAAAATGTCAGATATTGAGGGCAAAAGAAAGAAATTGAATGCTTAAATGTAGCCTTATAGTTCTTTGTGATTATTCTAGGAAAAATGAATTTATATACAGTTTTTAACTTTTTATGTTGTTTATTTCAGAATGAATGTTACAGGTTTTCAGAACATTTCCAAATATTGACAAAAGGGCTACATATGTACATGATTTTTTTGAACATATAATGCATTTTTAACTTTTAAGTTATATGTGTTTATTTAAATATTTGTGTGTTAATATGTGTGTGCCACTGCATATGCTTGAAGACTAAAGACAATCTACAAGAGTGTACACTATGTCAACCGTGTTGGTACTTACAAGAGCGTACACTATGTCAACCGTGCTGGTACTTACAAGAGCATACACTATTTCAACTGTGTTGGTACTGCAGATCAAACCCAGTGGTCAGATTTAGTGGGTAATGCATGTACAAGATGATTCACCTGAATAATCCTTTATATTTTATTATTTTTAAAATATTTTTAAAATAATTTTATACATTCACTTGTATTCCAGCTGTAGCCCTCTCCCTCTTTTCCTCCCCATCCTCCCCTTCCTCCTTCATCTCCTCCCTGCCCACTTCTGATTCCACTGAGAGGGGGTGTCCACTTCTCCTTCCTTCTGGCCCTAGCTTATCATCTATCTTCATGATGATTGCAATGTCCTTATCTGTGGCCTAGCAAAGCTGCTCCTCCCTCAGGGGGGAGGGGAAGCTCATGAGTTCGTGTCAGAAACAATTCCTGTCCCCCTTACTAGAGAACCCACTTGGATACTGAGCTACCATTGGCTATTTCTGAGCAGGGGTTGTAAGTGGTATCCATGCATGGTCCTTGGTTGGATAAACAGTCTCAGAGAAGACCCCTGTGCTCAGATATATTTGGACCTGTGGGGCTCCCTATTCCATCTAGGATATACTAGCTCACCCTTCCTTCATATGATTCCCTACACTCTGCCAAAGGTTTGGTTATGGGTTTCAGCATCTGCTTTGATACACTGCTAGGTAGAGTCTTTCAGAGGCCCTCTGTGATAGGCTCCTGTCCTGTTACTTGTTTTCTCCTATTTCCAATGTCCATCCCCTTTGTCTTTCTAGATGAGGATTGATCATCTTACCCTGGACCTCTTTCTTGTTTATTTTCTTTAGGTGTACATATTTTAGTATGTTTATCCTATCTCATAAGTCTATATAAGTGAGGATATACCATGTGTGTCTTTATGCTTTTGGGATACCTCACTCCGGATGATCATTTCTAGGTTCCACCAATTGCCTGCAAATTCCATGATTTCCTTGTTTTTAATTGCTGAGTAGTATTCCATTGTGTAAAAGTACCACAATTTCTGTATCCACTCCTCAACTGAGGGACAACTGGGTTGTTTCCAGGTTCTGGCTGTTAGGAATAAAGCTGCTACAAACATGGTTGGGGAAATGTCCTTGTTGTATACTTGAGCCTCTTTTGGATATATGCCTAGGAGTGGTATGGCTGGATCTTGAGGAAGCGCTATTCCTAATTGTCTGAGAAAGCACCAGATTAATTTCCAGGGTGGTTGTATCAGTTGATATTCCCACCAGCAATGGAGGAGGGTTCCCCTTTCTCCAAAGCCTCCATTATCTCTTGAGTTTGATCTTAGCCATTCTGATGGATATAAGGTGAAATCTCAGGGTTGTTTTGATTTACATCTCTATGATGGGTAAGGATGTTGAACATCTCCTTATGTGTTTCTCTGCCATTCTATACTCTTCTACAGAGAATTCTCTGTTTAGCGCCATACCCCAATTTTTTAATTGGGTTACGTAAATTATTGCCTTTTAACTTCTTTAGTTCTTTATATATTCCAGATATCAGCGCTCTGTCCGATGTTGGGTTGGTGAAGATCCTTTCCCCATCTGTAGGCTGTCATTCTGTTCTGACAACAGTGTCTTTTGCTTTGCAGAAGCTTTTCAGTTTCATGAGGTCCCATTTATTTTTTTTGTTGCTCTTAGGGCCTGTGCTGATTTTGTTCTGTTCAGGAAGTTGTCTCCTGTGCCAATGAGTTCTATCCTCTTTCCCACTTTTTCTTCTAAATGATTTAGATTATCAGGTTTTATATTGAGGTCTTTGTTCTGCTTGGACTTTAGTTTTGTGCAGGGTAATAAACATGGATCTATTTTCATTTTTGTGCATGTAGACATCCAGTTGGACCAGCACCATCTGTTGAAGGCGCTGTCCTTTTTCCATCAAATGGTTTTGGCTTCTTTGTCAAAATTCAAGTATTAATACATGTGTGGGTTCATTTCTGGGTCTTCTATTCGGTTCCATTGATACACCTTTCTGTTTCTATGCCAGTACCAAGCAGTTTTTATTATTATTGCTCTTTATTACAACTTGAGATCAGGGATGGAGATACCTGCAGAGGATGTTTTGTTGTACAGGATTGTTTTGGAAATTCTGGGTTTTTTGTTTCTCCATATGAAGTTGAGAATTTTTCTTTCAAGGTCTATAAGAATTGTGTTGTTATTTTGATGGGAATTGCATTGATCTGTAGATTGCTTTTGACAGGATGGCCATTTTCATTATGTTAATCCTACCGATCCATGAGCAAGGGAGATCTTTCCAACTTCTGATGTCTTCCTCGATTACTTTCTTCAGAGAATTGAAGTTTTTTTTTTTTTTTTTTTTTTTTTTTTTTTTTCAAACAGGTCTTTTACCTGCTTTGTTAGAGTCACCCTAAGGTATTTTATGTTATTAGTGGCTATAGTGAAGGGTGTTGTTTCCCTGATTTTTTTCTGGGCCCTTTTGTCTTGGATATACAGGATGGCTTCTGATTTTTTTGAGTTAATTTTGTATCCAGTCACTTTGCTGAAGGTATTTTTCAGCTGAAGGAGTTCTATGGTTGAATTTTTGGGATCACATAGGTATACTATCAGATCATCTGCAAATAATGAAACTTTGAGTTCTTCCTTTCAGATTTGTATTCCCTTCATCTCCCTTACTTGTTTTATTGCTCTAGCTAGGACTTCAAGTACTATGTTGAAGAGATATGGAGACAATGGGCAGTCTTGCCTTGTCCCTGATTTCAGTGGGATTGATTTAAGTTTCTCTCCATTGAGTTTGCTGTTGGCTATAGGCTTGCTGTATATTGCCTTTACTATGTTTATGTATGTCCCTTATATCCCTGATCTCTCCAAGACTTAAATATGAATGGGTGTTGGACTTTGTCAAATGCTTTTTGGCATCTAGGGAGATGACCATGTGGTTTTTCTCCTTCAGTTTGTTTATATGGGGGATTACATTGATGGATTTCCGTATATTGAACCACCCTTGCATGTCTGGGATGAAGCTTACTTGGTCATGGTGTATGATATCTTTGATGTGTTCTTGGATTCGGTTTGCAACTATTTTATTGAGTATCTTTGCAGTAATGTTCATAAGAGATCGGTCTGAAGTTCTCTGTTTTGTTAGATCTTTGCGTGGTTTAAGTATTAATGTGACTGTGGCTTCATAGAATGAATTTGGTAATGTTCCTTCTGTTTCTATTTTGTGGAATAATTTAGAGAGAATTGGAGTTAGCAGTTCTTTGAAGGTCTGGTAGAATTCTGCACTAAATCCATCTGGCCCTGGCCTTTTTCTGGAAGGAGGGTTGTTGTTGGCTGCTTCAATTTCCTTGGGACATATAGGGCTGTTCAATCTTTCTACCTGGTCTTGACTTAATTTTGGTAAATGGAATCTATTAAGAAAATTGTCCATTTCTTTTAGATTTTCAAACTTTGTGGCATATAGGCTTTTGCAGTATGACCCAATGATTGTTTGAACTTCCTCATTGTCTGTAGTTATGTCCCCCTTTTCATTTCTGATTTTGCTGATCTAGATAGTTTCTCTCTGCCTTTTAGTTACTTTGGCTAAGGGTTTGTTTATCTTGTTAATTTTCTCAAAGAACCAGTTCTTGGTTTCATTGATTCTTTGAATTGTTTTGTTTGTTTCTAATTGGTTGATTTCAGCCCTGAGTTTGATTATTTCCAGCCATCTGCTTCTCTTCGGTGTTTCTACTTCTTTTTTTTTTTTTTTCTAGGGCTTTCAGTTGTGCCATTAAGTTGTTTGTATAAGATGTTACTAATTTCTTCTTAAAGGCACTTAGTGCTATGAGTTTTCCTCTAAATACTGCTGTCATTGTGTCCCATAAATTTGGATATGTTGTGCCTTCATTTTCATTGAATTCCAGGAAGTCTTTAATTTCTTTCCTTATTTCATCCTTAACCCAGATGTCATTGATAAGTAAATATAAGTTTACTTATATTGATAAGTTTTCATGTGAGTGTATGTTTTTTTGACATTTTCATTATTGTTGAGGTTCAGCTTTAGTCCATGGTGGTCAGATAGTATACAGGGGATTATTCCCATCTTCTTGTATATGTTGAGGATTACTTTGTGACCAACTATATGATCTATTTTGGAGAATGTTCCATGAGGTTCTGAAAAGAATGTATGTTCTTTTGAGTTTGGTGGAAAGTCCTGTAGACATCTATTAAGTCCATTTGAAATAGGACGTTTGTAAGTGCCTTTATTTCTCTGTTTGGCTTCTGTCTATATGATCTGTCCCTTGGTGATAGTTGAGTGTTGAAGTCTCCCACTATTAAGATATTGGGGTTGATGTGTGATTTAAGCTTTAACAATGTTTCATTTATGAATGTAGGTGCTCTTGTATTTGAGACATAGATGTTCAGAATTGTGATGTCTTCTTGGTGGATTTTTTCCTTTGATGAGAATGTAGTGCCCCTCTACATCTTTTTTGATTAGTTTTGGTTGAAAGTCTATTTTATTAGATAGTAGGATAGCTACCCCAGCTTGCTTTCTGGGTCCGTTTACTTGAAAGAAAATTTTCCAGTCCTTTACTCTGAGGTAGTATTTATCTTTGTTGCAGAGGTGTGTTTCTTGGATGCAGCAGAATGTTGGATCCTGTTTCTGCACCTATTCTGTTAGTCTGTGTCTTTTTATTGGAGAGTTGAATCCATTGATGTTGATTGATAATAATGACCATTGAATGTTATCTCTTATTATTTTGGAGTTGGTGGTGTTACTGTGATTCGTTGCTTCTTTTCTTTTGATTTTTTTTTGGGGGGGGGAAATTATCTGTAACCTATGTTTTCTTGGGTATAGTTGTTTTTGTTGGATTGGAATTTTCCATCTAGTATCTTCTGTAGGGTTGGTTTGCTGTTCAAATAGTGCTTAAATTTAGTTTTGTCATGGAATATTTTGTTTTTTTTCATCTATGTTGATTGAATAATAGGAATTATTATTCAATAATACTACTACTTTATAATACCTTTCAGGGTTTAGTAGTCTAGGTTGGCATCTGTGATCCCTTAGAGCCTGCATGATATCTGCCCAGGCCCTTCTGGCTTTCATAGTTTCTGATGAGAAGTCCGGTGTGATTCTGATAGGTCTACATTTATATGTTACTTTGCCTTTTTCCCTTGCTGCTTTTAGTATCTTTTCTTTCTTCTGTAGATTAAGTGTTTTGACTATGATGTGGCATGAGGAGTTTCTTCTCTGGTCTAGTCTATTTGGTGTTCTGTAAGCCTCTTGTATGCTTGTGGATATCTCTTTCTTTAGGTTGGAAAAATTTTCTTCTATGGTTTTCTTGAAAATATTTTCTAGGCCTTGGAGCCTGGACTCCTCTTCTTTGTCAATTCCTATTATTCTTAGATTTTGCCTTTTCATTGCATCCTTGATTTTTTGGATGGTTTGTGTTTTGGATTTTTCTGATTTTACTTTTTCTTTGAAAGAAGTATCAATTTCTGCGAGTGTATCTTCAGCACCCGAGAGTCTCTCTTCCATCCCTTGTATTCTATTAGTGATGCTTACATTTGTGGTTCCTTCTCTTTTCTCTAAGTTCTTCAGTTCCAGAGTTTTCTCAATTTGCGTTTTCTTTATTGATTCTAATTCTGTTTTAATGCCTTGCAACATTTCCTTCATCTGTTTGAATGTGGATTCCTGTGTCTCCAAGATGGTCTCTTTTTTTTTTGTTTGTTTGTTTGTTTCCTCACTTAATGCCACTACTTATGTCTCCATTTGTTTGGCTATATTAGCCTGTGTTTCTTTAAGAGCTTTGTTCACTTCATTTTTCTTTGTTTCCATTTGGGAGGCCAAATCTTTGAGAGATTTATTTGTTTCCTCTTTAGCTGTTTGAATCTGTATGGCTTTTTCTCTGAGAGATTTGTTAGTTTCCTCTTTTTTTTCAATAAATGATAATTTATTTTCCTCATTTTTATTGTTTATTATTATTAGTTACATTTTATTAACTCTGTATCCCAGCTTTATCCCACTCCCTTATTCCCTCCTAATCCCACCCTCCCTCCCTCAGCTTCTCCCTGCCCCTTTCCAAGTCCATGGATTGGGGAGGACCTCCTCCCCTTTCGTCTGGACCTGTTTTATCAGGTTTCCTCTTTATGTGCCTCAAATAACTGGATAATCATAGCTTTATAATCATTTTCTTGTGTTTCTGATGAGTTGGAGTATCCATTAATTTGGGGGGTTGCTGGTGAAGCCGTGATATCTTGATTTACGTTGTTTGTGTTCTTTAGCTGACCCCTGGACATTTGGTTATTGGCTGGGGGGCCTGAAGCTCTACCTCTGCTGTCTTGGGCCCCAAGCACTGAGCTTTGCAGATTTGGGATCCAGAAAGGATTGTATTGCAGAACTGATTCTTTGTGGTTGGCACTCTGCCGTTGAGCCTGCGCTCTGGCACTGGCAGTGGGTGCTTTCTGGTGTGGCGGCGTTTCTGGAGGTGTGTGCATTCCTCCGGTGTGGTAGGGTTTCCAGGGTTGTGTGCACCCTGCTGTGACTGGGTTTCCAGAGGTGTGCATGCTAGTTACAGCTATCCACTGCACTAAGGAGGCTGGAGCACTGTCTCTGCTGTCTTAGTCCCCAGGCTGTGAGCTTTGCGCTCAGCTACCTGGTGCTGTGTGTAGGTTTCCCCACACAGGAGGCCTGGACAGGGGAAGTACCCCACTTTGTTCCCAGAGAAGTCCACGCCCGATCTAAATCTACAAGCAATCCATGCTTCTGTGGTGTCGCCTCTCCTTTAGAAAGCCCAAAAGTCCAAATTCTAGTTTCGATTGTCTCTCCACTCACCAATTTCGGAGATTCATGTGCTCTGCCCCTCCAAAACGGTGTGCTTTGTTAGCTGCCATTTTGGAACACCCTGAACAATCCTTTTTAAATAATTTCATTTTTTTAAATTTCTACATGAACAGTAGACACAATATAATAATTCAAACATTAAATTTAACTCTCACAATTTCGTTGGATAAAAGCCATCCTTGAGTAATAAATAAAAGTTATAAGCATGACATTTGCGTTACAACCATAAAAAGAATGTTTAACATCCCCAAGATTTTAACTAAAAGTCAACTTAATTTTAGCTGTAGTTAACATGTAAACTATTCTGAAATATACTTTCTCTCCCATGTGGTTAGAAATGTATCTTTTGTGACCCTATGACATATGGCATATGCTTCTAGCATAAGAAATATCTCAGTCTTTCTCATTATATTTTACTATTAGTTATTTCTGCTTTTCGTTATCAAGCTGTGCTTGCAGGCAAACTGCTTCCCTTTTAAACATTCAATTGATGGTCACAGTGTTATTATTTCAGAAAATTTTATTGAAATATTGTTTCATAGAATCTATCTTATTGTCTATTTTGCATAATGTACCTGTGATCTCAGCAAACATGTTGCACTAGTTGGTAAATTAGCATTTTGAGAGCCTGAACGACATGAATATCATGAGTGACACTTGTGGTTATGTCTAATATTCCAGATTTCAACTTTTTAATACAAAATTTCACACTTGGCTTATAAGAGTGCACTGTAAAGACATAATAAACATTCATAATTTGATGTTCACATTTTTATTCTCCTTGTGTCTATGGTTCTTCCGTTAATATCTTAAATTTTATAGATCTTTTTCAGTGATTGCCAATATTTTATATAAAAAAAGAAAAATAAAGGAATAATAGAAGATATGTTTTTAGACCCAGAACAGAGAGAGTGAGAGAGTGTTAATATAAAAGGGTTGCAGGCAGGGCCTGCTTAGGGCCATCTGCACCTAAGCTTCCTCAGGTTGTTCCAAGTTCCACAGTAATAACCAGAATCACCAGGAAACAGAAGCCTTCTCCAAGAACCATTTCTAGGCCAGCTGATTTTGAGTAATGGCAGCTACCAGGGAACAGCATCTCCTGGCCTGCTAGGTACCAGCTGCAGAGCCCTGCAGCCTCAGTCTGCCTCAGGCCCTCTGCAGCCTCACTCCCCAGCATTCCACTTAACATGCTTGCCCCATTTCCCTTAACCAGTAACTACCAGTAAACAGCAGCATGCCAGGACAAACTCCACCTGTATTCTCAGAGACCAGAAAACACCAAGGATCAGCAGCAGCAGGGAATGGCCGCAAACATGAGGGAGCAGCAGAGACCAACACCCACCAGGGACCAACATCACTCAGCATGCAGCCTTCTTGGTTTTCATCCGCACGTGCAGTCCCAGAGACTCGCAGCCATCACAGACTACCAGTTTTCCCTGAATCCACAGAGGTGTGTTATCACCAGGAAAGCAAGAGAACTGCTACTATCTGAGACCACCAGCTTATCCTACAATACTAGAGGCCAAATACCACTAGACACCATCAGGTTTGCAAACAACAGGAAGAACCAAATGGCTACAGACCAGCATCAGAACACAAGCAACAAACCCCAGGGCCATATGGCACCAAAATAAAAAAAAAAAATTAAAAATAAATAAATAAATAAATACTATGCTACCACAGCACCACAGCAAACCCTACAGATACTATCACACCTGAAGCAAAAGAAAGTGATTTTAAATCTGAGCTCCACAAGAACAACAGAATTAAAAAAAAAAAAAACAACCAACAAAACAAACAAACAAAAAAACCCCAAACAACAACAGCAACAAAAACAACAACAAAAAAAATGGACCAACCTGTTACCAGGCCACAGAAGAAGACAATGCAGCCAGTACTAATGGGACCTAATATCTAATAGGCTATGGTCAGAGGGAAGGGGAAGAGGACCGCACCTATCAGTGGACTAGGGGAGGGGCAAGAAAGGAGAAGAGAGAGGGTGGTTGGGATTGGGAGGGGATGAGTGAGGGGCTCCAGCTGGGATACAAAGTGAATAAATTGTAATTAATAAAATAATAAATTAACAAAAAATCTGAGATTATGAAAATGAGAGAGGCCATGAAATAGGAAAATAAATCTTTCAAAAAAATACCGGAAAATACAATCAAACAGGTGAAGGAACTGAATATATTCCTTAACGAAATACAGAAAAATAAAATAAATCAGGAGAAGTAAATGAATAAAACTGTTCAAGACCTAGAAATGGAGATAAAAACAATAAAGAAAGCACAGTCTGAGACAATCCTCAAGATGGAAAACATAGGGAAGTAAACAGGAGCTACAGATAAAAGAGATGGAAGAGAAAATCTCAGGTGTAGATGATGCAATTGAAAAAGTAGTACATCAGTCAAAGAAAATGTTAAATCTAAAAAGTTCCTGACACAAAATATCCAAGAAATCTGAGATACTATGAAAAGACCAAACCTAAAAATAGGAATGGAAGAAGGATAAGACTCTCAATTTTCAACAAAGCATTGAAGAAAACGTCCCCAACCTAAAGAGAGAGATTCCTATAAACACAGATGAAACTTACAGAGCTCCTGTAAAGCAAAAGACACTATTGTCAGAAAAAAAAAAAAATGACCACCTACAGACTGGGAAAAGATGTTCACCAACCCTATATCTGACAGAGGAATAATATCCAGTATATGTAAAGAACTCAAGAAGTTAAACAGCAACAAATCAAGTAATCCAGTTAAAAAATGGGGAACAGAGCTAAACAGAGAATTCTCAATAGAGGAATATCGAATGGCAGAGAAGCAATTAAAGAAATGCTCAACCTCATTAGCCATTAGGGAAATGCAAATCAAAACGACCCTGAGATATCCCCTTACACTCATCAGAATGGCCAAGATGAAAAACTCAATTGACAACACATGCTGAAGAGGTTGTGAAGAAAGGGGAACCCTCCTCCACTGCTGGTGGGAATGTAAACTTGTACAACCACTCTGGAAAGCAATCTGGCGCTTCCTCAGACAACTAGGAATAGCGCTTCCTCAAGATCCAGCCATACCACTCCTAGGCATATATCCAAAAGCATCTCAAGTGCACAGTAAGGACATTTGCTCAACCATGTTTGTAGCAGCTTTATTTGTAATAGCCAGAAGTTAGAAACAGTCCAGATACCCCTCAGTGAAGTAATAGATGCACAAATTGTGGTACATCTACACAATGAAATATTACTCAGCAATAAAAAAAACAAGGAAATCATGAAATTTGCAGGTAAATAGTGGGATCTGGAAAAGATCATCCTGAGTGAGCTATCCCAGAAGCAGAAAGACACACACGGTATATACTCAGTCATAAAGACATATAATATAGGATAAACCTACTAAAATCTGTACACATAAAGAAACTAATCAAGAGGGAGGACTCTTGCTAAAATGCTCAATTCCTATCCGAAAAGGCAAAGAGGATGGACATCAAAAGAAGGAGAAAAGAGGGAGCAAGTCAGGGGCCTGACACAGAGGACCTCTGAAAAACTCTGCACTGCAGACTAGCAATGCAGATGCTGAGCCAACCTTTGGGCAGAGTGCAGGAAATCTTTATCTGAGCACAGGGGTCTTTCCTGAGACTGATAATTCCAAGCAAGGACTATGCATGGAGATAACCTAAGACCCCTGCACAGATGTAGCCCATGGCAGTTCAGTATCCAAGTGGGTTCCATTGTAATAGGAACAGGGACTGTCTCTGACATGAACTGATTGGACTGCTCTTTAATTACCTTCCCCTGAGTGGGAAGCACCATTACCAGGCTAAAGAAGAAGACAATGCAGCCACTCCTGATGAGACATAATTGACTAGGATCAGAAGGAAGGAAAATAAGCCCTCTCCTATCAGTGGACTTGGGGATGAGCATGCATGCAGATTGTGGAGGAAGGGAGGGATTGGGACAGGAGGAGGGAGGGAACCACAGGGGGGGATACAAAGTGCATGAAGTGTAATTAATAAAGAATAAAGAAATCCCTAAAAAAAAAAGAAAAGAAAAGAAAACAGATTCAAACCAAACAAAAACAAACAAACAAAAACCACAGCGCCAGATGGTTTTAGGTAAGAATTCTACAAGACTTTCAAAGAAAAGTTAATACTAATAATCCTCAAACTATTTCACAAGATGAAAAGAAGGAAAATTGTCAAATTCACTCTAAGAGTCCACAGGCACCCTGATACCTCAACCATACAAAGACTCCAGAAAGAAAGAGAATTTCAGACCATTATCTCTCATGAACATTGATGGAAAACTAGTAAAATACTCACAAACGAACCAATGAACACAATAAAGATAACATCCACCTTTTTCAAGTAGGCTTTATCCCAAGGATACAGGGATTGTGTGATATATGAAAATTCATCAGTTCAACCCACTATGTAAACAAACTGAAAGAAAAATATCACATTATCTTCTCAATATATGAAGAAAAAGCCTTCAAAAAAATCCAACACCTTTTCATGATAAAAGTCTTGGCGAGATCAAGGATACAAGACCCATATCTAACCTAGAACCTCCACTCAGATGTAGCCTGTGGTAGCTCAGTAACCAATGGGTTTCCCAAAGTGAGGGGAACAAGGACTATTTCTAACAGGAACTCAATGACTGGCTCTTTGGCCTCCCCACCCCCGAAGGGAGGAGCAGTCCTGTTAGGCCACAGAGGAGGGCTTTGCAGCCAGTCCTGAAGATACCTGATAAAACAGGATCAGATGAATGGGAAGGAGGTCCCCCCATCAGTGGACTTGGAAAGGGGCACGGTGGAGATGAGGGAGGGAGGGAGGGACTGGGAGGGAATGAGGGATTGGGACATGGCTGGGATACAGAGTTAATAAAATGTAACTGATAAAAAAAATAAAAAAAGAAAAGAAAAAAATAAAACTAATAAAAACAATACACAGCAAGCCGATAGCCCAAATCAAATTAAATAGAGAGAAACACAAAAGAATTCCACTAAATTCAGAGACAAGACAAGGCTACTCACTCTCTTCTTATCTCTTCAATACAGTATCTGAAGTCTTAAATAGAGCTCAGTAACCAATTGTTTTCCCATGGTAAGGTGAACAGGGACTACTTCTAACATGAACTCAATGGCAGGCTCTTTGACCTCCCCACCTTCCAAGGGAGGAGCAACTCTGATAGGCCACAGAGGAGGACTTTGCAGCCAGTCCTGAAGATACCTGATAAAACAGGGTCCGATGAAAAAGGAGTTGGTTCTCCCCAGTCAGTGGACTTGGAAAGGGGCAGAATGGAGATGAGGGAGGGAGGGTGGAATTAGGATGGAATGAGGGAGTGGGATACAGCTGGGGTACTGAGTTAATAAAATGTAACTAATAATAAAAATTAAAATAAGAAAATAAAAATGTATGTACCTAGTCTTACTACAACTTTTTATAGCATGTTTGGTTAATATCGCTGGGAGCCTCCCCCCCTCCACTTTTCTGAAAAGAAATAGAGGAGTGGGTGTGGGATGAGGGGAGGGCAAAGGTGAGGTGGCAAAGAAGGGATGGGAAGAGAATGGGGAGGAAAAACTTTACTTGGGGTGTAAAAAAAAATGTTTAAAAAATTAAATTTGGAAAGCAATCTGGCACTTTCTCAGCCACTTAGTAATAGTGCTTCCTCAAGATCCAGCTATGCCACTCCTAGGCATATATCCAAAAGAGGCTCAAGTACACAACAAGGACATTTGCTCAACCATGTTTGTAGCAGCTTTATTCGTAATAGCCAAAACCTGGAAACAACCCAGATGTCCCTCAGTGGAGGAATGGATACAGAAATTGTGGTACTTTTACACAATGGAATACTACTCAGCAATTAAAAAAGAGGAAATCATGAAATTTTCAGGCAAATGGTGGGACCTAGAAATTATCATCCTGAATGAGGTATCCCAAAAGCAGAAAGACACACATGGTACATACTCACTTATACAGACCTATAAGATAGGATAAATATACTGAAATCTATCCACCTAAAGAAGACAAACAAGAAAGAGGACCCAGGGTACGATGATCAATCCTCACATAGAAAGACAGTTGGGTTGGACATTAGATGTAGAAGCAAACAAGTAACAGGATAGGAGCCTAGCAGTGTAGCAAAGCAGATATTAAGACCCATAACCAAATCCCTGGCAGAATGCAAGGAATAAAAAAAAGGGAGGGGAGGGTGAGTTAATATGACCTGGAGAGGACAGGAACTCCACAAGGACCAAATATATATGGCCACAGGAGTCTTTTATGAGACTGTTTCTCCAAACAAGGACCATGTATGGATGCAACCTAGAACCCCTGCTCAGATGTAGCCCTTGGTAGCTCAGTATCCAAGTGGGTACCCTAATAAGGGGAACAGGGACTATTTCTGACATGAACTCGATGTTGGGCTCTTTGACACCCCCCCCCGGGAAAAACAGCCTTGCTAGGCCACAGAGGAGGACTTTGCAACCAGTCCTGAAGACCTCTGATAAACCAGTATCAGATGTAAGGGGAGGAGGTTCTTCCTTATCAGGGGACTTGGAAAGGGGCAAGGAAGAGATGAGGGTGGGAAGGTAGGACTGGGAGGGAAAGAGGGAGTGGGATACAGCAGGGATACAAAGTTACCAAACTGTAACTAACATTAAAAAAATAAATATTTAAAAAAATTAATCCTTTGTACAACCAGTAATGTATTCCATTATGGTATAAATCTATATAGAAATATAGATAGATAGATAGATAGATAGATAGATAGATAGATAGATTGATTGATTGATAGATACTTACATAGATAGATATATAGATACATATATATGTGTGTGTTGATGTTGTTGTTTTGCCTGGTTCTTATTTGTTCCTTTTCCTGACTGGCCTTCTTTGTGCCCCTGCCTTCCTCTGGCTTGTCAATTTTCTTCCCCCTGTTTCTCTTCTGCTCTTATGTTGTTATGTCTTCTCTTATTGACTTGTGCAGCTACAGTATTGTTGGCCATTATCTGCATGACAGAGAGAAGTGTCTTTCTTTTATCCTCCTATGATAGTTAACCATGTATTTAATGTGCTATCTTTTCGGCTTCTTATTACTGATTATTATTTAATATTTCAGGATAAATTGTTTTTTAAAATATTTTCTTTGTCTGTAGCAGTGCAATGGACAGAAGGAACAAGAGAAAACACTTATGGATAATGTCATACAGTGTGTATACTTAGTGTGATCTCACTCAAGGACACTTGAAGTGAAAATCATAACCCAGTAAGAAGATTGCACAGTCTTCTAGCTATTTTTTTTTTGGTCCAAGTTACCAGAAGTATGAATAAAAAGAACATTAAGAAATTTTTGTTCTCTATGCATTGAAAGGAAATATGCTTCCACTATCCAAGTTCTAGATTGTTAGCAACTCTATGTACTTGAAGACTTTTGAGCCTAGGGCATTTAAACATTGGGAAGTTTCAAGTGAAATAGTTTCATAGTGTATAGTAATTAACTAATTATTGAGTACATGTCAGATAAGAAGAAGGGGAACTTCGAAGAAAAAAACTAAGGTGAAATACCTAGAAGGGGTAAGACTTTCTTTTAACTGTTCTGTTAACTCTTATGTTAGTCTATCTTCAAAGAAGTGAAATTCTATTTAAAATTATTAAAACAACCTTATTCTTCACATTAACATTTCTAGAGAGGAGGAAAATACAGTTAAAAAATAAACAAACAAACAAAATTATAGCATTTCCTAACTCAGACAATGACTTGAATAAATCACACTCTTGGTTTGTTCAAAATCAACTAGAATATTTGTTGTTCGACTGTTGCTATTTTTTATTACTCAGATAAAAATCTCTATCTATGCTGCTCTTTACCCCTACCTTCCCCTATCCAATAACAGATCATCACAATTATACCACCTAAAATTTTATAATATGTGGAAAATATCCATTCAAATACTTTGTCTATCAGAGCATAATTTTATGTGTATTTTAACCAGAAAGACAAATATGATATACACTGGGTTAAATAGGTATGTTGGCTAGTAACTCAATTATGAGAATGTTAAAATTCATAGAACCAAAAAGATTAGGTATAATAAGGGACCAAGAAGACATGATACGTCTCCTTAGGAATAAGAAATAGAAAGATACATATGGATGGAAAACCGGCAGAACTGGAACACAGAGATCAAATGAGGGGGAGAGGGAGAAGGCAGGAGGAAATCCAGGAAGGAACAGCTAAATTTAAGGGCTGTTTGAAAGGTTCTTTGGAAACCTATTCCAGTAGAAACTTTCTAAATATATATACCTCCATGAGAGTGATCCAAATGAAATTGACAAACAATGAGAGAGACAGCTTGCCTCAACTGAACATCTCTCATCACCAAATGAAGACAAAACCTAGACAACTCATTGAACAAGGAAAAGTTAAACTATTGCCTACCTGGAGCCATCATCCCCCTCGGCTAGTGTTTATGGTACTGAAAGATACTCCTTGTGCTACCAATGGAGAAAGGTACACATCAAATACTAAAAATCCTGTGATCTACAATGGTATCTCATCTTCAAGACATGCAATTGTGGCACAAAGCCTAGGGAGTAAACCAGGAATCTCTAATTTGATTTAAAGCCTACACAATATCAGTGACCAAAACCCTAAAACTAGATATACTGAGGACCTAAAGGAAAAATACTTTTGTTCTATTAAAAGACCAAAGCAATAAAATGAGTCTAATGACCTTCTGCTATACCCATACAACTGTGTCTTGCCTAACCATCACCAGAGAAGCTTCCTCCTGTAGAATATGGGAATGAATGCAAAATTCACAGTCTAATAACATGGCTAGAATGAGAGACTTGAAATAGTCAGCCCTAAGTGCTGTCTCCCTCAGGGCTCAGGGAACACTGTGAAGGAGATGACGGAAAGAACCAGAGAGGACTGAGGACACCTGGAAATCAAGGTCTTCTGAACACAGCGACATGGTCCTACATATTAACTTAGAGACTGTGACATCATGCATGAGGCCAGCTGGGTCTGCACCAGATAGAAACCTAGGGCTGAAAGGAGAAGTAGACACACTGCCCCATCTTTAACCCAGAAGCTATCTCCAATTTCCAGGCACTTGAAAATGGAAATAAAAATAGTTTTCTCCAGAGAAGTTTTACTAGGAAAACAAAGTACTTTTTTTTTTAACTTTTATTAATTACACTTTATCCACTTTGCATTCCCACATAAACCCCTCCCTCCTCCCCTCCCAATCCCAACCTCCATCCCTCTTCTTTATGTATGCTCCTTCCCAAGTCCACTGATAGGGGAGGTCCTCCTCTCCTTCCTTCTGATCCTAGTCTATCAGATCTCATCAGTAGTGGTTGCATTGTCATCCTCTGTGGCCTGGTAAGGTTGTTCCTTCCTCAGGGGGATGTGATCAAAGAGCAGGCCAATCAGATTATGTCAGAGGCAGTCCCTCTTCCCATTACTATGTAACCCACTTGGACACTAAACTGCCATGGGCTATATCTGTGCAGAGGTTCTAGGTTATCTCCATGCGTGGTACTTGGTTGGAGTATGAGTCTCTGGGAAGACCCCTGTGTTCAAACTTTCTGGTTCTGTTGCTCTCCTTGTGGAGTTCCTGTCCTCTCCAGATCTTATTAAGAGTAGGCCCATTTCTAGCAGTATTTGGCCAACAGAAAAATAGCTCAGTGGTGTTTTGCAGTTCTTTGACTCCGTGATTATGTTTCAGGTAGTTCTTTTTATTTAATTTTATTTATTTCACTGTTTTGGTCTTTTATATACACCACAGCTTCCAATTTCGTGTCTTAAGTGATTTTTATGGTATGAAGGTGGACATGTCTCTGTGTCTACATATGGTTGTGTACGTGTGTGTATGCATGTGTGTTGGCGCATGCACATATGTTCACACTGATGCTTTGTCTTTGGCTTCTTTTCTTTCTGCTTGTTTTGTTTTGATGCAATTGGTTTATTATTTTACTATATACTATAATTTATTTCATTATTATCTCTACTATGATTGTTTCTTTTTCCTAAGGAGGGGCAGAGAGGGATGGATGAAAATGGGAGGGGAGAGGCGAAGGAACACGATAGAATTTAGAGAGAAAAAAAACATAATTAGAATATATTCTATGTATAAAAAAACATTTTCAATTAAAAAGGAAAAGCCTATGCATGTATATCCCATGGCTTTACTTATCAACTTTCCTTTTGCTTCACAGGAAAAGACGGACTTTCCTCATGTCCAGAGTTCTAATGTTATGAACCTAATCAAGACAAAGAATACGGAGACTCCAAGATGGCGGTGAGCAGAGCGCACGTTTTGGAGAGGCAGAAGACATGAATCTCCGTAATTGGCGAGTGGAGAGTCAATCAAAGCTAGAATTTGGACTGTGGGGCTTTCTAAAGGAGAGGAGCCACCACAGAAGTGTGGAGTGCTAGTAGATTTAGATTGGGCGCAGAATTCTCCTGGAAGGAAATAAGGCGCTTCCCTTGTCCAGGCCTCCCGTGGGGAAACCCGCACACAGCACCAGGCAGCTGAGCACAAAACTCACATCCAGGAGATCAAGGCAGCAGAGACAGTGCTCAGGGCCCCTTACAGCAGCAGTCTGCTGTAACCACTCATTGAACACCGACCCCTCCTGGGACATGTCCCGCTTGGGGCCCTCTGGTCCCGAGGATAGTCCCCTCCCCCATCCCACTGACGTGATCCGATCCCGCAGCTTAGACCACAACAGGAAGTGCAGCGGAGCTCACGCCCCAAGCAGCCAGAGCGCAATAACCCCAGAATCCTCCTCACAGGAGAAGCACAGGCCCAATCACAGAGCTCCAACCACTGAGCCCTAACCACAGAGACTCAGATCCACAATACAATTCTTCCTGGATACCAAAGCCACAAAGCTCAGTGCCTGGGACCCAAGACGGGTGGAGCATGGAGGCAGGGTTCCAGACTGAAAGACTGCCAGGAGCCTATCTAGACGGGGAGACCCCGCTTCCCAAGGAACAGCGAGACCAGCCTTCGGATGCAAGCCGCAAGAGGTTTATTTTGATACACGGGTACCCGGGGCGACCAAGCCTATCGGAGGACTTGCGCGCCTCTCGGTTAGGGTGACGGGTTTTTATAGGGCTCGGGAGCAGGAGGTGCGGTTACAGAAGCGAGAAGCAGTTACAGGGTTCTGATTGGGTGGTTTGAACAAAGCCGTAGTTAAGTCACGTACCCAGAACAGGGAAGGCGGGAAGGCAGATTGTGAGCAGGGTCACGTACCCACCCGGAACCGGAAGGCGGGAAAGAATGCAGCGGAGGTAGCTCTCCCCTCAGGGAACTTACTGCTATACTGCGCCTACTCTACATAACAATTGCTGCTTATCTTTGGTCTTTCATTTCCCCCTTTCCTATGATCATTTGAAGACCCAATCTTGGGTCTTCCAGATATGACCCCTTGTATCTTATAGATTATTTTTTATAATGGGATCTGGGGTCCCTTCAGGGTGGATATAGGGGTAGTAAGCCAAGGAGATTACAGGATCTCTCGAGGCTTTTAGCCCAGTTGCTGCAATATTAGTGTCCATTTCAGCTAAGCAGATGTCCAAGACAATAGCTAATGCCAGGGAGCCCCTTTTGACTTAGCATTTCAGCCTGCTAGGGGGGATTTGGGCGTAGATCCGTCTTCTGGAGCTTCTTCGAGCTGACCATTGGACCGTAGGCATCAGGGGCTAGGAAGGCTGAAATGCCAGTCAAAGGCTGGGCAATGGGGAAGTCCCAAGCATCTGGTTCGTTGATCCACCCGAAGAGGCAGGGAGCAATCATGTCAGTTTCCAGGAAGTCCAGATCTCAGCTTGCAGTCCACAGCTGATCCCGGACAGAGTTAAACAGGTGAAGATCTGCTGAGACAAATTCAGACTGGAGACAGGAGTTAAAATTTGTCTATTAAATGGGAAAGATCAGGGAAAATCTCATCTGCAATCCTTTTGAGCTATGCCAGATCAAGGTCACATCCCTGAAACTCATGTGAAATTTTAGTACACAAAAGGAAATATACATAATTTTAAATACTCAGAAAAGTAACATATCAGCAAATCAAACATTTTGAGAGTAACAGGTAAAACTGCATCCCACTGAATGAGTATCAGTTAGCTGTTTGTTTTATAACCTTTATACACAACCTAAGTGTGTCCACAGTAACATTTTTTTTCTTCTGTGGGCATAGCTGTTTGTAATTAGTCACGAATGAAGCTTGGCTATTTTTATACACTCAGCATATACTTTTAGTTTTCACTTTTACTTTATGTTTACACTGGAAAGTTAGGCAGAAATACATTACTGGCTTTTAGTGCTAAACCCTGGATGCTTGGACTTTCCTTAACAAAGCAACTAGAAGGAATAGGTTTAGGATATTTCTGTGTCAAAATCTACCCCAGAAATGGCAGATATTAAGAATACCATACTAAAAGCTATGACTTTTGGGTCAGATACACACATTAAACAGATGTTTTTTAAAATAACGAGAAGCACCTTTAGTCTATCTTTAGAAGCCAACAAAGGAAATTAAAATCTTAACCTGGTGACTGAATAATAAGCAGTTATTGCTCCATCAACTTATCAGAACTCTATTGATCAATGTCAACACTCTGAACTTTTAAAATTTTATAAAATAAGCACAACAGTAGCAAAGGGGGGAGAAATTTATAATATTTCCCATTTTTAATCTGCTTTAAAATATTTCTCTTTATAACTTATAATTATATACCTAAAAAAACTACTTAGACTCTCCAATCTTTTGTATTTATCAACCCTGAAACATTTTTTTTAAACTAAATAATAACTCTCTAGATTTTTACAACCTAAACTCCTATATTCTCAGACCCTATATAAGCTCCACTTATTTATCTTAAGACATGAGTCCTGTGAGCAAGGCAAACCTGTCTTTTTTTCTAAATAAGGTATCTAGTACTCTGTGGTTCTAGCTAATGAGCTGATCAATGAGCTAACAGTCGATCTGATTGTCTTTTCTCTAGCTGCAAAGCTACCGTAAGCTTAGCATAGCCGTCAAGGTGTTCAGAGACCTGAGAAGGATAAATTATAAGCTAAATAAATACCAATCCATGTGCCAATCAAAATGACAGGGATGACTAGTTAGCCCATTACCTAGGCAGTGTCCCTGGCTCCTGTGTTCAGCATCCTGAACAGACGCAGTTCTGCCAGGCACATAAGATGAGAGACTGTTTCTGTGGAGAAAGAAACGAGAGAATGGCCTCACCTCGCCCTTAGCAACGTGAAACATTGACTCCAGGTGTCCACAGTTTTGGCTGGGCCTTAGCAGTGGGCCAGTTGAGGCAATATTGCCCAGTGGTTAGCATACCACAATCCAGAGTAGCATTCATCTGTCGTTGTGCCCAAATCTTCTCGGAGACCTTGGGGGAGCTACTGCCAGGATTGCGGGACTTCCTGTCACAATAAGCTTACACATGTTAAAATGCCTAATTCAGATTTCTGACAAGCTTGAGGGCCAGCATATCCGAGTTACTCTGTTTTTATCATCTGCTCTAAACTGTGTCCTATAAAACAGAATGCTATGATCTCTGATTCTAGCATATTTTCGAGATACATGTTCTAGAAGTATATATTTTAAGACAAATAGACAAGAGACTAGGTAAGGCTCAACTGCAGTATTTAGCATGACTTTAAATCTGTTCTTTCTGAACTAAAATCAAAGCAAACCTTTTAATCGGATAAAGTTTATAGAGAGGCTAGCTAATCTTTCTGCTCCTACCACTTGCATTAAAATTGAACATTAAAAAGCTTTGCATTTAGCACTAATGACTAAACATATCTCCGGACCAGCATGGCGGCTGGCCATGTGTAACCGAACTGAGCTGGAATCCCTAAACAAACATGGCAGCCAAACTACAGCTTCACGTGCTCTCTATTGCTGAACCATCATGGCGGCTGGCCACGTGTAACTGAACTCAGCTGGAAGTCTCAAACAAATATGGCAGCCAAACTACAGCTTTACGAGCTCTCCATTGCTGAACCATCATGGCGGCTGGTCACGTGCTAGCATTAGCACAGGCTGTGACTGACTGACAATACCAAACATGGCCATTAGGTGCTGATGATACAGCAAACACTTCGGAGCGTCCATAATCCCCCACAACCAAAGGTTCCCAGTAATCGAACAAGCTTTAGAACCAACTGCATAACAGAACAATTTTAAACTGTAATTATTTTAGCCATACCAAACCTATCAGCTAGAATTTTTTTCCTTAAAAGAGCATAAAAAACATTTTGTAATGAGGAATCACCAGCCTTTTAAATGAAGTATAACATTTTAAAATACAGTTTTTCTTTAAATCATATTAACTCTCTGGCTTTTTTATAACACATCCACTAACCTTCTGCGACATACTATATACATTCAGATTTCTAGCTTTTCTTTTCTGGCTTAACCAGACATGCTTACTTTTTTGCTCTCTTTCTTGCTTTTCAGACAACATAAAAACTCTCACTAAAATCCTTTCCATTCTGACATGATCCTGCTGAAGCCCAGAGTCTACGTACGATTTGCTTTTTATAGGCAAAGCAAAAGCAAGTTACATTACTATAAAGAGGAGTTCTGAAACTGCCAAATTTTTTTTTAATAACTTTCCTGCATCTGATAACATAAAGGTAACAACCAAACTCTAAGGAACTTAGAACAAGCTTTAAGGAACTTGGTGAAACTTCCCCTTTTCTTTGTCTCAAGATAAAGAACAGGGTGTAAACATGTTTTTTTATAAACAAAGCAGCTTATCAAACAAACAGCTCTCCATAAGATACATTTCAAAAACTGCAATTTTCTCAGTCATTGTCATACCCAAATGTCTGATAAACTTTAAACAATTTTTTAAAACCCATTTTTGCAATATTAAAACAAAGTACCCCTTTTGTAGAAGTCACAAGGCATAAACATAATCTTTAAGATTAAAACCAGATTTTAAAACCAGAATTTACCAGTGCAAGCAATTTAATTTTTAAAACCAATACCAATTTAAAATAAGCTATCCTTTTAACCTAGAAGGAAATGAGATTTGACCAAGGTTTTTCTTTTTCTTTTTTACCCATACCAAGATGGGTATTATAAAATCACATGGTGAAGTCAAGATGGCGGCGAGACACTGAGACACTTTAGACCACGTGGCAGCCTATACAATATGCGCTTATGGATCTAATAAGGCGCATAGGCACACATTTTAAACAAATTTCGTAAGGCCTTTCAGAACAGAAAACAAAAGGTAGACAGACAAACAACACTCACTACACTTATGACAAAAATCAAGCAGACAGCAGACAACACAAACCGCGCGATCGGCGCCAAAGCGAACACAAACATTCAGATGGAGACCTTGTCGGAGGTCCGGTTCCTCCGTCTCCCAGATGAAGCACGTAGCCTTCTCTCAGGGGCGTCGCCCCAAAGAGTCCCACTCGGCTCGTGTTTCCAGACAGAAGGGAACCCAAGAAGGGTTACCCTTACCAGGCACTCCTGAGACGTCTCCCAGGAGGCACGGAATAGAAGTACGAGCCCGTCGGCTCCTTCTAGTTTCCGTCTGATACAGATGACCTGGCCAAGTCCAGACCACAGGGGGACTCGAACCCCCTGGAAACGAACTCACACAAAGACAGACCGTTTAACACAACGATACACAAGACTCACAGAACAAAAAGCCGGCAGGTCTTACCTCCCGATGCTGGGTCGGTGGTCCCTGGGCGGGGGTCTCAGATCTCGGTGGGACCTCCAAATGAAAGACTGCCAGGAGCCTATCTAGACGGGGAGACCCCGCTTCCCAAGGAACAGCGAGACCAGCCTTCGGATGCAAGCCGCAAGAGGTTTATTTTGATACACGGGTACCCGGGGCGACCAAGCCTATCGGAGGACTTGCGCGCCTCTCGGTTAGGGTGACGGGTTTTTATAGGGCTCGGGAGCAGGAGGTGCGGTTACAGAAGCGAGAAGCAGTTACAGGGTTCTGATTGGGTGGTTTGAACAAAGCCGTAGTTAAGTCACGTACCCAGAACAGGGAAGGCGGGAAGGCAGATTGTGAGCAGGGTCACGTACCCACCCGGAACCGGAAGGCGGGAAAGAATGCAGCGGAGGTAGCTATCCCCTCAGGGAACTTACCGCTATACTGCGCCTACTCTACATAACAATTGCTGCTTATCTTTGGTCTTTCAAGACCCCGCAGCCACAGCAGAGAGCAGTAACGGCCTGCTGAACGCCACCACTCAGAGGAGAACACACCCAACCTAGAGCCCTCTCACCGAGCTCTTGACCCGCCGAACACACTCCCCAAGACCACCACCACCGGGCTCTGCAGGAGTGCACACACCGCCGAAACTCCACCCCGCCAGAGCACACGCCCAATACAGTGCTAGCCACAGAGACTCAGACCCACAGTACAACCCTTCCCAGATCCCAAGCCTGAAAGTGGCAGCACGGACTACACAGGGCGGCCCAGCCAGTGACTGTATGGGCCATCCAACCCCTCAGTGGCAGAAAACCAGCTGAATAGACACCAAAGATCAGCAGACCTGTAAAATCAATACGCGCATGCATTCTTCAACAGCACTTGCGATCCCTTAGCGTCTGCAACAACTTCAGTACCTGCAAAGCACCCCTCTCACACACTGAAGGCCTCTTCATTCACCAACACCCTGTCCCTTAGGACACACCCACAAGCACATGCTCAAACACAGGCTAACCCGCATTTGCCCTTCTGCGCCTGCAAACTCTCCTTCTACAGGTATAGCTGAATAACCAAGGCACACACTGAAACCACTAGACCTCACTAGACCTTCATTCTCCTGAAGAATTCTCCAGATACCAGAGAAAAACCAGTCTGACCTGCAGAATCCAGGAACAGACAGTGAACACGACAGATAACCAAATGGCCAGAGGTCGGCGAAAGAACACAACCAACGCAAATCAAGATATCATGGCTTCACCAGCAACCTCCAAAATTATTGGACACTCCAACTCAGCAGAAACAGAAAAAAATGATTTTAAAGCTATGATTATCCAGTTATTTGAGGCACATAAAGAGGAAATAAAAAAATCTCTCAGAGAAATAGTCACAGAGATTCAAACAGTTAAAGAGGATACAAAAAATCCCTTAACGATTTGGCCTCCCAAATAGAAACAAAGACAAACGAGGTGAACGAAGAAGCTCTTAAAGAAACACATGCAAATATAGCCAAACAATTGGAGGCAGAAGCAGAGGCACTAAGAGAGGAAACAAACAAAAAAATAGAGTCCATCTTGGAGACACAGAAATCCACACTCAAACAGATGAAGGAAATGTTGCAAGACATGAAAACAGAATTAGAATCAATACAGAAAACACAAACTGAGAAAACCCTGGAACTGAAGAACTTAGAGAAAAGAGAAGGAATCTCAAAGGTAAGCATCACTAATAGAATTCAAGAGATGGAAGAGAGAATCTCGGATGCTGAAGATACACTCACAGAAAATGATACTTCTCTCAAAGCAAAAATAAAATCAGAAAAATCCCAAACACAAACCATCCAAAAAATCAAGGATGCCATGAAAAGGCAAAATATAAGAATAATAGGAATTGAAGAAGAAGAGGCGTCCAGGTTACAAGGTCCAGAAAATATTTTCAAGAAAATCATAGAAGAAAATTTTCCCAACCTAAAGAAAGAGATATACACAAACATACAAGAGGCCTACAGAACACCAAATAGACTAGACCAGAGAAGAAACTCCTCATGCCACATCATAGTCAAAACACTTAATCTACAGAACAAAGAAAAGATACTAAAAGTGGCAAGGGAAAAAGGCCAAGTAACATATAAAGGCAAACCTATCAGAATCACACCAGACTTCTCATCAGAAACTATGAAAGCCAGAAGAGCCTGGGGAGAGATCATGCGGGCCCTAAGGGACCACAGGTGCCAACCTAGACTACTTTACCCAGCAAAGCTTTCAATCAACATAGATGGAGAAAATAAAATATTCCACAACAAAACTAAATTTAAGCAATATTTGAACAGCAACCCTGCCCTACAGAAGATACTAGAAGGAAAATTCCAATCCAATGAAAACAAATACACCCAAGAAAACATAGGTTAAAGATAATTTCCAACAAAAGTCAAAAGCAAACAAGCAATGATTCACAGTAACATCGCCAACTCCACAATAATAGGAAATAACATTCAATGGTCATTATTATCTATCAACATCAATGGACTCAACTCTCCAATAAAAAGACACAGACTAACAGAATGGGTGCAGAAACAGGAACCAACATTCTGCTGCATCCAAGAAACACACCTAAGCAACAAAGATAAACATTACCTCAGAGTAAAAGGCTGGAAAACAGTTTTTCAAGCAAATGTTTGAAACAGTTTTTCAACCAAAAAACAAGCAGGAATGGCTATCCTAATATCTAATAAAATAGATTTTCAACCAAAACTAACCAAAAAAGACATAGAGGGGCACTACATTTTCATCAAAGGAAAAATTCACCAAGAAGACATCACAATTCTAATTATCTATGCCCCAAATACAAGAGCACCCACATTCATAAATGAAACATTATTAAAGCTTAAACCACACATTGATGGCAATACCCTAATAGTGGGTGACTTCAACACCCCACTCTCACCAAGGGACAGATCAACTAGACAGAAACCAAACAGGGAAATAAAGCTCTTACAGAGTCCCTAAATCAAATGGACGTAATAGACGTCTACAGATCTTTCCATCCAAACTCAAAAGAGTATACGTTCTTTTCAGAACCTCATGGAACCTTCTCTAAAATAGACCATATAGTTGGTCACAAAGCAAGCCTCAACAGATATAAAAAGATTGAGATAATCCCTTGTATTCTATCGGACCACCATGGACTAAAGCTGGACATCAACAACAATGGTAACAACAAAAAGCCGACACGCACATGGAAACTGAACAACTTGTTACTCAATGACAGCTGGGTTAAGGAAGAAATAAAGAAAGAAATTAAAGAATTCTTAGAATTCTATGAAAATGAAGGCACAACATACCCAAATTTATGGGACACATTGAAAGCGGTGCTCAGAGGAAAATTTATAGCACAAAGTGCCTTCAAGAAGAAATTTATAACATCACATACAAGTAACTTAATGGCCCAACTGAAAACCCTAGAAAAAAAAGAAGCAGATACACCCAAGAGGAGCAGAAGGCTGGAAATAATCAAACTCAGGGCTGAAATCAAGCAATTAGAAACAAAACTATTCAAAGAATCAATGAAACAAAAAGCTGGTTCTTTGAGAAAATCAATAAGATAGACAAACCCTTAGCCAAGCTAACTAAAAAGCAGAGAGAATCTATCCAAATCAGCAAAATCAGAAATGAAAAGGGGGACATAACTACAGACACTGAAGAAATCCAAACAATCATTAGGTCATACTATAAAAGCCTATATGCCACAAAATTTGAAAATTTAAACGAAATGGACAATTTTCTTGATAGATTCCATCTACCAACATTAAATCAAGATCAGATAGAAAGACTGAATAACCCTATATCCCCCAAGGAAATTGAAGCAGTCATTAACAGCCTCTCCTCCAAAAAAAGCCCTGGGCCAGATGGTTTCAGCGCAGAATTCTACCAGACCTTCAAAGAAGTGCTAATACCAATTCTCCTCAAATTATTCCACAAAATAGAAACAGAAGGAACATTACCAAACTCATTCTATGAAGTGACAGTTACCTTGAAACCCAAACCACACAAAGACCCAACAAAAAAAGAGAACTTCAGACCTATGTCTCTTATGAACATTGATGCAATAATACTCAATAAAATACTTGCAAACCGAATCCAAGAACACATCAAAATATCATCCACCATGACCAAGTAGGCTTCATCCCAGGCATGCAAGGGTGGTTCAACATATGGAAATCCATCAATGTAATCCACCACATAAACAAACTGAAGGAGAAAAACCACATGATCATCTCCTTGGATGCTGAAAAAGCATTTGACAAAGTCCAACACCCATTCATGTTTAAAGTATTGGAGAGATCAGGGATACAAGGCACATACTTAAACATAGTAAAGGCAATGTACAGCAAGCCTACAGCCAACATCAAACTCAATGGAGAGAAACTTAAATCAATCGCACTGAAATCAGGGACAAGACAAGGCTGCCCACTCTCTCCATATCTCTTCAACATAGTACTTGAAGTCTTAGCCAGAGCAATAAGACAACTAAAGGAGATCAAGGGGATACAAATTGGAAAGGAAGAGGTCAAAGTGTCACTAGTCGCAGATGATATGATAGTATACATGAGTGACCCCAAAAATTCAACCAGAGAACTCCTTCAGCTGATAAACACCTTCAGCAAAGTGGCTGGATACAAAATCAACTCAAAAAAATCAGAAGCCCTCCTGTATACCAAAGACAAAAGGACCGAGAAAGAAATTAGGGAAACAACACCCTTCACAATAGCCAATAATAACATAAAGTACCTTGGGGTGACACTAACCAAGCAAGTGAAAGACCTGTTTGAGAAAAACTTCAAGTCTCTGAAGAAAGAAATTGAAGAAGATCTCAGAAGATGGATAGATCTCCCGTGCTCATGGATTGGTAGGATTAACATTGTCAAAATGGCCATCCTGCCAAAAGCAATCTACAGATTCAATGCAATTCCCATCAAAATACCAACTCAATTCTTTTCAGACCTTGAAAAAAAGATTCTCAACTTCATATGGAGAAACAAAAAACCTAGAATCTCCAAAACAACCCTGTAAAACAACAGATCATCTGGAGGCATCTCCATTCCCGATCTCAAGCTGTACTACAGAGCAATAGTAATAAAAACTGCATGGTATTGGCATAGAAACAGAAAGGAGGATCAATGGAACCGAATTGAAGACCCAGAAATAAACCCACGTACTTATGAATACTCAATTTTTGACAAAGCAGCCAAAACCATTCAGTGGAAAAAAGATAGCATCTTCAACAGATGGTGCTGGTCTAATTGGATTTCTACATGCAGAAAAATGAAAATAGATCCACATTTATCACCCTGCACAAAACTAAAGCCCAAGTGGATCAAAGACCTCAACATAAAACCAGATACGCTAAATCTGTTAGAAGAAAAAGTAGGGAACAGCCTAGAACTCATTGGCACAGGAGACAACTTCCTGAACAGAACTCCAACACCACAGGCTTTAAGAGCAACAATCAACAAATCGGACCTCATGAAACTGAAAATCTTCTGTAAAGCAAAGGACACCATCATCAAAACAAAACGACTGCCTACAGATTGGGAAAGAATCTTCACCAACCCTCTATCTGACAGAGGGCTAATATCCAGTGTATATAAAGAACTAAAGAAGCTGAAAAGCAGCAAAGCAAGTAATCCAAGTAAAAAATGGGGAACGGAGCTAAACAGAGAATTCTCTGTAGAGGAATATAGAATGGCAGAGAAACACTTAAAGAAATGCTCAACCTCATTAGCCATTAGGGAAATGCAAATCAAAAGACCCTAAGATTTCACCTTCCACCCATCAGAATGGCCAAGATGAAAAACACAAATGACAACACATGTTGGAGAGGTTGTGGAGAAAGGGGAATCCTCCATTGCTGGTGGGAATGTAAACTGGTACAACCACTTTGAAATTCGATCTGGCACTTTCTCAGACAATTAGGAATAGCGCTTCCTCAAGACCCAGCTATACCACTCCTACGTATATACCCAAAATTTGCTCGAGTACACAATAAGGACATTTGCTCAACCATGTTTGTAGCAGCTGTATTTGTAATAGCCAGAACCTGGAAACAACCCAGATGTCCATCAACGGAGTAATGGATACAGAAATTGTGGTATTTTTACACAATGGAATACTACTCAGCAATCAAAAAGGAGGAAATCATGAAATTTGCAGGCAAATGGTGGGATCTAGAAAAGATCATTCTGAGTGAAGTATCCCAGAAGGAGAAAGACAAACATGGAATATACTTGCTTATATAGACCTAAAAGATAGGATAAACCTAATGAAATCTATACACCTAAAGAAGATAATCAAGAAAGCGGACACGGGGTATGATGATCTATCCTCATTTAGAAAGACAAATGGGATATGCATTGAACGTATGACAGGAGTCTACCGCAGAAAGCATCGGAAAGACTCTACCTAGCAGTGCTCCAAAATAGATACTAAGACTTACAACCAAACCTTCGGCAGAGTGCAGGGAATCATATGAAAGAAGGGGAGTTTGATGTGGAAAGGATAGGAGCTCCACAAGGACCAAACGTATCTGGGCACAGTGTCTTTTCTGAGATGGACACTCAACCAAAGTCCATGAGAGGATAAAACCTAGAACCTCTGCTCGGATGTGACCTGTGATAGCTCAGTAATCAATTGGTTTCCCATAGTAAGGGGAACAAGGACTATTTCTAACAGGAACTCTATGACTGGCTCTTTGTCCTCCCCACCTCCCAAGGGAGGAGCAGTATTGTTAGGCCACAGAGGAGGACTTTGCAGCCAGTCTTGAAAATACCTGACAAAGGGAGTCATATGAAAGGGGAGGAGGTCCTCCCTTATTAGTGGACTTGGAAAGGGGCAGGGAGGAGATGAGGGAGGGAGGGTGGGATTGGGGAGGGAATGAGGGATACAGCTGGGATACAGAATTAACAAAATGTAACTAATGAGAAAAATAAAATTATGGAAAAAAAAAGACAAAGAATACATCTTCTGTTTGTTCTTCCAAATGCTTTACCTACATTGATTTTTTATTTAATTTTTTATTTTTATATTAATTACAGTTTATTGACTTTGTATCCCACCTGTGGCTCCTCCCTCATTCCCTCCCAATGCCACCCTCCTTCTCTCATCTCCTCCCTGCCCCTCTCCAAGTCTAACTATAAGAGAGGTCCTCCTCCCTTTCCATCTGACCCTAGCTTATCAGGACCCATCAGGACTGGCTGCATTGTCTTCCCCGTGGCCTGGCAAGCCTGAAGGGGTTAAAGAGCCTGCCAATGAGTTCATGTCAGAGTCAGTCCCTGTTCCTCTTACTAAAGGACCCACTTGGATACTGAGCAGCCATGGCCTACATCTGAGCAGGGGTTCTAAGTCATCTCCATGAATGATCCTTGGTTGAAGTATCAGTCTCAGAAAAGACAACTGTATCCAGATATTTTGGTTCTGTTGCTCTCCTTGTGGAGCTCCTGCCCTCTTCAGGTCCCACTATCTCTCCTTTCTTTCAAAGGATTCCCTGCACTCTGTCCAAAGTTTGGTTAAAAGTCTCAGTAGCCCACGGCAGTTCAGTGTCCAAGTGGGTACCATAGTAATGGGAAGAGGGACTGCCTCTGACATAATCTGATTGGCCTGCTCTTTGATCACCTCCCCCTGAGGGGGAAGCAGCCTTACCAGGCCACAGTAGAGGACAATGCAACCACTTTTGATGTGAACTGATAGACTAAGATCAGAAAGGAGAGGAGAACCTCCCCTATCAGTGGACTTGGGGAGTGGCATGCATGCAGAAAGGGGAGGGAGGGGCTTATGGGGGGATACAAAATGAATAAAGTGTAATTAATAAAATAAAAAAAGAAAAAAAGTCTCAGCATCTGCTTTGATACACTGCTGGGGAGAGTCTTTCAGAGGCCCTCTGTGGTAGGCTACTGTCCTGTTTCCTGTTTTCTTCTTCTTTCCATGTCCATCCTATTTGTCTTTCTGAGTGAGGATTGACTATCTTGCCCGGGGTCCTCCTTCTTGCTTAGCTTCTTTAGGTGTACAGATTTTAGTATGTTATACTATATTTTAGGTCTAGTATCCACATATAAGTGAGTGGTCTTTCTGCTTCTGGGATACCTCACTCAGGATGATCTTTTCTAGATCCTACCATTTGCCTGTAAATTTCAGAACTTCCTTGTATAATATATATATATATATATATATATATATATATGTTTTATAAACATATTCATCTTTATTTATTTTAGTCTATGTGCATTTTGCTAATGTATGTCTGTCTTCTACAGGCATGCCTAGTGTACATAAATACTAAAACAAGGCATAGGATCTCCTGGAACTGGAGTTATAAATGGTTGTGAACCTCCATGTGGATGCTGAGAATTGAAGCCATGTTCTGTGGAGAATCAATCATTGTTTTTAATGGTTGAGGCAATTCTTCAGCTCTCAATTTCTAGTTCTTATATGCTAATTGATTTATTTTAATAGATTCCTATCACAGATAGGTTTAGAGATTATGGATATACATTGATACTGAAAGTTGCTTAGGGTTTACTAAATTTCCAAAATGTATTATAAAATCAGCAGGGTTGCTTTACTTGAGTGTAAATCAGAAAGTTATTTAATGAGTACCTGTAAGACTAACCTAGGCAAGTGCATGTGCTTAACCTGTATGAGACACTTACTTCAGTTCTCAGAAAAGAAAATAAAGACAATGAGAAAGGATTGATACTACGTGTATTTTCTTTGTTTTATGCAAATTTGTCATGTTCTGCTGGTATTAGTAAACTGCTTAATAGTTTTCCAGGGATTACATGCAGGTTATTCTTTTTCAGAATTTATCCATATGTATGCTTGTCACAATGGATTTAATCTGTGGACAAAATTCTTGCCTATTTTAAAATCATCAAATAATAATTGCAAAGACTAATATGCAGGGCGATGTGTACCCTTATCTGTAGAGCTTTTTTCTTCTCTGAAAAATGTTTTAGTAACAATAACTTTACACAAATTACCCAGTTCCTAATTTTCTTTTCTAATGTTATCCGAAGATTGTGCAGAAAGTATGTGTTCACTGAGAAATCATACCTGTAATTGTCAAATGCTACCATTTAACACTTAGGTGAATGAGGGAATTAGTGTGATAAAGTAGATGACTTGACCATAAATCTACAGTAACTCTTGATCCATGTCATATTCCTACTCAAATATATATATATACTTAATTGCATATATCTTGCTAGCACTCCATTTTATCAATTATATACTGCAATCTTTTTAAACATTCTGATTCTCACCAGCTATTCCCTAAACCATACTTTAAGTGGTGTTGCTTGGATGGTTTTGTTTATATTCTGTTCCCATAATTAGTATTAACTGCAGCTTGGGACACATTTCTACCCATAGAATAACCATAAGTCTTGATTACTATATTTAAATTAACCTCTTGGAAGTAATTTACAATAAGATAGTATATATGACTGAAGTCCAATTCAACCCTAAATTAGTGATTGGAAGTTTGAAATTTCTTATTAAATAAGCCAGTTGTGAATTGGCTATATGTATTTTCCTTTAGGCAGGTATATATATCTAACTAAATATAGAGCATTAAAACACTAGGAACAAGAATCGCACAGTTTTAGCAATGTTGCTATAACAATGACAGAAGAGAGAGTAAGTGTGCTACAGGGTAAAACACGCTGCAGATTTGATCAAACCATAGGCAATTAGTGCCTAGGCTCAACTGCAGAATGGAGCCCTCTTCTCCCCACGAGCCACTACACCTTCTTGGGATCCTTAGAAAGTAAATATTAAATGTTCTAGATAGGAATATCTTTGATTTACTTACATTGTCTTGAAAGAATTTAGCCCATTTTAACATTAATAAAAGGAATTTTGCTACACTTATTTTGATTATCTCAGGGACAACTGTCATTCAATTTTACAATCTGGATTTGCATTTTAAACTTTTCTTTCTTTCTTTCTTTCTTTCTTTCTTTCTTTCTTTCTTTCTTTCTTTCTTTCTTTCTTTCTTTCTTTCTTTCTTTCTTTCTTTCCTAATACAAGTTTTCTCTGTTCAGACTTGGTTGTTGTGTACACTTCACTTTGTAGACCAGGCTGGCCTAAAGCTTACGAAATTCTGCTTGCATCTGCCTCCTGAGTGCTGAAATTACAGGAGTTCACCACCATGCCCTAAATATCTATACATTTTGAATCCTTATATTATAATTTGTTTTTAACCTGCATTCATTTGTGTAGAAAAGACTGCATTTCTTGGTGATGGGAGCCAGGTTTTGAATCAGTATTCATGAATGTAGTAAATAAAAACATAACTAATAATAAAAAAATATAAGAAACCCCCCAAAAAATAAAAAAAAATAAAAACATAAATAAACTGTTTTTAAAAGGTTGAAATATCATGCATTTGTTGATTTGTGGGATTTGGATGTAGCGTGACTATATCTGTCTCTAAGAAACTCATTAGATGATGTGTATACACACATATGTAATGATATCATGTAGGAGAGAAAAGAGTACATACAGCAGATGTTACACAAGAGCACAGTGGGCTTTTATAAGAAAGATGGGTTAGCAAAAGCAAGACAAGGTGGAGAGGCCCGTAGAGGAAAACGAGAATCAGGTACTGAGAACCTGAAACCATGACATCCGTTAAGTTGCATACTCACTTAAAAACGGAATATTAAAAGATTTCCTTTTTCACAAGGAATTATCAGAGAGAAGTAAGCTCATTAGTGATCACATTCTTTTGCAATAGTTATAAACAGTGAAACTGGTAATTTTTCTGTTTTGTAGCATTCCCAGTATGTATTAAAAGTCCAGTCTTAGAATAATTTTCCACATATAGTTTTGAGTAGATGACCATGCAAATTGAGATTTTTTTGTATTTAATAATTGAATAGTTGTCCATTCCTTAGGAAAGATAATTTAATTGTAACCTTGGTAGTTGAGCAGTTTTCAGAATTATGTTTACTTACATTTTTGTTACTGTTTTCTCAATTAGTTCCTGTTCTCTAACAATAGCATGTAACATACATTCAGTCTACAAAAGAAATGCCTTCCCCTTAGGTCTGAAGGCTCAGAAGTTTGAGTATATATTGGCCAAGTGGTAAAACTTGGCAATAACCTTCCAGAATTCAAAATCTCAATTTCTGCATACTTATATGATAGACCAGAGCATTCAGGAAACATTTTTTTTAATCATAATCCTGCTATCACTTTTGAGAATAAAAAGCAATCATCATGACCTACTTATCTCCATGAGGCCTTGTGTCAGATTCTGTAATATTGAGATTAGTAATTCAGCATAGGATTTGAGAAGGTAACAGAGTGATTCAGCCCAGAACATAGTTCAGTAAATAGGAAGGCACATCAAATAGTGTTTTTAAAGTCCTTAAATCTATGTTAAGGAGGGAGAAAAGGCAAAATTGTGCACAGTTGTTTATAAAAGAAAGATGAGGACTGATTAAAAAAATTATTTCCAGTAGGAAAACCTAAAAAAGACCAATTACAAACCTGGAATTTCATGAAGTGATGTCCCAGCTTTGTGAATAATTTATTTTTATTCTTACTCAGCAGAGTGCTCTGTACCTATTACAGTATATCCCCTTAATTTGTCTTTTGACATATGCACAGAAGTCATGTGTCCTGGCTAGTTTTTTTTAACTAAATTTTTATTTTTTCATATTAATTACAGTTTGTTTTCTTTGTATCCCAGTTGTACCTCCTCCCATTCTCTCCCAATCCCACCTTCCTTCTCTCATCTACCCCTATGCCCCTCTCTAAGTCCACTGATTGGGGAGGTACTCCTCCCTATCCATCTGATCCTAGCTTATCAGGTCTCTTCAAGAATGGCTACAATGTCCTCCTCTGTGGCCTAGGAAAGCTGCTCCTCCCTCGAGGGGTGGGCGGTGTCAAAGAGCCAGCCACTGAGTTCATGTCAGAGACAGTCCCTGTTCCCCTAACTAGGGAACCCACTTGGATGCTGAGCTGTGATGGGCTTCATCTGGGCAGGGGTTCTAGGTTGTATCCTTTCTTTTTATGTTAATTGAAACAAATTAAAGTCATGAAATGAGGGAACCTCAATTGAGAAAAATTTTCCATAAGCTCAGGCTTGGGGCAAGCCTATGGGCATTTCCTTAATTAATGATGATGGAGCAGGGCTCAGAGCATTATGGGCGGTGACATCCCTGGGCAGGTGCTCCTAGGTTCTATGAGAAAGCAGGCTGAGCAAACCAGGGGAAGAAAGCCAGTAAGCAGCATTCCTCCAAGTCCTCTGCATCAGCCCCGTCTTCCAGGTTCCTGCCTGTTTGAGTTCTTGCCCTTGTTCCTTCATTGATCGACTACAGTGTGGAAGTGCAAACCAAACAAAACTTTTCCTCCTTCCCCCCAAAAAATGGAATGAAAACATTTTTAAAGTCATTTCCTTCATATAACTAAGTACTAACTAAAGACAAAGACAAAGTAGATGGAAGATAACATTCCCATTAAAATCCTGTGAAGAGTTTCCATGGGTGTAGGATCTCTGACGTTTCCTCAAACAGCAAACGTCTGGATCTTACAATCTCACGAACTCTATTCTAGAATGACCCCTGGCCCTTAGGTACAGGAGTTATGTTTTTGATGTGTTTGCTACTGCTGGGTGCCATATGGTAACCTTTACTTTGGATTTCAGTCAGTTTTAATTTCTGGTCTCCATCTGTTGAAAAAAATAATCTCGATGAAAAGTTAGAAATATTATGTCAGTTGCTATAAGGATAAATATGTAGATTATTGCAGTTTGGAAATTATGCTGGATTCATAGCTCCACGAGGACCAAATATATCTGGGCACAAAGGTCTTTTCTGAGACTGACATTCAACCAAGGACCATGTGGGGATATAACCTAGAACCTCTGCTCAGATGTAGCCCTTGGTAGCTCAGTAACCAATTGGTTTTTCCTGAGTAAGGGAAACAGGGACTATTTATAATGGCTGGCTCTTTGACCTCCCCTTCCCCCAAGGGAGGAGCAGTCCTCATAGGCCACAGAGGAGGATTTTGCAGCCAGTCCTGAAGATACCTGATAACCTAGGGTCAGATGAAAGGAGAGAAGGTCCTCCCCAATCAGTGGACTTGGAAAGGGGCAGGGAGGAGATGAGGGTGGGAGGGTGAGATTGGGAGGGAATGAGGGAGCTGGATACAGCTGGGATACAGTTAATAAAATGTAACTAATAATAAAAATTAAAAAATAGAAATAATTAAAAAAAGAATTATGCTGGTTTAATAAACTAGGTGTTATTCTCCTATGAATAACATGAATGAATTTTTCAGTCCCGTTTTACTTGGCTAGATTTCCAGTAACAGAGATGATTTCCATGTTGTTGAGCAGGAGGTAGGTTCAGTTACAAAATTCTTGGTTGCTGAATCCTGAGGGTTATTGAGTCATGCTGGTTGTTGTTACAGTTTATTGTTTAAATATTTAGAGATTCAACCACTCACCCACCAACTCCCATATATAAAAATATATATAACTTATTAAGTAATAACTAATAACTTAAACAAGACAAAGTAGATGGAAGATAGTATTCTCATTAAAATCTTGTGATGAGATTCTAATATATATATTATATATATATATATATATAATATATACATTGGAGAAAGAACAAGGGAGTACACAGGAAAGATTAGAGGAAGAAAAAGAAGGGGAGAATGATAGAGTTATATATTAATTTCAAAAATTAAAAATGTACCTTATGAATAATTGATAATGAGTTTTTCCATTATTTATTTTTCCTTTTTCATTATTGCATAAAAATATAATAGATGTCAATACTTCATTGCATGCTCTCAGAAACAAAGCACAGAGAGAAGCATTAATGACAGCCACAGAGTACTTTCAGAAATGTTCATGGCTGTTTGCTGAGACCTAGTTTAAATCACTTTAGGACTAAAAGTGTTTGATGTTGCTGACGTACCAGATACTATTCTAAAAATAGGAATGCTCTGGAAACATACAACCCTTAAATTCAGTGACGGTAACAGGTGCAGCTGTAATGAAATACATTAGCATGCTAAAATAAACAAAGCTAAACATAGTCAGATGGATAATGATCAACATCTTTATTTACTGAATTCCACAGCAAAGACTAGAAGCTTCATAGAAATGTACTTTAAAATGAAAAGAGCTTTGTCAAAGAAGCTATTTCAGATTTTGTAGGTTTTAAAACATCACTTTATTTTTTCATCTTCACAATTAGACTGTAAATATCTTGCAGAGGAATTTGAAAACTTCAATAAAATGAAATTTAAAGCCAATAAATAACCTGCTACAGAAAGTTTTATTTAAGTTTATTGGCAACAAAAAGAAAAAAATACTTCAAGGTACAAAACTTGAATAAATATTGCTGTGAATTAGCTTATCTGTCTCTGTTCTTCTCTTTCTTTCTTTTCTATCTTTCATCTATTCTTTCCAAATATCCTCACCCTTTCCATCTCATTTCTTTTTTCTTCATCTTCTTTGTAGTACTACAGCACTGAGATACTATGGAATTTATAGAAAATAATCAACAGAAAATTTACCCACAATAGCAAAGTGCTTAAGTTTGTGTTTTTTTCTATCATCATCATCATCATCATCATCATCATCATCATCATCATCATTTATTACAATTTATTCAATTTGTATCCCAGCTGTGTCCCACTCCCTCATCTCCACCAAATCCCACCATCCCTTCCTCTTCTCTCCCTACGCCTCTCCCCTAGTCCACTGATAGGGGCTGTTCTCCTTCCCTTCTATCTGAAATTGTCCTATCAGGTATCATCAGGACTGGTTTCATTGTCTTCCTCTGTGGCCTGGAATGGGTGCACCCTGCAAGCAGGAGGTGATCAGAGAGCCAGCCACTGAGTGCATGCCAGAGACAGCCCCTGATGCCCTTACTAGCGAACCCACTTAGAGACTGAGTCTATGGGTTACATCTGAGCAGGGGTTTTATGTCCTCTCCATCCATGGTCCTTGGTTGGCATATCATTCTCTTCGGGGTCCTAAGATTTTTTTTTTTGGCTCTGTTGGTCTTCTTTTTGAGCTCCTGTGCCCTTCCTGGTCTTTCATAAAATTCCATGCATTCTGCCAAAAGTTTGGCCATGAGTCTCAGCTTCTGCTTCAATACCTCAATCAGTAGAGTCTTTCAGAGGCCCTCTGTCATAGGCTCCTGTCAAGTTCTTTGTCCTCTCCTATTTCAGAGGTCTATCTTGTTTGCCCTTCTGAATGAGGATTGAGCATCTTCCCTAGGGTCTTCCTTGGTGTTTAGCTTCCTTAAGACTGTAGATTTTAGTATGTTTATCCTATATTATATGTCTAATAACCACTTATGAGTGAGTATATACCATGTGTGTCTTTCTGCTTCTGGGTTACCTCACTCAAAATGATCTTTTGTAGTTCTCACTACTTGCCTTCCAATTTCATGATTTTCTTTGTTTTTCATAGCTGAATAGTATCCCATTGTGTAAATGTACCACTACTTCTGTATCCATTTTAGTTGAGGGAGATCTAGGTTGCTTCCAGATATTGGCTGTTACAAATAGAGCTGGTATGAACACGATTGAGCAAATGTCCTTGTTATATAGTTAAAAAATGAGGTACAGAGCTAAGAAGAGAATTCTCAATAGAGAAGTATCAAATAGCACAGAAACATTTAAATGTTCAACATCCTTAGTCATCAGGGAGATGCAAATTAAAACAACCCTTAGATTTCATCTTACACCCATTAGAACGTAAGATCAAAAAACTCAGGTGACAACACATGCTGGGGTGGATGTGTAGAAAGGGGAGCCCTCCTTCATTGCTGGTGGGAATGTAACCTTGTACAACCACTCTGTAAATCAATCTTCTCATTTTTCATAAAATAAGGAATAGTGCTACCTCAAGATCCAGCTATACCACTCCTAGATATACACCCAAAATATCCTCACTTATACAACAAATTTGTGTTTTTCAACCAGGTTTATTATGACTAGTCTTAGGAAATTTTCTCTAGGAGCTACATCTTTGAGAAAGAAGGTACATCAGTGCTTGGATGTGCCATGGCATAACATGGTTTATATGAATTCATGGTCTTTTTTGAAAGTTCAATAAAATTGTGATACTATTTCAATGATAGAGGACCAAAGTCCATGGGACTATTTAGAAAGAAAATGAACGACTCCACTGCCCTAACAAATGTCTCCTAGTGCAGTTTGTACAGCTTGGACCAATGATACTGAATGAAAAATCTCAGTAATGACAGGCAACAGGAAACATTCAGATTTGAATTTTTGCTTGTGTAAAGAAAATTAACTTGTATTTTACAACGTGAGAGGGGAATATACTTGCTTTTGTGTTTCTAGGAAACCAAAATGTGGTTCCCAATAGCTAACATGAAGTATTACTGAATGCTTTTGGAATCTCTTTTAACAGGCTTTCAGAAAGACCCCAGCATATCCAGGCTTATAAGCTTCCTCTGACTTAGTGCAGATGTGAAATAAAGCCCTTTTTTTCTTATTCATCGTGGTTTATTTATTATACAATAATATCTCTGAAAAGTGAGAATATCCTAACCAAAAAAAAAAAAAAAGACCGGAAACAATTAGACCACAAATTCAGCCATCTTGATGTTCTCAATCCTTAATAGTGATATCAGGTTTAAGAACAAGAAAAAAAAAGTGAGAAAAAAGAAACATAAGCTGGAGAATAACAGTGTTCAAATTGAACTTCAAGAACAGATTTTATCTCTAAATGACCTACATTACTAGATATTGTAAGGCACTTATAAATCATTTGTGTGTTCTTATCTTATTCTCAACTAATCATATTATTTTAATCACAGCATATTCGCATTTACATATAATTAAGAAGTCAAGTTAAGTAAAAAAATTCAAAATATTTAGGCACTTGAAAACATAAATACTAAAAGTATTTTGATTTAAAGTATACTTAGCAAGAAATATAATGTATTTTTTGCCAGAAGAAAAAAAAACACTGTTAATTAGCCATCATAAAGTAAATTATATATTTCCCTTTTCTCTATTCCATTATTTATTCGCTAATTTCAAAAATATATTTATTTTATTTAATACTCAGTTTTGGAAAGTTGTTACACAGTTTGGTGTCTATATGAAATACAGCAGATCAAATAAATAAATAAAATCACTCAGCATCTCCAATGATTTAGAATCGAAAGAGAAATGTATCTGTAAACAATTGTAGTTGATTCCAGAATTTCCAATTCACTTTCTGTCACAGAAAGATATTGCAGAATGTTTAATATTCACTTTCAACTACACTGAAATCAGAAACACCTAAGAGACTTCTCTGAGTACGTTTTCGAGGTGATTTACATAGAAGCTTATATTACAATAGAGACGATATACTCAGAAGAAATGTGTTGTCATTTCATGATGTGGCTTCTGAGGTTGATTGAAAAGGGAAAGTGGAGAGAGCCAGCTGAGTAACATCATCTGTGATCACTGTTGCCTGATAACTGACACAAGGTGGCCAGATGCTGTTTCTTCTGTCACCACAGTGAGACTGCTACAATGTAGTCAGGGAACATACTTCATGTGGAGTCTTAAGACACACAACCCAGTCACATATTAGTTACAAGATATATTTTGTTTTGTGTATGGGAGTTTTGTATGTATGTATGTATGTATGTATGTATGTACATCACATGTAAGTCTAGTGTTCATGAAATCCGGAAGCAGATTGCCAGGAATGGGCATTACAGGTGGCTACAAAATTTTAACTACAAAATAAACTCTGGTCCTTCAGGAGAGCAACAAGTGGTCTTAATTGCTTAGCATCTTTCAAGCCCCCAAACACATGTTATTGTAATTAGACATTCAGCTAAATATTAGAGTAAATATGACTTTGGATAATGTCCTCTACTTTTACTCTGTAGGGAAATTTTAACTGCTTCCATTATGTGCTTGCTACTGCTCTCCCAAATTCCTGTCAAGAACATGAAACATCAATAACAAGTAATTACATTATCTTTATAACTACGTGAATGTGATTAATTAAAAGTCTATAAGCTAAAGAAATACCGTAATATTGGTCATGAAGATGCAAAGATTTGAGAGTAAATCTAAATAGACCACTTCAGATATACAAAAGCAACCCTAGCTGGTGGTGTGGAGATATTTAGTTTCATTTTATTTTAATGAGTTACATTTTTGTATCAACCTGTGCCAATTCCTTGGAGGAAAATATTTAAATCTTATGTTTCCTCTACCATATTAAATTATTTGTCAAATAACAATACTAAGCTCTCTACAAATCATAAAATTATTTTGCCTAAAATTTAAAATTTTATGGCATCCACACTACTATAAATTTGACCATTTTTACAAGTTTATGGGTAATTTATGCATATTTATGTATATATATATTTATGTATATATATATACATTAAATATCTCCCACAAAAGTTGATTTATAATTATTGTTTATTAAAAATGATTTATGACAATTGCTGGTGAATTGTAATTTAAAGTAGTTTAAAGAGACACCTGTAGAATGAGCATACAGTAAGTTTTGCTTTAGAAATATCTATGTGGGAATATTTTCAAAATAAAGCAGGCATAAGAACTCATATAAAGCATTCAATCTAGAGAAAAGTATGTAATAAATGTTTAATTGAAAAATATATTTTGCTATGCACGGTAGCATACTCCTGTTATCCCAGCACTAAGACTAAGGGAGGCAGAGGCAAGTGGATTTCTGTGAGTATATACAATAAAGTAACATCTCAAAATAACATTATTATTTAATTTTAGTATATTAATAAACTTTCATGTGGGAATCATTACATTTTCCTAATAAAATGAAGGAGCCAAGAGAGAGAAAAAGAGAAAAAAATTATAGCCACACTACATACACATAAATTGTGGAATAGTGTTACATTGATTATAAAATTTATTTATTAATGTTTGTATATTTACTATATATCAACAAAGTATATAATTTTGATTATATAATTTCACATTTCAATTAAACTACATCAAAATGTAAAATTAAAATAATGTAAATGACTCTTAAAGGCTCTTAGAACAACAAATGTATTTCTAATTTTTGTTATTTTAGGCAAAATATTTTAAATTTGAAGCATTTTTTGAGCAACTAATTTTTTTATTCTTTATTAATTGCACTTTATTTACTTTGTATCCCCCCTGTGGTTCCTTCCCTCCTCCAGTCATCCCAATCCCTCCCTTCCTCCACCCTCTGCATGCATGCCCCTCCCCAAGTCCACTGATAGGGGAGGTCTTCTTTTCTTTCCTTCTGATCCTAGTCAATTAGGTCTCATCAGGAGGGGCTGCAGTGTCTTCTTCTGTGGCCTGGTAATGCTGCTTCCCCCTCAGGGGGAGGTAATTAAAGAACAGGCCAATCAGTTCATGTCAGAGACAGTACCTGTTCCTACTACAATGGAACCCACTTGGATACTGAACTGCCAGGGGCTACATCTGTGCAGGGGTCTTAGGTTATCTCCATGCATGGTCCTTGGTTGGAGCATCAATCTCAAGAAAGAACCCTGTGCTCAGATTTTTTGGTTCTGTTGCTCTCCTTGTAGAGTTCCTGTCCTCTCCAAATCTTACTGTTTCCCACTTCTTTCATAAGATTCCCTGCACTTTGCCCTATGGTTTCCCATAAGTCTCAGCATCTGATTTGATAGTCTGCAGGGCAGAGCCTTTCAGAGGTCCTCTGTGTCAGGCTCCTGACTTGTTCCCTCTTTTCTCCTTCGTCTGATGTCCAGCCTCTTTGCCTTTCTGGATAGGAATTGGTGGGATCTGAAAAAGATCATCCTGAGTGAGCTATCCCAGAAGCAGAAAGATGCACACGGTATATACTCACTCATATAAACATATAATATAGGATAAACCTACTAAAATCTGTACACCTAAAGAAACTAATCATTGGTTTCCCATAGTAAGGGGAACAGGGACTATCTCTGACAGGAGCTCAATCTCAGGCTCTTTGACCACCCCCAAGGGAGGAGCAGTCCTGCTAGGCCACAGAGGAGGACTTTGCAGCCAGTCCTGAAGATACCTGATAAAACAGGGCCAGACGAAAGGGGAGGAGGTCCTCCTCAATCTGTGGACTTGGAAAGGGGCAAGGAGAAGCTGAGGAAGGGAGGGTGGAATTGGGAGGGAATAAGGGAGCAGGATACATCTGGGATACAGAGCTAATAAAAAGCAAGTAATGATAATGAAAAAAAGAGGTAAACAATAAAAAAAAAAAGAAAGAAAAAACTAATCAAGAGGGAGGACTCTTGCTAAAATGAAGCATTTTTTTTTTTAAACTAGCTAAATGGATTGTGGCCAGAGGCTATAGATGGTACCTCCTGTTTCTTGTCAGTAAATATTCATTCACTCATAGTGTGCCAAGATACAATGTATGGAGAAATGTTCAGAAGCCTTACAGGAAAACATTGAAGATAGTATTCATCAGTTGGCAATGTCCATAAAAATGTTATGGTTTGATTTGAATGGATAGCAATTGTCATTCTCCATCTATAATCCATCCAGACAGGCCTGATGAGACCTGACAGGCTAGATAATAAGGGAGGAGGACCTCCCCTATCAGACTAAGGATAGGACATGGGGGGCAGAGGGAAGAAGGGTGCGAACAGAAGGAGATGAGGGAGAGGACCACAGCTGGGAAATAAAGTAAATAAATTGCATTTAATAATAATAATAGTAATAATTTTTTAAAAAGAAAAACAAGATAGCCTTACAGTTGGCCTTGTTCATGTTTTGAGACTCATTCTGATGTTTTAAATGTCTTTGCCGAATGCCTATGTTTTATAATAACACTCAAAAATTATTTATCCTGCAAAATCAATGAAGAAAAATGTGAAGAATTTTATAAACTCTTTGTGATTTTATAACATCTTATAGATGTTATCGTTAGTAAAATTGTGCTAATTAGTTATGAAAACTGGCGGCATTGGAGATATTGAGAAAACGATGCCTCTAGTGTTTAATTCTTGATCAGGTCTCTCAAAGCAAATACATTTGGCATGAGGATTTTGATTGCAGATATTTCAAATTTTACTCTGGTGAGGTTTCTGAAATGACGTTTGTATAGTTTTAGCTGGAGTCTCTCAAAGTTGCAAAGATCATGCATAAAGGACTTGGGAAACGTAAAACAGCAGGCATAAAGGCTTTTCAGGTAGTGTGACTACACAATGTAATGAACCATATGTGTTTTGAAAGTTGATATTGTAGTGATAGTTGTGCCTCAAAACCACCACAAGAAAAATAACATTTTAAAATATTGCATTATGTGCTGACAACAATGAACTATATTTATGAAAATATCTTGACCATGTCTACCTTATTTTATAACACAAATTTTAAGAATGGCAAAATCAATTTCTTGTTCTCTGTTTTGATAGATGAAACACTGTGAAAGTAACACTTATTTATCTTTTTGTAATTGACATCTTAGAGCTTTACTGACTCTGTATACTAACATAGGCCTTGTCATGGATGCTTCCAGCACCCATAAAATCTTACCTAGGCCTTGAATGTTTACAGCCTCTGAGACTTACTGCTGAATAGGCTCACCATTTCTAGCTCTTTCTGAATTCTGGCTGGCTGGTTCAAATCAGCTTTTCTGGCTCAAGTCCTCTATGAGCTAATTGATTCAAACTGTATTATTTCAGCTTCTGGGTGAATTTCTGTGCTTGGCCTCAATCCAGCCATAGTTATCTATTGTAATCTTCTGACTCCTCTCATTCTCTGGCCCATTTTGTCTTCACTTGTCTAGACTGTTTGCTCTTCAGCCTGTCTCTGTAAAACTCTCCCAGTAAAATGCTGCCTTCTTCATCTCATTGACGGCTGTTGGAGCTACCACCAGGGCATTAGCCATGAGTCATACTGGGCAGACTGCTCAGACCCTGAATAATCATTTAGCCAATGTAGCTCATGCCTTAGTTGTACATAAAGGAATTAATGCTCAACTAAAAGGAAGCTTGATGGTGTTCAATCAGAGGATTGACCTCTTGCAGGAGCAAATTGATACCCTATGGCAAATCGCTCAACCTGGCTGTCAATGAAAGTATGCTGGACTTTGTGTCACTAGCATACAACATGAGAATTTCTCCTGCGCTGCAAATCTGTCTAAACAATTGTCGAGCTATATTTTAGGTAATTGGACTGGAGAATTCGATACTACGATGGAGCAGCTGAGAGTGACCATTGTCACAGTAAATTCTACCAGAGTGGACGCAGGACTAGCCACAGGATTATCAACATGGATTGCTGCAGCCATGAATCATCTGAAGGAATGGGCGGGCATGGGAGTGTTAGCAGGCCTTCTGGTGTTGGTCTCCTTGGTTTGCCTGTGGTATATATGCAAGATTAGAGTCTCACAACAGTGTGATGCAGCCATGATCATTCAGGTCTTTACAGCCATTGAAGCAGGACATTCTCCCCAAGCATGGTTGGATACCATAAAAAGCTAAAATGTTACGCTCAGGATACGAGGCTAAGCACTGCACTCAGGGTCAGCCGCTTTGGACCCAGAGAAGAGCATGTCTGATTGCATGCGGGTTGATGCCCCAGGTCCCGCCTCTGAGAAAAAGGTATCAGACGGGTCTGATGCTCTTTGGGTGGATGACACCTAAATGTCATCTGTACAAAGTCCCAATTTATTTCTAATATCAGAGATCAGACCTCTACTCTTGCCTGATGCGTCTAAAACAAAAAGGGGGAACTGTAGAGAGCCGCGGAATGCTATGCCTTAAAGATGGAGCTGGTTTCCGCCTTCCACCTTCCCGATGGTGAGTGCTCTCTGTCACGAACAACTCCACATTTGGCTAAGGCCGAGGATCTGGCTTGCTTCCATGTATGTGGACCTATCTGCATTGGCATGAAATGCAACCGTGGCACGCCTGGGTTGGCTACCCAGAGGCTATTTAAGCTGTGGGCTGGCTTTCCCCGGGGTCCGAGGATTGTTCAATGTTCCTGAATAAACTGCATTGAAAAAAAAAAAAGTAAAAAAAAAAAAAAAAAAAAAAAAAAAAAAAAAAAAGAGCTGGGGAAAAAACTGTAATAAATAAATATGTAAATATAATTAAATTTAAAAAAAAATGCTGCCTTCTCTTCCTCCTCCTCCACTTTTCTCTTTTTCTCCTTCCTCTCTCACTCTCTCTCTCTTTCTATCTCTCTCCCTCTCCCAGCTCCTCCCACAAGTAGCTTCTTTATTCTCACTGTTCTTGTGAGAATTGAGCACAACCTACTCTGCCAAACATTTCTCTGATTTGGCATTTTTGTCTGCCTCTCAATTAAACAGCACTTGCAAATACGGGTACTTACTTCTACAGACTAATTTTACCTTCATTGTTTGAGATTAATGGCTTCTGCCTGGGGTGTGTCTGCATGCCAACTGGATCACAAAGATGGAGAAGGTTTTGGGATGTGATCAAAGCAGCTAAGTTGCTATGTTAAAATTCCTCTACACCATATAAAATATGCAGTTAGAGTTTGTTTTTGTTGCTGCTGTCACTGCTGTGGTAAAACACTACCAGCAAAAACAGCATGCGAAGAATATGTTTATTAACTCTTACAGGTTACAGGAAGACATCAAGGGAAGACAGGAAAAGGGCTCTAGGAAAAAATACCTGGGATCAGACTCTGCAGTAGAGGCCTTGGAGCAAATCTTCTTACTTATTTGCCCCATATGTGTTGCTGAGCCTGTTTTTTTTATACAGCCCAAGACCTTCCACATTTTCTCCATGGATTTCCCCTCTCTCCAGAAGACAATAGCTTGTATCAACGTGACAAAAAAAAAATCAAGGAAATTTAACCAGCAGACATATTTTCATAAATATAATGGTGCAACAGTTATGGTAGGTTGACATCAGTAAGTGCCTCTGCACCCTCAAACCTCTCTCAGGACTGTTTAAAATATGTGTGCCTTCTTTCCTCAAATGCTTAAAGTTGAATCTAAGTAGAGAACATGAGGTACAGTTGCTTTTACATGTTTGTGTAAGATTTTAAGCTCATTAAAAATACATCTCTGATTTTACTATATAGTCCTAGGAAGACATATTTGCATTTTTAAAATTCAGAAACAGAATGTTTCCACATGAGTGTAAGATATAATGATGTGTTTACTAAAGCCTATCAGTCTGTTGTTTATTGTACATACATTATCTTACTTGACATAATTGACTGAATTATATATCAACAAATAATGCATATCCCCTTCCTAAAATGAAGTAGCCTATATGAGTAAGGATGATATGAGAGGCTAACATAAATTCAGAACTATAGAGTCTGACAGAAGGTCATTATACTTAAATTGTTTTTATGGAGATGTGATCATATGTAGACAAAGCTGGCCTTAAACTCACTATATAGCTGTGGATGATACAAAATCCTGACCCTGCTGCCTTCACATTTACTGTGCTGGTATTCTTCAGAGGTACCACAACTTTTTATTTAATTATTGCTGAGGTCAGTCCCGGGCCTGCATGCCTCCTGAGCAAGTACCATTATCACAAACCACAAATGCAGAATAAGGGCCAGGAAATAAGGCTCAGTTGATATATGAACAATTGCTGCTATAACAGAGGACCATGGTTCTTCTGTTTTTATTTGCAAAGCTTTTATTTCTTCCCTTATTTTGAATTTTTAAAAGTAGTATACACAGTGTTAGTTTTCATAAGTACATTGTTAGGATAAAAGTACTTTTTGTATATTTATTTTTCATTTTTCCCTTTCTTTACCCATTCCTTGCCCAAATTTCTTCTACCCTTACCATTAACATATGTACATATATATATATATATACCTATACACTTATTTCTTTGTATATATATATATGTATATATAAGTGTGTATTTCATATAAAATCTAATATGTACATATTTAAATATATAGTCACATAATCTTATATGTGCTTGTAATGTTATTATCTAATATTAATTGTTTAATTTTTAAATATAAAATATCAAAATTTCAATTTCTGGACCAACTCCAACATCACCTTTAGACATAATGCTGTCTTACAATTGTGTTTCTTTAATGCCTCTACTTGATATAGTATCTGCCTGACTTGTACTAGGCTCAGTTGCAGGATTTCTCCTCATTACAGTAGTCAAATTTCCTATCCTTAATTAACAGGAAGATATGACAGTTTTGTGTTTGCAACTGTACATATATTTCTATGTACTCATGCAAACACAAAACTGTCAAATCTTTCTATTGAAATATACGTTATGTGATAGTTTTGTATAAAACAAATTCGAAAAGCTGCAAGTTGCAAGGTCTATAATTCATAAAAATGTTATTTATCATCTATTACTATAATAATGACACAAATATCAAAAAGAATCTAAGAAATGCAATTTTATTCGAAAGCACATATTATTTGTCAGTTGTTTTCAAAATGTATGACAACAGAGATTTTTGGAAAAGCCTTAGGTGATGGCCAGATTTATTGAGAATTTATAAGGCCATGACAGCTGAAACTTTCTACTAAACCAAAACCTGTGTAATCATCAGCTTTTTGTTTTGAGAATCCAAAAGGTTCAAATAAACTCTGTATTGAATGTGTGCGTAATAAGGTCATACACAGAGATTTGAAATTTCCTATCTTTTAAAGGTGTGGATGACATATATTAAATTTGCTGTAGAACAGAGCATCATAGGATTAGGATAACAAAACTTCATTCATTTGAAAATAATTACTGCCTCCCAATAGTAATTAAAAACATAAAATATGCCTTTTATATTAGAATTAATCCTAGTCTAATAATCAGGAAATATTATGTTTTCTTATGCAAATAAAATAAAAATGTTACAACCATATTTATGAATCTTTACATATATATATATTACAATTATATTAATGATACTCAGCGTGAATTATACAATATTGAAAGATAAAACTTATAGACATAAAAGCAAATAAACAGAAATCAAGAAATGTAAAGAATAGCAAGAGAAATTCTTGCTTTCTTTAATGACTTGAATGTAATACTTATTCTTCATCTTTCTGGAAATCATTGTGATGTCAGTAAAAGAGAATAATTAATTCTGGACATGTTTTGTGATTACTTTAGGGAGTTTCAACAAATATTTTCAGAGTAATTCCTCCTTTGTCGTGAAGAAAAAACACTGAGGTTTCACAATGCAAGACAGCTGCTTTTTAGGGGTGTCTGTAGGTCTTCCTAATATGTACTACAGTTCAGTCCATCGAGTGCACAGTGAGCTATGGAGGGTAAAAAGCACCCAAGTTTACGCAGAAAAAACATCTTTGTTCACTCTCTTTCTTTTCTAGAGAAAACAAAATTTCCTTAGAATAAAGGTGGTGAAAATTGCAAAGCAGCAAGAAACTGTCATAAGTTGGGAATGCAAAAGATAATAAAACTATATTTAAGGGAATGAGTTTTTATTTGATTTCCAATATTCATAAGACATTCCAAAGAAATAATGTTTAGATTTTTGAAATGTAAATGAGGTCTGCAGAAATAAGAATGAAAAGCACCTATAAATTAAATAATTTAGGTGATGTGTGACAAGGTATTGAAGTAACACTGTTGTGTAATGTAAGTTGGAAGTGTAGCGAGGAAAGGAATTCTTGGATATTTATATTTTGTTATGGGCTATTATAGGCTATTATAGGCAATTACAGAAACCAGATTTGTAAGAACATAAAATATTAATATTCTTAGGTATGCTGCACTTGTGTCTTCACATTTCTAGCTTGTGTAGAGCTCCTGACTGTTCATAAAGCGAATTCTGTGGGAAACTGCCATTGTAGGAGGCCCTGAAGACCAAGGGCAGGAGTTTTACTATTATTTGTTCCTGTGTTCATAAAGAAACTAAGTTGGGTCTGTGTGCTTAGGTCTTTCACAGCTAGGTATAATGACTTTCTGGCTTAAGAAACAGCAATAAAAAGACTCCAGGCTCTGGGTACATTTTTCTTTTGTGGATACATTTTTAAAATTTTAAATAGAATTACATACTTCCTTCCACTTCCCTCATATCCCTCCGGTCCACCCCACATCCCTTTCTTACAACTTTTCCAAGGTCACACACTTACTCTCAATTTGATACTTTTTTTCACTATTATTGTTAAATATGTAATATAATGTAAATATATATTTATATGTCATATAAATATATACGATAAATATAAATATATTATATCTTTATATATCATATAAATATATATTTATATTTTTGTTTTATATAATATATATAAAATATTATATATTTTATTTTGTTTTTGTTGTTGGTGTGTGTATATGGTTTCAAACTTCATCTCTTTGTAATAGGAAGCTGATCCCTTGAAGAGGGTAATTTTTACCTTTAATCTTCATTGATTGCATACACATATTCTCCTCCTTACAGAGCATCTACTAACTAGAAAACAGCATGGGGACTCGTTTGTGCTCCTATATCTTTACTGGAGTTCATTCAGTAGAGTGAATTGTTTGTTCCCCTTTGAACTTTCTTTTTTAATTAAATTTTTATTTTTTATATTAATTACAGTTTATTTAGCTTGTATCCCAGCTGTAGCACCCTTCTTCATTCCCTTCATTTTAATTTTTATTAATTACAATTTATTCACTTAGTATCCCCCCTGTAGCTCCTTCCCCCCTCCCCTCCCAATCCCACCCTCCCTTTCCCTTATGCACCCATGCCCCTCCCCCAGTCCACTGATAGGGGTGGTCTTCCTCCCCTTCCTTCTTGTGACACAACTATACAATAGAATATTACTCAGTAATAAAAAAAATAAAAACAAGGAAATCATGAAATTTGCAGGTAAATGGTAGCAACTGGGAAAGATCATCCTGAGTGAGGTATCCCAGAAGCAGAAAGCACACTCATAAGTGGACATAAGACACACACATATATGTGTGTGTCTAATATATATATATATATATATATATATATATATATATATGATAAACATACTAAAATCTGTACGCCTAAAGAAGCTGAGCTAGAAGGAGGACTCTGGGTAAGATGATCAATCCCCATTCAGAAAGGCAAAGAGGATGGACATCCAAGAAAATTCTTAACCACTCATTCAAACATCTTGGAACACATCTTGGCATCAATATAGCCCACACTAGTTCCAAATGTATGTGTAATAATCAAGCTATATCCTTAAAGTGAGCCTTTAGAGAGAAGCCTTTATTTAGTATTTTTCTCTGTGATTTTTATATCTTTTGACATTATAATTATTAAATTTCAGTAATCCTCCTTCCACTTTATTTTTCTATAACCTCTCTGAATATGTATCTCCCTGATCTCCTTCAAATTAATGGTCTCTTTTTCACTATGATTTTGGGGAAAAATATATATGTATACATGCCTCCTGTACTTTTCCCCATTCAGATTGGTATGTCCATTGGTATCATTCTTGTTCAGCTCGTGCTGGTGATACTTTATTAGTGTAATCTCTGATATTAATAGGAGACACAATCTCAAAGCCAAGTTCTTGATCCTTGGTTTTTTTTAAAACATTCCACCCCCTTTCCCACAATGCTCCTAGATCCTTAGGTGAAAGAGTGTTTTCTAAATGTATTCATTGGAGCAGGATTTCACAATTTTGCATTTTGACTGACTGATTTTCTTTAGTGGCCTATGTCTGCTGCAAAGGTATTTTCTCCAGTAAGTGTTGAAGACTACATTGATCTCAGGGTATAAGGGAAAATATTTATAGAATATTGTTGGTAGTTTTATCAGTTAATAAGTTAGAGGTTATAGATACTCTTCAATAAGCTTGAATTTACTAGCAAAGAATTGTTGGCTAGGTTTGTGATAGCTGGAAATCAGGCATGGCTTCCCTCTTGTTGGTTTTGTCTTAGATACCCTTAGAGAACTTTTGGTTACCTCCAAGTTATGTGTGCTACTACTGCATCCTTAGGCTTATCCTGACATGTAGGTAATTGAGGTGGTGCATAGGCATAATATTTGGGAAGGACTGTTGATTGCCTCTCTACTTTGGAAGCTCTCATGGTGCCTCCTTGTACCAAACAAGTCCTCAGGGAGTGTCATTCAGGTCAGATCCAGCTCAGTAATGTCTGTTAACTGTTTTTGAACTGCAATGTGTCTTTAGCAATGGGAGATTTCCTTCAATTTCTAAGGGCTAACAAAGAGAAATAGCAAAAAAGATTTGTTTGGGGAGTTTCTTGTGTCACCCCTGCCATCAATTCAAAGGAGGGTTCTCCAAGGAGCCATTTCACCTATTGTCAACCTTTTAATTTTTGATGGATAAATTAACTTATTTCTAATTGAAGGATCATTGGAAATTTGTGCCCTTTGGAAGATTCATAATTTATAGTTGTTTACAAATACTGAGAAAAATAAATGCTAGCTAGCTCTTAAAATAAATAAACGAGCAAAAAGAAGAGTGGGAGTGAGGAACAGAGAAACAGAGCAAGTAGAGGAAATATTTAATGGGAGAGTGGTAGATACATTGCTGTCTGGCAACCAAGAATTTCCTTCATGTTTCACATGGCTTGTATTCACTGGAAAAAATCTAGACATTCTGTTTCACACATTAAGTGGCTTTATTTATTATGGTATTACTATTTTTGTTCTGTCAGATATATTGCTTTTCTTAAGCACTTGATGGGTTAGGACACTTTAGACTTTGTACTTAGCCTGAAGATCATCTGACTTCTTAATGTTGTAGTGCAGTATAAATGCTTTATATCAATTCATCAAGTTGCATCAGGTCTGAGCATGTCCTCTTCCACTGTGGCCTGGCAAGGCAGTCCCACGAGGGGCAAGTGATAAAAAAGCGGGCAACTGAGTATTGGTCCTATGCAGTCCCCACTTCCCTTACTAGAGGACCCACATGAAAACTAAGCTCTCTATCTGCTACATATTTTTAGGTGGGCTATGTCCAGTTCCTGCATGGTCTTTTGTTGATGTTTCAGTCTCATGATGCCACTATGGGTGATGGCTACTTGACATTGCTGGTCTTCTTCTGGAACTCCTGTCACCTCCAGGCCCTTTTCTCTTTTCTCCCACTTTTCCACAAGACCCCCTAAGCATAGAACAATGTTTAACTGTGAATCTCAGCAACTGTTTTGAGGTGCCACTGAGTAACTCCTCTCAGAAGACAACCCTTATAGGCTCCTGTCTGCGGGTTTAGCAGAGTATTTTTCACAGTGTCAGAGACTGGCACTCTCAAATAGGGTGGATGTTTGGTTGGACCAGGCATTGGTTCGGCATTCCCTCAGATTCTGTCCTGCATTCTCTATCTTTATCCCTTTGTGTCTTATAGGCAGGATGATCTTTGTGTTTAAGTATTTGTGGGTGGCCTGGTGATCCCATCCATCCCTCTATTTGGATACTAGTCTAGTTGGAGGGTATCCTCTCTATGGCCTCTGCTAGGAGTTTCTGATTGAGTACCCCTCATATCTTCCAAGAAGCCTACCCTGACTTAGGTATGCAGCTTATCAAACAGGTACCCCCACATTAAGTTTTTATTTTCTCTATAGGCCTTTCATCATCTTGTCCTCACTCTCCCCAGGTCTGAACTCCACCCTCTTAAATCTCTGCCTTCCCATCATGTTCCCTTTCTTTTGCCATTACCTTTGTTTATTCTATCTCCACTTCCACGTGAAATTTGGGCATCCTTCCTTGGATCATCCATGATATTTTGCTTCTATGGGTCCTTGCCTTGTAGTATGCTTATCCTGTATTATATGGCTAAAAGCCACTTATAAGTGAGTACATACCATGTGTGAATTTCTGCATCTGGGTTACCTCACTCTCAGCATGATTTTTCTAGTTTCACACATTTGCCTGAAGATTTAATGGTTTCTTTGTCTATTATTATTATTATTATTATTATTATTCAGGTTGTCGTCCCTTCCCTCATCTCCTTCTAGTTCTACCCTCCCTCCATCTTCCTCCTCTGTCAACTTCCCAGGTCCATTGATAGTGGAAGCCTACTCCCTCACTGTCTGACCCAAGTCTATCAGAACCCATCAGGACTACCTGGATCCTCTTTCTCTGTTTGCTGGCTAGCTTGCCCCACAAAGGAGAAGTGAGTAAGGAGCAGGCAAATGAGTTAATGTCAGAGACTGTCTCTTCTCTTCTTACTATGAAACCCATATGGAGGCTGAGCTGTCTATGGGCTACATCTGTGCAGGGGGTCTAGTTGCTCCACAAGTATAGTCTTTAGTTGATGCACTACCATGTGGAACCTGCTTTTTAATTCTTTATTTATTTAGGTGTTTTTTGTTTGTTTGTTTGTTTATTGCCTTTGTTAGTCTCCTTGTGTGGCTCCTGTCCCATTCAGGTGCTTTTATATATATCCCTTCTTCCAAAAGACTCTTTGCAATATTTCCAGAGTTTGGCTGTGGATCTCTGCATCTGCTTTGATCCCCTGCTGGTTGGAGTCTTTAAGAGGACATCTGTGGTAGGCTATAGTCCAGTTCCCTCTCTTCAACTGTTTCTGATGTCTATCCAGTTTTCCCTTCTGAATGAGAATTCAGCATCTTTGCTAGGGTACTCTTTGTTGTTTAAGTTCTTTAGGTCTGTAGATTTTAGTATGTTTTTCCTATATAATATGGCTAATATCCACCTATAAGTGAGCATATACCATATATGTCTCTCCTTATGGGATACCTCACTCAACATTTTTGAGATCCCATCTCACACATATCTGAATGGTTAAGATGAAAAACTCAAGTGACAACACTTGTGGGAGAGGATATGGAGAAAGGAAACTCTCTTCCTTGTTGATGGTAATGTAAACTTGCACAACCACTTTAAAAATCAAAATCTCAGAAAATAGAGAACAGTGCTAAATCAAGGCCTAGATATACCACTCGTGGGCACACACAAGGAGACTAGCAAAGACAAGAAACAAACAAACAAACAAACAAACACATAAAGATGCTCAACCATAAAACTAGGTCAACTGATATTTGGTCAACTGTGTTCGTAGCACTTTATTTGTAATAGTTAGAATATGGAAACAACCTAGATGTCCCTCAAAAGAAGAAAGGATTTAGAAATTGTGGTACATTTACACAATGGAATATTGCTCAGCTATTAAAAAACAAAGAAATCATTAAATTTACAGATAAATGGATGGAAATAGAAAAGATTATCCTGAGTGTGGTTTCTTTGTCTTTAGTCATATTCCATTGTGTAAATGTGGCACAATTTCTTTATCCATCTTTCTGTTGAGGGGCATCTGGCTATCATAAATAAATCTGCTATGATCCAAATCAGGAACAGGGCAGGAACCTACCCCAGAGTGCCTCTGAAAGACTCCACCCAGCAGAGTATCAAAGCAGATGCTGAGGGTTATAACCAAACTTTGGTCAGAGTGCATGGAATCATATGAAAGAAGGGAGAGCTAGAAAGACCTAGAGGGGACAGGAGCTCCACAAGGAGAGCAACATAAACAAAAAAATCTGGGCACAGGTGTCTTTTCTGAGACTGATATTCCAACCAAGGACCATTCATGCAGTAATCTAGAACTCCTGCAGAGATATAGCCCATGGCAGCCAAATATCCAAGAGGATTTCCTAGTAAGGGGAAGAGGACTGTCTCTGATGTGAACTCAGTGGTTGGCCCTTTGATCATCTTCCCCTGAAGTGGGGAGGGGGAGCACCCTTACTAGGCCACAGAGGAAGAAAATGCAGCCAGTCCTGATGAGACCTGATAGGTTAGGGTCAGATGGAAGGGAAGGAGGACCTCTGCTATCAGTGTACAGAGGGAAAGGCATGGTAAGACAAGAGGGAGGGAGGGAGGGCAGGATTGGAAGGGAGTGAGGGAAGGGGCTACAGCTGGGATGCAAAGTGAATAAATCATAATAAATAGAAAAATGTAAAAACAAACAAACAACAACAAAAAAACACACAAAAAACAAAACAAACAACAACAAAAAAAAAAGGCAGGGAAGAGAAAGGGACCTGGAGTTAAGAAAAGCTATGCAAGAGATCAACAGAGCCAATTAGCCAAGGATCAAGGAACTTGCTGAGACTGAAGCACCAGCCAAGTGTCATGAATGAATTGGACTTAGGCCTCCTACAAAGATGTAGCAGGTGAGTTGTTTAGGCTTCATGAGGATCCTCTAGTAAGGGAAGTGGGGATGCATACAGCAGGGACTTACTTGCCAATTTTTGGTCATTTCTTCTTGGCAGGAATGTCCAGATCATAGGGGGAGAGGACATGCTCAGTCCTGATTCAACATCTTTGTAAGCTAGAATGGATGGGAAAGGGAACTCTCTTTTTCTAGAAAAAAAGGGAGAGGGGATGGGAGATGGTGGTGGTTGCAACTGGGAGGAGAGGGGTGATTGGGGTACAATAGGGATGTAAAGTGAATAAAAATAAATAAACAAGTCTTATTTTGTTTTAAAGGAATACTTTCAAAAGAGTTTTGGAGCAGTAATGATGGTTTTGTTTTATTATCACGTTTGATTTACCAGCTCCAGCCTACAATGATCGGTTCACCCAATGAAGGCAATACTTCATGTCAAAGGAAAATTAGAAAAGTAAATAAATGCTTTACCCCAAACTAAGGTCTTTTCTTTGCAAGTATTTCCATTGTCTCACACATTATTTGTAAAGTAGCTAGAGCAGCTTTCAACTTCCTTTTCTTATGTGTCTCTCACTTGGTTCTTCAGTTCTTTATTGTTTGTTTTGCTGATTGTTTATTTTTTTATTACACTTAATAACCAGAAATCAATAAGGAGGATGTTACAAGTTGCAAAGTTAGCTTTGAAGGTAAAATACTAATCTAGCAAGCCAGAATAGGGATCTTTGGTTTTTGATCACCCATATAAAAAAGTGAAGTGGGCATGCAGCTCTGTTTGTAATTCTAGAACTATGGGCTCAGGCTAAAACAACTTTACTGGCTAGACTAGTGAATCAGTGACCTCTAAGTTCAGAGGAAAGAATCCTTTTCAATTTACCAGGTGGAAAGTGGTTGAGAAAAATAATTTGAGCTTTGGATCCACATAAGAAGACTCACACTCATATGCACACACACAAAAATGACAATATCATGTTTTTGTTAAACATCACATGTAGATGTATGGCGTTTATAATTGAAACAATATTAAATATGTTTATAAACAATATATTTATATATTAATTAATGGGTGATTTTAGGAATCATTAAACAGAGACCTGACATTAGGTTTTTATTAGAGACAAATTTTGAGTGTTACAATTTGTTACCAAGTAGAATATTCCCTTTACTTCATTTGGCAGAATATTTCTCTGTCAAATGAAGAGGCAGAACTATTGTATTCAAGGCCTACATAACATAATATGGGAGTAAGTATAAATTGTTCAAGGATTACATTCAAGTTCAGAAATAGGAGGCTACCACTGGCATCTGGACACTGATATGGCAGATAATCAGTCCCTGAGGTGAAGAGGTTCCTGGAGAAAATGCTTGAATTCTGCTCAACTTAGGGCATATTGCTAATGTTGTCCTAAAATGAAAATCCCTGTAATATAGAATTTGTCCCATTAGATTGAGGCTCTCAAAGAAGGAATGCCTATGGTTCTTGCTAAAGTTTTGAATGGATACATGTAAGAATTATATGAACAGTTTAAATCAGATTTACCAAATTCTGAACCTTATAAGCAAGGAAGCACATGATTAAAAAAAATATCAGAAGGATCATTGTAAATTCATTCCTAACTGGTCTACATTTTAAATTCAAGGCCAACTACACAGAAAGATCTTATCTCAAAATAAATAATACAAAAACAGAGAGATGTAAATAATTTTCCATAACAGTAAACAACAAGAACAACAACAAAATACACACAAAGAAGTGATGAGTAAACTGGGTACCTGAGTTCCTCATTTAAAATAAAGGACACGTTTTCATATAATCTAAGTGTGATGTGGTATTAATATTTGATTATGTAACAGATAAATTGACATTGGGAATTCAAAATCCTTTAGGTTGCCATCACTGTTCACCACTGAATCAGAAGGGTGACTATTTTGAAATCTCTTTAGTTTATTAAGCTGCTTTAAAGCCAAATATTATCCTATGGATAGACACAAATTTCATCAGCTATATACACTGTTAAACAGGATATTTTCAGGCTTTAGAGATGAATAAGCGCTAAGAGCACTTGAGGCTCTTGTAAAAGACACTGGCTCAGTTCAAAGAATAAATATTTATATCATGGTTAATACCTATTCATAATTCCAGTCCAGGGGATCCAACGACCACTGCTACTTGGATGGGCACTGGGCATGTGTGTGGTGCAGACCTGTACATGCAAGCAAAACAATCACAGTCATAAAATTAAATACACGTGAACATTTTTTCAAGACGTTATCTAATAAGTCCACGTTCCTCAATATATATGTTTCCATGTTCACATAAAATTGAGTAATGGATTACACAAACAGCTTCATTTATGCACTGGTAACGTCTGACCTCATCTGTTTACATGATATGATTCCCTTTTGTATATTAACCAAAACTTTCTTTGAAGGATCTAGCTAAAGACATTAATTTGAAAGGAAGCAGGAAAACTTCAGAAATGAAAAAGGCAGTTAAAGATACTCATGAGGATGAATCTTTTGAATAATAAGAGAAAACCTGTATGGCATGAGAAAACATCCTAAGGAGAGACAGACTTGAGAAAAATCACTGTATTTTGATCACATTATTTAATAAATGCTCATTAAAGATATTTAATATTAGTATAATGTGTGGGATTAACTTGTAGAAACCCTTATATTAGGTATAAAGCGCTAGAAAAATATTCAAATGATCTATTTAAACACACTTAATTAATTTTTCATATTCCTTACTTAAGATGGCTGAATAAAATTAAGAATGGCACATTAACTTTGCCATCATTTTCACTTTAGCAGAACAAATTTCCAAGTGTTTTTCCTTCCAAAGGGAAAAATGACCCATGTTCAACTCAAAGTTTCCATTTTCTTTGCATGAATATTTTTAATTTTTTCTTTTTTATTATTATCATTTATTACAATGTATTCATTTGTATCTCGGCTGTGGCCCCCTCCCTTGTCTCCTCTCAATCCCACCCTCCCTCCTCCTTCTCCTCCTCTGCCCTTCCCATAGTCCACTGATAGGGGGGTTTTCCTCCCCTTCCATCTGACCCTAGCCTATCCAGTCTCATCAGGACTAGCTGCATTGTCTTCCTCTGTGGCCAGGCAAGAACATTTTTAATATTTTCTTTTTCTTTTTCTACTGTGTCACAATGTTTTTTCATTATTGTTTATAATAAAATATTTTCATTATTTTCATGTTTACTCATATTCTTTTTTTTCTTTTAAATGTGAGATAAATTGTTTAAGCATTCAAAGAAGTCTTTAAGGCTGCTAATGCTCAAGAATTCAATTTTACAATAAGCTGCAAGTGTATTACTGAAAGCATATTATAACTTAAAATTTTCTACTATGTATGCAAAGGAAACTTCCCACTTAGCAATTTCATAATTTGTGCATGATATCTGTAATATCTCATTCTATACTCTTTAAAGGTGTGACTATTTCATCATGTGTGTAGCATAAAAATATTTCACTAATAATGCCTTTTGTCAGGTAATGGTAGCTTTTAGAAAACCTGCTGAAAGGCAATAATATTTGCAATAGAGCTTGAAAATGAATAGGGATTAGGCCAATTTTGTAGTGTAGCAACACTCTGCTAACTGGGAGTCACTTGGCAATTTCCATTACTGGCAGAAGAGATGATTTGTATGGAAATGATCAGGACTTCAGAATAAGAAAAATGTGGAAAAGTAGGTCATACATTAAGGAGGAATTACTTGAAACTCTGAAGTTCAACACTCTAAACGTTTTGGAAAATAATTGCTGTCAATAGAAATACTTGTAGTATTATAGTTCTTAAATAACAGTATCATGAGTCTCTGAATTTGATTTAATTCTCATGTGTAATTCCCATAAATGTGAATGAGAAACTAATTTTAGCATTATGTTTCTCATATTCTCCCTCATAAGGAATAAGGATACTTTCAGCGGGAATCCCGTTTTATGTATATATGTCCACATAAACTGCAATTTAGTTGAAACAATGCTGGGACTGTGTGGAGCATCACTTCATGATGGAGAAACTTCCTTGTACTGAAACACTAGTGATAGGTGCAATGCTGAAGCACAGAACACACACACACACACACACACACACACACACACACACACACACACATGAAAAAGCTAGTCCAACTATGATGCCACTGGGCATGATAATTCAGTGGTTACACTGTGCTGCTAGGAGTTTCTCACAGAACAAAAGTTTCTGTGGGATCTGAACATACTGCTATGCTAAGATCATTTGTGTATTTTAAATGCGTACAATAACAGGAAAGGAATAACGGTTGTATGTGATGAGGTTCTAAATAAAATAAAACACAAAATTAGCAACTATTGATAAATGCAAAACCATGTGTGCCCTTGCACTTGTGTTGCTTTATGATCTTTAGCACCTTTTGTCTTGGAAAAAAAAAAGCATGTCTTAACACATATAAAGAATAATGAATAGTCAAGAGCAGAATGACAAAAATCAATTGAGCATATTTAGAATAAGAGGTTAAACAAATGTTAAAAGAAACAAGAGTGGCAATATTTTTAAATGATTTATTTATTTAATTGTATGTGTAACTCAGGTTGTCTGCATGAGTTATTCAGTATCATGTACATACATGACCATGTGAAGGCCAGACGTCAGCATGGTTCTCATGGAACTGGAGATGCAAATGGTTGTTGAATACAAACGGATACTAGGAATCAAACCTAGGTCCTTGTGAGAACAGCAAGTATAATTAATTCCTAAGTCATCCCTCTAATTCCCACAAAGGAAGTATTTTTTTTTCTGGTTTAGATATTTGTAAATCTGTGTACAGAACACAGTTCTTCCTACTATGTGACATTAAAACTGAAGTCAAGTATTTATGCAGGGGATATATTTATGTTTCTGATTATTCTGTAACTCTAATATTTAAAATAAATATTAATTTCATACAAAAATTTCACAATGATAATTGACATGCTCTTCACAATTTGTGGAATTATAGATGTAAGCTGTAACTTAAAAATTGTTGAATATGCATGCATATATAAAGTGTGGTGCTGCTGTGAGCAATTAATGAATGAATCCACTAGAAAATACTTCATTTCACTATTAAAATCGTAGTAATTTAAATGACTCAGTATATCCAAAACATGCAAATTTGTCACTCATAAATTCTAAGACATTCCTTTACCAGTTGAATAAAACTACTTACATATGTCTACCAAGATTAAAATAGACATTCTATTATATCTAAAAAAGACTCATGTATGCAAATACATTGTTATTGAATAAAATTGTCACACTATATCAAATTAAAAATAAGTTTTTCTGGAAAAGGTCATTCTGAGTGAGGTATCCCAGAAGCAGAAAGACACACAGGGTACCTACTCACACATAAGTGCATATTAGACATATAATATAGGATAAACATACTAAAATCTGTGCACCTACGAAAGCTAATCAGGAAGGAGGACTCTGGCTAAGATGCTCAATCCCCATTCAGAAAGGCAAAGAGGATGGACATCAGAAGAAGGAGAAAACAGGGAACAGGACAGGAAAGTTCCACAGAGGGCCTCTGAAAGGGTCTGCCCTGTAGGGTGCTGAGACTCATAGCCAAACTTTGGGCAGAGTACAGGGAATCTTATGAAAGAAGTGGGAGATAGTAAGACCTGGAGAGAACAGGAGCTCCACAAGGACAGCAACAGGACCAAAAAGTCTGGGCACAGAGATCTTTTCTGAAACTGATACTCCAGCCAAGGACCACTCATGGAGATGGCCTGGAACCCCTACACAGAGGTAGCCCATGGTAATTCAGTATTCAAGTGGGTTCCATAGTAATGGGGACAGGGACTGTCTCTGACATGAACTCACTGGCTGGCTCTTTGATCACCTCCCCCTGAAGGAGGAACAGCCTTAACCAGGCTACAGAAGACAATGCAGCCACTCCTGATGAGACATGATAGACTAGGATCAAAGGGAAGGGGAAGAGGACCTCCCTTTTCATTGGATTGGGAGAGGGACAAGGGTGGGGAAAAGGGAGGGTGGGATTGGGAGAGTAGGAGGGAGGTAGGTACAAGGGGGATACAAAGTGAACAAACTTTAATTAATAAAAATAAAAATAATTAAATAATAAAATACAAAATTGCTTTAAAATTTTCACTTTTTTTTTATTTTATTTTTTTTTTATCAGTTACATTTTATTAACTCTGTATCCCAGCCGTGTCCCGATCCCTCATTCCCTCCCAGTCCCTCCCTCCCTCCCTCCCTCATCTCCACCGTGCCCCTTTCCGAGTCCACTGATGGGGGGGACCTCCTCCCCATTCATCTGATCCTGTTTTATCAGGTATCTTCAGGACTGGCTGCAAAGCCCTCCTCTGTGGCCTAACAGGCCTGCTCCTCCCTTCGGGGGTGGGGAGACCAAAGAGCCAGTCATCGAGTTCCTGTTAGAAATAGTCCCTGTTCCCCTCACTTTGGGAAACCAATTGGTTACTGAGCTACCACAGGCTACATCTGAGTGGAGGTTCTAGGTTATATCCATACATGGTCCTTGGTTGAATGTCAGTCTCAGAAAAGACCCTGTGCCCAGATATATTTGGTCCTTGTGGAGCTCCTATCCTTTCCCCATCAGACTAACTCCCCTTCTTTCTTATGATTCCCTGTACTCTGCCAAAGGTTTGGTCATGAGTCTTTGCTTTGAAAACACTGCTAGTTAGTCTTTCAGATGCGCTCAGTAGACTCCTGTCATACATTCAATGCACATCCCATCTGTCTTTCTAAACGAGGATTTTTAATGTATTCTTTTTGGGTTTCTTTTTTAAATTATTTTTGTTTTTATTAATTACAGTTTATTCACTTTGTATCCCACCTGTACCTCCCTCCCTCCTCCCCTCCCAATCCCACCCTCCTTCTTTCCAAAATTGTCCGTCTCCCAGTCCACTGACAAAGGAGGTCCTCCTCCCTTTCCCTCTGATCCTAGTCTATCAGGTCTCATCATTAGTGGCTGCATTGTCTTCTTCTGTGGCCTGGTAAAGTTGCTCCCCCTTTGGGGGGAGGTGATCAAAGAGTAGGCCATTCAGTTCATGAGAACTGAATTTTTAAAATACTATATTTCCAAATATATGGACCAAATGTTCTTATTTGTCTAGACATTATTTTTTCACTAAAGTAGTTAAAATAATTGATACAGTATTATGGTTAATATTTTTTGATTAGTCAGAGAAATGTATGTATTGTGGTATATGTTTGTGTGTTATTTAGGTATGTGTACTACTGTATGTTAGTGTGTGTATGAATGTGTATTTGTGTGAGTGTTTGTGCTTGTGATGAAAAGAATGCATATAAAATAAAGCTTCCTGCATTTATTGCAAGAGTCTTAATTATGTAGCTTTATATTTCATCATAATTTTCTATTTAAAGCTGATCTAGAAGAAAGAGCTTTAGCTCAAATTATTTTTCTAACAAGTATGTTTATGAAATGCTGCTACCTTGCTTATTTTGCTGTTGATTTACAAAAGTCGGTAGTTAGTTTACTTTGAATTCTAGTAAAATAAAACACGTATTGTCTGCATGCTACAGTATTCCAATTAAACTGAGTGGTAAAATATTACATTTCAAAGTTTTTATTTCATAACAGAAATAGATTATCTGGGGAATAATAAATGAATGTTAAAAGAAATAAATAAGAAATGTGTGATGAAGAAAGGAATTTAATCATAATTGTGTGGTCCTGTGAATGTCCAGTATGTTCTGATGAATAAAAATGATTGTAAAATTTAAAATCTTTTTCTTTTAATTTTGTTGCACTTTATGGCTTGTAATTGTGGATTTTTAAAAAATCATAACTGTCAATAGCAAGCTGAGACTGTTTTGAAGACAAAACTTAAATAGTTCCAAAGGATGCAATCAAAGTCCTAACGTACATTTTCAGAAACCTGACAAGCTTAGTCTAATGTAGTAAAGACCAAGAGAACAAAATTTGACAAGGAGACAAATTAAAAACCAAGATATGTACCTTCAGTATATTGAGATATACGGATATAATAACATTATTAATTAATCTTATAATTTTCTTATTCAAGTATTCAAACAATAAAAAATAAAATACTTCCCAAGAAGTGTTTTAATACAGTCATTTAACTTATTGCAGGCAGAACTGACATAAAAAATGCCTGAGAAAATCATGGGCTATTCAGGAAATAGTCTTAATAATAATAAGTTGTCAGCAAGAAACAAACAGACTAAATTTTGGAATTTATTGTATAGAATTCACATCAAGTCTATCTCATGTAGATTTTGAAAAGGTCAAACTAAAATAATTTTAAAATGCATAAAGATGAAGATTACAGACTTTTAAGTCTGTAATAGATGTCAAAAATTTTTATGTTATATAAAATGAATATGTTTGATTTTATCTAAGACATCAGTAAATTAAAATTAAAGATGAAACTAAATTAAAAATGAAAGAGGACAGACCACAAAATTCTGGTGGAAAGGTTTTGGACAGATAATGCATATAACCCAAAGTAAAGTAAGCATGTCTGCATCAGAAAGTAAATATATGGAACATTTAAAAAGAAAAGCAATTAAACAACCTGGAATATGAACAAATAGACAAAACCTTTAGAAGACCCCATGACTATGCCTGATAAATTCAGCAAGTCATGACCTAATCAAATATTCTGATCTTCTTTCTGCACTTCTGCAAATAGATCAATCAACTCCCCAAAACTAAAGGATGGTGTTTTTATTTCCAAACAACAGAAATCTATCTCCTCCCTTGAAGTGGGTTTATGCAGATGAGCCAGTCTGTCCTGCATTGGACCAAAGAGCACCTGATTCCTTGTTCCTCTTCATCCTACAGTCCAGACCCCTGGATTTTCACTTTTTTACAAAGTGTCTTACCAGATGGTGTCTAATCCCCATGGGCTGAGAAATACATGGTAAACTAATTCCATCTGTCTCCAGCATGTTTATGGACATAGCTGGTATCTACTCCAAGAGATGAGGTTATACCTCTTTAGCATTGGAGTGATAGTAAAAGAAGGAAGCACAAATAATTATTATACAAAGCAAATATTTTATCAAGTCCAGAAAAGCTGAATGATAAAAAGTGTTATGTGGTTGAACAATGCAGGATAGGGCCCTTGTGTGTGTGTTCATGAAAACAACAGAAAAGAATGTAGAGATGTAAACAGAGACAGGGATACACAGAGAGGAACAGAACACACACACACACACACACACACACACACACACACACACACACAGATTCCTTCAACATGTAACAGAAGTCAATCCTGGGCTTATATACTTCAGCAGCAGACACTTCATAATTATTCTGCTTCATTAGAAATTGATACTCATTGTATCAGTTACTGTGCTTTTCTAGTATAATGGCTTTTGTTGCCTTTTACATTAAATACTGTCAAATAATTAAAATGTAAGAACTATAGAAGACAAGTCATTTATGATAACCACATATTTAGTCATTGCAAAGATTCACATTTGCAAATGTTATAATATATCAGTATAATTTTACATATGACTATAGCTGCTTTTTAGTTTTGATCTATTTAATAATATTCATGTGGTTTTGGTTGTATTGCATTATTTATTAACTTAGAACTTCATAAAATATATGTTGATCATATTCTTTCCCACCCCACTACTCCTCCCAACTCCTCCAATTTTCTAACCTTTCAATTTCATGTTTTTTTTTTATTCTTAAAAAAATAACAACAACAACAAAAACAAAACAAAACAAATCAAAAGGCACACATGCACCTAAACCAACATGGAGTTCAGTTTTTGTTGACCAGTTATGTTATTCCTGAACCTGGAAAACAGCTGACATGCTCAGTGTCATCGTATGATTGTAATGATGGAGGCTGAAGTGTTTCAAGCAGCTATTAATTGTGAAGACTCGTATAGGTGCAACACTTTGACCCATGTTTTGCGCATGAAGCCACTGTATTCATGACATTCATGTGCATGTGCCCTGCTCTGTCTAGAAAATAATTTCTGTGTGTATTTACTAACTAAGCTTCTTCAATCTTTCCAAGACCCGTTTGGCAGAGATCCATGAACCCTAGTGTTGAACATACAAGGCTCTCACTGTTTGTACATAGTCCAGGGTGGGAGTTTCTGTGACAGTTACCATATCCTGCAAGAAGAAGCTGCTCTGATGAGATTGCTGTACTACTACATGGATATGCAACTGTTATTAGAATTTATTCTATTCTTTTCATAGAACAGTAGCAGTTTTGCATTTAGGGCCAGATTTTTTTTGTTTTGTTTTTGGTTTTTGTCTCATTAAACATTGATAAGAATGGGTTCCACATTATGGAGACCACCATATTTTTATTTTATTGCTGTTACTATTACTAATAGTAACAGCAATAGTAAAGTGTTTGTGACACTTTGCACTCCCCGTGAATACTGAAAAATAATAAAAAAAATTTATGTCAAAAATATAAGATAGAATTTACATATTAATTGTGGTTGGAGGTTGCAGAAATTTTCTGTAATATCTATTAACAAGTATCTATAGTATCTCTTATATAAAGGCATTAGAAATAACATTAGTATTTTATTTAAAAAAAACATTCTTTAGCTCCTTCATAATAAAGTTTGAATGGTTTCTAAGAAGTATTTCAAGTATTTTTTAGGAACTTTGCATGAGAATTTTTTTTATTTTCATTTGAACCCACTGATTATAAAAAGCTTTCCTGAGAAATTACAGTATTTGAAGAGCCACAAAGGAGCTCTTTGGTCTCAAGGAAAGCCATAGATCCAACCAGACAGACAATGAAGACAAATTTAGCCTACCTTATCTTTATGCACATCCAAATGGCTAGCTGGAATTGGATGAGTTGGTGCCAATAAGTTTTCCAAAATTATGCTTACCTACTGAAAAGAGCCTGAAGACACCTTTACATTTCCACACCTTCAATGGATATATCCACAGAAATGTATCTTAAAAGGGCAAAGGACTTAAACTGTTTTACGAGCAGTGGCTTGAATTTTAATAGCATCATTAGGCTATGGTGTGTGACTTAGTGTCACTCTAAAATGAGCGTTATAAAAAAAACCAAAAGCTAATAAACGTGTTACCTGGGTGATAACTTCATCCACAGAAGGTCAGACGTATGAGCACAGCAAATTGACTGGTTAATTGTACTCATTAAGCATGCAGGTTATCTTAAAGTTCTCTTTTTAGTGTAACCTTCAAATGAAGAACTTCCTGACCATCTGAACAGCAACCCCTCATTTTTCCTATTGTTTCTATCTAGTATTCCAAGAACTAACAAGAATGCAAATGGCCTGTTAAAACAGGTTCAAAGTTATGTTTACACAACCAAGAATTTATGTAAAATGTAAAGTACATTAATGGTTTAAGGAGTGTATGACCAAAGGTACAAAAATAAGCAAAAATACCACAGTTTGTATGAATAAAAATAAACATCAAAATTCATTGGAATTTCTTTTTTTTTTTTTTTTTTTTTTTTGTACTAACAGCATACCCAGAAACAGGCTATATGTGTTTGGGAGAATGAAAATGCTGTACTGAGCTCTGATGTACATTGCAAATGAAGTGTGTTATGTTCTACTTCAGCAAAAAGGAATTTTTAAAGTGTTATGGTAGCCATAAGGATATATGTCAAAGTAGAGTATTTGAAAGATGAGTACTGGTTCTAAATTAACTCCTCCTTTCTCCAAAAGTAACTTTATATTTCTCTATAATGGGACTGGGTGACAGAGCCTAGAACTGTCACCGGAATTTGCTTATGAAATTCCTGACTTTCTCAGCCTAGAGGAGCTACTCACAGATATTATTGATGATACTTCTCATAAAGATATTAGAAGGATTCTGGTCAATCAATGAGGAGATATTTGTCGTTTAAATCATAAGATGTATTAGAAAGGGTTCTTCAGAGAAAAATGAATCTATGAAAGAAATGTAGATATTAAAAGGGAGATTTATTAGATTCACTTACACAATATTGTCTGGGTAGTTCAATAATGGCTGTCTGATACAAGAGAAAATTAGAGCTTAATGTCAGCTCACCATATGGGATAGGACCTTCAGCAGTCCAAATATTGTGCAAAAGGCCTAAAGGAATAGTGGAGAGCTTCTGGTCTTTGGTCCACACTGGAAACCCTAAGCATCGCCATCATGGTGATGGTGAAGGAATGTTAATTCAATATTCTAAGCTTCTGCTAGAATACCTAATTAAGACTTTTCTAGCCCAAATTTCCAAAGTCTTCTTTATTTCCCCAAAAACATGTTCAGATTTTTTTATAGTAACAATTCTACTTTCTTGGTACTGATTTCTGTATCAATTTCATTTTTTTTATTTCTAAGTTTTTATTCATTTATTTGTTCTTATATCAATTACTTTTCTGTTTTTTTTTAAGTTCTGAATATTTATTTCTTTACATATTTATTTATTTGTCAATTACTTTTCTATTCCTATCATTAAATTCCCTGAAAAATATGTTAGGACAGAAAGTTATTATCTTAGCTTCTGCTCCTGGAGTAAGAGAGCCAATCATGTCACTGACAAGGAAGGCATGGAGAGGTAGCTAGAGAAGGTTCTTCACATTCATTTCATAGAGGAAGCAAGAGCTATGAGTAAGTGGGAGAAGTTCTATATCCAAAAATTTAACTTCCCAATGATATGCTTCCTCCAGCAGAGCTCCACCTGATAAGGTTTCCGCAGCCTTTTGAAACAAGAACAACAGAGAAAGAGTGTCCAATACACTAGTTGATAGTACCATGTCTCCTGCTGCTCCAGGAAACTTGCCTGCAAATGACAAAAGAATATATATTAAAGAAACAAATGACATGTACAGAGAAAAGCTGCAGATGAAGTGTGTACTCTGATGGTGTGGACCAATTACCACAACAATCCAAAATCTCAGCTTTTATTATGTACAGAGGTGGGAAGGAAATAGCTAGTATTAGTCTGATGTATCTGCAGGCATGTAGTCTGGGATCTAAGTATCTTAAAGGGGAAGGGGCAGTTACTAATAAGACACATTATGGTCAATCATTTGTGTTGTTTTGTTTTTGTTTTTGTTTTAATTTTTTTATTTTTATTTATTTTTTTTATTATTAACAGTTACATTTTATTAACTCTGTATCGGAGCCGTGTACCGATCCCTCATTCCCTCCCAGTCCCTCCCTCCCTCCCTCATCTCCACCGTGCCCCTTTCCAAGTCCACTGATGGGGGGGACCTCCTCCCCATTCATCTGATCCTGTTTTATCAAGTATCTTCAGGACTGGCTGCAAAGCCCTCCTCTGTGGCCTAACAGGACTGCTCCTCCCTTCGGGTTGGGGAGGCCAAAGAGCCAGTCATTGAGTTCCTGTTAGAAATAGTTCCTTGTTCCCCTCACTTTGGGAAACCAATTGGTTACTGAGCTACCACAGGCTACATCTGAGTGGAGGTTCTAGGTTATATCCATACATGGTCCTTGGTTGACTGTCAGTCTCAGAAAAGACCCTGTGCCCAGATATATTTGGTCCTTGTGGAGCTCTTATCCTTTCCCCATCAGACTAACTCCCCTTCTTTCTTATGATTTCCTGTACTATGCCATGAGTCTTTGCTTTGAAAAAACTGCTAGTTAGAGTCTTTCAGATGCGCTCAGTAGACTCCTGTCATACATTCAATGCACATCCCATCTGTCTTTCTAAATGAGGATTGGACATCTTACCCCATGTCCACTCTCTTGTTTATCTTTTTTAGGTGTATAGATTTCATTATGTTTATCATATCTTCTAGGTCTATATAAGTGAGTATATACTGTGTTTGTCTTTCTCCTTCTGGGATATTTCACTCAGAATGATTTTTTTCTAGATCCCTCCATTTGCCTGCAAATTTCATGATTTCCTCCTTTTTGATTGCTGAGTAGTATTCCATTGTGTAAAAATACCACAATTTCTGTACCCATCTCTCCGTTGATGGACATCTGGGTTGTTTCCAGGTTCTGGCTATTACAAATAAAGCTGCTATAAACATGGTTGAGCAAGTATCCCTTTTGTGTACTTGAGCAAACTTTGGGTATATACCTAGGAGTGGTATAGCTGGGTCTTGAGGAAGCACTATTCCTAATTGTCTTAGAAAGCGCCAGATAGCTTTCCAGAGTGGTTGTACCAGTTTACATTCCCACCAGCAGTGGAGGAGGGTTCCCCTTTCTCCACAACCTCTCCAGCATGTGTTGTCGCTTGAGTTTTTCATCTTGGCCATTCTGATGGGTGTAAGGTGATATCTCAGGGTCGTTTTGATTTGCATTTCCCTGATGGCTAATGAGGTTGAGCATTTCTTTAAGTGTTTCTCTGCCACTCGATATTCCTCTGTCGAGAATTCTCTGTTTAGCTCTGTTCCCCATTTTTTAATTGGATTACTTGGTTTATTGCTTTTCAGCTTCTTTAGTTCTTTGTATATACTGGTATTAGTCCTCTGTCAGATAAAGGGTTAGTGAAGATTCTTTCCCAAAATGTAGGCAGTCGTTTGGTTTTGATGACAGTGTCATCAAAAATACTTTTTTTTCCTACTAAACCTACTTTTTTTTCCAATTGATTTAGGGTATCCGGTTTTATGTTGAGGTCCTTGATCCACTTTGACTTTAGTTTTGTGCAGGGTGATAAATATGGATCGATTTTCATTTTTCTGCATGTAGACATCCAGTTGGACCAGCACCATTTGTTGAAGATGCTGTGTTTTTTTCCATTGAATCTATTTGGCTTCTTTGTCAAATATCGAGTACTCATAGGTATGTGGGTTTCTTTCTGGGTCTTCTATGCGGTTCCATTGATCCTCCTTTCTGTTTCTATGCCAATACCATGCAGTTTTTATTACTGTTGCCCTGTAGTACAGCTTGAGATCAGGGATGGCGATACCTCCAGATGATCTGTTGTTGTACAGGATCGTTTTGGAGATTCTGGGTTTTTTGTTTCTCCATATGAAGCTGAGAATCATTTTTTCAAGGTCTGTAAAGAATTGAGTTGGTATTTTGGTGGGAATTGCATTGAATCTGTAGATTGCTTTTGGCAGGATGGCCATTTTCACAATGTTAATCCTACCAATCCATGAGCACGGGAGATCTTTCCATCTTCTGAGATCTTCCTCAATTTCTTTCTTCAGAGACTTGAAGTTTTTCTCAAACAGGTCTTTCACTTGCTTGGTTAGAGTCACACCAAGGTACTTTATGTTATTATTGGCTATTGTGAAGGGTGTTGTTTCCCTAATTTCTTTCTTAGCCTTTTGGTCTTTGGTATATAGGAGGGCTTATGATTTTTTTGAGTTGATTTTGTATCCTGCCACTTTGCTGAAGGTGTTTATCAGCTGAAGGAGTTCTCTGCTTGAATTTTTGGGGTCGCTCATGTATACTATCATATCATCTGCAAATAGTGACACTTTGACCTCTTCCTTTCTGATTTGTATCCCCTTGATCTCCTTTAGTTGTCTTATTGCTCTGGCTAGGTCTTCAAGTACTATTTTGAAGAGATATGGAGACAATGGCAGCCTTGTTTGTCCCTGATTTCAGTGGGATTGATTTAAGTTTCTCTCCATTGAGTTTGATGTTAGCTATAGGCTTACTGTATATTGCCTTTACTATCTTTAGGTATGTGCCTTGTATCCCTGATCTCTCCAAGACTTTAAACATGAATGGGTGTTGGACTTTGTCAAATGCTTTTTCGTCATCTAAGGAGATGATCATGTGGTTTTTCTCCTTCAGTTTGTTTATGTAGTGGATTACATTGATGAATTTTTGTATGTTGAACCACCTTGAATGCCTGGGATGAAGCCTCCATGGTCATGGTGGATGATAACTTTGATATGTTCTTGGATTCAGTTTGCAAGTATTTTATTGAGTATTTTTGCGTCAATGTTCATAAGAGAGATAGGCCTGAAGTTCTCTTTTTTTGTTGGGTCTTTGTGTGGTTTAGGTATCAAGGTGACTGTGGCTTCATAGAATGAGTTTGGTAGTGTTCCTTCTGTTTCTATTTTGTGGAATAGCTTGAGGAGAATTGGAGTTAGCACTTCTTTGAAGGTCTTGTAGAATTCTGCCCTGAAGCCATCTGGTCCAGGGCTTTTTTTGGAGGGGAGACTGTTAATGACTGCTTCAATTTCTTGGGAGATATAGGGCTATTCAATCTTTCTACCTGATCTTGACTTAGTTTTGGTGGATGGAATCTTTCAAGAAAATTATCCATGTCATTTAGATTTTCAAATTTTGTGGCATATAGGCTTTTGTAGTATGACCTAATAATTGTTTGGATTTCCTCAGTGTCTGTGGTTATGTCCCCATTTTCATTTCTGATTTTGCTGATTTGGGTAGTTTCTCTCTGCTTTTTAGTTAATTTGGCTAAGGGTTTGTCTATCTTGTTGATTTTCTCAAAGAATCAGCTTTTTGTTTCATTGATTATTTGGATAGTTTTATTTGTTTCTAATTGATTGATTTCAGCCCTTATTTCCAGCCGTCTGCTCCTCTTGGGTGTATGCTTCTTTTTTTTGTAGGTTTTTCGGTTGGGCCATTAAGTTTGTATGTGATGTTACGAATTTCTTCTTGCAGGCACTTAGTGCTATAAATTTTCCTCTGAGCAGTGCTTTCAATGTGTCCCATAAATTTGGTTATGTTGTGCCTTCCTTTTCATTGAATTCTAGGAAGTCTTTAATTTCTTTCTTTATTTCTTCCTTAACCCAGTCATTGAGTAATAAGCTGTTCAGTTTCCATGTGCATGTCCGCTTTTTGTTGTTTCTGTTGTTGTTGATGGCTAGCTTTAGTCCATGGTGGTCAGATAGTATACAAGGGATTATTTTAATCCTTTTGTATCTGTTGAGACTTGCTTTGTGACCCACTATATGGTCTATTTTGGAGAAGGTTCCATGTGGTGCTGAAAAGAAGGTATACTCTTTTGAGTTTGGGTGAAATGATCTGTTGACGTCTATTAGATCCATTTGATTTAGGGATTCTGTGAGTGCTTTTATTTCCCTATTTGGTGTCTGTCTAGTTGATCTGTCCCTTGGTGAGAGTGGAGTGTTGAAGTCTCCCACTATTAAGGTATTAGGATCAATGTATGATTTAAGCTTTAATAATGTTTCATTTACGAATGTCGGTGCTCTTGTATTTGGGGCATAGATATTCAAGATTGTGATGTCCTCTTGGTGGATTTTTCTTTTGATGAGAATATAGTGGCCCTCCTTATCTTTTTTGATTAACTTGGATTGAAAGTCTATTTTATTAGATATTAGGATGGCTACTCCAGCTTGTTTTCTGGAACCATTTCCTTGAAAAACAGTTTTTCAGCCCTTTACTCTGAGGTCGTGTTTATCTTTGTTGCATAGGTGTGTTTCTTGGATGCAACAGAATGTTGGATCCTGTTTCCTTAACCATTCTGTTAGCCTGTATCTTTTTATTGGTGAGTTGAGTCCATTGATATTGATAGATAATAGTGACCAATGCATGCATGTTAGTTCCTTTTGTAATGGAGTCGGTGATCTAACCCTGTTTCATTATTTGTTTTCTTTTCATTTTTGTTGGTATATTATCTGTATGCCCTGTTTTCTTGGGTGAATTTGTTTTCATTGGATTGGAGTTTTCCTTCTAGTATCTTCTGTAGGGTTGGGTTGCTGTGTAGATATTGCGTAAATTTAGTTTTGTCATGGAATATTTTGTTTTCTCCATCTATGTTGATTGAAAGCTTTTCAGGGTATAGTAGTCTGGGTTGACATTTGTAATCTCTTAGAGTCTCAATGATACTTGCCCAGGCCCTTCTGGCTTTCATAGTTTCTGATGAGAAGTCCGGTGTGATTCTGATAGGTCTACCTTCATATGTTACTTGGCCTTTTTCCCTTGCTGCTTTTAATATCTTTTCTTTGTTCTGTAGACTATGATGTGACGTGATGTGTTTCTTTTCTGGTCTAGTCTATTTGGAGTTCTGTAGGCCTCTTGTATATTTATGGACATCTCTTTCTTTAAGTTGGGAAAATTTTCTTCTATGATTTTCTTGAAAATATTTTCTGGAACTTGGAGTCTGGAGTCGTCTTTTTCATGAATTCCTATTATTCTTAGATTTTGTCTTTTCATAGCATCTTTGATTTCTTGGATATTTTGTGATTGGAACTTTTCTGATTTTACTTTTTCTTTGAGAGAAGTATCTATTTATGCAAGTGTGTCTTCAACTCCAGAGATTCTCTCTTCCATCTCTTGAATTCTGTTAGTGATGATTACTTTTGTGGTTCCTGATCTTTTCTCCAAGTTCTCCAGCTCAAGGGTTTTCTCATTTTGTGTTTTCTTTATTGATTCTTATTCTGTTTTCATGCCTTGCACCGTTTCTTTCATGTGTTTGAATTTGGATTCCTGTCTCTCTACGATGGCCTCTATTTCTTTTTTCATTTCCTTTTTATATGCCACTAATTTTTACTCTACTTGTGTACCTATTTGTTTGTCTATGTTTTTTTAAGGATACTTTCTATTTCTTCTTTCTTTGCCTCCAATTGACTGGCCATCTCTTTGAATGACTTGTTCATTTCCTCCTTATGAGCCCCAAATAATTGGGCAAGCATGGCTTTAAAATTATTTTCCTGTGCTTCTGCTGAATTGGAGTATCCATCGATTTTGGGGTTTGCAGGTGAAGTCATGATGTCCTGATTTATGTTGGAAGTGTTCTTTTGCCTACCTCTGGCCATTGGCTTATCTGAAACCTTCCCTGTTCATTTGTGGATTCTGCAGATCAGACTGGTGCTGTCTCTCTCTGGTGTCTGGAGAGTTCTTCAGGAAGCTGAGCACTCTCAGCATGTGCTGAGGACTAGCTGTACCTGTGGGAGGAAAGTAAGCAGGCGCAAATGGGGCAAATGCAAGTGTGCACGCGTGTGTGTGTTTGTGTGTGTGTGTGTCTGTAAGTGTGCATGGACATGTGTCTCGAGGGACAGAGTGATGGCTAATATTGAACCCTTGAGTGTGTGGGAGGGGCTCTGCAGTGTATATGTCGCAGGCGCTAGTGATGATTGCAGTGCAATTTCTGGCATTAACTGCCTTAACTCCTCAATTAGACCCACAGAGCAGGAACTTCAATGTCCCTAGTGCCCCTCTGTTTCCCAAAGTGGGTATGTGGGTGGGAGGGGGTTCGATGCCTGGCTTCTGTTTTAGAAGGACCCAGGATCTGGGGATCTGCAGATTCTCAAGGTCGCACTTACTTACAGTCAGGTCACTTGGCAGAAATCGTGGTATCCGGGGCTCTCTGCTCTCTGGTTTGGCCCTGCTTCTTTGATGTTCTGCCAGTTCTGTGCTGCTGTCACTGCCAGGTTCTGAGGTCTTGATGCAGCTGGAGATTTCAGGGTGGTCACATCAGCAGGTATGGGGTAACCAGGCTCTCTGTTCTCTAGTTTGGCCCTGGTTAGTCTTAAACTGGAGGGCTGTTTTGCCCCGCCAGCTCAGTGCTGCTCTGCCGCCAAGTCCCGCTGTAACTGGAGACCGGGTAGCTAGTCCCGAAGCTTTCTGGGAAGTCCTGGGGTCTCTTCATTGTGCTCTCCAAGCTTGGGAGGCCCAGCGCCTGGTGTGTCCAGGTTGTATGATGTTTCTGCCTGGTTTTGGTGAGTATATAGCGTATTCTCTGTCACTGTGGGATTGGGCGGGCCATACCATCAGTGATTGTGATCCTGAGGAGCTAGTAAGGCGTCTAGCAGATTTGCGCCCTGGGAGGATGGTGCAGCTGCTGCGCAAATCTGGGACTCTGGGACATGTACTTTTGGTTTTTGCCTGCTGCTAAAGGGCTTGGGGCTCCGTCTCAGTGGCTGTATACCCCAGGCAGTTAGGTCTGCGCTGAGAAAGAGGAGTCCGCTGTGCCACTATGCCAAGGAGGAAGGAGGTCTGGGGGAGGGGAGTGCTGCAAGATCAAAGGATTGTTTTTCTCCTTCCCCAAACAAGTCCCCGGGTGACTGAGACCAAAGTTTTCACCTCCTGCGATGTTCCCTGTTGTTTAGAAAGCCTCACCCATGTTTTCCTGGGTTAGAGGTCCTTCCATTCGCCAACTCCGAAGTTCAGGTATTCCACTGCTCAGAAACTGTGTGTGCTAGTTGCCATCTTGGCTCTGCCCATGGTCAATCATTTGTAAACACAAATATTCGCACTAGAAGCGTTAGCCATTCTGAACCTCATTTTGAGGGGTTTTGTCAAATTTCCAAGTCTTTTAAACATGATCAAGCTCATGTAATCAATTCACATTCACTTTAGAATTCTCCTGCTCTTTAGACATTCACTCAGGGCTTTCTCCATATCCTGCACCTATAGGACATAATTTATTTATTTATTTATTTATTCATTTATTTATTTATTTATTATTTAAATCATCATAAGCCATTTATTTTTGCCATTTTGATTTGGTGGTAAATCAATATATTAACAATTGCCCAAGCAAAAGGGAAGTTCTCTGTCAAGAATTAGTTAAACTAGTCTAAAGGTAAAAATATGAGAATATTAAATATAAGTTTTTAGAAAGTAGTTTCACCATGTAAGCATTTGACCATGTTAGCATAATATCAGTTATGAGTTTATATCTATAAATTGTGACATCATGAATCATTTTTTTATCTTTTTTGAAATTTAATTTTTCTTTTTAGTTACATTTTGTTAACTCTGTGTCCCCGCTGTATCCCGCTCCCTCATTCCCTCCCCAACCGCACACTCCCTCCCTGGTCTCCTTCCTGCCCTCATGAATCATTTTTATTTGCCCTTATTTATAGAACCAGGCATATAAAATTTTCCCAAAGATAATACCTGACATGCAATTAGAAAGTGGTTGATAGCAAGCCTCAGCAGATACAAGAAGATTGAAATAATTCTTTGAAATGATTCTGATCACCATGGACTAAAGCTGGACCTCAATAACAACAGAAATAGCAAAAAAGCCTACACACTCATGGAAACTGAACAAGTTGCTACTCAATGACAGCTGAGTCCAGGAAGAAAAAAAAAGAAAGAAATTAAAGTCTTTCTAGAATTCAATGAAAATGAATGAATGCACAACATACCCATACTTATGCTACACAATGAAAGGTGTATTAAGAGGAAAATTCATACCAATAAGTGCCTTCAAAAAGAAATTTGAGACGTCACATACAAGCAACTTAATAGCTCACCTGAAAGCCCTGTGGGGGAAGAGGGGAAGCAGACACACCAAGGAGGAGCAGACGGCTGGAAATTTTCAAGCTCAGGGCAGAAATTAATAAATTACAAACAAATAAAACTATTCAAAGAATCAATGATACCATGAGCTGCTTCTTTGAGAAAATAAACAAGATAGACAAGCCTTTAGCCAATCTAACTAAAAAGCAGAGAGAAACTGCCCCACTCAGCAAAATCAGAAACAAAAAAAGGGGACATAACAACAGACACTGTGGAAATCCAAACAATCATTAAGTCTTACTACAAAAGCCTATTGCGACAAATTTTGAAAATCTAAATGAAATGACTAATTTTTTTTTATAGATTTCACTTACCAAAATTAAATCAAGATCAGGTAGAAAGACTGAATAGTCCTATATCCTCAAAGGAAATAGAAGTTGTCATCAAAAGTTTCCCTTCCATAAAAAGACCAGGGACAGATGGTTTCAGCAAAGAATTCTACCAGACCTTCAAAGAAGAGCTAACTCCAATTCTCTTCAAACTATTCCACAAAATAGATACAGAAGGAACACTACCAAACTCATTCTATGAAGCCGTAGTCACCTTGATACCTAAACCACAGAAAGACCCAACAAAAAGAGAGAGAGAGAAGTTCACAACTATCTCTCTTATGAACATTGATGCAAAAATATTCAATAAAATATTTGCAAACCGAATCTGAGGATATAGAAAAGATATCATTCGTCTCTGGCCTAGCTAGGTTGTTCCTTCCATGGGGGATGGGGAGGTCAAAAGCTAGCCACTGATTTCATGTCAGAGGCAGTCCCTGTTCCACTACCTAGGGTACCCACTTCGGTACTGGGCTACTTCTGAGAACCGGTTCTAGGTTATATCCATACATGGTCCTTGGTTGGAGAATCAGTCTCAGACAAGACCCCTGTGCCCAGATATATTTGGTCTTTGTGGAGCTCCTGTCTTTTCCAGGTATAACTATTTTCCCCTTCTTTCTTATGATTCTCTGCATTTTGCTCATTCCAGCCAGTTCTAGTAAGACCTGATAAGCTGGGTCAGATGGAAGAGGAGGAGGACCTCCCCTATTAGTGGACTTAGAGAAGGGCAGGGAAGAGATGAGGGAAGGAGGGTGGGATTGAGAGGAATGAAGGAGGGGGCTTCAGCTGGGATACAAAGTGAATAAACTGTAATTAATATAAAAATTAAAATAATTTCTAAAAAAGAATTTTTAAAAGGTTGAAAACAAACAAACAAACAAACAAAATATATCATTCGACATGATCAAGTAGGCTCCATCCCAGGCATGCAGGAGTGGTTCAATATACTGAAATCCATCAATGTAATCCACCATATAAACAAACTGAAGGTGAAAAACCACATGATCATCTCCTTAGATGCCGAAAAAACATTTGACAAAATCCAACACCCATTCATGTTTAAAGTCTTAGAGAGATCAGGAATGCAAGGCACATACTTAAACATAGTAAAGGCAATATACAGCAAGCCTATATCCAACATCAAACTCAATGGAGAAAAACTTAAATCAATCTCACTGAACTCAGGGACAAGACAAGACTGCCCACTCTCTCCATATCTCTTCAACATAGTACTTGAAATTGTAGCTAGAGCAATAAGACAAATAAAGGAGATCAAGGGGATACAAACCTGAAAGAAAGAATTCAAAAACATCACTATTTGCAGATGATATGATAGTATACATAAGCGATCCCAAAAATTCATTCAGAGAACTCCTTCAGCTGATAAACACCTTCAGCAAAGTGGCTGGATACAGAATTAATTAAAAAAAAAAAAAGTCAGAAGCCCTACTGTATACCAAAGACAAAACAGCCAAGAAAGGAATTAGTGAAACAACACTCTTCACGATAGCCACTAAAAAATACAATAAGTACCTTGGTGTAACTCTAACAAAGCATGTAAAATATCTGTTTTAAAAAACTTCAAGTCTCTGAAGAAAGAAATTGAAGAAGTTATCAAAAGATGGAAAGATCGCCCATGCTCATGGATTGGTAGGATTGACGTAGTGAAAATGGCCCTTCTGCCAAAAGCAATCTAGAGATTAAATGTAATTCTCATCAAAATATCAACACAATTCTTTACAGGCCTTGAAAGAAAAATTCTCACCTTCATATGGGAAACAAAAAGAACTCAGAATTTCCAAAACTATCATGTCCAACAACAGATCCTTTGGAGGTATCTCCATCCCTGAACTCAAGCTGCACTACAGAGCAATGGTAATAAAAACAGCATAGTATTGTCATAGAAACAGAATGGTGGATCAAAGGAACTGAATAGAAGACCCAGAAATAAACCCACACACCTATGGATACTTGATTTTTGACAAAGAAACCAAAAGCATTCAATGGAAAAAAGACATCATCTTCATCAAATGGTGTTAGTCCAACTGGATGTCTACATGCAGAAAAATGAAAATAAATTCATATTTATCACTCTGCACAAAACTAAACTCCAAGTGGATCAAAGACTTCAACATAAAAACAGACACGCTAAATTGGTTAGAAGTTAAAGTGGGGAAGAGCTTAGAACTCATCGGCACAAGAGACAACTTGTTGAACAGAACAACAGCACAGGCTCTAAGGGCAATAATCAATAAATGGGACCTCATGAAACTGAAAATCTTCTGTAAATCAAAGGACACTTTCATTAGAACAAAATTACTGGAAAGGATCTTAACCAACTCTATGTCTGAGAGAGGGCTAATATCCAGAATATATAAAGAAGTTAAAAAGCAACAAATCAAGCAACCATTTAAAAAATGGGGTACAAAACTAAACAGAGAATTCTCTGTAGAGGAATATAGAATGGCAGAGAAACACTTGAAGAAATGCTCAATTTCCTCAGCCATCAGGAAGATGCAAATCAAAATGACCCTGAGATTTTACCTAATACCCATCAGAATGGCTAAGATCAACAACTCAAGTGATAACACATGCTGGAGAGGATATGGAGAAAGTAGAACCCTCCTCAATTGCTGATAGGAATGTGAACTTGTATCACCACTTTGGAAATCAATCTGGTGCTTTCTCAGACAATTAGGAATAGTGCTTTCTCAAGATCCAGCTATACCACTCTTAGGCATAAATCCAAAAGATTCTCAAGTACACAACAAGGACATTTGTTCAACTATGTTAATAGCAGCTTTATTCATAATTGCCAGAACCTGGAAACAACCCAGATGTCCCTCAAGGGAGGGATGGATACAGAAATTGTGGTACACTTATACAATGGAATACTACTCAGCAATTAAAAACAAGGAAATCATGAAATTTGTAGGTAAATGGCAGGATCTAGAAAATACTTTGCTATCAGATATCTATTAGAGAAAGCCTCTTGGTCAGGCAAGGGAATGTGTGTCTACCTCCCTCTTTCAGTACAAGGACAGCATGACAACATGTAGCTTTATGCAGTGCAAGCCAAGAGCTTACGCACAATTTTTGTCAGTTCATATATCCATCAATCCCATTGGGTGTAGAAGACACTCTTTCCTTGATGTCACCCATTTCCTCTGTTTTCTCAATTTTCCTAATCCCTTTCCACAGCACTGGAGTCCTCTGTGGAGGGATTCAATGAACACATTCCATTTATAACCGAGTGTTCCAAACTCTTTTACTCTCTGAAATATGTCCAGTTGTGTGTCTCTGTTTTAGTTTCTAACTACAGCAAGAGGAAACTTTTGTGATGAACTCAAACTGGGGTGCTGATTACTGAAGGTTTGTTTGACCCTGCAGTGTACATAAAACATCCCCAGTATGAATGGTAGTCACCAGGCTGGAGGCTTCCAGCATAGTTGCACTCTGTGTGCTGTTTCAGAGGGTAATGTCACACTTTTTAAATTTATCCATCTGTTAGTAGATAACTGTGTCTGACTCTATTACATGAATGTTGTGAGTATTTCTGCAATACATATGCATAGACAGGTATCTCTAGGGTATGCTAATATAAGCTTCTAAGGTACATGCCCAATGGAGACATAGCTTGGGCATATGGTATCTCTATTTTTGAAAAATCTCCATTCTGATTTCCATAGTGACTAGAGAAATTTACATTTCAAATAGCGGAGTATAAGTTTTCCTCTTTTCCACACTCACCAGTTTCTCCCACCCTCTTTTTGATAAAATGGAATCTTATTTTACTTAAAACAAATAATTTTACTCAATGAAGGTTATGAGAGTCCTTCATGCAATGGAAAATATTTTTAATTATTTCATTTTATATTATTCCTTAAAAGTTTGATTGTTTTCTAATTAGAGAGAAAAAAAGGGGATTTATATGTGAAAAGAATAAGATGAAGAAAGAAACTGGAAAGAGCTGAGGGAGGAAAAACTGTATTTATTGAAATATATTTTTAATTCAATTTTATTTTTATGTTAATTAGAGTTTATTTACTTTGTATCCCAGCTGTAAAGCCCTCTTTCTTTCCCTCCCAATCCCATCTTCCCTCCCTCAGCTTCTCCCTCAACTCCTCCCATGGCCCTCACTAAGTCCACTGATAGAGGAGGTCCTCCTCCCCTTCCATCTGACCTTAGTTTATCAGGTCTCATTAGGACTGGCTGCAATGCCTCCTCTGTGGCCTAGCAAGGGTGTTCCTTCCTTGGGGAGGTGGGAGGGGAATAAAAAAGCCAGCCACTGAGTTCCCTGTTACCCTCATTAGGGTACCCATTTGGATACTGAGCTGCCATGGGCTATTTCTTTTTTTTTTTTTTATGCAGTTTATTCAGAAACCTTGAACAATCCTCGGACCCTGGGGAAAGCCAGCCCACAGCTTAAATAGCCTCTGGGTAGCCAACCCAGGCGTGCCACGTGGGCAATGCAGATAGGTCCACATACATGGAAGCAAGCCAGATCCTCAGCCTTAGCCAAATGTGGAATTGTTCGTGACAGAGAGCACTCACCATCGGGAAGGTAGAAGGCAGAAACCAGCTCCATCTTTAAGGCATAGCATTCAGCAACTCTCCACAGGCTATTTCTGATCAGGGATTCTAGATTATATCCATGCATGGTCTTTGGTTGGAGAATCAGTCTCAGAAAAGACAAAAGGAACTCACAGGGCAGAATGTAATAAGACCAGAAATAACAATAATAACAGTAAAAATAATAATCAAATAAACTACACAATGAAGGCACAGATCAAGTAGTAAAAGTTTCGAAAACTTTGTTAAAAAAAGTTTGAAAAACTTGCTCTGATTGAAATAATTTGTTCTATGTTGTAAAACAATGGACCTCTGGAAACCTCAGTTGTCCAAGCATGGGGCTATTCTGCTCACTGTGATATAGTTACCTAGCCAGGGCAGAGGGCAGGCATATGAAGCTGAGGAGGGTGTTAGCTAGCTATATGAGAAAATGCAGGCACTTTGAGTAGTTATTGATACAACATTGTAAAACTGGACTAAATGTGTGCTTGTTGAGCTACAGGTTAGTACCACAAAGGTAAAACACTTTCTGCCAGGCTTAATTTTCTAGGTTCAATCTCACCCTCCAATGGAGAAAAACAAAAACAAAAACAAAAAAATTTGAAATGAAATTACTAAAGCTGAATAGTACACCATGAATAGGAGGCAGATATGTGAAATAAATGCATTCTACAATTTGTCTGTGGACCACTTTACCCACACAAGTAAAGAGAACAGAAGTATTGATTCTATACATACAATGTGCATAGAATTTGAATATTAAGTTCTATAAAGTAATAAGTAATTGCTATGCATTAAAAAGTTCTCAGAATTGAATAGTAAAAATTCTATGAAAAAAACATTTTTAAAGCACTAAATTAAAACAAAAAAAAAAAAGGTTAAAAAAAACAAAACACCTGACAATATTAACAATTGAATAGCCTGGGGACTGGCTGAAATTCTAAAACAATTATGAGACTGCTTGTAAGAACTGAACATATGTAAAGTCTGTTACTCCAAAACCCCAAGTGTACTAGGAGGACGAATGAGACATTCTTAACAATGCTACTTGTAATTTTTATACACTTACAAGCAGAAAGTTCATCATGACGAGATGCAGATCTAAACATGACAGCATAGGGAGATATCCTTACAAGTCACAAAGAAGAGAAAATATTTTCAAGCAAAGTGTTAAAATTCATATAGCTCTTAGCATAATGGATTGCCCACATTATATTCATACTGTGGGGTATTGTCATTTAACTAAATGTAGGATTCTATATTTATTGGTATTAGTATTGATTAATGTTACAAACTCAATATTAGGCACAAGTCACATAAAAACGGAGACATGCTGAATAATTCCATATGTAACAGCAACCTAGGCAGTTCCTAATGACAGTGATGCCAGACAGGACAGCAGTGTCAGTGAGTGAAGACAAAAGATAGTGACTCAAAGGTCAAAGAAGGAAACTTCTGTGTGTCCCACCTACAAGATACACTGGCACAATTGTAGCACAAACTTCAGGGAGTGAACAATCATTATCTAATTTTCAAATGAAAATGTTTGTTTTCTGCTATAGAGTTGCATGTTGAAACAAACTGCTTAAGGAAGGTAACACTTACAAATAGTATATAGAGAATAGAAAACAAACTCTGTGGAAACATTGGAGATTCTTTACCTCATAACGTTGTGTCAGTGGCAGGGTTTGTTTGTTTTCATTTTTGTTTTGTTTTCCCTTACCTGACAGATCTTTTGTGTACTATTGTTTCCATTTTGTGTTTTAATGGTATTCCTGTAAAAACAAACATAGAAACATATATGTATCTGTGTCTATTATGTGTTTCTTGTGCTTTTAATTTGGCCCATTTTTTTTGTTTGCTTTTTTAATTCTGATTTGTTTGTTTCTGTTTTATCTATCTCTGAGAGGCTGTTTTTTTTTTTTTTTTTTTCTAAGAAACAAAAAAGGGATTTAGATGGAAAGGGAGGTAGTAAAAAAAACTGCGAGGACTCGGGATGAATGGAAACTGTAATTATAATACATTGTATGAGAAAAAATTATTTTCAATAAAATAAAATAAATTGGTGCAATACCAGACTTGTAAAACAATTATTTAGAGACACAGAAAATGAAAGTACTATAGATATTTGCATTGAAGCTGAAAAGTCCAAGGATAATGAAAGTAATAAGTAATTGATATACAGAGAAAAAAACAATGCTGAATAAGACCAAAGATATCTTACCTAATTTTAAAGTATACTACAGAGCCATAGTAATCTAAATAAAACATTACTGGCAAATCCAGAGAAACAAAAATAAATATAATTGCAGACCCAGACATGGTATCATACAAGGACAGTTACCAGATTACTTTTACAAATATATATTAAAGAAGGTGATCAGTGTTTTCAACACAAGTGCTGGGAAAACTGCATGAAAACAAAAAAAAAAACAAAAAAAAAACTATATCTTCCTTACTCACTGGGCAAAAAGATTCAACTGCAAGTGGCTTCGAACTTCAATGTAAGATGTGCTAACCTGAAAGTGCTAGTGGAATAAATAGGAAGCACATATAGAAATTAGAAATAGAAGGTAGAAGTAAAAACTTTATCCTTTGAATAGGACATTGGTTGCACAGGAAATGGAAATTACTATCAAGAAATGGGATCTCAGAAAATTAAGATCTATACAACAAAAGAAATGTGAAAGAAATGAACAGGAAAACCACAAAATGGGAGAAAATATTTGAAAGCTATTTATCTCAGAATTTGTGTCTAGAATATACAAAGAACAAAGAAGAAAAAAAAAAAAAGAAAAAAAAATGGAGAATAAAACCTAACAGAGGAACTCCACAAGGAGAACAACAGAGCTAAACTTCCTGGGCCCAGAGGGCCCTACAGAGACTAACACTACAATCAAGGACCATGAATGGAGATAATTTAGAACCCCTGCACAAATGTAGCCCATGGCAGCTCAGTTTCCAAGTGGGTACCCTAGTAGGGGAACATGGACTGTCTCTGACATGAACTAAGTGGCTGGCTTTTTGATCACCTCCTTCTGAGAGGGGAGCAGCCTTGCTAGGCCACATAGGAAGACAATGAAAACAGTCCTGATAAGACCTGATAGGCTAGGGTCAGATGGAAGGGGAGAGGACCTACCCTATCAGTGCACTGGGGGAGTGGCAAGATAGGAGCTGAGGGAGGGAGGGTAGGATTTGGAGGGGTCCAGAAAGGGGACTAAAGCTGAGATACAAAGTGAATAACCTGTAATTAATATAAAAAGTTAAAAAAATAAAATATTCAGTTTATATTTATACCCGGTCAATATTTTATTCAATTTTATAGACATAATCTAGTTTCAAATACATTGACTTTGAAGAATGTGTTTCATGCAAATATTTGTCACGATAATCAATCTACAATTAACCAAACTGACAGATTTACTAATGCTGTGTTTTTCCTTTTAAAATGGAGTCTATATAGATTTAATGAATGAAAATGTGACAGTTTAATTATAAAGTACTTGTCTTGCAAAAATTTTGAGTTAAGACACCTGAATAAACTGCATTGAGAACAACAACAACAACAAAAAAAGATCAGAAAGAAGGAGAGGAGGACCTCCCCTATCAGTGGACTTGGGGAGAGGCATGCATGCAGAAAGGGGGGGAGGGTGGGACTGGGAGGGGAGGAGGGAGGGGCTTATGGGGGGATACAAAAGGAATAAAGTGTAATTAATAAAAGTTAAATAAAAAATTAAAAAAATTAAAAAATTAAAAAAATATTGCTAATGGTACATTAAAAAAGACTTATAGTATGTCCTACAATTGTTATGATTCTTTTTTATTTCATTTTCAGGAAACAAAATAATGCAATTTTTAAGTATCACTATTTTTTCAATGCAGTTGATTTCACCTGTTTTGAACAATATTACTATCCTCATCCTTATTAGCTTTTTCCTTCTATAAGCTTTGGACTTATTTGTTATCATTTTGCAATATCTTGTTATAAAGGATGATATTATTGAGATTTGTGCTCTTTTTCACTATAGTATTTAGCATGACAAACTTTTCTGAACTACTGCTAAATTATATGCACTAAATTCTGTTATATCACCACAAAATAAAAAAAAATACTATTCATTTATCAAGGTTTTTTTTTCTTTCAAAAAATCAGAAGTAGTCATAAACCTTCTGAGTAGGACTATCCTATTGAGACTGTCCCTTGTAAAAGCCAATCCACTCTGAGTTATGGTAAGTACTAAAGAAAATATTCCTTTTGTAAATGATACTTTGCATGAAGAAGGTAAATAATAATTTAAAGACTGTATTAAAGTCAGAAGACAGAATTTAAGTCCTTTCATACTTCTGTCCAGTATAAACACTAAGAATGGAGAACACTTAAAGAAATGTTCAATATCCTTAGCTATAGGAAAACGCAAAAAGCTGATTTGAGATTTCATCTTATACCTATCAAAGTGGCTAAGATAAATAAAACGAACGAGAAATCATGCTGTTGAGGATGAGGAATAGGAGGAACACTCATCAATTGTTGGTAGTTGTGCAAGTATACGCATCCACCATGGAAATCAGTGCAGCCTACAGAGAAAAGAGAAACTGAAGGTGAGGATATTTCTGTGAGAAGTTGAAGACCTAAGTCAGCGTTAGCTCCTACGAGGATATGGGTACTAAAGCAGAGATTCCTTGTAGCAGAGGCCATAGAGACTGAAGAGGACATGCGCTAACTAGACTAGAATCGTAGTAGAGGAATGGGAACACCAACCCATCCACAAAAACTTCCACCAAAATTTTTCCTTAGCTACAACATGTGCAAAGATAAAGATAGAGTAGATAGAGTAGAGATTCAAGGAATGCCCAACCTATGCCTGGCCCATGCAAAGACACACCCTATTGGAGAGTGCTAACCCCTGATGCTATGAAAAATACTCTGCTAAACCTGCAGACAGGAGCCTAACAGAGATGTGCTCTGAGTGGAACTACGCAGAATCACCTTAAAACAGATGCTTGGACTCACAGCCAAAGATTGGGTGATGGGCAGATAGTCTTGTGGAAAAGTGGGAGGAAAGAGAAAAAACAAAACAAACAAACAAAAAACTTGGAGGTGATAGGAGCTCCAACACAACACCAACAGGGCCAAGAAGGCCAGACACAAAGAGGCTGAAGCATCAACCAATAACCAGGTGTGAAATGGATCTAGGTCCCCTACAAAGATTCAGCAGATGGACAGCCTAGGCCTCATGTGCGTCCCCTAGAAAGTGAAGTGGGGACTGCATCCAGCACAGAATCACTTTCTGGCTTTTTGATCACTTCCCCTGGCAGGACTACTTTGCCAGGTCATGGGGGAAGAGGATATGCTCAGTCCTGATGTGACTTGATGAGCTGGGCTGGATGGAAAAGAGACTTCTCCTTTTCTGAGGAAAAATGAATGGGAAAGAGGGAAGGATGGATGTGGAACTTGGAGGGGAGAAAGGGTGGGGCTACAAGGATGTAAAGTGAATACAAAATATTTTTAAAAATTGAGAGAAAAAATTTAAGTTTCCATATGTTGAACACACTTTACTTACAGAGTATTATTATTATTAGGTATTGGCACATGTGCTTTGTTTATTATTTCAAAGGAGGAGAAACTACTTTTACAGTGAAAATAAACATGTTAGTAGTAGGAAAATAAGTATGTTGCAAATTTACAACAGTACAATGCAAACCATATTAGTGATATTTAGTTTCCTCCTTCCTACTTTATTACAATGTATAGATGTGTTATCAGAATTTGCTGAGCATACCACATCTAGCCTTTGATGATAGTCATATTGTATTAAGCAACTTCCCAGAAACAATTAACTTATGAATAGAAAGGTGTATGTAGTTTACACTTTGGAGATTTAGATACAAGAATCTGTATCTCAATGGCTTTATTCGCATTACTACAGGAACACAAAATGGAGTAACTGATGTTATTGTGAGGTAGGATACAGAGAGAAAAATGAGAATGAGAAAAATGTGCAATGATAAAAAAAAGGAGCATGGTCTCAAAACTCATTTTAATGACCATGCCACCAGAAATCAATTTTTAAATTAATTGTGAAATAAAACATAATTGCATTCTTTTATTCCTTATAATTCTTTCTCCCAAAGTCTCCAATGTCCATTCTTTTCCCCTAATTAATTTCCTATGTACAAAAAGATAGATGATAGATAGATAGATAGATAGATAGATAGATATATAGATAGATAGATGATAAGATGATAAGATACATAGTTTCTTATCTATGTATTTCTCTACATATTTATTGCCGGCCTTCTAGGGTTGTTATGCTGTGACCAGGACTGCAATAAACAGGAATGTTGGTGCTATGGTTAGTTGACTTTGATTTTTTTTTTGGTATTATGTGGTTGGATCACATGGGAATTTTATTTTTAGTTTCATTGAGAAAACTTTTTGTTAATTTCCACTGTGGCTATACCAGGTTTCATTCCCACTAGCACTGATTAATGATTTCTCTTTTCCCTGATCTCACCACCATTTGTTAATTGTGTGTGTGTGTGTGTGTGTGTGTGTGTGTGTGTGTGTGATAGCTAGTCTTACGTGGGTAAGGTGGAATCTCAAAGCAGTTTTCTTTCATACTACCCTTGTGTCTAGAAATAACAATCAACTTTCTTTCAAACTTTTATTGACTATTTGTGTTTCTTCTTTAGAAAACTGTCTGCTCAATTCATATGTCAGTTTATCCTGTAACTGATTAACTTTGATTGGGTTGTTTTAACTTCCTTAAGAATGTTGTTGCATATTACCCTATTATTTGATTTATAGTTGCTAATACCTTTTTATGATTTGAATGGATATTTTATGTAATGGTGGACATCTCTCCTTTTGTTGATGAGAAAATTCTCATAACTTCTGGATCTACACCACAGTGAGAATTAACTTTCACAGTGAGTGTTAATTTTCTTTTGAGAAAATGGTTTGATTTCTTGGTTTATAGTATATGTCAACATGCATTCATTTATGTACTCATTTATACTTTTTTAAAACATATTCATATCCATATATTTACAGATATTTGCTTATAAATATTCATATATGTATTAGAAAAAATGAATAGATACAGAATAGGTAAAAATAGATTCAAATAGATAACTGAATTGACAAATTTCATTGTTAGAGTAAATTGAGAGTTAGGTATAAATGTTTTTATTGTGATTGATGACTGCAAAGTGATTCCTCCATTACTTCCTTTTTGCAAATATATTTCTATTTTTATATACATATATTTGTTGGTTATTACGTTTCAAAATAAGCTGATCTAATTATTTAAAATCAAGCATCCTTATCCAAATTAAAGGGCATATAATTTCATTGTTTAATAAAATATATGTTATTAAGATCTAGAAATGAATCCAAACAAATTAAATTCAATACCAGTTAGCTCAACACAGATAAAGAAATAAAATGCTAAGTCATTTTTTTTTAACCTAAACTTACTTTTCTTTTGATTATTATTTTTTGGAATGTTGTAAATGATAGAATGTGCATCCAGAGGCAACATTTTCTCTTGTCAATCACTCACTTTCTCCCTTGCTGGAAGTACCTCACCTTTTCTGCTTTATCCTGTCATCCCATCCTTCCAACCTTCATAACTCTGTACTATTTCCTTTCTCCAGAGAGATTTCTATTTTCCATTTAGTAGCTTACCCTATTCATCTGTGCTTCTATGGATTCTAGATTTAACAGCTAAATTCTACGTAGGAGCAGAAACAAACCATATTTGTCTTTCTGAGGCTGGGTTACCTATCTCAGAATGTTTTTTTTTTTTTTTTTTTTTTGGTTGTTGCTGTTGTTACATTTATTTTCTTGTGATTTTTATTTTACTTTACAGAGTGAGTAATAGTTTATTGTGTAAATGTACTATATTTTCTTTATCCATTCACCTGTTAACAGGCATTTAGGTGGTTTTCAATCCCTGATTATTTTGAATAGTGCAGCATTGAACATGGTTCAGCAAGCATCTTGATGTTATGAAGAAGTGCTCTTTGTCTATGTTTCCATGAGTGATATAGTGGGACCTTGAGGTGCCTAAATGCCCATCTTCTTGATGAATTGCTGCAGATATTTTCATAGTAAGTGTGCAAGGTTGCAGTTCCACTAACAGTGTATGGGTGTTTTCCTTATGTTACTTCCTCTTTAGCATGAACATGTGACATGTGTTATCAGTCTTAGCCATTCTGACAGGTCTAAGATTGAATCCCAAAGCTTTTTTGATTTGCATTTTCCTCATGGCTAAGAATGTTGAAAATTTCTTAAATATTCTTCAGACATTTAAGTTTTCATATGTGACATTTTATACATATATATATATATATATATAATACTTAAGTTTTTATATATGTATGAATTATATATTTTGGATGTTAGCCTGTGAAATCGATTAAAGAACATACATCATTCTGTCTGCTTTGTGCAAATGATGGTGTTGCTTGCCATGCAGAAACTTCTCAGGTCATGAGGTCCCACTTACCAATTTTTATTTAGTGCCTGTGCTGATGGTATACTGTTAAGAAAGTCCTTTCTTATGCCTGCACACTAAAGGCTACTCCCCACTTTATCTTCTACCAGATTCACAGTATTTGTTTTCTGGTGAGGTCTTGGATGCATTTTCAGTTGTTTTGGTAGAGTGCTAAATATGAATCTATTGGGGTTCTTGTACATGCACCAGTCCAGTTTGAACAGGGCCGTTTGTTGAAGATGTGACAATTTTTCAAGTGTCTATTTCCCACTTCTTTACCATAAATCAGGTGTCCTTATGTCTGAGTCCTAAATTTGATTACATTGATCAATGTCTTTGATTTTGTGATATTAAGGTGAATTTATTACTAAACCTCTGTAGTAAAATTTGAGTTCTGGGATGATGATACATTTATTATTCAAGATTGTTTAAATATCACAGGATTCGTGTTTCCATATAAAGATGAAAACTGTCCTTTCCAGATATAAAAAAAAATTGTGTTGGAATTTTGATGGAAATTGCATTGAAGTTGTAGATTGCTTTTGGAAAGATGACCGCTTTTACTATAACAACTATGATGTATCCATGAAAATGAGAGATCTGTCTATCTTCTGGTACATTCTTTAGGTTCTGTTTTCTTTTTTTTTATATTTAACTTTCATTAATTACACTTTATTCCTTTTGTATCCCCTCATAAGCCCCTCCCTTCTCCCCTCCTGGTCCCACCCTTCCCCCCTTTCTGCATGCATGCCTCTCCCCAACTCCACTGATGGGGAGGTCCTCCTCTCCTTTCTGATTTTTTTTTTTTTTTTTTTTGTTCTTCTCAATGCAGTTTATTCAGGAACCTTGAACAATCTTCTGACCCTGGGGAAAGCCAGCCCACAGCTTAAAATAGCCTCTGGGTAGCCAACCCCAGCGTGCCTCGTGGGCAATGGAGATAGGTCCACATACATGGAAGCAAGCCAGATCCTCAGCCTTAGCCAAATATGGAGTTGTTTGTGTCAGAGAGCACTCACCATCGGGAAGGTGGAAGGCAGAAATACGCAGCTCTCTACAGTTCCCCCTTTTTGTTTTAGACGCATCAGGCAAGAGTAGAGGTCTGATCTCTGATATTAGAAATAAATTGGGACTTTGTACTGATGTTCATTTAGGTGTCATCCACCCAAAGGGCATCAGACCCATCAGATACCTTTTTCTCAGAGGCGGGACCTGGGGCATCAACCCGCATGCAATCAGACATGCTCTTCTCTGGGTCCAAAGCAAGGGTCCAAGCGGCTGACCCTGAGTGCAGTGCTTAGCCTCGCATCCTGAACGTAACATTTTAGCTTTTTATGGTAGCCAACCATGCTTGGGGAGACTGTCCTGCTTCAATGGCTGTAAAGGCCTGAATGATCATGGCTGCATTACGCTGTTGTGAGACTCTAATCTTGCATATACACCACAGGCAAACCAAGGAGACCAACACCAGAAGGCCTGCTAACGCTCCCATGCCCGCCCATTCCTTCAGATGATTCATGGCTGCAGCAATCCATGATGCTAATCCTGTGGCTAGTCCTGCGTCCACTCTGCTAGAATTTGCCGTAACAATGGCCACTCTCAGCTGCTCCATCATAGTAATGATACTCGCTTTTTTGCCCAATGCTGGAATGCTAGTGAATTTAGGTATGCCCTGGTTACTCGCATGCCTCACTGGGTGCCTGTGCCCGTTGATGCCCCTCACGCTATTACTCTCTTCAGACAGAAAAGGGATCTTGGAATTACAGCCACCATTGTTATTGCCATCTCATTGGCGGCTGTTGGAGCTACCACCGCGGCATTAGCCAGGAGTCATACTGTGCAGACTACTCAGACCCTGAATAATCTTTTAGCCACTGTAGCTAATGCCTTAGATGTACATAAAAGGAATTAATGCTCAACTAAAAGGAGGCCTGATGGTGTTCAATCAGAGGAGTTACCTCTTGCAGGAGCAAATTGATACCCTATGGCAAATTGCTCAACTTGGCTGTCAATGGAAGTATGCTGGACTTTGTGTCACTAGCATACAATAGGAGAATTTTTCCCATGCTGCAAATCTGTCTAAACAATTGTCTAGCTATATTTTAGGTAACTGGACTGGAGAACTGTTTCTGTTTTCAATACCTCAAAGTTTTTAATCATAATGTTTAGAGGTACCCAAGAAATTTTTATTTGAGAATATGGTAGACAATGTTGCTTACTTGAATTCTTTTTCAGTCTTTTTGGCATCTGTATGTATGAAGGCAGTGATTTTTGAGTCAATTTTGTATCCAGCTACTTCGATACAAAATGTTTTTCAGCTGTATCACTTCATCAGAGTTTTTCAGATTATTATTTTATAGTATCATATCATCCTCAAATGAAGATTTTTTTTTTTTTACTTCTTCCATTCCAATTTGTATCACTCTGATCCTCTTCAGTTCTTTTGTCTATATATGACTATATACCTATATTGAATAGGTATGGAGTAGATAAGAAACATTGTCTTGTTTGTGATTTTAATGTAATTGCTTTGAGTTTCCTATAATTATACTCATATTGACTATTTTCTGTAACTGTTTTCATTATTTTGAGCCATGTCCTCCGTATCCCTAATCTCTCTGGGGCTTTTACCATGAAAGTGTTTTAAATTTTGTTAAAGTTATTTCCTAAATATAATGAGCTGTTTTCTCCTACTTCCAATGTTCATCCCATTTGTCTTTCTAAGTGAGGATTGATCATCTTACCCCAGGTCCTCCTTCTTGTTTAGCTTCTTTAGGTGTACAGAAAAAGAAACAGGACAAGAGCCTACCATGGAGAGCCTCTGAAAGACTCTACCTAGTAATGTACCAAAGCAGATGCTGAGACTCATAACCAAACCTTAGGCAGAGTGCAAGGAACTATATGAAAGAAGAGGGAGTTAGTAAGACCTGGAGAGGACAGGAGCTCCACAAGGACCAAATATATCTGGAAACAGGGGTCTTTTTTGAGACTGATTCTCCTCTTAAGGACCATGCATGGATATAACCTAGAGCTCCTGCTCAGCATCCACGTGTGTTTCCCAGGTAAGGGAAGCAGGGACAGTCTCTGACATGAACTCAGTTGTTGGCTCTTTGATCACCTGCCCCCCTGATGTGGGAACAGCTGTACCAACCCACAGAGTAAAACAGTGCAGATAATCCTGATGAGACCTGATAAGCTAGGGTCAGATGGAAGGGGAGAAGGACCTCCCCATCAGTGGACTTGGAGAGGGGCATGGGAAGAAATGAAGGAGGACCTCCTCTATCAGTGGACTTGTAGAGGGGCATGGGAGGAGATGAGGGAGGCTGGGTGAGATTGGGAGGGAATGAGGGAGAGGGCTACAGCTGGGATTCAATGTGAATTAATATAAAAATTAAAATTAAAATAAAAAAGAATTATAAATCAGCTATTTCTGGTATGCCATTGTGTTTTTTGTGGTTACCGTGGTGTGGTGATTTGTGTGTGTGTGTGTGTGTGTGTGCACTTCTCTCTTTTTTTTTTTTTTTTTTTTTTGCCTCTCTGCGATCATTCTTTATGTTACCTTGGATGAGGAATCATTTTTAAGTTGAAGGTTTTTTGTTTGTTTGTTTTATTTTAACCTCTTGGTTGGATTTTTAGATGTTGCTTGTATTTATTTCTATCACTGAATTTCTTTTTATCTATTATGATTAAAGTTATTTCGTGCTCTCATAGTTTGTACTGGCATCTGTAAGCTCTTACAATTTGTAAAATGATGTTGAGGACCTTAAAGTTTTAGAGTCTCCACTGAAATTTCAGGAATTATTTTAATGTATTTGCTTTATATGTTATTTTGTTTTTTGTCTTTTTTGTTTTTTTTTTAATATTCTTTTGTTGCTCTTCTTTATGATTAATGTTCTGATTATTTGTGCCAAGCCCACTTTCATTTCTGGTCCAATGTGTCGGGTAGTCTGTATGCTTCTTAAACCTTTATAGACATTTTCCTTTTTTTCAATTAGGAAAAGTCTCTTTTATTATTTTGTTGAAAATATTTTCTGTGCCTTTGAGCTTGTTTCTTCTACTACTTCTATTCCTATTATTCTTAGATTTAGTATTTTCATATTATCTCAGATTTCCTGTATGTTTTGTGGCAAATTATTATTTTTAAGATTTAGAATTGTCTGTTTTTATGTTTTCCATTTTATTTTCTATCATGTTTTCAATGTCTGACATTCTCTCTTTTATTTCTTCTCTGTTTTTGAGACTTTTATCGGGGGTTTCTGCTTGAATTCCTAAATTGTTCCTAATGGGTTTCTATTAGTTTGGGCTTTCTTTCTTGATTCTATTCCTATTTTTCAGGTCTTGAACTGTTTTATTTTTTTTCTTCCACTGCTTGTGTTTTCATATTATTTGTTCAAAGGATTTATTCATTTCCCTTTTAACTCCTTTTGTTATATTCAAGGAGGCCATGTCAAGGTCTTTGGCTTGTGCATCAGCTCTGTTACAACACTTAGAACTAATGAAGTAACGTCTCTTTGCATGTTGTCCTGACTGTCAATTGTTCCTTACAATCAATGATGGTTTTTACACCACATCTACATATCAGGATTTTGGGTGATTGTAATGTGAGGTGCTGATATCTGGTCCTGTCGTTGTTGGGTATGTATTAATTACTTGCTTCGGTTGCCCTCTCTGGTTCTTAAGCTGGTGTGTGGCTGTGCTTTGCTTGTTAGGAAACTATTCTGGTGCTCTACTAGGTGTAGGACTGGGGGTTCCTGGTAAAACGTATTTGGTGCTAAGACTTAGGAATATGGGTGACCTCTGGGGATGCCAACTGAGGAAGCACACAGAAGGTGCAAAGCAGGGTGTTCTACCAAGATTACTTAATCCCCTGGCAATTGGGTAAGAGCCACCACATATAATCTGCTACAGTTCTGGTTATGACACTGAGAAAATGGATTTGAGAAAGAGGAGAGATAGTGAAGATCTGTAACTGGTCTACCTGCTTTAGTGGTCGACTTGTGTCTCTGGTAAAATTGGCTGGTGGGATGTAGCAAATGGCTGCTGCATTTGGGGACTGGGAAACCAGCATCAGTAGGAAAGAAGTCTGGAGGAGAAGATCTGACTGATCCACTAGGAATGAAGGGTGCAAGAAATGGGAAGCCACAGTAACTGATCTGCTACAGAGTGGGTATGAATTTCGAGGAACAAGTGGTAAAGTGTTTTCTTAGGAAACCTAGTTCCTTGGCTGCAGTGGTCTACAAACTCCCATGGAATGCCTCCTAAAATTGGGACTAGGATAAAGTGATGAGTGGAAGCAATGAGGTTGAAGTGGAAGATCCTTGTGGTCTACTGGTGATGGGTATGTGGAGGGAAGAGAGGCCTTAACAGGTGATCCGTTACAGGGCACCGTGTGAAAATGGGGCATTGGTTTTAGAGAAGAGGAGTAAGAGGCAAAGATCTGCAGTTAGCCTCCTTTCTTCAGAGTGGTCTTTTATATATCTTGCTTTCTAAATTTTGGGTTTATTAAGATCAGGCCTAACAGAGGACTATGCAGCCAGTCCTGATGGGACCTGATAAGCTAGGGTCAGATGGAAGGGGAAGAGGATCTCCCCTATCACTGGACTTTGAAAGGGGCAGGGAGAAGATGAGGGAGGGAGGGTGGGATTGGGAGGGAATGATTGAGTGGGAGCTGTGATACAGAGTTAATAAAATGGAACTAATAATAAAAATAAAATAAAATAAATGATCAGGCCTAAAGTTAGTATCTGAAACTCGGAATCATGATGTCCATTAATTTATTATTTAAAACCAAAAATCTTAACTATCACTTGCAAGAAAATATATGAAGGGCTAGTTCTACATTAATGTATTAATTCATAAAAAGTATCACATCATTGATTAGATTCTAGTTAATGTGCTTAGTAGCACAGATTTATAATTTAAATATAATACTGAATCGGGAAACATATTACAGAAATTACACATAGCTTGCTCTTCAGAAAAAAACACCTAGATTTTTATTTAAAAAAACACAATAATATTTCTATCCCTGTACTTCTATGTTTTAATTAGCTTGCATAAAACTAGATTCTTCGAAGACATTGAAAAATAAGGTTTAGGTTCTAGTCATGAATTGACTCTGTGCCTAACTAGGATGAATTATTTTTGAGCTGATTTCTGTTCAAAATTTTTTCATGCTTCTATCCGCCTATATTTCCACAAAATACTTCATCTCCTGCTTACACTTTTTATTCTATGTAAGCAAATCTTGCTATTATTAAACACCCTATTATTGATATGTGGTTAAAGGAATATCTAAAAGTCACTGGCTTATGCAAGTTTCTGTTACCTGATCGGGAAAAGTCATCTATTCCGTATCTCTATCTTCATCATTAAAATTGGGCTTTAAATTTTCCAAGCTATAAATATGTTAGTGTTCTTACTTTTAAAACTAAAGTTTACTATTAAATAAATTATCTACATTGAAATCCTAGCTTAATCCTAGCTTGTTCCCTCTACGTGAACAAGACTATTGAATTGCAGAAAGTATGCATAGGAAACCACTATGATATTTTAAAATTGTGCCTTTTTAAGTATCCAATGTTTTCACTATAGAAATATTGTAATGACACATAGAAATCGATAGTTTACATGGAATGATGTTCATTTTGATTTATTAGTTTAATATTAAGGAGTAAAAACAATATGAAAATCATAAACAATAAAATTTTAAAAGATAGAATAAAATTGTGTATTACATATTTTGGAACACAGATAGGAAATAAAAGTATAACAAGATAATTAATATCAAACAAATACTCTAGGAGTCAAAATTTAGAGAATGGGGACCACAAAATACTTAATGTAAAATAACAGTTTCTCTTGAGGATTTGGAATTTTAAAAGAATCTATTGACTATTTTCAGTAGATAATTGTTTAACTGTCCACTTCATTTTGCTCATGTAAGTAGAGCCTAGAAATAGGTCCTTTCATTTGAGTGAATTGAAATTGACAAGGAAGAGCAAATGGGTTACTCTATGGTAAATTGCCTCTTCAAGTGTAATTATCTATTCATGATATAAATCCAATAAAATTCTCTTTGGTTTCTTCTCTATAACAATTTCCTGTCACTGTTTTGTTCACCACTTAGAATTCATTTGATTAAATAAAAATACATTCTTTTATCTTTGTAGATGTTTAAATAGAATAATAAAATATTTTTTTCTAAGGGTGATGGAATGTTCTTAGGTAACATTGTTTTTATAATAATCGCTGTCTCAACATGAATTCTGCATTTCAGTGATTATATAAATATTTTAATACTAATATTTTAAGCTTACACTAGAATTTCTTTTAACATCTGCTTTAAAATATTCAGTTTGGGAGTGGAGATGTGTAACCCTTAGATTGAAGTAGTGATATTTTGAGTTCAAGTCCTGCCAGGGCTCCCTGTCAATTCAAGGCTTCCCTTGACAACTTAGTGAGCTCCTGTGTCAAAACAAAAAGATAACTGGAAATGTAGCATAGAAGTCTAACGTTTACATAGGGTGTGTAAGGCCCTTTGTTCAATCTCCAGTGATACAGTCTACATTTTTAACTTCCTTCAGATTAATAAAAATTTTTATCCCTTAATACAGCTAAAAATACACAGCCACTCTCAGACAGAGGTCTCCTCAGGATAATTCAGAAAGATGCACACAGCATTTCCTTCTGACTCCAGTAAACTGATTTCTGAGTAGATCTACACCTCAAATGTCAGTATATTACAGAAAACAGAGGCTCTGGACGCCTATTGTGATGGCTCTTCTTGGTTCTCTGCTTGACTACATCTGGAACCCTGGAACTAATTAAGATGTAAGCAGCTTGAACACCTGTGTGAGAATTTTTTCTGTTTTCTTTTCTTCTATTTTCTTTTCTTTCATTTCATTGTATTTTCTTTTTGAGAGAATTCATTTTTATTAAAAAAGTGTAATTTTGAATAAATATCTAGAGTACGTAAACTCCACAGACTACATTTTTAAGTAACTCTTAAAAAAACTAATCCCGTTTTATAAAAGGAAAGCAATAGAACATGTTATAATAAATGGGCACAAGAAAAAAAAAAAACAATGCTATAAGAATACATCCCTACCAACTGCCAGAGATAACAACCTTCATAACTGAAATGCATTTATCAATTTCTCTGAAGTAAGATCATTCAAAATGTCCTAAGAATCGTAAGAAATCTTGTACTTCTCAGGTAAGCTAAAATGGGGTCTTAAAATTACAGCCTTGTAATCTAGAGAATTGTTTTAATTATAGTTAAACTGTATTATAAATATAGTCAAATGAAAGCAGTCATCATTATTTTCCTGATAAGTACAGCACTTTTGTTACAAATTCATGTGTCATATTAGAGTGATAGTTATCCACATAACACACATTGGAAGTTTGTCTATTAACTGTTAGTTTTAGTATTTTATTTAATTGTATTCAGTTTGTATCCCAGTTGTAGTCCCCTTCTTCCTCATTCTTCAAGGTCCCACTCTCTTTCCCTCTTGCTCCTTTATCCTTCTTTCCTAGTCCACTGCTAGGGGAAGTCTTCCTCCCCTGCGGTCTGACCCTAACTTTTCAGGTCCCATCACGGCTGCCTGAATCCTCTTCTTCTGTGGGTTGGCTAGGTTGCACAACGAGGGATAAGTGATCAAGGAACAAGCAACATAGCTCATGTCAGGGACTCTCTTTTCTCCCCTTATTAGAGGACTCACATGGAGACAGAGCTGTCTATGGGCTACATCTGAGCAAGTGTTTACTTCCTTTCTATGCAAGGTTTTCTGTTGATGCATCAGTCTCTGAAGGCCTCTATTGGCCCAGCTTTTTTTGTCTTTGTTGTCTCCTTGTGGAGCTCCTGTCTCCTCCAGGTCTTTCTCTATCCCCCATCTTCCCTAAGACTCCCTTTGCTCTGTGTAATGTTTGGCTGTGAGTGTCTGCATCTGCTTCAATCCCCTGATGAGTGGAGTCTTTTAGAGGACATCTGTGGTAAGCTCCCATTCAGGCCCTTCTCTTCTACAGCTTCCAGTATCTATCCTGCTTTCCCTAGGGTCATCCTTGTTTTTAATTTCTTTAGGTCTGTAGACTTTAATGTGTTTATCCTATATAATATGGCTAATATCCACTTATAAGTGAGTATATACCACGTGTGACTTTCTGCTTCTGGGTTACCTCACTCAGGATGATTATTTTCTAGTTCCATTCATTTGTTTGCTCAATTCGTGATTTCCTTGATTTTAATTGCTTAGCAGCATTCCATTCTGTAAATGTCACAAAATTTTTGTATACATTCCTCGGGTGAGGAATATCTATGTTGTTTCCAGACTCTGGCTAATACGAATAAAGCTGCTATGAACAATGTTGCTATGAACATTCTTGTTGTATGGTGGACCATCTTTCAGGTCTATGCCCAGGAATGTATAGCTGGGTCTTGAGGTAGTACTATTTCCAGTTTCCTGAGAAAACACCAGATTGATTTCCAAAGTTGTTTTAGAGTTTACATTTCCACTAGCAATGAAGGAGGATACCCCATTCTCCACATCTCCTCCAGCAGTGTTGTCACTTGAGGTTTTGTTGTTGTTGTTGTTTGTTTGTTTGTTTCTGTTTTTTAAATCTTAGCCATTCTGTTGGGTAAGAAAAGGAATCTCAGAGTCATTTTGATTTGCATATCCCTGATTACTATGGACATTGAACATTTCCTTACTTAATTAATTACAGTTAGAAAATATACAGCTCTGGGTTTCCTAGAGATAATTCCTTATTACAACGAGGTAGGAAATGTGAGAATTTTCTCATGTTCGTTGTATCGCTGTGTGAGGACAGAGAGAGGTGCAAGATTTTATCACTTGAGATTTGAGTGACAGAAGTAGAAGCATGAAAATCAGCAAACACAAAGCCACGTTGGCTGAAAGCCATGGAGTGTGGAATTAAGTACATGAAACAAGGTGCTTCCAAAGTGGGATCTCTTTCTGAAATGCATGAGAGTGGTATAAACAGAAGACGGCTTAGGTTCTGAAGGATGCATGATATGCCCTCAGCTAAACACCAAAGAGCTGTGCTTCTGCAATGTTGTAGACATAAAAATAAAGAGAAGATGATCCTTGCAAAATAAAAATCTATAACCAGCTCAGCTCAGCCACAGACTGGGATAAGCATGTAAACACTCTTGTCTGCTAAAAAGAGCATGTTGATTCCTTCAAGGATAAGAAAAATACTGTGGAAACTCTATCATTATTACACATGGTACAGTAGTCAACACATTAAATAAAATTATTCTCATATATATATATATATATATATACACACACACATATATATATTTACATTCATTTACCATGAAGAAAAGTCTATTCAAAACAACATGAAATAGTTAAAGAAAATTAAGAATTTTGACAAATTATAATTTTGTTAAACACCTATTTTTGTGTTTTTAAAAGTTATACTTCTTTGCATATATATGTTTAAATACGTGTGTGTATATATGGGTATATAAACAAATATGTGTATGCACACACACAAACATAACAGTTGTGTGTGTCCTTTCAGGCCACCGTGTTCTCATATACTAGATGCAGATTTACAGACATGTATGTTACATGCCACCTGACATGTATGATGCAAACTGAACTCCAGTCTTCAAGAGAGCAGGCATTGTTAACTAATGAGCTATCTCTCCAGTCACTGATGATGTGATTATTAAAACCAGACTGAGTAGAAATGGAAATCAGTGGAAATAAAATTCCTAAGCATGTTATCATTAGAACTTTTGGCAAAACAGAGGAAAGAGGAAAGTGTAAAATGTTTCTTCTAAATGCTTTGGGAAAATAAATGCAAGTGTATAATAATTCTATATCCAATTAAAGTACTTTTAAAGTTGAAGCTAAATTAAAGACAGTGCAGGAAAAAAATGAGCACAGGAATTTTATCTGTAACATAACTGAACTTATAATAAGACAATTCTCTGCTTCTGATATCAGAATAAGAATAAAATATTTAAATGAAAACAAAATATGTAACCATCATGAAAATAATCCTTATTTACCAGAATATCTTCATATAAAATAGTTCCTAGACTGCTTATTAATTTTAAGAAACCTAATATGGAAATAGGTTGCCATATTATCTGTAAAAGTAACTTTAATTCATCAGATGTAATTATCATCTCAAAAGGCTTACTGCTAAATAAGTTCAGCCTTTTTAACTCTTTCTAAACTTCCACTAGCTGGTTCAACTCAGCTGTTTCTGCCCAAACTCCTTTCGAAGCTGACTGATTCAAACTGGCTTCTTTTTTTATCTTTTTATTAATTACATTTTATTCACTTTGTATCCCCCCATAAGCCCCTTCCTTCTCACCTTCAGGTCCCACCCTCCCTTCCACTTCTTCATGCATGCCCCTCCCCAAGTCCACTGATAGGGGAGGTCCTCCTTTCCTTCCTTCCAATCTTAGTCTATCAGATAACATCAGGAGTGGCTGCATTGTCATCTTCTGTGGCCTGGCAAAGCTGTTCTCCCCTCAAGGGGAGGTGATCAAAGAGCAGGCCAATCAGATTATGTCAGAGGCAGGCCCTCTTCCCATTACTATGTAACCCACTTGGACACTAAAATGCCCTGTGCTATATCTGTGCAGGGGTTCTAGGTGATCTCCATGCATGGTACTTGGTTGGAGTATGAGTCTCTGGAAAGACCACTGTGTTCAAGTTTTCTGGTTCTGTTGCTCTCCTTGTGGGGTTCCTGTCCTCTCCATATCTTACTATTTCCCACTTCTTACATAAAATTCCATGCACTGTGCCCAGCAGTTGACCATAAGTCTCAGCGTTTGCTTTGATAGTCTGCAGGGCAGAGCCTTTCAGAGGCCATCTGTGGCAGGTTCCTAGGTTGTTTCCTGTTTTCTTCTTCTTCTGATATCCATCCTCTTTGCCTTTCGGGATGGGGATTGAGCGTTTTAGTCAGGGTCCTCTCTCTTGATTAGTTTCTTTAGATGTACAGATTTTAGTAAGTTTATCCTATGTTACATGTCTAAATGAGTGAGTATATACCATGTGTGTCTTTCTGCTTCTGGGACAGCTCATTCAGGATGATCCTTTCCAGGTCCCACCATTTACCTGCAAATTTCATGGTTTCCTTATTTTTCTTTTCTTTTTTTAATATATTTATTTATTTTTATTTTATGTACATTGATGTTTAGCCTGCGTGTATTTCTGTGTAGAGGGTGTCAGCTCTTGGAATTACAGACAGTTGTGAACTGTCACATGGGTGCTGGGAATTGAACCCAGGTCCTCTGAAAGAGCACTCAGTGCTCTTAACTGCTGAGCCATCTCTCCAGCCCCTTCATTATTTTTCATTGCAAAGTAATACTCTATTGTGTAGATGTACCACAATTTCTGCATCCATTCTTCAGTTGAGGGGCATCTGGGCTGTTTCCAGCTTCTGGCTATTACAAATAAGACTGTTACCAACATGGTTGAGCGAATGTCCTTATTGTGTACTTGAGCCTCTTTTGGATATATGCCTAGCAGTGGTGTGGCTGGATCTTGAGGAAGCACTATTCTTAGTTGTCTGAGATTGATTTCCAGAGTGGTTGTACCAGTTTACATTCCCACCAGCAGTCAAGAAGGGTTCCCCTTTCTCCACAACCTCTCCAACATGTGCTGTCACTTGAGTTTTTCATCTTGGCCATTCTGATGGGTGTAAGGTGAAATCTCAGGGTCATTTTGATTTGTATTTCCCTGATGGCTAATGAGGTTGAGCATTTCTTTAAATGTTTCTCTGCCATTCGATATTCCTCTACAGAGAATTCTCTGTTTAGCTCTGTTCCCCATTTTTTAAGTGGATTACTTGTTTTGCTGCTTTTCAGCTTCTTTAGTTCTTTATATACACTGGATATTAACTCTCTGTCAGATAAAGGGTTGGTGAAGATTCTCTCTCAATCTGTAGGTAGTCTCTTTGTTTTGATGATGGTGTCCTTTGCTTTACTGAATCTTTTCAGTTTCATGAGGTCCCATTTATTGATTGTTGCTCTTAGAGCCTGTGCTGTTGGTGTTCTGTTCAGAAAGTTGTTTCCTGTGCCAATGAGTTCAAGGGTATTGTACACTTTTTCTTCTAAGCGATTTAATGAGTCAGGTTTTTTGTTGATGTCTTTGATCCATTTGGACTTCAATTTTGTGATAAGTATGGATCTATTTGTATTTTTCTACATGTAGACATCCAGTTAGACCAGCACCATTTGTTGAAGATGCTATCTTTTTTCCATTGTATTGTTTTGGGTTCTTTGTCAAAAATCAGGTGTCCATAAGTGTGTGGGTTTATTTCTGGGTCTTCTGTTCAGTTCCATCGATCCACCATTCTGTTTCTATGCCAATACCATGCAGTCAAACTGGCTTCTTGAGAGAAACTTCTGACTGAATTGCTCTTCTTGGTCTCATATTAGCAACCCACTTTAATCTTCTGGCTCTTTCTCATTTTTGGCTTCAACTGCCTTGGCAGAATCTCAGGAGCAAACTCAGTTCCACTGCACTGCATTTACTCAACTGGACTGCATCGAACTCAGAACTCAACTCCAATCAAGTGAACTGACTCAGCTGCCAGGAACTGAACTGGCACAGCAGTGCCTCTCAACTGACTCTACTGTACTGTCTTATCTGCTGAATTTTTTTTCAGCTTTTTTTTTAAATTTTTCATTAATTACACTTTATTCATTCTGCATCCCCCCATAAGCCCTTCCCTCCTCCCCTCCCAATCCCACCCTCCCTCCTCCCTCTGCATGCATGCCACTCCCCAATTCCACTGATAGGGGAGGTTCTCCTCTCCTTTCTGATTTTAGTCTATCAGTTCACATCAAAAGTGGCTGCATTGTCCTCTACTATGGCCTGGTAAGGCTGCTCCCCCCCAGGGGGAGGTGATCAAAGAGCAGGCCAATCAGATTATGTCAGAGGCAGTCCCTCTTCACATTACTATCTTCTCTCAGTTCTAATGCACTACTTGTTAAACAGCTTCTCTTTTCCATCTGTTCACATGATAGTTGAATGCATCCTATTTTGCCTAATCTCTTTCTGATGGGTACTTGTCTGTCCTTCTGTTAGATATCATTGTTTGCGATTAGAGATGTGTAGTAAGGGTATGTCTATATTCCAGCCAGAGGGGTTGAAGGTTTGTGGCATGTTTGCATTCCAGCTGGATCACACATATCACACAGATCTTGGGAAGATGCCAGAGCAAACCTGTTACTGGATTAAAATTCTTCTACAATTATCAGTTCATTCTTTGCAGACGCTGTGGTTTGGTAGGGAAAATAACATGTTCTATGCATTATAACTGTCAGACATACTTATTTCTGTAGTTACAAAGGACTAGCAAAGCACAACTATTTCTAAGTTTCCAGTGCTCAACTTCTCATTTTGCAGAGCATGGCTGCAATTTTTGTGAAAAGATAAATGAATGACAAAAGAAATCCTTCTTTTTATTTTTTTTTTCAGTGCAGTTTATTCAGGAACCTTGAACAATCATCTGACCCTGGGGAAAGCCAGCCCACAGCTTAAATAGCCTCTGGGTAGCCAACCCCAGCGTGCCACGTGGGCAATGCAGATAGGTCCACATACATGGAAGCAAGCCAGATCTTCAGCCTTAGCCAAATGTGGAATTGTTCGTGACAGAGAGCACTCACCATCGGGAAAGTGGAAGGCGGAAACCAGCTCCATCTTTAAGGCGCAGCACTCCGCAGCTCTCTACAGTTCTCCCTTTTTGTTTTAGATGCATCAGGCAAGAGTAGAGGTCTGATCTCTGATATTAGAAATAAATTGGGACTTTGTACTGATGTTCATTTAGGTGTCATCCACCCAAAGAGCATTATGACAATGAAAATTGTTAGTCATCATTTAACACTTAGAAATTGTGCTAGAACTCCTAGTAAATTGCCTGGCATGTATTAATTACTCATTAATGGCTGTGGACATCTACATTAGAATGAGCTAATTCACAGAAAATTCAGACTTTACTGTAAAAAATAATATTCACCTCTCTGTTTCAATAGAGATTTTGAATAAAGTAATGCTTCATATATTTAGTAATAAATGCCAAGTTGCAACAGGTAATGTGATTGTTTCTCATACATTGAAGTGGGCTGCTTGAGGATTTATTTGCTGTCATAAATTAGCACTTTATGAAGGACCTCCAGGATCAAGAAGGTGGATGACAAGAGGAGAGTGAAAGTTAGAAGTGCATGTAATATGTAACATGACTGAAAATAAAGTTCAAATACTGGTCACATATCCTTTATATTAATGACTTTTTTTTTCTAGTCTTATATAACTGAGTTTGAAATAAAAAAATAGATATTTTGTTAAATCCTTTTTATGTATCTATGAAAACAGTATTCCTTACTTTTGAAATTATACATATAATAAATTATATTTTTACTTTTAAAAAGCATGTTAATTATGGAAATATATTTTGTAAAGATATACTAATTCTTTTCTCTAGAATTATATATGACCTGTTAACTTTACACCCAGTATATTTGTATCTGAATTCATCATGAATATCAGTAATTTTGCTTTTTTGTAAGCAAATCAGAAAATGGTGGGCTGATTTCCCTTTAATGTTAGTATAGATGCATAAAATATCAATTTGGTTCTTTCTCAGAAAATTGGGAATAGTTATACCTCAAGATCCAACTATACCATTACTGGGTATCTATCTGAAAGATATTCAACCATACAAGGAGATTTGCTCAACTATGTTAATAGCAGCTTTATTTATAATAACCAAATCTTGGAAACACACAGCAATACAATCCTTGAAATTCTTTCAGTTTTCTCAAAAGAGTTAACACGAATTATGTAATGAGATTATGTGTCCATACAACACTGAGTGTTTACAGATAGTGTATCTTAGACAGAACACAGAGTTTGGATCACACAACTTCATCTTTCACCTTCAACATTTTGTCAACACTTGTTTCCACAATGTAACTCCTGTTACAATCTACTCTTGTTTGTCTGTTTTCTCTAATTAATACATAATATGAAATTTACTATATTTTTCTAAATTGTAAATATATTATGAAATAAATTTAATTATGATTTTCTTTTTTTTAATTTTTCATCAATTACACTTTATTCATTCTGCATCCCCCCATAAGCCCCTCCCTCCTCCCCTCCCAATCCCACCCTCCCTCCTCCTTCTGCATGCATGCCATTCCCCAATTCCACTGATAGGGGAGGTTCTCCTCTCCTTTCTGATCTTAGTCCATCAGTTCTTTCTTCCTCACATATATTTTACATCCATAATATTAAATTAAGTGACACATGTAAGAGGTTCTCTTACATTGAGTGCCTAAGAGTCGCAGCTGTAATAAACAACACTTCCTCCTCACCTCTGCCAGCCCTCACCCTCCGTCCCTCACCAAGCTGTAACCATGCATGAGTGTACCTCTATCCAAGTTGGGCAGGCTGGAGTCTATATAGGCAACGCCTGCTAGGAGCTCTACTGCCTGGAATATGGCGTCCGGCCTGATGGTCAGATGCCAAGTGACAAGGCCATTTGGGGAGGAGATAACTCCTTCAACACCTTCTTCAGTAAGGCAGACACTGGCAATCATGTGCCCCAGGCAGTGTTTGTAGACCGGGAGTCCACATTTATTGATGAGTTTCGCACTGATATTTACCACCATCTTTTCTGCCTTGAGCAGCTCATCATAGGCTAGCAGGATGTGGCAGTAACTATACCTGTGGCCATTACACCACTGGCAAGGGGATCATTGACCTTGTCTTGGACAGAATATAAACTGGCTGACTAGCACACAGGTCTTCAGGGCTTCCTGGTTTTCCACAGCTTTGCAGGGGGGAAAGAGATCTGGCTTCACCGCCCTGCTGATGGAGCAGCTCTCAGTTGATTATGGAAAGAAGTCCAAGCTGGAGTTCTCCATTTACCTCGACCCCCAGGTTTACACTGTTGTGATTGAGACTCATAATTCCATCTTCACCACCACACTACCCTGGAGCACTTTGATTGTGCCTTTTTGGTAGACAATGAAGTCATCTATGACATCTGTTGTAGAAACCGTGATATTGAGAGCCTGACCTACACTAACATTAACAGGTTGGTAGGTCAAATTGTATCTTCCATCACTGAGTTCTTCAGATAAGTTAGGACCCTGATGTTGACCTAAAAGAACTTCATCCAACCTGGTGTCATACCCTCTAATCCACTTCTCTCTGGCCACATATCTTCCTGTCATATCTGCTGAAAAAGCCTAACATGAGAAGCTTTCTGTAGCAGAGATCACGAATGTCTGCTTTGAGCCAGCCAAACAGAGGTTGAATTGTGACCCTTGCCATGGTAAATACATGGCTTGCTGCCTGCTGCACCCTAGTGATGTGATTCCCAAAGATGTCAATGCTGCTGTTTCCACCATCAAGATAAAGTGTACCTCCAGTTTATGGACTGTTACACCACTGGCTTCAAGGTTTGCATTAATTACCAGTTGCTTGGTGGAGACCTAGTCAAGGTCCAGAGAACTGTGTGCATTCTGAGCAACACCACAGCCGTTGCTGAGGCATGCGGTCACCTGGATCCCCTAAGTTTGATCTGAGTATATTAAGTGTGCCTACGTGCACTGGAATGTGGGTGACGGTATGGAGGACGGGAAGTTCTCTGAGGCCCGTGAGGACATGACTGCTATGGAGAAGGAATATGAGGAGGTTGGTGTGGATTCTGTTGAAAGAGAGGGTGAGGAAGAAAGAAAGGAATACTAAATTAAATGTCACAAAGGTACTGTTTAGCAGGGAAGTTTATTCTGCTCCAACCAAGAAAGTTGTGGTCTAAACAGTTAATTTGTATATGCCAATGTATCCTTCATAAAGTTATTGACTTCTGCTTTAATATGATTGATTTGTCACAGACCCAAGCCATCCATTTTACAACTGGGTTTTAAATAAAATATTCCCTGCCTTAAAAATAACATATGTAATATTATAAATATAACATACACAAGTATAAGTTTGTCAAATTTATTTACAAATGAAATCACTGCACATCAGATTTCTGAGTCTTAAAATACTTCATAATTTTAAATAAACACTAATATTTTATCCTGCCTAAGCTTCTGAGATGTTTACTTCTTGCTTTTGAGTATATTCTGAGCCATTCTGACATCATCAGTCAACATGACTCCAATTCAGAATTAACACATTGAAAAGGAACTAGCTGGTTTACTATCTTCTACGTTCATTTTCTACTGTCTTATTTTTTATGAAGTGCCACCTTAGGGACTCTAAGAATAGGCATTGTCCACATTTATTTTTATTCTGTGCATTATGTTAAATTCTTTTTGATGTAAAGTACACTAGAAGTTTTAAAATGTAAACTAATATTTTTTGCTGCTTAAATATATGAGATTTTAGTTACACCATTATTTTCAGAAAACCAAGAATGTTCCCAGTAGCAAATAAAATATTTCTGTTCTTATGATTAACTATACAGGAAACAATATATTTCACATTATTTCACATGTTCTGATAGTTCTGAGCCAGTGGTTTGCGATTCCATTGGGGATCAAACAACCCTTTCAAAAGGTTTGGATTTCCGATATCCTACATATTCGATATTTACATTATGATTGTTACTCTTCATGGCAAAATTACAGTTATAAAGCAGCAATGAAAATAAGTTTATGGTTGAGGTCCTCACAACATGAATAATTGTTTTAAAGTGTCTCAGAATTAGGAAAGTTTAGAACCACTCTGCTAATCATATTCTGGAAAAAAAAATCTAATGAACATGTTTTAGACAAATAACATGAAATACAAAATTGTGGCGTTGAAAGGACAGCTCTTTTTGTAATTGTTTGGCTTCTTAGCAGAAGATTTAAAAAATTTAAAATCGAACATCACTAAAAATTCCAGACATGATTATGTGTGCATTTAATCTCAGGTTAAAATCAGAGGATCATTGAAGTTCAGTGTCTACTCACAGCCTCCAGGCCAGCAAGATATGTTCTTTCTACAAGGGAGGAGAACAGCACCTTGAAATGACACACAAGATTGTCACATGACTTCAATATTATACATATGATGAGCATCTTTACACAACTGTGTGTGTATGTATACATGTGTATGAGTGGTATGCATTTCTCTCTTTCTCTCTGTGTGTGCCTTTGTTGTGTGTTAGTAAATACACAAAAAGAAATGAGATAATTTAAGAAGTTAGCATTATAAACATGAATTTATAATATATTATAAAAGTGTGACTTCTTATACATCATTTTTTAGTAGTTTAGGAAGAATTAGAAATAAATTTTGTACAACTACATTTACAAACATCTGAAACCAAAAATTTAACAAGTGGAAAAATCCTATAATTGAATTATAGTTTTGCCTGACATCAGTGAACTCGCCTTAGCCACTGCTAAAGTAGGATTCTGTGCATAACCAATCCATGGCTGTCAGTGGGAGAGTTAGTCTTCATCATTTGTCTCTGAGGATGGTCAGACAGGATGTAATCTGGATTGTTGAAGCACCTCGTTGTTTCTGCTACAGGCTGTCTCTAGCTTTTCTGCTACAACTACGAATTGGCTTCATTTCCCGGCTTTCTAATACTCAATAAAGGGAAATTTGGAAGTGTTTTGGGTCTGATTGAAATTTGATCTGTGATGTCAATATATTATAAATGAAACAGAATTTTATTAAGTCAGTACTCTTTCCAATAAATATCTTTGGCTAATGTGTTGCTTTGTGTTTTTGTAAACAAAAAAATAGGGGTTACTAATGCTTTATAAAATTTAGTATTTCTCTTTAAACACTTTATGTGTGTAACTGTGTAACATACTTTTGAATTGAATTAATGTCTCTAGATATCTATGAAATAAAAACTAAAATAAATATTATTTTAGAATGACAAATACAATACGTTTTAAATGATAACTATTGGCAAGAATAGGTGTTGTATGAAGCTGAGAATTTTTCTTTTGGGAATTATACTGAATCTGTAGATTGCTTTTGGTAAGATGGCCATTTTCACTATGATAATCCTGCCAAGCCATGAGCATGGGAGATCTTTCCATCTTCTCATATCTTCTTCTAATTCTTTATTCAGAGACATGAATTTTTTTTCATACAAGTCTTTGACTTACTTGGTTAGGGTTACACCAAGGTATTTTATGTCATTTGTGGTTATTGTGAAGGGTGTTGTTTCCCTAATTTCTTTCTCAGCCCTTTTGTCTTTGGAATACAGGAGGGCTTCTGATTTTTTTGAGTCAATTTTGTATACAGTCACTTTGCTGAAGGTGTTTTTCAGCTGTAGGAGAACCCTGGTAGAATTTTGGGGTTCACTCAGGCAAACTATCATATCATCTGCAAATAGTGATACTTTGACTTCTTCCTTCCCAAATTGTATCCCCTTGATCTCCTTCAATTGACTTATTTCTCTAGCTAGGACATCTAGAACTATGTTGAAGAGATATGGAGAGAGCGGGCAGCCTTGCCTTGTCCCTGATTTCAGTGGGGTTGCTTTAAGTTTCTCTCTGTTTAGTCTGATGTTGGCTATAGGCTTGTTGTATATTGCCTTTACTATGTTTAGATACTTGCCTAGATATATATCCTAGATATATATCCCTGATCACTCCAATACTTTAAACATGAATGGATGTTGGATTTCGTCAAATGCTTTTTCAGCATATAAGGAGATTATCATGTGTTTTTTTTTTTGTTCTTTCAGTTTGTTTATATGGTGGATCACATTGATTGATTTCCATATACTGAACCAAACTTGCACACATGGGATGAAGCCTAGCCTGTCATAGTGGATGATATCTTTGATGTGTTGTTGAATTCGGTTTGCAAGTATTTTGTTGAGTATTTTTGCATCAATGTTCATAAGGGAGATTGGCCTGAAATTCTCTTTCTTTGTTGAGTCTTTGTGAGGTTTAGGTACCAACTTGAACGTGGCTTCATAAAATGAGTTTAGTAGTGTTCCCCCCAGAAATGCTAAAACAATCCTCTACAATAAAAGATCTTCTGGAGGTATCTCCATCCCTGATCTTAAGCTGTACTGTAGAGCAACAGTAATAAAAACAGCATAGTACTGGCATTAAAACAGACTGGTGGATAAATGGAACCAAACAGAAGACCAAGAAATAAACCCACAAATTACGGACACCTGATCTTTGACAAAGATACCAAAACCATACAATGGAAAAAAGATAGCATCTTCAACAAATGGTGCTGGACTCACTGGATGTCTACATGTAGAAAAATGAAAATAGATCCATACTTATCACCCTGCACAAAACTAAAGTCCAAGTAGATCAAAGACGTCAACATAAAATCAGACACATTAAATTGGTTAGAAGAAAAAGTGGGGAATACCCTTGAACTCTTTGGCAAAAGAGACAACTTCCTGAACAGAACACCAACAATACAGTCTCTAAGAATAACAATCAATAAATGGAACCACATGAAACTGAAAAGCTTGTGTTTTTAAAGCAAAGGACACTGTCATCAAAACAAAACGAATGCCTACAGATTGGGAAAGAATCTTTACCAACCCTTTATCTGACAGAGGGCTAATATCCAGTATATATAAAGAACTAAAGATCCTGAAAAGCAGCAAACTAAGTAATCCACTAAAAAATGGGGAACAGAGCTAAACAGAGAATTCTCGATAGAGGAATATAGAATGGCAGTGAAACACTTAAGGAAATGCTCAACCTCATTAGCATCAGGGAAAAGAAAATCAAAACAACCCTGAGATTTCACCTTACACCCATCAGAAAGGCCAAGATCAAAACCTCAAGTGACAACACATGCTGGAAAGATTGTGGAGAAAGGGGAACCCTCCTCCACTGCTAGTGGGAATATAAACTTGTACAACCACTTTGGAAATCAATCTGGCGCTTTCTCAGACAACTAGGAATAGTGCTTCCTCAAGCTCTAGCCATACTACTCCTAGGCATATATCCAAAAGAGGCTCAAGTACACAATAAGGACATTTGCTCAACCATGTTTGTAACACCCTTATTTGTAATAGCCAGAACCTGGAAACAGCCCAGTTGCCCCTCAACTGAAAAATGGATACAGAAATTGTCGTACATCTACACAATGGAGTATTACTCTGCAATGAAAAATGAGAAAATCATGAAATTTGAAGGTAAATGGTGGGACCTGGAAAGGATCATCCTGAGTGAGTTGTCCCAGAAGCAAAAAGACACACATAGTATATACTCACTCATATAGACATATAATATAGGACAAACCTGCTAAAATCTGTACATCTAAAGAAACTAATCAAGAGGGAGGACCCTGAATAAAATGTTCAATCCCTATCCTGAAGGGCAAAGAGGATGGACATCAGAAGAAGAAGAAAACAGGAAACAACCTAGGAACCTGCAACAGAGGGCCTCTGAAAGCTCTGCCCTGCAGACTCTCAAAGCAGATGCTGAGACTTATGGCCAACTGTTGGGCAGAGTGCATGGAATCTTATATAAGAAGTGGGAAATGGTAAGATCTGGAGAGGAAAGGAACTCCACAAGCAGAGCAACAGAACCAGAAAATTTGACCACAGGTGTCTTTCCAGAGACTCATATTTCAACCAAGTACCATGCATGGAGATAACCTAGAACCCCTGCACAGATGTAGCCCATGGCAGTTTAGTGTCCAAGTGGGTTACATAGTAATGGGAAGAGGGACTGCCTCTGACATAATCTCATTGGCCTGCTCTTTGATCACCTCTCCCTGAGGGGGAAAGCAGCCTTACCAGGCCACAGAAATGACAATTAAGCCACTCCTGGTGAGATTTAATAGACTAAGATCAGAAGGAAGGAGAGGAAGACCTCCCCTATCAGTGGACTTGGGGAGGGGCATATGTGAAGAAGGAGGATGTAAGGTGGACTTAGCAGGGGAGGAGAGAGGGATATGTGGGGGAATACAAAGTGAATAAATAGTAATTAATAAAAGTTAATAAACAAAAATATTTAACACAAAATAATTTTGCTTTTAAATAATAAAATATTACCAATCCTCTAAAGTTTGTGAATACAGTATGCCTTTTCGTATAATCTTGTGTCCTTCCATACCACAATTATTTTATAAGTTGTGTAAATTGATATTAAAAGTTTCTTTTATATTAGCAAAAAGAATAGGTGTTGTACATTAATAGTCAAATTGATAGTGATATTTCAAGCCCTGGCTATTGCAGGTGTTAACAACTCTTTTATATTTGTAAATCCTAGTGACATAGACTGCTATTTTCCTGGCTGCTGGCTATCTATAATATTTCATCTGATAGATTTTTTACATCCTTGTACAAACTTAAAAATAAGCTCTTGCTTAGGCACTGTGTATACTATAGTTATGAAATAAGAAATTGCTTTAAAACAATAGAATTTTATCCATGTATTTTCTTGTGAATACATTTTCCCCACACCTTCTATCTTTAAAAATACTTGAATTTTATTTCATAAAAAGAACATGAGAGGTCCCCCACTATCAGTGGATTTAGAAAGGGGCACAGTGGAGATGAGGGAGGGAGGGAGGGGCTGGGAGGGAATGCGGGATCGGGACACGGCTGGGATACAGCGTTAATAAAATGTAACTGATAAGAAAAAATAAAATTAAAAAAATAATAAAAATAAAAAAAAGAACATGAATTCTTATGAAGAAAAAAAAATCAATGAAAGCAGAAGTACTGTAATTGAGTCACTGACATTCTCTTGTTTGCCATCCTCTTGGCAAAGCATGACAAAATCATTCCTGTCATTCTGTATTATAATGTGTATTGATGGGTTTTGAAATTCATATAACTAACAAACTAAACAGGAGGAGCTTGTAATTCAGTCAACTTCAGCCAAAAATTAAAGCATGAAACAGTATTATCTAAGTAGTAGCAGGTTTTAAACTTACTCATTAAAACTTGATGAAGGAAAGTGCATTATAATATGCCATGCTATATTTTCTAAAACTGAGAATAAGAGCCTAATGTAATTACATCATTGCAGTCTTTTACCCCAGATAAACATCCATATTATTACATAACTTCACAGAGTCAAAATTATAATAAAATAGTAGTTTGAAGGTAAATAAAAATAAAATTTCAAAAGAAACAAATGTCCTTTAGCAAAGTTAATTATATAATGTCCTGGTAAGACACTATAGTATTCTATAATCTCTTTTGAGTTAGGAAAATATGACTAATATATTTAAAACATACATATCAAATCACTGTTGTATGTCAAATATAAAAAAAAAAAACTATCCAAGCATGTGCTTTAAGCACACAAAGGAGGTAAAATCTCCATCAATATTTAACTACAATGTACATAATGTGGTTTTACCTTCAAGAATTCTATTTATCATGTATAAAAGAAAATAAGCTATCAACTTTCCTTAGATGTTTAGAAAGGATTTTGTGTACAGGATATTTTGATGACATTCATAAAATGTATTAAAGAGACATAACAATGAGAAAAGTGCATTTTGCAGTATTGGAAAAAAAGGGAAAGAAAACCCTGCAGTAACAATAGAAGTTCTAATGGGCCATAAACAACTTGAGTATTTCAAACAGTTTAGAATGCCCACGGCATTTTTTTTCTTGATATCAGAATTGAACTAAACATGTAGATAAGCATGGAATTTCAGATAACATACAGCAATTTCATACAAATTATTGACTGTAAAAAATGGCAAGAGAGGAATTAAAACAAGGTAGCAACAGAATCACATTCGTATTTGTAAAGTGATTGACATTGACAGAAACATGGTGAAATAGCAGGTAATGATCAGACTGGAGAGATGTAGTACAGAAGCATGTCTGTACTAGACATAGAAAAAGCACGAGCTATTAAGAGATGACGTGATGAGAAGTGGACACAATACCCTCATATTAGGAAGTAAAATGCAAAAATTCACAATTCCCAATATTTTTCCTTGGTAAGTGTTATGGCTATCTGATAAAGCAGACCTTGGAAACATGGAAGTGGAACCTAGCAAAAATAGTTCTGTTCTATGTAGATCATTTGACTACTGTTATGTTAGATATTCTTGATGACACTAGAAAATAAAAGTGAAAGAGACATATAACAGAGAGAGTGTAAATGTGTTCTATACATTTTTCCAAGTAAAGAGAGGCAGAAGACAGCAACAGAAAAAGAAAGAAAGAAAAAAGGAAAGAAAGAAAAAAGGAAAGAAAGAAAAAAGGAAAGAAAGAAAGAAAGAAAGAAAGAAAGAAAGAAAGAAAGAAAGAAAGAAAGAAGGAAAGGAATTCAGATAGACAAGAGAAGAGTTAAAAAGCACTTTTCAAGACTCTGTTTCAATTAAGCGAAGGGCACTAGATAGTAAGTATAGTGTCATCCATTATTCAGGCACTGGCAACTGTGAACACACCCCAACATCCAAGATTGTGTTGCATAATTAAAAGCTTATTGATTCAGGAAAGAAAGTGTCTCAGAAACAACACTTGAATCAGCCAAGAACCCTGCATGGAGAAGACCTAGACCCTGCTCAGATGTAGCCCATGGGCAGCTCAGTGTCCATTGGGGTTCTCTATTAAGGGGAGCAGGTACAGTCATTCACAGACATGAATTTGGTTGCCTGCTCTTTGATCAACTTCCCACCTGGCAAGGTGGCCTAACTAGGCCACAGAGAAAGAGGATCTAGACAGTCCTGATGAGATCGAATAGGATGGAATCTGATATTAGGGGAGGAGAACCTCCTCTATCAGTGGACTGCTGGAAGGACATGGGAGTGAGAAAGGGAAGAAGGGAGGGACTAGGAGGAAATGAGTGAGGGGATTACAGCAGGGATACAAAGTGAGTAAGTTGTAATTGATAATAATAATAATAGTAGTAGTAGTAGAATAAAGAAATAACACTTAGCATTACAACACGTTTTTTAAACATAGAAACATACATAAACATACACAAACACCCAAACCCCATTTACATTATATATAGATAAGGAGGGAAGAGATGAAAGATGGAGTATGAAGACTTCCTTATCAACCCCACACTGAAGAAATAACTATCTACTGATTTAACAAAAATGGAAGAGAGCATCTCAGGTACTTGAGAACATCTATTTCAGTAGAAGAATCAGTCACTCCCAAGGAGATTCTGGACAAAAGTAATGATAATCAAAGCTAATATTGATTGTGTAAGTTATGTTTTCAATGTATATTTTAATCCAAACATCTAACAAAAATGATGGATGTTACAGCAAAGAATACAGAATAAATAAAACTATAATAACCATGAAGATAACAAAATTAGACCTATTTATTTATACCATAATATTTTAATGGCTGTGTCATCATTTCAGAATAAAAGAAAACATATCATATTTACAAACCAGATAGGGCCAACTCTAATCAATGTTAAGGATGCTCAGAGCCACATTTCTATAGTGACTCTTTCTACAGTATATTTTCTTTTTAGTTCTCAACTAAGATGATGTCAGTTTGGATTAGAAAATGATTAATAAAGTTGTTTAAATTCTTAAAACCTTTAAATAAAAATCATTTATTTTTCTTTACACAGACATTAATAAGCATATTTCTGCATTCTCAGAAAGGCAAAATATGAAGTTTTAATAACTGAACAGAAATCTTAAGCTATTAACAAATAAAAAGTAAGAGTAGAAAAGATATTTGGTCAACCATGTTTGTAGCAGCCTTATTTGTAATACCCAGAAGCTATCTGGGAAACAGCCCAGATGCCCCTCAACTGAAGAATGGATGCAGAAATTGTGGTACATCTACACAAGGGAGTATTACTCTACAATGAAAAATAAGGAAATCATGAAATTTGCAGGTAAATGGTGGGACCTAGAAAGGATCATCCTGAATGAGCTGTCCCAGAAGCAGAAAGATACACATGGTATATACTCACTCATATAGACATATAACATAGGATAAACCTACTAAAATCTGTACATCTAAGGAAACTAATCAAGAGGGAGGACCCTGACTAAAATGCTCAATCTCCACCCCAAAAGGCAAAGAGGATGGACATCAGAAGAAGAAAACAGGAAACAACCTAGGAACCTGCCACAGAGGGCTTCTGAAAGCCTCTGCCCTGCACAATATCAAAGCAGACACTGAGACTTATGGTCAACTGCTGGGCAGAGTGCATGGAATCTCATGAAAGAAGTGGGAAATAGTAAGATCTGTAGAGGAAAGGAACTCCACAAGGAGAGCAACAGAACCAGAAAATTTGAACACAGGGGTCTTTCCAGAGACTCATACTCCAACCAAGTACCATGCATGGAGATAACCTAGAACTCCTGCACAGATGTAGCACAGGGCAGTTTAGTGTCCAAGTGGGTTACATAGTAATGGGAAGAGGGACTGCTTCTGACATAATCTGATTGGCCTGCTCTTTGATCACCTTCCCCTGGGGGGGAGCAGCCTTACCAAGCCACAGAAGAGGACAATACAGCCACTCCTGGTGTGATCTGATAGACTAAGATCAGAAGGAAAGAGAGGAAGAACTCCCCTATCAGTGGACTTGGGGAGAGGCATGCATGAAAAAGGGGGATGGAAGGTGGGATCAGCAGGGGAGGAGGGAGGGTTTATGTGGGGACACAAAGTGAATAAAGTGTAATTAATAAAATAAAATTTAAAAATCTTTGTTATTATGTTAATAATGATATCTGAGAATCAATGTACATTAAAACAAAGAAAAAAGGACTAGGTGAAAATAAAAAAAAAAGAATCAGTAGAAAATACTAGTATCAACCTCAGTATTGATTATTTTGAGAAAAATACAATGAATTCTTAGAAAAAATCTCCAAAGCAGTGCAAAATAAAAACTGACTATGTTAATTAGTAGATATTTCATCTGTAACATCATATGTTATATGACAAATGCATAATTTAAGTTTGTGTAATTACACAATTCATACTATAATTAGAATTATGCATAATTACAACTAGATGTGCATAATTACAATTACGCATAATTACTTAATTATAATAACGGTCCCATTTCTGAGACATGAATCCATGAAACTATGTCCATGAAGAAAACTACTTTCTTAGAAAAAAATGGTCAAAATCAACTTAAAAATTTCACATATCTGCTGAGTAAGTTAGAAAGGTAAAATTTTTTGACAGGTGGTTATTCCAGTGGTTCAAAATAATCAAGCAAACTACCTTGATTACCAGAACTAAAATGAATAATTTCTTCAATATATCACTATTTTTATCCTAGAAATCATACTGGAAATGCATGTTTGAATATTTTTGAAAATTAGTTAAAATACTAAAATACAAATATATGCTTTTTATTTTAGTTCCCAGATGTTTGTAAAAACTGTATATTAACCCTTCCTATATCCAAACTACTTTTCTTGTTTCATAACTCTTATTCAGATAATTACTGAACATTTTGGCTCAAGTTTCTCCTTGGCAACTGAAAATAATTCAACAGTGTCTATTGATAAAATAATCTATAAAAATTGATAATGTATGTAAACTTATTGCCAATACTTGATTCTGTTTGGGATATATATTCTTTTTGTTGTTGTTGTTGTTCCTCATTTATTCATTTTATTCACTTTACACCCTTGAAGCCCCTTTCCTTCTCCCCTCCAATTTCTACTCTTTCTCCCACCACCCTCCCCCTCCCCTTTTTCTTAGTAAAGGGGAGGCTTTCTTTCCCATCAACAGTAGCTCATCAAGTGATCAAGTTCCATCAGGGCTGAATATATCCTCTTCCCCTGTGGCCTATCAAGGCAGTCCCACCAGTGGAAAGTGATCTAAAAGTAACAAGTGAGTCTATGTCCAATGCAGTACCTACTTCCCTTATTAGAGGACCCAACTGAAGCCTGAGCTGCCCATCTGCAACATCTTTTATAGGAAGCCTAGATCCAGTTCATGTATGGTCCCTGGTTGATATTTCAGTCTCAACAATCCCCTCTGGGCCCTGCTTTGTTGGCTTTGTTGTTTTTCTTGAGGAGCTCCTGTCATTATAGGGCCTTTACTCTTTCCTCCTACTATTCTCCAAGAATCCCTATGCATAGAACAATGTTTGGCCACGAGTCTCAGCATTTGTTTTGAGGCTCTGCTGAAAAGAGCTTCTCAGAGGGCAACTCTGACAGGCTCTTGTCTGCAAGTGTGGCAAAATATTCTTCATAATGTCAAGGGCTTGCACTCTCCAAAAGGGTGGGTCTTTGGTTGAGCTAGGCATCTATTTTGCATTCCCTCAATCTCTGTTCTATCTTCTCTGTCTTTATCCCTACACATCTCAGAGGCAGGGCGAATTTTGGGTTGAAGTTTTTGTAGGTGGTTTGGTTTTCCTCTCCTTTTATTTGAAGACTAGTCTTATAAAGAGTGTCCTTTTCAGTCCCTACAGCCTCTGCTACAAAGATTCTCAGCTTGAGTCGCCCTCATATCCTCCAGGAGCCTACCCTGACTTAGGTCAACAGCTTATCATAGAGATGTCCTTACCCTCAGTTTCTCATTTTTCTACAGGCTTTCTGTCCTCTCGCCTTTGCTCTCCCCAGGCCCAGTCTCCACCCTCTTACCTCTCTGTGCCCTTTCTCCTACCTTGTTCCCATTCTTCAACAAATACCGCTGCCTATTCTATTTCCACTTGCAATTGAGATTTATCCATCCTCCCTTATATCCTACAATTTACATATCTTCTTTGTGCTTGTGCCTGGTAATATGCTTATCTTGTACTATGTGGCCAAAATCCACTTAAAAGTGAGTACGTTAGAAATGGTCCTTGTTCCCCTTACTTTGGGAAACTACTTTGTTACTGAGCTACCACGGGCCACATCCGAGCAGAAGTTCTAGGTTATATTCATAGATGGTCCTTGGTTGAGTGTCAGTCTCAGAAAAGACCCTGTGCCTGGATATATTTGGTCCTTGTAGAGCTCCTATCCTTTCCATATAATACTAACTCCCCTTCTTTCATATAATCATATGAAACATTGCCGAGGGTTTGGTTATGAGTCTTAGTGTCTGCTTTGAAACACTGGCTCTTTGACCTCCCCACCCTTCCAGGGGAGGAGCAGTCCTGTTAGGCCACAGAAGAGGACTTTGCAACAAGCCCTGAAGATACCTGATAACACAGGGTCAAATGAAAGGGGAGGAGGTCCTCCTCTATCAGTGGACTTGGAAAGGGGCAGGGAGGAGACCAGGGAGGGAGTGTGGGGTTGGGGAGGGAATGAGGGAGCGGGATACAGCTGGGACACAGAGTTAACAAAATGTAACTAATAAGAAAAATAAAATTAAAATAAAAGTGAGTATGTAGTATGTGTGTATTTCTGGGTCTGGGTTACCTCACTCAGAATGAACATTTCTAGTTCCATCCATTTGCCTGTATATATTATGATTTCTTTTTCTTTTTCTTTTAATAGCTGAATAATATTCCATTGTGTAAATATGCCACAGTTTCTTTATCCATTCTTCGGTTGAGGCACATCTATGATGTTTTCCAGATTCTGGCTATTATGAATAAAGCTGCTGAGAACAAAGCTGAGCAGATGTGTTTGTTGTATGGCGGATCTTTTGGGTATAGCTGGGTCTTGAGGTAAAGTTATAACAAATTTTCTAAGAAAACACCAGATTGATTTCCAGAGTGGTTGCACAATTTTACATTCCCACCAGCAGTGGAGGAGGGTTCCCCTTCTTCGTATACTCACCAACATGTGTTGTCCCTTGAGATTTTGATCTTAGACATTCTGATCCATGTGAAGTGGAATCTCAGAGTCATTTTGATTTGCGTTTCCCTGATGACTAAGGTAGTTGAGCATTTCTTTAAGTGCCTCTAAGCCATTAGACATTTTTCTCATTAGAATTCTTTCATTAGCTGTGTACCCATTTTTTGAGTTATTTTATTTTTTGGTGTTTGATTCTTTGAGTTCATTATGCATTTTGGATATTAGCATTTTTGACAGATGTAGGATTGATAAAGATCTTTTCCCAATATGCACATTGTCTTTTGGTTTTCTTGACAGTGACATTCGCCTTACAGAAGCTTTTCAGTTTCAAGAGGTCCCATTCATTAGTTGTGGTGCTAAGAGCCTGAGCTGTTGGTGTTCTGTCCAGGAAGTTGTCTCCTGTGTCAATGAGTTTAGACGCTTCCCTGCTTTCATTTGTAATAGACTTAGTGTATCTTGTATTATGGAGATCTTTGATCCTCAGTCCTGATTGAGTTTTGTGGCGGGAGATAAATATGAACCTATTTGTATTTTTCTACATGTAGACACCAATTTAGACCTGCACCTAACATATGTCTTGGGTCTTATGGACCTAACAGATATCTACAGAACATTTCACACAAACAGAAGAGAATATACTTTCTTTTCAGCACCTCACAGAACCTTCTCTAAAATTGATAATACACTCAATTGCAATGCAAGCTTCAACATATCCAAGAAGATTGATATGACTCCTTGTAACTTATCAGACCACCATGAATTAAAGCTGGATCTCAACATCAACACAAACAACAAATTCATAAAAATGGAATAACTTCTTATTCAAAAAACACAGGGTCAATGAAGGAATAAAGAAATTAAGGACTTACTAGGGTTCAGTGAAAATGAAGGCACTACATACCCATATTTATGGTACATAATGAAAGCAGTGCTAATAGGAAAGTTTATAGAACTAACTGCCTTCATAAAGAAAAAAGAACTCCTATCCTCTCCAGGTCTTACTATCTCTCCCTTCTTTCATATGATTCCCTCCACTCTGCCCAAAGTTTGGTTATGAGTCTCAGCATCTGCTTTGATACACTGCTAGGTAGAATCTTTCAGAGGCCCTCTGTTGTAGGCTCCTGTCTTGTTTATTGTTTTCTCCTTCTTCCAATGTCCATCCCATCTGTCTTTCTAAGTGAGGATTGATCATCTTACCCCAGGTCCTCCTTCTTGTTTAACTTCTTTAGGTGTACAGGTTTTACTATTTTTATTCAATCTTATAAGTCTAGTATCCACTTATTTTTTTATTTTTTAATATTAGTTACAGTTTATTAACTTTGTATCCCAGCTGTACCCCCTTCCCTCATTCTATCCCAATCCCACTTTCCCTCCCTAGGCTCCTCCTTGCTCCTTTCCAAGTCCACTGATAAGGGAGGACCTCCTCCCCTTTCATCTGACCCTGGTTTATCAGGTATCTTCAGGACTGGCTGCAAAGTCCTCCTCTGTGGCCTAACAGGACTGCTCCTCCCTCGGTGTGGGGGAGAGGTCAAAAAGCCAGTCATTGAGTTCATATTAGAAATTGTTCATTCCCCTTACTAAGGTACCCACTTGGATACTGAGCTACCATGGGCTACATCCAAGCAGGGGTTCTAGGTTATATCCATACATGGTCCTTGGTTGGTTGGAGAAACAGTCTCATAAAAGACCCCTGTGCCCAGATATATTTGGTCCTTGTGGAACTCCTGTCCTCTCCAGGTCATACTAACTCCCCTTTATTTTTTTTTTCATGAGATTCCCTGCACCCTGCTGTAGGTTTGATTATGAGTCTCTGTATCTGCTTTGGTACACTGATAGGTAGAGTTTTTCCACTTATAAGTGAGTATATACCATATGTGTCTTTCTGCTTCTGGGATACCTCACTCAGAATGATCTTTTCTAGATCCCACCATTTGCCTACAAAGTTCATGATTTCCTTGTTTTTAATTGCTGAGTAGTATTGCATTGTGTAAATGTACCACAATTTCTGTATCCAACCAAGGACCATTCATGGATATAACCTAGAGCCCCCTACTCTAGGTAGCACATGGCAGCTCAGTATCCAAGTGGGCACCCTAGTAAGGGGACCAGGGACTGTCTCTGACATGAACTCAGTGGCTGGCTCTTTGACTCACCCCCAGTACTCCCCAATGGAGGAGCAGCCTTGCCAAGCCACAGAGGAGAACATTGAGGGCAGTCCTTAAAAGACTTGAAAACTTAGGGTCAGATGGAGGGGGAGGAGGACCTCCCGTATCAGTGGACTTGAGGAGGGGCATGGGAGGAAATGAGGGAGGAAGGGGGGGAGGTAATGAGGGAGGGGGCTACAGATGAGATGCAAAGCAAATAAAATGCAATTAATGTACCAGAAGCAAAAAGACACACATGGTATATACTCACTCATATAGACATACAACATAGGACAAACCCACTATAACCTGTGCGTCTAAAGAAACTAAGCAAGAGAGAGGACCCTAACTAAAACAGTCAATCCCCATCCTGAAAGGCAAAGAGGATGGACATCAGAAGAAGAAGAAAACAGGAAACAACCTAGGAATCTTCTACAGAGGGCCTCTGAAAGCCAGAAGAAGAAAACAGGAAACAAACTAGGAACCTACCACAGGCCTCTGAAAGCCTCTGCCCTACAGACTATCAAAGCAGATGCTGAGCCTGATGGGCAACTGTTGGGCAGAGTAAATGGAATTTTATGTAAGAAGTGGGAAATAGTAAGAGCTGGAGAGGACAGGAACTCCACAAGGAGAGCAACAGAACAAGAAAATTTGAACACAGGAAACTTCCCAGAGACTCATACTCCAACCAAGGACCACTCATGGAGATAACCTAGAACCCCTGCACAGATGTAGCCCATGGCAATTTAGTGTCCAAGTGGGTTACATAGTAATGGGAAGAGGGACTGCCTCTGACATCTGATAATAATCTGATTGGCCTGCTCTTTGATCACCTCCCCCTGAGGGGGGAGCAGCCTTATCAGGCCACAGAAGAGGACAAAGCAGCCACTTTTGATGAGAACTGATAGACTAAGATCAGAAAGGAGAGGAGAACCTCCCCTATCAGTGGACTTGGGGAGGGGCATGCATGCAGAAAGGGGAGGGAGGGTGGAATCGGCAGGGGAGGAGGAAGGGGCTTATTGGGGGATACAAAACGAATAAAGTGTAATTAATAAAAATTATAAAAAAACTAATACTAAAAAAAAAAAAAGAAATTGGAACGATTCAATACTAGTGACTTAGCAGCATACCTGAAAGCTAGAACAGAAGGAAGCAGACACACAAAAGAGGAGTAGAGGACAGGAAAAAATCAAACTAAGGGCTGAAATAAAAAAAAAAAACTGGAAACAAAGAGAACAATACAAAGAATCAATGGAACCATGAGCTGATTCTTTGGGAGTATTTCCAACATCACCACTACTATCACCACCACCCCTGCCACCACCAAATTGTGTTCCCATGTGCCAGAAAATACATTTTTCTGGGTCACATAACTTTAAGATCTGAAAATAGAGAGTAGTTTTATAAAATCAGAGTTCTAGGACTGAGTTTTTATTAAATTTTGTCATCTATCTATGTATCTATGTATCTATCTATCTGTCTGTCTATTTATTGATGATTCTAAGGTGTCTGAAATAAGATATATAACCAGATAAAACATATGATAAAAAAATCTAATGCCAGTAGTGAAAAGCGTCCACATTTTATTTGGCAAGAGGAATTAGAAAACAGCATTAATTTTTGACAAAGAAGCATGTAAAACTACATGGACCAAGGGAGGGGCAATGTGATACTTTGGAATATTTGTGTCCAATGTAGATATAAAATGAACTCATCTGCTTATTCTCAATGTTAATGAAAAATAGCTAGGAAAAAGAACATGAAGTTGGATCACTAGGCTTATCACTGAAGAGCTATAAATTACCTCGAAGATTCCAAGAACATTGTAGCAGAGATTTGTATCACCCATATTGTTAGTTTGAATGCTAACTTTTAACAACAGAATTTCATTCTGCAATTAGCTGAATTTCAAAGTAGACTGCAAAAGGGAGTATACTTGAAAGAGTGTGCCAAGCACACCAGGCTGAAGAAGGATCTTGAACTGTGGAGAGTAGGACAGGAAAGAACTCCATGGAGACTATGTCAGCAACCATCTCTTTTATTAGTAGAAGGCTGGGTGTATTCCTACTCAGGGAGAATGGTAGAGGGATCTATGTTGTGACATGTAATTGGTAGGGGCAAGAATGCTGAAAGTGCTTCATTTGCGTACATAGGAGTATCAGGACTCAGGAGAAGGAACCTTATACCCTCATACTGAATAGACAGGACAGCCAGCCTTGGAGGTTAGATAAACAACAAGCAGCCTTTGTAGCCTTAGAGACATGTGAGCCCATCAGTTGCTTCCCACGCTGGGGCACATTTTTACTCAAGCCTACATGCTCAGGTCTGTTGGTGCCAGAGCAAGATGGCAGAGCAGCCTAACTCCTGCAGCTCTCAGGATGAGAAAATCCAGAGTTTTAGCTATGCTTTGACCTCCTCTTTGCTTTAGGCCAGCCCTGCGCATGGAAAACTAATCAAGTTAGACACAGTAGACATACGAATCCTGATAAATTGTCTTTGCCAAAATAAAACAAATGAGCAACCACAAAACAAAAGTAAAACAAAACAAAACAAACAAAAAACCTTTGATTCAAATTTGAGTTTGCTAAATAAAAATTTAGCTGTCTTTGTTAACTAGTTATCACTTGCAATAGTGATGATATTTTTTCAAAGACCTTTCTGTTCTTTTTTTTTTTTATTTATTCAATTTAAATCATGATCATAGCCCCCTTCCTCTTTTCTTCAAGGTCCCACTATCCCTACCTCTTTCCCCATATCCTCCCTTATTACACAGAAAAGGGGAACACCCCAGGCCCCGCCGACCCATTTTAGCTCATTAAGTCGCATCAGGACTGAATATGTCTTCTTCCCCTGTAAATTGGCAAGGCAGCACAGCCAGGTGGAAGTGTCCCAAAAGCAGGCAATAGAGTCTATCTCGGAGACCCCCCAACCCATGCACTCCTGCTCCCCTGCTCCCCTGACTAGGGGGAGCTGCCCATTGCCTAAATCGGTATAGCTGCCTAGGTCCAGTGCAACCAATACATATATACTTTTTTTTGTCCTCTCTATTTCTCACAGTGCTCTATTTCTATTAGATATTCCTGGGTAAAATAAATACATCTTATAATCTACTAGGAGCTATGCCAGGCTATAAAGAAGAAAAGAAAGAGGAGAAATCTCTTCTATTTTTTTATCTCGTAAAAATCATGGTAATTTGAATGAGATGTCCGCCATAAATTTTGGAAATTTGAATACCTGAATACTTGGCCCCTAGTTGGGGATATTTGAGGAGTATTAAAATGTGTGGCATCGTGGCTGACAGTATATCTCTGGGAGCTGTCTCTTAAGTTTCAAAAGACCCACTTTTAATGAGTGTGCTTTCTGCCTCCAATTTTTGGTTCCAGGTAGGAGTTAGTTTCTGCTCTAGCTGTCTGCCTGCCATCAGTTACCCCTTCTCCACAATAATAGACTTGATCCTTCTTATCTATAACCCTTAAGCAACCTTTTTTTCCTATAAATTGCCTTGATCATGATTCTTAATCAAAGTAATAGAAAAGCAACTACTGTAGAAAAAAAAAGGGGGGGTGGGGGATGTTAACAGTGTGAGAAAACAGAGGAAAAGACAATGCTATACCAGAAAAAAAAAATTAGTGACAGATCATTAAGTAAAGTCATCATATTTAGTATTTGGTTCATGCAATTAAACTCCAATAACTTTTTGACAATGTTGTTGCCTGAAACATGAAAAAATATATCTAGAGTGGACTAGTTTGAAATGCAGAACCTGTCATGGATATATTCATAAGAACAGAAAGGAATGAAATACTGAGAAGAAAGTTGAAATGCATTTCTTACAAGGTCAAGTCGCCTATACATTGATACTGAATGGAATGCATTTGTGAGAAGACCTACAAACATTTTAAAATCTTTCTTTGGATCTTAGACCTTTCAATATATACTGGAACAACAGACTGAGAATCTTCAGTCCAGTGTGAGTTATTATATCCTACAGTAAAAGCAATTTTATGCCACTAATCAGTCACTGAAAATGAATGTGGTTATAGGTAGTGAATAGAAGAATTCAAGTGAAAATCAGAATCTGTGACCTAAATAGACTTGTGATGTTGAGTGATTGCTCATTTAATTCCTAACTGTGGAAGAATTAAATATTTTACATTTTTCTTTCTTAAATGGAAGCAAGAAAAACCTTATGAAGGCAGTGAACAAATTCTTACCTACATCATAAAGGAAGAGACAAATATCATCTATCAATTTCTTAAATTTTGTTTTCAGACTGAGAATAAATCAAGTGAAGGAGAAGCTTGGTGTAAAAGAGTAACCTCAATATATTGGCAAAGATCTCCAATTACAATTTTAAAATATTTTCCAAAACTGTTCATGGCATTTTGCCAGAGTTATTATAAATTAACCAATTACAAATAAATACTGGTCTTTCTGGTATTATTGAGATTACTTAACATTTTCTCTCACATCAATATAATACCAACTCCACAGGACTTCGTCTATCATTCTAAAAGCATCACAAGCTCATGGAAGCTGTTTTACCAAAGGTATTTTAGCTGAGATCTGTCTCAGAGTGGGCCCCTTAGATTCCTATGTGTATCTTAACAATTGTTTCAGGTTTGTGTTGAATAAATGGGACAAGCATATTCAAGAATCGGCAATATCAACAATTAGACTCCCGACAGTGTGGAATAGGAGTCTTAGGGAGGAAAAACCATTATGCTGCTTGAACTTTCTGGTTCTGATAACACAGACAGTCCAAAGCAAAGTCCACGTGCCCAGAAAGATTCATGTTGTGATGAAAGACATAGGTTATAGTTTTTATTTATTCCCATTCAATTCACTTATTTTCTCTGGACAGAAGACAGATGATACTTCGAGGGGAGTAGACTGGCATGCAGTAAGCTATGTGATTTCATTTGTTCATTTTGTACAGAGGTTTTTTTTTTTTTTGAATAATCACGTTAAATTGACACTTGATATCCAACACTTAATCTGGAAAATTTCCTATTGTCCATGACTCTCTTAAATTCCTACCCAAATGTTTGTCTTTAGTTGTCAGGACAATTAGGATAAAGTTACTGTTTTAACCACCTGTATAATAATTCTCTAATGCCATGTCTGTATTTATTACTTAGGGAAATTGGGCAACCATTGTTTTGATAAGGTGTCCTACTGGCTCATGATATTTATGAAATTTGATTGGGATAGCTCATAAAAAGTTAAAAGTAGTCTAAAATATTTGTCAAAGTTAAGAATAGATGTGATGAAAATTCAAGAAATTCTTAACTTAGAAAAACATATTTAGTTCATTTAGAAAATCAACAGCTTCTTTAGTTCTTTGTATATACTGGATATTAGTCCTCTGTCAGATAAAGGGTTAGTGAAGATTCTTTCCCAAAATGTAGGCAGTCGTTTTGTTTTGATGACGGTATCCTTTGCTTTACAGAAACTTTTCAGTTTCATGAGGTCCCATTTATTGATTGTTGCTCTTAGAGCCTGTGCTGTTGGTGTTCTGTTCAGGAAGTTGTCTCCTGTGCCAATGAGTTCTAGGCTGTTCCCCAATTTTTTTTTCCAATTGATTTAGGGTATCTGGTTTTATGTTGAGGTCCTTGATCCACTTTGACTTTAGTTTTGTGCAGGGTGATAAATATGGATCTATTTTCATTTTTCTGCATGTAGACATCCAGTTGGTCCAGCACCATTTGTTGAAGATGCTGTCTTTTTTCCATTGAATGGAATTGGCTTCTTTGTCGAATATCGAGTATTCATAGGTGTGTGGATTTATTTCTGGGTCTTCTATGCGGTTCCATTGATCCTCCTTTCTGTTTCTATGCCAATACCATGCAGTTTTTATTACTCTTGCCCTGTAGTACAGATTGAGATCAGGAATGGAGATACCTCCAGATGATCTGTTGTCGTACAGGATCGTTTTGGAGATTCTGGGTTTTTTGTTTCTCCATATGAAGCTGAGAATCTTTTTTTCAAGGTCTGTAAAGAATTGAGTTGGTATTTTGGTGGGAATTGCATTGAATCTGTAGATTGCTTTTGGCAGGATGGCCATTTTCACAATGTTAATCCTACCAATCCATGAGCACGGGAGATCTTTCCATCTTCTGATATCTTCTTCGATTTCTTTCTTCAGAGACTTGAAGTTTTTCTCAAACAGGTCTTTCACTTGCTTGGTTAGAGTCACACCAAGGTACTTTATGTTATTAGTGGGTATTGTGAAGGGTGTTGTTTCCCCAATTTCTTTCTCAGCCTTTTTATCTTTGGTATATAGGAAGGCTTCTGATTTTTTTGAGTTGATTTTGTATCCTGCCACTTTAAAAATTTCTTAGAATTCAATGATGACACAACTTACCCAAAATTATGAAACATAATGGAAGCAGTGTTAACAGGAAAGTCCATAGCACTAAGTATCTTCATGAGGAAATTCAAGACATCTCATAAAAGCAGATTAATGGGACCCCTGAAGGCCCTGGGGAGAGGGGGCAAGCAAATGCATGCAAGAGGAATAGCAACAAAAAGAACAATTCAAAGAATCAGTGAAACCACTGAGAAAATCAAGAAGATAGGCAAACCCTTAGCCAAACTAAGTGTGAGTACATATATGTGACTGCATATATATCTGACTCTTTTGTCTGACTTGGAACTCTTTTTCTCCTCCTAGTTTATCTTTTCGAGCCTTCATATAAGGGCTTTTTGCCTTGTCTTATTGTATCTTGCTTTGTATTGTTTGGCCTTTGACTCTTGAAGGCCTGTTCATTTCTGAAAACAAAAACAAAAACAAAAACAAAAAAACAGCAGGAGTGACTCTTGTGAATAGTGGAGATGGGGAACTGGAAGGAATAAAGGGTGTAGAAACTGTGGTCAGCATGTAATTAATGACAGAATAATCTATTTCCAATAAAAAATGGCTATTAGGGATATATGTTTATTTTTTGTATTTTTGTATTTTTTAATTTATTTTTATAATTTATTCATTGTATATCTCAATTGTAGCCACCTCCCTCAACTACTCCCAGTCCCACTCTCCTTCCATATTCTTCCCTATCACCTTCCCCTAGTCCACTAAAAGGGGAGAGGGGTTTCCTCCCTGACATCTGCCCATAGTTTATCAAACCTCATCAGGACTGTCTGGATCCTCTTCCTCTACAGTCTGTCAAGGCCACATCGCCAGGAGCAAGTAATCAAAGAGAATGCATCTAAGAACATGAGAGAGGCAGCCCCTGCTCCCGTTACTCAGGGACCCACATGAAGATTGGATTTTATATCAGTTATATCTGAGAAGGAGGTCCAGGTCCTCTCCATGAATGGTCCTTGGATGGAGCATCAGTCTTTGCAGAACCCTCTGGGCTCACCTGATTTTTGTCAAAGATGTCAAAACCATACAATGGAAAGAAAAAGTTAGCATCTTCCACAAATGGTGCTGGTTTAAATAGATGTTCACATGTAGAAAAATGAAAATAGATCCATATATATCACGGTGTACAAAATTAAGTCCATGTGGATCAAAGACCTCAATATAAAACCAGACACACCAAATCCGTTGGAAGAAAATTGGGGAACAGCCTCGAACTCATTGGCACAGGAGACAACTTCCTGAACAGAACACACTGGGGCTCTAAGATCAACAATTAATAAATGGGGCCTCCTAAAACTGAAAAGCTTCTGTAAAGCAAAAGACACTGTCAACAGAAAAAAAAAAAAAAAAAAAAAAAAAGACAGCCTATAGACTGGAAAAACAACTTTACCATCCCTATATCCAATAGAGTGCTTCTACCCAGAATATACACAGAACTCCAGAAATTAGACACCAATAAACCAAATAATCCCCCCCGGCCCTGAGGAAGGAGAAGCCTTTCTAGAGGACATTGCAGCCAGTCCTGAAGATACCTAATAAGCTAGGGTCAGATAGAAGGAGAGGAGGACCTCCTCTATCAGTGGACTTGGAAAAGAGCAGGGAAGAAATGAGGGAGGAAGGATGGGATTGGAAGGGAATGAGGGGGAGTGCTATGGCTGGGATACAAAGTAAATAACCTGTGATTAATATAAAAAAATAAAAATTATCAAAAAAGAAATGGGGATGATATATTGTAGATATAACACCATTGAAGGAACAAATATTTTTATGCTAGAGCATGCATTTAATAGCAAAGAAAAAATGTATTGGGTCAAATAAAAATATAAACACCCAACAGCAGAGGCTCTAAGAGCAACAGTCAATAAATGGGACCTCATGAAACTGAAAAGCTTCTGTAAAGCAAAGAACACAGTCATCAAAACAAAGCAACCACCTACAGATTGGGAAAGAATCTTCACCAACCCTTTATCTGACAGAGGACTCATATCCAGTATATATAAAGAACTAAAGAAGCTGAAAAGCAGCAAACCAAGTAATCCACTTAAAAAATGGGGAACAGAGCTAAACAGAGAATTCTCTGTAGAGGAATACCGAATGGCAGAGAAGCACTTAAAGAAATGCTCAACCTCACTAGCCATTAGGGAAATGCAAAGCAAAACAACCCTGAGATTTCACCTTACACCCATGAGAATGGCCAAGATCAAAAACTCAAGTGACAACACATGCTGGAGAGGTTGTGGAGAAAGGGGAACCCTTCTCCACTGCTGGTGGGAATGTAAACTTGTACAACCACTCTGGAAATCAATCTGGCGCTTTCTCAGACAACTAGGAATAGCGCTTCCTCAAGATCCAGCCATACCACTACTGGGCATCTATCCAAAAGAAACTCAAGTACACAAAAAGGACATTTGCTCAACCATGTTTGTAGCAGCTTTATTTGTAATAGCCAGAAGCTGGAAACAACCCAGATGCCCCTCAACTGAAGAATGGATGCAGAAATTGTGGTACATCTACACAATGGAATATTACTCAGCAATGAAAAATAAGGAAATCATGAAATTTGCAGGTAAATGGTGGGATCTGGAAAGGATCATCCTGAGTGAGTTGTCCCAGAAGCAAAAAGACACACATGGTATATACTCACTCATATAGACATACAACATAGGACAAACCCACTAAAACCTGTGCATCTAAAGAAACTAAGCAAGAGAGAGGACCCTAACTAAAACGTCCAATCCCCATCCAGAAAGGCAAAGAGGATGGACATCAGAAGAAGAAGAAAACAGGAAACAACCTAGGAACATACCACAGAGGGCCTCTGAAAGCCTCTGCCCTTCAGACTATCAAAGCAGATGCTGAGCCGGATGGGCAACTGTTGGGCAGGAGAACGGAATTTTAGGTAAGAACTGGGAAATAGTAAGAGCTGGAGAGGACAGGGTGTCCACAAGGAGAGCAACAGAACAAGAAAATTTGAACATAGGGAACTTCCCAGAGACTCATACTCCAACCAAGGACTATTCATGGAGATAACCTAGAACCCCTGCACAGATGTAGCCCAGGGCAGTTCAGACTCCAATTGGGTTACATAGTAATGTGAAGAGGGACTGCCTCTGACACAATCTGATTGGCCTGCTCTTTGATCACCTCCCTCTGGGGGGGGGAGCAGCCTTACCAGGCCACAGTAGAGGACAATACAGCCACTTTTGATGTGAACTGACAGACTAAGATCAGAAAGGAGAGGAGAACCTCCCCTATTAGTGGACTTGGGGAGTGGCATGCAAGCAAAGGGAGGAGGGAGGGATTGGGAGGAGAGGAGGGAGGGGCTTATGGGGGGATGCAGAATGAATAAAGTGTAATTTATGAAAAATTTAAGAAAAAAAGGGAAAAAAATAATTTAAGAACCTTAAATGACTTTCAAAATTGGAGGAAAACATGGAGTTAGTCAATTGGCATGGAGCACGTCTCGCCCCTGGGGGCAATGGTCTCCTGAACCTACTCAGACCTCGGACACCACCACTGCTAGTTCTAGAACTGACGCAGGATGTTCCAAGGAGGGGTTAAGGCTTCTCATAATATTTCCTATAAGCCTACACCTGTTTGTCTATATCCCCCATTTTTATTCATTATTAGCCAGATAGAGCCAAGTAATTGTGGTAATGATACTTGCTTTTTTGCCCAATGCTGGAATGCTAGTAAAGTTAGGTATGCCCTGGTTACTCGCATGCTTCACTGGGTGCCTGTGCCCATTGATGCCCCTCACGCTATGACTCTCTTCAGACAGAAAAGGGATCTTGGAACTACAGCCACCATTGTTACTACCATCTCATTGGCGGCTGTTGGAGCTACCACCAGGGCATTAGCCATGAGTCATACTGGGCAGACTGCTCAGACCCTGAATAATCATTTAGCCAATGTAGCTCATGCCTTAGTTGTACATAAAGGAATTAATGCTCAACTAAAAGGAAGCTTGATGGTGTTCAATCAGAGGATTGACCTCTTGCAGGAGCAAATTGATACCCTATGGCAAATCGCTCAACCTGGCTGTCAATGAAAGTATGCTGGACTTTGTGTCACTAGCATACAACATGAGAATTTCTCCTGTGCTGCAAATCTGTCTAAACAATTGTCGAGCTATATTTTAGGTAATTGGACTGGAGAATTCGATACTACGATGGAGCAGCTGAGAGTGGCCATTGTCACAGTAAATTCTACCGGAGTGGACACAGGACTAGCCACAGGATTATCAACATGGATTGCTGCAGCCATGAATCATCTGAAGGAATGGGCGGGCATGGGAGTGTTAGCAGGCCTTCTGGTGTTGGTCTCCTTGGTTTGCCTGTGGTATATATGCAAGATTAGAGTCTCACAACAGTGTGATGCAGCCATGATCATTCAGGCCTTTACAGCCATTGAAGCAGGACATTCTCCCCAAGCATGGTTGAATACCATAAAAAGCTAAAATGATACGCTCAGGATGCGAGGCTAAGCACTGCACTCAGGGTCAGCCGCTTTGGACCCAGAGAAGAGCATGTCTGATTGCATGCGGGTTGATGCCCCAGGTCCCGCCTCTGAGAAAAAGGTATCGGACGGGTCTGATGCTCTCTGGGTGGATGACACCTAAATGAACATCTGTACAAAGTCCCAATTTATTTCTAATATCAGAGATCAGACCTCTACTCTTGCCTGATGCGTCTAAAACAAAAAGGGGGAACTGTAGAGAGCTGCGGAATGCTATGCCTTAAAGATGGAGCTGGTTTCCGCCTTCCACCTTCCCGATGGTGAGTGCTCTCTGTCACGAACAACTCCACATTTGACTAAGGCCGAGGATCTGGCTTGCTTCCATGTATGTGGACCTATCTGCATTGCCCCCGTGGCACGCCTGGGTTGGCTACCCAGAGGCTATTTAAGCTGTGGACTGGCTTTCCCCGGGGTCCGAGGATTGTTCAATGTTCCTGAATAAACTGCATTGAAAAATAAATAAATAAATAAATAAATAAATAAATAAATATGATTTTTTTCTTGAAAAAAAAAAAAAGAATATAAACACCCAATAAAATTCAATAAATAATCTGCTACATTTTGAAAAAATAAAAAATAAACAAGATGTCATTCAAGCTACCCTCCATGTTTGACCTATGAGGTAGCCAACTCAACAGTATTTTTAATATATTAATCGTACAAAAGCATGTTCTTTGGATCGTTGTGGATATTCCTGAAGGTAAATCATAGCTCTTATCATCCTCCATCAAAATCATATTTTAGTAGTTATATCAAGTTATATTCCCAAATTACTTACCAGAAATCATATGTCAGTTAATTCACTAGGACTTAAAAGTTTGCCCACATTGAGAAAGCTTCTCCTTGAAGCAAATAGATACCCGCACAGAAAACCACAACGTAACTGGTCATAGTGATAATGGATTGCCCAGACGCATCACATACATTTACAATGCAGCTCCTGAATGTAAAGAGTGTGGAACATTATAGGAGAGTGAACAAATATATCGAAAGGGAAGAAAAACCAGAAAATGTAAGAAGTTATTCAAAGAAATGACAGTTAAGGCACAAGCATGATAACTCGACAAAATGACAGCAAAAATGAGAACTAAACAATAACAAAAGCAATATCCATGCTAACTAACAAAGACAAAATTATAGACAAAGACCTGCATGGGACTAATGGCTAACAAGAAAGGCAGAATTAGCCTTTCCAAGTGATGAGCCTCCCAAATTTGTGACCCAATAACATGTGGGAAGCCTGAAAATTAGGTATACATAAGCCACACTACACAGCAGGCTGTGTTTATGTTTATGCATATAAATATACATCTGAAAAAGCAGGCATAACTGTGAAGGGGAAGATGGGGCACAGAAAAAGCTAGAGGGAGGAATTACCAGCCGCAGAGGATGACAATGCAGCCACTCCTGATGGGATCTGATAGACTAAGATCAGAAGGAAGGAGAGGAGGACCTCCCCTACCAGTGGACTTGGGGAGGGGCATGTGTGAAGAAGGGAGTGGGAGGGGAGGACCGGGAGGGGAGGAGGGAGGGGCCTATGGGGGGGATACAAAATGAATAAAGTGTAATTAGTAAAAAAATAATTTAATTAAAATAGTAATACTTTCTAAGTTAGGCAGGCCTAACGTGATTGTATCTAGAAATAGCAGTTCAACTGAATTCCATTAAGATTCTCAAATATCTATTCTTCAAATTTTGTCATCTGTATCTCAGATTGTACTTATGGGCACAATGGGACTTCCTACATTAAGATAACAGAGCAGCAGTACCCAAGGCAGTGTTCGTAGGGTATAGTTCATTTTAAAATGAATCCATAGTACTATAGTTTCTTTCAATGACATGCTGAAGTACAGAGGTAGGGGATGACATGCTTACTGGACAGGTATTTGAAGAGTACACCAGATTGTTAAGTTTTCTTTAAATCATAATCAGTTAGATGGAAAATTATATATGCATTAATGATCTGAGGATATTAGTTTGACTCAATGGTCATGAACTTCACTGTAAGCTATATCAAAAATATAGGTCTTACGCCCAGGTTTTTTCCAAAGGGCAGAGTCTGCAAAAGAAAGTTTATAAATAAAAAGAATTATGATTTTAATAGATACAAGTAAACATTTTACCAGATAACTTATTACCAAAGACAAAGTGACAGCATTTACATGGATAGAGGTCATACATTGGCTAAGCACCTTCTATGAAATATTGATATATTTGTAAATATAACAGCTTTAAATAGAAAGGACACTGAAGAGTACTTTAAAGCATAGCTGTATACATAAGGCCTTTGCTTGTTTTTCATATAAATCATAGTTGTAAATGCTAAACAATTTACAGGGTTCTATTTGGTTGATTTTGTTCTTAAGCCCTGAATATTTTTTAAATTTACTGTTTATGTAATTTTCTATTCAAAGAAGTCATTTTATTTTTGTTTTTCTAATATCATTTGCACTTTTTTATTTCACAATGTCTATGAACTAACTTAGTTCAATTAGACATTGCTATAAGTATTTACACAATTTTAGAAAGCAATTAAAAACACATATTGCTAGTTTGTTTTGATATTCTTAATTCTAGAAAACAAAACACAATGATCCAAAATGGTTCATTAGTGTTTAAAATATATGCATCATGCTCAAAATTCTGTAAAATTAATTGCCTCATTGTTCTCCATGTGAAAGGAATAAACTGATCTACAAATGGGTTTCCTTTGCTTTAATATATTTAGAAAAGTTTAGATGTGAGTTAATACCTGTCTGTATCCACCCCACTCTTGTGTATGTAATAGAAAATACCACAGGGGATTACAAATATTTTGAAATAGATATTTATTCTTTTGTTTGACAATTAATTAACCATACTGGTTATATAATTGATTTCATTTCCTCAATTTATTTTCCTTTATCTCTTCCAAAATAAACTCATTTTTTTCCTTCTGAACTATATCATCATTATATCTTCCCTTTCTTTATTTTGAAAATGGCTAGTATTTATCCTCCCAATTTAAATAATTTTGCAGAAGAACATTTGCAAAAGATTATTTAATGTTGATCTGAAGTAATGGTTTTAGTATTAATGCATATGTAGCCTTTAAAGTATTAAAACTCTTATGTAATTGCAATACATTAGTTCCTATGAGTCAGGTATATTTTTAGAATATTGTAAATGATAATTATTTCGGGGAAATACAACTGAAGTATGCATTTTCCTTAAAAACGTTGACTACATAGGCATTTGATATGTATGTTAAGTTGATAAACAAAACACGTATCCTTTTAGTCTATGTTTTTTTGTTGCAATTTCACATATTTGTTACCTCATTAGATAATTAAATAATCATTTACATACTAGTTATTTAATGCAGTTTCGAGTGACTTGCATTGAATGTTGATAAAATTCTAGGTTGACGAATTAAGAACACACACACATAGCTCAAGTAGAGGACAGAGAATATGTGGACATAAGTTGTTATCTGCCATGTAATCTGCATTTTGAAGCCAGCTGTCAAAGCTGATTAATGGTGAGTTCAGAGGACAGCCAGTACACAGTGGCCTTCATTAGATCTAGAATTTTCTATGCCCTTCACCAATAATCAGGATGGATATGCTTACACATTTGACTTGTCTTGCAGTGCATATAGATTAGGAAACCCTGCACAGAGGCAAAATGGATTTAATTATGTTCTTCATATTTAAAAAAAATAAATGTAAGACTAGAAATAAACACTTTGAAACAACTACAAATATTCACATTTCCACTTTGCGTCAGTCTATTTGCAAGAGAGGTAATTATGAATTGAATTAAAATCTTAAAAGAATATGTGTTGTGAAATACTTTTTCAGGACAATGATTATGATTAGAAAGGTATACTGAAAGGGTGTTTGAGTGAAAAAGGATTTAGAAACACTGCACTGGAAACAGGGCTCTTTATTTTAAAAACCTAGCAAAGGATTTGTAAATATATAAATTTTCAGTTTTATGTTAGTTTAAACAGCATTCAGGAATATTCTTCTGATTTATCATGTCCAATAACACCTATTTTAGTATTCTGGAATATTTGAGGATCTTTCTTGTCCTTACTAATGATAACTCATTAATTATTAAGTATGTATCAGAACATATTTGGGGAAGCAAAGTGTTAACTCTCTTTTTTTGTGAGCACAATAGCACACTCTTATAATCCTAGTATTTAGAAACTGACAGAGGACTGTGAATATATGGTTGGTTTGGACCTCATAAACAGTCAAAGGCTAGTATTGTTCTATACATACAGATATGCTTCAAAAATATGAATATATTCTGGTACACAAGCACAGAGAGTGAGAAGGGGGCAGAAGACACTATAGGAAGGATGCATGGGTTCAAAATATTAACCAGAGTGCAGACAACACGAAAGTGTGTCTGCTTTATAGATGGCTGTGGATTAGGATGAATATCTGGGTTGTCCCCAAACCTATGTGATAAAATCTTAAACTTCAGTGTAATCCCATTTGTATGCCAGGCATTTAGAGGTAAATTAGATTATGTGGTTTACATAATCAAGATAGATTTAATGTTTATGTTTAAAAGCAATGTACCCCCCCTATAGAACAAGCATGAAATTATGGACAGATAAGTAATATATCCATTCACCAGAAATTCAACCTCTTAACACCTTGTTCTTGTCCTGAGGGTAGAGGCTTTCTGAACTTTGACGAGTAACTGATTATTCCATGTAGTCAATTATATTCTTATTATCAAAGGATAATAAAAACAGTTGATATTCAATATACATACTTAATATAAAATTATTTTAATTAAACATTAGCTGCAGTGGATTAATAATTATTTTGGCCTGCATATTGAAGTAAGGGTCACTCTGTGGGTTTAAAGAAAAGTTTATTGGGGGATCAAACTGCCTGTTGCCTAGGAGGGTGCAGGACAGAAGGAGGTGAGAAAAGTTTTCTTAGTTTTACGGGGACGGGGAGCAATGAGAGGAAAGGTGCTTGAGCAAGAACAGTTGTGATTTAGAGAAGCAGGGTGTGGGGTGCAGCACAGAACAGCCTGGAGTCTATTGTAGGTACTTTAAAATCTATTGGAGGCTTATTTAAGTTAATCAGAAAATAGATGGCCTTTGCTGGAGGTAGCTGATTGTTGAAGCCTGAAAAGGGAAATGATAGCTTTTGTTCCTGACAAAAGGAAACCCTACTTCAGGAGAATTCAAAGGAATGCTGCATTCAGGTTCCTATTTATCCAGTAGCAATCCTTGTGTACCTGCTAAGAATTCTGCCTGACCTGAGCCCAGACTATCATTTAGGACATTTTCAGAGGTAATGTCATTTTGGTGGCCCACTTTGAGCCTAACCATAATAATTAAGATGTATCACTATTTTAATTTTAAATTTATATGATGTATATGAGTATATTTTTGTGATGTATCTACTACTAAATTTAAACTCTAAGGACAAAGGCATACTGTTCTGGGAATCTCAGTCTGAAATCAGGAATGATGATATGTGTAATCTAACTATCTTGAGTATGAAATAGACTGAGTTTGTGGCTAAATGGCTAAGACAGTCAATACATTCTCTAATTTGCTATTCATGTATATAATTTTGAGATTTATATTTCACATGTGTAGGAAACTAAATGCATAATATATTATTTTAATAATATATATTTAAATAATAATATATCAGTAAATATGTTTAAAATATCTTTTTAAAACAGCATGGATGACAATGCAGCCATTCCTGATGTGATCTGATAGACTAAGATCAGAAGGAAGGAAAGGAGGACCTCCCCTATCAGTGGACTTGGGGAGGGGCATGCACAAAGAAGGGGGAGGGAGGGTGGGACTAGGAGGGGCGTAGAGAGGGGCTTATGGGGATGGGGGTATACAAAATGAATAAACTGTAATTAAAAACAAAAACAAAAAGAAAAAGAAAAAAAAACAGCATGGATGTCTAAATGGCAAATCCTTTCTTTAGAAAAACACGAAAATTCCAATTTCAACACTTAGAAAACAATGGTTGGAAACCAAAAGGCACAAATTAAAATAAGAGAAAATGATAGCTACAAAAATTGGTATGCGGCTCCAAATCTGGTGACAAATTGATGATGAGATTTTTATATCTAAATAAACTAAGTTCAAATTTGTCTACTAAAATTTCAAGAGAAAATTCACAGAATCATAATAAAAACTTGTGGGATTTCTTTTCCCTCAAAAGGTCCTGACAACAAAGTACTTTCATTGTATCTGAATTACCATCTCCTTCACTCACTTTCCCCTCTCATGAAAACAGTATGTCCCAGCTCAGTCCTCCAAAGCTTTCATGACACTCTTGTTGAAGCAGTCACTCTTCCTCATGATCAGTGATATTAGTAACATAGAGCAAGCTTTGCATGCTTACTATGTTCATGGTTATTCAAGCACATGTAACTAATGGTGAGGAAAAAGAAAGTCTTGAAAAATAAAAATATATGAAGCAAATCAAATTTTCTTCATTCCATAAGAAATAGAAGTTTTCAGTGAATATTTCATTAAATTACTCATTAATCCAGACTGCATTTCATTCATGAGAATATTTGTTGTCATCAAACACTCTAAAATGTGCTCTGCACATTTGGCTAAGGCTGAGGATCTGACTTGCTTCCATGTATGTGGACCTATCTGCATTGCCCACGTGGCACGCTGGGGTTGGCTACCCAGAGGCTATGTAAGCTGTGGGCTGGCTTTCCTCAGGGTCAAATGATTGTTCAAGGTTCCTGAATAAACTGCATTGAAAAAAAAAAAAGTTAGTGCTTCATGGCAGAGGCTACTGAGCCTGATGGCCAACTGACAGGCAGAGTGAATGGAATTTTATGTAAGAAGTGGGAAATAGTAAGAGCTGGAGAGGACAGGAACTCCACAAGGAGAGCAACAGAACAAGAAAATTTGAACACAGGGAACTTCTCAGAGACTCATACTCCAAGCAAGGACTATTCATGGAGATAACCTAGAACCCTGACAATGCAGCCACTTCTGATGAGAACTGATAGACTAAGATCAGAAAGAGGGAGAGGAGGACCTTCCATATCAGTGGACTTGGGGAGGGGCATGCATGTAGAAAGGGGGGGTGTGGGACTGGGAGGGGAGGAGGGAGGGGCTTATGGGGGGATACGAAATGAATAAAGTGTAATTAATAAAAGTTAAAAAAATGTGCTCTGAATCATTGTTAATCTACATGGATTTCATTTTGTCAATGAATACATTGAAACATATATACAGATTATAACTGAGTATAATGGATTCTTTCACAAAGAAAATAAATGTTTTTGCCAGTGTTTATTACAGCTTGACTTCATACTGTAGTAGTTAGTAACTGACAAAATAACACATGTGAAGAAAGAAAAGCCTAAAAGACCTGCTCTAAAATTAAAAAGACAAATATTATGACTTAACAAGAAAGGAATTAAAGTCAGACCAGCAATGCTGTCCCTGGGATTTGAGAATGTAGTATTGTCATGAAGGGTATACAGGGAGACATCTATAAAAACACAAGTTGATTGAAGTTTGTAATTAATTTAGCAGTTGCTATGACAAAGCTACAGGCATAGAGCTAGCTAATAAAATGTGTCAATCACATAGCCTTTATATAAAAGAGCAAGAGAGCAGTTGTTGTAAACTTTAATGTTACCGCAATATTTAATCTTTTCCTCCAGACATGACCTTGTATAATAGATGCCAGCTTGTTTTCTGGGAAAAAGAACTGTATTATAACTATACAACTATACTATTTACAGCTTCCTGTTTTCCTTTTATCTTTATATGTGGCATTTCTAGGTTTTAAATGAATATAAGAGATTAATAAGGACATTAACATTTTATATACTGAAAATTAAACATGTTTAAGTAGAAGGTATGAACAATGTCTTTAAGTTATCTACAAACGTATTGAACACAGTTTCCTTTGGACAGAGAAAAATAATACATCTAAAACTGTTATTCACTTAGGAATATGAATACTCTTAAACAAAAAATGGATCAAATTTGTAGCATAGTAATATATCAACTTAACAGAACAAATGTAAACATTTGATTTGTTTCCAAATGATTAAAGTCTATAAAAGTATTTTGGTTTTGTTGTTCTCATTGTGGAATTGCTGTGCCCTCCAGGTCTTTCTAACTCCCTCTTCTTCCATGAGGATTCCAGCACTCTGTCCAAAGTTTGGCTATGAGTATCTCCTTTAATACACTGGTGGGTAGTATCTTTCACAAGTCCTCCTGTCTTTTTCCTTGTCTTCTCCTACTTCTGAGGTCTATTCTGTTTGCCCTTAAGAATGAGGATTAAGCGTCTTCCCTAGGATACTCCTTGTTCTTTAGCTTCTTTGGGGCTAAAGGATTTAATAAATTTATCCTGTATTATGTGGCTAATATCCACTTCTTAGTATATATCATTTGTTTTGTTCAGCTTCTGGGTTACCTCACTCAGGATAATCTTTTCTAGTTCTCACCATTTGCCTGCAAATTTCATGATTTTCTTGACTTGGGCCCAGAGGGCCTGCAGAGACCTCTAATCCAAATAAGGACTGTGCATGGAGAGGACCTAGACACCATGTTTAAAGGAAGCCCACTGTCTGCTCAGTTTCCAAGTAGGTTCTGTAGTAAGGGGTACATCAGCCGTCTCTGAAATGAAATCAGTGGATGGCTCTTTGATCACCTCCCCTTGGAAGGTGCAGCCTTGCCAGGCCACAGAGGAAGATGATGCAGCCAGCCTTGATGAGACCTGATAGGTCAGATAGAAGGGGAGGAGGACCTCCCCTATCAGGAGACTAGGGAAAGGGCATAGAGGGGGAAGAGAGAGGGTGGGTGGGGCTGGGACGAGACAAGGGAAGGGGCCATAGAAGGTATACAAAATGAATAAATAGTAATTAATAAATACATAAATAACATTAAATTAAAAATTATCTATAAGTTTAAAAACTAGTATATGCTGTGGTATTTTCAACTAAATAAGAATTACATGTTTCCTACATAAATATTGAAAGAACAATAAAAGGAATAGCTGATCCTTGCAAATATTTGCATTTTAAAATAAAGTCTCAGGATAGGTACTAAATCATCATAATAGTTTTATATACACAACAAATATTTCACAACAATAACAGAAAAATTGATAAATAAGCACGCATACTCTTGTTCATGATACAAACACCTACTTCACTAGAAAATTCAGAACATGATAGATACTCACTTTTCACAAATAAAAATAAAATATATTTTAAATTATTTCAGTTATTCAAATCTGAATTTTAAAAACACAGGTTTACATTGTTTTAATATCCTAGGGTTTTTGACAGTTTTACTTAAAATAGTCCCTTATTATTTATTATAATAGACTGGTTATTACAATATATAATAACATATAATATAATATACTAAATTATAATGGGTATTATTTTGTTAGGTTATTATAGCTGTTAAACTCCATTCGTTTTATGAACACTCAGCTGACCTTACTGAACATATATTGTGTGTTACAAAACTAAAGAGAATAAAAGCTATTTTTCCTCTCCTAGAATTAACCACCAATATGTCAGCTTGGTAATTTATTGATAAAAAGATAAACTGGCCTATACTTTTTAATTTAATTTGCAGGAAAATTGTGTGTGTGTGTGCATGTATGTGTCTATGTGTTGCATTTTCTGTGTTTCCAACTATGTAGCCAAACTTCACAATATGAAAATAATAATCAACAGAGAAAAAAGTTCTCATTGACCACTGTCAATGTTTCTGAAAATGTTTGTTAGTAAAACCTTTCTGTCCTGTAATTATTAGGTGTACTTGGAATATTGGATAACTGATAAGTAACAAATTAAGATATTTTTAATCTTTTTTATTTTTAATTATACTTTATTTACTTTGTATCCCCCCTCTAGTTCCCTCTCTCCTCCCCTCCCAATCCCTCTCTTTCTCCCTCTTCTCCACACACTCCCCTACCCAAGTCCACTGATAAGGGAGGCTTTCTTTTTCTTCCTTCTGATCTTAGTCTGTTAAGGTCTCATCAGGAGTGGCTACATTGTCTTCTTCTGTGGCCTGGTAAGGCTGCTCCCCCCTCAGGGGGAGGTGATCAAAGAGCAGGCCAATCAGTTCATGTCAGAAGCAGTCCCTATTCCCATTACTATGGAACCCACTTGGACACTGAAGTGCCATGGGCTACATCTGTGCAGGGCTTCTAGAAAACATATGGGACCTTTTTATTTTCCTGCCTTTTTATTTTCCTGGTGATTAACTAGCCTTTCTCTCATAAGGAATTTTCATTGTAGCCAAAAAGGAAACTCTAATACACACTTTTTTTTTTTTCACTGATGAAGAAGAAAGTTGGTTTGAGTTGAATTTTTCTATCTAAAGAAATTCTAGTGGAGCTCCTATCCTTTCCCCATCAGACTAACTCCCCTTCTTTCTTATGATTCCCTGTACTCTGCCAAAGGTTTGGTCATGAGTCTTTGCTTTGAAAACACTGCTACTTAGAGTCTTTCAGATGCGCTCAGTAGACTCCTGTCATACGTTCAATGCACATCCCATCTGTCTTTCTAAACGAGGATTGATCATCTTACCCCATGTCCGCTCAATTGATTATCTTTTTTAGGTGTATAGATTTCATTATGTTTATCATATCTTATAGGTCTATATAAGTGAGTATATCCCATGTTTGTCTTTCTCCTTCTGGGATATCTCACTCAGAATGATCTTTTCTAGATCCCACCATTTGCCTGCAAATTTCATGATTTCCTCCTTTTTGATTGCTGAGTAGTATTCCATTGTATAAAAATACCACAATTTCTATACCCATTCCACCGTTGATGGACATCTGGGTTGTTTCCAGGTTCTGGCTATTACAAATAGAGCTGCTATAAACATGGTTGAGCAAGTGCCATTTTTGTGTACTTGAACAAACTTTGGGTATATACCTAGCAGTGGTATAGCTGGGTCTGGAGGGATAGGAGCTCCACAAGGACCAAATATATCTGGGCACAGGGTCTTTTCTGAGACTGACATTCAACCAAGGACCATGTATGGATATAACCTAGAACCTCTGCTCAGATGTAGCCTGTGGTAGCTCAGTAACCAATTGGTTTCCCAAAGTGAGGGGAACAGGGACTATTTCTAACAGGAACTCAATGACTGGCTCTTTGGTCTCCCCACCCCCGAAGGGAGGAGCAGTCCTGTTAGGCCACAGAGGAGGGCTTTGCAGCCAGTCCTGAAGATACCTGATAAAACAGGATCAGATGATTGGGGAGGAGGTCCCCCCTATCAGTGGACTTGGAAAGGGGCATGGTGGAGATGAGGGAGGTAGGGAGGGAGGGACTGGGAGGGAATGAGGGATCGGAACACGGCTGGGATACAAAGTTAATAAAATGTAACTGATAAAAAAATAAAAAATAAAAAAAGAAATTCTACATTAGATCAAATTCTGATTCTTAAAATTTCCAGAAACATAGCATTAATATTTATTTTTTTCATAATCTCATATAAAGTCTATCCTGAGTATTATAATCCCCTACTTTCTTATCTATTCTCATTTGTACTTATATCAACCTCATTCACCTAAAATTTTACTTAAAATAATTTTTGACATCTACTGTTTAAACAGATAGGAGGTAACCAATATAGAAGACATGATTTTTTATATCATGGCTTACCTAAAATTCATTAGGAACCCAGGAGACACTTTCTGAACCCTGATCAAAACCTGAAAGGCCGTGCCCTATAACTATTACACAAAGCTAGAGCTTTACATTCTTTTTACCTCTTCTTCTAATTATGCTCCCTGAATCTTGAAGCGTAGAGGGTACAAATGTTTCATTGTGGGCTGAGCATTGAATAGCACATATTCTCCGCGGTGTTCTTACTCTGATTCATTGCAAAGATTGATTTTCCTGATTGAGACTGAAAATTTGTCTTTGATAAGCAACATGAGTATCATTAGACAGAGCTGTCACATGGTTTTCACCTAAACAATAGATGTACCTCTTACTAGATTGGAGTTTTCCTTCTAGAATCTTCTCTAGATATTGCTTAAATTTAGTTTATCGTGAAATATTTTTTTCTCCACCTATGTTGATTGAAAGCTTTGCTGGGTATAGTTGTCTGGGTTGGCATCTGTGTTCCCTTAAAGACTGCATGACCTCTACGCAGGCCCTTCTGGCTTTCATAGTTTCTGATGAGAAGTCTGATGTGATTCTGATTGATCTACCTTCATATGTTACTTGACCTTTTTCCTTGCTGCCTTTAACATTTTTTCTTTGTTTTGTAGGTTTACTGTTTTGACTATGAGGTGACGTGAGGTATTTCTTTTCTGTTCTAGTCTATTTGGTGTTCTGTAGGCTTCAGAGACCTGATAAGCTGGGGTTAGATGGTAAAAGAGGAGGTTCTCCCCTATCAGTGGACTTGGAAAGAGGCAAGGAGAAGATGAGGGAAAGATGGTGGGATTGGAAAGGAATGAGGGAGGGGGCTATGGCTGGGATACAAAGTAAATAACCTGTGATTACTATAAAAAATAAAAATTATTAAAAAAGAAGTACCTCTTAGAACCTAAGACCTCAGTTACGTGCTCATCAATGAGTTTACTGCACCAAGTATCAATACCAGCACTCACACCCAATCAGAGATTTTTTGTGTATCTCCATAACAGTCATGCAACTATGACACAGGTGGACAAATATTGCCTTTTATGTTGTTATTGAAGATCATAGATTTTCTTGATGAGTAGAACTCTGGATGCCTTTGTCCCTCAACAGGCTTGTATATTACTTTTCAGCTCTATAAAAGCTAACTTTGCCAGCTGGAAAGTAGGATTGCAGATCAGTACCAGCTTAGGATTTTAATACTTTGTGACCAGTGTACATGGTTTCTTCCTCAACAAGGCCTTATCATCTAGTTCTTATGAGAAACGAAGAAGACTGGCAAGACCCTGAGTTCATTTTGAAACTTTTACACTTCCTTGATGAACAACTCATATAGAAGTATGTCATCTTGGGCAATGAAAATTTTGTTATGTTACACTTGGATTTTAGGAATAGCTTTATTTTGAAATACATGTCACCCTGCTCATCTTTCTTTTTATATGACCTAATTTTTAGGTGACTTAAAAAGTTTTAGGTTTTCATATGTTCTTTTGTGTCTAAGCTTCTACGATCTCATCTCTAATAATCCCTTATCTCATCCCTTTTAGGTGAGGAAAGTTTGTCATCTTGTATTTACTTAGTGAGAGACAGCTTCTTCAACGATGTGAAACAATAACAGTTCTGAGGAAGTTACACAGTCATAGCACATCTGCCTCGAGCTTATGAATATGAAAACCCTGGGTTCCATCACACCAGGCACACAGAAAGTAATGTTACTGAAAACTGATCCTAAGGTCGTAAAGAAGGCACCATATGCTAATATATGAAAATTGACCTTCCAAATGCTGGCTGGCATATGAAAATCGCTTTGTAAATATTATATTTTATCCTCCTCCTATTCATCTCATATTGATATTGTACTTGGTGGGTTTTAATGTATTTCATTAAATAAAATCAACTATGAAATTGCAAACAAGGATCACTTTTCTCACTTAAAATATGGTAAGATATGGGCCTGAGAAAGAAGGTTGGATACCCTGATATTCTCTTCTGAAAGGAATGAAAAACTTAAATTGCTTAAACAAGGCTATGGCAGCATTGAGGAAGAAGACTTATATTTCATATCCATGAAAATCATAGCCATCATAGCCTGTGCCTAACAGAGTCAGATCACCAAAAAGAAAACTCATCAGATTCCAAGAGGAAATAACAGAGTGAAAAACGTATCTCTTAAAAGCCCACATCTAGGAGACACCTACATCCACACCCAGGAGGTAAAATTCAAGGCAATAAAATGTCAAAATGGTATGAAAACATAATGGCAGAAAAGCAATGAATTATATATCACAGCAAATGAATTACATATAGCTTACATTGATTCTGCTTTAGCACATCATTACATTTCACCTCTTTGTTTTTATTTTAATTTCATTTATATATTTATTTCTTACAATTTATTCATTTTGTATCCCCACTGCAGTTCCCTCCTTGTCTCCTCCCAGTCTCACTCACCTTCCCTCTTCTCCCCTTATGCCCTTTTCCTAGTCTTCAGATAGGGGAGGACCTCCTCCCATTCTATCTGACCCTAGCTTATTGGGTCTCATCAAGGTTCGCTGCATCATCTTCCTCTGTAGCCTGGCAAGTCTGTACCCCTGTATAGGTATGTGATCAAAGAGCCAGCCACTGAATTCATGTCAGAGACAGCCCCATTACCACTTACTAGGAGCCCACTTAGAAAATGAGCAGCCAATGGGCTTCCTTTGAACAGGGGGTCTAGGTCCTCTCATACCCAAATCTTGGGCAGAGTGTTAGAATCCTTATTGAAGAAGAGGGAGCTAGAAAGACCTGGCAGAGAAACACTTAAAGAAATGCTGAACATTCTTAGTCATCAGGGAAATGCAAATCAAAATGACCCTGAGATTTCACCTTATACCCATCAGAATGGCTAAGATCAAAGACTCAAGTGAGAACACTTGCTTGAGAGGATGTGGAGAAAGGGGAACCTTAGTCTATTTCTGGTGGGAATGTAAATTTGTACAACCACATTGAAAATCAATCTAGAGCTTTCTCAGACAATTAGGAATACTGCTTCCTCAAGATCCAGCTATAGCACTCCTAGGCATATATCCAAAAGATGCTCAAGTAGAAAACAAGGACATTTGCGTAACCATGTTCGTAGCAGCTCTATTTTTAGTAGTCAACATATAGAAATAACCCAAATGTCCCTCAACTGAGGAATGGATACAGACATTGTGGTACATGTACAAAATGGAATACTACTCAGCAGTTAAAAACAAGGAAATAATGACATTCACAGGCAAAATGGTGGGATCTAGAAACAATTATCCTACGTGAGGTATCCCAGAAGAAGAAAGACACACATGGTATATACTAACTTATAAGTAGATATTAGACATATAATATAGGATAAACATAATAAAATCTGTACACCTAAAGAAGATAAGCAAGAAAGATGACCCTCTGTAAAATGATCAATCCTCACTCAGAAAAGCAAGCAGGATGGACATTAGAAGAGGGAAAAAGCAGGCATCAGAACAGGTACCTACTACAAAGGGCCTTTGAAGGACTCTACTCAACAGTGTATAGAAGCAGATGCTGAGACTCATAGCCCAACTTTGGGCATAGTGCATGGATTCTTATGTAAGAGGGAGGAGATGGGAAGAACTGGAGGGGACGAGAACTCCACAAGGAGAGCAATGGATGACAAAATTCTGGGTAGAGGGGTCCTTTTTGGAGACTGATACTCCAACCAAGGACCTTTATGGGTATAACCTAGAAACTCTGCACAGATGTAGCCCATGGCAGCTCAGTTTCCAAGTGGATTTCCTAATAATGGAACAGGGATGGTCTCTGACATGAACTCAGTAGCTGGCTCTTTGATCACCTCCCCCTGAGGAGGAAGCAGTCTTACCAGGTCACAGTGGAAGACAAGGAAACCAGTCCTGATGAGACCTGATAGGCTAAGGTCAGAATGAAAGGGGAGAAAGACTTGCCCTCTCAGTAGGCTTGGGAGGGGGATGGAAAGAGATGAGGGAGGGAAAGTGGGACTGGGAGTAGCTGAGGGAGGGGACTACAGTGGTAATACAAAGTGAATAAACTGTAATTTATTAAAAAATAATAAATTAATTAAAAAAAGAAAGACCTGGAGGGGACAGGAACTCCACAAGAAGAACAACACAGCCAAAATACCTAGGTCCAGGGGGTCCTGTGGAGACCAATACTCCAACTAAGTACTGTACATGGAGAGGATCCTTTTGCTTTTTTTTTTCTTTTATCTACTATGTAAAACAAGTGCTAAGATTTCTGTGAGAATTAATGCTTCTACAGAAAAGTGAAAAAGTAACTTCTACATGACCAGTGCAATTTACCTTTGTTTTTGGCTCTTTTATCAAGTAATATAAAAGTAAACAAATAAAATATTGATATTATTTTTCAGTTTGCTTCACCATTGATCTTGAAATTTGAGCATTAAGGCAATTAAGTTTTAAAATGAAATCTTATTAATGTTTTGTGAATACATTAGTCAGAGAAAACACACACACACAAAAAAAACAAATTGTTTCACTTTGTCTTCATCCAATGCTTTAATTCAATAAGAAGTGGTTTGACCTATTAATCACTAGCAACTGTCGAATTATTTTCAACTGTTAGGTTGACAGATGACATTTTGAAAACTATGTTGACTTAATAAGAATAAAGTTGTATAGCTCAAATCAACCTTTTATTTCTTGCATTTGCCATTCTTCAGGCAACGGATGTTTATTTTTCCAAATATCAAGAAGAAAGTTAAAACATCTTAATATTTACAGAAAATACATTCTTGTCTTTCCAACAATCAGTGGGTTCTAGCTCTGTGGAATTTTGGCAAGGGTGTTTAACAGAGGGGTCATTTAATCGTAAATAAAAGAGAAATCCTTGGTGGGAAGAATCCTTTTGTACTCATTCTGAGAAAAAGAAGTATCTCTTCTAAACTGATATGAAATGGAAAGTAGGGGAAGGGCTCCACATGCAATAACAGTACAAGGAAACAATGGGAATGTATTGTTAATGAGCCCCGGACCACGGACTGCAGAGACTCCTTCAACGGAGCTGACATACAAGCAGGTATTTCTCTGAAAACAGATTAAAACAATATGATCTTTGTTTCAAACACTTTCAGACAAGTAACATTTTTAAATTTTCCTGGGAAATGAATCTGCTTCTTTTTTTTCTTTCAATATTTTAATTTTCATTTAAAAAACGTTTATAAAGTAACAAGTTTCTGTATGTATTTTTATGTATATGTTTAAATTGTATTGATCCTTATGCCCACCAATTTTTTTCTTTCTGAATGAAGACTTTTTGTCATTTTATGAATGTATTTATTGCTAAAATTTACCAAACATTCGAGGAAGATCTAATCCAACACTACTCAATATGTTACATGAAGTATATTTCCTTTCTAAACCATACTTTTGGAACTTTTAAAAGCATGCCACAGACTACTGTGACATCAATTCATTGTAATATATGCTAGAGTTACTAATAGAAAGCACAGAACACATGTGCTATTATATTTGAAATAAGCAGTTTACTGAAAGCTTGTTTTTATATTATGTTCATAAGCTCTGTTCAGTGAGGATTCACTAGGCCTGCAATCGCACTACCTTTTTTTAAATTTATTTTTTTATTAATTACTCTTTATTTACTTTGTACCCCCCCATAAGCCCCCCTCTTCCCCTCCCGATCCCACTCTCCTTCCCCCTTCTTCACGTATGCCCCTCCCCAAGTCCACTGATAGGGGAGGTCCTCTTCTCCTTCCTTCTGATCTTAGTCTATCAGATGACATCAGAAGTGGCTGCATTGTCATCTTCTGCTCCCCCCTCAGGGGGAGGTGATCAAAGAGCAGGCCAATCAGATTGTGTCAGAGGCAGTCCCTCTTCACACTACCTTTTTAGTTCAGTACTCATAGACGCTTTGCAAGATCCCTGATGAGATGCGCACATTTGTGTGCACTCTAGAAGCTGTTGTTTTCAACTTATTCTGTCCCTCTGGATAAAAACTACTATCCAATGAGTATATAACCAGCTCCATTTTACATATTTAGTTTATCAAATGTGTCTTCATATAATCTGCTGTTCTTAAAAGCATGTTCTTTCATACAAGAACGAACAGGTAATTGAGCTAATTTTATTCTTTGGTATCTCTCTCTTACTCTTCTTGCTGTGTTGGTATTTCAGTCATCTTTAGAAACACTCATTGATTGCAAAATTCTACACCATTTTCAGCTCAGGGCAAGCTCTCAAGTAGAGAAGAGGACTGCAGTGACAGTGTCACAGGAAAATGATTTCCCTTCAATATTAGTAATCAACAAAGTTGTAACATCCTAAACCCTAGCAACGGGTTATTTCAATTCCCCTTCTCACAGATGCAATCACTGATATTTACATACATATAAGTTATACCTATTAATTTCTAATCATGAAACTTCTAAGTATTGTTTAATGTGTTATATTATTATACTTAACATTAATACCTTGATTCAACTTTGTTCTTTCTGAGACAGTGCTAGGCCATAAATCTGGAATGAAGGTATTGCAGTTATGTTAATATATCATGACACTATATTTTTCAAAATTTTGTCCCTAGTTTTGTTTATGTGTGCACATAAGCAATAAATAACTGTTTTAACACAAATCAAAGATTGGCTTAGAAGGTAGAGACAGTATCAGCAAATATCAGAATACAGGGAGCTTTGAAGTTTGAGGCCTAGTGAGAGACACTGTGAGCCCCATCAAAGAAATCATCACAACGCATCTCCATTACACTGAAAAGCCCAGGAAAAGTCATAAAATTTAGACATCAGTAAGTGGTAAAAAAAAAAATAAGTAACAATTTTTCTTTGAAACTTCCCCACAAGGTGAAGAACATAAACACAGACAGTGTTGGTTTCCTCGATGAGCATACATACTCAAAGCTAAGGTTAGAACTGAGGATGAGAAGTCAGTGAATCCAGCTGGACACCCTGCAACACTGTGGAAAACATCTGAATTTTATTTCAAGGAGTCCCACTGGATGTTTTACGAAAGAGACCAGTGTAATCTGATTTGTGAGGTAGGATTTCACACTAACTGCTGTGTGGAGAATGGATTGTAAGAGTGGAAATGAGAAGGCAAAAACAAGCGTAAAAACCATTCTAGTTACTCAGATAGAAGGAAATGATGAAGGGTTTGGGAGTCACTAATGTGCTCAGCAACACCGATTTACTTAGGAACTTCCCTCCAGAACAAAATGATAGTCTTAGTAATTTAATTACGGAATTAGACTAACGGAAGATTTGTAGCATGGTCCTGCTTCACCAGATTAGATGTGAGAAAAATAAGCACAGTGTAAGACAGCACATCACATTGGGTATTAGCATTTCAGCCTCCAGCTACATAAGTGATCGTTATTATTTAAACACACTTTGCAAATTATTAACCTAAAGAGCAAAGCAACACGGTCTTTCTCAACCTCCACATTTGGGAGAATTTCACAGATCAGGCTTCTGAGAGAAGAAAGAACGTGTGTCAAGCCAAAGAAAGACAGCCTTTACTTAAAAAGTGACCAACTTCATGATTAAAAGAAAGCATAATGTGCAAGTGGAAAACACAAGTTGAGGTATACTGGGATAACATTAGATAATAAGTTAGCTGTTTTGGAAGATTTTTAAGAAAAACCTCATATTCTCTGGGTAATTTCAACTTGGCAGAGCATTTAATATTTGAACAAAGATATTTTAGGTAATTGGACTGAAGAATTCGATACTACGATGGAGCAGCTGAGAGTGGCCATTATCACAGTAAATTCTACCAGAGTGGACGCAGGACTAGCCACAGGATTATCATCATGGATTGCTGCAGCCATGAATCATCTGAAGGAATGGGCGGGCATGGGAGCGTTAGCAGGCCTTCTGGTGTTGGTCTCCTTGGTTTGCCTGTGGTGTATATGCAAGATTAGAGTCTCACAAGAGCGTAATGCAGCCATGATCATTCAGGCCTTTACAGCCATTGAAGCAGGACATTCTCCCCAAGCATGGTTGGCTACCATAAAAAGGTAAAATGTTAAGCTCAGGATGCGAGGCTAAGCACTGCACTCAGGGTCAGCTGCTTTCGACCCAGAGAAGAGCATGTCTGATTGCATGCGGGTTGATGCCCCAGGTCCCGCCTCTGAGAAAAAGGTATCAGACGGGTCTGATGCTCTTTGGGTGGATGACACCTAAATGAACATCGGTACAAAGTCCCAATTTATTTCTAATATCAGAGATCAGACCTCTACTCTTGCCTGATGCATCTAAAACAAAAAGGGGAAACTGTAGAGAGCTGCGTATTTCCACCTTCCACCTTCCCGATGGTGAGTGCTCTCTGTCACAAACAACTCCACATTTGGCTAAGGCTGAGGATCTGGCTTGCTTCCATGTATGTGGACCTATCTGCATTGCCCACGTGGCACGCTGGGGTTGGCTACCCAGAGGCTATTTAAGCTGTGGGCTGGCTTTCCCCAGGGTCCGATGATTGTTCAAGGTTCCTGAATAAACTGCATTGAAAAAAATAAATAAATAAATAAACCAGATTTTCAAAAAACTTGTATTTTTATTATGCTTTGTGTTTATTACTTTACATGACATTTAAAATACATGTTCCAGAACCCAAGAGGGCAGCGACCAGCATGCGCATTTTTGAGAGGCAGAGAAACTGAAATGCCAGAGTTGGTGAGTGGAGAGACAACTAAAGCCAGGGAAATGACAGTGAGGCTTTATGAACAAGAAACATCACCGGAGTTGAGATCTTTAGTCTTAGGTCACCCACAGACTTCTTTGGTGAAGGAGAGAAAAGATCCTGTTATCCCCCTGCACTCCCCTCTTTCAGGCCTCCCTCCTCCTCCTCAACACAGCCAGCTCATTTTAATTTGCTTCTTTCTGATGACTAAGGACATTGAGCATGCCTTTAAGTGTTTCCCTGCCATTCTATATCCCACTACAGAGATTTCTCTGTTTGGCTCCATACTTCATGTTTTCATTGGAGTGCTTGATTTATTGCCTTTTAACTTGTTTAGTTCTTTATATATTCTGGATATCTGCCCTCTGTCAGATATAGGGTTGGTGAAGATCCTTTCCTAGTCTGTAGACTGTTCTTTTTTTTTTTTTCCTTGACAACAGTGTCCTTTGCTTTACAGAAGCGTTTCAGTTTCATGAGGTCCCATTTATTGATTGTTGCTCTTATAGCCTGTGCTGTTGGTGTTCTGTTCAGGAAATTTTCTCCTGTGCCAATAAGTTCTAGGCTTTCCCCACTTTTTCTTCTAATTTTTAGTGTATCTGGTTTTATGATGAGATCTTTGATCTACTTGGACTTTAGTTTTATGCAGGGTGACAAATATGGATCTATTTTCATTTTTCTGCATGTAGACATCCAGTTGGCCCAGCACCATTTGTTGAAGATACTGTCTTTTTTCCATTGAATGGTTTTGGCTTCTTTGTAAAAAAATCAAGTACTCATAGGTGTGTGGGTTTATGTCTGGGTCTTCTATTCGGTTCCATTGATCCTTCTTTCTGTTTCTATGCCAATGCCATGCTATTTTTATTACTATTGCTCTGTAGTACAGCTTGAGATACCTCTTGATGATCTGTTTTATACAAGATCATTTTTGAAATTTTGGGTTTTTTATTCTCCACATGAAGCTGATAATTTTTCTCTCAAGGTCTGTAAAGAATTGTGTTGGTATTTTGATGGGAATTGTACTGAATCTGTAGATTGCTTTTGGCAGAATGGTCATTTTCACTATGTTAATCCTATCAGTCTAAGGTCAAAAACTCAAGTGACAACACAGGCAGGAGAGTTTGTGAAGAAAGGAGAATCCTCCTCCATTGCTGGTGGGAATATAAACTGGTACAACCACTATGGAAATCTATCTGGCACTTTCTAAGACAATTAGGAATAGTGCTTCCTCAAAATCCAGCTACACCACTCCTAGGCATATAATCAAAAGATGCTCAGGTACACAACAAGGACATTTGCTCAACCATGTTTGTAGCAGCTTTATTCATAATAGCTAGAACCTGAAAACAACCCAGGTGTCCACCAAAGGAAAAATGGATACAACAATTGTGGTACTTTTACACAATGGAATACTACTCAGCAATTAAAAACAAGGAAATCATGAGATTTGCATGCAAATGGTGGGATCTAAAAAAGATTATCCTCAGTGAAGTATCCCAGGAGCAGAAAGACACATACGGTATATACTCACTTATAAGTGGGTATTAGACCTATAAGATAGGATAAACATACTGAAATCTGTACACTTAAAGAAGATAAACAATAAAGAGGACCTGGGGTAAGATGATCAATCCTCACTTAGAAAGACAAATGGGATGGACATTGAATGTAGGAGAAAACAAGTAACAGGACAGGAGCCTACTTCAGAAGGCCTCTGAGGGACTATGCCTGGCAGTGTATAAGAGCAGATGCTGAGACTCATGGCCAGGCGTTGGTCAGAGTGCAAGGGATCATGTAAGAGAAGGGGGAGTTGGGGTGATCTGGAGAGGACAGGAGCTCCACAAGGACCAGATATATTAGGGCACAGGGATCTTCTATGAGACTGTTTCTCCAACCGGAGACCATGTATGGATATAGCCTGGAACCCCTGCTTGGATGTAGCCCATGGTGGCTCAGTGTCCAAGTGGGTTCCCTAGTGAAGGGAACATGGATTATTTCTGGCATGAACTCAGTGCGGGCTCTTTGACCCCCCACCCCACCCTGCGAGGTTGGAGCAGCCTTGCTGGGCCACAGAGGATGACACTGCAACCAGCCCTGAGGATACCTGATGGGCTAGCCTCAGATGGAGGGAGAGCAGGACCTCTTTTATAGGTATGGGGGAGAGAGAGGGTTGAATTAAGAGGGGGTGAGGGAGGGGGCTGCAGCTGGAATACAGGGTAAATGGCCTGTGATTAATATAAGGAGAATGGAAATTATACAAAAAGGAAATTGAAAGTAGGAAGAAAAGTATCAGCATGAATGCAAAGAAACTATTAAAACAATGGTAATCAAGAAAAAAAAATATTCTATTAGCTCTTTGGGAATTTCCTTGAGTGTATTTCCATAGTATTCACTCCATTCGTATTTATATAACACATGTGGCCTTTCTAACACAATTCGATCACCTAGAAAGAAAGGCTTACTGCGTTTCATAGTTTTTTCATGGCTTACTGACTTAGGTCCTTTTAGTGCTGGATTACTTCGTCAAATGCAATGTAGCTAATGAATATTTTCACCTATTGAAACAGTTAGATATATTTAATCTAAATATTATTTAGATTAAACCAAGAAGATGTGTGTATATGAGTGTATAAGTATACATTTTGATTGTCTTTACACTAGAAAAATTATATAAAGAATACTTGTATAAACATCTTTGTCCGGACATTGGTTTACTTGCTTGTTTTCAAGTGCTTTGGCTGAATAGCAAGAGTACTGTGGTCTATGCAAGGCTACTTAACTTTCTGGGAAGCTACCACTCAACTTCTTTGAAAAAAAAACCTATTATTTGAGTTTACATAAATAATAGAAGAAAGCTTTCATTGTTATGCTTCATCTCCTCCTTCTGTGGTTTGTGATTCAGCCTTTCTTGTAGGTGTGGAGTACTAATTGAGAGTAGAAGGTGATCATTTTGACTAAGGTATCCCAGAAGCAGAAAGGCACACATGGTGTATACTCACATATTAGTCGATATTAGAAATATTATATAGCATAAACATACTAAAATCTGTACACCTAAAGATGCTAAGAAAGAAGGAGAATCCTGGGAAAGATGACCTGTTCTGAGGCTGATACTCCAACCAAGGACCATGTATGGAGATAACCTAGAACCCATGTTCAGATGTAGCCCATGGAAGCTTAGTGTCCAAGTGGACTCCCTGATGAGGGAAACAGGGCCTTTCTCTGTATATGAACTCAGTGGCTGGCTCTTTGATAATCTCTCCCTGAGAGGGCAACAGCCTTACCAGGTCACAGAGGAATACAGTGCAGCCAGTTGTGATGAGACCTGATAGGCTTGGGTCCGATGGAAGGGGAGGAGGACCTCCACAATCAGTGGACTTGGGGAGGGGCAGGGGAGGAGAGGGGGCAGGGAGAGTAGGATTGAGACAGAGTGAGAAAGGGTGCTACAGCTGGGATACAAAGTGAATAAACTGTAATTAATGAAAAATAAATTAATAAAAAAATCTTATAAAAAGAGTAGAAAGAGAGTCTATGATTAAGTCCAGGAGATAATCAAATCCAAAGAGGAAAACAATAGTGAACTACTGACATGTTTTCATACAACGTAGGAGGTAAATCTGCTTCAGACCAGGACAAACTCAGGGGGGAAACATGAACTGCTTGTTCCCTTTCTTTTTGAAAGTGTATAAAATAATCCTCCTTATTTGGAGTTCTACCAAAAAAGAGATTAGCATTATTTTTGTCAGAGGAAGTTAAAGAAAATTGCAAATATATTAGTCACTGTCAATGGTAAAATGATTTTGAGAAATATAAAGTGAGAGCAAGGTAAAAATTACTTGGGGTTATTCAATTTTCAATATTATTGCTGTTATGAGAAGGAGCTCACTCTCCTAAAATTCTCATGGATGAATTCTGAGAAGTGTAAGTATGTGTTTGAATGAAAAATACAGATCTGACGGTTTGTGGCTCCAGAAGTGCTCTAAAGTACCTAACAGAGTCCTTCATCCTTCAGGTGGAAGTGAGTCTTGATTTATTTTGCAGTACGACAGCACTTGGAAGAGAATAACATCATGAAGAAATGAGTTAAGTTTTTCATAAGAAGGTGTATTGATAGCTGACACAGTGGGTAACCCTTTGTGTTTGTCAACATAAACTTAGCGCCTGTGGGACAAGGGAGGCTGAAGGGGGGAACACTGCCAATAAGAATATGAAAATGTGAAAGAAAAGATTCGAGCTAACACAAATAAGTATTGCACTAAAGTACACTTAAAAAAAACCTTAAACATCAGGATTAACAACACTACCTTTGTCTTCTTCCACGAAATACTAGGGGGTTTATTTTGTTTGGGATGCTATACTTTACTGCTCTGCTATGTATTGGCTTTGAAAATGATACTGAATACAATCAGTAATATGCTTTTCATGTTAGAGAAAAGTTTGTTCTCTTACAAAAGGTTGGGTGAAGAATTCGGGAGTATCAATTAACAATTTGCTGCCTTATAAATCCACAGCTAATAATGAAATAAGCTGGTTCTGTATCTGTTACCCCTCAGAGTACTGAAGTAGAGTCTGTGCTCATCTTATTATTTTTTTCTTCTGTGGTAAAATATCCTGGCCAAGAGAACTTCTATAAGAAACTGTTGAATATGCTTACTGCTTCAGAGGGGTAGAGGCTATGACAGCAATGGGAAAGAACAGCTGAGAGCTTTCATCTTTTTTATTTGTTTATTGTGTTTTCTTTTTTAATTTTAATTTTTTATATTAGTTACAGTTTATTCACTTTGTATCCCAGCTGTAACCCCCTCTTTTATTTCCTCCCCAAACCACCTTCTGTCCTTCATCTCCTCCCATTCCCTTCTCCAAGTTCACTGATAAGGCATTTCCTCCTCCCCTTCCATCTGACCCTAGCTTATCAGGTCTCATCAGGACTGGCTGCATTGTCTTCCTCTGTGGTCTGGCAAGGCTGCTCCCCCAACTTGGGGGAAGTGATCAGAGAGCCATCCACTGAGTTTACATCTTGAATGAAAATAATGAGGAAGAGTGAGCACACTGAGAATTGCAGGAGTCTTTTGAATCCTCAAAGTCCACACTTCTGGGAAGTATATGCCGGATTGGCAAAAGCAAGCAAGCAAGCGAGCTTCCTGGAGGCAGCACACTCGTTTTTGGATACAAATTGATGTGTCCCTGGTTTAGGCAAGGCCCCAATGATTTTGTCTCAACACTGTTTATTGTTTCTATACTGCCTTTCCATGCTTATCTCATATATCTAGCATGTCAGAGACCCTCATTGCTTCTTGCTTCACTCTATTAGGCAGATTTCCTGCAGATTCTTTTGAAGATGAATCCTCATAGAACTGTTTAAATGAATTGATAATTTTATAAACCCTGATAATGATTTTAAAGGATTTCTGACTCGATTCGAGTAATTTTAATACTCTCCTGCAGTGTAACAAAAACTGTTAGGACCTCTGTGAACTTCCAATGTGAATTACATCAAGAAAGAAAACATGACTGAATCAAATTTATAATCAAGGATATACATTCATTCTAGTTTTAATTCAATGATAAGGCCAAGGTATATACAATGACAAGAAAGACCATATGACTATAGAAACAAAGAATAAATGCTTAGCTATAAAAGACAGACACTTGTATCTTAGAAAAACTTTGACATAAAAACCTGAATGCACTTTTGAGGTAAGAAAAGTTAAAACTTCTGCCTTGAACTCATATTGAACATAGAGATAAAACTGCAGTGAGAATACAAAGTGAATAAATTGTAATAAATACATAAATAAATAAATAAATAAATAAATAAATAAAATAAGCCCTCATTTTTACAGCAAGAACCTGTCAGGGCTATGGCAATTTGTACTCCAAGTCAAAACAGCCACCTGGCTTAACTGATTGTCCGTATGTATTGTCTATATGTGTGTTTATATGTATTTTTAAATATATGTGAATAAATGGTGTTTTGGGGAGCTGCCTTATTTTGTCTGTTGATTGTATGTGTGCACATGAGTGAAGGGTCAAACAGATCTGCTTGCTTTGTCTGCCAAATGTGTGTATGTTTTTGCTTCTAAGTTTTTTAAGTTTAGTGATAAGTAATCCAGAGTGTTATTATGACTCTAGCTTCCAACCAGCTGTTGTTCACTGCTGAGTCATTAAGTTAAAAAGAGGGAACATTTTTTCTTTCTTTTTACAGTCTTTCCTACTCCAAGTTAAAAGGGCCACCTGGCTTAACTGATTAAGACTTTCTGCTGTTAAACAATAAGGTTTTAACCAGAGAGCTGTTTTGTTGGTAGAGAAAGCAGAAGGTCAGTATAGCTTAATTGATAAAACTTCATACCCCGACTCTGAGAGTTCAGGGTTCAATTCCCTGCTACCTCTCTTTTCCTTTAGAGGCTCTTGAGTCCAGTGGCTTTTGGGAGTTAAGCTATATAAAGAGTTAAACTGTATGTAGAGAAAGCTCCAAATATCAAGGCTACCAACTTAAGGAATTAAAGTCTGTAAAGAGCCACAAAGCTACCAGACTAAAAGATTAAGAGTTAAAGTTTAGAGAGAAACACCAAGCCACCCCTGTGTTCACCCATGTTTGGAGCTGATCTCTAGCACCATACCCTATGCCTACATCCTGCAGTAAGGCCACATCTCCTGATTCTTCCAAACAGTTCCACCAACTGTGGATCAAGGATTCCAAGACAGATCCTGTGGGGCTCATCCTTGTTCATATCACTACAGTGTCCTTTTCAATTCTGCCACGAGGCTGGTTTGTTCTCTTCACAGCATCTTTTTGCCTTTGGGTTCACCTTCTTATAAGCATTTTCATGAATATTTCTCCACTAACTAATTGCTCTCACTTCTTCACTGGAAATTTTAATTCCAAAGCAGGTTTACTTCTTCATTCCATATCCTGTCACCATTCCAAATAATATGTACATATCACCAAATGGTAAATGAGTTTAAAACTACACTCTAAACGGCATAGGGACAAGTTTCTTTAGGAGAGAGATGTAAGAACAGAGATGTGACTGCACTCCAAATGCCATTTTATGTCCTTTCAAAAGCTATGATTCACTAATGAGGTGAAATTCTCTGACAAAGTTGTTCAGAGTTGTTCATGTCATTTAATTTTTTTCATTGAATCTTTGTTAACAGTACTACAAAATATATGCTCAAAAGACATTTGTTAAAAATATGGACTTACAATGTAAACAAATGCAATTAAAAATTAAGCAAACATAGCATTGTATTCTGCTACTTAAAAAAGGAATCAAATGCCTGTTTTTATTCTCCAGAGAGTTGACTTCTTTATTCTGTATTAATCCCATATAATGGTATATGTTTCCCCTTAACACACGTGTCTCATATATCTTTACATAACCACATGCAAATGAAAAATTAGGTTTCTAAGTGAATCTTGCTGTCTCATAATGTTGTGTCCTTTGTCTATACACTGTGACTTATGGATTTGTATTTTTATGGGATTTCCTTGCATTCATGAACATGTATGTTTTCATGTTTATATGTGTCTCTTGTAGTTTTGATATGTCTCTTTTTTGTCTATTCATTTTATCCTAATCCAATTTGTTTGTTTGGGGTTTAGCTTATCTCATTCCATAGTATTATTCTTTTTTTATTTTTTTATTTACCCATTATTCACTTTGTATCCCCCCTGTGGTTCTCTCCCTCCTTCTGTCCCAATCCCTCCCTTCCTCTGCCCTCTGCACGCATGCCCCTCCCTAAGTCCACTGATAGGGGAGGATTTCTTTTCCTTCCTTCTGATCCTAGTCAATTAGGTCTCATCAGGAGTGGCTGCATTGTCTTCTTCTGTGGCCTGGTAATGCTGCTTCCCCCTCAGGGGGAGGTATTTAAAGAGCAGGACAATCAGTTCATGTCAGAGACAGTCCCTGTTCCTATTACAGTGGAACCCACTTGGATATTGAACTGCCATGGGCTACATTTGTGCAGGGGTCTTAGGTTATCTTCATGCATGGTCCTTGGTTGCAGTATCAGTCTCAGGAAAGAGCCCTGTGCTCAAATTTTTTGGTTCTGTTGCTCTCCTTGTGGCATTCCTGCCCTCTCCAGATCTTACTGTTTCCCACTTCTTTCCTAAGATTCCCTGCACTCTGCCCAAAGGTTGCCTATAGGACGATTTGTTCTCAAAGGAGACAGAAAAATGGTATAGAACCATATGGGAGACTGGGGTAGGAAGAACAGGGAGGAATATAGGGAGGAGAAAGTGTAATCAGAATACATTGTATAGAAGTATATTTTCAATTAAAATTACATAAAGTTTTGATAACAAAAAATATTTTTTTCATGTTTCTTAGAAAAAACATTAACATAAAATTAAAATCATGTCAATATCAACTTTGAAAAATGTCTGTTAAATAATGACAGTCATCAATGCATTCTTAGTCATTAAATCATAAGAAGCCATGTGATGATGGCGTTCACATCAGGAAAAGGTTACGAACAGATACATTCATTATCAAAGTTTTAATTTAAATTCAGTTTAATGCAACGCAACTTTAACAGATAAAAATATTTAAAAGTGAAGAATCTCAATTTTAGTTCCTTACAAACATAAAATAAGAAGTGAATAAACAAGCTTGTGTAAGAAATATTGGAACTACATGAAGAGCATTGGGTTTGTTTACTCTTACACTTATATATAAAATTTTTGCTTCAGGATTGATTTATCACTTACTAAAATGTAATAACATTAAAATCCAAACGCTTATTGTTGTCCCTTGATATTTGACTTTCTTAGACTCTGTTGTTGATTTTGAGCTCAAATTTTATGATCAAAGCCAATATCTATGACAGTAATGTATTTAAGAGTAATTAGTATACCTATTGAATTTAGTTCTGAAATGTCTTAACTTTGAGATTTTATTAACATTTCATTCAAGTAGAATAAAACATACAATCATAACTTGTATAAAAAGAATTTTGGTTCCCTGTGAATTTTGTTTCAATTTGAAATTGTTTGGATATATGTGAAAGTTATTTAGATACAAATGCACCACATATGCATATATATGCAAAATTAACTAGAGAAGGTAGAAGGCACAGGTAGAATTTGAGAAGTTGTATGGAAGAGTGGTGGAGTTAGACATAAGAAAAAGTGACTGATATGAAACATATATACCAAGGGAAACAAACAAAAACAGCCACTGAAAATACCTGCAGCAACTGTGGATAGTAGGTTCAATTATTTCTCAGATAATGAACTAGTTGAATTAGTAAGTACAAAAACTATTCCAAAAATGTCATAATCTAATTTATTACAAATAAAGAATTAGCCAACACTAGTGTTGATGGGGAGTTTCAGAATGTTCCTTTTTAAGTTTTCCTGCTCACATTATCACAAGTCCCAACTTAAAACTATGAAAGGAAATTATAAATTGATTCAGCAGGTTATATTTATCGATTTCTCTCTCTCTCTCTCTCTCTCTCTCTCTCTCTCTCTCTATATATATATATATATATATATATACACACATTCTCTATATTCTGTGTGTGTGTTTGTGCCCAAGTGTACATGTGTATGTTTGTAACATTAATGATTAATGAAAAGAGACCATGATTATTACAGGGAGCATGAGAGTCATGTGTGTCTGATGGAAAGGGATATGCTGACACCTCATAAGTTGATTAATAATAAAAAACATGAAAAAAATATAGAAAAAACAAGCAAACAAAACTCTATTTAACTGTGCAGTTAGGAAGCATCCTCCTAACCCTCATATAGAAACTGTTTATTCTGCTTTGTAATGGCATATTAATTGTAAATTATTAAGAAAGAATAAACCAATAGATTTCCCTATGGGTCTTATAAACAAGAATATGCTTAGTTGATCCATATCATTCTATCTGAAAGAAAAAGAAATACCAAGCACTTTATAAACTAGCAAACAATTTTGATTTAAAACATGACCATCAACATACATTGTGATAACCATTAGAATCAAGATTTCAGAGTACAATTATTATGAAGCTTGTCTTGTTGACACATGTAACACCTGTTACCACTTTGAGTCACATCATTACTTTTGAAAAGATCCTGGAGATAAATGGCATCAGAAATGACTAACACTACCAAGACTGCCCCTCATCTCATTAAACAGAGACTTAGTGTGACTCTTCAGAAGTTTAAGTTCTCCATATTTTGTTACCTCAGAGAAACCCAGCTCTGAAACCACTTATATCAAACACGAGATTTATTCATGCTTTGATGGATTAAAAGGTTTGCTTGGACAGAAAGTATACAAAAATCATCTACCCAGAAACTGAATGTCAGAAAAGGAGCCTGCTTCCCTCTTGATGTCTTTCTTTCCTTTAAGTATCGGAAGCTGAAGACTGATTATCTGTAATGACCATTGATAAGTAGACCAGGGAGAACTGATCTAGCCTATAAATAATATTCTATGAAAAACTGGTTGTCTTAGTCTTTATTTGCAAATAGCTACTTAAGACAGAAACTCTCTATAAGTAAACCACTCTCAAAAAATATATAAATATTTTACATGATAAATGCAAAATATTCCTAACTCAATATCCAGCCATATTTTTTTCAGTATATTAGTTTATTTACTTTACATCCCAAGGCTGCTTCCTCCCTCCTCTCCTACCAGTCCCACCCTTTTAATCTCCCTCCCCCTCTGCACAGGTACCCTGTATGAGGACCAGGTTGCCCATAGGCTGCATGTATAAATGTATCCAGTTACTCTATGAAAAAGTAAAATATTCTTTACATTTCATTTCATTTAATAAAATTAAAATGGTATTAAGTTTATTCCCTGTCAGTTGTATTCAACTGTATGATCCATCCTGATTACACTCACATTACATCTTATCTCATCTCTTTCCTCTTACCCTCCTCCAAACCCCTTTACCACATTCATGTCTTTTTGTTTTGTATCCTGAAACACTGATTTTTCATCAGAACTGTGCAATTACCCATTGGTTTAGAATAGAGTGGGATGATCAGTGTGTACAAATCCAGACAACCATTCTAAAGACAGTAACCATCTACTGGCATCCATCAAACAGAGAAAGTTCAGCAGGGAAGACCAGGTCCGCAAAAGCCCCTTGGCCATCCATGAGCCCTGTTGACAAGCACACTGAACACTGTTAAAATTACACTTTCTTAATAATCTGTGGTCTTTAAACTTTTATGAGGTCGTCATGGAAACAGGCAATCAATGCCAGCATATTGGCTGAGTCTGTAAGTACAAATTCAAATCTCATTATCTTAAACCAAAACAAGCAAAGAAATAGAACATTATTTAGGTACTCAATGTACTTATTAACTGTAGTAAGGTTTATGTGGGTGGCTGATCTTGAGACTACAGAATCACTAGTCTTTTTTTTTTTTCTTTTTAAAAATAAATCACAAAGAAGTATTTAGTAGAATTTCTTGGTATAGATACAATTTTACCATTCATTTAATTATGAAAGAACATTTTCACATTAATGAGATAGACGTATTTATTTATTTATTTATTTATTTATTTTGGTTTGTTTACTTTTTTAATTTATATTTTTTTACAATGTACTCATTTTACATCTTAATTGTAGCCCCCCCTCGTCTTCTCCCCAGTTTCACCCTACCTCCCCCTTCCCCCTATTTTCCTTCCCTAGACCTCAGAAAGGGGAGTCTTCCCCTACCATCTGGCCTCAGCCTATCAAGTCTCTTCAAGACTGCCTGCATTCTCTTCCTCTGTGGACTGGCAAGCCCTCCTCTCCAAGGAGAAGTGATCAAAGGGCAGGCAATGAAGTCCATGTCAGAGACAGCCTCCGCTCCCCTTATTAGGGAACCCACAAGGAGACTGAGCTGCCTAGGGCTACTTTTGAGCAGGGTATCTATGTCGTCTCCATGAATGGTCCTTGGTTGATGCATAAGTCTCTGCAGGAACCCCTATCCTTCCAATCTTCTGAAAGACTCCTTGCACTCTGCCCAAATTTGCCTGTGAGTCTCTGCATCTGCTTCAATATTCTGCTGGGTGAAGTCTTTCATGGGATGTCTTGTTCCTTCTCTTCAACTGTCTCTTGTGTCTATTCTATTTGCCCTTCTGAATGAGAATTAAACCTTCTCCCTAGTATCCTCCTTGTTACTTAGCTTCTTCAGGTCTGTGGTGTCCTATGTTATATGGCTAACTTCCACTTTTAAGTGTGATTGTACCACACATGTATAGCTGAGTCTAGGTTACCTTGCTCAAGATGCTCTTTTCTAGTCTCCATCCATTTGCCTGAAAATTTCATAATTTCTTTGTTTTTAATAGCTGAGTAGTATTCCATTTTGTGTAAATGTACAAGTTCTTTACTCATGCTTTGGTTGAAAGATATCTAGGTTGCTTCCAGATTCTGGGAATTAGTGTGGATTATGTGGGTGGCTGGTCTTGAGAATCACTAGTTCTATATATGTGACATAAATTTGCATACCCGTTGTAGGTACACCTCTTCCAATAAACAGTGCGTGGTTTTCCATAGAGGGTTATTTTACTAAAGTAGAGGTGAAAGCCCTTGGCCTCTCTGTTGGCATTCTCTAAGATAATAAATGGTGAATGAAACTTTCCTTACTTTGTCAACTGTGATTCACATATCCCTTAGCAAAGTGAATTCTTCAACTATCTCAGTAATACAATTACTGAGGATCAATCCTCACTTAGAAAGACAAAGGGGAAGGATATTGGAAGAAGGAGAAAACAAGAAACAGGACAGGAACCTACCACTGAGAGCCTCTGAAAGGCTCTACCTAGCAGTGTATCAAAGCAGATGCTGAGACTCATAACCAATCTTTGGGCAGAGTGCAGGGAATCATATGAAAGAAAAAGGTAGTTAATAAGACCTGGAGAGTACAGGAGCTCCACAAGGAGAGTTACAGAACCAAAATATCTTGGCTCAGGAGAGTTTTCTGAGACTGATACTCCAACCAAGGTTTATTCGTGGATATAACCTAGAACCCCTGCTCAGATGTAGCCCATGGCAGCTCAGTAACCAAGTTGGTTCCCTTGTAAGGGGAACAGGGACTGTCTCTGACATAAACTCAGTGGCTGGCTCTTTGACCATTACCCATGGGGAAGGAGCAGCCTTGCCAGGACACAGAGAAGGACATTGCAGCCAGTCCTAATGAGACCTGATAAGGTCTGGAAGGGGATGGAAGGGGAGGTGAACCTCCCCTATCAGTGGACCTGAAGAGGAGTATGGAGGAGATGAAAGAGGGAGGGTGGGATGGGAGGGAATAAAGGAGGGGTTAAGGCTGGGATGCAAAGAAAATAAAAAGTAATTAGTGTAAAAAATACAAATTTAATTTAAAAAATTCAACATTTATTAGGCATTGACACAAATAATCTCTGTGTTAACTGCTTGTAAGCAACAATTGTTCATATATTACCTACATTTGTCTAATTATAGCAATGGCATTAATTTATGTACACAGTTTTCTTCTATTTTTTCTTGTAAATTAATAGCTTACAATTTAATAATTATGGGAAAAAGGTATGGAAAGAACATGTCTCTATTACCATAAACTTATGAATTAATTTCAAATATTAAATATATTTTTATAAATCAATATCTTATAATTTATCAATTATAGGAAAAGGTATGAACAGAACATGTTTCTATTACTAAAACATGAATTACTTATCAAATTATTACATCTATTTAGATGTCACTATGTTAAATGACATAGAAGTTAACAAAAGAAATAATGTGAATAGCAGTGAAACCTTCTAATTAGAGGCTTATGATTTCATGTGTTATCTGGAGATATCACATTTAAAATTTCTTTTACTTTATTTAGCTTTATAATTTTCCAACTTTAGGATTGTGTTTTCTTTAGTAACAATGGAAGGGTTATAACTACAAATAGACATTTAAGTCAAGAAATTCTTCATGAAATTTAAGAATATAAAAATGAATTGAGGAAAAGGTAAAAATTTCAGCAGTTCTTTTGTTTGGAGAAAAGTGAAAAAAAAATCATGGTGCAGGTATTCCTAAAATTTTAACATCTACAGAAGTGTGTTTGAGGGAAAAGCCAAATATAATATACCACAGATGAACAGTGATAACTTTAGATATTGTGACTGAAAATTGTCAGTTTTGTGCCTAAAATTAACAAAGCTCAATAATAGGACCCAAGAAGAAATTAACTGTCTCATTATATAGTATGTCACAGAGCAGACAGATTAATGAAAAAAATTAATCTAACTAGTGAAGTTAAGTTTAAAAATTGGTGATATTTTTAAAATTTAGATAAATTATTATTAAACAATGAAAGGAAAGAGCCTAAGTCTCTCTTCTGTGTAGATGGAAATGCAATAATGACATTTATATTTAAAAAAATTCAAAATGTGTATTAATATGTAAGAAAAAAAATAAGCTTGGCTATTTTGGAACTTGCTAAGTAAACCAGTTTAACTCCAACTCACAAAAACCTGACAACCTCTGCCTCCCAGTCCTAGTAATAGAGCTGCATGCCAGCACCATTGTCAATATCTTTTTTAGAGATTGGAAACTTTTCCCATATAACTTTTCACCTCCTAGATTAGGTTTATTCTAGATATTTGTCTTTGATTTTGTAAGTGAGAATCTGTCCATTTTTCTCTTTCTAGGAGGGTTTGCTGGTAGTGTGTTGAGACATTACTGAGTTTTATAAGCATACTAACATTTTATCCCACAACTTTGATGACATAGTTTATTGATTCTGAAGCTTTCCATGGGAAACTTTTTGGATTGCTTTTATGTAGTAACATGCTATCTGAAAATAATTATAATTTGATGTCTTCTCTTCCCCTTTTATTGAAAATAGTTTCCTTTCTCCAATATAATATTTTCATTGATTATTTGGGAATTTCATACAATGCAGACTCATCAAACTCACTTTCCATTCCTTCCAAGTCTATCCACTTTCCTTGTGTCCCTCCGAAAAGAGAAAATACAAGATACAAGAAGTCCATTTTGTGTTGCCCATCTACTGATTGGAACATACTTAAACTCCCAGTGCCACCCCCATAAAGATACCTGAGTCCTTCGGATACCTTCCCTCTGGCAGCGTCATTAGTTGCTAGCAACTGCACCTAAGTATCTGTATCACCAATTAAAGGACTCTTGCTAACGAATTTCTGTCTACAGTGTTTCTTTTGATTTCTTTCTTTTTTGAAAGGCGTAAGAAGTTGTCATAGAACCTCTCTCATTCTCAACTGTGACACAGGATGTCTCTCATTCTAAAATGTGACTCTATAGTCATCCATAACACTGAAAAAAAAAAAGTTTCCTTGCTCAGAACAGCCAAGGTTAGCATGGATTATAGAAATCCACATGGTTTCAGGTGTCAGCACGGATCACAGTACTACAACCATCCACATAGGCACTGGCTATGGATTCAATTTGTGAGTATTTTATTGAGTATTTCTGCATCAACTCTCTTTGTTGAATCGTTCTGTGGTTTAGGTATCAGGGTGACTCTGGCTTCATAGAATGAGTTTGTATGCTTGCAGACAGGAGCCTAGCATAGCTGTCCTCCAAGATGCTCCACCCAGCAATTGATCAAAAGAGCTACTGAGTCTCACTGCCACACATTGGAAGAAACAGAGCCTTGTGGAAAAGTGGAGGGGAAGTTAGAAAGATCTCTAGGGGACAGGAACTTCACAAGAAGAACAACAGAGCTAAGCCTGGGACCACGGGAGCTTGCTGAGACGGAAACACCAACCAAGGAGTGCATGGACTGGACCTAACCCCCTTACTCGTATATACCCAATGCACAGCTTGGTCTTCATGTGTGTTCCCTAGTAAAGGGAGCAGCAGCTGTTTCTGACAAGGACTCTGTAGCCTGCTTTTCAATCAGATCTCCCTGGTGAGGCTGCCTTGCCAGGTCGTCAAGGAAGATGATGTGCTCAGTCTTGCTGTGGCTGGATATGCTGGTGTGTTGGGGGATTCTCATTTTCTGACGTGTAGGGAAAGTGGTATAGGGGGAAGAGTGAGAAAGAGTAGTACAGGAAGGAGCAGAGGAAGGGGGCTACAGTTGGGATGTAAAGTGAATAAACTAATCAATTTTTAAAAGAGGAAAAAAAGAAAAGAAATCTTCTATTCAGTCACCAGCTTGGGATTCCTCATGCCTTATGAGCTGTGCACATGTTGTGTTTAGAAATGGGGCCTCAGAGGCGGGACCTGGGGTATCAACCCGCATGCAATCAGACATGCTCTTCTCTGGGTCCAAAGCGGCTGACCCTGAGTGCAGTGCTTAGTCTTGCATCCTGAGCGTAACATTTTAGCTTTTTATGATATCCAACCATGCTTGGGGCGAATATCCTGCTTCAATGGCCCAGGTCCCGCCTCTGAGAAAAAGGTATCAGACGGGTCTGATGCTCTTTGGGTGGATGACACCTAAATGAACATCGGTACAAAGTCCCAATTTATTTCTAATATCAGAGACCAGACCTCTACTCTTGCCTGATGCGTCTAAAACAAAAAGGGGGAACTGTAGAGAGCTGCGGAATGCTGTGCCTTAAAGATGGAGCTGGTTTCTGCCTTCCACCTTCCCGATGGTGAGTGCTCTCTGTCAGGAACAATCCCACATTTGGCTAAGGCTGAGAATCTGGCTTGCTTCCATGTATGTGGACCTATCTGCATTGCCCATGTGGCACGCCTGGGTTGGCTACCCAGAGGCTATTTAAGCTGTGGGCTGGCTTTCCCCAGGGTCAGAGGGGAATTTAACAATGAAAAAAAAAAAAAAAAAAAGAAAAAAAGAAATGGGGCCTCTTTACCAGTTTGTGGAAATGAATTACTGTTTTGGCAAGACCTTAGGCCTTGTTTAACGATTTCCATGGGACTTCATTCCATGGGAATTCAACAACCCAGTAGAATTAAGCTCAGTCCCAACACCAAAAACCTCATTGGTGACAAGAGATGTCCAGTTAGGACTCCATTTCCCACAGTATGTGGAGACTTCATTAAGTTCACCTTCCTCTATTTTGAGAAGTTTCTACTCTATTAGGTTTTCATACGACCATGCAAATGCCTCTCAATGCTAATTGTGTCTCTCTGCATTCTGTCCCTGAATCCCATCTCTAGTCACTCTCTCCACTGATCCTTCCATGTCTGTCTTTCCTTCAGTAAACCCGTAAAATCTATTATATTTCTTCTAAGGATTTCTGCGTCCTCCATAGTCTTTTCCTCTGTTCTAACCACTTTCAGTCAAGTGAAATAATGGACTTTGTAACAGAAGCTAATATCACCATTTTTCCAGGTCAGCGTAATTTTTAACTACATTCTGAAATTTATTTTATAACCAAGATAAGTACAGACCTCATTCCATTTTAAGAAAGAATCCCTTTGAGATAAATAGGGAGACACCTACAGAAAACCACACTAGACATAATGTAGAAAAATGGATGATGAGGAGACTGGCCCCAGCAGACACATCTGCATGGCACTGGGGGACGTAAAGTTTGAGGAACATTGTAGAATAGTTGCAAGAGTCAGAGGAAGGGATTTCTTTTTTAAGACTTTGCCTGCAGGAAATGACTGTCTAAAGAAGACGTAAACAATGGCCATATCAGTAGACTCAAGGAAGTGGGATGTGTAAAAATCTCATAATTTCCCATACCTAGACAAAGAATTAGAGGCATGATAGCTGAAGGAAGCATAAATTCTCTTTCCCGTTGACCAGGTTCCTAATTGGGTGACAAATACAAAATGCTCATCACTAATATTATATAAAAATAACAACAACAAAGATGGGCTCAGAAGATTGTATTAATATATTTGTTTATATATTAAAAGGTGTGAAAATTATAAAAGAAAATGAAGACATAAATTTAAGAGTGAGATGCATACTTGCAAGGAATAAGAAGAATGGTACAAGTGCTTGGACTGAGAAAATAAAGAGGATATTATAAACATAATGAAATCTACACACCTAAAGAAGATAATAAAGAAAGTGGACATGGGCAAAGATGATCAATCCTCATTTAGAAAGACAAATGGGATGTGCATTCAAGGTATGACAGGAATCTACTGCAAACAGCATTTGAAAGACTCTACCTAGCAGTGTTTCAAAGCAGACACTAAGACGCATAACCAAACCCTCTGCAGAGTGCAGGGAATCATATGAAAAAAGGGGAGTTAGTATGATATGGAAAGGATAGGAGCTCTACAAGGACCAAATATATCTGGGCACAGGGTCTTTTCTGAGACTGACACTCAACCAAGAACCATCTATGGATATAACCTAGAACTTCTGCTCGGGTGTGGCCCGTGGTAGCTCAGTAACCAAATAGTTTTCCAAAGTAAGGGAAACAAGGACTATTTCTAACAGGATCTCAAGGTCAGGCTCCTTGACTCCCCCACCCCCACCCCCAGGGGAGGAGCAGTCCTGTTAGGTCACAGAGGAGGACTCTACAGCCAGCCCTGAAGATACCTGATAAAACAGGGTCAAATGAAAGGGTAGGAGGTCCTTCCCTATCAGTGGACTGTGAAAGGGGCAGGGAGGAGACCAGGGAAGGAGTGTGGGTTGGGGGAGGAAATGAGGGAGCGGGATACAGCGGGGACACAGAGTTAACAAAATGTAACTAAAAAGAAAAATAAAAGTGAAAAAATAAATAAATAAAATATATTAAATTTTTTAAAGAAACTTTTATAGAGCAATATTTTAAAATTATGGCTGACATTTTAAATACAAGATCCTTTGGTGAATGCAAGTGTATTTTAGATACACTATTGTAAATAACATTATATATTTTCAGTTATAATCTTTTTAAAAATTCTAAGAAGTGGGAAATAGTAAGAGCTGGAGAGGACAGGGTCTCCACAAGGAGAGCAACAGAACCAGAAAATTTGAACACAGGGAACTTCCCAGAGACTCATACTCCAACCAAGTACCATGCATGGAGATCACCTAGAACCCCTGTACAGATGTAGCCCATGGCAGTTCAGTGTCCAAGTGGGTTACATAGTAATGGAAAGAGGGATTGCCTCTGACATAATCTGATTGGCCTGCTCTTTGATTACCTCCCCCTGAGGGGGAAGCAACCTTACCAGGCCACAGTAGAGAACAATGCAGCCACTTTTGATGAGAACTGATAGACTAAGATCAGAAAGGAGAGGAGAACTTCCCCTATTAGTGGACTTGGGGAGGGGCATGCATGCAGAAAGTGGAGGACGGTGGGACCAGGAGGGGAGGAGGGAGGAGCTTATGGGGGGGATACAAAATGAATAAAGTGTAATTAATAAAAAATTAAAAAAAATCTATGACTGAAAGTTATAAAAGGATTTTAAAATATTTTTGCTTAAATTTCATATCATACCATGTAAGTAGTCTTCTAACCATGACACATGTATCAAATTACATGTGTATGGTTAAATGCACACATGGAAACAAAATTAAAAAGACTGATGAATCAACCAAGGATCATGCATGGAGAGGATCCCCTGCTCAGAGGTAGCCCATGGACAACTCAGTCTTCATGGGGTACCCCAGTAAGGGGAGCAGCTGCAGCCACTGTCATGAACTTGGTTGCCTGCTTTTTGATCAACATCTCCAGGCAAGGTAGCCTTACTAGGCCACAAGGAAATGGCATACAATTTATTCACTTTGTATCCAAGCTATTTACCCCTCCCTCATCTCCTCCCAGAGCTGCCCTCCCTTTCCCTTCCCCGCTTATGCACCTCCCCTAGTCCAGTGACAGGGAAGGTACTCCCCTATGACCCTAGCCTATAAAGTCTCAAAAATCAGGACTGCCTGTATTCTTTTTCACTGTGGCCTAGTAAGGCTATCTTACAATGGAGAAGTCATCAAAGAACAGGCCAACAGGTTCATGAAAGAGACTGGCCCTGCCACCCTTATAAGAGAACACCCTGGTCTCCTTGTGGAGCTCCTGTCACCCTCAGGTCTTTTTTTTTAATTCTTTATTAATTACACTTCATTTACTTTGTATTCCCTGTGTGTTCCCTCCCTCCCCCCGTCCTAAGCCCTCCCTCCCTCCATCCTCTGCATGCATGCCCCTCGCCAAGTCCACTGATAGGGGAGGTCTTCTTTTCCTTCCTTCTGACCCTAGTCAATTAGGTCTCATCAGGAGTGGCTGCATTGTCTTCTTCTGTCACCTGGTAATGCTGCTTTTCCCTCAGGGGGAGGTGATTAAAGAGTAAGCCAATCAGTTCATGTCAGAGACGGTCCCTGTTCCTATTACAGTGGAACCCACTTGGATATTGAACTGTCATGGGCTACATCTATGCAGGGGTCTTAGTTTATCTCCATGCATAGTCCTTGGTTGGAGTATCAGTCCCAAGGAAGACCCCTTTGCTCAGATTTTTCGGTTCTGTTGCTCTCCTTATGGAGTTCCTGTCCTCTCCAGATCTTACTGTTTCCCACTTGTTTCATAAGATTCCCTGCACTCTGCCCAAAGGTTGCCCATAAGTCTCAGCATCTGCATTGATAGTCTGCAGGGGAGAGCCTTCCAGACATCCTCTGTGTCAGGCTCCTGACTTGCTCCCTCTTTTCTCCTTCTTCTGATGTCCACCCTCTTTAGCTTTCTGGATAGGAATTGAGCATTTTAGCAAGAGTCCTCCCTCTTGATTAGTTTCTTTTGGTGTACAGATTTTAGTAGGTTTATCCTATATTATATGTCTATATGACTGGTATATACAATGTGTGTCTTTCTGCTTCTGGGATAGCTCATTCAGAATGATCTTTTTCAGATCCCACCATTTACCTGCAAATTTCATGATTTCCTTGTGTTTTTATTGCTGAGTAATATTCCACTGTGTAAATATACCACAATTTGTGTATCTATTCCTCCACTGAGGGGCATCTAGGCTGTTTCCAGCTCCTGGCTATTACAAATAAGGCTGCCTCAAACATGGCTGAGCAAATATCCTTATTGTATATTTGAGACTCCTTGGGATATATGCCTAGGATATGCCTAGGATCTTGAGGAAGCGCTATTCCTAGTTGTCTGAGAAAGCGCCAGATTCTCTGGAAACCTTCAGGTCTTTTGATATTCCCCCTTCTTCCATAAAATTCCAGCACTCTGCCCAAAGTTTGGCTGACTCTCAGCATCTGCTTTGATATCTTCCTGTGTAGTCTTTCAGAGGCCCTCTGTGGTAGGGCTTCTGTCTTGTTCCTTGTCTTTTCCCACTTTTGATGTCTTTCCTGTTTTCCCTTCTGAATGAGGATTAAGCATCTTCCCTCTCGGGTACTCCTTATTTAGCTTCTTTAGGAATATAGATTTAAGTATGTTTACCTATATTATATGGCTAATATCTACTTATAAGTGAGTATATAGCGTGTGTTTTTCTTCTTGTAGTTTACTTCACTCAAGATATTTTCTGATTCCATCCATTGGCCTGCAGATTTCAGGATTTCCTTTTTTAAATTAATTAATTAATTAATTATTTTTTATTTTTTATTTATTTATTTTTTCAATGCAGTTTATTCAGGAACCTTGGACAATCCTCGGACCCTGGGGAAAGCCAGCCCACAGCTTAAATAGCCTCTGGGTAGCCAACCCAGGAGTGCCACGTAGGCAATGCAGATAGGTCCACATACATGGAAGCAAGCCAGATCCTCAGCCTTAGCCAAATGTGGAATTGTTCCTGACAGAGAGCACTCACCATCGGGAAGGTGGAAGGTGGAAACCAGCTCCATCTTTAAGGCATAGCATTCCGCAGCTCTCTACAGTTCCCCCTTTTTGTTTTAGACGCATCAGGCAAGAGTAGAGGTCTGATCTCTGATATTAGAAATAAATTTGTACCAATGTTCATTTAGGTGTCATCCACCCAAAGAGCATCAGACCCGTCCGATACCTTTTTCTCAGAGGCGGGACCTGGGGCATCAACCCGCATGCAATCAGACATGCTCTTCTCTGGGTCCAAAGCGGCTGACCCTGAGTGCAGTGCTTAGCCTCGCATCCTGAGCGTATCATTTTAGCTTTTTATGGTATCCAACCATGCTTGGGGAGAATGTTCTGCTTCAATGGCTGTAAAGGCCTGAATGATCATGGCTGCATCACACTGTTGTGAGACTCTAATCTTGCATATATACCACAGGCAAACCAAGGAGACCAACACCAGAACGCCTGCTAATGCTCCCATGCTCGCCCATTCCTTCAGATGATTCATGGCTGCAGCAATCCATGTTGATAATTCTGTGGCTAGTCCTGTGTCCACTCTGGTACAATTTACTGTGACAATGGCCACTCTCAGCTGCTCCATCATAGTATCGAATTCTCCAGTCCAATTACCTAAAATATAGCTCGACGATTGTTTAGACAGATTTGAGCACAGGAAAAATTCTCATGTTGTATGCTAGTGACACAAAGTCCAGCATACTTTCATTGACAGCCAGGTTGAGCGATTTGCCATAGGGTATCAATTTGCTCCTGCAAGAGGTCAATCCTCTGATTGAACACCATCAAGCTTCCTTTTAGTTGAGCATTAATTCCTTTATGTACAACTAAGGCATGAGCTACATTGGCTAAATGATTATTCAGGATCTGAGCAGTCTGCCCAGTATGACACATGGCTAATGCCCCAGTGGTAGCTCCAACAACCGCCAATGAGATGGTAGTAACAATGGTAGCTGTAGTTCCAAGATCCCTTTTCTGTCTGAAGAGAGTCATAGCGTGAGGGGCATCAACGGGCACAGGCACCCAGTGAGGCATGCGAGTAACCAGGGCATACCTAAATTTACTAGCATTGCAGCATTGGGCAAAAAAGCAAGTATCATTACCACAATTACTTGGCTCTATCTGGCTAATAATGAATAAAAATGGGGGATATAGACAAACAGGTGTGGGCTTATAGGAAATATTATGAGAAGCCTTAACCCCCTTGTTTTATTAATTGCAGTTTATCACTTTGTATCTCAGCTATAGCCCCCTCCCTTATCCCCTACTGATACATCTTCTCTTCCCATGCCTCTCCCCAAGTCCACTGATAGGGGAGGACCTCCTCCATTTCCTCTTTCCTGGGCCTATCAGGCCTATCAGTTCTCATCAAGATTAGCTGTATTATCTTCCTCTATGTGGCTGCCACCCACTCAGGAGGAGGTGATCGAAAAGCCAGCCACTGAGTTCATGTCAGAGACAATTTCTGTTCCTGCTTACTAGGGAACCCACTTGGATACTTAGCAGGTTGTATGCTGAGGTCTTCGGTCCACTTGGACTTTAGGTTTCTGCTGAGTCTTGAATATGGGTCCATTTACATTTTTCTACATGTAGACATCCATTTAGACCAACACTATTTGTTGAAGATGCTACCTTTTTTCCCTTGTTTGGTTTTGGTTTTTTAATCAAAAAACAATTATCCTTAGGCATGTGTGTTTGTTTCTGGGTTTTTAATTTCATTCCATTTATCCACCTGTTTGTTTCTATGGCAGTACCATGACATTTTTATTCCTCTTACTCTATAGTAAAGCTTGAGATGTGGGATGGAGATACCTCCTGAAGGTGTTGTTTTATCTATTCTGATTTTTGTTTGATTTTGGTTTTGTTTTTTCCATATGAATTGGAGAATTTGTTCTTTCATGGTCTGTAAAGAATAGTGATGGTGTTTTTATGGGAATTGCATTGAATCTGTAAATTGCTTTTAGTAGGATCATCATGTTCACTATGTTAATCTTACTGAACCATGAGCATGAGAGATGTTTTCATCTTCTTATTTCATCTTAAATTTCTTTCTTCAGAGACTTGACAGTTTTTGTTTGTTTGTATGTTTTGTTTTTCATACAAGTTTTTCACTTGCTTGTCTAGAGTCACACCCAGGTACTTTATGGTATTTGTGGCTATTGTGAAGAGTGTTGTTTCCCTAATTTCTTTCTCAGCCCTTTTGTCTTTGGTATACAGGACCCCTTCTGTATTTTTATGTTATCTTTTTCTCCAGCCAGTTTGCTGAGGGTGTTTTTCGGGTGAAGCTGCTCCCTGGTAGAATGGCGTCACTCACTTATAATAGCCTATCAACTGTGAATAGTCATACTTTGACTTCCTCCTTTCTGATTTGAATCCCCTTGATCTCCTTTAGTTTTCTTCTTGCTCTAGCTAGGACTTCAAGTACTACGTTGAAGAGACAGGGAGAGAGTGGGCAACGATGCCCAGTCCCTGATTTCAGTGGGATTTATTCATGTTTTTCTCCATTTAGTTTGATGTTGGCTATAGACTTTCTGAATATTGCCTTTACTATGTTTAGGTATGTGCCTTGTATCCCTTGTTCTTATTAGACAATTTTATAGATGTCTTTAATATACTATTGTTAAATGTAGAATCATATATTTGAATATGTACTAGTTGTTTAAATAGCTTCATTGAAACTGCATTATAATATTCATAAACTACAAATAAAACAAACTCATTTTATATCTAAAAATATGTTTTTACAATATAAGGAAAGTATCAGAAGAAAACTCTGGTAAGAAGTATTTCTATTTTAGTGGGAGTTATTAGGTCTTTTCATCCAAGTCTACATTCCTATATTTTCTTTATTTCAAATGAATTTTTTCTCCTGCAGCTGGTATTTATAGAGATAACAAATAAATTTGTATCTAATCACTTCTTGTATGATTTCTGTAACATTAATTCAAATATTTTAATGTATTTCATTTTTGAGAATTGTGTAATATGTATAATGAAATATAATCATAAACCTTTCATCCTCCACAAATGCCTCTTACCATTTCACCAACAAAACCCCATCAACTTCATGAGTTTCTTTTTCTGTTGTACAATCTCCTAAGTCCAGTTATTTGTGTAGATCACAGACCATCCACTGGAGATTGGGAATCCTATCAGTGGCTACAGTTTCAAAACAGAAAAGAAAAATCTCTCTTAAAATTATTTATTGCCAGGTTTTAATTATTTTTAACTAAATATAAAAATTTAAAACCTTCGTACCTGTCCACCGTGGGTCCTGGAAACTTGGATTGGAAAACTGAGGCAGTGGAGAAAGGACCATTATACAGGTATGTGCAGTGAGCTTAGGTCAGGTCGGGTTCTCCATCATATAGGAGTGGACAGTGGGCTTACATCATGTCAGGTTCTCTATCATACAGGGATGTATAGTGGCTTAGATCAAGTTGGTGTCTCCATCATACAGGAATATGCGGTGAATTTACATGAGGTTGTGTTGTCTATCTCACAGGGAGGTACAGTGGGCTTGGATCAGGTTGATTTCTCTAATGCTTCTATTACTGTCTGAACCTGAAACTTCAGGTTCTTTATTGATTATTCCACAGGAGCAGGTTAGCTAGTCTCTGGTAGGAAGTCTCTTCATGTTATTAGTGTCCAGCTATAAACAACCAGGAGGAAGCCAGATTTTCTTGTATTGGAACACAATGATCAACCATTTATAAACAAACTCATACTTAAATTTTGCAGTAAAGTTTGTCATTTCTCTTGAGCCTGGACCATTTAAGTAACCAAATTTGCCAATTTTCCATGGGCCAATTTATAGTGTAGTTTTCAACAAGCAAAGCCCATGTCAAAAATTCACATTCCACCAGGTCTGCAAGGCTCCCTAGATCCCTAAATAAAAGAGAATAAGAAATAAGTTAAAAGACAATCATTAACTTATAGAGATTCTCATATGTGTGCATTCATTGTATAGACAAAAATACAAAAGCATTTAAATTACCCTCAATATGTTATTTTCTCAAAATATCTTGCTGATCCCTAAAATGCTGAATCCACTCTGTAGATTCGGATTTATGTCACCCTCTCTTAACTGTGTTTATATCATTTACTTGTACCTACCATTACCTTTCATGCATCCATGACTTTTTATTTTGACTGGTTTAATTTAAGCATGATCATCTATATGATAGTAGTACTTAAGCTATCCAATGAAGCATGGTGGGGCCAATGAGTTGGTACATAACTAAATAAAATATATAACTCTTTTCCAGAATCCATCAGTCAGTCACCTATAGATCAGCAGACAAGGGTAAGGACATATGTGCCACTCCACTGACTGACTTTGATATATACAGTCTTACATTGCAAATATGTATCAAGGCTTCTGCATAAATCATCTCTTAGGGCAAAAATTCTCTTGGTAGGGTTCTCTTGTTATAAAACATCAAGACAACTTGGAAAAAAAAGTTTACTTTATCTTACATCTTATAGTTTATCATAAAGAAAATTCAGGCTAGGAACTCAAGGCCGGATTCTAGAGGAAAAAGAACTGAAGCAAAGACCAAAGAAAAATCCTATATATAACCTTCATTCCTGTGGTTTGCTCACCCTGATGATTTTTTTCCCTTTTTTAATTTTTACTTTATTTTTATTAATTACATTTTATTCGCTTTTTATCCAAGCTGTAGCCCCTGCTCCTGTCCCCCCTATCCCACCCTCCCTCCATCTTCTTCTCCTATGTGCTGTTTTAAACAATCGAGGGCCACTTAGTGGCACTGACAATCATGGACTGGATCCTCCCACTGTAATCATTAAAAAAAAAAAAAATGTTCCAGAACCTAGTCAGCAGACTTGTCTAATGAAAGTATTTTTTGAGTAGAGGTGCCATCTCTCCAGACTCTTCTAGTTCAAGTCAAGTTGATGGAAATTTAACCAACACAAATCTCCTTACCTAACCCTGCAATTCGCCTATACCATCCCTTTTTTAATTTTTTAACTCTGTTAGTTCCTATCTTTATTTCCATATCACTTATTCTCTGCTATCCTTCCCTTCTTTTAATGCACTCTTCATTCCAATATTCCTTTTCCTAATTTTTTTTTAAATCTTGATATTACAAGTTAAACACACAAATCCACACAAAGGAGTTAATGATACTTATATTTCTAAAATTTTGGACAATGTTCATGGTTTTATCTAGGTACACTACCAGTTTTTACTTCCCCAGAAATGATTAAGTTTTCTGTTCTCTCTGTATAAAGTTTATCATTTTATTGTCAGTTCATGCTTTGATGATGAACATTCTGAATGGAACAAGGGGTGAAGAATCTCAACGTAGCTTTCAGGTCTCATCAGGAATGAGTTCTTTGTCTTCCTCTGTGTACTGGTAAAGCTTCTTCCCCCTCAATTGGAGGTGATCAAAGAGCCAGTCCATGAGTTCATGTCAGAGATGTCCCTGTTCCTATTATTGGAGAACCCACTTGGACACTGATCTACATGGGCTACATCTGTGCAGGGATTCTAAGTTATCTTCATGCATGGTCCTTGTTTGCAGAGTCAGTCTAAGAAAAGACCTCTGTGCCCAGATTTTTTGGTTCTGTTGCTCTCCTTGTGGAGCTCCTGTTCCCTCCAGCTCTTTCTCTCTCCCCTTTCCATCATAACATTCTCTGCACTCTGCCCAAAGTTGGGCTATGAGTCTCAGCATAAGATTTGATACACTGCTGGGTAGAGTCTTTCAGAGGCCCTATGTGATAGGCTCCTGTACTGATCTCTATTTTCTCCTTCTTCTGATGTCCATCTCGTTTGTCTGTCTTTCTGAGTGCATCTTTTTTTTTTCTTTAGAGTTCAATTGCATTTAATTTTAGTTACATAACAAACTTTAATTATTCATTTATTTCTGATGGACAAATATATTTGAGGTAATCAATATTTTCCTTTTATTTAGGAAAACTCATTTTGTCTGAGGTTTCCATTCTACTTAAGCAAAATATCTTCTTAATTTAGTGATAGTGATAGTTAAATAGATATCTCACAATGGACCTTACAAAATTAATAATTCTTCTATTGCAAAGCAGTTTATTAAATTATTATGAAATAACTTACCCACTTTAGTAAATTGTATACTCAAACAATAATGTCAAATAGAATACTTACTGTTTAAAAATAGGACAAATATGCATTCAAGTGCAGACTGATAGAGTTAGTTCTACTTGATAATGCAACATCCCACACTTAGCAGGTTAAGAAAAGAGATAAAGATGCACAGATTTTTGTATGTTTATCCTATATTACATGTCTAATATCCACTTAAAAGTGAGTATATACAATGTGTGTCTTTCTGTTTTTTGGATAGTTCACTCAAGATGATCTTTTCTAGATCCCATCATTTGCCTGCAAATTTCATGATTTCCTTTTTTTTTAATTGCTGAGTAGTATTTCATTGTGTACCATAACTTCTGTATTCATTCCTCCTTTAAGAGACATCTGAGTTGTTTCCATGCCTTTGACGGAAAAAGATGCTACAAACACGGTTGAGCAAATGTCCTTGTTGTGTACTTGAGCATATTTTAGATATATGCAGAGGAGTGATAAGCTGGATCTTGAGGAAACACTATTCCTAATAGACATAGGATAAACATACTAAAATCTGTGCACCTAAAAAAGCTAAGCAAGAAGGAAGACCCAAGGTAATATGATCAATCTTCACTCAGAAAAGCAAAGGAGATGGATATCTGAAGAAGGAGAAAACAGGAAACAGGACAGGAGCCTCCTACAGAGGCTATGAAAGACTCTACCCAGCAATGTACCAAAGCAGATGCTGAAGCTCATAGCCAAGCTTTTAGCAGAGTGCAGGTGTTATAAAAGAATGGAGAGAAAAAAAGAAGAGGGAGGGGGCAGGAGTTTTACAAGGTGAGCAACAAAACCAAAAAATCTGGGAACAGGAGTCTTTTCTGAGATTGATACTCCAACCAAGGACCATTCATGGATATAACCTAGAATTCTTGCACAGACATAGCCTGTGGCAGTTGAGTCTCCAATTTGGTTCCATAGTAAAGGGAACAGGAGCTATATCTGATGTGAACTCAATGGCTGGCTGTTTGATTATGCCCCCCTGAGTGGGGACCAGCTTTACCAGGCCACAGAGGAAGACAATGCTTCCAGTCCTGATGAGACCTGATAAGCTAGAGTCATAGGAAAAGGTAGGAGGACCTCCTCTATCAGTGGACTTGGAGAGGGGAATGGGAGGAGATGAGGGTGGGATGGTGGAATTGAGAGAGTTAGAGAAGGGGTATATCTGGAATAAAAGTGAATAAACTGTAATTAATATGAGAAATTCAAATTCAAATTCAAAACAGAATAAAAATATTTTTTCTCAGGGTTTTTGCAAGCTATCCAAGATAAAGATAGTAACAAGATTTGTTTCTGGGTCAAACTTTCTTCACAACTTACAGGTATCTACATTTGTTCTTTCTCCAAAATATCTTTTATCTTACAAGGGTGGAGGCATTTGGATAAAAATTTAATCATTAGGACCTCTTTCAACCAAACACAGTCATTTTGGATATTAAAGTTTTAATAGAGTAATTTGAGGGGAGAAGTAACTTTCTGCAGCAAATATAATGATTTGTCTTTTAAAGTAACATATTGAAGAATATATAGCTTCTTTCAAGTCCCAGGTTATGTCCTCGGCACAGCGACTGCTAGGTCATGTAATACAGTAGGCAAGAAGATTAACATGTTTATTTTTACCATGATGTGAACAAAATTTTCTGTATCATTTTGATCTTTTATACAAGATATTGGCCTGCTACTGCTCAACTACAATGAGATCAAGCTAACAACTCTTTTGTTTCAGTGTTCAGCAGCCAAAAGTTAGTGCATGTTTCTGCAAAAAAAAAGCAGAATAGATAATGATAATAATCAAAATATATATCTTATACTTTTATAATTATATGTAGCAGTAAATCTCATAAAATCATTATATAACAAAATATAATGGAAACTGGAACTTAAATTTAAATTTCATCATGTTAATTATTGCCTATACTATTTTAGTGCCTTAAGATGAACTTTATCATTCTTCCCTATTGGATAATGATTCATCTGATGAGAAAATGCTATTAGCCATTAGAAAATCTTCCCAAGGCTCAAGGTTATAGGAACCGAAGGTGAGGAAGTTTGGAGAAGAACATGTAAGGTCTGCTCTGTGAAGTTTTTGAGGGGTACCCTCTGAAAGACAAAGTGGAGCAGGTGTAGCCCCTGGCATCCTGAGGCAGTGGGTTCTGGTTTCCATGGGGTATCACAGATGTCTCCAGCTCTCAGCTGCCCCAACCATCCCTGGTGCAACCTGGCTCATGGGAGAAGCTGACTTTCCGGCTGCTGTGCCCTCCTAGCAGAATTTAATAAATATCTTGTAATTCTTGTAAAAGTAAATGGGCTTTATCTTAACATTCTTACGTGAATGTAGATAAGATAATATTTTTAAGAGTAAATTGTAAGATACAAAGAGAACTGTATAGTGATAGTTTGTATTTCCCTAATTTATACCACTGTTAATTAATTTTTACATAATGTATTCCAATATCTTATATAACTTCCAGATATATTAACACTATTGATAACATGCTTTAAAACATTTCAAATTATATTTGGATTCATAAGAAAAATAAAAGTACAAAGAAATAGAATTTTGGAGGAAAGTTTTCTGTTTTTTGCCTTGTTGCTTAAAACAGAAAAAATTATGCAACCAGAAATATTGTGGTGTTAAAATATTATTACCACTTTTAGATTCAAAGTTACATTAAATTCCATCAAAAGACTAAGAGATTTCTATTAAGCATGAATGAGCAAAATGGTGACTTCACATTTCCCTTTATTTGCATGATTGGCCATAAAGTGGGATGCTAATTCAGCCTATGATCAGAGAGAACAGAAGTTGTGTCCACTTTGAAGTTATCAATATATTAAGTTCATAATTATAAAAATCATCATAGTATAGTAAGAGTTATTACAAAATTCACAGCTTAACTTGGCTTCAAAACAAGATTCCGTACTGCATGATACAAGGAACTTTTTTGCCATGTCACCATGATAACATCTTATGAAAACCTAGAAGAGTAATTATTTATAAAATATTTATCAATTAGCACAGTTATAAAAAATTCACCTTATTTCAGTGCATAAACCCTCTTCCTGGGAAATTACTTTCTATATGTCACTGGTACTAACAACACAATGTAATGGACTTGTTTTAAAGAGTACCCAGCAGTGGTATAGCTGGGTCTGGAGGAAGCACTATTCCTATTTGTCTTAGAAAGCGCCAGATAGCTTTCCAGAGTGGTTGTACCAGTTTACATTCCCACCAGCAGTGGAGCAGGGTTCCCCTTTCTCCACAACCCATCCAGCATGTGTTATCGCTTGAGTTTTTCATCTTGGCCATTCTGATGGGTGTAAGGTGATATCTCAGGGTCGTTTTGATTTGCATTTCCCTGATGGCTAATGAGGATGAGCATTTCTTTAAGTGTTTTTCTGCCATTCGATATTCCTCTGTCGAGAATTCTCTGTTTAGCTCTGTTCCCCATTTTTTAATTGGATTACTTGGATTGCTGCTTTTCAGCTTCTTTAGTTCTTTGTATATACTGGATATTAGTCCTCTGTCAGATAAAGGGTTAGTGAAGATTCTTTCCCAATCTGTAGGCAGTCGTTTTGTTTTGATGACGGTATCCTTTGCTTTACAGAAACTTTTCAGTTTCATGAGGTCTCATTTATTGATTGTTGCTCTTAGAGCCTGTGCTGTTGGTGTTCTGTTCAGGAAGTTGTCTCCTGTGCCAATGAGTTCTAGGCTGTTCCCCAATTTTTTTTTTCCAATTGATTTAGGGTATCTGGTTTTATGTTGAGGTCCTTGATCCACTTTGACTTTAGTTTTGTGCAGGGTGATAAATATGTATCTATTTTCATTTTTCTGCATGTAGACATCCAGTTGGTCCAGCACCATTTGTTGAAGATGCTGTCTTTTTTCCATTGAATGGAATTGGCTTCTTTGTCGAATATCGAGTATTCATAGGTGTGTGGATTTATTTCTGGGTCTTCTATGCGGTTCCATTGATCCTCCTTTCTGTTTCTATGCCAGTACCATGCAGTTTTTATTACTGTTGCCCTGTAGTACAGCTTGAGATCAGGAATGGAGATACCTCCAGATGATCTGTTGTTGTACAGGACCGTTTTGGAGATTCTGGGTTTTTTGTTTCTCCATATGAAGCTGAGAATCTTTTTTTCAAGGTCTGTAAAGAATTGAGTTGGTATTTTGATGGGAATTGCATTGAATCTGTAGATTGCTTTTGGCAGTATGGCCATTTTCACAATGTTAATCCTACCAATCCATGAGCACGGGAGATCTTTCCATCTTCTGATATCTTCTTCGATTTCTTTCTTCAGAGACTTGAAGTTTTTCTCAAACAGGTCTTTCACTTGCTTGGTTAGGGTCACACCAAGGTACTTTATGTTATTAGTGGCTATTGTGAAGGGTGTTGTTTCCCTAATTTCTTTCTCAGCCTTTTTGTCTTTGGTATATAGGAGGGCTTCTGATTTTTTTGAGTTGATTTTGTATCCTGCCACTTTGCTGAAGGTGTTTATCAGCTGAAGGAGTTCTCTGGTTGAATTTTTGGGGTCGCTCATGTATACTATCATATCATCTGCAAATAGTGACACTTTGACCTCTTCCTTTCCGATTTGTATCCCCTTGATCTCCTTTAGTTGTCTTATTGCTCTGGCTAGGACTTCAAGTACTATGTTGAAGAGATACCCAAAGTTTGTTCAAGTACACAAAAAGGACACTTGCTCAACCATGTTTATAGCAGCTCTATTTGTAATAGCCAGAACCTGGAAACAACCCAGATGTCCATCAACGGTGGAATGGGTACAGAAATTGTGGTATTTTTATACAATGGAATACTACTCAGCAATAAAAAAGGAGGAAATCATGAAATTTGCAGGCAAATGGTGGGATCTAGAAAAGATCATTCTGAGTGAAATATCCCAGAAGGAGAAAGACAAACACGGGATATACTCACTTATATAGACCTATAAGATATGATAAACATAATGAAATCTATACACCTAAAAAAGATAATCAATTGAGCAGACATGGGGTAAGATGATCAATCCTCATTTAGAAAGACAGATGGGATGTGCATTGAACGTATGACAGGAGTCTACTGAGCGCATCTGAAAGACTCTAACTAGCAGTGTTTTCAAAGCAAAGACTCATGACCAAACCTTTGGCAGAGTACAGGGAATCATAAGAAAGAAGGGGAGTTAGTCTGATGGGGAAAGGATAGGAGCTCCACAAGGACCAAATATATCTGGGCACAGGGTCTTTTCTGAGACTGACATTCAACCAAGGACCATGTATGGATATAACCTAGAACCTCCACTCAGATGTAGCCTGTAGTAGCTCAGTAACCAATTGGTTTCCCAAAGTGAGGGGAACAGGGACTATTTCTAACAGGAACTCGATGACTGGCTCTTTGGTCTCCCCACCCCCGAAGGGAGGAGCAGTCCTGTTAGGCCACAGAGGAGGGCTTTGCAGCCAGTCCTGAAGATACCTGATAAAACAGGATCAGATGAATGGGGAGGAGGTCCCCCCCATCAGTGGACTTGGAAAGGGGCACGGTGGAGATGAGGGAGGGAGGGAGGGAGGGACTGGGAGGGAATGAGGGATCGAGACACGGCTGGGATACAGAGTCAATAAAATGTAACTGATAAAAAAAAATAAAATAAAATAAAATAATAAAAAAAAAAGAGTACCCAGGTCCTTACTGCTCTAAGAGGGTTGTGTTGGTTTCCTTCAATATAATAAAAATCGGGCTTCTTAAATGAGAAAAAAGTAGAAAGTTGTACTGAACTAACTAAATCTAAAAACATCTATATTAAGCAACTTGCTCCTCTTGTATGGACAGAAGTATGCAAACATTTTAATGAAACATTTATTTTTAGGGATATCTTGTAACATTACCTTTATAGCTACTGCTTTTTCATCTGTACCAAGAGTTCTTGACCCTCCTGTGAGTGTGGGATTATGTCACAAAACAATTTCCTGAATTGTCATCTTAATATTGTGTTGATCCTCTGTTTTGTGTTTTAAAGACAGAGCTTATTATTGTCCTAGGAATCATGTAAAAGGTGATAAGGCTAAAACTAGGAGAACAACATCTGACAATTTCATTAAAATAGACAAACCTATCTCTACATCCTGATTCATTTTCTTTGCTGGAATTCTTTGGTCTGGGAAAAGAATGACATCCTTCTTAACTATATATAGAACATTACTTTAGCCTTTTCCCACTTAATATTCTTCACCAGTGTCATATATTTTCAGTTGTGAGGTTTCTTCTTTTCCATTTAACATTTATTAATTTAATAAGCATCATAACTGATGGATGAATATATTTTAGTTCTATTTATCCTTGTAGTATATAAGCCAAATATTCTTCACTTTAATTATCTTTATCATCACATTCTCTGCCTCTGCTATCAGTAAAGCCACAGAATCATCATTTTACTTCAGCTTTCTGTTTGTGGTTTCTCTTTATTTTCTACATGTGTGAGGAATTACTCACATTTTCAAAAACAGAAGATTATATGGAACTTTATACAAAGGAATTCAGAAAATGTCTTCAAAATCAGGACACCTTTTAAGAACACATCCTGAGAAATAACTAACCAAACCTAAAAAAGTGCAAAGGTAAACACATCTCAAAGGATTAACTGAATAAGCATTTCCTTAATTTTGATTTAATAAATAAACATTTGATGTGCAATCAGGAAGACTGAAATGATAAATGAGAATTTGAAAATATTCTCTTTTCTAGTTATTTGCAATAAAAACAACACTTAAATTGTAATCATTATGGATGCAAATTTAATTGTGTGAGCTTCCTTTGCACAGCATTGCATTCACTGCTCTTCTCTCCCTTGACATGTTGAATCTGCTCCTGGTATCTGGATCTAATTACCTATAACACATTTTATACTGATATATCAGGTTCTCTCGCCTTCAGCACTGTTTTTATTTGTAGAGAACTCTGTTCCTTATGCTAATATTCTTCTAAACAAGAGATTCTACTTCTGATAGGAAAAATTTCTTACATTTTTTAGATCATTTTGTTTTCACTATAAAATTCTATTAGCCCCCTCCATTGAGGGGGCTGCAGAGAGGATACAAAATGAATAAAGTGTAATAAATGAATATACAAAATAAATTAAAAATGAATTATCAAAAAATTTGAGCTACATCTTTCTAAATATTTGTTTTCAAAATGCATCAGAACAGCTTAAATATAAGAAAGATACGGTGTTATTAGACTATATCTCCAAATATATGTATTTGTAGGAGAAGCTATTGGGGAGAAATTGAATTTAACACCATAAGGATTTTTAATATCAGTGAGTACATGACTAGTAAGATATTGTGATCTTTTTGAAAGTTTTATAGTTAATTCATCATAAAAACTCTAGAGGAAGATGGATAAAATTGTTCAGTCAACTATAAAAGTTTAAAAGACTTACAGCATGGACTCAGAGGTGGCTCAGGGGTTAAGGACTTTTGGACAGGGCTCAGATTCGATTTCCAGCACCCACATTTTGGTTCACAACCACCTGTTATTCCAGTTCCAAGAGATCTGCAAGAATATGATAAGAAACAAGATGCCAAGTGAGATATTAAATAAAACCTATTGAACTTGGTCTCTAGGCATATTTCAAAAAACCCACAAATCTAAATAAAAAGAGAAATTACTAACAAACATGGAAGTAAATGTAAACAAACATTTTTTTGTTTTTTTTGGGGGGAGGGTTAATTTTTTAAATTTAATTTTATTTTATTAATTACACTTTATTCATTTTGTATCCCCCCATAAGCCCCTTCTTCCTCCCCCACCCTGTCCACCCTCTCTCCCCCTTCTTCAAACATGCTCCTCCCCATGTCCATTGATAAGGGAGGTCCTGCTCTCCTTCCTTCTGATCTTAGTCTATCAGATCACATCAGGAGTAGCTGCATTATCATCTTCTATGGCCTGATAAGGCTGCTCCCCCCTCAGGGGGAGGTGATCAAAGAGCAGGCCAATCAGATTATGTCAGAGGCAGTCCCTCTTCCCATTACTGTGTAACCCACTTGGACACTAAACTGCCATGGGCTACATCTGAACAGGGGTTCTATGGTTATCTCCATGCATGGTACTTGGTTGGAGTATGAGTCTCTGGAAATACCCCTGTGTTCAAATTTTCTGGTTCTGTTGCTCTCCTTGTGGGGTTCTGGTTCCCTCCAGATCTTACTTTTTCCCACTTCTTACATAAAATTCCATTCACTCTGCCCAACAGTTGCCCATCAGGCTCAGCATCTGCATTGATAGTCTGCAGGGCAGAGCCTTTCAGAGGTCCTCTGTGTCAGATTCCTAGGTTGTTTCCTGTTTTCTTCTTCTTCTGATGTTCATCCTCTTTGCCTTTCGGGATGGGGATTGAGCATTTTAGTCAAGGTCTTCTCTCTTAGTTAGTTACTTTAGATGTACAGATTTTAGTAGGTTTGTCCTATGTTATATATCTATATGAGTGAGTATATACCAATGTGTCTTTATGCTTCTGGGAGAGCTCACTCAGGATGATCCTTTCCAGGTCCCACCATTTACCTGCAAATTTTATGATTTCCTTATTTTTCATTGCAGAGTAATACTCCATTGTGTAGATGTACCACAATTTCTGCATCCATTCTTCAGATGAGGGGCATCTGGGCTGTTTCCAGCTTCTGGCTATTACAAATAAAGCTGCTACAAACAAGGTGAATCTTCACCCACCCTTTATCTGACAGAGGGCTAATATCCAGTATATATAAAGAAGTAAAGAAGCTGAAAAGCAGCAAACAAAGTAATCCAATTAAAAAATGGGGAACAGAGCTAAACAGAATTTTCCATAGAGGAATATCAAATGTTAGAGAAACACTTAAAGAAATGCTCAATGTCATTAGCCATTAGGGAAATGCAAATCAAAGCTACCCTGAGATTTCACCTTACACCCATCAGAATGGCCAAGATGAAAATCTCAAGTGACAACACATGCTGGAGAGGTTGTGTAGAAAGGGGAACGCTCCTCCACTGTTGGTGGAATGTAAATTTTTACAACCACTCTGTAAATCAATCTGGTGCTTTCTCAGACAACTAGGAATAGAGCTTCCTCAAGATCCAGCCATACCACTCCTAGGCATATATCCAAAAGAGGCTCAAGTACACAATTTTTTTTTAAGACTGTTTTTCTCTATGTAGTCCTGGCTATCCTGGACTTTCTTTGTAGGGTATTCTGGCCTTGACCTCACAGCAATCAGTCTGCCTGTGTCTGGGATTAAAGGTGTGTGCCATCTCTCTTGGCTCAAGCAAGCAGATCTTGATGGGAAAGGATAATTAGACTTTAAGAACAAAATATGCAAAGATGGTAAAAGGTTTAATACCCAATTCTAAGATGCTAATTTGACCTGTGGACCTAGCATGAGGTGCCTTCCTATAAGCCTTGATGCATTCAGCCACAAGGGTGCTTTGTGTTCAATGGTTGTCACTTTTTAGCCTCAAATATTAAATATTGGCATGAGCTCACCTGAATCAACTTCCAAATTGTATGGTGACATCTTTCTAAGACCAATTGATTTTAGTTTACTTAAACTACTTAAACATACATTGTAGCAAAATCTCCTGAGTTTTGTTCAATTTTCTTTTTTTTTTCCTTTTTTTTATTTTTATTTTTTAAATTAATTACAGTTTATTCACTTTGTATCCCAGGTGTGGCTCTCTCCCCATCCTCTCCCAATTCCACCCTCCTTCCCTCTTTTTCTGCTATGCCCCTTTCCCAGTCCAATGATAGGGGACGTCTTCCTCACCTTTCATCTGCTCATTGTTTATAAGGTTTCATCAGGACTGGCTTCTTTGTCTTCCTCTGTGAACTGGTAAATCTGCTTCCCCCTTAGGTGGAGGTGTCCAAGAACCAGCCCATGAGTTCCTGTAGGAAATGGTCCCTGGTCCTATTATTGGGGAACCCTCTTGGATACTGAGCTGCCTTGGGCACTTCTGTGCTGAGTTCTAAGTAATCTCCATGCATGATCCTTATGGAGTATCAGTCTCAGAAAAGATCCCTGTGCCCAGTTTTTTTTTGGTTCTGTTGCTCCCCTTGTGGAGTTACTGTCCTTCCAGTTCTTTATATCTCCCCCTTCTTTCATAAGATTTCCTGCATTCTGCCCAAAGTTTAGCTATGTATCTCAGCACCTGCTTTGATACCTTGGGTGGGGTCCTTCAGATACCATTTGTTATAGGTTCCTGTCCTGTTTCCTGTTTTCTCACTCTTCCAATCTCCATCTCATTTGACTTTCTGACTGAAGATTGAGCATCTTATCCATAGTCCTTCTTCTTGCTTACCTTCCTTAGGTGCTCATAAGTGTGTGGGTTTATTTCTGGGTCTTCTATTAGTTTCCGTTGACCCACCATTCTGTTTCTATGCCAGTACCATGCAGTTTTTATAAGTGTTGCTCTATAGTACAGCTTGAGATCAGGGATGGAGATTCCTGCAAAAGATCTTTTATTGTAGAGGATTTTTTTTTTTTTTAACAATTTTGGATTTCTTGTTATTCCATATGGAGTTGAAATTAAAAAAATAATAAAATTCTATTAGCAGTTGTCATTAGTATTATTACTTTATTATCAAAACCCTTATTACTCATGAAAATGTATCTTTCTTTAATAACACAGATAAACTATTTTGGGTAGGAATAATGGAGTGCATTTGTGAAGTCTGGAAACAGAAATGTTATCTTTTTGCTAAGTTTCACCTCATATAATACTTGCTGTTAATACACTATGTTAAAATGAAACGATTTGGATAATCAGTTTTACTCGCATTAGTGTCGGTTGCAATTGATTAATCTCTGTTCTGATGTATAGGTAACTGTTACTTTTAGATGATTATGACATGTATAACACAAGTAATGAGGTTTTCTGCCTAGGTTTGACAGTCATGATATGTATTTTCTTCACAGTTGCCACTTATTTAGCAAATTTTGTTACAAGAATATTTACTGCTCAGTGGCAGCCACATTTTATCAGTTTCAGCAGATGTGACTCCATTTTCATCTCAGATTGGGTATTCAGTAGGTACAATAATACTTATGCGAAGCTGCTGAGTAACACTTGTCAGAATCAACCAAATCCAATTTATAGCTGTACTAGAAAGTATACCTCATGTGCAAAACAGTACACAAAAGTCAAGGCATGGAAGTGTCTTACAGATGATTTAAGACAGGCCCAAATAAAAAAGGAAGAAAGAATAACCAAAAAAATCAACCCAATATAAAACATCAATGAGAGAGGATTTTAAATCACTCACTTAGTAGGCAGATATATAAAATAATCCATAAGAACTGATGAAATACAAAAAATTAAGTTTAAAGCAAGAATACCAGAAAAAAAAAAAGAATACCAAAGATTAGAATCCGAGTGTATTTTCTACCAATAAAATTTAATTATATATTAGACAATGCACATTTGTAAGATATTTATATGTAAGGTATGATCATCCCTCAGAAGGTGTTTTTTCTTTAACCTAAAATATTGGATAACCTAGACACTGAGAACATAGGCAAATAAAACAATGAAATATTGTGTTTGTATTTTGTGACAAAAACAACTTCAACTCCATACAACTTATAATAAAAACTAATAATTTATAAGTTAGGATTGTTAATCAATATATTGTGACAGGAAGCAAAATAAAAATATATACTCCAAACACAAATTTCCCCTTTCCACGGCATTTGAACTGGTACTTAAGTTGTAAGTAATTATTTGACAATATTTACTGAGAATAATATTTTATCCTAGGAATATGATTATTTTCTAAACATATTTTCAGTACTTACCAGTGCTTAAATTAGCTTTATTTATAAGAGCCATTTTTATGGTAAATACATGCATACATAGGGATACATGTTAAGGGATTTAGATCTTGAGGCAGTTGACACAAAAATGTCTTACAAAGAGCCACATAGATGAAGATGCTGAGATGCTGGCAGTGGACTTACAAAATAGAGGTCTTAGAATTCCTGGACTTCTACTTTGAGCCCTACACTGTTGCTTTGGAATCAAAGGATACAACTTTGATCCACTTGAAATACAAGTGTATAATCCCAGTGTGAAGTATGACATATCATCTTTCCTTCCCTCTGGCTTTGTTCCTGCACGTCTCTGTCTCTCTTTCTTTCTCTCTCTCTCTGTGTCCATATGAGTGTGTGTGTGTGTGTGTGTGTGTGTGTGTGTGTGTGTGCGCGCGCCTGGGTACATATGTGGGGGTTTTTTGTGACTGTGTGTATGCATTCATGTGTGTGTGCCACTTTGTGTGTGCATGAGTTTGTATGTGTTTGGTTGTCGTTATGTATTTATCTAGATTAGTGGATTGTGTCCCAACATATTGATGTCAGATTTCTTTTTTTAACCCTTGGAAACACATACATGTCACTTTTCAGAATATTCTCCCAAACATGGTGCAATGTTTTACCTTTTCTCTGTACACTTCTTTTTTTATTTTATTTTTCTTATTAGTTACATCTTGTTAACTCTGTATCCCAGCTGTATCCCGCTCCCTCTTCCCCTTCCCAATCTCACCGTCCCTCCCTCATCTCCTCCCTGCCCCTTTCCAGGGCCACTGATAGGGGAGGACCTGCTCCCCTTTCATCTGACCCTGTTTTATCAGGTATCTTCAGAAATGGCTGCAAAGTCCTCTCTGTGTACACTTCTTAATCCAATCAAGTAATCAACTTAAGTTAAATATCACAATGGTCAAGAGCAACATTCTTATAACATTATTAATTACATTGAAAAATACTTGAATATAATAAAAATGTTCATTATCAGATAAATAGAAATATAGTTAAATATTAAAACATCTAGTAGGGTCTGAAATACGTAACAACAAAATGTTGGTAATTTACAACTTATGTTCAAAATTTAGAAAAAAAACTGTTATACTAAAATGTTAAAAATGAACACATTTCTAGTGGGTACATTAAACGTAAAGTAAATCATGAATGTGTTCTTAAGATAGTTTGGCATTAAAATGATAACAGGACAACATCAACCAAAGACCATGCATAATCAGGACATGGACAACCTGCCCACATACAACTCAGTCTCCATGTGGGTTCCCTAGAAAGGGGAGAAGAGACAGTCTCTGACATGAAGTCATTTGTCTGCTCCTGATTACGTCTCTTTGGTGGGTTGACCTAGTAGAGAGAGACAGAGAGAGAACTTGTGCTTCAGAATTATTATGTACTCAAATTCTGTCTGTGATTATTAAGTTTGATTACCAACTTAATGACATTTAGAATGTATGTGTAAACAAATCTCTGTGTATGTCCACGAAGGATTAGCCACATGAGGTAAACTGAGATGGAAAGAGCTAATGTGAGCAAAAATATTCTTCTATAAGCTCAGGTCCAAAACTGAATAAAACAGAGAAAACAAGAAAAAAATAAGATTTTTTTCCCTCTTTCTCAGGTTCCTGGCTATAAATTTGGTGTGCTGTTGCCTCCAGCTTTTCCTGTTGTGGTTTTGTGATCAGAATGACATGAACCTCTAAACTGTTCTCCCTAATAAAATTTTCTGATAAGATGTAGCCCATGGCAGCTCAGTATCCAAGTGGGTTCCCTAGTGGGGAGAACAGGGACCATCTCTGACATGAACTCATTGGCTGTCTCCTTAACCACCACCCCTGGGGGGGAGCAGCATTGTCAGGCCACGGAGGAGAACAATGCTGACAGTCCTGCTGAGGCCTGATAAGCTAGGGTCAGATGGAAAAAGAAGACCACCCCTATCTGTAGATTTGGAGAGCAGAACGCGAGGAAGTGAGGGAGGGGGCTACAGCAGGGATACAAAGTGAATAAACTGTAATTAATATAAAAAATAAAAAATTTCATTAAAAAATCTTGGTTAAATTGCTTTGTCAAGTATTTGTCAAGAAAGCAAGCCAAATAACTAATGTGTTATCCTATAGTGAGGTGATCTATTAAACTACATTCATCAGAATTTTCCTGGTGTACAAGAAATAAATTAAACAGATACATAACTAGAAATAGATTGAAGCTGTAATTAATCAAGGGCCGCCAACTAACAGAAAGTTAGGACCAGGTAGATCCACCTCAGATTACTCCCAGTATTTTAAAGACCTGAGAGTAATATTATACAAAATGTTCTATGAAATTTAAAAGGAGAGACATCTTCCAATTTGTTCTCACGAAGCCTGTCTCACAGAATTTCAATACTGGATACAGACAAGACAAAAAGAAAAATTGTATCCTGCTGAGATAAATGGAAAACCAAATTCTCAGTAATATGTTGGTAAACCAAATTCAAGAAGATGTCAACAATTATCCATGATGACTGAGTTGGTTTTATTCCAAAAATGGGGAGTTAATTCAACATGTGTAAATCAATAAATTTTATTCATCACATAAATAGACTCAAAGACAGAAATTACAAGATCTATCCATCAGATTAAGAAAAGAGATCTGACAAAAATCTCAATCTGTTCATAAGCAAAATAATAGGCACTCTACTGATGAAGTTAGCATACCTTATCACAATAAATGTTATATACTACAAAAGAAGTAATTACTAAGCAGAATAAAACATAAATAAAAAATGGTGGCCTACATCATGCAGAAAGAATAAAACCTCAGTGTTCCCACAATGATTAGGAAAAAGACAACGATATCTAATTTCTAAATTATTATTTATTATAAATTTGAAGTTAGAATCTTCACCAACCCTTTATCTGACAGAGGGCTAATATCCAGTATATATAAAGATCTAAAGAAGCTGAAAAGCAACAAACCAAGTAATCCAATTAAAACAGTGGGGAACAGAGTTAAACAGAGAATTCTTGATAAAGGAATATTGAACAGCAAAGAAACACTTAAAGAAATGCTCAACCTCATTAGCCATTAGAGAAATGCAAATCAAAATGACCCTGAGATTTCACCTTACACCCATCAGAGTGGCCAAGATCAAAAACTCAAGTGACAACACATGCTGGAGAGGTTTTGGAGAAAGGGGAACCCACCACCATTGCTGGTGGGAATGTAAACTGGTACAACCACTTTGGAAGTCAATCTGTCGCTTCCTCAGACAATTAGGAATAGTGCTTCCTTAATAGTGCTTCCTAGCTTTACCACTGCTAGGTATATACCCAAAATTTGCTCAAGTACACAAAAAGGATATTTGCTCAACTATGTTTGTAGCAACTTTATTTGTAATAGCCAGAAATTGGAAATAACCCAGATGTCCATCAACGGTGGCATGAATACAGAAATTGTGGTATTTTTCACAATGGAATACTACTCGGCAATCAAAAATGAGGAAATCATGAAATTTGCAGGCAAATGGTGGGATCTAGAAAAAGTCATTCTGAGTGAAGTATCTCAGAAGGAGAAAGACAAACATGGTATATACTCACTTATATAGAACTACAAGATATGATAAACATAATGAAATCTATACACCTAAAGAAGATAATCAAGAGAGCAGACAGGAGGTAAGATGATCAATCCTCACTTAGAAAGACAAATGGGATGTGCATTGGACCTAGGACAGGAGTCTACTCCAGAAGGCCTCTGAAAGACTCTAACTAGTAGCGTTTCAAAGCAGACACTAAGACTCATAACCAAACCTTTAGCAGAGTACAGGAAATCTTATGAAAGAAGGGGGAGTTAGTATGACATGGAAAGGATAGGTGCTTCACAAGGACCAAATGTATCTGAGCACAGGGGTCTTTTCTGAGACTGACACTTCACCAAGGACCATGTATGGATATAACCTAGAACCTCTGCTCGGATGTTGCCCGTAGTAGCTCAGTAACCAATTGGTTTCCCATAGTAAGGGGAACAGGGGCTATTTCTGACAGGAACTCAATGGCAGGCTCTTTGACCTCCCCACCCCCCAAGGGAGGAGCAGTCCTGCTAGGCCACAGAGGAGAACTTTGCAGCCAGTCCTAAAAATACCTGATAAAACAGGATCAGATGAAAGGGGAGGAGGTCTCCCCCAATCAGTGGACTTGGAAAGGGGCAGGGAGAAGATGAGGGAGGGAGGTGGGATTGGGAGGGAATGAGGGAGTGGGATACAGCTGGGACACAGAGTTAATAAAATGTAATAATAATACAAATGGAAAAAAAATATATTGTATTTTAAAAATTCCAACTGTATTGATAGTTGAAAATAGAAAAAAACATGTAGTTATTTTCTTATACTTTGTTATTTGAAGATATTATATGATTACATCATTTTCTCATTTTATTTCCTCTCACCAAATACTCCCATGTATCTCCTCCTTATTTCTTTTATATTAGTCACATTTTCGCACAAAGTGTTGTTTCAGACATACTCACACTTCTATATATAAATAAAAGTTTTCAATCTTCATCACATTAGTTATATGCATGTGTTTTCACAGTTGATCACTAAGGATTGGAGGGCCACTTTCTAAATAAATGGCCATCCTACTGAAAGCAATCTATGGATTCAATGCAATTTCCATCAAAATACCACCACAATTCTTTACAGAACCCGAAAGAACAATTCTCAGCTTCATAAAGAATAACAAAACAAAATAAACCCAGAACAAGTCTCAATCCCTGATCTCATGTTGTACTGTAGAGTAAAAGTAATAAAAAAATATCACAGTACTTGTATAGAAACAGACTGGTGGGTCAATGGAATCTAATTGAACAAAATACACCCCAATACCTAAGGACACCTGATTTTTGACAAAGAAGTCAAACCATACAATGGAAAAAAAAGACAGCATCTTCAACAAATGGTGTTGTTCTAACTAGATGTCTATATGTAGAAAAATACAAATGGATCCAGATATATCACCGTGCAAAAAACTAAAGTCCAAGTGGATCAAAGACCTCAACATAAAACCAGACACACTAAACGTGTTAGAAGAAAAAGTGGGAAAGAGCTTTTAGCGCATTGACACAGGAGACAACTGTCTTGGGTATAAACATGGTTTCTGTTTGGCACCAGGAGTGGGATGTGGTACTGATTCAGAAGGTCCACAGCAGCGGGTTATTTGCTTCCTTCAAGGCTCTGAAAGGAGCTCTTGGCCAGCTGCAGATAGTTTGATTCTGGGCACTCAGAAGAGAGAATAAATGCCAGAGTGCAGTGATTGGAGCAAAGAGAAAAAGCAATGCTGCTTCTGCTTCAGCCTTGCTGCTCTTTCTTGCTTTTGTGAGACAGGAAGTTGGAGATCTCCTGAAGTCAGAATTGGACTGACTCCAAGAAACCTATGATCCTGACAGAAGGAAGCAGCTAAGAAAGAATTGTCTCCCACTAAACCTTTATCTCTCCTACCTGGTGTTGGGGTGCGGTAGGGATAAAAAAAAAAAGATAAGAAGCATAAATGAAAGGTTTTTAAATTTATTATTATTTTGTATCCATGCTGTGGCCCCCTCCCTCATCTCCTCCCAGTCTCTCCCTCCCTCCTTCTTTTCCCTCTATGCTCCTCCCCTAGTCCACTGATAGAGGAGGTCCTCCTCCCTTTCTATCTGACCGTAGCCTATCAGGTCTCATTAGAACTGACTGCATTGTCTTACTCTGTGGCCTTGCAAGGCTGAACCCCCCAGGGGAGGTGATCAGAGAGTCTGCCACTGAGTTCATGCCAGAGACAACCCCTGCTCCCCTTATAAGGACACCCACTTGGAGAATGAATCCATGGGCTACATCTGATCAGGGGTTTTAGTTCCTCTCCATGCATGATCCTTGGTTGGGGTATCAGATTCTGCAGGGCCCAGATTTCTGGGCTCTGGAAATAAAATATTTAAAAAAAAAAACAAAAAAAAAACAATGCCAACAGATAGGTTCCTGGACATAACACTGACAGCTCAGGCTTTAAGATCTCATGCTTTAAATTCTCATGTTATATGCTAGTGACTCAAAGTCCAGCATACTTTCATTGACAGCCAAGTTGAGCTATTTGCCATAGGGTATCAATTTGCTCCTGCACGAGGTCAATCCTTTGATTGAACACCATCAAGCTTCCTTTTAGTTGAGCATTAATTCCTTTTTGTACATCTAAGGCATGAGCTACATTGGCTAAATGATTATTCAGGATCTGAGCAGTCTGCACAGTATGACTCCTGGCTAATGCCCCGGTGGTAGCTCCAACAGCCACCAATGAGATGGCAGTAACAATGGCGGCTGTAATTCCAAAATCCCTTTTCTGTCTGAAGAGAGTCATAGCGTGAGGGGCATCAACGGGCACAGGCACCCAGGGAGGCATGCGAGTAACCAGCTAGTAAATTTACTAGCATTCCAGCATTGGGCAAAAAAGCAAGTATTATTACAACAATTACTTGGCTCTATCTCGCTAATAATGAATAGAAATGGGGGATATAAACAAACAGGTGTGGGCTTATAGGAAATATTATGAGAAGCCTTAACCCCCTCGTTGGAACATCCTGCATCAGTTCAAGAACTAGCAGTGGTGGTGTCTGAGGTCTGAGTAGGTTCAGGAGACCATTGCCCCCAGGGGCTAGATGTGCTCCATGTAAATTGACTAACTCCATGTTTTCCTCCACTTTTGAAAGTCATTTAAGGTTCTTAAATTATTTTTTCCCCTTTTTTTAAAATTTTTCATCAATTACACTTTATTCATTCTGCATCCCCCCATAAGCCCCTCCCTCCTCCCCTCCCCAACTCACCCTCCCTCCTCACTCTGCATGCATGCCACGCCCCAATTCCACTGATAGGGGAGGTTCTCCTCTCCTTTCTGATCTTAGTCCATCAGTTCACATCAAAAGTGGCTGCATTGTCCTCTACTATGGCCTGGTAAGGCTGCTCCCCCTCAGGAGGAGGTGACTAAAGAGCAGGACAGTCAGTTCATGTCAGAGGCAGTCCCTCTTCACATTACTATGTAACCCAATTGGACACTGAACTGCCATGGGCTACATCTGTGCACGGGTTCTAAGTTATCTCCATGAATAGTCCTTGGTTGGAATATGAGTCTCTGGGAAGTTCCCAGTGTTCAAATTTTCTTGTTCTGTTGCTCTCCTTGTGGAGACCCTGTCCTCTCCAGCTCTTACTATTTCCCACTTCTTACATAAAATTCCATTCACTCTGCCCAACAGTTGCCCATCAGGCTCAGCATCTGCTTTGATAGTCTGTGGCAGAGGCTTTCAGAGGCCCTCTGTGGTAGGTTCCTAGGTTGTTTCCTGTTTTCTTCTTCTTTTGATGTCCATCCTCTTTGCCTTTCCAGATGGGGATTTGACATTTTAGTTAGGGTCCTCTCTCTTGCTTAGTTTCTTTAGATGCACAGGTTTTAGTGGGTTTGTCCTATGTTGTATGTCTATATGAGTGAGTATATACCATGTGTGTCTTTTTGCTTCTGGGACAACTCACTCAGGATGATCCTTTCCAGATCCCACCATTTACCTGCAAATTTCATGATTTCCTTATTTTTCATTGCTGAGTAATACTCCATTGTGTAGATGTACCACATTTTCTGCATCCATTCTTCAGTTGAGGGGCATCTGGGTTGTTTCCAGCTTCTGGCTATTATAAATAAAGCTGCTACAAACATGGTTGAGCAAATTTCCTTTTTGTGTGTTTGAGCCTCTTTTGGATATATGCCTAGGAGTGGTATGGCTGGATCTTTGGGAAGCACTATTCCTAGTTGTCTGAGAAAACGCCAGATTGATTTCTAGAGTGGTTGTACAAGTTTACATTCCCACCAGCAGTGGAGAAGGTTCCTTTTTCTCCACAACCTCTCCAGCATGTGTTGTCACTTAAGTTTTTGATCTTGGCCATTCTCATGGGTGTAAGGTGAAATCTCAGGGTTGTTTTGATTTGCATTTCCCTAATGTCTAGTGAGAATGAGCATTTCTTTAAGTGCTTCTCTGCCATTAAATATTCCTCTAAGGAGAGTCCTCTGTTTAGCTCTGTTCCCCATTTTTTAAGTGGGTTACTTGGTTTGCTGCTTTTCAGCTTCTTTAGTTCTTTATATATACTGGATATGAGTCCTCTGTCAGATAAAGGGTTGGTGAAGATTCTTTCCCAATCTGTAGGAGGTCGCTTTGTTTTGATGACAATGTCCTTTGCTTTGGAGAAGCTTTTCAGTTTCATGAGGTCCCATTTATTGATTGTTGCTCTTAGAGCCTGTGCTGTTGGTGTTCTGTTCAGGAAGTTGTCTCCTGTACCAATGAGTTCTAGGGTATTCCCCACTTTCTTTTCTAGCTGATTTAATGTGTCTGGTTTTATGTTGAGGTCTTTGATCCACTTGGACTTCAGTTTTGTGCAGGGTGATAAGTATGGATCTATTTTCAGTTTTCTACATGTAGACATCCAGTTGGACCAGCACATTTTGTTGAAGATGCTATCTTTTTTCCATTGAATGGTTTTGGCATTTTTATCAAAGACAAGATGTCCATATGTGTGTGGGTTTATTTCTGGGTCCTCTGTTCCATTCCATTGATCCACCATTCTGTTTCTATGCCAGTACCATGCAGTTTTTAAAACTGTTGCTCTATAGTACAACTTAAGATCAGGGATGGAGATACCTCCAGAAGATATTTTATTGTAGAGGATTGTTTTAGCAATTCTGAGTTTCTTGTTATTCCATATGAAGATGAGAATTTTTCTTTCCAGGTCTGTAAAGAATTGTGTTGGTAATTTGATGGGCATTGCATTGAATTTGTAGATTGCTTTTGGTAAGATGGCCATTTTTACTATGTTAATCCTGCCAAGCCATGAGCATGGGAGATCTTTCCATCTACTCATATCTTCTTCTAATTCTTTCTTCAGAGATTTGAAATTTTTTTCATACAAGTCTTTGACATCCTTGGTTAGGGTTACTCCGAGGTACCTTATGTCATTTGTGGCTATTGTGAAGGGTGTTGTTTCCCTAATTTGTTTCTCAGCCCTTTTGTATTTTGTATACAGGAGGGCTACTGATTTTTTTGAGTTAATTTTGTATCTGGCCACTTTGCTGAAGGTGTTTATCAGCTGTAGGAGTTCCCTGGTAGAGTTTTTGGGGTCACTCATGTACACTATCCTATCATCTGCAAATAGTGATAATTTGACTTATTCCTTTCCAATTTGTATCCCCTTGATCTCCTTCACCTGTCTTATTGCTCTAGCAATGACTTCCAGAACTATGTTGAAGAGATATGGAGAGAGTGGGCAGCCTTGTCTTGTCCCTGATTTCAGTGGGATTGCTTTAAGTTTCTCTTCGTTCAGTTTGATGTTGGCTATAGGTTTGCTGTATATTGCCTTTATTATGTTTAGATATGTGCCTTGTATCCCTGATCTCTCCAATACTTTAAACATGAATGGATGTTGGATTTTGTCAAAGGCTTTTTCAGCATCTAGGGAGATTATCATGTGTTTTTTTTTTTTTTTTCTTTCAGTTTGTTAATATGGTGGATCACATTGATGGATTTCTGTATATTGAACCACCCCTGCATACATGGGATGAAGCCTACTTGGTCATGGTGGATGATATCTTTGATGTGTTCTTGTATTCAGTTTGCAAGTATTTTGTTGAGTATTTTTGCATCAATGTTCATAAGGGAGATTGGCCTGAAGTTCTCTTTTTTGGTTGGGTCTTTGTGAGGTTTAGGTACCAAGGTGACTGTGGCTTCATAGAGTGAGTTTGGTAATGTTGCTTCTGTTTCGATTTTGTGGAATAGTTTAAAGAGTATTGGAGTTATCTCTTTTTTGAATGTCTGGTAGAATTCTGCGCTGAAACCATCAGGTCCTGGGCTTTTTTTGGATGGGAGACTTTCGATGACTGCTTCTATTTCCTTAGGGGATATAGGACTATTTAATTGATTTACCTGGTCTTGATTTAGCTTTGGTAAGTGGAATCGATCAAGAAAATTGTCCATTTCATTTAAATTTTCAAATTTTGTTCCGTATAGACTTTTGAAGTAAGTCCTAATGATTGCTTGGATTTCCTCAGTGTCTGTAGTTATGTCCCCCTTTTCATTTCTGATTTTGTTGATTGGGATGGTGTCTCGCTGCCTTTTAGTTAGCTTGGCTAAGGGTTTGTCTATCTTGTTGATTTTCTCAAAGAACCAGCTCTAGGTTTCATTGATTCTTTGAATTGTTTTATTTGTTTCTAATTGATTGATTTCAGCCCTGAGTTTGATTATTTCCAGCCATCTGCTCCTTCTTGGTGTGTCTGCTTCTTCTTTTTCTAGGGTTTTTATGTGATCCATTAAGTTGCTTGCATGCGCTGTCTCAAATTTCTTCTTGAAGGCACTTAGTGCTATGAACTTTCCTCTTAGCACTGCTTTCATTGTGTCCCACAGGTTTGGGTATGTTGTGTCTTCATTTTCATTGAGTTCTAGGAAGATTTTAATTTCTTTCTTTATTTCTTCCCTGACCCAGCTGTCTTTTAGTAGTAAGTCGTTCAGTTTCCATGTATGTGTAGGCTTTTTGCTATTTCTGTTGTTACTGAGGTCCAGCTTTATTCCATGGTGATCCGACAGGATACAAGGGATTAGTTCAATCTTCCTGTATTTGTTGAGGCTTGCTTTGTGACCAACTATGTGGTCTATTTTGGAGAAGGTTCCATGAGGTGCTGAGAAGAAGGTAAATTCTTTTGTGTTTGGGTGTAAGGTTCTGTAAATGTCTGTTAGGTCCATTTGATTCATGACCTCTGTTAGAGATATTGTTTCTTTGTTTAATTTCTGTTTTGTTGACCTGTCCTTTGTTGAGAGTGGGGTGTTGAAATCTCCCACTATTAGTGTGTGTGGATCTATATGTGGTTTAAGTTTTATCAATGTTTCTTTCACAATGTGGGTGCCCTTGTATTTGGGGCATAGGTGTTCAGGATTGTGATGTCTTCTTGGTGGAATTTTCCCTTGATGGGTATGAAGTGTCCTTCCCCATCTCTTTTGATTAATTTTGGTTGAAAGTCTATTTTATCAGATATTAGAATGGCTACTCCTGCTTGCTTTTTGTGTCCATTTGCTTGAAAAGCCGTCTTCCATCCCTTTACCCTCAGGTAATGTCTATCTTTGTGATTTAGGTGTGCTTCTTGTATACAACAGATTGCTGGGTTTTGTTTACGCATCCATTCTGTTAGTCTGTGCCTTTTTATTGGAGAATTAAGTCCATTGATATTGAGAGAGATTAATGACCAGTGGCTGTTAGATCCTTTGAATTTGATGTTGGCTGTGGTCATAGGGTTGTGTGCTTGGTTGCTTTTTGTTTTACTGTAGTGGGGTTATTTATTTCCTGTGTTTTCTTGAATGTAGCTAGCTTTCTTGGGTTGTTTTTTCCCTTCCAGTGTCTTCTGTAATGCTGGATTTGTTTGTAGGTATTGTTGAAATTTGTTTTTGTCATTGAATATCTTGTTTTCTCTGTCTATGAGGACTGAGAGTTTTGCAGGTTATAGTAGCCTGGGCTGACATCTGTGTTCTCTTGGGGTCTGCATGATATCTGTCCAGGCCCTTCTGGCTTTCATAGTCTCTGTTGAAAAGTCAGGTGTGATTCTAATGGGTTTGCCATTATATGTTACTTGGCCTTTTTCTCTTGCAGCTTTTAGTATGTTTTCTTTGTTCTGTATACTTACAGTTTTGATTATTATGTGGCGGGAGGATTTTATTTTCTGGTGTAATTTATTGGGTGTTCTATAGGCCTCTTGTATTCTTATTGGCCTCTCCTTTAAGTTGGAGAAATTTTCTTCAATGATTTTGTTGAAAATATTTTCTGGGCCTTGGTGCAGGGAATCTTCTTTTTCCTCTATTCCTATTATTCTTAGATTTTGTCTTTTTATGTTGTCTTGAATTTCTTGGAGGTCTGTGTCAGGAATTTTTTAGATTTAACATTTTCTTTGACAGATACATCTATTTCTTCCATTGTATCTTCCCACACCTGAGATTCTTTCTTCCATTTCTTGTAGCCTATTGGCTATGCTAACCTCTGTAGTTCCTGCTTTCTTCCCTAAATTCTTTCTCTCCACAATTTCTTCCATTTGTGTTCTTTTTAATTTTTCCAATTCTATCTTCAGGTCTTGAGCTATTTTGTTGGTTTCCTTCCCCTGTCTGACTGTATTTTCATGTTTTTCCATCAATTCCTTCAGCTGTTTGTTTGAACAATCCACTGTTTCTTTTAATTCATTCAGTGATTTAAGCATTTCCTCTTTAAAGGCCACATACCGTTTGGCTTCAGCTTCTTCTATTTCTTTTTGTATTTTATTTGTTTCCTCTGTTATCATCTTCTTGAGCATAGATGTTAGGTCGTCTCCTTGAATTTCCTTTATGATGGGGTGTCTAGGGCTATTTGCCCCTGGATAACTGGGTTCTGGAGATGCCATAATGCTCTGGCTTTTGTTGGTTGAACTTTTACGCTGTCGTCTACCCATTGGGCTATCTTGGTTGTTTGAATTTAGTTTCTGGTTGTTCCTGGACTGTTGTAGTGGAGAGAATCCCTTTGGCAGGAAGATGGTTTTTCCTCAAGGAAGCCTTCCCAGCTTTTTGGGTGTAGTCCCTGGATGTCTGTTGTTTTTCAGGAGTTGCTACAGCTCACCTCAGGCATAGAGACCTGGGTGGTAACTGTGGTCCTGATTAGTCAAGAGGGCTCTCCTTTCACCAGGATAAGTCCTGGAGACAGCTACCCTCATTCTGGGTTTCTTGCTGTAAATTTAGTGATCAGCTGCGGTAATCCGTGGCAGGTGAGTACTGCTCTGTTGTCTTGTGGCACTCAGTTCTGTCTGTTTGCAATCTGCAGTCTGCTAGACTTTCCCTAGGCGACCCCAGCAGCACAGTTTCTTCCTGCCCTGTGGGGTACTCTCTGGACAGGGTTTCCCAGTCCTTATTGTACTGGGGCACGCAGCTTGTCTGTACTGCTGAGCTGAGCGCAAAGCTCTCTGTGCGCGGCAGGAGCTCGGCTGTGATGGCGGCAGAAACCTTCCGGGGAAAGACTGGGTGACCTGCGATCAGACCTGCAACCCTGCTTCCCCGTGGGGTCCCCCCGCGACTGGGACTCCCAGTCTCAGGTACCCTTGTGCCCACGGATCAGCCTGGGAAAGTGGCTGGGACCCGCCTGCTTGCAGCTCCAGCCTGGAGACCCAAAGCCTGCGTTACCCGGGATTTCTTCAGGGTTCTGGCTGGGTAACCGTGAGTGGACCGGACTGATTCCCACGCCGTGGGAGCCTCCCCTCACCTGGGAAACAAGATCGATGTAGTTCTAGGGCCCCGAGTTCAGTCTCCTGGTCTCTGCACGGAAAGTGCTGTCCTGCTCCTCAGATGCGCTGTTTTCCCGGCGCCGCCATCTTGCTCCCCCGCAATGCAGGTTTTCTGAAAGAGCGATCCCTATTCTTTTTATTTTTCTATTTATTTATTTATTTTTAGTTACAGTTTATTCACTTTGTATCCCAGCTGTAGCTCCATCCCCCATCCCCTTCCAATCTTACCCTCCCTCCCTCTTCTTCTCCTATGCCCTTCCCCCAGCCCAATGAATGGGCTGACCATAGTCCATCAGGACTGGCTTCTTTGTCTTCCTCTGTGAACTGGTAAGGCTGCTCCCCCCTCAGGTGGAGGTAATCAAAGAATCAGCCCATGAGTTCATGTCAGAGATGGTCACTGGTCCTATTATTGGGGAACCCTTTGGATACTGAGCTGCTTTGGGCTACTTCTGTGCAGGGATTCTAGTTTTTCTGTGTGCATGGTCCTTGCATGTAGTATCAGTCTCAGGAAAGACCCCTGTGCCCAGATTTTTGTTGTTGTTGTTCTATGGCTCCCCTTGCAGAGCTCCTGTCCCCTCCAGGTCTTTCAATCTCCCCTTTCTTTCATATGATTCCCTACACTCTACCCAAAGTTTGGCTATGCATCTCAGCATATGTTTTGATACCCTGCTGGATAGAGTCTTTCAGAGGCCCTCTGTGATAGGCTACTGTCCTGTTCCCTGTTATTTCCCTTAACTATGTTCATAGCAGCTTTATTTGTAATAGCCAGAAGCTGAAAACAACCCAGAGGTCCCTCAGTTGAGGAATGGATACAGAAATTGTGGTACATTTAAACAATGGAATACTATTCAGTAATTAAAGACAAAGAAATCATGAAATTCGCAGGTAAATGGTGGGATCTAGAAAAGATCATCCTGAGTGAAGTATCAAAGAAGCAGAGAGACACAAATGTTATATACTCTCTTATAAGTAGACATTAGACATATAATATGGGATAATCATTCTAAAATCTGTACACCCTAAGGAAGATAAGCAAGAAGGAGGACCCTGGTTAAGATGCTCAATCTTCAATCAAAAAGGCAAATGAGACAGACATTGGAAGAGTGATCCCTACTCTTAACTACTCAGCCAATACTTCACCCATCTGAGGTGATTATTTACTCTTCATTTTTACTTTGCTAGTTTACTAAAAAACAAATATAATTTACAGAGTATGTCTCTCTTTAGGGTAGAATCTACATCTATCATTGTGACACATGACACTTCATTGTCATAGTTCACTGCTCCTCTTTAATCTCATGATATCAGACACTGAATCCAAGTCAGATATATTATGTAATGTTGTATCATAATTTGTAATTTGAGTTTGATTATCTCCTGTTAATAATTCTCTGGGTTCTACATTATGTAGTTACTATATGTACTCTTTGAATGAGAAGCAATCTCTATAACAATTAAGACAATGAAAATATGCAATGCTCTGCTGTTTAGTTTGTTATGTCTTCTTGGCACATAACAGAAATTTTTGGGAAGGGGAACACTCAATTGAGAAACTGCCTCCATAACATTTGCTTGTAGGCAAGTCTGTCCTTCTGTTTGTTTGTTTGTTCCATGTTTTGTTTTTGTTTAGGATTGATAAGGGTTATCTCAGCTCACTGCAGGTATTCACACCCCAGTAAACGAAGTCTGGCTGATAAAGGAAAGCAGTGTGAGCAAGCCAGTAAGCAGCAATATTCCATGGTTTCCTCAGAAAGTCCTATTTCCAAAATCCTGCCCTGATTTCTCTTAGTGTTATAGTGTGCCATGAGTGTTATAACCTGAAACAAACCCTTTCCTTCCGAGTTTCATTTGGACATATTCTATTGTTTGTCACTGCAATAGAAACCCTAAGTTTGCAACTTCCTTTAACAGACCCATCCCAAATTATCATTTCTTCCTGTAACAATACAACTGTAATAATTGCAACTCATGATTTCCCAACTCTTAGGTAAACCCTATATATTAAAAAAATAATCAATTTGTAATTTGTTTTTCTTTTTGCTATTTGTTTTTTATTTGTTATTGATTAATATAATTATTAATTACAGACTTACTATTGTAAGCCTTCTAATTTACAGTCTTTCATTTTTACATACTCAAATATTATTATAAATATTGATAGCAAAATATATATTTAATGCTATAGCTTCCAACAGTGTTCTTGGGTTGATGTTCTAAAAAGAATAAAGAAAAGTATTGTATAATAAATATTCATTTGTCAATTTGAGAAATTCTAAAGAAAATATACCACTCTATACAATATTATTGATTTGGGAGTTAAATGTTATCATAATAAAGAAAAATGTAATTTTGGTTGCTATCACCCTAGTGTTTTATAAGCGATGGAATTTTAAGTATATAAATATCAATAATAAATGCTGTGTTATTTTAATAAATGTGGATTATAGCCAGTGTAAAAAAACTGAAGGATAAATTATTTTTATGAAACGTCTATCAAAGCGTTCTTGAAAAGGTAACTTGAGAGCCCTGGAGGTGGATCACTTGGCAGAGTGAATGCTCCACAGACGAAAGGATCTTAATTCATAGGCCCAACACACTCATAAAATGCTGGGCTTGAGCCAGTGCCTGCAACCTCAGCACGGGTGGAGGGTCGGAGACACAATGAGCACCTGGGCTTGTGGGCCAACTGTCTCACTCATGTTTAGTGCAAAATTATCTCAAATTGCAAAGATAGACACCCTAAGAATCCAGCCACATCTATGTATCTGGTTTCTAAATAAAATGCTGAACTAAGTTCACTACACACATTTTATATCATACACAAACACACACAGACACATGTACACACATACACTCATAAAAATAAAAATAAATAAAGCTCTATTCTTTGTAAAATTAAACAAAAGTTATTATTTTTACTATGTAGCTATTTTAAAAATGGGAATGAACACTGTCTCCCTGTATATCTGCACAAATGCAAAGCTCCATAAAAGCTGAACTTTTAAAATTATAGAGCAGATTGTTTCAGTATAAGTAGCAGACACCTGATAATTACATGTAGATTGTGAAACCATTTAAAATTGTACAAACTACTCAGAGATATATGGATTCTTAGTGTGTTTTGCTTAAAATCTTTGTTATATTAAAAAGAAAGATGTATCAACCAAGACAGAAAGGACTTCCCAGTTCTACAATTTCCCTTGAGAAGTTGAGAAAATTTGCTTTTAGTCACTAACGTTTTCAGTGACATATTACAAAAGGATGTTTAAAAAAATAAAGAAATGGTTGTAGTTGTGGAAATAAAATACAATAATTTTCCGTACGTGAACCTATATTTTGTTACAAAAACTTATCAGGTCCATATTTCTCTAAGTTTTAAGCCACAAACTTTCCAGAAATGAAATGAATGGGGTAAAGTTTACTGAATAAAGTTCTTTCCTCTTTTGTCCATTTGACAGTCTTTCATTTCACTAACTTTTTGTTAAAGAATAAAAGTGTGTGCCTGTGTGTATTTGCATAAATGTGTGTGCCTGTGTGTGTGTTGCATAAGGGTGCATGTGTGTGCTTGTGTGTGTGTTTGCATAAGGGTGCATGCATGTGTGTGCCTGTGTGTGTGTTTGCATAAGGGTGCATGTGTGTGCCTGTGTGTGTTTGAGTGCACTCTCACAAAGACAGGTGGATGCAAGTTGGGTGTAGAGGACCAGGGTTGAAGCTATGTTCTTTTTCTCATGTTCTTTCCACCTTGTGATTGAGATAAAGTCTTTCTCAGAAACTAAAGCTTGACCACTGAGTAGATTGCTTGATCCCAATGGCTGTTGCTGCTCCTTCTTTTATTGTTGGGGTTCAAGATGCACAATACTATGGTAGTTATTTTTTATGGATACTCAGGACTCAAATTTTGGTCTTTGTATTTGCTCAGACATTTTAAAAACTAAGTCATCACACCAGACCTGAAATATGTCTTTCTATAGATAATAATATTTATTCTTTGTAGAAACTGTTATGAGCTTCCCTTTCTTGAGCATCTGGAAAAGTGGTGTAATCACTGGGCACATAAAACTGTTGAAACGTATATATACAGAGTAAAAGGGCACCATGAGTTCTGGCCGTGTTTCACTTGTTTTGAAGAATGTGGCTCTTCACTCACTAGCCTCTCACTTGATGTTATACCACCATACTCAGATAGAAGCAAGCAGTTTTTTTTTTTCCTAGAATCTTCTTTGTAAATTAGGTTTCAATGCTCTGCTTCAGCTTCTTAAAGAGAGTACAATGGAGAGACGCTTGCTGTCACCAAACCACTGAATATGGCTGCACAGTGGGGAATGACATAATACTTCTTTCTGAACAAGCTAAATCAGTATCCAATATTTAAAAGCACACTGGTGAGCGACCACACTTTCAATTACCAATAATGAAAGTGCTAAGAAAGTTATAGACAAGAGTCTCACTGTGCCAAAAGGGTACAATATGAAAAATTGTCTTATCTCTCTGCACTAAGGCAATTACTGATATTAACCTTGTGAAAGCATGCTTATAAAAACCAGCCTGTTTCATGAAGTGAATACTTACTAAATGTTAGGAAATCAAATAGGATAAAAATGTCATTTAAAGCAATATGGTTTAAAACACAATATGTAAGAAACAGTCCTTTTTTAAAAAAAAAAAACTTTTTTGTTTTATTTTTATATGTTTTGTTGGTATTTTATTTTTAATGATTTAATTATTTAATTTGTTCACTTTACATTCTATTTGTAGCCCCTTCCTTCCTCTCCTCTCGGTTCCACTCTCCCTCCTTCTTCCCTCTCTACCCTTTCCCTTAGCCCTCAGAAAAAGAGATCATCACACCCAACCCACCAACTCACCCCAGCACATCAAGTCACACCTGACTGAGCATATCTTCTTTCTCGGTGGCTTGGCAAGAAGAACATACAACAGAGTCCTTCTCAGAGACAGTGCCTGCAGCCTTAATTAGAGGATCCACGTGAAGACTTAGATGCCCGTTGGGTACACCTGTGTAGAGGTCCAGTGCATGCACGGTCCTTGGTTGGTGCTTCAGTCTCCACAAGGCCCCCTAGACCCAGGTAAGTCTGCTCTGTTAGTCTTCTGGTGGAGCTGTCCCCTCCAGGTCCTTCTATAAGTTCTCCACTTCCCCACAAGTCTCCCTATGCTTCTTCCAATTGTTTGCTTGGAGTTTCAGCATCTGTTTCAATCCATTGCTGAGTGGAGCCTCTCAGAGGACAGCTATGCTAGGCTTCCATCTTAAGCAAAGGACTGTGTCCTTAGGAGTGTCAGGGGTTGGCTCTCTCCCATGGATGGGTCTCAATTTGGGCCAGGTATTGGCTGGACATTCCCTCAATCTCTGCTGTCTTCATCCCTGCACATCTTGGAGGCAGGGTAAATTTGGGGTTGAAGTTTTTGTGGGTGAGTTGAAGTTTCCTCAGTCTGCATGACTCCTGCTAGTCAGGGTCTGATCTGGAAACATCCTCCATGTCTTTCCTGGAGCCTGCCATGTCATGGGTCACCAGCTTCTTTCAGAGATGTCCCCATTCATGATTTCTCTGCAGGCCCAGGTTCTCCTGCCCCCACTCTCCCCACATCTGATCCTCAACCTCATTTCTTTCAGCACTCCCTCACCTACCTGTTCCCTTTCTTAAAACACTTCTGGCATAGTGACATATGCCTGTAATTCTAACAATTGGGAGATAGAGGCACGTGGATCTCTGTGAGTTAGAGGTCAGTCTGGTCTACATAGCAAGCTCTATCTCGAAAAACAACAACAACAAATATGAAACACTGCTTGTAAAACAAATTATCCATTGAAAAAACTCTATTTGTAATAGCCAGAACCTGGAAACAACCCAGATGTCCATCAATGGTGGAATGGGTACAGAAATTGTGGTATTTTTATACAATGGAATACTACTCAGCAATCAAAAAGGAAGAAATCATGAAATTTGCAGGCAAATGGTGGGATCTAGAAAAGATCATTCTGAGTGAAATATCCCAGAAGGAGAAAGACAAACATGGGATATACTCACTATATAGACCTATAAGATATGATAAACATAATGAAATCTATACACCTAAAAACGATAATCAATTGAGCAGACATGGGGTGAGATGATCAATCCTCGTTTAGAAAGACAGATGGGATGTGCATTGAACGTATGACAGGAGTCTACTGAGCGCATCTGAAAGACTCTAACTAGCAGTGTTTTCAAAACAAAGACTCATGACAAAACCTTTGGCAGAGTACAGGGAATCATAAGAAAGAAGGTGAGTTAGTCTGATGGGGAAAGGATAGGAGCTCCACAAGGACCAAATATATCTGGGCACAGGGTCTTTTCTGAGACTGACATTCAACCAAGGACCATGTAAGGATATAACCTAGAACCTCCACTCAGATGTAGCCTGTGGTAGCTCAGTAACCAATTGGTTTCCCAAAGTGAGGGGAACAAGGACTATTTCTAACAGGAACTCAATGACTGGCTCTTTGGTCTCCCCACCCCCGAAGGGAGGAGCAGTCCTGTTAGGCCACAGAGGAGGGCTTTGCAGCCAGTCCTGAAGATACCTGATAAAACAGGATCAGATGAATGGGGAGGAGGTCCCCCCTATCAGTGGACTTGGAAAGGGGCAAGGTGGAGATGAGGGAGGGAGGGAGGGACTGGGATGGAATGAGGGATCTGGACACGGCTGGGATACAGAGTTAATAAAATGTAACTGATAAAAAAAATAAAAAAAATAAAGTAAAAAAAAAAAAGTGGGAAATAGTTAGATCTGGAGAGGACAGGAACCCCACAAGGAGAGCAACAGAACCAGACCACAGGGGTCTTCCCAGGGACTCATACTCCAACCAAGTACCATGCATGGAGATAACCTAGAACCCCTGCACAGATGTAGCCCATGGCAGTTCAGTGTCCATGTGGGTTACATAGTAATGGGAAGAGGAACTGCCTCTGACATAATCTGATTGGCCCGCTCTTTGATCACCTCCCCCTGAGGGGGGAGCAACCTTACCAGGCCACAGAAGATGACAATGCAGCCACTTTTGATGTGAACTGATAGACTAAGATCGGAAGGAATGAGAAGAGGACCTCCCCTATCAGTGGACTTGGGGAGGGTTATGTGTGAAGAAGGGGGAGGGAGGGTGGGACCAGGAGGGGAAGAGAAAGGGACTTATGGGGGGATACAAAGTGAATAAAGTGTAATTAATATAAAAAAAGAAAAGAAAAAAATCTAAATTTTTTGCAGTTTCAATGAAAAAGTGATTTTTAAAGGAATAAATGCCTAATTTCTGCTTTACAAGATGATTCATCAATGTAAATGGATTCAGAGAACTAAAATTTTCAGTTACGGAAGCAGACTGATTGAGCTTAGAAAATACTGGATTCATGCTTACTAAGGCAACTAAAACATAGGACAAAAGTGAGAAATCTTTGCAAATTCTAGCAGTAACTAGAGGTAAATTAAACAACTGTGCATATTATTTGTGTATTTTAAAATTGTATATATAATGCATTATTTAGATTTTATATATATATATATATATATATCAAATACTTTATAAAGAAAAGGAATTATTTTTATAAACTTACTATGTAATCCTTAAGGCAACTTCTGCCTTGATTTGTATATTAGTACTTATATTACTACTAGAGATATATTTCATTTTACATAGTTTTGCTTAAAATAGCCACAAGCAGTGATATTTATAGTTATCTAAAAAACAAAAAAACAAAGTTTTATAAATGAAAAAGTCAGGGTTAGGAATATATCCTGAGTAGTACATAGTTGTAAAGCACATGTGAATATTTGTGTTATATATAAAGAAGAGATAAAAATACACATCACAAATTACATGATAATGTTTCAAATGAAGAGCAATGGGAAATAACAAACAAATATATGCATGAGACAAGGAGCTCGGACAACCTATCGGGGAACTATTCATTTCTCCTAAACAAATGACCTGCTTGTGCATTTGGGAATACCATATTCAGGCAAGGAGATGACTCAGCAGTAGTGCTTGCAAACAAGCTAGAGACCCTGATATCAATCCCCATCCCTCATTTGGTGCTATACAACCAACTCTCTCCATGACCCCTGCAATGTGGCATGCACACACTCACATACAAACAACACATATACATATTTTACCTACTTCATAGTGTCAGACATTAGAATAATATATTCTTTGAGGCAAAATCATGTTCTAAAACTTTGTTTATCTATTTTTATAAATGTTTATGTACAAAGTAAACATTAGAGATTTAGTAACTTCTATGGGATGCTTTCTTTTCTAGTGAAAATGTTATCCAACATATATATATGTATACAAAATGTATATATACATACATATATATACATAATATACAGATTCATACATATACATATATATAATTACTTTTAACTGTATATATGTATATACACATACCATACATAGATAGTATAGATATAAAGTAATACAATAGCCATCTTTTTATTTCTAACTAAATATTATTAGAATTCACACAGACACATAAAATTGCTTCTAAACACTATACAGTAAGTGGACTTGTTGAGTGTACACAAGGAGGCTCATGATAAACAATAGACCGAATTCCATGGAAACTTGGGATGTACTTTAAATTACACAAAAGAGTGAGTTTGTAGGAAAGGATTACAACGCAAGAGGATTTTAACATAATACTACTTAAATATCTGTACTTTAATGAAACAACTATTTGATTTTTCTTCATTCCAGTCTTAATTATTTGTCCATGCAAAATACATTTATTCTTTAGAGGAAGAGCATCTTATTAGGCAAAATTCTAAAAATCCTTTCTTAGTTGTGGCATTTTACTTGCAAATTCCTTTGGAGACATCAGTATAAACAATGTCCACCTTCTATTTTCTGGGATGGATTGCTGGTGATCTCATCTCTATTACAGGCTTTCAGTCGGTATCTCCAGACACCGGTCATTCTTCTTTTAATATCAAGGTTGCTTTATTTCCTTGATGATGTGTTGTTGGCCAGAAAACCACTCTCAGTTGATATCATTTAACTGCACTGAAGAAATTAAGTGTAGAAAACAAAAGCTCTCTTTAATAATGTCATCAATTTCAAAGGGGGAGGATTTCGATACTCATCCAGGCTATGCAGCATTTCAAAGAAACCTCTCTGCACTGCTTCATTAGTTTCGGGCCTTGAATTCTTAGCATAATCACAAACTTGGCAAAGATATTTGTCTCCACAAGCAGTATTTTATTCTGAGTGTTTTGTGGAATTTGAGAGGAAAACGATTTTCAGGAAAATCTTCAATATTATTTGTATTAATTTTGATCTCATGTCTGAAGTAAAAAAAATGAGGAAGGTAATTTGTTTTATTTTTTATTTTTTGCAATTTATTCATGTCATATACCTATTTTATCCCCCTCCCTCATCTCTTCCAAGTCCCAGAGTCTCTTCCTCTTTCTCCCTGTCCTCTTCCCCTAGTCCACTGAAAGAGGAAGTTCTCCAACCACGCCAACTGACCCTAGCTTATCAAGTATCATCAAAATTGCCTGGATCCTCTTCTGTGACATGCCAAGGCTCTGTAGCTGAGGGAAAGTGATCTTGAACTCTGTTATTACCTGCTCTTTGATCAATTCCCTCTGGTGGGAAGTAATTTGAACCAAGCTTCTCCAAGTCTTCAAGAATTCTTCTCAGGTTCTAAAATGTGAAGCTAAACAAAATGTCATTGGATGTAATAATCATATTATGCCATTGAGAAATGGGCAGGTCAATATGCTGGTCCCACCTCTATCATCACTTATCTGTATTCCCACTTTATCTAGATGATTATAATTAACACAGCCATGAATACCTGTGTTCATCTTTTGGACATTGTCCTGATAAATTTTTCTGCCCATATTTGCTCTTGGGTGTATGCATCAGGACACTGTGTTCACAAAGAATGACAGAGCTAGCATCAAGTTGGTCATGGCTTTGTAAACGCACTCTAAGATTTTGTTTTGTTTTGTTTTTTATAAAATACATTCATTATTCTGTAAAAAATCAGAGACTGAGGATGTTTTATACGTTCCCAGCCCTAGCCCTTGAAATAACCTTTTGACCAGTGAATCCTAGTTTTCTTGCTAGGTAACAAATTTGTAAGGAATGAATTGAGAGCTAAGTTACTTAATTTACTCAAGGTGACTTTGTCTCTAATCTTAGTAATTTAACTATACATGACTAGAATCTGTTACAAGTATATACCTCGTAATTCCTGACATATAGGGTTGTACTTTCTTATTATCATCTTCGTCTGTAACAATAACAGTTCACCACCTACCAATCATGTAATTGAAGAATTAAATTTATGGATGGATTAAACTATTTACATCTCAGCACACTCAAAATCTAATATTTAGAAAACTGTCACATGAACTCAAATGCAGGCTGCCTCCAAGGGAGGAACAGCCCTGCTAGGGCACAGAGGAGGACTACGCAGCCAGTCCTGAAGATACTTGATAAAACAGGGTCAGATGAAAGGAGTGGAGGTCCTCCCTTATCAGTGGACTTGGAAAGAGGCAGGGAGGAAATAAGGGAGGGAGAGTGGGATTGGAAGGGAATGAGGGAGTGGGATACAGCTGTGATTCAAAGTTAATAAAATGTAACTAATAAATTTTTTTAAAGTATTGGAAAAAAACTGTCTCAAACAAACAAATTTTAAAAAAATATAAAAATCAGAATAAAATCATAATAGAAAACATTTATGGAAATCCTCAACAAGTTAATAATACAACTTAGGAGCCTCACATCATTCTGATGTTCCACTCCTACATAGGCCTTTATATATCAGATATAGAACAATTTATGTGCAGTTGTATATTATATTACTACACTTTCATATCTGAAAAACATCAAAATGTTTTCAATTAAAATTTTGTCTGAAAACGTCCATAGTAGTATTTTTCTTAGTTCAAAACTCAAAAATAAAATATTGTCAAATGAAGAATAAATATTAAAATTTTTATAAAGTGTAATAGTTTTCCCAAAGAAAATCAAAATATGTCGATTAACATATATATATTACATATACATACACTACAACTCATGTATATATATATTATATATATAGTACTACTCATGTGATTTTTTAAGACTGTGTTACATGAAGAAAGCCAGAAAAGTATTTTTATATATTATATCATATATACATATAAATATTATTACATTATGAATATGCATTATATATAATACATAAAATTTTGAAGTTAGCAAACATATATAAATATGTTAAGCAAGTACAGAGACAAAGACCTGTCAGATATCTTCAAGCAATGAGGATGGAGAAGAAAATGGGTACAAGAGTCATGTGGATTTCTATCTCAGAGTCAAGAAATGTCTAGACTTTTTAATAAAGATAGCAGCAAATGAGTACAGTTCCACTGAAGCTATGCTCTCAAATATTTTGTGATGTATTTAATATTACATACAATTCACCATGCTGAAACAGTAATAAAATGACATATCCAAGAGCACTGAATAAGCTATCATGTATACTATGTAAATGATACTGCAAGATCTTTAATGTTGGCTCCGATAAGATAACATTCTCAAAAATTAAAATAATTATGTTTATTTGTTTTGGCAATTGTATTTTGATTTAGTTAACATGAAAATAGCATTTAAATAGTGCATCCTCATGTCTGCCAAGATGTTTTGAAGTGTTGTCTTCAGCCCAATAGGATCTGTTGAAATAAGAAACATGGGGTAATTTTCCAGTGCCAGCATGCTAACTATGCTTTTTCTGCTTTTGATTTATATTCAAGGTGAATGTCAATGGTTGGCAGTGTTTTTCAGAGCGCATGCCATTTACCTTTCAAATATTAAATTAAAACAGAAGGAGAACATTTCTAGTGTGTGGTGCAGAACCATTTAAAGTATTCCCATTAGTACAGGGATCTGTGGAAATGGAATAGTGTCTATGCTTTGTGAATGATATTAAATCATGACAACAAAAAGTTCAAGGCATGTAAATCTTCAGCTGCAGTGATTGATTCAATCTGATAAAACAGAAAGTTGGGAACCTAGCTGTCTGTTCGAGGTGTAGTTTCAGCCTCAATATATTGAATAGTATTTCCTTAGAGTCCCAGGGATTTGCAGGGAAGAAATAGGATTTATTCTAACATAAAATAAAAGACGAAATTCAGCAAAGGCAAAAGAGAAACACTTAGCAGTATTCATGTCTGTTGTGGAGCATTGGCCAGATGGAGTAATGTACATGGCTGAGAACATTTGTACCTGGATTCAGAAATGAATGAACAAACTCCTATCTTATTCAAATTTTCAGAAATGCTGGGCACTTCTTGGACAAATTTATGTCTCTCTTTCATAAGGTTTGGGCATCACCAGACCTGAGAACACCAAAGGCACAAAAAATATTAAATCACCACAGAGTGTTATAGAAATCACAGTTTCCTAGTCCAGATCTAGTAAAATTAACAGATTCTGAGAATTATTCGATAGATTGTGACCATCAAAAATGACTTGAGCAATCAGAGTTATTGGAGGACAGATGTGGAAACTTAGTAAAAATGTTTTCTGAAGGGTTTCCATCCTGTCATTGGGCTCATCACTATAGAGTTTTTTGTTGTTGTTTATATTGCCAATGTATATACATATTTACTATAAGGTATTATCAGCCATATTTGTTTTCTCTCCTCACCTACGTTTTGAAGATGCCATTTCCCCCCAATCTTTCTGCTGCCTCATTAAATTACTTAGTTTTCCCAAATTAGACTTTGCAATCTAATATGTGCTAAGTGTTGGAAAAGCCATTTGGGCCCGGATAAGAATCTGTATTCTTTATCATTTGTTTGGAATAGTCATTATTATCTACTAGGACTGACTACGCTGGCCCCCATACTCCGTTCCATTGGGCTCTATTGTTATGGTGGACGTCTGGCATTGCCTAAGAGCCCCTGAGCTCAGGGTTAAAATGATTGGCTCTCTTCCTTCACTGGGTTAGCTCCTTCCCACCTGATCCAAGAAGACCCCAGATCTTCTAAAGAGTGTCACATAACCCAATCCTTTCCCAATAAGAAACCCTTTCAGCTGCATCTAAGAATTCCTAGAAATACCTTCCATGTATCTTGGTACCTTATCTTTCAACCAATGACCTTTTTCTCATACCTCTAACGGTACCCGGAGTTCACACACACACACACACACACACACACACACACAAACATTCCCACAGAATAATTAAGTACTGCTTTCCCCTTTTTGTGATAGGACTGTGTTGCTGCATGAAAATGAAGTATCCCTGGAACTCCTAATCCAATGAATCAAACACATTCATCCCTCAAATCCCTGCCACTGCCCAAGATTCATGTCTATATTTTACATGAACTAACAGGGTGTGGGGGGAGAACATCACCATCTATGTCACCAACGATAGTCATTTATTTCTACTCATCATCTATACTGGGGAAGAAAGAGCTCTCCTCCTGCCTGAATGATTTGTGGCAGGATTCTGGGTGAAGATGCTGACCAGCCAGCCAGCTAGATACAGCTGTCTCACTCACTACCGAAACCTGCTGGACCACTGTAAGCTGCTGACTTACATGGAATAGCCAGGAACATGATTTCAGTGCTTGAACTGACTAGCCATCTGTGTTTGCCCGCACCTCTGCAGTTAGCATGGCTGCTTAATCAAAGGGCTATAATACTGCCGTATCAAGGCCAGCTTTGGAATGCCTGAGCCTCCACCATTCATCAGCATGTTGGCTGGGATCACAGTCAATATCTTTCTCACACTGGTCTGCCCACTGCCGTGGCCATCTGCAAAGGTGAGGAGCTTGCTATTCTCGAAGCAGCCATTCTGTCCACCCTAGTCAAACCTGGCTAGAGCCACTGCCTCCTTCTTTCAGAGCTCCAGCCTCCATTACAGACCGTTCTCCAAGCAGGCTCGGACTCACCCAAGTCAGGCCAGGCCCATTTTGCAGCCTGTGTGGGTATTGAAGCAATAGCTCTCCTCATTTTATAAGTATATATTTACCCTGCTCCTTCTAACATTGTCTCTCTTGTTCCTAATTTCCTCTTTTCCAGATGCCTACATATGTATGTATTCACATAATATATCTGGATAGATAGATAGATAGATAGATAGATAGATAGATAGATAGATAGATAGATAGATATTCATATGTGAGATATGTATGGTTAGAACACAGGTATGTGCCCAGAAATAGACATCTTTGCGTGCATAATATGCTATTTCCTTTTGGTTTTCTTTTTTCATTTATATTTTACATTAATTTCAGTTTATTCATTTTTGTATCCCAGCTGTAGCCCACTCCCTCATTCCCTCCCACTCCCACCCTGGGTCCCTCATCTCCTCCCTGCCCCACTCTAACTCCACTTCCATCTGATCCTAGTCTACCAGATCTCATCAGGACTGCCTGTATTGTCTTCCTCTGTGGCCTGAAAAGGTTGCACCACCCAGGGGGAGGTTATCAAAGAGCCAGCCACTGAGTTCATATCAGGGACAGCCCGTAATCCTTTTACTAGGACAACCATTTGGAGACTGAGCTACTTATGGGCTACATCTGAGCAGGGCGTGTAGGTCCTCTCCATGTATGGTCCTTGGTTGGAGTATCATTCTCTGCAGGACTCCTTGGGACCATATATTTTGCTCTCCTTGTAGATATCCTGTCTCCTCCAGGTCTTTCTGTCTCCCACTTCTTCCATAAGATTCCCTGCACTCTGAACAAAGTTTAGCTATGAGTCTCTGTATCTGCTTTGATATCCTATGGGGTAGAGACTTTCAGACGCCCTTGGTGGTAGGCTCCTGTCTTGTTTCCTGCTTCTCCGTTTTCTGAATTCTATACCGTTTGCCCTTCTGAGTTAGGATTGAGCATCTTCCCTAGGGTCCTCCTTGTTGTTGAGCTTCTTTAGAACTATACAGATTTTAATATCTTTATCCTGGTGAGAATGCAAACTTGTACAACCACTTTGGAAATAAATCTGGTGATTTCTCAGACAATTAGGAACAGTGCTACCTCAAGATCCAGCTATAACACTTTTAGGCATATATCCAAAATATGTTCAACTATACAAGAATATTTAGTCACCCATATTCAGAAGCACATTTATTCATAATAGCCAGAATCTGGAATCAACCTAGATGTTCCTAAACTAAGGAATGTATACATTTACAGAAATTGTGATGCATTTACACAATGGAATACTACTCAGCAATTAAAACAAGGAAATTAGTTAATTTGCAGGCAAATGGTGGGATCTAGAAAAGATCATCCTGAGTGAGGTAAGCCAGAAGCAGAAAGACATGCATGGTATATCCTCACTTACAAGTGGATATTAGACATGTAATATAGTATTGCCAAATTCTGATGTCTACTTCTGTGATGTTATATTGAAAATGCACAAAGAAAGTATTTTATGTATCTCAAATATCTATACATCTGAGAGATTGAAATTTAGAATGTAAGAAAATATGTTTTGATAACATCTGTTAATTCATAAAGCATTTCAATAAATTGGCATCTAGAGAGTATATGTGAAAATAAGTGGTATGATAGTCATAAAAACAGTATCTAATCAGATAATCAAAACCTATGGACATTGCAGCCAGTCCTGAAGATACCTGATAAGCTAGGGTCAGATGGAAGGGGAGGAGGACCTCCCCTATCAGTGGACTTGGAAGGGGACAGGGAGGAGAGGAGAGGAGAGAGGGAGGATGGGAATGGGAGTGAGGGAGGGAGGGGGCTATGACTGAGATAGAAAGTTAATAACCTGCAATTAATATTAAAAAATAAAAATTAAAAAAATGTAATAAATAAAATTTAAATTATGAGAAAGAAAAAACCTATGGCAGGGTTGGAACTCCCTAGTGCTCACCTATGCATTATGTTGTAGAAAGAATCATGAAGAAATGTTATAGAAGACCACAGGTATTAAAGGAAGTTGGGAAAGACACCTGCAATGATCTTTGAGTGAACATTAGAAATATAATCTTTCTAAATAAGACCAAAACATCTAAGAACAATCATATTATGTAAGATACCAAAATAATGAATAATGTACATTTTTAAAAGTTTAAAATATTGACTTACTTGTTAATATCATCAGAAAGAGTTAAAAAAACTCCAAGTGCATCGTTCTAATTGTAAAATATCTAAGGCGGGCAAAAATTAGACAGTATAATAGGTCAGATAAAAGGTTTATTAAAGCAGAAATTATCTTATGAAATGTATAGCAAATTGTTATGTTTTCTAGGAAGAAATTGATTCTTTATAAGAAATGTGGACCCCAATGAAGAAATTTTCAGTCATATCTGAAATTTAATTGTGATAAAAGTTAGATATTTGAATACATTTCATCTTTATTAAAGATGTGTTTCACTACCATAGAAATAAATGTGAGAGGCCTAATATCCAGAGAACAAAACTTACCATGAATATGAACACCAGAAATGAATGGAAATGAAGCCAAGCCTGAAATTAGATTAGTGAAAAAAATAGAACATTTCAACCTTGTGAGTCAAAAAGAGATCAATGACATGAATATAGATGTAATCTCTAGAATTACTGCTAAGATCTATTTAGTATAATAAAACATTGTTTCTTTTTCATACCAAAAGCATACTAGCATTAAGATGGACCTTGGAATGTTATCTTATAAGAGGACCACTTTATTGATCTAGTCATATTATAAACAAGAAAGGCTAGGCATATAGCTTGATTTTTTTGTTCAAATACAATGCTAATTTCTATCATATTCATTTAGGCTACCTGAATATAATATTACCCATTATCAGTTTTCAAAGAAGCTTGTATGCTGTTTATCTTTGAGTCTGTAAGTAAGTACTAGTTCTATTCAATATTGACTTCTTAATTATATTTCAAGTGATGTAAATTAGCCTAAAAATTCCAGTGTCAAGTGTTGAAAGGATTGACCATCTTGTTTCTTTTTCCTTTAATTTTTACTTTGTATTATTGCATTTGGAGGCTTATGGAATGCCTGGTAAGTGATTTATCATTGAGCTAAACCATGTGTGTGTGTGTGTGTGTGTGTGTGTGTGTGTCTGTGTGCATGCCGTTATATAGTTTTATATATATATAGTTATATATATGCACGCATATATTTATATATAAACCCTAATATATGCATATGTGTATATTTAAGCAAACTTTTGAACTCTACTTAGAGCTATGATACTTGCTATATTTTTCTCTCATGCATATAAATATAAATTAAATAACCAAATTAAAAAGATACACATTTGCACTCTGAGTCGATATTTATCTTTGTCCAAAACAACCATCATTCTTTATGACAATCAGAAGGTCAACATGTCGCCATGTTTCTTTGGTTTGTTGTTGTTGTTTTGCATGTGTCTGTTTATGGACATAATAATGTTTGTGTGCACATGTGTAAGAATGTTGTACTGGACTGTGCATGGGTATTTGGAAATCAGTTGAGGCCTTCATATGTCTTCTTCTAATGTGCTATACCTCACAATTGTGTGAACACAACTTCTCAATTAATCTAGAGCACAGTATCTCACCTAAGAATACCAGACTATAGGGCCCTGATATACTCCTGCCAACACACCATTAAAATGAATTTCCCAGGCTAATTTAAACTTCATTCATCAAAATCAATTACTTTGCCCACTGAGCCATTGCCCTAGTACTCATATTTCTTAACGATTTATTATTATTAACATCTCAAGATTTTCTTCCAGTTACTAGCCCCCAAGGTATATATTTATATTCTATAAGTATGATGTCACAATGTAGGTATAATCCATGTCCACAGTAATTTCAAGAAGAGCCTGGCTTCTCCTTTGCCTGCACTGTGAACATGAGAGTATTGAGATTGCCATTCTTGCCTCAATAACCTGTTCTATTTCTCCTTTTAAAGTTTTTATACTACTATTTTATGTGTATAGGTGTTTTGCTTTCATGTATGTATGTGGTTTTGTGGGTCTAGTGCCTGCAGGATCCAGAAAAGGATTTAAGTATTGGTGGTTATGCGATGTAGTGTGGGTGCTGAGAATTGAAACCAGGAGCTCTTAAAGACTAAGCAATTGTCCAGCTCTACTTGCTTGACCTCTTAGTTGGTAATCACTGTTCTTCATGGTAAATTTTTCAATCTAGTGTATCGTCACAACCTTCTTTTTGAGTCTTGCTTTATTTAGATTAGTTATCTATGTATATGTGACCATAAATAAAATATATGCACAAAATTTAATTTTTAGTACAATCAAAATATTCCCGAGGGAGAAACAGCCTTGCCAGGCCACAGAGGAGGACATTGCAGCCTGTCCTGATGAGATCTGATAAGCTAGGGTCAGATGGAAGGGGGAGAAGGACCTCCCTTATCAGTGGGCTTAGAGAGTGACATGGGAAGAGAAGAGGGAGAAAGGGTGTGATTGGGCAGGAATGAGGGAGGAGTGCAAAACTAGGATGCAAAGTGAATAAAATTTAATTAATGTAAAAAATAAAAATTTAATTAAAAAAATCCAAGTAAGCGGTATCAGTTTAAAGTGTGGAATGAGCCACTGAAAATGTAGTGATTATTACATAGCAAAAAAGAGAAGTGAACTAAATTATTTAAAATTTCCTATTAATAACTTTATTTAAATGAGAATTCACTCCAAGATGTCAAACTTTTAACTCTTTCTTCTGTCTTACTATTTAAAAGTAAGATCTTTATTTGTTTGCTGTGATTTGCAGGAAATTTGTCCCAGCATAAAATTATTTTGAAATTTAATTACCTTTGTAGTAAGACCAAATCCAGTTTCACCCTATAAGGAAAATTCAGAACCAGGGGGCTCCATTCTAATAAATGTATTGTTATAGTTCTATAATTTCTTGCCTATTTCTCTTGAAAGAATACTGTCCTTAGATATTCTATTAGTTTTAATCCAATCACTCTATATAAACTCACCTTAAATTTTGCTTTCTACCATTCCGGAAAAACTATCATCAGGTACAAACACCAAAATTACTTTCCAGCCTCTTTATAGCTAAATTGACCTAAATTTCTTATAATTTTTCATTACTATTATTATTATTATTATTTACAGTTTATTCACTTTGTAGCCCTGTTGTTGTCCTCTCCCATCTTCTCCTGTCCCTTGTCCCTCCTTTTTTATCCCCTATCCTTCTTTCCTAATCCACTGAGAGGGAAAGCCCTCCTCCCCTACTGTCTGACCCTAGCCTATCAAGTCCCATCAGGACTACCTGGATTCTCTTTTTCTGTGAGTTTGCTAGGTCACCCCACCAGGCAGAACTGATCAAGGAGCTGGCAATTGAGTTCATGTCAGAGACTTTCTCTTCTCCTCTTACTATGGAACCCACATGAAGACTGAGCTCTCTATGGGCTAATGCTGAGCAGGAAGTATAGGTCCTGTCTATGTAGAGTCTTTGGTTGATGGATCAGCCTCTGCAGTTCCTTATGGGCTCCTGTTTTTGTTTTGTTTTGTTTTTTGGTTTTGTTGGTCTCCTTGTATGGCTTTTGTCCCCTCTGGGACCTGCTGTATCTTCCTTCTTTCATTCTACTCCCTGTACTCCTTCTCAAGTTTGGCTGTGAGTTTCCATATTTGCTTTGATCCCTGGCTTGCTGGAGTCTTTTAGAGGACATCTGTGGTAGGCTCCAGTATTGTTCCCTGTCTTCTACAACTTATGGTGCCTATACTGTTTTCACTTCTGAATGAGAATTTTAAGCATCTTCCCTAGGGTTCTCCTTATCATTTAGTTTCTTTAGGTCTGCAAATTTTAATATGTTTATCCTATATAATATGGCTAATGTCCAAGTCATGAAATTTGTATGAAAATGGATGGAACTAGAAAAGATCATCCTGAGTGATGTTCCCAGAAGCAGAGAGATATATACGGCATATACTCTTATAAGTGGATATTAACCTAAATTTATAGAACACAAACTACTCAAGGTCTGCTGAATTTTAAAGCACCAGATAGCCACTTGTTGTTTCCTGACGAACATATGGCAATAAAACATAAGCAAAACAGAAGAAGGGAGAATTTCTCCTTCTTTAGGAACAAAACTAAACAAAAACAAATAACAACAAAAAACAGCCACGGCCATGTAACTATAAAGCTAAACCCCAGTGACATATTTACTCTGACAATGCTGAGACTCCTTATTTAGGCAAGCAGAGCCTCCGATTGAGGACAAAGTATTTAATTATCTCAGTCTATGGCACCTCTCTCATTCGAACTGTCAAAATATACTTTACGTATAGCTTAGACATAGCAAGGAAATTAAAATAAGGAGTTTAGATGCATGCATCCACTGTGCCTTTTCTGTTCTTTTCTGTTGTGAAATGTGCAAATGATTGCTGACTAGATCTATTGTCCTCTGGCAATATTTTGCTTTATAATAAAAATGCTACTTTTGCTGAAAGAATTTTAAAAACAAAATCCCAGAAGTCATGCTGATGCATTGGATTTATTTCTCCCCTGGAAAACAACTCCCCTGAGGTAGAGAAGCCTGCTATGCCAAGAACAGTGTGGAAAAGCAAAAAGGAAAAAAAAAAAAAAAAGAACACTGAAAATTAAATCTAGTAATAATATTAGCTAATCACAACACTGTAGAGATAGTCAGTAAAGATGATGTTTTATCTTGTAACTGATAGATGTCCCTTGCTCAAAAAATGTTTTAAGCAAATGAAAAATGCCTATTTGAGAACCATAGCTAAAGAAGTCATTTTATCCTTGTATCTGAGAGGCTTAAAATATGAGCAAGCTTAGATGCAAAAGGAGATAAAAGTTAGAGGTACAGGAAAATGAGACAGGAAAGATACACAGGCTATTACCTGTATCAGATCAGATTATGCATACTTTATTTTAAGGGAAATTGGTAGATTTGAAATTGCATAAAGCAAGGAAAAAGTATAATTTGCAATTTGAAAGCCTCATTCTGGTTTCATAGCAGAAAAGAAATCTTTGTACTTCTCATTTCTACATGCTTACTTTCCCCTATAGTTTTTATTAGACTGTTCTTTCACACTTATATACAATATATGTATATATCATTAATATATGTATATATTATTAATCAACCCTAAGAATCATTAAATCTCAGAACAGAATATTGTATTTTAAATGAAAATATATATCTTATTAAATACACTCATATACTCATTGGCAAAAAATACACAGTGAACAATAAATACTTGTATGAAAACAAATTTTTGTACCATGAAACCATAAATGAAATAAATTGTAGAAAAGAAGCCCCAGTGGTAAGAGCACTGTCTAGGCTTTCACGGGACCTTGGATTCAGTTCTGAGCACCCACATGGCAGCTCATTATTGTTCACATTTCCAGGTCAAAGGAATCCAACATGTTCTGGTTTCTGCAGGCACCACTTATGCAAGCAGTGCAGACATTTAGGACGGCAAAACCTCCATAAACAAAAGGGCAGATGAAAATAAATTAATGAAGATATAGTTTAAATGAAATGAATTGTAATAAATCAACAGTAAAATAAGAAAAAAGCTTGTGGGAGCCAAGATGGCGACTAGCACACACAGTTTCTGAGCAGTGGGATACCTGATCTTCTGAGTTGGAGAATGGAAGGACCCCCAACCCAGGAAAACCACAGCGAGGCTTTCTGAACACCAGAGAACATCGCAGGAGGTGAAAACTTTGGCCTCCGGTCACCAGGAGACTTGCTTGGGGAGGGAGAGAAAAGATCCTTTGTTCTTGCTGCACTCCCTTCCCCCAGACCTCCTACCTCCTCAGCACAGCGGCACAGCGGACTCATCTTTCTCAGCGCAGACCTAACTGCCTGGGGTATACAACCGCTGAGACGGAGCCCCAACCACTTTAGCGGCAGACAAAAGCCAGCAGTACGTACCCCGGAGTCCCAGATTCGCGCAGCGGCTGCACCATCCTCCCAGGGCGCGAATCTGCTAGACACCATACTAGCTCCGCAGGATCGCCATCACTGACGGTACGACCCGCCCAATCCCACAGTGACAGAGAATACGCTATATACTCACCGAAACCAGGCAGAAACGTCATACAACCTGGACACACCAGGCACTGGGCCTCCCAAGCTTGGAGAGCACAACAAAGAGATCCCAGGACTTCCCAGAAAGCATTGGGACTAGCAAGCCAGTCTCCAGTTACAGCAGGACGTGGCAGCAGAGCAGTACTGAAATGGCGGGGCACCACAGCCCTCCAGTTTAAGACTAACCAGAGCCAAACCAGAGAACAGAGAGCCTGATTACCCCATCCCTGCTGAAGTGACCACCCTGAAATCTCCAGCTGCAGCAAGACCTCAGAACCTGGCAGTGACAGCAGCACAGAACTGGTGGAACACATCAAAGAAGCAGGGCCAAACCAGAGAGCAGAGAGCCCCGGATACCACGATCTCTGCCAAGAGACCTGCCTGTAAGTGAGTGCACCCTTGAGAATCTGCAGTTCCCCAGATCCTGGGTCCTTCTAAATCAGAAGCCAGGCATCGAACCCCCCTCCCACCCACATACCCACTTTGGGAAACAGAGGGGCACTAGGGACATTGAAGTTCCTGCCCTGTGGGCCTGATTGAGGAGCTAAGACAGTTAATACCAGAAATTGCGCTGCGATCATCATTAGCGCCTGCAACATATACAGTACAGAGCCCCTCCCACACACTCAAGGGTTCAACATTAGCCATCACTCTGTCCCTCGAGAAACTCATCCACGCACACTTACACACACAGACACACACGCGCGCGCGCACACACACACGCTTGCATTTGCCCCGTTTGCGCCTGCGTACTTTCCTCCCACAGGTACAGCTAGTCCTCAGCACACGCTGAGAGTGCTCAGCTTCCTGAAGAACTCTCCAGACACCAGAGAGAGACAGCACCAGTCTGATCTGCAGAATCCAAAAACAAACAGGGAAGATTTCAGATAAGCCAATGGCCAGAGGTAGGCGAAAGAACACTTCCAACATAAATCAGGACATCATGACTTCACCAGCAAACCCCAAAATCGATGGATACACCAATTCAGCAGAAGCACAGGAAAATGATTTTAAAGCCATGCTTGCCCAATTATTTGAGGCTCATAAGGAGGAAATGAACAAGTCTTTCAAAGAGATGGCCAGTCAATTGGAGGCAAAGAAAGAAGAAATAGACAATATCCTTAAAGAAACACAGGCAAACATAGCCAAACAAATAGATACACAAGTAGAGGAAAAATTAGTGGCATATAAGAAGGAAATGAAAAAAGAAATAGAGGCCATCGTAGAGAGACAGGAATCCAAATTCAAACACATGAAAGAAATGGTGCAAGGCATGAAAACAGAATTAGAATCAATAAAGAAAACACAAAATGAGAAAACCCTTGAGCTGGAGAACTTGGAGAAAAGATCAGGAACCACAAAAGTAAGCATCACCAACAGAATACAAGAGATGGAAGAGAGAATCTCTGGAGCTGAAGACACACTTGCAGAAATGGATACTTCTCTCAAAGAAAAAGTAAAATCAGAAAAGTTTCAATCACAAAATATCCAAGAAATCAAGGATGCTATGAAAAGACAAAATCTAAGAATAATAGGAATTCACGAAAAAGAAGACTCCAGACCCCAAGGCCCAGAAAATATTTTCAAGAAAATCATAGAAGAAAATTTTCCCAACTTAAAGAAAGAGATGTCCATAAATATACAAGAGGCCTACAGAACTCCAAATAGACTAGACCAGAAAAGAAACACATCACGTCACATCATCGTCAAAACATTAAATCTACAGAACAAAGAAAAGATATTAAAAGCAGCAAGGGAAAAAGGCCAAGTAACATATGAAGGTAGACCTATCAGAATCACGCCGGACTTCTCATCAGAAACTATGAAAGCCAGAAGGGCCTGGGCAAGTATCATGGAGACTCTAAGAGATCACAAATGTCAACCCAGACTACTATACCCTGCAAAGCTTTCAATCAACATAGATGGAGAAAACAAAATATTCCATGACAAAACTAAATTTACACAATATCTACACAGCAAACCATCCCTACAGAAGATACTAGAAGGAAAACTCCAATCCAATGAAAACAAATTCACCCAAGAAAACAGGGCATACAGATAATGTCCCAACAAAAATGAAAAGAAAACAAGCAATGAATCAGGGTTAGATCATCGACTCCATTACAAAAGGAACTAACATGCATTGGTCACTATTATCTATCAATATCAATGGACTCAACTCACCAATAAAAAGACACAGGCTAACAGAATGGTTAAGAAAACAGGATCCAACATTCTGTTGCATCCAAGAAACACACCTATGCAACAAAGACAAACACTACCTCAGAGTAAAGGGCTGGAAAACTGTTTTTCAAGCAAATGGTTCCAGAAAACAAGCTGGAGTAGCCATCCTAATATCTAATAAAATAGACTTTCAACCCAAGTTAATCAAAAAAGATAAGGAGGGCCACTATATTCTCATCAAAGGAAAAATCCACCAAGAGGACATCACAATCTTGAATATCTATGCCCCAAATACAAGAGCACCGACATTCGTAAATAAAACATTATTAAAGCTTAAATCATACATTGATCCTAATACCTTAATAGTGGGAGACTTCAACACTCCACTCTCACCAAGGGACAGATCAACTAGACAGACACCAAATAGGGAAATAAAAGCACTCACAGAATCCCTAAATCAAATGGACCTAATAGACGTCTACAGATCATTTCACCCAAACTCAAAAGAGTACACCTTCTTTTCAGCACCTCATGTAACCTTTTCCAAAATAGACCATATAGTGGGCCACAAAGCAAGCCTCAACAGATACAAAAGGATTGAAATAATCCCTTGTATACTATCTGACCACCATGGACTAAAGCTCGACCTCAACAACAACAGAAACAACAAAAAGCCGACACGCACATGGAAACTAAACAACTTACTACTCAATGACAGCTGGGTTAAGGAAGAAATAAAGAAAGAAATTAAAGACTTCCTAGAATTCAATGAAAAGGAAGGCACAACATACCCAAATTTATGGGACACACTGAAAGCAGTGCTCAGAGGAAAATTTATAGCACTAAGTGCCTGCAAGAAGAAATTCGTAACATCACATACAAACAACTTAATGGCCCAACTGAAAACCCTAGAACAAAAAGAAGCAGATACACCCAAAAGGAGCAGACGGCTGGAAATAATCAAACTAAGGGCTGAAATCAATCAACTAGAAACAAATAAAACTATCCAAAGAATCAATGAAACAAAAAGCTGGTTCTTTGAGAAAATCAACAAGATAGACAAACCCTTAGCCAAACTAACTAAAAAGCAGAGAGAAACTATCCAGATCAGCAAAATCAGAAATGAAAATGGGGACATAACCACAGACACTGAGGAAATCCAAACAATTATTAGGTCATACTACAAAAGCCTATATGCCACAAAATTTGAGAATCTAAATGAAATGGATAATTTTCTTGAAAGATTCCATCTACCAAAACTAAGTCAAGATCAGGTAGAAAGACTGAATAGCCCTATATCTCCCAAGGAAATCGAAGCAGTCATTAACAGTCTCCCCTCCAAAAAAAGCCCTGGACCAGATGGCTTCAGCGCAGAATTCTACAAGACCTTCAAGGAAGTGCTAACTCCAATTCTCCTCAAGCTATTCCACAAAATAGAAACAGAAGGAACACTACCAAACTCATTCTATGAAGCCACAGTCACCTTAATACCTAAACCACACAAAGACCCAACAAAAAAAGAGAACTTTAGGCCTATCTCTCTTATGAACATTGACGCAAAAATACTCAATAAAATACTTGCAAACCGAATCCAAGAACACATCAAAGATATCATCCACCATGACCAAGTAGGCTTCATCCCAGGCATGCAAGGGTGGTTCAACATACGGAAATCCATCAATGTAATCCACTACATAAACAAACTGAAGGAGAAAAACCACATGATCATCTCCTTAGACGCCGAAAAAGCATTTGACAAAGTCCAACACCCATTCATGTTTAAAGTCTTGGAGAGATCAGGGATACAAGGCACATACCTAAACATAGTAAAGGCAATATATAGCAAGCCTATAGCTAACATCAAACTCAATGGAGAGAAACTTAAATCAATCCCACTGAAATCAGGGACAAGACAAGGCTGTCCATTGTCCCCATATCTCTTCAACATAGTACTTGAAGTCCTAGCCAGAGCAATAAGACAACTAAAGGAGATCAAGGGGATACAAATCGGAAAGGAAGAGGTCAAAGTGTCACTATTTGCAGATGATATGATAGTATACATGAGCGACCCCAAAAATTCAACCAGAGAACTCCTTCAGCTGATAAACACCTTCAGCAAAGTGGCAGGATACAAAATCAACTCAAAAAAATCAGAAGCCCTCCTATATACCAAAGACAAAAAGGCTGAGAAAGAAATTAGGGAAACAACACCCTTCACAATAGCCACTAATAACATAAAGTACCTTGGTGTGACCCTAACCAAGCAAGTGAAAGACCTGTTTGAGAAAAACTTCAAGTCTCTGAAGAAAGAAATCGAAGAAGATATCAGAAGATGGAAAGATCTCCCGTGCTCATGGATTGGTAGGATTAACATTGTGAAAATGGCCATACTGCCAAAAGCAATCTACAGATTCAATGCAATTCCCATCAAAATACCAACTCAATTCTTTACAGACCTTGAAAAAAAGATTCTCAGCTTCATATGGAGAAACAAAAAAACCCAGGATCTCCAAAACGATCCTGTACAACAACAGATCATCTGGAGGTATCTCCATTCCTGATCTCAAGCTGTACTACAGGGCAACAGTAATAAAAACTGCATGGTACTGGCATAGAAACAGAAAGGAGGATCAATGGAACCGCATAGAAGACCCAGAAATAAATCCACACACCTATGAATACTCGATATTCGACAAAGAAGCCAATTCCATTCAATGGAAAAAAGACAGCATCTTCAACAAATGGTGCTGGACCAACTGGATGTCTACATGCAGAAAAATGAAAATAGATCCATATTTATCACCCTGCACAAAACTAAAGTCAAAGTGGATCAAGGACCTCAACATAAAACCAGATACCCTAAATCAATTGGAAAAAAAAGTGGGGAACAGCCTAGAACTCATTGGCACAGGAGACAACTTCCTGAACAGAACACCAACAGCACAGGCTCTAAGAACAACAATCAATAAATGGGACCTCATGAAACTGAAAAGTTTCTGTAAAGCAAAGGATACCGTCATCAAAACAAAACGACTGCCTACAGACTGGGAAAGAATCTTCACTAACCCTTTATCTGACAGAGGACTAATATTCAGTATATACAAAGAACTAAAGAAGCTGAAAAGCAGCAATCCAAGTAATCCAATTAAAAAATGGGGAACAGAGCTAAACAGAGAATTCTCGACAGAGGAATATCGAATGGCAGAAAAACACTTAAAGAAATGCTCATCCTCATTACCCATCAGGGAAATGCAAATCAAAACGACCCTGAGATATCACCTTACACCCATCAGAATGGCCAAGATGAAAAACTCAAGCGATAACACATGCTGGAGAGGTTGTGGAGAAAGGGGAACCCTGCTCCACTGCTGGTGGGAATGTAAACTGGTACAACCACTCTGGAAAGCTATCTGGCGCTTTCTAAGACAAATAGGAATAGTGCTTCCTCCAGACCCAGCTATACCACTGCTAGGTATATACCCAAATTTTGTTCAAGTACACAAAAAGGACACTTGCTCAACCATGTTCATAGCAGCTCTATTTGTAATAGCCAGAACCTGGAAACAACCCAGATGTCCATCAACGGTGGAATGGGTACAGAAATTGTGGTATTTTTATACAATGGAATACTACTCAGCAATCAAAAAGGAGGAAATCATGAAATTTGCAGGCAAATGGTGGGATCTAGAAAAGATCATTCTGAGTGAAATATCCCAGAAGGAGAAAGACAAACATGGGATATACTCACTATATAGACCTATAAGATATGATAAACATAATGAAATCTATACACCTAAAAAAGATAATCAATTGAGCAGACATGGGGTAAGATGATCAATCCTCATTTAGAAAGACAGATGGGATGTGCATTGAACGTATGACAGGAGTCTACTGAGCGCATCTGAAAGACTCTAACTAGCAGTGTTTTCAAAGCAAAGACTCATGACCAAACCTTTGGCAGAGTACAGGGAATCATAAGAAAGAAGGGGAGTTAGTCTGATGGGGAAAGGATAGGAGCTCCACAAGGACCAAATATATCTGGGCACAGGGTCTTTTCTGAGACTGACATTCAACCAAGGACCATGTATGGATATAACCTAGAACCTCCACTCAGATGTAGCCTGTGGTAGCTCAGTAACCAATTGGTTTCCCAAAGTGAGGGGAACAAGGACTATTTCTAAAAGGAACTCAATGACTGGCTCTTTGGCCTCCCCACCCCCAAAGGGAGGAGCAGTCCTGTTAGGCCACAGAGGAGGGCTTTGCAGCCAGTCCTGAAGATACCTGATAAAACAGGATCAGATGAATGGGGAGGAGGTCCCCCCCATCAGTGGACTTGGAAAGGGGCACGGTGGAGATGAGGGAGGGAGGGAGGGAGGGACTGGGAGGGAATGAGGGATCGGGACACGGCTGGGATACAGAGTTAATAAAATGTAACTGATAAAAAAATAAAAATAAATAAATAAAATAAAAAAAAAGAAAAAAGCTTGTATTTTAGACAGTACTGTATTTTCTAAAGTCTTTACTAAGTCTAAGTGTCCTACATTACCAGTCTTCTGTCCCCAGCTCGTAAGTCTGACGTCTCATATCCCAGCACTTACTGAACACTCTCACTCACCATCCACATTGATCAACCTTCCTTTGTCCAGAAAATGCTGACGATACTCCTGGTGATATTGAAGGTGGTGCTTTTATTTGTTCAATGCTTGTTTCAATTGTCCTCATTCATTTTTCTTCATTTTCCTATGTTGTTTTTAAATTCTGTCCCAGGATAGAAACTTTTAAAATCATTTAATTAATTAACTAATTTATTTATTTATTTATTATTTCAATTTACTCACTTTGTATCCTAACTGTGGCCCCCTCCCTTCTCTCCTTCCAGTCCCACCCACCCTCACTCTTCTCTTCCTTTGCTCTTTCCCAAGTCCACTGATAGGGGAGGCCCTCCTTCCCTATCTATCTGACCCTAGCCTATCAGGTCTCATCAGGACTGGTGCATCATCTTCCTCTGTGGCCTGGCAAGGCCCCAGGAGAGGATATCAAAGAGCCAGACACTGAGTTCATGTCAGAGACAGCACCTGTTCCCCTTAATACAGAACCCATTTAGAGACTGAGCTGCTGTGGGCTACATATGTGCAGGGGTTCTAGGTCCTCTCATGCATGGTCATTGGTTGGAATATCAGTCTCAGAAAAGGTCCCAGACTTAGGTTTTTTTGGTTCTGTTGCTCTCCTTGTGGAGTTCTTGTCCCCTCCATGTATTTCTCTCTCCCTCTTCTTTCATAAGATTCCCTGCACTCAGTCCAAAGTTTGGCTATGAGTCTCAGTATCTGCTTTGACACACTGCTGGTTAGGGTCTTTCAGAGGCCCTCTGTGTGAGGCTCCTATCCTGTTTCCTGTTTTCTCCCTCTTTTGATGTCCCATTTGCCTTTCTGAGTGAGAATTATCATCTCACTCAGGGTCCTCCTTCTTGCTTAGTTTCTTTAGGTGTACAGATTTTAGTATGTTTATCCTTTATTAGATGGCTAATATCCACCTGTAAGTGAGTATATACCATTTGTGTCTTCTGCTTCTGGAATACCTTACTTAGTCAGTCTTTTCTAGTTATATCCATTTTCCTGAAAAATTTCATGATTTTCTTGTTTTTAAATTGTTTAATTGTTAAGTAGTATTCCATCATATAAATGTAACACAATTTTTGCATCCTTTCCTGCATAAGGGGCTTTTTTTTTTTTTTTTTTTTTTTTTTTTTTTTTTTTTTTTTTTACAGATTCTGGCTGGCTATTACAAATGAATCTGCTACGAAGTAAACTAAACGTATTTAATATGTTTGTCTTTATAAGTATGTGGAAGGTGATACCAATGTAGAAGACAGAGGAGAGTTCATGGCTTCAGCACTTTCCTTATTTACTTTTATCCTGTGGGCTATGGGAACAGAACTCTCAGGTTGTCAGCCTAGCCTAAAAGTAGCTTTACCTGATGAGCTATCTCCTGAGCTCTGTTTGGGAATTTAATGGCATTTACCTTAGATTGTTTCTGGAAACACAAAATTCAGACCATTATCTTTTTAATTTAAAAGTACAATGTCATGCTTTCATTGAAGGTTCAAAGAAGTTTGTTCTCCAATCTCTTCTTTTAAAGGAATTAAAATGGTAGCCTTTTCATTTCTGCAGGTAACCTGAAAGTTTTAGGTAAGGAGATCAAAATTCTTTCTACGTCTCTAACTTCATAACTAGACAACTGATGTTTTAAACTCAAAGACATAAACATCGTTAACATTATTTGCTGAGAAAAATGAAAATTTAAGTCAATGTTTGTTGTAGCGTGACTATTTCCTAGTCTGATGGAACAATAGAAGGGCAGTTAACCAGCATTATTACATAAAAGGAGAAATGTATCTGAGGAGATGACAAATTTAAAGTAATTCCTCAAATTTGCAGAATGGATCAGAGTATTTATTGATGAAGCAAAGCAGAAAATGCAACAATCTAAACTGACATGTGGATTGTTAAAAGAGCAATCTTTTTAGAAAAAGATTTTTAATATATTTTTTTTATTAAATACAGTTTATTCACGTTGTATCCCTGCTCTAGCCCCCATCCTTTGTTTCCTCCTTACCCCATCCTCCCTTTCTCATCTCCTCCCATGGCCCTCTCCAAGTCCACTGACAGGGGAAGTCCTCCTTCCCTTCCCTCTGAAGCCAGCTTATCAGTTCTCATTAGGAGTTGCTGCATTCTCTTCTTCTGCGTCCTAGTAAGGCTTCTCCCTCAACTGGGGGCAGTGATCAAAGAGCCAGCCGCTGAAGTTTTGTTAAAGAGTCCCTATTCCCATTACTAGGGAACTCACTTGGTGACCAAGCTGCCATGGGCTACATCTGTGCAGGGGTTCTAGGTTATCCCCATGCATGGTTCTTGTTGAAGTATCCCAGAAGCAGAAAGACACACATGCTATATTCTCACTCATAAGTGGATATTGGACATATAATATAGGATAAACATACACATATAAAGAAGCTAAGCAAGAAGGATGACCCTGGGTAAGATACTTAATCCTCACTCAGAAATTCAAATGGGATAGATATGAAAAGAGGGAGAAAAGAGAGAACAGGACAGACACCTAACACAGAAGGCCTGAGAAAGATTCTACCTAGCAGGGTATCAAAGCAGATGCTGAGACTCATATCCAAACTTTGTGCAGAGTACAGGGAATCTTATGAAAGAAGGGGGAAATAGAAAGACCTGGAAGAGACAGGAGCTTCACAAGGAGAGCAACAGAACCAAAAACTCTAGGCACAGGGGTCTTTTCTAAGAGCAAGCTTTTGCAGAAAGAAGGTAGCTTGATTTGGAGACAGAAAGTTTACTGAAGGATAGGAATGAGAGATAGAGACAGAAATCAAAAGTACTAACTGGAAACTTGAATGTCATTTACGTAACAGCATATTATGCATTCACACTTCCCACCCTTTCTTTATTTAGGGATTACAGGGTAAGAGAGTTTGCCTACCATAAGAAAAAAAAAATACTAGTCCTTGAAAGATTATGTAATGTCTCAGAGGAGATAGTGAACAGTTAGTATGAGTGCTGTTAATTTAGATCACACTTCATTCTTCTGACTTGGATAAACCTTATGTAAGTGTCAGATCACTTGTGCCCAGTGGAAAGCAGCACTTCTAGCCAGAGGTGCCTTCTTGTTACTACAGAAAAAAAAAAGTAATCATTGAAAACTCTGCTTTTTATTAAATGCATGCCAACAATAATAAAAATAAAAATAAAATGAAGCCAGCATGTTGAGAGAGATCTATGTTTTTTGGAAAGAGAGTTAGCAGGTGGAGGAAAGAAATGGGAAGGGCAGATTGATGTAATTATATTTTGTTTTAAGATAAGTTAATTTTTTATTATTTTCATATTGTCTTTCTTTTTTGCATTTGTTTATTTATTTATTTATTTATATTATTAGTTACATTTTATTAACTCTGTACCCTGGCTGTATCCTGCTCCCTCATTCCCCCCCAATCCTACCCTCCCTCCCTCATCTCCTCCCTGACCCTTTCCAAGTCCAATAATTGGGTGTTTTCTACATATATATCTCATTAAAAGTTATCATATCCCAAGCATAAAAACTATAAACAGATATACACAGCACATATACAGCTTCATCACAGATACACATACACTACACACATACTGAAATTCTTTGTACCACACATACGCGCATGCACAGAGATCGACACACATGCTACACACACAGGCACAAACACATGCACAGAGATATTCACATGCGCCATGTGCATATACACACAGAGATACACATGTGTTCCATACACAAATAACATGTGTATGCAAATACACAAGAACACACCAACACACATGTGCACGAACACACACACTGACATGCACAAACACGCACACACAAAGACACTTCTTCTATTTCCATTGTTTATTTTCTTTTAGTCATTTTTGTTTGTGGTCAAAAAATATTTGGGAGGGACAGTTTAGTATGTTATGTTTTGTAATGTTTCTAGGGAAAATACTTAACGGCAATAAGAACCTATAAGGAAAAGAATTTCAAGTTTGTATATCATCTTAAAGAGTCAGTAATATTGAGAACATTCCTCAACTAGGTTTATTATTCAAGTTGTTTTGGAAATATATCCTATTATCAGGTGTATATGGATAGCATATAACATTAGTATTTTAATATGCATAAACATGAGCATATAATTTCTTATTTTTCTTTTTTTTTAAATTTTTTATTTAACTTTTATTAATTACACTTTATTCCTTTTGTATCCCCCCATAAGCCCCTCCCTCCTCCCTTCCCTATCCCACCCTCCCCCCCTTTCTGCATGCATGCCCGTCCTTATGTCCACTGATAGGGGAGGTTCTCCTCTCCTTCTTTCTGATCTTTTTTTTTTTTTTTTTTTTGTTCTTCTCAATGCAGTTTATTCAGGAACATTGAACAATCCTCGGACTCTGGGGAAAGCCAGCCCACAGCTTAAATAGCCTCTGGGTAGCCAACCCCAGCGTGCCTCGTGGGCAATGCAGATAGGTCCACATACATGGAAGCAAGCCAGATCCTCAGCCTTAGCCAAATGTGGAGTTGTTCGTGACAGAGAGCACTCACCATCCGGAAGGTGGAAGGCAGAAACCAGCTCCATCTTTAAGGCGCAGCATTAAGCAGCTCTCTAGAGTTCCCCCTTTTTGTTTTAGATGCATCAGGCAAGAGTAGAAGTCTGATCTCTGATATTAGAAATAAATTGGGACTTTGTACCAATGTTCATTTAGGTGTCATCCACCCAAAGAGCATCAGACCCGTCCAATATCAGAGGCGGGACCTGGGGCATCAACCCGCATGCAATCAGACTTGCTCTTCTCTGGGTCGGAAGCGGCTGACCCTGAGTGCAGTGTTTAGCCTCCCATCCTGAGCATAACATTTTAGCTTTTTATGGTAGCCAGCCATGCTTGGGGAGACTGTCCTGCTTCAATGGCTGTAAAGGCCTGAATGATCATGGCTGCATTACGCTGTTGTGAGACTCTAATCTTGCATATACACCACAGGCAAACCAAGGAGACCAACACCAGAAGGCCTGCTAACGCTCCCATGCCTGCCCATTCCTTCAGATGATTCATGGCTGCAGCAATCCATGATGATAATCCTGTGGCTAGTCCTGTGTCCACTCTGGTAGAATTTGCCGTAACAATGGCCACTCTTAGCTGCTCCATCATAGTATCGAATTCTTCAGTCCAATTCCCTAAAATATAGCTAGACAATAATTTCTATTACAACCCTTCATCTCTGAAATGAGAAGAGAATAGATACTGTTTCACATATTCCACAGAAATTTAATAAAATGATACATATAGGTCATGTTTCACAGAGCTTGAAATACACTTGATGTTTGTTAAACATTATGATTTTTTTTCTCATAATCTGGTTACCCCATGATTCCATAAAAGTGAATGCTCTGTGCCCTGCTCAAAACAAAGTTATTAATTATGGAACAAAACAATTATAAAAGTTGAGTAAGATGTAGTCCAAGTTTCATTCAACCAACCAATATAACATCCGCAATGTGGGGAGAAATTTTAAGTCAGCAGCATGGCCGCTCTGGCAAGAAATCTGATGCAAAGACCTGTTAGGACTACGGGATCTGTTTGCAATATAGTGCAGAGCTTTAATTCCTCATACTGTAATACAAAACCTTATCCCTCTGCCTGTAATGGAGACAGGACACACCTTTAATCCCAAATAATGACTTCTAACTGAGGGAAAGACAAATTGATAAGAGAGAGAGAGAGAAAGGATTGACAAAATGAGTCAGAGGTAGGATACCCCCAACTTTCACAAGAACAGACAGGAGAGGCTACTCAAGAGTAGTGCAGGGAGAGAGGAGTTGAGCTGAGTTCAGTGCTGTTCAGTTGAATGCTGTTGAGTTTGTGCGTTTCCTTTCAGTTAGTGCAGTTCAGTTCCTGGAGATCAGAGGCAGGTTTTCCAAGCAGGATTATTCACTCAGAAGCTGAAATAAGCCAATTTGAATACGTTTTCTTGGAGAGGGGTATGAGTCAGAAAAGGTGACTTGAATCAGCAGCCAAAGTTCAGAAAGAGGTAGATAGAGTGAGGTGATTCAGCAGTAAGTCTTGAAGGCTGAAACATTCTAGGTCTAGGTTAGAAGTCAGAGGATGAAAGCTGAAACTGTCAAAGTTCAGGCTTGCAGAAGATTAGATTGTAAAGAAGGTAGAGGACTCCAGGCCTAGGCCTAGGGATAGTTAGAAACACTCTGGGCTCAGCCTAGGACATGTATTCATAAAGCTCTTCTGATGAATTAAAAACATTTAGTTATGAGCTGGCATGTGGGCTGTCATGAACAGTGTGCTCCTCATCTTTTAATTCACCGTATTTCAATATTGCTTCTAATTATAGAATACAATTTCTTTTTTTATAACAAGTACCAAGATTAATTACTCTTTTAATTAAATTTAATACCAAGCATATTCCACCTGTGGGCTGCCAAAATTCATAGTTCTTGATATTGCTTGCTGACAGTGACAGCATTTTTTTTCTTCCAAAGATCTTGCAGTCATTTAAAGCAGAAGGTAGGGTCAGTGCAAAGACCAGCCAGCCAACACTGAATATAACCTTCACTGGCATTTTTAATACAGCTTTGTGTCCTTTAGGAAATAGGTTGAACTTAACCTTCCATATTTTTTTCTCTGTTTCAAGTACACAAGTGAAGCCCTGAACTAGTTTCTATTTAAGATCAGAGACCAAAAGAGAAAAACTCTTGAAGAAGGAAATTATGCCTGACAGTCTACTAATGGTGTTACCAAACATTAATCTAATACATAGTAAATACATAATTATTCTATAAATTAAGACTAATGCCACATTTTTATAAAATTCAGTGGCATTCTGTTTAGGAAGTTGTTTCCTGTGTCAATGAGCTCAAGGCTCTTAAACATTTTTTATTCGAACAGGTTTAGTGTGTCTGGTTTTATTTGAGGTATTTGATCCACTTGGACTTTAGTTTTGTGCAGGGTGATAGATATGGATCTATTTGCATTTTCTACATGTAGACATCCAGTTAGATTTGTTGAAGATGTTCTTTTTTTCCATTGTTAGGTTTGGATTTTTTTTTTTTTGTCAAAAATCAAATATTCATAGGTGTGTGGGTTTATTTCTGGGTCTTCTATTCTATTCCATTGATCAACTGTTTTGATGCCAGTATCATGCAGGTTTATTATTATTATTATTATTATTATTATTATTATTATTGCTTTGTAGTACAGCTTGAGATCAGGGATAGAGATACCTCAAGAAGATCTGTTGTGGCAGAGGATCGTTTTTTGCCTTTCTAGGACTTTTTGTTTCCCCATAAGAAATTCGAAAATATTCTTTCAAATTCTGTAAAAAAATGTGTTGATATTTTGATGGAAATTGCATCAATGTGTAGATTGTTTTTGGCAGGATGGCCATTTTTAATTTCTTAATCCTACTGATCCATGAGCATGGGAGATCTTTCCATCTTCTGACATCTTCATCAATTTCTTTCTTCAGAGACTTGAAGTTTCTTTTTTTCAAACAGGTCTTTTTCTTGGTTTGTTATAGTCACACCTAGGTGCTTTATGATATTAGTGGCTATTGTGAAGGATGTAGTTTCCCTAATTTCTTTCTCAGCCTTTTTGTCTTTCTTTTACAGGAAGGAGTCCTTAGTCATCTGAGAAATGCCTGAGATTTCACTTTACACCCATCAGAATGGCTAAAATCAAACCCTCGAGTGACAACACATGCTGGAGAGGATGTGGAGAAAGGGGAACCCTCCTCCATTGCTGGTGGGAATATAAATTTTTACAACCACTTTAGAAATAAATCTGGCACTTTCTCAGAAAATTAGAAATAGTGCTACCTCAACATCCAGCTATACCGCTCCTAGGCATATATCCAACATATGCTCAAGTACACAAAAAGGACATTTGCTCAATCATGTTTGTAGCAGCTTTATTCATTTTAACCAGTATCTGGAAACAACCCAAATGTCCCTCAATTGAGGAATGGATACAGAAATTGTGGTACATTTACACAATGGAATACTACTCAGCAATTACAAACTAGGAAATCATGAAATTTTCAGGCAAATGGATGGAACTTGGAAAGATCATCCTGAGTGAGGTATCCCAGAAGCAGAAAGATAAAAATGGTATATACACACTTATAAGTGGACATTAGACACATAATATAGGATAAACATTCTAAAATCTGTACACCTAAAGAAACTAAGGAAGAAGGAGGATCCTGGATAAGATGCTCAATCCTCACTCAAAAGGGAATCACGTGAGACATGTGAAGAGGGTGACAACAAGATACAGGACAGGACCACAACACAGAGTGTCTCCGAAAAACTCTACCCTGCATGGTATCAAAGCAGATGCTGAGACTCATAGCCAAACTTTTTGTAATGTGCAGGGAATCTTATGAAGGAAGGAGGAGATAAAAAGACCAGGAAGGAAGAGGAGCTCCACAAGGAGAGCAACAGAACAAAAAAATCTGGGGAAAAGGTTCTTTTCTGAAACTTATACTCCAACCAAGGACCATGCAAAGAGATAACCTATAACCCCTTCACAGATGTAGCCCATGGCAGCTCAGTCTCCAAGTAGGTTCCCTAGTAATGGGAACAGGGACTGTCTCTGATATGAACTCAGTGGCTGGCTCTTTGATCACCTAACCCTGAACGGAGAGCAGCCTTACCAGGCCACAGAGGAAGACAATGCAGACAGGTGAGACCTGATAGGCTAGGATCCTAGGGAGGGAGAGGAGAACCTCCTCTACTAGTAGACTTGGGGAGGGGCATGGGTATAGATGAGGGTGGAGGGTAGGATTTGGAGGGGATGAAGGAGAGGGCTACAGCTGGGATACAAAGTGAATAAAATAATAAAATTCATTAATTAGAAAAAGAAACTCAAAAAAATTCATTTACTTTATTTATCATACAAATCTTTCCTTTTATTAATCACTAACACATCAGACATAAGACCAATGAAGGCAAACATTAGAAGTATTAATGGGACCAAGCAAGAATTAATAAAATTATAGGCATAATACACACCATAGTATGTATGTATATGGATGCATGTATGCATGTATATGTATGTATGTATGTATGTATATGTATGTATATTATGTAAGTAAGTATAGGTATGAGACAGATATAGAAAAATAGAAATAGACATACATATCAGCATAGATATAGACACATATATGTGGCTCTGAGAAGCTGAAGATAGATACTTGAAGTAACTTAAATCAGTGTAGCTGGCCTCCAAAAATAATTTGTTGCCTGTACTCTAGTGTTCTAATATTTTAGACAACAGTTATCACTTTGCATTAATTCCTTAAAAAATTGTGTTTGCTATCCTCCAAAAAATACTTCTTTTAATTTACATGCTAAATTAACCTCCAAATTTATTTTAATCATATAATGTAATCATATGTACAATTAATTCTGATTGATGTTCTATTGACTAAACCTTCTTTCTATTGTTTACTCTTCTCACATGAACAAAAGTAGTTTTCAACTTATGTCATTATTCCAAGCATATATATCTCAAATAATTTTCTGACATTTCACTGGCTTTAAATTATTTCGTACCAGTGAGCATTTTTTGAATTATGTAATTAAATCATTGTATACTTAATTCTTAACAAAATCCCATGCTAAAGATATAAAGGTTACTATGTAATTGCCAAATAAATTACTTCCATTTTATGTGTGTATGAGGTGAATGCTGCACTGGAATGCAATGTGTATTCACTCCATACTGACTAATTATATTCGTGTTTAGTTGATTTTGTCATTAAGGCATTGGACTGTGTTGCTATAATATTAGGTCAGATATCATTTATGAGAAGGAATGAACTAAACAATTTCTTTTTTCCCTTTATTATTTTCAATTTATTCTATTTGTCTTCCATTTGTAGCCCCATCTCTCATCTCCTCACAGTATCACCCTTCCTTCCTCTTTTTCCCTTTTCCATCTTCCCTAGTCTACTGATTGGGGAAGTCCTCCTCCTCTACTGTCTGACCCTAGCTTATCAAGTCCCATCAAGACTGCCTGGATTCTTGTGGAGCTCCTATCCTTTCCCCATCAGACCAGCTCCCCTTCTTTCTTATGATTCCCTGTACTCTGCCAAAGGTTTGGTCATGAGTCTTTGCTTTGAAAACACTGCTAGTTAGAGTCTTTCAGATGCGCTCAGTAGACTCCTGTCATACGTTCAATGCACATCCCATCTGTCTTTCTAAATGAGGATTGATCATCTTACCCCATGTCCTCTCAATTGATTATCTTTTTTAGGTGTATAGATTTCATTATGTTTACCACTCAGATGTAGCCTGTGGTAGCTCAGTAACCAATTGGTTTCCCAAAGTGAGGGGAACAGGGACTATTTCTAACAGGAACTCAATGACTGGCTCTTTGGTCTCCCCACCCCTGAAGGGAGGAGCAGTCCTGTTAGGCCACAGAGGAGGGCTTTGCAGCCAGTCCTGAAGATACCTGATAAAACAGGATCAGATGAATGGGGAGGAGGTCCCCCCTATCAGTGGACTTGGAAAGGGGCACGGTGGAGATGAGGGAGGGAGGGAGGGAAGGAGGGAGGGACTGGGAGGGAATGAGGGATCGGGACACGGCTGGGATACAGAGTTAATAAAATGTAACTGATAAAAATAAAATAAAAATTAAAAAAAAAAAGACTGCCTGGATTGACTTCTATGGCCTGGGTATGTTGCCCCAGCAGGGAGAAGTGATTAAGCACAGGCAACCTAGTTCATGTCAGAGACTGCCTTTTTGACTCTTACTAGGGAGCCCATATGGAGCCTGAGATGTCTATGGGCTACATCTGAGCAGGTGGTCTAGGTCCTCTCCATGCATGGTCTTTGGTTGATGTATCAGTCTCTGCAGTTTCCTCTTGGCCCTGTTTATTTTTGGTTTGTTGGTTTCCCTGTGTAGCTCCTGTCCCCTCCAGGTCATTTTATACCCTCCTGTTTTGATAAGACTCTCTGTTCTCTGTACAAACTTTGGCTGTGATTCTCTGTATCTGTTTCAATCCTCTGCTGTGGTAGGCACCAGTCTTGTTCCCTTCCTCCTCCTCCTCTTCCTCCTCCTCCTCCTCCTTCTCCTCCTTCTCCTTCTTCTTCTGTTTATCCTGTTTTTCTTTTTGAATCTGAATTAAACATCTCCCTAGGGTCCCACTCTGAACTAAAGAGAATTCTAAGGAGACTTAAATGTCTTCCTTTAGGTACTATGTATCACTATAAAAGTATTTTATTCTCAAAAGTGTAACTCACCATAAGCCATTCTGATTTAAGCAATTAGTCATTGATTGAGCACATTTGCTGAAAGTTCAAGCCATTTCTTTGGTTCAGATATACCTGTTGTCAGTATCTTTATTTGAATGCTATACGGACATTTTAAAACTATTCTCTAAGCTAAAATGATACGCTCAGGATGCGAGGCTAAGCACTGCACTCAGGGTCAGCCGCTTTGGACCCAGAGAAGAGCATGTCTGATTGCATGCGGGTTGATGCCCCAGGTCCCGCCTCTGAGAAAAAGGTATCAGACGGTCTGATGCTCTTTGGGTGGATGACACCTAAATGAACATCTGTACAAAGTCCCAATTTATTTCTAATATCAGAGATCAGACCTCTACTCTTGCCTGATGCGTCTAAAACAAAAAGGGGGAACTGTAGAGAGCTGCGGAATGCTATGCCTTAAAGATGGAGCTGGTTTCTGCCTTCCACCTTCCCGATGGTGAGTGCTCTCTGTCACGAACAACTCCACATTTGGCTAAGGCCGAGGATCTGGCTTGCTTCCATGTATGTGGACCTATCTGCATTGCCCCCGTGGCACGCCTGGGTTGGCTACCCAGAGGCTATTTAAGCTGTGGGCTGGCTTTCCCCGGGGTCCGAGGATTGTTCAATGTTCCTGAATAAACTGCATTGAAAAAAAAAAAAAAAACTATTCTCTAAAATTGTTACCATGAAATAAACAAGTTGGAAAACCAAGACATATACATTTACCTACTTTAGTGTTTTGGTAGAGGATTTCTTTGTATGTAACTTTGGCTGTCCTGGACTTCCTTTGTATACCAGATACTTTCATGAGATGAGGTGGTTTTAAATGTTGATTTTTCTTCTTGTTTCTGGTTTTTAATGGCCAGATTTGTGGCTCCCCAATGATCTACCCTCTGATTTGGCCTTTTCAAACATGAAGACTGTCACTTAGTACGAAAGATCACCAAGTATAAGAACATCACACTCTAATCACATGCTAAAAACCTAGTTATTGTGTGTAGCTATTCTATGAAAGTGAGTATATGCAGAATCTTCAGCCCAAAAGCAGGTAAACAAAACCGAATCATCAGTATTCTAAGCTCAACTTATGTACATGTTTCCATTTAAGTTAAAAGGTTGTGTCTCCCTTGATACTCCAAAGACGTGTGACTGTAAATTTTGTCTTCACTGTAATTTTTTTTAAATTCAGTGTCATATCCTGGGCCTAACTATTAGTTATTTCATGTTACCATATTTCATTGCTCAATGTTGTCTCATGAGAGTTATCACTGAAACTTTCTGGCCATGTTAAGTTTTCCTGCCTGAAAATCAATGGAAGTCAGGTAAAGGTGCTGAGTTTCTTGCAACTGAAATTACGGGCACTTGTAAGGAGAATGATGTGGGTATGGGAACTGAACCCTGGGGCTCTGGAAGAACAATAAGTGCTCATAACCACAGAGCCATTTCTTCAGCACCCTGGCAGTCTATGGAAAGTAATAATCAATGTGGCTGCAAATGATACAATGATTACCTCAGTAGGTATTGTAGTGGCCATGACAGATCTCTATATCTCTATATCTCTATATCTGAAGAGAAGCTGGAGTGGAGATTGAAAGTATAAATATTATATTGATATTACATTTACAACTTATAAAAGTACTTGTTGGAAGCATACCAATAGTATGGACAAAGTTCAGAATGAAAAATATTTATTTCTGTCTCTCTATTTTCTTTTTCATTGTTAACTAATATTTTTCTTCAGAATATATTTTGATTTAATCATTTTAGCACAGTACTTATTATTTTTTAGTGCAACAAAAGTCCTCAAAGCTAATCTTGTTGTCATCCTCTGCACATATCCACATGGTGAACTGTGATTTACCACCGTGCTTCCACATTTGCAATTGAGAGTGGTTCCAGATCCCAAAAACCTGATTTAGTTGTTGAGGTCTGGGCATCCATTCAATCATGGCCTTACATTTCATTCTCATTTGTTTGTGTTCAGGGAAAGACTCTATTTTTCTTTGGTATTCATAGTGGGTAATTTGTTAGAAAGTTCCATCTATGCTATGTCCAAATATTACACTATCTACTTGCCCAGTGGCCATGGGGTTCAACTTTTTTTGACTGATGTAACAGCCTCGGGCAGAAGTACAGAAAATGTCCATGCAATATCTCCTTGTGCCAAACAAACAAATGAACAGTCATGTCTTTTTTTATCTCAAAGAGAACATTGTAAATGTAGTACTTAATTAGAATCCAACAAATTTTGGCTGTGATATAATTCAAGACATTGAACCCGAATATAAAATATGTTTTTGGAATTGTTTGTTTCAGTTTCTCCCTAATTTTAAAATTGAAAACTACTACAAGGTCGACATTTTAAAATACAGTATTCATGAGATCTGCACCTGCATTCTTTTACTCATGTCTCGACATACTTGAGTGGATGGATGTTTGTATTCCTACCTGCTACAGCTCCTTAACTGGTATAGAATTTTTTTTCTATCTTTGTGAATTACTGGAGATGTGTGGGCCAGTTGCATCACAGCAGACTGACAAGAGGTGTAATGGAAGATCAATTACTTCAGGCAGGTATAGATCCAGGCAATTAGTAACACAAATCCCTAACATGAAAATGCAAGGATTAAAGTGTCATTTATTTCTGATAGAATATGCTTCAAAGAGCTTTGAATTTTTAAAAGCAATGTGCTACTATGGTAATTCATTAATGTACTAACATTACTAGTTAAAACATTTTTCCTTTCTAATCCATTTGTTTGTGAAACTTCTCAGATGGCTATGACTGTACAGAAATAATATAATTGAATTAACTGATCTCAAATCCTGTCAATTTATGTCTAATGCTATATCACATATGTCTTCATAAATCCTCTAGAATCAAGGAAATGCAAATCAAAAGAACTCAGATTGCATCTCCAGTCAGAATGGCTAAGATCAAAATCTCAGGTGACAATACATACTGGTAAGGCTATAAGGAAGGGAGCCCCTCTTCCGTTGCTAGTGGGAGTGTAAACTTATACAGGCACTTTGGAAATCAACCTGGCAATTTCTCAGACTCAAGTCCCAGCTATACCTCTCCTGGGTATATATCCAAAATATGATTGACCATACAACAAGGACACTTGTTCAACTATGTTCATAGTAGCTTTATTCCTAATAGACAGAACCTGCAATAACTTAGATGTCACTCAACTGAAGAATAGATAAAGAAACTAGTATATTTCCATAATGGAATATTACTCAGATACTTAAAAAATCATGAATTTGCAGGTAAATAAATGGAAGTGGAAAAGATTATCCTGACTCACAAAGACACACATGATATATGATAGTATACGTGAGTGACCCCAAAAACTCTACCACGGAACTCCTACAGCTGATAAACACCTGCAGCAAAGTGGCCAGATACAAAATTAACTCAAAAAAATCAGTAGCCCTCCTGTATACAAAAGACAAAAGGGCTGAGAAAGAAATTAGGGAAACAACACCCTTCACAATAGCCACAAATGACATAAGGTACCTCGGAGTAACCCTAACCAAGGCAGTCAAAGACTTGTATGAAAAAATTTCAAGTCTCTGAAGAAAGAATTAGAAGAAGATATCAGAAGATGGAAAGATCTCCCATGCTCATGGCTTGGCAGGATTAACATAGTAAAAATGGTCATCTTACCAAAAACAATCTACAGATTCAATGCAATTCCCATCAAATTACCAACACAATTCTTTACAGACCTGGAAAGAAAAATTCTCAACTTCATTTGGAATAACAAGAAACCCAGAATTGCTAAAACAATCCTCTACAATAAAAGATCTTCTGGAGGTATCTCCATCCCTGATCTTAAGTTGTACTATAGAGCAACGGTTTTAAAAACTGTATGGTACTGGCATAGAAACAGAATGGTGGCTCAATGGAACCGAACAGAGGACCCAGAAATAAACCCACACACTTATGGACATCTGATCTTTGATAAAAATGCCAAAACCATACAATGGAAAAAAGATAGCATCTTCAACAAATGGTGCTAGTCCAACTGGATGTCTACATGTAGAAAAATGAAAATAGACCCATACTTATCACCCTGCACAAAACTGAAGTCCAAGTGGATCAAAGACCTCAACATAAAACCAGACACATTAAATCGGCTAGAAAAAAAAAATGGGGAATACCCTAGAACTCATTGGTACAGGAGAAAACTTCCTGAACAGAACACCAACAGCACAGGCTCTAAGAGCAACAATCAATAAATGGGACCTCATGAAATTGAAAAGCTTCTGCAAAGCAAAGGTCACCGTCATCAAAACAAAACGACTGCCTACAGATTGGGAAAGAATCTTCACCAACCCTTTATCTGACAGAGGACTCATATCCAGTATATATAAAGAACTAAAGAAGCTGAAAAGCAGCAAACCAAGTAACCCACTTAAAAAATGGGGAACAGAGCTAAACAGAGAATTCTCTGTAGAGGAATATAGAATGGCAGAGAAACACTTAAAGAAATGCTCAACCTCATTAGCCATCAGGGAAATGCAAATCAAAACAACCCTGAGATTTCACCATACACACATGAGAATGGCCAAGATCAAAAACTCAAATGACAACACATGCTGGAGAGGTTGTGGAGAAAAGGGAACCCTTCACTGCTGGTGGGAATGTAAACTTGTACAACCACTCTGGAAATCTCAGACAACTAGGAATAGCGCTTCCCCAAGATCCAGCCATACCACTCCTAGGCATATATCCAAAAGAGGCTCAAGTACACAAAAAGGACATTTGCTCAACCATGTTTGTAGCAGCTTTATTTGTAATATATCCTCAATTAAGTGAGTTTTAGCCATATATTATAGAATAGGCATATTATGAGGCACAGATGCAAACAGAAGAAATACCCCAAAGGGTCCAAGGGAGGATGCATAGATATTCCTTAGAAGGGGAGGTAGAAGGTTGTGGCTAAAAATGGTGAACAAGGTAGGAGATGGTGATCAGAGAGTTAAGACAGTAGATATCAGACCTGGAGAGCACAAAGGAGAGAGGACAGAGGCCTGCAGAGTAAAGAGAAACTGAGGGTGGGATGTCTCAGTGACAAGCTGGAGACCTAAATCAGGGTAGCTCCTGGAAAGATATGAGGAGTATACAAGCAGAGACTTCTAGTTGCAGAGGCCATAGAAACTTAAGAGGACACCCACTAATTAGACTAGTCTCCTAGCAGAGGTAGAGGAACACTAACCCACTTTGACCCAAAATTTACCCTACCTAGGTAATATACCAGGAAAAAGAAAGAGCTGATAGGGCTGGAGAAATGACTCAAAGGTTAACAGGCTGCTCTTCCAAAGGTCCTGAGTTGGATTCCCAGCAACTACATAACCATCTATAGTGAGAACTGGTGCTCTCTTCTGGCATGCAGGTGTATATGCAGGCAGAACACTGTATAAATAATAAATAAAATTAAAAAAAACACCCACCCCCTAAAAGAAAGAGTTGATAGAGGGAATGCTTAACCAATGCCTGGCCCTACCAAAGACCCTCACTGTGGGAGAGAGCCAACCCCCGACACTATTAAAATTATTCTGCTAAGCCTGCAGACAGGAGCCTGAAGAGTTGTCCTCTGAGAGGTTCTACTCAACAGAGCCTCAAAACAGCTGACCAGACTCTCTGCCAAACACGGGTAATGTGTAGGAAGTCTTGCAGAAAAGTGTGAGGAAACAGAAAAGGACCTGAAGGTGACAAGGGCTCCACAAAAAGACCAATAGTGACAGCTCTCCAGGGCCCAGAGATGATTGCTAAAGCATCAGTCAAGGACCATGAAAGGACTGGACCTAGGCTCTTTATAAAAATATAACAAATGGGCAGATTAGGCCTATGCAGGTCATCATGTAGGAAGTGGGGACTGTATCTGACAGTTATTCACTTGTCAGCTTTTTGATCACTTTTCTCTGGTAAGACTTTCTTGCCGGGTCATAGAAAAAGTAGACAGGCTCAGTCCTGATACACCACGATGATCTGGGGTGGATAGGAAAGGAAACTCCTCTTTTCTGAGGAAAAGTGAAGGTGTTTCTGGGATGGGAGGAGTAATGGGGCTACAACAAGAATGTAAAGTGAATAAAAAAGAATAAAAAATTAAAAACATCATGAAATGGTAAATTATCTGTATTAATATTATAAATGTATAGTTAGAATACTTTAAAGATGGCAGTAACAATGGCAGCTGTAATTCCAGGATCCCTTTTCTGTCTGAAGAGAGTCATAGCGTGAGGGCATCAACGGGCACAGGCACCCAGCGAGGCATGTGAGTAACCAGCTAGTAAATTTACTAGCATTACAGCATTGGGCAAAAAAGCAAGTATCATTACCACAATTACTTGGCTCTATCTGGCTAATAATGAATAAAAATGGGAGATATAAACAAACAGGTGTGGGCTTATAGGAAATATTATGAGAAGCCTTAACCCCCTCGTTGGAACATCCTGCATCAGTTCTAGAACTAGCAGTGGTGGTGTCCGAGGTCTGAGTATCTGGCTTGCTTCCATGTATGTGGACCTATCTGCATTGCCCACATGGCATGCTGAGGTTGGCTACCCAGAGGCTATTTAACGTGGGCTGGCTTTACCCAGGGTCAGATGATTGTTCAAGGTTCCTGAATAAACTGCATTGAAAAAAAAAAAAGAAAACTTTAAAGATTTATAACTTTTATTCCTTTATAAATATATTAATTTGATGATTAATTATGGGAAGTTTGAACTGAACAGAACAGAAGCAGATACAGATAAATGTATGATACAAACAAAATAAATAAAAACGAACAAACAAAGAAGCCAAGGTCAAGTTCGTCACAATAGTCTGAACTGTAGTAACATCTACTCTCTTACATTTTTTTGTTCTATGAAAAATCATCATGAACATTTCAACTTAAAAAAAAAAAGGATTCATTTGGTTTATAATTCTTTCATGGCAAGGAGGCATCATGGCCAGTGTTTCTCCAGAATTTAAATGTTGTATCCCCACCTCCAAGTGATGTTGTAAGTGGAGTACAACAGTAGTTAAGAGTAATTGAAGGCAGGAGACTGTAGCCTTGCTTGGATGGAATCAATGTCCTTATAAGAGGAGATGTCAGCGAGATTGCACTCCTTTATGCTTGAGTCAAGTAAGGCTGTGTGCTGATATAGTGAGAGAATTTTATCTGACAACAGGACAAGAATTCTTTCCTCTCATATTTTGTTCTCAATTTCCAAGCGTCTTAAACTATGGAAGAAGAAATTGGTGTTTTTTAATTTTTTTATTTTTTTTTTAATTTTTTTATTACAATTTTTTTCACATTGTATCCCTCGTCTTCTCTCAATCCTTCCTTAACTTCCTCCTCTCCTCCTATGCCCCTCCCCTAGTCCATTGATAGGCGAGAACCTCCTTCCTACTATCTGACCCTTGCCTATCAGATCTCATCAAGGCTGGCTGCATCATCTTCTTATACTCACTCATAAGTGGATATTAGCCATATAATATAAAATAAACATAATAGAATCTACACTCCTAAAGAAGCTAAACAACAAGGAAGACCCTAGCGAAGATGCTCAGTCTTCATTCAGAAGGACAAATGAAGCAGGAGAACACAGGGAACAGAACAGGAGCCTACCACAGAGGGCCTCAGAAAGACTCTACTGAACGAGGTAAATTACTGTTTTTAAAACTGCAATTTTCTGATATTTTCTCATGGCAGCTGAGGCAGAATAAAATAAATAAAATAAAATAATAAAATAAATTTTGCGCCCCCGTGGCACGCCTGGGTTGGCTACCCAGAGGCTATTTAAGCTGTGGGCTGGCTTTCCCCAGGGTCCGAGGATTGTTCAATGTTCCTGAATAAACTGCATTGAAAAAAAAAAAAAATCCACTTCAAAAAAAAATAAATAAATAAATTTTGCTGATCTAACTTAACCTATTTTATAAGATTTTTCTTCTTTTGAAACATAAGCAACCAATAACATATGGAAAATAATTTGCAGTCTTCATTAATGACATAATTTTAGATGAATTAATACATACATAAAATGGGATTTCCACATGTCATACTAATCAAGTCGTTAAAGTTATAAGGTACATTTTTATATTTACATTTTGTTAACAATGTTTGTGATAGCTGACCATGGTTATCAAATTGACAGCTTGGACAATAGAATTTCAGTTGAGATATTGCTCTCATCAGGTTAGTCTATGGACGAAAGACTATAGTTCATTTTCTTGAATGATGTACTAGTGTCCTTTCTATTGATATGATAAAACAATTTGACCCAGTAGTTAGGGATTATTTGGGCCTTTGGTTTCAGAGGGTTAAGAATTAATGACAGAGCACAGGCATGAAAGCTGGGCCACTAAGGTGAAGGCTCATATCTCCAACCACAAACTATAAGCAGTCAGCTTGGCATGGCTCTAGTCTCTAAAGTCTTACAGCCTCCCCTCATTGACAAACTTTCTCTTATAAGGCCACAACTCCTGATTTTCCCAAACTGCACAAGCAACTGGGGACTAGTTATGTAAATACTTTAGACTATAGTGTCATCCTTACCCAAACCAGCACAATTACTTACTGAAAGAGGAAGGTCCAGATAACTGTAAATGCTGCCACCCATGATCTGGGTAGTACAAGAAAGCTAGCTGAGAGGAAGCAAGGAAGAAGCCAGTAAACAGTATTCTTCCATGGTTCTTTTTCATCTCTCATCTTGCTGGAATTCCTTTTCCGACTATTTTCAACATAGATTTTAATCTGTAAGGTGAAATAAATCTATTCTTCTCCAAGATGGTTTTGGTTAAGTATTTTCACAGCAACCCAAAAGAAGAAAACTAGAACATTATTTATCTTTACTTGTGTAAATTTTCACAATAGCAACTCGTAATGTTCATTATTACTTAAACACGGACATAGATGAAATTAACTTTCATGCAGTTTTGACTACTATTTTGAATCATCCTTCCTAGTACCTTCAAAATTTATATGCAATCAGTTCTCATTTCTAATAAGTCATAAACTTTTAGATGGACCTTAAATCTGCCAGAAACCACATTTGTTTGATTGGGTACAACCTTTGCTCTCGTTGATCATGTAACAAAGTTGGTGGGTGGACAGTTGTTCCTGTACACAGATTTCGACACAGACTTCTAACCATAAATACTTCCACAGTGCCTCAGTTAAGTTGTCTTTTCGCTGAGATAAATAAGAGGCAGATTCCCTTACAGGTACATATTTAACATCTCAGTTCATTGTTAGCCAGTTATGGTTTTAATTTTTAACTGACTAGTACTGTGTGTGTACTTGTGTGTTTGCTAGTGCATAGGAGCAAGCATGTGTGTGTGTGCCTTTGCATGTGTTTGTGTATATGCTTCTGCTTGTACATGTGTAAACTGGATATTTATTGCACTATGTGGATCTCAGAGGCAGAACTTGTCAGGCTCTTTTCCCCTCTATGACGCCTGGACCAAAAATGTTTCTCTGCATTCCTCCTGCTAGCCACGGCAGAGTGTAAGACAGCTTTGTTCATCTAGTAGACATTTTCACAGACATTGCTTTCTGTTGTTCTCATATGCATTCCACTTCTTATAACTCCTCAGTGTGCAGTAGACATTTACCCTAGAACAAGATGAGTGAAAGGGACAAAGGGACTGAGTTTATCATTCGTTTACCTGGCACTTTCTATTTCCCACCAAGATATTAAACCTTTTCTCATGGTGTGTTTGTATTCTCAGCTTGCTTGGCTAGACATACATATCATTTACTTTTGTTTCAGCCTATTGGCTTTGATATTGAGAAAATTTTTACTATTTTTTTGAAAATATTTTATCACAGAAAAAATCAGTAATAAATCTTTTTATATTTTATCATGTTGTCCATTCACCGGTGCGTTGGGAGAGAAAAGGAACAAGCTTACTGAATACTGAACAGGAAATGAAAGGATGTTCAAAAGCAAATAATCAGTTAATGTGAAAAAAAATATTATCCCACTGAAAATCAGAACCTGCTATCAGCCAGTGAAATAATCTGAAGAGAACAGAGATTAATTTTGTGCAGGGGAATTGTGCTTCCTGTGAAGTAAAGACTGATATCAAGTAAATGATTATTTTTTAAATTGCCTGGAGGATTAATTTCAAATACAAGGTGAGTCAAACTCATTCTTGATAGAAAGGACATTTTAAATAAAAATATACGTGTTTAGAATATGATATGTGTTTTTATTCTCTCTAATTTCAGTTTCCATATTTGAAATTTGATGCAAATCTGACTTTTGACATTTTTTTAACCATTTAAAGACTTGCTCTAGAAATAAACTAATGGTCTTGTTTAGGCACACATAATCATCATGTAGAAAGGTGGAAAAATGTGATGAAAGAACAGAATAAAGATTTTGTAATAAAATACATACTTAATTTAGGTATTGTGGTTGGGGGGTGGGGCCATCAGAAGTAAAGGAAATAGAACTTGTGTTCTTCCAAGTCTTGTTTTTTCCTTACCTGAGAATATTTTTTGTTTTATTTTTAATTTCATCCTTTTCACAATTTATTCATTATACATCATGATTGAATCCCCATTCCAATTTTTTAAAGGTGAGTTTATACACTTTTAGACAGTTTTTCTCAACCTTCATAATGATGATGTAAGTTAATATAATTCACGTTGTGGTGACCCTCAAACATAAAGTCATTTTCATTGCTCCTTCATGTCTGTAATTTTGCTGCTGTTATGAATTGTGATGTAGACATATGTTTTGGATGATTATGATTCATAAGTTTTCAGTTTGATTTTTTTTTAACAATTACTGAAGTTAAGTACAGTCTCATATACACAAAATTATCAGATCACGCGTGCTTAATGTTTTTCTTTTACAACTGATGTTTCTCAAAACTATTATTAAATAAAATACATAAATTGCAATTCTAATAAATAAAGTATTTTGGAAGTTGAAGAGCATGGGGTCCTTCTCAGCTGCAAGCAAATGAGGGTTTTCTTGAAAGTGTCACATTATGGTGACAGCAATAGAAGTTTACACAGGAGAAGAGAACACATCTGCTTGAGCAAGTCTTAGAATGGCTCCAGGGCCTGAAATTTTCTAGGGCAATCTTTTAAACTTGAACTCACTATATAGTACCAATATTATCTCCTAGAGGAAGCACTTGACTCTCCTAATGACTTCTAACAGGAAATCAGCCTTTAATGATTATACCATCTCAATGAAAATCCAATTTCCAACAGACATATTGATCTTTGGAAGATAAAATCACCACAACACTAGAAAAATATATTACAGTAGTATTAGAAAGAATATAAATCTAAATTCTCTTCCAAAAATGATATATTGTCCTTACTAACAGAATTCACAGAAAGGATCTGTTAAATAAGAATACTTTCTTCTGTATAAATATGAATGATCCAAAATATCATTATGCAATAGCTGTATTTCCTAAAGCATTTATTTATGCCTATGATTGTTACTGTCTATCTCTCATATCTATCTGTCATCTATTTATTGATCTAGTGTTCTGTGACATTTCTTGGGAGCCAGGCTCTACTCCTCCAAAATGTAAATCAACATCAAACCAGATCAATTTTCATTTCTCTCTTTCTCTCTCCCCTCTCTCTCCTTTCTTTCTCTCTCTCTCTCTGACACACACACACACACGCACACACACACACACACACATGCACACACATACACCACATACTCACACAAACAATAATACAGGAGTAAAAAGTTCATATGCTGATTACCCATGTTCATTGTGCTTCAGAAACTCTCTGGTTCACTGGGCCTTTTACATGTCTTCTATGCGCTGGTTCTTTAAATGGGATTGGCTAGATTGACTACTCAATTCCAGTTCCACCATGGATTTGGCATTGTAAAGACTAGATAGATAATTTTATTATTGGTCAACTACACTTTCTTTTTAAAAGATAATTTATTTAACTTATTCAAACATAATTGTATCATCTTGTTCTCACTTTATTTCCTTTAATTGCACGTGTCCTCTCTGCCGCATCTCAAATTGATGACTATTTTTGTGAAAAATACTTATACACACACATGAACAAATAAATATATGAAATGCAACCTGCTGAGACTATTAAGTGTTGCCTGGATGTATGTTTTCAGACATGACTCTTTGATTTTAGGTCACAAGTTAAGGGGCTCATCCCTGGAAAAGACTAATTTGCTACCAACAGCAGTCATTAATTGACTATAATTCTTCGTGTTGGGGTGGGTCCAATGAGATTTTTCCCATCCATGTTTACATTCCAATTAATATTTTCATTGTCTGGGTCTTATTTAGCCAACCATAATATTAACATTTCATTGGTGTACCATCCCTGTCATATCTAGAAGATACAATATTACAGCAGAGGTCTTGGTCCTCTGGCTCTTAGAGTCTTTTTGTATACTCTTCTATGATGTTCACTGAGCCTTCTGTGTAGAGTTTGAGCTGTATATCTATCTTTTTGTGACAAAAAAAAATCCTATGATCATCTGTTTCTGCTTTTGTCATGGTTAGCTTTCAGTAATGCCTCAGATCTGCCTCTACAAAACCTTCTTTTATGACGAATAAGAGCTATACTTGTATAGATCATTGTTTGTATACTTATATGGATCTTTCAGCCATTATCAGAGAATATTCTTCTTTCGGGAGACTGGAAATGATGTAGAGACCCACAAAGGAACAGAGAATGAGAAACTTTAGAGTACTCAGACTTATATGGGATGTTTTTATAAAATCCCTCTTCTAAGGGCTCAGGTAGCTATGCAGATGAGGTGGCAGAGAAATTGAAAGATCCAAAGTTGATAGATGATTTTAAGGTTGACTTCCAGACACAATAAACATGATGTCCACATAATCTAACACTGACTGCGGTAGCAAGCACAAAGTCAAGAAAGACTGGGTCCCAGCACTGAGTGGAGGAAGTAGATACAAGCTCCGACTCTGACCAATAAACCATCTTCAATTTATATTCAATTACAAATAAAAGAGTGATTTTCTCCAATGGAATTTCCCGAGTATATCGAGCAAACTCTGGCCAACACAAATGGAGCTCAAAGTTCTTCCTTGTAAACATTCTGACCCATGTTGCTTGGTTTGGCACTTTTTTGTCTCATTTGTCATTAGTTTTTATATCTTGTTTATCATTTTGTCTTCTTGTAGGTTGTGTTTAAATTTTTCCTTTTTGCTTGCTTGTTTTGTAATTTGAAAGAAAGGGCATGAAGCTGGAATGTTAGGGAGGAGCTTGGGGAGGGGAAAGGTACTATCTGAATATAGTGTATGGAAAACACTTTTAAAAACATATTGCATAAAAGAAAAAATAGATACACTTATGTTTGCTTATAAGGGTAGGTTTTTAGAAGACAGGAATAATACTTGTTTAATAAAGTAACAGAAGACATTTATCTTCTAAATTTGATGACTTGACTGTCCATAGATAGTTGATTATGCTTACAGAAACAGGTATGTTGTTGGTTTTTGTTTGTTTGTTTGTTTTTGGTTCTGTCTTTTGTTTTCAAACTGTTGATTGGGCCTTAATTAAAACTGCATCTGATTACTGCCATGAAGAAATAAGTGCCACCATGTCATTACATCTTTAGGTGCATCTTTCCACACTGGAAATTAATCTGCTTTTTAACCATCACAGCAGGGTAGGATTTTTGATTGCTTTCCTCCATTGGCATCTAGCATATCACATTCTAACAGGAAAGCTAATCCTTGTGGAGGAGACTTGTGTGTCAAATTCAGGCAGATTCCTCCAGGTCCTGTTTTTGAAGTGTGTGCTGTCTTCAGAAGAAAAGAGTTGCCTTCTGCCTTTTGGAGGCAACCAAAGGGAATAACATTGAAATGTATTGTTTTGGAAGTTTCTTAGCCTCCTCTGGCAAACAAAGGAGGTTAATAAATTCATTTAAACTATGTAACTATATGACTATGTAACTATATACAAAATTTTATATGTATTACGGTTAATTTTAGATAAGAATATGATAGTACAAATCCTTATGGATTTTTCAAACTTCCTTAGTTCTACTTATCCTACATTTTTTTTTCTTTCCTTTTGTAATGTCCTCCTATATCCTTGTCAATAAAAGACAACACCACATTTTGCTTTTCATAGCATCTGTTTTCTATTTGCCTCACTGGAACTCTGCCTACTACCATGTCCCATTTTTAATTTTCTAGTCTTTGATTACTTCTGATGATATGCTATCATCTGAAGAGTTGACAGTAAAAATCATAAATACAGCAAAGGGTGTAGTAGCTTTCTTTCTATGTCTATATTATTTTAATATAATAATAACTATTATTATTCATTTTATTTTTTGATTGAAACAAGGTTTCCCTGTGTAGTCCTGGCTGTCTGGGACTTGCTTTGTAGAGCAGGCTGGGCTTGAACTCACAGAAATTGTCATCCATCATGTAAACAAACTGAAAGTTAAAATAAAACAAAATAAACAAAAATAATTGATAAGGGAAGAGGCTTACTAGTCATTCAAACGGGCAAACAGGATAAAAATAAGAAGCAGGACAAGACAGGGAACAGGAAAGGAGCCTTCCACAAGGGACCTCTAAAAGACTGTACCCCACAGGATCTCTAAGCAGATGCTGAGACACAGAGCCAAACTTTGAGCAGAGTGCAGGGAATGTTATGGAAGAATGTGGAGATAGAAAGACATGGAGGGGATGGGAGCTCCAAAGGAGACCAACAGAGCCAAAAAAAAAAAAAAAAAAACCTGGACTCAGGGGGTTCTGCAGAGACTGGTTGTGAATCAACCAAGGACTATGCATGGAGAGTACCTAGACCTCCTGCTCATATGTAGCCTAAGGGCAGCTCAGTCTCCATGTGGGTTCCTTAGTAAGGAGACCAGGTGTTATTTTTTTTTTTTTGGTTTATATAAATAAGTTTATTAGATTTTTTTTGCCATTCCTATTCCATAGATCTTTTTTTTAATTTTTTTTATCACTTACATTTTATTAATTCTGTATCCCAGCCGTGTCCCGATCCCTCATTCCCTCCCAGTCCCTCCCTCCCTCCCTCATCTCCACCATGCCCCTTTCCAAGTCAAGTTTATTAGATTTTATATTAGTCATACTAGTTAGCATAAATATTTGCTGTAAGAACTTTCATGTATTAATTTTTTATGATAAATTTTATTTTTTATATTAATCACAGGTTATTTACTTTGTATCCCAGCCATAGCCCCATCCCTCATTCCCTCCCATCCCACCATCCCTCCCTCATCTCCTCCTTGCTCCTTTCCAAGTCCACTGATAGGGGAGGACTTCCTCCCCTCCCATCTGACCCTACCTCATCAGGTCTCTTCAGAACTGGCAGCAATGTCCTCCTCTGTGGCCTAGCAAGGCTTCTCTTCCCTCGGAGGTTTGGGGGGTGAAGAGCTTGCCATTGAGTTCATGTCAGAAATAGTCCCTGTTCCCCTTACTAGAAAACCCACTTGGATACTGAGCTACCATGGGATATACCCGGGCAGGGGTTCTAGGTTATATCCATACATAGTCCTTGGTTGGAGAAACAGTCTCATGAAAGACCCTTGTGGCCTGATATATTTGTTCCTTGTGGAGCTCCTGTCCTCTCCAGGTCTTAATAACTCCCCTATCTTTCATTTGATTCCCTGCACTCTGCCAAAGGTTTGGTTATGAGTCTTAATATCTGCTTTTATATACTGCTAGGTGGAGTCTTTCAGAGGCTCTCTGTGGTAGGCTCCTGTCCTGTTACTTGTTTTTTCCTACATCCAATGTCCATCTCATTTATCTTTCTAAGTGAGGATTGATCATCTTACCTTGGGTCTGTTTTCTTGTTTATCTTCTTTAGGTATATAGATTTCAGTATGTTTATCCTATCTTATAGGTCTATATAAGTAAATATATACCATGTTTGTCTTTCTGCTTTTGGGATACCTCTCAGGATGATCATTTCTAGGTCCCACCATTTGCCTGCAGATTTCATGATTTCTTTGTTTTTAATGCTGAGTAATATTCCATTGTGTAAAAGTACCACAGTTTCTGGAGGGGTTATCTTTTATATGGACCCAGTGGCTGTCTCATTGATCACCTCTTCCTGGCAAGGTGCCAATACTAGGCCACAGAGCAAAAGGATTCAGACAGTCCTGAAACCTGATAGATTAGGGTCAGTATTAGGAGAGAAGAACCTCCCTTATCAGTGGACTAGGGGAATTACATGGGTGTACAAGAGGAAAGGAGAATGGGACTGGGATGAGATGAGGGATGGGGCTACAACCTGGATACAAAGTGAATAATAATAATACATAAAAAATTTTTAAAAAGACACATGAGCCTCTAATCTTGCATATATACCACAGGCAAACCAAGGAGACCAACACCAAAAGGCCTGCTAACACTCCCATGCCCGCTCATTCCTTCAGATGATTCATGGCTGCAGCAAGATTAGAGTCTCACAACAGTGTGATGCAGCCATGATCATTCAGGCCTTGAAGCAGGACATTCTCCCCAAGCATGGTTGGATACCATAAAAAGCTAAAATGATACGCTCAGGATGCGAGGCTAAGCACTGCACTCAGGGTCAGCCGCTTTGGACCCAGAGAAGAGCATGTCTGATTGCATGCGGGTTGATGCCCCAGGTCCCGCCTCTGAGAAAAAGGTATCGGACGGTCTGATGCTCTTTGGGTGGATGACACCTAAATGAACATCTGTACAAAGTCCCAATTTATTTCTAATATCAGAGATCAGACCTCTACTCTTGCCTGATGCGTCTAAAACAAAAAGGGGGAACTGTAGAGAGCTGCGGAATGCTATGCCTTAAAGATGGAGCTGGTTTCCGCCTTCCACCTTCCCGATGGTGAGTGCTCTCTGTCACGAACAACTCCACATTTGGCTAAGGCTGAGGATCTGGCTTGCTTCCATGTATGTGGACCTATCTGCATTGCCCCCGTGGCACGCCTGGGTTGGCTACCCAGAGGCTATTTAAGCTGTGGGCTGGCTTTCCCCGGGGTCCGAGGATTGTACAATGTTCCTGAATAAACTGCATTGAAAAAAAAAAAAAAGACACATGAGCTTCTCCTTAGCTGCAGAAAAAGCATTTGATAAATTCCAACAACTGTTCATGTTTAAAGTCCTGGAGAGATCTGGGATACAGGGAACATGCCTAAATATTATAAAGGCAATATTCAGCAAGCTTATAGCCAATATAAAACTAAACAGAGAGAAACTTAAATCAAGGCAAAGCAAGGCTGCCCACTCTCTCCATATCTCTTCAACATAGTACTTGAAGTCCTAGTTAGAGCAGTAAGATAAGTAAAGGAGATCAAGGGGTTACAAATCAGAAAGAAGAAGTCAAAGTATCGTTATTTGAAGGTGACATAATACTATACATGAGTGACCCCAAACATTCTACCAGAGATCTCCTATAGATGATAAACACCTTCAGCAAAGTGGCTGGATACAAAATTAACTCAAATAAATCAGTAGCTCTCTTGTATACTTAATATAATATTCTCTAGTTCTTTCCATTAACCTGTCACTTTCCTGATTTCATATATTTTTTTCCTTTAGAGATGAATGGTATTCTATTATTTATTTTTGTCACATTTTTATTCTCCATTCATAATTTGAAGGAAATTGAAAATGTTTCCTTTTATTTGTCTGTTTCAATTATCTCAGAGGCTTACTGATAGCATAGCTTACTGCTAAGCTTACTCTGTCTGCTATCCTAGGCCTCGTCCTGGAACCTTCTACCCTCTGTGCAATCTAACGTTGGCCTACAATGTTTTCAGCATCTTACCCTTTATTGTTTTTACTGACATCTGAGCTGGCTGGTTCAACTCAGCAACTCTGGCTCAAACTCTTCTGTCAGGTGACTTATTCAATCTGGCTTTTTTTCTCAGCATCTGAATTGTTCTGCTTGGCCCCAGACTAACTCCAGCAATCTCTTCTAATCTTCTAGCTCCTTCTCATTCTCCAGCTCATTCGTTCTTTGCCTGAGTCCTCTCTCTGCAACTATCTCTCTATTATTGTCCTGGTAAAACTGCCTCCTCTTTCTCTGTAATGCCTCTTAAGTAGCTTACCTTTCCTCTCTCTTCTCAAGAGAGTTGGGTGTAACCAACCCTGTCAAATATTCCTTGATTAGTCAACTTTTTACCACTCAATTAGACATCACTTTCAAACATGGGTGCTTCCTTTGATAAATGAAATTTACCTCTATTGCTTGGAATTAAAGGAGTGTACCACCACACTTTGACCTAAGCTTTTCTTTATCTGAAAGTTGCTCTATACCAGGATGGCCTTAAACTAAGATCTGCTTGCCCCTGTCTGTTGATTTAAAGACCTATTTGTATTTCAGAGAGATCACACAGACATAGAAGATCTTTGGATAAGATCTTTTGCCAGCCCAGCCAGATCACATAGAGTTAGAAGGCCATTTGGTATGATCTCTTGCCATAACAGCCATGTTCTGAATTAAAATTTCTTTACGGTTTTCATTTATTTTTTTTCATATTCACAGATTTATACATACCATTCAGTTCATGAGAAGTGATTCCCAAATAAACCTGTGTGCAATCATCTGGACTTTGTGGGTGGAGAACTCAGGGAAGCTAACGTTTTCTACTGTTCAATATTTAGGTAACAAAAGAGAATATTTTCTTGTATTGTAATTGTTTTATCAATATTCCAATGCCAATTTAGAAACAGATGATATGTGGGTAGCCAGGAATTGCATGGCTGTTTCATTATCAATTGATATATTTCCTCATGAGTCTAGGGAGAGACTCACAAAATTCACAGTGTATAGAAAGAGTAAAGCGTTGATAAGTGAAATGAGACTTGGTGTGGCTGCCTTCAAGTTGTACAGAACATGTCATGGTTTCATCTTTTGTTATGCATAACTCATGCTGCAGTAGGGATTTTGGATTCTGTCTGCACCTTTTGAGTCACAAATGCTCCTCTAACTAATCACTTACTAAGCTATTGTACCTAATCCTGCTAGCATAACTGGTTTATCACATTCTAACTTATGTACTTACTGTGTAATTTGTCAACTGAAAACAAAATTAGGCACCAAGATAAAAGATTGATAACAATCACTTCATTGGCTAAGACATTAAAGATTTTTGATCAAAAGCTTCCTGCTTGAGGTTTCTTTTTTCTTTTTTCCTGCATGAGAAACGTACAGTTTATTCAGAAATGTCAAATTCTGTATGATCAGAAAAGGGACACTGTATATAAAGAACATTAAAAACTATAAATTATAACTAAATAACTTTTGCAATTCTGAGATGCAAACATACTGAAAATTGATATGAAACATTATTGTAATTTCTACTTTAGGAGAGTCATTCCTGGTAGAAATGGTTCATCCTGAGTAACAGGGTTCACTCATAAAAACTCACCCTATGTCTCCACAAGTATTTACAAAGTATTTACTGAGGTCTTTGTGAAAACTCTCATTCTTTCTTGTTGATATGACAGTATTTCCTTCTTGTCAATGTGAAACAGTCCAGTGTTGTTCATTGGCCCTCTATCCTGCATTCTCTCTCTTTTTTTTTGAAAATTTAATTTTATTAACTCTGTATCCCAGCTGTATCTTGCTCTCTCATTCCCTCCCAATCCCACCCTCCCTCCCTCATCTCCTCCCTGCCCCTTTCCAAGTCCACAAATTGGACAGGACCTCCTCCCCTTTCATCTGACCCTGTTTTATCAGGTATCATCAGGACTGGCTGCAAAGTCCTCCTCTGTGGCCTAGCAGAACTGCTTCTCCCTTGGGGGGTGGGGTCAAAGAGCCTACCATTGAGTTCCTGTCAGAAAAAGTCCCTGTTGCCCCTTACTATGGGAAACCAATTGGTTACTGAGCTACCACAGGCTACATCCAAGCAGAGGTTCTAGGTTATATCCATACATGGTCCTTGGTGGAGTGTCAGTCTCAGAAAAGACCCCTGTGCCCATATATATTTGGTCCTGGTGGAGCTTCTATCCTTTCCATGGCATACTAACTCCCCATTCATTCATATGATTCCCTGAACTCTGCCGAAGTTTTGGTTATGAGTCTTAGTATCTGCTTTGATACACTGCTAGGTAGGGTCTTTCAGAGGCCCTCTGCAGTAGGCCCCTGTCCTATGTCCAATGCACATCCCATTTGTCTTTTAAGTGAGTATTGATCATCTTACCCCGTATCAGCTTTCTTGTTTATCTTCTTATGTGAATAGATTTCATTATGTTTATCATATCTTGTAGGTCTATATAAGTGAGTATATACCATGTTTGTTTGTCTCCTTCTGAGATACTTCACTCAGAATGATCTTTTCTAGATCCCACCATTTGCCCGCAAATTTCATGATTTCCTCATTTTTTATTGCTGAGTAGTATTCCATTGTGTAAAAATACCACATTTTCTGTATCATTCCTCCGATGATGGACATCTGGGTTGTTTCCAGGTTCTGGCTATTATGAATAAAGCTGATACAAACATGGTTGAGCAAATGTCCTTGTTGTGTACTTGAGCAAATTTTGGGTATATAGCTAGCTGAGGTATAGCGGAGTCTTGAGGAAGCACTATTTCTAATTGTCTGAGAAAGCACCAGATTGACTTCCAAAGTAGTTGTACAAGTTTACATTCCCTTTTCTCCACAACCTCTCCAGTATGTGTTGTCATTTTAGTTTTTTATTTTAGCTATTTTGATGGGTGTAAAGTGAAATCTCAGGGTCATTTTGAGTTGCATCTCACTGATGGCTAAGGATGTTGAGCATCTCTTTAAGTGTTTCTCTGCCATTCTATATTCCTCTACAGAGAATTCTTTGTTTAGCTCCATACCCCATTTTTTAATTTGATTACTTGATTTATGCAAACCAGCCCTACAGAAGATACTAAAAGGAAAACTCCAATCCAATGAAAACAACTTCACCCAAGAAAACATAGCATATAGATAATATCCCAACAAAAATTAAAAGAAAACAAGCAATGAAACACAGTAAGACCTCCGACTCCAATATAAAAAGAACTAACATTCATTGGTCACTATTATCTATTGACATCAATTGACTCAACTCTCCAATAAAAAGACACAGACTAACAGAATGGGTGTGGAAACAGGATCTAACATTCTGCTGTATCCAAGAAACGCACCTCTGAGTAAAGGGCTGGAGAAATGTCTTTCAAGCAAACAGACCCAGAAAACAAGTTGTGGTAGCTATCCTAATATCCAATAAAATAGACTTTCAACCAAAATTAATAAAAAAAAAAATGAGGAGGGACACTACATTCTCATCAAAGAAAAAATTCACCAAGAGGACATCACAATTCTGAACATCTATGCCCCAAATACAAGAGCGCCAACATTCATAAACAAAACATTACTAAAACTTAAATCACACATTGATCCCAACACTTTAATAGTGGGAGACTTCAACACCCCACTTTCAGGAAGGGACAGATCATCTAGACAGAAACCTAATAAGGAAATAAAGACACTTACAGAAGTCCTAAATCAAATGGACCTAATATATGTCTACAGAACTTTCCACCAAAACTCAAAAGAGATTTCTTATAATGGTGATTGAGTCTTTTTTCACAAGCTCTTAATCGAAAGCCTCAGGAATCTCTACAGTATTATTAGTGTTTAGTTGTTATTGTTGTTGTTGTTTTATTGACATTTCTGAGGAAATTATTTTGCAATTCTAAAACCTTCCACAGTGATTTTCTATTCATATAAAAGTTTATTTTTTTCTAAAATCCCCACTTTGAGACATCAGAATAGATGAGAATGCAAAAAATAGCTCAGCACAAAGAATAGAAAATTTTATTTTTATGTCATATATTTACTGTAATATTGAGAAACTGATTTTAGTTTTTCTTTATAATTTTACTAAGGGAGATTAGATGAAACAAGGTGACACTGCCAACATTCTGCCTATAAATGTGTGAAAGAGTGAACACAGTAACATCTTACATTAGGATGGTGCATCTGTCACAGTTAATGGGCCATTGTTGACATGTTATTATTAACCCAAGGTTACACTGATTTATAATCAAACTGTGATGGTACAAAGTCCTCGATGTTTATGACATGTTTATATATGTATCCATATCTTCAGTAATGAAAATCTGAGCAGATGCACAGGCAGGAAGAGGAGACTACATGTTCTGGAAACCCTTACTAACATTTAGTACTGTGTGATTAAATCCCGGACAGTAGTAAGCAAGAAGCATTGTGAAATATGTTTTCTTTTTAACTTTTATTTTTTATATTAATTACAGTTTATTCACTTTGTATCCCAGCTGTATCCCCTTCCTTCATTCCCTCCCAATCCTACCCTCCCTCCCTCCTCTCCTTCCATGCCCCTCTCCAAGTCTACTGATGTTTTTAAGAGGATCAACACTTATCTCATTTTGCTTTTGTTGTTGGCATAAGAGTCATATTCTTGGTATTATTATTATTATTATTATTTAGAACAAACCCATGTTGTAGAAATTAGAGAATGTAAAGGGTCATGCTTGAGAGTAGTTTACACAACACTACTAAGGTGATTGCAAACATTAGATTTATCACTTTTATGTGACTTCAATGAGGATACAACTTAGAATTTGTAAAGTATTGGTAACCTCTTCAATGTCCCACTTATGATCAGAATAACAAACTGTATGATCTCACTGTGTTGTCATCAGTGTGATCTTAAGTATGCCCATGATCCTGATGAGGTTGTATTGTCCACTAGACACAACACAGAGGCTCTTAGAAGAGAGAACCTCAGTGCAAGAATTAACTGTATCAGATTGGCCTTGGGCATGTTTTTAGGTCATTATGTTGATTGCTAATTGATTTAAAAAATCTAAACCCATTGTGGGTAGTATTAATGCTAGACAGATAAGCCTGAGTAGTATAAGGCAGCTATCTGACAAAAGGAGAGAGAGGATATGAAGTTGGTTGGGTAGAGAGGTGGTGAAGCAGGGGACATAATATGCCAAAAAAGTCATTTCCTTGAAATTTTACATTAAAAAATGAGCAAATCTAGCTGCAAAGGCTAGAGAGATACCCAGGGAAAGCAACAGCACTACTCAGCGATTTCTTCTTTATTTCCAGCTTGGGTAGCCTTCCATGTTCCCTAACATGAACCATGACCGAGATGTATTAAATGCAATAAAGACTTTCCCCCTCTATGTTGATTGTGGTCATCGTGTTTCATTAAACAGGAGAAAAATAACTAGAATATTCATATTCAAATAAACTTAGTATGCTTGCTCACACGAAATTGTAGAATGAATTGTATCAGATTTTTATGTGAGTGCTGTGAGGACTGTGAACTAAATTTCATATGCCAACTACTCTTTTTTAAAATATTTTTTTTATTTATTACAATTTATTCACTTTGTAACCCAGCTGTAGCCCCACCTTCATTCCCTCCCAGTCCCACCTATCCTCCCTTCCCCATCTCCTCCAGTGCCTCTTTCCAGTCCACTGATAGTAGAGGAAATCCTTTCATTCCATCTGACCCTAGGTTATCAGGTCTCATCAGGATGTCTTTCACAGTCTTCCTCTGTGGCCTGGTCAGGTTGATCCCCCCTCAGTGGGAGGTAATCAAAGAGCAAGCCACTGTTGATGGACATCTGGGTTGTTTCCAGGTTCTGGCTATTTTGAATAAAGCTGCTACAAACATGACTGAGCAAATGTCCTTGTTGTGTACTTGAGAGCATCTTTTGAATATATGCCTAGGAGTGGTATATTTGGATCTTGGGGAAGAGCTATTTCTAATTGTCTGAGAAAGCACCAGATTGATTTCCAAAGTGGTAGTACAAGTTCATATTCCCACCAGCAAAGGAGGAGGGTTCTCCTTTCTCTACAACCTCTCCAGCATGTGCTGTCACTTGAACTTTTGATCTTAGCCATTCTGAAGGGTGTAAGGGGAAATCTCAGGGTTGTTTTAATTTGCATGTCTCTGATGGCTAAGGATGTTGAACATCTCTTTAAGTGTTTCTCAGCCATTCTGTATTCCTCTACAGAGAATTCTCTGTTTAGCTCTGTGCCCTGTTTTTTAATTGGATTGCTTGATTTAGTAATTTTTAACTTCTTTAGCTCTTTATATATTCTGGATATCAGCCCTCTGTCAGATACAGGGTTGGTGAAGATGCTTTCCTAGTCTGTAGGCTATCATTTTCTTTTGACCTGGAAACAACCCAGATGTCTGTCAATGAAGGAATGGATACAGAAATTGTGCAACTTTTACACAATGGAATACTACTCAGCAATTAAAAACAAAGAAGTCATGAAATTTGCAGGCAAATGGTGGTATCTAGAAAAGATAATTCTGAGTTAGGTATCCCACAAGGAGAGAGACACATACACTTATAAGTGGGAACTAGATCGTTAAGATAGGATAAACATACTGAAATCTGTGAACACCTATGAAAACACCTATGAAACCTAATTGACTAGGATCAGAAGGAAGGAAAAGAAGACCTCCCCTATCAGGGGACTTGGGGAAGTGCATGCATGCAGAGGGTGGAGGAAGGGAGGGACTGGGATGGGAGGAGGCAGGGAACCACAGGGGGGATACAAAGTGAATAAAATGTAATTAATAAAGAATTAAAAAAAAAAGAAAGAGGACCCTGGGTAAGATGATCAACCCTCACTTAGAAAGTCAAATGGGATGGACATTGGATGTAGGAGAAAACAAGTCACAGGACAGGAGCCTACCTCAGAGGGCCTCTGAAAGTCTCTACTTAACAGTGTATCAATGTAGACACTTAAACTCATAACCAAACCTTCGGCAGAGTGCAGGGAATCATATGAAAGAATGGGGAGTTAGTATGACCTGGAAAAGACAAGAACTCCACAGGGACCAAATATATTAGGGCACAGGGGTCTTTCATGAGACTGTATCTCCAACCAAGGACTATGTATGAATATAACCTAGAACCCCTGCTCAGATGTAGCCCATGGTAGATCAGTATCCAAGTGCATGCCCTAGTAAGAGGAACAGGAACTTTTTCTGACATGAACTCAATGGCAGGCTCTTTGACCTCCCCCTCACACACACACCTGAGGGAGGAGCAGCTCTGCTAGGCCACAGAAGAGGACTTTGCATCTAGGGCTGAAGACACCTGATAAACTAGGGTCAGATGAATGGTGAAGAGGTCCTCCCCTATCATTGGACTTGGAAAGGGATAGGGAGCATGATGAGGGAGGGAAGATGGGAATGGGAGGGAATGAGAGAGCGGGATACAGATGAGATACAAAGTTAATAAACTGTAACTAGTATTAAAAAAATTTAAAAAGCCAAAAAAAAAAAAAAAAAGAGCCAGCCACTGAATTCATGTCAGAGACAGCCCCTGCTTCCTTATTAGAGAGCCCATTTGGAGACTGAACTGCCAAGGTCTACCTCTATGCAGGGGGATCAAGTTATCTCTGTCAGTGGTCTTAAGTGTTGTATGTATGATAACAATACAGTTAAGGAATGTAGGGTAAAACTATATTCAGGAGTATGGTTATAAGAGTGTTTTTGGAAGGTAACAATATTTTGAAAATATTTTAGGCAGAGAAGAATTACTCTTATGTATAAGCCTTGATATTTTCTCACCTTTTCGGAGATATAATTGAATAAAATTATGTGAATAATTAATTTATTCTCTCCCCTCCTTCCTGTGCTGCAATATTTGAGCATTAGTTCTTCAAGCCCAAACTGAATTATACACCAACTGCTTGTATTTTTCTCTAGATTATGGTTATTGCACCACATTTCAATCCTGTCACTTATTTTCTACAGTACATAACTTCATATATATATCAACAAAAACTATAAATTATTTGTTTTCTTATAAGAAATATAATACAACTTTGCATTCTGGTTTTGAAATAAATGTTATTTTGTTATATAAATTTATCTCTACTGATTGGTGTAGCATCAGAATGTATGTAAGTACATATATATATGTATATATGGGTGTATGCATATGTGTATACTGTAAATGTACACAATTATACTCATAAAATGTACATGAACGTATCTTACAGCAAATTTTATTCTTAACTGCAGGCAGCTTCAACATGTATTGACACTAGTTTCACTATTATTCTTTCAATGCTTTAAATTTATACACTGAAAAATACAATATATTTACACTTTATTGTCTTATTTTAATTATTTTTGATAAAAGTGTTATATTCTAATTTTCTTACAAATAAAATCACAACTCCTTTTGTTTTATGAATCCACTTCAATGCGTTTAGAATGGCTTTATTCAGAGTTTATGCTTTCACAATTTAACAAGTTTTTCAAAAATTATTTTTCATTGTTATTTCCAATTCAGGAAGAGGGAAATTTTATTCACTTAACCCACCATGAATAAAATAAAACACTAGAATTTTACCTATAAAACAAATTGCCATTGTGCCATCTTCCATGATTTGTTTAAATTTAATCTAACAATTTTGACAAAATATTTACATATTCAAGAATATCCAATGAATTATATATTTTCTTACTTTTAAAAATGCATAGTATAATTGAGAACTTATCAGTTTTCTAGGGAATATTGTTCTGAACACACAAAAAGCTGGATGAATTTCTGTGGGCATTTAAAGTGCTCCAGCTTTTATCCCACATCAAAATTCTTGCCTTGCATGGCTGATGATTTTGACAGTTGTCTGCACAGCTTTTTGTGTTTCAGTTCTTGCCTCCAGCAAATTCTTTGCTGGCTAAGACATCAGAGATATGGAAGAAAGACGATCATACTCTCAGTTATGCAGTACTTCATCAAGATGGACAATGGTAAGAGAAAGCCTGCGCTTTTTCTTACTAGACCACACAAAGGTGCCAATAATCAGTCTCACTGAAGTCATTAGTTACAAACACCAAAGAACAAAAATGTTATGGGCTTTATTACTCATTTCCTAGGAGTTGTTATTACATTGGTTCTCAAACCCATTGAGAAACTTATATATATTTTTGTACTTATTCCCAATAAAAATGAGAAATCACATTCAGTTTAACAGTCACCATACCCATTACTTTCCAAAGAATTTGTCTTTCCATTCTTACATCATCTATTGTCTTTGATGATAAGATGGTTGACATTTTCTGTGATTGCTCTGCTTGCTTCTAATAATTTACTTTCTTTCAAAGCATGAGAGATGTTGAATATATATATATATATATATATATATATATATATATATATTACCAAGTCAGGAGAATTTCAATCCATCCCTCACCTTCCAACCTATATTGATAAATTATACTTCATGAGAAACTTATCTCTTTTCTATTATAGTGGGTAATCACTCACTGATTCTAAGTATATCTGTAACAATTTAGATCAAATAAAGTAATTGATATGTCCCCAAAAGCAGAAGATAAGATAGGAAAATGATAAATGTCCTAAGCTTTATGGTTTTCCAGTAACGTATAATTAGGATTGACCCAACATAAAATAATTAGATCAGAAAAGATTGTTTTTGATCTATGATGCTCTCAGTCTCACTGCCCAACTCCACCTGAAGACTTTGATTCCTTTCACTGTGCATAGCATTGTTGGAGACATTTATCTCACTCTGCAGAGCTCACTCATAAACTGATCATGTTAATATAACCAGACAGACAGTGATATAATATATAAATCATAGTCATAAATTCCTTAACTGTGCTATCTAAAAGGTATTCCTCCCAGACATTTATATTATAACTAGAAAATAACAAAATTAAGTTTAAAATATAATCAGAAATAGAGTATTTTTGGAACATATTTTGAAATAAGATTCTGATAAATATGCACATTTCTTTAAAGATGACATTTTAAAAATATTCTTCAACAGTTCTATATACTTGTATTTCATTCCTATTTATCTTTTTGAGTGATTTCTAAATTTTGTGTCTACTGTTTGAATAAATATTTAAGAGTGGTTGTATATTTTTAATATGCTACTTTTTCTTTTTACCATAGTCACATTTTTATTTAATTCTAGGTATATTTTACTATTGATATGAGATACACGATTTGTTGAACCCTTCTCAATATTTATGTCTATTAAAGAAAAATATTTTGTTGTTATGAATGCAGGTTTTTTATTTCTTATATTTATGCAGATATGTTTATGAATCCATCACCAAATTGAAGAATTAGAATACTTACTAAAATTATTCACAAGTATGCTATAGTCCTAACTCCAATTTTCAAGAATTTGATTTATTGTTATTCACTCTTGCATATGTATGATTTAGAGTAGGGACTGAAAAACGTTTGTATTGGCAGGTAACCAGGTGACACAACATTATTTAGTAAAGCCCTTACAGAATCACTTTAGAGGGCATTAATTCTTCTCAAATATTAATTGACTATGTACAAATAAATAATTTTTTTAATTTTAGGTTATATTATATTGGTGTATTTATATGTTTGTTTTTTCAAGTAATATTTCTCAAATAAAGTTTTATAGTGGACTTGAGGAGGGGCATGCATGCAGAAAGGGGAGGGAGGGTGGGATTGGGAGGGGAGGAGGGAGGGGCTTATGAGGGGATACAAAATGAATAAAGTGTAATTAATAATAATAAAAAGTGAAAAAAAATAAAAATAATTAAAATATACAACAAAAACAGTTGCTCAACCATGTTCATACCAGCTTTACTTGTAATAGCCAGAATCGGAAAACAATCTAGAAGTCCCTCAATGGAAGAACGGACAAAGATACTGTGGCACATTTACACAATGGAATAGTACTCAGCTAAACAAAGAAATCATGAAAATTTAAGACAAATGGATGGAACTAGAAAAGATCATTCTGAGTGAGGTAAACCAGACCCAGAAAGATGCATGTAGTATATACACACTTAAAAGTGGATTTTAGTCAAATAGTTCATGGTAAGCATATTACTACGTACAGATGCAAAGAAGATAAGTAGTAGGACAGCACAAGTGACAATGCTTAAATCTCACTGGAATGAGAGATAGAACAGACAAAGGTAATGGCTGAAGAGAGGGAACAAGGTAGGAGAGGGGCCACTGAGAGCTAAGGAGGATGGAGATCAGACCTGAGGATAGCACGGGCAAGAGCTCAGAAGGCCTGTGGAGAAAAGAGAAGCTGAGGGTGGAAACATCTCTGTGACTAACTGGAGACCTAAGTCAGGGTAGGCTCTTGAGAGGGATCCAAGCAGAGACTCTTACCAGCAGAGAGCCTAGGGACTGACGAGGACATCTTCTAACTAGTCTAATCTTCCAGTAAAGGGCAAGGAACACCAACCACCCACAAAAGCTTTTACCCAAAATTTACCCTGCCTATGAGATGTGCTGGGATAACTATAGAGCAGATAGAGCAGAGATTGAGGGAATGGCTAACAGATGCCTGCCCCAAACAAAGACCCACCCTATAAGAGAGTGCCAACCCCTAACACAATGAAGGAGACTCTGCTAAGATTGCAGACAGGAGCCTGTGAGCACTGTCCTCTGAGACTCTCTGCTCAGCAGTGCTCCAAAACATAAGCTGAAACTCACAGCCAAATATTGGGTGATGCTTAGGGAGTCTTGGTGAAGAGTAGGATGAAAGAGAAAAGGACCCAGAAGTGACAGGAGTGTCACCAGAAAAACAACAGGGCCAACTATGCAGGGTCCAGAGGCGTTTGCTGAGACTGAAGCATCAACCCAAGACCATACATAAAATGGACCTAGGTCTCCTATAAAAATGTAGCAAATGGGCAGCTTAGGCTCTAAGTGTGAACTCCAGTAAGGGAGGTAGGGTCTGCATGGGACAGGGCCTCACTAGCTAGCCTTTAGATCACCTTCTCCTGGCAGGACTGCCTTGATGAGCCACAGGGGAAGAGGACATGTTCACTCCTGATGCACCTTGATGAGCTGGGATGGTTGGGGGAGTGCCCTTTTCTGAGGGAACTTGGAGGGGGAGTGGGTCTGGGATGGAGAGAGGGAAGGGGCCACAAGTTGTAAAAATAATAAAATAAAACAAATGACAAAAAGTCTTAAATATAATTCCATAATATCTTCCCTTCCATTTCCTCTCCAGCCACTCTGTTCTCCCCCGATTATCTCAAATTCATGGTTTCTTTTCTTTGATTATCATTGTTGCATATGCTAAATACATAGGTGTATAAGTGCATCGTGAGTATAATTAGAGTTGCTTGTTTGTATATCATTTCAAGATTGACCAATTTCTATTGGATAACCTATTAGGAGACACCTCCCTGAAAACTCTATCTATCTATCTATCTATCTATCTATCTATCTATCTATCTATCTATCTATCTATCTACCTATCTACCTATCTATCTATCTGTCTATCTACCTAACTATCTTTCTACCTATCTATTCGTCAACAGTCGTTATTCTTTGCAGTTATTTGGCTAGATGTGGATCCTCTGTAAGACAGTTTCCTTCCACACCAACATGTCTGTTTATACTATGTTTAGGCCTTGTTATGGCAGCCATTTTGTTGAGTCATCATGGATATAGCATTTCTGTCATTTATATGAGTCTCACAATTTCACAATCTTTTCCTAGTTCTCTGGCACTTAAAATATTATCTCCCCCTCTTCAGTGATGTACGCTGCATCTCAGGTGCAAGACTTGTAGTGTAGATGTATCCACCACAGGGTCTGAGAATCCATTCATGTTTTTCTGTGCATTTTGAACAATTGTGCTGCTATATAATAATCTGAGAATGCTGTGAAGAGAATATACTTTAGTACCACACAGTTTTAATAATTACTGATTCATACAGTTTTTAGTTAAGAAATAAAAATATTCCACCACTTAAAATATTATAAATGGCTACTAACAATTACATAATTTATAATTTTCATGCCAATTTATGACAAGCCACTCAGCATTCTGTTCGAAATTTTGTATACTTGTTATTGAAATTTGGTAGACCCCCTTTTTCTCTTTTTTTTCTTTTTTCCCTTTTATTTTATTTTTTATTCACAATTTATTCATTATCTATTCCAATTGAAGTCCTCTCTGTCAATTCCCCCCTGCCCCACTCTCCCTCCCTTCTTCCTTCCATCCCCTTCATCCAGTCCACTAAAACAGGGAGTTCTCCACCATCACCACTAAGTGTCATCAGAACTGCCTGGGTCTTCTTACTCTGTGGTCTGGCAAGACCGCATCATCAGACCTCTTTTTACTTCACTGTGTCAAGTTTCAGAAAAATTAAAATAGGCTACAAACAGGATTGATGTTCACACATATCTTCAAGTTTTTTTCACAAATCCTTTTTAATATAGAAAGATCACCGTTTTGAATTCCAAGATTTTTTTAAATTTTATTTTATTAATTACACTTTATTCACTTTGTATGCCCCCATAAACCCCTCCCTCCTCCACTTCAGGTCCCACCCTCCCTCCCCCTTCTTCACACATGCCCCTCACCAAGTTCACTGACAGGGGAGGTCTTTCTCTCTTTCCTTCTGATCTTAGTCTATCAGATCACATCAGGAGTGGTTGCATTGTCATCTTCTGTGGCCTGGTAAGGCTGTTCCCCCCTCAGGAGGAGGTGATCAAAGAGCAGGCCAATCAGTTTATGTCAGAAGCAGTCCCTCTTCCCATTACTATGTAACCCACTTGGACACTACACTGCCATGGGCTATATCTGTGCAGGGGTTCTAGGTTATGTCCATGCATGGTACTTGGTTGGAGTATAAGTCTCTGGGAAGATCCCTGTGTTCAAAATTTTCTAGTTCTCTTGCTCTCCTTATGGAGTTCCTGTCCTCTCCATATCTTACTATTTCCCTCTTCTTACATAAAATTCCATGCATTTGTGCCCTACAATTGGCTATAAGTCTCAGCGTCTGCTTTGATAGTCTGCAGGGCAGAGCCTTTCAGGAGCCCTCTGTGGCAGGTTCCTAGGTTGTTTCCTGTTTTCTCTTTCTTCTGATGTCCATCTTCTTGCCTTTCAGGATGGGGATTGAGCATTTTAGTCAGGGTCCTCTCTCTTGATTAGTTTCTTTAGATGTACAGATTTTAGTAGGTTTATCATATATTATATGTATATATGAGTGAGTATATACTGTGTGTGTCTTTCTGCTTCTGGGATAGCTCACTCAAGATGATCCTTTCCTGGTTCCACCATTCACCTGCAAATTTCATGATTTCCTTATTTTTATTTATTTATTTATTTATTTTTTTTGTTGCAGGTTGCAGAGAAATACTCCATTGTATAGATGTACCATAATTTCTGCATCCACTCTTCAGTTGAGGGGCATCTGAGCTGTTTCCAGCTTCTGGATATTACAAAAAAAGCTGCTACAAACATGGTTGAGCAAATGTCCTTATTGTGTACTTGAGCCTCTTTTGGATAAATGCCTAGGAGTGGTATGGCTGGATCTTGAAGACTTCAGTATCATTTTTCGTATTTTTCATATGTAAGTAATGTGACCAGTAATTTATATACCTTTTTATCAATGTTATTTTAAAACGCCATGAGGATATTTACAGATGTGAACATGTATATGCACAAGTGTGTTTTGTGAGTGTGTAAGCCACAGGTCAATGTTGCATATCTTTACTAGTCTTCTCTTCATTACTTTTTATGACAGTCTCACTGAAAGTAAAGCTCATGGATTCTCATAATGTAACAAGTTACAGAGAATAGGTGTGTTCATCCCACAGCAGTGTGATTACAATAACACAGCAATGTCAGGGGAATGTGTATTATGTTAATTAAGGCTGAATGTCTCATGCCTTTGTGACAGGTAAATCTCCAAATAAGCCTCAACCCCCGTTTGGTGTTTTTATTTAGACATTTTACTATGGATGAGGAATATGTTCTCTCTCTCTCTCTCTCTCTCTCTCTCTCTCTCTCTCTCTCTCTGTGGTATTTGTGTTTAAAAGTGTATGCATTCATGAGTGCATGAATGTGTACATGCATATGTGCATGTGTGTGGGAGGGGTGTGCCTGCCTGAATTCATCTGTATGTGTGTGTGTGTGTGTGTTTGTGTGTGTGCATGTGTGTGGATGTGGGTGTGATGCAGAGTGAAATATGATAGAAAACAAAGGTAAACTATTTACAAAATCCTTCTGGGATTCTCTGCTGAAAACGTGATTTTACTTTTCAGGCTACAAACATATTTTCTCAATTTTACATCATTCTTTCAGATTTAAACCAGAACTGCTATGATTGATTCATGATTTTATTATCACAGTTACATTTGTGGAGTACAAGTTGATCAGTAACATGACATTATGTTGTGTTTTCTTTTCCATAATAATTATACCTTCATTTCCTAAATGACATCTTGTAAGATGATGAAGAAATGAACACAGTGATCAGTAATAATTTTGTAATCACTTGAAACATTAAAGTGTTTACAAAGTGATAATTTTTCATTATGTTCTCTGTCATTTATGTATCACAACTGATCTTACTTTACATTAAAAATATATACAATATACATTGTAGTAAATTGCTAGGTTTTGCTTCTCTAAACTTCAGATCAGTGAATTGTTATGTCATGTAACTATCCAAATCCCTTGTTCTTAGATTTAAGCCAATTTCTTAAAAAGGAGAGAAGGAAAAGCAATAAGTAGGTATCAATACAGTAGAAGGAAGAAGTGTAAAATAATAGTAAGAATGTATAAAAACATATGAAGTATCATATATACCTGAATGATATATAATAAACATAATTGTGTATATGAATGGACATGTACATTTCAATAATGATTTCCCATGTAGGCTGATGATGCTTGTCAACTGTTAGAAGCTCTCTTTTTGAGCTTTTAGTCAGTGTTCTCCAGGAGACTTTCAAAGGATCATTAGCTAGTACTATTGCCCTCGTTTGCCCCCAAGACTTGTAAGTTAAGTCTCTATTGATAAATACATCATATAAATCAGACTCGGGGCCCAGAAGTCCCTTGAGCCGGATATGACTTGAGACCCTCCTCTAAAAGAATTAGCCTTTCTGGTACCAAAGATACCACATAAGATTCCAAAGGAGGAAAAATATCCAGCAGTCCTACCTGGCTATGCCACCTTTGAACTGTATCAGCAAACTGAGTGGCCAAATAGTGCTAAGAGTTAAGCAGTGGTTTGCATACCCTTAAGGTGATCAACAACTAATCTTATCGAACTTGTGAATACTCAACAAAAGGGTAATCACTTCTGGTATGAGGCATCTAACCAATACCTAGGGGTAATGAAGTCAACGACCTTGGAGGAGAACCATTAACCACCACTTCACTAAATTGGCATAACATCATAACATCGTTACCTTCTAAACATTCCCCCACAGGTAAATGTAGTTCTAAGTCCTCAACAAGGAAACTTCTCTTTTGTCACAGGCATAAACCCTTACAGAAAAGAAAATCAAGAGTACTGGAATCAAGTCTAGTTGACGTATCTCTGACACAACACTTAACGATCATTGAGGAAGAGGATATGGAAAGTCTGTAAGAGTCAGAGAAAAAGAGTTTGTTTTGAGAATATGTCTAGTAGAAATAACCAAAGCTACATCAGTAAAACTCATGCTGAGTTTTGCTTCAGTGTGTCCTGAATAAGGAAAAAAAATATATATATATATATACATACACACACATATATAAATATAAATAAATTATATATATATATATGTTAACTGATTCCCACAGTTATATACAGGTGGGATACAAGTGAATAAACTGTAATCAATTTAAAATATTTTAAATTAAAAAATAAAGAAAATATTAAAATATATATTTAAGTTCCAAAGAATAAATTTTTATTTTGTATAATACATTATACTTCAGGCAATATTTAGATGAGATTTGATCATGTGAAAAAAGTTGCATAATATTATTATTGAGAATTTTTACCTGTTATACCAATTTGGAAATAGGTACAGATGATAGTAAACCATGACATGCAGCAAAATAAAGCTAAGCAAGCAAGAAAACAAAAACAAAAATATTGTTTCTGCACAAGAGCTAGAATATAAATTATTTTAATAGCAGTCACTTTTATTTATCACATAATAGGAAAACACGGATGGTAGTAATGAGAAACAAGATTCTGATTCTTTTTAATTTTATTTTTTTCTTCAGAATTCATTCATTATACAATCCGATTGAATCCCCTTCCCTCAACTCCTCCAGTCCTGCCCTTCATCCCTCTTCAATTAAAGGAGATCAAGGAGATTCAAATCGGAAAGAAAGAAGTCAAAGTACCACTTTTGCAGATGATATGATAGCATATATGAATTGGCCCCAAAAATTCTACCGGGGAAATTCTACAGATGATAAACACCTTCAGCAAAGTGGCTGGATACAAAATTAACTTCAAAAAACAAACAAACAAACAAACAAAAAAAAAAAAAACAAAAAAAAATCAGTAGTCCTCCTATGTACAAAAGACAAATGGGCTGAAAAAGAAATTAGGGAAACAATACAGAACAATAGTAATTGTTGCATATGCGTGGTACAGGCATAGAAACATGGATGAATGGAATTGAATAGAAGACCCAGAAATATCTGATTTTTGACAAAGATGCCAAAACCATAGTATGGAATAAAGGTAGCATCTTCAACAAATGGTGCTGCTCTAACTGGATGTCTACATGTAGAAAAATTCAAATAGGCCTACATCTATCAACCCGAACAAAATTACAGATTCTGATTCTTAGAGAGAAGCTCACTGGAGAACTGCAGCCCACTGCCTCAGTTCCCCCAGTTAAGGTTTGTTGGCGCTTGGCAAGCCCTGGTCTGATGATGTTACCGTTGTTTGTCCCACAGTCAGTCTATTGCAACTCTGATGAATGTTGCAAACTCCAGATTTGATGCTGCTTTCATACCTCTCTGCTGATTCTCTCTATCTGCTCTTTGATATTCATCATTTTACTTTTTCATGCTACGTATTTAATAAACTCATTTATTTAAAACTGAAAGTACTAATGTCATAGATCTTTCTCCAGACCACACAGATCATTATTTATCAACCACTCAGAACAATTTTGAAAAATTAATTCTCACTATTATAAATTGTCATTGTTCAGAATCAAAATAAAAAACCTGACTTTTAATACATAGATGGATACAGTGGAAAATGAGTCTATTAAAACTCTGTTTAAAAATAAATTCTACCATGTTTTACTTCAGTAGAGCATATATAGCTAAGCAGTTCCTGCAATGATAAATTAATGCTTTAATAAATGGTGCAGTGACACGTCAACAAAATTTGTAATGATTTTATTACAAAAGTAGATATTTACATGTGATAAAGTGCAGATTTTATAAAATGAAAATTATCAGAAGGAAGAAAAAGATCAGGACATTTTAAGTTTTCTAATTCCTAAGCTCAAGTAGAAATAAATGTGAGTGGCATTCCAGTGAATAAAGTACCTAACACATTTTATAATATATTTCATTTACAAACATACTTAATACTTAACATAGGATAACTTGAAATAACATATACAGAGATTTAATAATAATTTTGTATTTTTATAATTCTTTACTCTGTTTTATTCTGTATTATTGGCATTGCTGACTTGATAGTTTCTCCAAATAACCCTGATCCCATTCATTTTAAATCAATAAAGCTATGTGTATATGTTTGTGTTTTCAGAGAGAGAACACAATAATAAACATGAAATTGGTAGTAGCTCAATTTTAAATACCACATTGATGATTCAATGATTGTATTAGTTAGAATCAAGAACACATTTTAATATTCTTAATATCATTGCTTTTCTTTATAAATTAGTATTTTTTACATTTGAACTGTAGATAAGAATTTGGAAATAATTTATCTTCAATGCAATATATTATAATTTGGAATAAGTTCTTTTTGGTTGTGCAGTGTTTTTGTAAATTAAGATTTTACATGTCACAAGAGGATCTTCAAAACCTATGCTTTGGGTAAATTTAAATGTACTACTAGGCCGCAGGGGAAGACAATGCAGCCACTCCTGATGAGACCTAAAAGACTAGGATCAGAAGGAAGGAAAAGAAGACCTTCCTTACCAGTGGACTTGGGGAAAGGCATGCACGGAGAAGAGGGAAGAAAGAAGGGATTAGGAAGGGAGGAGGGAAGGAACTACAGGGGAGATACAAAGTAAATAATGTGTAATTAATAAAAAAGAATTAAAATAAAAAATGTTGATAAACAGAAAAAATGTATTAGCGGAAACTTAGAGATCATTATTGAAAACCAATGATTTCAATCAAATAAAAACAAATATTTCCAAGGAAACATACTCCCAAATCCATACTCACAGGATAGGCTGGTTCATCCTAAAATATTTAACTAGTTTATTTATTCACTTATAATGTGAAATTACTAAATACAGTTCAACAAACATTTCATACGATGAACAGATTATGGAATTTGATGAAAAAGTTATGAGATAAAAAATAGATGAGTATAAACAAACAACAAATTAAAAGGTACAGATATTAAACATTAATATCACTTGATTTTTGAAATACTTCTTATATGTCAGAAATTACTCTGAAAATGGTGCATGCTTTAATTCATTTAGTGTCCCAACAGTATCAGTAATTTTTTTCCTGAGAGTTTCATAATTCTAAAATAAAGAAACATAAATTTTCTCTCAAAAAATTTGTAGTTAAATAGTAGTTTAATTTGAACAGCTGACAGAAATATTTATCTCCAGACACATTAAAAACAAATAACAAAATAAAACAACAACAACAAAACAGAGTTGTTAGCTCCAGAGTTAAATATAAAAGCTGACCGAATTGTGAATCTTTAAATGCTGAGACTTATGGGCAAACATTGGGCAGAGTGCAGGGAATCTTATGAAAGAAGTGAGTGAGAAACAGTAAGATCTGGAGAGGACAGGAACTCCACAAGAAGAGCAATAGAACCAAAAAATCTGAGCACAGGGGTCTTTCCTGAGACTGATACTCCAACCAAGGACCATACGTGGAGATAACCTAAGGCCCCTGCACAGATGTAGACCATGGCAGTTCATTATCCAAGTGGGTTCCATTGTAATAGGAACAGGGACTGTCTCTGACATGAACTGATTGGCCTGCTCTTTAATTACCTCCCTCTGAGGGGGAAGCAGCATTACCAGGCCACAGAAGAAGACAATGCAGCCACTCCTGATGAGACCTAATTGACTGGCATCAGAAGGAAGGAAAAGAAGGCCTGCCCTATTAGTGGACTTGGGGAGGGGCATGCATGCAGAGGGTGGAGGAAGGAAGGTATTGGGACAGGAGGAGGGAGGGAACCACAGGAGGGATACAAAGTGAATAAAGTGTAATTAATAAAGAATTACAAAAAATAGTGTGATCTTAAAAACAAAAAGACAACTTTTGCCTAGATCTTTGAGGAGTCTATCATTGATTAAGGAGGGGCACAGGAGACAAGCAATGTGACTACAACTGGGATACAAAGTGAATAAATTGATACAAAATATTAATAATAAAAATTTAGCTACATAAAAAAGGAGGGACAAAGGTACTCTTGATTTTTCTGCAAAGCTGTGAGCTACAGATCGATTCTGGAATAAAGAAGACACATAGAAAACAAATACATGTGTGTGTTAAAAACAGGCTTGTAAAGTGGAAGTGAGGTAATGCAGGTGGGACTAAAATAAAAGGTGGTGAGCTTTAGAGGGAACGTAATGCAGCACATGAATATATGAAAAGATAAAAAGAGTTTTTAATCAATGAAAGAAAATTTAGGCTATTGTGTATCAAATTAATCAGTAGAGTCAATTCAATTAATTAATCCTGTAGGCATGAATTTTAATATTCTTGATGATGAGCCGAGGATTTACTTTGTAAATTAATCTTACTTTTTATTTGTTTTCATATGAGTTTGATTAAATTGAGGTGTGTTTCTCTAAAATATCGTTTCTCTGTAACACCAGTTTATAATAAAAATCTGATGCCTTCTAGTGGTCCAGAAAGGAATATACTTAATCAAATCTGTAGTTCTACCCAGACATAAAACCTAGGAACCAAAAAGAAAAGCATTTCACAGTATGTCTAAAGTTGGAGTGATGGCATGAACCTTGGATATATTCAACAACCCTCTTGTTGGATATAATATCTACTGAAAAAGAAGGAAAGTATGTTGGTACTGGAAACCTAGTCAACTACCCAGCCTAGTAAAGACAAGATCTTATAAGAAAACCTATAAACCACCACTTTACTAAAAAAGCATAATGGGAGTGTAGCCTGCAACCCTCACCAATGAATTTCTGCTGTGAAAACCTGAACACTAATCAAAATGCAGAAATGGCGAGGTCAGTCATGGTGCATACATCTGCAAATTAACATCATCACGTATATCTCAGAGGTCATCACAGAAGAGGGTTTAGAAAGAATGTAAAACCAGAGCAGTGGGGACATGGTTGGGTCAACAACAATAAACATGCCAAAGTGGACAGGGGGAAGACCAGAAGCTTCAGTCTTAGAGAAAGAACCTCCAGAGAGAACAAACCAGTTTGTTAATACTGAATGATCAACCCTGAGAATATATGTACAAGTTACTATAAATTCTGAACTAATGTGACTATATTTAAGAATATATGCATACTCATATATGAAAATATAAATGTAATAAAATAAATTTAAAAAAAGGTTTCCCAGTAATAGGAACAGGGACCATCTCTGACATGAACTCAGTGGCTGGCTTTTTGATCACCTCCACCTGAGGGGGGAGCAGCCTTGCCAGTCGACAGGGGAAAACAATGAATCCAGTCCTGATGAGACCTGATAGACTAGGGTCAGATGGAAGGGGAGGAGGACCTCCTCTATCATTGGACTGAGGGAGGGGTATGGGAGAAGAATAGGGAGGGAGGATGGGATTTGGATGTGATGGGAAAACTGGGATACAAAGTGAATAAACCAATTAATAAAAAATTAAAAAATAAAAGAAAATAAGAGCATTAATTTCAAGGAGAAAGGAGGGGTTTGTGAGAGAAACGTTTGAAGGAAAGAAAAGGAAAGGAAAGGAAAGAAAAGAAAAGAAAAGGAAAGGAAAGGAAAGGAAAGGAAAGGAAAGGAAAGGAAAGGAAAGGAAAGGAAAGAAAAGAAAAGAAAAGAAAAGAAAAGAAAAGAAAAGAAAAGAAAAGAAAAGAAAAGAAAAGAGAAATGATGTAATTAGATTATGGAACAGAATACCTAAGGGTTTCCTCATCCTGATTGAGAAGTGTTGGCAAATTCAACTGAACCTCATAGCAACTAAGGGAACTACTCTCTGGGACACGAAGTCTGGGGAGAAAAAGCTCATTTTATTTTTTTAAAGTAAACCTGCTTTCCTAGAAGAAGTCCCTTGCAGTCATCTGACCTGCCTTCCTGGATTAACTTATTGATGGAAGAGGCAAGGCATGTGCACACCTAACAATAAGCTTCAATCATTATTACACCAGTTCCTCCTGATTTTGAATGTTTTTATGGAGTGTTTCCAGTACACAAGACATCTAAGTTGTGATAGTGGGAGCCTGTTGCTAGAGAAACCACAAACTGGTTACATGACATAGACAAAGAAGCTGTGAATAAATTGGATGCTTCCTTCCTGCTGCATAGCTTCTCTGGTGCTAGAAAGTGCTATGTAAACTTCAGGGAGAGAAAACACAAGTGTGCAAACAGTGAACCAATGATGGCTCTCATAAAATATGTTCATTGGTGGCATCCCCAACATGGGTGTAACTAACAGTGATGGCATTCCCAACATGGGTGTAACTAACAGTGATGGCATTCCCAACACGGGTGTAACTAACAGTGATGGCATCCCCAACACGGGTATAACTAACAGTGATGGCATTCCCAACACGGGTGCAACTAACAGTGATTTTAATTGGAAGTAGGATTTGTTCTATGGCTCTGCACTCATGCCAGGTATCATAAACCTTGCTAGGAGTTCTTGACTGGATGGTAATAATCTCTAGGGAAGAACCTACTACTACTATTATTTTGCTAAGTTTACAGAGCATCACACTGTCATCTAAATATTTATCTCTGTATTTGTATTTGGGTTTCAGAGAAGCCTTTTTTTTTCTTTGTTAACTGAAAGTTAATAAAGAGATTCTCAATTAATTAAAGAGAAGAGTAAGGACTGTGTAGTGCTCAGCTAGAAAAGTTCGTAAGAGCCATGTCAAGGGCTCTTCAGTGAATCAGTATCTTCTGGACTTTACAGGTCCAGTGCACTCTGGAACTCACAGTAATTGTTTTTACCTTTGCACAGCTGTACTTATGCCCAAATGCTTGCTGATGTACTGGTGTTAAGCAACAGCTACTAGATAAGAAAGTGTTACTTTTCTATGGGTATGTCTACCATGATAGGCTGACCATAGTCTAACAGTTTTCCAAAAACCATGTTCCTCTGGGCATCACTCATTGGATTCAGTGGTATTGCGAAGGAACATTTTGGAAAAGATTGCAGGAGGAGTTGGAAGTGGTTATACCACATCTGCACAAAATTTTCAAAGAATAAATGACTTTGAAATAAATTCAACAGTGCTCATGAAATAGGAATAACCTAAACATTGAAGTTATAAGAGAATGCAGTATCTAGGAAAAGATATAAAAATAATTCAGTTTCTCTATTTACTGCATGAAAATGTGTTCTCAATCATATGTGGCTGTATGCACACTTGTTTATTTCCCAAGTGTTTTTCCACAATACCTAACAGTAAATTGATTTTTTCTGTATTACTACAAACTTATGTAAGTTCTTCTTATATGTTCAAATATAAATTAAGCCTGTTGTTTTATATGGAAATAAGAGTATGCTCTGTTGATATTGATTATTTGTCTCCTTGTATATGATAAACACTCTAGAAAAATTTGACTGAATAATGCCCTCTAGTCCCAGTATTCCATAGCAGGACCAGAGGTTCTTCAAGATTGCTTTCTCAGAGACTATACTCTATGGCCTATTTACTTCTCTGGAGCTATGAAAATACTTGAGTGCTTGTTTTTCTGTTTATATTTTTTGTAAAATCTTTCATAAGAATGAATTCTATATATTTAAAACAAGTGTTTTCAAAATAAAAAAGATAAAAATTACTATTGTAAACTATTATGTTCCTAAAACATTGATTTGTTCTTCATTAACCAGAGAATGAAAGGTTCTGTTTCCTAACTCGAGAATGTTGTCTGTCTCATCAATGGCTTTTTGCTGCTGTTGTTTAGTTTCGAAAAGAGTTAATGAATATGTCAATCATTGCAACCCATTGCTCATACCAAAATAAATGAAATTTTAATCCTCTACCACTATGTCTTAGACAGCAGCAACATTACATTATTGAGGCTCTGATCTGAAAGCATCTGTGGAAGATTCTGCTGCTGTTTCCTCTTTTTTTTTTTTTTTTGTCACTTGAGGTTTGTTTTTTTTTTTTTTTTTGTCTTTTTTTTTTTTTTTTTTTATTATACCTCTTCTGTGGCCTAGCAGGGCTGCTCTTCCCTCAGGGGTAGGGGAGGTCAAAGAGTCAGCCATTGAGTTCATGTCAGAAAAAGTGACACTTACTAGGGTACCCACTTGAATACTGAGCTACCATAGGCTGCATCCGAGCAGAGGTTCTAGGTTATATCCATACATGTTCTTTGATTGGAGAAACAGTCTCATAAAAGACCCCTGTGTCCAGATATACTTGCTCCTTGTGGAGCTCTCCAGGTCATATTAACTCCCCCTTCTTTCATATGATTCCCTGCACTCTGCTGAAGGTTTGGTTATAAGTTTCAGTATCTTCTTTGAAACACTGCTAGATAGAGTCTTTCAGAGGCCCTCTGTGGTAGGTTCCTGTTCTATTACTTGTTTTATCCTACATCCAATGTCCATCCCATTTGTCTTTCTAAGTAAGGATTTATCATCTTACTCTGGGTCCTCTTTCTTTTTTTATCTTCTTTAGGTTAAACATTCCATTTTAAATAACTATACCTCCAATTGTTATTTTATGAAAATATAATTGCCATTAAACATTTGCTAATTAAAATAATATTTAACAATTAGTAAACTCCATTATGACAATTAAATATAATCATAAATAATGTCTGCTCATTTTTTATTAAAGAACTCCAGTAATATATTTACAATGTTGGGGCTACTGAGAGTATAAATTTTATAATTTTAATTCTGAAGGTATTTAACATATTAAGAATATGTTTTAGCAAACAAATTAAAAGATATCTCAGTCTCAGGAGTTTACAATTCTATTTTAATATAGTCTCATACTAGTATATTTCATGACAAGGAATAACAAATTTTCATACATATTTTACCATATTCAAAATAAACTTCAAAAATCAATTTTAGACATGAAGGTTGTAACAGACAGAAAATGGAAGGCATTTCAATGTGTGTTAATGGTGATAATCATTCACTCATATCTAAATACTGTTTCTGCAAAGAAGGAAGGAGTACACCAAATATAAGTAATAATGAGATCTGACTTTCAATAAAAGATAACTAACGAATGTAAGTTAAGAGAAGAAAAATAAAGAGAGGAGAAGGAAAAGAGGAGAAAATCAATGGAGAGAAACACCTAACTTCAATTATTCTGTGATAAATAGAAGGAACAAACAAAGGAAGCTTAAGGTTGAAGGTATTTGGGAGAACCAGGAAAAGGTTTTCCTTTTGGTTTGATGTGTATATAAGGCATCAGATCAGAGTTGTGCAATAGGCATTTCAATGTGTGAGGGCAGAATTTATAAAGAAAGAAAAAAAATTCTTCCCTAACATTTGACATTTTTATTCATTTATTGAAGTCATAACACATGAAATGTCAGAAGGAATAATTTTAATGAAAAGTTGAGTTTAATGAGTGAGATGCAGAGTGGTTAACTCTTGCAAAGATCTCAGACTCAGTTTCAGTTCCCATGTAGGAAATCTCTGCCAGCCTCTCAGTCCCAGGAAATCCAATGCTCCCTCTTAGAGAACCATACATACCATGCAGACTTCAAACTTGCAATCAAACAAAAAATTATAAGTACAGACTAAAAATAAATAATTAACATACACTGATGAAATGACTTAGAGGTTAAAGGCTCTCACTGTACCTTTTGGTGATTTGATTTTGGTTCCCTTAATTCATGTAATGTCTGAAGGATAAAAAAAAACATTAACAATGATGTTAATTAACCAATAATTGTTAATATTTTATAACATGCATGTCTAAATAAAAGTATATATAAATATATATTATATACAATGGATCTAAATTGCATATAAAACACTGCATACTATTTTGGCTATATGAAAATACAATAGTGAAGTTTACAAAAAAGGAATTCTATTTGTAACGACGATGCAAACAACAAAAAAGCCCTCTATTTTGAAGTCCTGGGAGTCTGCAGTCAAGCTACATGGAAATGCAACAGAGAAGCATAAGGACCCAATATCAGGCTCAACTGTGGCTATCTCAGTGTGTGTTCATGTGGTAGCATGATCATATACCTGTTTATAAAGACATGAAAAGCATTTTTGTCCCCTAATGTCATGCCACTACAATTTTGATGTGGAGTTCAACATGTACATTTGAAAGAGAAAAGGAAGACATACTCAAAACAAAGTGACAATGTATTTTTAAAAAATGGCAAATATTTGTTTGATTATAGAAAACTATTTTATATAAAATACTGAAAAAACAATGATCTACCTAAAATACAGTTGTGAACAGTCATAAGAGAGTGATCTCATATGAGTTTTTAAAGAATTGGAACCTGACATGTCCTAGGAGGCCAGAGAAATAAAATAAGAACATGGTAGGATGTGGGTACAACTTCTAGAAAGGAGAAAGTATCAACCTCTAGAAAGGATGATAGAAAGAGGGTAATGAGAAATAATGGATTTTTATAATAAAAATAATTATCACCAGCATTGTTATTATTATTATTTACAATTCATTCATTTTGTATTCCAGCTATAGCCACTTCCCACATTCCTTCTGCTCACACCCTTCCTCCCTCTCTCCCCCTATGTACCTCCCCTAGTCCACTGATAGAGGAGGTACTCCTCCCCTACTATCTGACCCTAGCATCTCAGGTCTCATCAGGACTGTCTAAAACATCTTCTTCTGTGGCCTGACAAGGCTGCATTTCCCCCTCCCCCCACACCCAATGGGATGTGATCAGAGAGCCAGCCACTGAGCTCATGTCAGTGACAAACCCTAATCTTCTTACTAAGGGGCCCATTTGGAGACTGAGCTTCCCATGAGCTACATCTGAACAGGGAGTATGGTCCTTGGTTGATTCGTCAGTCTCTGCCAGACCCCCTGAGCCCAGACATTTTGGCTCCTGTCCCCTCCAGGTCTTTCTATCTCTCCTTTCTTCCATAATATTTCCTGCATTCTGGCCAAAGTTTGGTTAATGGGTTTTGACTGGGGAGGGTTGAAGACCGAAAACAAATGGATTAGGGAAGAAATTGTGTTAAGACTTTTAAGTCTATATAAGATATATGTTAATAATGGTTACTTACACATATAATAACTTTGTATATGTGCATTTTTCTTAAATAATAATAACACATGAAGTGTTGGATTTTCTTTCAAGTGCTATGCACTGTCTTAACAATATTACCAATGCCAGGCATAGGAAACCTCGCTGGAATTGGTAAAAAAGAATAGAAGAATCTCCCAACACAGTATTTCTATTACTATTATCCTTGATTGCCTTCTGGAAGTAGAATATAAGACCATATTCACTGTTCCTGATGACACTGCAAGCCTTGGACATAGTATTTAGAGAAATCAAGCTGGAACTGGTGTGGGGAATTCTGCATCCACCTACTTACGAATGAATTGCTACTGACGACAAATAGCTGCTAAAATAGGAAGAATCTGTTTGTTTGTTGTTTGTGAAATCTCACTTGTTTAGCCTTAGGAATATGCTCATATGAACAATACTAAAATGACTATAGGTTTTATATGCATGTGTATATGCATAAATATCAGTAATCATTGAAGAACATATTAAATTTTAGGAAGAAATGGTAGAAAGAGGTAGTTTGCAAAGGAGGAAATACAAATGTCAAAAAATATAAGGAAAAAAATCTGTTAGCATAACGAGATCTAGAGTCACCAAGGAGACAGGTCTCTGTAAGCTTGGGAAAGGGTAATTAGATTAAATTAACTGAATAAGGAATGAAGATTTTTAAAATTTTATTTTTTTACTTTACATCTTGGTCTTAGGCCCATCTCACCTCATCTCCCAGTACCAACTCTCCCTCTCTCTCCCCATCATTCTCCCCAATTCCTCAGGAAAGGGGAGTCCCTGTTTCCATCCACCCAAGGTCATCAAATCATATCAGAAATGAGCATGTCCTCTTCCCCTCCATCCTAGCAAGGTATTCCCTCCAGGGGGAAGTAATTGAAAAGCTGGCAAGATAGTCCATGTCAGAGAGAGCCTCTGCTCCCCTTATTAGGGAACCCACATAATACCTGAGCTGCCCATCAGCTAGAGACTTGAATTCACTGGCAAAGGAGACAACTTTAAATAGAACAACAACAGCTCACGCTCTAAGATCAAAACTTAATAAATGGGACATCTTGAAACTAAAAGTCTTCTGTAAGTCTGAGGACCCTGTCAATAGAACAAAAAAGATAGTCTGCAGATTGAGAAAAGATCTTCACCAATCGCATCTGACAAAGGTTTAATATCACAAATATATAAAGAACTCAAGAAATTAAACACCAACAAACACCAAATTAAAAAAAAAAATGGGCACAGAACTAAACAGAGAATTCTCAACAGAGGAATCTCTAATGGGCAAGAAACACTTAAAGAAAAGCTCAATTTCCTTAGCTATCAGGAAAATGTAAATCAAAATGACTCCAATATTCCATCTTATACTCAACAAAATGGCTGAGATCAATAACGCAAGTGACAGTACATGCAGGAAAGGATGTGGAGAAAGGGGAATATTCCTCTATGGTTGGTAGGAGCATTAGACTTGCACAACTGCTTTGGAAATCAATCTGATGCTTTCTCAGAAAATTGGGAATAGCTCTACCTCAAGACCCAGCTTTATCACTCCTAGGTATATACCCAAAAAGATGCTCCTCTATTCAACAATAACAGTGTTCGTGTATGTTAATAGCAGCTTTATTCATAATAGCCAGAAACAGGAATATACATTTTAACTGTATATAGTCCAGAAACTTGGATTCTTCCTTTAATTTAAAGTAACAAGTTAGCTGGCACCCTTCAATACCTGCATTCTTAGTAGGTATGTGATATAAGTCACCATACAATCCTTAAGATAGCATGGCTTCCATGCGATGTTATATTGTGTTTTGAATTTTTTTCTCAAGTTGTCTTTCTCAGGATAGTTTGTAAACAAGTCACCATAAGATATTTAAGACGGCATGGCTTCAATGCAATTTTATATTGTGTCTTGAATTTTTTTCTCAAGTTGTCTTTCTCAGCATAGTTTATAACAGCATCAAGACAAATAAATTATACAATCATCAAAGGAAAAGAATAAATAAAACTATATTGATATTTAATCTCATCTCAAAAAGGACTCATTAATAAAACATGTCATCAAATGCAGTTGGATAATTTTATTTAAACATGATACTACAATTAAGTCAACAAGGAATATTGATCTAGTTAGGTTGAAATATGCATAAACATATGAATTTTAAAAAATAGATTCATACAATTGCTTTCTTTTCTTTACATGCTTACATTTAATTAATTGAACTGATGTAGGAATTTGTAAATGCATTTCCCTGCAGAGCATTCCTAAGTTTGAGTCATAATAAAATAAAAGTAGGACATATGTATTTATATTTGAAAGGGGCAGGGAAGAGATGAGGGACAGTGGGTGGGATTGGGAGGGAATGAGGGAGCTGGATACAGCTGAGATACAGAGTTAATAAAATGTAACTAATAATAAAAATTAAAAAATATATAATTTTCTCTACTGATATCTCATAGATAAACTGAAAGGAAATAAATACCTTCGTGAGTATTTTACATGTGACTTTAATGCAGAGGTCTTCTCACTATGAAACATCTTATTTTATGTGGTATAGATATATTTATTGCTTTAGCGTAACATTCGTTTCTCAAACTGGAAACTTTAATTCATCTGATCTTTCTGGTATGCCTTGACAGTAGCTCATCTCTCATCAGACATATGGAATGCCAGCTTCTGTCTACTATGATAGAAAATATGAAAGAAGACAACATGCTTAAAGACAGAACTGACAGTCTTCCTGGATATCTAAATGTTAAGTATTCTGTTACAGAATAACTTAAGACACTTTACAAAAGTCATCTCAATCAATGAGGCAGCAAAAAAAATAAAAAGGCATTGTACTACTGATGCTCATTCAAGCCAGCTGAACTAACAAAACTAGTTTTCTACTAGATTATTGAAAACATCCCTTTGTCGTTAGAGGATATATACACTTGATACAATGAAACAAGCAATAACTGCATAAGAAAAATCCAATATTTAGAGAATGAGATTTCTTACCGTTGTATTGCTTAAGCACATTGTATGCTTTGTACATATTATCTGTCGTATCTTCTTATAGCTTTATCAGTGTTCACTTCTGTATTAGTCTTCTAAATAATCCTGTGTCATAAAAGAAACTTTAATCTAATTTTCTATAGTTTTAATATTGAAACATTAATTCTTGCTTACAATATCTTTAAAAATATTCTTTTTATAAAATTTTCTCATCTTTACTATTTCCAAAAAGTAATTCTATGAACCTCAGTATTTTCACATACTAGCTGTTAAATTCTTTATCTGATATTATAATAATCTTTTGGTCAGATGGAAACTTGGAATTCAAGTAATTTCAGTCAGAAATGAGAAAAATCACTAATTTTTGTTCCCTTGAACATTAACCATTGATCTCAATTTGACAATTCTTTTGCTTTTCAAGAATGAATTAATTTTGTTGCCTGTGAAATGACTCTTTGATGATATCTCCTTTTTTGTGTGGCTTTTATTTTAGTGATTCTGTTTGAAACTGTAGGAGTCCTTTCAACCATCAGCGTTTTGACCTTCTTTAATTCTTTGTAATTTTCATATTAATATTAACTTATTGTCCTCCTGGTAGACCTGTTCATGCTTAACAATAATCCTTTATGTGTACTGGTTTCCACTGTACTTAATCAATTCCTTTCACTCTATCCACTCCTCTAACATTTCCATTATTGGATTCCCAAATCTGAATGTAACTTAAATCACATTTGTCCTATTATTCCTCTATTTAATGAGCTACTTATTTCAATTCACTATCTTTCCTAACATTTCTATTTAGTCTTCTCTGTAACTTGAGTGGTTTCTGATGTAATTGGGATTCTCTTTGATCAATTATCTCTACTTTTTCAACATTGCATCATACCACATGATTACATTAGCATATTCAAAATATTCTCCATTCAGAAGATCAATAAAACGATCTTCCCATGATCCATTTTAAGTCCTTTGTAAATAAAAAGGAAAATAATGTGTCCTTTGTGTCAAGAGCTGATTATATTATCTAACTTGTACTGATACAATTTTCTCAGAAAAGATTCAACAGAGGGGGGGAGGAAATGGGATTTCAAGAATTTTTTTCTGCTCACGTCATACTTACAGCAATATCTCATACCAATAATTTACTTTTGATATTGTTAGAGTCAAAAATGCTTTACAAAACAATATTCCTGCAAATTTTGTTTTAATTACCACATTTAATTAATATAATATTTTGATGTTCCCACACTTATTTATCTACATAATTTAAAAATGATTTTTAGAATATTATGCCTTCTGAGTACCTTTCTTCCCCCACTCAATTCTATAAATGCCATATTTTCCTTGTTTTTGTTTGTTTATTAGTTTGTTTGTTAATCTCTAGGAGTAGCTTTTGAGATTTCTTTGAATATTTCCCTTCTGACAAACAATCATAACTTTTGAAATATTATTCAAATAAAGGTGACTATAGTTAAAGAGCACAATACTTTTTTTAATGTGTAAGAGGAGGGCAAGGAATTTAGTTCTCTGCTAGGCTGACTCTCAAGTGAGTACAAAGACATAAATTAATACCTTACTAGTGATGAGAAATAATGGCAGCTCAGTATCCATGTGAGTACCCTAAAGAGGGGAACAGGGGCTGTTTCTGACATGAACTCAATGGTGGGTTCTTTGAACACCCCCCCCCCCGCCCAGGGAGGAGCAGCCCTGCTAGGCCACATAGAAGGACTTTGCAGTCAGGCTTGAGGATACCTAATAAACTAGTATCAGATGAAAGGGGAGGAGGTCCTCCCCTATTAGTTGACTTTGAAAGGGGTAGGGAGGAGATAAGGGGAGGGACAGTGGGATTGGGAGGGAATGAGGGAGCGGGATACAGCAGGGATACAAAGTTAACAAGCTGTAACTAACATTTAAAAAAATAAAAAAATTGGAAAGAAAAAATTCAGTATAAATAATTCATAAATTTCTAAGAAAAATATATTTAACCCAATCAGAAATTATTCAACTTATATACATATGTTAAATATCACAGAACAACTATTTGCAGTATATATAATTGATATTTACAATGTCAATCCTTTGTGCATAAGATAAAATAAAATTAGCTTTAGAGTAAGTAAATAGGGCATGGAATATTCCGAACTCCAGTTGAGAGATGATTAGGACCTTTGTACATAAACAGGATACATAAAAAAGCTGCTCTCTGATTGCTTATGAACCAAATCAAATAAATAATAAAGGAATTAATCATCTATATCTAGTACCAACCTTTGGGGTTTCAATAGTGTGATGGTGGGTTTTAATGCCAATACACTATAAATTAGAATCTCCCGAGTAGAGTGTGTCAACTGAGGAAATGTCCTGATTTTCATAACTGATGTGAGAAGAACTACCTCAAGTGTGGCCAGCACCTTTGTGGAGATGTGCAGATAAAGAGGCAAAAGTAAAGATTTCTAAGTGTTTGTCTTATGTCAGAATCAATTTGCCCTGCTGCCGGTTCTGCTGATTCCTTCAAGGGCCAGCGTTTCTAGACTATCTGATAAGAACTACCACTGCTCCAGGAATCGGCTTTCTGAATCATATTGAAAATTACCTTGCCTACAAAAGGTGCAGAGATAAAGAGGAACAGAAATGGAGAGAATGTTGAACTAATGTTTGGCCTAACCTGAGACCCACCCCACCGCACAGAGTCGGCCCCTGACTCTAATAATGATGCTCTGCTATGCATCCAGACAGGAGGCTAATGTGACTGTCCTCTGGGAGGCTCCAACCATCAGTGGATAGAGACAGATGCTGGGACTTGCAGCCAAGCATTTTGGGAGCTCTGAGGTTCTTGTGTAAGTGTGTGTGGGGGGATGGAAAGAACTGAAGGTAACAGGAACTCCACAAGAAGATCAACAGAGACAACCTACACAGGCCCAGCAGAGACTGAGACCCCAACTAAGGAGCACACACGGTCTGGATCTGGGACAGCTGCACACATGTGGCTAATAGGCAACGTGGTCTTTATTTCGGTTGCCTGGAGTGTGTGTGTGTGTATGTGGGGGGGGGGGGGTCAATTTTAACACGGACTCCATTGCCTGCTTTTATATCACTTCCCCTGACAGGGCTGCCTTGCCTGGCCTCAGCGGATGAGGACATGCTCAGTTCTGATGTGACTTGATGTGCTGAGGGTAGGGGTTGATATGGGGGAAGGGGGAACTCCTCTTTTCTTGGGGGAAAGGGAAAAGAAAAAGGGAAAGAAGGAGGGACTGGGAAGGGAGAAAGGAAGAGGCATCCTTGGGTTGTAACTTAAATAAACCTAAAATAAAAATTAAAAAAAGAAAAATAAAACTGTTGAAACTCCCAACCTCATAGACTAAACAAATGTCAAAATCGCAGCCCATCAAATGTGGGACAATTTTGACTATTTATTACAAGCTGATTGAAAAGCTGTTACAAATATATGCTCATACCCATTCTTGAACTCTAGAAGACTCTCTGACATGATGTGCTTTACCTGTTATCAATTTAATGTTTAATCAAAGGATTACCTACTGACCCTTCTACTTCAAGACCACAACATCTGTACATCATCCTGAAATTTATCATGAGGAAACTGTCCATATTATGATTCACACTACTATTCTCAAACTAATACCTAACTTAACAATCTCAATATAAGAAGACCATGTAGAACTGCTATCTTGCATGTGGCAAGTATCTTTATTTTATTGTATATCTGCAATTATTGATTATGTGCTTATGATTTTCTCACTAAACAGAGGTACCAATAAAACACATATCCTTTCACTAAGGCTCCTACCTCAACACAGGCAATGCAGATTCAAGATGTGAATTTTTAACATAAGAGACTGAGACCATAGCTTTGAAGAAATCCGTCTTTTAAATATGTCTTCTGATTATTTTTCTAATCAACGTATAGTCAGCTTTCCTGTGTTTTCACAGATCTATTTTATTCCTGCTTTTCTGTTATCCAGAAAGTGTGCATGTATATGGAATATGTGTATATTATGAGCAGACTCAGTACATTGGGAGATTGCATGGCTTTGATATCCCTCATCAACATGGAGTATCAAATCTTTACTGTATTTATTTGAAAATGAAAACAGATTAAGGCAGACAAACTGTGTTGTTTTGGCTCTGTATTTTCAACATTTGTTTCTCTTTTTGGCTTACTTTTTTAAATTTTAAAACATTTTTCACATTTTTTGGTTTATTTTTTTATTATTTACTCACTTTATATCCTGATTGTAGCCCCCCTCCATCACTTCTTCTCAGTCCTACCTTCCCTCCTTTGTCCCCTCCATTCCCCTTCCTTAGACCACAAAATGGGGGAATCCTCCTTACCTACCACCTGACCCTAGCCTATCAAGTCTCATCAGGATTGCCTGGATCCTCTTTCTCTGTGGCCTGGCAAGGCTGCTCTGCCAGAAGGGAAGTGATCAAAGAGTAGGTAACAGAATCCATATCAGAAATAACCCCTGCTCCCCTTACTAGGGTGCATGCATGAAGACTGAGCTGCCTATTGGCTACATCTGAATAGGGCTCTAGGTTATCTCTATGAATAGTCCTTCGTTGATACATCAGTCTCTTCAGGCTACTCTGGGCCCAGATTTTTTGGCTTTGCTTGTCTCCTTGTGGAGAGCCTGTCTCCTCTGGGTCCTTCTACTCCTTCCACTCTTCCTTGTGCCCTGCCCAAAGTTTGGCTATGAGTCTCAATATCTACTTTGATCCACTGTTGGGTGCAGTGTTTCTGAGTAGGCTCCAATTCTGTTCCATCTCTTCAGCTGCTACTGGTGTCTATTCTATTTGCCCATCTTCTTTGTTTTTCTTTTTCTTCTTTCTTTTTAACTGATTTATTATTTATTACAATTTATTCACTTTGTATCCCAGTTTTAGCTCCACTCCATCTCCTTCCAGTCCCACCCTCTCTCCCTCTCCCTTCCCCATGACCTTCTCCTTGCCCATTAATAAGGGACATCCTCCTCCCCTACTGCCTGACCCTTGCCTATTAGGTCTCATCAGGACTGGCTGCATCCTCTTTGTATGTGGCCTGACAAGGCCACTGCCCCCTGCCCCCAGGCAGAGATGACAAAGACCTGGCCACTGAGTCTATGTCAGAGACAGCCCCTGTTACCTTTGCTGGGGAACCCAAGTGGAGATTGAGCTGCCTATGTTCTTCATCTGAGCATCTAGGTCATCTAGGTCCTCTCCTTGCATGGACCTTGGTTGGTATATTGGTCTCGGCAGGCCCACAGAAAAAACACATTTGTATGTATTCACTTATAAGCGATATTAGCCATGTAATATAAGATAAACATAGTAAAATCTATAGTCCTAAAGAAGCTAAACAACAAGGAGGACCTGGGAGAAGTTTATTCTCATTCAGAAGGGCAAACAGGATAGATATGAAAAGTGGGAGAAGCCAGGGAACAGGACAGGAGCCTACCACTGAGGGCCTCTGAAAAAAAATCTACCCAGAAGGGTATCAAACAGATACTGAGACACATAGCCAAACTTTGGGCAGAATTCAGGAATCTTATGGAAGAACTGAGAGAGAGAAAGACCTAGAGGGAACAGGAGCTCCACAAGGAGAACTGAAGAACTACTTGCCCTTCTGAATGAGAATTAAGCATCCTCCCTAAAGCCCTCCTTGTTATTTAGGTTCTTTAGTTCTGTGAATTTTAGTATGGTTTTCCTGTATAATACAGCTGATATTATGTGATAACAATACTCCCTTATACGTGAGTCTTTCTGGTTCTTAGTTAATTAACTCAGGATGATCGTTTCTTTTTTTTTATTTTTTATTTTTTATTTATTTATTTATTTTTTATCAGTTACATTTTATTAACTGTATCCCAGCCATGTCCCGCTCCCTCATTCCCTCCCAGTCCCTCCCTCCCTCCCTCATCTCCACCGTGCCCCTTTCCAAGTCCACTGATAGGGGGGACCTCCTCCCCATTCATCTGATCCTGTTTTATCAGGTATCTTCAGGACTGGCTGCAAAGCCCTCCTCTGTGGCCTAACAGGACTGCTCCTCCCTTCGGGGGTAGGGAGACCAAAGAGCCAGTCATTGAGTTCCTGTTAGAAATAGTCCCTGTTCCCCTCACTTTGGGAAACCAATTGGTTACTGAGCTACCACAGGCTACATCTGAGTGGAGGTTCTAGGTTATATCCATACATGGTCCTTGGTTGAATGTCAGTCTCAGAAAAGACCCTGTGCCCAGATATATTTGGTCCTTGTGGAGCTCCTATCCTTTCCCCATCAGACTAACTCCCCTTCTTTCTTATGATTCCCTGTACTCTGCCAAAGGTTTGGTCATGAGTCTTTGCTTTGAAAACACTGCTAGTTAGAGTCTTTCAGATGCGCTCAGTAGACTCCTGTCATACGTTCAATGCACATCCCATCTGTCTTTCTAAATGAGGATTGATCATCTTACCCCATGTCCACTCAATTGATTATCTTTTTTAGGTGTATAGATTTCATTATGTTTATCATATCTTATAGATCTATATAAGTGAGTATATCCCATGTTTGTCTTTCTCCTTCTGGGATATTTCACTCAGAATGATCTTTTCTAGATCCCACCATTTGCCTGCAAATTTCATGATTTCCTCCTTTTTGATTGCTGAGTAGTATTCCATTGTATAAAAATACCACAATTTCTGTACCCATTCCACCGTTGATGGACATCTGGGTTGTTTCCAGGTTCTGGCTATTACAAATAGAGCTGCTATAAACATGATTGAGCAAGTGTCCTTTTTGTGTACTTGAACAAACTTTGGGTATATACCTAGCAGTGGTATAGCTGGGTCTGGAGGAAGCACTATTCCTATTTGTCTTAGAAAGCGCCAGATATCTTTCCAGAGTGGTTGTACCAGTTTACATTCCCACCAGCAGTGGAGGAGGGTTCCCCTTTCTCCACATCCTCTCCAGCATGTGTTATCGCTTGAGTTTTTCATCTTGGCCATTCTGATGGGTGTAAGGTGATATCTCAGGGTCGTTTTGATTTGCATTTCCCTGATGGCTAATGAGGATGAGCATTTCTTTAAGTGTTTTTCTGCCATTCGATATTCCTCTGTCGAGAATTCTCTGTTTAGCTCTGTTCCCCATTTTTTAATTGGATTACTTGGTTTGCTGCTTTTCAGCTTCTTTAGTTCTTTGTATATACTGGATATTAGTCCTCTGTCAGATAAAGGGTTAGTGAAGATTCTTTCCCAATCTGTAGGCAGTCGTTTTGTTTTGATGATGGTATCCTTTGCTTTACAGAAACTTTTCAGTTTCATGAGGTCCCATTTATTGATTGTTGCTCTTAGAGCCTGTGCTGTTGGTGTTCTGTTCAGGAAGTTGTCTCCTGTGCCAATGAGTTCTAGGCTGTTCCCCAATTTTTTTTCTAATTGATTTAGGGTATCTGGTTTTATGTTGAGGTCCTTGATCCACTTTGACTTTAGTTTTGTGCAGGGTGATAAATATGGATCTATTTTCATTTTTCTGCCTGTAGACATCCAGTTGGTCCAGCACCATTTGTTGAAGATGCTGTCTTTTTTCCATTGAATGGAATTGGCTTCTTTGTCGAATATCGAGTATTCATAGGTGTGTGGATTTAGTTTTGGGTCTTCTATGCGGTTCCATTGATCCTCCTTTCTGTTTCTATGCCAATACAATGCAGTTTTTATTACTGTTGCCCTGTAGTACAGCTTGAGATCAGGAATGGAGATACCTCCAGATGATCTGTTGTTGTACAGGATCGTTTTGGAGATTCTGGGTTTTTTGTTTCTCCATATGAAGCTGAGAATCTTTTTTTCAAGGTCTGTAAAGAATTGAGTTGGTACTTTGATGGGAATTGCATTGAATCTGTAGATTGCTTTTGGCAGTATAGTAAAGGCAATATATAGCAAGCCTATAGCTAACATCAAACTCAATGGAGAGAAACTTAAATCAATCCCACTGAAATCAGGGACAAGACAAGGCTGTCCATTGTCCCCATATCTCTTCAACATAGTACTTGAAGTCCTAGCCAGAGCAATAAGACAACTAAAGGAGATCAAGGGGATACAAATCGGAAAGGAAGAGGTCAAAGTGTCACTATTTGCAGATGATATGATAGTATACATGAGCGACCCCAAAAATTCAACCAGAGAACTCCTTCAGCTGATAAACACTTTCAGCAAAGTGGCAGGATACAAAATCAACTCAAAAAAATCAGAAGCCCTCCTGTATACCAAAGACAAAAAGGCTGAGAAAGAAATTAGGGAAACAACACCCTTCACAATAGCCACTAATAACATAAAGTACCTTGGTGTGACTCTAACCAAGCAAGTGAAAGACCTGTTTGAGAAAAACTTCAAGTCTCTGAAGAAAGAAATCGAAGAAGATATCAGAAGATGGAAAGATCTCCCGTGCTCATGGATTGGTAGGATTAACATTGTGAAAATGGCCATACTGCCAGGATGATCATTTCTAGTTCCATCTATTTGCATGAAATTTTCATGATTTCCTTGATTTTTACAGCTGAGTACTATTTTCATCTCTTTCATTTTTAATAAATTATTCTCATTAGTATGAGAACATAATTTCCAGTAAATTGTGTTTTATGCTGCTAATAGAATACTTTACTTATTCAATATCCCTGTCTTTGAACCTTACCCATAACTTTGTCTCACACACTACTCCTTATTCCTATCATTGAATATTTATAGTAACATTAGGATCAAAATTAACATGTCACAGACACATGGACTCTAGGTACAAGTGACTTAACTCTAATATTTATTTGCAAAGTCAGAAACTGTTTTGTTCCCAGAATATCCAAAAGATGCTCGAAAGACATTTTCTTACATCATTTTTTTTGCATTTTTATTATTTGTTATTATTTATTACAATTTATTCATTTTGTATCCTGGCTGTGGCCCCCTATCTAGTCTCCTTCCAATCCCACCCTCCCTCCCTCTTCTCCCATTATTCCCCTTTCCTAGTCCACAGATAAGGTTGGTCCTCTTCCCCTTCTATCTAACCCTAGCCTATCAGGTCTCATCAGGACTACCTGCATCATCTTCCTCTGTGGTCTGGCAAGGCTGCACCCCTTACTTTCAGGGAGAGGTGATCAGAGAGCCTGCCACTGAGTTCATGCCAGAAATAGCCTCTGCTCCCTTTACCAGGAAACCCACTTAGGGACTGAGTCTGTGGGCTACATCTGAGCAAGGGTTTTAGATCCTCTCCATGCATGGTCTTTGTTTGGGTTATCAGTCTATGCTGGCCCTTCCCTTTTTTGGCTCTGTTGGTTCATCTTGTTGAGCTCCTGTCCCCTCCAGGTCTTTCTATCTCCCCCTTCTTCCATAAGATTGCAGGCATTCTACACAAAGTTTGGCTATGAGTATCAGCATTTCCTTTGATATCTCCATCAGTAGAGTCTTTCAGAGGCCCTCTGTGGCTGGCTCCTGTCCTGTTTTCTGTTTTCTCTTGCTTCCTATGTTTGTTGTGCTTGCCCTTCTGAATGAGGATTGAACATCTTCCCTAGGGTATTCTTATAATAAAAATATATCTTTTTTGTTGTTGTTGTTGTTGCTGTCTTGGTAATGTCTGTTAAAACCTGTTATTCTAACAAAACATATGTAACACAATAACTAACCTTAATTTAAAATTCATATATGTACTTATAGTGTCCATATACCCAATACTTTTGCATACTCTAAATTAAATTCTATATTTAATCTGTCATATGGTTAATAATTAATTAACATTAGTGGCCATTTCAAATATTTTTTATTCATAATTCCTCTACAATTGACAAGATGAATTAATTGTTAAAAAAAAAAAAAAAAAAAAAAAAACATGTCAAGCACCATGCATGGAGATAACCTCGAACCCCTGCACAGATGTAGCCCATGGCAGTTCAATGTCCAAGTGGGTTCCATAGTAATGGGAACAGGGACTGCCTTTGACATAATCAAATTGGCATGCTCTTTGATCACCTCCCCCTGAGGGAAAAACAGCATTACCAGGCCACAGAAGAAGACAATGTAGCCAGTCCTGATGTTATCTGATAAACTAAGATCAGAAGGAAGGAGAGGAAGACCTCCCCTATCAGTGGATTTTGGGAGGGGCATGTGTGAAGAAAGGGGAGGGAAGGTGGAATCGGGAGGGGAGGAGGGAAAGGGTTATTGGGGGATACAAAGTGAATAACATTTAATTAATAAAAAAATATAAAAAACAAAACATGCAAAGACTACTCAAAAAAAGTGTCTTTTAGGTTATGTGTAAAAATAAATTGGACTTTTACTCATTTAAGCATTAATTTTTTTTCATTTTAGTCAATAACTTTACTTACATTAGCAGGCAGTATGTGGTATATACTGACACAAGCAAAAAATGTATACATATATACATACATATATATATATAATTTAGAAGACAATAATAGAATCACAGAATGATTTTCTAAAATTAATACTATGTTGACAGTTTAAAAAACTCATACAGCATTTTCTATCACCTTACACCATAATATACCAAAGCAATAAACACATATATTTTACCACACATGAACAAAGAAAGAGAGCACAAATATAAGAACATTATATTTATTGAGGGTAATGTGTTTGGGAAATCAAGGTTATTTTGATGGAGGAGACAGATTCATTGATAAACTCAGGGAGCCATTGCTGTGGCTGTGAGGGCCCTTTGAAAGCTGTGTTAATGCTTCTCTGCACCACGTTAAAGGAAGACACTGAGCAACATCAGGCCTAATATATATATATGTATAATCCATATATGTTTTAATATATATGTTTTAATATATATGTAAAATCCATATATATTAATGGATACATGCCTGCATATGACTCAGTTTTACCTAATTCTCCTTACTTAAAACCATCCTTTCTCAAATGTACTTATAAAAGTCACCTGATTGAATTCCATGTGGCACACAAATGATAAAGATAGTACGAAACAGGAACATTTTACAGTTTTGTGTTCTTGTTTTTGTGTGTCATATTGACATACACTTAACTGAAATGTGTACCACCATCAAGTTATGAATATCTGGATATATTCAAACACAATGTTAGTTATTTAGAAGCACATTCAGTGAATCCCTGAATTCCTATGTCATAAAGCATGATGGTCATTTTAAGAAACAAAAAGGGGGAACTGTAGAGAGCTGCGGAATGCTATGCCTTAAAGATGGAGCTGGTTTCCGCCTTCCACCTTCCCGATGGTGAGTGCTCTCTGTCACGAACAATTCCACATTTGGCTAAGGCTGAGGATCTGGCTTGCTTCCATGTAAGTGGACCTATCTGCATTGCCCACGTAGCACGCCTGGGTTGGCTACCCAGAGGCTATTTAAGCTGTGGGCTGGCTTTCCCCAGGGTCAGATGATTGTTCAAGGTTCCTGAATAAACTGCATTGAGAAAAAAAAAAAAAAAGAAAGGCATGACATTTTTATTTCTTATACAGGTCTTTTGTAGGTAAAGAACAAATGATGCAATCTATTATATTTTTATTATATTATATTTACCTACAGTTAATTAGGGGAAGAGATGAGAATCAGAGTCGAATAATTTGTACATTCTTACCTGAAAATAGAAAAAGCAAACTAAACCCAGTAATAGAATTTTACAGAACAAGAAAATTGGGAGGCATTTATGAACTCTTTCGGCAAAACATTTTAGAATGGAAGATGATGTTCAGAGTGTTAGTACACAAAGTTGAATTTTATTTTTGAAATTAACTATGAAAAATAAACCTAAGGAGAAAATTACTGTTTTTCCTTTGAGAACAGGAATTTTGACAAATGTAATGTTTTGGCTATTGCTATGATATGATGAAGGGGATATTTTGTAAGGTGATAAAGCTATGGTGGCAATGATTTATTATTGTTGAGTATAAACTAGAAGCAAAGATAAAGATAATTGATAATGAGATTATTGCCTTTGCCTTTATGCTGCTAATATTACACATTTTTTGCTTAGTGACTGCTTAATATCTGTTTCAAAATTGAAATTTACTTGTCACAGCATTCTCTAGGAGAGTATTAAAAGGTAAATTTCTATTTTCCAGTCTCAATGTAAGATGTCCTTCTTTCAAATAAACAGCTTGAATTGATTTTTTGACATTTTACATAAAATATATCCAGAGTAATGATAGTGTTCCATAGAATTGACAACTACTGTGAAAGTAGCAGCGCAGACACGGAAACACTGCTATAGCTACCACGTTTCAAATGCTGAAGAGGACAGGCAATGTAAAAAAAAAAATCTGAGTTACTTCAAAGAAGTAGAATAGCATGACTATTGAAAAATACTCACATGAAATGACTACATGATAGCAGTGGGTTTCAGAATAGATGTAGAATATATTACTGTACAAATGCAAATGTTTTGATGTAAGGGCAGGGTTACCTCTATATCTGGGGATAAGATTTGGCCAATCTCTCATAATTGAAATCATTGGCTGATGAGAAGAAAATGATCAATTTTTAACTATATAAAAGAAATGATGCTTTCAGTTTCTTGTAATTACTTCCTAAACAATATAATGTGAAAATTACATAGAATTGATATTGATAGATGTTATATGTATTGCAGAGATAATAAATTTCAAAACATATGTATGACTGTACATATTGTAAATGTAAATATTATGACATTAAATCAACTGAACTAATCCCAAAGAAAAGCATGGAAAGCTTTTCTTCCCCATGAAAAAGCATGTGGAAAGAATTACAAAATATTGTGAATTTCTAATCACTCAAAATGCAAGTTTTAGAGGGACTGGATTATTCATTTCCTGTTTGGTATAACTTTAATTAAAAATTACTCATCATGGAAAAAGAAATGTCAATATTCATGATATAAGAAGAATTTATTAATCAACTCCATGAATAGTTGAATTAAGAAATATATGCAACCACATTGCTTGTAATGCCATTTGAACAGAGACTGTCTCTGAAATGAATTCAGTCGGTGGCTCTTTGACTACCTCCCCCCCACCCACCCCAGGGAGGAGCAGCATAGCCGGCCACAGGGGAGGACATCCTCCCCTATCAGTGGACTTAGAGAGGGGCATGGGAGGAGATGAAGGAGTGAGGGTGGGATTGGGAAGAAATGAGGGAGGGAGCTACAGCTGGTTACAAACTGAATAAAATGTAATTAATGTAAAAAAGAATAAAAACTTAATTTAAAAAAAGGTATGCCATGTGAGCATCAAATTTTCTTTATATAATTTTCAAGTGAATATCAAAATTAATACAGTGAAGTAACATATGGAAAACAGACAAATTATTGTTAAACAGAAATGACTTGTTTTCATAGAAAAGTTTTAAATAGAAAGCGAGAAGAAGCATGAACGACAGATCAGATCTGTCTAATGGGAAAAAAGGATAACCAAGAGGATGGAAATCGATGTGACCATGAAAGGTTTTAAAAACTTAGCTTACTTATGATTTAACCCTTTCAATGAAGCTAAAGCAAACATCGTAATCTAAATGTGGGGTATCTGTTTCTGAATGGTTGAGTGAAGCATACTGGAACTACTGTTTAACTACAGAAGTACAAGAGTAATAAAAATGTTTAAGATTGTCATAAATTGGTTTCCCAGAGCAAGGGGAATAGGGACTATTTCTGACAGGAACTCAATGACTGGCTCTTTGACCTCCCCATCCCACAAGGGAGGAGCAGTCCTGCTAGGCCACAGAGGAGGACTTTGCAGCCAGCCCTGAAGATACCTGATCAAACAGGGTCAGATGGAAGGGGAGGAGTTCCTCCCCAATCAGTGCACTTGGAAAGGGGCAGGGAGGAGATGAGGGAGGGAGGGTGGGATTGAGAGGGAATGAGGGAGCAGGATACAACTGGGATACAGAGTTAATAAAAATGTAACTAATAATAAAAAATTAAATTAAAAATAATAAAAAACAGAAAAATATTTATCTATGCTCTAATTTTAAATGAAATTTCTCCTTAGTCATAATGTGTTACCAGTTCTCTGTCTATGTTACCTCTTTTTCTCCACATGAAGCCTGCTTGTGTTAAAGCCTTGTTGATAATTGTGGTAATTTATGAATTTCAATTTTCAATTTTTTCCTAATTATGTGAAGGTAGTATTACCTTCTTTCTTTCTATGGCAATCTTTGTTTTTCTATGCAATTAACAGATGAGTTCATCATTTCAGATAATAGAAGAGAGGTTTATCCTTCTTTTAGACAAATTCAAATTATTCCATTCCATGTGAAATGATTCTGAAAAGCTCTAATTTGTCAACAATGGCGAGTATAATTAATTTCCACTGAGTTTGATGTTAAATATATTTGGGGTTGTTTTGTATAAATCATTCATTACATACACATTTTTCAATAAATTTAAAACTTAATATGTTTGACTAATTCAAATGGATGGACAAGGCAGAACAAGATAGAATAGAAAAGAAAAAAAAAATGCAGGTACCTCCAGACAATCTGTTATGGTACAGGATTGTTTTAACAATTCTTTTTTGGTGTTGTTGTTGTTTTTGTTTTTACATATGAAATTGAGAATTATTCTTTCAAGTTCTGTAAAGAATTATGTTGGTATTTTTATGGGAATTACATTGAATCTGTAGCTTGCTTTTGGCAGGATGGCCATTTTCAGTATTTTAATCTTACTTATCAATGAGTATGGTAGATCTTTCCATCTTCTGATATGTTCTTAATTTTCAACTCAGAAATTTTAAGTTTTTTCAAACAGGTCTTTCACTTTCACTTTGTTTGGTTAGAGTCATGCCAAGGTACTTTATGTTATTAGTGGCTAGTATGAAGGGTATAGTTTCCATAATAGTTTCTCGGCCCTTTTGCCATTTATATATAAGTGTGTTCTTGAGGGTTTTTTTTTTTGTTTTGTTTTGTTTTGTTTAGTTAATTTTGATTCAAGCCACTTTGCTGAAGGCGTTTATCAGCTGAAGGAGTTCTCTGGTTGAGTTTTTGGGGTCACTCAGATATATACTTTCATATCGTCTGAGAATAGTGACACTTTGACCTCTTCCTTTCTGATTTGTATTCCCTTGATTTCCCTTAGTTGTCCTATTGCTCTAGCTAGCACTTGAGGTACTATGTTAAAAAGATACAGAGAGAGTGGGCAGCCTTGTCTTGTCCCTGATTTCAGTGAAATTCATTTAATTTCTACCCTTTTGCTTTGATGTTGGCTATAAACTTGCTGTATATTGTCTTTATTATGTTTAGGTATGTGCCTTTTGTTCCGGATCTGCCTAAGAATTTCAACTTAAATGGGTGTTGGATTTTGTCAAGTGCTTTTTCTCCTCCCCTGATCTCAAGCTGTACTACATAACAATAGTAATAAAAACTACACAGTACTTGCATAGAAAAAGAATCATAGATCAATGGTATCAAACAGTAGACCACTCACCTTAACAAAACAAAACAAACAAACAAAAAACACACACACACACTTACAGATACTTAACTTTTTACAAATAAACCAAAACCATACAATGGAAATAAACAGCATCTTCAACAAATGATGCTGGTCGAACTGGATGGCTACAGGTAAAAAAAAAAAAAATACAAATAGATCCATAGTTATAACTTTGCACAAAACTAAAGTATACGTGGATCAAAGACCTCAACATAACACCAGACACACTAAATCTGTTAGAAGAAAAAGGGGAGAAGAACTTTGAACTCATTGGAACAGGAGACAACATGAACACAACAACACAAGCACAAGCACTAAGATCACCAATCAATAAATGAGACCTCCTAACTCAGAAAAGCTTCTGTAAAGCAAATGGCACTGACATCAGAACAAAAGACAGCCAACACACTGGGAAAGGATCTTCAACAATCCTATATCTGACAGAGGCATAATATCCAGACTATATAAGGAACTCAAGAAGTTAAAAAAGCAACAAATCTGAACTTGTTTCCTGTTTTCTTCTGCTTCTGATGTCCATCCTCTTTGCCTTTCTGGATGGGGATTAAGTATTTTAGCCAGAGTCCTCCCTCTAGACTAATTTCTTTAGGTGTACAGATTTTAGGAGGTTTATCCTATATTATATGTCTACATGAATGAGCATATACCTTGTGTGTCTTTCTGCTTCTGGGATAGCTCACTCAGGATGATTCTTTCCATTTCCCACCATTTACCTGCAAGTTTCGTGATTTCCCTGTATTTCATTGTTGAGTAGTATTCCATTGTGTAGATGTACTGCAATTTCTGTATCCATTTTTCAGTTGAAAGGCATCTCGGTTGTTTCCACCTTCTGGCTATTACAAAGAAAGTTGCTACAAACATGGTTGAGCAAATGTCCTTATTGTGTACTTGAGCCTCTTTTGGATATATGCTTAGGAGTGGAATAGCTGGATCTTGAGGAAGTGCTATTCCTAGTTGTCTGAGAAAGCGCCAGATTGCTTTCTAGTGGTTGTATAAATTTATATTCCCACCAGCAGTGGAGGAGGGTTCCCCTTTCTCCACAACCTTTCTAGCATAAGGCTGGGCTCTGCAGACTATAAAAGCAGATGTTGAGACTTATGACCAAACTTTGGGCAAAATGCAGGGAATCTTATGAAAGAAGTGGGAAATAGTAAAATCTGGAGAGGACAGGATGTCCACAAGGAGAGCAACAGAACCAAAAAATTTGAACACAGGGGTCTTTCCTGAGACTCATACTCCAACCAAGTAGCATGCATGGAGATAACCTAGAACCCATGCACAGATGTAGCCCATGGCAGTTCAGTGTCCAAGTGGGTTCCATAGTAATGGGAACAGGGACTGCTTCTGACGTGAACCGATTGGCCTGCTCTTTGATCACCTCCCCCTGAGGGAGGAGCAGCCTTACCAGGCCACAGAGGAAGACAATTCAGCCACTCCTGATGACAGACTAGGATCAGAAGGAAGAAAAAGAAACCCTCCCCTATCAGTGGACGTGGGGAGGGGCATTCGTGGAGAAGGGGGAGGAAGGGAGGGATTGGGAGGGGAAGAAGGAGGGAACTAGAGGGGGGATACAAAGTAAATAAAGTGTAATTAAAAATAAAAATAAATAAAAATTAAAAAGCAAGAAATCAAGTTATCCAATTAAAAAAAAAACGGGGTGCAGAGCTAAACAGAGAATTCTCTGGAGAGGAATATAGAGTAGCAGAGAAACACTTAAAGAAATGCTGAATGTCCTTAGTTTTCAGGGAAACACCAATCAAAATGACCCTGAGATTTCACCTTACACCCATCAAAATGGCTAAGAACAAAATCTCTCGTGACAACACATGCTGGAGAGGATGTGGAGAAAGGGGAAACATCCTCTATTGCCGGTAGGAATGTAAACTTGTAAAACCACTTTTGAAATAAATCTGTTTGTTTTTTTTCTCAGAATGTTAGGAATAGTGCTACCTCAAGATCCAGAATACATATATATATATATATATATATATATATATATATATATATACACATATATATATATATATATATGTATGTATGTATATATATCTCCTAGGCATATATCCAAAATATGCTCAAGTATACAAGGAAATGTGCTTAACCATGTTCATAGCAGCTTTATTCATAAAATCCAGAATCTGGAAACAACCCAGATGTTCCTCAGTTGAGAAATGGGTACCAAAATTATGATATATTTACACAATGGAATACTACTCAGCAATTAAAAACAAGGAAACAATGAATTTTACAGTTCAATGGCGGGAACTAGAAAGATCATCCTGAGGTATCCCAAATGGTGAAAGACACACATGTTATATAATCACTTATAAGTGAATATTAGACATATAATACAGGATAAACATACTAAAATCTGTACAGCTAAAGAAGCTAAGCAAGAAAGAGGACCTTGGGTAAGATGATCAATCCTTATCCCAAAAGACAAATGGGATGGACATCAGAAAACAGGGAACAAGACAGGAAGCTACCACAAAGGGGCTTTGAAAGACTTTACCCAGCATTGTGTATAAGCATATGCTGAGGCTCATAGCCAAACTTTGGGCAGAGTGCAGGGAATCTTATGAATGAAGGGGGAGTTTAAAAATGTGGATGGGACAGGAGCTCCACAAGGCCAGCAAGAGAACCAAAAAAAATTTGGCCACAGAGTTCTTTCTGAGACTGATATTCCAACCAAGGACAATGCATGGAGATAACCTTGTACCCCTGCACAGATGTAGCCCATTGCAGCTCAGTCCTAATAAGAACAGGGGCTGTCACTGATATGAACTCAGTGACTGGCTCTTTGATCACCTTACCCTGAGGGGAGAGCAACCTTACTAGGCCACAGAGAAAGACAATCCGGACAGTCTTGATGAGACCTAATAGGCTAGGGTCAGATGGAAGTGGTGGATGACTGCCCCTATCATTGGACTAGGGGTGGGGCATGGGAGAAGAAGGAGGGAGGATGGGATTGGGAGAGGCTGAGGAAGTGTTCTACAGCTGGGATACAAAGTGAATAAATTGTAATTATTTTAAAAATTAATTAAAAATAAAAATGGAAAATAAATGAGAATAAGGCAAAGAAGACAAAGGAGGAAGAACGTGGGAGAAAACGTACAACAGAGAAAAATGAAGGAAAAAAGGGAGGGGAAGTGGAGAAGAGGAGAGAACATGGAGGAAGAGGAAAAGAGGACTATTTATTTTGGTAGAAGGGCAAGAGTTACACTCTTTTTGTTATTCTCTTAACTGCATGTGAGAATGTACCAGGATGTACCAGGAGCTTTCGTCCAGCAAGGAGATGGCGTATTCTGGCTCCACAACTTCAAGACTTCTTTTATCAGGGTTTGTTTATTTCTTGTACCTACTTTCTTTTTCCTCTGCTGAGTGCTTTTCACCAAACTTTATCTTAATGGATGTGATATCTAAAACTGTGTGTCTTTTTATGACTTGATTCAGGCATTTGGAAATGTGTTCCATCTTATATCCATGGCTTACACATACTTTTCTAAATTACAGATCTATCACTCGTGTCTACTAAATTCATATGAAATGTGTTATAATTAATCAAAATAACAAGGCTGTATACTATGTTAAAGATCTTTAAACTGTTCCTATCCTTTGCTTTCAATAATACACTTATATTTTCATTTCAAGGTAAAAGCGAAGAAAAGAAAGTGCTTTCAAAGAAGTTAAAGGTGTAATTTAATAATTTACGTAAAAATACCAACAAATACAGGGTGATCAATTTATCAGCGATGAATGATATATCATCATATCATTGGGTATGAATGTCACCAAAGCAAATAAGTAAAACCTCTTAAGAACACACAGGAATGGATACAGAAATTGTGGTATTTTTACACAATGGAATACTACTCAGCAGTCAAAAATGAGGAAATCATGAAATTTGCAGGCAAATGGTGGGATCTAGAAAAGATCATTGTGAGTGAAGTGTCCCAGAATGAGAAAGACAAACATGGTATATACTCGCTTATATAGACCTACAAGATATGATAAACATAATGAAATCTACACACCTAAAGAAGATAAACAAGAAAGCAGACATGGAGTAAGATGATCAATCCTCACTTAGAAAGACAAATGGGATGTGCATTGGACGTATGACAGGAGTCTACCACAGAAGGCATCTGAAAGACTCTACCTAGCAGCATTTCAAAACAGATACTAAGACTCATAACCAAACCTTCGGCAGAAGGGGAGTTAGTATGACCTGGAAAGGATAGGAGCTCCACAAGGGCCAAATATATATGGGCACAGGGTTTTTTTCTGAAACTGTTTCTCCAACCAAGGACCATGTATGGATATAACATAGAATCTCTGCTCAGATGTAGCCCGTGGTAGCTCAATAACCAATTGGTTTCCCATAGTAAGGGGAACAGGGACTATCTCTGACAGGAACTCAATGGCAGGCTCTTTGACCTCCCACCCCCCAAGGGAGGAGAAGTCCTGCTAGGTCACAGAGGAGGACTTTACAGCCAGTCCTGAAGATACCTGATAAAACATGGTCAGAGGAAAGTGAAGGAGGTCCTCCCCTAATAGTGGACTTGGAAAGGGGCAGGGAGGAGCTGAAGGAGGGAGGGTAGGATTGGGAGGGAATAAAGGAGCGGGATACAGCTGGGATACAGAGTTAATAAAATGTAAATAATAATAATAAAAAGGAAAAAAAAAAGAACACACAGGGAAGCTCTTAAAACCAGGATCATTCTATTCACTAGCAAGTCATCAGATATCTGCCTTTCTTGTGTCTCAAAAGTCAACCTTTTGTATTTCATTGTTGTTTACTTCCTACATAGTGTTTCTACATGTAGATTTCAATTCTTTATTATCCTCATGACTTGAGAACAGACTAGAATGGCTTTAGAACACAATTCACCTGTTCTCTGGTTTGTTTAACTTTCTCCAGACATATGTGTTCCTAATACTGATGCTCATCCATAAGACTTTTTTTCTTTGTGTGTTCTTGTGTCTTTGTCTTATGATTGATAAATTGCTTTGGTGACATGTAGTTTTCTATCTTTACGTGTTTCTACTCATAATGAATGTAGCTGGTTGTTTTTACTGGAATTCTTTTTCTTTCTTTTTAGATTATTTTGTGGGTTGCACATAGTTCTGCATTGGTTGGCACACAGAGGCGTAAATATGAGAGCATGTGTGTGTGTAGGGTTTGGAGGTTGATGGTGTACTAGAGTATTTTTCCTTATTCTTTGACACAGGCTGCCTAAATCAAACCCAGAGTTTCTGCTATGTCTAGTCCCATTGCCACCTTTCTTGTAGGATCTGTTCTCTTTGCCCTTTCAGGCTGCAATAATAATCTTTCCAGAAAATTAACCAGATCTACAAACTTCCCAAAGTCAATCTAGATATGACTTCACATACCTTCATCTGCAATTATTTAGTTATCTTAATCAACCAATAATTCATTAAATTTTCTACAACGGAACTGAAAGTATATCCTAATACCATTCTAAGCTTTTATACTCTCATTGACATTTTTGTAGTGTAGAAAGAGTGTCATTGATTTTTACTGTCATTGTTCATAATATATTTATTATCAATCCTTTCTCTTGGATTTTTTGGATGAAAAATAGCCCATTATTAGTCTTTCCACTTATTATAATTATTGTGAGGATTTCCTTACAATAATTAGCCACATGAGTTGAGTTGAGGTGGGGTAAAGATGAGCAACGAAACTAATAATAATTGTCAGGTAGAGTACAGAGAACACGTTAAAGCATAGTGATTTCATTTGTCATGTTGTAATGGTAAATATAATACTAAACATTTGTCAAAATGAATACAGCACAAAAAATTGAGATAATGGATAGTAATATTTAATGTAACCATATTTTAATAGATTATGGACATGATATGCTGAAAGAGAGACTATGCCAAAATATCCATTTTTACAAATGTCAGATGCAACCTCACTGAAAATGATGGTGATGGGGAGGAGATCAAGATAAAAGTACTTTGGTAATTAAGTAGAATATACAGTGGATGCATGTCAACTGAAAATTTGGATAATGTAACTCAAAAGATAAAGATAAGTATTGCAGGATAGGCTTACAGATATTCACCTATAGTGTGTGGAACTCCAGACACAGGAGTAGGGAAGTCTTGATATTGGAGGAAGAGCAAGACAGAGAGAGGAAGAGAGAGGGGCAGGAAGGAGAATAAGAACTTACATAGCACTGTAGCCATTAGCCCTATTTTTTAGTACGGGTATGCCTCTATGTTTCTTTTATTCAGTGCTGGGATACACGCCTATTCTCACACACAGGAGCTAATACACACAGAAATATAACCCATGGTAGCAGATAAGTATCCAATAGCCCATATTGGTCTAAAGAGTGACTGGAATGAACAGTGATGCTTGGAGAAAATTGGGGTTATAGACGTGATGAAAGGTAATAGTCTAGTTGACTTGATTCCATTTTCTACATCATGAATTGATGGGAAATGTGAGTAGGCTCATCACAAAATATTGAAGAAGTGTTAATTCTGGCTTATGGAAGTTGGAGACACAATCATCAGTCTTCCTATAGAGCCATGTTCAACCATGAAGTAGCTGGTATCTTGTATTTGAGAAACCATACTAATATCACTGACTAATATATTTCCTATTTCAGTTTTCAGGACTAATATTAAGAAGTTGCTTAGAGGTAAAGGCACAGTACAACTCGACAGCCATGTTGCAAATTCCTTTTTCTTAATACTGTAGGACTATAGCTTGTGAAATAAGAAAACATTCCTCTACCTCAGTAGTTTTTATTACATTTTGGAAGAAAATGCCCTTTTACTTCACAATTTTAAAAGCTCATCTGTATCTGATCATCTTGTTTATATTTTTCACCAAAAGACACAAAACCTAATACAGTGCTTAATATTTGCTGCAGTAATTATTCATGAATAAGTCATGTTTTTATACTTTCTCTTGAGTATATTCTAAGTTGATAGGTAATAAATGCATTTTTTATTTTTATTTTTTATTAATTACAATTTATTCACTTTGTATCCCCCTGTACCTCCCTTCCTCCTCCCCTCCCAATCCTACCCTACTTTTTCCCCACCTGTGTCCCTTTCCCAGTCCACTGAAAAGGGAGGTCCTCCTCCCCTTCCCTCTGATCCTAGTCTATCAGGTCTTATCAGGAGTGGCTGCATTGTCTTCTGTGGTCTTGCAAGGCTGCTCTACCCTTGGTGGAGAGGTGATCAAAGAGCAGGCCAATCATTTCATGTCAGAGACAGTCCCTGTCCCTATTACTATGGAGGGCACTTGGATACTGAACTGCCATAAGCTACCTGTGTGCAGGGGTTTCAGGCCATCTTCATGAGTGGTCCCTGGCTGGAGTATCAGTTTCAGAAAAGACCCCTGTGCCTAGACTTTCAGGATCTGTCGCTGTCGTTGTGGAGCTCCTGTTCTCTCCAGGTCTTACTATCTTCCACTTCTTTCATAAGATTCCCTGTACTCTGCCCAAAATTTGGCTATGAGTCTAAACATCTGTCTCAATACCCTGCAGGGTAGAGCCTTTGAGAGCCCCTCTGTGGTGGGTTTCTGTCCTGGTCCCTGTTTTCTCCCTCCTCTGATGTCCATCCTCTTTGCCTTTCTGAATGGGGATTGAGCATCTTAGCCAGAGTCCTTCCTGATTAGCTTCCTTAGATGTACAGAATTGCAATTTTGGTATATACTCACTCATATAGACATATGACGTAGGACAAACCCACCAAAATCTATGCATCTAAAGAAACCAAGCAAGAGAGAGGACCCTAACTAAAATGTTCAATCCCCACCTGAAAGGCAAAGAGGATGGACATCAGAAGAAGAAGAAAATAGGAAACAACCTAGAAACCTACTACAGAGGGCCTCTGAAAGCCAGAAGAAGAAATCAGGAAACAAACTAGGAACATACCACAGAGGGCCTCTGAAAGCCTCTGCCCTGCAGACTATCAAAGCAGATGCTGAGCCTGATGGGCAAGTGTTGGGCAGAGTGAATGGAATTTTATGTAAGAACTGGGAAATAGTAAGAGCTGGAGAGGACAGGGTCTCCACAAGGAGAGCAACAGAACAAGGAAATTTGAACACAGGGAACTTCCCAGAGACTCATACTTCAACCAAGGACTATACATGGAGATAACCTAGAACCCCTGCACAGATGTAGTAGTCCATGGCAGTTTAGTGTCCAAGTGGGTTACCTAGTAATGGGAAGAGGGACTGCCTCTGACATAAACTGATTGGCCTGCTCTTTGATCACCTCCCCCTGAGGGGGGAGCATCCCTACCAGGCCACAGAAGAGGACAATGCAGCCACTTTTGATGAGAACTGATAGACTAAGATCAGAAAGGAGAGGAGAACCTCCCCTATCAGTGGACTTGGGGAGGGGCATGCATGCAGAAACAGGAGGGAGGGTGAGATCAGGAGGGGAGGAGGGAGAGGCTTATGGGGGGATACAAAATTAATAAAGTGTAATTAATAAAAGAAATCTAAAGATTCATAGTATTCATCCAGAAAACCTGAGTATAACCAATCGTTTTTATTGTTATACAATCAAATATTATTTATGAATTGACAGTTATGGTACTAGTTAAAATGCTGAAATGGATTTATTAAAAAGTAATTCATCATGTCTTGATTTACATTTAATTTAATTTCTGTAATTTTAAGTGTCAAATATGAAAATATGGACTGATTATCCATCAAAGTCATATTAAGACAACAGAGACATGTCAAAACTTAAAAGCTCTCATAGATGATGCAAATAATAAACAGTTGTTTTTAAATAATCTCTCATATTAATTTAAAGAAATATAAAAGTATTAATATAATTATGTTATTTCATTGTTGGGTGAATATTTTCATGCTACCTCTGTGAAACATATTGAAATGTGATTTTTTTTTTTCTTTCTGTATGAACAAACAACACTATCCTTTAAACCATGTACTTCTGGCTGTAATTGGAAAATATATTTATGCAAAGCACATTAAAGGGAGATAATGTTAACCTTTGTCAATGATAAAATCATATGTAGCCATTACAAGCAACTTAGCTTAGAGTACACATATACAATATTGTTTTAGTACAAAGTATATGCTCACATATATTCAGTATTTACTCAGATAAAGTAAGTTTGAAATAATTGTTTACAAGGTGTTATATCATTTACTCTTTTGTTTTATGTTCTCTGCTACTTTTTGCATGTTGAATGCCTGTGTTGTAATAATAAATGTCTAAGTTTCAGAAACTGAAGTGCTGTGTCACAGAAAGAATATGGTAGACACTAAAAAGAATATCACGGTTAGTTTCACTGAAAAGTTATGCATTTGCAATGACTTGTATTAACTCATTTTTTTTTTGTGATTAAATATTCTCATTGATTGAAGCCTGGAACAAATATCATGGAAGATATTCTTATGTATTTCCTTGGTTCCTATCTTCTTAGTATAATAAAATACTGGGACAAATGCAATTTACTTGTTAAGTGTTTTTGACTCACAGTTCATTACAGCACATTATTTCAGGGGAGTCTCAGAGGCAGGAGTTTGAAGCATCAGTCACCTACCGCATACAGGGAAGTGGCAGAGAACAATGAGTACATGCTTAACCACTTCAATTTCTCTGTCTCATATAGTCTTTGATCCATCCCTCCCACCAAGCGAATCGTTTCATGCCAGTAAGCTATTCTTTCTACCTCGATTAAGGCAATCAGTATAACTTCTCATGGTTGTGCCCAGAAGTCCATCTCCTATGAAGTTCTAGACATTTCAGTTGATAATTAACACTAACAATTTGGTATTTCGTTTAGTTTGTCTTTGAAATCACAGAGACTTTATAATTATCCCTTTCCCGGTGATAGAATTAAAAATAGGTACAACCATGAAACAGCAACAATGATTAATCTATATTTATTTTAGTGTTTCTGTATCTTTCCTTGTTAGACATTGTAACATCTGATATTTGACATCTATTCTTATTTTATTGTAACTGACATTTTGCAATATGACATTTACCACTATGAGATTAGTTGAGTACAACACATTTATTAGAATATGAAAAGCTTGGGATTTTATTTATGCTGAATATATAACGTGCGTAAAATATATAATAAAACAGTAATGATTTATCTCATGATTCTCAACATAATTTCATATTTTAAAATTTCCAAACAACTTAAGTTTTCAAGTATTTTTTTATTCATTTAAAAACTCACACCAGGAATGAACACCAGAGAACTGAGTTCTTTCATTCCGGAGCATAAAATTGCACATGATGATTTGAGTTTATATGTAACTTAATTAAAGCAACTCAATATTCAAAACTGAAATTCTTCAATTATATTTGATACATTTTCCATGCTCAATTGTCATATGTGGGTGTGGGTTACCATCATAACCTTTATCAGTGCTACCATTGTCACATAAAGTTCTTTTCTTCAGCATTGGCTATACTTAGAATATTTAAATTATATTTGCATCACTTCTGTAGGCTTAGATTTTTCACTGAGCCTATTTTATTTAGGGTTTTTAATATCTTTACTTACCTTCCAACTCCCAGGCCTTAGGTAGGAGAATAATAGGGAAAATGGCTGTAGACCTCTTTTGTCTACTTCCTGAGGACTAGGGTCCATGGGTTTTAGGGTATTGCCAAATTCAGTCATCAGGATACAACCAGTCCAGTCCAAAGGCCATAATCAAGCGGCAACATGAAGTCAGCAAAAGCTGCAAGACTCAGATGGATTGCCCCGAGAAGTTTTCTGGACAGTTTTGCTCTATGACGACCAGCGCAGCTATGTTGACCCACTGTGTGTGGGTCTCCTCTCCTCAATGTCCATCCATTGAGCTGGCCAAAGTCACATGCCTCAAATGAAAGAGCTCACAGCAAAACAGCATGTGCCCAGCTTGCAGCAAAACAGCAATGATTAAAAAAAACATCTCTTCAAGGAAAACAGAAACTTCCACTTTACCTTCTTAGCTGAGTAACCTTGACTGGATAGTTTACCTTTTCTATTCTTCTGTTTCCTTGAGTGTAGAATAGTAGTTCTCAACCTCTAAAATGGTTCCTCATGTTGTGCTGACCTCAGTCATAAAATTATTCTGTGCCTACTTCTTAACTGTAATTTTACTACTGTTATGAATCATACTGTAAATGTCTTCTATCTTCTGATGGTGTTACATGACTATAGTGAAAAATGTTTTGACCCCCCTAAATGGGTCTATACCCCACATGTTGAGAAGCATTGGTGTAAAATTATAGTGCCTATATGAAAGATTTGCAGTAAAAAAAAAAAAAAACACCACACAAAACATATTTTGTGGTGCAACTTAAATTGAAGATGGAATGGTCAGTTTGACAATTGTTAGAACATAGGTTAAAAATGGAATTAAAAACCAAGTTTTCCATTAACCTATTCACAAACTAACATAGCTTTAATAGTAACCAGCTCATTGAGCCAAACCTTTCTCACATACAACTTGCTCAAATGTTCAAGCAATTAAAATGGTTGAAGTCCAACTCATCACAAGAATTGGACTCACAACTTCAAATTCATTAATTTTTGCCCTACTTATAACTTAGCATCCAATAGAGAAAATTCAATATGCATTTGTGCAGGCTGATCTTTTCAACCTGCTTCAATATAGAAAGACCATGAAAAGAATCTTCTGAGCATGTCTGTGGCAGGAATTTCCTAAAGAGAGCTTATGAGTGAGAAGACACAACTTGTAGTCCTCCACATTCTACACATTGTATATCGAGTCTACTAAATGAAAAGGAGAAAGCCAGCAGGACAGCAGCATTTCTTCCTCTCTGGTTTCTCACACTGAATGCTATTTTCCCAGTTATGTTAAGCTGTTAGACTACCTCTATCCTTGAACTATAAGTCAAAATAAAACCCATTTTACTTATGTTGCTTTTTGTCAGAGTTTTTCTCCCACAGAAACAATGACTAATGCTGTATGTCTCAGTAATCATACAGGATGCATTTCCTCAAGATGGAACATCCAACATTTTGCTATGCCATAAGCTTTCAAGGAAGGAATATTTGTAACCTTTGTCATTTTTGTTTGTTTATTTATGTTTATTTTTTGTTTATTTTTTAATTGATCATAGTTTATTCACTGAATCCTAGCTGTTGCCCCCTTGCTCAACTCTTTCCAATACCACCTTCCTTCCTTCATATCCTCCCAAGGCCCTCTCCAAGTCCACTAATAAGGGAGAACATCCTCCCCCTCCCTCTGACTCTAGCCTATCAGGTCTCATCAGGACTGGCTGCATTGTCTTCCTCTGTGACCTGTAAGGCTGCTTCTCCCTTATGTTTTTTGTTTGTTTATTTGTGTTTTTTTAACATAAGGCTTTACAACTTTTCTGTTTTTCTTCTTTTGACTCTTTGCCAAGAGACAAATGATGGTAGGGTATCTTTTCTTATACTAAACTTGTAATAAATTGTCCTTGCTAATTTTTGTTTGTGTAGTATTTCCATAGTCATTGCAGATATTACATTGCTTTACATGTTTTTCTGCTTGATCCTGTGGACACGAGCTTTTTATTCTTCATGTATCTTTGTACTCTGTGTCTTTATAATAATACAGTGCCATCAGTATGTCTGAAATATTTTTCATTTTGGTTCTCTTCTCTGAACGTGTCTCTGTATTTTAGTAAATGTGTTTTGTTATAAGTGCCATGTACTTGACATTGCTCCTGGATTCCAAATGTACATTTTCACATTCTTTTTGCTGTATTTGGTGTTAGTTTTTCACCACTATGCTGTCTAAAGGAGTTGCTTGATATAAGAAGGAAAGATTTAATATAACACAGTTGTGAGCCCAATAAGCCTTTTGTTCCCAGCCTGCCTCACAGACTGTTAAATTTGTAATTCTTACTGAATCAGCATCTGCTTGTACAAATTTTGCTCTTGGTCATCAATAAATCTAGACAAGTTCTGCTTCTATCTCAATTTTCTTTCTCTTGGGAGCTTGGCTTTTCTCCAGAGAGATCATTCTCTCTGGTTATGCACCTGTCAGGGGGAGTAAGAGTATCGATTCCATGTTCTCTGGAATGTAACTACTAAGTTGGTAGCTCAGGACCAAAAAACAGAAGAATTATGTTCTCATTCATCATTGCCAGCTATCCTGGGGTTTTTCCAATTACTCACCCATTCCTTTTCCAAGAAAACCACCTACTTTTTACATGCACTCTCACTGTAATCATTATTAGTATATCACCATTCTTACTGGCAGATGATCACTGAGGATGATTTTGTATTTGAGTGGACTCTTCAAGCAAAATTGGATCTGCATAAAAGTGTTGTTTTTATGGGTTTTTTTAATCATATGTCTCAGATGCAATTGGCAGCATTATTCATTGACAGGAAAAATCCCTCAAGCCAAATTCTGAATTAATTATTAGCTTATTAAAACATCTTCAGGTCAAAGCTAATGAGGTATTTGTCAAATTAAGTAACGTACATTCCAGAAAGTTCTTTCTTTCAGAGCTCCACTTCCTTCTTTTTACCTAGTCATTCCTGAGGTCTTCTAATTACAGTCCTTCTCCTGCTGTCAACTGCTCCATCTTGCCAAAACTTCCCACATTTGCCCAAACCTTTCCTAAAATTTGAAAATGCCAGTTCATTCTAAATGCACATCTTTTTCTTATGACACGGACATATGCATGCATATATTTTAAATGTTGAGCTTCAGTTTAATGAAATGTCATAAATAAACATTACTTTAAACCAAGTAAGGCAATCAGGTAATCACTAAAGAATACAGAATCCCAATGGTTTTTGTGACACACAACTTACCATAAACCAATCTGTACATCCGTTAGCATTTGTATCATGACTATGCTAAATTTTGTTGGAAAATTAGACAATTGGACAGACCTGGAAGTGAAATTATAGATTATTTCTGTTCATAATTAACCTCTGAGTCAAAAAGTCTGGAAAAGTAGTGCATTTTAAAAAAGATACATATGAAAGAACTCTAAATTAAGTCTTTATTGCTGACGCCACTGGAAACTTTGGTCTTAGGACTCAGGGGTTTCCAAGGACATTTGACTCAATATCTCCTCTGTAAGACAGAGAAAAAAATTAATAATCCTACACAGCTGTGATGCTAAAGAATAATAACAATGATCAGCATATCAAGATATCAAGATATTCCTGAACATGACACTTACTTATTTTAGTAGCCAACAGCAGAATAAGTGGCATTAAAGCCATTAAAAAAAAAAGGCTTGCCAAATTCCCAGAGCTAATAAGAGCACAGATCTTAGCAGAAAACCTACTACTGCTACTTTCCTAAACTAGCATAATCCCTAACAGTGTTTTCAATACCAATCTTTATACCCAAGAGGAAAGTATAGCTCTCATCCATCATCAAATAAACAGTTTTTTTTTCTTCTGACTGAATAATACAGAGATCTTCTTCCTGTCTTACATGCCTTTCAATTGTTGTGGTGAGACATACTGGTCAAGGAAAATTGTAAAAAAGTAAATATGAGACCAGATTACAGTGTCAAGATGACCCCATGATCATTATAAAGGGAAGAATGATTCTGGAGCAGTAGCCAAAAGCTTGCATCTTATCTCCAAGGTGGATGCAGAAAGGGAGAGAGAGAGAGAGAGAAAGAGAAATTGAGAGATGGAGTCACAAAGAGAGACAGAAAGACAGAGAGAAGAAGAAAAAAGAATGAATGAATGAATGAATGAAAGGATGAATGAAGAAAGATAAAATAAGGAAAGAAAAGAAGAGTGAGAGAAAGGAAGAAAGAAAGAAAGAGAGAGAGAAAGTAAGAAAGGGAGAGAGAATGAGAAAGAAAGAAACAAAGGAAGGAAGAAAAGAAGGAAGGAAGGAAGAAACTTGGCTTAGCATGGTAACAAATTTCCTCCAACCAGGAAGTCCTAAACCTAATTCTTCCCAAAACAGTTTTACAATCTAGGTTCCAAGTATTCAAATATATGATGAGTTTATGGGACGGTTCTCATTCAAAGCAACATAGTTCTTTAAATGTGTTTGTTAGGCTTTGACTACAGTAATAAGAAAGTAATAGTACACTACACCTTCAGGAACACAAGGCTGTTGATTTACCTTTTGTAGGCTCATGAATTGTAAAAATAGATATTAGACTCCTGAAAGTTTCTCTTCCCTACTTAGTTCCCAATAAGTCACCACAGAGAGACTATAATTTATTTTACAACCTTAAAGCACCAGAGCTGGGCAGATATCAACCCTCTAAGCTATTTTATTATCTCCCAGCTACACATCCTGAGTTCATACTGTGCCATGGTGACTTCCTCTCCTCCTGCTACATCTTCTGCTCCTCTCCTACTTCCCACTTCTAATCCCTTCTAGACCCCAAGCCCTGGAACTTAAGTCCCCCTACTTCTCTTTTGCCTAACCCAGGCTGTCAAAATCTTTATTAACCAGTCAAGGATAATTGGAGAGCAAAGTGCCACAGAATCAGTTGGTGTGCATGAAAATGTGTTCTTCTAGAGTGTAACAAGATCTGAATAATACAGAGATCTTCTTCCTGTCTCACATGCTTTTCAATTGTTGTGGTGAGACACAATGGTCAAGGAAATTGGGGGAAGTAATTAACAATTAATTTCATTAGCAGCATCAGACTAACCCCAACACTCATGAACACATATTCTCTTAAGTGAAGGGGACCAATGATAGACTAAAATCACATTTCAATGTAAGACCAAACCAATAAGTTTCTTAGGTTTACTGAGAGAGTACAGGTGAGGGATTGTTTAAACATCAGTGATCCAGTGACAGCTGCAAAGGAACAAAATTCCATTTTGGATGATATCTTTGACAAAATTAAAGCTGTCATGGAATCTTATTTTCACGTACCTTCTACTTTCTGTATACTCTAGCATCTCCTACAAGTACTTGATACTCAGAGGACTTAAGGACAAATTCCCAGTGAGGATCTTCTGGCCCTCCTCTGCTCCATCTCCACTTTGGTTAGGGTGTGATAATAGCCTGTTACTGTTACCTAAGTGATGCTTTGCCGTTCTACTTGTCCCATTGCCATGGCTTTGGAATCAGGGTTACCTCTCCATCAAGATGGAGGAGAGATAATATAGTATTTTCTTTTCTGCTGCTGTAATAGAATACCTTGACATGAAGCAAATTATGTAAATGGGGGATTTACATAGTATTACAGCTCCATGGAGGTCCATCATGCTAGAAAAACATAGTTTCAGGATCCTGAGGCTACCCTAGAAGTAAGAACGAGAAGACAGAAGAATGCTGAATGAAGCTATAAAATCTAAACACTGTCTCCAGGGAGATACTTTCTCAAGAAAGTCTCCCCATTCTTAAGGTTCCACAATCCCCTAAGTAGCACCACCAGCTGAGGGCCAGTTACTCAAAGTAAGGTGTAGGAGTGGAGTCAGAAAATATAAAGTTAAAGCATGAACAAAACCCACAAGGCAAACACTAAATCCCAGATCTCCATGTCCAGTTATTCGTTTCCAGACTTGCTGCTTGTAATATTCCCTTTCCGCCGTCTCTTTCTCTGTTTTCTCTAGCTCTGTCTCTGTGTTTCTCTATCTCAATCTCAATGTTTCTGTCAATGTTTTCTCTATCTATATGTCTCTGTTTGCTTTATCTCTGGTACAAATGTCTGTACTGTTTACTTTTATGTTACTTTTATAAAATACCAAGAAAATAGATAGTTAAGATACCCAGGAACTTATTTTGTCTGACAGTCCTTCAGAAGACACAGTCCAATATGATAGAGAAGGCAGGACTACAGCAGTATGTGTTTTCTCTGTGTGGTCAGAAATGAGAAAGCAGAAAAAGAATGAAGAGTACTGCAGGTTATAGAATCTCAAATTCTAAGTCTGCTGTTGTACTTCCTCTAGAAATTCTCCCCTGCTGAAGGTTTCACACCTTCCCAAACAGTATCAGCAGGTGGGAAACACCTGTGCAACTACTTGAGCCCTTGACAGAATTTCAAGTTCATACCTCAGCAAATTATTATGTTATGATCAAAGGAAAAGGCATTCAATAATCTTATACTGATTCAGAAATAAGGAACTAATCGGCTCAAGTACACACACACACACACACACACACACACACACACACACGCACAAATGAACCTTTTTCCCCAGAATGTCAAGAGGTGTAGTTTTATACATTTCAGTAAGTTATTTCCTAATACTGTATTAGTGGACTAATAAAAATAATAATAAAAAAAGAAAATAAAAGAAGCAAGAAAATTACCAGCTGGGTAATGGACATAAGAGATGGGAAACACACATTCTCTATGGTCAGATCTCCTTTACTCAAAGCTAATCTAGAGAGTGTCAATTTTCAGTTACAGTAAAAACTATTACTAGGTTATTTCCAGGGTCAGCCTATTACGAATAAAGCTGCAACAAAGATGGTTGAACAAATGTCCTTGTTGTGTACTTGAGCATATTTTGGATATATGCCTAAGAGTGGTATAGCTGGATCTTGAGGAAGCACTATTCCTAGTTGTCTGAGAAAGTGCCAGATGGATTTCCAAAGTGGTTTTACAAGTGTACATTTCCACCAGCAATGGAGAAGGGTTCCCCTTTGTCCACAACCTCTCCAGCATACATTGTGACTTGAGATTTTATCTTATCCATTCTGATAGGTGTAAGGTGAAATCTCAGGTTTGTTTTGATTTGCATCTCCCTAATGGCTAAGGACATTGAGCATTTCTTTAAGTGTTTCTCTGTCATTCTGTATTCCTCAACTGAGAATTTTCTATTTATCTCTGTACCTGACTTTTTAATTGTATTACTTGATTACTTGTTGCTTTTTAACTTCTTTAGTTCTTTATATATACTGGGATATTAACTCTATGTCAGATATAGGGTTGGTGAAGATCCTTTCCCAGTCTGTAGGCTGTCAATTTGTTCTAATTACAGTTTTGCTTTACAGAAGCTTTTCAGTTTCATGAGGTCCCATTTATTGATTGTTAGTCTCAGAGCCTGTGCTGTTGGTGTACTGTTCATGAAGTAGTCTCCTGTGCCAATGAGTTCTAGGCTTTTCCCCACTTTTTCTTCTATCTGATTTAGTGTGTCTGGTTTTATGTTGAGGTCTTTGATCCACTTGGACTTTAGTTTTGTGCAGGATGATGAATATGGATCTACTTTCATTTTTCGGCATGTAGACATCCAGTTGGACCAGCACCATTTGTTGAAGATGCTGTCTTTTTTTCTATTGAATGGTTTTGGCTTCTTTCTCAAAAATCAAGTATCCACAGTTGTGTGTGCGTTTATCTCTGGGTCCTCTACTAGGTTTCATTGACTCACCATTCTGTTTTTATGCCAATACCATGAAGTTTTTATTACTATTGCTCTGTAGTACAACTTGAGATCAGAGAGAGAGATACCTCCAGATGCTCAGATGTCAACAGAGGAATGGATACAGAAATTGTGGTACATTTACAAAATAGAATACTACTCAGCAATTAAAAACAAGGAAATCATGAAAGTTGCAGGCAAATAGTGGGATCTAGAAAAGATCATTCTGAGTGAGTTATCCCAGAAGCAGAAATACACACATGGTTTTTACTCACTTATAAGTGGATACTAGACCTATAAGATAGGAAAAACATACTCAAATCTGTACATCTAAAGAAGCTAAACACGAAGGAGGATATGAGGTAAGAGGATCAATCATCACTTAGAAAGACAAATGGGAAGGACATGGGAAAGAGAAAACAAGAAAAAGGACAATGGCCTACCACTGTGGGCCTCTGAAAGACTGTACCTAGCAGTGTATCAAAGCAGATACTGAGACTCATAACCAAACTTTGGGCAGAGTACAGGAAATCATATGAAAGAAGTTAGTAAGACCTGGAGAAGATAGGAGCTCCACAAGCAGAGCAACAGAACCAAAACATCTGGGCAAAGGGTTCTTTTCTGAGACTGATACTCTAAACAAGGCCCATTCGTGGATATAACCTATAACCTGCTGATATGTAACCCATTGCAGCTCAGTCTCCAAGTGGGTACCCTAGTAAGGGGAACAGGGACTGTCTCTGACATGAACTCAGTGACTGGCTCTTTGTCTACCCCTCCCTACCCCCAAGTAAGGAGCAGCCTTGCCAGAACACAGAGGAGGACATTGCATCCAGTCCTGATGAAACCTGATAAGCTAGGTTTGGATGGAAGGGCAGGTGGACCTACCCTACTGGTGGACTTGGAAAGGGGCATGGTCAGAGATGACGGAAGGAGAGTGGGATTGGCAAGGAATGAGGGAGGCGTTACAGCTGGGATGCAAAGCAAATAAAATATAATTAGTACAAAAATTTAATTTAAAATACTATTACTGAAGTCTACACATTATAACATTTCTCAAAGTAGATCAGCCTACAACTATTGCTACTTTGAAAAACTTTGAATGCATTTGCTGAAGACCTACATCAATTTTCATTTGAAGATTTAAAGTTTTTATATTAGATTGCAAATTTTCATTTTTATTTTTTCGTTCATTCTATACCTTAGTTGTGTCCACATCATTTCTAGCCTCTCAGGCACACTATCCCTCCTTTCCTTTCTCATCTTCCCTATTTCTCAGAAAAGGGGACACACCCCCTTTCCCAACCATGCAGGCTCATCAAGTTGCATCAGAACTGAACATGTCTCTTTCCCTGTGGCCTGGCAAGGCAATCCTGACAGAAGGAAGTGGTCTAAAGACAGCTAGTGAGTTATTGTCCAATGCAGTCACCACGTCCCATAATAGAGGACATACATGAAGCCTACGCTGCCCATCTGCTACATTTGTGTTAGGGATCGAGGTCCAGCTCATTCATGGTCCCTGGTTGGTGCTTCATTCTAAGAAATCCCCTCTGGGCCCTCTTTAGTTGGCTATGTTGGTCTTCCTGTGGAGATACTGTTACATCTGGGTCCTTACTGTTTTCTTCCTGCTTTTCCACAAGACTCCCCATGCATAGACCAATGTTTGGCTGTGTGTCTCAGCATCTGTTTTGAGGAACTGAAGGGTAAAGTCTCTTAGAGGGCAAATCTGATAGAGTCCTGTCTGCAAGTTTAGCAGAGTATCTTTAATATTGTCAGAAGTTGGTCCTTTCCCACAGGGTGAGTCTTTGGTTGGGACAAGCATTGCCTAGACATTCCCTCCGTCTCTGCTCTATCTGTTCTATCTTTATCCCTGCACATCTTGTAGGCAGGGAAGATTTAGGGTCGAAGTATTTGTGGATGGGTTGTGTTCCTTTCCCTCTGCTATGAGATGTCTATATTTAGAGGGTGTCTTCTTCACTATCATTATCTTGAGAAAATCATCTCTAATGACAGCATCATCTGAATGGCTTTAATAGTCCATTTCAGGTGAGCATGGGACAATTCAAAATAGTGTATCATATCCCTAACATACATTTAAAACAAGGAAATGTGATACAGAATAGTGTTACGGATGCTTAAATAGCTACGTGAAACTGTAACTTGTGTATCATTTTGTGAGATCAGGAAATTTTCATTTAACACATACCTATCCAACTCATAGCCTTTAGACCACTGGGTACAGGTATTACTGTGGTTCAATACAAAATCATAAACTTACACACACACATACATACAAACACACATGTAAACTACTATGTGTATAGGATAAATACATACATAGAGAGTATATATATATATATATATATATATACATATATATATATATATATACATATATATATATATTTGTGTTTGTATATATAGTAGATTAATTGCATCCTTTCTCCAATGAGCTGTTTTAAATGTCAACATAGTTGTGTACTGTAATAATTAGACGTACTTGCAAGTTAATAATGAATATGTAAGTCCACATCTCTGAAAACTAGTAGATCAAAAATACAAAGCAAAATAAGGCAAGGGCATCTTAAAGTGTTTTTACCAGGTAACCCACTTGTGAATTTTGTGTCTCCTATCCACACTAACAAAGCTCTGTCACACATTTTTTGACTCCCAGAGGAGAGATGCAACACAACTAACATGCGTTCTTTCTTCGAGAAGGTCAAATGTGAAACTGGGTTTTACTGCACTTGCTATAATTATTTATTGTGATTTCCGCAGGCAGCTGGTGGTCTTGCATAATATGTCAAACAAAACTAAACAGAAAAACTAAAACAGAACAAAAAAATGAGATTCCATAAGCGTGTACGAATACTTTTGTGCCTGGTGGTTAGTTCAGGGGTGCTTGCTGAACAAATGTAAGACAAAGAATAAAACCATTTTACTCTCCAGGAATCAAGAATCTCAAACTACTTCAAGATGTAGACCACAAACTTGGGATACAGAGGAGTGTCTTAGATACTATGCTTTGTTTTTTTCTGTTTTATCAGATAATTGTTCACTCTAAACACTATGTAGGTCTATATAAGCGAGTATATACCATGTTTGTCATTCACCTTCTGGATATTTCACTCAGAATGATCTTTTCTAGGTCCCACCATTTGCCTGCAAATTTCATGATTTCATTCTTTTTGATTGCTGAGTAGTATTCCATTGTGTAAAAATACCACAATTCTGTATCCATTCCTCCATTGATGGACATCTGGGTTGTTTCCAGGTTCTGGCTATGAATAAAGCTGCTACAAACATGGTTGAGCAAATGTCCTTGTTGTGTACTTGAGCAAATTTTGGGTATATACCTAGCAGTGGTATAGCTGGGTCTTGAGGAAGCACTATTCCTAATTGTCTGAGTAAGCACCAGATTGACTTCCAAAGTGGTTGTACCAGTTCATATTCCAGCCAGCAATGGAGGAGAGTTCCCCTTTCTCCACAACCTCTCCAGCATGTGTTGTCACTTGAGATTTTTATCTTGGCTATTCTGATGGGTGTAAGGTGAAATCTCAGGGTCGTTTTAATTTGAATTTCCCTAATGGCTAATGAGGTTGAGCATTTCTTTAAGTGTTTCTCTGCCATTCGATATTCCTCTATCAAGAATTCTCTGTTTAGCTCTGTTCCCCATATATACATCTCAGAGGAGATGGGGGAGAAGGACATAGCAGGGATACAAATTGAACAAATTGTAAAAATGCTAATAATAAAAAAGAAAAAAAAAGATTACTTGTGGTATAGTACTCATGTAAAAACACCTAACCCTATTTATTCTATTGCTAGTGTCCTTTGTCTTTATTTTTTATATGAAATCATTATCTTTTTTTTAATTTTTCATCAATTACACTTTATTCATTCTGCATCCCCCCATAAACCCCTTCCTCCTCCCCTCCCAATCCCACCCTCCATCCTCCCTCTGCTTGCATGCCACTCCCCAAGTCCACTAATAGGGGAGGTTCTCCTCTCCTTTCTGATCTTAGTCTGTCAGTTCACATCAAAAGTGGCTGTATTGTCCTCTACTATGGCCTGGTAAGTCTGCTCCCCCCCCCAGAGGGAGGTGATCAAAGAGCAGGCCAATCAGATTATGTCAGAGGCAGTCCCTCTTCACATTACTATGTAACCCAAGTGTCCTTTGTCTTAAAGAAGCTTTTCACTTTCAAGAGTTCACATTTATTAATAGTAGATCTTATAGTTTGAGCTGTTGATATCTGTTCAGGAAGTTGTCTCCTGTTCCCAGAAGTTCACAGCTCTTCCCCCTTTTCTCTACTAATGAATGCAGTGTTCGTGCTTTAATCTTGAGTTCTTTAATCCACTTGGTCTTGAGTTTTGTGCATGGTGATAAATACGGATCTTTTTACATGTAGACATCCAATTAGATCATCACATTTCTTGAAAACGCTTTGTTTTAAACTGTAAGGTTTTAGCTTCTTTTTCAAACATCAAGTGTTCATATGTGTGCAGGTTTATTTTGGAGTCTTCAATTACAAAATGGCAGTCTCCAAACTGGGAAAAGATCTTCACCAACCCTACATCTGACAAATAGCTAATATCTGAAATGTATAAAAAACTCAAGAAATTAAACACAAACTAAATATTCCTTTGAAATATGGGATACAGAGCTTAACAGAACTCTCAACAGAGGAATCTCAAATGGCAGCAAAACACTTAAAGAAATGCTCAAAGTCTTTAGTCATCAGAGAATGCAAATCAAAATAACTCTATGATTCCATCTTACACTTGTTAGAATGGCTATGATTAAAAACTCAAGTGACAGCACATGCTTGCCAGGATGTAGAGAAAGGAGAAAAGTCCCACATTATGGTGTGAGTGCAAAATTGTACAATACTTTGAAAATCAATCTGTCACATTCTTAGAAAACTGGGAATAGTTCTACCTCAACTTACCACTCCCAGGCATATATCCAAAAAGTGCTCTATCATACAACAAGAACATTTGCTCAACTATGCGCTTTATTCATAATAGCTGGAATCTGGAAGCAGCCAAGATGCCCCTCAACCAAAGAATTGATAAAGAAATTGTGGCACATTTACACAATGGAATACTACTCAGCTATTACAAATCATGAAATTTGCAGGCAGAAAGAACTATAAAAGATCATCCTGAGTGAGGTAACCCAGACCCAAAACGACACACATGGTATGTAATTACTTTTTAGCAGATTTTAGCCATATAATTCAGAATAGACATACTGCAATTCACAGACCCAAAGAAGATAAATAGCAAGGAGGACCCATTGAAGGGTGCTTAAATCTCACTCAGAAGGGGAAATAGAATAGACAGCAGAAGCAGCTGAAGAAAGGGACCAAGACAGGAGCCAAGCATAACTCTTCTCCAAGAGGCTTCATCCTGCTGCAGATTGAAACAAATTCTTAAGACTCACAGACAAACACTAGGCTAAGTGTAGGGAGTCTTGTAGAAAAGTGGATGGAAGGATAGAAGGACCTGAAGGTGCCAGAAGCTCTGCAAGAAGACTAACAGAGCCAACTAACCAGGTCCCAGAGGGGTTGAGGAGACTGAAGCACCAACCAAAGACTGTGCATAGACTGTTTATACGTCCCCTGCAAAGATGTAGCAGATAGGAAGCTCAGACTTCATGAGGTTTCCCTAGTAAGAGGAGTGGGGCTGTCTCTGACATGGACTCTGTTGTCTGCCTTCTGATATCAACTCCCTGGCAGGGCTCAGTCTTGATGAGACTTAATGAGCAGGGGTGAGAGTGACTCCCCTTATAGTAGAAATAGGGGAGAAGAGATTGAGGAAGTGTGGGGGAGGGTGAAACCAGGAAGAGAGGAGAGATGGGGCTAAGATCAGAATGTAAAGTAAATAATTAATTAAATTAGTTAAAATATATAATTAAATTCATTAAAAACCCTGTTTATAATATAGGTAATTTTAAATGTGCTTCACATTATTCTTCAGCATTCTACTTAAAATCACACTGCCTTTTATCTACCTTCAGATAACTGAATATTTCATGTTTCACATGTATGCTATCATCTTACGTTAGATTTTACAAGAGCAAGAACTGCATAAAAACCTTGTCCAGGAAATACCATTGAATGTTGTATAAGCTGTATGATTTTCCAGTTCACTGATTATCTTTTCCTTCCTCCATTCTCCCTCTAAGTTAAAACATTTCAATTTACTGTAATATAAATACAAAGAACTACAAAGATAGAGCATCATCAATGATTATAAAAATGTTTCATTGTAGTGGCTTCACGGTTGTGTTTTAACCGTACATTGAAGATTTGTTATTGATAACTTGTATGCATACATCTTTTAATACTTGAGAAACAGGCAGTTGTCTTGCCAAATAAATCTATTCATCATTTTATTCTATTCATCATGTATTTATTTATCCAATCTTCTAATGAAAATTCTGTATATCTGTGACCCTGGGCAAGTGATCAAATATGATATAAGAGAATGCTTTTTTTCACATGTCCAGAAATATACTGGAGAATCAAGGCAATATTATGCAATAAAAAAATTTATAATTCTATAAAATGTGTTTGAAAATCCATTATCATGACTATGTGGAAACATGCACACAGACTTGCATTCTCAAAAAAATCGAATTAGATGAGCTCTTTTATATGGACGTGTTTAAGATTCAGAATAAATAAAAACATAACAGTCTCAATTAACTTTTGTGAACTTAAGGAAGAAATGTCTTTAAATTTTCAACCTTATTTTAATTTCCATAAACAAAGTAAATATGTGAAAATATATTTTCTCAAACTATAGCTGATAAACTTTATGTAACTCTTCAGTTAATTTAGCTGTGTGTGGATCCTGGCCTTCCAGACCTAAAAGCTTTGCTAATACACAATAGAAAACACCTGTAATGAGTTACAATAGATTGGCATATTCTCTATTCTCGGGTACCTAGAATAAGGAAAAATCACAGGAAATTAGAAAATAGATAAAACAAGTGTGATTTTCATAAATGTCACAAAAATATCATGTTTGTATGCAAATGTCGGGACAAAAAAAACTTGTGTTAGGTCTTTGACTTCGACTCCTACATTGCTTAATACAGATTCTCTTGTTGGTAGCTACATATACAAGAGGACCTGTCTTATCATCTTAAAAGATTCTCGTTTGCTAGTCTCCACCTAAAAAGTTTTAGAGTTCATGGGGTCGCTCTAATAATTCAATTATAGCTGACCTTATGTGGGTTCTAAAAGTCTGATCTTAGTTCCGCAGTATTCCATGATCACTTATTTACCCATGAGGATTATGTACATAAAGGAAACTTTCAAGTGGTAACTAAAAATATTTTAAAATACATTAGTTTTTCTTCTTTTATTGTTTGGATGAATGATGTTAGTCATTCTACGTTTCATAGTAAAAGTGTAATAAAATATTACCTACATGTATGTAATTGAGTGTGGCAAACTAATTTTCTTCAATCAAAACTTTCTCCCTTAGTTAGATAATGACCAGAGTATTCAGGCAAACATCTACCAACATAATCCATTGCTAAGATTATGTCCAGTTTTGTTTGTTTTAGTTTTTTTAAAAATATTTCCTATGTATCGCAGAATGGCTTCAGTATTGTAAGGTACTTTACAGTAGTATTGAACTCCTAACCAACATACCTGTATCTCAAAAGTACTAAGGGGCAGAATGATTGTAAGAGTTAATGGAGTAAGGTGAAATCTCAGGGTCTTTTTGAGCTGCATCTCTCTGATGGCTAAGGACATTGAGTATTTCTTTAAGTCTTTCTCTGCCCTTCTATATTCCTCTACAGAGAATTCTCTGTTTAGCTCCATACACCATTTTTAATTGGATTGCTTGATTTATTTTTCAGGTTCTTTAGTTCTTTATATATTCTGGATATCAGCCTTCTGTCAGATACAGGGTTGGTGAAGATCCTTTCCTTGTCTGTAGGCTTGTAATAGGATGGGAGCCTACCACAGAGGGCCCCTGAAAGACTCTACCTAGTAGTGTATCAAAACAGATGCTTCGACTCAGACTCATAACTGAACCTTGGGCAGAGTGCAGGGAATCACATGAAAGAAGGAGGAGTTAGTATGACCTGGAGGGGACAGGAGCTCCACAAGGACCAAATCTATCTGGGCACAGGGGTCTTTTCTGAGACTGACACTCAACCAAGGACCATGTATAGATATAACCTAGAACCTCTGCCCAGATGTAGCCCATTGTAGCTCATTACCCAAGTGGGTTCCCTGGTTAGAGGAACAGTGATTTTCTCTGACATGAACTCAGTGCCTGGCTCTTTGACTTCTCCCCATCCCTCGAGGGAGGAGCAGTCTTGCTAGGCCACAGAGGAGGACATTGTAGCCAGTGCTGAAGAGACCTGATAAGCTAGGATCAGATGGAAGGGAAGGAGGACCTACCCCATCGGTGGACGTAGAGAGGGGCAGGAAGGAGATGAGGGAGGGTGATATTGCAAGGGAATGAGGGAGTGGGCCACAACTGGGATACAAAGTAAATAAACTGTACTTAAATTAATATAAATACAGTAAATAAATTAATATAAAAAATAATAAAAATTTAACTAAAAAAAGGAGTTAGTGGAGGTTGAGGATACCAGAAGAACATGATCTTCTGAATCAAGTAAGCAAGGGACAATGAGCTCACAAAATCTAAAGCAGCGAGCACTGTGCCTACGGGGGTCTTCACCATGTCCTCTTCATCACAGCTATGAACTTAGTGTTTTTATGGGACTCCTGACTGTGAGAAAGAGGGGGTCTCTGACTCTTCTGTGGGTTCTTGGAACTCATTTTCTCCTGTTGAGTTGCTATGTCCAACTTTGCTATGGTCATTTTCATGTCATCTTTTGCCATGTTTGCTTAACTCTAAGAAATGTGTTTTTATTTGTTTTTTTGTTGTTTGTTTTTATTTCCAATGAGAGACAGAAAGGGGTGGGTATATAGAGGGAAGGGGAGGGGGAGGGGGCTGTAACAGTGGGCAAGGGAAAACTTTGATCAGGATTTCATTGTGTGAAACCAACTTTCAATAAAAGAAAAAAAAAGATTTTAGAGACATGATGACATACTACGTATCCAGTTTACTTATATTTCATTTTGTCTATCACAGGATTCTGTCAAGAATTGTCTTAACAGACTGTAGAATTACAGTGGCAGGGGTGGGAAATGTAATGCATTTGAAGGTCCTGGTACACTCATTCAGTGAGGACATTGTTTAAGGTTTCATGGGTTTTAGCTTAATATTATAGTAACATTACAATTGAAATCTCATTTCTCATTTAAAATGTAATATCCTCACTATATACTATAAATAAAATGCACATACAGCCAACAAAGTACCATTTCTATTCATATATTTTTATATAAATTTATGTTTTTTGCAATAAAAGTAATTTTATACACCTACTTTTGTTTATTTGAATACATAAGAGAAAATTAAAGACATTTTGCATGAGTAACCTTTTTGCCATTCTTCTTTATTTTATGAATATTTTAATTTCTTATAATTTTAACAGTGAAGGTAATCAGTATTTATTTATCTATATAATTTAATTTATTATTATTATTATTAATTACAGTTTATTCACTTTGTAACCTGGCTGTAGCCCCCTCCTTCATCTCCTCCCAGTCCCACCTGCCATCTGTCTTTCCCAGCTATGTCCTTTTCCTAGTCCCCTTTAATCCTCCTTCAGAAAGGCAAACAGGGTAGACATCAGAAGTAGAAGACAGGGAACAGGACAGGAGCCTGCCATAGAGGACTTCTGAAAGACTCTACCCAGCATGGTACTGAAGCAGATGCTGAAACTCATAGCCAAACATTGGGCAGAGTTCAGGGAATCTTATGGAAGAAGAGGGAGATAGAAAGACCTGCAGAGGACAGGTGCTCCACAAGAAGACCAACAGAGCCAAAAGAATCTGGGTGCAGGGCGCCCTGCAGAGACAGATACTCCAACCAAGGACCATGCATGAAGAGGACCTAGACCCCAGCTCAGATGTATTCCGTGGACAACTCCGTCTCCACAGGGGTCACCTAGAAAGGGGAGCAAGGGCCTGTCTCTGGCATGAACACAGTTGCCTGCTTTTTGATCAGCTCTTCCTGGTTAGGTGGCTTTACTAGGCCAGAGAAAAAGAAATTCAGGTGAATCTTGGTGAGAACTGATAGGCTAGGGTCAGATAGTAGGGGAGGAGGATCTCCCCTATCAATGGCATTAGTAACATTTTTAAGACAATATAATGTTAAGTCCTATTTAGGATTAAAACATAATTATTTCATATATCCATTCATTTTTCAGTGGAGAAGGTATATAAAAACACAGAAGAGCATAAGGATGCATTAGTATTTGTATTTAGTTGCATTTTTAAAATGCTGGTGATACAATGGGAAATGGGTAATAAAATTCTCATATATACAATGTTGTGGTCACTGTTTATATTTTTCAGTCATTTTTTACTTGCAGCTGTCTATGGGTTTGCAAGTTTTCTTTGTTCAACTATTATATAAATATGTCACATAATGAGCACATTTTAAATCACTTTCAGAAAGAGTGATGGCTGAATCTACGCCAGTAGTCAGGAAAGATTTAGAATCTCTGCAAAGATTGGAAATTAGAAACAGAGCATATAGATCCTGCTTGGAACATTAACTTTATCTAATTAAACTTCTCTATAATATGGTCCAATTTCAACTCTCATTTTTTTTTTACTGTAGAGAAATCGATTTATTATTTCTTATTTCAACAATGCTATGAACAAAAAATAAGATGCACAAAAATTTCTCCTTTAATAGCATAAAGAAAAAATACATATTTGTCAAATTTTAATTGTTTCACTTTTGAATTTATTTTAGAAGGGAAAATTCGCCATCCTTGAACACAACTAAAATGACCACTTATGAAAAAAGCCAAGGACTGGTAATGTGTTCAATAACAAAGGAGAATGAAGTAGTAATCTTATAAGACAGTCAATATGAAATTAGAAATGTCTAGAGAACACTGACCTTGTGGCATACTTTTACTGTAGTTCTAGAGCATTTCTTCCAGAATTAAGGTAGTTAACATTTCAAAGATGTTGAGAGTTGAGACTTTTAGACGCCACTCCAACCGTGATGCTGTTTTATTCATGAATGCATTAACAGTTGACAGAAAAAGTTGATCTCTCTGTCATCTGCCATGCAAGAACCCAGCAACAGGGCCCACATAAGACATCATTCCAGGGTCTTGATCTTCAACCTGAAGATTCCAGTTCAGAAAAAAATAAGATTTTAAAGTCCATTTATTTTATGTGGCAGTAAATATTGCTCAATAAAATATTCTTTTAAAAAACTGAAAATATTTTAATTATTATGCTATAGAAAAACCTTAAATTTATATAGACTATGAAGTGCCTTTTATACATAAACAATTACTTTAATTTAGCCTATGTCACACCATGATGATGTCATCATCCCACACATTTAAGTTAATTTTCTTTTAAATCAAGGTTTGCAAATATTTGTGTAAAGACTTGGGTAGTGAATAAATCAGAACTTCTCATTCTTTTTTGGATTTCTAATTTTTGATAAATTCTATCTATTAGCTGAAACATGACTAAATTATAACTACTTAAAGATGTGCAGTAATTTGTATGGTTAAGCTTTGTCTTCCATTTTCATTTCTGATTAACAAATTGCTACACTTCCACTGACTTAAAACAGCACTCATTCATTATGTTACAGTTCTAAAGATCAGAAGTACAATGCCTAAATTATCAGAAAGTCAAATTTACAGTCACAGTAAAGCAGCTCTTTCCTGTGCTCTGGCAATGAGTGGCCTGCCAAGCACTCTCATATTGCTTGCCAAGTTTAATCTTTGTGCATGTGGGAATAATGGCCCCGTTTCCCTGCAGAATATCAACCAAACACCCAGAGCCTTATTCCCAGCAGCTAAATCTACCCCCTCTCTCTCTTTTTCTGACACACTCCCAACTTCCAGCAAGGGTGTATTTAGTCTTATTTGGATTTTATACCAGCTTTTAAATTTTTGTTCTACTCTACAAAACTCACATTATTAAGTGTGGTATGCCCAGTTTACACAGCATGATCTCCATATTTTAAAATTTGTAACCTAAAACATGACTGTAAATCCCCATTTATGTATCTGCTCTTGGGACCCTTTTGCTCATACTGGGTGTCCTCACGTAGCCTTGAAATGCAGGTGTGTGCTTAGCCTTGTTGTACTTTATTATTCTATCTTCAGCGCATATCCCTGAAGAGAGAGGTTCTCTTTTGAAGGAAAATTGAGTAAAGTGGATCTGGGGAAGAGAGATAGTGGGAGGGACTGAGAGGAGTGGAGGGAGAGAAAACTGTAGTTGGGATGTATTGAAAACAAAAGTAAGGTAAAATAATAACATATTCACATATTCCATGGGTTAGGCTGTGGATGACATGGAAATGATCTCCATATCACAACTAGTGATATATAAACACCAGTGTGTATACAAGCTAGTTTTTGAAAGAGATCATTTATTTTGTTATCTCTACTATACCAAAACTTTCATACATTCTCTCATCCAACAGGTATAATTTTAATTCTGAATTTGTTACAATTTTTTCTGTAAAATCAGACTATTTTTATTTTAATTTTTATTAATTATATTTTATTCACGTTGTATCCCCTATAAACCCCTCCCTCTTCCCCTCCCAGTCCCACCTTCCCTCCCCATTCTCCAAGCATGCCCCTCCCCAAGTCCACTGATGGGGGAGGTCTTCCTCTCCTTCCTTCTGATCCTAATCTATCAGATCTCATCAGGAGTGGCTGCATTGTCTTTCTCTGTAGTCTGGTGAGGCTGCTCCCCCCTCAGGGGGAGGTGATCAAAGAGCAGGCCAATCAGTTCATGTCAGAGACAGTCCCTGTTCCCATTACTATGGAACAGCCTTGGACACTGAGCTGTCATGGGCTACACAGGGACACACAGGCAACGATCTTTTTTTTTTTTTTTTTTTGAGATTTAATGGGAGCGTTTTTCTTTTATTATTATTATTAACAACTTAGTGATTTTTGTATCCCAGTTGTAGCCCCCTTCTTCATCTCCTCCTGGTTTCACTCTACTTCTCTCTTCCTAGAGAGCAACTAGACTCCCTGCTCAGACGTAGCCCAAACACAGTTCAGTCTCCTTGTGGGTCCTCTAGAAAGAAGAGACAGTCTCTGACATGAGATCAGTTGCCTGCTCCTTGATCACTTCTTTTTAGTGTGGTGACCCAGCCAGCTCACAGAGGAAAAGGATCCAGACAGTCCTGACGGAACCTGATAAGCTAGGGTCAGACAGTAAGGGAGGAAGACTACCCACAATGATCTTTAATAGATAATGAAAAATGGTTTAAAAATGTAAAACTGAGTATAAGTTTATGTAATAAACACCAGTTCTACAAATGTCATGATTTCCTTGTTTTTAATTGCTGAGTAGTTGTCAGTTGTGTAAATGTACCACAATTTCTGTATCCATTGCTTCAGTGAGCGACATCTAGGCTGTTTCCAGATTCCGACTGTTATGAATAAAGCTGCTATGAATGTAGTTGTGCAAATGTCCTTGTTGTATGGTTGAGAGTCTTTTGGGTATATTCCCATGAGGGGTACAGCTGGATCTTGAGGCAGCACTAATCCCAATTGTCTGAGAAAGCACCAGATTGCTTTCTAAATTGGTTGTACAAGTTTACATTCCCACCAGCAATAGAGGAGTGTTCCCTTTTCTCCACAACCTTTCCAGCAAGTGTTGTCCCTTGAGTTCTATTTTTAATTTTTATTTATTGTTATCATTTATTATGGTTTATTTGATTTAAATTCTGGCTGTGGTCTCCTCTCCTCCTCCCAGTCCCACCTTCCCTCCCTGTTCTCCCCATCTGCTCCTAACCTAGTCTGATGTAGCCCATAGACTCAGTCCCCAAGTGAGTTCCCTAGTAAAGGGAACAGGGACTGTCTCTGACATGAACCCAGTGGTAGGTTCTTTGATCATCTCTCTCTGGGGATGCAACATTGCCAGGCAACAGAGGAAGACAATTCAGCCAGTCCTGACAGTCCTGAAGAGACCTGATAGGCTAAGCTCAGATAGAAGGAAAGGAGGATGTCCCTTGAGTTTGTGATCTTAGCGATTCAGATGGGTTAAAGTAGAATCTCAGGGTGGTTTTGATTTGCATTTCCCTGATGACTAAGGAAATTTAGCATTTTTTAATTGGATTACTTGGTTTGTTGGTGTTTAATTTCTGAGTTCTTTATATATTCTGGATATTAACCCTCTGTCAGGTGTAGGTTTGGTGAAGTTTTTTTTTTCTCAATCTGTAGGCTGTGGTTTTGTTCTGTTGACAGTGTCCTTTGTTTTGCAGAAGCTTTTCAATTTCATGAAGTCCAATTTATTGATTGTTGCTCTTAGAGTCTGTGCTATTGGTCTTCTGTTTAGGAAGTGCCAATGAGTTCAAGACTCTTCCCCACTTTTTCCTCTAACAGACTTAGTGTGGGATGGAATTAGAAATGATCATACGGTGTGAGTGAGGTAACCCAGAAGCAGAAACACATACATGGTATATACTCACTTATAAGTGGATATTAGCCATACAGTATAGGATAAACATACTAAAATCTATAGTTCTAAAGAAGCTAAACAACAAGAAGGACCCTAGGGAAGAGGCTTAATCCTCATTCAGAAGGGTAAACAGGGCAGACAACAGAAGTAGGAGAAGACAAGGAACAGGTCAAGAGTCTTCCACAGGGTCCTATGAAAGACTCAACACAGCAGGGTATCAAAGCAAATGCTGAGACTCATAGCCAAAGTTTAGGCAGATTGCAGGGAATGCTATGGAACAAGGGTGAGATAAAAAGACCTGAAAGAGTCAGGAGTTCCACAAGAAAACCAATAGAGCCAACAAATCTGGTTCCATTCGTGCCAGCTAAACCTGATGTACCAACCAAGGACCATGCATGAAGAGGACCTAGGCCCTTGCTTGGATCTTACAAATATGCATCTCGGTCTTCACGTGGATTTCCTAGTAAAGTGCACAGGGGCTGTCTCTGACATGGAGTCTGCTGCCTGCTCTTTGATCATTTCCCCATAGTTGGGAAGGGGTCAATGCCAAGTCACAGAGAAAAAAGATGAGGGCAATCTTGATAAGACTTGATAGGCTGGGGTCACACAGCAGGGGAGGAGGGTTCCCCAATTCTAATAAATAGGGAAGGGGAATAAGGGGTAAGGAGGGGGGCACTTAGGAGATGAGGAAGGGGTCTACAATCTGGATGTAAAGTGAATGAATTATAAAAAATAAATTTAAATTAAAAAAATATAATTTCCTTCCCATACTGCTACTAATGATTCATGATCAGTGTTGATATTATAAGGTCGACATGATTACTATAGAAACTTTGTTCTTTTGTAATAGTCTTTGGATATGGCTGTTATTTTTTTCATATTAATGCTAAATTTTCTACCTTTATTATTTTTCCCATTAACTCATTCTCCTTAAAGTCATATTTAAGGAGTCGTATTTAAGTCTCATTTATGACAGCCTTTAAATTTCTTTAAAGTCTATCCAGAAGATAAGCATGAGGACAAGAATAATAGCTTTCCAGCTAAAATCAGTTGCAGGTGGATAATCCCCTTGTGCATAATATATTTTTGAATAATATTAATTTTTCATATAGTCAAATAAAGAATTTAGCCACATGAAAGAAAATGAGTGACTGTAAGTGAAATCAGTTAGGAACAGAAAGACAAATATCACATCACATTACCTTGCTTTTTTGAAACTCATAAAAGTAAGAAACAGGATGAGCAGCAACAGCTTCAAGATAAGAGAACTGGAGAAACAATGAACTCCCAAGCTCAACATGTATTATGTGTACCATGAAGACAAGCTTCTCTTTTGCTTTCTGTTGCTGTGATAAAGGAAATGACCAAGAGCAATTTGGATTGGGAAGCTTAAATTTTCTGGCCTCAGTCCATTACTGAGGAAACTCAGGGAAAAAGTTTAAATCAGGAACTGAAGAAGAAACCATAAAGAAATGTTATTTCCTGCCTCGCTCTTTGTTATCTTTCTTACACAACCCAGACCTTCCTGGTTTGGCCTGGTACTGACCAAAGTAGGCAGGACTCTTCTAAGTCAATCACTAATCAATGCACTTCCTTACAGAAATGGCTGGAAATGATTCTTGCTGGAAGTAATTGGGGTAGTTCTTCAGTGAAGATTCCTTTATTCCAGATGACTTTACATTAGAACAAGTCACTGAAAGCTAACCAACACAGTACTTTTCTTAGAAATTATTCACTAAGTAGATTTAATATGATCTTAACACACAGGCACCCACACAGTTCTGATTAATAATTCGTGTTATTAGCTTTGTTTAGCTTTTCCACTGTGTACATATCAACACATAATATTTGATATACCACATGCTTAAATAACTTTTCAATTAAAAGTGAAATAAAAAATAAGAACATTAATTAAATTAAGATGATAAACCCAAGAACTCACTTAAAAATTAATTTTCTTACTTGTCAGAAAGAGAATCATTAATATATCTTTTGTAAATTTTTAGCTGTTCATTGAAGATTTAAAACTTCAGTTTTTCTGTATTGTAATAGATCTTTGGTTCCATTTATTCCAACGTCTATAATCAATTCGCTAACTCAACTAAAATGTCTCACCATTTGTCAGTTTGTCATAACTGGAAGCTACCATTACCTTTCTATTCTTTCTTCATTTAGGTCTACCAATAACACTAAAACTAAACCAGAACTGAGGAATTGTCTGATGAGAAATTCCACTCTCTGTCCTTCACTCTAGTTAATTTTAACCTAAATATGAGATTCATAACCTGACCAATAAATGAAGACGTACTTCCTTTAACAGTCACTGCATGTCTATTATTTAGTTTTCATAAAGAGAGTCAAGTTTATGAATTGTATCTCTGTGTCTTACTAACACAATCATGGGCCATTTAAGAATATGGATAATCAAATGAAGAATCCACCCATGGAAAGGAAAGTGCAGCAAAGAAATGAAAGTTGATAATGCTGGAAGTTTACCAAGCACAAATGGAATTAGCTGAAGAGGACAGTGTGGGAACTGCTAGAGGACTCAGTGAAGGTGAATCCATCAGCATTTGTGAAGAAAGTAACACAAAGATATCACAGCTTAAGTAACCTCTGCTAAGCAGCTGCCCGTGAAGCTATTGTCCACTTATTTCTCAACATTCAAACTTCAGAAGACAGAGTATCATATCTGATCCACACTGAGAAATGACTATTACAGTTCCCGAAATACAAACACGGATTCTGTGTCTAGAATAATATACTAGAGGGAGAAGGCAGAAGACCTGTGAGAGGTTTCTAAGTATCATTGTAGTATTTCATAGGACATAATTTTATTTGTAAAATTCTCAAAAGTGTCAGTATTACATACTTTAGATTTGTTGTGTTGTTTTTATTTTCCCTTATTTTATTTTTTTTTGTTATTTTTTATTCACTTTACATCCTGGTTGTAGATTCATCGTTCCTCCCTTCCCAGTTCTACTCTCCCTCCGTCCTCTCCCTCCCTCCCCTATTCCTCAAAAAAGGAGAGCTTCCTTTCCCATCCACCCCAGCTCCTCATACAATGGGACTGAGCATGTTCTCCTCCTGTGGCCTATCAAGGTAGCCCAGCCAATGGGAAGTGATCAAAAATTTGGCAGGTGAGTCAGTGTCCAACACAGTCCCCACTTCCCTACTTGAGGACTCACATGAAGCCTAAACTTCCATCTGCTAAATCTTTGTAGGGGATCTAGGTCCAATTCATGCATGGTCCTTGGTTGATGCCTCAGTGTCAGCAAGCTGCTCTGGGCCCTGGTTAGTTGCCTCTGTTGGTCTTCTGTGGAGCTCCTATCACCTCCAGGGAGCTTTATTATTTTGAGATGAAAACACACAGTTTATAAAACCACTGCTGACCAATTAATGATCCATTTTCACATAACTGAGGTTTGTGCCCACTCTCTTCTTTCTGGACATTCACATGTTTTTCTTCCTGCATTCCTTGCTTCCTTCCCCTTTTTCCCTCTTGAGAAATGGACTCACCCTCAATTTCAAACTGACATAAAAATCACTATTTTCCTCAGGGGATTGAAACAAATGATGATCTTTAATCCTCGTACGTTAGTTTTCTGTGTTACAGAATCACAGTATATATACATCATTGTATTTTTAATTTTTATCAATTATTTATTACTTTGTATTACTTTGTACAATTGTTTATTCACTTTGTATCCCAGTTGTGGCCTCCTCCTTTGTCCCCTCCAAATCCCTCTTTACCTCCCTCTTCTCCTCCTATGCCCCTTCCCCATTCCACTGATAAGGGAGTTCCTCCTCCCCTTCCATGTGACCCTAGCCTATCAGGTCTCATCTGAATGCATTGTCTTCCTCTGTGACCTGGCAAGGCTAAGACTCTACTGATAGAAGTATCAAAGCAGAGGCTGAGACCTATAGCCAAACTTTAGGCAGAGTGTATGGAATCTTATAGAACGGGGAGATAGAAAGACCTGGAGGGGGCAGGAACTCCAAAAGAAGACTAATTGAGCCAAAAAATCTGGGATCTTGGGGCCTTACAGAGACTGATACCCCAACTAAGGACCGTGCATGGAAAGGACCTAAAACCCCGGCTCAGATGTAGCCCATAGACTCAGTTTACAAGTGGTTTTCCTGGTAAAGGAAGCAGGGCCTGTATCTGGCCTGACCTCAGTGGCAGGCTCTCTCATCATTGTCTTTTTGATACATGGTTAGCATTGCATCATTTCTAAATATCATTGTAGTATTTCATAGGACATAATTTTATTTATAAATTAAGTAATCTTTATAATATTTTAGGCTTCCATTGAATTTTAGAGGAAGTTGTCAATTTTTATATTTATTATTATTATTGTCATTTATTACTATTTCTTCAATTTGTAGCTTATCTGTGTCCCCTCCCTTGTCTCTTTCCAATACCTCCCTCCTTCCCTCTTCTCCCCCTATACCCCTACCCTAGTCTAATGATAGGTGAGATCTTCCGCCCCTTCTATTTGACCCCAGCCTATCAGGTCTCATCTTGCACTGTCAAGAACAAAATGCTTAAAAAAGAGTTGAGCTATTATAGTCTCTTAAATTTTAATCATGCATAGTAGAAAAATAATATGTAAGGTTTCAAAATAAAAATTCCCTTGGATTTATAACCCAATGTTAAGTATTATGTATTCAAAAATAAAATATCTAGAAAAAGGAGATAATCCCAGATTATCATAACTGCCCCTATTTCTTTGAAAGCAGAGACAGAAAACTACTTTGATCAACATTTAATTTGAACTTATAAATTCACAATTGTAATGATGAGTACTATTCATGATGAATTTGGAAAAATAAAACTTGAGATAAATACAAAAACAAAAGAAGGAAGAGAAACCACAATACCATGACATATTAGACTGTGATTATATAACATAATATTTTCCTCCTTGATATATACACTTTTCAATAATATTGTCTACCCTTACCATTCAAATGGAAAAGATAAAATTATAAACACATAGAGTTATTCAGTATTAAACAAATTCCAGTCCTCAAATATGCTAGGTGGAGATTTTTTAATGATATAAATCATATTCAAATATCCTAAGCAATTAAATGTTTCTGAACTATTGAGTTTAAATGGAGAAAATGAAGGCAGTACATTGAATTTTAAACTGAGCAGTTTTAAAGCTCTTACAGTGTGATATAAATCATCTGTGCATATTTTGAATAACTTCCAAAAATGATATCACATCACAGGTAGCTTAATTAAGAAGGGCTTCATTTGCTAAAAGAAAGCCTGAGTGTTCTAGTAGTTTTCATCTCAGTCCATTCAAAATGACAGATCAGCAAACAAAATTTTTAAAAGAATAAATTTAAAAAGATACAAGGGGTCATATCTGGAAGACCCAAGATTGGGTCTTCAAATGATCATGGGAAAGGGGTAAATGAGAGACCAAAAGATAAGCAGCGATCTTTAAGACTATGTAGAGTAGGCGCGGTATAGCAGTTAGTAAATTCCCTGAGGGGAGAGCTACCTCACTGCATTCTTTCCCCACCCACTAGAGATACAGTTGCTAGGAAACTGGACCCTCCCCCTAGGGAGGGACACCTGGTCATTAATGGTCTGGGAACCTTCCTATAGCCAATCAATTCAAAATGTAGCACCTTGACCAATAGATGCTTGCCAGGCAGGAATTGCCCCTGCCTTGGTCATGCTGGGATGGACCAGAATCTATATATCACCCAACTAACCTGGGGATGCCACGCTCAGCTCCGACCACTTTGGCAGTGGGGCTGTGTAGGCCCAAGCTGCACCTTGTAATTAGCAATAAAAAGACCCTCATGTGTTTTGCAACGGAAAAAAAAAAAAAAAAAGAAACAAAACTATGATTTTTTTTTTAATTTTAGTTTTTCTTATCAGTTACATTTTATTAACTCTGTATTCCAGCTGTATCCCACTCCCTCATTCCCTCCCAATCCCACCCTCCCACCCTCATCTCCACCGTGCCCCTTTCCAGGTCCAATGATAGGGGGGACCTCCTCCCCACTCACCCGATCCTGTTTTATCAGGTATCTTCAGGACTGGCTGCAAAGCCCTCCTCTGTGGCCTAACAGGACTGCTCCTCCCTTGGGGGGTGGGGAGGCCAAAGATCCAGTCATTGAATTCCTGTTAGAAATAGTCCTTGTTCCCCTCACTTTGGGAAACCAATTGGTTACTGAACTACCACAGGCTACATCTGAGCGGAGGTTCTAGGTTATATCCATACATGGTCCTTGGTTGAATGTCAGTCTCAGAAAAGACCCTGTGCCCAGATATATTTGGTCCTTGTGGAGCTCCTATCCTTTCCCCATCAGACTAACTCCCCTTCTTTCATATGATTCCCTGTACTCTGCCAAAGGTGTGGTCATGAGTCTTTGTATCTGCTTTGAAAACACTGCTAGGTAGAGTATTTCAGATGCCCTCCGTAGACTTCTGTAATATGTTCAATGCACATCCCATCTGTCTTTCTAAATGAGGATTGATCATCTTACTCCATGTCAGCTCTCTTGATTATCTTTTTTAGGTGTATAGATTTCATTATGTTTATCATATCTTCTAGGTCTATATAAGTGAGTATATAATGTGTTTGTATTTCTCCTTCTGGGATATTTCACTCAGAATGATTTTTTTCTAGATCCCTCCATTTGCCTGCAAATTTCATGATTTCCTCCTTTTTGATTGCTGAGTAGTATTCCATTGTGTAAAAATACCACAATTTCTGTACCCATCCCTCCGTTGATGGACATCTGGGTTGTTTCCAGGTTCTGGCTATTACAAATAAAGCTGCTATAAACATGGTTGAGCAAGTATCCCTTTTGTGTACTTGAGCAAACTTTGGGTATATACCTAGCAGTGGTATGGCTGGGTCTTGAGGAAGTACTAGTCCTAATTGTCTGAGAAAGTGCCAGATAGATTTCCAAAGTGGTTGTACCAGTTTACATTCCCACCAGCAGTGGAGGAGGGTTCCCCTTTCTCCACAACCTTTCCAGCATGTGTTGTCACTTGAGTTTTTGATCTTGGCCATTCTGATGTGTGTAAGGTGATATCTCAGGGTCGTTTTGATTTGCATTTCCCTGATGGCTAACGAGGTTAAGCATTTCTTTAAGTGTTTCTCTGCCATTAGATATTCCTCTGTCGAGAATTCTCTGTTTAGCTCTGTTCCCCATTTTTAATTGGATTACTTGGTTTATTGCTTTTCAGCTTCTTTAGTTCTTTATATATACTGGATATTAGTCCTCTGTCAGATAAAGGGTTAGTGAACATTCTTTTCCAATCTGTTGGGAGTTGTTTTGTTTTGATGATGGTGTCCTTTGCTTTACAGAAGTTTTTCAGTTTCATGAGGTCCCATTTATTGATTTTTGCTCTTTGAGATATTATAAATGAATCATTCATTTATGTATTCAACAAAGCGACATTCCCATCCAAATATGGATGCATTAAACAGTAATACATTTCTTCATTCAACATATAAATTCTGAAAAATAAGAAACTACATTATTTTCATGTTTTTTTTTTTTTTTCAATGTAGTTTATTCAGGAACCTTGAACAATCATCTGACCTGGGGAAAGCCAGCCCACAGCTTAAATAGCCTCTGGGTAGCCAACCCCAGCGTGCCACGTGGGCAATGCAGATAGGTCCACATACATGGAAGCAAGCCAGATCCTCAGCCTTAGCCAAATGTGGAATTGTTCGTGACAGAGAGCACTCACCATCGGGAAGGTGGAAGGCAGAAACCAGCTCCATATTTAAGGCATAGCATTCCGCAGCTCTCTACAGTTCCCCCTTTTTGTTTTAGATGCATCAGGCAAGAGTAGAGGTCTGATCTCTGATATTAGAAATAAATTGGGACTTTGTACTGATGTTCCTAGAACCTTAACCTACTTTGTAATTTAAAAGAAACATTGAAAACTATGTCGACTGTATTCAAATACTTCAATAATATTCATTCTATATTTCTTTTTTTAGATGTATTTATTTATTATGTATGCACTATTCTGCCTGCATGTGAGCCTGTAAGTCAGAAGAGAGCACCAGATCTTATTATAGATGGCTATGAGCCACCATGTCGGTGCTGGGAATTGAACTCATGACTTTTGAAAGAACAACCAGTGCTCTTAACCTCTGAGCCATCTCTCCAACTCCACTCTATATTTGTTAATATATTAAGCTCAGAGTAATGTTTTCAGTTAAGAAAATACTACAGTGTGTATAAATTTGGAATAGAAGGCTTACAGAAATAGATTAAAATTTAATGTTAAAAACTTTCTGCTCCTGCTCTTTATGGTACTATTAAGCCAACTACAGAGAATTAAGTAAGTTGGGAAACATACGTTGCTATTGGAGGATGTGTCCCTACATATAAGAGTTGAACAAAGGTGAGCATGAGAATGCACAGTGGCATGATCAGAAAGCTAGGTTATTTCTTCCCCTAGTGCAGTAGTTCTTAAAAGAACCATTGATTTCCTGTCCTCTCCAGATCTTACTGTTTCCCACTTCTTTCATAACATTCCCTGCACTCTGCCCAAAGGTTGCCCATAAGTCTCAGCATGTGCATTGATAGTCTGCAGGGCAGATCCTTTCAGAGGTCCTCTGTGTCAGGCTCCTGACTTTTTCTCTCTTTTCTTCTTCTTCTGATATCCATCCTCTTTGCCTTTCTGGATAGGGATTGAGCATTTTAGCAAGAGTCCTCCCTCTTGATTAGTTTCTTTAGGTGTACAGGTTTTAGTAGGTTTATCCTATAGTATATGTCTATATGAGTGAGTATATACCGTGTGCATCTTTCTGCTTCTGGGATAGCTCACTCAGAATTATCTTTTCCAGATCCCACCATTTACCTGCAAATTTCATGATTTCCTTGTTTTTTATTGCTGAGTAATATTCCATTGTGTAGATATACCACAATTTGTGCATCCATTCCTCCACTGAGGGAGATCTGGGCTGTTTCCAGCTTCTGGCTATTACAAGTAAGGCTGCTACAAACATGGAGGACAGTAACAGAACCAAAAAATATGAGCAGAGGGGTCTTTCCTGAGACTGATATTCCAACCAAGGACTATGCATGGAGATAACCTAAACCCCTGCACAGGTGTAGCCCATGGCAGTTCAGTATCCAAGTAGGTTCCATTGTAATAAGAACAGGGACTGTCTCTGACATGAACTGATTGGCCTCTTCTTTAATTACCCCTCCCTGAGGGGGAAGCAGCATTACCAGGCCACAGAAGAAGACAATGCAGCCACTCTTGATGAGACCTAATTGACTAGGATCAGAAGGAATGAAAAGAAGATCTCCCTTAATAGTGGACTTGGGGAGGGGCATGCATGCAGAGGGTGGAGGAAGGGAGGGATTGGAATGGGAGGCGGGAGGGAACAACAAGGGGAAAAAGTGTAATTAATAAAGTATAAAAAAAACCAGTGATTTATAACTTGGCTGATGTCATTTTTTTCTTTCTTGTTTTTTGTGATGCAATTTTTGGTAGTCTTGCTTGAATTCCAGCCCTTGGTAAATTGAACCATTACCTTAAAAACCACAACAGAACAACAAAAATGATAATTGTGCAAATTAATGTGTTACACTGTAAAATTTTCATAATATATTTTCCATTGATCATGTTATTTCTTCAGCTCTCTCACAATTTTTCTCCTCTGCCCTTCTCCTTCCTAACACGTGATAATGTTTTTTTTCATTGTTCTTTTTTTAGATTATGTATGTGAGAGAAAAAAATGTTATATTTCTGTTCTTAACTGGGAAAGCTGAGAGGAATGGGTTTAATTAGAAGAGTTACATTTCTCATAGCCATAGGCAAACATGATGAGACCCAGAGCATGTGAGACACACACTTCAGTTTTGAAAAAATAAAATAAAATAAAATAAAATAAAATAAAAGCTTCATTAGGTGAGATAATCATCACAGAAGAATGACAAGGCTCCTGATGTGAAAGAGAAATATATTTGAGTTTCAAAGAACACAAGGAGTTTCTTGCTTTCATTAGGTTTGGGGTTGGGGCAGGGAAAGATTCTGAATCATGTACACTTCCATAGAATTCAGGAATCAAAACTCCATATGTTGTAAGTCAAGTTTCTTTCTTTTTAATTTTTTTCTTTACTACTACTACTTTTATTATTATTATTATTATTATTATTATTATTATTATTATTTGTTACAATATATTCAGTTTGTATCCAGTCTGTAGACCCTGCTTCATCTCCTCCTGGTCCCACTGTCCCTCTCTCTTTCCCACTTAAGTTTCTCCCCTAGTCCAATGATAGGGAGGCCCCCTTCTCCTCCCCTTCTACTTGATCCCAGCCTATCAGGTCTCATCAGTACTGCCTGGATGCTCTTCTTCTGTGGCCTACTAAGGCCACCTTACCAGGAGGAGATGAGTAAAGAGCAGGCAACTGAGTTCATGCCAGTGACTGCTCTTGCTCCAATTACTAGGGAACCCACATGGAGACTGAGCTGCTTGGGGATACATCTGAGCATGGGGTCTAAGTCTTCTCCATGCATGGTCCTTGGTTGATTTACCAGTCTTTACAGGCCCCCTTGAGCTCAGAATTTTGGCTCTGTTATTCTTCTTGTGAAGCTCCTTTCGCATCCAGGTCATTCTAGCTTGCCATTCTTCCATAAGATTCCCTGCATTCTGGCCAGTTTGGCTATGAGTCTCAGCATATGCTTCAATACTCTGCTAGGTAGAGTCTTTCAGAGGCCCTCTGTGGAAGTCAATGTTCTCTTGAGTCTGGTTATCAGCTGTGCTGAGATTGATTACACCTACAACCACTATGACACTGGCAAAGTAACATTCAATTTCTGATTACTCCTGGGGAGAGACTTCAGGGACTAGAGTATGGGGGCGTCAGGGATGGAAGGTATGGTAGCATATCTAACATAGGCTCACTCATCCATTTTTGTTGCATTATTTTTTAAATTGGTCAATACTATTTAAATAGTGCATATACTACCTAGATTAATAGCTGCTAATTAATTCCCCATTTTTATTCAACCTTCCTTTTTATACTTTTATTTTATTATTATTAATTACACTTTATTCACTTTGTATACCCCATAAACCCCTTCCTCCCCCCTCCCTCCCCTGTCTTCATGCATGCCTCTCCCCAAGTCCACTGATAAGGGAGGTCCTCCTCTACTTCCTTCTGATCTTAAACTATTATACTATTAGATCACATCAGGAGTGGCTGCGTTGTCATCTTCTGTGGCCTGGTAAGGCTGCTCCCCCCTCAGGGAGAGATGATCAAAGAGCAGGCCAATCAGATTATGTCAGAGGCAGTCCCTCTTCCAATTACTGTGTAACCCCCTTGGACACTAAACTGTTATGGGCTACATCTGTGCAGGAATTCTAGGTTATCTCCATGCATGGTACTTGGTTGGAGTATGAGTCTCTGGGAAGACCACTGTGTTCAAATTTTCTGGTTCTGTTTCTCTCCTTGTGGGGTTCCTGTTCTCTCCAGATCTTACTATTTCCCACTTCTTACATAAAATTCCATGCACTCTGGACAACAGTTGTCCATAAGTCTCAGCTTCTGCTTTGACAGTCTGCAGGGCAGAGGCTTTCAGAGGCCCTCTGTGGCAGGTTTCTAGGTTGTTTCCTGCTTTCTTCTTCTTCTGATGTCCATCCTCTTTGCCTTTCGGGATGGGGATTGAGCATTTCAGTCAGGGCCCTCTCTCTTGATTAATTTCTTTAGATGTACAGATTTTAGTTGGTTTATCCTGTTATATGTCTATATGAGTAAGTATATACCGTGTGTGTCTTTCTGCTTCTGGGACAGCTCACTCAACCTTCCCTTTTGTCCAGTAGCTCTGGGTAAACATTCTCTTACTATATCAAATGTCAGTGTTGCAATTTGACACCTCTGTATTGTTGCTGATCTCAGATGAAATTCTAACAGGTTTATTCAGACTAGTGTGCTGTTGGCTGTATACTCTTACAATCCAAATAGTATTTAAAATGTCCAACCACATACTAAAATCTGTACACCCAAATAAGTAAAGCAAGAAGGAGGACCCTGGGTAAGATACTCAATCCTCACTCAGAAAGGCAAATGGGATGGACATTGGAAGAGGGAGAAAACAGGGAATAGGACAGGAACCTACCACAGAGGGCTTATGAAAGACTACCCAGCAGTGTATCAAAACATATGCTGAGACTCATAGCCAAACTTTGGGAAGAGTGCAGGGAATCTTACAAAAGAAGGGAGAGAGAGAAAGACCTGGAGGGGACAGGAGCTCTACAAGATCAACAGAACCAAAAAGTCTGTGCCTAGCGCTCTTTTCTGAGACTTATAATTCAACCAAAGACCATTCATGGAAATAACCTAGAACCCCTGAACAGCTGTAGCCCATGGCAGCTCAGTATCCAAGTGGGCTTCCTAGTTAGGGCAACAGGGGCTGTCTCTGACATGAACTCATTGGCTGGCTCTTTGATCACCTCCCCCTGAGAAGGGGAGCTGCCTTACCATGCCACAGAGAAAGATAATTCAGCCAGTCCTGATGAGACTTGAGAGGCTAGAGTCAGATGAAAGGGGAGGAGGACTAGGGGATCAGTAGACTAGGGGAGGGGCACTTGCAGAGAAGAGGGAGGGCAGACAGGATTGGGAGGGGACAAGGAAGGGGGCTACAGCAGGGATACAAAGTTAATAAGCTGTAAAAATAAAGAAAAATAATAAAAGTATTTTGAGCCAAGAAAAAAAAATGTCCAACCCATCATTTCTCATTTCCATACAGAAGGATGTGTGAGGATTATTGTAATCTTATTCTATCATAGTTTTATTTCTTGTTCCTGTATTTCAAGTTGTCCTTTTGACCTATGTCCTGGAAATTTTCTGCTTATCCAGATGGAGGAAGAGTATTGTAGGCTTTGTTTTACTTCTGGAAACAATATGATTAATTATCCAGCTAGGTAGGTCAAGAAATGCTGGTATACAGCTGTGTATTTAAATGAGTATATAAAATAGAAATAAATGATTTCCCATATTTCTATTTATAAAAAATATGTACTCATATATAAATGATTAATGATTGTTTTTTATCATAAAATGTATACATATAGACGGTTTTATTGTGTATCTACTTAATATGAAAAAATTTTAAACAATTATTCTTAATTTACCACTTTAAGCTCCTTTTAATACATTTTGTGAAGCTTATTTTCTAAAATATAACTTATTTGATATATCCCTTTAAACCAATTCCAGCAAATATTTAGTGTTACTCCTGTTTTTTTCTTTTAATTCTAATAACTTACATTCTTAAAATCATGTACAAATTTGTGTTTGACTCAGACTACAACATACTCTGACCTCTTAGTGCTATGAAAATGAACATTCTAAATGTTGTTTCTTGCATATATATTAACTTTGAGATGTGTGAAGCTCCTAAAATAATAATAATAAATATAATAAGTAATAATATACTTATGCTTTTGTAAAATTTTATTTCTTATCATGTAAAATTGTACAAACATATTTTTCAGATTAAACTTAGCTTCACATAGTTTGCTGGCAACAATTCTGTTGTATAGTTTTTACTCTTTAAGTAATTACTTTACAGCTATTGATAAGAAGTTATACCTTACCTGATATGGCTTCTATTCTAAGTTTAAAATCTGTGTCTCAATGAACATCTTTACCCATAGTAATACTACTCAAATTACACACTACTAAAACTTTAAGACAGAAGTACTTTCTTTCAGAGACTCATATCTCCAGTCCAGGGTTGACACTAATAATCCTTTAGAGTTCTAAGTACATCTCCTGTAATACTATTTGAGTACTCCTTGAGATAATTTAGGCTGGTTCACAATTAAATTCTGATATTTAGTTCTAAAGGGCAAATATTTTCCAGCTTAATCAATACTTAACAAAAGAGGCTACATGATGTCAGAAAGGTGAAGGGAAATATTTGTTTGTTCAGCAGTGGAGAAAAAATCTGAAGATTCATTCAGGTCTTCCACAGACATTGACAAAGAATAATAAATACCTTTCTGTTTAAGTTATGTATTTCTAAGAATAGAGCTTTACAAGACTATGAAAACCTGGTGAAAAACATTCCACCTTTTGTACCAAAATAAGAAAGATAGATTTAGTAATATATTATGCATTTATTTCCAGAAAATGCAAACATCCCACAAGTAATGTTTATGTCAGAAGCACCATTTAACATTTTGTTCTGTTAGGATGTCATTAACATGTCCTGAGGCCTCTGCAAAAGCACTTCTAATGGGATAATATTAACACTTTAGAATTAGGTAAAAGGGCTTTTAAAACTGCATTATCTAATCAAATAAACTCAAGCTACCTACTGTTTCTCTTTTCCCCAAATTCTTACACACTGTATTGATTTTTAATAAATTGTCCATATATCTAGTGCTGAAGATGTAGAATGTAAATTTAACAGAAAATGAATAGGGTTTCTTGAATTTTTTGGATAACATTGATTGAGTAGCACTAAAGAATCATAAAAGAAAGCAGGTGATAATTCCCAGAATGAAAACTGTTAGATAAAGGAAACCACAGCTCACTTTTTCAGAAAATACACAATCCACAAGGTTATTATGATGAGTGAGATTCAGAAGTGATTTTGTGATATTGCTCAAATAAATGAGGTAATACAGAACACTATAGCTACTGTCTAGTGAGATGCAAACGGCCCCATTGACTGATTAAGAAAACAAAGAAAAGTAGGATGACAACACATAGCCAAATTTCTCAGTCCACCAAATTAATCACAATTAGGTTCAAATTTCATATAAGACTCTTAGGAGTTATATTTGCTCATAGTGCAAAAAATTTGATTATTCTCTTCTAGCTACTAGATGTATTCACGTATTCAATCATTTCCCATCAAAATTACTACTTCGTTAATTAGCAAAAACCTTTGCAAAAAATTAAAAATAAAAATTTACCCAGAAATAAACCCACACACTTATGGACACCTGATCTTTGACAAAGATGCCAAAACCATACAATGGAAAAAAGATAGCATCTTCAACAAATGGTGCTGGTCCAACTGGATGTCTCCATGTAGAAAAATGAAAATAGACCCATACTTATCACCCTGCACAAAACTGAAGTCCAAGTGGATCAAAGACCTCAACATAAAACCACACACATTAAATCAGCTAGAAAAAAAAAGTGGGAAATACCCTAGAATTCATTGGCACAGGAGACAACTTCCTGAACAGAACACCAACAGCACAGGCTCTAAGAGCAACAATCAATAAATGGGACCTCATGAAACTGAAAAGCTTCTGTAAAGCAAAGGACACCATCATCAAAACAAAACGACTGCCTACAGATTGGGAAAGAATCTTCACTAACCCTTTATCTGACAGAGGACTAATATCCAGTATATATAAAGAACTAAAGAAGCTGAAAAGCAGCAAACCAAGTAATCAAATTAAAAAATGGGGAACAGAGCTAAACAGAGAATTCTCTGTAGAGGAATATTGAATGGCAGAGAAACACTTAAAGAAATGCACATCCTCATTAGCCATCAGGGAAATGCAAATCAAAACGACCCTGAGATATCACCTTACACCCATCAGAATGGCCAAGATGAAAAACTCAAGTGATAATACATGTTGGAGAGGTTGTGGAGAAAGGGGAACCCTCCTTCATTGCTGGTGTGAATGTAAACTTGTACAACCACTTTGGAAATCAACTTGGTGCTTTCTCAGACAACTAGGAATAGTGCTTCCTCAAGATCCAGCCATACCACTCCTAGGCATATATCCAAAAGAGGCTCAAGTACACAATAAGGACATTTGCTCAACCATGTTTGTATCAGCCTTATTTGTAATAGCCAGAAGCTGGAAACAGCCCAGATGAACCTCAACTGAAGAACGGATGCAGAAATTGTGTTATATCTACATAATGGAGTATTATTCTGCAATGAAAAAATAAGGAAATTATGAAATTTTCAGGTAAATGGTGGGACCTGGAAAGGATCATCCTGAGTGAGCTGTCCCAGAAGCAGAAAGACACACACAGTATATACTCACTCATATAGACTTATAGGATAAACCTACTAAAATTTGTACATCTAAAGAAACTAATCAAGAAAGAGGACCCTGACTAAAATGCTCAATCCCCATCCCAAAAGGCAAAGAGGATGGATATCAAAAGAAGAAAGCAGAAAACAACCTAGGAACCTGCCACAGAGGGCGTCTGAAAGACTCTGCCCTGCAGACTATCAAAGCAGATGCTGAGACTTTTTGGTCAACTGTTGGGCAGAGTGCATGGAATCTTATGTAAGAAGTGGGAAATAGTAGGTTATGGAGAGGACAGGAATACCACAAGGAGAGCAACTGAACCAGAAAATTTGAACACAGGGGTCTTTCCAGAAACCCATACTCCAACCAAGTACCGGGCTTGGAGATAACCTAGAACCCCTGTGCAGATTTAATCCATAGCAGTTTAGTGTCTAAGTGGGTTACATAGTAATGGGAACAGGGAATGCCTCCGACATAATCTGATTGGCCTGCTTTTGGGTCACCTTTTTCTGCGGGGAGAGCAGTCTTACCAGACCACAGAAAATGACAATGCAGCCACTTCTGATGTGATCAGATAGAGTAAGATCAGAAGGAAGGAGAGGAGAACCTCCCCTATCAGTGGACTTGGGGAGGGGCATGCGTGAAGAAGGGGGAGGGGAGGATGGGATAGGGAGGGGAGGAGAGAGGGGCTTATGGGGGGAAAATCTTATTTGGGAATAAAATGTAATTAATAAAATAAAATAAAATTTAAAAAAATCTTAAAAAAATATTTACTTGTATATCTACATTTCTGAAAAGCATTCTATTTAAAAAAAATAAATAAATCCAGAAAATGTGACAATTTAGCATTTAACAAACAATCAAACATAATTAGGTAAGAAACTTGAATAAGAATGGGTTATCCTTGGAAATAACAATCCACCTCCATCCTGAGGAAGACTGTTGTACACAGCATCTGCATACATTCATATGCACTCAAATACACATTTACATGTGATGCTTATTGTGTATTACAGGACTGTAGTAATAATTAAAGAAGATAATCATAATGCAAGTAGCATAGTATAATTAGAATTGTTATATTTATACAATAGTAGCTGAAGGTATGGAGAAACTTAAATATATTACATACATGTAAGGAAATGTCATAATGAAAAACATACTTCTGACAATATTTTTTTTTGTTAATTAATATCATTCTTAAAATTGTAACAATAAAAGCCAAAAAGAGATATCAAGTGTCAAAAACAGTGTAAAAACCATGTGAATTCCACTGTTTTCAGATAATAACAAGACTGAAATAATTTTCTTTTAATGTTCTCATTAACAGTAAGCATGACACTTATCAAAATTATACCTACAAACATCTATATTTTTCTAAATAGTTTCACTTATCTTATTGAGATAAACAGAAAAGAAAATCAAGATAGCACGTTCAGGCACTAATTTTCACTGTGGTTAATTTTTGAAACCTTTAATGAGACCCATTGTGCTTTGCTGGCTATCTCTAATTTGAACTTGTTCAGCAAATTTTGCCTGCATTAGTAGCCATAGCAACTTCAGGATAAATATTGAGTGCTGGCCTTCCCACTGTTACACACCTCTAAGGCTCCTTTAAGTCTATAGTATTTCCACAGAGACACAAGCTTCCTGAACAGTGGTAACTTTTAACATAGTTCCAAGGAAATAAGGGAAAATGTCATGTGCAATCTAGTTTACTGCAAAATTAAATAAAAGATAAAAATGCAAAGATTAAAGGAACCTTCCCCCCTGAGATGGTATAACAAATGCCAAACCTCATAGCAATTATATAAAGCTTTCAGGTAAACAGATCATTAACACAGTTGCATACTTAGCGGCTAAGGGACTACTGAAGAAAAGGTGGAAGAATTAGGTAGCAGATCAACACAGTCTCAACAATGTGACATTCTCTGGGTTACAAACTTATGATACATATTCCTCTTGAATATCTTCTTAATTGGGGCTAAATTGTTAATGTGAAAACTTTACAGTTTTTTTTTCTATGAGTACAAATATATTGAGAATAGTCTACCTTTTTTTGCACAGGAAACTACTCTGTTGTGATGTTTGCATAGCATCATTATTTTATCCAGGCAAGATGTTTTACAAACATGATGTGTGATGACAATATCTTAAATTTTAGGATTATTGAAATGAGTATACTTTAAAAACAATTTTATTATTATTATTAATTATTCACTTACATCCAAGCTGTAGCCCCCTCCCTCATTCTCTCTCATCTCCTCCTGGTGCCATCCTTTTTTCTCTTCTCTCCCCTGTGCTCCTCCTGTAGTCCACTGATGGGTGGGGGTCCTCCTGCCTTACTATTTCACCCTAGCCTATCAGGTATCAGGATCCTCTACTCTGTGGCCTAGTAAAGCGACCCCAGCAGGAGGAGGTAATCAAAGACCTGGCCACTGAGTAGATGTCAGAGACAGCTCCTGTTCCCCTTACAAGGGAACACACATGGAGACTAAGCTACCCATAGACTACATCTGAGCAGGGAATCTAGGTCCTCTATTTGCATGGTCCTTGGTTGATACACGACTCTCCGCAGTACCCTCTGGGCCCAGATATTTGGCTCTGTTGGTCTTCTTGTGGAGCTCTTGTCCCCTCCAGGTCTTTCTATCTCCCCATTGTTCCATAACATTCCCTGCACACTGCCCAAAGCTTGGCTGTGAGTCTTGGCATCTTCTTTGATACCATGCTGGGTATAGCCATTTTGAGGCTGTCTGTAGTAGGTTCCTGTCCTCTTCCCTGTCTTTCCCACTTCAGATGTCTATCATGTTTAACCTTGTGAATGAGAATTAAGCCTCTTCTCTAGAGTCCTCCTTGCTGTTTAGCTTCTTTAAGATTATAGATATTAGTATGCTTATTTTATATTATATGGCTAATATCCACTTATAATTGTGTATATACCATCTGTGTCTTTCTGGTTCTGGGTACCTCACTTGGGATGATCTTTTCTAGTTCCATCTATTTGCCTGCAAATTTCATGATACATTTTTTTAATTGCTGTGTAGTATTCCATTGTGTACATGTACCACAATTTCTCTATCTTGTCCTTGGTAGAGAGACATCCAGGTTGTTTCCAGATTCTGCTATTACAAATAAAGCAACTATGGACATTGTTGAGTAAATGTTCCTATTGTATGGTTAAGTATCTTTTGGATGTATGCCCAGGAGTGGTATGGCTGGATATTGAGGTAGCACTATTCCAATTTTCTATGAAAGCTCCAGATGATTTCCAAAATGGTTTTACAAGTTTACATTCCCACCAGCAGTAGAGGAGGATTTTATTTCTTGCCTGACCCAGCTTTCTTTAAGTAAAGAGTTGTTTAGTTTCCATGTTCGTGTAGGCTTTTTGTTATTTCTGTCGTTGAGGTCTAGTTTTAGACTATGGTGGTCTGATAGGTTACAGGCGAATATTTCAAATTTCTTGTATCTGTTGAGGCTTTCTTTGTGTCAGTTTTGGAGAAGATCCTGTGAGGTCGTGAAAATAATGTATATTCTTTTTTCATTTGGGTGTAAAATTCTCTAGACATCTATTAGTTCCATTTGATTTAAGACATCTGCAAGTGTCATCATTTGTCTATTTAGCTACTTTTTCTGTCTTGATGATATTGGTGAGAGTGGGGTCTCTCACTATTAAAGTATTGGGATCAATGTGTGATTTAAGCTTTAATAATGTTTCTTTTACAAATGCAGGAGGCCTTGAGTTTGGGGCATAGATGTTCAGAATTGTAATATCCGCCTGGTGCATTTTTCCTTTGATAAGAATGAAGTGTTCTTCCCCATGTCTTTTATTTAATTTTCACTGAGATTCTATTTTATTAGCTATTAGGATGGCTACTTTAGCTTGTTTCTTGGGTCTATTTGCTTGGAAAATGTTTTTCCAACCCTTTACTCGAAGGTACTGTCTTTGATGCAGAGGTATGTATCTTGAATGCAGCAAAATGTTGGATCCTGTTTCCACAACTATTCTGTTAGTCTGTGTCTTTTTATTGGAGAGTTGAGTGTTCTGATGTTGATATATATTAGTGACCAGTGATTGTTAGTTCCTTTTATTGTAGAGTTGGTCATGATTGTGTGTTTGTGTGTTTATTTTCTTTTGCTTTTTTGTTGTGAATGTATATTTATCCAGTGTTTTCTTGGGTGCCATTGATCTTAGGTTGGAGTGTTTTCTCCATTTATGCTGATTGAAGGTTTTGATAGGTATAGTAGTCTGGGTTGGCATCTGTAGTCTTTTCATGCATGCATTATAACTGCCCTGGACCCTCAGGCTTTCATAGACTCTGTTGAGAAGTCTGGTAGTCTCTTTTTAGATGTTACTTGGCCCTTTTCCCTTGCTGCTTTTAATATTTTTTCTTTGTTCTGCAGAAGTATTGTTTTGATTATTATGTGGTGGGAAGAATTTCTTTTGGTTCTTGTCTATTTGGTATTCTGTAGGCCTCGTGTATGGTTATGGGCATATTTTCAGGTTGGTGAAATTTTCTTGTGTAATTTTCTCAAAAATATTTTCTGGGGCCTTGGAGCCTGGAATATTATTTTTCGTATATTCCTATTATTAGATTTCATCTTTTCATGGTGTCTTTGATTTCTTGGATGATTTGTGTCAGGAACTATTCCATTTTTGTTTTCTTTGAGAACTGTACCGATTTCTGCAATTGGATCTTCAGGCCCTGAGATTCTCTCCTCCATCTCTTGTATTCTGTTGGTCATGCTTATCTTTGTAGTTCCTGACTCTTCACTAATTTCTCCAACTCCATCGTTCTCTCTGTGTTTTATTTTTTTATTCTAATTCCAGTTCCATGTGTTGAAAGATTATATTTATTTCCTTTACCTTTTTGATTGTGGATTCCATGATGGCCCCTATATTTTTGTTCATTTCCTCTTTATGTGCCTTAAATAACATCATAGTAATAGATTTAAGATTATCTCCCTGTATTTAAGCTACCTTAGAATATCCATTGTTTTTTGTAGATTCTGGGGAAGCTGTGAGGTCCTGGTTTTTCTTGATTGCATTCTTATGCTGCTCTGTAGCCATCTGACTGTCTGTAGCCATGACTGTTTATTTCTGGAGCCTGAACTGCCTACTGGGTCTACCTGTCACTCGAATCTGAGATAGTCTTTGCTGATTCCCAGTCTCTACTGGCTTTGTGACCCAGGTATGCCATGTAACGGGCACAGGCAGAAAGATCTCTGAGCCTAGAGCTGTCCATTGCCCCACAGGCTTCCTTGAGGCGGTCGTCAATGGAACTTGGGTCCAGTGCCGAGCTCCGCTCTTCCATGTTCACTGCCTGGGCTGCGCTCACGGTTTCTGACTCAGGTAAGCCAGGAAGCTGGGTAACAGGCAGAATGGTGTTGCGCTCCATTCCTACAATACCGTGAAAGTATCTCCTCTGCAGGATGTTGAGGATGACTGCCGCTAACTGCTGCAACCAGGAAGTTGTCCCGTGGAGTGGTCTCCTAGGCACTCTCAGTACTGGGAAGTGTCTACTACATGGGCAGTGAGAGCAAGCTTCCAAGGTCCAAGTGCCTGGTCACAGAAAGGTATCCACAGAAGGTGGGCTTGAGCAGGTGGCCTAGGGCTGCTGCAGTTCATGGCAGGAACCTGGATATTTTTCCATTATTAGTTTGGTGGCCTGAACATGGAACTTCGCATAGCCCCATGGATTCTCCTTTCATCGGAGAAACACAGACGTCTGGGTTTCGGGATCCACAGTATGGCTGCTGGTCACTCTGCCCTAACTGCTGAGGTGTTGTTCAGATACACTGTGTGGTCAGCCTCACCATCTTGAATCTCCAAAATGAGTATTCTTACTCAAGTAAATAAAAGAAAACTGTGGTAACACTTTCAAAGAGGGTCCACCAAAGTATCTTCTGTTCTACATCCTTCTAAAATTAGCTATTTAACCTTCGTATTCCTGTGAGTGTCCTCTTCCTTGAACCATGTGGGGTTCTAATTACCTCAAGCACAGGGAATAGTAGAAGAATGAATATTTTTTCTCTAATTCGAGGTTATCAAAAAATAACATAACTTTTATTTTCTCTCTTGTGATACTTTTTGTTGGATTTCAGCTCTGTACATATTATAAGAATGAAAAAACAAACAACAAAAAAACAAAAACAACTTCAGAAAAAAAAATCCCAAGAGGAAAGCACATGAAAGCTTGTAGATCAGGGAAAGTTTGACTGCCATCATCAAAAGGCAAAATAAGAATTAAGATGTTTTTGTGTTCTTAGCTCTCATAAGTTATGTTCTGTTAAATTTGGTGTGTTACTGTTTAAGGAAAAGACTTTAATAGAAAGGCAAGTCAAGCCAAATGTTTCTTATCTAAATGTATAACCCACAAATTCCAATAAATAATTAATAAATGAAAAGGATAGAAACATTGTTTCATGTTTTAAATAATGAGTGACTGTTATGAAATCATAATAGAGGAAATACTAGCCCAGTTAATTTTCCTCTTGTTTGTTCTAATTAATTATCTAATGGCAGTAAATATATTTTTATTCTTTGTTAATTTATTAATGTATATGTGTGCTTATCTTTATTGTTTATGTCACAAGAATCCAGGTGCCCATGGAACCAAAGGAAGTCATCAAATTTGCTGGAGCAGAATTCACAGGCAGCTGTGAGCCATGTGATATGGGTTATAAAACCTAATCTCAGCCCTCCAGAAGATCTGCAAGTGTACTTAACTGTACTTAACCACTAAGTCATCTCTCTAGTGCCTATAATTAATTTCTTAAAGGTTTATTTTTCTTTTGTAACATCCACCATTCTTTATTCAAGCATGCTGTGAATGAAAATGCTATTTTTTTCATTTAAAAAGAAGTGTTATTTAATTAACATCAAAGAACTGCATACAAATACAAAGAAATTTCAACACACAGGTATGATATGCACTACTGAAAAATATGCAGGAGAAAATTTCCTCTTGTCATAGTCAAACACTGATTATGGAAGTGTTAGTGATCTATCTCTCCCCCCCCTGTAGCTGAGTTACATATAGGTCAACAGAAGCCCTCGCTCTCCACCCAGTGCAGTTCTCAGACACAGTGTGAATCCCCAAATCACACTGGGGTCCATCAGGTCACATGTGTTATCCTTACCCCTTCCTCTGAAACGGATAAGCAAACTCATACTATGCCACATGGGCCTGAATGTCCCATTCAGCACCTTGCACCTTGGTTAACGATACTCTAATATCAATCTTGAATAAAAGAAAAGAAAGAAGAAGAAAGAGGAGGATGAAGACAAGAAAAAAAAAGAAAAGGAAATGTAGAGAGGAAGTAGATAGGAGAAAGAAATGCTAGAACATGGCAGAAATAAAAACATTGCTAGTAAAAAAAAGGAATTTTGTATGACTAGATGGCTGTTTATGAATAGAAAAGATAAAGGAAACTAAAAAATATATATACAAGTTATAAAACACTGATCAAATTATGTGACATATGTAAGAGATACAGGTACTTAGAGGACGCAGCCTTCATGCACTGAAATCAGATCCAGATCCTAATTCAGAGATTTGGAGAGAAGCCAACCCTATCAAAACTGATTCAGCCCAGTGACACTCAGTCCAGGAATCCACTCTACAGAAATGCTGAGGAATGAATTTCTGATTTTAGTAGACGTGGAATTTGTGGTAATATGTTAGAGGAACCATAGTTAAACAAGTGCAGGGAGTGAAAAAAATGGTATTCTTTATTGTGTTTTGCAAATAATAATAATAACTCTGTAATGTTCATTGATTTTCTGAGAAATACATGAGCTCTTGGCTTTAACAACTTGGACTATTTTATTAAGTGACTTTATATCCACTTGTTAATCCACACTATGATTAAAGTATTGCCTTCAAGGAGAACTGCTATGAAGATCTTTGATTTAATATTTTAAATTAGTACATATATAGTTTTTAATTTAATTTTATTTATGTATTTATTTATTATAATTTATTCACTTTGTATCCGTGTTGCAGCCCCATTCCTCCTCTTCTTCCAGGCCCACCCCCCTCCCTCCTCTCCCTTTATTCCCTTTCCCTAGAAACATTTTTTAACCTTTCATAACTTTCATAACTTGATAGAATAGAGACAGTTGGGACACTGTGAGGTAAGGAGTAAAGTGATATGGAGCTCATCTTTTCCAGAGCTCATGAAGAAAAGGGTGTGAATGTAGACAACAGGAAAAGGGTATATGCCAGCATTCACTGAAAACTATTTTGAACTCCTACTTTGCTTTTTTATCTGCTACTCTGCATTATTCCTGATAAAACAAAAACACATACATTCAAATTTATTCAAAAATCCATTGTGATTAGATAATGAGTGTTGTTGATTTAGATAGTGGACAGAAACAGAAAAATACACACTTATTCCAAATAATCAGCCCAAAAGACATGTATACAAGTAATATACAGAATGAGCAGTATATACATTTACATATATATGTATATATACATACAAGCATATAATAACAACTTATAAAGGGCCATGACTTTGAAACAGAAAGTAAAGAAGTATATGGGAAGGTTTGAAAAGGGGAAATGGAAAGGCAAAATTATATAACTATATTATACTATGAAAAAAAGAAAAGAAATAAATGAAAGTATTCACACTGAGGAAAACGCATGTGCTTGACAGCTTGTAAATTTAGAGTGTTTTTGGAAATAGACTAAACGTTTTAAAACTCTGAAGAATAAATAGTGGTTTTGTTGTTATTTATTTATTTTTTATTAATATTTTATTTACTTTTCATCTGAAGGGTGACCCTGCCTCCCCTCCTCCCAGTCCCTCACTTTCTCTCCTTCCCTTTCACCACTCACTTTCCCCACAGGAAACGGGAGCTCCCCATATTAACCTTCACAAGCATAACAAATCACATCAAGACTGAGCATATCTTCATACCCTGAGGCCAGGCAGAGTAGCACTGCCACGAGGAACTGATCCAAAAGCAGGCAACATAATCCATATTAGAAACACACCCCCTTTATTCATCAGATGCCCCATATGAAAACCAGGTCACCCACCAGCTATATTTGTGTGGGGGTCCTAGGTCCAGATCATGCATGCTCTCTGATAGCCCCCATGGAACTGGGTTATTTTTCTGTGTTGGTCTTCTTGTGAGATGCCTGCCCCTTCCGTGTCCTTCCATCTTTTCCCCCACCCTTCCACAGGACCTCTAGAGTTCTGCCCATTGCTTAGCTGAAAGTCCTGTCCACTGTCTCAAGGAGTAGACTCACAGCTCTGAGGTACAGAAAATATTTTCAACAAAATCATAGAAATAAAACTTCCCCACTCTAAAGAAAGAGATGCCTAAAAATACACAAGAAGCTTACAAAACACCAAATAGATTGGACCAGAAAAGAAAATAGCCCCTTCCTATAATAATCAAAAACCTAAATGTACAGAACAAAGAAAGAATATTAAAAGCTACAAGGGAAAAAGGCGAAGTCACACATAAAGGCAAACCTATTAGCATAACACCTGACTTGTGACTTATGACTAAGAAAGTCAGAAAGGCCTCGGCATACTTCATGCAGATGCTAAGAGAGCACAGACGTCACCCAGACTACTATATCCAACAAAAATTTAAACACCGTACATGGGGAAAACAAGATACTTCATGATAAATCAAGTTTAAACAAGTTTAAACCTAGCCAGAAGCCCATTCCTATAGAAGAAAATGGAAAGAAAACTCAAACCCAAAGAGGCTCACTACACCCACAGAAGCACATGAAATAAATAACTCCACAGCTGCAAAACCAAAAGAAAGGAAGCACACACACCTTCTACCACCACCAACATCAAATAACAGGAAGTAACAACAACTGGTCATTAAAATCACCCAACATCATTAGCCTCAACTCCCCAATAAAAAGACACATGCTAACAGAATGGATGTGTAAATAGGACACATCATTCTGTTGTGTACAAGAAACACACCTCAGCAATAATGATAGACATTACCTCAGAACAAAGGGCTAGAAAAAGGTTTTCCAAGAAAACGGACACAAGAAAGAAGCTGGAGTAGCTATTCTAATATCTAACAACATGGGCTTTTAACCAAAATTATGTGAAAGAGATGGGAAAGGGCACTTTATACTCATCAAAGGAAAAATGGACCAAGAGGATGTCTCAATTCTGAACATATATGCCCCAAAAGCAAAGTCACCCACCCTTGTAAAGGAAATACTCCTAAACCTTAAATCACACATTGAACCCAACTCTTTAATAGCAGGAGACTTCAATACACCTCTCTCACCAATGGACAGATCATCTAAACAAACGCTAAACAGAAATAATGAAACCAACAAATGTCATGAATGAATATTATTTATTGACATTTTAAACTTTGAAAACGGCAAGTGATCCAAGATAGCGGCAATCTGAGTGCATCATATCTGAGAGGCAAAGGATCTGAAACTCCGAAACTGGTGAGTGAAGGGGCTGCTGAAACCAGACCAATGACATCAAGGCTTCCAGGGAAAAAGGGAACTAATCATGAATTGAGTCCATTTAGATTCAGTTCACCCACAGACTTCTCTGTGGAATTTTCCTGGGGGCTCAATCCCCATGCACTTCCCCACAAGCACCTCCCTTCTTCTTTGGGGGAGGCAGCAGAGGCAGCCTGGAGATTCCTCCACAGATCACAGAGCCCAGGCCCCAGTGCCAGAGGCTCCTAGCAAAGAAACCCTGGCTTGGGATCTGGGACAGAAAATACTCAACCCTTTCCGGCACTCCCCTGGGACCAGCCATCATAATCCTTCCCTGGTGGAGGTTAAGGATACAGAGGCAGCCTGCAGAGGCCAACAGAGAGAACCTTACAGGGGCCCAGCCCCAGGGCACAGTGCCAGTAGACACCAAGACCTGCTGTTACAGCACCACTGAGCGGACTGTTAGCCTACACCTGCATTTCCCCAGCAGGATCAAATCAGAGAGTAGAGAACAAGGGGAGCCCCTGTGCTTTCCAACTGGTCCTGCTAGAAAGTGAGTATGCCTTCAAGTGATTGCTTACAGAGCCCCAGATCCAGGGCCTCTCTATGCAAGCAACCAGACAACAGATCCCTACAATCCACACCCCTATTGTAGGCAACATAGGGATTCTTGGATCAGCATTCTCAACACTGAAGCCCCTGCTCTGCAGTTCTGCCAGTGAATTCCAGGCAAACAATTCCAGACAGTTCTGCATACCAGTGGCCTGTAGGTCACTGAGGTAGTCAGGAGATCTGCACCTGCACACTGCATCTGCTAACAGGGCCTGAGAATAGCTCCAGCACCACATTCCTCTCTTAGGTACAGCTGAAACACCAACACACACTCTCAAACCAGTGAACCTCTCTCATCTTCCTGAAAAACATCCCAGAAACCAGAAAAAAAGATGGACATAGTCTGAAGTACAGACTCCAGGAGCAAACAGTGAGGGTAACAAATAATCAGATGGCCAGGGGCTGTGTAAGACCAACCCAACAAAAATCAGGACATCATGGCTTCACCAGCAACCCCAAAAATCAATGGACAATTCAAATAATAGGAAACACAGGAAAAGAAAACTATGCTTATCCAGTTACTAGAGGCTCATAAGGAGGAAATGAACAAATCTCTTAAAGAAATAGCCACACAAATAGAGGCAGATAAAGATGAAACAAAAACTCTCCAAAGAAATAGCCACACAAGTAGAGGCAAATAAAGAGGAAATGACCAAAGCTCTCAAAAAAATAACCACTCGAGTAAAAGCAAGTAAAGAGGAAACGAACAAAGCTCTCAAAGAAATTCAGGCAAATACACCCAAACAAGTAGAGGCAAAATTAGCAGCATGTAGAGAGGAAACGAACAAAAAAATAAAAGTCATCATTGAAAAGCAGGACTTCACATACAAACAGATGAAGGAAATGGTGCAAGATATGAAAACAGAATTGGAACCAATAAAGAATACACAGGCAAAGAAAACCCTGGAGCTGGAGAACACAGAGAAAAGATCAGGAACTACAAAGGTAAGCATCACCAACAGAATACAAGAGATGGAAGAGAGAATCTCAGGTGCTGAAGATACACTTGCTTATATGTCTCCCAAAGAAAAACTAAAATCAGAAAAGTTCCAAACACAAAACATCCAAGAAATCAAGGATACCATGAAAAGACAAAAATCTAAGAATAATAGGAGTAGATGAAAAAGAAGATACAGGCTCCAAGGTCCAGAAAATATTTTCAAGAAAATCGTAGAAGAAATTTTTTCCAACTTAAAGAAGGAGGTGTCCATAAACATACAAGATGCGTACAGAATACCAAATAGACCTGATCAGAAAAGAAAGTCATCATGCCACATCATAGTCAAAACACTTAATATATAGAAAAAAGAAAAAGATATTAAAAGCAGCAAGGGAAAAAGACCAAGTAACATATGAAGATCGACCTATCAGAATCACACCACATTTATGAACAGAAACAAGGTAAGGCAGAAGAGCCTCAGCAGATGTCATGCAGACTTTAAGGGACCACAAATCCCAACCCTGACTACTCTACCCAGCAAAGCTTTCAATCAACATAGATGGAGAAATCAAAATATTCCATGACAAAACCAAATTTAAACTATAACTACACAACAATCCAACCCTACAGAAGATACTAGAAGGAAAATTTCAACCCAAAGGGGAGGGGGGAACTACATTCAAGAAAACATAGGATATAGATAACTGCACAACAAACAATCAAAAGTGTACAAGTGATGAAACACAGCAACACCATCTGTATAACACCACTTCAGAAAATTAACATTCGTTGGTCACTAGTCTCTAACAACATCAAAGGAATCAACTTTCCAATAAAAAGATGTCAACTAAGAAAATGGTTGCAGAAACAGGATCCGACATTCTGCTCCCTCCAAGAAAAACACCTCTGCAACAAAGACAAACACTACCTCAGAGTAAAGGGCTACAAAAAATATTTTTCAAGCAAATTGACCCAGAAAACAAGCTGAGGTAGCTATCCTAATATCTAATAAAATAGACTTTCAACCAATTTTAATCAAAAAAGATGAGGAGGAGCAGTACATTCTCATCAAAGGAAAAAAATCCACCAAGAGAATATCACAATCCTGAACATCTATGCCCCAAATACAAGAGTGCCTGCATTCATAAAGGAAACATTATTAAAGCTTAAATCACAAATAAATCCCAACTCCTTATTACTGGGAGATTTCAACACCCCACTCTCATCAAGGAACGGATCATCTAGACAGAAATCAAATAGGAAAATAAGGGCACTTACAGAGGCCCTAAATCAATGGACCTAATACATAGTTTACAGAACTTTTCACAGAAACTCAAAAGAGTACAGCTTCTTTTCAGCACCTCATGGAAAATTCCTCAAAATAGACCATTTATTTGATCACAAAGCAAGCCTAAACAGATACAAGAAGATTGAAATAATCTCCTGTATTCTATCTGACAACTATGTCCCTCAACTGAGAAATGGATACAGAAATTGTGGTACTTTTACACAATGGAATACTATTCAGCAAATGAAAACAAAGAAAATATTAAAATTGCAGGCAAATGGTGGGATCTAGAAAACCTCTTCCTGAGTGAGGTATCCCAGAAGCAGAAAGACACACATGGTATATACTGACTTATATGTGGATACAAGACCTATAAGATAGGATAAGCATACTAAACTCTGTACACCTAAAGATGATAAACAAGAATGAGGACCCAGGGTACAATGATCAATCCTCACTTAGAAAGACAAATGGAATGGACATTGATAGTAGGAGAAAACAAGAAACAAGACAGGAGCCTACCACAGAGGGCCTCTGAAAGACTCCACCAGCAATGTATCAAGGCAGGTGCTGAGACTCATAACCAAACCTTGGGAAGAATGCAGGGAATCATATGAAAGAAGGGGAGTTAGTATGACCTGAAGAAGACAGGAGCTCCACAAGGACCAAGTATATCTGGGCACAGGAGTCTTTTCTGAGACTGTTTCTCCAACCAAGGACCATGCATGGATATAACCTAGAACCACTGCTCAGATATAGCCCATGGTAGCTCACTATCCAAGTGGGTACTAGTAAGTGGAACAGGGACTGACTCTAACATGAACACAGTGGCTGGCTCTTTGACCTTCTCCCAACCTTCGATGGAGGAGCAGCCTTGCTAGGCCAAGAAGGAGGACATTACAGCCTTTCCTAAAGAGACCTGATAAGTTAGGGTCAGATGGAAGAGGAGGAGACCTCCCTATCCATGGACTTAGAGAGGGGCAAGGAGGAGATGTGGGTGGGATGGTGCAATTGGGAGGGGAGGAGGAAGGGGCTACAGCTGGGATACAAAATAAACAAACTATAACTAATGTAAAAAAATTAATTGAAAAAAAGAAATTTTAAACTTTATTTTTTGGTCTCCTGAAAATGATTTTGGATCAGTGCTCATTATTCTGAACCTATATTGGAGGTGTGAAGTAAAGATTGGTGAGAATTAATCTCTGGAAATGAATGAAGATGAGTTGAGGGAACTAAACAACCTAAGGTTTATTTCTTTTTTAAGTCAGGAAGAGTTAAAAGAACAAATACATTTAAAATGGAAGCTTAGAAATTGTATCATTGGAGTAGATTTGATAAAAATCCAGTGAGCTCAGCTTCAGAGAAGTACTTTTTATAGCCCCTACATTTTAAAGAAGATATGGAAGACTATGACATTTGATTAAAACTTGAGACTGTGACCAGCTGAGTGACAGGACTTAAAAACCATTCACACTGCAACCTCTAGAACCTGTATTGTTTTTTAACATGGCAGAGGGACTTGTATACTGTTGAGTGCTAAGTTGGAAGGTCACTGTGACCTCTTTGAATAGCTTCAATATATCAGGAGGGTTTTGACAGGAAGGAGAGAACAGAGAATTCTCAGACACAGTGACATAAGAGCAAAACAAGCTAAAGAATACATGGGCCATGGGCTGGCTCTTCCAGAAGGCACCAAATTGGGAAATTTAATTTTATAAGATTAATTCTCTATATCTTTTCCTCAAACCTGTAAAATACATTTGTTTTATAATTGAAATAACTGCTTTGTGATGTTAAAGTAGAAACATAAAAGTAATAGTAATATATTTAAAATTTAAGTTTTTGCCATTAAATTTCTTTATAATATACGTAGGTCAGTACATAGCATTCTGAATGAACTACAAGCATTTGTCATACTTAGTGCAATAATCTATGGGTTTCTTTCTGAGAACATTACAGTGTTTCTTTAGCATCGATTGACTGAATTTGTTAGGTCTGTTTTTGTGTACTATTTAATAATTAGTGCAAAATAATTCCTTATGAACAGTGAGAGCATCATTGCCAGTGCTTCAATCTGGCTTGCATCTCATAAAGAATTAGATCTGGAGTCAGATTAAGTCACTTTAACTATCTCACATCATATATTTTGTAATTTTGTTCTAAAGCATTGCTGGTACTATGCAGTTATGAATTCAAGATTTACTAACATATGTAATGTGGCATAATTAATTCATGATTACATTAGAATTTATGTCTGGATATGAATCTCTGAAAAGAAGGTGTACTCTCAATGTAATGAAGAAAAAGCATTAAAATATTGGGCTTACAGAGGGAACACGTACTTTTGAAAATTATTATTTTTGAGAATAGGTTTGGCTCTCATCAAATGCAACCCACCACTTTCCCTTCCCTCAACTCTTGCCTGTTACTCCCCCAATTTTCCTATCCCCTCAAACCATTCTTAATAAAATAGCAGGCCTTCAAGAGAAGAGAACCAAACAGGACAAAACAAGATGCAATCAGATGAGAAAGAAGAACTCATATCAAGGCTAGACAAAGCAATCCATTAAAAGGAAGAAAGCTCCAAGAGCAGGTAAATGGTTTAGAGACACATCTGCTCACAATGTTAAGAGTCCAACAAAATCACCAGACTGATAACCATAACATATACACAGAAGACTTAATGCCATCCTCTGCAGGCCTCATGGTTGTCGTTTAGTCTCTCTAAGCCCATATGATCCTTGCTTAGTTGATTTGGATATGAGGATATCCTCATATCCTCTTTACCCTCTGACTCCTACAGTCTTTCCTCCCCCTATTCTTGGGATTCCCTTATCCCCTATGGAATAGACCCAATGGAGACCTCCAAAATAGACTGTCTCTACAAAATGTCTGGCTGTGGGTATATGAATTTGTTCCCTTCTGCCATCCCAGTAATCCTCTCTTGATGACTGGACAAGACACCAATCTGTGAGTATAGCAAACTCTTTTTTTTTCTATAACTTTACCACTAACTTTTATTTACTTTACATCCTTGTTGTAATCCCACTCCTTCTCCCCTTCCAGCCCCATCCTCCCTCCTTCCCTGCCCTCTTCCCCTTTTCTATTATTATTACTCATATTATTATTATTATTATTATTATTAATTTACTTTGTATCCCAGTTGTAGCCAATTCCCTCACCTCCTCAGTCCAACCCTTCCTCCCTCTTTCTCCCAAATCCCTCTCCCTTACTCCACAGATAAAGAAAATCCTCCTCCCCTACTGTCTGACTCTAGCTTATTAGGTCCTATCAGGACTGCCTGGACCCTCTTCCTGTATGGGCTAGCTAGGTTTCCTCACCAGAGAAAAGTGTTCAAGGAGCAGGCAACTGAGTTTATATTAGAGACTGTCTCTTCTCCCTGTACTAGGGAACTCACATGGACAAGACACCAAGATGTCTGGGCTACATCTGAGTAGAAGGTCTACGGCCTCTTTACGCACGGTCTTTGGTCGACACATCAGTCTCTGAAATCCCCACTGGGTCCAGGTTTTGGTTTTGTTGTTCTCCTTTTAGGGCTCCTGTCCACTCTGGATCCTTCTATACCCCCTTCTTTTTTAAGGCTCTCTGTGCTCTGTCCAAAGTTTGGGTGTGAGTCTCTGCATCTGCTTCAATCTTTAAAACTAATGTCATTGTTTTGTTGTTGTTGTTGTTGTTTGTTTTGTTTTCTTTTGTTTTGTTTCCAATGATGTTTTACTCTACCAGTTCCTGGCATCCAGACAGTGTAGGGCATGGGCTTTCTCTCATGCAGTGAACAGGAAGTTAAGCCAAACATTTGTTGGCCTCTCCCAAAAGTTTTGCTTCACCATTGACCCAACACATTTTATTGGCAATACAGATTGTAGATGGAAGGTTTTGTGACTGTATTTGTATCCAGATTTCTTTCTATAAGCCTACAGATGACAGTCTCATGCCACAAAGATTATAAATTAGGAAGACAGGCTTCAAAAACACACTAGCTTGACCTCTCAATGTTCAGTGAGCTTAAAGAAATCATCCTCAGTAATAGAGCTCCACTGTCAATTTTCATGGAGCAACCTTCTGACCTAGCATAAGACTATTTACCATATATATAGTACCTGCTCAGTGAACAACTCAAGCAAATGCAATACAGTTCCACTGCTAGAAATAATGCAGTCCTTACCTGGCTACAAAAGATGGCCACTTCAGACTCAGTATCCTCCATTACCAGGAATTCTCACTAGGGTCACCTTCATAGGTGATCATAGGAAATTCTCTCAAATTCCCACAATTCCAACTATCTCATTCCCTAACTCACCTGACTCCAGTATGCATGCAGAATATTTTCTACTTTTCCTTCCCATGGATGTTTATTCTTCCCTACTATAGCCTTTGTAAAATGATTAATGATATTAATATTTGCAGAAAATTAATATAGTGGAAGCTTTCTTTAACTAGGTAAAATGATTGACACACAGAGACTATGATTTATTTATAGCTTAAGAGCTTGGTAAGTGTGCATTATAAAACTATTCTATTCCTCCATGGCTATTTGGCTCCCTCCCGGCCAAAATCCCCTTAGTACTTGTATATTTATAATTGTTTGCCCTGGCTCTTTTCTCTGTATGCCCACTGGACCCCTCCTCCTCCTGGTTGACTTTTACTTTTTCTCTCTTTCTCCTCCAATCTCTGGAAATGGATGTCCTACCTTATTCTCAAACTGCCTTGCCACTGGCTAGCCTTCTTTTATTGACATAGAACAAAAGGTGAGCATGTTTTCACAATCTTGGGACAGGAGACTCTTAGGATAAACGTTGCAATGCCATGCCTGGATTGGAACCAGATAGTGGGTTAGAGAAATCGGCGTTTGAATGAATAAGCATAAACATCACACCTTGCACTATAAAATTATGTTAACAGCCCTACTTTTTACCTAACTGTGGATTTTATCCTGATTTTCATTTACTTAACAGCCAATACTCACTTATCAGTGAATACATACCATACTTGTCTTTCTGGTTCTGGTTTATTTCACTTGCAATGATTCTTTTTTTTTTTTTTTCCTTTCTTTCTTTTTTCCCCTAGTTTCATTCATTTGCCTCATGATGTCAATTTATTTTAAACAGTTGAGTATTACTCCATTTTGTTAATGGACCACATTTTCTTTATCCACATTTTTTTTTTAGTTAAGGTTCCTGTAGGATGTTCACATTTCCTGAATATTATGTATAAAGCTATGATGGACATAGCTGAACAAAAGGAGACACAATTACTTTATAATTAATCTACTTTTTGGTACAGGTGTTTGGTCTCCACAAATGTACTTCATTTTCACACTTGGAGAAACTGGAGATTCAGATTCCTCTGAGCTGCCATGTAGATGGCAGAAATTGAACTCATGTCCTCTGCAAGAACAGTTGGTGTTCTTAAGCAGGAAGCCATCTCTCCAGTGCAGTAATTCTTTTTTCTTAATTAATTAAATTTATTTATTTATTCATTTTACATCTCTAGCAGAGCTCTCTCCTTCCTCTCCTCTAGGTCTTACCCTCACACCCTCTTTCACCCTTACCCTATCCCCTTCTTCTTGGAAAAAGGGGAAGCTCAGTAATTCTGAACAATGTGTTATTTTTAAATGTTCAACACAAAATTTTAGAGTAAGTAAATCTGATGTGAGGCATAAGTTGAACAAATATACTCTGCTCTGTTTGAATGGTCCCCTGCTAGGATTTTCTAGAGAAAGTTCTACATCTGGGAGTATCGATGGGGTTGCACATACTGATTCAGAAAAAAAAAAAAGTAAGCATATACAAGGAGAACATGGGGGAGAGAAAGGAAAGGAAAAGGGGTTACTGAGAGGAGATACACATACAGCCCAGGAAAATGAGAAACACATGATAAAGAAAAAGTTATGAAAATAAATAAACACATAACTAATTGCATTAGTTCTGACAAAACTTTTATGTTGAATTAACTTTCTAAAAAATAAACAGAAAAAAAAAGTTGTAGATAAAACGTTCTCAGCTACTTGTTATTAACAAAAGGTCTTCTATCCACATCTGTTCAACCCATTTTTACCTTCAAACTATATTTTCTGTTTGGTCTCTCTGTATTATGTCCCTTCAGACCCTTCTTTTACCACAAATGTATTAAGCTGACTCTTCCCTTAGATCCTCAGTGTTTTAACTAGGTTGGGCATACTTCTCTCTAGACTCTTCACTATTTGGTTGCACTTCACTTAATCTTTAGATTTTATCGCACAGTAGATCATTCTGCTACGTCTGAGACAATGTGCACACAAAACTCAAGGAGATCCCCCTGACGCAGTCTCAGCATCCATCATAACATGGAATTTTTCACTTTTATTTTTTAACTGTTGTATTTGCTGTATATCTTTTCCAAGAATGTCACTATATTACCACTAATAATATGATAGAAACTACTAACCATATCTCTGTTTCCATAGCTGCAACAGATACATGGAAAGAAATCAACAAGTATTTATTATCATCAAATAATGAATTTGGATTCAGCTATTAATACTTCATTAAGGAATAATAAACTAATGTTTTTTCCTCAAGTAAAAAAAAAAAAAATAAAAGAGGGATTTAATATATCTACAAGTGTACACAATACACTTTTTCCAGTGCAAAACTGGAAATGTAAGACTATAAATGTGTACATGATACTCTGTTATCAGATATAACTTAACATTTTTTAAAAATAAATTTTGTGTTAGGAGTTAGAAAATTCTAAATGCAGTACTATTTTGCTAAGATGAATACCCTAATTTTTTTTTAACATATCATGAGTTTTGTCACATTTTTTTACAGAACAATTAAAATATTGAAACATGGACAGTAGTACTCATTTTAATTGCTATATAAGACATTTTAACTTAGGAGTCAAACTCATACAAAATAACAACCAGCTCAATGAGCTCTCAGTCTCTTTTAATTTTTAAATTTTAGCTTATATACTTTATATCCCAAGGCTGACCCCTCACTCCCCTGCTTCCATTCTTCCCTACTTCCCTCCTTACCTCTTCTCTACTCCCTTTTCCCCCAGAAAAGGGTATCCCCTCTCAACCCTTATAAACCTTCCCCAGAACATTAAATCACATAAAGACGGAGCAGATAGTCATTTCCTGAGGCCAGGCAAGTCACTGATCCAAAAACAGGCAATAGTCTATGTTAAAAACATCCCCTTCCACATGCCAGGTGCCCCATATGAAAACCAAGCTGCCCATCAGCCACATATGTGCAGGGGGCCGAGGTCCAGACCATACTTGCTCCTTAGTTGATGTCTCAGTTTCTGTAAGTCCATAAGAGAAATAAGGATGGGGATCAGATGCAGGGAGATTAGGGGTGGGAGGTAAGAACAAGACTGGGAACAAGAAGGGAAACTGAGGGGGATTTCTCTTTGTCAAGCTGAAGGCCTGTGACAGCTTAGGCTTCTGGGAGGATATGAGTGTGACTCTAGCTGAGACTCCTAAAGGGGGTGGATAGGACATCAAGACTGAAGTGACTACTTTCTAGCCAGGCAGGACTAGTGGAAGAAGCATAACAACAACCCACTGACAAAACCTGTGATCCCAAATTACCCTGCCTACAAAAAGTGCAGGTATAATGAGGGAAAAAAGATGGAGAGAAAGTCCAACCAATAACTGACCCAACCCAAGACCCAACCCACTGTAGAAAGCCCCTGATTAATTATGCTCTGCTATGCTTGCAGACAGGAGCCTAACTTGACTGTCATCAGGAACACCTCAGCAAACAGGAGATTGAAACAGATGCTGGAACTTACAGCCAAGCATAGGACAGAGCTCCGGAGCTCCTGTGGAAGTATTGGGGGAAAGACTGAAGGACCTGGAGGGGGCAGGAACCTCACAAGAAGACCAACTGAGGCAACTAACATAATCTCACAAGAGCTTACACAGACTGAGAAACAAACGTATATTTTACTTTCAAAAGTATTTTTGTTCCTCTACACTCATTTTGCTGTTGGTTTGCTTTTCCCTGTGCATTGAATGATGTTTTCCATTCCATTTTTGAAGGCTCACTTTCTTACTCTCTGTCGATTTCTACAAACTCTTTACTGTATAAGAATTACAAAATAATCTACATCACATTTTTCTAGGTTTGTATTTCTGTCTCCACTCTGTATCTCCCACATAGACACATTTACATTGCAATCTAGCTTCGGGATGCATTCCAGCGTTCTTGACACATTTATCAAGAGGCACATTTCCTATCTTTTTTTTTTTTTATGGTTTATTGACATACTTGGTATCTGTACGTTGCTCTCTTGTAGAAATAAGAACAACCTTGAACATTTATCCCTATGTTTCACACATGTGTAAAGACAGCTCAGAGCATGTAGCAGACACTGGGAGTTTGAGGAATTCAACTTAATCATATCTCAGAGTTATGAACCAGAAAATCAATAAAAACATTTTCAGCAACCTCTTTCCTTTATAGGAATACAGGTGATATATATTGCAAAGAAAAATAATTCCTCTCCAGAAGAGAAACTCAAGTTTGATACACTTTTACTTTAGATTTAGTTAAAAACTATACATAAAAAGAACTGGAAGAAAGAAAAATAAAGACAGAACCCAATAATAAAGAATACACTAATATGCCTCACTTTTAGCAAATAAAATTCCAAAGGGGCAATTTTGAAGCAATGGGATGATGATGGGTTAATAAACTAGATTATAGCCACTGACCAAATTGTATTAAGAAAGTTTAAATTTGATAATAAAATATTTTATTAAAATTTAAACCACAGTAATTATTTTCTGCTATGTTCTTTGATAAACCATTTATAAACTCATTGTTTAAAACAAAAGACCTTTAAAACCTCATGTACTTACCCATGAACTCTATATAATCTATATGCTGATGAAAAATGTCATGAATCAGTAGAAAGTAATTCAACAAGATAATGGAACTAATACAATCTTTGAATTAACAAATGTAGAAGACTGGGAAATATCCAGTTGAAGAGAATAATTTGATAATAACTAAAGGTTGGAGAAAGAAAAACATCATAAAACAAAGCACAAAGCAAAATATGAGGATTTAATACAGTAAGATCACTAACAACTCATACTATAAAGCAAGCCTACATTAGTACGAATCTGTCTGTTCCCCAGACATATTTGTCCTAGGTCAGAATTATGAGTTCATGGTAAATTTATTGCTCCATATACTGAATAATAGAGGTTATTCTCTCATGTGGGACAAAAATACAGCCCATAATTCAATAGGAAGATCCAGCTAAGTCTTGGGAGCAGTGGGAAAAAAGAGCTGGAGGGATAATTTAACAGCACAGTTTCTTGTGTCCGTCCCAGCCAGCTTCCAGTCTTCCCACTTGTTTGACACAGACAATTGGAGCTGAGAGTCCCTGCGTTCATTTCTGGGCACAGAACAGGTTAGGAGAGGAATGTAGACAACAAACAGTGTTGAGAGTAGGTTTTCATCTAAATAACATAATTGTTTAGAATGCTTATGTTTAGTATTATATAACAAAGAATTGGCTCAAGACCTCTTTGAAATATCAATGAGTATATCATCATATCTTGCTGAACTTTACTGAAATAATGAGACAGCAAATTATAAATACTCTGAAGAAGACCCAGTGTTTTCAGAAGAAAGGCGTCTGTATCAGGGACCTTCTTCTCCTAGTGTGTGTGAGTGTGTTCTATTCCAGAACCTCTCTGTAGTTCTTCCATGCAGCTATTAATAAAATCTGATTCTTCTGAGCACGATTAAATTGGAAAGATATTCCATCTCAATTTAAGAACTTTAAGCTACTTGGGCAAATTCTCTGTGCAAGTTAAAGGTAGATTGGGGCCTTAACTTATTCTATTAGATTTGGGTGTGTCCTCTGACCAGTACAGTCCTCTAAGACATTTTAATAATACATGTTCCCAAGCTAAAGACATATAGTCCTGGGGTCAGGGATCAGGGCTGCCTCAGAACATAATTTCACATTACTGAGGAAATAAATTCCAACTTTACTAACAACATGTCAGAAGTCCTCTTCAGAAAGGCCTGCATACAGTGCTACACTGGCTCATGTTCTTAAAATATTGCAATGGCCTCAGAAAGCAGACTGCATGTCTGGAAGTGCTAACACCCTCAATATTAAAACATACAACTTTCTAAATCAAATGCATGCGTCTAAAACTAGTTTTTCCTAAGAAAATCTGTGTAAAGTATTCAGAACCTCAATTTACAAATTCCCTTTTTACATTTTGCTCTGTATGGCTAGCATTATACTCATTTTCACTCTTTTTACTTTTTAACGTGATAGTTTCATGTTAAATTTACTGTGCCAATGTCAGCTATGTTTTCCTTGTTAATTATTAAAATGTTTTTATTAACATCTAGGATGATATATTGTATACTTGTTCCTACCATGATACTTTCTTGACAACTCCTTAGATACATACAGCAGAATTAAAGTTAAAATTGTGAACATAAATGGGTCTAATGACAGGATAGTAAATCATCTTTTTCAAGCGTTATATTATTTATTTTCAATACAATGGAATAAAAACTTAATAGAGGTGTCAGATTACATTCTAATAAAAATAATTTAGAAGATAGATAGCTATGTACTTAGGATACATAACCACTGAGGAATGAAGAAATTCTGAAAAATCTTCTGCAATAAAGAGGTTTCTTCCACCTTCTATTTATGTTTTATTTCCTCAGCACTTAAAAAATAAAGTCTAGAACTAAAATTGATGATTATTGTCCCATTCTACAAACAATCAATACTTATATATGTTCCTGTACAAAAGCTTTAGCCATGTAAGAGATATACAAAATGTAAAATGTTTATGATAAAATGTATTATAAACTTACATAAGTGTATAATTTTAGTTTATCACCTGCCACTACTAATTATTTTAAATATATCAAATCTCAAGCTTTTAAAACCTATATTACTGAGTGTTGAGTGTGTTTAGGGCTACTAAAAACAATAGTTGGGAAAAAAAAGAACTAGATGCAGAGGATCCAAGATGGCGGCACCAGGAGGACACTGTGTCTGAGGAGCAGGACAGCAGTGTAGGCACAGCAAACAGGAGACTGAACTCTGGGCCCTAAAATACCAGCAACTGTGATTCCCAGGTGAGAGGAAATCTCACGATGCAAGGATCAATTGGGACCGACCTCAGATCACCCAGTCAATCCCTGGAAAAGGTCCTGGGGACCAGTGGGTACACAGCCTTCAGCCCAGAGCAGTGGACACATCCTTTGGCCCAGAGTGGGGCACAGAGCTGCCAGCCCAAAGACCTGCCCCATATCCAACTCACCATCACAGAAAGAACTGTTGGACCCCAGGGCACCAGAGACTGAGTATCCCTGTCAGGAGAAAACCCCACAGGTAGGTAATCAGTAGGTTTTTCAAGAGGGCTGTGACTGGAAACAGTGTAACAGCAGCAGCAGCTCACTAAATTCAGAATGAGAAACCACTCCAGCATGTCTATGGGTGAGAGTAGAGACACCTTGCCTAAAAAAGACCACAGTTACCACTCAGATCTATATGCCTGAGGTGAGCAGTGACAATTCCTGAGAAACACTGGCCATTCAGTGACCATACACAAAAAGTGGAGGAGGCTTCCTTCAATAAAAATCATCTTCCACCCAAGGGGATTCTCCCCAACCCAGGATTCCAGGAAAGACCAGAAACTAATAGCCAGCACCTAAAATAGCCCAGTGGGTAGAGACCAGTGTAAAAGCTCAACCAACAAAAGACAGAGCAATATGGTATCTCCAGAACCTAGTTATCCAGGGGCAAGCATCCCTGGACACCCCAGCATAAATGAAATTCAAAAAGATGACCTTTACATCTATGTTGATAAACAAGATAATAGAGGAAACAAATAAAATAGGTAAAGAATTAGAGGAAGATAAAATCAAATAGATTATGGCCATCCGTGAAGAAATAAGGGAAGATGCAGCCAAACAGTTTGTGGCCTTCAGAGAGTAAATAATTAAATCACTGAAAGAAATAAAAGAAACAGAGGAATGTTCAAACAAGCAGCTGAAGGAACTAAAATAAAATACAATCAGACAGGTGAATGAAATCAACAAAACAACTCAAGATCTGCAGATAGAATTGGAAAAAATTTTAATACTTACATTTTATTAACTTTGTATCCCCCCATAAGCCTCACACTCCTTCCTTCCCCATCCCACCCTTCCTCTCCCTTCTTCACCCATGCCCCTCCCCAAGTCCACTGATAGGGGAAGTCTCCTTCTCCTTTCTTCTGATCTTAGTCTATCAGATCACATCAGGACTGGCTGCATTGTCATCTTCTGTGGCCTGGTAAAGCTACTCCCCCCTCAGGGGGAGGTGATCAAAGAGCAGGCCAATAAGATTATGTCAGAGGCAGTCCCTCTTCCCATTACTATGGAACCCACTTGGACACTGAACTGCCATGGACTACATCTGTGCAAGGGTTCTAGGTTATCTCCATGTATGGTACTTGGTTGGAGCATGAGTCTCTGGGAAGACCCCTGTGTTCAAATTTTTCTGGTTCTGTTGCTCTCCTTGTGGAGTTCCCGTCCTCTCCGGATCTTACTCTTTCCCACTTCTTTCATAAGATTCCATGCACTCTGCCCAACAGTTGACCATAAGTCTCAGCGTCTGCTTTGATAGTTTCAGTGCAGAGCCTTTCAGAGGGTTTTAAACATATCTACAACCAGCAGTAATAAAGCATCTTCTAGCTAAATAAATTCAGTGAATAATTCCACCAGAGTTTCATAGAAGTGAAATTTGTATACCAACATTTAATAAAATAGAAGAAAAAAATCATGACCTTGAAAAAAAGTATGACCTTGGTTGCAAAAATAAAGATAAAATATGAATAATTAAATCACTGAGAAAATCAGGTAGCATATTTAAAATCACACATTTATGTACATAAATTCTACTTTTGGTTTCATTTTTGTTTGTTTTTGCTTGTGTGTTGTGTGTGTCAGTGTGTCTCTATTATGTTGTGTGCTCTGGCTGTTCTGCAATCCTCTATGTATACCAGGTTGGCCGGGAACTCCCAGAAATCCCTCAACCACTAACTCCTGACTGCTGGATTTTAGACAAGATCCATCACACAGAGACTCCCGATGCGTTTTATTTACTCGTTTGTTTATTTTTATTTTGCTCTGTGTGTACGGGAGAGTGCATGCATACACGTCTGTGCAGCACATGTATGGTCAGGGTCCACAGAAGCCAGAAGGGTCAGGCCCTCTGCGAGTTGCTGGTTTGGAGCAGCCTTGTGGGTGCAGGGACGTGAAAGCGGGCACTCTCTGGAGGGCAGTCCAAGCTGCTCACCACTGAGCTACCGCTCCGCCTTCAACACGGCGACCTCCTCTCCGGCACCTGGATTTCACTCATTATGTGAGACTAACAGGAATTTTAACAGGTCTTCAAGTATTGAATTTCATGTTTTGACCAAATTTTATCTGAGAATCAAAGTTCATTGCAGATCCAATAGTTTTATTTTGTGGGAGGACAAAACCCAAAACCCAGAACAAAAACTGTTGTAACAATGTCTAACTGAGATAAAAAGTTTAATTATGTATTTAAAGTAGAATATATGTGCCGAAATTAATCCAATGAACAACTTAGATTTCATCAAATATATTTAAAGGTGCAATATAAATTAATTATTAAAGTTTTATTCACATGACAGATTGCAAGAGAACATGAAAAGGAGGTGACTATTGTTATAGTACTTAATAGGCATGTATAACAGTATCACCAAGGAACCTATTGCCCTCAATGCAGAAATTGTAATAAAAGTTCTTTCAAAATAAAATATATCTCCTATAAAATTAAATTCTGGATGTTAGGTGAATAATTTCAATTGTATATATTTCTAGAATCAATTTTTGATTGATATAATTTAAGTATAAACTAAAGAGGCAAATATATTTTATATATCTCTTTTAAAACAGTGCAGACTTTGTGAAATTGTATCTTTCTGCCTGATATGGATAACTTCTCTAAAATTTATTCACACAGTGATTATTTTCTACATTTGGGTAAGATTCTGATCGAACGTGAAAGATGCACGCTCTATCGCTTTCCTGTTCCTAAGTGGAGATGCATTGATAAGACCACCTTGCTAGCGCTCTGAAATAACTTTCTGATGCACACCACTGCCGTCAGATGTTGAGACAGATTCTAAAAGCCAACAACTAACAGAACTGTAAACTCTCACCAGCTCTGGGATGTTTCTCCTGGAGTCTAATAAATGAGTGTTGAATTGAAGTCCTGTAATATGAAGCTAAAATAAGTGGTTGGTTCAGTAATCATATTCATTTTAAACTACTGCTGCTTTCCTTATGATGATAAAAATTCATTTGAATGCTTACAATATGGGATTTAACCCATATTTGGTATTACAGCATTGTGAAAAACCATAATGGAAGAGATCACAGATCTAGAATGTAACTTAACTCTGCCATTTAACAGTGTACGATGTCCCGTTTGGGGACAGCATCAGGGATTTCTCTCAAGGACATCCAATTTCCTAAGTAAGTTGTTTTAAAAATATATTATAGATAATATAATTAATATCGCTTTTGAAATAGTAACACTGCTTTAAAAGTACTCTAAATTTAATTTTTTGTGACATATATCTCATAAACATCAACTTTCACTTTTTGAAATTAAAAAATATATATATTCTGATCTTTTCTGTTATGCCTTGTCAGTGTCTACATTCATCATGGTTCCTTAGTAGAGCAGAGTAAAGTGGACATAAAGTTAAGGCTTTTTACTCTAAATGTTCCATTAGTAGTACAAGCCTTGTAGCCATGATTTCTTAAGCCATGTTCAGTTGAATTAGAATCTACTATATTGGCATAATGACTAGAGTGCTTTCTTTGAACTTCCTATTTACCAAGTAATAACTATAAAGTAGAGTATCTTGACTACACAACCATCATAGAGTGGTGCAATTTTATTAACCCAATTATACTATAGACTCAGAAACTTAAAATTGGATTCTAGTGATTCTAGTAAATCACTTTTTGAGATTGGAATGGTTATGATGCAAACTGCAGAGCTCTATTCCTCTACTGAAGACTAGAGAAAGAAGTGTGAAGCACACCAGCAAACACTGTGTTTGATCGTTGATAGGTTTTAGCTCTGAGGGCCAAGACCACTTACATTTGGGTTTCATAACACAGTGTGGTATCATTTACATGTATTCACTTAATATATATATATATATATATATATATATATATATATATATATAATTCTATCAGTGATTATTGAATTCAGATATTTAAATATTTTTTTCAACTCAGTATTTTGTTATTACTCTCATTTATTACAATTTATTCAAGTTGTATCCTGGCTGCAGTCCACTCCCTCAGCTCCTCCCAATCCCATTCTCCCTCCCTCTTGTCGCCCTATGTCCCTCACCTAGTCCACCGATAGGGGAGGTCTTCCTACCCTTCTATTTAACCCTAGCCTATCAGGTCACATCAGAACTAGTTGCACTGTTTTCCTCTGTAGCCTAGCAAGGTTGCACCCCAAGGGGAGTTGATCAAAGAGCCAACCACTGAGTTCATATCAGAGACATCCTCTGCTTACCTTTCTAGGGAACCCACTTAGAGAATGAGTCTATGGGCTACAACTGAGCTGGGGTTTTAGGTCACCAGGGCTCAGTATTTTTGGCTCTGTTGGTCTCCTTTTGGAGTTCCTCTCCCCTCCAGATAATTAATGGAGTTATAAATTAACCTTTAGTAACAGAAATACTTCCAGCAAAGTATAATATGCAATAATGAATTTGCGAATATCTATATGATTACTTGCTACACTGAAATAAAAAAGGTAGTGAAAACACATTAGACAGAAGTGTTGAGTTGTAAATTTCTTTTTTTTAACAATGTTCATTGCTGCTTTATTCTTTTTTTAATTCTTTATTAATTAAACTTTATTCACTTTCTATCCCCCTTGTGGTACCCTCCATCCTCCTGTCCCAATCCCTCCTTTCCTCCACCTTTGCATGCATGCCCCTCCCCAAGTCCACTGATAGAGGAGGTCTTCTTTTCCCTCCTTCTGATCCTAGTAAAATTAGGTCTCATCAGGAGTGGCTGCATTGTCTTCTTCTGTGGCCTGGCAATGCTGCTTGCCCCTCAGGGGGAGGTAATCAAAGAACAGGCCACTCAGTTCATGTCAGAGACAGTCCCTGTTCCTATTACTATGGAAGCCACTTGGATACTGAACTGCCATGGCCTATATCTGTGCAGGGGTCTTAGGTTATCTCCATGCATGTTCCTTGGTTGGAGTATGAGTCTCAGGAAAGACCCCTGTGCTCAGATTTTTTGGTTCTGTTGCTCTCCTTGTGGAATTCCTGTCCTCTCCAGATCTTACTGTTTCCCACTTCTTTCATAAGATTCCCTGCACTCTGCCCAAAGGTTGCCCATAAGTCTCAGCATCTGCATTGATAGTCTGCAGGGGAGAGCCTTCCAGACGTCCTCTGTGTCAGGCTCCTGACTTGTTCCCTCTTTTCTCCTTCTTCTGATGTCCATCCTCTTTGCCTTTCTGGATAGGGATTGAGCATTTTAGCAAGAGTCTTCCCTCTTGATTAGTTTCTTTAGTTGTACAGATTTTAGTAGGTTTATCCTATATTATATATCTATATGAGTGAGTATATACCCTGTGTGTCTTTCTGCTTCTGGGACAGCTCACTCAGGATGATCTTTTCCAGATCCCACCATTTACCTGAAAATTTCATGATTTCCTTGTTTTTTATTGCTGAGTAATATTCCATTGTGTAGATGTACCACAATTTCTGTATCCATTCCTCCACTGAGGGGTATCTGGGCTGTTTCTAGCTTCTGGCTATTACAAATAAGGCTGCTACAAACATGGTTGAGCAAATGTCCTTATTGTGTACTTGAGCCTCTTTTGGATATGTTTTTAGGGGTGGTATACCTGGATCTTGAGGAAGTGCTATTCCTAGTTGTCTGAAGAAGTGCCAGATTGATTTCCAGAGTGGTTGTACAAGTTTATATTCTTACCAGCAATGGAGGAGGGTTCCCCTTTCTCCACAACCTCTCTAGCATGTGTTGTCACTTGAGTTTTTGATCTTAGCCATTTTTTTTTCTTCTCAATGCAGTTTATTCAGGAACCTTGAACAATCTTCTGACCCTGGGGAAAGCCAGCCCACAGCTTAAATAGCCTCTGGGTAGCAAACCCCAGCATACCACATGGGCAATGCAAATAGGTCCACATACACAGAAACAAGCAAGATTCTCAGTCTTAGCCAAATATGGAGTTGTTTGTTATAGAGAGCACTCACCATCTGGAAGGTGGAAGGCAGAAACCATCTCCATCTTTAAGGCTCGGCATTAAGCAGCTCTCTACAGTTCCCCCTTTTTGTTTTAGACGCATCAGGCAAGAGTAGAGGTCTGATCTCTGATATTAGAAATAAATTGGGACTTTGTACCGATGTTCATTTAGGTGTCATCCACCCAAAGAGCATCAGACCCGTCCGATACCTTTTTCTCAGAAGCAGGACCTTGGGCATCAACCCGTATGCAATCAGACATGCTCTTCTCTGGGTCAAAAGTGGTTGACCCTGAGTGCAGTGTTTAGCCTTGTATCCTGAGCATAACATTTTAGCTGCCATGCTTGGGGAGACTGTCCTGCTTCAATGGCTTTAAAGGCCTGAATGATCATGGCTGCTTTATGCTGTTGTGAGACTCTAATCTTGCATATACACCACAGGCAAACCAAGGAGACCAACACCAGAAGGCCTGCTAATGTTCCCATGCCGGCACATTCCTTCAGATGATTCATGGCTGCAGCAATCCATGATGATAATCCTGTGGCTAGTCCTGCGTCCACTCTGGGAGAATTTTCCGTAACAATGGCCACTCTCAGCTGCTCCATCATAATATCGAATTTTCCAGTCCAATTACCTAAAATATAGCTAGACAATTGTTTAGACAGATTTGCAGCATGGGAAAAATTCTCATATTGTATGCTAGTGACACAAAGTCCATTCCATTGACAGCCAAGTTGAGCAATTTGCCATAGGGTATCAATTTGCTCCTGCACGAGGTCAATCCTCTGATTGAATACCATCAAGCCTCCTTTTAGTTGAGCCTTAATTCCTTTTTGTACATCTAAAGCATGAGTTACATTGGCTAAAAGATTATTTAGGGTCTGAGCAGTCTTCACAGTATGACTCACGGCTAATGCCGCAGTGGTAGCTCTAACAGTCGCCAATGAGATGGCAGTGACAATGGCAGCTGTAATTCCAAGATCCCTTTTCTGTCTGAAGAGAGTCATAGCGTGAGGGGCATCAACGGGCACAGGCACCCAGCGAGGCATGCGAGTAACCAGGGCATACCTAAATTCACTAGCATTCCAGCATTGGGCAAAAAAGCAAGTATCATTACCACAATTACTTGGCTCTATCTGGGTAAATTTCAACAACTTGCTGTTTGAACTTTCTCTTCAATTCTAATTTGATTTCCACTTCCTACTAAGACAAATTGATGAGTGTCAACAAGTACCCAAATAATTTACTACAAATAACATGTTATTTCAATTACTTTTAGGAGAAAAGGAAGTGCAATAATATCAAGAGAGTGTTTATGCAAAAATCAAATAAATGTTTTAGCAGCAACATTTTCCAGAATATGCTTTTAATGCTTTATTAATATTTTATACAGAATAAATTTAAAATATTACATTTGAAGCAAGAAGTTATATTTTGTATACATGTATACAGCTCCACAATTTATATTAATTTCAAATTACATTGTGCAAATAAACAAATATAATTATCTCAGTGGCATAATGTAAAGCTGATTAAGAAATATGCATTTTGCTATAAAATTTTAAGATATCTGGCTTACTTGTGTAGAATGGACTATTAAGTTATAAAACATCAATGAACTTATAGTAATTTGTTCATGCTAATATGGTCATGAAATATTGCTAAAGAGAAGCTAACCGTGAGTTATTCACACAGGGATAGATGTTTCATCGCAAGCATTATATAAGAGCATAGCCTCAAATTATTTCTCATTTCTTACTAACCAAGTATTTGTGCAAGTTCATTAAACATCATAAATGTCAGGATTTTTCATGGACTATGATCAACACTCTAGTTTTTTTTTAATTTTTATCTCAGTGACTGACATGGGTTACACGTTTGGTAACTTACTACTAACAGCCTAAAGGGTTGAGAAAAGTGCATAAAGACATAATTTAAAAATGGTCTTTACTAACAGGTTTAATGTGTCTGATTTTATGTTGACGTCTTTGATCCACTTGGATTTTAGTTTTATGCTAGGTGATAAGTATGGATCTATTTGTATTTTTCTACATGTAGACATCCAGTTAGACCAGCATAGTTTGTTGAAGATGTTGTCTTTTTACTACTGTATTTCTTGTCTTCTTTGTCAAAAGCAAGTATCCGTAGGTGTGTGGGTTTATTTCTGGGTCTCCTATTCAATTCCATTGATCCTCCAGCCTACAGAGAATGATATCCCAATCAAGTAGCATGCATGGAGAGGGCCTAACACCCCTGCTCATGTGTAGCCCAGTGTCCATGTGGGTACTCTATTAAGGGGAGCAGGGGCTGTCTCTGGCATGAACTCTGTGGCTGGCTCTCTGATCACCTCTCCCTAGGGGAGCAGGCTTGCCAGGTCACAAAGGAAGAAAATGCATTGAGTCCTGATGAGAACTGATAAGCTAGGGTAAGATAGAAAGGAAGGAGGACCTTCCCTATCAGTGAACTAGAGGAGGGGCATAGGGGAAGAAAAGGGAAGGACAGTGGGATTGGAAGGAGACAAGGGGGAAAGCCACAGCCAGGATACAAAGTGAATAAATTGTTATAAATAATAATATTTAAAATAAAATAATTTAAAAATTGTCTTTACTTTCTCACAATCATGCAATCATTCCAATCTTTATGTAATAATATTTAAAAACTACAGGTTACTGTGAAGTAAAATAAGGATAATAAGTTTCTTGAAGAATAACTTTAGAAAGAAATTAGAGAGGAATGGCTTTGATATTTTTGAATCAACGAGGAACTGCCAGTTCATTTACGTTTTTAATCTTTATAGCTTTTACATCACTTTTTAATTTTGTTAACACTTTTATAAAATACTTTATTGAATAATAAATTATGTGCTATTCAGGGAGAACAGTGAGTTTGTGAATTTTGCAGTTATTTGAGTTAATATGATATTTGGCTTTCCATATTTAGCCAATAGTATAATAATTTTTTTGACATTTTAGGTAACGTGAAACAATTGTTGATCTACTTTATACTTTCCTTAAAGCTTTTCTTAAGCTCACAATCCCTGACAGAGAAACACACTAAGTAATTATGATTTTTAAGAATTTTGGTTGTTTGTTTTCTTTATTGAATTTTCAACTGTTGTCCATAACGACTGTGACAATTCACATTCCCATAAACTATGTACATGATGCCAATTACTTGGGCTTTGTGATACTGTTATCTTTTGTCTTTAGTATAAAAGGAATCTATTTTCACAGGCATAAGAACACACATCCTTGAGGTGTTAATTTGCATTTTCTAGGTGATTAATGAAGTGGAAATAGTTTTCATCAATATTTTAGTCATTTATATTTCTACCTCATGAATATAGATTAGTTATAATAAATTATATATTTTTAGAAAACACTATTTTCAAGTGTTTCAGCATCTCTATAGCTCCTTTTATAGTGGGTGCGAGGATTAGTTATAATAAATTATATATTTCAAAACTATTTAACATAAAATTTAAGAGTTTTCAACATGAAATTAGAAATATGGGATGCTACGTATGTTGATATACTTGAAACGATAATCATACAATGAATGTCTAAAAAATCTTGAGAGCATATTTCATAAGGATAATTAATCCAGAAGTATTTATAAATTAAATATGAATCATGGATGTGTTTATAATATATATAGATGCTTGACAGGTGGCTCTGAATGTTAATCTACATGCTTAAAGCATGGTGTATAAGTTCAGTCCCACATAATTCCCAGTGCAGAGAGAGAAAAGAAGCTCCCCAGTTCTCTTCTAGTTGTTACATAATGCTATGCAAACACATGTTCTCTCAATAAATTAATAAAATATAAATAAAAAATAAAAGTTATCAAGGATGTCATAAATACTTTTATGTGTTCTAAAACTTTAACTAATTTAACAAATACTTGTTTGCTTTTTTTTCCTGAACACATTTAATTTTATATTGGAAATTATCTTTGTCTCTTACACTAAGATGCATCAAAAGAAAATAAAATTTTAATATCTATAAAACTCACAAACATATACATAAAAACTTTAGGAAAAATGTACATATTTGACATAGCATGGATCTAGGTCTGTCATTTATATTAAATGTGTTAGTATCTGCCTTACAGCCATCAGCTTGTTAGTGACAATAAGAAAATATCATCCTGAGTGAGGTAACCCAGAAGCAGAAAAACACACATGTTATATACTCACTTATAAGCAGATATTAAGCCATATAATACAGGATAACCATACTAAAATCTGCAGACCTAAGGAAGCTAAATAACAAGGAGGACCCTAGGGAGGCTGCCTAATTCTCTTTCAGAAGGGCAAATAGAATAGACATTGGATGCAGTTGAACAGAGTGAACAGGATAGTAGTCTACCATAGATGTTCTCTGAAAGACTCCACCCAGCAGTAGTTTAAAACAAATGCTGAGACATTTTGGGCAGAGTCAGAGAGTGTTATGGGAGAGTAGAGGGATAGAAGAACCTGGAGTAGAAAGGAGCTTCACAAAGATACCAACAAAGCCAACAAATCTGCATCAGGGGATCCTGCAGAGACTGATGCACCAACCAAAGACCATAAGTAGAAAAGGCCTAGATCCCCTGCTCAGATGTAGCCAATATGCAGCTCAGTCTCCATGTAGGTACGTAGTAAGGGGAGCAGGAGTTATCGCTGACATGGACTCTGTTACCTACTCTTTGTTCACTTCTCCTTGAAGGGGCAGCCTTGCCAGGCTGCAAAGGAAGAGGATTCAAGTAGTCCTAGTGAGATTTGATAGGCTAGGGGTTCAGAGCTCCCCCCTTCAATGGTCTAGGGGAGGGAGTAGGGAAAAAAGGGAGGGAGGGTAGGACAGGGAAAAACTGACGGAGAAAGCTACTACCGGGATATTAAGTGAATAAATTATTTTTAAAAGATTTAAAAAATAGATCCATGCTTATCAAACTTCATGAAACTCAATATCTAATTTATCAAAGCCCATAAGAGGAAAACAGGTATAATAAACATGATAGTAGAGAAAGTCAGGAATGTCTTTTAAAACACTGACATAAAAATGTGAACAAAACTGAAAAATTTGAACAGAAAATTGAAAAAAAAATCTGCACAGAGTATTGTTAATTCAGGAACTGAGATTGGAAATTAATTAATAGGTTCTGATGAAACTTAAAAAGCTCTGTACACCAAAGGCCATCCTCATTAAAAGTAATAAGTTAAAAAGTAGGAAAGGATTTAAACCAAATAAACAATGAAAGAGAAATGATATGCAAAATATATAAAGAACAACAGCTACAATATGTATATCAAGAAAACAAACAACCCAATTAAAATTTCGACTACAAATCTAAGCAGAGAATTCCCCAAAGAGAAAACTCAAATGGCTAAGAAACATTTAAAGAAATATTCAACATTTTTAGTCATCTGGGAAACACAAATCAAAACTGTTTTGAGATTTTATCTTACATTGTCAGAATGGATAAGATAAAAATAGTTGACAGCTCATGCTGGCAAGTCGGGTGAGAAGAACACACATTGCTGGAGAGGACAGGAGCCCCACAAAGAGACCAACAAAGCTAAAGGATGTGATTCCAGGGAGCCCTGCAGAGACTGGTGCACCAAGGGAGGACAATGCTTGGAGAGGACCTAGACCCCCTCCTCAGATGGGGCCTGTTGGCAACTCAGTCTCCATTCCGATCTCTGAGTGAGAGGAGCAGGAACTGTCTCTGTCATGAACTAGGTTTCCTGCTCTTTGATCACGTGTCCCTGGTGATGCGGCCTTGCCAGGCCACAGAGGAAATGGATACAGGCAGTCCTGATGGAACTTGATAAGCTGTGGGCAGATGGCAGAGGAGAAGAACTCTCCTTTTCAGTGGACTAGGTGAAGGGGTTGGGGGGAAGAGAGAGGGAGTGTGGGACCAGGAGGAGTTGAGGAAAGGGGCTTCAATCAGGATATATAATGAAGAAATTGTGAAATAAGTAAATGCATAAATATAAATAAAAGAAAAAAACATAACATGTTATATTTATACAACTGAGCATTACTGGGCCATTATAAAAGGTTTCAGATGTTTATGGCAGGCCCAACCTCTTTCTTCCTGCTGCAGATTTGAATGTAGAACTGTCAACTGCTTTGTCTGCTCCAAGTCCGCCTGTGCGCTGCCATGCTAACAAGGTAACAATGGCCTAAACTTCTGAAACTGTACGCAATCTCCTATTAAATGCCTTCCAAGAGTCGACGTGATCATGCTGTCTATGCACAGCAATAGCACGCTGACAAAGACAATTGTTGATGAATACTTTTTACTAAATAATATAAAATGATTCTCTAGCCTGAGTCATTATTTTACTAATTAGATTATGGAGACGGTCTAGGATTGCTAAAGCTGCATACTTTAGAATATCCTGGTGTTAGACATTGTCTTGGGACTGATTTTTCTCTCACTTTTGCTACCTACTTAATATTTTCTTATATATATATATATATATATATATATATATATATATACATATCTATATACATATAAGCAATTTGACACATCTAATATTAATTGATGGGTGAATAATATAGTATACTACACATGTGCACAAATGTAAAAATGTTGTTAATTTTCATACCAAATGTAACCATTTGTAGTGTTAGCAACATTTTCACAGCTTGTATTCTGTTCTTTTCTATAAACTCATTACTTTGCCCTAAGCCCTCAGGAATTTGTAGTTTCTGACTGACATTTTGATTCAAACCAAAGTTCCTGAAGAATTGGGACATAGTTGATTTGACATAGATTTCTGCTGGCTGTAGTCAAACACAAGTTTACAAATTACCCTCGCCGGGTCTATAGGCATGTTCCCATACTTGCATATTATAGGAGCAACAAAATTCTCCCGGTAGTTAAAATCAATCACACATGCAGTAACATGAAACTCTTTTCATGTTTTTGTTTGTTTGTTTTTTTCTAAAATGAAAATCCTCAGGTAGCCATGTGTGTATCTCAACTTCCTGTTCAGTAATGTGAACATCCCCTACTTGAATAATTTTTTAACTGCATTTTAATGAGGTTTAAAATCCTGGTCATAACATGCAGAATTTTGTTAATAGAAAAATATTTAAGTAATTTATTAATTATTATTAGTCTTGTTTCTAACCTTTAATTCTGAAACTATAAATCCCAGTTGTAAGGAAAAGAACATCTCCTATCTGATCCTAATGTAGGGTGAACTACATTCTAATAGACATTACTTCACCATTTCATTTCTTCTTTCTGTAAACTGAGCAGATCCAGAATACTGGATCTGAAGAGAGGATAATGAAGCTTGTGCATTCCAAGACCAATGTAATGTAACTATTGGGTGGTTTAATTTGCTCTAGAATTCTTGATGCTGTAGAATACATTGATCAAAGGTCGGGTTCTACCAAAATACCATGAAAATAAATATGACAAACTGTAAATCTATAGGCTGTGAAAAAGGTTTCGTAAGGAGAAGATAATTCTATATTCATAGACAATGCATTCATCCACTAATTATATATACCTGCTGATTATTATTTGACTGTTTTCAGTTTCAAAGTGTTTTTAGTAAAATAAAATCCTACAAGATTGACTCCACAACACTCTGTGTCTCTTTAGTCATACTAGGAAAGTGCAGGCACACTGTCATTCAGAGAGTAGTTTCATCTATGAGCACTAATCTTCACGTCTTTTTCAGTATTATTAGTGAGACGTTTTCAGTTGTTCTCACCAATATTTCATCTGCCAGTTATTGTATCTTTCTGTTTGTCAACATAATTAATTCTATGGTGGCCACTATGGTACTCATTTGAATCTCCTGCTTTGTTCTCAGCAGTTAGTATTTCCCAAATGTTTGTCAGCCACTCACTGTTTTTTATCACCTGTAGTATTGGTTCCCTCAAGTTCTCAGTAGCAGTCTTTAGTTCTCTATGGAGAGCAAGAGCACTGTGCAGGACTGTGTAAGTCACCTTTAAAGGAGAGAGGAGAGAGGGAGCAGAAATATGTATATCAAATTTCCCTTATGAGGGATTTTGTACTCATTAACTTGAGAAATACTGATCTGATCTCTAATTCTCTTTTGTTATATTTTAAAATAATTAATTACTTTTAGAGAAATAAATTCTAGCTATTATGTGTATAGAAATCTGAGGAAGACACAAAGTTTTGGCAGGAAAGTTGGGGTAGTGGAGGAGTTCAGAGGAGGATTTAGGGATCAATATAATAAAAACACATCATATAAAAAATTCAAAAGACTTAATAAAGTTAATTATTTAATAAACTTGGAATAATATTCTTGTGGAATATATACAATTTATTTTTGTTTATTCAAATGCTGATTTCTCTACCCTGCTATCTGGCTTCAATTCTGACATTGAATTGTGATGTTTATTCTAAGCATCACCTGTTTCAAGTTTGTGTAAACATGGCAACATTTGTTCTGTGTATTTTCAATAAAACAACCAGGCAATGTTGAGCAATGGAAAGAATTAGGTGTAACATCCTGGTCCAGAGGGGAGGAGAAGGAAGTGAATGGGAGGTGAATCAAGGAGTAGGAGAGGAGAGATCATCAGGACAGGTGGAACCATAAGAAGAGATGAACCAGACCTAAGCTATGACTAAAAACAAGCATAATGTGGAAAATCTGAATGGAAGGAAACTATGTGGGCTTGGAGCTTTAGGATGGAATAACTATTGTCTGGCATTGTGCTCTAGGTTAACTAAATAAATCCTAGTCTCTGTGTATTGATTTGGATATACAACTGGTTTAGGAATAACTGCTGTTTAACTAAAACAAAAATCAGTAATAAATATTAATACTCAACAACAAAAAACAAAAAAAAAAAAACAGTGGTTTTTTTATAGGTGTTTCTACATTAAGTACAACTGTCTTTTTCTTTTTTACTTTTAGATTAAATTTTATTTATATATTTATTTATTATAATTTATTCACTTTCTATCCCTGCTGCAGCTTTCTCCCTAGTCTCCTCCCAGTCCCACCCTCCCTCCCTCTTCTCCCCCTATGCCCTTTCCCCAATTCCCTTATAGGGGAGGTCCTCCTTCCCTTCCATCTGATCTTAGTCTATCAGGTCTCATCAGGACTGGCTGCATTGTCCTCTGTGGCCTGGCAAGACTGCTCCTCCCTCAGGGAGAGGTGATCAAAGAACCAGCCACTGAGTTCATATCAGAGACAGTCCCTGTTCCCCTTACTGGGGAATTCCACTTGGACACTGAGCTGACTTGGGCTACTATAGCATCTGTGCAGGGGTTCTAGGTTATCTCCATACATGGTCTTTGGTTGGAGTATAAATCTCAGAGAAGACCCCTGTGTCCAGATTTTTTGGTTTTGTTGTTGTTCTTGTGGAGTGCCTGTCCTCTCCAGGGCTTTCTATTTCCCCTTTCTTTCATAAAATTCCCTGCATTCTGCCAAAAGTTTGGCTATGAATCTCATCATCTGCTTTAATACCCTGTTGGGTAAAGTCTTTCAGAGTCCCTCTGAGGTAGGCTCCTGTCTTTTTCCCTGTTTTCTCCCTCTTTTGATGTTTATCCTGTTTGTCTTTCTGAATGAAGATTGAGCATCCTACCCAGGGTCTTCATTCTTGCTTAGCTTTTTCAGGTGTACAGATGGCTCAGCCGTTAAAGGCTAGGCTCACAACCATAAATTTTATATGTGTGTGTCTGTGTGTATTTATAGAAATATATGTGTGCACATATATATTTAGATATATATCATACAATATGCATAATCATATGCATATGTATATTGTATATGTATATAATCATATATATATTTAGATACATATCATACAATATACATAATCAATTTATATACAAATGCATATATATATATGAAATATCAAATGGTGAACAAAAGATGCCATGAATAATAGACAGGAGTATATGGGAGGCTGTGAATGAAGAAAATAGAATAGAGAAATATTGTAATTATATTATGATCTTAAAAAGGGGGAAAAAGGTGGCATAACCCCCAAAAGAACCTAATGATTGAGAATAATTCAGGTAATTGCAGATTTGAATGGAATTATGTTATATATAAGAAGAACACTATAGAAATTCTAAAAGGTTTTCCCTTTGGGAAATAATGCACAAACTCTGTTTCAAACTGGGAAACAAACTAACAAAAGTTCCCTTTTCTTTAGGGTAAGGAACATTTTATTACTATTAATACTATTATTTTTATTATTATAGATTCAAGGTCTGGTCATTTATTTGTTACTCTTTTTTTATTATTATTAGTTACATTTTATTAACTCTGCATCCCACTCTGAGGGAGGGAGGGTGGGACTGGGACAGAATAAAGGTTCCCTTTTTGTTCCTTATGAGAATTCAAATCCACAAACACAGACAGTCTGTCCTATGATAGATAGTAAAGAACTTAAATTTTCAAGCTAAGAATCTTCTGAAAACTTACCACAGCTTTTCTGGTTGTCTTGGTGAAACCTTCACTTCTCCTCAAGTAAATCTTAGGCTTGTAGTTTGTGCAGCACAGAGCACTGAAAGTATGAAGATGAATTCATCATGCACCAAAGAGCCCAACACCCCGTAAGCCCTCTGGTCAGTGAGTTTGATGGGATCATGCTAAACAGAAAGTAGGAACAGGGACTGGCTTTTTATTTTTGTTTTATAGAGAGTGATATTTTTATCTGTCCATCAATCAATCTAACTCTTTATTCATTTATTTTTCCTATCAAAGAACTTCTTTTTTGTACTCAAACAGCAAGATAATTTTCTGGATTGTGGTAGACAAATGTACACACACATACATTTATGTACAGTATAATTTGACATTGTTCTAGATAATTGTATCATGAAATAAAATCCATTTTACTGACAATGTGAGAAATATTGGAGGTTCTCACCACATTTCCCAAAGGAAAGAGTTTAATTCTTTTTTGTGTTAAGAACAAAAATGTCTGTCTACAGAACGCTCAGCAGGACCTTCTGCTGACCGGAGTGACTTCAAGTACAACTCCCTTCAGCCCCAGAAAGCCTGCTCCTTTCTGTAGTCATACATCCTGAGGTTTCTCAAACCTCTTTTTCATGAATCAGTGAATATTCAAGGGAACCAAATTAAAGTCTGTACAAATCTTCTCTATAGCACATGCCATGATATACCACAATCTTCTACTTGTTGGTCCTTTACATCTACCTCTCTGAATTTTTATGAATCTCTGTCTCATAAGGTTTAACTACTTTACATACACTGGCTGGAGCATACAATAAAACAGCATACCAATTGTGGCTTAGTAAAAAAATAAATAAATAAAATTATTTTATTTTTATTTATTTTTATTCAGCTTATATCCTAATTGTAGGCCCATCTCTTCTCCCCTCTCAGTCCCACTCTCCTTACCTCCCAGCCACCTCCCCCTTTTCCTCAGAAAAGGAGAGCTCTCTTCCCATCAACCCCAGATCATCAAGCTGCATCAGGACTGAGAATGTCCACATCCTCTGTGGTCAATAATATTTTTTAAAGAAATCACATTGTACAATGCAGAACCATCTCAGCCATCCCTTATGACTAAATAAAATTAAGGAGAAATTGAGACATGAGAAGTAAGGGACTGTGGATAACTTGTTTATTGGTGAACAGCCCAAATGAACCAGGAGTTAAATATTCACTGAATGATGATAAGTGTAAAACCACTATAAATATATTATATAAACATAATATATTTATATATATTGTGTGTGTCTGTATGTGTGTATATATGTAGATAATGTACCACCGCTACAGTGAACATGAGAATATGGAATAATTGTAGGAAGCATCAGGGTTGAAACATAATTCTTTAAAGTTCTTATTGATAGATGAAACACAGTATTAAATAGATTAGTAACATTGCACAAATGAGAACAGGAAAAACAGGAAACCAAAATTTTCAAAAATTTGTATTAAGCCATTCTCATGTTAGGTATGAGATTTATGAATAAAAATGTATCTTAACTCATTAAAGTTATTCATATATTACAAGTGAAAATAAAATAATTAAAAAGAGATTCTGATTCTATTTTATTTGCTCTTATTTGCTCTTTATTTTGTTATTATTATTATTTTTCAGAATTCATTCGCTTTGAATCCCAGTTGTAGCCTTCTCCATCTGGTCCTCCCCCACCACCACCAACTTGTTTCCTTCCCTAGTCCACTGACAGGGCAAATCCTCCTACCCATCCCATCAGGACTGCCTGGAACCCTTTCTCTTGCGCTTTCTAGATAGCCCTATCAGGGAAAAGTGCTCAAGGAACTGACAACTGAGTTCTGTCACAGACTGCTTCTTCTCGTACTAGGGAACCCACATGAGATTGAGCTGTCTCTGGGCTACATCTGAGCCGGGGGCCTAGATCCTCTGTATGCATGCTCTCTGGCTGATGTATCAGTCTCTGTAGTCCTCCCTGGGACCTCTAAAAGAACCCACCCAGCAAGGGATTGTAGCAGATGCGCAGTCTCACAGCCAAACTTTGGACAGAATGCAGGAAGTCTTATGGAAGAAGGGGGAGTAGTAGGACCTGGAGGGGACAAGAACCCCAAAAGGAGACAAACAAAGCCAAACTAACCTGGGCCCAGGAGATTCTGATTTTAAATAATAGTCGAAAATTCGTGAGGATGACTAGTAGAGAAAAAAACTCCAGGGTTTCATCGTATTTTGCCTCATTTTTACTGCACAGTGTTAGCCTTTCCGTTTATTCTTTTGCTTCCCAGGGCTGCTGCCTGTAAGAGCACCTCTGACACCAACTCCTAAGGTAGTACTCCGTGTTCACACAAGTCTCTCTAGTCTGTTTTTCAGACTGAACTTGCTCCCAGCTATGGAGTTGTTGGAGAGAGTTCGTAAACTATTCTACCCTGAAGTGAATTTGAAAGGAATACAATGTTAAAAAGTAGGGTGATATATTCTTTGGATTTTTATAATGGCACAAATGTACCTGTGGGTGCACTTAACATAACCCATCCAGGAATCTCAAACCTAGGCAGTCGCTGGCATCTAGAAAAACAACTCTAGAGACTAATTAGTAAATAAAACTCACAGACTTCAGAGTTTAAGCCCCCCAACATTCTTACAAGACCTTATCTCATTAATGTCAATATAAATATAAAAAATATAATAAATGTAACCATTGGAAAATAAACCTTACATACTATGAATAATTCTTGGGAATCTAATATCTTTCTTTGTATTTAGGGACTGAAGTTTTTTTAAGGACATATTAAGTGTTCTTCTGTGCATCTGTGTTTTGAGCTAAGACTAGTTCTCAGATAAGAATGCAGCCTGTATATTTTACAGTAAATTAAATAATCAGTGAGTTGCTTTAAAAAATATTGAAAACTATATTTAAATATTTTAAATTTAAGCAGTGGTCATTATACTGGACCAAACAAATTAATCAAAATTTCAACAAATTCTTCACATTGGGTCATTAAAGATTTAAGATTTTAGTCATTAAAAATATCAACATATCCCCTACTTTGAATGTGCACTGGGAAGTGTTTTTGTTTGTTTGTTTTCTTTTTCTTTCTGTTTGTACTCTCTTACATTTGAAAGGCAACACCAAACCTTTGCAGAGTGCAGGGAATCATATGAAAGAAGGGGGAGTTAGTATGACCTGGAGAGGACAGGAGTTCCATAAGGACCAAATATATCTGGGCTCCGGGGTCTTATATGAGACTGTTTCTCCAACCAAGGACCATGCATGGATATAATCTAGAACCTCTGCTTGGATGTAACCCATGGTAGCTCAGTGTCCAAGTGGGTACACAAGTAAGGGGAACAGGGACTATTTCTGACATGATCTCAATGGCTGGTACTTTGACCTCCCTCCCACCCACCACACTCCTCCAGAAAGAGGAGCAGCCTTGCCAGGCCACAGAAGAGGATTTTGCAGCCAGTCGTGAAGACACCTGATAAGCTAGGTTCAGATGGAAGAGGAGGACCTCTCCTATCAGTGGACTTGGCAAGGGGCAGGAAGGAGATGTGGGATGGAGGGTCGGGTTGGGAGGGAATGAGGGAGTGGGCTACAGCTGAGATACGAAGTTAATAAACTGTAACTAGATTTAATTTAAAAAAAGGCAACAGTTGACAGATCAGCAATTACAGAAAAATATTAGTTATTACCAAAACCCTCTGAACTCATATCTATGCTCTATCTTATGTATTTTGTAATGTATGTAATTTAAGTTATTTTAAGAAATATACAAATATGGGTATGCTGTCAATTTACTTTAATAAATGTATCTGCATAATTACCAAAATTATGAAAATGAAAATGTCCTACTTTGCATGAAATTCTATCAAATCAATAAGCACGTTTGTATTTGCAATGCTATTAGGAATTCTTAGTTGTATAGATAATGGAAGTGTATGAGAGTCATAAATCTCAACCGGTACATTTTCATAATACCTTCAATTATTTTCTAATTAATGATATAAATAATGCTACAGATAATTCAGTTACTACTAATGTCTCAGTTTCTTACTTTAAGTATAGTAAAACAATTAAGTCTTATGAGCTTGACTACACAAGAAAATTTCCCTAGGTATAGAAATATTTAACAACAGCACATATCAATAGCCACAAAGAAGACTTATTGCCTGACATGTAGTCACTGTGATTAATCGAAGGTAATCTTATTTCATTTTATTTTTTCCTCATTCATTGAATTTAAATAAGCGCTCTTGTCAAGTGGTAAATGAGTCACATATAGTTATATAGCATTGTCAGTAAATAAATCCAGTTCCAAAGTTTTTCTTCTTACAACTTAAAATAGAACACATGAAAGTGCATATAGAAATATTGTATCTAATGAATGGATGGTAGAACAGGCCTGTAAGAGAGACAGAAAAAGAGACAGAGAGTTTTGTAACATTGTAGGTTCATATTTTTCTACACAAATATGCTTATATATGTATAGATCAGTTTAAAGTAGTACTTTTAAAAAAGATAAGTTAATACAATAATTTGAAGATTTTATATACATTTCAGAAGAAGTGATGATGTGACAATTTTTCATTATTATTTTCCTTTATGATTGCAGCCCCTTGAGCCGCTTAATCTAATACTATCAGCAGTTACTTTAATTCTTTTCATTTAGTGAACTGTTATTTCAAGTTCAAAATACTATATTATTCTAGACTAATATAATAAATTAGTAATCTTGGAAAATATGTTTTCAAATAGAGATATACTACTATGTAAATCTCAACATATTGGGTTGTAGAATAAGTTACTTATTTTCTGTATTTATTTAAAAGGACTAATACTTGCCTCCTGCTCTATGAAATCCAACATAGCTATACTCAGAAAATCAATTAATGTTTAGACAGCTTAGAAGTTTTTTTTTTTTTTTTTTTCAATGCAATTTATTCAGGAACATTGAACAATCCTCGGACCCCGGGGAAAGCCAGCCCACAGCTTAAATAGCCTCTGGGTAGCCAACCCAGGCGTGCCACGGGGGCAATGCAGATAGGTCCACATACATGGAAGCAAGCCAGATCCTCGGCCTTAGCCAAATGTGGAGTTGTTCGTGACAGAGAGCACTCACCATCGGGAAGGTGGAAGGCAGAAACCAGCTCCATCTTTAAGGCATAGCATTCCGCAGCTCTCTACAGTTCCCCCTTTTTGTTTTAGACGCATCAGGCAAGAGTAGAGGTCTGATCTCTGATATTAGAAATAAATTGGGACTTTGTACAGATGTTCATTTACGTGTCATCCACCCAAAGAGCATCAGACCCGTCCAATACCTTTTTCTCAGAGGCGGGACCTGGGGCTTCAACCCGCATGCAATCAAACATGCTCTTCTCTGGGTCCAAAGCGGCTGACCCTGAGTGCAGTGCTTAGCCTCGCATCCTGAGCGTATCATTTTAGCTTTTTATGGTATCCAACCATGCTTGGGGAGAATGTCCTGCTTCAATGGCTGTAAAGGCCTGAATGATCATGGTTGCATCACACTGTTGTGAGACTCTAATCTTGCATATATACCACAGGCAAACCAAGGAGACCAACACCAGAAGGCCTGCTAACACTCCCATGCCCGCCCATTCCTTCAGATGATTCATGGCTGCAGCAATCCATGTTGATAATCCTGTGGCTAGTCCTGCGTCCACTCCGGTAGAATTTACTGTGACAATGGCCACTCTCAGCTGCTCCATCGTAGTATCGAATTCTCCAGTCCAATTACCTAAAATATAGCTCGACAATTGTTTAGACAGATTTGCAGCACAGGAAAAATACTCATGTTGTATGCTAGTGACACAAACAAAATCTTGAGATGCTGTGTAATTTTAATAAACTTACCTTAATTGTATGTGTACAAACATTTTTGTCATATACCATGTCAGGTTTTTGTGTAAGGATATCAATACAAAGATATGAACCCCATAGAACTGGAAAAAAAAAATGAAAGCAATGTAATAATTGAACATCTAGAATATATTAAAATGCATCATTTAACAATTAAATAGGAACTGATCAAAATTTTAAAAATGAAGCAAGGTCATTGTATCATATTAGGTATGCAAATTGCTTATAAGCAAATTAAATGATCAACAGTTTTATTTATCATTTTAATATTATTCAAATAAAATTTATGTTTCTTTCTGTTCCTTACATACACTATAAAGTTCAAAAATAAATAAATAAAAGTGCCCTTTATAATTTAACTGTTTACCTTTTTGTCTTGATTAGCTTAGAAGGCACAAACTGTCCTCACTCTTACTTCTACAAACAGCTTAACTGCACATGTGAATGGAATTACGGAAAAGGCAAAATCAAAAGCAACACTTAATATGATTTTTTACATTGTAACAAAGTTTGGATATTTTTACCAAAGTGAATTCTTCTCCTATGTAATACGTATACTACCTATGGGTCTAGATTTTTTGTGTATGATTTTTTTTTGTGAATTTAGTATGAAATCAATTTAGTATGAAATCAAATGCTGTTTAGGAAACAAGAATATGAGTAATGAGATGATTTAGTGTGAAGAGCCACAAAACATAATTACACCAAAGACATAGGCTATGTGTAAAACGATTCAAATCTTTGATTTTTCAAATAGAGCTACTTGAATTGAAGATTAAATTGGTTTCAAAATGATTGAAACCATCTATAGAGAAAATGTTCTTATATGGTACTCACTATACATGCTTGTATTTCTACCACAGATTTTAGAACAGGTCTGTGGCTTCCTCACAATCTATAGCATTTGGGCAAGAGATCAATATACTATGTAATAAAGTATGAGAAGCATGTGAGGTTTGCTTTGGGGGTAAAAGCCTGTTTTAGTATGTAAATTTTCTGGCATGAACAGCAGGTATGTCTGATTATAATGTAGTAGGGGAATAAAAGTTAGAAGTATATAAAAAGTTAGCCACAGAACTAAGCAAAGATAGATATAAGGCAATAAGCAAGTAGAAAATAAACTCAAAATACTATATTATTTTGGAAGATGTTAGGAAAAAGTAGTATATTTATTTGCAATCTTAAAGAATTGATCTAAACATATAGTTAGTTAATGCTATATAGGTGCAAGAGAAGTACAGCTGACACAGCCCAGAAATCAGCATCACATTTTGTTTGTATAATGACTCAGTGATCACAAACAGCCCATTTTGTGGATTGGTTGGCTTGTATGTTCATTTAGTAATCAAATTCTGATCATCTTATCTTTCTTGACTTTGTTCGAAATCCTCATGGAGATCATATGTGACTATCCTGTTTGCTGTTCTATTGTTGATGAAATGCCAAGGCTAAGGAAGCCTATAGAAGGAAGCATTTAATTGAGGGACTGCTTACAGTTTCAGGGGTTAGTTTAATGATCATCATATCATGGTAGAAAGCATGGTTCCAAGCAGGCAGGCGTGTTGCTTGAGCAGTAGCTTATACCTCACATCTGAACAGCAAGGAGCAGGCAATGTGAGCAAGACTAGGTCTGACTTGAGAGTTTTGAAATCTCAGTGACATACTTCCTCTCATTATCCCATACCTCCTTCAACAATGCCAGATTTTTAAATCCTTCCTAAAAGAATCTAACAACAGGAGACTAAACATTCAATTATATGATCATGTGGGCTCCATTCTCACTCGAATCACCAAAGTCACTTACTCCTCATTTCTTCACTATCTTATGCCTGTCAATACATAGTAATTCCATATTCACTTGGTAATAAATTACAAAGTGTGTCTTCCTGGCTTGGCTCAGTTTCATCTATAATGTTTTAAAGACATCTTGCCATCTTCATACAAGTTCTTTCCTCAATACCTAATCAGCACATAGTAATCCAAAAAAAATCCTTTAAATGCTGTGTCTTCAGGAGCTATGCTCCACAGCCTTATTAGGATAAGGTGTTTCACCAGCACCTTCTTAACACTGTCGACTTCCTTGTCATGCTGTATGGAAATGTACCTATGGTCTAATTTTATGGTTCACTTGCTAGCCTCCCACTAATGCTTCAATAGATCATAGACCTATGAAAGCCCACACTTGCTGCCAGGTACGTTTTAACTGCCCTATAAACTTCTGTTGAATCAATACTGAAATTCTTTTCTACACCTGAGGAGAGGAAGGATGCTTCTAAAAATTTATTAAAAGAATTAATAATGTCAAAAAAGAGTATCTGTTTCATCGGAGTTGAAATTAAACATGATGTCAAAAATTTGTATTAGAAGAAACAAGCTGTATTTTAATGTGTTATAACGCTGATTCCTTCCAAACAATACAACGATTTTCAATAGTTGTCATACTTCAATCAAAGTAATCACAGAGTGTTGAAACTTAACTTAGGTATACTCTAGAGAATGTCTGCTGCAAGCAGAGAATAAATAAGAGTGAATGTCACAACAAATTGCCTGAACGTAGAAACTACAGAGAGGTCATTCAGATCACAGAACTCATTGATCTCCTTAGGCATTTAGCACAACGGGGAATAATGCACAAGTACTTTACTGTTTCCTGGGTTCTATGGTCTGTCGGAATTTCAAAGTCAATCTTTTCAACTTGATAACAATAAAAAGGTGTTATATACTACTTAGTAATCAAAATGACATTTTCATTATTATCTGTGAGCTTTAAATATCTCATTTGGGAGTCTCCAACGGATTCAATTTCACTTGCATATTAACACAGTTAGTATAAATAAAGGCATGGAAGAGAATATTTCCAGAATAATTGAGGAATACAGTGTCAAATACAATTTTGCGGTATATGCTGTAAATGAATAAAATCTGTATTATCTTAAAGCCTGCCCTGGTAGAAACACTATATACATTTCGTAGATTTTATGTTGCAGTAATGAAGACAAGTAAACAGCATAACTAAAAATTATTTCATGACTATCCATGTGTTAACATAAAAAATACTATTTTACTTATATCAGAATTTTGCAAGCTAAAATCTGCAGCTTATATAATAACTTTGTGTTAAAGAAATGTTATCAAGTCGTAATATTATATCAGTTTTCTATAAATATCTTTCAAAATTTAAGTGTTGTTTGTTATATGCTACCTTTCATTTATATGTTCCACGTTTATTCACAAAGTAGGTGATAATGTGCTTTTATTACATTGAAACTATGTATTTTATATGGTTACGAGTATATTTAAAAGCACACAACACAATAAACTATTGCATTTTTATTTTACTGTTTACAAGTGCTGTCAGTTTATATCTTGCATGCATAAAATATGTTGAATTATTTTCAATGGATATATTTGTCCTTTTGACTCATATTAATATTTTAATACATTTAATTTTATGGCTAGACACTAAAAAATTATTTTTTTCTAAATTTTCTATAATAATGACTGACATGCCAAATTATGCCCCCTGGTACAACAATGCCAGGAATATCTTTGGAATTATCAATTATTTTCTGATTGTACTTAGAATCTGTTTTAAAATATGGAATTCCTACCTGGTATCACTCACTGCTCCAAGAACCCATGGCTGGCTCAAATAATGGCCCTACTGTGTTACTGCTATGATTGTGCTAAGTAGAGATACGATTAAAATACTCCTTGGTTTCTTATTCCTATAGATTAGTATATCTCTTTACCATAATTAAAAACAAAAACAAACAAACAAACACACCCTCCTTTTTTTTTTTTCCAGAGGCTAATGAGTAATGCAGAGTTCCACAACTGGTCAGTGTGAGTCATAAGAGATTTTTGTGGTGTCAGATCTACATACGACATCTACACAAAAATGCCTCCCCCAAAAGGAGGACAGTCATAAGTTTTAAAGTCAGAGCACATGAGTTTTGGAGAGAGCCATCATGTTTGGGAAGTGTTTTGGAGTCCTCTCTTCCAAGCTGAAACCTCTCCAGGAGGGAGCGATCTCTCAAGAGGCTTGAAAGGTAAACAGAAGGCAATGTCGGGGGAAGGAGGAACTTTCAGTATTCTTGAAGCCCCCTCCAAAAATGGTAGAAAATGAAAACAACTGCTGAGGAGGAGATACTGACCAAACAGCAGAGAAAGCTAGTATCTTGGACCTGTCACAACATGCCTGCATGTTTTCTTGGGTCGTAGCACGTGCCACAGTGGGACTTCGGTGATGCAGCTGCTCAGGGTAATGCCTTCTCTTTTCAGCACACCCTCAACACTCCTGCTAGTAATCCCCATGCAAACGCGTTAGTTCCCCAGTCGGACTTGAGTGCAGTTTTTATTTGATCTCTCAATACATACCCTTTCTGGGATGGGTAATTGTGTGTGTTGTGTAGCCTTAGGGAATCCTCTCACACAGCAAAAGATACCTGAGGAAAGGGGGAGGATAAATTGGTAATGGATTTAATTAAGAGCATGAAACTGTCGAATAATCAAAATGCTTCAGTTAATATTACTGAGCCTATTTTCTTGTACAGATGCATCCATTTATCTACAACATACAGATAGATATGTAAAAGAATTGCAAATTTTTGGTCCTGTTTCATTTTAAAATGTTATATTCCGCCAAATTACTCTCCAAATTGGCTATGAATTTTACAAATATTTCCATAGAGCAGAAAGATGGATATAATACAAATACTCTTTAAAGTCGGGTAATATCTGTTTGAAAGTGATAATAAACAGTATTGTGAAATTATATGCAATTACAAATTCTTTAAATGTCAATTTTTTGAATTAGATCATATATTTTCTGTAGTTCAAGCGATCGTTTTTACCAATAGAATATTGCAAAATATTGGGAGCCTGAAGGGCTCTCATTATATTGTAGTGTATGTTTTTGTGCCTTTTAATTTTTGTTCAAAATTATGGATCTCTCTCACATATTGTAAAACATTTTATTTACTATCCTGTTTTTTTTTTTGAATGGCTGAATTTATTTATCCATCTCACTATGCTGAATATTTAAGTGATTCACAGTAGCAGAACAGCCATCCAGACCTTGATATTATAACCTAACAATTAATTATCACTTATAACCTGTGTGTAGACTCAAAAGAGGTCCTATGAGAAAGTGTTTATTGCAACATCCCAAAGCAAAGTGTACTGAATGCAAATATAAACAGTCCTTTTATGTTTTAAGGCTATGCTATTGTAGGTTTTTGAATATGACTTTTGCCACTACCCTTACCTCAGCTTATCAGAAGACAATCAAAGATACTGGAGATTAAACAAAGTCTCACAAAAGAGGAAGAGATTTATATAAAAGTTATAATTGCTTACTGTGTTCTCACACAAAATTGTTTTTCATTTAAAAAATAATGCCCTGTTGTATCTCTCTCATTATTTAAAAGTTAGATTCCATTATTTAAGTCTTTTTGAAGTGTAAATGGAGTCTGTGAGACGAGTACATCAAATAAGTTCTCTTGAATACAAATACCAGTGAACTTTATGATACAAAATATATGACATGGACATAGAGCATGAAATTATAATCCGGCTTCATGTAAAGGCTATTGTTTAGAGTAGGAAGAACCTCAAAGTTACTCAATTAAATATGACAAATGTAGCAGCTGTGGTTGTTCATTCATTGATTCCCTCTCAAAGTATGCATCATTCCCATATTCAGGGTTCTGGAACATTAAGAGAGTAGGTTTGTCAACCCAAAATATTTCTTTTCTGAATTAGATTATATTACAGTTACAAATTTTCAGCAGATACAAATTGTAGAAAATGCCTATAGGTCTTTGCAGTTAGCCGTTTTCAGCAGTTACAAATTGTTCAAAATGCGTTCTTGAAACAAGCATCTATACAATTATAGGAAAGCATCCACACAACACATGAAATAAGGATATTTTGTAATAAACGTTGAAAGTTTCCCTTTACATTGAAAATCTCTTCTATATTATCTGATTCCATGTCTGACAGAATATTTCAGAGGCATATGTTAGGATTTTCAGTTTGGGCTAGTTGGTATCTCTTAAAAAGATTTAAAGTCCATATGTGTTGTTAGAAACTAAGACATATAAGTAGCAAACTCTAAATAGATAAGACAAAAAGGTTGGTTAATTTATACATTAAAAAAAACTAACAGAATAAGTTAACATAATATTTTGACACAATAAAGAAATAATCTACAAGTGCAAATATTCATTGATACTCTGTTAAGCAGAACTAGACATTCCTGAACTCAAGTGTATAAATTGCAGTGATTTTGACATATATATAAACTTTAAACTAATAATATGCTTTTATGTTTTACAAATTTGTGGAATTTTAAAGGGACTTGTATAAAGAGACCAATGAATTTTAAAATTAATTTTTGACACTGATATCCCATACTCTGAACATTTTAGAAACATTGAGAATGGACATAGATCTACATCTAAACCGTGTTTTAAAATTCATACTTACTTTAGTAGTCAAAATCTTTAAATACACACTATTTATTTACAGGTATTAAGTACATAGTATAGTGTTACATGTTGGCAACATTAGTATTTTAAAAGATACTTTAAAATCTAAAGTATTTTGATAAAGTATTGTTATTTTTAATATTTCATATATTGATGTGAAGATTTTCATAATGAAATTGACAACATAAATGATCTTGATATCCCTAAAATTTCACTATACATCCATAACACCACAAGATTATACAATGATACCTGATTGACATTTGATGAATAAGATGTCATTAATTGAGGCATGCTGTTAAATCTGTTAAATCCAGCACTCAAGGAGGCAGAGGCAGGCAGATCTCTGTGAGTTCAAGGCTAGCCTGTTTTACAAAGTGAGTCCAATATAGCCAAGGCTAAAGAGAGAAGCTCTGTCATGACTACATATTATAATGGATATAACATAATATGATATAATAAATATAATATAATATAAATATATAACCAAATCTTGAATTTGTAAGTATAGTAACAATTGTAAATGGCATTGTATGTCATGTATAAATGTTATAGTGAATTAAATAAAATAAAGCAAATCTATGTCAAGTATCACATATATTGTCACTCTAAATGGCAAGGCCAAAATTACACTCTTTCTGCCATTGAGGCTTTCAAAATTTGCGTAAGGTAGATTGTCTTCTACTCTAACACTTTACACAGCTCAAGAAATGCTTTACTTTTTCTTGACTTTTCTTGTGGTAGAGCAGTGGTTCTCAATAACTGGGTTGCACCCCGGTAGGCAATAAAAATGGCCTTTTTCAGTTCTGTGGCTGTCCTTGTGGACCTCCAGTTCTCTCCAGGTCTTACTATCTTCTACTTCTTTCATAAGATTCCCTGCAGTCAGCCCAAAGTTTGGCTATGAGTCTCAGCATCTGCCTTGGTACCCTGCAGGGTGGAGCCTTTCAGAGGCCATCTGTGAGGGGGGAGCAGCCTTATCAGGCCACAGAGAAAGACAATGCAGCCACTCCTGATGAGACCTGATAGATTTGGATCAGAGGGAAGGGGAGGAGGACTTCCCTTATCAGTAGACTGGGAGAGGGACAGGGTGGGGAAGAGGGAGGGTGGGATTAGGAGGGGAGAGGAGAGGGAGGTACAGGGGGGATACAAAGTGAATAAACTGTAATTAATAAAAATAAAAATAATTAAATAAAATAAAATGCCTTTTTTAACAGATATTTACATTAAGATTCATAACTACCAAAATTACAATCATGAAGTAGCAACAATAATATTTTTATGGTGGGGTCACCACAACCAGAGGAACCGTATTAAAGGACTGCAACATTGTACACATTTAAGCCAGACCAAAACCTAGCATGCAGAGGCGAGTTAGCAATTAAGTCTCATCCCTAACCTAAAAGTTATTGTCAGCTTACAGCTTTTGTTAGAGGGAGATTCAGCTGTCTTTAAGAAATTAGGGAGAAAACACCCTTCACAATAGCCACAAATAATATAAAATATCTTGATGTAACTCTAACAAAGCAAGTGAAAGATCTACAGAACCATAACTTCATATTGTTGAAGAAAGCAATCAAATAAGTTATCAGAAGATGGAAAGCTCTCCCATGCTCATTGATTAATAGGATTAACATAGTAAAAATGGTCATTTTACCAAACGCAATCTACAGAATCAATGCAGTCCCTATCAAAATACCAACACAATATTTTTAGAGAGCTTGAAAGAGGAAATCTCAACATCATGTGGAAAAGAAATTCTGGGATAACTATACAATCTTCACAATAAAATAACTTCAAAGGTATAGCCATTTCAAGCTGTGCTACAGAGCAATAGTAATTAAAAAAATCATGATTTTAACATAAAATGGATACTTTAAAGGCAAGAAAGGAATTTTTGAAGAGTTTGTGTGGTCATCAGTTTCTCTGTATTCTGGTAGTGATAGGTAACACTCAAAGACATATGATGAAACAGTATCACAGACAGATTGAATTCTAGCTCTGATTTAACAAAATAACAATTCTGCTTCCAAGATTAAAAAAAAATGTATTGGCTTCAAACATAAGCATGTACATTGAACATGCCCCAGTGAAAGTCCACAAATTTGTGAATGTATGGGTAGCACAAAATGGATTTCATGGGAAAGAAAAGGACACAAAGTTAAGTAATTAGGGAAGCAGGGCCAGGGGCAGGGGGGAATACAAGTAATGTTTGTCTTTCTGGGTCAGAGTTACTTCTTTAATTTTAATGCTTTGCAGATTATCCACTTATCTGAAAGTCTCTTGATTTCTTTTCATGCATATAAAAGAGTTTAATTGGAGTTACCTCACATAATTGAGTATTATTATCTCAGTATAACACAGGTCCCAAACAAATAGTCTTAGACCATGTGTGAGAGGCCTCCACAAAACGTATCAGTCAGTGTTGTCCTGTAGACTCCGGAGACAGCAGCAACTTTTGCTATTACTCTTAATTACTGATCATAACTTGATGGTAAAACTAATTATAGATAATATCACGTACATTTGGCACAGTGCATGAAAAAATGAAGTTGGTTTTGGCTGAGCAGTTGCTTCTGACTCTGTCTCAGTACTGGAAGGTGTTGTGCAGGCGGCTGGGAAGAAAATGTCTACAGCCTTATCCATCTTGGAAGGCTGTAAGCTGCAATGATAACTGGCATGGAAAGACATGGACACTGACTAGTAAAACAGTGTAACAAAATGTATGAGAGTAATTGGGTACTTCTTGCTTGATTATGAGGCCAGCTCTACAGCAGAAAATACATACCTGATATTGCAAATATGACCAAGAACCCATGGTTGAGCTACTTGGAGACTCTGTGTGTAAACCCATTAGCCTTTCTTTTTTAAATAGACTTGGATTAAACTGGCCTCTAAAGTCCCCTCTCTATACCAATAGATTGATAGAACTCCCAAATCTGACAAAAGTACGGCAGATTGAAACAAACACAGAAAATTCAGTCATCACAAGTCAAAATTCTGATAATAAGTGACTATGGATGACTCAGCTAGAAACAAGTCATCTATATCACGGCCCCATTTCAAGGCTCCAAGAACTCAGACAAAGAAGGAGTGGAAAGATTGGGACAACCAGAAGCCAGAAAGGACAAAAACAAAACTGTGATATATATAGGACATTGTACTCATAAATTCATGCATCCTGAGGTTATCTGCAAGTCATGTACAAGACCAAGCCAGTCAACATTCTAGCATCAAGTGGAGATGTGTCCACGAGTCCTTAACACAAACTGAGGATCTAAGAATAGTTGATGCTTTTTCAGGCAAGGAGAGATGGTTTTCTATAAGGGTGGTTCCTGGTAGGTATGTGGAAAAGAGAAATTTGAGTCAGTGGAATACTAAACCATAGTTCCATTGGATTAGCTGCCCTCTGTTTGAGCCTGTAGGCATCAGGCACACAAGTGATGTGTAAACACATAAAGAAGAATCTAGACAATGAAAGTTATTCAGTGTTAAAACATAAAAATGAGTTATAAAGTTAGAAGCACACAAAAGAAACTTAGTCTCACATTAAAGTGAAATAAACCAATTTGAAAATGTGTGTATTATATGATGTAAGTCTGCATACTTAGTGACTTTACAGAAGAGTCATAGTTATGTTGACAGTATTAAATGGGTGGCAAAGTATATATTTGTAGCAACAATTTTTTAAAGTCCATGAATTTGACAAAGAGTAAGATAGTATAGAAAGGAGGGATTGGAAAGGGGGGAAAAGGAGACTTAGAATGTAACTATAGATTTCATTATGTTTATCATATCTTATAGGTCTATATAAGTGAGTATATCCCATGTTTGATTGAGCGGACATGGGGTAAGATGATCAATCCTCATTTAGAAAGACAGATGGGATGTGCATTGAACGTATGACAGGAGTCTACTGAGTGCATTTGAAAGACTCTAACTAGCAGTGTTTTCAAAGCAAAGACTCATGACCAAACCTTTGGCAGAGTACAGGGAATCATAAGAAAGAAGGGGAGTTAGTCTGATGGGGAAAGGATAGGAGCTCCACAAGGACCAAATATATCTGGGCACAGGGTCTTTTCTGAGACTGACATTCAACCAAGGACCATGTATGGATATAACCTAGAACCTCCACTCAGATGTAGCCTGTGGTAGCTCAGTAACCAATTGGTTTCCCAAAGTGAGGGGAACAAGGACTATTCCTAACAGGAACTCAATGACTGGCTCTTTGGTCTCCTCACCCCCGAAGGGAGGAGCAGTCCTGTTAGGCCACAGAGGAGGGCTTTGCAGCCAGTCCTGAAGATACCTGATAAAACAGGATCAGATGAATGGGGAGGAGGTCCCCCCCATCAGTGGACTTGGAAAGGGGCACGGTGGAGATGAGGGAGGGAGGGAGGGACTGGGAGGGAATGAGGGATCAGGACACGGCTGGGATACAGAGTTAATAAAATGTAACTGATAAAAAAAAAATAAAAAAAAGAATGTAACTATATTAATTTATAAAATTAAAAGAAATTGTGAAATCATAGAACGAGGAGTGATTAGTAATATTAACAGAATATATTACTAATAGAAACAAAATAATAACCAAATATTACAATAATGGATGCATACTCATATATTTATCACAATACACATAGTATGTAAAACTAAAAGTGAACCTTAGAGTACACTGCAGATTTTGTGAAGAAATATACCAATATAACTATATCAATTATGACTAACATTAATTTAGGGCTGACAATAGAAGAAAGCTTATATACATTGGGATAGTATTCGCATAACAAAGTTGTGAAATTTTTATTGTGTCTATTAACTTTAAGTTTATTCTCCAAAAAGATACAGAGTAAATAATTAGAAAAAATTGACATGCAATTAAAATGATATACTAAAATGAATTATATGACAATAGCACAGAGTTATTAGTAATACCATTTGAAAGTTCTTGCATTAAATTTTGTAAAATTCATTTATTTTTATTTTGTACATATGAGTGTTTTGCTCTCATCTATGTTCTTGCACAATGTGTGTTCCTATTTCATATAGAGACTGAAAGATCCATCTTCCCCTCATAATATACACACTTCTTTAATATTGGAAGTGCCATGATTATTTATCATATTCAAAGCACAAGTGAAGCACGAAGAACCTAGATATACTCAAGCCATATTCTTGAAGTATGCTATTGATCTAGAATAGTTAAAATAAATGATTAAAATTCATCCATAGCAACTCGGTATGAAAGGCAAGTGCAGTAGTAGGTGCAATTTATTCTCTCGATGATATGCTCCGATGTGAGTAACATTCAGGATAAGTACATGTACTTAAAACATAGCTTGATTCTCATATTTCAATTATTTTTTCTCTAGCGCAAGGAATTGTTTGTTGAAGAAAAACAAGAAGGTTTTGCCTTCAGAGAGAGTGATAGGATCTCTGTCTCTGTCTCTCTGTTGGTCTCTATCTCTGTCTCCCTCTCTCACTGTCTCTCTCTCCTCTTTCAACTTTTAGATGAGATGTAAACTTTTTTCTACTGCTTCAGATCTGTTTCTATCTGCCTCCTGCATTGTTGCTTCCCTGCTTCCCACACTCATGATTATGAGGTTTTCCCTCTGAAACTGTAAGCAGGCCCAATTCACATACTTTTATTTCAAGTAATTTTGGTCATGTTGTAGCCACCCAGCAATAGAAAAATAAATAAGACTCATGGTTGTATGCTTTATCATTTTCTCTTCTTTTTCTTTTACCTATTAGTTGTTTTTCTATTTTATTTTATTTTAGAGTTAGGGTGTTCTGGACAGATTTGACTGTCCAAAAACTTGTTATATAGACTAGATATAGACTAGCCTGGGCTTGAACAGACGGATTCTCCCTCCTTTCCTCCTCAGGTGCTGGGATTAAAGGCTTTGCCACTACAGCAAGTTCATTTACTTTCCATCATTAACAACAGTATTCAGATTCTAGCTCTCATAATCCACACAACATTTCTAACTTTTAAATACATATTTCCTATGTTTAGTTGCACTAATTTCTGATTCATGAGATCAGAAGCCACGCTGATAAAACGTTTCATAGCTAAATCTATGTCAAAACACTCCTTTCTCTCTAAGTTGTAAAACAAAATATGTGACTATCAAATATATCTTTAATCCTCAATCTGTTCCCTTTCTTTTTTTTTTTTAATAAAATCCATAAAGAACTTTTATTTAAGTTCTTAACTCTTCAGCATGGTGGTCCTTTTGTTTTAATAATCAGCAATATTTTAGTGAACTTTCAAGCATACATTTGAAAATACAATTCTTCAAGTTTTAAAATTAAAAAAATTAATTTGAAAATATTTAAGAGATGTAAATGTAAATTTTACGTATATACTTAACTCCCTTTCTTTGCAGGTCTGACCTTCTTTCAGAAACACTTTTTTTTTTTTTTTTTTCTGGCTTGGAGAATTTCCTTGAGCATACTGATGATATTCATGTGCTAGATGGGATTGACTTTCTATTTTTCTTCAAAAATGCCTTCATTTGTACAGAGTATTTTGAAGGCAGAGGCTGGAGGAACACCATGAGGAAAAATCAGAAGCCCTCCTATATACCAAAGACAAAAAAGCTGAGAAAGAAATTAGGGAAACAACACCCTTCACAATAGCCACTAATAACATAAAGTACCTTGGTGTGACCCTAACCAAGCAAGTGAAAGACCTGTTTGAGAAAAACTTCAAGTCTCTGAAGAAAGAAATCGAAGAAGATATCAGAAGATGGAAAGATCTCCCGTGCTCATGGATTGGTAGGATTAACATTGTGAAAATGGACATACTGCCAAAAGCAATCTACAGATTCAATGCAATTCCCATCAAAATACCAACTCAATTCTTTACAGACCTTGAAAAAAAGATTCTCAGCTTCATATGGAGAAACAAAAAACCCAGAATCTCCAAAACGATCCTGTACAACAACAGATCATCTGGAGGTATCTCCATTCCTGATCTCAAGCTGTACTACAGGGCAACAGTAATAAAAACTGCATGGTACTGGCATAGAAACAGAAAGGAGGATCAATGGAACCTCATAGAAGACCCAGAAATAAATCCACACACCTATGAATACTCGATATTCGACAAAGAAGCCAATTCCATTCAATGGAAAAAAGACAGCATCTTCAACAAATGGTGCTGGACCAACTGGATGTCTACATGCAAAAAAATGAAAATAGATCCATATTTATCACCCTGCACAAATCTGTTCCCTTTCAAGCTTGCTCTGGTGTGTTATTTATTAATAAAAAAGAGCAGTTTGAAAAATATTGCAATTTTGAAATTGTTAACTAGCAGGAGTCTCAGGAGCCTCATGCTTCAGATTTCAAAGATTTTGTGAAACCACTGAAGAAATGCATCACTACCATGATGATCATGAAACTCAGCAAAGGATGACAACAACAACAACGAAAAGAACATTTCACAGCCAGAGAGATCAATAAGAAATTTTGTTTGTTTGTTTCTTTGTTTGTTGTTGTTAACATTCTATCAACCAAAGGCTCAGTGAAACCTTGCATTTATAATTCAGAGGTAATTTTTGGAGGCTAGAATATATTTTTGTTTTATGTGTCTCCAAATTTTAATAGAGACTCTGATTTGTAAATTTTAGCCTGCTGGAAGCAGTTGGCAATCAGAATAATACAGAGGAAGGTTTTAAAATTATATTTGAAGTTTTTTTTTTTTTAAGCCCGAGTAGAAGTCCCAGACACATTTTCTTAAAACACTGTTTAGAACATTGCAATGGTAAATTGTGACAGCTCCCATATTTTCTAATCTCTGTACTGAAAACTCATAAATTTACTAATCTTAATCATTTGTTTCAGAAGAGTAAAGGCTAAACAAAGGATGAATACTGAAGGGTGACATTTTCTGTCTCATTTCACTATGCAGCATAAATTATATATGAAGAAACCAATTCTCACTCCAAAGAAGACCTTTTTCACACATGCTTATCCAGTATTTCCCTCGGTTTCCATCTTCCCTCAGAGAACTATTGCAGCTCTTTGTGCTGCTGTATCTGAAACCTATACTTTTCAGTAGTTTCTCAGACATGTAATCTATTTATGATGGAGTATTTCTCCCTAAAGAATGAACATCTGATGCAGCAATAATCTTATTTTATGACTTTCATACAATGCTGAAAGACAGACAGTAGTTAGGCACTGCTCTACCCATTACTGAGAGGGATTTAATATTTGTTAAATAATCTGCCCTTATAATTTACCCTTCCTTAAGAATAATAGGTTTTCTTATGCAATTTTCTTATGTACTCTGTGTTGTACACAGTCTCATTGCCATTCCTCATGGACCTCGTTAAGCCTTCCAATTCAAGTTCCCTTTTCCACTTTCATATAATCTGTTCTCCTGTGCCTCCTCCACAGTAAACAAAGCTTTGGATTTCCATCTCATGTTATTTATTTCTTTCTTCCTTCAATCTACTCCTATGAATAGATATAAGAATAGAAGTTATCATCTACATTAGGGGGAAACATGTTGGGCTTAACTTTCTCAATCCGAGTTATCACATATGTTTTCTAGTTTCACCTATTTTCTTGCAAATATATGGTTCAGTGAAATTACACTATGTACAGGTATCACAGAGATTGTTTCTCCTCATACTTTAAAGGAAACTTTAATAATACAATCATTATTCCTAAGAATTAACCTTCTTTATTGCCTGCAAGTTTATCTCACATAATGTGATTCTCTGATATACTGTAAATACGTACTAAGGAATCAGGAACAGGTACATCAGCATATAATAATTATTACCTAGTTAACAAGTAATGCAACACATTTATGAATTCCCAAGCATTCACCTGGATTCGTCCATTCTAATTTATCAACCAAGATATTTTCAATTATTTAGCATAACTTTTTTCAATGCTACATGATAGTTTTGTGAATGTGTATGCAAAGTTTTCAAATATTTACTTTCAATAATTGTAAAAATATTTTATATTATTTATTTTTAATTTTCTTCATTATTATTTATTACAGTTTATTCACTTTGTGTCCCAGCTATAGCCCCCTCCCTCATCTCCTTCCAGCCACACCCTCCCTCCTTCTTCCTACCTGAGTCACTCCCCTAGTCTACTGATAAGGTGGAGTCCTCCTCCCCTCTTATATGAGCCTAGTCTATCAGGTCTTATCAGGAACCTCTCTCTCCATGACCTAGTTAGGCTACCTCGCCCAGAGGATATGATCAAAGACCAACCACTGAGTCCATGTCAGAGACAGCCCTTGCTCTCCTTTCAGGGAACCCCCATGAAGACTGAAATACCATGGGTTATATCTGTGCAGGGGGTCTAGGTCCTCTCCATGTATGGTCCTTGGTTGATTCATCAGTCTCTGCAGTACCTCTCGAAACCAGATTTTATAGCTCTGTTGGTTTCCCTGTGGACTTCCTGTCCCCTCCTTGTTTTCCTATTTCCCCCTTTTTCCATAAGATTCCTGCACTCTGCCCAAAGTTTGTCAATGAGTCTCAGCATTCACCTCAATACCCTAATGGGTGGAGTCTTTCAGAGGCTATCTGTGGAAAGCTCCTGTCCTGTTCCCTGTCTTCTACTTCTGATGTCTCTCCTGATTGCCCTTCTGAATGGGGATTAAGCATCTTCCCCTAGGGTCCTTTTTGTGGTTTAGCTTCTTTAGAACTATAGATTTCAGTAAATTTATCTTATATTATTTGGCTAACATCTACTTATAAGTAAGTATATACCATGTGTGTGTTTGCCTCTGGCTTACCTTACTATGGATGATCTAGTTCCATCCATTTGCCTGCAAATTTCATGATTTCCTTGTTTTTAATTGCTAAGTGTCTACAGAACTTTTCAACAATATTATGAGATTCATACTATCTTTGACAAAATAACTCAAATGATGTTTTTTTCTTCTTTACCTGAAGTGCTTAAAATATATGTCAGGGTGTGTCATTCACCTAAAAATATTTTTAGGTGAATATTCATACCTCATCTGAACATACAGCTAGCACATTGTTTTGCATATTATATATGATTTATATAATATAAAAATTCATTTCAGAAAAATCACTTCACTGTTAAGTATCTTCTTAGATGTAGATTTATATTAAACATTTTATATACTGAAAGAAAAGTCTTTTATTCATATTTTTGTTTATGAAATTGTGGTCAGAGACAATATTTGGCATTTTATATTTATTCACTTATTTCTATTTTGAAGCCATATGACCTAAGAATAAAGTTTAGTCTTTAAATAGTATCTTGTAAGGGCACACTTCTTTATTTTACTGGGTGATTTGAAGCAGATTCAACTCACTTATTTCTGTTTGCTTTTTTATGGAGCAAATGAAAATCTAGAGAGCTTTTAATTCCGAGAAAAATTAGAATATTTGTAGTTTGTAAATATAAGTATGAATTGTTTGGAAAACAACTTGTCCAAACTATACACGACTAATAAGAACACAGTCTCGGATATATTCCAGGAGAGAAGAGTTTTCTTTCATTTTGTTTATGCTTTTTTTTAACTATTTTAAAATTTTTTTATTAATTACACTTTATTCACTTTGTATCCCCCCATAAGCCACTCTGTCTTCCCCTCCCAATCTCACCCTCCCTCCCCTTTCTGCATGCATGCCCCTCCCCAAGTCCACTGATAGGGGAGGTTCTCCTCTGCTTCTTTCTGATCTTAGTCTATCAGTTCTCATCAAAAGTGGCTGCATTGTCCTCTTCTGTGGCCTGGTAAGGCTGTTCCCCCCTGAGGGGGAGGTGATCAAAGAGCAGGCCAATCAGATTATGTCAGAGGCAGTTTCTCTTCCCATTACTATGTAACCCACTTGGACACTGAACTGCCCTGGGCTACATCTGTGCAGGGGTTCTAGGTTGTCTCCACGAATAGTCCTTGGTTGGAGTATAAGTCTCTGGGAAGTTCCCTGTGTTCAAATTTTCTTGTTCTGTTGCTCTCTTTGTGGAGTTCCTGTCCTCTCCAGCTCTTACTATTTCCCACTTCTTACATAAAATTCCATTCACTCTGCCCAACACTTGACCATCAGGCTCAGCATCTGCTTTGATAGTCTGCAGGGCAGAGGCTTTCAGAGGCCCTCTGTGGCAGGTTCCTTGTTTGTTTCCTGTTTTCTTCTGGCTTTCAGAGGTCCTCTGTAGCAAGTTACTAGGTTGTTTCCTGTTTTCTTCTTCTTCTGATGTCCATCCTCTTTGTCTTTCAGGATGGGGATTGACTGCAGACTGCAGTGACTCTTAGGGAGTTTGTAGAGTTTTGTGACATAGGATACAACTGGAGAGGGGCCACCAGAGCAAAGAGAGAATCATCTACATATTGACACAGATAATTTTTCTCTAAGTCATTTAATTTTATACCCAAATGTATGTGAGTTTTATAGGTTAATTTAAATTGTTTAACATATTCAACCTACTTGCATAACATGAAGACTGTGAAACAGTTAAAAGTATAATTTTTATTTTATGCTGTCATTTCTACCAAGAGAGTTTTGGACCATCTGAAAAAAATAATAATCAATGCATATGAATGTACAAATATTATGTATTAATCAAGAAGTACAAAATGATACATATCTAGTTGCATGTCAATTCGCCTACATTTCTGATGGGTTGGATAAGAATGATAAGGTGACCCTAAAGCCACAGGCAGTATATTTATACTTACATACATATTCATATAGTTTTAACTACTGCACAGGCTTTATATTATGCAAGTAGGTTGAATATTTTAAATAATGTAAATTAACCTATGAAACTCACATACCACAAGAAGAGCAATAGAACCACAAAATCTGGGCACTGATTTCTGAGACCAATACTCCAGTCAAGGAAGATGCATGGAGATAACCTAGAAACCCTGCACAGATATAGCCCATGAGAGCTCAGTGTCCAGGTGGATTCCCTAATAAGGGGAACAGAGACTGTCTCTGACATGAACTCAGTGGGGCCTCTTTGATCACCTCTCCCTGAGGTGGAACAGCCTTACCAGGCCATAGAGGAAGACAATGCACCTAGTCCTGATAAGAAGTGATAGGCTAGGGTCAGATGGAAGGGGAAGAGGACTGCCTTTATCAGTGGACTAGGGGAGGGGCAAGGGAGGAGATGAGGGAGGGTGCTATATCTGGGATACAAAGTGAATAAATTTTAATTAATAAAAAATAAGGAAAGAAATAAAGAAAATTGATAATTTAAAATATGAGTGAATAAAGAAGTATAAATAGCAAAATAAAAATTAAGGTGTTTATTAGATGCTGGTGGAAAACTGGTTCAACAATCACTGCTACTTTTTGCATATGACTATAGCAGAACTAGACTTTAGACAGGAAGATAAAATGGAGGTAGCCTATGAAGTTTCAAGAGCAGCATCAGATAATGGATTTGTAGTAGTTTTACATTTCTTGAGCATTGAGAGTTTCAGTTAGCTTTGATTTAGAATTACATAAAGGGTAAAGTCTTTAGGGCAGTTTCATGTGTACTAAGAGATTACATTGTGTTATAACTTTATGCAAAGCCAAGTCTGATACCAGCAATTCCTTATCTGCTCTTTTAGTTATAACATGGTCAGTGATTTATAATATGGGCATTTCAAAATGTTAAGATGGGAAATAAAGGAAAAAAATTGTATATATCTTGTGAGGTTCTTCTTCCATTTTATAATTGATGTATTTGAATTTGGTGAAAAGTTCAAACCAGTTTACTGTTAAAAAAAAAAAAAAAGTCTTACTTGTAAAGTTCTGCTCTGTGATCTGGCCAGCCTCAAAAAGGTCCACCTCCTCTGTGGCCTGGTAAGGCTCCCCTCCCCCGCTCAGGGGTTGGTGATCAAAGAAACAGTCACTGAGTTCATGTGAGAGACAGTCCCTGATCCCCTTACTAGGAAACCAACTTAGACACTGAGCAGCCATGGGATACATTAATAAAATGTAACTGATTAGAAAAAAATAAAATTAAAAAAAAAAAAAAACAACAAAAAAGAAATTTCCCCTTTTCTATATTTTTCCTGGTTGTTGTTGAATTTACAATGTAAACATAAATTAAACTGTGTAGACTTTTCTCTCTTGAAAAGTAGCAGTATTATTTTCAAAATAAGAAATGAATTGACAACTTTAAATTCTAAGTGTTAAGTCCTCAGTTATATTTTTCATTTGTGGAAGAGAAAAGTAGCAAATATTTTAAGCATTTAGATTTTATATTAAATTTTAAAATGAAAACAAATACTATGTTCCATTTCTCTGGAAATTAAATTTTGTTGCTATTTTTAACATACCAAAAACACATGATCAGAATTTTATAATTGATTCTTAATTCATCTTAAATATCTTTATTAAAGCTAACATTTAATCATCTAATATCTATACATTACATTATGATAAGCTCAGTATTGATATAATCCTTTAAACTTTTTATTTTAGGTGCAGTAATTTTTGCAAATTTCCATGAACCATGGGATATACAGTGAATAAATTGTAAATAATAAAATAATAAATAAACAAATACAGTTTAAAAAGAAGTGCTTGAAAATGGCCTCTGCTTCACAAAATCTATCCAGTTTGGATATTAATTGGTGCATTAATTTTGTGGATTTTCATTAACCTACAGATATCTTGCTATTTCCCATAAGATGAGAAAGGGACCGCAGGAATGTGAGATGAATTTTCGTGAAAGGCCCTGTGCTCTGCTAAGGATATTCCTGTAACAAAGCAAGTCAAATCACATCTGCCTGCCTAGATCTTCTAGGTGCATTTTCATCTCCCACAGCAATTAACTTGAAAGAGTTTAGTCTCTTAAAACAGAACAGAAATAACTCTATTCCATAGGATCCAAAACCTTGACTTTCTCTAATCAAGAGGTGTAACCCTATTCACAGCCTTCTGTTGGGCAAATTCTGTGACTATCACGACCACAATATTGAAAACTGTAGATGGGTTACCTCACTCAGGATGATCTTTTCTAGTTCCCACCATTTGCCTACAATTTTCATGATTTCCTTGTTTTTAATTGCTGAGTGATATTCCATTGTGTAAATGTACCACACTTTCTGTATCCAACCTTCCACAAAGTGATATCTAGTTTAATTCTGGATGGTGGCTATTACAAATAGAGCCGGTACAAACATGGTTGAGCAAATGTCCTTGTATAGTTGAGCATGTTTTGGATATATGCCTAGAATTAGTATAGCTGAATCTTTTTTGTAATTTTAATTTTATTTTTATTAACTACTGTTTATTCACTTTGTATCCCAGCTTTAGCTCCTTCCCCCATCACCTCCCAATCCCACTCTCTCTCTGTTTTCTTCTCCTATGCCACTTCCTTAGGCCAATTATAGGGTATGTCTTCCTCCTCTTCCATCTGAGCCTAGTCTATTAGGTTTCATTAGGACTGGCTTCACTGTCTTCCTCTGTGGACTGGTAAGGGTGTTCCTCCCTCACGTGGAAGCAATCAAAGAGCCAGCCCATGAGTTGATGTCAGAGATGGTCCCTGGTCCTATTACTGGAGTAACCTCTTGAACACTGAGCTACCATGGGTACTTCTGCGCATATGTTCTAAGTTATCGTCATGCATGGTCCTTGTTTGGAGTATCAGTCTCAGAATAGTCCCCTGTGCCCAGGTAGCACTATTCCTAATGTCCTGAGGAATCACCGGATTGATTGACAAAGTGGTTGTACAAGATCACATTTCCGCCATCAATGGAGAAGGGTTCCCCTTTCTCCACATCTTCTCCACCATGTGTTGTCACTTGAGTTTTTGATCTTAGCCATTATGGTGGGTGTGAGGTGAAATCTCACAGTCATTTCAATTTGCATTTCCCTGATGACTAAGGGAGTTGAACATTTCTTTAAGTGTCTCTTTGTCATTTGATATTCTTCTGCAGGGAATTCTCTGTTTAGCTTTGTACCTCATTTTTTAATTGGATTACTTGGTTTGTTGCTGTTTAACTTCTTCAGTCTTTATATATTCTGAATATTAGTCCTCTGTCACATGTAGGATTGGTGAAACTCTGACATGAACTCAGAGGCAGGCTCTCTGATCACCTCCTCCTGAGGGATGTAACCTTGCCAAGCCACAGAGGAAGATGATGCAGCCAGCCTTGATGAGACCTGATAAGCTAGGATCAGACAGAAGAGAAGGAGGTCCTGCCCTATCCGGGAACTAGAGCATATTTCCCCTATCAGGGAAAGAGCATAGAGGGAGAAGTGGGAGGGTGGGTGAGACTGGGAGGAGACAAGGGAGGGGACTGCAGTGGACTTACAAAGTGAATAAATTGAAATAAATATATAAATAAAATTAAATTTAGAAAAGAAAGCAGCAGATGTAATTGGAGTTCTAAAATCAAACATTGAGAAACACTGTCTGAAGTCACCTTTGTACTGTGAAGATATGTGCCAGCATGACAGAAACCACTGTGAGAGGAAGCCCAGGTTACTCATAAATTATAGAAGAGAGAGTGAAGGACACTTGGCAATGCTGAGGTATTTTAATCATTTGAACTCACAAAATGAATGAGTATCACAGTTCTCTTAATGATACTACTGTCAGGGTTGGTCCCATCTGGAAAAAAGGGAATTTATGAAAAAAATAAAGATCACCTCTCAAACTTCAACAGGTGCACATTTCATTTTAGTTTCTCTTCTAAAAATACTTTCAGCTACATATTTTACAAGTAAATGAAATATGTATTAACAACATATAAAATAATGCATTTATAGCCCTAATAAACAAGGCTTATGCAGATATAATTCAGCTGCTGCATATTGTATATATTTTGTGTTAAATATTTCACAATTTTTAAATACATTATATTTCTTGACCTCCATACCTGTAGTATAGGCTATTTCAGTGTTTTAATATAATTAGGTCATTATCAAATTACACATTTGTGAATAAAATTTAATTGGTGTCATGAAGACACTGGCAGAAACATAGACCAACATGTTTATGTGTGTCTACAAAGTCAAAATTTACAAAATGAAAATAAATGTATAAGCTACAATGCTTCCTTAGCAGTTATATGTCAAGTAGTCCTAATATTTATTGGTATCACAGCTAGGCAAAAACAGGTCCTTTTTTTCTAAACTTAACCACAAACATTAATGGACAGATCACAAACATTAACCACAAACATCAATCTCCAATCCATGAACGTCTCTCTGTATGTACACGAGTGAATATGTATATATACGTATGTATGTATGCATATATTTATATGTACATGTACAAATATAGATATATGTGTGCATATATGTATGTATATACACAGATACAAACATAGACATACACAGAAAGAGAGAGATAAATGCTGCAGAATGGTTAAAAAAGTGGCTCAAGAAGGCTTCCCAGAGTTTAAAGATTTGAAAAGATTCCTAGGTGAGAGACAGAAGTAGACATTAGGTAGGATGCCTAAGAGGATCTTCTGAGGAGGGAGACACGGTCACAGGTCAGAGTAAAGCATAACCTCAGGATTGAGCCATGTTATAAGAAAGATTTGTAAGTTTATGGAGATTCTCAGGGCTATGGTCAGCACAGAATCTGTAAAATGGGTGAGCAGGTAACCTAAACATGTCCCTGGAGAAGACTGATAGCCCCTTCTTCAGCTATCATTAATATCAGGTGGGCAGCTTTTCATTTAATGGTAAGTCCTATGTTTAACCCACATTTTAGAATCACTTTCATGTGTGTCAGTAGTAATCACAGAATCTTGTAGAAGGCTAGTAATTCTAAATTGGAGAATTTAAAAAGAGTTAAATTTTAACAATTAGAATAAACAGTATATTTTCAGCAAAACTGAAGATAATACTTCATGAAAACAGAATTTTTGGAGACATAGATGACTAGATCAGGGTGATGACTTTGTTATCTTAAAAGGTTTAGGCAGAATCTTGAGCTTTCGTTTTGCTAGGATTGCATACTAAGAAATTCAGCTTGAGCACAGGAGGACTGGTATTGCAGGGAATTTCTGAATCCTCACACACAAAGAGACATATTTTCTTTTTTGTCTGTTTTATTCTGGCAGGTCTGAAAAGTCCACCAATAGCCTGAGGAATAAAATCACCAAACATTATTAAATTCCTCCCAGGAAGAAGGTGTGTTCCTTGGGGAAGTCAGTACTACTTAATTGGAGCATATTTGACAAGTCTTGCAAATTCTGATAGACTAATTCAATCTCCGTGTTTCTAGTGGCCTTTGAAAACATTAATAATGCTTCAGGCATCTCCTTACACCTCTCTACATAAAGCTGACAAGAACTAAAGTCATATTTGAATGACTGAGCTTGAAGCCTCAGGAAAAAAAAAAAAAAAAAAGGTTCCTAATTTGTAGAGCATACTTGAGTGGCAATAAACTAACTTTGAGGACACAAACAGGATGTAAGTTTGAGAAATTATCCAGTCATTTCCCAGAAAGGTGTATTTCTTACCTGCACAATTAAAAGTTTAATACATAATGCTATAAAATAACATACTTTTAATATAATATTCACAAAACAGCAATAATGAGCTTATGTAAAAATACAATTCTAGACCACCAATTCTGTGAAAATCTAGGCAGTAATCCATGAATTCAGTGATTTAATTTTTTTTCTCTTAGTAGTAATCTTTGTTATGATGTTATTAAGTGAACGATTTGTATCCTCATACTAAGACAACACTCACTGCATTAGTTAGTTTTCTATGTTTGGGATAAAGAAGACTAAATGCAACATAAAAGAAAGGTATTATTTGGCAAACACTGCTATATCACAAATCATCAGTGCAGGAAACCAGGTCATTAACTCAAGGTTGGAACCTAGAGACAAGTGCTGAAGTAGATGCCATGATGGAATCTGCTTGGCTTGCTCTCCAAGACTTGCTGGGCTAGCTGTTTTATACAGCTCAGTAACATTTTCTAAGGGTGGGTGGTGCTGGCCACAGTCAGCTGGGCCTTTCCAAATCAATCACTAGTTTAAAAAATACCCAAATAAAAACTGGGTTAGAGACCAATCGGATGAATTTTCCCTCCTCCAAGATCACTTTAGCTTGTGCCAATTTGACAAAAATGAATAATAAATAAATAAATATGTAAATAAAATTAAACCAATAAAGCAACCAAACAAACAAACAAACAAAACAGTGGCCAACAACCATTTTATCGGGACCTTTCTAGAGATGGTGGAAAATTTGCGTATTCTCTAAGAGATCAAATCTATGCAGTTTTCATAATATTCAAATGTGTAGATATAAAAGATAGCAATGTGTTGGGTATTTATACTAATCGTAAACTCAAAGATATGCTTACATTTGTGATATTTTTTACTTACTGTTAATGAAGAATGTCACCTTTAAGAGGCAACACTTTTGTCTACTTATTTCTCCACAAATATTCAACTTTTTAGGCAATGGTGAGTACTTTTCTGCTATGGATATTAATTTACTTAAATTAATTTATCATGATTTATGCTTACATATTTGGTAGGATAATAAGACTTTTTCAAATTTTGAAAATCAACTATTCGTTATTTCTTTAAATCATTTGAAATATCAATATTTTTGTTTTTTTTGTTTGTTTGTTTGTTTTTCTGAGACAGGATTTCTCTGTGTAGCCTTGGCTGTCCTGGTCTCACTGTTTAGACCAGGCTGGCCTAGAACTCACAGAGATTTGCCTGCCTCTGCCTCCCAGAGTGCTGGAATTACAGGCATGTGCTACCACTGACATATTATTTTACAAATATTTATATGTATATTTTTTTGAAAAACATCCAAAGCTGAATACAGAACATACATACATGACATTGACAACTCTCCCCTTCTTGGATATATATGCCCCATACATTGCCAAATGTACAGACATAATTTAGTAAGGAATGTGAAACTTGTGTTGTTGTTTTTGTTGTTGTTTTAAACAAGGAAAAAAAAACCTAGAATTCATCAATTATTCAAAATAAACTATTACTGGAAGGCAAAGTGTGCTCACCAATAGACAACACTCACATGAATGCATGCGGGTAAGGGGAGGGAAGAGGCCACTATTGCAGCAAGAACAAATTTTAATCTGCAATCTTTAATCTTTAGTTTTATTTAAGCATTACTTTTGTTATGATGGCAACAGCAATTGTGCATTAACGACTCTGGAAAGACATTCATTGCCTCATATACTTGCTGTCTGTCTTTCATTCTAGGGGTTCCAGAGTACCCTGTATGCTTATTCAAGCACGTTGTTCTTTAGGCCTTTCTGTGTGAGGGCAGAACATTGCATGTACTTGACAGCCTTCGGATCCTGGGCCAGCTTTTCAGAAGTCTGTGGAGTGATAATCTTCTGTTTGTTCTTGGCAAGTTTCTAATAGTAGCGGGGTCATCTCTGAGATCACTTTGGGTTCTAAGAAGTGAGAAAGGAACCTTAGTACAGTGGTCAGTTATCTCAGGCAACTGCTTGTCTTTCACATTTTATTATTATTATCATTTATTACAATTTATTCAATTTGTATCCCTCTTCTCCCAATCTCACCCTCCCTCCCTCTTCTCCTCCTATGCCCTTCCCCTAGTCCATTGATAGCGAAGGATCTCATCCCCTTCTATCTGGACCTAGCCTATCAGGTCTCATCAGGACTGGTTGCACTGTCTTTCTCTGTGGCCTTACAAGGCTGCACCCCACAAGGGGAGATGACCAAAGAGCCAGCCACTGAGTTCATGCCAGATAAAGCTCCTGATCTCCTTACTAAGGAACCTACATGGAGACCAAGTCTATGGACTATGTAGTAGTCTATGGACTACATCTGAGTTGTAGTTTTAGGTCTTCTTCATGCATGGTCCTTAGTTGCAATATCAGTCTCCTCAAGGCATACAGGGCTCAGTTATTTTGGATCTGTTGGTCTCCTTTTGGAGCTCCTCTCCCTTCCAGGTCTTTCTATCTCCCTGTATTCTGCTAGTGAGGTAACCCAGAAACAGAAAGACACACATAGTATATACTCACTCATAAGTGGATATTAGTCATGTAATATAGGATAAACATACTAAAATGTATACTCCTAAAGAATATAAACAACAAGAAAGACCCAAGGGAAGATGCTCAATCCTCATTCAGAAGGACAAACCTGATAAACATTGGAAGCAGGAGAAGACGGGGAATAGAACAGGAGCTTACCACTGATGACCTCTGTAAGACTACTGATTGAGACATCAAAGCAGAGGCTGAGACTCATAGTCTTTCACAATTTTTAACTAAGGATAAAGAAACCACTGAATATCATACTAGAAAAACATCCGTTTGTGAGTAGTTCATTGGTCTTTGTCACAATCTTCTTTCCCTGCATTATCAGAAAGTTCAAGAGTATATGGCTCTTGACAAATCATAACTGTGACTGCATAGTTGTAAAAAATCAATACAGATTATGATGGAAATTTGTTTGTTGTGTAGGATATCAGGAGACATATTTTACCAACAGTACCATTGCTGACAACAACACAGTTAACTGTCTGTATTGTGGAAATGGTTTTGTATCCTCTTTTATTATTTCAAATTAAGTGTTTATCTCAGCTTCTCTGCAGAGCGTTATCTGCATTGCTCCTGTGAAAGACAAAATTATAAACATCTCATTTCTGTAAGAGATCAGTTCTTCTCAACCTTTCTAATACTGTAAGCTTTGATACGCTTCCTCCTGTTATGGTCACCCCTAAAAATAAAATATTTTTCATTGCTATTTCATGACTTTGTACAGTAAGTTTGGTACTCTTATACAAATGTTTTAGGGCATAGAGTTAGAATTTTGCCAAAGTGTCACAACTCACAGGTGGAAAACTACTGGTGTATGTAATAAAATGTTGAGAGAAAAAAGCAGTATGTAGATTGATTTAGCTTTTATGTTGTCTCCTCTCAAGTCCCAATCTATTTTCCATTTTCACAGCATTGAAGTTTAAACCATTGGAGAATATTTTCCCAAGAATGAGATAGAACATCTTATAAAAACATAAGTACTTTCAGTGACTGCAGTGCAATCAACTAGCACTTAACTTAAGGGAATTAATTAGAAGCGTTTTGATGACCCTTTTTTTCTCAAAGAGGTTTTCCTGAAGGAACTACTTCACATATTTTTTTGAACGTATACATAAGGTTGCTAAGAAAATTCTTTAAGTAGCATCCCTTTATTAGCAGTAGAGAATAGTAAGAAGAAAACTTCTCATCTTAGTAGATAGTTTTTCCCAATAAACTGAGAGGATCTTTATGTCTTCAACCAGTATCTACTGACAAATAAAATAGATACTGAACTTTAAAGGTCATTTATTTTTTGTAAAGTGTGAGGGACGTATTGCTTGTACTTTTAATGACTGTATATGTTAAAGACTGTTAAAGTTTAAAAGTTGGGTTAATTTTATAAATTATTAAGGTTGTTCATTGAGTTTTACCTGCTTCTCAATATTGGTCCTTTACAAAAGGACCTTTCTATCTGATTCATATATACAAATATATATTCCTTTCTATCTGATTCATATATACAAATCTAAAATACATTCTATACCAATAGTTTAGGAATAATTCCTTAAGATTTTAAAGTTCATAAGATATGTCAAAATACCAGATGAGAATAAATTTTTATTATTTAAATATTTAAACAAATATTTATTGGCAATATTAATGTTGGTGGAAAACTGTGCTAATAACATAGTGAGATTTGTAGAAGAAATCACTTATGTATTGTATGGACACACCACATGTGAAGGAAAAAAAAATGCCTCTACCTGAAGCAAGAAATAGAATTTAGACATCTAGCACACAGAAAGGATTCTTGGATACAGCTGGGCATGAGATGTTCAAGCAGACAAGATGCTAAAAGGACACATGCATTGTACCTGAGCCCAGGTAAACAGCCACATGACAGAATGTAAATTAATATAAATGGGTTATTATGAGTTATGAGCTAGTTAGAGAAGAGCTTAGCAATATGCCCTAGATAATTTAAAATAATATTTAATGACTCTTATAATCATTATTAGAGGATCTTGAGGCAGGGAGAAAAACCAAATTCACAACAGACGTATCCTATAACATTAATATCCATAACAGCCATAATTCTTGCTCAAATAATAACGTACTATAGTTATTAATTGAGAATCTTAAAGTCTATTGGATTAATTGTATTTTAATAAAATTCCAAATACTAAATACATAAGTCTCACTTTTTGTTTTATTTCTTTTTTTTCAGAGCAGACTGTTTTATTAATATGGTAAATAACAACTATTATAACAAACAAAAACGTTTTGTAGTTCTTAGCAATTTTATAATGAGTTTTGTTTTAATTTTTCTCACTTCTTTTTGAACATATTCACCTTCTTCCTTCAATTCTTCTTTTTTTCTTTTGTTTTAATTTTTATTTTTTTATTATTAGTTACATTTTATTAACTCTGTATCCCAACTGTATCCCGCTCCCTCATTTCCTCCCAATCCCTCCCTCTCTCCCTCATCTCCACCTTGCCCCTTTCCAAGTCCACTGGTTGGGGAGGTCCTCCTCCCATTTCATCTGACCCTGTTTTATCAGGTATCTCCAGGACTGGCAGCAAAGTCCTCCTCTGTGGCCCAGCAGAACTGCTCCTCCCTTGGGGGGTGGGGAGGTCAAAGAGCCTGCCATTGAGTTCCTGTCAGAAATAGACTCTGTTCCCCTTACTATGGAAAACCAATTGGTTACTGAGCTACCACAGGCTACATCCGAGCAGAGGTTCTAGGTTATATCCATACATGGTCCTTGGTGAAGTGTCAGTCTCAGAAAAGACCCCTGTGCCCAGATATATTTGGTCCTTGTGGAGCTCCTATCCTTTCCATGTCATTCTAACTCCCACTTCTTTCATATGATTCCCTGCACTCTGCTGAAGGTTTGGTTATGAGTCTTGGTTTTGTTTTATTTCTATGTCATTAATTTTAGGTATAAAAAATGAAATTGTATTGATTTTGTATCCAGCCACTTTGATTAAGGTGTTTATCAAGTGAAAGAGTTCTCTGGTCGAATTTTTGCAGTCACTCATTATACTTTCATATTATCGGCAAATAGTGATAACTTGAATTCTTCCTTTCTGATTTGTATCCCATTGATCTCTTTTAGTTGTCTTATTGCTCTAGGTAGGACTTCAAGTACTATGTTGAAGAGATATGGAGAGAGTGGGCCGCCTTGCATTGTCCATGACTTCAATGTGATTGATTTAAGTGTCTCTGTGTTTAGCTTGATGTTAGCAATAGGTTTGATGTATACTGCTTTTACTATGTTTATATATGTGCCTTGTATCCCTGAAAGTCTTATATCTCTAAAGTCTTGGAGAGATCAGGCACATACCTAAACATAGTAAAGGCAATATGCACCAAGCCTATAACCAACATCAAACTAAATGGAGAGAAACTTAAATCAATCCCACTGAAATAAAAGACAAGGGAATGTTGCCTACTCTCTTTATATCTCTCCAACATAGTACTTGAAGTCCTAGCTAGAACAAATAAGACAACTAAGGGAGATCAAAGGGATACAAATAGGAAAGGAAGAAGTCAAAGTACTTCTTTCACAGCTGACATGACAGCATAAATAAGTGACCAGAAAAAATCTGCCATAGAACTCCTACAGCTGACAAACACCTTTAGCAAAATGGATAGTTACAAAATAGCTATTTTTTTTTTTTAGTTCAAAAAATCAGAAGTCCTCCTGTATACAAAAGACAAATGGACTAAGAAATAAATTAGCTAAACAACACCCTTCACCATAAACACAAACATAAAGTACTTTTCACCTAGCAAGTGAAAAAAAAAACCTGTATGAAAAAAATAAAAAATAAAAAAATTAAAAAAAATAAAAACTTGAAATCTCTGAGGAAAGAAACTGAAGAAGTTATTAGAAGATCCAAGACTTCTCTAATCCTAGGTAACAATTGGTTAAGTTTTCAGTTTCAGCCATCCGCGGTGCAACAGTGACAAAACCGCCGCTTGGGGCCAGGGTCTCTTTCAGGAGTGGGCCTTTGGCGCTGAGCCTTCTGCCTCAGGAGCCGGCGAACGGTCCGTGGGACCCCGGCGCACGATAACTAGAGATGGGGTGAAGGGGGGCGCGCGCCTGGGGCTGGTGTGCCGCCGGTGGAGCGTGCGAGCCGCGGCCGTATCGCCGCGATAAAGTCTGCTCTGAAGAGAAAAAAAAAAAAAAGTTTTCAGTTTCTCTCTTAATGAGCTGGCCTTAAGTCCAATTAGGGAATTGTCATCTCACAAGATGTTTGTGTAACAGTTACATACTTAGGGTTATCATAAGAATCTGAACGTTTTTGGAGATGTAGGTTTCTTAACCAGGTATGACTATCGGTTACTCCCCTTCTGTAGAAGCTGGGGTGCCATGGGGGAGACTTCCAGATTCAAATCAGATCTCCTGGGTCTTATATCCAGTGTGCATGGTTTGCTCAGCAATGGAGGTTTACATCAGTTTCTGGGTGGAAAACAAAAACAACAGCAAGGGCCTAAAATGTTTGGGGAGTTCAGGGCATTGTAAACCATAAAATGATTGGAGGTTTCTTGTGCCCAGTATTGGCTATTGTGTTAAGTAGTATATAAATTTTATGGAGCATTGTCAGGCAAGGTAAGGAAATTTTACTTAAATCATATATGTATACATACACACAAAGTCTTATATGTAGTTATTAAAATTTCATGAAAATACATATATGATATAAACAGAATTATTTTTGTTTAGTTTTATTTTTGTACCATTATGTGATTTATCAAACACTGTAAGTTAAAGAACATTGGTTTTTATAGTTAATTTAGTATAAGGAACCCATGCAGTTAACACTTTTTGGTAAATATAGCCTATAACTCTCTCTCTCTCTCTCTCTCTCTCTCTATATATATATATATATATATATATATATATATATATGATGGTATATTAAAATAAGTGCTATGGCTAAGGTAAGATGAATCAGCTAGCTTTAGAAATTTTTCATTAAAATAAAGTGGAAGGAATAAACCATTTCTTCACACACTCTTCTTATGTTCGGTGCTCACCACGGAAAGACCCCTACCTCATCACATTCACTCTAAACAAATGAGTGACATATACGTGAATAGTAACTATGATGTCCCGAGGCTTAGCTTATAATATGTCTGTTTATATCCATTAAATGGAAAATTTGTTTTTTGAAAATAATTGTGAAAGAATAGTTTTGAGATGAAACAATTATCTGAGCAGGATCAGAAGATATACGTAAAGGAAAAGTAAGAGGCTGTTGGTTCTTTTAGCTTTGAAATTAGTTCATTGAGCCAGACTTATACAATCTAAAATGTAACCTTTCCTCTTTATGTTCATTTCTTATCACTGGAGGTATCCACTTTTAGTAATTAATTGTATAGTACTTTAAAATTATTTTTGAATATTCATTCATAATGTATCTAAATCATATTCGTTCTATTCCTCACCATTCTTCCTGTGTCTCCACACACTCTATTTTTCACACTATAAGATAAAGAGTGTTGGTTTTATACTTAATTTAGTATGTGAAATCTGCGCATTTAACACTATGCTTTTAGTCAATATAACCTATGCCTTCATATATGATGTCATATTAGAATAGATGTAAAATGAAGGCAATATACCTCAGCTACCACAGAGGTTTGCCATTATTTCAAATCCAGGACTTCTTTAAAGTTGTTCGCTTCTACTCCCACACATATGCAAGGTTTTATTTGATTAGTCATTGTGTGTACTCAGGTGTGTGCATACATGTGAAGGTCAGAAGGCAATATGTGGATCAGCAGGATCAAACTCGGTTTGTCAGTCTCGATGCCAGTTAGGTACGTGCTTGCCACACCTTGTTGCTCATGATCTTTGCTTTGTAAAATGCCAACAGTGAATTCCAATATTGTGTCATCATACTGTAAAATCTCTGAGATTGTGTCTACCTTCCTGAAGATGAAGTCTCTCATGTTTACGAATGACATTCTCATCTGTTTCAACAGTATAACATAATCAGACATTGTAAACAAATAGGATGAACTAAACAGTGTATTAAATCTCAAGCTACTGTACAGTATAATATGATGGAAGGGCAGGTGTCAGGTTCTATGTATACTCCCTTTCTGAGTCCAGACAGTGTGTGACCCCAATTCAGTTACGAGAATCTAATCGCGCATAGAAATAAGACATGTAACGATAACCCTGTAAGTTTCTTTTATAGTTGTCAATTTTAACTTAATGTTCAGTAATAAATGCTATTTTAAAACAAAAGCCATATGAGGAAATTTTGTAATTAAGAACAATTTTCCTTGCTTATTTTACTGGCATTATTTTTTTTATGGCACTCTATTCTGATGTTCAAAGTAGTGTCACATAATCATTAATGCTCCTAATATAAATGGTATTCTTTTCTTGGAAAGCCAATTTTAGTAGATGGAATATCACATCTAGTCAGAAATGCATGCAGCTGAAAAGAAATCGTTAGCTGGATACTCAGAGTATTAAATTAAAACATGAAAAATTAATACTATCACTTATATATATTCAGATGATAAAATCAAATATTCTTTTAAATACTTGTATAAACTAGCTAAAGTTTATATGAGTTGTGCAAATTATTCATTTGCCCAGAATTTTTGTTTTTGTCTCAGAAAACAATTACAATTATTATCTCTTGATTCCTCTTAGCTAACAAAATGGTAAATTACATAAACTGACAGTTCTACAAAATACCTTGAAATAATGTTACTTTGTGTTTCAAATTACTTTAAATGCCTAGCTAGGCTTAAATGACACATTTGTGTGTGTGTCAGTGTACCTGTGCACACATATGCTTAGTGTGGGAAAAAGTGGACAAAACAGAAAGAGGTATGTAGGGAAGAAAGTAGTGACACCAAAGGCACAGATAATATAAAAGTGATATTCCTATATACAAAGTAATATGCTTTAGGTTCACAGTCCAAACAGATTCAAAGAGACTTGTGGCAAACTGAGTTAGGAAAGAAAACCTGGGATGATGTTTATCCCAGTATATAAAAGCTTTTGTTTGGAAATTGTAGACCAGACAACATTGACAGAGCATCAGTTCATAAAACATAACAAATTCTCATGTAAATGATTCATTATATTGGGATTGAAAGAAATTCCTAAGAAAGAGAAAGTCTCTGTACACAAAGAATATGAAATCAGTTTTAATGTTAGCTTCTCATTCTAGACTCTCCTAAATTAAGAAACAAATAAAAGTAACATTGCAAGTGTGAAACATGCCCAGAATAAAAGGAAGAAACAAAGCTGATGCTTCTCCTGGGGGCTACAACATAAACTGAGACCACAGTAAATTCTAACAGAAATAGCCCCATGCTTATAATAAAAATTTCAATAAGCACTAGGAAATATTCCAGGAAACATAAGCATCATGAACACAAATTAACAGACCAATTATTCCACAATATCTGCAAATTATGGGATTAGAAGATACACAGTGAGAAAATAAATATGTATAAATAATTAAAATTTTAAAGAATTTGAAAGTAGAAAAAAATGGAAAACTCTGGAAGAGGGAACTCAGGGAAGCTACACTGAGTATTTGAAAATGTTACCAATTTTAAAACATAGCAGTGAAAAACTGTGTTCTAAAATTTACAAATCTTTTCCAAAGAAAATTCAAGCAAAAACTGTGTCAACATTTTTTAAAAAACAATATTTTCAATTTGGGAATAATAGTGAGAATTGTATACTGAAATGTGTACAATATATTCTATATAGTTAAGGTAGACCTAACTTTCAGTAGCTTATCATCATCATCATCATCATAATTTATTACAATTTATTCACCTTGTTTCCTAGCTGAGCTGTAGTCCCCTCTATCACTTCCTCCTCCTCCTGGTCCTACCCTTCCTCCCTCTTCCTTTCCTAAGTCCTTCACCTAGTCCACTGATTGGGGTGGTCCTCCTCCCCTTCACTTTGACCCTAGCCTATCAGGTCTCATCAGGACTATCTTGATCTGCTTTTTCTGTGGCCTAGTAAGGCCATCTTACCAGGGGCAGGTGATCAAAGAACAGACAACATAGTTCATGCCAGTGACTGCCCTTGCCCCCTTACTAAGGTACCCACATGGAGACTGAGCCGCCCATTGACTACATCTGAGAAGGGGTTCTAGGTCCTCTCCATTCCTGTTTCTTGATTGACTCAACAGTCTCTGCAGAGGGACTAGGCCTAGATATTTTGGCTCTGTTGGTCTCTTTGTGGAGTACTTGTTCTCTTCAGTTCTTTTTATCTCCTCCTTCTTCCATAAGATTCCCTGCACTCTGCCCAATGTTTGGCTATGAGGCTCAGCATCTGCTTTGATACCCTGCTGGGTAGAGCCTTTCAGAGGTCCTCTGAGGAAGGCTTTTGTCCTGTTCCCTGTATTCTACTTTCAAAGTCTATCCCATTTGCCCTTCTGAATGAGGATCAAGCCTCAGATTTTAGTATGTTTACCCTATATTATATGAATGGAATCCACTTATAAGTGAGTATATACCATGTATTTCTTTCTACTTCAGGGTTACCTCATTCAGGATGATCTTTTTTAGTTCCATCAATTTGCCTACAAATTTCATGATTTCCTTGTTTGTAATTGCTGAGTAGTATTCCATTATGTTAATGTACCACAATTTTTGTATCCATCAGCACAGACTCTAAGATCAACCATCAGTAAATGGGACCTCCTGAAACTGAAAGGCTTTTGTAAAGCAAAGGACACTGTCAACAGAACAAAACAGACTACAGACTGGGAAAAGATCTTCACCAACCCTATATCTAATATAAGACTAATACTGAGTATATATATAAAGAAATCAAGAAGTTAAATGCCAACAAACAAATTAATTCATTAAATCAATGGCTGGCTCGTTGACCACCACCCCCTGAATGGGGAGCAGCCTTGCCAGGCCACAGAGAAGGACAATGCAGCCAGTCCTGATGAGACCTGATAAGCTAGGGTTAGTTGGAAGGGGAGGAGGACCTCCCCTATAAGTGTACTTGGAGAGGGGAATGGGAGGAGATGGGGGAGGAAGGGTGGTGTTGGGTGGTAATGAGAGAGGCAGCTAAGAAATAGTATTGAAAAGAAAATTGGTTAATTAGCTGAAGTACCTATACAAGGAACTAAATAGCCTGGGATGTAAGTGAGCTAAAACTTCATCATTAATATGCATGTCATGTGAGATTATAAACAAACTATTGATTAAAAGAATGATATTAAACACAAGAAAAATCGGCAATAGGCAAAAACCTTGCAGTGACTAAATTCATAACCACATCACTTATCTTAAAGACATATTAGAATGTATAATTATTAAGTTTAGGAGTTTTTGTCTCTTGTAGTGATGTAATATAAGCTGGAAATGTTTAGTCTTGTACAGGCTTATGTTCTGATGCCACTGATTGGGATTTTAAGTGCATGCAACAGTTTTTTTTTAACTACTTTGCATTTACTTTATTATTTTTTAATTTTTAAAAAAATAGGTTCTTCCCTTATAGAATACTTATTTTACTCCACTCCTCCCAGATATTCCCCACCTCTCCTCTCTTCCACATCCATTCCCCTTATGTTTCCCTTCAGAAAGGAGCAGACCTCCATGAGACAGCAACAAAACACTACATACAAAAAAATCAAGACAAAAACCATCATACCGAGGTTCAACAAGGCAACCCAATAGGGGTAAATATCCCCAAAAGCAAGCAAAATAGTGAGAGACACTCTTCTTCCCATGGTTCAGAGTCCCACAAAAATACAAAGCAACAGCCAAAACATGTCATACACAGAGGGCCTGGAGTACCTCTGTAGGCCCTGCATTTGTGCTTCAGTCTCTGTGAGGCTCTATTCTCCCTGCTTCCTTGATTCAGTAGACTGTCTTCTATTGTGCTTTTTTTCTTAATAATTTTTAAATTTATTTTTTTATTACTACAAGTTATTCATTTTGTATCGCAGCTGTAGCTCTCTCCTTCATCCCCTCCCAATTCCACCCTCACTCCCTCTTCCACTCCCAGGCTCCTCCCTCATTCCACTGATAGGGGAAGTCCCGCCTCCCATTCCATCTGACCCTAGCCTATCAGGTCTCATCAGGACTGGCTTCATTGTTTTCCTCTGTGGCCTGGCACAGCCACACTGCCCCAGGAGGAGGTAATCAGAGAGACAGCCACTGAGTTCATGTCAGAGACACCCCCTCTTCCCTTTATTAGGATACTTGGAAACTGAGCTGCCATGGGCTACATCTGAGCAGGGGTTCTAGCTTATATCCATGCATGGTTTTTGGTTGGAGTATTAGTCCCAGAAAAGACCACTGTGTCCAGATTTTTGGTTCTGTTGCTCTCCTTGTGGAGCTCCTGTACCCTCCAGTCCTTTTCAGTTTTTTATATCTTCCTTTTTCCATAAGATTCCCTGCACTCTACCCAAAGGTTGGCTATGAGTCTCAGCATCTATTTTGATAACCTGCTGGGTAGAGTTTCAGATCCCCTCTGTGGTAGGCTGCTGTCCTGTTCCCTGTTTTCTTCCCCTTCTACTGAGCTTTTAAATAGGAGGTAAGTTCATAACAATCCAGCTCTTTGTTAAGAAAGTTAAGCAGTAATTGGCCCATCTTGAATTTTCTGAGTAGTGTGATAGTCATGTTATTGTCTGGCTGTTTTTAATCAAAGCCAAACTAAATTGTCTCCAAGACACAGAAAAAATCAAGAGAATTCAAGATGTGGTAATCATTGAGGAATGTCTATAATTAAACTTCCAGATAAATCAAACAGTGATAATAAATTGAGGGACTAGAATAACTATTTTGATCTCCAACAGAAATTACATGTTGCATTTCATTATCTTCTCCAGGCTTCATTGATAGGAGAAAATAATGAGGCACGTTTAGAACCACAGAACAGATTTTGGAAAAATCCAGAAGATGCAGGAAAAGAGAGATTACAGGTTATATGTTTACCATTAGAAACTAGGATAAATTTTGCTTCAATAAACAGTATCATAAAATGTACATAAAAATTGTGTAGTGTCTTTAAGGTAAAATAATTCTTTGTCTAAATTTACATAGCTAAATATTATGACAGTTGAACATTATAAGTAGTTCTGTATTTCTAAAGCTTTACAATATAAGAAAGCATGTTGGTGCCCCAAAATCTCATTGAAGAGATTAATAAGTTAGCATTGAGTTTAATTGTAATATTGAGCACCAAGTTTTGTAATAGATTGCTTTTAATTTCAGAATCATCTTGGGTGTATGAACATTAAAGTAGCTACCCAGACAAACAAATTTCTCTTTAATAGGGAAAATATCTACATTGTAAGAATTTATTAGATGTTTAATCAATGTAGTACAATGTAGTACAGGTGTAAAGAAAAATAAAATACAGTTTGAATTACTGAAATAAATAAGAGATTTCTTTCAATACAGAAAACCTCAGATAAGCTAAAAGCTAAAAGTCAAGTTACATTTAAAACTGATTTATAGACAGTGATACAAGTTAAAATGAGAACTAGAATTTCAAGGCTATGATGTTAAACTTTTATTATACAATAGAAAATATTATTATTTAAAATTTATGTGGATAATATTCTTTTAGACTTAAAAGTCAATTATAACAATATTATTTATAATAACTTATTAAATTGGTTTCTTAAAAATAAATTGAAACTATTATTTTCAAATCTTCTTACTAGGTATTAGGAGATATGTAGCAAAATTCAATTATTTGTTTATTTAATTACTTATATAATACTCTTTCTGTATATTACAGTTCACTTTGTAGAACTGATTAAAATTTACTTTCCCAGTGCTTACATTTCAAAAAAAAAAAAAAAAAAAAACCTGTGCTGCTTTGTCTTATGAAAGTCACTTTTTCAGTGATTACCCAACTGCAAATGTCCACCTTCCTGCCTCTGTTTTCCTTCTGCAAGGAAGTTGTTGGCACTGGCCCATTCTCCATATGTCATGACATTTTCACCTCCCAAGCTTCCCACATTAAGAAGCAAACTTCCATTGCAAAAGTGAGAATTTATTTTGTTTAATTTCTTTGTTTTTAATTTACTTTTTATATCTAAAACAAATAATAAACCATGTCACACTTTTTTAAAAATTAAGAGCAATTTTACTATAAATATTATTGTAAGGCAGTTGGACTTATTTCATTTCTGAATCCCATTTTAATTTTCAACATTTTGACTGCATGTTATTTGAGATACACTTCATTTTTTAATATTTTTTAAATATTTTTTGACCTCACACTGACTGCTGACTGGGATATCACCATTGAACAAATTTGGAGGAAAATAACGTTTCTGTGGTAATAAAGAAGTCATAAAATATCTCAATTATCTTAAAGTTTAAAGTTAGTTAGTACACATTCTGTGTGATGAAAAGAAAATTTTCATAGGAGTTTTAGTAGCAATCACAGGACATGAAAAATCCTCTACAAAATAGTCCATGACCTGCATCCATTTCCAATGAATTATCTTCTTAGGTTTCATTTTAGGGTGCTTTTTTTTTTCCATTACTTTTGTAATTCATCCTATGAAGAAGGGGAAAAAGAAGATGAAGAAGAAAAAGAAGAGAAGAAGAACAAGAAGAAACTGTTCTTGAGAATTCATATACTGCTAGCATATCTCTTGAACATAGGCATATGAAAATAGTGAAGGATTTCATTTGAATAAGAATGATTTATATTTTCACTGTTGAAGGACATGAATACATTATAGGTATCTTTTGCATTTGACTTGTATTTCTATCTTAAGCATGTAGATGGTTTCAGCGAATGCTAAACTGCAATTCTAGAACACATCTTGCATTTATTCCACTAAATGGCATAGATTTCATATAAACGTGAATGAGTTACACACATAATTTCAGACTACCTTTATGGTTTTAAATGTACCCAAATATGTTATTATTCACTGTGAGCGAACAAATTCACTGCATATTACACAGACACAAATGTTTGATAAGAATTTAATGCAAAATTAATATTAATTATATATTTGAAGTAGACATAAAAGACCATAAGAAATAATTGGTTTTGATTCTGTGCTGTGGCTTAAAACTAGGAATTTGAGAATGCTAGGCTTTTGTCTTACTGCATCCCATCTCTCTTTTTCTGAGACTTAGTGAAGACCTGTAGTCTGTAGACTTCCCTTTCAGGGATTGGGGTGCTGAGATAACATGCATGTATAACCAGGCCCAAATTACTTTAAAAAATAACTACTTTTTATCCTTACTGCATTTACTAACCAGTGCTGTACATATTGCTGAGGTGGAGCTTTATGCAAAAGTAACAATCCCTAAGTCATTTTGGAGAAAGAAAATTTGAATATATTTAGAAAATGTATAATATTTACAGATTTACAAAGAAACAAGACCTTTCTTACAATAGTGAACTCATGGTCTAACAAAATTGTTTGGTCCTCACTTTGAACTTTTTCCACATAAAAATGAGGTTAATTTTGCTTATTGTCTTTGATGGTACCACGTGATCTATCGGTTTTGAAGTAGAAGTAGTACTCAATCATGTAATGGAAGCTGAAATACAATGCAATAAAATGATGTAATAGGTAATCACTGAACAAGTGACAAGTCAGCTAACATTTAAATAACAAAGTAGAAAGTTGTTTCCCTCTCTGCAAAGATACTATTGTAAATTTAAAAACAGTAGGGTTTTCTACATGTTTACCCATTATTCCGCTCTATATGCCTAGGGATCATAAAGACATTTTTGCTTTGCTGTGATTTGCTTAAAACAGTAGATTTCTCCACACTATGAATTTTTCCAAATAGTTGAATCATTGTTCCCTAAACATTTCTTCTCAATGCTGATAAAACACTTCGTATGATAAATTTCTAAAAAGTATTTCTCATATTCGGCTTCTTGGATGTGACTATTTGAAATACTGTTAATCCCTAGTCTAGATATATTCTTCTAGATGTCATGTATTTATGATTCTTGCATAAATTGACAATATTTGTAGCTGAGGAATTCAGTTTGTTTAATCATCAGTGATAACTGTTCTTTTGGACTAAAAACTTTTTAAAACAATGATGAAATTCACCAGACACAGCAGGATTTATCCAACATCAATTTCTGTTTACTTAAAAAAAAATTAGTGAATCTCTGACTAATCACAGCACAGAGGACAATAGTATAACCAAGAAGACACTGTGTGTACAGCAGCCACAACTCCATGCTTCTCTTGCAATGGAAGTGGAGGGCTCACAAGTAGTGAGACTGGCGATGCTGATCATCTCAGTACAGAAAACTCTTTAGAACTATTTATAGGTTAAGATCTGTATCATGGCATCGTTGAACAAGGGTACATGCCCACTTCACTTTATCTACAACAACTACGTTTGATCCATCCTGATTATTTATTAAGAAATCTCAATAAGAAGTATCTTTATGTGCTCTGATAGATGGGAATATGGGCACAATAATATTTTTCACGAATTTTTTTTATTACAAACATATTTATTTTGTGTTCTACTGTGGGAGTGACCATTGTACTGGGGAATCCCATCATTAAGATTACCTGAATTCAAAGAAAAATAATGTATTTTAATTATATACCATTTTTAATGCGTTAAGTGGAAAAATGCTGACAATAATTAGTCTGTAAAATTTACTTTTTAAATGTGTATCTTAGAGATAAATTGCTGATTCCATTTACTGACTTTAATATGATTGCCTTATATTCAAATTGTAAAGCAAAATCTATGATGTTGTAACAATTCTGAAAGAAATAGAAATTGTAAATTGATACTTTATAATTGTATAAAATTTTACATTTTGCTATATGTTTACAAAGGAAAAGAGTTTTAGGATCTAAAGAATCCTTAAGATTTCATATTTTTCAAAAAAGGACTAAAAGTTTAAACTAAATAAATCTATAAACTGTTATTGTAATTCATGGAGGAAAACTATTCTGTATCTGAATTTATATTTAAAAATAACCACCGCCACAAATACAATTAAGTATGTTATGATTTAAGTATGCCAACTTAGGAATCCTTTTAACTAAGGACATACATGAAAGTAATTAATGTTTAAAATCTAAGTGTAATGCATGATTCAACAGCCTCAGGATTATTATTTTTTGTTTATTGTTTAAAAACTTAATTGTCATATGGATAATGTCGTTGTTCTTTTTTGAGACAGTATATGAGCATATATCCCTGTTGTCTTGGAATCATCTTTGTTCTCAGACTGTCTTCAAAATGTCATTACTCCTGGATTATCCTTCTGGTGAGTTTACAGGTATGTGTCATCTCATCTGGGCTATTTGATTCATTTTAGAAAAACAAAATAATTCGGCACTACTTAGTTCATATTTAAAATTTATTTATTTATTTATTATTAGTTAAACTTTATTCACTTTTATCCAGCTATAGCCCCCTCCCTCACTACCTCGCAATCCCACCATCCATCCCTCATCTCCTCCCACGCCCCTCCTGAAGTCCACTGATAGGGGAGGTCCTCATCCCCTTCCCTCTGGCCCTAGCCTATTATGTCTCATCAGGACTGGTTGCATTGTCTTCCTCTATACCCTGGTAAGGCTATGCCAACTCAAGGGGAGGTGGTTAAAGGGCCAGCCACTGAGTTCATGTCAGATACAGTCCCTGTTCTCCTTACTAGAGAACCTACTTGGACACTGAGCTGCCATGGGCTACATCTGTGCAGGGGTTCTAGGTTATCTACATGCATCGTCTTTGCTTGGATTATCACTCTCAGAAAAATCCCTTGTTCCCAGATTTGGGGGTTCTGTTGCTTCTCCTTGTGGAGTTCCTGTCCCCTCCAGGTCTTGCTATCTCCCCCATTTTTTCATAAGATTACCTGCACTTTGCCCAAAATTTGGCTATGAGTCTAAGCATCTTCTTTGACATGCAGCTGGGTAGAGTCTTTCAGAGGCCCTCTGTGGTAGACTCTTGTCCTGTTTCCTGTTTTTTTTTTTTCCCTCTTCCAATGTCCATCCTATTTACCTTTTTCACAAGTATTGATCATTTACCCGGGGTCCTCCATCATGCTTAGCCTTTTGAGATATACGGATTTTAATATGTTTCTCCTATCTTATAGGTCTAAAATGCACATATAAGTGAGTGTATGCCATGTGTGTCTCTCTGCTTCTGGGATTCCTCACTCAGGTTGAACTTTTCTAGTTCCCACCATTTGCCTGCAATTTTCATGATTTCCTTGTTTTTAAATTCTGAGTAGTATTCCATTGTGTAAATGTACCACAATTTCTGTATCCATTCCTCAGTTGAGGGACATCTGAGTTCTTTCCAGATTCTGGCTATTATGAATAAAGCTGCTATGAACATGGTTGATCAAATGTCCTTGTTGTGTACTTGAGCACATTTTGCATATATGTCTAGGAGTGGTAATGCTGAATCTTGAGGTAACACTATTCCTAAGTATCTGAGCAAGCACCAGATTGATTTTTAAAATGGTTGCATAACTTTACATTCCCACCAGCAATGGAGTAGGGTATCCCTTTCTCTACATCCTCTCCAGCATTATTAGCACTTGAGCTTTTGATCTTAGCCATTCTGATGGTGTAAGATGAAATCTCAAGGACATTTTAATTCTCGTTTCTCTGATAACTAAGGACTTTGAGCAATTCTTTCTTTCTTTCTTCTTTATTAATTACACTTTATTCACTTTGTATCTCCCCCATTGTTCCCTCCCTGCTCCTGTTCCAATCCCTCCCTTTCTTCACCCTCTGCATGCATGCCTCTCCCCAAGTACACAGATAGGGGAGAACTTCTTTTCCTTCCTTCTCATCCTAGTCAATTAAGTCTCATCAGGAGTGGCTGTGTTGTCTTCTTCTGTGGCCTGGTAATGCTGCTTCCCCCTCAGAGGGAGGTAATTAAAGAGCAGGCCAATCAGTTCATCTCAGAGACAGTCCCTGTTCCTATTACAATGGAACCCACTTGGATACTAAACTGACATGGGCTACATCTGTGAAGGGGTCTTAGGTTATCTCCATGCATAGTCCTTGGTTGGAGTATCAGTCTCAGGAAAGACCCCTCTGCTCAGATATTTTGGTTCTGTTGCTCTCCTTGTGGAGTTCCTGTCCTCTTCCTGTTACCCACTTCTTTCCTAAGATTCCCTGCACTCTGCCCAAAGGTTGCCCATAATTCTCAGTATCTACGTTGATATTCTGCAGGGAAGAGCTTTTCAGAGGTTCTCTATGTCAGGCTCCTGACTTTTTCCTTCTTTTCTCCTTCTTCTGATGTCCAGCCTCTTTGCCTTTCTAGATAGGAATTGAGCATTTTATCAAGAGTCTTCCCTCTTGATTAGTTTCTTTAGGGGTACAGGTTTTAGTAGGTTTATCCTATATTATGTGTCTATATGACTGAGTATATACAGTGTGAAACTTTCTGCTTCTGGGTTAGCTCACTCAGGATGATATTTTCCTGATTCCACCATTTACCTGCAAATTTCTTGATTTTCTTGTTTTTTATTGCTGAGTAATATTCCATTGTGTAGATATACCACAATTTGTGCATCCATTCCTCCACTGAGGGGTGTCTGGGCTGTTTTCAGCTTCTGTCTATTACAAATAAGGCTGCTACAAACATGGTTGAGCAAATGTCCTTATTGTGTACTTGAGAATCTTTTGGATATATGCCTAGCAGCGGTATGGTTGGATCTTGAGAAGCACTATTCCTAGTTGTCGGAGAAAGTTCCAGATAGCTTTCCAGAATGGTTGTACAAGTTTACATTCCCACCAGCAGTAAAGGAGGGTTCCCCTTGCTCTACAACCTCTCCAGCATGTGTTGTTTCTTGAGTTTTTGATCTTAGCCATTCTGATGGGTGTAAGGTAAAATCTTAGGGTCATTTTGATATGCATTTCCCTGATGGCTAATGATGTATGTTTCTCTGCCATTCAATATTCCTCTACTGAGAATTCTATTTAGCTATGTATCCCATTTTTAAATTGGATTACTTGATTTTTTGCTTTTTAACTTCTTGAGTTCTTTATATATTCAGGATATTAGCGCTCTGTCAGATATATGGTGAAGATGCTTTCCCAGTCTGTAGGCTGTCATTTTGTTCTGATGACATTGTCCTTTGCTTTACAGAAGCTTTCAATTCTCAAGAGGTCCCATTTATTGATTGTTAATTTTAGAGCATGTGCTGTTCGTGTTTGTTCAGGAAGTTGTCTCCTGTGCCAATGAGTTCTAGGGTCTTCCCCACTTTTTCTTCTAGCTGATTTAATGTGTCTGGTTTTATGTTGAGGTCTTTGATGCACTTGGACTTTAGTTTTTGCAGGTTGATAAATATAGATCTATTTGCATTTTTCTACATGTAGACATCCAGTTAGACCAGACCATTTGTTGAAGATGCTGTTTTCCAGTGTATGATTTTCAATTCTTTGTCAAAAGTCAAGTATCCGTAGGTGTGTGGGTTTATTTCTGAGTCTTCTAATTGGTTCCATGGATCCTCCTTTCTGTTTCTATGCCTATACCATGCAGTTTTTATTACTATTGCTCTGCACTACACCTTGAGATCAGGGATGGAGATATCTCCAGACGATCTGTTGTTGTACAGGATTATTTTAGCAATTCTGGGGTTTTTGTTTTTCCAGGTGAAGTTGGAAATTTTTCTTTCCAGGTCTGTAAATAATTGTGTTGGTATTTTTATGGGAATTGCTTTGAATCTGTACATTGCTTTTGGAAGGATGGCCATTTTCAATATGTTAATCCTAATAATCTATGAACATGTGAGATCTTTCCATCTTCTGATATCTTCTTCAATTTCTTTCTTCAGAGACTTGAAGTTTTTTCAAACAGGACTTTCACTTGCTTGGTTAGATTCACACCAGGATACTTTATGTTATGTCCTCTCTGCCATCCCAAAGAAGTTAAATGTGCCCTTTCTTTTGTTCTGGATTCATGCTCTCTGTCTCTGTCCCTTTTTATTTGTCTCTCTGTTTCCCTGAGTCTCTCTTTCTCTTTATTTGTGTGTGTGTGTGTGTGTGTGTGTGTGTTTGTATATGTGTGAGTGTTTGTTTGTCTTCTATAGGAAAATACAGATTCAAAACAAAGCCTTTCGGGGGTATTCTACCCTTCCTTTGTCACAGCAATCTTCCTAGAGACAATTTCAATTCGTTCTTGGAAATTAAGCATGTGTCCACATAAAATGTATTTAAAATCTTTTAAAAATTAAATCAGTTTCTGTCCATTTAGTGCTCAGGAGTGACTCAGGAGTTATGAAATATGCACATGAAATGCTTTAATCTACTATCAAAAATAATAATGATTCAGGACCATGCATTGATTCTTAGATTACAGGGAGCTTGCATATTCTAGAGTATTTGGTTGTAAATGGAAAAATCTAGTGTCAGGATTTGGTTATCTCTCTTGGAATGCATTTGCATGACCCATGATAAAATGGAGAACTCATTAATTTTGAGTAGCATAAGAATAAAAATTATACCATGCAGTTTTTATTACTGTTGCTCTATAGTACAGCTTCAGATCAGGGATGGCTATATCTCCCGAGGATCCATTGTTGTATAGGATTGTTTTAACAATTCTGGGACAGTTGTTTTTCCATATAAAATTGAGAATTGTCCAGGAACATTGCCAATCTCATTCTATGAAGTCATAGTCACCTTGATACCTAAAACACACAAAGACAAAACAAAATAAGAGAAATTCAGAGTTATCTCTCTTATGAACATTGATGAAAAAATATTCAATATAATAATTAGAAAACGAATCGAGAACACATCAAAGATATCCTCTACCATGACCAAATAGGCTTCATCTCAGGCATGCAGGGAGGTTCAATATATGGAAATAGATCAATGTAATCCATCATTTAAACAAACTGAAGGAGAAAGAGCACATTATCAACTCCTTAGATACTGAAAAAGCATTTGACAAAATCCACCACCCATTCATCTTTAAAGTCTTGGAGAGATCAGGAATACAGGGCACATATCTAAACATAGTAAAGACAATATACAGTAAACCTATACCTAACATAAAACTAAATGGAGAGAAACTCAAATCAATTCCACTGAAATCAGGGACAAGGCAAGGCTGCCCACTCTCTCCATATTTCTTCTACATAGTACTTGAAGTCCTAGCTAAAGCAAAAAGTCAACTAAGGGAGATCAAGTGGATACAAATCAGAGGACAAAGTCAAAACATCACTATTTTCCGATGAAATGACAGCATACTTGAGTGACTCCAAAAATTCATCCAGAGAACTTCTTCACCTGATAAACACCTTCAGCAAAGTGGCTGGATATAAAATTAACTTAAAATAAAAAAATCAGTAGCCTTCCTTTTTTTGAAAGAAAAAGAGCTGGGAAAGAATTTAAGGAAGCCACACCCTTCAAAAAAGCCACTCATAACAAATTATCTTTTTAAAGGTGCACATGTCTAAAATGTATAATTGGACTGTGGAAATATTTATATTCAGCAACTGAAAAAACAGAATCATGAACTAATTTGATTTTCAGTTGCTGAATATAAGTATTTCCACAGTCCAATTATACTTTAAAAGCTGATGATTAATGATGACCGTTATGTAGGATCATATTTACCTAGAGCCAGTACTATATAAAAAATTGGTAAACAAAAATATATTTATTTCTAACTCAGTTGACACAGAGGTATTAAAGTTACTAATAATTTTTGACTTGAATGCATTTTTTTAGTTTACAGGGGCTAATATTTCAGAAATATAACATCTAATTTTTGATTAATACATTTATTGTAATAAAGATGTTAATGCTGATGGGAAGTAAGAAGAGAAACAATACATACAGGGAAGAAATAAATAACATTAAGGTTATTTGAAAAAACCACATGAAATTACATTATTTTATATTTAATTAATACGGTCTGATATGAGTGTGTGTGTGTGTGTGATTGTCACCTTACCTCCTCTTCTGTGCAGCATTTGATACATATCTTACTGAAGGTAGGATGTTAAATTCTGTAAGAGTCATAGATATCTTAAGTAAAATTCTGGTACCAAGAATGAGAAAACTCGTTAGAATAGTTGGTCAGCATATGCTCTGTGACTCCCAGAACAATATAAGCCATTATTGCTGTCTTGGTTTGTCTCTTAGGGTTGAGGAAACTTGGTGTTGCTGATGACACTACACATTTATTACATAGGATATATATGATACAATATTGATCTAACACAAAAGCATTCTTCCTGTGGTCTAGCTTCTATTGTATGATGAAAGCCAGCAACAGAGTGAAACAATGAACAGCCTTATCCAGCTGTGTTACTAACAATAATGTCTATCATAGGAAGATAGCCTTAAAGTGTAATAGAGGCACTTATATCTAGGTGTTAGCCAGCAGCTGTCTTATAGAAACTATCAAACATGAAGAACAAAAAAATGTCTGGGACTAGAAAGCTAGCTAAATACCTAGGACTGGTGAGGTCATAGATCATTGAAAATAACTTATTACACCATTTCACTAGACCATCAGAATTTCTAACTGCAGTCTAAAATTTAAACCTACAGATATGTGTTAGCTCTGACCCTGTTAATAAAGTTTCTCATTTTTAAGGAATTATTTTTGTGATAAGTTTAGAATAACTGATATTTTTTTAGTTCCAGCCTATGTTGCAGGACATTATTGTCAAAATATAAATTCTTGAGGTTTAGAAATATATCAAAATATAATTTGGATTGCGTTAGAAACACAAAAAAGTAATCTTTAACAAAAAATAATCTTCCAAAGTAATGTCTTTGCTTCTGAAATGTAAAAACTGGACTTCAGTGTGCTCTGTGCAGCAATTTCAGTTCCTCTAATCTAGAGATGCTGCATTTAACTCAAATTCGAGGCCAAAAAACAACAGCTTAAAAACATTTATTTTCAGCTCTTTAGTCTTCTCCAAAGGATATTTATTTTGTTGTATGAGAAAACCCAATGAGATAATTATTTCAATTAGAATTTCAGTGGCCTTGTAGTCGTATTATAATAAGCAATAAATCAAGCACAAAGCTTACTATTCTTGTAAACAGGAGTATATACACTTGTTAAGAAAAAAGCAAAAAGGACTATGATAAACACATTTTTATGTACAGAGAACTAAGAGGCAAATGACCTATCACTTCCATAACATACTTATTATGTATGTTCTTCGTACTGATTTTAATTATTTATTTTTCTCTTTGAGACTTGAATAAAGGAAAGCAGAATATATAGAAAAAGAATCACTAAAGGAATGTGACATTGATTTAGAAGCATTCTTTTGAGAATGCTAAAATATCATAATTTTAATGTATTAATAAACCTTATTTTATTAGATTTTATAAACATGGAAACCAAACCATATATAAATATATATAACATATATATATATATTATATATATGACATTATTCCAAGTACATGTGGAAGCGATATTTATGAGACTATAGTACAATATAGTAGATCCTCCAAGTGTTTGCAGGACCACAAATTTTGCTCATGGATTAAAAAATCTGAGTGTGGGATCGGTATGAAATGTTGCTGGGTTGGAGTTTTCCTTCTAAGGAGGAAATCATGAAATTTGCAGGCAAATGGTGGGATCTAGAAAAGATCATTCTGAGTGAAATATCCCAGAAGGAAAAGACAAACATGGGATATACTCACTTATATAGATCTATAAGATATGATAAACATAATGAAATCTATACACCTAAAAAAGATAATCAATTGAGTGGACATGGGGTAAGATGATCAATCCTCATTTAGAAAGACAGATGGGATGTGCATTGAACGTATGACAGGAGTCTACTGAGCGCATCTGAAAGACTCTAACTAGCAGTGTTTTCAAAGCAAAGACTCATGACCAAACCTTTGGCAGAGTACAGGGAATCATAAGAAAGAAGGGGAGTTAGTCTGATGGGGAAAGGATAGGAGCTCCACAAGGACCAAATATATCTGGGCACAGGGTCTTTTCTGAGACTGACATTCAACCAAGGACCATGTATGGATATAACCTAGAACCTCCACTCAGATGTAGCCTGTGGTAGCTCAGTAACCAATTGGTTTCCCAAAGTGAGGGGAACAGGGACTATTTCTAACAGGAACTCAATGACTGGCTCTTTGGTCTCCCCACCCCCGAAGGGAGGAGCAGTCCTGTTAGGCCACAGAGGAGGGCTTTGCAGCCAGTCCTGAAGATACCTGATAAAACAGGATCAGATGAATGGGGAGGAGGTCCCCCCTATCAGTGGACTTGGAAAGGGGCATGATGGAGATGAGGGAGGGAGGGAGGGACTGGGAGGGAATGAGGGATCGGGACATGGCTGGGATACAGAGTTAATAAAATGTAACTGATAAAAATAAATAAAAAAAAAAATAAAAAAAAATAAAAAAAATACCAAAAAAAAAACAATAAGGCAAGTTTTGTTTCAACTTACATTATTATAAATTATTTAAGATATTCTCAAATTATATATATGTATTTTCAAAGAGAAGTTTATTAAAAAAAAAAAAAAAAAGAAAGAAATGTTGCTGGGTGAGAGCTGATTTTGCAAGCCTCTTTTCCTAGTGGCTACACAGAATTACATCCCATCACCAGTAGTCAAGAATAACGCCAGTGTTCCAGCGGAAGCTCCAGTGGAACGCCTCTGGTTCACTTGACTCACCTCCTCCTCTATCTGCCCTTCAACACAGATACATTTCCTAAATCACCACAGGAACACACACATACATTCCGTTTGCATAAAAAATAAAACTTGCACTATTATAAACGATTAAAACTTTAACTCTACAGCTAAGCATAACTTTTAATGTCACATAAAATAAATGATGTTGGATAACTTGTCAATCTGATTAAAAAAAAAAAAAAACTTTAGAAAAAGGCTTTCAAACCAAACAGTCTACATTCATTTATTTATTGATTGATTGATGGATTATAATATATTCATTTTGTATCTGACTATACCCTCTAGCTACATCTCCTCCCAGTCCCACCCTATCTCATTCTTCTCTCCCTATCCCTCTCCCCTAGCCCACTGATAGGAGAGTACTCCTCCCCTTCCCTGACCCTAGTCTATCAAGTCTCATCAGGAATGGCTGCATACAATTCCTCTGTGGCCTGGCAAGGCTGCACCCCGCCCCCAGGGGGAGGTGATCAAAAAGCCAGCCACTAAGTCCATGTCAGAGACAGCCCCTGCTCGCTTACTATGGAACCCACTTGGACACTGAGCTGCCTATGGGCTACATTTAAGTGCAGGTCTAGGTCCTCTCTATTCACAGTCCTTGGCTGGAGTATAGGTCTCTGCAGCCCGCCGTGGGCCAAGGATTTTGGCTCTGTTAGTCTCCTTGTGGAGCTCCTGTCCTCTCCAGGTCTTTCTATCACCCTTTTCTTCCATAAGATTCAGGGTCAGCCGCTTTGGACCCAGAGAAGAGCATGTCTGATTGCATGCTGGTTGATGCCCCAGGTCCCGCCTCTGAGAAAAAGGTATCTGACGGGTCTGATGCTCTTTGGGTGGATGACACCTAAATGAACATCAGTACAAAGTCCCAATTTATTTCTAATATCAGAGATCAGACCTCTACTCTTGCCTGATGCGTCCAAAACAAAAAGGGGGAACTGTAGAGAGCTGCGTAATGCCGTGCCTGAAAGATGGAGCTGGTTTCTGCCTTCCACCTTCCCGATGGTGAGTGCTCTCTGTCACAAACATTTGGCTAAGGCTGAGGATCTGGCTTGCTTCCATGTATGTGGACCTATCTGCATTGCCCACGTGGCATGCTGAGATTGGCTACCCAGAGGCTATTTAAAGTGGGCTGGCTTTACCCAGGGTCAGATGATTGTTCAAGGTTCCTGAATAAACTGCATTGAAAAAAAAAAAAAAAAAAAAAGATTCCCTGCTTTCTACCCAAAGTTTGGCTCTGAGGCTCAGCATGTGCTTATATACTCTGCTGGGTAGATTCTTCCAGAGGCCTCCTTTGGTAGGTCCCTGACTTATTCTCTGTCTTCTTCTGCTTCTGATGTCTATATTGTTTGCCCTTCTGGAGGAGGATTAAGCATCTTCCCTAGGGTCTTCTTATTATAAACATACTATGAGTAATTTAAACATCTAATATAAAAAAGTTTATAATTTAGCTCATGGACCATGATGGTCAGGAGGATTAGTCAGCATGGCAGGCAAAAATTTCAACTCATCGTGGACTGTATTTTTTTCTTAACTAATCTTTCATTATATATTAAAACTGCAGAGAAGAGAGAATGTTATTTCTATTATCTAATGTTTGCATATCATCTAAAATACTGTAATTATATTTAAATACTTAAGATGCAGAAACTGTTCTTTAGTATAATCAAATATATTTAAAGGGAACTAATACTCTATATGCATTTAAAGTAGCCATGTTTTTAATCCACCTTATTTAAACTTAGGTGTCTTTGTGGAGTTTTTTTTTTTTTAAAGAAAGTTATTATGTTGTACATTTTGAAGTACTTTAAAATAAGAAGAAACCTGTACATGACTCTACAAAGAGTTATGTAGTTAAGAGTTTCTTAGGGAGAGCTCACTTCAAAACTGAACAATTCCCAAGTCCTTTGCTACAGCAAAATGCACAGAAGTACTAAAAACATTCTTATCATTGTTGACTCTTCATATACAATTGACTTACTATGGATATGAACTGCAGGCTGCAAACTATTGGCGTAATCATATAGTCTTCAGGGGTAAAGTAGCTCATTTTACTTTATATTATATAGAATAAAATGTATTTGTTATAAGATCTCAGATTTAACTGAACTTAAATGTACCAAGCATATTAACTTTTATTCAATTTAGCATTTCGCTTTTTGTACAAACACATTTAGGCATAAGAAATGTTCAGAGTGAAATAAACATTAATCAAATTCAAGTACAAGAAAGGGACCATTAGGGGAAAAAAAAAGCCTTGTGCCATTTATCTATTTGTTTCCACTATATCAGAAATATCAAAGTTTATTTTGGGCAGATTCTGGGTCTCATGATATTAAATGAAATAACCAGAAATCATAAAATAATATCCCTCTAATGTTCTTAAAGTATTTTTACTTTCAATAATGCTTTACACATACTTAATTCATATATATATATATGTATATATATATATATATGATGGAATTATTTAAATAAAATAAATATGATATTTCATTAAACTTGCAGTGAGGCTCCCCAGAGCTGATGAAGTAATTTTTTTGTTCAGAAAAGATCATTGCATGCTGTCATAAATGCATGTGGTATATAAATCCCATAGGCTATAGCTACTTTTATATGACTGAGTTATTATTGATTATCTCCTCCATGGGTGTACATAATGGACACAGTCCCCAGTGCTTTAGTGCTGAAAGGTGCTGTACCTCTTGAACATGGTGGCTTTAGACTGATGAGGGAGGTGTAATATAGCTCCTGTGAAAGTTTCCTTGACTCTCCCAAGTGATCCCTGAATCAGTCTTTTGACAAACTGCAACGTGACTACGGCTCCAAAAAACAATTCTACCCACAATGCCTTCTTCCACAAAAGTGAAAAGCTAACCAATGCAGCTACAGGCACTTAAATTTTTATTTCCCTAACTGTTAGTTAAATAACTGTATTGTTTTTATAAGGTGCTTGTTACTGTATTGAAAAAAAAATGATAAAAACCCTTCCAGAGCAATATTTTATCCCACAATATGAGCACAGCTAAATTATAATATTAATCTATTTTAAATAAAACAGTTTGTTATTATGTTTTACTATCACTCTAGTATTTTCTTAAGCTCATTGTTGAATTATCAAGTGCATATCTATTTTGTTCAAATTATGACTTGTGAAGAAAATTATATTTGTAGGAAAAACATCAAAAACTATTCCAGCACAATCAAAAACAAGACCAAAACAAAATAAAAATGGCCCTGAGGGTCCTGCATTTCCCCAAATGAAAAAAAAATGCATGGGGAAAACCTAAAAAACCTACTCAGATATAGCTCATTAACTCAGTCTCCAAGTGGGTTCTCTAGTAAGGGGGGGGGAGGGCAGGGGCTGTCTCTGGCATGAACACAGTGGCTGGAACTCTGATCATCTCCCATTGGGGACAGGCAGCCTTGCCAGGCCACAGAGGAAGACAATGAAGCTAGTCCTGATGAAACCTGATAGACTAGGTTCAGAGGGAAGTGGATGAGGACCTTGCTTATCAATGGACTAGGGGAAGAGCATAGGGGAAGAAGAGGGAGGGAGGGTTGGGTTGGGAGAAAACAAAGGGAGCCACAGCTAGGATACAAAGTGAACAAATTATAACAAATAAACAATAAATATATAAAAATAATAAATATTTTTTAAAAATCTATTTCATTTCTTTATGTTTTGGCTTTAACACATGGAATGATTTTTCTAAAACAAAAGTTTTAGACCTTTTATACAGCGATATAATATGATTAGAATCATCACTTCTTGAATGGCATGGATTGGTCCTTTTGACTGTATCTCACAGAAAAAAAAAAACTTCACAGCTATTATTACACAGGATAGAAACAAACACATTTCTAGGGGAGAGTTGTAGCTTATGCAAACAGCGGCTGCACATGGTGTCGCACACAGATGGACACATGTGTGTACATGTGTAATAAATGAATGAGGATAAAATAGATCTCCATCCATTTAAAAATGATTCTTGAAATTTGGAAATAAAAAGTTAAAAATCACTGATGCCTTTTCAGAATAACTATGCCCATATAAAAAGAAATTAAATAGTGAATTAATTCTGTTTTATAAAATATTGAAAAATAATTACAAACATCTATCCTAGTATAAAATTAAGAATGTTATGTAAAGGGGACATCAATAAAGTAGTTACAAAGCATATTTTAATGAAATTAAGTATATTATTTTCAAAGTTGAAAATGAGGTATATTTATAAATTTAATATAATATATTTATAATTAGAAATCATTTCAATAACTGACTCAATTTTATATTTTATATGTAATACATGCAAAAATTACAACTACATTCATACATGTTTTTTGTCATGACCTAATTGTAACACTTAATATATTCCGAGAAACTCTGCCAATGATAAAAATGTTTGGGAGAGTGAACCAAAGAATCAATCATGGTGTATTTAAAGTGCCATTCTCGAAAATCCACTCATAACCCTTTACTGTAATTCTGATACAATCTATAAACAATGTAGTATAATTTGTTTAAACAATAAGGGCTTGGTCCTTTTCTATGGAATGACTATTACTTAGTATATCTGATAGCAAAGCCCTTAAGAGTTACCAGGAAGCATTCTGGATTTCATTCTGCTTCTGTCCAGACAGAGTTACTGTTAATTCTTTTAGTGCTTTCTTTCTGTAAACTATGTTATTAAAGTTGGTGTTTGATATATTTGGATTTGTGTATTGAGACCAAATATTCAAGACACAATTCCCTTTGATAACTTGGTTACTTGACCTTAGGCTTTTTTTGAATGTTTTGTAATGTAGTATTTTCAAAAATACTAGACATAGTTCCAGGTTGTCTAAAGCTTTTAATCTAGAAGTTTCTAGTACTGAATTTCAAGGTAGGACAAGCCTGAGAACATGGCTCAGCTGATAAAGTATTTGTGTTTAAAACATAATTAAGGGGGCGGGGCCAAGATGGTGACTAGCACACACAGTTTCTGAGTGGTGGGATACCTGATCTTCTGAGTTGGAGAATGGAAGGACCCCCAACACAGGAAAACCACAGCGAGGCTTTCTGAACAACAGGGAACATCGCAGGAGGTGAAAACTTTGGCCTCCAGTCACCCGGAGACTTGCTTGGGGAAGGAGAGAAACAATCCTTTGTTCTTGCTGCACTCCCTTCCCCCAGACCTCCTTCCTCCTCAGCACAGCGGACTCATCTTTCTCAGCTCAGACTTAACTGCCTGGGTATACAGCCACTGAGACGGAGCCCCAAGCCCTTTAGCAGCAGACAAAAGCCAGCAGTACATGTCCGGGAGTCCCAGATTCGCACAGCCACTGCACCATCCTCCCAGGGCGCTAATCTGCTAGACACCATACTAGCTCCTCAGGATCGCCATCACTGAGGGTACGGCCCGCCCAATCCCACAGTGACAGAGAATACGCTATATACTCACCAAAACCAGGCAGAAACATCATACAACCTGGACACACCAGGCGCTGGGCCTCCCAAGCTTGGAGAGCACAATGAAGAGATCCCAGGACTTCCCAGAAAGCATTGGGACTAGCAACCCAGTCTCCAGTTACAGCGGGAAGTGGCAGCGGAGCAGCACTGAACTGGCAGGGCACCACAGCCCTCCAGTTTAAGACTAACCAGGGCCAAACCAGAGAACAGAGAGCCTGGTTACCCCATTCCTACTGAAGTGACCACCCTGAAATCTCCAGCTGCAGCAAGACCTCAGAACCTGGCAGTGATGGCAGCACAGAACTGGCAGAACACATCAAAGAAGCAGGGCCAAACCAGAGAGCAGAGAGCCCCAGATACCAAGATCAATGCCAAGAGACCTGCCTGTAAGTGAGTGCACCCTTGAGAATCTGCAGTTCCCCAGATCCTGGGTCCTTCTAAATCAGAAGCCAGGCATCGAACCCCCCTCCCACCCACATACCCACTTTGGGAAACAGAGGGGCACAAGGGACATTGAAGTTCCTGCCCTGTGGGCCTGATTGAGGAGTTAAGACAGTTAATGCCAGAAATTGCGCTGCGATCATCATTAGCACCTGCGACATATACAGTGCAGAGCCCCTCCCACACACTCAAGGGTTCAACATTAGCCATCACTCTGTCCCTCCAGAAATTCATCCACGCACACTTACACACACAGACACACACACGCACGCGCACACACGCTTGCATTTGCCGTGTTTGCGCCTGCGTACTTTCCTCCCACAGGTACAGCTAGTCCTCAGCACACGCTGAGAGTGCTCAGCTTCCTGAGCACTCTCTAGACACCAGAGAGAGACAGCACCAGTCTGATCTGCAGAATCCAAAAACAAACAGGGAAGGTTTCAGATAAGCCAATGGCCAGAGGTAGGCGAAAGAACACTTCCAACATAAATCAGGACATCATGACTTCACCAGCAAACCCCAACATCGATGGATACACCAATTCAGCAGAAGCACAGGAAAATGATTTTAAAGCCATGCTTGCCCAATTATTTGAGGCTCATAAGGAGGAAATGAACAAGTCTTTCAAAGAGATGGCCAGTCAATTGGGGGCAAAGAAAGAAGAAATAGACAATATCCTTAAAGAAACACAGGCAAACATAGCCAAACAAATAGATACACAAGTAGAGGAAAAATTAGTGGCATATAAGAAGGAAATGAAAAAAGAAATAGAGGCCATCGTAGAGAGACAGGAATCCAAATTCAAACACATGAAAGAAATGGTGCAAGGCATGAAAACAGAATTAGAATCAATAAAGAAAACACAACATGAGAAAACCCTTGAGCTGGAGAACTTGGAGAAAAGATCAGGAACCACAAAAGAAAGCATCACCAACAGAATACAAGAGATGGAAGAGAGAATCTCTGGAGCTGAAGACACACTTGCAGAAATGGATACTTCTCTCAAAGAAAAAGTAAAATCAGAAAAGTTCCAATCACAAAATATCCAAGAAATCAAGGATGCTATGAAAAGACAAAATCTAAGAATAATAGGAATTCACGAAAAAGAAGACTCCAGACTCCAAGGTCCAGAAAATATTTTCAAGAAAATCATAGAAGAAAATTTTCGCAACTTAAAAAAAAGAGATGTCCATAAATATACAAGAGGCCTACAGAACTCCAAATAGACTAGACCAGAAAAGAAACACATCACGTCACATCATAGTCAAAACACTAAATCTACAGAACAAAGAAAAGATATTAAAAGCAGCAAGGGAAAAAGGCCAAGTAACATATGAAGGTAGACCTATCAGAATCACACTGGACTTCTCATCAGAAACTATGAAAGCCAGAAGGGCCTGGGCAAGTATCATGGAGACTCTAAGAGATCACAAATGTCAACCCAGACTACTATACCCTGCAAAGCTTTCAATCAACATAGATGGAGAAAACAAAATATTCCATGACGAAACTAAATTTACACAATATCTACACAGCAAACCATCCCTACAGAAGATACTAGAAGGAAAACTCCAATCCAATGAAAACAAATTCACCCAAGAAAACAGGGCATACAGATAATGTCCCAACAAAAATGAAAAGAAAACAAGCAATGAAACAGGGTTAGATCATCGACTCCATTACAAAAGGAACTCACATGCATTGGTCACTATTATCTATCAATATCAATGGACTCAACTCACCAATAAAAAGACACAGGCTTACAGATTGGTTAAGGCAACAGGATCCCACATTCTGTTGCATCCAAGAAACACACCTATGCAACAAAGACAAACACTACCTCAGAGTAAAGGGCTGGAAAACTGTTTTTCAAGAAAATGGTTCCAGAAAACAAGCTGGAGTAGCCATCCTAATATCTAATAAAATAGACATTCAAACCAAGTTAATCAAAAAAGATAAGGAGGGCCACTATATTCTCATCAAAGGAAAAATCCACCAAGAGGACATCACAATCTTGAATATCTATGCCCCAAATACAAGAGCACCAACATTCGTCAATGAAACATTATTAAAGCTTAAATCATACATTGATCCTAATACCTTAATAGTGGGAGACTTCAACACTCCACTCTCACCAAGGGACAGATCAACTAGACAGACACCAAATAGGGAAATAAAAGCACTCACAGAATCCCTAAATCAAATAGACCTAATAGATGTCTACAGATCATCTCACCCAAACTCAAAAGAGAACACCTTCTTTTCAGCACTGCATGGAACCTTTTCCAAAATAGACCATATAGTGGGCCACAAAGCAAGCCTCAACAGATACAAAAGGATTGAAATAATCCCTTGTGTACTATCTGACCACCATGGACTAAAGCTAGACATCAACAACAACAGAAACAACAAAAAGCCGACACGCACATGGAAACTGAACAACTTACTACTCAATGACAGCTGGGTTAAGGAAGAAATAAAGAAAGAAATTAAAGACTTCCTAGAATTCAATGAAAAGGAAGGCACAACATACCCAAATTTATGGGACACATTGAAAGCAGTGCTGAGAGGAAAATTTATAGCACTAAGTGCCTGCAAGAAGAAATTCGTAACATCACATACAAACAACTAAATGGCCCAACAGAAAACCCTAGAAAAAAAAGAAGCAGATACACCCAAGAGGAGCAGACAGCTGGAAATAATCAAACTAAGGGCTGAAATCAATCAACTAGAAACAAATAAAACTATCCAAAGAATCAATGAAACAAAAAGCTGGTTCTTTGAGAAAATCAACAAGATAGACAAACCCTTAGCTAAACTAACTAAAAAGCAGAGAGAAACTATCCAGATCAGCAAAATCAGAAATGAAAATGGGGACATAACCACAGACATTGAAGAAATCCAAACAATTATTAGGTCATACTACAAAAGCCTATATGCCACAAAATTTGAGAATCTAAATGAAATGGATAATTTTCTTAAAAGATTCCATTTACCAAAACTAAGTCAAGATCAGGTAGAAAGACTGAATAGCCCTATATCTCCCAAGGAAATCGAAGCAGTCATTAACAGTCTCCCCTCCAAAAAAAGCCCTGGACCAGATGGCTTCAGCGCAGAATTCTACAAGACCTTCAAAGAAGTTCTAACTCCAATTCTCCTCAAGCTATTCCACAAAATAGAAACAGAAGGAACACTACCAAACTCATTCTATGAAGCCACAGTCACCTTAATACCTAACCCACACAAAGACCCAACAAAAAAAGAGAACTTCAGGCCTATCTCTCTTATGAACATTGACGCAAAAATACTCAATAAAATACTTGCAAACCGAATCCAAGAACACATCAAAGATATCATCCATGATGACCCAAGTAGGCTTCATCCCAGGCATGCAAGGGTGGTTCAACATATGGAAATCCATCAATGTAATCCACTACATAAACAAACTGAAGGAGAAAAACCACATGATCATCTCCTTAGATGCCGAAAAAGCATTTGACAAAACTCAACACCCATTCATGTTTAAAGTCTTGGAGAGATTAGGGATACAAGGCACATACCTAAAGATAGTAAAGGCAATATACAGCAAGCCTATAGCTAACATCAAACTCAATGGAGAGAAACTTAAATCAATCCCACTGAAATCAGGGACAAGAGAAGGCTGCCCATTGTCTCCATATCCCTTCAACATAGTACTTGAAGTCCTAGCCAGAGCAATAAGACAACTAAAGGAGATCAAGGGGATACAAATTGGAAAGGAAGAGGTCAAAGTGTCACTATTTGCAGATGATATGATAGTATACATGAGCGACCGCAAAAATTCAACCAGAGAACTCCTTCAGCTGATAAACACCTTCAGCAAAGTGGCAGGATACAAAATCAACTCAAAAAAATCAGAAGCCCTCCTATATACCAAAGACAAAAAGGCTGAGAAAGAAATTAGGGAAACAATACCCTCCACAATAGCCACTAATAACATAAAGTACCTTGGTGTGACTCTAACCAAGCAAGTGAAAGACCTGTTTGAGAAAAACTTCAAGTCTCTGAAGAAAGAAATCGAAGAAGATATCAGAAGATGGAAAGATCTCCCGTGCTCATGGATTGGTAGGATTAACATTGTGAAAATGGCCATACTGCCAAAAGCAATCTACAGATTCAATGCAATTCCCATCAAAATACCAACTCATTTCTTTACAGACCTTGAAAAAAAGATTCTCAGCTTCATATGAAGAAACAAAAAACCCAGAATGTCCAAAACGATCCTGTACGAAAACAGAGCATCTGGAGGTATCTCCATTCCTGATCTCAAGCTGTACTACAGGGCAACAGTAATAAAAACTGCATGGTATTGGCATAGAAACAGAAAGGAGGATCAATGGAACCGCATAGAAGACCCAGAAATAAATCCACACACCTATGAATACTCGATATTCGATAAAGAAACCAATTCCATTCAATGGAAAAAAGACAGCATCTTCAACAAATGGTGCTGGACCAACTGGATGTCTACATGCAGAAAAATGAAAATAGATCCATATTTATCACCCTGCACAAAACTAAAGTCAAAGTGGATCAAGGACCTCGACATAAAACCAGATACCCTAAATCAATTGGAAAAAAAAAAGTGGGGAACAGCCTAGAACTCATTGGCACAGGAGACAACTTCCTGAACAGAACACCAACAGCACAGGCTCTAAGAGCAACAATCAATAAATGGGACCTCATGAAACTGAAAAGTTTCTGTAAAGCAAAGGATACCATCATCAAAACAAAATGACTGCCTACAGATTGGGAAAGAATCTTCATTAACCCTTTATCTGACAGAGGACTAATATCCAGTATATACAAAGAACTAAAGAAGCTGAAAAGCAGCAATCCAAGTAATCCAATTAAAAAATGGGGAACAGAGCTAAACAGAGAATTCTCGACATAGGAATATCGAATGGCAGAAAAACACTTAAAGAAATGCTCATCCTCATTAGCCATCAGGGAAATGCAAATCAAAACGATCCTGAGATATCACCTTACACCCATGAGAATGGCCAAGGACAAAAACTCAAGTGATAACACTTGCTGGAGAGGTTGTGGAGAAAGGGGAACCCTCCTCCACTGCTGGTGGGAATGGAAACTGGTACAACCACTCTGGAAAGCTATCTGGCGCTTTCTAAGACAAATAGGAATAGTGCTTCCTCCAGACCCAGCTATACCACTGCTAGGTATATACCCAAAGTTTGCTCAAGTACACAAAAAGGACACTTGCTCAACCATGTTTATAGCAGCTCTATTTGTAATAGCCAGAACCTGGAAACAACCCAGATGTCCATCAACAGAGGAATGGGTACAGAAATTGTGGTATTTTTATACAATGGAGTACTACTCAGCAATCAAAAAGGAGGAAATCATGAAATTTGCAGGCAAATGGTGGGCTCTAGAAAAGATCGTTCTGAGTGAAATATCCCAGAAGGAGAAAGACAAACATGGGATATACTCACTTATATAGACCTATAAGATATGATAAACATAATGAAATCTATACACCTAAAAAAGATAATCAATTGAACGGACATGGGGTAAGATGATCAATCCTCATTTAGAAAGACAGATGGGATGTGCATTGAACGTATGACAGGAGTCTACTGAGCGCATCTGAAAGACTCTAACTAGCAGTGTTGTCAAAGCAAAGACTCATGACCAAACCTTTGGCAGAGTACAGGGAATCATAAGAAAGAAGGAGAGTTAGTCTGATGGGGAAAGGATAGGAGCTCCACAAGGACCAAACGTATCTGGGCACAGTGTCTTTTCTGAGACTGACATTCAACCAAGGACCATGTATGGATATAACCTAGAACCTCCATTCAGATGTAGCCTGTGGTAGCTCAGTTACCAATTGGTTTCCCAAAGTGAGGGGAACAGGGACTATTTCTAACAGGAACTCGATGACTGGATCTTTGGTCTCCCCACCCCCGAAGGGAGGAGCAGTCCTGTTAGGCCACAGAGGAGGGCTTTGCAGCCAGTCCTGAAGATACCTGATAAAACAGGATCAGATGAATGGGGAGGAGGTCCCCCCTATCAGTGGACTTGGAAAGGGGCACAGTGGAGATGAGGGAGGGAGGGAGGGAGGGACTGGGAGGGAATGAGGGATCTGGACACGGCTGGGATCTCAACATAAAAACAGACACATTAAATCGGCTTGAAAAAAAAGTGGGAAATACCATAGAACTCATTGTTACAGGGTAAAACGTCCTGAACAGAACACCAAGAACACAGGCTCTAAGAGCAACAGTCAATAAATGGAACCTCATGAAACTGAAAAGCTTCTGCAAAGCAAAGGACACCGTCATCTAAACAAAGCGACCACCTACAGATTGGGAAGGAATCTTCACCAACCCTTTATCTGACAGAGGACTCATATCCAGTATATATAAAGAACTAAAGAAGCTGAAAAGCAGCAAACCAAGTAATCCACTTAAAAAATGGGGAACAGAGCTAAACAGAGAATTCTCTGGAGAGGAATACCGAATGGCAGAGAAGCACTTAAAGAAATGTTCAACCTCACTAGCCATTAGGGAAATGCAAAGCAAAACAACCCTGAGATTTCACCTTACACCCATGAGAATGGCCAAGATTAAAAACTCAATTGACAACACATGCTGGAGAGGTTGTGGAGAAAGGGGAACCCTTCTCCACTGCTGGTGGGCATGTAAACTTATACAACCACTCTGGGAATCAATCTGGCGCTTTCTCAGACAACTAGGAATAGCGCTTCCTCAAGATCCAGCCATACCACTACTGGGCATATATCCAAAAGAGGTTCAAGTACACAAAAAGGACATTTGCTCAACCATGTTTGTAGCAGCTTTATTTGTAATAGCCAGAAGCTGGAAACAACCCAGATGCCCCTCAACTGAAGAATGGATGCAGAAATTGTGGTACGTCTGCACAATGGAATATTACTCAGCAATGAAAAACAAGGAAATCATGAAATTCGCAGGTAAATGGTGGGATCTGGAAAGAATCATCCTGAGTGAATTGTCCCAGAAGCAAAAAGACACACATGGTATATCCTCACTCATATAGACATACAACATAGGACAAACCCACTAAAACCTGTGCATCTAAAGAAACTAAGCAAGAGAGAGGACCCTAACTAAAATGTTCAATCCCCATCTGGAAAGGCAAAGAGGATGGACATCAGAAGAAGAAGAAAACAGGAAACAACCTAGGAACCTAGCACAGAGGGCCTCTGAAAGCCTCTGCCCTTCAGACTATCAAAGCAGATGCTGAGCCTGATGGGTAACTGTTGGGCAGAGTGAATGGAATTTTAGGTAAGAACTGGGAAATAGTAAGAGCTGGAGAGGACAGGGTCTCCACTAGGAGAGCAACAGAACAGGAAAATTTGAACACAGGGAACTTCCCAGAGACTCATACTCCAACCAAGGACTATTCATGGAGATAACCCAGAACTCCTGCACAGATGTAGCCCAGGGCAGTTCAGAGTCCAATTGGGTTACATAGTAACGTGAAGAGGGACTGCCTCTGACATAATCTGATTGGCCTGCTCTTTGATCACCTCCCTCTGGGGGGGAGCAGCCTTACCAGGCCATAGTAGAGGACAATGCAGCCACTTTTGATGTGAACTGACAGACTAAGATCAGAAAGGAGAGGAGAACCTCCCCTATTAGTGGACTTGGGGAGTGGCATGCAAGCAGAGGGAGGAGGGAGGGTGGGATTGGGAGGGGAGGAGGGAGGGGCTTATGGGGGGGATGTAGAATGAATAAAGTGTAATTGATGAAAAATTTAAAAAAAAGGGAAAAATAATTTAAGAACCTTAAATGACTTTCAAAAGTGGAGGAAAACATGGAGTTAGTCAATTGGCATGGAGCACGTCTCGCCCCTGGGGGCAATGGTCTCCTGAACCTACTCAGACCTCGGACACCACCACTGCTAGTTCTAGAACTGACACAGGATGTTCCAACGAGGGGGTTAAGGCTTCTCATAATATTTCCTATAAGCCCACACCTGTTTGTCTATATCCCCCATTTTTATTCATTATTAGCCAGATAGAGCCAAGTAATTGTGGTAATGATACTTGCTTTTTTGCCCAATGCTGGAATGCTAGTAAATTTAGGTATGCCCTGGTTACTTGCATGCCTCACTGCGTGCCTGTGCCCGTTGATGCCCCTCACGCTATGACTCTCTTCAGACAGAAAAGAGATCTTGGAACTACAGCCACCATTGTTACTACCATCTCATTGGCGGCTGTTGGAGCTACCACCGGGGCATTAGCCATGAGTCATACTGGGCAGACTGCTCAGACCCTGAATAATCATTTAGCCAATGTAGCTCATGCCTTAGTTGTACATAAAGGAATTAATGCTCAACTAAAAGGAAGCTTGATGGTGTTCAATCAGAGGATTGACCTCGTGCAGGAGCAAATTGATACCCTATGGCAAATCGCTCAACTTGGCTGTCAATGAAAATATGCTGGACTTTGAGTCACTAGCATATAACATGAGAATTTTTCCTGTGCTGCAAATCTGTCTAAACAATTGTCGAGCTATATTTTAGGTAATTGGACTGGAGAATTCGATATTACGATGGAGCACTGAGAGTGGCCATTGTCACAATAAATTCTACCAGAGTGGATGCAGGACTAGCCACAGGATTATCATCATGGATTGCTGCAGCCATGAATCATCCGAAGGAATGGGCGGGCATGGGAGCGTTAGCAGGCCTTCTGGTGTTGGTCTCCTTGGTTTGCCTGTGGTGTATATGCAAGATTAGAGTCTCACAACAGTGTGATGCAGCCATGATCATTCAGGCCTTTACAGCCATTGAAGCAGGACATTCTCCCCAAGCATGGTTGGATACCATAAAAAGCTAAAATGTTATGCTCAGGATGTGAGGCTAAGCACTGCACTCAGGGTCAGCCGCTTTGGACCCAGAGAAGAGCATGTCTGGTTGCATGCGGGTTGATACCCCAGGTCCCGCCTCTGAGAAAAAGGTATCGGACAGGTCTGATGCTCTTTGGGTGGATGACACCTAAAGAACATCGGTACAAGTCCCAATTTATTTCTAATATCAGAGATCAGACCTCTACTCTTGCCTGATGCATCTAAAACAAAAAGGGGGAACTGTAGAGAGCTGCGGAATGCTATGCCTTAAAGATGGAGCTGGTTTCCGCCTTCCACCTTCCCGATGGTGAGTGCTCTCTGTCACGAACAATTCCACATTTGGCTAAGGCTGAGGATCTGGCTTGCTTCCATGTATGTGGACCTATCTGCATTGCCTACGTGGCACGCCTGGATTGGCTACCCAGAGGCTATTTAAGCTGTGGGCTGGCTTTCCCCAGGGTCCAAGGATTGTTCAAGATTTCTGAATAAACTGCATTGAAAAAAAAATAAATAAATAAAACATAATTAAATGAGTTGAGATCCCCAGCATCTAAGTAGAAACCCTTCTGAAATACAAGACACACTAGCTCTGTGATTCTAGACAGAAAGATCCCTGCTGCTCACTGGCAAGATACCCCACTGAAACTGCTACATTCAATGAGAATTTCCCTCAAAAAAGGGGGGGGGGGAGAAAGAAAAGGAAAGCAAAGGAAAGGGAAGAAAAGGTGGAGATGAATGAAGATGCTTCATGTCTAACGTTGCCCTCCATACACATGCATATGCTCCTGCACACACAAACACACATATTATTATAGCCTTTCAAATATAAAGAATAGAACGATTCCATACACCCAGATCTTAGACCTTTAACAGATGTGCTTTACTTTACTCATGTCTCCCACATTATTTTAATGTACTGCATAAACTATTACATGACTAGATCATCTGACCAAAACGGGGGCATGAACATGTGACTTAGATCAAACAAAAATAACTTGTAATACTGTGTTCTGGTGTGGTCAACATATTCTGAAAAATAAATGCTGTCATCTGTGCATCTTGTGCAACAAGTATATTCTAGGGTTTCTTAAGATTCGGCCTCAAGTCTCTTTTGTCTATAGCAATGGACAGGGAAGATAAGGCCAAGGCAAAGTTTCTGGAAATGTGTAACACATTTCATTTTGAAAATTGGTATACTTGCCATTCAATCATAAGAAAATGAAAAAAAAAATGAGTACACAGGGAAAGCTACTATACCTTTGTTGTGCAAGACGTCCTGAATTTTCTCCCCATGAACTGTAGTTCTGCCCTGTGTAACAAGTGTGAGCTTTTTTTTCAGAATCTCCATATCATTCACCATGGTGGCTTTACTAACTTACATTTCCATCAACAGTGTACAAAATTTATTTTTCACATCATGCCACATTTTCTATCTAGAAAATAAGTTTTTTGACTGAGAATTTTATGCCTGAGTATAACAAGTATTTTAATACATATTCCACATCAATTCCTCCTATTTCCTCATCATCTTATTTTCCTCGCAAATTTACAGGTTATCTGTGCTGAAGTGTGGGCATGGATGGAGGGCCATTCTACTGGAGCAGGGTGGCTTTTGGTCTGCAATACACCCTTAAAGAAAGTTAATTCTCTGTCCCACATCCCATGCCTCACCCATGTGGGTAATTAATTGTCCAAGGCAAATGTTTTTTCTCATACTCTCAATTTCCTATCAAAGATGTCAATGCTCTTCTCCTTCTGAAGTATGCACAAAGACATATCAGCAAAAATAAAGAAAACCCATTACTATGTCACTGGGGAATCCTTAATCTTCTAAAGTCAACACCTAAAAATAATCATCAAATTATATGTTAAAATGAGTTATAAGAAGACAGTAATAATGGAAGTAAAAACATGCACACATGCAAACATACATGCATGTATACAATTGTAATTGATGAAAGATATAAAGCAAATTATGGCTTAATAAAATTTGTGTGTTACAAAATATGAAAGTATTGGAACAGAAGAAGGAAAAGCAAAGAAAGTCCTTGTGACTGCATTTTTCCAACAGGAAGAATAAAAAGTAAGTGCTATAAAAAGAAGCTTGAAAGAACTGTGTTAAATTTTAAGAAGGAATTCACTGTGCTCATCATTAAACTATGAAAGATAGAGCTCTTTTATTTTGTATGTTTCTAAAGAGGAAAAGTTTCTGTTACAGGCTGGAGAGAGGGCTCAGTGGATCGAACATTCGCTATGGAAGCATGAAGAGCTGAGTTCAGATTTCCAGCTCCCATGTTAACCTGAGCAGGGAGATGCTGGATGCAGATGCACAGAAAGAGGAGGATCCCTGAGCCTCACAGGCCAGCCTATATAACAGGAATGCCGAATTCTGAGAGCAATGAGAGATCCTGTTTCTATAAATAATGTGGAGAGAAATGGATGAGTGGATTTGAATTAAGGCCTCCATGAAGATCATCAAGCAAGCATAGTTATACCTATGTAAAGCCACAAACAACAGCACACACATACACACACACACACACACACAAAGAGAGAGAATAAAAAGAGAGAATAAAATTAAATATACATATATACATATATGTATATGTGTATATAGCAACATATTTAAAATCAGTTAAGATCACTTCCCTATAATAGAAACTATACTGATTATAGGAATGATTTATTATAAAATATTCTACATATTTGTGTAAAAACAGTAAAAGAAAATAACCATGTAAGGGAAATAGCTTGAATAGCATCAAGAAAGGTGCATAGCTGGATAACGAAAAGAAAGTTATGTGTTAAGAAGAATCTTGTGAAAAGCTAGATCCAAGCTATCCAGGTGAAATCTCAGGGTCGTTTTGATTTGTGTCTCCCTGATGGCTAATGACTTTGAACATCTCTTTAAGTGTTTCTCTACCATTCTATATTCCTCTACAGATATTTCTCTTTTTATCTGTGTAAACCATTTTTTGTGTGTTAAATACACACTTTATTCACTTTGTATCCCTCCCATAAATCCTTTCCTCCTCCCCTCCTATTCTCACCTTCCCTCTCACTTTTTCACACATGCCTCTACCCAAGTCCACTGATAGGGGAGGTCCTCCTCTCCTTCCTTCTGTTCTTAGTCTATCAGATCTCATCAGTTGTGGCTGCTTTGTCATCTTCTGTGGCCTGGTAAGGCTGCCCCTCCCTCAGGGGGATATGATAAAAGAGCAGGCCAATCAGATTATGTCAGAGGCAGTCTCTCTTCCCATTACTATGGAACCCACTTGGAAACTGAACTGCGGTAGGCTACATCTGTGCAGGGGTTCTAGGTTATCTCCATGCATGGTAGTTGGTTGGAGTATGAGTCTTTGGAAAGACCCCTGTATTCAAATTTTCTGGTTCTGTTGCTCTCCTTGTGGAGTTCCTGTCCTCTCCAGATCTTACTATTTCCCACTTCTTACATAAGATTCCATGCACTCAGCCAACAGTTGGCCATAAGTTTCAGCATCTGCTCTGATAGTCTGCAGGGCAGAGGCTTTCAGAGGCCCTCTGTGCTGGGTTCATAACTTGTTTCCTGTTTTCTTCTTTTTCTGATGTCCATCCTCTTTGCCTTTCGGGATAGGGATTGAACATTTTAGTCAGGGTCCTCCATCTTGATTAGTTTCTTTAGGTGTACATATTGTAGTATGTTTGTCCTATATTATATGTCTATATGAGTGAGTATATACTATGTGTGTTTTTCTGCTTCTGGGACAGCTCACTCAGGATGATTATTTCCAGATCCCACCATTTACCTTCAAATTTCATGATTTTTCATTGCTGAGTAATATTTGATTGTGTAGATGTACCAAAATTTCTGCATTCATTCTTCAGTTGAAGGGCATCTGGGCTATTTCCAGCTTCTGGCTATTACAGAGAGTTCTCTGTTTACTTCTATTCTCTATTTTTTAATTGGATTACTTGGTTTGTTGTTTTTCAGCTTCTTTAGTTTTTTATATATACTGGATATTAGTCCTCTGTCATTTAAAGGGTTGCTGAAGATTCTTTCCCAATCTGTAGGCAGTTGTTTTGTTTTGATAAAGGTGTCCTGTGCTTTACAAAAGCTTTTCAGTTTCATGAGGTCCCATTTATTGATTGTTGCTCTTAGAGCCTGTGCTGTTGGTGTTCTGTTCAGGAAGTTGTCTCCAGTAGCAAGGAGTTCTAGTGTCTTCTCCACTTTTTCTTCTAACCGATTTAATGTGTCTGGTTTTATGTTAAGGTCTTTGATCCACTTGGACTTTAGTTTTTTGCAGGGTGATAAGTATGAATCTATTTGCATTTTTCTACATGTAGACATCCAGTTGGACTAGCAACATTTGTTGAAGATGCCATCATTTATCCATTGTATGGTTCTGGCATCTCTGTCAAAGATCAGGAGTCCATAAGTGTGTGGGTTAATTTCTGGGTCTTCTTTTCAATTCCATTGATCCACCATTCTGTTTCTATGCCAGTACCATGCAGTTTCTATTATTGTTGCTCTATAGTACAGCTTAATATCAGGGATGTAGATACCTCCAGAAGATTTTTTTATTGTAGAGGATTGTTTTAGCAATTCTAGGTTTCTTGTTATTCCATATGAAGTTGAGAATTTTTCTTGCCAGGTCTGTAAATAATTGTGTTGTTAATTTGATGGGAATTGCATTTAATCTGTAGATTGCTTTTGGGTTTGCCATTTTTTAATTGGATTGCTTGATTGGTTGCTTTTTTTTTTTTACCTTGAGATTCTTTTTTTTCTTTTATTTATTTTTTATTATTAGTTATATTTTATTAACTCTGTATCACAGCTGTGTTCTGCTCCCTCATTCCCTCCCAAACCCTTTCTCCCTCATCTCTTCCCTGCCCCTTTCCAAGTCCACTGATTGAGGAGGAGCTCCTCCCCTTTCATCTGACCCTGTTTTATCAGGTATCTTCAGGACTGGCTGCAAAGTTCTCCTCTGTGGCCTAGCAGGACTGCTCCTCCCTTGGGGGGTGGGGAGGTCAAAGAGGCTGCCATTGAGTTCCTGAAAGAAATAGCCCCTGTTCCCCTTACTATGGGAAAACAATTGGTTACTGAGCTACCACATGCTACAACTGAGCAGAGGTTCTAGGTTATATCCATATATGGTCCTTGGTGGAATGTCAGTCTCAGAAAAGACCCCTGTGCCCAGATATATTTGGTCCCTGTGGAGCTCCTATCCTTTCCAAGTCATACAAACTCCCCGTGTTTTCATATGGTTCCCTGCACTCTGCCGAAGGTTTGGATATGAGTCTTAGTACCTGCTTTGATACACTGCTAGGTAGTCTTTTAAGGGCCATCTGCAGTAGGCTCCTGTCCTTTTACTTGTTTTCTCCTATGTCCAATACACATCCCATTTTTCTTTCTAAGGGAGGATTGATCATCTTACCCTGGGTCCTCTTTTTTGTTTATCTTCTTTAGTGTATAGATTTCATTATGTTTATCATATCTTATAGGACTATTTGTATGAGTATATACCATGTGTGTCTTTATCCATCTGAGATACCTCACTCAGAATAATTTTTCCTAGATCTCACCATTTGCTGGCAAATTTCATGATTTCCTCATTTTTGTTTGCTGAGTAGTACTCCATTGTGTAAAAATACCACAATTTCTGCATTCATTCCTCCATTAAGGGACATCTGGGTTGTTTCCAGGTTCTGGTTATTGCAAATAAAGCTGGTACAAACATGGTTGAGCAAAACTTGTTGCGTACTTGAGCAAATTTTGGGTATATGCCTAGAAGTGGTATAGCTGGATCTTGAGGAAGTGCTATTCCTAATTTTCTGAGAAAGTGCCAGATTGACTTACAAAGTGGTTGTGCCAGTTTACATTCCCACCAGCAATGGATGAGGGTTACCCTTTCTCCACAACCTCTCCAGCATGTGTTGTCACTTGAGTTATTCATCTTAGCCATTCTGATGGGTGTACGGTGAAATCTCAGGTTCTTTTTGATTTGCATCTCCCTGATGATTAAGGACATTGAGCATCTCTTTAAGTGTTTCTCTGCCATTCTGTATTCCTCTACAGAGAATTCTCTGTTTAGCTCCATACCCCATTTTTTAATTGGATTACTTGATTTATTGCTTTTTAACTTCTTTAGTTCTTTATATATGCTGGATATCAGCCGTCTGTCAGATACAGGGTTTTTGAAGATCCTTTCCAAGTCTGTAGGCAGTCATTTTGTTCTGATGACAGTGCCTTTTGCCTTACAGAAGCTTTTCAGTTCTTTAGTTCTTTATATATTCTGGATATCAGCCCATTGTCAGATATAGGTTTGGGGAAGATCCTTTCCCAGTCTTTAGGCTGTGGTTTTGTTCTGATGACAGTGTCCTTTGCTTTACAGAAGTTTTTCGGTTTCCTGAGGTCGCATTTGTTGCTCGTAGAGCCTGAGCTGCTGGTGTTCTGTTCAGGAAGTTGTCTCCTGTGCCAGTGCTACACTCTTCCCCACTCTTTCTTCTGATTTAGTGTGCTGGTTTTATGTTGAGGTCTTTGATTCACTTGGATTTTAGTATTTTGCAGGGTGATAAATAATGATCTATTTTCATTTTTCTGCATGTAGACATAAAGTTGGACCAGCACCAATATTTGAAGATGCTGTCTTTTTCCACTGAATGGTTTTGGCTTCTTTGTCAAAAATCGAGTATTCATAGGTGTGTGAGTTTATTTCTGGGTGTTCTATTCAGTTCTGTTGATCCATCTTTCTACTTCTATGCCAATAGAATGCAGTTTTTATTATTATTGCTCTGTAATACAGCTTGGGATCAGGGATGGAGATACCTCCAGGGATCTCGAAAAAATCATCCTCAGTAAAATATCCCAGGAGCAGAAAGACACACACAGTATATATTCACTTATAATTGAGTATAAGGACCTGGTGTAAGATGATAAATCCTCATTATAAAGACAAATGGGGTGGACATTGGAAGTAGGAGAAAACAAGTAACAGGACAGGAGCCTACTGCAGAGGGCCTCTGAAAGATTCTACCTAGCAGTGTATCAATGCCAATGCTGAGACTCATAACTAAACCTTTGGCAGAGTGCAGGAAATCATGTGAAAGAAGAGAGAGTTAGTATGACATGGAGAGGTCATACTAGCTCCACAAGGACCAAATATATCAAGGCACAGGTGTCTTCTATGAGACTGTTTCTCCAATCAAGGACCATGCATGGATATAACCTAGAACTCCTGCTCAGATGTAGCCCATGGTAGCTCAGTATCCAAGTGGGTTCCCTAGCAAGGGGAAAGGGGACAATTTCTGACATGAACTCAATGAATAGCTCTTTGACTCCTCCCTGCCCAGAGGAGGAGTAGCCTTTCTAGGTCACAGAGGAGGACATTGCAGCCTCTCCTGAAGATACCTGATAAACTAGGTTCAGATGAAAGGGGAGGAGGACTTCCCCTAGCAGTGGACTTGGAAAGGGGCCCGGAGGAGATGAAGGAGGAAGGGTGAGATTGGGAGGGAATGTGGGAGGGGGTTATGGCTAGGTTACAAAGTAAATAACAATGATTAATATAAAAAATAAAAAAATATTCTAAAAACCCTTTTGTTTTAATAAGTAAAATAAGAATTAATACTAAAAATAATTATTGTCTTTTAAAATGGGATAGACTAAGAAATGACTGAAATGGAAAATAATGTCTTTTGTTTAAAATCAAAGAAAACGGGTGGCTGAAAAGAACTCACAGTTTGCATTTTACCACTGAAGGAATGTAGACAGTGTTATAGTTCAAGGACTCTCTCACCTATACAGTGGGTTTCAAATCAGGCTGGGCTGTATAGAAAAACATTTTCACTGTCTCCCTCTGACCCTCACCCCCCAAAGAGAACAACAACAAAAAGTGATGAAAGCAAGAGACAAACTTCAAAGCTGTTTTATTCATCACTTGTATTTGGATTCCAGAGTTGATACAAGGTGTTTATAGTTAATGTTTATTGTTTGTTTTATATTCATTAAGATGTCAATTACCATGTCAAATACCAGTGTACCTAACATGATATAATAATGAAAATATCATCCTTGAATGCCTATTTGTACTACATGTTGTGTTTGTTATCTTTCATTAAGATATATCTGATTCTTGTGTTCTAATAGAATTCATAAAAAAACTAGGTACAAATATATTATTTTTGTTTCCAGCAAGACAAATGTTTTAAAACTTATAGAATATATTACTTAATCTACATTTATATATATGCAAAATACTTGTCATATAATATTCATGTATAATATGATATATATATATATATATATACTTTATGAGTTCCTGATTATACTATATCTTTGGCTTTATAGGTGCTGTGTTCCCACACAATTTTGAAAAAAATACAATAAAAAAGTGTTACAGAGAGGAAATACCCGCTCATTTATTAACAGCCAGCTTTGTAGCTGATTTCATTGATAAACATTTAAATATGACAAAGCTGTATTTGTTAAATCTGGACACATGCTGTCAGGATAAACACAGGTGAAATAGCTTTTATACAGGTCTAAAAATTACTATAAAACAATGGTTTCAGATATTCATAATGCTGTGATAGAATTCTTCATGTTCTGGTAAGCCCAAATTATAAAATTATTTTGATGCTACTTCATAATAATAATTTTGCTACTGTTATGAATCTTAATGTAAATATCTGATATATAGGAGTTCTGATATGCAACACCAGTGAAAGGATCATTTGACCTCCAAAGAGGCCACTAACCTCAGATTGACAATTGCTGCAAATTCTTGTTTTACTTTAACTCATACATAATGTGACATTTTTTGTTGATCATATTCATTCACTATATGAATGCATACATGTAGATAGTTATGATTGTCTTAGAATTGTGAAAGCAATCTGGGAAAGTTAGTATATGTCTACCTTAGCATACAAGAACCTGAAGCAAGAGCTTGAGTTACATAGTGGATTTGAAACCAGGCCATGCTAGACAATGTGCCCAACTCTCGAAAAACGAGACTGCTATTCCAACCAAGGACTATGCATGGAGATAACCTAAGACTCCTGCACAGATGTAGCCCATGGCACTTCAGTATCCAAGTGGGTTCCATTGTGATAGGAACAGGGACTGTCTCTGACATGAACTGACTGGCCTGCTCTTTAATTTCCTCCCCCTGAGGGGGAAGCAGCATTACCAGGCCACAGAAGAAGACAATGCAGCCACTCCTGATGAGACCTAATTGACTAGGATCAGAAGGAAGGAAAAGAAGACCTCCCCTCTCAGTGGACTTGGGGAGGGGCAAGCATACAAGGGTGGAGGAAGGGAGGGATTGGGATGGGAGGAGAGAGGGAACCATGGGGGGGATACAAAGTGAGTAAAGTGTAATTAATAAAGAAAAAAATAATTAAAATGAAAAAAAATTCCAAACATAAAAAGGAACATAAAGTAAAATTAACAAGTCCCAATAAAAATTGTTGCTGTGTTTTAAACATATCACCTAATGAAATAATTTTTCTTCTCCATAAAGTCTACTTTACTGAAGTCAGGATAAGTAAGTAGAATTTTACTTACCGTTTTGCTTTATCTCTGCTTATCTTATTCACTTAATAAAGGTTTTATGCATATATTGGTTTTTATTATTTGACTAGTCTGCATTGTATCATGAATTTAAATGCCTCTACTATTGCATATGCATTACAGCGAATATGGAGTAAATTTAATTAGTGATCCTCCAACTATCTTAGTTCAGCTGCACTCTTTTAACTTCTTCCTTTTCCTTAATAAGTACATGTACTGATGTAAACTTGATCTTATTTAATTACAGACAGAAACAATCCTACAGGCTCAATGACAAATATCACTGTAAGGAATATTAGCAAGAGTGGTAGAGCTTTCATTACCCAAAGCAAAACTGCAAGATTGTAATGTTGTTCCATTCAGATGATAGGGAACAACATTGGTGTATTTGTAACTTAAGAGAGGAAAGAAAACGGTTGGATCAAAATCATCAAATCAAATGATGAACAAAACTGCTCATAGTAATATACCTGGGAAAGCAGTAGAAATTAGATCTGTCATTTTTAGATTATAATTCATAAATCAGTGTAAAGATATGTGACTTTTGCAAAATTTAACCATGAAAATTTAATGGCAATGTGATGGAAATTTTCTTTTAATTTCTCAAGTATTAATTTCAGATTGAATTTTATGTTTATTTTTATTTCAAAAGTTTTTATTATGCTTATTTATGGAAGTACTCTCTAGTTAAATTATGTGATCAGGTACTTACTTGATATTTATTTATCACACTTTCTTTACTTTGTAAATTAGCTGTAGCCTCCTCCCTGTGCCCCTCACAGTCCCATCCTCCCTCATTCCCCTCCCACTGTCCACTGATAGGGGAGGTCCTCCTCCCCTTCCATCTGACCCTAGACTATCAGGTCTCATTAGGACTGGCTGCATTTTCTTCCTCTGAGACCTGGTAAGGCTGTTTCCACACCCCCCATCCTCAGGGAGAGGTGATCAGAGAGCCAGCTACTGAGTTCATGTCAGAGACAGTCCCTGTTCCTCTTACAAGGGAACCGAATTTGAAACTTAGCTGCCATGGGCCATACGTATACAGGAGTTCTAGGTTATCTCCACACATGGTCCTTGGTTAGAGGGTAAGTGTCAACAAAGACTACTAGGCCCATAATTTTGGGTTCTGTTTGTCTCCTAGTGGCTCTCCTGTCTCCTCCAGGTCTTTCCATCTCCCCCTTCTTTCACAAGGTTCCTGGCACTCTCCTCAAAGTTTGGCTGTGAGTTTCAACATCTGCCTCATTAGCCTGCTGGGTATAGTCTTTCAGAGGTCCTTTGTGGGTAGGCTCCTGTCCTGTTCCTTGTTTTCTCCCTCTTCCGATGTTTAGATGTCTATCCCGTTTGTCTTTCTGAATGAGGATTGAGTATCTTCTCCAGAGTCTTCCTTCTTGCTTAGCTTCTTTAAATGTACAGATTTTAGTATGTTTATCCTATATTATATGTCTAATATCTGCTTATAAGTGAGTATATACCATATGTCTTAAGACATTTCCATTATAATGAACTTTGTCATCATAAGAATACTTGTTGTTAGTCTTCTTTTTATAATTGTAACATGAAATATATTTATGTATAAATTTGGATTATTTTATAATTGAAAATGATTTAATAAATTATATCCAAACAGATAAATTTGGGTTCATACAACATGGAAAATCAGAAAGAAAAAAACAAAAAGACCCATAGGTACAGAGAGAATTCTGATACTGTGGAAGCTTTGGATTATTTTATTGCAATTACAGGATTAACAGTTCATAAAACACTTAGATATAGAAAAGACTACTATACTCTTGTGTGATAGTCATGTGTAAAAATCTATTTTACCTTCCAACTATTATCATAAGACAAGTTCTGCTTCTAGTGTTAGGAAAACCTAACTAGTTCAATACTGATTAACATGAAGAGTTTCTATTTCTAGAATTATTTCATGTTTTGTAAATGAGCTTTTACTTCTTAATAATATATACATATACACAAATAACATTATATAGAAGGAACAGATTATGTTTAGAAATATATAATATTTATGTAAATTTTACATATATAAATTGTTATTGCACGCATATGTATGGATTTATTCTCATGCAATAACATGTATTAGAAGGTCATGAATTACAAGAAGATCAAGGAATGGTCTATGGAAGGGTCTGAGGTGAAGATGTTGAGGGAAAAATGTAAGTATAAACTAAAAAAAATTAAAAAAATGTAGCTTTGGAAGGATAAGCAGAGCATTTACTTTTTAAGATTTTGTTTTATTTATACATATACAGGGGTATCTATATGAGTGTTTGTGACTACCCAAAAGGATAAGAAAATGGCACCAAGAAACCCTGAAACTGAAATTAGAAGCACTTTTATGCGACCCAGTGTGGGTGTTGGCAAGTGAACTGAAGTCCTCTGGAAGTAATAAGTGTTTTTAAAATTCTGAGTCTGCTCTATGATCCTGCGTGCTCTGTGTGTATTGAGGTGGGGTGGGGAGATGTGTTTGTAGCATACGAATATTTGGCTGCAAGTAATGGTAATGTAGGGTTCTAATTTATATGCATGCTTCTTTTGGATGCCAGAAGAGAGCATGAGACCCTCTGGAACTGAAGTAGTAAGTACATGTTTACATACCGGGAAGATGCTGTGTGCTGAACCCAGGCCTTTGTAAGATCGACAAGTTCTCTTGAGCACTAATCCAACCCTCAGTCTCCCAGAGCATGTGTTTACAACAGAAGTTTTGTTTGTGTTTGTTGGTTGGTTGGTTTTTATAAGTTAATACGACGTCTTCATTGAAAGAAAGGGTTATAAACTTTGAATAAATTAAGAGCCACAAATATTTGGAAAGTAATTATTCTTTACTGGTGCAAATAAATAAGTTTTTTTTTTTTTATTTAAATGCAACTTTTTTTTTTTTTTTTTTTTTTTTTATTCCTGGGCTATTTTATTACAAGAGAATAAAACTTAGTTAGCAGGCAGGGGGCTCTATTTTTTCTTTCTTTTCCATAATTTTATTTTTCTCATTAGTTACATTTTGTTAATTCTGTATCCCAGCTGTATCCCTCATTCCCTCCCCAATCCCACCCTCCCTCCCTCAACTCCTCCCTGCCCCTTTCCAAGTCCGCTAGTAGGGGAGGACCTCCTCCCCTTTCATATGACTCCCTTTTGTCAGGTATTTTCAAGACTGGCTGCAAAGTCCTCCTCTGTGGCCTAACAGTACTGCTCCTCCCTTGGGAGGTGGGGAGGTCAAAGAGCCAGTCATTGAGTTCCTGTTAGTAATAGTCCTTGTTCCCTTACTATGGGAAACCAATTGATTACTGAGGTATCACAGGTCACATCCAAGCAGAGGTTCTAGGTTTTATCCTCTCATGGACTTTGGTTGAGTGTCCATCTCAGAAAAGACCCTGTGCCCAGATACGTTTGGTCCTTGTGGAGCTCCTATCCTTTCCACATCAAACTCCCCTTCTTTCATATGATTCCCTGCACTCTGCTGAAGGTTTGGTTGTGAGTCTTAGTATCTATTTTGGAGCACTGCTAGGTAGACTCCTGTCATACGTTCAATGCATATCCCATTTGTCTTTCTAAATGAGGATAGATCATCATAACCCGTGTCTGCTTTCTTGATTATCTTCTTTAGGTGTGTAGATTTCATTATGTTTATCCTATCTTTTAGGTCTATATAAGCGAGTATATTCCATGTTTGTCTTTCTCCTTCTGGGATACTTCACTCAGAATGATCTTTTCTAGTTCCCACCATTTGCCTGCAAATTTCATGATTTCCTCCTTTTTGATTGCTGAGTAGTATTCCATTGTGTAAAAATACCACAGTTTCTGTATCCATTCCTCCGTTGATGGACATCTGGGTTGTTTCCAGGTTCTGGCTATTACAAATAAAGCTGCTATGAACATGGTTGAGCAAATGTCCTTATTGTGTACTTGAGCAAATTTTGGATATATGCCTAGCAGTGGTATAGCTGGGTCTTGAGGAAGCGCTATTCCTAATTGTCTGAGAAAGCACCAGATTGACTTCCAAAGTGGTTGTACCAGTTTACATTCCCACCAGCAATAGAGGAGGGTTCCCCTTTCTCCACAACCTCTCCAACATGTGTTGTCATTTATGTTTTTCATCTTGGCCATTCTGACGGGTGTAAGGTGAAATCTTAGGGTCCTTTTGATTTGCATTTCCCTAATGGCTAATGACATTGAGCATTTCTTTAAGTGTTTCTCTGCCATTCTATATTCTTCTACAGAGAATTCTCTGTTTAGCTCCGTTCCCCATTTTTTAATTGGATTACTTGTTTTGCTGCTTTTCAGCTTCTTTAGTTATTTATATATACTGGATATTAGCCCTCTGTCAGATAGAGGGTTGGTGAAGATATTTTCCCAATCTGTAGGCAGTCGTTTTGTTTTGATGACGGTGTCCTTTGCTTTACAGAAGCTTTTCAGTTTCATGAGGTCCCATTTGTTGATTGTTGTTCTTAAAGCCTGTGGTGTTGGAGTTCTGTTCAGGAAGTTGTCTCCTATGCCAATGAGTTCTAGGCTGTTCCCTACTTTTTCTTCTAACAGATTTAGCGTATCTGGTTTTATGTTGAGGTCTTTGATCCATTTGGACTTTAGTTTTGTGCAGGGTGATAAATGTGGATCTATTTTCATTTTTCTGCATGTAGACATCCAATTAGACCAGCACCATCTGTTGAAGATGCTATCTTTTTTCCATTGAATGGTTTTGGCTGCTTTGTCAAAAATTGAGTATTCATAGGTACATGGGTTTGTTTCTGGGTCTTCAATTCGGTTCCATTGATCCTCCTTTCTGTTTCTATGCCAATACCATGCAGTTTTTATTACTATTGCTCTGTAGTACAGCTTGAGATCGGGAATGGAGATACCTCCAGATGATCTGTTGTTGTATAGGGTTGTTTTGGAGATTCTAGGTTTTTTGTTTCTCCATATGAAGCTGAGAATCTTTTTTTCAAGGTCTGTAAAGAATTGAGTTGGTATTTTGATGGGAATTGCATTGAATCTGTAGATTGCTTTTGGCAGGATGGCCATTTTCACAATGTTAATCCTACCAATCCATGAGCACGGGAGATCTTTCCATCTTCTGAGATCTTCTTCAATTTCTTTCTTCAGAGACTTGAAGTTTTTCTCAAACAGTTCTTTCACTTGCTTGGTTAGTGTCACCCCAAGGTACTTTATGTTATTAGTGGCTATTGTGAAGTGTGTTGTTTCCCTAATTTCTTTCTCGGCCCTTTTGTCTTTGGTATACAGGAGGGCTTCTGATTTTTTTGAGTTGATTTTGTATCCAGCCACTTTGCTGAAGGTGTTTATCAGCTGAAGGAGTTCTCTGGTTGAATTTTTGGGGTCACTCATGTATACTATCATATCATCTGCGAATAGTGACACTTTGACCTCTTCCTTTCCAATTTGTATCCCCTTGATCTCCTTTAGTTGTCTTATTGCTCTGGCTAAGACTTCAAGTACTATGTTGAAGAGATATGGAGAAAGTAGGTAGCCTTGTCTTGTCCCTGATTTCAGTGGGATTGATTTAAGTTTCTCTCCTTTGAGTTTGATGTTGGCTGTAGGCTTGCTGTATATTGCCTTTACTATGTTTAAGTATGTGCCTTGTATCCCTGATCTCTTCAATACTTTAAACATGAATGGGTGTTGGACTTTGTCAAATGCTTTTTCGGCGTCCAAGGAGATGATCATGTGGTTTTTCTCCTTCAGTTTGTTTATGTGGTGGATCACATTGATGGATTTCCATATGTTGAACCACCCTTGCATGCCTAGGATGAAGCCTACTTGGTCATGGTGGATGATATCTTTGATGTGTTCTTGGATTCGGTTTGCAAGTATTTTATGGAGTATTTTTGCATCAGTATTCATAAGAGAGATAGGTCTGAAGTTCTCTTTTTTTGTTGGGTCTTTGTGTGGTTTGGGTATCAAGGTAACTGTCACTTCATTTAATGAGTTTGGTAATGTTCCTTCTTTTTCTATTTTGTGGAATAGTTTGAGGAGAATTGGTATCAGCACTTCTTTGAAGGTCTGGTAGAATTCTGCGCTGAAACCATCAGGCCCAGGGCTTTTTTTGGAGGGGAGGCTGTTAATGACTGCTTCAATTTCCTTGGGGGATATAGGGCTATTCAGTCTTTCTATCTGATCTTGACTTAATGTTGGTAGATGAAATCTATCTAGAAAATTATCCATTTCGTTTAAATTTTCAAATTTTGTGGCATATAGGCTTTTGTAGTATGACCTAATGATTGTTTGGATTTCTTCAGTGTCTGTAGTTATGTCCCCCTTTTCATTTCTGATTTTGCTGATTTGGATAGATTCTCTCTGCTTTTTAGTTAGCTTGGCTAAGGGTTTGTCTATCTTGTTGATTTTCTCAAAGAACCAGCTTTTCGTTTCATTGATTCTTTGAATAGTTTTATTTGTTTCCAATTGATTGATTTCAGCCCTGAGTTTGATTGTTTCCAGCCTTCTGCTCCTCTTCGGTGTATCTGCTTCTTTTTTTTTCCTAGGGTTTTCAGTTGGGCCATTAAGTTACTTGTATGTGATGTTATAAATTTCTTCTTGAAGGCACTTAGTGCTATAAATTTTCCTCTGAGTACCACTTTCAATGTGTCCCATAAATTTGGGTATGTTGTGCCTTCATTTTCATTGAATTCTAGGAAGTCTTTAATTTCTTTCTTTATTTCTTCCTTAACCCAGCTGTCATTGAGTAACAAGTTGTTCAGTTTCCATGTGTGTGTCAGCTTTTTGTTGTTTCCATTGTTGTTGATGTCCAGCTTTAGTCCATGGTGGTCCGATAGAATACAAGGTATTATCTCAATCTTTTTATATCTGTTGAGGCTTGCTTTGTGACCAACTATATGGTCTATTTTGGAGAAGGTTCCATGAGGTACTGAAAAGAAGGTATACTCTTTTGAGTTTGGGTGGAAAGATCTGTAGACGTCTGTTAGGTCCATTTGATTTAGGGACTCTGTAAGTGCTTTTATTTCCCTATTTGGTTTCTGTCTAGTTGATCTGTCCCTTGGTGAGAGTGGGGTGTTGAAGTCACCCACTATTAGGGTATTGCCATCAATGTGTGGTTTAAGCTTTAATAATGTTTCATTTATGAATGTGGGTGCTCTTGTATTTGGGGCATAGATGTTTAGAATTGTGATGTCTTCTTTGTGAATTTTTCCTTTGATAAAAATGTAGTGCCCCTCTATGTCTTTTTTGATTAGTTTTGGTTGAAAATCTATTTTATTAGATATTAGGATAGCCACTCCTGCTTGTTTTTTGGGTCCATTTGCTTGAAAAACTTTTTTCCAGCCTTTTACTCTGAGGTGGTGTTTATCTTTGTTGCTTAGGTGTGTTTCTTGGATGCAGCAGAATGTTGGTTCCTGTTTCCGCACCCATTCTGTTAGTCTGTGTCTTTTTATTGGAGAGTTGAGTCCATTGATATTGATAGATAATAATGACCATTGAATGTTATTTCCTATTATTGTGGAGTTGGCGATGTTACTGTGAATCATTGCTTGTTTGCTTTTGACTTTTGTTGGAAATTATCTTTAACCTATGTTTTCTTGGGTGTATTTGTTTTCATTGGATTGGAATTTTCCTTCTAGTATCTTCTATAGGGCTGGGTTGCTGTTCAAATATTGGTTAAATTTAGTTTTGTCGTGGAATATTTTATTTTCTCCATCTATGTTGATTGAAAGCTTTGCTGGGTAAAGTAGTCTAGGTTGGCACCTGTGGTCCCTTAGAGCCCGCATGATCTCTCCCCAGGCTCTTCTGGCTTTCATAGTTTCTGATGAGAAGTCCGGTGTGATTCTGATAGGTTTGCCTTTATATGTTACTTGGCCTTTTTCCCTTGCCGCTTTTAGTATCTTTTCTTTGTTCTGTAGATTAAGTGTTTTGACTATGATGTGGCATGAGGAGTTTCTTCTCTGGTCTAGTCTATTTGGTGTTCTGTAGGCCTCTTGTATGTTTGTGGACATCTCTTTCTTTAGGTTGGGAAAATTTTCTTCTATGATTTTCTTGAAAATATTTTCTGGACCTTGTAGCCTGGACTCCTCTTCTTCTTCAATTCCTATTATTCTTTTTTTTTTGCCTTTTCATGGCATCCTTGATTTCTTGGATGGTTTGTGTTTGGGATTTTTCTGATTTTATTTTTGCTTTGAGAGAAGTATCAATTTCTGTGAGTGTATCTTCAGCATCCGAGATTCTCTCTTCCATCTCTTGAATTCTATTAGTGATGCTTACCTTTGAGATTCCTTCTCTTTTCTCTAAGTTCTTCAGTTCCAGGGTTTTCTCAGTTTGTGTTTTCTTTATTGATTCTAATTCTGTTTTCATGCCTTGCAACATTTCCTTCATCTGTTTGAGTGTGGATTCCTGTGTCTCCAAGATGGACTCTATTTTTTTGTTTGTTTCCTCTCTTAGTGCCTCTGCTTCTGCCTCCAATTGTTTGGCTATATTTGCATTTGTTTCTTTAAGAGCTTCTTCGTTCACCTCGTTTGTCTTTGTTTCTATTTGGGAGGCCAAATCGTTAAGGGATTTTTTTGTATCCTCTTTAACTGTTTGAATCTCTATGACTATTTCTCTGAGAGATTTTTTGGTTTCCTCTTTATGTGCCTCAAATAACTGGATAATCATAGCTTTAAAATCATTTTCTTTTTCTGTTTCTGCTGAGTTGGAGTGTCCAATAATTTTGGGGGTTGCCGGTGAAGCCATGATATCTTGATTTGCGTTGGTTGTGTTCTTTCGCCGACCTCTGGCCATTTGGTTATCTGTCGTGTTCACTGTCTGTTCCTGGATTCTGCAGGTCAGACTGGTTTTTCTCTGGTATCTGGAGAATTCTTCAGGTGAATGAAGGTCTAGTGAGGTCTAGTGGTTTCAGTGTGCGCGTTGGTTATTCAGCTATACCTGTAGAAGGAAAGTTCGCAGGCGCAGAAGGGCAAATGAGGGGTAGCGTGTGTTTGAACGTGTGCTTGTGGGTGTGTCCTAAGGGACAGGGTGTTGGTGAATGAAGAGGCCTTCAGTGTGTGAGAGGGGTGCTTTGCAGGCACTGAAGTTGTTGCAGGCGCTAAGGGATCGCAAGCGATGTTGAATAATGCGTGCGCGTATTGATATTGATTTTACAGGTCTGCTGGTCTTTGGTGTCTATTCAGCTGGTTTTCTGCCACTGAGGGGTTGGATGGCCCATACAGTCACTGGCTGGGCCGCCCTGTGTAGTCCGTGCTGCCACTTGCAGGCTTGGGATCTGGGAAGGGTTGTACTGTGGGTCTGAGTCTCTGCGGCTAGCACAGCACTGTATTGGGTGCGTGCACTCCTGCAGAGCCGGGTGGTGGTGGTAGTGGGGAGTGTGTTCCGCGGGTCAAGAGCTAGGTGAGAGGGCTCTAGGACGGGTGTGTTCTCCTCTGAGTGGTGGCATTCAGCAGGCTCTCTGCTCTTTGCTGTGGCTGCAGGGTCTGGAGCCCTGCCTCCCTTCCTCTGCCTGTCTTGGGTCCCAGGCACTGAGCTTTGCGGCTTTGGTATCCAGGAAGAATTGTATTGTGGATCTGAGTCTCTGTGGTTAGGGCTCAGTGGTTGGAGCTCTGTGATTGGACCTGCGCTCCTTCTGTGAGGAGGTTTCTGGGGTTATTGCGCTCTGGCCACTTGGGTGTGAGCTCCGCTGCACTTCCTGCTGTGGTCTAAGCCGCGGGATCGGATCACATCAGCGGGATGGGGTAGGGGACGATCCTCGGGACCGGAGGGCCCCAAGTGGGACTTGTCCCAGGAGGGGTCGGGTGTTCAACGGGTGGTTACAGCAGACTGCTGCTGTAAGGGGCCCGGAGCACTGTCTCTGCTGCCTTGATCTCCTGGATGTGAGTTTTGTGCTCAGCTGCCTGGTGCTGTGTGCGGTTTTCCCCGTGGGAGGCCCTGACAAGGGAAGCGCCTTATTTCCTTCCCGGAGAAGCCCGTGCCCGATCTAAATCTACTAGCACTCCACACTTCTGTGGAGGCCCCTCTCCTTTAGAAAGCCCCACAGTCCAAATTCTAGCTTTGATTGACTCTCCACTCACCAATTTTGGAGATTCATGTCTTCTGCCTCTCCAAAATGGTGCGCTCTGCTCGCCGCCATCTTGGAGTCCCCGCAACTTTTCTATACTTACGAGATTGATTTGATATGCTAGCTTCATAGTTAATGTAGTAATTCATAATAAGGTAGTCAAATCTTGTGGCTCAAAAAAAAAAATTATTTCTTCTTGTTCCATTTACTGTATTCTTAGGTGAGTATTTGAAAACATTCCATTTCAAAACAGGAGTGAGAGAGTACTATTAGACTGCATATTTTTATTATTTCTAAAATCCAGTTTTGTTACTTTTGCAGTTCTTCAACATAGTCTCTTGAAATCAGTTGTTATTCTCAACCCAATATATATCTATGTCTACATTTATTTCCTTAAACATTTTTCTAAGATTTTTATGAATTTCTCTATATACATTGAATTATTGTATACTGGTAAAATTAAACTAAATTTGACACACTTCATTTGTTCACACATTTGTTCTAATCTTTAAGACTCCTGAAAGTTGTGAAGGAAAGGAACTCTTTATTTTGTTTTATTTTTTAATATACATGGTGCACTACAGATGGATTATGGCTTCAATTGATCCCTTATAGCTATTTTTATCACTGATTTTATTTTATTTTTTCACATATTTGCCCAAGTGGACACTTAACAGTTTGTCTGCTCTGAGAATTACAAATCTTCACACAATTTTACATGTTGACAGAATGACCAGATTATTCAATGTAACAAAGAAGATACTTTATTTTTTACTTTCTCCAGTGTTCACAATTGTAACTCTAATAGTGTCCATTTTGTACTCTCTTTTGTCTTGAATGATAGTAGTATCCATTCTATTTTCTTTTTTTTTTTAATGTTTGAAAGTTTTATAAATGTGTAAATGTTCCTTGATCGTCGCCATGCCTGCTCTTTGACTCCCGTCATTTCGTGTATATCCACCGAAATTCAGAGTTACCACACGGACATGGAAGTGGCATCGGAGTGCCGCGCGGGCATTCCATCAGAAGCCACCCTCTAGAGGAATGTCAGTCTTTATTTCAGAGAAGGAACAAACTACCAATAGCTGCTCAGCCAGTGATGGGGTCTCAAAAACTCCCCACCTGCAAGCTTGACATTAAACCTGAGTTCCCTTGTGAATGTATGTAGGTGACCACACCTGCTGTGAGCTCATATAGGTAATAGCCATGTACTGTCCATAGGACCACATTTCGCAGCATTCCTCTCTGTCTGCAGTCTCATGCGTTCTTTCTGCCAAAACTTCTACAACCTTACAGTTGCATGTTCGAAGTATCATCATTACATACCACTCACTGCAATATGGAACTTCTCTTTCCAAAGTTGAAAACAGAACAAATCAATCTATACAAACATGTATTTAAAGGTGATTTGACAATATAACCACTTAGTAAAACAACACCAACAGGCTTTTCCCTAAGGATTATGAATATCATAAACATGGATTTTTATCATATTTATAGTAATAGACATGAGTTTCCTGTTGTAGAGCAGGCTTCAAATCCTGCTATTGGTTATTTGCTAATTTCACAGCAATGAAACATCTTCCTTGTTTGATCTGTTTTGTCAAATACAGGATCAAGTATTTGTTGGCATGATAGAAGTCTGTTCACCCTGAATGGTGAAAAAATTCCTTTCCAGCAATCAAAGAGAGACCCACAAGAAGGTTTCTCTTGACTGGCTCTTTGGTCTCCCCACCCCCGAAGGGAGGAGCAGTCCTTTTAGGCCACAGAGGAGGGCTTTGCAGCCAGTCCTGAAGATACCTGATAAAACAGGATCAGATGAATGGGGAGGAGGTCCCCCCCATCAGTGGACTTGGAAAGGGGCACGGTGGAGATGAGGGAGGGAGGGAGGGAGGGACTGGGAGGGAATGAGGGATCGGGACACGGCTGGGATACAGAGTTAATAAAATGTAACTGATAAAAAAAAATAAAAAAAAAGAAAACAATAAAGCAAAAAAAAAAATAAATAAAAAAACCTGCATTTTAAGTGCATTTAAAAAAAAAAGGCTGATTGTTTTTTTTTTTTTTTTTTTTTTGCACTGCAGTCACAGCATGTCATGACTTTAACAAAGGGTTTAACTATTGAATTGTTATGGGATAACAATAGTAATGTAAATAGCCTCTATTGTAGATATATCTGGAGGGTCACTGAAAAATAACTCATAGATAGGTTATTAAGGATTTGCAATACAGTTTTCTTTTTTTCTTGTTTATTTAATTATTATTGTTAATATTATTACATTTACAATTTATTCACTTGTACAGCCTTCTCTTGTCTCTTACCTGTCCTACCTTTCCTCTCTCTTCCTCCCCTATCCCTCTCACCTACTCCACTGATAGGGGAAGTCCTTCTCCCCTACTGTCTGACCCTAGCTATATTAGGTCCCCATCAGGACTGTCTGGATCCTCTTCCTCTGTAGTTTGGCTGGGTTGCTCCACCAGGGAGAAGCTATCAAGGAGCAGGCAACTGAGTTCATATCAGAGACTATCTCTTCTCCTTTTACTAGAGAACCCACAGGGAGACTGAGCTGTCTATGAGCAGGGGGTAGTTAGGTCGGCTCTATGCATGATCTCTGTTTGACGCATCAGTCTCTGTGTTTACCATCGCGCCTTTTTCTACCATAGAACAAGGACATTTGCTCAACTATGTTCATTTGTTCATAATATCCAGAATCTGGAGACAACATAGATATCTCTCAACTGAAGAATGGATAGAGAAATTGTCATACATTTACATGAAGGAATACTATTCAGCCACTAAAAACAAGGAAATCATGAAATTTTCAGGCAAAAGGATAGAACTAGAAAAGATTGTCCTGAGTGAGGTAACACGGAATCAGAAGACCACTCATGCTATATACTCACTTAAAGTGGATATTAGCCATTTAATATAGGATAAACATAATAAAATCTATAAACTTAAAGAAGCTAAACAACAAGGACCATAGGCAAAATGCTTAATAATCATTCAGAAGGGAGAACTGGATATACACCAGAAGAAAGGGAACAGGATGGGAGCTTACCACAGATGTCCTCTGAAAGACTCCACCCAGCAGAGGATTGAATCAGATGCAGAGACTCACAACCAAACTTTGGACAGAGCTCAGAGTCTTTTGGAAGAAGAGAGATATAGCAGGACCCAAAGGGGACAGGAGTCTCACAGGGAGTTCAATAAAGGTAGTGTATTTTTCATTTAGTAACTCGTGTCTTCTAGGGGGAACATTGTTTATGTTTGTGAGGTATCTCTGCTCAATCACCATTCTAATAAAACTCACCATGCTATATTCTAATTAGTTTACAAACCAGTGTAGTTTTTATAAGACCAGTGACTCTTTGTGTATCTTCAGTCATGTTATAAAGAATGATTCATGTTCATGCTTATGTAAGAGACATGGGGAATACGTTAATTATATTGAATGAGGATTGGAACCTCTGCACATAAAATATGTTCTTTTTAAAAATCTGTTTTACTACATTGAGTATGCTTTTCTATATTTAAATTTAAAGTTTCTATCTTATTTGTGCATTTGTATTTTCTATCATATTTAAGCAAACAGCTTCATAATAATTCTATTTCTTATGATTTATTTCTTACAAGATATGGAAGTTCCAAATAAATAGAACCTGTAATACATTTTAAATTTAATTTCTGACAAGTAATACCCCAGTGTTAGTGTACACAGATCATTATTTGCGACGTTGATAAATTCAACAATGCGTAAGTACAAAATATTAGAGAACACTTTTAGAAATTTTCTAATCTAATGAATATGTGTTGTCTTTTTCTTATTTTTGCTGCTTAAGAAAACACTATTGCCCACTCTTCCACACTAGATATCATCTTTATGCTTCTTCTAGTTCTAACTTGAACAAGCTGCAATCTTCTTATTCATTTTTATATTTTTTATTTTCCCTTTTATGTTGTAAAGCTTTTCTCTTCCCCAAGTATTATTAAGTAATATTATTATCCATATATTTTCTCATTACATAAACATTTTGTTTATCTTACTTGAAAATCAAAAATCTCATTTCTCTCTCAAGAAAGATATTTGAAATGTTATTGAGAAAATCCAACTTAGTCCACATGCATAGCCATAATATTGACAGGTAAGAAGGAATGAAGGAAGGAATGAAGGAAGGAATGAATGAAGGAAGGAAGGAAGGAAGGAAGGAAGGAAGAAGGGAGGGAGGGAGGGAGGGAGGGAGGGAGGGAGGGAGGGAGGGAGGGAGGGAGGGAAGGAAGGAAGGAAGGAAGGAAGAAGGGAGGGAGGGAGGGAGGGAGGGAGGGAGGGAGGGAGGGAGGGAAGGAAGGAAGGAAGGAAGGAAGGAAGGAAGGAAGGAAGGAAGGAAGGAAGGAAGGAAAAATGAGTGAAAAAGATAGGCTGACATTTCATTTGTCTTCAAAGAGTGTTTTATTAAGCATAGAGTTCAACACTTCCCAAACAGATCAACTTTTATCACTATATAAAAATGCATAAATTATCAAATATCTTAGACATTATATCCTTACTGTGTTAAGTGTATAACTAATCTACATAGTACTTGCAGTTTCTTCATTTGTAACATCATTATCATTAATCAACTAGAGTCCCACAGCTATTGAAAATTCTTCTAGCTACTGCATTTCTTCTGTCTCACATTCTATATTTCTTAGTGAACACATAAAAATGGTTCTAAAATGCAAATACTTCCATTTCATTTGTCTACCTAATTGTGTTTAAAAGCTTCCATATCCTTAGGAAAGAGTACAGATGTTTTAGAGTGCCATATATATGAGCATCCATTTATAAACTTCCCCGTGCTCATCGCTCTGGATTTTATAGACTGCTATTACTTTGTGTTAAAATTATAGTGCCTTTCTTCTCAATCCTCAAAAGTGTCATTCTTTAACTTCATTCTAGATCGCATTCACCCTATTTTCTCTAGAAATCACTCTACTTAGGTCTATATTTTCTACCACAAATTTCACTTGTCTTCAAGATCCTAAAAGTTACACAACCACACACAGTCATTATCATTCTGTTTCCCCATCTTCAAAGAACATTCAGTCTCTAATGTGTTTTAAAGGAAAACAGAATAATGTTTTACTTGGATGTTTTTAGCTCTGCAAATAGCTAAACTGAGAGAGTAAATTTATCATTCTAAATACAAATTGAGAGCAATGCCTGTAATAAGACTAGATCATAGGTCACTGCACATATATGAAGATCAGAAACATCTCAATAGGCTCAGGTTCAAATTTGTATTTCATATTAAGAAGTAGCTGTTCATGTGTTTTTTTCTTTCTTTCAGCTTGTATATAAATGGTGGAAATGACATGATCATCTCTTTAGATGCTGAAAAAGCATTTGACAAAATCCAACACCAATTCATGTTTAAAGTTTTGGAGGGATCAGGATTACAAGGCACATACCTAAATATAGTAAAGGCAATATACATCAAGCCTACAGCCAACATCAAACCAAACAGAGAGAAATTTAAATCAGTCCCATTGTAATCAGGGACAAAACAATGCTTCCCACTCTCTCTGTATCTCTTCAACATAGTACTGGAAGTCCTAAATAGAGCAAAAAGACAACAAAAGTAGATAAAGAGAATACAAGCCAGGAAGGAAGAAATCTAAGTATCACTATTTTCAGACAATATGATAGTATACATGAGTGACACCAAAAATTTAACCAGAGAATTCCTACACCTGATAAACACCTTCAGAAATGTGACTGGATACTAATGTAACTTTAAAAAAATCAGTATCTCTCCTGCCCCCATATACAAAATATAAACAGGCTGATAAAGAAATTAGAGAAACAACACCCTTCACAATAGCCATAACTAAGATAAAGTAACTTGGTGTAATTCTAGCCAAGCAATTGAAAAATTTGTAATCTTCTTCTTCTTCTGATGTCCATCTTCTTTGCCTTTCAGACTGGGAATTGAGCATTTTAGTCAGGGTCCCCTCCAACCAAGTACGATGCATGGAGATAACCTAGAAACCCTGTACAGATGTAGTAGTCCATGGCAGTTTAGTGTCCAAGTGGGTTACATAGTAATGGGAAGAGGGACTGCCTCCAACATAATCTGATTGGCCTGCTCTTTGATCACCTCCCCCTGAGGGGGAGCAGCCTTTCCAGGCCACAGAACATGACAATACAGCCACTCCGGATGTGATCTGATAAACTAATTTCAGAAGGAAGGAGAGGAGGAGATCCCCTATCAGTGGACTTGGGGAGGGGCTTGCGTGAAGAAGGGGGAGGCAGGGTAGGCTCGGGAGGGGAGGGGGGAGGGGACCTATGGTGGAATACAAAGTGAATAAAGTGTAATTAATAAAATAAATTTTAAAATAAAAAAAAATCTATGCAAGCTTCTGTTTAAAAGCTTTCTGTTATATGAGTTGCCATGGTATTGGTATCACTTCACACCAATAGAAAGTGATTCATAAAGACACAATTTTACAATCCATTACAGCAAGTCTATAGCCAACATCACTCTCTCCATATCGCTTCAACATAGTTCTGGAAGTCCTTGCTAGAGCAGTAATACAGTGGAAGGAGATCAAGGGGATACAAATTGGAAAGGAAGAAGTCAAATTATCACTATTTGCAGATGATATGATAGTATATCTGAGTGACCCCAAAAATTCAACCAGGAAAAAACTACAGCTGATGAACACCTTCAGCAAAGTGGCCAGATACAAAATTGACTCCAAAAAAACAGTAGCCATCTTGTATACAAAAGACAAAAGGGCTGAGAAAGAAATTAGGGAAACAACACTCTTCACAATAGCCACAAATGACATAAAGTACCTTGGTGTAACCCTAACCAAGCAAGTCAAAGACTTGCATGAAAAATTATCAAGTCTCTGAAGAAAGAATTAGAAGAAAATAACAGAAGATAGAAAGATCTCCCATGCTCAAGGCTTGGCAATATTAACGTAGTAAAAATGGCCGTCTTACCAAAAGCAATCTACAGATTCAATGCAATGCCCATCAAATTAACAACACAATTATTTACAGACCTGGCAAGAAAAATTCTCAACTTCATATGGAATAACAAGAAACCCAGAATTGCTAAAACAATCCTCTACAATAAAAGATCTTCTGGAGGTATCTCCATCCCTGATCTTAAGCTGTACTATAGAGCAACAGTAATAAAAACTGAATGGTATTGGCATAGAAACAGAATGGTGGATCAATGGAACCGAACAGAAGACCCAGAAATAAACCCACACACTTATGGACACGTGTATTTTGACAAAGATGCCAAAACCATACAATGGAAAAATGATAGCATCTTCAACAAATGGTCCTGGTCCAACTGGATGTCTACATGTACAAAATGCAAATAGATCCATACTTATCACAAAACTAAAGTCCAAGTGGATCAAAGACCTCAACATGAAACCAGACACATTAAATCGGTTAGAAGAAAAAGTGGGGAAGACCCTAGAACTCATTGGTGCAGGAGACTACTTCCTGAACAGAACACCAACAGCACAGGCTCTAAGAGCAACAATCAATAAATGGGACCTCATGAAACTGAAAAGCTTCTGTAAAGTAAAGGACAAAGTCATCAAAACAAAGCGACTGCCTACAGATTGGGAAAGAATCTTCACCAACCCTTTATCTGACAGAGGGCTAATATCCAGTATATGTAAAGAACTAAAGAAACTGAAAAGCAACAAACCAAGTAATCCACTTAAAAAATAGGGAAGAGCGCCTCTGAGAAAAAGGTATCGGACGGGTCTGATGCTCTTTGGGTGGATGACACCTAAATGAACATCGGTACAAAGTCCCAATTTATTTCTAATATCAGAGATCAGACCTCTACTCTTGCCTGATGCGTCTAAAACAAAAAGGGGGAACTGTAGAGAGCTGCGGAATGCCGAGCCTTAAAGATGGAGCTGGTTTCTGCCTTCCACCTTCCCGATGGTGAGTGCTCTCTGTCATGAAAAATTCCACATTTGGCTAAGGCTGAGGATCTGGCTTGCTTCCATATATGTGGACCTATCTGCATTGCCCACATGACACGCCTGGGTTGGCTACCCAGAGGCTATTTAAGCTGTGGGCTGGATTTCCCCAGGGTCAGATGATTGTTCAAGGTTCCTGAATAAAAAAAAAGAAAAAAGAAAAAAAAATGGGGAACAGAGCTAAACAGAGAATTCTCTGTAGAGGAATATTGAATGGCACAGAAACATTTAAAGAAATGCTCAACATCCTTAGCCATTAGGGAAATGTAAATCAAAACGACCCTGAGATTTCATCTGACACCCACCAGAATGGCCAAGGTCAAAAACTCAACTGACAACATGTGCTGGAGAGGTTGTGGAGAAAGGGGAACCCTCCTCCATTGCTGGTGGGAATGTAAACTTGTACAACTACTCTGGAAATCAATCTGGCACCTTCTCCAGACAACTAGGAATAGTGTTTCCTCAAGATCCATCTATACCACTGCTAGGCATATTTCCAAAAGAGGCTTAAGTACACAATAAGGACATTTGCTCAGCCATGTTTATAGCAGCTTTATTTGTAATAGCCAGAAGCTGGAAACAGCCCAGATACCCTTCAACTGAAGAATGGATGCAGAAATTGTGGTACATCTACACAATGGAATATTACTTATCAATGGAAAAAAAAAGAAATTATGAAATTTGCAGGTAAATGGTGGGACCTGGAAAGGATCATCCTGAGTGAGCTGTCCCAGAAGCAGAAAGACACACACAGTATATATTCACTCATATAGACATATAATATAGGATAAACCTACTAAAACCTGTGCATCTAAAGAAACTAATCAAGAGAGAGGACCCTCACTAAAATGCTCAATCCCCATCCCAATAGGCAAAGAGGATGGAGACCAGAAGAAGAAGAAAACAGGAAACAAGTTAGGGACAGCCACAGAGGGCCTCTGAAAGGCTCTGCCCTGCAGACTATCAAAGCAGACACTGAGACTTATGGCCAACTGTTGGGCAGAGTGAATGGAATCTTTTGTATCCTGTCTGATCACCATGGAATAAAGCTGGACCTCAGTAACAACAAAAATAGCAAAAAGCCTACACATACATGGAAACTGAACAACTAGCTACTAAAAGACAGCTGGGTCAGGGAAGAAATAAAGAAAGAAATTAACACGGTACAAAGTCCCAATTTATTTCTTATATCAGAGATCAGACCTCTACTCTTGCCTGATGCATCTAAAACAAAAAGGGGGAACTGTAGAGAGCTGCGGAATGCTACGACTTAAAGATGGAGCTGGTTTCTGCCTTCCACCTTCCCGGTGGTGAGTGCTCTCTGTCAAGAACAATTCCACATTTGGCTAAGGCTGAGGATCTGGCTTGCTTCCTTGTATGTGGACCTATCTGCATTGCCCACGTGGCACGCCTGGGTTGGCTACCCAGAGGCTATTTAAGCTGTGGGCTGGCTTTCCCCAGGGTCCGAGGATTGTTCAAGGTTTCTGAATAAACTGCATTGAAAAAAAAAAAAAAAAGAAAGAAAGAAATTAAAATCTTCCTAAAACTCAATGAAAATGAAGACACAACATACCCAAACTTGTGGGACACAATGAAAGCAGTGCTAAGAGGAAAGTTCATAGCACTAAGTGCCTTCAAGAAGAAATTCAAGACAGCTCATTCAAGCACCCTAATGGCTCACTTAAAAACCCTAGAAAAAGAAGAAGCAGAAACACCAAGAAGGAGTAGACGGCTGGAAATAATCAAACACAGGGCTGAAAATACTTAATAAAATACTTGCAAACCGAATCCAAGAACACATCAAAGATATTATCCACTATGACCAAGTAGGCTTCATCCCAGGTATGCAGGGGTGGTTCAATATACGGAAATCCATCAATGTGATCCACCATATTAACAAACTGAAAGAAAAAAACCACATGATAATCTCCCTAGATGCTGAAAAAGCCTTTGACAAAATCCAACATCCATTCATGTTCAAAGTATTGGAGAGATCAGGGATACAAGGCACATATCTAAACATAGTAAAGGCGATATATAGCAAGCCTATAGCCAACATCAAACTGAACGGTGAGAAACTTAGAGCAATCCCACTGAAATCAGGGACAAGACAAGGCTGCCCACTCTCTCCATATCTCTTCAACATAGTGCTGGAAGTCCTTGCTAGAGCAATAAGACAGTTGAAGGAGATCAAGGGGATACAAATTGGAAAGGAAGAAGTCAAATTATCACTATTTGCAGATGATATGATAGTATACGTGAGTGACCCCAAAAACTCTACCAGGGAACTCCTACAGCTGATAAACACCTTCAGCAAAGTGGCCGGATACAAAATTAACTCAAAAAAATCAGTAGCCCTCCTGTATACAAAAGACAAAAGAGCTGAGAAAGAAATTAGGGAAACAACACTCTTCACAATAGCCACAAATGACATAAGGTACCTCGGAGTAACCCTAACCAAGGAAATCAAAGACTTGTATGAAAAAAATTTCAAGTCTCTGAAGAAAGAATTAGAAGAAGATATGAGAAGATGGAAAGATCTCCCATGCTCATGGCTTGGCAAGATTAACATAGTAAAAATGGCCATCTTACCAAAAGCAATCTACAGATTCAATGCAATGCCCATCAAATTACCAACACAATTCTTAACAGACCTGGAAAGAAAAATTCTCAACTTCATCTGGAATAACAAGAAACCCAAAATTGCTAAAACAGTCTTCTACAATAAAAGATCTTCCGGAGGTATCTCCATCCCTGATCTTAAGTTGTACTATAGAGCAACAGTTTTAAAAACTGCATGGTACTGGCATAGAAACAGAATGGTGGATCAATGGAACTGAAGAGAGGTCCCAGAAATAAACCCACACACTTATGGACACCTGATCTTTGACAAAGACGCCAAAACCATACAATGGAAAAAAGATAGCATCTTCAACAAATGGTGCTGGTCTAACTGGATGTCTACATGTAGAAAAATGAAAATAGATCCATACATGTCACCCTGCACAAAACTGAAGTCCAAGTGGATCAAAGACCTCAACATAAAACCAGACACATTAAATTGGCTTGAAAAAAAGTGGGAAATACCCTAGAACTCATTGGTACAGGGGAAAACTTCCTGAAGAGAACACCAACAGCACAGGGTCTATGAGCAACAGTCAATAAATGGGACCTCATGAAACTGAAAAGCTTCTGTAAAGAAAAGGACACAGTCATCAAAACAAAGCGACCACCTACAGATTGGGAAAGAATCTTCACCAACCCTTTATCTGACAGAGGACTCATATCCAGTATATATAAAGAACTAAAGAAGCTGAAAAGCAGCAAACCAAGTAATCCACTTAAAAAATGGGGAACAGAGCTCAACAGAGAATTCTCTGTAGAGGAATACCAAATGGCAGAGAAGCACTTAAAGAAATGATCAACCTCACTAGCCATTAGGGAAATGCAAATCAAAACAACCCTGAGGTTTCACCTTACACCCATGAGAATGGCCAAGATCAAAAACTCAAGTGACAACACATGCTGGAGAGGTTGTGGAGAAAGGGGAACCCTTCTCCACTGCTGGTGGGAATGTAAACTTGTACAACCACTCTGGGAATCAATCTGGCGCTTTCTCAGACAACTAGGAATAGCGCTTCCTCAAGATCCAGCCATACCACTACTGAGCATATATCCAAAAGAGGCTCAAGTACACAAAAAGGACATTTGCTCAACCATGTTTGTAGCAGCTTTATTTGTAATAGCCAGAAGCTGGAAACAACCTAGATGCCCCTCAACTGAAGAATGGATGCAGAAATTGTGGTACATCTACACAATGGAATATTACTCAGCAATGAAAAATAAGGAAATCATGAAATTTGCAGGTAAATGGTGGGATCTGGAAAGGATCATCCTGAGTGAGTTGTCCCAGAAGCAAAAAGACACACATGGTATATACTCACTCATATAGACATACAACATAGGACAAACCCACTAAAACCTGTGCATCTAAAGAAACTAAGCAAGAGAGAGGACCCTAACTAAAATGTCCAATCCCCATCTGGAAAGGCAAAGAGGATGGACATCAGAAGAAGAAGAAAACAGGAAACAACCTAGGAACCTACCACAGAGGGCCTCTGAAAGCCTCTGCCCTTAAGACTATCAAAGCAGATGCTGAACCTGATGGGCAACTGTTGGGCAGGTGAACGGAATTTTAGGTAAGAACTGGGAAATAGTAAGAGCTGGAGAGGACAGGGTCTCCACAAGGAGAGCAACAGATCAAGAAAATTTGAACACAGGGAACTTCCCACAGACTCATACTCCAACCAAGGACTATTCATGGAGATAACCCAGAACCCCTGCACAAATGTAGCCCAGGGCAGTTCAGAGTCCAATTGGGTTACATAGTAATGGGAAGAGGGACTGCCTCTGACATAATCTGATTGGCCTGCTCTTTGATCACCTCCCTCTGGGGGGGAGCAGCCTTACCAGGCCATAGTAGAGGACAATACAGCCACTTTTGATGTGAACTGACAGACTAAGATCAGAAAGGAGAGGAGAACCTCCCCTATTAGTGGACTTGGAGAGTGGCATGCAAGCAGAGGGAGGAGGGAGGGTGTGACTGGGAGGGGAGGAGGGAGGCGCTTATGGGGGGATGCAAAATGAATAAAGTGTAATTGATGAAAAATTAAAAAAGTGGGAAATATTAAGATCTGGATAAGACAGGAACTCCACAAGGAGAGCAACAGAACCAGAAAATTTGAACACAGGGGTCTTCCCAGAGACTCATACTCCAACCAAGTACCATGCTTGGAGATAATCTAGAACCCCTGTGCAGATGTAATCTATGGCAGTTCAGTGTCCAAGTGGGTTACATAGTAATGGGATGAGGGACTGCCTCTAACATGAACTGATTGGCCTGCTCTTTGATCACCTCCCCCTGAAGGGGGAGCAGCCTTACCAGTCCATAGAAGATGAAAGTGCAGCCACTCCTGATGTGATCTGATAAACTAAGATCAGAAGGAAGGAGAGGGGAACCTCCCCTATCAGTGGACTTAGAGAGGGGCATGCATGAAGAAGGGGGAGGGAGGGTGTGATTGGAAGGGAAGGAGGGAGGGGCTTATGGGGGATACAAAGTGAATAAAGTGTAATTAATAAAAGTTTAAAAATCTAAAAAAATATTAACAAATAATTATTAAACAGCTTAAAAGAATGCTTAAACTAAATATTTTTGATGAAATATTAAATGTGTTGTATATTTTCTCATTCTCTACACTTCCTCTTCTATATTTTCATTCAACCTTTCCATCTATTATCCTTTTCTCCTATTTTTCCTTTTGTTCTTTTGCTTACTCTTCCCACATTATAACTTGTTGTGTTTTCTATAGTAATAATATATGAAATATGACTCAAATATGAGTTCACAAATATCATGATATATTAACTAAGATATAGAAATTATTTACATTCATATTGCATTGATTTGACAAAATATAGAAGATTTTGGTAAATTTGACAAGTAAAAAATTATATTCAAGTTGTAAAAAGGAGTTTAAAGAAAAATCAAGTGATGTCTTGTAGATTACGTAGGATTATCATAATTCATTAAGCTGTCAGCATGTTTCTATTAATCTATTTTTAGAGACTTACCTTTCATTCACTTCTCATAATTACTTCTCTCGAAATTTTGGGGGAAGTGCTATCATTAAGTAAGCATCATGAGAAATATTTTCCTCTCTGGAGCCCTGGGCATACTCACAAACAATATTCACAAGTAATTTTGTTTGTATATTAAGCAAGAAGTGTTACAGTATTTAAATAAATTGTTAAATAAATTAACAGTGACAGTTGCCATGAAACTTTTAAATGTAAATATGAGATGTGAGTCTGCGGTTTCTAATGGTGTTACTGTGGGGAAAATAGTTATTAAAATGCCAAAATCCAAACTGAAAATACCCAAGAAATATTAAGGTAAAATATGTAAGAATATAAGCGCTATATTTGACATATTGATTCATATTCTGACATATATTACAATGAATAATAAAATTTTAATATTTTATTTTTATATATTATATAAGCTCTATTCTGTCCAATATTTTATTATAAAATTCAAATACCTATAGTTCTTGTAGAGTAAGCACAAGAAATATATTTTGATCTATCATATAACAATTTACTTTTAAAATTATATATACTTTGAGGATTTGTTATTTAAATATTTTAACAGTTCTCTACACTATAAATAGATTTTTAAAAAATATTAAGGAAATAGTGATATCTTTAATATTATGTATTTTTTATATGGTTTGACTCTTTGATACCCTTATGGTAAATGAATTTAGCTTTTAGAAATATTTAAACCAATGAATTAACAGCTACAGTAAGTTTTGTTCAGAGTAAATCTAAGGTCAATAAAATGTGTCTGAAACCCATTCTAGGTAATGCTGACAGACAGTTAGTAACATGTGAATAAAGCTAAAAGAAATCTCCCTCATTAGGGCAAGTAAATACTGGCTAAGAGTTCCTAAAACTTACAAACTCACAGCTGATGAGAACTAAAAGGTTGAACATACTGAGATTTTACTAACTAAGGATCAGAGATTTCCTTTAAGATAGTTCATTAAGTCTTCTATTGTAAAAACCTTAATATAAATTGAGAGCAATCAACTTTTCCAGAAAAAATATACTCTGTTATTTTCCTATAAGGTAAATATGCAACAATATTTTTAGTGCATTTCATAAATGGTCATTTACTTTGAGAAAAACAATTTCATAGTGTTCAATATTACTATTGATTTTGTGCAAGTCAAATATGAATGTATTGTATAATTTCAGCACTTGAATTTTGCCTTTGCCTTTTTCTATTTTTTATCACCAGCATTTACAGCATTTAAATTTTTCCTTAATAAGAATAATTTAAGTATAAGTTAATCATGTTAGTACATATATCAATTCAAGATGACTACAGTATTGATGAATTAATTTCCCGACTATTTTGCAGAGCACAGTAATGGCCACTATGCTCTCATCAGTTCTCCATTGTGTTGCATGCATTACTACTAGTCTAAGCTTAATTTGATTTTCCTTGGATGCAATGTCTTCAGAGGAGCTCTGAGGTGGGATATGAAAAATCTGGGGCTTTATGATGTTGTTTATTTATTCGGCTAATTAATTAGTTATGCGTACCAGTTAAAAGACATTTTTTTTTCATTCTAGAAATGTTTTATACCATTAGCTAAAAAGAGCTGTAAATTCTTTTTTCAGAGATGGTTTACTAAAACTAACTTCTTATAGTAAGTTATGAATATGTCATCTCCATTACTCTGGTTGCATTCATGAAACGCAATAACATTCTTATTTGTAATTTATGATATGAACTTAGAATAATAGATAAGACTGTCTAATCAGAGGATTTGTACCTATGTCTTCTATATGTTATTGTACATCATGTTCAAGGTTAAAATTCATTTTCTTCAAAAGTTCTTGGCACAAAATCTCTAAAATTTAAGTATATATTTGTTTGTTTTTGTTCTTAGGAGACAGGCTTTCTCTGTGTAACCTTGCATCCTGGACTCACTTTGCAGACCAGACAGGCCTTGAGATTACAAATATCAGCCTACCCCTGCCTCCCTGAGTTCGGGGATCACAGGTTTGCTTTACCATGCTCAGCAAATATATATTTCTTAATTTAGGTATCTTAAAAAAAAAAAAAAAACATTCAGGATGTGTGTATTCTCCAGTAAGAAAGAATAGATAAAGTACCTCTTTGAATATAAATTCTAGAAAGTTTTGTGTAAAAATGTTTAATTATTTGAAATTATACAGTTATATTTAAAAAAAACAAGCATGTTATTTATGCTAATGAAGTAAGCAATCTGAACTTTTTTTTTCTTTTCTGATTCACACACAGCCTTTATTTTAATGTTTCCTCATATGGAGAGAGGGTCAAAACACAAAACTCAAGGTCAATTTGGTGAAATAGAACCTTGCAAATACTGAGTTAGTTTTGTTGAGTTGTGACTTCCTGCAGTCAGGGATGCTTCTCCTGTGCTGAGAACTGAACACCAAGAGGGCCCATTGTTTTCACAGTGAAACCTAAAGGCAGGCCAGGCTCCAGGGCTGTCGGCAGCCACTGCATTCTGTGGATCACTTCCTGAGCCCCACACAGCTGACCATCCCCAGGATCACTTATGACAGTCTTCTGTGATGTATGCAGAGAAAGCATGAATGCTGAGGGGCCCTGTGCTTCCACTATTCTAAGTCTTCCATGCTCCCCACCCTCTCTGGTGCCTGCTGTCACTTCCTGACCTTGGACTCCTCCTTTCATCTCTTGGGAGCTTCTGTCCAACCCTGATGGACACTCTCAGAAAATTCCATATTCCCATTGTATGAGTCTCAGAGAACACTATCTCTTCCCTTATAGCCTTGAGCCCATCCTGAACTGATGTCACCCTGCAGGGAGCTACAGCCCCAGATACAACTAAACACACTCCTCTCACCTTCATCCTACTTTCTGTTGCTTTGTCCAGTGCACCTGCTCTCTTGAAGTGCTCATGGACATCTGACACTGTCTTTGTCTTTAGTCATCTGCGTCTTCCTGCCCATCACAACTCCTGGACCTGAGAGATGGTGCAATGCAGTAGCTTGTCTGTTGTCTCAAACCTTCCTCATCATGTCAGATTGTAGATATTTTGTAAATATAAGGCTAAGCCATTGCCACTTCTTTCTGCTGAGTTTTTCCTATGGGATCTTGATGCTTTAAGCCTGCCACATCAGGGGACAGCTAGGCTGAAATCCAGTGGTAAGAACGCTCCTGCCCCCATTTGCCTACATTTATCTCATCCCTGAGACATCAAGAGAAGTTAACATTGGTACCACATGATAACCTGTAATTACAAGAATGCTCCATGAAGAAACAGAAGATCACTGTGTTGATGGAATCTGAAACATCGTCACAATCCATGCCACACTGTTTAAAGTGGAGGGAACAGTGCTGGCATTGGCCTGAGAGGAACTATGCATGATCTCCTCTGTCTGGTGAAAGGCAAGTATTCCAGGTGTCATCTAAACTACTTCCGCCTGCAAATCCCACCTATCAGGAATTAACACACACACACACACACACACACACACAGAGAGAGAGAGAGAGAGAGAGAGAGAGAGAGAGAGAGAGAGAATTATGCACTCATGAAGGGAAGAGAAATTTCCACCAGTCCTACATGGGCTAAAACCTGTGGAAAGTCTGTTGCTTTTTTTTTTTTTTTCCATGCTTACAACAACTGGCTCCACAAAATACAGGCAGAAGCTGCTTAGTTAGGGAATATTTAGGGGACAAGAAGAAATTAATCTAAGCCAAGAAGGGTAGATAATATCTAAGAGTAGGCCTGGGAAGGAGCAGAGCCTATTAGGACTTATCTTGCTTGTTGGTGTTTGAGGAGGGCAGGGAGACACAAATCTAGAGAGGTAAGTGACCTATTGTAAGCCATCTTGGGAAATGTGAACTTGATTCTGCAGGTCTTGGAGGGCCTTGAAAGCTTATGGCAGGATGTCTTAGTTAGGGTCTTATGGTTGTGAAGAGACAACATGACCAAAGCAACACTTACATTATTTTTAAGATTTTTTATTTATCATATGTATATGAGTGCTCTATCTGAATATACAATTGCATGCAAGAGGGTATCAGATGGTTGTGAGGCACCATGTGGTTACTGGGAATGGAACTCAGGACCTCTGGAAGAGCAGCCAGTGCTCTTAACCACTTAACCATCTATTCAGCCCCAAAGCAACTCTTACAAAGGAAAACAATCTAATTGGAGCTGGGTTACAGTTTCACAGGTTTGCTCCACTGTCATCATGGTGGGAAGAATAGCAGTATGCAGGAAGACATGGTGCTAATGGAGATAAGAGTTCTACACCTTGATCTGAAGACAACCAGGAAGAGACTGTCTTCCATACTGGGTGGAGCCTGAGCATAGGAGACCTCAAAGCCTGCCCCCATAGTGACACACTTTCTCTAACAAGGCTATGCCTACTCCAGCAAGGCCACACCTCCTAATAGTTCCACTCTCTGTGGGCTAAGCATTCAAACACACCTGTGTATGGGGACAATTCCTATTCAAATGACCAGGATTATACAACAAAGACAGTGATAGGTATTCCCCACCAGGGAAATGAGCCAATTAAAGCCAAATTAAAGCTTTATTGGGGACAGAGCTCTCAGATGGGCTCATTGCTCTCAAGGAATGGGGCCAATGAAGTCACCATAGAGACAGGGAGACAAAGAAGTGGGCAGGGAGGAAGAAACAAATAGGGTGCATAAACAGAGGGAGAGAGAGAGAGAGAGAGAGAGAGAGAGAGAGAGAGAGAGAGAGAGAGAGAAGGGAGTGAACCACAAAGTTTGGATTGTATAGTAAAGAGCCTTTGGGAAGAGGAAGCCCCATCCCTGGGCTGTGAGAAAGTTCAGGTAGGGACTGAGGGATGCTGGGAAACATGGAGAACAAGTCTGTTTTCCTTTATTCTTTTAAAAACAAGTAGAAGCACCATACTCTACACTTCTGGTATTCAGTTTTTAAGATGACACTTTTTCCTTTCAAGAGGAAACACAGCATGCTTTTATCTGTGTGTATAATATAGAGAACTTGTGATAGCAGATATCTCATCTAAGCGGTTCTACTTTTGTTTTAGCTACAAAGAACAGTATCATCAATAAAATTTTGGACATTAAAAGAATGCATTAAAGAACAGTACTCTCAATTACTCTCTATTATGTTTTAATGGGGATCTACTTCCTGTGATGGAAGTAGGTACCTAGGTTTATTTAATTCAATCCTACTTAAAAAAAAAAGATAATTTTTAAATAAGATTAAAATTTGTTCCCAGAATACAGCAGTTATTTTTTCAGGTTTGTCATTCAATTTATGTGGAAAGAATAATGATTTTGATGGTCTTTATTGGAGAAAAAAAATTAATGAATGGTTTCACTGATATTTCCTATAAATTACTAGGTTATGACAGAAGAGAAGTGAACTTACTGGAAGTCAGTCTTACATGAAACTTCTGGAAATTTTCACTTCTATTTTTTTAATTTAATTTTTTTATTAATTACACTTTATTCATTTTGCATTCCCCCATAAGTCCCTCCCTCTTTCCCTCCCAAGCCCACTCTCCCTCCCCGTTCTTCATGCATGCCCCTCCCCAAGCCCACTGGTAGGGGAGGTCCTCCTCTCCTTCCTTCTGCTTATAGTCTATCAGATCACATCAGGAGTGGCTGCATTGTCATCTTCTGTGGCCTGGTAAGGCTGCTCCCCCATCAGGAGGAGGTGATCAAAGAGCAGGCCAATCAGATTATGTCAGAGACAGTCCCTCTTCCTGTTACTATGGAAACCACTTGGACACTAAGCTGCCATGGGCTACATCTGTGCAGGGGTCTTAGGTTATCTCCATGCATAGTCCTTGGTTGGAGTATCAGTTTCAGGAAAGACCCCTCTGCTCAGATATTTTGGTTCTGTTGCTCTCCTTGTGGAGTTCCTGTCCTCTCCTGATCTTATGGTTTTCCACTTCTTACATAAGATTCCATGCACTCTGCCCAACAGTTGGCCATAAGTCTCAGTGTCTGCTTTGATAGTCTGCAGGGCAGAGCATTTCAGAGGCCTTCTGTGGCAGGTTCCTAGGTTGTTTCTTGTTTTCTTCTTCTTTTCTTACTTAAAGCTAATGTATGGAAAGTAGAACAGTAACAAAATGACATGTTATAATTATTAGAAAATAGTAGAAAATTGCTCTTTATGTTCAGAGTAGATACCCGCAGTTGTGGTGTATCTCTTTTTAAATGCCTTTATAAGAGAAGCATAAGTAGATTTTTTTTTAGTAATTCAAGATACTTGATTTTCACTCACAAGTAAAACTTTATGAATGCTTCTGAATTATCCCAATGCATTTACTATACATGAACTCCCCAGAACTAACATCCAAAATGATGCGTAGCAGAAACACTCATAATTTACTAGTCACACCAAGTGAATGGAGCAGCAAGAATCATTTTTATTTTAAATATTTTTATTTTGTTTTGCATTTGGGGACATGCCTTATGTTCCTAATGTTGGTGAAAATTGATCTTCTTTCTCTGCCTCCCAATTACTGATATTACAGTCACCAGACATGATATTAGTATTCTGCTAATCCTGGGCATATAGCCCAGGGCTTTGTGCATGCTGGGTAAACATTCTAGCAACTGAGATACACTCAGCACTCTTCCTTTCAAGTGTGATCTGATGTTAAAACTTAAAAAAAAAGGTTAACAGGCAAAATAACCACATGCTTATCAGAAAATTTAGACTGCTAGAAAAAAAGTGACAAAGGGAATATGAATAAATACTCAAAATACACATCCATTACAATAATGGTATTAGGTGGGCCTAGAACTCATTGGCACAGGAGACAACTTCCTGAACAGAACACCAACAGCACAGGCTCTAAGAGCAACAATCAATAAATGGGACCTCATGAAACTGAAAAGTTTCTGTAAAGCAAAGGATACTGTCATCAAAACAAAACGACTGCCTACAGATTGGGAAAGAATCTTCACTAACCCTTTATCTGACAGAGGACTAATATCCAGTATATACAAAGAACTAAAGAAGCTGAAAAGCAGCAAACCAAGTAATCCAATTAAAAAATGGGGAACAGAGCTAAACAGAGAATTCTCGACAGAGGAATATCGAATGGCAGAAAAACACTTAAAGAAATGCTCATCCTCATTAGCCATCAGGGAAATGCAAATCAAAACGACCCTGAGATATCACCTTACACCCATCAGAATGGCCAAGATGAAAAACTCAAGCGATAACACATGCTGGAGAGGTTGTGGAGAAAGGGGAACCCTCCTCCACTGCTGGTGGGAATGTAAACTGGTACAACCACTCTGGAAAGCTATCTGGCGCTTTCTAAGACAATTAGGAATAGTGCTTCCTCAAGACCCAGCTATACCACTGCTAGGTATATACCCAAAGTTCGTTAAAGTACACAAAAGGGATACTTGCTCAACCATGTTGATAGCAGCTCTATTTGTAATAGCCAGAACCTGGAAACAACCCAGATGTCCATCAACGGTGGAATGGGTACAGAAATTGTGGTATTTTTATACAATGGAATACTACTCAGAAATCAAAAAGGAGGAAATCATGAAATTTGCAGGCAAATGGTAGGATCTAGAAAAGATCGTTCTGAGTGAAATATCCCAGGAGAAAGACAAACAGGGGATATACTCACTTATATAGACCTATAAGATATGATAAACATAATGAAATCTATACACCTAAAAATGATAATCAATTGAGCGGACATGGGGTAAGATGATCAAGCCTTGTTTAGAAAGACAGATGGGATGTGCATTGAACGTATGACAGGAGTCTACTGAGTGCATCTGAAAGACTCTAACTAGCAGTGTTGTCAAAGCAAAGACTCATGACCAAACCTTTGGCAGAGTACAGGGAATCATAAGAAAGAAGGGGAGTCAGTCTGATGGGGAAAGGATAGGAGCTCCACAAGGACCAAATATATCTGGGCACAGGGTCTTTTCTGAGACTGACATTCAACCAAAGACCATGTATGGATATAACCTAGAACCTCCACTCAGATGTAGCCTGTGGTAGCTCAGTAACCAATTGGTTTCCCAAAGTGAGGGGAACAAGGATTATTTCTAACAGGAACTCAATGACTGGCTCTTTGGTCTCCCCACCCCCGAAGGGAGGAGCAGTCCTGTTAGGCCACAGAGGAGGGCTTTGCATTCAGTCCTGAAGATACCTGATAAAACAGGATCAGATGAATGGGGAGGAGGTCCCCCCATCAGTGGACTTGGAAAGGGGCACGGTGGAGATGAGGGAGGGAGAGAGGGACTGGGAGGGAATGAGGGATCGGGACATGGCTGAGATACAGAGTTAAAATGTAACTGATAAAAAAAAATAATAATAAAAAAAGGAAAAAAAAATAATGGTATTATTACATTACATCAACTACCTGTACTGCAGGTCACATTAACATGTTTTTCTAGGATTATGGCATGTGATCCCATAATCTCTTTTATGTTCTCTAATTCAAATCATGCAAAAATAGATGTTAAGCCACCATGTTGATGGTATTTCATCGGTGTAGTTTCTTGGCAATATTTAAAAGATACTGTCTTGGAGTATGCATCTTGATCTGTGGGCTCTTAGAATTTTTCTTCCCCCTCTGGCAAGATATTATGTGTAAAGATTTCATTAAATATATCTTGTACCAATTACTATTTTGTGCCTTATAGTCACATAATTTCTGTACTTTAACTCTTTGATCTCTTTAGTTGACACTTCAACCTGGACAATAGAAATTTCAAGAGGTCTCACAAATAAATAAAGAGCTACATGATCTTTTTTCCTAGGCATGAGTTCACTGATTATTCAATTTAAGAAGACATTTTTAAACATACACAGACACACGCACACACACACACACAAACATATATACATATATAAATATAAACAACAATAACTAGACTCATCAGTCTTTATGTGTGTTTAAATGTGTGTATATGGATACATGTTTTTGTATATAAGAATAATTACTATAGAAGAGAAGGTCATTGTGGGAGGTCTGATAGGAAAATGAGAGGAGATGGAATGGGGAGGAAAGGATAGAAATAATGTTGACACATTATTTACATATAAAATTCTCAAAAACGTAAAGGGTGTCAATAAACAAATTTGATAAAAAATTTTCAGAACTTAATAATAAAAAAGACCCTCATGCAGTCCCATAGTTAACGCATTGCAACTACATTGCAGAATATCCTGAAACTTTAGGACAATGTGCATATATATATTAATAGGCCAAGACAGCAGTAAAATCTCAAAAGCTTGATAAATGGGACCTCATGAAACAGAAAAGATTCTGTAAAGCAAAAGACACTGTTGTCAGAGCAAAACGACACCCAAGAGACTGGGAAAGGATCTTCACCAACCCTATATCTGACAGAGGGCTAATATCCAAAATATATAAAGAACTAAAGAAGTTAAAAAGCAGCAAATCAAGTAATCCGATTAAAAAATGGTGTACAGAGCTAAACAGAGAATTCTCAGTAGAGGAATACAGAATAGCAGAGAAACACTTAAAGAAATGCTCAACATCCTTAGCCATCAGCAAGATGCAAATCAAAACGACCCTGAGATTTCGCCTGACACCCACCAGAATGGCTAAGATCAAAAACTCAAGTGACAACACACGCTGGAGAAGTTGTGGAGAAAGGGGAACCCTCCTCCATTGCTGGTGGGAATGTAAACTTGTACAACCACTCTGGAAATCAGTCTGGCGCTTTCTCAGACAACTAGGAATAGCACTTCCTCAAGATCCAGCCACTCCTAGGCATATATCCAAAAGATGCTCAAGTACACAACAAGGACATTTGCTCAACCATGTTTGTAGCAGTTTTATTTGTAATAGCCAGAAGCTGGATATACAGCCCAGATGCCCCTCAACTGAAGAATGGATGCAGAAATTGTAGTACATCTACACAATGGAGTATTACTCAGCAATTAAAAATGAGGAAATCATGAAATTTGAAGGCAAATGGTGGGACCTAGAAACAATCACCCTGAGTGATGTATGCCAAAAGCAGAAAGACACACATGGTATATGCTCACTTATATAGACCTATAAGATAGGATAAACATACTGAAATCTATACACCTAAAAAACCTAAGATAGAAAGAGGACCCAGGGTATGATGATCAATCCTCATTTAGAAAGACAAATGGGATGGACATTGGATGTAGGAGCAAACAAGTAACCAGACAAAAGCCTACCACAGAGGGCCTCTGAAAGACTCTACCTAGCAGTGTGACAAAGCAGATATTAAGACTCATAACCAAACCTTCGGTAGAGTGCAGGGAACAATAAAAAAAGTGGGGGAGTTAATATGACCTGGAGAGGACAGGAGCTCCACAAGGACACAACAGTCTTTTACGAGACTGTTTCTCCAAATAAATACCATATATGGATGTAACCTAGAACCTCTGCTCAAATGTAGCCCTATGTAGCTCAGTATCCAAGTGGGTACCCTAATAAGGGGAACAGGGACTGTTTCTGACATGAACTCAATGGTGGGCTCTTTGACCTCCCCCCACCCCGAGGGAGGAGCAGCCCTGCTAGGCCACAGAGGAGGACTTTGCAGCCAGTCCTGAAGAGACCTGATAAAACAGGATCAGATGAAAGGGGAGGAGATTCTCCCCCAGCTGTAGATTTGGAAAGGGAGCAGGGAGGAGATGAGGGAGGGAGGGTGGGGTTGGGAGGGAAAGAGGGAGTGGGATACAGCAGGGATACAAAGTTAACAAACTGTAACATTAAAAAATATATATGGAAAAAAAAGGGTTCAAAAACTTTAGTCGCTATAGCTAACTAAAATTGTTCTGCCACACAATGCAACTGAACTAAGGGCTAAAAGATGTCCTCTCTGAAAACATGGAGTTAGTCAATTTACATGGAACACGTCTCACTCCTGGGGGCAATGGTCTCCTGAACCTACTCAGACCTCGGACACCACCACTGCTAGTTCTAGAACAGTTGCAGGATGTTCCAACGAGGGGGTTAAGGCTTCTCATAATATTTCCTATAAGCCCACACCTGTTTGTTTATATCTCCCATTTTTATTCATTATTAGCCAGATAGAGCCAAGTAATTGTGGTAATGATACTTGCTTTTTTGCCCAATGCTGGAATGCTAGTAAATTTAGGTATGCCCTGGTTACTCACATGCCTCGCTGGGTGCCTGTGCCCTTTGATGCTCCTCACGCTATGACTCTCTTCAGACAGAAAAGGGATCTTGGAACTACAGCCACCATTGTTACCGCCATTGGCGGCTGTTGGAGCTACCACCGGGGCATTAGCCATGAGTCATACTGGGCAGACTGCTCAGACCCTGAATAATCATTTAGCCAATGTAGCTCATGCCTTAGTTGTAAAAAAAGAAATTAATGCTCAACTAAAAGGAAGCTTGATGGTGTTCAATCAGAGGATTGACCCCGTGCAGGAGCAAATTGATACCCTATGGCAAATGGCTCAACTTGGCTGTCAATGAAAATATGCTGGACTTTGAGTCACTAGCATATAACATGAGAATTTTTCCTGTGCTGCAAATCTGTCTAAACAATTGTCGAGCTATATTTTAGGTAATTGGACTGGAGAATTCGATACTACGATGGAGCAGCTGAGAGTGGCCATTGTCACAGTAAATTCTACCAGAGTTGACGCAAGACTAGCCACAAGATTATCATCATGGATTGCTTTAGCCATGAATCGTCTGAAGGAATGGGCGGGCATGGGAGTGTTAGCAGGCCTTCTGGTGTTGGTCTCCTTGGTTTGCCTGTGGTATATATGCATATGCAAGATTAGAGTCTCATAACAGTGTGATGCAGCCATGATCATTCACGCCTTTACAGCCATTGAAGCAGGACAGTCTCCCCAAGCATGGTTGGCTACCATAAAAAGCTAAAATGTTATGCTCAGGATGCGAGGCTAAGCACTGCACTCAGGGTCAGCTGCTTTGGACCCAGAGAAGAGCATGTCTGATTGCATGAGGGTTGATGCCCCAGGTCCCGCCTCTGAGAAAAAGGTATAGGACGAGTCTGATGCTCTTTGGGTGGATGACACCTAAATGAACATCAGTACAAAGTCCCAATTTATTTCTAATATCAGAGATCAGACCTCTACTCTTGCCTGATATGTCTAAAACAAAAAGGGGGAACTGTAGAGAGCTGTGGAATGATATGCCTTAAAGATGGAGCTGGTTTCTGCCTTCCACCTTCCCGATGGTGAGTGCTCTCTGTCACAAACAATTCCACATTTGGCTAAGGCTGAGGATCTGGCTTGCTTCCATGTATGTGGACCTATCTGCATTGCCCACGTGGCATGCTGGGGTTGGCTACCCAGAGGCTTTTTAAGCTGTGGGCTGGCTTTCCCCAGGGTCAGATGATTGTTCAAGGTTCCTAAATAAACTGCATTGAAAAAAGAAAAAAAAAAAAAAAGATGTCCTCTCTGTTTTGTGAAAGTTTTGTTTTTTTGGTTTTTGTTTTGTTTTGTTTTGTTTTGTTTTTGTTTTTTAATGTGTTTTGTTGTTGTTGTTCTTTTGTTTCAGTCCCAAATATGGGATGTGGAAATGTTTTTAGTTCATCCTATGATGAAAACATATTCCTAAGGAGGGCAAATGACCTTGGTCAGCTTCAAACAGACAAGTGAGAGAGCTATTGAGGTTTTCCTGGAAGCTGTCTCGTGCAAGAGGCTTGTTTTTTTGCCAGCTGGAAAAGCAGCCTGTGGGGACGCAGAGAGAAATAATCCAGAGAACTTCTCATGGCACTTCTGCTGAGTCTTGGTTCTTTCACTGACTCCTGGATATTTGGCAGAGTATTACTGTTTCTGCTGAATTGTGCCTCTGTTTTTCATTCTCTTTGCTGTTGGAATTTGTTATTTGACTGTACTGCTGGTATCAAGAACACAAAGAGTAGACTATCCCAAAGACCTACATTTAAAAAGTTCCACAACTCCCTTTTCCTGATAACCTTCTCTCTCCTCTCCTTTGGTCAGTGGGTTAGAAGAGAGATGGAAACATTTATGAACCCTAAATAAAACAAGGTTGTTTAGTTCATGTGTTTGTTTGTTTGTTTGTTTGTTTAATCTAAGCCTAAGATAGACACCAGGAGATGTGTAACAGAGGAAACAGGATGGGAGTCTACTACAGATGATCCTTTGAAAGGCTCCATCCAACAGGCAAATGAAGCAGATGCTGAGACTCACAGCCAAACTTATAGAAGAAAGGGTTGAGGATTGGTATAGAAAGACACAGAGGGGACAGGAGCCCAACAAGGGGACCAACAAAACTAAAAATCCTGAGCCCAGAGGATCTGTCAGAGACTGATGGGCCAACCAAGACTATGCATGGAGAGGACTTAGACACCCTGCTCAGATGTAGTTGATTGGCAGCTCAGTCTTCAAGTAAGTTCTTGCTTAAGGTGAGCAGGGGCTACCTCTGTTCTGAACTCCATTGTCTGTTCTTTGATCACTTGCCCCTGGCATTGCAGCCTTGCCAGGACACAGAGGAAATGGATCCAGGCAGTCCTGATGAGACATGATAAGCTGTGGACAGAGGGAAAAGGAGAACTCTCCATTTCAGTGGACTAGGGAAAGGGGATAGGGTAGAAGAGGGAAATAGGGTGGGACTGGGAAGAGTTGACTGTGGGTCCTTCAATCTGGATATATATTGAATAAATTTTAAAAAACAATAAAAATAAGTGTTCTGAATAAAATAAAAATAATATATATATGCCTACATCTCTGTTTAATTATTCTGAATGTTTTATCTTTTTTCCAATATTCTTACATATATAAAACATTGCTAATATATGTATATCATGTGGGAGACAGCCAACCCCTGGAATTATTAATGATATTCTACTATGCTCATGGAGCTAGAATAGCTGTCTTTTGAGAGTTTCCACCCAAAAGCAGATCAAAACAGATGCTGAAACTCATAGTTAAACATTGAGAAGATCATGGGGAATCTTGCAGAAAAGTGAGGAGAAGAACAGAAGGACCTGGAGATGACAGGAGCTCTAGAAGACCTACAGAGGCAACTAACCAGGGCCCAGAGGACTTGTAGTGACTGAAGCACCAGCCAAGGACAATGCATAGACTGGACCTAGATCCCCTACACAGATGTAGCAGATAGGCAGCTTAGGCTTCATATGGGTCCTCACGAAAGGAAATCAGGATTGAATCAGACAGGGACTCTTTAGCCAGCTTTTTGATCACTCTTCCTGAAGTGACTGCCTTGCCAGTCCAGAGGGGAAGAGGATGAGTTCAGTCCTGATGCAACTTGATGAACTGGGGTGGGTCCATCAAGGTGGTTGGTGGGCTCCCCTTTTCTGAGAAATGGGGGAGGAGGGATGAGCAAAAGTGAAGTGTGGGGTTGGGAGCAGAGGAGGGAGAGGGCTATGAGCAGAGTGTAAAATGTATAAATTAATTAATTAATCAAAAATATTTAAAAGCTTAGCTAATCTAAACCTTAGATCACACACTTAGGCATTCTGAAGTTTACTCCACATAAACGGTTCATCTGCTCTGCTGTAGTTCAGAATTGTCTTGCTATGTGACTCTGACAGGGTGCTATTCTCTCTTCCACTTAAAGATCACTGCTCCCCATCTTTAATTTAAAACGATTGCTACTTTGAGCTACATGTAATGCAGCCCTATCATCCTCTGTAAATTTGTACTATCGTCTAGTAACTATTTTCATCAGTCTTTAATAACACACTTCATATCATTCTATTAATATATTTAAATCATTACAGATGAGATAGTCAGAACTCCCATCTGCAATGCTTTGATGTCTGTAAGTGCAAGATCATTTCTTGCATCATTTCATGCATGCCCTCTTGTGCCTTTCCTGAAGTATGCAATGACATTATTTCTGTAGTTATGAATGCCATCATCACACTCTTAGATGGCAGTTTTCACATTTCAGGATAGTGTTGCAGGTACCCTTATTGGTAACAAACAATGACTACATATCACATTCAATGGATCCTATTCATCATTCCACATCTTTTATAATGCCCATTTAAGTTTAAATTCACCATGATTAGAAATGACTCATTCTGAACTATTAACATGAGGTTAGATCATGCATTCATAATTACTCTGCCAATAAGATATTTAAATTAATTCTAAATTAATGCATTATGATTTAATATTTATGTGTAAGGAACCATAATTAATTACGATATACTATAAAAAATCTACAATATTGTCAATACTTATTTTTATCAATGGTTTTAATTTTATATTGTTCTCTGGCTAATATCTTAGAACATATGTTACCAAGTAAAGATCTAGGTAAACATTTTAATTATATGTAATATGTACTAAGTTTAAAAGACATTTATATTAGTGTTTATACATCTGAACATCATATTATTTTCACTTTCATTGATGGGCTTGAATTCAAGCCTATCTGTCTATTTCATTGATCTCTTTACATAAATATGTAATTTTTTTCAACACAAACATCTTCTTCTTTATACCTATTGGTGTCTGTTCAAATTTTAGTGTAATAACAAACATAATGTATAAAGAAATTCTAGTGCTAATCAGGCATCCATCACATTCTTTGAACTGTACTCAATCAAAATATTTACTTGCATTTTCTCTCATGAGTTATTTCCACAAGTACAAGTATAATTATTGTTGGACTTCACTGATGTTTTCAAGAACTCTTGCTCTTCCAGAAACTGAGATGAGATTACTTGTGGGAAAGTGCAAGAAAAAATGCTGTTGTTTTAGTGAATGAGATATTTACACATGATTTTTTTCAAAGTAAAGAATAATTTAGATGGGATTTTTTTCCCATCCAAGTATAAAGTTGTTATATTTTTTCCCAGTGACTACTCTTACACTCTGAATAAAATTTGATACTGTGGTCAATGTACAATGACTACCTAAACAAAGCCCTCCAGAAGAGAGCAGAAAGTGATCATTGTATTTCTTAATGGCTCCCTCCCAGCATGGTTGTCTGTTCAAAAGTTCACAGAAGAGTAAAAGTCAGTCTCTGTGTTCTAGGATTTTTACAGTTTTGTGGCTTACATTGCACTGTTTAAAACATCTTCAATTAATTTCTCTAACTCATAGTCTAACTTCATTATTCTCTAGGTAGCTATCCAATTACTTGAACACTATGGATTAGGAACAACAGACAATTAATATTTTTCTCAGAAATTGTTGACCTAACCAAGAAAGCAAAATTTATTTGTAATAAAACTTACAAAATACCTAGAGAAGATGAAACACAAAACACATACAAATTTAGAAAAAAAACTTTTCTTCCATGTTCATTATTCTTAAGAAATATTATTGTTTCGAAAGCTGCTGACCCTGAGTGCAGTGCTTAGCCTCGCATCCTGAGCGTATCATTTTAGCTTTTTATGGTATCCAACCATGCTTGGGGAGAATGTCCTGCTTCAATGGCTGTAAAGGCCTGAATGATCATGGCTGCATCACACTGTTGTGAGACTCTAATCTTGCATATATACCACAGGCAAACCAAGGAGACCAACACCAGAAGGCCTGCTAACGCTCCCATGCCCGCCCGTTCCTTCAGATGATTCATGGCTGCAGCAATCCATGCCCCAGGTCCCGCCTCTGAGAAAAAGGTATAGGACGAGTCTGATGCTCTTTGGGTGGATGACACCTAAATGAACATCAGTACAAAGTCCCAATTTATTTCTAATATCAGAGATCAGACCTCTACTCTTGCCTGATGCGTCTAAAACAAAAAGGGGGAACTGTAGAGAGCTGCGGAATGCTATGCCTTAAAGATGGAGCTGGTTTCTGCCTTCCACCTTCCCGATGGTGAGTGCTCTCTGTCAAGAACAATTCCACATTTGGCTAAGGCTGAGGATCTGGCTTGCTTCCATGTATGTGGACCTATCTGCATTGCACACGTGGCACGCCTGGGTTGGCTACCCAGAGGCTATTTAAGCTGTGGGCTGGCTTTCCCCAGGGTCCGAGGATTGTTCAAGGTTCGTGAATAAACTGCATTGAAAAAAAAAAAAGAAATATTATTGTTGCTATCAGCCCTCTGTCAGATATAGGGTTGGTGAAGATCCTTTCTCAGTCTGTTGGCTGTCATTTTGTTCTGACAACAGTGTCTTTTGCTTTACAGAAGCTTTTCAGTTTCATAAGGTAACATTTATTGATTGCTGATCTTAGTTAGACCCTGTGCTGTTGGTGTTCTGTTCAGGAAGTTGTCTCCTATGCCAATGAGTTCTAGGTTCATCCCCACTTTTTCTTCTAACCAATTTAGTGTGTCTGGTTTTATGTTGAGATCTTTGATCGACTTGCACATCAGTTTTGTGCAGGGTGATAAATATGGATCTATATGCATTTTTCCGCATGTAGACATCCTGCACCATTTGTTGAAGATGCTGTTTTTTTCCATTGAACGGTTTGGCTTCTTTGTCAAAAATCAAGTATTCATAGGTGTGCAGGTTTATATCTGCATCTTCTATGTGATTCCATTGATCCTCCTTTCTGTTTCTATGTCAATACCATGCAGTTTTTATTACTATTTCTCTGTAGTACAGCTTGAGATCAGGGATGGAGATACCTCCAGATGATCTGTTCTTGTACAGGATAGTTTTGGAAATTCTGGGTTTTTTGTTTCTCCATATGAAGCTGAGAATTTTTATAACAAGACAGGAGCCTACCACTGAGGGCTTCTGAAAGTCTCTACCTAGCAATGTATCAAAGCAGATACTGAGACTCATAACAAAATCTTTGGCAGAGTACAGGGAATCATTTGAAAGAAGGGGGGGTAGTATTAGCTAGAGAGGACAGGAGTTCCACAAGGACCAAGTATATCTGGGCACAGGGGTCTTTTCTGAGGCTGTTTCTCCAACCAAGGACCATACATGGATATAAACTAGAACCCCTGCTCGGATGTAACCCATGGTAGCTCAGTATCCAATTGGGTAGCCTTTTAAGGGGAACAGGGACTATTTCTGACATGAACTCATGGTGGGCTCTTTAACACCTGAGGGAGAAGCAGTCCTTCTAGGCTACAGAGGAGGACTTTGCAGCCAGGCCTGAAGATACCTGATAAGCTAGGGTCATATGAAAGGGGAGGAGGTTTTCCCAGTATCATTGGTCTTGGAAAGGAGTAGGGAGAAGATGAGAGAGGGAGGGTGGGAAGGGGAGGGAATGAGGGAAAAGGATACAGCTGGAATACAAATTTAATAAAATGTAACTACAATTAAAAATAAAAATAAAAAAGAAATATTAACATATCTGTATCATTAAAAATAATTATATATTTAAATTACTTTTCATTAAAAAGTGACGTGTTACAGTTTTTAAATATTAATGTGGAAACAAAAGATTTTAACACTGAATAAAGACCAATGCATAAGATTTCAAAACAACTGTTTTTTCTTTTTTTTTTTTGTATTTTATATTTTACAGTTTATTCATTACAACTCCACATACTCACTCCCTCATTCCCTCTTTAACCCTATTTGTTTCCTCTATTTCACTGAAAGTAGGAGTTCTCCTCATCTATTATCTGTTCAAAGGTTTTTGTTCTTAATTTTTAATTAATTTATTTTTTTAATAAATTACAGTTTATTCACTTCGTATTCCAGTTGTAGCCCCCTCCCTCATTCCCTCACAATCCCTCCCTTCTTCCCTCTTCTACTCTCATGCTCCTGAATTCCACTGATAGGGGAGGTCCTCCTCCCCTTTTATCTGACCCTAGCCTATCAGGAGTCATCAGGACTGTCAGGATCCTCTTTTTCTCTTGCCTAATTAGGCCTCTTCACCAGGGGGAGGTGACAGAGAGCCAGCCACTGAGTCCATGTCAGAGACAGACATTCTTCCCCTTACTAGCAAATCCCACATGGACACTGACCTGCCTATGAACTATGTCTGAGCAGGGGGTCTAGGACCTCTCCATACCCTGTCCTTGATTGATTTATCAGTCTCAGCAGCAACCCCCCAGGCCCACATTTTTTGTTTTGTTTTGTTTTGTTTCATTGGTCTCCTTGTGGAGCTCTTGTCCCCTCTAGGTTTTTCTATCTCTCCCTTCTTCCATGAGATTCCCTGCACTGTTACCAAAATTTGACTGAGTCTCAGCTTCTGCTTTGATGCCCTGCAAGGTAGAGTCTTTCAGAGGTCCCCTGTGGGAAATTTCTATCCTTTTCCTTGTCTTCTCTTCCTTCAGATAGCTGTTTACCATTCTGAATGAGGCTTAAGCCTCTTTCCTAGGGTCCTTCCATGTTGTTTAGTTTCTTTAGGACTATAGATTTTAGTCTGCTTATCCTATATTATAGGGCTAATATCCATTTATAAGTGAGGATATACTATGTATGTCTTTCTGCTTTCGGGTTACCTCACTAAGTATGATCTTATCTACTTCCATCCATTTGCCTGCAAATTTCATGATTTCCTTAGTAGTATTCCATTGTGTAAATGTACAACCATAATTTCTGTATCCATTCTTCGGTTGAGGGACATCTGGGTTGTTTCCAGATTCTGGCTATTATGAACATAGTTGAACAAATGTCCTTATTGTATGGTTGAGCATCTTTTTGATACATGCCCGAGAGTGACAGAGCAGGGTATTAAGGTAGCACTGTTCCCAGTTTTGAGGAGGCTCCATATTGATTTCCGAACCTGAGGTGGATGTACACATTTATATTCCCACCTTCTTCCTTGCTACCCACCAATTTGTCCATTTTTATTACATTTTTATTTTTATATTAATTAACTTATTTATTTTGTATCCCAGCTGTAATCACTCTCTCATTCCCTCCCAATCCTATCCCTCCTCCCTCACCTCCTCCCTGCCCCTCTATAAGTCCTCTGATAGGGTAGGTCCTCCTCACCTTCCATCTGACCCTAGCTTATCAGGTCTCACCAACACAGGCTGCAATGTCCTCATCTGTGGCATAGCTAGACTGCTCCTCCTATGGTGGGGGGGGGGGGGGGCAAAGAGCTAACCACAGAGTTCATGCCAGAGACAGTCCCTGTTCCCCTTACTAGGGTACCTGTTTGGATACTGAGCTGCCATGGGCTATGTCCGAGCAGGGGTTCACGGTTATATCCATGCATGGTCCCTGGTTGGAGAATCAGTCTCAGACAAGCCCCTGTGCCTATATATATTTGGTCCTTGTGGAGCTCCTTTTCTCTCCAGGTCATACTAACTCTCTTCTTTCATGTGATTCCCTGCACTCTGCCGAAAGTTTGATTACGAGTCTCAGCATCTGCTTTGATACACTGCTAGGTAGAGTCTTTCAGAGGCCCTCTGTGGTAGGCGCCTATGCTGTTTCTTGTTTTCTCCTAATTCCAACGTCCATCCCATTTGTCTTTCTAAGTAAGGATTGATCTTCTTACCTGGGTCCTCCTTCTAGCTTAGCTTCTTTAGGTATACAGATTTTAGTATGTTTATCCTATATTATAGGTCTAGTGTCCACTTATGTGTGAGTATATACCATGTGTGTCTTTCTGCTTCTGGGATACCTCACTAAAGATGATCGTTTCTAGATTCCACCATTTGCCTGCAAATTTTATGATTTCCTTGTTTTTAATTGCTGAGTAGTATTCCATTGTGTAAATGCACCACAATTTCTGTATCCATTCCTCCATTGAGGGACATCTGGGTTGTTCCCAGGTTTTGGCTATTATGAATAAACCTGCTACAAACATGGTTGAACAATGTCCTTGTTGTGTACTTGAGAATCTTATGGATGTATGCAAGGAGTGGTATAGCTGGATCTTGGGGAAGCACTATTCCTAATTGTCTGAAAAAATGCCAGATTGATTTCCAAATAGATTGTACAATTTACATTCCCACCAGCAATGGAAGAGGGTTCCCCTTTCTCCACATCCTCTCCAGCATGTGTTTTCACTTGACTTTTTGCTCATTGGCACAGGAGAATACTTTCTGAACAGAACACCAACAGGACAGGCTCTAAGAGCAACAGTCAATAAATGTGACCTCATGAAACTGAAAAGTTCTGTAAAGCAAAGACACTGTCATCAAAACAAAATGGCAGCCTACAGACTGGGAAAGGATCTTCACCAACCCTATATCTGACAGAGGGTTAATATCCAGTATATATAAAGAACTCAAGAAGTTAAAAAGCAACAAATCAAGTAATCCAGTTAAAAAATGGGGTTTGGAGCTAAACAGAGAACTTTCTGTAGAGGAATGTAGAATGGCAGAGAAACACTTAAAGAAATGTTCAGCATCCTAAGCCATCAGGGAGATGCAAATCAAAATGACTCTGAAATTTTACTTTATGCCCATCAGAATGGCTAAGATCAAACACTCAATTTGTCCATCTAAAAAAGAGAATATACCCACAACTGAATCTTGGAATTATGATCTATGTCTTTTCATTCACCAAGGGATCATAGCGAAGTGAGTGTCTTGGGTCCTAAGAAAGACTTTCTACTTAGAGGGCTTGAACAGTGTTGGAAATGTTAAGGGCAATAAGAACTGTAAAGTTGAGTGAATTATTTTCCATCACAAGATATCTAAGAATCTGTAATGGCCAGGGAATAATTTAATGATCTAAATGAAAAATTATCATTCACAGTATCATACTATCATGTGTTCTCACCTTTAGTCACTGATAGGTGTTACTTTTTCTTTTTTTAAAAAAAAATATGCTAAACCTTTATTGGAAATAGAGCAGTGACAAAGTGGGAATATGAGGAGTATTATGGGAAGAATTAATTTATCTCTAACTTTTAAGAAAATAACCAGAAATAGGATTTTAATGATGGGATGAATAATTCATGCTTTCTCAAACTCCCAGGCTTTCCTTACAAATTTGCATTTTACACAGAGGTTTGAGCATTCCATAATTTTACCTTTGATATCATACATCTTTGCTCTAGACTAATTTACCCATTCCTCAGTAGCCATCTACACTCTCCTTAGCTGTTCCAAATGAATATCAAGGACATACTTGTAGTCTTTTCCATGTTGTTGACCTATTGACCTATTGTATTTAATCATTTATTACCATTTCTTCAGTTTGTATCCCAGATGTTGCTCCCTCCTTCATCTCCTTCCAATGCCACCCTCCCTCCCTCTTCTCCTATGTCCCTCCCCCATTCCATTGATATGGGATGTCCACTTCCCCTTTTATCTGACGTTAGCCTCTAGGTCTCATCAGGACTAGCTGCATTGTCTTCCTCTGTGGCCTTGCAAGGCTGCACCAACCAGGCAGAGATGAGCAGAGAGTCTGTCAATGAGTTCATGCCAGAGAAATTCCCTGATCTCCTTACTAGGAACCCACTTGTAGACTGAGTGGATGGGTTACATCTTAGCCTGGGTTTTAGGACTTCTCCATACATTGTCCTTGGGGTATCAGTCTCTTCAAAACACCCAAGGCTCAGATTTTATATGATCTCCTTTTTGAGCTCCTATCCCATCAAGATCTTTCTATCTTCTCCTTCTTTCATAAGATTACCTGCACTCTGCCCAAATTTTGGCTATGAGTCTCAGCCTCTGCTAACATAATTCTGCTTTAATAGCTTGATCAGTAGAGTCTTTCAGAGGCCATCTATGGTAGGCTCCTCTCCTGATCCCTGTCTTCATCTGTTTCCAATTGTTATTGCTTTTGTCCTTCTGAATGAGGGTTGAGCATCTTCCCAAGCGTCTTCCTTGTTGTTAAACATCTTTAGGAGTATAGATTTTAGTATGTTTATCCTATATTATGTGGCTAATTGCCACTTATGAGTGAGTATATACCATGTGTGTTTTTCTGCTTCTGGGTTACCCTAATCAAGATGATCTCTTCTACTTTCATCCATTTGCCTGCAGATTTCAAGATTTCCTTGTTTTTAATAGTTGAGTAGTATTCCTTGCATAAATGTATCAAAATTTCTGTATCCATTCCTCATTTGAGGGACATCTGGGTTGTTTCCAAGTTCTGACTATTATAAATAGAGCTGCTATGAACATGATTGAACAAATATCTTTGTTGTATAGTTGAACATAGTTTGGATATATGCCTAGGAGTAGTATAGCTGGATCTTGAGGAAGCACTATTCCTAATTGTCTGAGAATGCACAAGATTGATTTCAAAAGTGGTTATACATGTTTACCCTCCCACCAGCAGTAGAGGAGGGTTCCCCTTTCTCCACAACCTCTCCAGCAAGTGTTGTCACTTGAGTCTTTTATCTCAGCCATTCCAATAGGTGTAAGGTGAAATCTCAGGTTTGTTTTTTTTTTTTTTTTATTTCCATTTCCCTGATGACTAAGAATATTGAGCATTTCTTTAAGTGTTCCTCTGCCATTCAATATTCCTCTATGGAGAATTCTGTCTTTAGTTCTATACCCCATTTTTTTAAAATTGAATGACTTGGTTTGTTGGTGTTTAACATCTTAAGTTCTTTATATACTCTGAATATTAGCCCTCTATCACATATATCCATATTTATCACTGTGCACAAAGCTAAAGTCTAAGTAGATTAATGACCTCATCATAAGACCACAGACATGAAACCTGTTAGAAGAAAGAGTGGGAAGAGCCTTGACCTCAGAAACAACTTCCTGAACTGAACAACATGTAGACATACAGTTAGACCAGCACCATTTGTTGAAGATGACATTTTTTTCCATTGTATGATTTTGGCTTCTTTGTCAAAAATCAACTTTCTGTAGGTGTGTGTGTGTGTGTGTGTGTGTGTGTGTGTGTGTTTATTTCTGGGTCTTTCATTCTGATCCACCAGTCTGTTACTATGCCAATACCATGTAGTTTTTATTACTGTTGCTCTAAAGTACAGCTTGAGATCAGGGATGGAGAAACCTCCTAAAGATCTTTCACTGTAAAAAATTGTTTAGCAATTCTGGGTTTCTTGTTGTTCCATATGAAGGTGAAAATTTTTCTTTCAAGATCTGTAAAGAATTGTGTTGGTAATTTGGTGGGAATTGCATTGAATCTATAGATTGCTTTTGGTAAGATGGCCATTTTCCCTATTAATCCTACTGATCCTTGAGCATGGGAGATCTTTCCATCTTCTGATATCTTCTTCAATTTCTTTCTTTAGAGACTTGAAGTTTTTTCATACAGGTCTTTCACTTGCTTAGTTAGAATCACCTCTCAAATTACTTTTTGTTATTTGTGACTATCGTGAAGGGTGTTGTTTCCCTAATTTCTTTCTCAGCTCTTTTGTCTTTGGTATACAAGAGGACTACTGATTTTTTTGAGTTGATTTTGTATCCAGCCACTTTGCTGAAGGTCTTTATCAGCTGAAGGAGTTCTCTGGTTGACTTTTTGTGGTTCACTCAGGTATACTATCATATCATCTGCATTTAGTGATATTTTTACTTTTTCCTTTCTAATGTTTATTCCCTTGTTGTTCTTTAGTTGTCTTACTGCTATAGCTAGGACTTCACGTACTTGGTTTTAGAAATAAGGAGAGAATTGGCAACCTTGCCTAGTCCCTGATTTCAGTGAGATTGATCTAAGTTTTTCTCTGTTAGCATCACTGTCTTTACTATGTCTTTACTATGTTTAGGTATGTGCCATTTATTCATTATCTCTCCAAAACTTTTTATGTGAATTGGTGGTGGATTTTGTCACATGCTTTTTAACATCTAAGGAGATAACATTTTTTTCCTTCTGTTTGTTTATGTGGTGGATTACATTAGTGGATATCCATAGATTGAACCGCCCTTGCATGCCTGGGAATGAAGCCTACTTGGTCATGGTGGATGATACCTTTTATGTGTTCTTGGATTCAGTTTGTGCGTATTTTGTTGAGTATATTTTTCATCAATGTTCATAAAAGAGAAGTCTAAAATTCTGCTTTTTGAGGGATCTTTGTGTGGTTCAGGTATCAAGTTTACTGTGATCTCATAGAATAAGCTTTGTAATGTTCCCTCTGTTTTTATTTTGTGGAACATTTTGAAGAGTGTTGATATCAGCTCTTCTTTGAAGGTCTGGTAGAATTCTGCACTGAAACCATCAGGCCTTGGGCTTTTTTCAGCAGGGAGACTTTTGATGACTGCTTCTATTTCCTTGGGGGATATAGGACTATTTAATCTATTTCCCTGATCTTAGTTTAGCTTTGATAAATGGAATGTATCAGGAAAAGAGTCAATTTCATTTAGATTTTCAAATTTTGTGACCTAGAGCCTTTTGAAATAGGACCTAATGATTCTTTGAGTTTCTGCTGTGTCTGTCATTATGTCCCCTTTTCCATTTCTGATTTTGTTGATTTGGACAGTGTCTCTTTGCCTTTTTGTTACTTTGGATAAGGTTATTTCTATCTTGTTGATTTTCTCAAAGGACCAGGTCTTGGTTTTATTGATTCTTTGAACTGTTTTATTTATTTCTAATTCATTGGTTTTAGCCCAGAGTTTGATTATTTCCAGCTGTTCACTCCTGTTGCATGTGCCTGCTTTTTTCCTAATGCTTTTAGGTCTGGTGTTGAATTGCTTGCATGAGACCCCTCAAACTTTATTTTGAACTTTCCAATTAACACTGTTTTCATTGTGTCCCATAAATTTGAGTTAGTTGTGTCTTCATTTTCATCGAATTTTAGGAATTCTCTATTTTTTTTCCTTATTTCTTCCCTGATCCAGATGTCATTGAGTAGAGAGTTGTTTAGTTTTCATGCAGGTGGAGACATTTTGTTTTTTCTGTTGTTGTTGTTGAGATCTAGTTATAGGCCATGATGGTCTGATAAGACGCAAATGATTATTTCAATATTCTTGTATCTGTTGAGGCTTGCTTTGTGCCTGACTATATGGTCAATTTTGGAGAAGGTTCCATGGATGCTGAGAAGAAGTTATACTCTTTTGGGTTTGTTTGAAAGGTTCCATACACATCTATTAGGTCCATTTGATTAAGGACTTCTGTAAGTGTCTTTATTTCACCATTTAACTTCTGTCTATAATGGACATGGAAATAATATAATGATCTAAATGAAAAATTATTATCCAACAGTATCATACTGTCATTTGTTCTCACCTTTGATCCCTGATTGGTGTTTCTATTTGGGGATTTTACAGTACAGCTGCCAAATTGAGCACTACAATGGGATAGCCTTAACATTTTACATCCTGACCTTGATCCTTGTCTGATTTGTGCTTAATAGACAACCGATTTTGAGAGTATTTTCACATTCCTGTTACCATAGCTACAAAGCAATGACACTGTGATTCTATTCTTTATATCATGGATTTAACCATAAAAGACTATACCTCTAAATAAAACTTTATTCCACTCTTCTGCTTCTAGTAACATTTATTTGCGACAATGAGAAAAGTAGGTAATAAGGACCACATGCCTTATTGCACATATGGTTTATTTGCTCTTTCTAACAGCAGCACAGCAGGATCGGCACAATGACCAGCATTCAGAACTCTGGGTCCTGAAATACAAGCGATTGTGTTTCCCAGGTGGAAGGATACCCCACTGTGTGGGATTCAATCAGCTTCAACTCACCCATCTAAACAGCAGAAGAGGTCAGGGTTCCACCACTCACTTGGTTGCCAGCCCATAGTCACATGCCAGCATGCTCTGATCACTGAACCAGACTGAACTGTGGGCCCCACAACATCAGAGACTGGGATTTCCAGTGGAGAGATAACCCCACAGTGCTGGAAACAATCAGGGCTGACCTTAGGTCACCCAGACAATACCTGGAAAAGACACAGGGCCCGGCGGGCCCCCAGCAATCAACCCACAGCCAAGCACACAGGCACCAGCACTGAATCTTGCCTGTGAGCCTGACCTGTGCCCCAGATAGAACTGTGGGCGCCAGGGCACAAGAGACTGAGTTTCTCTATCAAGTGCAAACCCACAGGGAGGGGAACAGAAGGTCTGATCTCAGAGCACTCAGCTGACACTCCCACCCTGAAAAGTTCTCTGGAGAAGTTACCCAGTTTAGCAGATGCCCAGGTGCCCAATCACCAGCAAGGCTGAGCCATGTAGGCCTATGCCTGCTTGTTCTGCTCATCATCCCAGAGAGAACTAAGGGCGATGTTCAAAGCACAGGCTGGGTGTCCCTGTAAGGAGGAAACCCCACAGTGGGGAGATCATCAGGTCTAATGCTCAGGACACCCAGCTCCAGCAGACTATCTGGATTCACACAGTCTCTAGGCTCTATCCTTCTACTACAGGCATGAGTGCCATACTCATCTGCCATTGATTACCACTAGGGCACAGGGACACACAACTGCAACCTGGGACCTACAAAAGCCTGAGAGCCATTAGAGCAGCCCTCAGATACTGCTCCAAGGTGCGACCAGATATCCCTGGCTAAACTGACAAAACTGCCAGACTCCGTGGTTCTTAAAGAGGGCTGCACCCAACAATTACACCTTAAGAGCAACAGCAACTGCTCACTAAATTCAGAGCAAGAAACCCAGCAGCAGGATAACCATCTCAGGACTTCTCCTGATCAGAGGAGAGCCTTCCTGAACACCACAGTTACCACACAGATCCATATGCTGGAGGTGAACTGTGACAATTATTGAGAAGCACCACCATTCACTTGACCATACCCAAAAAGCTAAGATCTGCTTCAGAACCCCACCAAGTAAATTCTCCCCACCCCAGGATCAAGCAGGCACCAGAAATTAACAGACAATACCTGAGACAGAAAGATGGGTGGAGGCCAGCCAAAATGCACAACCAACAAAAGGCAAAGCCACAAAGGATATAAAGTACCTTGATGTGAACCTAACCAAGCAAGTCAAAGCCTTGTATGAAAAAACTTTCCGGTTTCTGAGGAAAGAATTAAAAGAAGATATCAGAAGATGGAAAGATCTCCCATGCTCATGGCTTGGCAGGATTAACATAGTAAAAATGGCCATTTTACCAAAAGTAATCTACAGATTCAATGCAATTCCCATCAAATTACCAATACAATTCTTACAGACCTTGAAAGAAAAATTCTCACCTTCATATGGAACAACAAGAAACCCAGAATTGCTAAAACAATTTTCTACAGTAAAAGATCTTCAGGAGGTATCTCCATTCCTGATCTCAAGCAGTACTATAGAGCAACAATACTAAAAACTGCATGGTACTGGCATAGAAACCAACTGGTGGATCAATAGAATTGAATAGAAGACTCTGACATAAATCCACATACTTATGGACACCTGATTTTTGACAAAGATGCCAAAACCCTACAATGGAAAAAAAGACAGCATCTTCAACAAATGGTGCTGGTCCAACTGGAAGTCTACATGTAGAAAAATGCAAATAGATCCATATTTATCACCTGCACAAAACTAAAGTCCAAGTGGATCAAACACCTCAACATAAAATCAGACACACTAAACCGCTTAGAAGAAAAAGTCGGGAAGATCCTTGAACTAATTGGCACAGGAGACAACTTCCTGAACAAAACAACAACAGCACAGGCTCTAAGAGCAACAATCAATAAATGGGACATCATCAAACTGAAAAACTTATGTAAAGGAAAAGACACTGTCATCAAAACAAAAAGACTGCCTACAGATTGGGAAAGGATCTTTACCAACCCTATATCTGACAGAGGGCTAGTATCCAGTATATATATAGAACACAAGAAGTTAAACAGCAACAAATCAAGTAATCCAATTAAAAAGTGGGGTACAGAGCTAAACACAATTCTCAATAGAGGAATATCGAATGGCTGAAAATTACATAAAGAAATGCTCAATGTTCTCGGTCACCAGGGAAATGTAAATCAAACGATGGCTAAGATCAAAAGCTCAAGAGACAACACATGCTGGAGAGGTTGTGGAGAAAAGGGATACCTCCTCCACTGCGGTGGGAATGTAAACTTGTACAACCATCCGGGAAAAATCCATCTGGTGCTTTCTCAGACAATTAGGAATAGTGCCTCCTCAAGATCCAGCTATAGCACTCCTAGCTATATATCCAAAAGATGCTCAAGTATGCAATAAGGACATTAGCTAAAGCCATGTTTGTAGCAGCTTTATTTGTAATAACCAGAACCTGGGAAACAACCCAGATGCCCCTCAACTGAAGAATGGATACAGAAATTATGGTACATCTACACAATGGAATATTACTCAGCAATAAAAAGCAAGGAAATTATGAAATTTGCAGGTAAATAGTGGGAAATGGAAAAATCATCCTGAGTGAGGTATCCAAAATCAGAAAGATACACAGGGTATATACTCAGTCATAAGCAGATATTAGACATATAGTATAGGATAAGCCTACTAAAATCTGTACACCTAAAGAAATGAATCAAGAAAGAGGATTCTGGTTAAAATGCTCAATCCCCATTCAGAAAGGCAAAGAGGACAGACATCAGAAGCAGGAGAAAACAGGGACAGGGAACAGGACAGGAGCCTGCCACAGAGGACTTCTGAAAGGAACAACCCTGTAGGGTATCAAAGCAGTTGCTGAGACATATGGGCAACCTTTGGGCAGAGTTCAGGGAAGCTTATGAAAGAAGTGGGGAATAGTAAGTACTGAAGAGGACAGGAGCTCCACAATGAGAGCAACAGATCCAAAATTCTCGGCACAGGGGTCTTTTCTGAGACTGATACTCCAACCAGGGACCATTGATGGAGATAACCTAGAACCCCTGCACAGATATAGTCCATGACAGTCCAAGTGGGTTCCATAGTAATGGGAACAGGGACTGTCTCTAACATGAACTGATTGGCCTGTTCTTTGATCACCTCCCCCTAAGGGGAAAGCAGCCTTACCAGGCCACAGAGGAAAACAATGCAACCACATCTGATGAGACCTGATAGACTAGGATCAGAGGGAAGGAGAGGAGGAACTCTCCTATCAATGGACTTGGGGAGGGGCATGGTTGGAGAAATGAGAGGGAGCATGGGACTAGGAGGGGAGAAGGGAGGAGTTTACGGGAGGGAATAAAGTGCAATTGATAAAAATTAAAAAATATATATATTAAAAATAGCTTATTCAATAACTGGGCTCAAATTCAGTTTCCATAAGCAGAAATGTATTAATTGAACCATAATCTTTACCTTGTTAAAATCAGAACTGGAAGTAGATAAATACCTATTGAGTACAGAATGAACAAAACTACTGAAAAAAAAAACATTCAACACATAATACATAATGAAAGGAAAGGAGTTTAATATAACACCAAAAGCATGTCAAACAAAAGCATAATTATAAAAAGAAAAAGGAAACCTAGACCACATCACTTTAAGTTCCCTCAGCAACAAAGAATTAGTCAATGACAATTATACTACCTGCCAAATGTGGAAGGAGATGTGCCACCTTGTATCTGACAAAGAAACAATATCCAGAAGTCATAAAAAACACAGAAGCTTTAACAATGTGAAAAATGCCTTGCAATCCATTTTTATGAGAAAAGGACAACCAATTTGAATAAACACTTCTCAAAAAGGCAAAGTAAATGACCAATTAATATATGAAGCAAAATCTTAATATAATTAACCTTTGGAGAAATGAGTCAAAAACTTCAGTGATAAATTTCATCCTAATTGGAATGACAATTATTTAAAAATAGTATGTCATCTAGAATAAGAAGAAAAAAATCTGTGTCATACACTGTTGTTGAAAATGTCAATTAGAATAACTATGATTGAGCCATATTTTAATGTTCCTTTAAAAATTCTAATTATATAAAGAACACAGAACTTATATTTTTTTAATTTCAGGATATATTTCTAAAGAAAATGGAACTCCCACACAATAGATATACTCACAGTCATATATATCATACACCATATACTTATATAAATATATAAATATAATTATCAATGATTTAATATAATAAATAAAGTTATAATATAATTATATTAATACACAATATAATATGAATTAATATAACATTTACTTTTATATCTTTACAAAATAATATATTCTTTCTTGGAGCTAAATTATATTTATGAATAAATTAAGAGATGAAGAACATATTCTAAATACAAAAGACAAATTCAAACACAATAAAGATTAAAATTTCAGCTGCCACAAATAAAGTAATGGAATATATCATTAAGAGTGCTGAATAGGGGATTAGGCAAGATGGCAGGGCTGGGACAACTCTCATTCTGACCAGCAGCACAGTGGAACTGGCACTGTGACAAGCAGTCAGAACTCGAGGCCCTCAAACACAAGTGATTGTGTTTCCCAGGTGAGAGGATAGATCACAATGGGGGATTCAATCAGCTTTAACTCACTCAGCTAAACTGCAGAAGAGATCCCAGTTCCACTAGGCTCTTGGTAACCATCCCAGAGCCATAGACCAGCATGCTCTGATCACTGTCCCAGACTGAACTGTGGGCACCACAATATCAGAGACTAGGATTTCCAGTTGAGAGATAATCCCACGGTTCAGGAAACGATTGGGACAGACCTTAGGTCACCCAAACATTCCCTGGAAAAGACTTGGTGTTCCACTGGCACCCAGGAGCCAGCCCAGAGCCAGAGCTGGGGACCCAGGCACCAGCACAGAGTCCTGCCTGTGGGCCTGACACGCTGCCCCAGAAAGAACTATGGGCCCCAGGGCACCAGAGACTGAGTTTCACTGTCGGGTGCAAACCCACAGGGAGGGGAAAAGAAGATCTGATCTCAGAGCACTCAGTCAATACCACCACCCCAGAAAGGTCTTGGGAAAAATTACCCAGTTTCAGCAGATGCACAGCCACCCAATCTCCAGAAAGGCAGAAAGGCAGCGCCACATAAGTCTGTGCCTGTGGGTTCTACTCATCCATCAGAGACAGAAAGGCTGTCACCAAAGCAAAGACTATGTGTCCCTCCTGATAGGAGGAACCCAGAGCTCGGGGATCACCAGGTCCAATGCTCAGGACACCCAACTCTAAAAGACTTTCTGGATTCATGCAGACTCTAGGCTCTAGCCTTCTACTGCAGGCATGAGCACTGTGCTCACCTGCCATTATTGAGTACCTCTAGGACACTGGGGCACACAGCTGAATCCTCAGACCTACAAAAGCAAGACAGCCATTACAGTAGCCTTCAGAAACTGCTCCAAGGACCAAGCAGTTATCCCTAGCTAAACTGACAAAACTGTGGGAATCCCTGGTTCTTCAAGAGGGCTGCACCGAACAATTACACCTTAAGAGCAAAAGCAACTGCTCACTCAATTCAGAGCAAGAAACCCAGCAGCAGGGCAGCCATCACCAGGACCTCTCCTGATGAGAAGAGAGCCTTCCTGAACACCACAGTTACCATACAGGTTCATACACCTGAAGTGAACTGTGACAATTCCTGGGAAACACCACCATTCACTTGACCATAACCAAAATGCTAAGATCTGCTTCAGAACCCCACCAAGTAAATTCTCCCCACCCCAGGATCAAGCAGGCACCAGAAATTAACAGACAACACCTGAGACAGAAAGATGGGTGGAGGCCAGACAAAATGCACAACCAACAAAAGGCAAAGCAACATGGCATCCCCAGAACCCAGTTATCCAGGGGCAGGTAGCCCTGGACACCATAACATAAGTGAAATTCAAGAAGATGACTTTACATCTATGTTGATGAAGAAGTTAATGGAGGAAGCAAATAAAATGCATAAAGAATTAGGGGAAGATATAATAAAACGGATTTTGGTTATCCATAAAGAAATACAGGAAGATGCAGCCAAACAGTTTGTGGCATTCAGGGAGGAAATGATTAAATCACTGAACAAAAAAAAAAGAAGCAGAGGTTGATTCAAACAAACAGCTGAAGGAATTGAAGGAAAAACAGGAAAATACAGTCAGACAGGTGAAGGAAATCAACAAATCAGTTCAAAATCTGAAGATAGAGTTGGAAAAATTAAAGAAAACACAAATGGAGGTAATCATGGAGAGGGAGAATGTAGAAAAGAAAATAGGAACTGCAGAGGTAAGCATAACCAACAGACTACAAGAGATGGAAGAAAGAATCTCAAGTGTGGAAGATACAATGGAAGAAATCATTGTATCTGTAGAAGAAAATAATAAATCTAAAATATTCCTGACACAAACCATCCAAGAAATCTAAGACAACATGAAAAGACAAAACCTAAGGATAATAGGAATAGAGGGGCAAAAAAGATTTTCTCCTCCAAGGCCCAAAAAATATTTTCAACAAAATCATTGAAGAAAATTTCTCCAACTTAAAGGGGAGGCCTATAAGAATAGAAGAGGCCTACAGAATACCTAATGAATTAGACCAGAAAAGAAAATCCTCCTGTTACATAATAATCAAAAAAGTAAGTATACAGAACAAAGAAAAAAATACTAAAAGCTGCAAGGGAAAAAGGCTAACTAACATATAATGGCAAACCCATCAGAATCACACCTGACTTCTCAACAGAAACTATGAAAGCCAGAAGAGCCTGGACAGATATCAGGCAGACCCTAGGAGAACACAGATGTCAGCCTAGGCTACTGTACCCAGCTAAACTGTCAGTCCTCATAGACAGAGAAAACAAGACATTCAATGACAAAAACAAATTTCAACAATACCTACACACTAATCCAGCATTACAGAAGATACTAGAAGGAAAAATAAAACCCAAGAAAGCTAGCTACTTTCCAGAAAACACAGGAAATAAATAACTTCACTACAGCAAAATAAAAGTAGCCAAATGGACAAACACACTACCATTGCCAACATCAATATCAAATGATCTAACAGCCACTAGTCATTAATATCTCTCAACATCAAAGGACTCCAATAAAAAGACACAGACTAACAGAGTGGATATGTAAACAGAATGGACCCAACAATCTGTTGCATGCAAGAAACACACCTAAATCACAAAGATAGACATTACCTGAGGGTAAAGGGCTGGAAGACAGTTTTCCAAGCAAATGGACCAAATGGACCTAAGAAGCAATCAGGAATAGTCATTCTAATATCTAATAAATTAGATTTTCAACCAAAATTAATCAAAAGAGTAAGAGAAGTACATTTCATACTCATCAAGGGAAAAATCCACCAGGAATATATCAAAATCCTGAACATCTATGCCCCAAATGCAAGGACACCCACATTTGTAAAAGAAACTTTAATGAAAGTTAAACCACACATAGACCCCCCACATTAATAGTGGGAGACTTCAACACCCCACTCTCAACAAAGGACAGGTCAACAAAACAGAAATTAAACAAAGAAACAATAACTCTGAACAGAGGTCATGAATCAAATGGACGTCACGGACATTTACAGAACCTTTCACCCAAACACAAAAGAATTTACCTTCTTCTCAGCACCTCATGGAACTTTCTCCAAAATAGACCACATAGTTGGTCACAAAGCAAGCCTCAACAGATACAAGAAGATTGAAATAATCCCTTGTATCCTGTCTGATCACCATGGAATAAAGCTGGACCTCAATAACAAAAATAGCAAAAGGCCTGCACACACATGGAAAATAAACAACTTGCTACTAAATGACAGCTGGGTCAGAGAAGAAATAAAGAAAGAAATTAAAGTCTTCTTAGAATTCAATAAAAATGAAGGCACAACATACCCAAACTTATGGGACACAATGAAAGCAGTGCTCATAGGAAAGTTCATAGCACTAAGTGCCTTCAAGAAGAAATTCGAAACATCTCATGCAAGCAACTTCATGGCTCAATCAAAAGCCCTAGGGGGGAAAAAAAAGAAGCAGACACACCAAATAGGAGTAGATGGCTGCAAATAATCAAACTCAAGGCTGAAATCAATCAATTAGAAACAAATCAAACAATTCAAAGAATCAATGAAACCAAGAGCTGGTTCTTTGAGAAAATCAATAAGATAGACAAACCCTTAGCCAAACTAACTAAAAGGCAGAGAGAAACTATACAACAAAATCAGAAATGAAAAAGGGGTCATAACCACAGACACTGAAGAAATCCAAACAATAATTAGCTCTTACTTCCAAATTCTATATGCCACAAAATTTGAAAATCTAAATGAAATGGACAATTTTCTTGACAGATTCTGCATGCCGAATCTGAATCAAGACCAGGTAAACCAATTAAATATTCCTGTATCCCCTAAGGAATATTCAAAATTCTACCAGGCAAAAAATCCCCAGGGCCAGATGGTTTCAGCGCAGAATCCTACCAGACTTTCAAAGAAGAGCTAATACTAATTCTCCTCAAACTATTCCAGAAAACAGAAACAGAAGGAACACTACCAAACTCATTCTATGAAGCCACAGTCACCTTGGCACCTAAACCTCACAAAGACCCAACAAAGAAAGAGAATTTCAGGCCAATCTCTCTTGTGAACATCGATGCAAAAATACTCAACAAAATACTTGCAAACCGAATCCAAGAAGACATCAAAGATATCATCCACTATAACCAAGTAGGCTTTATCCCAGGCATGCAGGGGTGGTTCAATATATGGAAATCCATCAATGTTATCCACCACATAAACAAACTCAGTTTCCAGGTGGGTTCCATTGTAATAGGAACAGGGACTGTTTCTGACATGAACTGATTAGCTGCTTTTTAATTACCTCCCTCTGAGGAGGAAGCAGCATTACCAGGCCCCAGAAGAAGACAATGCAGCCACTCCTGATGAGACCTAATTGACTAGGATGAGAAGGAAGGTAAAGAAGACCTCCCCTATCAATGGACTTGGAGAGGGGCATGCATGCAGAGGGTGGTGGAAGGGAGGGATTGGGACAGGAGGATGGAGGGAACCAGAGGGGGGATACAAAGTGAATAAAGTGTAATTAATAAAGAATTTTAAAAAATCAAAAAAAGAGTGCTGAATATTGATCATTATGCATTCTGTGCACATGGTGAATACTGCACTAGATTCAGTTAAGGTCCTTGATTAGTATAGTTTAATTAAAAAGGTTTTATATCAATGTATTCTGGATACAGCTGGTAGTTGTTCTTAGCAGCTCACAATAGCACTTGTGCCTGCACAAGATTCTCACAATATCAAGCCAATAAATGTTCCATTAGGAAGACAGGGGAAGAGGCACATGAAGTCACATCCTTAACTGAGGAGCTTCTGACAAATAAGTGCTGCTGGAAGAAAGTAAGTCATCTATATCCAAGAGCATGGACCATGGAAGGTTGTCTGCCCCTAAGGGGATGGCTTGCCCCACAATAATGAATGTATACACTGCATTTAGTGTAGTTTTTTAAGTGACATAAATTTTGGAAGGGTAGATGTTGAAGGAGTTGTGTGGTGAGTTTGAAGAAAATACAGTATATAACTGCGTGACCATCTCAAACATTAAATAATTTTAAAAATAGAAGTTTTACAAAGTTAAGCTATTATAGTCATGTTTCAGCAGAGATTTTAGAGAGAAATTTTCTGCTTTTTGATATAGTGGATTGCTTAATGATGGTTTATTATACTTAATTTTAATTATCTTGTGGCATGTTTACTCTATGGGCAGTTTGTCTAGGTTTTTCACTATGTACGCTTATTTCCAGTTGATAACTTGCAAATGAAGAGTAAATTAGTTTTCTCCAGCAGATTCCCACAGGGTATTCAAACCACTCTTAAGGCTGGGTCCTATTCCCTACACTAAATGACCAGGAACAAATGAATTCAGTGGAATTTTGCAAGTTCTATTTATTTCATAAAAATTTGTCAGAGCTTTTAGTTGGTGGTGAAGGTGGTGGTAATTTGTTGTTACTTTTTCTTACCCCTTCTTTACATATATTTTGTAGCTTTCCATTTTGTGTGTTCATGGAATTTCCTTGTGTACAAACCTATGTTTCTCTTTATCCATAACTCAGCATTTATATGTGTTTATTTTCCTTTTTCTTTGGCTGTTTTCTTCTGTTTGTTTTATTGCTTTCTTATTTGTTTTCATTTTACTTTATTGTATTTTTCACCCTTTGTAATTTTTTCATCACTCATTTTAGATTTCTGTATTCTTAATGAGAGAGATGGCTGTTTGTATTCTAATGAAAAAGGCTATGAATAAAAAGAAAAGAATAAGTGAACCTTATATTTGGTAATAAAAAATAAGCAAAAAATAAGTGGGTTCCATAGTAATAGGAACAGGGACTGTCTCTGACATGAACTGATTGGCCTGCTCTTTAATTACTTCCCACTGAAGAGGGTGCAGCCTTACCAGGCCACAGAGGAAGAAAATGCAGCCAGTCCTGATGAGACCTAATTGACTAGGATTAGAGGGAAGGAAAAGAAGACCTCCCCTATCAGTGGACTTGGAGAGGGGCATTTGTGCAGACGGGGATGGGGGGGAAGTAGGGAGGGATTGGGATGGGAGGAAGGAGGGAACCACAGTGGTGATACAAAGTGAATAAAGTGTAATTGATAAAGAATTAAAAAAATAAGCATACACAATTTTATAAATTCTAAATTGTATGTCTTCCCACTGGGTGTTTAATTATAGAATATGTTGACAAAAGCGTTTTTTTAGGGTGTACTTTTTAAAACATTTTATAACTTTTCTCATTAAATGCTAAGGGATTATTTCCATTAAAAGATAATATATACATTGAACAGATTTATATAATTTATGAAAGTATTTTACTATCTTGTACTATGTTTTAATATATTTACATATAATAAAAATTTTCAAACATTGGAAATTTTTACCTATGCAGAATATCCTCTGTTCATTAAAGTAAGAGGCAGTTCAATTATCAAGGTATTGTACATTTTTAAAGTAGGGCCTAACAAATGTTTTTTACCTACACAGTCTCAATAACCCACCATTTACCTCCCAGCTCTCATTCAATGCTTTCTGCTTTAACCATCCTTATCTGGGCTATCTTCCATCTATCATCTTATAAATACTTACTTATATTATTCATATAGGCCTTTCCACACCATTATTGGAGTCCTTCCTCCAGGCAAATTGGTTTCTTCTCCACAATAACCCATATTGGTGTCCTTCTTTCTCTTCAGTTCCCATCAGTCTGTTTCTTTGCCATGATTCTCCTGATCCTAAAGCCTAGGAACCTTAGCCATGCCTACCCCATTCTGCCCTACCCAGGTTTTATGTCTTTAATCAACCAATAAGGTATAGTGTGTTAGGCAGGTTTACACAACAAGAATAAGTTTATCTAAGCAGCAATCAAATCTTGAGGGCCAGTAATTAGCATCAAAATACAAGCATCAGGCCAAACTCCAACATGAAGAGAATGAAAATCATTTCTTTAAACTCGGATATTTAAATGTACTTATTTTTAATATGCAGTTAAAGATGCTGAATTTGAAGTTTCCATCTCTTTAAGTACTTAAATCTGTATAGTTCCTGACATGTTCATTTAGGTTAAATTCAAATAAGCTAGAAGAATTCCATTCAACCCTCTAGAAGTAGAGTACACTAAATAAGGATGACCACATTGTAATTGAAGTAGAAGAGGTCAAGCTAATTAGTTATAGCACCTATTCTTCTTTTAGCATAAACAAATATATATCCTTCAAGTCTTCTCTGACTTAATGGTAATAATGCTTCATATATTTTATTGTTGTTTGTTGTTGTTTAGAGACAGGATTTTTCTGTGTAGCCTTCTCTCTCCTGGACTCACAGAGATCTGTGTGCCCCTGTCTTCCCAAATAGTGGAATTACAGGCATGTGCCACCATGCCTGGCTGCTTCAAATAATTTTATTGCATGTTTATTTTATTTTTCTTCTTTTCATGGAATTCAGGAAGATAGTACATGTCTCAAAACAAAAGGAAAAAATGATCACTACATTTTTCATTTTTTGCCAAAATCATTTAAAAATATTTAAATATAACCCATTACCATTTTTCAGAATTCACTCACACATTTTTTTCATGTAAGTGCTCATCCACACAAGTTTACACTGACTTTTCAATATCTTATTCACAAGTTTTTTTTTTTAACTAACTGCTTTAAGAAGAATTACTTTAATATGAATTGACACAAATTTAGCTTCTCTAATTTACTTTTTAATAGTTTAAATGTTTTTGTTCAGTTTAAGATTTTATTTTTAATACCCATTAAGAATATGTGTATGAGATAGCACAGCAGAGCTGACCTTGGTGACTTGGGGCACAGCCGAGCCAACCTGGAGTGTGAGAGAGTTGAGATGTCATGAGTGTAGGAGTGTTGCCTTCTTCTCCTTTCCCCTTCACACCTAGGGCAGTTGGGAGAGCTGGCACTGGATCATGAGAACTTGAAAGCTGGTCCTGTCCATCCCCAACTGTAGTACTCCATATAGTGGTCCCTGAACCTCACCTGGGCAGCGCAGTAGTGTTGGCCTTGGTTGAGAGGCAGCAGTTGAGACAGGCCCAAGGACAGAATGAGGGAGAGGTGCTCACTGGCTGTAGCACTCGAGAGAGCAGTCCTTGCACCTTGTCTGGGCAAGAGAGTGGATGTGGCCCTGATGGCAAAGGCACAGAATGAGCCAGCCCCAAGAATGTGAGAGCAGGATAGATTATCCAGCCCCTCATTGGCTCTGTTCCTCTCCTGTACAAGACAGTGGAGCTGACCTTGATGGCAAAGGCACAGGTGAGCTACTCCAAAAGCATGAGAGCAAGACCATGCCTCTTGCCGATGACAATACTATGCGGCCTAGACAGATCAATGCTGGAGAGCTTGCCCTGGTTATGCAGATAAGGAAGAACCAGCTAACCGGCCAGCTCAGCTGCCACCCAGGTCCTGATCTAGGATTCTGAATTGGCCCACCTCAAAATCAATATCATCTTTGAACAGTTGGAATGGATGAAATGACCATTCCTGCTCTTCGAAAGGTGCAAGGTGCTGAAGGTGGTTTTTCCTCCCTTCCCCAATCTCCTAGAATAATGACTTTTGAGACTCAATTGTTATTTTACAATTACCTAGTCCATTTAGCCAGGCTCTTCTTTGACTAACTCATAACTTGTAATAACCCATTTTACCATTCTACATTTGCCAGTTGGCTTATTACCTGTGCTCAGGCACAATGTATGTCTCTTCTCACATTTTTGCTGGCAAAATCTCATATGCCTTGCTGTTTCATAGAATCCCTTCTATCTGCTGGCTGTTCTGCCTTCCTTTTCCTGTCTCAGCCATAAGCTATAAGTTTTTTGTTTTGTTTTGTTTTATATTTTTTAATTGACAGGAGTTGTATCCATACAATACACAAGTGGTTCCTTCCACTGCAGGTTCTCCATGATGCATAGCATCAATGGAATAATCAGCATCCAATATTGATGGTGTCATAGAAGCCAGAGTTCTTGGAGCAAACCAATGACTCATTGCAATGAACATTTGCAGGTGAAGGTGTGTGGACAAAGGGACATACTGTGGGACACACTGTGACAAACTACAGTTTCTATAATAAAATGTTACCTATGCTTTTATTGTTTGTGTGGTGTGTGTGTGTGTGTGTGTGTGTGTGTGTGTGTAAGTGTGTATGTATTTTGGGCAGTGGTTGCAAGGGCTAAAGGCAGATAAAAGGGGACAAGGAGATAAGTAGGACTGGGGTGGATTATGTGAAACTCACAAAGAATCAATGAAAAGATTCTTTTTTTGTTATTGTGGTTGCTTTATTTTTTTTAAAGAGGAATGTGTGTGTCCATGTGCATTTGCACATATGTGTATATATGTGTGTGTGTATTTGTGGGTTTATGCATGTGAGGTGAATGCATTGCCTGCAAAGGACCAATGAGGACATTAGATCCTTTGAGTTTGAATTATCAGAGCCCATGAACACTTGACATGGGTGCTAGAAACTGAACATGAGTCCTCTGAAAGAATAATATGAGCTATTCACAATTCTATCACCTCACAAGACATATTTAGCTAATATTTTTAAAGTTCCCTTAAATTGTTTAATTTGAAACATTTTGTTTGTTTTGTTTCTTTTTTTCTTTTTTCCTTTTTTATTAATTACAATTTATTTACTTTGTATCCCCTCATAAGTCCCTTACTCCTCCCTTCCTGATCCTACCCTCCCTCCCCCTTCTTCACGCATGGGTTTTCCTGTGTTTTTTGGCTGTCCTGGAACTCACTCTGTAGACCAGGCTGGCCTCAAAATCGCAGAGATAGAACTGACTTTGCCTCCTGAGTACTGGGATTAGAGGATTGCACCTTGCATTGCCTTGCAAACTAATGACTTGTTAATTATACTTTTAATTATTGATAGCCACTATTTGTTTCAGTTCAGATCTCTTCTTAACTTATATTTGCACAATGTCCTCACCAACATATGTACAAGATTATGGCATTCTTACATACCTTGAATAATTTAGTACTGCTATCAAAGCATGTTTTGTGGTTAATTTTTGTCTTATTTATTTATTTATTTATTTATTTATTTATTTATTTCAGATTATTTACTTTGTATCCTGGCTGTAGCCCCATTCCTGGTCTCCTTGCAGTCCCACTCATTTTCCCTCTTCTCCCCCTATAACACTTCCCTAGTCCACTGATAGGGGAGGACCTCCTCCCCTTCTATCTGACTCATTTTGTTTTAATGGCAATACTTTTTGCTGAGAATTCAAGGGGTAATGGGAATATTTTAAAATGTGAGCTTCTTTAAACTAAACATCATATTTACAAATACATAAACCAATATATTAACATGTAAAATAGAAACAATGAGTAACAGAAAGATCACAGGATAACTACTTTGCTTAAACTCATCATTTCTTTATAGATATTGACATTGTTTGGGGGAGGCAATAGAATAAAAACAGATAATTGAAAATTAATTATTTAATGGATTTATAGTGTAATATTGAGGCTCACTCCACTTTATTAAAAGTTGTTAGATAGGTGCATTCATAAGTATATTTAATAAAAGTTACTGTGCTTGTATATAATAAAATTTTGATTTCAAAAATAAAATAAACAGATTTTTTAAAAACATATTTTCACAAGAAGCTGAACATAAAGATGCTCAACAATTATTTGAAAAAAAATGATGAAAACTATTACCTGTTAGGTAAGTGCTAATCTAAAGTACAGCAAATTATCCTCAATTTCTACTATGAGGAGCTTTCACCAAAAAGAGGAAAGATAGAAACTGTTGATGAGGAAGTGGAGCAAATGGACTTACATATGGATTGATGGGAACTTTAATTAATGTAGCCATTACAGAAATGAGAATGGAGTCTACTCTGCTACACTGATGGAAATAAAGATCATTATTTAAAGTGAAACTAACTCAGGCCTACCAAAACAAGTACTGCATGCTATAAAGGTAAGGTGAAATAGATCTCAAAGAGTTTGATTATAGAATGTTTGCTACCAGAAACTACAAATAGTTGGAAGTCTAAAGAAAAAGACTGTTTAATAGGTAATATAGTACATATATACATGTAGAAAAATGATGTGATATTTCATGTTTTTAATTAAAGAAAACACACATACAACAATATTCCTCAAAAAGCTACAGGAAATCCTTCTGTTCCTCCTTTATAAAGAACTGGAGGATGTCTGAGGACATGGATGTCTTTACCAGTCTCAATGTATGAATACACCAAAAGATTCTATTTTATACATAAAGTGCTATGTGTCAACTATACTACTAAAAGCTGGTTTAAAATGGATATATATATATATATATAATATATGGATAATTTCATCTTATCAGAATTCTATGTATGTACAAAACTATGGTGAGATCAAGATTATTGCAGAGATTTCTGTAGACAACATGTTTCTTCAGATAAGAATTATTCTTTGAAACTGTGCACTATAATCTGAGACAAACAGTTTGACAGATTTTAAATCTAGCTCTTTAAAGCTTTTGCATATCAGTTATAATCCTATTTACATGTACATTTATGGTTACTTTATATTGAATATTTATACAAATGGAAATGTGCATGTATGTCCTTAAGGTTTTAAAATATAAAATTAAAAATAGGCACAGCAAGCGTGATAACTAATTCTATGATACTTTTATGTATAATTTGAACTTTACAAAATATCGATTACAGAACAAGAGCATTGAGCTCTATAAACAGATTATTGAGAAAGTTTTTTTAAAAAATTGTTGAAATTGGTATTCACTCTTGAATCCAAATGGTTAATACCAAGACAATTTAAAGCAGCAAATTGGTCTGTATTTTAGGGTAACATTCTATCATTTTAATTTAGAAAGGCACATGAAACTTCAAGTTGAATAAAAATAAATGAGTTTTCAAAGAATGGTATTCATCGAACATTTGTGTCTGTGTGATTTATGTGTGCAAATGCTTCATCTCCAAAACATTCAGGGCTTTTGTTAAAATTTGACTCTCTTAGATGGTGTTGCTATATTTTCAGAGTTCAATTTGGAAATGATGGAAACATTTCAATGTATAGCCTGATTACTGCTGACCTGGTTTGGCTTCATTTTGCATCTGTCAAAAAAAAAACACAAAAACAAAAACAAAAAACCCTCTGTACTAGTGACATCTATTTTTAACTGTGTGTTGTTAAATATATGAACCTCCTAATACATTCTACTTTTGATTTTCTATTATTTTAATATTTATTTCTTTGTTGATTTCATCATATATCTACAACTGGAGGATTCACTAAAATATTGTTAAAACATGTTACCATTTATAGGACTTTACATATTAAAATAGCCAAATAAAGGATAGACGAAGGTAAAAAGGTGAGATATGAGAACAGGAGAGTATCTGTAATTTTTTTGGGGGGAAATGAGGCTAATATGTACATTGTACACTTTTAATACTCAATGTGTTATATTGAATTTTGCTACATGCACTATAATCTGAAGGAGTCAAAGTAAAATTATCTGTTCTCTTGGGGCACTGTAAGTGAATTATTGGCACAATTTATTAACTAGATCAACAAAACTGATAACATCGTCATGGATACTTTCTACAGTGGCTAATAAAGATAAGTTACCTAAGCTATTTTGCCATATTGATTTTTCATTTTATTCATTTTAAAAATCTGACACATTGACCTCAAAACGTTCATTCCTCTATTTTAAAAGGTCCTGATAACAAAAATGGTACATATAAAAATTTCTTGAGTTTTACAATGCACCAGATATTTGTTTTCAATACTTTTATTAATTTAACATTCACAGTAACTTTAAGTAGGTACTACTGACATTCTGAATATTCTAGTGGTGTTACGTAACTTGCTGTAATCATATAGTTAACATAATGTCAGTAATTGTATGGTTGTGGATTACAATTTTAAAAGGAAAAGAAAGTGAGCACTTTGTAAGGTGAATCTCTGAAGGAGAGTTAGAGGCATTTTAGAACAATACTGAGTTAACAGGGCAAAAAATGGGAAAGGATGAGCCATCATTATCCCTTCATTAAAGTAGGTCTACGGGACCTTGGCCAAAGTCAGCATAATGACGCAGTAATAAAGAAAAGTTGGATTGACCTTTTTCTTTTTGCCCTTTCTTCTGAAAGTTTTATATTATTTTTTCTGTGGAGGTCAATTTGGAATCAGTCCTTTTTTTAAAACAAAGAATTTTTGAGCTTATGTGAGGGTCTATTTGTCTGTGTATGTGTTGTTTGTGTGTGTGTGTGTTGTGTGTGTATAATAAATTATAATTCTACATACAGTGAGTGAATAGGTATTTCCTTGGGAAAATTAATTTTCTCAGCACTTAAAGGAATAAGAAAATGGTCTAATTTCTGAAGAAAACACGTAATATAGTATCAGGAAATTTTTGTGCCTCAAAATGACAGAAGTTATATTGCTGAATAGATACAATTTTGCAAATGACTGACACAGTTTTGTCATTATTTTATATGTAAAAACATGAAAAGTTCACATCATTGATGAATTTAAATACTAAATATTTAAACAATATTTTAAGTGACATATGAAATCCAATACAAAGGCACATGTCCAACAACTGACTCATGTCTTTGCTCTTAGAGTCGAAAACCGTAGAAATAGCAGATTTGTGTTTTCATCACATTATTAAAGACATTTTATATTAATTACAGTTTATTTACTTTGTATTCTAGCTGTAGCCCCCTCCCTCATTCCATTCCAATCCTACCCTCACTCTCTCATCTCCTCCCTACTCCTTTCTAAGTCCCCTGATAGGGTGGGAGATTGGAGGAAGAAAAAGGAAGGGAAAATGATATGATTTCAATAATCTCAAAATAAAATGTTGAAATTAAAAAGGACACACATTTTTAATTAATTTAATTTTTATTAACTTTACATCCTGTTTGTCACTTGATCCCACCTCGCCTCCCAGTCCCACCTTCTCTTTTTTCCTCCTCCCACTCCCCTATTCCTCGCAATAAAGGAGACCCCTTCTCATCCATCCTAGCTCCTCACGTCAAAAATAAACATGTCCTAGCTCATCAGGTCCCTTCAGGGCTGGCTACAATGTCCTCTTCTGTGGTCTACAAGGCTGCTGCTAGGATCAGATGGAAGGAGAGGAGGCCCTCCCCCGTTAGTGGACTTAGAGAGGGGCAGGAAGGATATAAGGAAGGGAGGGTGGGATTGGAAGGGGATAAAGGAGGGGCTACAGCTGAGATATGAAGTAAATAAACTGTAATTAATATAAAAATAATAAAGAAAGAAAGAAAAAAATGAATAAACATGTTCTCTTTTCCTGTGGCCTGTCAAGGCAGTCCTGCCAGGAGAAAGTGATCAAAAGGGTGGCAGGAAAGTCCATAGCAGATGCAATCCCCATTTACTTTCCCAAGTACCTACATGAGGCGTAAGCTGCCCATGGGCTACATTTTGTAGGGGGGGTCTAGGTCCAGTCCATGCATGGTCCTTGTTTGATGCTTCAGCCTCCGCAAGCCCCTCTGGGCCCTGGTAGTTGGCCCTGTTTGTCTTCTTGTGGAGCTCCTGTCACCTGCAGGTCTTTTTCCTCTTTCCTCCCCTTTTCCATAAAACTCCTACACATCACCCACTGCTTGGCTGTGAGTCTCAGCATCTGTTTTGAGGCATTCCTGTGTAGAGCCTCTCAGAGGACAACTCTGATAGGCTCTTCTCTGCAGGCTTAGTGGAATATTCATAGAGTCAGGCGCTGGCCCTCTCTCAAAGGTGGTCCTTTGGTTGGGCCATGCATTGGTTAGACATTCAATTTCTGCTCTCTCTCTGTTCTCTCTTTATTCCTGCACATCTTGTAGTCAGGATAAAATTTGCTCTGAAGTTTTTGTGGGTGGGTTGGTGGTCCCTCCCTCTACTGGGAAACTTGTCTAGGTAAAGGATGTCCTCTTCAGTCTCTATGATCTCTGCTACTAAGAGTCTATGCTTGAGTACTCCTCAAATCCTGCCAGGAGCCTACCCTGATGTAGGGCTTCAGTTTGTCACAGAAATGCAAGATAAAAGGCCTTTAGAGAGAAGAAGAAAAAAAATTTGAATAATCTTAGCCCAATTCTTGTTTCCCAGTAGTACTATGCTACTGAAATGGCAAGCACCGAAGCCTACTGGATTATTTTCTGTGTCTATTGAGAAGCTGAATGTCATTGTTCTATGATCACTTGACCTTAGACAAGTCACTTGTTTACATTTGAGTCTTACGTTACTGTTACATAAAATTATAGTGAAATATTTTAATATTTTAAACATTAAGTATAATTTAAAGTTGTTAACTATACATATTGTTCAACATATTTAGCTTATCAAGTTTATTAATAGCTCTTATAACTCTAAAAAATTTCCATTAATATACAAAGGAAATAAAATGCACATTGAAGCTTACTCTCTGAATCTCTGTTAGATTCCTCTAAATTAATGTCAATCATAGCCTGACACTGTTTGGACATAACCCAAATATCTTTTAATCAGTTACTTTACTCAAATGAGGTTATTAAAAAGGTTTATATTTTTTCTCTTATAACAAATAACCATTTCATTAAACAATAGTCAATATTACGATCATATATATAGATATATATGTCTATTGAATCTCTCTCTCTCTCTCTCTCTCTATATATATATATATATATACACACATATATATACAGAGAAAGAGATTATCACCTTTCATCTTATATTTGAAGTGAGGTTTTTTTCAGATCTACAAGTGGACTATAAATTTTCATTTTCCACAACTTTGTGGAAATCTCCTAACTTTAGAAGACGTAAAAGCAAACTTTTAAATTATATAGATATCAAAGTTAATTTGGCTTTAATTATTTATGTATTTTTGTGTATCTGTCAGAACACAGGTTACTTAAATGTATGTTTTTTATTAATTACACTTTATTCACTAAGCACTGACCATTTGGTATTGGACAACCGATTGACAATCTCTTTGTTGGGAAAGACTATTTCTCCCACTCTCAGCATCGCTTAGTTACACGCCAGCCTGTCTATTATTCTTCTTGTCAACTCATTTTTGGCATTCATGTAAATAAGGCTTTATTGGTCTCGCTTCTGACATTACCAGTAGATACAACCTCATAGTAAATGCTATGTTTGAATTTACAATTTAGAATCTAAAATCATAACATTGATTTCAACATTTTATTGAAAAACAGCATCACATAAATTTACCGTAGATACACTATATGTATATGGTAGTTAATTACTTTGCCTAATCACAAAACAGAAATTTCAAAACTGAGACAAGTAAAATTATGTTATTATAGTATTGTAATGTTGATTTAGTTAAAACTAATGTGAAAAGACTATCAAGATTTTCCACTTAATTTAAAAAGCAAGCAATATTCTGCCGCAATTGAAGCATAATTAACTTATAATTATAAATTATAATTGAAGTAATTAAATAAGGTCAATTTTAATAATTTACTACTTAGTATCAAATAATTTCTTTTTTGTAACTGAGTTGCAATATCAATTTCTTTTGATTTTTCTATCAAGTAAAAGACATAAATAAAATAATTATGCAGTTTGGTTTGAGTTGTTATATTTCCTCAAACAAGTAGCACAGGAACAAATTCTGATCTTGATATTACTTTCTTTTGCACTATAATCATTATGAGCATTTAATAAAGGAACATTGGCATACGTTATTAATCACAGTAAGCCGAGATTGTCTAAATGTTAGAAATCTCAAGGCATGAAAAGACATAAACAGCAACATCTGAATTCATTTGCTCATTCATTTCTTTGGCAGGGCTTACGTGTGTGTGTGCGTGTGTGTGTGCGTGTGTGTTTGTCGAAGATTCATCATTTTTTAGTTTCATATGGAAAATCAACAATTTGCTCATTGGCAAAAAGCAAATTAATACATATGTTCATATAATTAAAGAAACAACATTATTGTGCATCTAAAATATGCCAAACCATATGGTGAATATAAGGATATAGATATTCCTTCTGCAATGTCAGTTTTCATAAATGTAACCAATATCAAATAGAAATTAAATATTACACTTAAAATAATAAACCTTACAATAAAAGACTAATTCTTGTATATTAACCTTCACTTTATTTATTTTTTTTTGGGGGGGGAGGTCAAAAGACCTTAGTATTTATTTTATTAATTTTAGAAAGTAAAATCAAGCCATGCTGTTTGAGCCAATTAAACAAAAACTGCAGTTATTACAATGTATCATGTAAAAAAAAACTATAAAATATGTTGTTCTTCATTTAAAAAGGTTGGATGTCACCGGCCAACAGTGAGACCTAAATACTACTTGAGAGAGGACTAGGATTGCTGTTTTGTTTTGTTTTTTATAGTCTAACAAAAACCTTGCAGTGCCACAAATAATTCCCAGAGCCATTACTTCACTAAGCACGGCTTGAAAGGAACTTTGGTTAGTGATAAATTACATGATACTTCATAGGCCATTCTGTTTTTGACTATTAATTTTTCTGTTACATGTATGAGTGTTTTGAGTAAGTGCGTTCTGTGTAGGATGTGTGTGCCCAGGGCCCATGTTGGCAAGAAGAGCACTGAATTCCCTGGACCTGGAGTTGCTGAGTGCTGCGAGCGCTGAAGTGCCGGGTAGAAACCTAAGCTGCGCTCTCAAGGAGCAGCATGTGTGCTCGCAAAATCCCAGTCGTCGCTCTGGTCACCATTAGTCATCTCTGACAAGCATAATAATTCAAAGATATTAAAATTTTAAGTTACGACAGTTTGTTTTCAAATATATTGACATTATTTATACATTTCTGCCTATCAATGTGAATAAAAAGGTACCTCAATGTTTAATTAGTTGAAATGGATAAAAATAGTAATAATGGCTAAGAATAGTAACTTCCCATTTCAAAACTGAGATTGCCTCCTTTAACAGCTCCTCCATTAGGGGATGGAAGAGTAGAACATACATGTGATTTTAATGTTTCCATGTTCCGACCACACACGGTCCATTGCTTGAAAGAGTATAGTGCTGATGCCTAAAGTCCACTACAAATAAATCCAGTGGGCATGAGGCTATGCTGCAGTTGTCCTGCAAGAGGAAGACCCACCACCCAAATCTTCTCTCCCGGAAGAGAAGGAGATGAACAGTGTCTGTTCATCAGTTCACACAGTGGCCATGAGAGGCTCCCAAACACCTTGTGGTGGTAACAGAAGAATATGTTTGTTTTCTATAACATTTTTTTGCAAAATGCTTAAACCACAATTAAAATGTATTGGAAAGAGAGATAATTTAAAAATTGGATGCAATGTGACTTGGAATAAAATCTTTTATAATTTATCCAATAACAATAACAGAAAAACACAAATAGTTAAAATAATTTCTTATACAATACCAATATTAATGAACATTATATTGAACTTGAACTTTTTTTTTAACTAACCAGTGAGTTTATTGAAATTACTTGCAGAAGTAAGGATGAGCTATTACTTAGAGTGTCGACAATCCAAATAGCACCTGATCATTGAAAGTCCTATCTCAGCATGGATGATGATAGCCCCAAAGACTTACTGATTAATTTATATAGCCTCAGTTAAATTACTTTATTTTATTTTTTTATTATTAGTTACATTTTATTAACTCTGTATCCCAGCTGTATCTGCTCCCTCATTCCCTCCCAAACTCTTCCTAACTCCCTCATCTCCTCCCTGCCCCTTTCCAAGTCCACTGATTGGGGAGGGCCTCCTCCCCTTTCATCTGATCCTGTTTTATCAGGTATCTTCAGAACTTGCTACAAAGCCCTTCTCTGTGGCCTAGCAAGACTGCTCCTCCCTTGCAGGGTGGGTAGGTCAAAGAGCCTGCCATTGAGTTCCTGTCAGAAATACTCCCTGTTCCCCTTACTATGGGAAGCCAGTTGGTTACTAAGCTACCACGGCCTTCATACGCGCAGAGGTTCTAGGTTATATCCATACCTGGTCCTTGGCAGAATGTCAGTTTCAGACAAGGCCCCTGTGCCCAGATATATTTGGTCCTTGTGGAGCTCATATCCTTTCCACGTCATACAAACTCCCCCTTCTTTCATGTTTCCCTGCACTCTGCTGAAGGTTTGGTTATGAGACTTAGTATCTGCTTTGATACACTGCTAGGTAGAGTCTCTCAGGGGCCCTCTGTGGTAGGCTCCTGGCCTGTTACTTGTTTTCTCCTATGTCCAATGCACATCCCATTTGTATTTCTAAGTGAGGATTGATCATCTTACACTGGGTCCTCTTTCTTCATCTTCTTTAGGTATATAGATTACACTATGTTTATCATATCTTATAGGAGTATATGAGTGAGTATATACCATGTGTGTCTTTCTTCTTCTGGTATAGCTCACTCAGAATGATCCTTTTAGATCTCACCATTTGCCTGCAAATTTCATGATTTCCTCGTTTTTGATTCCTGAGTAGTATTCCATTGTGTAAAAATACCACAATTTCTGTATCCATTCCTCCATTGAGGGACATTAGGGTTGTTTCCAGGTTCTGGCTATTACAAATAAAGCTGCTACAAACATGGTTGAGCAAATGTCTTTGTTGTATACTTGAGCAAATTTTGGATATATGCCTGGGAGTGGTATAGCTGGGTCTTGAGGAAGCAGTATTCCTTATTGTCTGAGAAAGCACCAGATTGACTTCCAAAGTGGTTGTACCAGTTTACATTCCCACCAGCAATGGAGGAGGGTTCCCCTTCCTCCACAATTTCTCCAGCATGTGTTGTCACTAGAGTTATTGATCTTAGTCATTCTGTTTGGTGTAAGGTGAAATCTCAAGGTCATTTTGATTTGCATCTCCCTGATGGCTAAGGATGATGAGCATTTCTTTAAGTGTTTCTCTGCCATTCTATATTCCTCTACAGAGAATTCTCTGTTTAGCTCCGTACCCCATTTTTAAATTGGATTACATGATTTATTGCTTTTTAACTTCTTTAGTTCTTTGTATATATATTTGCTGGATTTCAGCCTTCTGTCAGATACAGGGTTGGTGAAGGTCCTTTCCCAGTCTGTAGGCTGTCGTTTTTGAACTTAAACTTTAACCAAGAATTACTTAAATGTGATAATGGTGTTAAGGTAGATATCCAGTAAATAATATAAAGAGTTTAGAAATAGATCTATATGTATATAGTAAGTTTATCTGGGACAAAGACAAACTTACTGTAGAAATGAAACGTGTTCTCAATTTCAAGGAACATACTAAATGAAGAACTGATGACTCCTTTTCTTCATTTGTACAGTTTTTTACTGACCGCTTCATACTCTTCAATTTTTCCAGCCTGTTTGATTTTGAATATCACCCACTACTGCTTTAGTTGTACCCACATTCGCTTCAGCACTGAGAAATTCTATTATTCTTGGTAATCACAAGTTACATAAAACACAAGAAATGCAACAGATAAGTTCATAAAACTGGAAATATATTCCTGAAATATGACGGGGATAAAATAATACATGGAAAACAATCTTAAGACTGTAACTGTAAGAGTAGGGTATGGATCAGAAAGTAAAGGCAAAGGAACTTGTCATCAAGCCTTTGTTCAATTCCCCTAATGCAAGCATCTCACTTTCACACAATCATGATGGCAGGCACAGGCCAGCGCAGAGACACACATAGAAACAATAAATACATGTTATTTTTCTAGGCATGTTATTGTGTACTATGTAAAGATTCAAATATTGACTTGTGTGCTCCCTATCTGGTTGCAATCCTTGTTCAGAGACTCTTAGGTCTCAATGTTGTTTAAACAGTGCTCTCCAATTGTCCCCTGATATACCAACAAAACAGCTTACAGCCATTGGTTAAGCAGGGGACAGAATAGGGCTGGACTTCATGATATCTAGGGGAGGCAGAGATAGAGGGAGGAAGGAAGGGACAGGCAGATGTTCAGAAGACATCATGAGGAGAGAGAGCTGTAATAAAGAAAGCCATAAAGTGCAAGTATCTTGGGGATTTTGGCAAAGAGGAAGCCAGACAAGCAAAGAAGGATAAGAAAAGAGTAATTATTGTTCAGTAGTTGTGCTTTGAAGCTTGTTAAACAAATAGTGTAATAGAGTCTCAGTTACTTGGATGATATGCATGTTAAGCAAGAGACTGAGAAACAAATACAATTTTATAAAAATACCTTTAAAAGATTTTTTTAAACCTAAAATAAGTAAGTAAATATAACATGGATTACAAGTAACAAGAGAAACTGAAACACTTCAAACAATATGGACTGTAGTTGTTATTTTTGTTTTCTTTATCATTTCATTTCATGAGATGCCAAGTGTAAGTGCTGGTTTTATTTCCTCAGATGAGGCGGTGAGATGAGAGCTGCACCTAATGTATACAAATACACCACTTAGGCTGAGCCCAGAGCATTTCTAACTATCCCTATGTTTAAGCCTGGAAACGTCTACCAACCTGACAATCTAATCTTCCAAAAGCCTGCACCTTGAGGCTTCAGCTTCGAGCCTCTGTCTGGTACCGTATGCCTAGAATGTTTCCGAGATTTCCTACTGAAGAAGCTCACTCTTTCTAGCTCTTTCTGAACTCTGGCTGCCTGAATCAACTCAGCTGTTCTGGCTTAAGACTCCTCTCCAAGGTGACTGATAAGAACTAATTGTCTTTTCTCAGATTCTCAGTGAATTGCTCTGCTTGGAAACACTGTCTCTGAACTCCATGAACAGAACTGTACTGACTACACAAACTTAACTCCACTCAACTCCAATGGCATTGGACTCCAATCTCCTCCCTCTATCTCTGCAGTGCTCTTTAGGGGCCTCTGTTTTCTCTCTGTTCTTGTGAGAGTCAGGTGTATCCTGTCTCTGATTCACTCTGTCAAATCTTCTCTAATTTGTCACTTTGCCCATCAATTAGATGTCATTGCTTGAGATTAAAGGTGTGCACGAAGTGTGTGCCTGGGTTCCAGCCAAAGGAACTAAAGGTGTGCATCTCTACTACAGAGAGAGAAAAGGCATGTGGTATGTCTGCATTCCAGCTGGATCACACAGACCCAGAAGAACTTTAAATCTCATTCTTGCCAGAAGAGATGTTTCTCTGAGTTCAAATTCCTCCACACACAGCACTGGGAGTGGGAACCAGACAGAACTTCCATCCCTAACCTGGACACTCTCTTCAACTGACAGTGGCTTACAAAGAAAAACTGGTATTCTCCAGTGGAATCTGAGTATATAAACCACATCCAAGATCAGGCCCTAACCCCCTCCCCCAGTAGTATAAGCTTAACACACACATACGCACACACACACACACACACACACACACACACACACATTTTAGTTTTTGATTTTTATTTGTTTCCTATTGCTTTGTGTGGATATTTTTTTCTCATCTTTTGCTTGCATACTACAGTTTCTAATTTTGTAATTGTAGGGGATTTTTGTGAACATATCTCTCTTTATGTATGCACTTCTCCTATTTTTCTTTTATTATTAATTTATCTTTATTTGTAAAGAAATTTTATGAATCTTTGCATACTCAATGTCCCAGGAAAGTCCATTTTGCTGTGGTGCTTACTGGAACACCACCTCCAGAGGATGCTCAGAAGGCTGCATGACACCTGTCCTTGAATGCCTTTCTTTCATTAACAGCTGTTTTACATTAAAGCCATACTCAGGGAAAAACACAAGAAAGAAGCCGAATCTTCGCCATACTCAAAGAAATGATTTTGTAAGTGAAATAATGTACTGCATATGCAGTCTTCAGAAGAATTATAGGGTAGATTAGTATGAAGAATTTTAGCAGCACAGATTAATAACCAACACATGTGAGGAGTCAGTCAGTATGATGACAGAGAATATGAAGTACTTTGCCAAAATATCCTAGATTTAATACGAATCTTCTAAAAGTTAATGCCTTTAAATTTACTCTTTAAGAAAAATGTTTTGTGACCAGGTATTAAACGTGTTAGACAACCCCTTTTACAGCTTATTCAAGTAAACAGCAAGGTAATATATATGATGATGAAGATGCTGTACATTGTCCTATGAACCTTACAGTAAAATATGGAATAACTGGTATTAATGGAGGACTAAAAACTCTTGTAACTTATATAAAATGCAGCCATACAAGAAGAAAATGTTAAAATCCAGATTTAAATAAATCTTAGAGATATTTAGGACAATATTTGAAAATATTTTGTTTGAGCCAGGAATTAGAGGTTCCCCAAACAGGTATCTTACTAAATTGATACTTGGAATGTTATTCAATAGTGGAAAATATGCAGGTAGATCATCTCACAAATAATTATTCAACTCAAAATCCTATAATGTTCAGGTTAATAAATTCAAGACTACACTTTGCAAGCAGACCTAACTGAAAGTCGTTATTTAAATATTAAAATAAGGATTCTAAGGGGATTATAGAAAAAATGTTTCAATATTGAGAACTGTCTATACAGTATAAAATGTATCCTAATGTAAAATCTGCAGAAAAACAATTGAGCAATATGTTATAATTTATCTCTAAATTTAGTTCGTTTACATAGGTAGAAAGTACACTCATATTGCTTTTACTAAATTTGACTAATTGCAAAAAGAATTAAATTATATATACAAACATGCACATACAAATGGAATATGATCAAAAACAAAATTTAGAAATTAAGATTGGAAGCAATTATACTTTACAAATATGGATATCTTATACAGAACTGTTAAAGGGCAGTGATTTAGTAACCAATCACTGTACTGATTCAGTACTCTAACACTAATAAACACCAAGAACATGGGATTCAAGGAAAGAAGTGGAATTTAGAAATGTTTATTCTGATTTTACCTGATGAATTCTATAAACTTCAGAAAGAGTGACTCCTTATGGTCAAAAAAGATCCAACCCTGCCTCTATAGGATCTCAATTTAAATATATATATTATATATATATATTATATATATATAATTATATATATATATATATTTCCAAATAGCCAGAATAGCTTAAGATTTGGCAAGTTAAAGAAGATTGGTAAAATTATTAATTCTTATAAAAATGTAGCTATCAATTATTTATTGCAAAATTTTTAGCAGTTTCATAAACAATATTGTAAATTGATCCTAATAACCTTTGTTGATTATAGTGCAAAAACGACTTTCTTTTTGCCAGATGTATTGCCTTCTCTGACGCTTACTACCTCCATCAACTAACCTAACCTTCGTCCAGGAAGTGTCTAGATGCCATACAATTAAATGTTGGCCTAGAATGCTTTCAGCCTTTGAGACTTGATTAAGCTCACCCTTTCTAGCTCTTTATGAACTTTGGCTGGCTAGTTCAACTCATTTATTCTGGCTCAAATTTGTCTCCAAAACTGACTGATTAAAACTGGCTTTTCTCAGCTTTCTACTGAATTGCTATGCTTGGCCTCGAATTAACTCTAGCCATTTGTTCTACTCTTCTGGTTCCTTCTCATTCCCTGACTTGCTTGATTTCACGTGTATTTTGCTTCTTCTATCTACAATTTGTCTTTGTAAAACTGTTCCAGTAAAACTACCTCCTTTCTCCCTGCCTGTCTCACTTTCCTGCTGCTGCTCTCTCTCTATGTCAACTCTCTGTTCTCCTGCAAGTAGGCATATCCTATTCTGACTCACTTGGTCAAACCTTTCTCTGATTCATCTGCCTCTTTGTCTGCCTCTCAATTAAATATCACTTTCAAACACGGGTGCTTTCTTCTACCAACCAACTTTACCTTCATTGTTTGGGATTAAATGTTTGTACTTAGGGCATGTCTGAATTCCAGCCAAATCACTCAGATGTAGAAGATCTTTGGATGTGATTAGAGTAGCTATATTGTATTTTAATTCCTTCAAATTATAGCTATCATGTTAACATAGTTTTTCATATAATACCTTGGAACATTTTATTGACGATATACTTATTTTATTAAATCAAAGTATTAATATCCTAAATATTTTACTATTTTTAAATATTGTTATTTTTCATTATGTTTGAGCCAGGAGGATTTTAAGATCAATAAAAATCCTTTCACTTAAATGATCGTGATCCCTCCCTTGGGAAGGATATTGGTAATACAGAAATCTGTGCATGTGTATGGGAAAGAGATGGACAGGTGATATTGAGGGATCTCAAGAAACAACTGTGATTGTTTGAATTGAAGCCAGGTGCAGAGAGCTCTTGAAGGGCGAGGTGAACTGTTCTGAGAAACAACCAGCTGTAAACTATCTACAACCAGCTGTAAACTATAGAGCAAAAGTGACCTGATTTTTAGGTATAAACCCCCCGTGCTTTGCATGTTCGGGGTCATCTCCTGTCTTTGGAGGGGCAACCCTATCATGATAGCAATAAAACCTCTTGCTTTTGCATTGAGTTGTGGTCTGTGAGAGTTCCTGGGAAGGGCGAGATCCTGAGCTCCTGAGCAGTGAGACTCCAGGTCTTACAATATCTGTGCCCTTTACTTCCTCTGTACATTTACAACTGATTCATATCAAGATCATTAAATGTTTAATCATTCAGTAATGAACAATTACTCTCAATCTTTTTCCTTCCTACTCCCAAACAGCCACTCAACATATTCCCTCTTAATCTGAAAAACAAAGTTAGTCACTAAACATAAGCTAATATAAACTAATATTCTATCTAATAACTTAAGCTACTTTAAATGATGATAAATATATAAATATCTTCAGAAAGAAGATACTTGAATTTTAGTTCCATTTAGAAATTTAAATGGCATATTGTAAAAGTGTATGTAAAACTGTCCTCACTGTTTCTTATTTTCAGGAGAAAAGAAGGTTCTCAGGCGTCTTTGAGGGTTAGAATTCCATCTGAGCTTGGCATCATGGTACATTCTTATGATATCAACATTCTGGAGGCTGAAAGAGAAAGACTCTGACAGCATTGCCTATATAGGATAAACAAATGACCTCATATTAAAATTAAATAGCAAAAGCAACAATAATAGCATATGAGTTTACTGTATAAAATTTCTGCTTACAAGCATTTCCCCAAGGTAATATATCACCTATAGAAGCCAGATATTTCCCATTAATGAAACAATAAGAAGATCCTTACGTAAAACAAATCTCATAAATTATTTTTTATTATAAAGCATCTTTTAATAATAATAAGATTATTTTGAAATAGTTGGCACACAATCTGAAATATGAACTATAAAATTAAGGTTTAAAATGTTAATGCTATTATAGTCTGCAATGCTAAGACTAGAGCAAAAAGGAACATTACATTAAAATTCCAGCTGAAAAATGGTCACAAAATAATTAAAATTCTTATTACATTTTCATACATAGTTCAGTATCATTTCAGTTGTCTGTTGAGGAGTTTCCCTAACTTGCTGAGACTATCATTGAATTTGTCATTATATATTCTGAGCCACCTCAGTAGCTTGGAATTAAAGATGATACCTGATAAACTAGGGTCAGGTGGAAGGAGAGGAGGACCTCCCCTGATGGTAGACTTGGAGAGGGGCATGGGAAGAGATGTGGGAGGGAGGGAGGGAGGGAGGAAGGGATTGGGAGGGAATGAGAGAGGGGGCTACAGCTGGGATGCAAAGTGAATAAAATGTAATTAATGTAAGAAAATAAAATTAAATTAAAAAAAGTTCATACTTTGGGGAGTTTATCACTTATAAAAATGTACCATGTTCTTGAAAAATAGCTAGACAAAGAAACCAAACTTTTGTTCATGAGATGGCAAACCTATAACTACATGCAGAAATAAAAGGGAGTGTTTAATTTTGAGAAAAATGACTCTTAAATTCATACTAAATCAATGTAAGAGCTGGCAAGATTGGTGCTGTGGTAATGAGAGACACGCCTCTCTGTTCAATCAAAAAAGATTGAAGGTAAGCAAAGCTGAAGACAATAAATTGACTGAAGACAACTTAATCGCCAACAAAATGTAGTGGAAGATGCTTTTGAAGCACCAAGTGCTCTGCAGTAGATATCCAAGCACTCACAACCCTGAGCGAAAACACAAAGCACTGTGCTTGTAACCCTTGATAACGTTATAGTTAATTACTACTGAGACACTGTATTTATTTACACTTTTAAAATGTGTTTATAGAGAAAAGTATTGTAGACGACAGATTGAGAAGTGTCCATTGGTAGTCATGAAAATGTTCACTCAGAGACTGACCTTCTGAATTCAGTCTATTAACTTTAGCATGAGCTTCTGACATGTTTCTTTTCCTTGTTTATACACACTTCCTCAAAGGTAACAACTACGGTGACTTAATTCATACTGTTCTTGACTTATTCACACCCTTGTTAGACATCGTCAGTGAACTCATAGATATTATAGAAGAACCCACAACTGACATTTTACTGAGGAAGATTAACCTATATGCCCACAGAAAAGAATTTTCCTACCCTCTCATTAATGGAACACCAATTTGCATCAGATAGAGAACATTACAGAAAATCCTAACCAATGAAAACATAGGGATGTGAATTCCAACTGCCAACATATACATGTACAATATAGCTCCTGTATCTAAGGTATAGGGATGATTAAAGAAAAAGGGTACAAAGACTGTAAACACCAGAGCAACAAGAAATTTGGGCTGGAGAGATGGCTCAGCTGTTAAAGGGTAGGCTTATAACCAAAAGTATAAGAAATTTGCTGTCACTCCTAGGATTGACAGAGCCAGACCCTTAAAGTTTCATCAACATCACTATTTAATCATGAACTGAATTAAGTTAAAAATAATAGGAAAGACCCCTGTGCTCAGATTTTTGGTTCTGTTGCTCTCCTTGTGGAGTTCCTGTCCTCTGCAGATCTTACTGTTTCCCACTTCTTTCCTAAGATTCCCTGCGTTCTGCCCAAAGGTTGCCCATAAGTCTCAGAATAACAATCTGGGCACAGGGGTCTTTCCTGAGACTGATACTCCAACCAAGGACTATGCATGGAGATAACCTAAGACCCCTGCACAGATGTAGTCCATGGCAGTTCAGTGTCCAAGTGGGTTCCATTGTAATAGGAACAGGGACTGTCTCTGACATGAACTGATTGGCCTGCTCTTTAATTACCTCCCCCTGAGGGGGAAGCAGCATTACCAGGCCACAGAAGAAGACAATGCATCCACTCCTGATGGGACCTAATAGACTAGGATCAGAAGAAAGGAAAAGAAGACCTCCCCTATCAGTGCATTTGGGGAGGAGCATGCATGCAGAGGGTGAAGGAAGGGAAGGATTGGGAAGAGAGGAGGGAGGGAACCACAGGGTGGATACAAAGTGAATAAAGTGTAATTAATGAAGAATTTTAAAAAATAATAGTCATGCTAATATGGACTGGAGAAAACACAAAATGTATCTCATAATTTTAATAGGTGTATTTTTCACAGAATTTTCAAGATAGATTGCAAAGAATTAAAATTCATATTTTATCCTCCTTCACCACACTCCTTGCTTTTTAACACACCCAAACACCATACAGCATTCCCTGAGAATTCACAGGCAAATCTTCAAAAAAAGAAAGAAGTTATTCTAATTGTAGACTTTCACCTCTTTCAGCTTCTCTGAAATCAATTCCCCAGTCTTAATCCCAGATTTGTAGGAGGCCATCTGCTTCAGGTTCCCTTATCCCACAAAGCCTCCTTCTCCAGGGGATCACACAGATCTTATAATGCAAACTTTCTGCTCTGCACTCATTGCTTTATCCTAACCCCCAATTCCAGCAGGCACTAACATCAATGCAGTGGCTGGCTCTTTGATCACCTCCCCCCGGGGGGGGGGGGAGGCAGCCTTACCAGTCCAAAGAGGAAGACAATGCAGCCAGTCCTGATGAGATCTGATAGGCTACTGTTAGATGGAAGGGGAGGCAGACCTCCTGTATCAGAGGACTTGGAGAGGGACATGGATGAAAATAAGAGAGGAAGAGTGGGATTGGGAAGGAATAAAAGAGGGGGTACAGCGGAATACAAAGTGAATAAACTGTAATTAATGTAAAAAATAAAAATTAAAGTTAAAAAAATATATACCCAATAAAGGTAAGAACAACTAACAACTTAGAATTATAATCTTAAACTCAGATGCGTATGTGTCAATTTAGAAGACAATCAATCATAGCATGGTCAATAGGTCTCTACTAGAGCAAAAGAGCCCTCCATCAACAGGTCTTGGATATCGCGATATAGTTGACACAGAAGTAAGGGACCTTAAAACAGGCGTTATGTGTATCATAGAGGAATAACCTAGTAAGGGAATACACGATCACACCAACAGCAGAAGGAAATGATTAAAATGGTTCAAGACATAAAAGTAAAATAGAATCAATAAATAATACCCAAACTGAAGAAAATCTGAAAATTAAAAATTTAAGAATTGGGCTAGGAAACCCAGAGGCAAGCCTTAAAAACAGAATACAACAGATGGAAGAGAAAATATCTGGCATTAAAGATAGGGCAGTAGAGATGGATTATTTTGTCAAAGAAAACATTGAATCAAAATAATTCTGGCACAAAAAATCCTAGGAAATGTTATATTCTATGAATAGCTCAAATTACAGAATACTAGGCATAGAAGAAAGAGAATAAATCCAGGTCAAAGGCAGAGAAAATATTTTCAACAACATCATTGAAGATTTCTATAATATAATTTAAAGAAGGAGGTGTCTATCATGAAACCAGAAGAATGTAGAGCATAGAAAGAATCAGAAAATAGACTATCACTTACGAAAATTAAATCAAGATCACTTAAGTAATTTGAACAGACCTAAAACTGTTAGTCAACTAAAGAAATCACTAAAAGCCTTCTGACAAAAGAGAAAAAAAGCCCAAGGCCAGATGGCTTGAATGTGGAATCCTATCCAGCAGACTTTCAAAGATGAGTTAATGCCAATACTCAAATTATTCCTTAAAATACACACTAACCACATCAAGACCCAACAAAGAAAGAAAAATTCAAACGAATTTCTCTTAAGACCACAGATGCAATTTTTTGGCCTTTTAACCCTATAGGTCCTTTGTATATATTACATCATAGGTTCAGTATTTTTATGTGATTCCTTAGTTTGAAATTGAGAGGGTCTGTATGACTATACAAATTTCTTGTGCCTTTTCTTGGTCATTTCTCCCTTCTGCTTACTTGTTTTCTTCTGTTTTGACACTTTAGTTTTTGTTTCATTTTATTATCTTTTATTATGTTTATCTATTAGAGACCCGTTTGTTTTCTAATGAGGGAGAAAAAGGGAGTAGAAGTGTTGATGTTAGGGCAACTGTGGAAGAACCAGGAGGAGCATATAAAGAAGGGAAACTATGATCAGGGTGCACTCAGTGCAAAAAATATAAAATTTCAGTAAAATGAAAAAATAAACAAATTAAAAAATAAGTTCATTAAAACTTTTCTAACTGGGGAGAATGTAAAATAAAATAAGCCACCAACTTGAAACCACAGAGAATCTTTTTTTCCTAAAAAGCAATAACAAGAAAGCAGAGATGATAGTATATTACAATATGCAAAGAAAAGATTGAGATTTTTATACAAACAATCAATAGTTTAAAGACAGTCAGTATGTATCAAAAAGTAGTAACTTATTGTTATACTTTGCTAATTCTTTGAAAAATTAAAGACAAGAAAACAAATGTAAAAATAATGACACCGCTTACATAATTGAAAATACTAAAATGAAAGATTTCTCATTATAAAACAGAAGTAACAAAGTAACAATCTGAAAAAATTGTAAGTGCAAGGAAATAAGAAAATAGGATTATTTATATTCAGTGAAAATACTTTTTGGTAATGTGTAGAATGGAGACAGCTTCTAATCATATAAACTCACCAACACTCATATGGTAGGATACTATTAGAGAAAAATACATTGGTCCTCTTCTCTGGAGACTGATGTAAAATTCCTGAAATCCTTGAAATTCCTGGAGTATAGAGACATCTTTGTTATGAACAATGAATCTCTTTTGTTGGGAACTTGAAGCCAGAGAAATTGAATAACAGAGTGAAAGACCTAGGTAAACCTCAGTCTGGGAGTCCTCATGAGAAAGAAGGTGTAATTACTGTTTGGACTATTCATTCCACCACTAACCTAGGGGTAATTGTGAAGAGAATGGACAGGAAAAATCAATAAGATCCCTGCACGTTGAGAGGACACTGGCATCTGTGCTGTGAACCTGTCTGTACAATAACAACACTATTTTTCTCCAACTGCAAAGAAAAGTATTTTGTCATTATATTTGTCCATTATAGTAAATTAGCCAAAACTGGCATTATAGAGACACAGAACAAAAGATAAACAAGAACAAACACTAATAATGGAAAATGCAAATTGGAGTTTTCCACATTAAAGTATCTCTTAACTTAATCTTCATTCTTTCCAGACTATATTAACATGGTGAATTTCTTATCCTTACAGGAATTATTTCATTACAACCTTTGAGTAAAGGAATCTTCCTATGTACTTTTATTTAAATGGAATAATAATGTTAGTAAGCTTTAACTGTAAAATAGAAAGATCTCTTATATATTAATAAGGATTTCATAAAACACCTTGAAAACAGGATGCATATTTTTCTCAGCACATTATATTTTGGATTAAAAAAATTACTATATTTATAGTGCTAAAATATTTCTGGATAAATGTATGTTTTTTTGTATATTTGAAATGAATTATTCAAATATTTGAAATCTATATCGGATGGAAAATCCTCAAATCTAAACAAAGGAAATAAAAGTGCATTTGGTCCTTTCCCCTGTCTGCTACAGTCTCTGTGATACACAGTGTCTGTCTAATCACATTTCAAGCAAGCCAAACCACACATGTTTCTTTCTTATGATTCTAGATCTGAGAGAGAGAAATACATCAGAAATATTCTCTTTAAAATTCCCAAAGTGCTGGACAGGTGCAAGAATTATTCACTTTTATAAATAAGGATAGCAAAGACTCCCCACTGTTAATGCTATTATAGAATTCATTCCTCTACCAAATGGTAAAATTTCATAGATGCCCCATGGAGTCTCCCAGTGTTACTTAAAATGAACACTAGAAGCAATTTTAGCATTTGATCACATACCAGACTCGTATTCGGCAGAAATTTTCTTATATTTCAACAATTATGACAAAATCGTTTCTTCTAAACTGACTATACTCATGCACACAATTTGAACATATTGAAAAACATTTTTTATCTGAAATTAGGCCTATATAGAGTTAACAGTATCTTGAAATAAATTACTAGGAAAATTTTTAATTGAAAGATAAATTACCACATAAGAATTTTGATCAATGTCTTTTTTTTAATTTTATAACTTGAATAAAAACATTATTCTGAAAAATAACATACCTGTTGTTTTTAATTATCTGTAATTACAAATGAAATTGGTGCTTACATTTGAGATCCGCAATACTTTATGTGACAGTTAGGAAAGGTAGTGTGCCACCTAAAATTAGAATAAAATGGAAACATTAATAATCATTGAATTGATGCATCTAACATTGTAAATATGAAGGTTAAAATGTGTTTCTTTATTTCAACTTGTATGTTAGAGAGTTTTATAAAAGAATGGTCCTTAATCCATCAGAGTTTTACGGCTAAAGTTTATGGAGCATTAATGATACCTAGAATTTTATGGAAACTTTATTCTGAATGAAAATGCATACTTTATTCTAAATTATGTGTATTTAACCTTAATCCAATCCTTACCACCAATAATCTGTAACCCCATATGAAAGTGTGGACAAAGTTAATATTTATTATTTTAAAGCACCTCTAATAAATAACTTAGGCTACTTAGAAAATTTTAGCAAATGAGACACATTATTAGCTTAAAGGAAATTATTGTGACTCTGTGACACTCAGAACACAACATAGTTCTCACAGTTAAAAGATGATGTTCTGTACAGCCCAGATTGGCTATTCACAAACAGCTGTGACTTTCAGAAGGTGAACTACTCTGTTAAAACAAGGTTCTAACTCCAGTTAACTTGTTCTCTCTAATACGTGGATTGTAACTTTGAATCCTTTCCTTAAATTAGAATACATGTGGAAACCATGTAATTAGAAGCAAGCCTTTGGGATAAGTGTATTATTGAAAGTGTATATGAAAATATATGGAAAATAAAGATGAAATGTAGAGTTAGTGGGTATGTAAAGGCTCAAATATATAGGGAGGTTGAGGAAATGAGAGGGTGAGGAAAGTTTTAACCATATTGAATATTATATTGAAACCTACGTAAAAACCTATGATCTTTCAACCCAAGTCAAAATTTTTTTTTGTTGCAAAAAATTTAGTTGCTCCTTTATTAAAAAAAGACAAATCAATTTATAATAAAATGTAAATTTTGTTTTTTAATAAAGGATAGAAATACTTTTTCCTTCCTCCCTCTTTAGAAAAAGAAGGCTCACGGTTAACATGGTTGACTTGTACAAAGTAACAGCACTCGCAATACCACAATGTCCATAGTATAGCAAGAGTAAGAAGACTTTGCTAAGCACACAAGATAGTCTGTAAGAGGGTTTTATAATCTCTTTAACTATTTACATTACAATAAGATCCTTGCATTGATAACCTCTCTTTCTGTAACAAATCCAAGTCAAAATTTTAAGAAAGGAGAACATAAATACACAAAAGAATAGAGGTCCTTTGTTTCAAAGATTTAAATGAGGAGGGGGCAAGGAGACATGGAACAAGAGGAGATAGGATTTAGCCTGAACTAAGGAGGACTAAAGAATTCATATAGAAATTCAGTAGTTTAAAATGTTTTAGTTAAATCATTTAAGATGAAAGTGAGTTTGATAAAAAGTACCTGCACGAATAGACTGCTTCCAGAAGACATGAATTAGTTTCAATCTTGGTACCAGGCAATAGATACCATTCCTTAAGTTAATAGACAGGGAAGATTTGTGGCACCTAAACAATACAACTATCCCTTTTTCTCTTGGTTACATTCTGTAACTAAAGTATAAGTAAATACTATTACCTCCATGTAGAAACCATCGATTTTTTTTTTTACAGGACATCAATAAATCAAGTCAAATTAACCAGAAAAAAAAGTTTCTGCTGTCTAGATTTAATGGAGCTGGAAGGTGCTATAATATTTTGATGGGGAAGAATGACGAAAGTGGTCTTGTCCAGTACTGGACACTGCATGGTACAATACTGTCCTAACAGGCAAGTTGTATCCATTGGTACAATCGTGGAAAGGATGTTTGTTTGGGCTGGTCTCATGCTATACATTCTGATGCTAATTATTGGCCCCCAATATCTGGTTGCTGCCCAAATGAGCAGATGCTCAAGTGCCACAAAACTATGTTTATAACCTTGACTAAAAACTTATTTCTGTTTGACCAATATACAAAAGAGCCAACACACCTGGGCAGAGTGAATGGGGTAGGTGTGGCTAAGGTTCATAGGTTTTGAGAACAAGGAGGATCTTGGGACGGAAACTATAGAAGAGTGAAGGAGGATGCCACCGGTGGGTCAGCATGGAAGGAATCATGTGAGCCAGGAGAAGGACTCCAAGAATGGCCTGCAATGGAACTGACCAGATGAAAGATGCAAGCAAGCATCTTGTGATACTGCATGGAAGGTAGCCCAGATAGGAATGGTTAAAGCAGATGGCATGAGATTAGGGCTGGGAGATATTGACAACATAGGTGAATTTAACTGCCAAACCCAAGGTGAAATAAGGCAAATATAAAATCTGACAGGTATCTGAGTTTTATTGATTATTATAGCAGATTAGATAATACCATCATAAAAATTTATAGGGGTAATAAAAATATTATTAGACCCCACCATTAAATTAAGAGAAACAGATGTTTATGAGAGTACTCAGCAATGTTCTTGTCTTGCTCTCGAGCTTGATTAGACAACCTTCTCTTTCTAGTAGGTAGTTGTTAATGTAAAAATTCATAACTGCTCAAAATACTGAAAATAATTAATGGTGAGTTCTCAGGTGAACTAGCTAATGCTCAGGAAATATTAAGGAAATTTGGGAGGAAAGAATTAAAGAGCCACAAATGCTGTCTGTCTTCTTTCTAGGCATGACATTGGTAATAGATATCTTGACTTAGAGAAGTAGTGGGTGCTTGCCACCTATCTACAGCCGATCAAGCTAAGACTTCCAGGATAGGTGAGGAAGGGGTTCCTTTATACCCACCTGTAACGGAGGAGGTGTTACTGTCGTTTGAGGACAACTGAGTCAAGGAGGATCCCTTGTCTTTGGGAATGTGACCACTGTTGGGTTGCTCATTCCTCAATGAAAGCTTCACGCACATGAGAATATTCTTAATACTAACTGGAATCAGAAGGGTACTAGCAATCATAATTTTATGAAAGACAAAAGTAGATTTTTTTTTAAGTTTTGCACACATTTTGTATTTTATTTACATTTTAAGATTAACTTTAATCTTAAAATCACATATGCATATACCTATTTCCTTTTTGTTGATTTCACTTAAAACTTCTAAGCATGATTTTTAAACAAAGACTGCAAACAAATCATCATGTCTGTTACATGTAACAAATGGGAACAGCTTTCAACAGAAATTCATCAATATCCCCCGAGTATCATTTTATTTTAAATACAGGTATCAAATTACCCTGAAACTTTTTTCGATATGAGTAATAGTCAGCACCCATACCACTTCAAGAACTTACACAATTTGTGACTACTCAATGTACCTGCAACTTTAAACAATTCCAACTGTGGCTCTAAGTACTATGGATAAGGCATGCCATTTCTGTTCTTCCTTCTTGAGACTTGTCTTCTTGTCTTTTCAGAAAGACAAAGTTATCCGTGGCCGCCTGACACTCCTTTGCCATGTTTCTGTCCTGAAAACCTGCATTCAATTTGAATACTTTAGATTCATGTTTAAGTGACAGCGCTTTAAACAGAGTAAGAAAAGTTGTGCTGCACTTATCTTGTTACCTGAAAACATAATAGGTGTACATACATTAAATATATTCCTACAACTGTCCAGGTCATGCTTACCAGCTGGAATTACTTTACTTAATGTGTGGGTATTTGCATGGTGATATTTAATCAAGACATTAACAGGAGTAGAAGGTTGTTGAGTTAAGCCAAACTTGAGATACACTATTAGTTGTTATATGTCTGTCCTCTGGTGATTGTGGAAGCTTCATATATTCTTTGGACATCATTAGACATGTTTGCTCTTGAAGTGCAACTTTAATACTATAGGAATTTTTCCATTTTACTAATACTGGTATGCTCCACGTATGCACCATTCCACTGTAATTATTGTTTCCATTCATAATAATTTTTGTTACAGATATAACTGATGGAGGAGCTCTGGGTGTTTAGATCCGCATTCTACTTTCAGGCTACAGATTCTGCTTTCATAGTTTGTCCTCGGTGGCCCAATAATTGTGCCTATCGACCTTGTAAGTGTCATGTCTTCATCATCTTCAAGGCCCCATCTAACCACACCATCACCCACTCATTTCTGTCCTTCTTCAAGTTACCCCATCTTCTCCTGCCAGTAAAAGGATTTTTGATTACTGCAGGGAAACTTAGAGGAAGACAGTGGAATTATACGTTAAAATATATTTTTTGCATGTATGACATGTTCAGCTAACAATATAAAAATATTACTAAAAATAACTTGGTCTATCATGAAAGAAAATGTATCACTGTGCTTCCTCTACAGACATATATTATTATCCTGTACACTAGAAGAAAATAATACTTAGAGAGTGCTGCCATAGTCAGGACACTGAAGTCTTAGAAATGGAATTTTCATAGCAGCTTTATTTGTAATAGCTAGAACCTGGAAACAACCCAGATGTCCCTCCATGGAAGAATGGATACAGAAGTTGTGGTACATTTACACAATGGAATACTTCTCAGCAATTAAAAACAAGGAAAGCAAGAAATTTCCAGGGAAATGGTGGGATCTAAAAAAAGATCATCCTGAGTGAGGTATCCAGGAAGAAGAAAGACACACACGGTATATACTCACTTATAAGTGGATACTAGACCTATAATATAGGAGAAACATACTAAAATCTGTTCAACTAAAGAAGCTAAGCAAGAAGGAGGACCCTGAGTAAGATGATTAATACTCACTCAGAAAGACAAACAGGAAGGACTTTGGAAGAAGGAGAAAACAGGAAACAAGATAGGAGCCTACCATAGAGGGCCTCTGAAAGACTACTTGGCAGTGTATCATAGCAGATGCTGAGACTCATAACCAAACTGTGGACACAGTGCAAGGAACCATATGAAAAAAGGGGATATGGTAAGATCTGGAGAAGACAGGAGCTCTACAAGGAGAGCAACAGAACCAAAATATCTGGGCACAGGGGTCTTTTCTGAGATTGATACTCCAACCAAGGTCCACTTATGGATATAACTTAGAACCCCTGCTCAGATGTAGCCTATGGCAGCTCAGTATCCAAGTGAGGTCCCTAGTAAGGGGAACAGGAACTGTATCTGGCATGAACTCAGTGGCCACTCCTCACTGTCCCCCCTCCCTCTGAGGTAGGAGCAGCCTTCCAAGGCCACAGAAGAGGACAATGCAGCCAGTCCTGATGAGACCTGATAAGCCAGGGTCAGATGGAAGGGGAGGAGGACCTCCCCTCTCAGTGGACTTGTGGAGGGGCATGGGAGGCGGCGATGAGAGAGGGAGGGTGGGACTGGAAGGGAATAAGGGAGGGAGCTATAGGGGGATACAAAGTGAATAAACTGTAATTAATATAAAATTTTCATAAAAGAATAAATCAATAATAATAAAAAAAGAGTGCTTACTCCTACAGAGGACTTGGGTTCAGTTGTCAACACCCACATATTGGTTTACAACCACCTTTAAGTAGTTTTAGTTTACTTGATATTTTCTTTTGCCCTCTATGTGCTATATGCTACTGAACACACATAGTTCACTCCAGTAAACATGCACACACAAAAAATTTTAAAAATCTTTTATGAAAAATTAAAAAGAATTAACAAAACTACCAAGAACAACAAAAGTTATTTAAAAGCAGAGACATTGATAATATCTGAAAACATCTCAAGAAGCTGATGCATCTCTAGGGTAGGACTATAGGACTATAGATTTTGGTATGTTTATCTAGATTATATGTCTAATATACACTTATAAGTCAGTATATACCATGTGTGTCTTTCTACTTCTGTGTTACCTCACTCAGCATGATCTTCTCTAGTCCATCTATTTGTTTGTGAAATTCATGATTTCCTTGTTTTTAATGGCTGAGTAGTATTCCATTGTGTAAATGTACCACAATTTCTTTATCCATTCCTTGGTTGAGGAATATCTAGGTTGTTTCCAGATCCTGACTATTATGAATAAAGCTACTATGAACATAGTTGAGCAAATGTCCTTGTTGATTGGTTGAACATCTTTTGGATATATGTCCAGGAGTGGTATAGCTTGATCTTGAGGTAGCACTATTTCTAATTATCTGAGAATGTGTCAGATTAATTTCCAAAGTGATTGTACATGTTTACATTCCCACCAACAATGGAGGAGGGTTCCCTTTTCTCCACATCCTTACCAGCATGTGTTTTCACTTGAATTTTTTTATCTTAGCCATTCTGATTGTATAAAGTGGAATCTCAGGGTCATTTTTATTTTCATTGCCCAGATGACTAAGGATTTGAGCATTTCTTTAAGTGTTAAAGAGGACACTAGGGACTGTGCTCAATCCTAATTCAGAAGGGCAAACAAGATAGACATAGGAAGTAGGAGACTACATGGAACAGGCCAGTTTTATTCCACAGAGAAAACTTTACCCTCTGAAAACTCTACTGAAGCAGATGCTGAGACTCATAGCCAAACTTTGGGCAGAGTTCAGAGAATCTTATGAACGAAGGGGAAGACAGAAATGCCTGGAGGTGGCAGGAACTCCATAAAAAGACCAACAGAGCCAAAAATCTGGGTCCTGGGGGTCCTGTAGAGACTGATGAATCAATCAAGCACCACGTATGTGGAGGATCTACACCCCCTGCTCAGATGTAGCCCATGGGCAGTTCAGTCTCCATGTCGGTACCTTAGTAAGGGGAACAAAGGCAGTCACTTGTGTGAAGTTGTTTGCCTGCTCTTTGATCACCTACCCCTCGTGAGGTGGCCTAGCTAGGCCACAGAGAAAGAGGATCCAGACAGTCCTGTTGAAATCATATAGACTGGGGTCAGATAGTAGGGGAAAAGAGACTCCCTTTTCAGTGAGCTAGGGGAGGAATATGGGGGAGAGGGAGAAGAAAGGATAGGACCAGGAAGAGATGAGGGAGGATGCTACAGCAGGGATACAAAGTGAATAAATTATAATTAACAACAACAACAATAATAATAGTAACAATTAAAAAAAAAGAAATGTCAATAAAAAAAAAAGATTCTCCAGCCTCTTTGAGAAGCTTCACACCATTTCTTGAAAATGCTGTGAAATACATAGAAAACAAAAACAAAAACAAAAACAAAAATACCAAAAACATTCAACAGGGATTCTCATGTTCTGTAAATGATACATTGGCTCATAATTGGCTTTTGCTCAAACCAACCTCAGATAAGCCCCTTGAACTTAACAGTGTATTAATTATGGCTATGTGCACCCAAATTTATGCATCAATGTGTCTATTTTGTCTGAATTCTTATGTTTCCCATAATCCTTTAGAATCTGTGAGCAAATGTGTAATTGCTGCAAGCTTCCAGCCCCAAATTACAACTCTCAACTACAAAACGAAAGATATCTTGGAAGAAGAAGTAAGCTTTTCGATCTCAGGCTCTTCAAGAAGCACTCCATACAAACACAAAGCTTAAAGTCAAAGGAAATAATCTGGAGGGTCAAGACCTTTTGAGAAGTTACAGTGTAAGTAGCTAAGAAGTGGGAGCAGTAGATATACACTAAACTGAGTCCGGCATAAAAACCCAGAGGGCCTCTACGTGTGAATCACTTATGAATAGGTAGATGTGGACTTTCAAGAGGTTATGTCAGTATGTCAGCAAGGAACTCTTAGAACCTCCTCCTAATTTAAGCTTGGTAATTATCTATTTGGACTTTCGGAACATATTTGTTTTCCAAAATGATTTGCATATATGCTAAGTCTAAACCAGCATCTCAATTTGAGCAGTGCAGTCAATATAGGAGAACAGTGTGCTGCTCATTGTATTTAGAGTACAGCAGAGTTGATACAACCCCTGGGTTTTCATTTAAATCGTGGCTTCTGCTCCTAAGGCAGAATTGATAAACAACAACAACAAATAAAAGGTGTGTATTTCCCAACTAGTCCCATTGTCCTTTCATCTACTGAAAGACTTGGCTGCAATTTTCTACTTATTGCTTTCAGGGAGTATAAAATATCAGAGAAAGACAGCATGCAAGATATGAAGCACCATGCCAGGCACATAGGAGGATATCTATTTGCTTAAGAAGTAAAAGTGCCACTTAGATTGTCAAGTGCTTCTTGCTATAATTGAATCTAGAAGAAAATGTACATGTGAAAATGACAGCAGTTAATGATGACACATATTTACCAGCTTCTAGTTTGGGACCATGTAGATGATAAAACTGTTCCGCCTCTGAGAAAAAGGTATCGGACGGGTCTGATGCTCTTTGGGTGGATGAAACCTAAATGAACATCTGTACAAAGTCCCAATTTATTTCTAATATCAGAGATCAGACCTCTACTCTTGCCTGATGCGTCTAAAACAAAAAGGGGGAACTGTAGAGAGCTGCGGAATGCTATGCCTTAAAGATGGGGCTGGTTTCCGCCTTCCACCTTCCCGATGGTGAGTGCTCTCTGTCAAGAACAACTCCACATTTGGCTAAGGCCGAGGATCTGGCTTGCTTCCAGATCCTATGTGGACCTATCTGCATTGCCCCCGTGGCACGCCTGGGTTGGCTACCCAGAGGCTATTTAAGCTGTGGGCTGGCTTTCCCCGGGGTCCGAGGATTGTTCAATGTTCCTGAATAAACTGCATTGAAAAAAAAAAAAAAAAAAAAAAAAGAAGATGACAATGCAGCCACTCTTGATGAGACTTGATAGACTAGGATCAGAAGGAAGGAGAGAAAGACATCCCCTATCAGTGGACTGGGGGAGGGGCATGGGTGGAAAAGAGGGAGAGAGAGTGGGATTGGGAACGGAGGAGGGAGGGAGCTACAGGGGGGATAAAAAGTGAATTGACTATAATAAAAATAAAAATAAATAAATAAATAAATAAAACTGTTCTGAATATCTAGTGTAAGGCTTTGCGAAACACACACACACACACACACACATATATATATAATTTTTATTGCAAATGTTTCTAGATTTAAATTGATGAGTCATAAATAAATGTCAAGCTTCTGAAATATAAAGTGGTGTTAATATTTTTTGTTGCAACCCTAAGTAGCACTTATCAATAGAACACTAAAATTTGATGCACAAGTGAATTTTCTATTTTTATTCTCTATTTTATTCAGATGATTTTTTGTAATAATTTTTGTTCCCTTTCCTACTGGGATACATCTTCTCTAAAAGAGTCCATTCTAAAAAGCAGAGATATTAAGGTTCAAGGCAAGAAACGAGTGTTTGCTCTCGCAGGTAAAGGCGGATGCAAGGATTGTCTTCTACACAGAAAATATTGAGAAAAGGCCCCAGACAAAACACGTGGCATCCACAATTAAAAAAACATGCACATAGTTGTGGCAGAGTTCTCAGAAAATAGGAGTAATTTTGGCTAAAAGCACTATTTCCAGCAAGAGGATCAAGGACAAGGAGGCTAAGGAAGAAGGCAATTTAAAAAGCCAATGTTAGAAATTCAGAGTCTATCAGAAACAGCAGAACATTTCTCAATCAGAATTGTGTAAAGCCCTCTGTGATCCAGTGCTTCATCCTTCTACCGACTTGTGTGGTACTGGACAGAGAATCAAAATGAAGACATTGCTGAATTAAAATAAGGGCAACATTGGGAACTAAGCTCAGAAATAAATCAAAAAATAAAAATCAACATAGAAACTGCTTGTTTACGTGAAATTTTTTATTTATTGAAATCCTATGTACACTTTACCTTTTTTTTCAATGTTGAGATAGTTTTATTTGGTTGTATAAAAGATATCAGCAAAAGTACTGAACACAAAACTTAAAAATAATGAAAAGAACCATCCTTCTCCCCACCCCATTTCATCCCCCTGACCTCTGAGTTCCTGGAGACCTCTTCACACCCACAGCAGGAGATTTGAGTACACCCTGCAGGTGGTCCCCAGCTGCCAGTTGAGATCCTCCTTGCCCTCTGGCCTCACCTCACTTCCAAGCACCTGTTGCAGCCAAATAGCAAATATTCTCTCTATGCGCTGTATCTGCACCCCCCAATCCCAGGTCCAAGAAAGTTACAGATGAGGAGCTGAGGTCTCTGTTCTGTGGTGTGATGTGGTGTCAAAATCCTCTTCTCACAGTGGGTCCTTAGCCTATGGGAGTGATGATCAGCTGCAGGTGCCAATCATGGTCATAGAAGAGAGACAGTGGCCATGAGGATAATAAAAAGGGACCTCTGGGTGATCTTTTGACAACCTGGTCAGTGGGTGGTGCCTTGGTCGCCAGCAGCCTTGAAAGGATGAACACCTTACTTTATAAATGACACATACATTGTATTAAGTGGCTCTTACCTCTCCCAATTTCAGGAGACAATGACAGCAAAATAAGTATCATGATGATGTTTGAACTGAGATTTTATTGATTTGAATATCTGTGAGAATCAGCATTGGCAACCACTACAAACTCAGTGAAATTTTACAGTAACTGTTTATGTGTATTGGACATAATAAATTGTATGCTGATTAATTACTGAACCATAACTATTATCTCCCACACATAGTATGTACTTTAAAACTTGTATTTTGTGATAATGGCTTATGTTTCACTTATGCTAAATTTGCTGTGATTTCACAATGGTATAATATCAAACATATGTAAAGATTTTAAGCAAAGCTGTTACATTTGTAAGTACATTTTCCCATAGTTACTCTGTTATTTGGCATATTTGAATAACACTCTCACATGACATTTGTTTTGTTGGTGAACATGCAGAAGAGAATCCAGCTTCATCGTCAACAGCTGACCGAGGATTTGTTCAACAGTGCTTTCTGTTGTTGCCAGTACACTTTGTCAGCACCTCTCTCATTCCTCTACATAATTAGCAGCTCACAAATCTCTCTGTTGCTTTACCACCGTAAAACATGCCTTCTTCCAGAGAATTCAATTGGAAAATCGTTCTTGTCTTAGTAAAAGAAACTACAGAGCATTCATCAGTGATTAATGTTTATATATCTGTATGCAGCATTCTGTTTCATTTCTTTAGCTGACTAATAACAAAATAAAAATCATGTTAAGTTTTATTTTTTTCCAATTACAAATTCTGTGTCTTGGTTTGTAGTATTGAAATAAAAGTAGTGATAGAATTATACTGTTCAATGTATAAGCCTGTTAATCTCTCTCACTCTCTCTCTCTTTCTCTCTCTCTCTCTCTCTCTCTCTCTCTCTCTCTCTGTGTGTGTGTGTATGTAAGAAAGAGAGAGAGAGAGAGGAGCCCAGGTTCCCAGTTTCTGTTGTATTAAATATTTCTAGCATGTAATTTTTTTTAAGTGGTTAAAACATTTGAAGATTCAGAGATGATTTTCTTGTTAGGAAGAATAAATAAATATTCTTGTTAGGAAGAATAAATAAAATTTTGATCCCACATTTTGTTGATCAGAATAATTGTATTAAATATGTATATTCTGAAGTGCATTGAAAACTTAAGAAAGAAAAACATTGGAATCTAAGGCTAAACAATTCACCTGTCCTAAGGGAGACCCCAATGCTATTATAAATGGATAATAATAGATAAATGGATAGAGTATTAAACTGATTACTTATATATTATACTCATACCCACAGATCAATGCACGTATCAAATGATAGAGTATTAAACTGATTACTTATATATTATACTCACACCACAGATCAATGCACGTATCAGTTCTCAACTGAGAATCTTATATTTGTAGTTGATAGTGATTAACACAAAGACACATCTGGTTAAGGTGCACAGAAGAAGACACATCAGAATGTTCAGCCCTAAAGCAAACCTGTATCAGACATTCTTTCTTATCCAGAACTCAGGGATGCTGAAATTAGAAGGGAGATTTTGTATGAGAGCAAAAGCAGATAGCTACGTGGAAACATCTTCAGGACAGTGCAAAGCAGCTTAATTAGGAACTCTCAGCACACACAAAACTTGTGAACTTTCGGAAAATTGTGGGAGGAAAGATAAAAGAACCCAGAAGTGACAGGAGCTCCAAAAGAAACACAACAGAGTCAACTAATCTTGACCCAGAAGGGCTTGATGAGGCTGAAGCATCCACCAAGAACCATGCATGAACTGGATGTAGGTCCCCTACAAAGATGTAGCAGATGGCAAGTTAGGCTTCAAGTAAGGGAAATGGGGAATGCATGGGACAGGGACACACTTGATAGCTTTTAGATAATTTTCTCCTGGCTTGACTGGTTTGGCAGGCCACAGGGGAAGAGGGCACTTTCAGTCCTGATGCAACTTGTTGAACTGGGGTGAATGGGAAAGGGAGATCTCCTTTTCCTCAGAAAAAGGGGAAAAGGAAGGGGAAAGGGAGAGAGAGTAGGAACAGAAGGGAAGGAGGGAAGGGTCTACAAGGATGTAAAGTGAATTAAATAAATAAATGAAAAAAAATTCTAAAACAAAAACCTAATGTTTTCAAGTGTTGCAAATATTCCTATGTGTGCTTTACAATGCAATTATTTTCTTCCTTTCATGGCAAAATAAATGAAATTATTTTAAAGTAATCAAAAATATTTAGATTTCTGGGTTTATAATGCTTTTATTCCAAATAACAGTTGATGCACATACTTTTTCAAATAATTTGGAATATCTGATAGTTATAAATACAGAGATTTAAGAAAATTACTCTGAATTTTCTATCACTTAATTCCTTAATAAGCAAAACACATTGTTGGTTTTGATTCGTTTTTGAATTGTCTCACTTCTTAAGTGTGCAATTTTGATCTTTTTCTCTAAGTGATTTAAACATTTTCATCACTCTTGATGACAGTTCATAAACTACACAGTTAGGAATAATTGTAATGCTTCTGTGTCTAGAAGAAGGTGAGTTCAAATGGATACATGACATGCAGTTCTGTCACAGATAATATTCCATTTGATTATGTGTGAAACTTGATAAGATGAAGAATAGTACTCTAAAGGGAAAACAGAAGCAGTTACATTTTATCAAAAAAAATACAGTGCTCGAAGCATATGCTCCCAAAACAGGAAAAAATACTTTAAGACATTATTGCAATCAGTGAGGCAAGAAGTGATGAGTGTGGTACACTGCCACGGGAGAAGAGGAGGAGACGGATTGGGTGTGTTGAGCAGGTAGAACCCACAGTGGAGCTTCCTTTTAGAACAAGGGAGAAGAGGAGGAGACGGATTGGGTGTGTTGAGCAGGTAGAACCCACAGTGGAGCTTCCTTTTAGAACAAGGGAGAAGAGGGGGAGATGGATTGGGTGTGTTGAGCAGGTAGAACCCACAGTGGAGCTTCCTTTTAGAACAAGGGAGAAGTGATGCCTTCCCATAGAATCTGAGGATGTTGGGGTTATAAATTACATTAGTGCTTTTTAAAAAGTGTTTGGTTTAGGTTCTAAACTGTAGAAGAGAAGAAAATGAATTCTGTGTGACACTCATTTTCAGAGTGTGTGGTTTTGTTAAACTACTGAATATTCAGCAAAAAAACAAATAAGGGACAGAGGTTGACTGAGACAGGAAAAAGTTGGGTATAGGAGAACTATGCTAAAAGGTTTTTCTTTATCAGTAGGATATGTGCACTTCAAAATATCTGAAAGATAACATTAAAATGTTTTTAATTAGAAAATATCTTTTATTAATTCCTCCCATGTACCTCCTTGATCTCTTTAATGTTCTTTGCTTGTTTTTTCATTAATTGTTAATATAAACACAAATACACACATGCACTCCTAAATATATGACCACTTGTATTCTTATTAAAGTCTTACTTAAGAATCCATGTAGTCAAGATTGTGGGGTTGGCTTCCCTGATCTGTCCAGAAGACACAATTTTACAACAAACTTCCTGTTATATAGATCTTGCTTTTTTCCTGCACGCTCTTAACTATGTTCATTGAGTCTTTCTGGTGCAAGTGTACTGTGGTTAACTTGTCAGTTTGAACTGGGCACCACACAGTCTCCTAGTCTGTACATTTAGATCAGTTGTAGTTTCTTGTAGTGGTCTTCTGCTGCAAAGAGACAGTTACACTTGCCTGTGGATTTAAGTATACATGCATACAATGCATTTAGAAAATCGGTAAAGTGGTAGTTGTGGGTTTTCCCCTTAGATAAATGACCTCACTAGATACCAGGGGTTTGCTCAGTTTACAATACTATGGCATAACTTCCTTCTTGTTGAGCAGGCCTCACATCCAGTTACAGACTTACAGATTTGAGGTTAGGAGCACAGATAAGAGGGAACATGCATTGTTTTTCTTTCTTGGTGCGGATTACCTCACTCAATAATTTTTTTTTTTTTAATTTCATTCATTTACCTTAAAACTTTAGGATTTTAGTTTTCTTTATAAGTGAATAGTATCCCATCTTGTCATGGTCATGTACCACATTTTCATTAACCATTCATCAATTGAAGGGCATTTAGGCTGTTTCCATTTCCTAGGAACTGCGAATAGAGCAAACATGACTGATCAAGCATCTGTGACATAGAATCCCAGTACTATGGGCCCTATGCAGGACTGTTATAGGAGGATCATATGGTAGATTAATTTTTAGGTGGTAAAAGTTCTCCACACAGACTTTTAGAGTACCTGAACCATTCTGAAACTCCAAGAACAGTAAATACAAATTTTCTTCTCCAAACAGCTTTTCCAGAATTTGTTGTCCTTTGTTTTATTGATCTTGCCATTTAATTAAAGAAGAATTAAATTTTAACTTGTGCACTGATAGGGGAGGACTATTGATAGGAAAGGAAGATAAGGGGAGAAGAGGGAGGATGGGTGGGAAAGGAGGAGATGAGGAAGGGAGCTGCAGTCGGGATACAAAGTGAATAAACTGTAAGATATCAATAGATTAATTAATTACTTACTTAATTAAAAATTTGCAACTTGTTTTGATTTGTGTTCCCCTAATTTCTACAAAAATAACATTTTGGGTCTTTTTTTTTTTCTTTTTACTTATTCTTTTGAGAACTCTCTGCTCATGTGCATAGCACATTTTTTAATCTATCTTTTTTTAGTGGAATTTTTTTTGTTTTATTTGTGTTGTTTTGTTTTGTTTTTACACAACATACTCTGATTAAGTTCTCCACTCCAACAATTCCTTGCCAGGCCTTCCCAACCTCTGCAATCACCCAAATCTACACCCTTTTTTTCTCATTGGAATATAAGCAGGCAAACAATACTTATAATAAATGAAAAAATCAGAATAGGAAAAAATGAACAAAAGGAAGAAAAAGGGCCAAATAAAAATGTACAAGAAACACAAGACAAAAGAAATCATAATGTTTACGTGTATGCAGAAGTACTGGAGGGAAAACAACAACAAAGCCCTGACAAGAACCAGCAATAATGCCATTGATTTCGTTTTGTATGGGTCTTTTACTGTTGAGCAGTGGAGGCCTATCCCAGTGCTTTATACAGAGTAAGACTTAGTTGGAGAAAAAAACATTTCCTAGTGTTTTTCACTTAGAGATAGCTTCTGGGTTAGGGATAACAGTGAGTGTACCCTTCCTCTTTAGACCCTGGGACCCTATTTGGCACAGACCCATGCAGACTATGTGTGTGGTGCCAGTCTCTGTGGTTCATATGTGCCTCCACTGTGTTTGGACAACCTTTTCATGTAGGTGTCCTCCATCTCCTCTGGCTCCCACATTCTTTACACTGCTTCTCCTGCAGGGTTCTCTGAGGCCTGAGGGGGCCGGGATTTCATAGAACTGAGTGTCCCAGCGTCTCTCACTCTCTGAATCATATCTGATTTTGGGTGTATTTCTTCCCATCTGCTATAGGAGTTAGTTTCTCTGATGTTGGCTGAGAAAAGCATATGAGTATAGCAGAATGTCATTGGGAATCATTTTATTATTATGTTCCTTTAGCAGAACCATTTTCCCCACAAGTCTCTGGTTTATCTAGTCTAAGTTTCTCTGTCACCCGTGCAATGAAAAGGATGGGTTTCATCTCATGAAATGAGCTTTAAATCCAATACACAGGCAGATACGGTACTGGAGGAGCTGAGAGTTCTACATCTAGATCCTCAGGCAGCAGGAAAAAATAGAGAACCACTGGGCCTGGCTTGTACATCTCAAAATCCCAAAGCCAACCACCCAGTAATGCATTTTTCCCAACAAGACCACACCTCCTAACCTTAAGTAGTGTCACTCACTGATAATGTGGAACTCAAATATATGAACCTAGGTGGGCTATTTGTACTCAAACCACCACAGTTGTTGTTTCCATTTCTTTTTTTCAGTAGCATCCAGAATATCTTCCTGTACCATGAACACTAGCCAGTTAGGGGAGAAGGCTCTAGGTAGTCACCAGCTTTATTTTTCATACAGAATAGAGCCGTAATCATTTTTTTTCTTTCTTTGGACAAGATCATATTTTGAAATGGTGGAGATTATTTTTACCCCCTTTTCATGATAAATGTGCTGCATACATAGATCAAGTTAATATGCTGTGTCTCATAAATAGATGCACTTTTTCTTGTTTTTTCCTGTCTTTAATTTTTTTATTACATAGATTAAAATTGAGACATAATCATCTGGCTTGCAAATGAAATTTACAATTTTTGCTGACATCATAATGTATTCCACATGAACATATTAGATGCTACAGTAATACTGAACACTCTAAACAGTTATAAAGTTAAAGAGAAGCAACAGTTAGGGAATGTGGACAAACAGACAGACATAGAGTTAATTGCTTATGGAATGGAAAGAGGGTCTGCGAAGTGATATGGAGAAGAATAAAAGTTTAATATGTATAGTTCTCAAACAATTAGTAAATTTTTTAAAAATCACAACTATTTTGAAGGATTGCAGCAGGAAAACAGTACTTTCTGAAGCAGAGAAGACCAATTGGTTGTCCAATACTATAGAGTCAGACTTAAAACATATATATGAGTAACATTATACAGAATGAGCAGGTTGTACTTAAGAATATGCATATATACATATTTATATATGAACATAATAACAAAGGAAAAAGTGTCATGAATTTAAAAGAGAGTAAAGAGGAGTATATATCAGAGTTTGGAGGAAGCAAAAGGAAAGGAAAAAACAGAGTTATTATTAAAAAGAATAACAAATTTAATATAATGAATTATAATCATTATGTAATATTATGTACTATATTACATTAAAGTAGCATAACATGTAGTATAAAAGTTCAAAAGTATTAGTAAAAATTATATCAAGTAGAAGTGTGGTATCTATTAAAAACAAGTTATTACAGTCCCTAAAATAATACATTTTTTTACAATTTACCTAGACTTCCATTTTCCTGTCCTATAATGTTCTTAATTCAATTATAGTATTTTATGCTTATTGCTATGCTGCATCAATTAACTGAAAAAAAAATTTAATCCATGTACTGACTCAGAATATATGCAAACAAATCTACAAGTATGTATATATAGGCCTCAGTTATGCTACTTGATGTTTTTAATTTTCATGATGGCTTGGCAACTTCTTTCCTTGTGTGTAGGTGTGCATGTGTGTTTCTAAGACAGAAAAGGCATGCATGCAAAGATAGTAGAAATAAGATGGTAAAAGTCTATTGAGTATCTTCCGTCCTAGTTTATGTCAATTAGACACAAGGTAGAGTCCTCAAAGGAAGGAATTCTTAATTGAGGAAGTGCCTCTATACATAAGCAAGATTGTGGGGCAATTTCTTTATCAGTGATTGGTGTAAGGGGGTGGGGTGAGGGGTTCTTCCCATTGTGGGTGGGGCCTCTCTGGTTTCCCAGACTGAGTAAGCCATAGGCAACAAGAAAATAAAAAGCATCCCTCCATGGACTCTGTATGGAATCCTGCTTCCAAATTCCTGTGCTGCCTGAGTTCCTGTACTGACTACCTTTAGTGATGGACTGATGTGGAAGATAAACACTTTACCACCAACTTGCTTTTGTCATGGTATTTTATCTAAGTAATAGCAACCCCAACTAAGATAGGGGAGCACAGTCATTTTCCTTGGAATATTAATTAACAAGAAAATCAGAGTGAGCGACATCAGTAAATGACAGCGTATGTGTTTAGAAGTCAGAGTCAGAATAAAATGTTACTTAAATATGAATGTCAGCATCTCTGAGATTCTGTGTGGGTTCCAGATATGAAGATACTTGTATTTGAATGTGCTAGTGGATTTTAGTGCTGGTGGGTGACAACTTTTAAATATCCATAAGTCTAGGTGCAACTGAGAATGCTGGAGAGTTTTTGAAGCACAGAGCAGATGGCTGGAGGAAGAAAAGCAAGAGAAATCCCTCACGACTAAACCAGGATTGACATGAAATACTCTACTGACTTGTGTCTTAGTTCTGAGAATAAAATGTTCCCCAGCTAGCATTTCAGAAAAGTTCTAGGAAGTGATTTTAGAAACTCAAAACTGAGCATGGAATAAAAATAAAGTTAACTGTAGAGAATATATAAACAAACTGAATACAATTAATTTTTTCTAGTCTGAAAGAAGTTCAATTTTTCTCAAAAGCAACTAACATATATTTACTCAATATTCTCTTATCTGTTCAAAGTGAATTGATAGTAAAATGATCAAATAATGATCCCATCAACAACAACCAAAGTTTATACTTGTAGAGAAATAAATAGAAAAACAAAAAAATTGTTAAGAGTTATCAGTTTCATTAAGAAAAATAAATAAATTGTGGAGTTACTGCAAGCATTCAGTATTTTCAAATAAATGTACTAGTGATATTATTTTTGCAAATGAACTGAAATAAATCTATATAAACACTAATTATACCCTCAAACTTTTTATAATTTCTCTTTTTCATACTGTATCAAATATTATCAGCCTTATCTGATACCCTGTTAGGTAGTGGATTTGTGAAAATTACATTTTTTTAAGTAAATTGACTTACTTAGGACAGTGATACCCAATGGAAATATCATTTAAGGCATAAGCAGCTTTCTGTCATGTAACAGCCACATAAAGGATAAAACATATTTCATTGTATATCAGTTGTATGTAATCAACACCATGTCATTATGCTATCAATATATAAGTATATTATTATTATTATTATTAATAGTAATAGTAGTAAGTATTGTTGAGCTATACAAAAGAAACAAAAAAAGAAAGAAAACGTGGACCCACTCATGCAACCTCATCAGTCTACCACTGAAGTCTATGCCGGTTCCCAAAATTTCTAATGAAAGGGCTTACATGCTTTTCATAGCACTAAGCTTTGAACTCTTTTGTATATTCATAATTTACAAAATGTGAAACATTCATGAGTAATACTTTCTACTCTGTACCATTTCCGTTGTTTATTTAATATTAAAGAAAATAAAAATTCAAAATCAGAATCACAAGAAACATTTAAAATGGTAAGCGCCCCATGTTTCCAGTGACTGTAGTGTTAGAAGGCGCCTTCACAGTCCTTCCCGACCATTTGAATCTGACAGGTCTGCTTCAGGTTGTCTCTGCAGACGATCCAGAGAAAATTGCCATTGTGTAATCAGGGGTGGAGAACTGGCGCAAATGTTAACAGCACTTGTTGCCTGTGCTGAGAGACACACGTTGACTCAGTCTGTAACTACAGTTCCAGAGACTTCTGTTTCCTCCTGGAGCCTCAGCTAACACGAGGCACATCCATGGTTCATAGTCAGAAATGCAAGCCAAACATTCCTAGACAGAAAATATAATTAAACACAGTTGTGAACAACAAAACAGCCACTGAACGCAGTGTTATATACCTGTAATCCCAGCACTTGGGGAGGCAACGTTGGGGAATCTCCGTGAGTTCAAGGTCAGCCTGTTTTACAAACTGAGTCTAGGATAGACAAGGTTACACAGAGAAATGCTGTCTCAATAAATACACAAATAAATAAATAAAATTAAAGAAAAAAAGAAAATCAAAAACAAAAATATCCCAACATTACATTGCATATATCTGCAGATAATATTAAGCTGTATATTATTTTATCTATTAAAAACCCTTTATTTTTATTTGTGTGTATATTTGTAAGTTTGTGTGTGTGTGTGTGTGTGTGTGTGTGTGTGTGCACTTAACCATGATGGCCAGAAAATATCTTTGAACCATCTGAGTCTTCTGCCATTCCCTCTGCAAGAACATTTAGTTCTCCTTGCTTCTGAGCCATCTCTTCAATCTAATGTAAGCTATATTTTAAAACGTAAAAGTATTTCTTCCAAATTTATTTGAAATTTCTTCAAATTTTTATATGTTCCAATGACAGAACATATTGCAGAAACAACTTTTTCCATAACGACTGTTTCACGTACATGAAATAGCAGCTTAGAAAGAGCTTGAGATTGAGCAAAGTTGAGCCCAAAAACCAAATATTTATTTGTTGGTAGTTATGTCCACTTATAAATATAAAGATGCCCATATGGTTAGGAATGAAGAATTGGCAAACTGGTGATGCATATTAATATGTCAATTAACATGCTACATGTTTATTGGTATAAGTAAATTTCCTTGACTACTGTGTCATGAATCATTTACTTTGATGAAATTTGCTTATGCCCACTTACCCAAGTTTTATTGTGAAAATTCAAAACTCTTAGCCTTATAAGTAAAATAATTGTCAACCAAGACACTTTTACTCCTAACTGTTTGCTTTCTCATGCCTTCATTTTTGTTTTTAATTCATCAAGAATATTCAATGTTTGCATATTATTGATTTTACAGATATGAAGAAAATATCTTCCTCACAAAATGATAGTATTTATTCCAAAGGATTTAATTCAGTGCTTTGATCCTGCTCACCTGCCTTATAGTAAATGTGGACTTACTTAAAACATCTGAATGTCTGTATTGTTTGACCTGCAAACATAATTTCTAATTTAAACTTCTGTATTAGAAGTCCAATGATTTTAGTAACTGGGGCCACTTTATTTATTTATTTTTTGCTTATATTTTTTTATTGAAAATAAATACATTTTTAATTGTTCTTTTTTAATTAAGTGTTGTTCTCTTTTTTTTTCTTAAGATTTATTTATTTTATTATGTATACAATGTTCTGCCTGCATGTATGCCCGAATGCCAGAAGAGGACACCAGATCTCATTATAGATGGTTGTGAGCCACCATGTGGTTGCTGGGAATTGAACTCAGGACCTCTGGAAAAGCAAACAGTGCTCTTAACCTCTGAGCCATATCTCCAGCCCCACATTTTTTAATTTTTAATTTATTACAATTTATTCACTTTTATCCTGGCTGTGGCCCCCTCCCTTGTCTCCTTCCAATACCACATCCCTCCTTCTTCTGTTCCTATGCCCTTCACGTAGTCCACTCATAGAGGAGATCCTCCTTCCCTCTGTCTGACCCTAGTCTATTAGGCATCATCAGGACTGGCAGCATTGTCTTCCACTGTGGCCTGGCAAGGTTGTACTTCTCAGGGGGAGGTGATAAGAGAGCTAGCCACTGAGCTTATGCCAGAGACAGCCCCTGTTCCCCTTACTAAGAAAAATACTTAGAAATTGATTTTATGGGCTACATCTGTGCAGGGGTTTTAGGTCCTCTCTATGCACAGTTTTTGGTTGGGGTATCAGACTCTGCAGGGCTCCCAGTGTAATTTTTTTTGGCTCTGTTGTTCTCTTTTTGAAGCTCCTGTCCCCTCTAGGTCTTTTTATTTTCCCCTTCTTTCATAACATTCCATACACTCTGCCCAAAGTTTGGCTATGAGTCTCAACCTCTGTCCTGATATTTCAACCAGTAGAGTCTTTCAGAAGTCCTCTATGGTAAGCTCCTGTCCTGTTCTCTGTATTTTCCAGTTTCTGATGTCTATCGTATTTGCTCTTCTGAATGAGGACCGAGCATCTACCCTACATTAATGATTGTTGTTTAGCTTCTTCAGGACTATAGATTTTAGTATGTTTATCCTATATGATATGTCTAATAACCACTTATGAGTGAGTATATATCATGTGTGTCTTTCTGCTTCTGGATTATCTCACTTAAGATGATCTTTTCTATTTCCATCCATTTGCCTGTAAGTTTAATGATTTTCTTGTTTTTAATAGCTGAACACTATTCCATTGTGTGAATGTACCACAATTTCTGTATGCATTCCTCCACTGAAGGACATCTAGGTTGTTTCCAGCTTCTGGCTATTACAAATAAAGTTGCTATGAACATGGTTGAGCAAAAGTCTTTGTTGTATAGTTGAGCATATTTCAGATACATGCCGAGGAGTGGTATAGATGGAAATTGAGGTAGCACTATTCCTAATTTTCTGATAATGCACCAGATTGATTTCCAAAGTGGTTCTACAAGGTTACATTCCCACCAGCAATGTAAGAGGGTTTCCTTGAGGTTGTTTTTTTTTTTTTTTTTTTTTTTTGTTTGTTTTTTTGTTTTTGTTTTTTTTTTTTTTTATCTTGGCAACCTCAACATAAAACCAGACACAACCTGTTAGAAGAAAAGTTGGGGAAACACCATGCACCCATTGGCACAGGAGACAACTTCCTGAAGAGAACACCAACAACATAGACTCTAAAATCAACAATCAATTAATGGGTTTTCTTGAGACTGAAAAGCTTCTGTAAAGCAAAGGACACTGTCATCAGAACAAAATGGTAGCCTGCAGACTGGGAAAGGATCTTCACCAACCCTATACCTGACACAGGGCTAAATCCAGAATATATAAAGAACTTAAGAAGTTAAACAGCAATAAATCAAGTAATCTAATTAAAAAAAATGGGGTACAGAGCTAAGTAGAGAAACTCCAACAGAGAAATATCAAATGGCAGAGCAACACTGGGGCCAATTTAAATGTTATAAAAAAGGGTCAGAGAAGTGTTGTTTTGTTTTGTTTTTCTTTCTTTCTAGACTCTAAGTGATAGACATTCTTAACTCTTCTCCTGAAGTCACATCAAAAGAAAGTATTTAAAAAACAAACATTAACGTAGTGGTAAAGTTCACACTAATAACCATGCATACTTACTCTCATTTATCGCAAATATTCCCTCATTTGTATTATCACCATGTGATTATTAACTTTGGTTTGTCATGTTTGAGATAAGACTATTAACTAATTTTAATTTCTTTTACTGAAAGGCATATCTCCCTTTAGTATGACTTTTCACATGTTGGAATAATTAAACTTCTGCAGAGTGATTCCTCCTTGAGTGTTTTCCATAGTCTAACTGTCCAATGCTGCAATATGTTTCTCTTCAAATCCTTCAGTCCACTATGATTTCTGTTTTATTTTTTATTTTTGCCATATTGCTATCTTATTTAAGAATTATGGTTTTTGGGGGAGGGGATATTTACAAAATTTATAATGTAAATGCATAAAATTGTCAGTTACAATTATCTAATTTGAATAGTTGAAAGGACATACTTGAGGGATGTTTTTTAAAATATTATATTATTTATTTTACTTTCCAAAGGTTACCTGCTCTCCTTCCCTGCCCCTACACTTCCCCTCCTATCTCCTCCCCTCTCCCTTTTTCTCCAGAAAAGGGGAGCCCCCTCTCCCCAAATTAACCTTCCCCAGCACATCAAGTCATTCAGGAATGAGCATTTCCCTGCGGCCAGGCAAGGCAGCTGTTCCAGATGAAGTGATCTAAAAGCAGGCAATAGAGTCCATGTTAGAAACAGCACCCCAACTCCACTCACCAGTTGCCCCATATGAAGACCAAGTCATTTGTTGGCTACATGTGTACAGGAGGTCCATGTCCAGATCATGCTTGCTCCTTAGTTGATGTCTTAGTCTCTGTGATCGCCCATGGACTGAGTTAGTTGCCTCTCTTGGTATTCTTTAGAGGTTCCTGTCCCCTCCAGGTCTTCCCATCTTTCCTCCAACACTTCCAACGGACCCACAGAGTTATACTACATGTTGGCTGGCTGCAAGTTTCAGCATATGTTTAGATCTGCTGTTGGCTGAGGCCTCCCAGAAGACAGTCAAGTTAGTCTCCTGTCTGCAAGCATATCAGAGTATCATTATTAATGTCAGGGGCTGGCTCTCCACCATGGTGTGTGTCTTAGGTTGGGCCAATAACGCTTGGACTTTCCCTTTATCTTTGTTCACTAGTTATCCCCACACTTCTTGTGGCAGGGTAATTGTTGGGTCACAAATTTTATCGATGTGTTGTACACTTTTCCTCTAGTCCTGCCTGTCTAGGAGGTGGTCACCTCAGTCTTCATGTCCCTCCCCCGACTTCGTTAGTAGTCTCAGCTACAATCACATCCATATCGTCCAGCAGACTACCCTGTAGTAAGCCTCCAGCTTGACCAAGAGATGTCCCTCCCTGGTTTCCCTTCTTGTTCCCAGCCCTCTCAATTCCACCCCTATTCTCTCCACATCTGGTTCTCACCCTTGTTTTCCTCCTCATTAGATCTCCTGCCCAGTTCCTTTTTTTCATCCACTTCTGCTGGCTATTTATTTTCTCCTTCTGCCACCCTCCCTTGTGCCCTCCTTGTTTAAGTCTGATTTTAATTAAATGTTTATTATTTTTTAATTTTTTCTGTTATTATTATTTATTACAATTTATTCACTTGGTATCCAGGTTGTAGCCCCATTCCTCATCTCCCAGTACCATCCTTTTTTCTTCTCCTCCTGCTCCATGTCCCTCTCTTAGTCCACTGATAAGGAAGGCCCTTCTCCTCTATTATCTTACCCTACCCTATCAAGTCTTATCAAGGCTGCCTGGATCCTCTTTCTCTGTGGCCTATTTAGGACACCTGACCAGAGGGATATCATTAAAGAGGCGGTCACTGGGTCCATGTCAAAGACATCCACTTCTCCTTTTACTAGGGGACCCCCTGGAGATTGAGGTGCCCACAGGCTACATCTGAGCAGGGGGTCTAGGTCCTCTCCCTGCATGGTCCTTGGTTGATTCATCTAAGCCCAGACATTTTTGGTTCTTTTGGTCTCTTGTGGAGGTTCCATCCTCTCCATGTCTTTCTTTTTTATAAAAAAATATTTATCTTTTTATTAATTACAATTTATTCACTATGTATCCTATCTGTAGCCCCATCTCTCATCTCTAACTATTTCTACCCTCCCTCCCTCTTCTCCTCCCATGCACCTCCCAAAGTCCACTGATATGGAAGGTCCTTCTCCCTTTCTGTCTGACTCCAGTCCTCCATGTCTTTCTATCTTCGCCTTCTTCTATAAGATTCCCTGCACTGTGTTCAAAGTGTGCTTGTGAGTCTCAACATCTGCTTGGAAACCCTGATGGCTACTGTCTTTCAGAAGTCCCCTGTGGAAGGCTCCTGCTGTGGTCAGCACCACCATCGTGGATCTCCTATTGTTATTTCTTTTTATCAGCTACAATTGTCAAAGGAATTTCTCCTACTTCAGAGTCATACATAAAGAAAAATAGGTAGTTCACTTTTTCCCATTTTTTCCACATTGAAACTGGCAAAATTTAAATAGAATGTAGAGTGTGAGGTTGCTCATCACACTCTTCTCTATGCCCTGCCATGGGAAATGATTTGTGTGTTGCTCTAAGTTCTAAAAGAAACTACACATCCAATTTCAGAGTAAACTGTATTTAGGCTGATGGGCTCAGTGAGAACTCAAACTCTGGAAAGCATTTATGCCAATAATCTTCAACTAATCATTTTAAGAAAAGTGGAGAAGCTGGAGAAGCTGGTTTTCTAATGCTAAATTATACATTTTCTTCAAATCTAAGTTAGCTATTTAGAGTTTATTACAGAATTGCTTTCGTAAACTTTATTCTGCTTTCAATTATCTGTGTGTATCTGTGTTTGGGGTGAGGTGCAGTGCCGTTGGCATATCTGAACGTTGGTGCCTGCAATCAATATGTCTGAACACAGGCAGTTGTGAGACAACCAACATGGGCCTGGGAAAGAAACTCAGGTCATCTTCAAAAGCAGATATGGTCTTAACTGCTGAGTCATCATCTCATCTACAGCATTACAGGATTTGTTAAGCAGGAATATCACTGAATAAATATTGAACTGTTTTCATAGTCATATAACAGATATAAATGTGTTTTCATTGTTACAGGATATTGTTCTCTTAGCTATAGAGAGCAAAGGATGCTGATAAGGTATAGATATGTTGCCTAGTGTTTGTGAGACTTCCTGCTTTCAGAAAGTCAGCAGAAAGTGGTCATGCCAGGATGATTATCATAAGCTTTTACTGTTTTATGAAGTACTGGGAATCAAGTACAGACCCTTATATATTGAAGACAAGTACTTTACCAACTAAGCTATACCGCTTATCTCATTATGTGCATTGATATTTTAAAGCATAGCTAGGCTCATTAAAGTAAGCAGAAAATGTAGAGATAAATCATATACACAGCACCTTGGCAACCTCCTTTATTAAATAAGTTCTATTATGAATTCTGAATTATTGCACAAGACTTGAATCAATGAATACAATTTTCATATTCTAAAAGGACCTATTTATAATGTAGTACATAAAATATATCAGATTACTATACACGTGGACTCCCTTTTTTGTTACATTACTAGTTTAAAAGGCTCATATCCATTTTTTTTTTCCTAGAGAATAGTATTTAAAAAATTGTTCCATCAGGCAGATCTCTGTGAGTTCAAGGCCATCCTGGTCTACAAATCAAGTCCCGAAAAGCCAAGGATTTCAGTGTCATCACTAATATTGATGGCTTTCAACAATCTGTAACTCTGTGCTTAGGGAATAGCCACCAACTTCCAGCACCCTGCAGCCCTGGACCTACATATGGTAACTACACAGACATACCTCAACATAACTCTTTCTCTATCATCTATCTATCTATCTATCTATCTATCTATCTATCTATCTATCTATCTATCTCTGTGTGTTTGTATGTGTGTAGTTAAATAACACACATAATAAAGAAAGGGTTAACTGAAGAAATGTTGTATAAAAAGAAGTGTAGGACTCAAATCAATCATGAAAAAATATCTAAAGGCCTGAGTTCAAGACAAGAACAAGAAATATGTCCCTTTTTGTACCATGTTTGTTTATTCCAAGGCAAAGGTTTACTTGCACTTTGAGAGACAAGTCTAGATCCAAATATAGTACTGAATTTCCACCAGTTCTAGAAGCTTTAAAATAATTTATGAATTATTAAATGGTGTTAAGTGAGATGAGTGAATGCTATTCATGGCATGAAGGCAATTTGGTGACTGTTAGAAACTTGAGATAAGCTGATTACAACGAAAGATTACTCTTCTAAGCAAATTATTTCTAAGGATATAATCTGTTGATTCTGAAAATAAATGATTTAAAAAACTTTTCATTCATAATATGACCAAGTGAAAGTCTTTTAATGACAAAAATTGATCTCTCTTGGATGCAATGATATAGCCTATAAAATAACATAATTGAAGATTTGCCCAGTGAATATTAATATAGCATGCCAGTTACTGTACACAGCCAGGATATTCAGAAACATTAATAAATTATAGATGACTCAGACCCTGTTCTAAGCTGTCACTCTAAATTGCTATGCCAGTAATAGAAAAACATTATTTTTTAACTACTGTAACTTTCAAGGATTTTGAAATTGTTGCCAGTTTTTTACATCCTCTTTTTAAGTATTAGCATAGATACGTGTTTGTATGTATATATGTTATCATGAAAGAACAAATAAATGGCTACAATAAGGAAAGCAAAGAAAAATATTTAAAATTAAAAGATACTAGATGTTTGAAAATATAGATCTAAATCCTCAAAATTCATTAACAGAGAAGAATTACACAGTTTGAGAGTTTGAAACTTAAGTTGAGGTGCACCAAAATGTGTCAATGTCTCAATAAGGGATACAAACAAAACATCTTTTTGCTTATTTGACCAAGAGCATGGCTGCATTTGAATTCTCCACTTCTCTTCCTGCATCTTTCTTCTGTCTATAGTTACTAAAGCTATTCATGTATCCTTAACAAAAAAGCATTACTCTGTATTATTGAACAACACACAAAAAAGCATAGTGTGAGAAGGGTATAAAGCATCTTATATAAGAATCTTTAATAGAGTTTGACAAGGACAGAAACTAACAAGAGATGACTCAGGATAGAATCAGAACTGCAGACATGCTATCAAACTGCATAGCAAGCTACATATCAAGATAATATATGGCTGAATGAAGAATCAAATGCATGGGTTTAACAAGCATATTTTAAAAAGTCTTCTACAAATTTTAGATAATAAACATAGTCCTAATACCTCATCAAAGAAACCTCTCTTTGCAACAGTCAGAGACCATTACAGAAAAACAACCCTTCAAAATGCAGCTATGAACACCAGTCTAGTGGATATATCAAAACAAACAAACAAACAAACAAACAGACAAACGAACAAACAAACAGACAAACGAACAAACATTCCTGCTCCAAAGGTTACGTGAACTTTGTGGCAGAATAGGATAGATTTTAGAGGCATAGGATCAGAGAATTTGCTGTAAGATTGTGTTTTCTAGCATTTTCAAAAGCTAAATCTTTAAATTCTCACCAGCATAAGTTCCTAAACATAAGCTGAACAAGAACCACAATACCTTAAGTGACAATGTGGATGTGCAAAAGATAATGATGACTCAACCCTACACAAAAGAAATGCAGGAAACTGAGAAATGCTGAAAGTGGAAGAAGGAGTCTTCTCCAGGGAAAACTGGCAATCAGCTATCAAATACTCAGCCCTGAAAACTTATGTATGAATACCATTATCCAGATACATCATACATATAACATCAATCAATAAAAACGAAACTAGTGTGATGAAGAGCTAGAAAGGTATATGGCAGCATTTACAGTGAGGAAATATATAGAGAGACGTGATGTCATTATGGTATAATCATGAAAATAAAGAAATTCTGACCTCTGATGTCAGGAAAGAGGAGACGCCACCCTCCCTCTCAGTGTGCATTAAGATTTGAGTTCCCACTGTTGAAATAATGTAATTATTAATGAAAAGGTAGAAAGAGAACTAACACAAGCCCATTTATACTACTTATGAGCAGGTATCAGTACATGCCATACTTCAGGTATATTTGCACAGTGCCTTCATTTCTGCTTTATTCACAGTAACTGGGAAATGGAAGCATCCCAGATGAGCAAGTAGTTCATGAGTTTGTAGGTATATGGAATTTTGTTCAATTACAAAATAATAAAATCAGAAAATTTTGTGCATAAGTTATGAAACTGGAAAAAATTAGCCATCAAAGCACCCCCATAGTGAAATGATAAACACCCTATTTTGTCACCCATATGTGGATTTTAGGTTCATATCTTTAGGTTTTGTGTTTAACTTGGACTTCATTCATAAGCCAAGACACTGAAGAACATAGTTTAAGTGAAGAGTATAAAGGAGACCAACAGAGCCAAAAAGTCTGGGCCCAGGAGGTCCTGCAGAGACTGATAAATCAACCAAGGTCCATGAATGTAGAGGACCTAGACCCCCTGCTCAGATGTAACCCATGGGCAAGTCAGTCTTCAGGGGGTTTTTGTTGTAAGGGGAGCAGGATATGTCTCTGATATGAATTCATTTGCCTGCTCTTTGGTCACCTACTCCTGTCAGGGTTGCCTTATTAGGCCACAGAGAAAGAGGGTCTAGAGAGTCCTGATGAGGCCTGATAACTAGGGTCAGATAGTAGGGGAGGAGGACTAAGGGAGGGGCATGGAGATAAAAGGGAGGGAGGCTGGGACCAGTAGGAGATAAGGGAGGGGACTACAGCTGGCATACAAAGGGATTAAAGTATAATTAATAATAATACTAATACTACTAATAATAATATTTTTAAAAAGTAAAGAGTATAAAGGAAATTAGATTCTATGAAAGGAAGGTGTATTGGAGATGGAAAGTTTTATACTGAGAAGGCAGTTACGCAGTGGAGTAGATTATAGAGCACGGACTGTGCTCTAAATAAATGAACAACATACAAACACAAAATATAAAACACTATTTTGTAAAGAAATTTTGAAATATAAATCTAAAGTTTTAAAGTTGGTGGGCAGTCATTCTGCGTGTCTTGATAAGGCGTCATGAGCATCAAGGTAAAAAATTCTCTCTACTGTGTGTTTATAAGAGATCCTTCTCTTTGCAGTAACAGCAGTGAATACAGAGACTGGTGGATGACTACAGTGCTGAGAATACCAGATTACTGATTACTCTTCCATCAATAAGATGTCTGCATGGCCCCCTGTCATATCTGGGGTGGATTAGGAAAGAAGAGACAGATAATGTAAATTTTGGAGACAGGGACAGTTGTGGCAAGCTCCTACCAGCTAGGTAGGCCATAGCCATGACCATCTCCAGTTACCTATCAGTGCTGGCTTGTACAAGATTGGGCCTTTTGGGACAGTCAGAATCAGGGAGATGAGCAGAACATCCTCCTCTCTGTTGAACTAATGCAGGATACAGGAGTCATGAGTGACTCATGATGAGCCCAGCAGATTTCTGTTAAACACTGTGGGTTACAAAGTAATATAAAAAACATGCACATGAGACATTTATTTGTTGGGTACAGGTAGAGAGCTAACAAGGTGTGCAGGGAGGAAAGTAACGGTCAAGAAAAATCAGGTATTGTGTAAGTGCATAAAATTTCAAGGAACATATTTAATTAATAAAAGGTAACATAAATAAAAGTTGGCCTATTCTCCAAGAAAGATTAAGTATGTCCAGGGGGATAGAATTTTAGTTAGTGTTATTATAGTTAGCATTTATTAGCTTCAAATGGGTTTCTTACCAGTAAAAAGTAAAATATAATTAATTTATGACAACTTTATAGTGTGACTGTACTTTTTCCCACTAGGATTTTATTTGTGATTCAAAACTGGTTTTATGTACTAGCTTATCTCAAAACACTGACAAATGACTTCTGGTGAGCTTTGGCAATCTTTACCAAGGCTGTTTATTTTTTCCATATACTTTCTCTTTTCTGTACTTGGGCATTACAAAATATGTTTTTCATGTGTTAATACAAACAGTTCAGCAATGTTTTTACAGGACACCCAAGTATTCCATATCTAAGTGTAGGTCAAAAGGAACTGTGAAAATATTTTAAAATTTCTTGGAAGTCAATGTACTTTCATTCTTCATTTAATGTTTAATATAATATGTAGCTTAATATAATTCATCATAAGTGTATCGAAATATAAAGGTTTTATAACATCCCTAATTCCTGCATGACACATGGATTCTGACAACTAATTTTCTAATATTTTTCAATTTATGACAATTTTTAATTTCAATTTATAATTACTTTTTCTAACACATGATAGCTCAAGACTAAATTTCACTTGTTCAATCCTGTTAAGCACATATCGGCATACACACTGATGTTTTGAACATTTTTTTGAATTGTATCACATAATATAAGCATTATTTCTTATTTTTTAGATATTACTTTTATAGTACATAAAGCACTTGTGATATTTATTAAAAAATAGTTTAAAAACCACAAGGATTGAGAGTGAGTCATTTTCTTGTTGTATCCTATTTGTTTTATTCAACTTTTGTCTACTACTTATTTCCATTTATCTATTCTTGGAGCTACTAGGGATTGAGTGCTATATAATTGTAAGATAGCCTCACCACAGCTTTGCTGCGACTTAACACCATAATTATGCATATACATGATGCAAAGAAAAAAATCTTCACTAACCCTTTATCTGACAGAGGACTAATATCCAGTATATACAAAGAACTAAAGAAGCTGAAAAGCAGCAATCCAAGTAATCCAATTACAAAATGGGGAACAGAGCTAAACAGAGAATTCTCGACAGAGGAATATCGAATGGCAGAAAAACACTTAAAGAAATGCTCATCCTCATTAGCCATCAGGGAAATGCAAATCAAAACGACCCTGAGATATCACCTTACACCCATCAGAATGGCCAAGATGAAAAACTCAAGCGATAACACATGCTGGAGAGGTTGTGGAGAAAGGGGAACCCTGCTCCACTGCTGGTGGGAATGTAAACTGGTACAACCACTCTGGAAAGCTATCTGGCGCTTTCTAAGACAAATAGGAATAGTGCTTCCTCCAGACCCAGCTATACCACTGCTAGGTATATACCCAAAGTTTGTTCAAGTACACAAAAAGGACACTTGCTCAACCATGTTTATAGCAGCTCTATTTGTAATAGCCAGAACCTGGAAACAACCCAGATGTCCATCAACGGTGGAATGGGTACAGAAATTGTGGTATTTTTATACAATGGAATACTACTCAGCAATCAAAAAGGAGGAAATCATGAAATTTGCAGGCAAATGGTGGGATCTAGAAAAGATCATTCTGAGTGAAATATCCCAGAAGGAGAAAGACAAACATGGGATATACTCACTTATATAGATCTATAAGATATGATAAACATAATGAAATCTATACACCTAAAAAAGATAATCAATTGAGCGGACATGGGGTAAGATGATCAATCCTCATTTAGAAAGACAGATGGGATGTGCATTGAACGTATGACAGGAGTCTACTGAGCGCATCTGAAAGACTCTAACTAGCAGTGTTTTCAAAGCAAAGACTCATGACCAAACCTTTGGCAGAGTACAGGGAATCATAAGAAAGAAGGGGAGTTAGCCTGATGGGGAAAGGATAGGAGCTCCACAAGGACCAAATATATCTGGGCACAGGGTCTTTTCTGAGACTGACATTCAACCAAGGACCATGTATGGATATAACCTAGAACCTCCACTCAGATGTAGCCTGTGGTAGCTCAGTAACCAATTGGTTTCCCAAAGTGAGGGGAACAGGGACTATTTCTAACAGGAACTCGATGACTGGCTCTTTGGTCTCCCCACCCCCGAAGGGAGGAGCAGTCCTGTTAGGCCACAGAGGAGGGCTTTGCAGCCAGTCCTGAAGATACCTGATAAAACAGGATCAGATGAATGGGGAGGAGGTCCCCCCCATCAGTGGACTTGGAAAGGGGCACGGTGGAGATGAGGGAGGGAGGGAGGGAGGGACTGGGAGGGAATGAGGGATCGGGACACGGCTGGGATACAGAGTTAATAAAATGTAACTGATAAAAAAAATAAAATATAAAAAAAAAGAAAAAAAAATAATGAACAAAAAAAAAACAAAAAAAAAAAAGAAAAAAATCAATCATAGAATTAAAGACCTATGAGTTATAGAAAGTGTTTTGAAATGTTTTTTAATGTATGTGTGTTGTGTGTGAGTGGGAATTGTGAGGTTGTGTGTGTGCTACAAGTATGTAGGAAACCCAGAAAAACCCAGGAAACCCAGAGGGCATCAGATCCTTCAGCATTAAATCATTGCAGGAAGTTGTGCATTGCCTGACATGAATGGCTGGAACCAAATCCATATCCTCTGGAACAACAGCAAATGCTCTTAACCACTCTACCGTCTCTCATGAATGGATGGCACTGTTGATTGCACACTTAGTTAAAGAATTAATAATTAGTTACAGAATTAACAATTGAAGAACAACTGTCTGGTTATCACTGGCTACTTGGAAAGCAAGAGAGACCAGAAACTTTGCTACATAAGAAATTCAAATAAAGTTAGTAGGGGAAAGAATATAGACTTCCTGCTAGGACCACCAATAAGAATCACAAATCTGGACAAGTAGTGTTGGCACACACTTTAATCCCAGAACTTGGGAGGCAGAGGCAGGCAGATCTCTGTGAGTTTGAGTCCAGCCTTTTATACAGAGTGACCTCCAGGAGAGCCAAGGCTACACAGAGAAACTTCCCTCCCACCCTCTTCCTCTGCTATTACACACACACACACAACACACACACACACACACACACACACACACACACACACACACACGGAGCTCCCTTTCCCATCTACCCTAGTTCATTCAAGTTGCATCAAGACTGAGTCTGCCCTCTTCCCCTGTGGTCAGGAAAGGTAGTCCCGCCAGGAGGGAGTGATTCAAAAGCTGGCAAATGAGTCCATGTCAGATATAGTACCTTCAAAACAGATGCTGAGATTCATAGCCAAACATTGGGAGATATGGAAAAGTGAGAGGAAAGAGAAAAAAGATCTGAATATGATAGGAGCTCGACAGGTAGAGCAACAGAACCAACACATCAGGGCCCAGAGGAGCTTGGTGAGATTGAAGCATCAACCAAGGACCATGCATGAACTGGACCTAGGTCCACAGCAAAGATGTAGCAGATGGGCAGCTTAGGCTTCATGTAGGTCCTCTAATAAGGGAAGTAGGGACAGGATCTGACAGGGACTCATTTAACAGTATTAAATGTAGGTGTTCAAGTAATCCAAAATGGTTGTGATAAGGTATTAAGACTGTTGGTATCAGATGTAAAATAACCTTTAAAAACATTTATGAGTTTCATTTAGACTTTCTCATTTCCTTGTGATATTTCAGTGCATCCTCGTTTACGTGAGCTAATAATATATTGCACATATAACAAATATGTATATTTGTTTAATCATCAAACATATAAATTTTTATAATTTGTTTGGTAAGTTGGCTAGTTTTATTAATGCTTCTGGCATTGTCTGATCATTTTTATTTTGCTGATCTTAGCATACATGTCCCTTGTCTAGAGATATATACATCTATTTTCTTCTAATTTTACTTGGCATTTTATGTTACTTTGACCTTATATACATCATACAGCTGCAACTTTGTAAAATTTAATTTTGCTTTATTTTTATCAACACCAAATCAGGAAGCTCACAACTGTTTATAACTCTAATTGTACACAATCTGATGTCCTGTCCTGGTATTCATGGGAACCGGCATAGTTGTAGTACAGTTACATAAGTACACACTTATTGGGGATGGAAATGTATACCACCACTTTGGAAATCAATATGGCACTTTCCCAGACATTTGGGAATAGTTTTACTTCAAGACCCAGCTACGCCACTCCCGTTCATTTACGCAAAGACGCCCATCCCACAAGGACATTTTCTCAAATATGTTCATAGCAGCTTTATTTGTAATAGCCACAAACTGGAAACAACCTAGATGTCCCTCAACTGAAGAATGGATAAAAAGTATTCCATTTATGGAATGGAATACTACCCAGCTATTAAAAAACAAGAAGATCGGAAATTTTCAAGCAAATGGATGGAACTACCAGAAGCAGAAAGACACACATGGTATATTCTTGCTTACAAGTGGGTATTAGCCATATAGTACAGGATAACCATTCTTCGATCCACAGACCCAAAGGAGCTAAGTAATGAGAGCCCAAGGGAGGATGCTTGAATGTCTCTCAGAAGGGGACACAAAATAGACATTGGAATGGAAAAAAAGAGAAAACTGAGTGAGAGAGGGGTAGAGAGCTAGTGAGTGGAGAGCAGGGGTGGGAGGTGAGAGGGCTGAGAGGGAAACCAAAGGGACCAAGGGGGATCTCTGGGACAAGCTGGAGATCTGCAACAGGTAGGATCCTGGGATATGTGGAAGTGACTCTAGCCGAGACTCCTAGTGAAGGATGTGGAGACTACGTGGCCATTTCCCGTACACAGGCTGGATTTCCAGTGGAAATCCACAAATTTACCCTGCCGACAAAGTTTGCAGGGATAAAAATGAAGCAGAGATGGAGGGATGGTCCAAACAATGACTGGCCCAACTTGAGTCCTACTCCGGAAAACCAATCCCTGACACTATTACTGATGCTTTGATGTACCTGCAGACATGACGCTAGTATTATTGTCCTCTGAGGGGCTCTTCCAAGCAGTGAATTAAAACAGACTTAGAGACCCACAGCCAAATGGAGCTGAAGGGTCTTGTGGAAGAGTTGAGGGAAAGATAAATGGACACAGAGGGGACAAGAACTCCACCAGAAGAACAAGATAGACAACTAACCAAGGACCATGGGAGCTCTCAAACACTGAATCACCAACTAAAGAGTGTGCAAGGTCCCTACACTTAAATAGCTGATGAGCAGCTTGATTTTCATGAGGGGCACCTAGCCTTTAGAGTGGAGGCTGTCTCTGACCTAGACTCTGTTGTCTGCTTATGACTCACTTTTTCCTAGCTGGGCTGCCTTGTTGGGCCTCCGTGGAACAGGATGTGCTTAGTCCTAATGAGACTTGATTTGGTTGGTGAGGTGGGTTTCCCTTTCCTCAGAAGAAGGGGAGGGGGGAAGAGGAAAAAAGGAGATAGGAGAATGGGACCAGGAGGAGAGGAGGGAGGGATTGCCATAGGAATGTAAAGTGAATAATAAAATATGTAAAACATATTTAGCTTTTTTTTAGCGTTGAATTTTACATATGATGTTTAAAAGCTAATCTGTTTAAATGCTCCTTATGTTGATTTTTTTAAAGTAAATTCTATTTTTTAAATGGAAATTAACTGGTATTTTGTAGACAATGGTGATTGGTACTTAAATATGTGCTTGAGAAAGAGTAACAAATATGGGAACCAAAAAGCAAGAAAGAGATCTTGAAAACCTTTCTGCTCTACTAATTTTCATTTGGCATTAGAATCTTATACTTTCCTAAATATCATGCTGAACACATAAGAAATAAAGAAAATCCAGTATTACCACTAGGTCACATTTTCTAGATATATTTTACTTGCATAACTAATACATCACAAATTTCCTCAGCTTCTTTTCACATATATATTATTTAATACTTCACAACAGAAGAGTTTTTATCTTTTATCAATATTATCTATTTATTTTAAGTGTAATGTTTTTATAGTGGAAAATGTGTATATTTAGAATTAGCCAACTGGATTCAGTTTAGATGATCCCAATCCTGTTATCAACATCCAGAGCATGATAATCAGGAGCCAACTGAACATACACATCTTATCTCTATTAGGCCTTATCAGGGTATTGAGTTTGGCCACATCAGTGCAGAAGAGTTTCTTCTACCTGTTTGATCTGGTGCTTGGTGGCCTTGACATCCACAATGAGCACAATTGTGTTGTTGTCCTCTATCTTCTTCATGACTGACTCGTGGTCAGGGAGCATTTGGTGATGGCAGGAGTTTGGATCGGCTACACTGGCAGTCCAACTGCTCTGCTGCTGCTTCTCTGTCTTGCAGAAACGGTGTAATCCCTCCAAAGAGCTATTAACACTCTTCAGAGACAGTCTGTTCTCCCTGGCACTCCCAGCTGGACCTGGATCCTGCAGCCCCACCCATTCCAGATTCTGATTCTCTCTTCTCAGCTCTGTGTCCAGCACTCACACCCAAACACCCCAAGGGACACAGCAGAACACAGAACCACACTAAAGCAATTATGACAAAAATAAAGCTAACATGAAGGCATTGAATTTTGTGAATTTTAAAGTAAAAGAAGCTGACAAATAGAAGACTGAAAAAATTGAAGGCCAGAAATGTGTGGCTGGGTGATGATTCAACAGGAATGAAAAACTACGTAAGAACAGAGCAGGTAGAAAGAGGAAAAGATTTATCTGTATTTTCTTTTTTCTTTTCTTTCATTCATTCATTCTTTCTTTGTTTTACTGAGAGGTTTTTACTTGGACAGTTTTACAGAGACAGGTTGCAGAGAAAACAAGCTAGATGCAGGTGAAGACTGAACAAGCCAGAGAATGAAAAGGAGCCAGAAGATTAAAACATACCACCAGAACTAGTTTAAGACCAGGCAGAACAATTTATTTAGAAGCCAAGAGAAGCCAGTTTGAATTGGTCAAATTGGAGAGGAATTTGAGCAAGAACACTTGAGTTGAACCAGCCAGTGAGAGTTCAGAAAAAGTTAGAAAGGCTTGGGAATGGCTCTTACCTCATACATTCATCTGAATAAACAAACAAACAAACAAATAAATACTTTTTCAATCTCAAATTATATTACTAATAGAATATGTTAAGGGTTATGTTGATAATAATGTCCACATTATTGGTTTTCACAGTAATAGTGTATAATCCTAGAATGACAGAAGCTAAAGCAAATGTATGAAAATAGAACTAACACATCAATAAAGAGATGAGTGCAAAAAATGTTGAAAAGGGCTGACTATCTCAGTAAACCATTTATTCCACAATAAGTAGTTTTGATTTGCACTTTGCTGATGGTGAAAATTATGAGCATTTCCTTAAGTATTTCTTGGTCATTTCCTTGCACTTTGCCCTTTCTCCTTCTCTCCCTTCCGCTCTACTTTCCCCCCAGGACAGGGGAGCCCCCTCCCCCAATATAAAACCTCCTTAGCATATCAAATCACATCAAAACCAAACTTATCCTCATTCCATGACCAGGCGAAGTGGTACTGCCAGGGGGAAGTGATCCAAAAGCAGGCAATAGAGTCTATGTTGGAAAAGGTTCCCCACTCTCTACTCACCAGGAGCTCCATATGAAGATAAGGTCGCCCACATGCCACATATGTGCAGAACACTAGGCCCAGACCATGCATGCTCCTTAGTTGATGTCTCAGACTCTGTAAGCCCCCATGGTTAGTTGTCTCTGCTGGTCTTCTTGTGAGGTTCCAGTCCACTCAAGGTCCTTTCATCTTTTCCCAACACCACCATAGGAACCCCAGAGCTCTGTCCCACTTTTGGCTGCAAGTCCCAGCAGCTGTCTTGATACACTGCTGTCTGGAGTCTCCTTGCACTCTACATCATCTTACCTCACTTCCTTAACTCTGCCCCTTGATCCAAACCTATAAAATGGGCTGCTTAATTCAATAAACCAAGTTCCCACTTCAACAGTCCTCCCACCTCAGTATTTCATTTCCTGGGGCATCCATGGAGGTCTCCTCCATCTACACTCGCCATCCCACTCAGCCACAGAGGGTGTCCAGCTGTACTCGCCACCCTCCTTTCAGCTCTACCAGTCCTGCTAGGCCACAGCGGAGGACTTTGCAGCCAGTCCTGAAGATACCTGATAAAACAGGGTCAGATGAAAGGGGAGGAGGTCCTCCCCAATCAGTGGACTTAGAAAGGGGCAGGGAGGAGATGAGGGAGGGAGGGTGGGATTGGGAGGGAATGAGGCAGTGGGATACAGCTGGGATACAGAGTTAATAAATTGTAACTAACAATAAAAATTAAAAAAAAAGAAAGTAGGGTTTAAGGGGTTGAGCATTTTGGCAAGAGTCCTCCCTTTTGATTATAGTAGGTTTATCCTGTATTATATGTCTATATGAGTGAGTATATACCGTGTGCGTCTTTCTACTTCTGGGATAACTCACTCAGAATGATCTTTTCCAGATCCCAACATGTACCTGCAAACTTCATGGTATCCTTGATTTTTATTGCTGAGTAATATTACATTGTGTAAATGTACCACAATTTCTGTATTCATTCCTCCATTGAGGGAGATCTGGCTTGTTTCCAGGTTCTGACTATTACAAATAAAGCTGCTACAAACATGGTTGAGCTAATGTCCTATCCAAAAAGCAAAGAGGATGGACATCAGAAGAAGGAGAAAAGAGGGAACAAGTCAGGAGCCTGACACAGAGGACCACTGAAAGGCTCTGCCCTGCAGACTCTCAAAGCAGATGCTGAGACTTATAGGCAAACTTTGGGAAGAGTGCAAGTAATCATATGAAGAAGTGGGAAACAGTAAGATCTGTAGAGGACAGGAACTCCACAGGGAGAGCAACAGAACCAAAAAATCTGAGCACAGGGTTCTTTCCTGAGACTGATACTCCAACCAAGGACTACACATGGAAATAATCTAGGACCCATGCACAGATGTAGCCCATGACGGTTCAGTATCCAAGTAGGTTCCATAGTAATAGAAAAAGGGACTGTCTCTGACATGAACTGATTGGCCTGCTCTTTAATCACCTCCCCATGAGGGGAAAGCAGCTTTACCAGTCCATAGAAGATGACAATGCAGCCACTCCTGATGAGACCTAATAGACTAAGATCAGAAGGAAGGAAAAGAAGACCTCCCTTATCAGTGGACTTGAGGAGGGGCATGTGTGCAGAGGGGGGGAGGAAGGGAGGGATTGGGACTGGAAGAGCAAGGGAACCACAGGGGGGATATAAAGTGTATAAAGTGTAATTAATAAAGAATTTTAAAAAAAGAAAGTAGGTTTTAATGTGTGAAAAAATTTTTTGAATGTATAATTTTGAGTGTGAAAACATAAAAATGTTTCAGCAATTAAGTCAAGAACATCATGAAATTTGCAAGCAAACGGTGGGAACTAGAAGAGATCATCCTGAGTGAGGTATCCCAGAAGCAGAAAGACACACATGGTATATAATCAGTTATTAGTGGATATTAGACACAAAATATAGGATAAACATTCTAAAATCTGTACACTTAAAGAAGCTAAGCAAGAAGGAGGACCTTGGGTAAGATGACCAATCATCATTCAGAAAGGCAAATGGGATGGACATCGGAAGAGGGAGAAGACAGGGAACAGGACAGGAGCCTACCACAGAGGGCCTCTGAAAGACTCTATATTGCATGGTAAAAAAGCAGATGTTGAGAACCATAGCCTAATTTGGGGCAGAGTGCAGGGAATCTTATAAAAGAAGGGGGAAATAGAAAGACATGGAGGGAACAGGAGCTCTATAAGGAGAACAAGTGAACAGGGTCTGGGCACAGGGTTTTTTCTGAGAATGATACTCCAACCACGATCCATGCATGGAGATACCCTGCGCAGATGTAGCCCATGGCAGCAACTCAGTCTCCAAGTGGAAGCCTAGTATAGGAAATTGGGCCTGTTTCTGACATGACTCACTGGTTGTCATCCACACCACTTCCTCTACCTGCACGTTCTCAAGACATCCCAAGCATCCACACTCTCTATCATGCTGACCTCGAGACACATTTTCACACACACATTCACAGGTGCTCACCAGCAATTTTGATTTTGCGCCAGCGGATCTTCCTCCCTTAGGTACAGCTGAAATACCAAAGCACACTCTCAAACCAGTGGACCTCTTTCATCTTCCTGAAGAATACTCCAGACACCAGAGAAAGATGGACCAAGTCTGAAGTACAGACTCCAAGAAAAAACAGTGAAGGTTATGAAAACTACTATTATAATAACTATAATTATGCTTTTTCCCCCATTTATATATTTTTTTAGCATTTTACAATTGGGCATTTTGTTTTTAATCAAAATGATTATAAATGTTGATATAATCTAATTATATTTCAAGTGATCCGGTTATTAGCATAAACATAAATTGTGATTACATTTTGGCATTGACTCCTTTCTGAAATATTTGTCATATCAGTATGAGTATTAAATACCAACAGATACCCAGAGGTTGGCATAAGAACACATACAATAAAAATCAGGACATCCTGGCATCAACAGCAACCCCCAAATCAATGGATATTTCAATTTATTGGAAACACAGGAAAATGACTATGATCAGGTAGAAAGACTGAATAGCTCTATATCTCCCAAGGAAATTGAAGCAGTCATTAACAGTCTCCCCTCCAAAAAAAGCCCAGGGCCAGATGGTTTCAGCACAGAATTCTACCAGACCCTCAAAGAAGTGCTAACATCAATACTCCTCAAAGTATTACACAAAACAGAAACAGAAGGAACATTATCAGAAAATATTTTTAAGAAAATCATAGAAGAAAAATTTCCCAACTTAAAGAAAGAGATGTCCATAAACATACAAGAGGCCTACAGAACTCCAAATAGACTCCAAAGTTAGAAAAGAAACTATTCACGTCACATCACACTCAAAACACTAAACCTACAGAACAAAGAAAAGATATTAAAAGCAACAAGTGAAATAGGTCGAGTAACATGTAAAAGTCGACCTATCATAATCACACCAGACTTCTCAACAGAAACTACGAAAGCCAGAAGGGCCTGGGCAGATGACATGCAGACTTTAAGAGGCCACAGATGCCAACCCAGACTACTATACCCTGCAAAGCTTTCAATCAACATAGATGGAGAAAACAAAATATTCCATGACAAAACTAAATTTAATCAATATCTACACAACAACCCATCCTTACAGAAAATACTAGAAGGAAAACTCCAATCTATATATCCAAGAAAACATAGGATACAGATGACTTCACAACAAAATAATTAAAAAAAATATTGCTATCAGTATATCAATGCAGATGCTGAGACTCATAACCAAAATTTGGGCAAAGTGCAGGGAATCATATGAAAGAAGGGAGAGTTAGTACGACCTGGAGAGGACAGGAGCTCCACAAGGAAACAGAACCAAAATATGTGGGCACAGGTTTCTTTTCTGAGACTGATACTCCAACCAAGGACTATTCATGGATATAATCTAGGACCTCTGCTCAGATGTAGCCCACGGCAGCTCAATATCCAAGTGTGTTCTCTTGTAAGGGAAACAGGGACTGTCTCTGAAATGACTTCAGTGGCTGGCTCTTTGACCACTCCCCCTGAGGAAAGAGCAGCCTTGCCAGGCCACAGAAGAGGACATTACAGCCAGGCCTGATGAGACCTGATAAACTAGGGTCAGAGGGAAGGAGAGGAGGTCCTCATCTATCAGTGGAATTGGAGAGGCAGAGGGAGGAGATGAAGGAGAGAGAGTGGTATTGGGAGGGAATAAAGGAGGGGGTACATGTGGGATAGAAAACGAATAAAATGTAATTAATACAAAAATGTAATTAAGAAAACATTGCTATCACAATTTTGTTTTATTATTATGAATGCATAAATTAAAACGGTATTATTGCTTATACCTGAATATCATTGTAAATTCTGGCTATAGTCTTTCACTTACAGCAAACAAAAAGAAATAAAATCAGAAAGATTATGATAATAAGTAAAAGTCTTTAGAAACTAAAATATTTTTATGAATTTAATGCTTTATTAAACCTCAACAAGTGTTAGTGTAAACAGTTTTTAAAACAGTCTTATTAAATTTAATCTATTTTCTGCATCCAGAGAACACAGTATACTACATAGTATTCTTTGCAATTTTTATGGATTTATCATTGGCCAGTGAATGATAAAAGCCCCAGAGTATGGCGCCCTATAGAAAAGTCACATTTAAAATTCATAGTTTGCATCTGTTTTTGTTATACTAGATGACGTGTACACTAGAAAGTATAAGGCTTTCCGTTTCAATTGTAGTGTTAGAATATTAGAGCTGACCCGTCCGATACCTTTTTCTCAGAGGCCGGACCTGGGGCATCAACCCGCATGCAATCAGACATGCTCTTCTCTGGGTCCAAAGCGGCTGACCCTGAGTGCAGTGCTTAGCCTCGCATCCTGAGAGTAACATTTTAGCTTTTTATGGTATCCAACCATGCTTGGGGAGAATGTCCTGCTTCAATGGCTGTAAAGGCCTGAATGATCATGGCTGCATCACACTGTTGTGAGACTCTAATCTTGCATATATACCACAGGCAAACCAAGGAGACCAACACCAGAAGGCCTGCTAATGCTCCCATGCCCGCCCATTCCTTCAGATGATTCATGGCTGCAGCAATGAACATCGGTACAAAGTCCCAATTTATTTCTAATATCAGAGATCAGACCTCTACTCTTGCCTGATGCGTCTAAAACAAAAAGGGGGAACTGTAGAGAGCTGCGAAATGCTATGCCTTAAAGATGGAGCTGGTTTCCGCCTTCCACCTTCCCGATGTTGAGTGCTCTCTGTCACGAACAATTCCACATTTGGCTAAGGCTGAGGATCTGGCTTGCTTCCATGTATGTGGACCTATCTGCATTGCCCACGTGGCATGCCTGGGTTGGCTACCCAGAGGCTATTTAAGCTGTGGGCTGGCTTTCCCCAGGGTCCGAGGATTGTTCAAGGTTCCTGAATAAACTGCATTGAAAAAAAAAAAAAGAATATTAGAGCTGTTGGGCTGTTGGCAGTACTCTTCAAATGCTAAAGGGGTACTCATAAAGACTCAGATTCAGAATTACACATCCAGTTAATTGTATATGTAAATACGAAGGTCGGCTGAGGCCTATTATTCTTTTTAGGCAATAAATTTGTTCTATAATGTAAGCATGTCTAATGCAACCCCATAAACAAATGAATGATGATGGCTCGCCTGTTCAAACCTGGCTCACTCCACCATGAAGAACCAAATCATGGTTTATCGAAATATAACATTGTACTAATACTTCCCTGTATGTAAAGTCAAATTGTCTAAATAGCTACATTTACCTGAAAGAGAAATTTTCAGGTGAGTTTTAAGTGCCAAAGAAAACTAAAGTTATTGTAAATGTTAACTTTTTAAATATTTATAGCAGAATCAAAAGAATAATAATAGCCATTTTACCTGAATCTATGAAAAATTGGAGAAGTTGTAGCAGGAACAGGGGTTGAACATAATCAAAAGACAATGCATACTTATATACAATTCTTAAAGAGTAGGTATATAAAATTAAAATTTAAAACAATAATATATTTCGGCAGTACTGACACAATCATTTCTACATGTTTGACTAGAATCTTATAAGTCATTTTTTTCCATGGATGATCACTTTCTCTAAATAATTTTTTTACTGATAAATTCAGGGATTTTATCTAAATGGATTTCATTATCACTTTGTACAACACAGTGATTTCTTTTTATCATTTATTCAAACAGTTTTTGGTTATTACTGGAAAAATTAAGAAAAAAAATCCAGAGAACTAATGTGTAATAACAAAGATAATAAAGGAAAGAAGTAATTGACGTTAAGTGAAACAAATATCCAAGTAACAATCTCAGATGATTTAAAAATATAACCTGCTGATTCTGTTCATGTATTTCAAACAATCAAAGATGAAGGTCAGTTCCTTCAAATGTGATTATAATAACAGAAGGCATATATTGTCTGTTCTCCCTGAATCCACCCTTACATGTCTCTATTGTATAACATCTCTGCTTTTGACATCTCTTCCTCTACTGTGCTTTGTATATTCTTCCATACAGAAATTATAAGTCAGTAATATTGTAAGAAAAATACTGTTGTACTTAAATAACTCATGCATAAAAAGCAGGATTTTAAACATTTACCTGTGTCTCAAAGAATATAAAAAGTATCTCGAAGAATATAAAATTGAGTTAAGATGGAATTCATAATGAATTCCAATACAACTTAAGCCCAAAAATATAACTATAGATTTGAGAAAACCTATCAGTAAAAAAAAAAAAAAAAAAAAAAAAAAATTGAGGCTCTGACCTTCATAATTGTGAACTAAAGTATTGTTATTTACAATGCATAATTTTGTTTCTAACTAGTATTTAGCACAATCTGCTGTTTCTGCATATCTTGCGCATGATGTCATAATGTCTAAGAGCCAAATGTGTAACTCTCTAGTACTGGAAAAAACACTGTTTTCTTGTACTTATCTACCACTTCTAGGTCTTAAAATATTTCCTTCTCCCGTCCATAATAATCTCTGTAACTTGTGGACAGTGTTCTGATATAGACATCTCATTTAGGTTTTAAAATATATTATTATATAGTTAATATATAATATTATATTTTTATTTACTTTCAATATAATACTATTATATAATTAATATAGTCTAATAATATATAAAATATAGCAAGCATATATAGCAAATGTATTATATAATTATATATAATAATATATTAATATTTTAAGTATATTATTAATATTAAGTATATTAAGTGAGTCTTAAGTATATTATTCTTTATAAATTGAACAGTTATCATGCTCTATGCTAAATGTTATATACTGCAAAACTAAGCTTATCTGTGAATACTGAGTGATGCACTTACCTACAGATACAGTATTAGCTCATTAGTCACCAATTTAATATTTAGTCAATTTAAAAAAATAACAATAGACACTTTCTTAAGATTTATGACCTATTTAACCACTGTCTGTAGCTGTGATAACAGTGGTAGATAGGGGCTCCATCACATAGATATAGCCTTAAAACAAATCAAAAGACCTTTGGCTGCTCCTATGTCTTGCATGTCAGTATTCCACTGGTGAGCATGTCTTATCAGCCCAACCACGACCGTAGCTCCTAGGATTTTCAGCTCAGTAAGAGTTATGATGAATTCTTCCTTCTGGTTGTGTTCACAGCATCTCAGAGCTGTAAAAACTAACCAATAAGGATAAAGTTTGCAGGTCAGCAACATTTCAGTTTCTTCATGTTCTAGGTCTCAGTTATGTGTTTTCTACAGTAGAGTCTCTCGACTTTATTTTTAAGGTTAATCAAAAGCAATGTCAGTGGCCAATAATTTTCTGAGTATCTATCCAGACGTAGTGGTGAACACACAAACATACACACAAAACCCACCCTTCCCACCCAACCCCACACCACACACACTGTTGGATGATAGAAAAGTTTTTATACTTGTATTATGCAAAATTAATGAGTTCCCCCTTTTATCACAGGTCCTGCAAATGCATTTCAAGAGAGAAAACCAAATCCTGACACTAGATTTTGCATCATATAGTCCTGAACATGTTACATCGCTGTAATCTAAAAAGCAGTGCATGGTCCTGCACCGTCATCACCTGCATAGTAGATTGAAGCATTTCATGTGGATGTGTCACAAGTTCTTGAGTCATTCCTGAGCCCTAAACAGACAGAAATTTATTTAATTTTTAGAAGATTTTAAATATGTTTCATGTGGAGAGATGCTTAATTTCCAAGAACAAATTGAAATTCTGTCTAGGAAGATTGCTGTAACAAGGGAAGGGTAGAATACCCCCGAATGGCTTTGTTTTTATTCTGTAATTTCCTATAGAAGACACACACACAAACACACACACACAAACACACACACACACACACACAGAGAGAGAGAGAGAGAGAGAGAGAGAGAGAGAGAGAGAGAAAGAGAGAGACAGAGACAGAGACAGAGAGACAGAGATAGACACAGAGAAACAGAGAGACAAATCGAAAGAGACAGAGACAGAGAGCATGAATCTAAAAAAGAAAAGGTCACGTTTCACTTCTTCGGGATGGCAGAGAGGACATAACATAAAGTAACTTTTTGTGTCTCTAACGGAGTAACTGAAAGACCTGTTGAAAAAACAAACAAACAAACAAAAAGCTTCAAGTCTCTGAAGAAAGAAACAGAAGAAGATATCAGAAGATGGAAAAATCTCACATGTTCATAGACCGCTAGGATTAACATACTGAACATGGCCATCCTGCCAAACACAATCTACAGATTCAATACAATTCCCATCAAAATACCAACACAATTTTTTACAGACCTTGAAAGAACAATTCTCAACTTCATATGGAGAAACAAAGCACCCAGAATAGCTAAACAATCATATAAACCAACAGATCTTCTGGAGGTATCTTCATCCTTGATCTCAAGCTGTACTACAGAGCAATAGTAATAAAAAATTGCTTGGTACTGGCATAGAAACAGAATGATGTTTCAAGGGAATTGAACAGAAGACCCAGAAATAATACAACACACCTGTGGACACTTGACTTTTGACGAATAATCCAAAGCTGTACAATGGAAAACAGACATCTTCAACAAATGGTGCTAGTCTAAATGGATCTCTAATATAGAAAATGCAAATAGATCCATATTTATCATCCTGCACAAAATTAAACATCAACATGAAACCAGACACACTAAATCTGTTAGAAGAAAAAGTGGGGAAGAACCTTGAAGTCATTGGCACAAGAGACAACTTCCTAAACAGAACACCAACAGCACAGGTTCTAAGGTCAATAATCAATAAATGGGATCTCTTGAGACTGAAAAGATTCTGTAAAGCAAAGGACACTGTCATCAGAAAAACAAAACAAAACAAAATAAACAAACAAACAAAAAAAACAGCCTACAGACTGGGAAGGATCTTCACCAACCCTATATCTGACAGAGGGCTAAGACACAGAATATATAAAGAACTCAGGGAGTTAAACACCAACAAATCAAGTAATCCAATTAAAAAATGGGGTACAGATATAAACAGAGAATTCTCAATAAAGGAATATCAAATGGCAGAGAAACATTTAAAGAAATGCTCAACGTCTGTAATCATCAGGAAAATACAATTCAAAATGACCCTGAGATTTACCCATCAAAATGGCCAAGATCAAAAACTCAAGTGAGAACACATGATGGAGAAGATATAGAGAAAAGGGAACCCTCCTCCAGTGCTGGTGGGAACTGAAACTTGTAAAACCACTTTAGAAATCAATCTGACACTTTCTCAGACAATTAGGAATAGTGCTTCCTCAAGATCCAGCTATAGCACTCCTAGGCATATATCCAAAAGATGCTCAAGTATACAACAAGGACATTTTCTCAACCATGTTTGTAGCAGCTTTATTCATAATAGCCAGAATCCGGAAACAACATGGATGTCCCTCAACTGAGGAATGGATACACAAATTGTGGTACATTTACACAATGGAACACTACTCAGCAATTATAAACAAGGAAATCATGAAATTTGCAGGCAAATGCTGGGAACCAGAAAACATCATCCTGAGTGAGGTATCCGTGAAGGAGAAAGACACACATGGTATATATTCACTTATAAGTGGATATTAGCCATGTAATATAGAATAAACATACTAAAATCTGTACACCTTAGGAAGCTGGGTATTAAGGAGGACCCTGAGTAAAATGATCAATCCACACTCAGATAGGCAAATAGGATGGACAAAAACAGGAAAGGAGAAAACAGGGAACTGGACAGGAGTCCACCACAGAGCATCTCTAAAAAATTTTACCCAGCAGGTATCAAAACAGATACTGAGAATAATAGCCAAATTTGGCAGGGTACAGGGGATCTTGTGAAAGTAGAAGGGAATAGAAAGACCTAGAAGGGACGGGAGCTCAAAAGGAGAGCAACAGAACCAAAATATCTGGGCCAAGGGGTCTTTTCTGAGACTGGTACTCCAACCAAGGACCATGCATGGAGATAACCTAGATCCCTGCACAGATGTAGCCCATGGCAGCTTAGTCACTAAGTGGGTACCCCAGTAAGGAGAACAGGGACACTCTCTGACATGAACTCAGTGGCTGGCTCTTTTATCACCCCCTCCATGAGGGTGTGGTATCCTTACCAGACCACAGAGAAAGATAATCCATCTGTCCTGATGAGACCTGATAGGCAAGGGTCAGAGGGAAGGGGAGGGGGACCTCACTTATCTTTGGACTTGGAGAGGGGCATGGGAGGAAATGTAGGAGGGAGGGCTGGATTGGAAGGAAATGTAGGTGGTAGCTACAGCCCTGATACAAAGCAAATAAACTGGAATTAATAAAAAATTGGACCTATCTGCATTGCCCCCGTGGCACGCCTGGGTTGGCTACCCAGAGGCTATTTAAGCTGTGGGCTGGCTTTCCCCGGGGTCCGAGGATTGTTCAATGTTCCTGAATAAACTGCATTGAAAAAAAATAAAATAAAAAAAATAAAAACAAAACAAAAGAGATATTTTACAACCCGATTCTCTGAAAGTAACTTGAATTGTAGAACTGAAAGTAGTTTTTACTGCTGGATGAATGTTAATTTTGAAATATATAACAGATTATTTTTTCACTTTCACACTACTCAAAGTTAAAAAGTCCTTCATTTCATCATAGATCATACTATGATTAATGCCAAAACAAAAAAAAAAGAAAGTGGCAATCACAAATTACCCTCTTATTCTTTGAACTATGGTATAACATCTACATTTGAAGAAAAAACCTTGTCAATGTGCTTTTTGATTTTTATAATTAAATTAAATTTCATTAAAGAAATGACATTTAAACATATTTTTGCCACACTTAACTGTGGTGAAAATAAAATATAAAACATTAATTCATTTTCAACTTTAAAATATTCACACATAAATAATGCACATACATTAGAAAAACTGTCATTAAGTTTAGCCATAAATCTCATAAGTAGGCCATTGACTACACTCTACCAACTAACAGAATGGGAAAATCATAGCAGTATTCCAAGAAAATAAATTGTTTTTCTTTTGTAATCTCAAAAGATTTCTCAGCAAATTTAAAGGCATGTCAGTGAAAACAAGTCATACAGAGGTGTTATTAATTTTCAGTTAGCATAGCTTTAAAACCTTTAGAGAATATTTTCATTCTTGAACACATATTGGTCTAACTCAATTTATGATAGCTCTGAATATGTATTTGTCTGTGCTTCAAGGCTTGGGAATATTGTTAGTTATTATTGTAATAAACCCAGTATTTGTGTCGAGATAAAATTTTTGAGATTTATCTTTTAACACAGGTATAAGTTTATTGGAATAAAATTTATTTTATATCTAATAAAATGGTAGAAATCAAGTAGAGCAATGGAATTGTTGATAATATGTTAAGAAATTATGGTGACTCCAGTTTCTTTCTGTTCAGATTTAGTAACTCCATAGTGGAAAAAATAGTTTAATTCTTTATTCTTCGACTTTTATTAAATCTGTTCTGGTACAATTTCTATGTGAGCGTTGTGGATTTTTATTATTGTTATTTCCATAGAATCCTGTCAATTTCTTTTGCCACCCTTCTTTTCCTAAAGACTCCCATGTTGGACCATGTTTGACCCACCAGTGGTTGCATAACTGTATACCATGTTTTTCTCTCCCACAGAATCGATAGTTATCAACTGGACAACAGGAAAAGGTACATACAAGCCATAAACAGATTAAATATAGAGGACGGGTCAAGAGGACACGCATAGGTCTCCCTGCCATGGCAACGTATAATAGATTTTAAGGGCAAACTGGAGGGTAATGTAGATGGGAGTAAGAGGATCCAGTTGGGAGGGGGAGGAAAGATAAGGTAGAGGGAGAGAGTTCAGTGAGAGACATTTATAATTGAGGATGACATGGAAACAGTGCAGTGGAAACTTCCTAAAATATGTAATAGTCTTAATGAGGTCTCCCAATAATGGGGATATGGAGTCTCAACAGGCCAACTCTTGTCATCCCCTAAGGCCCCTACGATTGAGACTGGATTTCATTCAATTGAAATTTTGGCAAGGGGAAATCCCCCCCCCCCAAAAAAAAAAACAGGCTATTGTAAAAAATGACAGGTTTCTCTCCACAAACTGACAGTGAGGCTCCTTTCAGAAAGACACTGAACATGGAGAAGTTGAACTAGTGTCTAGATGGAACCTTCACCTATGCTGTAGTGTATTTGGTGTGGAATTATAATCTACATATCATGATGTTCAAACACACACAAATATGTATGTATATAGATATTCTTTTCCTCTTTTGTTATGGTGTAAATTTATCCATATATGTACATAGAAAATAAATACCTACAATGTTAGATTAGAAACAGTACTCTACATTCTACAAAAAGAGGAACATAAACACCACGAAACCTTTGACCTACAATCTGTACTGCCTGCAAAACATAGTAGGACAATGGTGGCACAGACCTTGTGAGTGTGACCAACTAATGTCTGATTTGACTTAAGACCAATTTCATGAGATGCAATCCATACCAAACACAGCTAGGAAAACCAGGAACCGGAGACTAGATAGCCCTGAGACATGGGGAAAAAACAAACACTACAGATTTAATGTGTGTATGTGTGTGGACGCACACAAAAGCCTCTATATCAGTGAAACACTGACTCCTATTCTGCTATACTCACGTATTAAAATGGCTACACTAGCTTGCTTAGGTTCCTTTGCTTGGAAATTCTTTTGCTAACCCTTTACATGAGGTAATCTGTATTTTTGTGGTTGACATATGTTACTTATATGCAGAAAAAATGTTCTTTGCCGTTTTTAATATTTTTCTTTGTTCTAAAGATTTACTGTTTTGATTATTATGTGGCAGGAAGAATTTCCTTTCTGGTCTAGTCTATTTGGTGTTCTGTAAACCTCTTGTGTGTTTAAGGACAACTCTTAAGATTGGAGAAATTTTTTTTCACTTGATTATTTTTTAATTTTTTATTAATTACACTTTATTCATTTTGTATCCCCTCATAAGCCCCTTCCTCCTCCCCTCCTGATCCCACCCTCCCTCCCCTTTCTGCATGCATGCCCCTCCCCAGGTCCACTGATAGGGGAGGTGCTCCTTTCTGATCTTAGTCTATCAGTTCTCATCAAAAGTGGCTGCATTGTCCTCTACTGTGGCCTGGTAAGGCTGCTCCCCCCTTAGGGGGAGGTGATCGAAGAGCAGGCCAATCAGATTATGTCAGAGGCAGTCCCTCTTCTCATTACTATGTAACCCACTTGGACACTGAACTGCCATGGGCTACATCTGTGCAGGGGTCCTCTACAATAAAAGATCTTCTGGAGGTATCTCCATCCCTGATCTTAAGTTGTACTATAAAGCAACAGTTTTAAAAACTGCATGGTACTGGCATAGAAACACTTATGGACACCTGATCTTTGACAAAGACGTCAAAACCATACAATTGAAAAAGATTGCATCTTCAACAAATGGTGCTGGTCCAACTGGATGTCTACATGTAGAAAAATAAAAATAGATCCATACTTATCACCCTGCACAAAACTGAAGTACAAGCGAATCAAAGACCTCAACATAAAACCAGACACATTAAATTGGCTAGAAAAAAAAGTGGGGAAGACCCTAGAACTCATTGGTACAGGAGAAAACTTCCTGAACAGAACACCAACAGCACAGGCTCTAAGAGCAACAATCAATAAATGGGACCTCATGAAACTGAAAAGCTTCTGTAAAGCAAAGGACACCGTCATCAAAACAAAGCAACTGCCTACAGATTGGGAAAATTTTTTTTTCTATGATTTTCTTGAAAATATTTTCTGGCCCTTGGAACCTGGAATCTTCTTTTTCTCCTATTCCTATTATTATTAGGTTTTCATGGTGTCCTTGATTTCTTGGATGTTTTGGATCAGAACCCCCCCCCCCCCTTTTTTTTTTGGTTTTCTTTGAGAGATGTATAAATTTCTGCAATATCTTCAATGCTTGAGATTCTTTCCACCATCTCTTGTATTCTGCAAATACATCTTTGGTTTCTGATGTCTTCTCTATGTTCTCTACCTTCAGGTTTTTCTTTGTTTTTTTCTTTATTGATTCCAATTGCATTTTCATGTCTTGAAAGATTTTATTGATTTCCTTCAACTGTTTGACTGAGAATTCCTGTTTGTCCATGATGGCCTCTGTTGTTTTTGTTTGTTTGTTTCCTCTGTATGTGCCTCAAATAACTGCATAATAACAGATTTAAGATTATTTTTTCCTCTGTTTCAGCTGCATTAGAATATCCATTGATCTTGGGGGATTCTGGTGAAGCCATGATATCCTGGTTTTAGTTGATTGTATTCTTACACTCTAGCCATCTGGTTGTCGATAGCCTTGACTGTTCCTGGAGCTTGTACTGGAGACTGAGTCCACCTGTCTCTGGAGTCTGGAGTAGTCTCCAGGAAGATCAGAGGTGTCCAGGGGTTCAAGAATGGTTGTTGGTGATTCAGATGTAGCTAAGGAAGAGCTCTTTCTGCTCTTTATTTGCCTTTAATCTGCTTCAGTTGTCTTATTGCTTTAGGTAAGACTTTAAGTATTGTATTGAATAGGTATAAAAAGAGTCAACACATTCTTTTGTGCTCAATTTTAGTGGAAATGCTTTGAATTTCTCTCCATTTAAGTTGATGTTGTGTAAGTGCTTGCTTTAAAGTGTCTTCATTATGTTTAGGTGTGTCCTTTGAATCCTGAAGCTCTCCAAGACTTTTATCTTGAAGCACTCTTTGATATTGTCAAAGACAAACAACTTGACAGTGAAGATCAACCATAAAAGAAAGCCTATATATAATAAAATGTCCTATTTTTTTTTATAATCTGAAAACCAAGTTTTATCATTTTTATGTAAGTAAACATTTACTGTTGTTTCTATGATACTCTATTTGTGTGGGTTTTGTTGTAATTTGGTAAACCATTGCAACAAAGCTTGTACTAAATTGATTTTTAATGTCATAACCATTTTATGTAGTTTTTATTTTCATTTCTTTAACTATTTCACCTTGAGTATATTTTACATGACCTTTGCCAATTATTTTTGATGTAATATCTAGAAATACTTTGTGTATATATATATATATATATATATATATATATTAATTTTCTGGATGTTTCAGTATTGCTTTGAATTTTTTTTCCTTTTACGAACAGTTTTATATAAATATGGCATTTATCAAAGAATACATGCATAGAACATCCAGTTATGGGCATGGTGGATCACTCTCTTCTTCTCTACTTGGAAACAGGTTCCAGCTTGCTCCTCTGGCATTCCTGTGCAGTCAGATTTTCAAGCAAAATTTTGACTCCACTGCTGATACTATTAGTTTTTTCCAAGGTAGGAATCAGTCTTTTCATTTCAGCTTTGACTTTGTTTACAACTTACTGATCACATCTCTGCAGAGGCTGGAAAGAATGATAGCACCTTGGTTGATGCTTGCCCAGGACTTGAGGTTCTTCATGCCAAAATGGTCTAAGAGGGTTTTTGCAAAGCATAATTCTCTTCCATTTTTTTTTTTTTTTGTTCTATTAACGGTTTGAGAACTAGATATCCTGTGGTATGCCCACAACACGAAGCTCTCCATTCTTGCCACCAGGATACATTTTTGCTCTTGCCAAAATGGCAATGGTTTCCATGGCAGCTTAAACTTCTCTACTAGCAGATCCTAGGATGTTGAACACCAACACACATGCAGACTTACAATACCGCCTCTTGAGCAAGTCCTGGCAGATACCTTAGCAAAGCCAGAGAGATGTATTCAAGGAATTCATGCTGGCAGATCACTGTGTCTGTCTTACTGAGTGCATTACTGTCACTTTTCTGTAGAAGCTGAATGATCTTGCAGAACATGTGGGGTGGATATCTGGGACTCAGCACGTACAACAGGACTTTCCTTCCATATTTAACATTTATTATGCTGGGTAAGGACCTAAGGATATCTGATATTATTATCTGCTTCACAAGCTTCATATCGTAATACAGTCATAAGCCTCCAATAGGACCAAGTGAGAATATTGGCCATTAGCCACCTTTTCTTTTTTCTTCTTCTTCTTTTTTTTTTTTTTTGTTTTTCATCCATTTTTATTACCATAAAGATATACTGGTTGGAGATGTAGCTCAGTTACTAAAGGCCTTCCTTACCATGTTTAAGGTCCTAGATTGAAGCCCTCAGCATTTTTTTTTAATTTTCTCAGTTTATTCACTTTGTATCCCAGTTATAGCCCCCTCCCTCATCTCTTCCTAGTCCCACCCTTCCTCCATCTTCCTCTCTTATCCCTCATTCTTAGTACACTGATAGGGGTAAGTCCTCCTCCCCTACTGTCTGACCCTAGCCTATAAGGTCCCATCAGAACTGTCAGGATCCTCTTCCTCTGTGGGCTGGCTAGCCTCACCAGGGAGAAGTGATCAAGGAGCAGGCAACAGAGCTCATGTCAGAGACTGTCTCTTCTTCCCTTACTGGGAAACCCACATGGAGATTGAGCTATCTATGGGCTACATATGAGCAGGGTGTCTATGGCCTATCTATGCATGGTCTTTGGTTGATGCATCAGTCACTGCAGTACCCCCAATTTCAATTTTTTTTCACTTTTTTGGTCTCCTTGTGGGGCTCCTGTCCCATTCCCAGGATGCTTTTATATTCCCTTCTTCCATAAGACTTCCACTTGTCTGTCCTAGAATTGGCTGTAAGTCTCTGTATCTGCTTCCATCCCCTGCTGGGTCGAATCTTTTAGAGGACATCTGTAGTAGGCTTCCATCTTTTCCCTTCTTTTCTACCCCATCTGGTATAAATCCTGTCTTCCCTTCTGAATGATAATTAAGCAACTTCCCTGGAAATTTCATAATTTTCCTGTTTTTAATAACTGAGTAGTATTCCACTGTGTAAATGTTTCACAATTTCTCTATCCATTCTTCAGTTGAGAGATGTCCAAGTTGTTTCCAGATTCTAGCTATTATAAATAAAACTGATATGAACATAGCTGAGCAAATGTCCTTGTTATATGCTTGAGCATCTTTCACATATATCCCCAGGCGTGGTATAGCTGGATCTTGAGGTAGCGTTATACACAGCTTTCACAGAAAGCACCAGATTGATTCCCAAAGTGGCTGTATAAAGGTTTACATTCTCACCAAGAATGTAGGATGGTTTCTCTTTCTCCACATTCTCTCCAGAATGTGTTGTCACTTGAGTTTATGCTCTTAGCCATTCTGATGGGTGTAAAATGGAATATCAGTGTTGTTTTGATTTGCATTTCCCTGATGACTAAGGACTAGTGCTGGTCTAACTGTATGTCTACATGTAGAAAAAAATGCAAATAGATCCACATTTATCACCCTGCACAAAAGTAAAGTCTATGTTGAAAGACCTCATCATAAAATAAGACACAACAAATATGTTAGAAGAAAACTTGGGGAATAACATTGAATGCATTGGCACAGGAGACAACTTCCTGAATAGAACACCAACAGCACAGGCTCTAGGATCAAACATGAATAATTGGGACCTATGAAACTGAAAAGCTTCTGTAAAGCAAAGGACACCGTCATCTTAGAGAAACAATAGGCTACAGACTGGGAAAAGTTCTTCACTAATCCTGCATCTTACAGATGGCTAAGATCATGATATATAAAGAACTCAAGATATTAAACACCAACAAACCAAATAATCCAATTAAAAAACGGGGAACAGAGCTTAACCTAGATCCTGTACTCGGACGAAACTCGTGGTAGCTCAATAACCAATTGGTTTCCCATAGTAGGGGGAACAAAGACTATCTCTGACAGGAACTCAACAGCAGGCTCTTTGACTCCCCACCCACAAGGGAGGAGCAGTTCTGCTAGGCCACAAAGGAGGACTTTGAAGCCAGCTCTGAAGATACCTGATAAAACAGGGCCATATGAAAGGGGAGGAGATCCTCCCCACTCCGTGGACTTGGAAAGGAGCAGGGAGAAGCTGAGGGCGGGAGGGTGGGATTGGGAGGGAATAGGGAAGCGGGATGCAGCTGGGATGCAGAGTTGATAAAATGTAAATAATAATAAAAAAGTGGGGAACAGAGCTAAACAGAGAATTTTCAACATAGGAATATCAAATGGTGGAGAGACATTAGCCACCTTTTCAACTTACGTTTTCATTGTTTTGAACATCACTTTCCTGTCCAAGGATTTACCATGTCATAAGCCCTGAATGACCACACTTGTGCCATCATTTGTGTAGGCCAGCTACACCATTGCTTCACAGAAGGCTTCAATTAGTTTTGAGTGAAGCTTTGGTGGTGAATGGGAAAAAAATAAAGTCCAGCAATAGCTTATGAACCAGTGAGTGCTTAATCACAGCCTTCTTTTTGACCATTGGAGTCAGAATTTGCTTCATTTCCTCCTTAATAAGCTCCAGCGTTCCCAGCTGCACTTCTAGAACCTTGTCCAGAGTCCAGCGATCTGTTAACCTGTTAAAACTGAAATGTGTTGCCATACAGCTCTCTTGTGCTCCTCTGTTTCAAAATGGCTTTGTTGTCACACGCATACTCTTTAATGGCCTATGTCTCTCACTGTTGCAGCATCTTTGTCAGGTGACTTTAAAACTTCTTATTATCTTTGCAATCTGTGTTTTCCTTCCATATATGAGAGTTTTCTTAAGAACCCGTCCTGCAATATTTGGCTTTACTTAAGTCAGCCAAGTCACCTTGCAGCTCTTCAAAAACCAGCTTCTTCTGCTCTTCATTCCCATACTAAATGGGAATGCACAAGTCCCATGGACCTCAAAAACCACCAAGGACCCGATCCTAATGCAAAGGAATTAGGGTCTTTATCACAAGCTCGAGCATGATCCCACATCGTCACTCATGCAGCAGCTTTTGAGTGTAGAGCTCCAAGCTCATGGAGACAGGGTTTTTTATTTAGGGTTACAGCAAGGCTCAGGGAATTCTAGCTTGGCAGTTCTATGATTGATTGTTTGCCCAGAGGGCCAAACCATCATTGTCCAGAGGACCAAACTGTGACTGTTTTTACTCAACCAATTGTAAATAACACCGGGTAACCTTCGGGTATTCACTGATTAGCTGTTGCTACTGGTGATGGTTAAATACTACCAAAGTGGTTGCCGCACATTTTTGTGGGCTTCTGCCAGGCTATTCCTTGTGTAGGGGACTTTATTGTTCTGTTCCTGGAACTGGTGATCAATGATGACCTAGTTCCTGGGACTGGTGACATTTTTGGTGAAGTCAGTCCTGGTCCTCTCAGATAAAATTGTGGATCACATGTATGGAGTCATGTGCAAAAGCAATAGCTAAAATTTGAATCAACTTCTGCAAATCACTCATTAGCTTCACTCTTCCTTTTTTGTCACAATATTTTCTCTCAAGCTTTCCCAAAGGTGCTTTGCTCTTACCACAATGTTGTACTTGGTCTTTTCATTGATCTGACTGCTTAAGCTCTTTTTTTAAAAAAAAATATTATTATTATCATTGTTATTATGTATTACAATTTATTCAGTTTGTATCCCCCTTCCTCATCTCCTTCTGACCTGATCTTCCTCTTCACTTCCTCCACTTCCTGCTCTAATCCTCTCTGCTAGTCCACTGATAGAGGAGGTCCTCCTGCCTTACTATCTAATCCTAGCCCACCAGATTTTATCAGGACTGTCTGGATCCTCTTTCTCTGTGGCCTTATAGGGCCACCTCACCAGGAGGAGGTGATCAAAGGTGGGTGGAGTCATCCCATTTGCGTTTCCTTACTGCTAAGTCATTACTTTTACCTTCTGGCTGAACTTCCTCTTCTGGTAGAATTTATTTGCCTTTTGGTATTTGTCCTTTGATCCTTTGACTTCTTGTGGCTTGTTCCTGAACTGTTTCACTCCCTTTTTGCCACTTATTTCGGCATCTTTCTCAAAGATCTAAAATGTGACTTTAGGCCCCCCTTTCTTAATGACTTTCTTTGGGAAAGTCTTTGAAGAACTAGAATCACTTTGTTGTTCTCTAGTGATGCATGTGGACTCTTTCTTGCAATTTTTTTTCTTCGTATGACTTCGATCATAGCATGGGCAGAAGCTATGCTTTGAAAATTTAATGTGCTAAAATATTTCATATATTATATTTGAAGTTGTTACAAATTTTTTATTGAGAAAATTTCATATATTCATGAGTTCATGCTAACAATAATTTTTGACATAATAACAGGTTTAACCAAGAAATTATAACATGTGATATCACTATGAAACAGTTTTTCAGAAAAAAAGCCATTTTTTTTTTTGTAAATGACACAAATGTGATCCCAACTAATCTAAGTCCATTTTGAAACAGCATGACACCCCAGAGCACACCATTTGTCAATGATATAGTTTGAGTCCTTGGCTCTAAGACCAATGTAAAGAACCCCTGCCACATGTTATGAGTTTTGTAAGTGGTCACGTTCTAGATAATGTACATTCATGACAACTATACATTAATATTTGCTCTTTTGATACTTTACTAGGCTACTGATGAAAGAAGGTGGTGAGCTGCAATTCTTTCCCATTAGCTATAGATGAGGATGAGTAACTTCCATCCCACACTTGTATATATTAGGTAAGATAAATATACTAAAAGAACATTGGAGTTAGAAGACCTTCCATTCTACTCAGCAATTAAGAACAAGGAAACCATGACATTTGCTGGCAAATGGGGGATCTAGAAAAGATCATCCTGAGTGAGGAATCCTAGAAGCAGAAAGACACACATGGTATATCATCACTTATAAGTGTATATTAGACTTATAATATAGGATAAGCATACTAAAATATGTACACCTAAAGCAGCTAAGCAAGAAAGAGGACCCAGGGTAAGATGATCAATCCTTACTCAGAAAGACAAATGAGATGGACATTTGAAGTGTGGGAAAACAAGGAACAAGACAGGAGCCTACCACAGAGGGACTCTGAAAGACTCTACCCAATACTGTACCAAAGCAGATGCTGAGACTCATAACCAAACTTTGGGCAGAGTGCAGGAAACCTTATGAAAGCAGGAGGACTTAGTAAGACCTGGAGAGGACAGGAGCTTGACAAGGAGATCAACAGAACCAAAATAATCTGGGCACAATGGTGTTTTCTGAGACTGATACTCCAACCAAGGACCATTCATGGATATAACCTAGAAGCTCTGCTCAGATGTAGCCCATGACAGCTCAGTCTCCAAGTGCATTCCTAGTAAGGGGTACAGGTACTCTCTCTGACATGAACTCAGTTCCTGGCTCTTTGATCACCTCCCTCTGAGGGGGGAGCAGCCTTGCCAGGCCACAGAGGAGGATAGTTCAGCCTGTCCTGATGAGACCTGATAGGCTAGGGTCATATGGAAGGAGAAGAGGACCCCCTCTATCAGTGGACTTGGAGAGGGGCATGGGAGGGTGTAATTGGGAGAGAACAAAGAACGGGACTACAGCTGTGATACTTAGTGAGTAAACTGTAATTAATACAAAAAAATAAAAATTTAATTAAAAAGAATATGTTCAATTTATTGTAAGATCAGAAAATACTGTTGTAAGGAGAGTAAAAATATATTTAATTAATAGGATATCATATAATGTTATACATAAAATTATAGATATAATCAGATTTGCTTACATATTATTTAAGCTGAAACACTGTTAGCCAGGTTAATTCACCCCCAGCTTATTTTCTGCTTTGAGAAGAGATCATAGGCTACGATTTAACGTTAGAAAAAAATATGCATGATAAAGTTTTAGTACAATCTTTGAAGTACAAAAATGTTTTATGCTCGTAGAGATCATAATAGTAGTGAGTTGAGAAAAACTCTTACAAAACATAAATTAAATGGTATCAGGGAAATGAGATATTATTCAGGTCTAGTAAGAATGAAAAAATAGAAGACATGATACAGATAAAGTCATTTTTATTTTATAACTTAATACTCTCACAGCAACTGCTCTTTAAATTTTAGCATCACATTATGAAAAAGGAGCCACTGGAAACAATAGAGCAGCAAGTGATTGGAAACTTCTAAATAAAACAGAAGTCACTAGCATGAGTGTTCAGTAGCTGCCTCAGCAGAGTTGTCAAGGTCTGAATGCCTATTAAAGTAAGTAATGCACTGGCATCTAGAACTGGTCTCTCTGGGTTAGGGTTGGCACATTTTAAACTGCCTGCATTCTATTTACTATTCAATTTTATCTTTCAATGGATGAATAAAATACTTTGATAATCAAGGCCCTTAATTCACATGAAAGTGAAACATGATATTAGCTCTATTTATTTATTTGTTTGTTTGTTTATTATTTTTTAAGACTCCAGTCAAGTCAAATGGGAATTATGTAGTTAAAAGTAGTCAAGAATAAGTTCTCCTGAAAATTTTGAGGATTTCTAAAAATAAACACTTTTTTTTTATAAAAATAAAACGAAAATAAAAGGATTTATGCCGTGATATTGGAATTGTAATGCCAGGATCACGGGACCCTCAGAGACCACCAGTAGACGACTAGTTGCAATAGCAAGAGAGCTTTACTATGAGGACTATGGAACTCGGGACCCAAGTCTCACTGACTCAGCAGTAGAGAAGTGGAACCCCGATCTCTGAGTGAACAGGATTTTTAAAGGGAAAGTCTATGAGCAGGGGGTTTCCATGGCAGCAAGCAGGGGGGCACAAGCCTTGACTTAACAGAATTGGATGAAGTTTAGCAGGACAGGGTGACCTTTTCTGAGACACACAATCACAACGGCTAAGGCATATAATCACAGTGGATAAAGCATATAATCACAATGGTTATTTTTCTAAACTATATCTGAAATATTGGGGAGAATTTTTCCCACCCGATTCTCAGCCAATTCTCATTGATTATTGCCAGGGAGACTGTATTTATTTTCTATGAAGTATTTATTCTGTGATATTTCCTGGAGGCTGTTGGTAGGAGAGTTAACTTTGTTTTCTGCCAGGTGCACATTTTGTGATATTTCCATGTAGCTGAATTCAGCTCCCAGTCAACTTGGCTTTTTATTAAAATGGAGTTATACTCAGGCTAACTATACCCAGGCTAACTTAAACTCTTCAGAATCTATTTATTTTATATGGATAATAAGCAGACCAAAAATAAGTGTTCCTGGACTTCCATAATATGTAGCAATATTTGCAGAATTTCTAAGGACAGAACTATATTTTCATACCTGCCATTAGTGACTAATTCCTTTACATTTACACTTAATTTAATGTATGTACTTTTATATCTATAGGCTGAATTTTAACTTACCTTTATTTTCCCTTTTTTTTTTCTAAAATTTGAGAATTTGGAACTCAGGTTAACAGATAAGTATATATGCGGATGAGAGATTGGTCTTAGCATTTTGGAGCAGTGGTTGCTTTCTGCGAGGATCTGGGTTCAGTTCTGAGTGTCCACATTATGACAAGCAATCAGTTGTAGCTGCAGTTACAGGGGATTTGGTGCTCTCCTCTGACCTCAACAGATACTCCGTGCCTGTGGTGCACAATCAAGCACATAGGTGAAAGACCAACGCACATATGGTAAAGCTAAGTACAGCTTACAAAATGAACTCAATACATTCAATATAATTTAATTTTCCACTGTTAGGTAATATTTGATGTTCTATCTATTAAAAGTCAACATCTAAGTAATATGCCCTTTTCTGCTGTTTATTGAGAATGTAATCATTTAAAATTCTAAAGTTTAACTTTCCTTCAGTAACTGAGAAATACATTACCTCTACTTGTTGTTCACAATGATTTGTTATAAAACAGCTTGTTCTTTTAAGCTCATTTATATTATCTGTATGTCATTTGGTCTTTGCATTCAGATATATAGGTTATATTTAATATACATAAATACAAAATAAATGTGCCTTGTCTTATTCCTGTATATTTATTTGATAACAGATTAATTGGAAACTTTAGATTGCTATTTGCCTTTTTACATTAATGTCATTTCACTGCATATGTCCTGAGAATATAAGTAATTCATAATGTTCTTATTAATTCTGATAATATAAATATTGTTAAAGCAATTTAGGCTTCTGAAGTTCTTTATTTTCTTCATTTTGATTAAAAAAATAATGCTACACTATAGAACTGAGTGACAGAGAAAAAATAGTACAAATCAGTTCTCTCTTTCAACCATCCCAGTAATTGATCCCAGGCAGTGAGGCTGCAACCAAACTTACTTCTTGACTCACTTCACCAAAATTATTCTACACACACACACACACACACACACACACACACACACACACCCCTTTATTTTTATCATCTCTGTCCATATCTATATCATCTTTCCATGTGTTCTTCCCAAAACACAAGAGATCCTCATCTTAATAGCTTTCAGTGAACACTATAGAGCTGACTGCTATAGACCATAGGTTATAGGAAATATCTCAAATTGTATACATGAAATGTTATAATAGTTAAAAGCTATTTACACTTACATTCATTTTTTTTTAATTTTATCTTAAGTTTGTGGTTTGACTAAATGTTTCTATTCATCCGTTTTCAATCTTTTTCTCCCAACTCTCTAATCCACTATTTTCTTTTTTCCCTTTTTAAAAATTATTATTATTTATTACAACTTATCTAATTTGTATCCCAGCTGTGGCCCCCTCCCTCATCTCCTCCCATTCTTACCTCCCTCTCTCTTCTTCCCCTATGGTCCTCCCCTACTCCACTGAATGGGGAGGTCCTCTTCCCCTTCTATCTCACCCTAGCCTATCTGGTCTCATCAGGACTGATTGCATTGTCTTCTTCTGTGGCCTGGCAAAGCTACGCCCTTGGGAGAGGTGATTAGAGATCCTATCACTGAGTTCATGGCAGAGATAGTCCTTGCTTCTGTTACACAGAAATACATGCAAAACACACACACACACACACACACACACACACACACACATACACACACAAATACACAAAACAGAGGGGAATTCATAAAGAACTTGTCATTTTGTAACTGTGAGGCAACTTCTTTACTGAACCACATTATAATAAACAAATCTATTTAAAAGTATTCAAAACCTTGTATAAAAAAAGGAAATGTCCAAGTTGACTGAAGTCATTCCACATATCAACACCGAGAAGAACTAAACTTAATTTGGAAAGAGAATCCAAGAACTATCAAAACAGCATTAGAATCACAAGAAACAGCTAGAACGAATTTTCTTTATTGTAACTTTTTGAAATAATGAAAATATATTTTATATGAAACTATATTTTATATCATAAACCAATGTAAATTATACAGGAGAGAGTACAATGTTTCAGTGTTAAAAATAAAAGATTTAAAAAAATGCAAAAACAGAATCTTTCAGAGTCCCTCTGTGGAAGGTTCCTGTCCTGTTCCCTGTCTTCTCCTGCTTCTGATGTCTATTGCGTTTATCTTTGTGAATGAGAATTAGGCATCTTCCCCAGGTCTTCCTTGTTTAGCTTCTTTAGGAGTATAGATTTTAGTAGGCTTATTATATGTTATATGTCTAATAATCACTTAACAGTGAGTATATACCATATTTGTCTTTGTTTCATCACTCAAGATGATCTTTTCTAGTTCCCACCATTTGCCTGCAAATTCATAATTTTCTTGTTGGTTTCTTAAGATGACTAACAAGGCTCCAGCCAGGGAATCATAGAGGGTAACCGCAAATCTTCATGTATCATTCTTCTCTTCGAAATTTAACCCACCTGTCTCTTGGAGCATACCACTTGCTGTATCCTCAGTGTCCCTATCCTCAGAGGAGCGCACAGATCTTCCCCTCTGAACACTGTAACATTTACACCTTTCTCTCAGTAAATGCAGCAAACACAGCAGGCATTCCTTGTGAACCCTCAGATCATTCAGGCTGACAAAGGTTGTAGCCTAACTACAGATCTTCACCTTCACCCCCCCTTTCTTCCAAATCTAGTCCCTGAGTCTCAGCTCCAGCTCTGAAGAAAACCACACTGTGAAAACCACCTCTCCTCTTTGATTCCATCTTCAGATGTTCAAACAAACCTTCTTTTCCAACCATCCTTCCACTCATCCTGATTTTTAGCCCTCAGCTCCAATGGTCTTTCTCTGGGAAAAATACAAACCAAGACAGAGTAGCAATCATGCCAGCAAAGCAGGTAGGTGAGCTTCAGATCTGCATTGCCTCTCTACTCTTTCTATTCTCCTGCCTGTGCACCTCCAACTCCCCATCCTCATTCTCAAGAGTCAGTTCTCAATACTCAAAAATACATTTTACTGTGAACCCACAGTGGCCCCAGCTATAAGGATTCTAGAAGAATTTCTTATAAGGTAGCTCACAGTCATCACACTAACTTAAGAACCAGAGAGTGTACCAGTCACAGTGGCTCACGCCTTAATTCCAGCACTTGGAGAGGCAGAGACAGGCAGATCTTTGTTAGGTCAAGGCCAGCCTGCTATACAAAGTGAGTCCAGGTCAGCCAGAGAGGGCACAGAAGATAAAGAACAAAATATCCAACCAACAAAGATAAGACAAGCCACCAGCAAATAGAATTAAAATCCAGATTGGATAACCCAGTTGCATAGACACCAGTATAAAAGCACAGTCAATAACACCCAGGAAAATAAATCTCTACTAGAGCCCAGGAAGGCTATTATAGCAGACCCTGAGTAATGGAACATAGCTGAAACACAAGATGAATACGTTAACATAACATTTATGGATATGACAGAGGTCCTTAAAGGGAAAATGAATATATCTATAAATCTATATATCTAAAGAAATCTATAAAAACACAAATAAACATTTGTAGTAAATGATCAGGGCAGATGAAGACCTGAAAGTGGAAATCAAATTAAAAAAAGAAAACTCAAACAGAGGGAAAGTTGGAACACACACACATACACTCACCCACACACACAGTCGCACAAATTGAGAACTGCAACAAGAATCTTGAATGAAAGCTTTACCAACATAATATAAGAGATGAAAGAGAGAATCTCAGGTCTTGAAGACATAATAGAAGAAGTGGAAACTTCTGTCAAAGAAAATGTTATATGTAAAACACTGGCATAAAATATCTAAGAAATATAGGACACTGGGAGAACATCAAATAAAAAGTAAATACAAACACAGAAGAAGAAAAGTAGCTCAAAGATACAGAAAATATAACAAAATCATAGAAGAAAGCTTTCTTGAGTTAAAAAAGATACATAATATTTCCTATAAGCCCACACCTGTTTGTTTGTATCCCCCATTTTTATTCATTATTAACCAGATAGAGCCAAGTAATTGTGGTAACGATACTTACTTTTTTGCCCAATGCTGGAATGCTAGTGAATTTAGGTATGCCCTGGTTACTTGCATGCCTCGCTGGGTGCCTGTGCCCGTTCATGCCCCTCATGATATGACTCTCTTCAGACAGAAAAAGGATCTTGGAATTACAGCCACCATTGTTACTGCCATCTCATTGGTGGCTGTTGGAGCTACCACCGTGGCATTAGCCATGAGTCATACTGTGCAGACTGCTTAGACCCTGAATAATCTTTTAGCCAATGTAGCTCATGCCTTAGATGTACAAAAAGGAATTAATGCTCAACTAAAAGGAGGCTTGATGGTGTTCAATCAGAGGATTGACCTCAGGCAGGAGCAAATTGATACGCTATGGCAAATGGCTCAACCAGGCTGTCAATGAAAGTATGCTGGACTTTGTGTCACTAGCATACAACATGAGAATTTTTCCTGTGCTGCAAATCTATCTAAACAATTGTCGAGCTATATTTTAGGTAATTGGACTGGAGAATTCGATACTACGATGGAGCAGCTGAGAGTGGCCATTATCACAGTAAATTCTACCAGAGTGGACGCAGGACTAGCCACAGGATTATCATCATGGATTGCTGCAGCCATGAATCATCTGAAGGAATGGGCAGGCATGGGAGTGTTAGCAGGCCTTCTGGTGTTGGTCTCCTTGGTTTGCCTGTGGTGTATATGCAAGATTGAATCTCACAACAGTGTAATGCAGCCATGATCATTCAGGCCTTTACAGCCATTGAAGCAGGACAATCTCCCCAAACATGGTTGGCTACCATAAAAAGCTAAAATGTTATGCTCAGGATGCGAGGCTAAGCACCGCACTCAGGGTCAGCCACTTTGGGCCCAGCGAAGAGCATGTCTAATTGCATGCGGGTTGATGCCCCAGGTCCCGCCTCTGAGAAAAAAGTATTGAACGGGTCTGATGCTCTTTGGGTGGATGACACCTAAATGAACATTGGTACAAAGTCCCAATTTATTTCTAATATCAGAGATCAGACGTCTATTCTTGCCTGATGCATCTAAAACAAAAAGGGGGAACTGCAGAGAGCTACTTAATGCCATGCCTTAAAGATGGAACTGGTTTCTCCCTTCCACCTTCCCGAAGGTGAGTGCTCTCTGTCACGAACAACTCCATATTTGGCTAAGGCTGAGGATATGGCTTGCTTCCCTGTATGTGGATCTATCTGCATTGCCCACGAGGCATGCTGGGGTTGGCTACCCAGAGGCTATTTTAAGCTGTGGGCTGGCTTTCCCCAGGGTCAGAAGATTGTTCAAGGTTCCTGAATAAACTGCATTGAGAAAAAAAAAAAAAAAAAAAAAAAAAAGATCAGAAGAAGGAGAGGAGAACCTCCCCTATAAGTGGACTTGGGAGAGGTATGCATGCAGAATGGGGGGGAGGGTGTGACCGGGAGGGGAGGAGGGAGGGGCTTATGGGGGGATACAAAAGGAATAAAGTGTAATTAATAAAAGTTAAATAAAAAATTAAAAAAAAAGAGATACCCATCATGGTGCAAGGAACATATAACACACCAAAAAGACTGGACCAGGAAAGAAGCACATAACAATCAAAACATTAAATGTAAGAACAAGGAAATCATATTAAAAGCTTAAATGGAAAAGAGCATCAAGTAAAACAAGAACTATTAGAGTAACATCAGACTTCTCATTGGAAACTCTAAAAACCGAAAGGTCCCAGAATAATGTTCCACAAACTCTCTGACACCAAAGATGCCAGATAAGACTATTGTACCCAGCAAAACATTCAGTGTTAATAGATGGGCCAAAAGGACAATCCATGATAAAATTGAATATAACTAATGCATATCTATAAATCCAGCAATGTAGAAGTTACCAGAAGGGAAATTACAACCTAAGAAGTTATCTAAACCAAAGAAAATACAGGTAATGAATAATCCACGACAAAAAAAAAATAATCAAAATTTGGAAAACACACAGGTCACACACACACACACACACACACACACACACACAGATTCAACAGACAAAAGAAAATTGAAATAGCATATGGCATTTTACCACCATGGATTAAAGCTAGATATCAACAACAATAGAACCCACAGAAAGCATACAAACTTTGGAAACTGAACATCTCACTACTGAATAAAAACATGAAATAAGATAGAAATTTAAAACTTTTGAGAATTGAGTGAAAGTAAATATTCAACATACCCAAATTTATGAAAAATAAGAAATGGAAAATTTTCTCAGTACACACCACTTACCAAAGTTAAATTGAGATCAGATAAGCAATTTAAGCAGACCTATAACCCATAGTGAAGTAGAAGCAGTAATTAAAATTCTTCCAACCAAAAATAAAAATACAGGACCAGATGGTTTTCATACTGAATTATAACAGACGTTATAGAACAGCTAAAGCCAATAGTTTTTAAATTAGTCTACAGAACAGAAACATAAGGAATATTGCTCCATTCATTTTATTAGGTCACAGTTACCCTGATACCCCAAAACAAACAAAGATCTGACGAAGAATGAATAATATAGACTAACTTCACTTTTGAACTTAAGTGTTAAAATATCAACATAATATGTTCAAATTGAATCCAAGAGTGTATATAAAATTTTTCCTCCGTAATCAGGTAGACTTCAGTGCAGAGATGCAGTAAAATAAACTTTTTTTTTCTTTTTTTTATTTTATTATTATTTTTTTTAATCAGTTACATTTTATTAACTCTGTATCCCAGCCGTGTCCTGATCCCTCATTCCCTCCCAGTCCCTCCCTCCCTCCCTACCTCCCTCCCTACCTCCCTCCCTCCCTCATCTCCACCATGCCCCTTTCCAAGTCCACTGATAGGGGGGACCTCCTCCCCATTCATCTGATCCTGTTTTATCAGGTATCTTCAGGACTGGCTGCAAAGCCCTCCTCTGTGGCCTAACAGGACTGCTCCTCCCTTCGGGGGTGGGGAGACCAAAGAGCCAGTCATTGAGTTAGGGAAATTAGATGAGACACAGAAAGGAAGTATTGATAATCCTTTCACTGTAAGTCCTTATCCTATTTCTTTCTTTTTTGTAACTAGTTCTGTTTATGAAAAGTTTTATTTAGCTTCAGATAACATGCTTAGGTAATAGACTTCAATAAATAACTCTAGATAATCTTCAGTTCCTGAAGACTGAAGATTAACTTGATAAGTGGGTCACTTACCAATTTCTGTACAATAAAAACCCAAAATGATTGAAGAAACAATTTATAAAACAGAAAAATTTCTACCCACTATACATCTGACTAAGGATAGCTGTCTATTAATTCAAATAACTTAAAAAAAATAAAGGTTAAACTTAAGAAAAGTAATGGAAATCAATAGATAATTCTCAGAAAAAAATGTGAATGGTTAAGAAATATTTTCAGATAATAGGATAATCTTCTTTTTAAATTCTGGCTTTGCTGTACATTACAGCATTTGTTCAGTGAGTTAAAGATTTTTATAGTGATCATACTGTCACATATAATATCTGAATCTTGAAATCATTGTTTTGTTTAATTTTTTAGGTTTGTTTCTGTTATATGGCTATTTTTTTTATTTTTCTGTCTATTTTACTTTTTTCCCCTATGGTCTCTATTTGACTATAAAGTTATTTAGGTTAACGTTTATTCTTAAATCTAATCTACAGATTCACTAATTTGTCATTCAGTTTAGCTTATAAATTATTATATTTTTATTAAAATATTTTGCTTAAATAATAAAACAGCTAATGAAACTAAATAGGGAGCCCTCAAAAGAAGAAATGTGAATAGCTTATAAAAACCCATGTACATATTTATTGTAACCATCAGGGGGGTGCCAACCAAAGATACTTTGAGATTTTATCTTATTAGTAATAAAAAAACTAAATAATGATTCCTGTCTTAGATAAGGGAAAAGAGGAACTTTGATTTATTATTGGTATGAGTGAATATTTCTAGAGCTACTATTGGATCACTCAAAAGTTAGCAATAGGTCTGCCATGTGACTCAATGATATTACTCCTGCGTCACTATCCCTTACTGCAGAGATACTTGCTTACCCATGTTCATTGATGTGTTAGTCACAATTGCCGGGAAATGAAAATAGCCCAGACGTCCATCATCTTATGAATGGACCATCAAATCTGTAGGATATACACAGTGAAATTACATTCAGCTATTAAAAAACAGCAAACGTATAAGTGTAGCTCATAAACGGGCAGTTGCACATATGAGTTCACAGTGGTGTGACCATATGCACGAGGCTTGCACAAAATTGAGCTCAGTAAAATCCCAGTATGGAGGTATACCACTGCTTTTAAAGATTTATCTCAATATGTGTTTGCCTAGTTTAAGTACTAAAAGGGACGGTATGTAGTTTTCTATTATCACTCACACTCTGTACAACTTAATATTTAGAAAATTATTAAAATAATATGATAAGACAAAGGTGAAATCTCAAATCTCTTAAAGATGTTGACAGGCATCTAAATGAAGAGTTGAAGAACTACATTGTGTTAAATTCCTTGGATATTCATTTACGGTTATGATAGTTTTGGGTTACAATAAGAAAAGCGGACACACCAGTAGGCCACCAACAAAGATAATCAAATTCATAAAAATAAGCATAACAAAAATAAGAATAGGCTGTTTTCTCTGACTAAGCAGTGTAAAAAGCTGAACTAAAACAGAGACTAAGCTGAAAACAATTCCACTTGTGACCAAATACGGCATCTATTCCCCCTGGCAATGGACAAAGGGATGTCTTGTTGGTGTTCTTCTATCAGTCAGGAGCAGAGCAGGTGGCAGGCCTTTGTTCATCTTAGCTTGATGCATGGCTTGGTGGCCAAATCTGTCTTATGCTTACGACTCGTGAAATCAAATCAAATCAAATTAAATTAAATCCAGGGAGCACAGTGCAGAAGAAGAGAGGCCTGTAGACCACCATGCAACCCACATGACTGCCCTACAGCTCAGGCACAGCTCGCCGCTTGCCACCACATCACAAAGCAGGAAAGTAGGATGTTGCCCAGGAGTCTGCCAGATACTTGCCCAGCCTGCTTCAAGAGCCACCACAATGCGCAAATATGTGGAGGTCAGATGGGAGAGAAGGTGGAGTGGAGCAGAGAGAAAAGAACCTGCAGACTTGAGGGTGGAGAGGAGTAGCCTGTTAGGAGTGGCTGGGCCTATCACCTGGGGCTATGATGAGTTCCCAGCCTGAGCTGCCACTGAAGACCATGTCTGAGTTCATGGCTACACAGCAGCAGGAGTTGATGCCAGTGCTCCTGGCTTCCCTGGCTCCTATTACCAATAAAGATCATGGGGATGTCCCTGGACCCCATGGACAGGGCAGCCTCCAGGGATCAAATGGATGTTCAGGGCTGTGCATAAGTGTCTTCCCCAACTGGAAACCTTTCACTGGCTGCATAAATTGGGAGAGCAGGCCCAGCACTTCTCCTGGCCTGTACAGTTGGGCTGGCTCTGGTTATGGGGGAGCAGGTGAGCCAGGCCCTAAGGTATAGGAGAGTGGCCCCTGCCACTGATCTGGTGTTTGGTGGCATGGGTGAGAGGATATCCTTCCCTGCAGTTTATATGGCAGTCGTGAGAACTGGCCCTGACATCATGAGAGCAGGTGAGCTTACCCTATCTCTTGCAGACCTGCTAAATTCCTTGGGAGAGTGGGCCCAGTATCTCCCCTGGGCAGCACAGTAGGGCTGCCCTCTTTAAAGGGATGTGGGTGAGCCAGCCTCTAGGGTGAAAAGCTCAGGACAGATGGTCCACCACTCATTTTGAGTGAGGAGGCCTGGGTACAGGGTCGTTGGCCTCACCTTGCTCCTCACCTGCTGCAGCAGAGGGGAGAACTGGGCTTGAGATGATGAGACTGTGTGAGCTGACCCTGTCACTCAACCCCTGCAGCACATGGGAGAGTGGCCCCTGAAAGTTTGTCTGGGCAGCACAATAGAGTTGTCCTGGTAGAGGGGGCACAGGTATGCAGGCCTCTGAAGATGAGAGCAGGAGAACTGGCCCAGTTCCTCAGAGGCTGTAGCACCTGGAGAGTAGACCCTAACCTTGACTGGGGTCTGCAGGTTGGGGTGCTGATGAGTTAGCCCTGAGGGCATGAGAGGAGAAGATCTGACTTCTGACACTGCCTCCTGCTGAGAATGGTGTTAGGTGGCTTAGTCAGAGCAGTGCGGGAGAGCTTGCCTTGGTGGTCCACATATAGAAGAGTTGGCAGGCTCACAAGCTCTGCTACCACCCAAACCCGGATCCAGGGCTCTGAGATGGCCACCCCAAAAATCTATATCCTATCTGAATGGTTGGAGTGTGTGGCAGGACCAGTCCATCCAACCCAAAGCTGCAGGATTTCCACAACACAGGGCAGCAAAAGGATAACTGGAAGGAATCCTGATGAGGACTCAACATTGATGGTGTCACAGAAGGCAAAGATCTCAAATTTATTGCAATGAACATTTGGAAGTGAAGACGTGTGGACAGAGGAGGATACTATGGGACACACTGTGACACAGTATAGCTTCCAAGATGTGATGTTTTCTATGCTTTTTGTTGTCACTGTTGTCTGTTTCTGTGTGCATTTTATTGGGGGGTGGTGCAAGAGAAAAGGGCAGACATGAGGTGATAAGGAGATGAGTAGGACATGGGTGCATAAAGTGAAATTCACAAAGAATCTACAAAAACTATATATATATATGTACATATATATAATAAAGAAAATAAAGAAAAATACCATCTATTGATAATTTATTTCACTTTCAGCAATCATAAAATAAAAGATGCTAAATCACTTGGGAAGTAATTGTGTGGACTGTTTCATATCTCAGTGTGAGGAAAGAATATTTCTGAAGGATATAGTAAAGTGACCTTGAAAAAATATTAAAGTACAATATGAGTTAGCACTAGTCGTAGAGCTCTTGAATGATTAAAATATATAAGAATTAATACAATTTTAAATAAATGTTAAGTTAGACTCCCATGAAGTTATGAACTCTTATTATTTAACAAGATTTGAGATAAAAATAGCATTCTCATGAATGTAACATTTTTGTGACAGTTGAATGGTGAGAAGAAACTTGGTCTCCAACAACGAGAAAGTGAAGAGTAGACCTGAGTAGCAGTGATGCAAATTTGTGTTGCATACAGATAACCTGATAAAAGAAAATGCAAGGAAACAACCTATTTGGAAATAATTTGAAGTTTATGCATTCGGGTAGGTGCCATTTAAAACCAGACAAAACATATTGCAAATAGAAAATTCTTGAATATCATTTGCTTCTTATCAGGGGAAATGGTTATTAATTAGACTTTATTGCACGTGTTTCTTATCCCGAACTGTGTCCATCTGTTGCCGTTTACATTCGTTCCTCTGCACTTTCAGTTATATGTATTTCAAAAAAGATGACAGGCACTGGACTAAAGAAACTGATCATTGTTTATGTAAGGCTTGGTCGAAGCCACTTTTGTTAATTTGCACAATAATACTATAATTCTTTTCTTTTGCAATAAACTTACATTAATTATTGCTATATCATGAAAACCTATGGTTCCTGTATACTCCTGTGACATTCACTGATAGAGAAATACAAACATTATGGTCCACTCTTAAAAATATTGTGTCATTGTGAGAACACCATAGAATTTACTTGAATAGGATAAGATTTAACTTATGCTACTGAGTGACATACCTTCATGTACACAATACACCCTCAATATATTAAATAAAAAGTGCAGTGTGGTTCATGGGTCCATGCCTAAATTCTTTTGTGTGTTTATGGCACATATGACAAAAATGGGAGCACAGTACCCCTAACTTCAAAAGAAGAAACCTTGATTTTCAGTGTAAGTTCTGGATCCTATCACATGTCCCAGTATAAACCAAATGATGAGGTAAAAAGGACGGATTTAATAATGGTTTCATGTAGACTTAGGTTTTATATATGTTGAGCTTAAACACAGTCACTTGGGGTCTTGAAAGCAATAGAAACTGTCAGTAAAAATTGGAGAAAAGGGTTTCTATAATTCTTTTTTACTGCCATCCAAAGCACCCATGTTTAATATATACTGTGTATAGCAGGAAAGTGTGGAGTCTTCCATGGCTGTATCATAATCTTGACTACATATTTTCCCCTTTATACACAGTGGTGTTTGCTTATTATAATAGTACATGAGTAAGGCACCTGTGAGTACAATGTAAAGAGAGGGATATTTCCATGTTTGTCCAGTGTTATATGGTTAATATCCACTTATAAGTCAGTATATATCATGTGTGTCTTTCTGCTTGTGGGTTATCTCACTCAGGATGGTCTTATTATTTAAGATGTCCTATTTAATAACCTTTAAAAATCGCAGTGATACAATATTCAAAACGGTATTAAGTTGGCTTGATTGACGTGAGTTTCAGATATTATACCATATGCACTGATAGCAATAACAGGATTCACCAAATGGGGTTTCATCAAAATGAAACATTCTGCACATCAAAAAAAAAAAAAAAATTACCCCAGACAATAAAAAGGGCAGAGCAGATTATGTGACTGAAAAACAATGTTTCTTGTATGAGAAAATATTATATTACTTGAATCTGACTTCAAGGAAATCACAACAGGGCTAGAAATGGTTCTGTAGATAAAAAGGGATGACAATAAAAGCTTAGGGTCATGAGTTCAGTCTCTGAAGTCCATGAAGGAAGACACGCACTAACCTCTGTAGTTGGCCTCTAGTGTACACATGCACACCATAACACGTGCTTTTACTCACACACCACGTCTGCGTCAATATCGATAGCTCGGAAAGCTGTGTGTAGTAAACCCTTTACCCTGTAATTTAATAATTTTACTATGTTTTGTTTTGTTATCTTTCAGACATTTGACCAGATGTATAGCTATGAAATAATTCATCAACCATCAGTATTTCAAAATTACCATATTCTTAAATACTATTTGGAGTGTTCAGTCATTGTATTTAATCAATACACAGCTATTCTGTATGTCTCTCTCTGGCTCTCCCTCTGTATCTGTGTCTCTGTGTGTTTGTGTGTGAGTGTATGTTAGTGTGATATATGTGCATGTGTGTGTCCTTATACTTTTGGCATGCTTATATATCAGCTGATATATGTGTATATGGTGCATTTCAAGACTAAAGACCAATATCAAGCCATTTCTGGAGCAACCAGCACACCTTATGTTTTAAGACTGTATTTTTCTCTGAACAATCTGGGAACATTTGAGCAAATGGATTGGCCAGTGAGCTCTACTCGTCTGCATGTCTCTGCCAGTCTTGCTCTGGGTTATAGATGTGTGCCATAAACTAGGCTTTTCTTTTTCCCCACGGGCTGGAGATGGTGGTCAGATTTCTATGCTTATGCAGAATCCCCTTTATTGATGGACCCATGTCCCCATCCCTAAGTGGCTGTTATCAATGACTGAGCTTTTAAAAGCATTAACAGGTGATATATCTCAGTGTTAGAGTGCTACCTGATATTCATGAGGCTCACAGTTAAATTAAGAAGAAAAGAAGAAAAATGGGGAAAAAAAGGAGATAATAGCAACTATTTTAATAGATGTATTTCTAGTAATGAAAGGAGAAATTTACCCACTAAAAATAATTAAATATGTTAGATTAAACAATTCAGGAACCGGTAATTTGTTAAGAAATCATGAAGAAAATGCAGAAGACAAACTTCAGAGTGGAAAATGGAATCCCAGAGGAAGTGAACACACTCAAGAACACATGGACAGGCATTATATATGAACAGCAGAGAAAACAGTGAAGCACACTGGGCAGAGGAAACATTATCTAGCCTTGGTGAAACAAACAAAAAAAAAAAGCAGAACAGTTTTTCAAACTATTCCCATCTAAAAAATTGGTATAAAAAGCCACATCCCCTATCCAGTTGACAAAAAAGTTCGTGGAGTCTTTGTTTCAGGGAATTCTATTTGCTTTAAGATGCTATAAACAACATTATATATTGAATAATACTTAAGCTACGTACATGAATAACAAAAAACATAGATAGTAATTTTAAGAATATTTAACAAGATTCAAAATCAATAGACACAATAGTTATATGGAAAATGTGCAGGAAGTGCTGAGTCATACATTCAAGTTTTAAGTAATAAATACAACACTTTTATAAAACACCTTCTGATGCTATGCAAAATAAATATTCTTTCTGTCTTAATCGCTGTTCTTTTGCTGTTTGTAGACACCATGAACAACTTACAACAGAAAGCATTAAGCTGGAGATTGCTTACAGATTCAGAGGGTTAGTTCATGATCGCTATGGTGAGAAACATGACAGCAGACTGGTATGCATGTCCCTGGAACAGAGAATGAGCATGATCTGTAAGTTTCAGACAGAAATATCACGTATGTGACATGTGCTTTTATAACCTCAAAGTCCACCCGAAGTGACATGTATCCTCCAACAAGGCCATACCCACGTTGCCGAATCCTCCACACACACTTCCAATAAATGGTGATCAAACACATGCTTTCTTCATTCAAACCATCATACTTTCCTAATATATTAATGCATCCTTTAGATAGAAACTTTAAACTCAGCTTTCTTGTCATTATATGTTATCTCTTGATATTTTTCATTATTATGTATAAAATTTTGCTCTGTACCCAGGTATTTTTCAAGTTCCAATCCTATAATTCATATTGATTTGTGTTATAAACAAGGGAATTATGAAGAGGAGACTGAAGCATGGGATTCTCTTATTTTATTGGTTAACAATTTACATCTCAAAGTAATGAGAACTCTCTTTCCTTCTTTATTTCTCCTTTTCAGTAATTTTCATAATAGGGTGGTTCTGGAGTGTTTAGGATGGCAATGTAATCTGGAATAACAAGGTCACAGCCAGCTTTTTAGTATAAATGGAATTTTTTTTTGTTTGTATGTTAAACTACTAGAAAAAAATTATGTACACAACTAGGAAAAAAGAAAGGATATAAATGTTTAGAACTTTAACATATAGTTCTTAATCAAATACTGTTGTTTTAAAATTATTTAAAATATAGCTATGACTTAGTTTTGATAAAGACCATGACTAAATACAACTTGTGGAAGAAATGGTTAATTTCACCTCAACTTCCAGGTTACAGTCCATCACTGAAGGAAGTTAAGTCAGAATTCAAGCAGTGTGGAAACCAGGAGCAAGTACTGAAGCAGACAATGTGGATGAATGCTGATTTCGGTCTTGCTCATCACACCTTGACCAGCTTGATTTGTCATCCAGTACCATCTGCTCAGGGATGGCATTTCCATCAGTAGGCTGAGCATTGCCTTACTAATCAAGAAAATGTCACATGGATTTGTCTATAACCATTTTGATAGAGAATTCTTTTTCAATTAATGTATTTTCCCTGACAAATCAAGCTTGTGTCATTGACAAAAAAAAATGAGAAAGGAATAAAAATAGAAAGGAAGGAAGGAAGGAAGGAAGGAAGGAAGGAAGGAAGGAAGGAAGGAAGGAAACCACACAAAAGAAATATTGTCTGTATGTTAGAAATACTGCCATCAAGTACTAACTTTCTTCACTCTCAGCTGGTGAGAGGCTTTTCTTAGACTCTAGATGAGGGACTTGTTCTCTTTCCATGTTATGTCTTTAACGCTTGCCCTATGCTCAGCTTCATTGGTTAAATTGTTAAAAACCCTTTATGCTGCAGCACCAGCCCTTATAAAACCTCCTCATATGGTTTTATTTTGACAAGGCATAACTTCTTGCTCCACTAGAGCAGGCTAAGCTAGTTTTATTAAAAGCTAGACCACAAAAATCTGATGACACTGAAAACAGCCACTATTCTATGCTGAGAACATTGAAGGCAGCAAGCACCATGAGACAGCAATGAATAATGATAAAAGACTGCTAGGTCCAGCAGCAGAAAGAGTTCCAGAGAGTTACCCATCACTGCTGGCTCCAGCTACAAACCACTGACTCTAAAAGTTCAGGTCAGTTAACAAAAAAGGATCTACACATTGCAGTTTTTTATTTACGTACAAGTTTATCAACTTACTGTTTATCACGGACAATATAGGGAAATATCTTAGAAGCAGTAAGGCATAAACTGAAGAAATTTAATATATTAAAGTACTGGAGGCTGCTTTGTATAAGACCACGTTAATGGGTTTAGTTTTGGGGTGCAGGTTCAGTTTTTGTTAAGAATGTCTTTTTAACAATATCTTCAATAGTCAAAGTGGCAATCAAACTCCTTAGAGGCATTGTGGCTGGCCACTAATCATATACAGGAGAGTGTAGTACCCAAATCCTAGTCTAATTACTTAATGCAATTATACTAGGATTTGTTTTCAATGTATGAAATTTGGGGGGAACTATGAAAGATCATCATGAGTGAGGTATACCACAAACAGATACACACACAAGATATATACTCACTTTAGAAGTGGATATTAGAGCTACAATACGAGATAAACATACTAAAATCTGTACACCTAAAGAAGCTAAGCAATAAGGAGAAGCCTTCATTCATAAAGACAAATGGGGTAGACATCTGAAGAGGGAGAAAACAGGGAACAAGACAGGAACTACCACAGACGGTCTCTGAAAGACTCTACCCAGCAGTGTATCAAAGCAGATGCTGAGACTCATAGCCAAACTTTGGGCAGAGTGCAGGGAATCTTAGGAAAGAATGGTAAGATGAAAGACCTGGAGAGGACAGGAGTTTCACAAGGAGAGCAACAGACAAAAACAAAAAACAACAACAACAACAACAAAAAAAAAAAACCTGGGCACAGGGGTCTTTTCTGAGACTGATACTCCAACCAAGGACCATGAGTGGAGATAACCTAGATGCCCTGTATAGAGGTAGCCAGTGGCAGCTCAGTCTCCAAATGGGCTTACTAGTAAGGGGAGCAGGTGCTGTCTCTGACATGAACTAAGTGGCTGGCTCTTTGATCACCTGCCCCTGAGGGGGAAGCAGCCTTAGTAGGCCAGAGGAAGACAATTCAGCCTGTCCTGATGAGACCTGATAAGCTAGGGACAGAGGGAAGGGGAGGAGGACCTCTCCTATCTGTGGACTGGGGGAGGCACATAGGAGGATAAGAGGGAGGGAAGGGGATTGGGAGGGGACAAGGGAGGGGGCCACAGCTGTGATACAAAATGGATAGATTGTAAAAAATAAATAAATAAATAATAAAAAATTTGGATTACAAATGTTCATTCACTTTTATCTTCTGTTCCTTTTTTCCTCATTTGTCAATGCATATGACTAAAGATAGTCAGAAGAAAATGTGATTGTTCCTGTGTGATAATTGGAAGGGGAGCCCTTGCAATGTAAAGCAAATAAACTGAAATAAAAGATAAAAAAGCAAAAATAAGAATAAAATGTAAAAGAAAAGATGTAGGAAAAAAGAAAAAAATCATGTTCAAAATTAAGACTTTTTAAACATATAGTCTGTGAATGACCTTGTTCACAGGACATTTTCCATGGTTATTTCTTTCATCCTCAGATTTAAATTTTAGTATCTTTTCAGAGACAGCCCCTGTGCCCCTTAAGAGGGAACCCACTTGGAAACTCAGCAGCCAATGGGCTTCCTTTGAACTGGGTTTCGAGGTCCTCTCCTTAGTTGGAGTATTAGTCTCTCTGCAGGGCCCCTGGGCCAGATATTTTGATTCTGTTGTTCTCCCTGCACCATTCCTGTCCTCTGCAGGTCTTTCTAGCTCCCTCTTCTTCCAGAAGGATTCTGGCACTTTGCCCAAAGTTTAGCTACGAGTCTCAATATATCTTTCCATACCCTAGTGGGTATAGTCTTTCAGAGGTCCTCTGTGGAAGGCTCTTGTCTTGTTCCTTGTCTTCTACTTCCCATGTCTATCCTGTTTATCCTTATGAATGAGGATTAAGCATCTTCCCTGGGGTCCTCCTTGTTGTTTAGCTTTTCTAAAGCTATAGATTTTAGTATGTTTATCTTATATTTTATGGCTAATATCCACTTATACGTGAGTGTATGTCATTTGTGCTTTTGGGTTACCTCACTCTGGATGATCTTTTCTTGTTCCCACTATTTGCTTGCAAATTTCATGGTTTCCTTGTTTTTAGTTGTGAGTAATGTTCCATTGTGTAAATCTGGCACACTCTCTGTATCCATTAGTCCACTGAATGACATCTAGGTTGATTCCACTTTGATCACCTCCCACTGTGAGGTGCAGCCTTGCCAGGCCACAGAGGAAGATGATGCAGCTACCCTTGATGAGACGTCATAAGCCAGGGTCAGATAGAAGGGAAAGAGGTCCTCCACTATCAGGGGACTTAGGAAAGGGCATAGGAGGAGAAGAGGAAGGGTGATGGGACTGGGAAGAGACAAGGGGGGAGGGTTGCAGTGGAGATACAAATTGAATAAATTGTAAAAAATAAAGATATAAATAAAATTAAATTTAAAACAATTCAGTATCTTATTCATTCATACAGTATGTCTGGTAAAGTGTTAAAATATACATATTGTTAAATATTATAAATGTACATATTCTGATATGTGATTTTAATATACATGACTAGAATATGTTGTTGTAAAATCACACTTTCTTTCATGAATGTATGATTATATTCCTTAATTCATCTGAAATAAATTTTGCTGAATAAATATGTGACCTTATAATTTGATTCTCAACATTGCATATCTGCCAGTTCTCATTTTTTTTCAGAAATGCCATTTTGGAGATATTGGTAAATTCCTCTGTACTCAATGCCTAAGTCCATTTTCTTTGTGCCTCTCCTTTACCATTAATAAAATAATGAATTCATGTGTTTTTGTATTAATTGATCTTTTCTTTACCTTATGTTTTACAATCTATATATCTTTGGTGTTTCAAAATCTTGGTTATTATTATTAACTCAAAGGCAATATCGAAGTCCCAATTCACAATAATTGTTAGGTATACATGTGTGTTCCCAGAAAAAAATAATGTTCAAGGAAATATTAAATTACTAAGTTTAAGATTCTGAATGAATTTTCCCATGACATATGAAGAAAAGATCTTGGGTAATTGAGTGAGTTGGAGATAGAGAGCAAGATTGAAATGAACGGTGTCTGACATGAGCTCAGTGGCTGGATCTTTGATCCCCTCCCCCTGATTGGGAAGCAGCCTTACCAGGCCACAGAGTAAGACAATGCAGCCAGCCCTGATGAAACCTGAAAGGCTAGAGTCAGATGAAATTGGAGGAGGACCTCCCCTATCAGTGGACTTGGAGAGGGGCATGGGAGGAGATAAGGAAGGTTGAGTGGGATTGAGAGGGAATGAAGGAGGGGGCTACAGCTGGGATACAAGGTGAACAGACTGTAATTAATAAAAAATAAATATTTTTTTAAAAATTAAAGAAAAGTCATATAATAATAAAAAAAAAAACAGTTATTGAGTATCACATCTGAAACCTCCCAAAGAGAAAGGTCCCAACATTGAGAGGTGAACTTATCAGGATTCCTCAACCTAATCCCCAAAGCTGTCTGTGGTAGAGAAGCACTACCGAAGGAAACATTAATTTTCTTCAAAGTATCACTGCCTACTCAAACGATACTTATGTGAGGCTCCATGCCCAGCAGCAGATGGCTAAAAAAAACCATATGCAGTGGTATTTGGGGGGCATTTTGTTACATAATGCTTTGGCAAAAATTTATTTGTTTTACCCTCCTTGTCTTTTGCTTATCTATTATGGCTTTCTGTTTTGTTTTTTTTTTTTATGATTTGTTTGTTTGTGCTTGCATGCGTATGTATGTTTTTATTGTGCTTTTCTTTGTTTATCTTTCTAAGTTTTGTTTGGTTGTTCGCTGTATTTTATTCTGGCTTTGTTGTTTGTTCATCTATTTTCTAAACAGGTAGAGGAAGAAAGTGTAGTGGTGTATGTGTAGGTGGAGTGAAGGATCCAGAAAGAGATGAGAGAGGGAAAAACTGTGATCAGAAGAAGAAAACAAATAAACATTGTTTGTTTTCTGAGAAAGGGTTTCTCTGTGTAGCCTTCGCTGTTCTGGACTAGCTTTGTAGACCAGGCTGGCACCAAATTCAGATCCTCCCTCCTCTGTCTCCCTGAGTGCTGGAATTTCAGGCATGTGCCACTGCATCAAGCTAGAAAAATACTCAGAGACAACTAACCTAGACCCAGGAGGGCTTAGAGAGGCTGAGGCATCAGCTAAGAAATATGTGTGATCTGGACCTAGGCCCCTGCACATATGCAGCAGATGGATTGCTTGGTCTTCACGTGGGTTGGTGGGAGAGTGTTAGGGATACTGTTTCTAACATGGACGCTATTGCCTCCTTTTGGATCACTTTCCCTTGGCAGGGCTGCCTTGCCTGCCTTCAGTGGAAAAGGATATGCTCAGTCATGATAGGACTTGATGTTCTGTGGAAGATTAATATAGGAGAGGGGGACTCCCCTTTTCTAGGGGGGGAAAGGAAAGGGAAATGGGGAAGAATTATAAGGGGGAAATGGAAGGATTAGACTGAGGGGCACCCTTGGGAAGTAATGGAAATGAAATTAAGTGAAAAAAATATTAAATGTGCTAGAATAATTTTAAAATTTATTTATTCACTTTACACCCAAATTATAGTCCCCTTCCTCCTCTCCTTTAGGTCCCTGGTCCCCACCCTATACCTCAGAGTCCTGCCTCTTCCCTCTGTACCCTCCTTTCCTCAACCCCCTCTGTCCCTCCCCACCTCTCTTCTTCCCTTCCCACCACCATCCATCACAGCATATCAAGTAGCATCAGGACTGAGTGTATCTTTTTCCACAGTACCCTGGAAAAGCAGCCTGCTAGAGAGAAGTGATCAAAAAGCAGGCAAGAGAGTCTTTCAGAGCTGGACCCCTATCCCCTTATTAGAGGATCCACATGAAGAATATGCTGCCCTTTGGTTACATACGGGGATGCTGATGGAGGCTTAGGTACAGTCCATGCCTGGTCCTTGTTGGTGCTTCAGTCTCCGAAAGACACTCCTGGGCACAGGTTACTTGGCTCTGTTTGTCTTCTTATGAATGTTCTGTTCCTTTTTTTCTTTTATTATTATTTATTACAATTTATTCACTTTTTATCTCAGCTGTAGTCCCCTGCCTCATCCCCTCCAGGTCCCACCTTCCCTTCCTCTTTCCCCCCAATGTCCCTCCCCTAGTCCACTCATAGGGGAGGTCCTCCTCCCCTGCTTTCATGTCTCATAAGGACTGTCTGGATCTTTTTTCTCTGTGGCCAGCTCTCCAGGGGGGAAGTGATCAAAGAACAGGCAAAGGAATTCATTCCAGTGACTTCTCCTTCTCCCCTTACTAAGGAACCCACATGGAGACTGAGCTGCCCATATGTTACATCTATGTTCTCTCCATGTATGGTCCTTGGTTGATATACCAGTCTCTGTAGAGCCCCCTGGGCCCAGACTTTTTAGCTCTGTTGGTCTCCTTGTGGAACTCCTATTCCCCCTGAACCCATGTCTTTTTATTCCCCACTTCTTCCAAAATACTCCTGCACTCAAAGTTTGGCTGAGTCTCAGTATCAGCTTTGATACTCTGACGGGTAGTCTTTCAGAGGCCCTCTGTGGAAGGCTCCTGTCCTGTTCCCTGTCCTCTCCGTGTCTCTTTACCCTTCCTCCTGCTCTTTCACAAAGCTCCCCATGCTTAGCCTATTGTCTGGCTGTGAGTATCTGCGTCTGTTTCAATCCACTGCTGGGTGGAGCCTTTCTCAGGACAATAAAAAAAATAAGAAAACAAAAAACAAAAACAAGTAATAGACTAAAGAAAGGTAACTAGAACAGTAAAATTCAGATGAATTAAGGGAATTGTGTAATGGAAATCCCAGGGTCAGAATAGAGGCAAATTTAGTAACCCATTGTCTGTAACATTAGCAATGTGAACTTAGCACCAGAAAGCAAAATGTTGCAAGGAGACTCATCAATTACTGTTAAATGTAGCTTTAACAGTAGTTTTTCCTTCTCTAAAGAAGCCATAAATGGGTAAGAAACAAAATGATCCAGGGACAAATGTGGTAATAATAAACATAACCCCCATGAAGATGAACTACATAATGGTAACTGGTTATATCAGAAGAAAAATGGTGTTTATCAAGTTTAAAGTAGTCATAATAACTTGATAAACAAATATTGAGATTGTGATTCTATTTGAGCCCTGAAATGCCAAGTAGGGCATTGAAAAACACTAAAAGTCCATTAATCTTGTTACTCCTTTCTGATCAAGTAGAAATAAGAAAATATCATTTTTAAAATGAAGAATGAGTAGAAATAAATTAGTTTATTTTAAATACATTGACTGAACTGTAAGTATCACATATTCTTTAGAAATTTGATTACTTTTCATTTATTTTGTCCTGTCATGTGCTTATTATGCATAATGCTACCTTTGAAGAAAAATGATTTCTTAGTCTAATTTGCAATAACTTTTTCAGATAAATTTATAAAACTTTCCCAGTCAGTTTTCATCCTCCCTTCTTTAATTTTAGTTTTGTAAACTGTCTGTAATATTTCAATTATTATTATTTGCTGGGAGCCAAAGCTATCTACTGAAGCCTAAGTTAATTAGTGAGTCAAAGCTATCTAGTGGAGACAAAAGGTCTTTACTAGGCCAAAGCCAAATAGTGAGCAAAGGTCATTTAGTGGAGACCTAAAGCTATTTAGTGAAAGTTATCTAGGACCCTAACTCATGGGTGATCGAATCCGTTTGTTAGAGCATCCGTGAGAAAACATCCCTATGGTATCTTGCAGGCACCCTATTTAACACATGAAAGCACTCTTCCTGTCTCCTGCAGCAGCTAATTAACTTCCCCCTTTTCCTGCCTTCTCCTTCTATAAGTTGGGTAAAAATTTCTAATAAATGAAGGCTTGATCAGACAAACAGACTTGGCTTCCTTCCTTGCGCTTCTCGTCTCCTCCCATTCCTTCCACTCTCCTCCCTTAGGAACCTATGTTGAAGTCCCGAGGGTCGGGGCAATTATTATTATATATATATATCTGATAAAATGTTCATATCTAGTCAATGAGCCTATTATTTTCAGAGCACCTTGAACTTTTTAATGTCTTATTCCTCTCATTCTTACTCCTCCTTCATTTATCACGTACATACAATCTTCTTCTATTATAAACACATGCAAACTGTGTTTATAAACAGTAGAACTGTGCCTAGGAAACTATTTATTGAAATGTTCAAGTTGTCTTTAATCGTTTTAGTATTTTAATAAACATTAAAAATTACTGTTTTGGCAATATTCTGAAAATGAGCTTTTTTCATTTCTCTCTTCCTGTGGTCATTTTATATTCTCTTGTCTGAACCCATTCTTGTGCTAGAATGGACATGCATTCTGACTTAGTCATAAATCATACATATTTCTGCACAAATAATCCACTGAAAATGAATTTCCAGTGATACTTTTAGCACATAAAGATTTGTATTTAAATCATTTATTTCCATACAAGCTTCTTGTAAGAGCTTTTAGGTTTCATATCACTGTGCCTGATTGGAGTGAGAGTAGATTGTATAGAATATCAAGTGCAACTCTATAGTTTTCAAGAGGATTTGGAGAACTTTTTTGATTCCAAGCTTGCTCCATGTTATGGATTGCATTTCAGATGGCAAAACAGTAGAATCCAGAATTTTCCAACAACTGTCAGCTCTAACGCTGCAGTTGCTTTTTAGAGAAAAGTAACGTACAGCACCTTGAAAAGTCAAGTTATATATAAGTTATAAGTTATATATAAGTTATGAGTTATATATACTAAAAGGAACTATATTGAAAAGTTTACTTCTTTTCATATTTATAAGTATATAATGCTATTCCTATACTGAATATAGAATATTCCCTTTAGTAATTTAAACACAGTAGTATAAAATCCACTCAATGATTTTGTTCAGTACTTCAGAAAATAAGTCCTAATAACTAGAAATGTGATCTCTAAAATTTAATTTACTTAAAAATTATTGTTAATTTCAATTAATTATATAGTATTTTGAAAATGTATAAACACTCTATTAGAATATTTTATTCTTTTTTTTTGCTTATACATCTATGTGCATTTCTCTGTCATTATTTTTTTATTTAGTTTCTGTCTTAAAGATCTGTCCATTGGTGAGAGTGGGGTGTTAAAGTCTCCCACTAATGAGGTGCTGGAATCCATGTGAGATTTAAGATTTCATGTTTTTTTGATGAATGCAAGAGCCCTTGTGTTTGGTGCATACATGTTCAGAATTTTGTTGCCCTCCTGGTTTGTTTTTCCATTGATGAGAATGAAGTGTCCCTCCCAATTTCTTTTTTTTTTTTTTTTTTTTTTTTTTTTCAATGCAGTTTATTCAGGAACATTGAACAATCCTCGGACCCCGGGGAAAGCCAGCCCACAGCTTAAATAGCCTCTGGGTAGCCAACCCAGGAGTGCCACGGGGGCAATGCAGATAGGTCCACATACATGGAAGCAAGCCAGATCCTCGGCCTTAGCCAAATGTGGAGTTGTTCGTGACAGAGAGCACTCACCATCGGGAAGGTGGAAGGCGGAAACCAGCTCCATCTTTAAGGCATAGCATTCCGCAGCTCTCTACAGTTCCCCCTTTTTGTTTTAGACGCATCAGGCAAGAGTAGAGGTCTGATCTCTGATATTAGAAATAAATTGGGACTTTGTACAGATGTTCATTTAGGTGTCATCCACCCAAAGAGCATCAGACCGTCCGATACCTTTTTCTCAGAGGCGGGACCTGGGGCATCAACCCGCATGCAATCAGACATGCTCTTCTCTGGGTCCAAAGCGGCTGACCCTGAGTGCAGTGCTTAGCCTCGCATCCTGAGCGTATCATTTTAGCTTTTTATGGTATCCAACCATGCTTGGGGAGAATGTCCTGCTTCAATGGCTGTAAAGGCCTGAATGATCATGGCTGCATCACACTGTTGTGAGACTCTAATCTTGCATATATACCACAGGCAAACCAAGGAGACCAACACCAGAAGGCCTGCTAACTCTCCCATGCCCGCCCATTCCTTCAGATGATTCATGGCTGCAGCAATCCATGTTGATAATCCTCTGGCTAGTCCTGCGTCCCCTCCCAATTTCTTTTGATTAATTTTAGTTGAATGTCTATTTTATTAGATATTAAATGGTTACTCCAGCATGCTTCTTGGGTACCATTGCTTGGAAAACCTTTCTAAGCCCTTTATTCTGAGGCAGTGTTTATCTTTATTACAAAGGCATGTATTTTGAACACAGCAGAGTGCTTTCTCTTACAGCAACCATTCTGTTATTCTGTTTTTTTTTTTGTTTGTTTGTTTGTTCTTTAAATTGGAGAGTCAAGTCCATTGATGTTGATAGATATTAGTGGTCAACGATTATTAGTTCCTTTTTGTGGAGTTGGTTGTAATTCTGTGTTTGTGTTTTTTTCTTTTGATTCTTTTTTTTGTGTAGTGAAAGTATTTTTATCATAAGTTTTCTTGGGTGCAGTTGTTCTCCTTGGGTTGATGTTTTCTTTCTAGTATTTTCTGTAGGGCAGGGTTGTTGCATGTATATTGTTTAAACTCAATTATGTCATGGAATATTTTGTTTTCTCCATCTATGTTGATTGAAAGATGCTGAGTTGGCATCTATGGTCACTTAGTGTCTGCATGATATCATCCAGAGGCTTAATATCCAGAAAATATAAAGTTCTAAAGAAATTAAAACGCAATAAACCAAATAATCCAATTAAAAATTTGACACAGAGCTAAACAGAGAATTATGAACACAGGCATATTGAATGGCAGATAAACTCTTAAAGAAATGCTCAACATCCTTAGTCATCAGGGAAATGCAATCAAAATGACCCTGATGTTTCCTCTCACACCCATCAAAATAACTGAGATCAAAAACTCAAGTAACAACATATGCTGAAGAGGTTGTGAAGAAAGGGGAACCTCATTGCTGGTGGGAATGTAAACTTGAACAAACACTTTGGAAATCAATCTGGAGCTTTCTCAGAAAACTAGGAATAGTGCTACCTTAAGATCCAGCTATCCCACTCCTGGGTTTGTATCTGAAAGATTCTCAATTATGTTCATAGCAGATGTATTTGTAATAGTCAAAATCTGAAAACAACCTAGATGTACCTCAACCAAAGAAAGGAGACAAAAATTGTGGTACATTTACACAATGGAATATTAATAATAATTAAAAATAAGGAAATCATGAAATTTGCAGGCAAATCATGGGAACTAGAAAAGATCATCCTGAGTGAGGTATGCCAGAAAGACACATGTAGTATATACTCACTTATAAGTAGATATTAGTCATATAATATAGGATAAAGATGCTAAAATCTATAGTCACAAAGAGGCTAAACAACAAGGACCATAAACAGCAAGAAGGACCATAGGGAAGATATTTAATCCTCATTCAGAAGGGTACACAGTATAGACATTGAAAGTGGGAGAAGACAGGGAACAGGGCAGGAACCAACCACAGTGGGCCTCTGGAAGAATCTACCCAGAAGGGTATTGAAGCAGATGCTGAGAATCATAGCCAAACCTTGGGCAAAGTGCAGAGAATCTTATGGAAGAATTGGGAGATAGAAAAACAGGAGTTCCAAAATGAGACCAACATAGCCAAAATATCTGGGTCCAGGTAGACTGGAAGAGACTGATGCTACAACCAAGGCCCCTGCATGGAGAGGACGTAGATACCGTGCTCGGATGAACTCCTATGCAGTTCAGTCTCCATGTGAGTACCTAGCTAAGGGAGAAGAGACAGTCTTTGAGGTGAACTCAGTCACCTGTGGCTTGATCACTTCTCCCTGGTGAGGAGACCTAGCCAGCCCACAAAAGAAGAGGATCCAGGAGGTCATGATGGGATCTGATAGTTTAGGGTCAGACAGTAGGGGAGGTGGACTTCCCCTATCAGTTGACTAGGGAAGAGGGATAGGGGAGGAAGAGCAGGACAAGTAAAAGATGAGGGAGGGGTCTACAACCACTATACAAAGTTAATAAATTGTAAACAAACAAACAAAAAAACCCAATAATAATTACAAAAAAGAAAGAGAATTTTTTTAATTATTCAGGTATATTTTCAAGACTATTTTAACAGTGCATAAGGATATATATTCTAAGTCCTTAATATGTCTTACTTGACTAAAAGCTAGTGTAAATTTTCACTATACAGAATTTTAGTAAATTTTGTATATAAAATTGCTTCTGTATAATGGATATAATAGTTAATTTGCACAAGTGTTGTAATGTTCTGTTTCCCTGGTTGTTATCCTCGGATCATAATTTTTTTTTTTTAATGCAGTTTATTCAGGAACATTGAACAATCCTCGGACCCCGGGGAAAGCCAGCCCACAGCTTAAATAGCCTCTGGGTAGCCAACCCAGGCGTGCCACGGGGGCAATGCAGATAGGTCCACATACATGGAAGCAAGCCAGATCCTCGGCCTTAGCCAAATGTGGAGTTGTTCGTGACAGAGAGCACTCACCATCGAGAAGGTGGAAGGCGGAAACCAGCTCCATCTTTAAGGCATAGCATTCCGCAGCTCTCTACAGTTCCCCCTTTTTGTTTTAGACGCATCCGGCAAGAGTAGAGGTCTGATCTCTGATATTAGAAATAAATTGGGACTTTGTACAGATGTTCATTTAGGTGTCATCCACCCAAAGAGCATCAGACCGTCCGATACCTTTTTCTCAGAGGCGGGACCTGGGGCATCAACCCGCATGCAAGATTAGAGTCTCACAACAGTGTGATGCAGCCATGATCATTCAGGCCTTTACAGCCATTGAAGCAGGACATTCTCCCCAAGCATGGTTGGATACCATAAAAAGCTAAAATGATACGCTCAGGATACGAGGCTAAGCACTGCACTCAGGGTCAGCCGCTTCGGACCCAGAGAAGAGCATGTCTGATTGCATGCGGGTTGATGCCCCGGATCATAAATTTTTACAAAAAGGACCTGGAAAACTTTTAAGAGGTGGTGTGAATATTAATGAGGGGAACTTGCTTAGAAGTAGATTAAAGAGGATAAAGTCACGTCATTTCAATGTGTTTTCCCTTCCGATATCTTCTTCCCCGAAGGGAAAAGGCTTTGCTCCTTCATGAGCTCTTGGATCAGTATGGGGCCAAAAAATCATTCTAACAAACAGGGATATAATTGCTGAAATGCAAATGCATAACATCATAAACCTTTAACCTCTGAAAAATTGTTTATCTAGAAATTTTGTCACAATGACCAAAAGCTAAAATGGGAGAACAAACGTAATGACAGCAGCAACAAAAATGTAAACCTAGAAAGAATAATCAATTTTCAGTCACTTTTCAGTCATTATCTAGTCATTAAGCCATTACCTACGTTTGGAATCGTAAATACTCATTTACAAGTGTACTGTTAAATATGTTCCAAATCATTTCTTTTTTTCTTTTAATTTTTTTTAATTACACTTTATTCACTTTGTACCCCCTGTAGCTCCTTCCCTTCTCCCCTCCCAAACCTACCATCCTTACCCTTTCTGCACCCATGCCCTTCTTCAAGTTCACTGATAGGGGAGGTTCTCCTCCCCTTCCATCTGACCTTAGCTTATCAGATCACATCAGGACTGGCTGCATTGTTTTCCTCTGTGTCCTGCTCCCAACTAAGGGGGAGGTGATCAAAGAGCAGACTAATCAGTTCGTGTAAGAGACATGATTACTGTGGAACCCACTTGGACACTGAACTGCCATGGGCTACATCTGTGCAGGGGTTTTAGGTTATCTCCATGCATGGTCCTTCATTGGAGTATCAGTCTCAGAAAAGACACCTGTGCCCAGATATTTTGGTACTGTTGCTCTCCTTGTGGAGCTCCTGTCCTCTCTAGGTCTTTCTATTTCTAACTTCTTTCATAAGATTCTCTGAACTCTGCCCAAAGGTTGGCCATAAGTCTCAGCATCTGCTTTGATACCCTGCAGGGTAGAGCCTTTCAGAGGCCTCCATATAATTTCTTACATCACTTATTTTTGTATTTGTATAAAGCAATTTTTTTCTTCAATCAAATTTCACAAGTTGAAGAAGTTATTGAGATGAAGTAATACTTAGATATATTCCCCTTTCTCTCTCACTGTGTGTGTGAATGTGTGTGTGTGCTCGGTGAGTGAGCGAATTTGTATCCACCCATAGACATTATGTTAAGTGACTTCAAAGCACTAGTCAGAGATGATAGTACTTTAGCTACTAATTTAACTCTTGCTTTTTTGGCCTGTTGTAATAAGCTAATCTCTTCTGTTCTGTAATACTTATTTACCTCTTAAAGGGATCAGGATGTTCCAGTCCCTCTAGTTAAGTAATAATTGCAGAAAATAGCCTCTAAGCTCAGTATAATCTAAACTGTTCAGGGCTCTCTTAGTCCCCAATTGCTTTAAATAATTTCCCACATTATGATTTGTAATGATTTCAAACATTGCAGAAACATGATATCATTGGTGTTCTGTGAATGTTCAAATGATCAGAGTAGACAGAAGACATGTATTAAGTGCCAACAAGATAAATTAATAAATTTATCACACTATTAATATTGATATTTAAGCTAATATATCCTAAAATTGTATTTATTTACAATGATAAATATTATGTAATTAGAAATGTGTTGTTTTTTTTTTTTTACTCTTATTCCATACGTTACAGATGGAACTGCCATGGTTTAGATCTAAGATGTCCCAAGTTTCAAGTATTAAAGATTTGATGGCATAAATCTTACTCAGAAGGAAGGAAAGAAAAAATAGACAGAGGTAATGCCTGAGGAAAAGGAACAAGGTAGGAGAAGGGGCCCAGAGAGTAAAGAGAATGTAGATCAGACCTGAGGAGAGGAAGGGCGAGAGCATAGAAGGCCTATAGACACAAGGGAAACTTGAGGGTGGGGACATCTCTGACATGCTGGGGACCTGAGTCAAAGTATGCTCCTGGGATGATATGAGCGGGATTCAAGCAGAGACTCCTAGTAGCAGAGATCATGGAGACTGAAGAGGACATCCTCTAAATAGACTAGTCTTCCAGTAAAGGGCAGGGAATGCCAACCCACCCACAAAACTTTGACCCCAAATTGCCCTCTGTACAAGATGTGCAGGGATAAATATAGAGCAGATAAAGCAGATATGGAGGGAATGCCCACCAGATGCCTGGCCCAATCAAAGACCCACCCTATCTGAGAATGCCAGCCCCTGAGACTATGCTAAGCTTGCAGACAGGAGCCTATCAGAGTTGCCCTGTGAGAGGGTCTATACAAGAGCTCCTCAAAACAGATGCTAAGACTCACAGCCAGATATGGGTTCATGTATAAGGAGTGTTGGAGAATAGTGGGAGAAAAGGGAAAAGAAGATGGAAGGAACAGGAGCTCCACAAGGAACACAGAAGCAATTAACCAGGATCTAGAGTGGTTTGCTGAGACTGAAGCATAACCAAGGACTATGCATGAACTGGATATAGCTCCCCTTACAAAGAACGTAGCAGATGAGCTGCTCAGGCTTCAAGTGGGTACGCTAGTAAGAGAAGTGGGTACTGCACTGGACAGGGACTCACTTGCTAGCTTTTAGATCATTCTCCCCTGACAGGACTGCCTTACCAGGTCACAGAGAAGAGGACACATTCAGTCCTGATGCCACTTGATGAGCTGAGGTGGATGGGAAAGGGAGCTCCCCTTTTCTAAGGAAAATGGAAAAGGGAGGGGGAAGGGGAAGAGGATGGGGCCTGGAGGGAAGGAGGGAGGGACTACAAGGATGTAAAGTGAATGAAATAAATAAATGAGAAAAATAATTCCATGCTGGTGTGGCACTACTGTCCTGTGGTAGAAACTCGAAGACATGGCTCTTACTAGGTGCTCTTAAACCAATGATAACATGACCCTGAAGAGGAATATGGGAATAATTCTCTCTCTCTCTCTCTCTCTCTCTCTCTCTCTCTCTCTCTCTCTCTCGTTCATACAGTCTTCCTGCAATGGCTCAAAAGTTGTGAGTCTAAGTTTACAGACTGTGAACTCTTCACTGTGAGAAAAAATCAGCATGTCCACTGAAAATGGATTATCTTGTTTATTTTATAGTAGAGAGTGAAATTGTAGTAACATAGGACTTTGTTACAATAATTGAAAAAAATAATGGTGTGAGAGACAATTCTTCTAGGATGATGAAGGAAACTGGATGTCAATGATGTACACCTTTCTGGTTTGTGAACATGATGGGGCTCTAGGCTGCATTCATTTAGAAATTTTCTCCTAACCTTTTGCACCACTAACCAGTGATCTCAGTGATTATCTGAAGAAGACAGTTATTGTGTGGACAACAGATATTTTTCAGGCTTTCACAGTGAGGAGCTCTGCTTGTTCCATACACTATTTGTGTCCTCAAGAATTCTGTTGGATGCATGTGGGTTTTTCTTTCTGCCAACTAAGATACAACACATTGTCCCAGACTCCACCACAGAAAGCCAATGTGACAATAATTTCCTCCAGATGATTTTTCATTTCAGTGCAATTTAGTTCATTTTGGTTTTATTGTCTTCTTTCTTCAGTTTCCTGACAGGTTTGCAAAACCTGCAGTTTTTTATCTTGTATATTTCTGAGCAAAGTAAGAGTGACAGCTCAGGAAAATTTCTATGCTTCACTGGTTGGTCACAGATGTTCACTCATTTCTTTACTGTAGCTTCTGAGATAGTTATCTCAATGTATCATTTCTCCTTCCCTTCTCTCCTTCCAAATCTTTCCTCCTCCATTCCTGACACTGTCTTTTAAATTCATGGCTTATTTCACTTTAAAATGCGTGTGTATTTCTAAATATATAACTATAACCTGTATAAATTAAATACAAGTTTTATTTTGTGATAACACTTAGATCTCAAATTATATATACATACATATATATATATGCATATGAAATATAGGCTGGCATGTTGACACACAAAACAAAGGTACTGTCACCAAGACTAAGAAACTGAGTTTAATCCCCAGAAATCATTTACTAGAAGAAAACTAATACTCAAAAGTTGTCCTTGACCTCTGTGGTGGCTGGAATAGGACCACATCTCTGAAGTGTAAGCCAGCCCCAATCAGCCCCAATTAAATGTTTTCATCTATAAGAACTATGGTCATGCTGCCTCTTCACTATTACAGAACACTAAGACAACTTCCAATGTACAGTGTAAAATGGCAAGTATCTCTTCTCATAAATAGATATTTACAGAAATTATAATGGATTTGTAGCTTGTTGATGACATTAAAATTACATTGGATTTAAAACATATATCATCATAGCTAACAGTACAGTTAATTGTGGATTACATAAAAATGTAATAATGTGCATATGAATCATATTGCTTCATCTCCAATGCAGTGTGTTGTCTCTGTTTTCTGTGTGGAGGGTTAAAATATAAATTCAATGAAGTTTTTTATTATTTTAATTATTGGACCAAACTACTGCATGTACTATATACATTTGAGCATGTTGTAATAGTCTTGTCATTGAACTAGAATTAATTGTAAAATCTTATTTCAGATTTTAAAAAACCTATTATCTTACATATTGGTATTTATTTCTTTCATGAAAGTGTTTTCTATTCACAAATAACACCAAAAATATTTTTAAAATCTCATGAATAGCAGTGCAACATTTTGCCCAGTGACCAAGTTGGATCTCAGTGAGCCACTTTTTAATGCTGCATTAATTGTTCTCAGATTTATTGGCCCCACAATACTGCTGCACTGTCCAAAACTGCCATTCAATAACATGGCTCCCAAGTGCAGCGAAACCTCCACAGGTCTGTCAGAAAGTGTGCTCTAGATATATAAACATATCAATTTTTACCTAGACAGCTTTATATTTAGTAGAGAAATAAATAAAGTTAATTTTTACTATTATGATTGGTATGCAAACAACATTTATTATAAGGAAAAACAGGATTCATTTAAGGTTACTATATCTTAATTGGAATAATTAAAATTTTAATTTAAATAAATTGCATACTTCCGTATTATTGTACATATCATTTGCACTGACCAGACCATTTGTGCTGGAACTAAGTAATGGCTCTACTAATATATAAATAGATAACATTTATTATTAATATATTTTCTGCTTAGTATTTAGTCATCTGTTTAATATAAATTATTTATATTATACATATCACAAGTAACAGTGAAACACAGACTTAGTGATTAATATTCATTAGGATTTAAACGTTACATGTTTGCATGTGTTTACTTAATTAAATCTTTTTCATTATTTTCTCTTTTTCTAGACATTATTGCAGCCCCCTCGCTCTTCTCCCCCCTTCTACCTGCTCTTCCCATGTACCCCTCCCCTTCCACACAGAGGAAGGCAGTCTCCCACAGGTACCAACCCATCTTGGCCTATCACGTAACCGCAGGATGAAGCACACCCTCTCTCACTGATGCCAGAAAAAGCAGCCCAGATAGGAGAAAGGGTTCAAACGTAGGCAGCGTAGTCAGAGACAACCATTACTCTTATATTTGGGGGGCCCAAGTGAAGAACAAGATGCATAATCTCTTACATATGTGTAACCCATGCATGTTCTTTGGTGATTCAGGCTCTGTGAGGCCCCATAGGCCTAAGCAAGTTTACTCTTCATATCTTCTTGTGGTGTTCTTGACAACTCTCTCCCTCAATTCTTCCTTCCAGTCTTGCACAGGACTATGCCTCCTCCACCTATTGTTTGGCTGTGATACTTTGCATCTATTTCAATGAGCTGCTAGATGAAGCCTCTCAGAAGACAGTTATGCTAGACTCCTGTCAGCAAATGTAGCAGAGTATCATTAATAGTGTCAAGGGCTGGCTTTCTCCCATGGGGTTGGTCTCAGGTTGGGCCAGTCATTGGTTAGCTTTTCTCTCAGTCTCTGCTCCATGGTTATCCCTATACTTCCCATAAGCAGGAAAATTTTGGCTCAAGGCTTTTGTGTGGGTTGGTGTCCCCGGCCCTCTGCTGGAATTTCTGCCTGGCTGCAGGAGGTGACCACTCCAGTCTTTATTGCTGCTATAGGAGTTGCAGCTAAGGTCACCACCACAGATTACTGGAGGCCTTCTCGCTTCCAGAAATCCCCCCTCCCAATGATTGTTCTCTCTCCCAGTTCCCCCTCCCTCACTCTCTGTATACTGTTCACCACCCTGTTTCCCTCTCAATCCTCATTTCCATCCTGTTCCTGTTCAATCTACTTTAGATGTATATTTTATTTTTTCTTCTGGGTGAGATTCAACCAGGATCCCTTGGGACTTCTTTGTAACTTAGCTTCTTTGAGTCTGTGGAATGTAGCATAGTTATCTTGTGGAATGTAGCATAGTTATCCTGTAGTTTTATGGCTAACATCCAGTTATAAGTGAGTATATACCATGTGTGTCTTTCTCCATCTGGGTGTGGGTTATCTAACTCAGGATAATATTTTCTAGTTCCATGATGTATTTGGTTTTAAGAGTTGAGAACCCATGCCCAAATGTAGCTCATAGAAGCTCAGTATCCAAGTGGGTTCCCTAATAAGGGAAACAGGGACTGTCTCTGACATGAAGTCAGTGGCTGGCTCTTTGACCACCTCCCCCTGAAGGGGGAACAGCCTTGACAGGCCACAAAGGAAGACAACGCAGCCAGTCTTGATGAGACCTAATAAGCTAGGGTCAGATGGAAGGGGAGGAGGACCTCCTCTATCAGTGGACTTGGAGAGGGACATAGGAGGAGATGAGGGAGGGAGGGTGGGATTGGCAGAGAATGAGGGAGGAGTCTGTAGCTGGGATACAAAGTGAATAAACTGTAATGAATATAAAACAATAAAAAATTAATTAAAAAAAAGAGTTGAGTAATTCTCTGCCATTAGAGATTCGGCTGTTGAGAATTTTGTGTAGCATTCTACCCCAATTTTTAATTGACTTACTTGGTTTGTTGGAATTTAATATCTTGAGTTTTTTTGTATATTTTGGGTATTAGTCTTCAGGGAGATGTAGTATTGGTGAAGATTTTTTTTCCCATTTTGTAGGCTGCCTTTTTGCCCTACTAATGATGTCCTTTGCCTTGCAAAAGTTTTCAGTTTCATGAAGTCACATTTAGCAAATGTTGCTCCTATTGTCTGAGCTGTTGCTGTTCAGTTCAGGAAGTTTTTTCCTGTACCAATGTATTCAAGGCTCTTCCCCACTTTCTCTTCTATTAGAGTTAGTGTATCTAGTTCTGTGTTGAGGTCTTTGATCCACATGGACTTCAGTTTTATGCAGAGTGATAAATATGAATCTGTTTGCATTCTTCAGCATGCATACATCAAACTATACTAGCACCATTTGTTGAAGATTTTTTTCTTCTTTTTATTGTATGGTTTTGTCTTCTATGTCAAAAATCAAGTGTCCAAAGGTGTATGAGTTTAATACTAAAAATACAATTCTTTTCCAATGATCTACCTGTTTTTATGGCAATTCCATGTGGTTATTATTATTATTATTATTATTACAATTTCTCTGTAGTACAGCTTGAAATCATGGATGGTGATACCTCCAGAAGTTCTTTTACTCTACAGAATTATTTTAGATATCCTGGGTATTTTCCATATAACGAATTGTTACTTCAAGTTATATAAAGAATTGTGTTGAAATTTTGATGGGAATTTCATTGAATCTGTAGATTGCTTTTGGTAAGATGGCCATTTTTACTATAAATCCTACTGATCCATGAGCATGGGAGAACTTCTGATATATTCTTCACATTCTTTCTTTAGGAACTTGAAATTCTTGTATCTAAGTATTTTAATTTCTAGTAGAGTTATACCAAGACAATTTACGTTATGTGTGGCTGTTGTAAATGGTGTTGTATCCCTAATTTCTTTTGCAGACGGTTTATCAATTGTATAAAAATTATAGTGGTGGAGCCTTGATGTCTTGGTTTTTGTTGCCTGTATTCGTACTCCAGCCTCTAGCCTTCTGGTTGTCTGTAACTTTGACTGATTATTCCTGGAACCTCTACTGGAGATTGGGTTCAACTGTCTCTGGAATCTCGAGTAAATTCCCCTGGATTCAGTGTCTGCTGGCTCACTGTGACCCAGGTATGCCAGGTAGCTGGAACACAGGCAGAAAGATCGCTGAGCCTTGAGCTGCTCCAGTGTCCCACAAGCTTTCTTAAGATGGTGGAGAATGGGATTTGGGTCTCACCCAGGGTTTACCCCAGCTGGGTTCAACAACTGTGCTTGCTTCATTGTTTCCAACGCTGGTTCGCTAGGCTGCTGGGGGCCTAAAGATCTGCCCCACAATCGTCCTTAGGGAGGACAGTGGACCGGGTCAGGTGCCAAGCTCAGCTCCACTGGGTTCACTGTTTGTGCTGTGCTGGCTGATTTTGACCCCAGTGAGATAGGCAGGTGGGGGCCCTCCCCTATCAGTGGACTAGGGGAGGGACATGGGGGTAAAGAAATGCCAAATCAATTTTAATATCCACTTCTCTTCTAAATGTTCATTTTCAGGAAATTAATGATTAAGCTAATAGAACCAAGTATTGAGAGTCAGGATGAAGTTCTTTTTATTAACTTGTTTGTTTGTTTTTTACTTTTTAAAATTGCTTTAATATTAGTTACAGTTTATTAACTTTGTATCCCAGCTGTAGTTCCCTCCTTCCTGCCCTCCCAATCCTCCCTGCCTCCCTTTTTTTCTCCCAGGCCCCTCCCCCAGTGCACTGATAGGGGAGGTTCTCCTCTCTATCCATCTGACCCTAGCCTATCAAGTCTTATCAGGACTTGCTGCATTGCGTTTCTCTGTGTCCTGGTACAGGTGCACTACCCCTAGGGGGAGGTGATCAAAGAACCAGCCACTGAGTTCATGTCAGAGACAGTCCCTGTTCCCATTACTATGGAACCCACTTGGATACTGAGCTGCCATGGGCTACATCTGTGCAGGAGTTCTAGGTTATCTCCATGCATGGTCCTTGGTTGTAGTATTATTCTCAGAAAAGACCGCTAGGCCCAGATTTTTGGTTCTGTTGCTCTACTTGTGGAGCTACTGTCCTCTCCAGGTCCCACTATCTCCCCATTCTTTCATAAGATTCCTTACACTCTGACAAAAGTTTGACTATGAATCTTAGCATCTGTTTTGATACCATGCTTGGTAGAGTCTTTCAGAGGACCTCTGTGATAGGCTCCTGTCCTGTTCCCTCTCTTCTACACACTCTGGTGTATATCTGGTTTTCCCTTCTGAATGATTATTAAGCATCTTGCCTAGGGTACTCCTTGTTGTTTAGCTTCTTTAGGACTATAGATTTTAGTTTGTTTATCCTATATTATATGACTAATATCCAATTATAAGTGAGTATAAACCATGTGTGTTGTTCTCTTATCAAAGTTTTTGATGATGTTCGATTGATGATTCTAATAATATGAGTAGCATATAGATCATTAAATTTTACAGAATTTCCAGTATTAACACTGCTATGCAGTTTTTTCAGATCTTTGACTATACTAAAATGTATATTAATTTATCTTATACATGTTAGGTCTAAATACATCAGTATTTTCAACTTATATTTTAATTAACAAAAGATTACCTCAAGATATTAATAGACTAAACTTTCAATCCAAGAGCTTTGGTAAGCTGTGACAGAGGAATACCTAAATTTCTGGATAATTGCTGATGGAATCTGAGTCTATAATTTCTCCCTTACACACATCCCTCAAAAAAAGCCAAAATCATGTTCTTCAAAGAAAACCACGTATAACATACTTATATTTTTACATATATGTTATAATAAGTTTAGGACATATTTATTATAATGATTTTAGTACACACTTATTATGTAGGAAGACATCATAATGTGCAGTGGTCTCTGTAAAGACTGTGAAGTGTCAGCAAAATTCAAGAGGGTTAGACAGTTGTTAAGAATACTTGCTGTTCTATCACACCTGGACTCAGATACAGTCTAGGTTTAAGCTATATTGGGAAGCTTACACCAACCTGTAACACAAGCTCAAGGTGATCCAAACTTCTTCTTCATTTTTCAGGTGCTAGGTATTTACTTCATGCACCTGTATATATATAGGCACACTCACACACACACACACACACACACACACATGCACACACACACACACACACACAGAGAGAGAGAGAGAGAGAGAGAGAGAGAGAGAGAGAGAGAGAGAATACACTGTAAAATAATATAAATAAACAGAATAAATCTTAGTCAAATAAAGATGGAAATCCATTAAATTATGACATGTTTGAAGCAGGTCAGCATAGCATAGTATATGGCATTAGTAAAATTTTCTCAGTATTGACTGAAGCATCTGTTGGATACTGCAATAGATATTTTTGTTCAGGGCAGTTAATCTTAAAGTAATTATCACAAGGCAGATAAGAATGAGACAACTTTAAAATGTTAGAATCATTCCTTGTCATTCATTAAAAAAAACAGATAAGAGGAAATAGAGTATTTTCAGTGGAATTTACTTGTGTGGAAAGAATGGAATGGATATTATCTCCTGGTGCTACTGGAATAAATACAAATTATAGTAAAATAGAGATCTATGTAAATACATTTTATTTCTTTTTTAAGTATAATTGTATTTATATCTTTATTACAATTTATTCCCTTTGTATCGCCAATGCAGCCCCCTCCTTCGTCTCCTACCAGAAACTAAAGAAAGGGCATAGGTGGAGAAGACAGAAGGTATATATATATATATATATATATATATATATATATATATATATAAATTTCTAGTTTCTTAGCCATGAATAGAATTTGGGATTCAGAGCTTTTCTGCTTACACTACATATGTAAACAGTTATTAGGATTAAAATTTATTTGGTGGGAATTTCAGTTTATCTTCTTTATTACACAAAGTCATCAAACTCCTTAAGATCTAGTGAATAAATCATGAATGTGAAGCAGTCTTTTAAACATTATATTGTGTATAATAAGCATGCTATTAAAAATGCTTGTATATCATTAAGAAATTACTAAGATAAATATTTCAAATACTTAGACTTTAAAATGTCAACATTTATATTCAATACATGTGTTCATTATTTGCCAAATAATTTGTTGTGAAATATAATTACATTAATAGGAAAACAAGCATTGGCAAGTGCTTAAGCAATGATTATACACATAACTAATAAAGATATATATGGCAAATTGTTTTGCTCTAAAAGAAACTAGAGGAGACATATAGCCGTAATCTATTCGTAAATCTTTCTTAACCTATTGGCAGTATAAATAGAAACATTACATATATCATCACAGATGAAGGTCCAATAAACATCAATATAATCATGAACATAAGGTGTAAAGACTCCTGCTATTAATATCAAAGTCTAGGTAAACTTACTAATAGTAAACAAACTATTTTACACGAGAAACTGTAAAAACGACTAAAATCCAAATGAAAGAAGACTAGCACTTGTCAAAATGATAAAAATGGAAAAAATAGTAAAAATTGTAGTTTTTTTCTTGTCTTTTTTTCTTTGTTTTATTTTTGTAAGGCAGAGGTTCACTATAGAGTGCTGGAACTAGCAGATTCTTCTGTCTCTTCTTCACAGATTTTAGAATTAAAGACGTGCTATCATATCCAGTAAAAGTTATGATTTTGATGCTTACTGCAAATAAAATGAATTATAAAACCTACAATAAATTTGGATATATATATATATTTATATAAATGTTAAGGTCATTAGATGCAATTCTAAGTCTACTTATTTGTGACTTTTGCAATATTCAACAATGGAAGATTATTATCAAATCCTGTCCAAAAATTACAGTTTAACAATATTCGTTAAATGATATAATTGTATGTAGGTTATTAATAGTAAAAATAATCCAGTTAATTCTGATGAACTAATTATCTCTCATTTTACAAATAAGGAGAGATCTATCATTTGTGACTTAATATCCCAAATGATTAAAATACCAGACTGGTACAAAAATCTAGCAGATCCTGGAACCATCTGAGGACTAACTATCTCTGACATTTTTATTTCTTTGATGGTCCTGTACATTCTGTATGCAAATAAGTGCATGAAAATTTGTGTGTTTGTTTGATATGGTTTAACTTATGTTTTGCTCTCTGAAAATTCATTACATTGTATGTAGCGTTAAAAGCATGAATTACAATTGTGGTATATCTACACAATGGAATATTACTCAGCAATAAAAAACAAGGAAATCATGAAATTTGCAGGTAAATGGTGGGATCTAGATAAGATCATCCTGAGTGAGGTATCCCCGAAGCAGAAAGATGCACATGGTATATACTCACTCATATAGACATATAATATAGGATAAACCTACTAAAATCTGTACACCTAAAGAAACTAATCAAGAGGAAGGACTTTGGCTAAAATGCTCAATTCCATTTAAGAAAGGCAAAGAGGATGGACATCAGAAGAAGAAGAAAACAGGGAACAAGTCAGGAGCCTACCACAGAGGACCTCTGAAAGACTCTGCCCTGCAGACTATCAATGCAGATGCTGAGACTTATGGGCAACATTTAGGCAGAGTGTAGGGAATCCTAGGAAAGAAGTGGGAAACAGTAAGATCTGGAGAGGACAGGAACTCCACAAGGAGAGCAACAGAACCAAGAAATCTGAGCACAGGGCTCTTTCCTGAGACTGATACTATACTCCAACCAGGGACTATGCATGGAGATAACCTAAGACCCTTGCACAGATGTAGGCCATGGCAGTTCAGTATCCAAGTGGGTTCCATTGTAATAGGAACAGGGACTGTCTCTGACATGAACTGACTGGCCTGCTCTTTAATTACCTCCCCCTGAGGGAGAAGTAGCATTACCAGGCCACAGAAGAAGACAATGCAGCCACTCCTGATGAGACCTAATTGACTAGGATCAGAAGGAAGGAAAAGAAGTCCTCCCCTATCAGTGGACTTGGGAAGGGGCATGCATGCAGAGGATGGAGGAAGGGAGGGTTTGGGAGGGGAGGAGGGAGGGAACCACAGGTGGGGATACAAAGTGAATAAAGTGTAATTAATAAAGAATTTAAAAAAATCATATTACAATTAAAAAATAGCAACAAAAACACGAATTACATTTTCAATAACACCATTATTTATATAAAGAGCCATTGTGATATTGTTTCTATAATTTACTGCATTTTATTTAAATAAACAAATATATATTTGTCTGAACTTATGTTTCTCTTCTAAAATCAAATTAAGACACTGATTAAAAGTATAATTTAATTTAAAATATGGATTTTTCTTCACATTTAACAAATATTTTTTCCATCCACAAGAAAATAAAGAGGTTTACAGAAGCTGTGCTTCTCTTTTCTATTTGCACACAAATATATTCCCCGAATATTCCCTGTCTAACCTAAAAATGCTTATTTGTAAGTAATAAATATATAACTTGTGTTGCTAAATGCCTAGTGAGATACTTGGCACATGTTATTAGAAAGTACATATAAATAAACATTAGTGCACCATGAAGTTTTCGATTTCTTTTGCTGAAATCACAGTATTTAAGCTGTTTGAAATGATCATGCTTTTTACCAATTTTCTGGACATTAAACAACAAATAATAGGTCATAGGCTGGCTAAATGAAGGGAAATTACAAGATTATTCTCTCTTTGGAGAGACATTTTACTGAAGTAAATTGAATTGGGAGGTGAAAATCATATGTCAAGTGTGATCAATATGGATAATAAATTCTTAGTAATTACAGTACCTCATCTAACCTTTACTGAATGACTAGTATTTTCCTTTTCCATCGTATTATGTAAAGAGTTGCTTAAAGACTTACATTTAGGCCTTCTCTTTAGAAGTATACCTTCAGCATAATTGTTTACCACTGGTCAATCATTAATGAAACCACTCCTATATAATTAAAAACTACAATTAGCCGTAGAGTAAGTAAATATCTATTTGTTTTGGGGATAAGTGCTTAACAACATCACCTTGTAGAATTTAAATTAATTTTATATTTATTTAATTTTTTAAATTGTATAATTGGAAGTCAAATATCAAACCAGAGAATCATCGTATAGTGTCATAGAAATTTGTTGGAAATCATTAGTACTCAGGACTGATTTAATTTTTCACAACAATCATATTCCCCCACTATCTTCTCATGCCCTTTTACATTCATGAATTTCTCTCTTTCTCTGTGTATGTGTCAAAATACTTGATCAGAATTGCTTGAAGAAGTGATCAAAGAGCAGGAAACCTAGGCCATGTCAGAGACAGCCCTTGCTCCCCTTACTAGGGTATCCCCATGGAGATCAGTCTATCTATGCATCACATCTGAGGAGCAGTTTCGGTCCTCTGCATGCATGGTCCATGCTTGGTGCATCAGTTTCTGCATACACCCCTGGGCCCAGATTTGCTGGATTTGATGGTCTCCTTATGGAGCTTCTGTTCCCTCCAGGAGATCCTTCTTTTACTACCTTCTTCCATAAGACTCCCTGCTGCTCTGCCCAGAATTTCGCAGTGAGTTTCTGCCTCGGTTTCCATTCCCTGCTGGTGGAGTCTCTCAGAGCACATCTAAGGTAGGCTCCCATCCTGTTCCTTCTCTTCTGCAGCTTCAGGTGTCTATCCTGTTTGCCCTTCTGAATGGGAATTAAACATCCTCTCTAGGGTCCTTCTTGTTATTTAGCTTCTTTAGGTGGGTGGATTTTAGTAACTTTATCTTATATTATATGACTAACGTCCATTTATAAGCGAATATCTACCATGGGTGAGCTTTTGGGATAGCTCACTCAGGATGATCTTTTCTAGTTGTATCTATTTGCCTGTCCCCTGGCAAGGAGTCCTAGCCAGGATACAGAGAAAGAAAATCCAGGCAGTCCTGATGAGACTTGATAGGCTAGGGTAAGATGGTAGGGAAGGAGAACTCACTATTTCCATGCACTAGGGCAGGAGGAGAGAGTTGGAAGAGAGATGTGAGGCTGGGAGGAAAGATAGAGGCCCTACATTCTGAATATGAACTGATTAAAATATAAAAAATTAAAAATCACTAAAAAGGGGATTGCTTGAAGAAGTATGGGTTAGAAGTTTTTACACACACTTTTTTACCAGTGATTAAAGTATTGAGAAAAAGAACCCCTTCCTCCAGCACCACTACCAGCTTACATTTTCTTTTTTTTTAATTTTTTATTTAACTTTTATTAATTATACGTTATTCATTTTGTATCCCCCATGAGCCCCTCCCTCCTCCCCTCCCAGTTCCACACTCCCCCCCTTTCTGCATGCATGCCCCTCCCCAAGTCCACTAATTGGGGAGGTCCTCCTCTCCTTCTTTCTGATCTTAGTCTATCAGTTCTCATCAGACGTGGCTGCATTGTCAGGGTTCTAGGTTATCTCCATGAATTTTCTAGAAAGGGAATAGTCTTATTAAAAACTTACTAATCTATACTAATCCCATTTCTGTACAGGTGGCCATTTTAGCTGTGAGTCCATTAATACAACAGTGATGTCCAGAAGCCAGTGGTTCATAATTCTCCTTCTCATCCTCTAGCTCCTACATTATTTCTGCACCCAAATCATCTTAAAATATCGTTATAATATCCTCCACTGTAGAACCATGCCCAAGGCCTGTTAATCAATGATTTAAAGATGAGTAAATACTGACTATAGTGGAGGAGAGTATAATTGATTTGTTACTGCAGAATACAATATGTTTATATTACACCATTACACTGGTTGCAGTAAGAAATTAATGGGTAGAGGTTAGAATAATTCTAGATGCAATTCTGAGCATTTCAGTCATATTTGTACAAGTTGTTAATATGCTATGTAGATTCTAGTTCCATCTACTATCAGAAGGATTAGATAAACCCAATAACGATGAGTTTGCTATGGAATGTGTGCATTAATCACATTACAATACACTTTAATGGTGCCACAAGGACCAAATATATCAGGACACAGGGGTCTTTCATGAGACTGTTTCTCCAACCAAGGACCTTGTATGGATATAACCTAGAACCTCTGCTCAGGTATAGCCCATGGTAACTCAGTGTCCAAATGGGTTCTCTAATAAGGGGAACAGGGACTATTTCTGACATGATCTTAAAGGTGAGCTCTTCTACCACCACCCCCTCACGAGGGAGGAGCAGCCTTGCTAGACCACAGAAGGGGAAATTGCAGCCAGTCCTGAAGAGACTTGATATGCTAGGGTCAGATGTGGACTTGGAAAGGGGCAGGGAGAAGATGAGGGAGGGAGGGTAGGATTGGGAGGGAATGAGGGAGGGGGCTACAGCTGGGATACAAAGTAAATAACCTGTGATTAATATAAAAATAAATAAATTTAAAAAAAACAATACACTTTAATGGGAATAACTTTAAATTTTACATGTACTATAAGGTAAAATATTGATTGTTTAGTTTTAAGAGTGTTTATTTTCTTTTCTTTTCCTAAGGATAGTTGAATATAAGATTGACTTTGGTAATGATTTACTTATAGCATTAATAGGAGAGTACATAATTAAATATTTATTAGCTTTAAGTCAAATTATTTATATTAGAGGAATGTACTTATATTTCTTTGCATTTATAAAACATGACAGTAAAAAGTAAGACTCATTTCTAAGGGATGAGTTTTAATGACATTTAATTTCATGTAAGATTTGAGTCACGTAAATTTTAGTGATTCTGTGTCATCTTTTGATGCTGTGCGCTGTGAGGTAGTGCAGATAAATGTTTTGAGCTCATGTATTATCTTCAGAATATACTCAGACCTTTAGCATCTAGATATAAACTGTCTCTTTAAGTTTTTTTATCTCTATCAAATAATACAATAATTTAAATATCCTGCCATGGTAAATAAAATAAAATAAAACATTATCATCCCCTTAGACGCAGAAAAGGCATTTAACAAGATTCAACCCTTGTTCATGTTTAAAGTTTTGGAGAGATCAGGAATACAAGGCACATACTTACAAATAGTAAAAGCAATATACAGCAAGCCTATAGACAACATCAAAATAAATGGAAAGGAATCTAAACCAATCGCACTGAAATCAGGGACAAGGCAAGGATGCCCACACTTTCCCTGTCTTCAACATAGTACTTGAAGTTCTAGCTAGGGTAATACGAAAACTAAAGGAGATCAAGGGGATACAAATTGGAAGGAAGAAGTCAAAGTACCACCGTTTGAAGATGATATGATAGTATACATGTGTGACCACAAAAATTCTACCAGAGAACTCCTTCAGCTGAAAAATACCTTCAGTAATGTGGCTGGATAAAAATAAAATAAAATAAAATAAAATCATTAGCTCTCCTGTATATAAACACAAATAGGCTGAGAAAGAAATTAAGGAAACAACACCCTTCACAATAGCCACAAATGACATAAATTACTGTGATGTGACTCTAACCAAGCAAGTAAGCAAGTGAAAGACATTACATGTATATATACATATATACATACATATGTATGTATATATACATATCTAATGTATTATATATATATACTATATATACATTATATATACATTATATATATATATATATATATATATATATATATATATATATATATATATATATATGTATGTATTGGCTATTCTTTCAGAGGACCTGGAATCAATTTCCAGCACCCACACAGCAGCTCCCAAACATCTGTAATTCTATTTCCAAGGACTCTTATACACTCTTCTTCTGTACACCACAGGTACCAGACATTAAAAAAAAAACACACACACAGACATATATGCAACCAAAATACTAATATACATTAAATTACAGTTTTAGGTATATTTTGAGGAAATTGAAGAAGTATATACCATGTGTATCTTTCTATTTCTGGGTTACCTCACTCAAGACTATCTTTCCTAGTTCCACCATTTGCCTGCAAATTTTATGATTTCTTTGTTTTTACTAGTTGAGTAGTATGTCAACAATTTCTCTTTCCATTCCCCCATTTTCTAAAAACGAGGAAGACCCCAGGGAAGATGCTCAATCCTCATTCACAAGGGCCAATGTGATAGACAATGGGGAAAGGAGATGACAGAGAACAGGGTAGGGGCCTACCAAATAGGACTTATTGAAAGACTCTACTGATCACGGAATTGAAGCAGAGGCTGAGACTTAGGAATAGTGGTAATTCAAGATTCAGCTATACCACTCTTGGGCATATAACCTAAAGATGCTCAGCCATACAACAAGGACATTTGCTCAACCATGTTCATAGCAGCTTTATTTGTAACAGTCAGAATCTGGAAACAATTTAGATGTTCTTCAACTGAGGATTGGATGCAGAAATTATGGAACATTTAGAGAATGGAATACTTCTCAGCAATTAAAAACAAGGATATCATGAAATTTGCAGACAGATGTATGCAACTAGAAAATATCATCCTGAGTGAGGTAACCCAGAAGCTGAAAGACACATAATATATATTCACTTATAAGTGTATATTAACCATATAATATAAAATAATCTTACTAAAATCTATAGTCCTAAAGAAGCAAAACAACAAGGTGGACCTTAGAAAAGATGCTTAATCCTTACAGGATAGACATCAGAAGTGGGAGAAGGCAGGGAACAGAACATTGAGCCTATCACAGAGAGCCTCTGAAAGATTCTTCCCAGCATGGTATTTGAAGCAGATGCTGAGAATCACAACCAAACTTTGGGCAGAGTTCAGGGAATATTATGGAAGAAAGAAGACAGATAGATTTGGAGGGGACAGAAACTCCACAAGAAGATCAATAGAGGCAAAAATGCTGGGCCCAATGCAGACTACAGAGACTGATGTATCTACCAAATACCAGGCACAGAAAGCACGTAGACCCTCAGCTAAGATGTAGCCCAAATACAATCAAATTTCATAGTAACAGAAGAGACAGTCTCTGACACTAACTTCTTTGCCTATTTCTTGATCATTTCTTCCTGCTGGGGCAACCTAACAAGCCTACAGAGGAAGGGGATCCACACAGTCCTGATGGGACCTGATAGGTAGGGTCAGATAGTATAGGGGAGGAGGACTTCCCTATCAGTAGTGCATTAGGATTGAGGGATAGGGTAAGAAGATGAAGGAAAGGTGGGATTAGGAGGAGATGAGGGAGGGGGCTACAACTGGGATACAAAGTGAATAAATTATAAGTAGTAATAATAAAAATAAAAATAATACAATGGAATACTACTCAGCAATTAAAAACAAAGAAATTATGAAATTTGCACGCAAATGGTGGGATCTAGAAAAGATCATCCTGAGTGAGGTATACCAGAAGCAGAAAGACACACAAACAATATATACTCACTTATATATGGATACTAGACCTATAAGATAGGATAAACATACTAAAAATCTGTACACCTAAAGAAGCTAAACAAGATGGAATTCCCAGGGTAAGATGATCAGTCCTCACTTAGAAAGACAAATGGATGGGCATTGGAAGTAGGAGAAAACAAGAAATAGAAGACCTCTGAAAGACTCTATCTAGCAGTGTATCAAAGCAAGTGTGGAGACTCATAACCAAACCTTGGGCAGAGTGCAGGGAATCATATGAAAGAAGAGGGAGTTAGTAAGACCTGGAGAGAATAGGAGCTCCACAAGGACGAAATATATCTGGGCACAGGGTTCTTTTCTGAGACTGATTCTCCAACCTAGGACTATGCATGGATATAACCTAGTACTCCTGCTCAGACATAGCCCATGGCAACTCAGCATCCAAGTGGGTTTCCCTAGTAAGGGGAACAGGGACTGTATCTGACATAAACTCAGTGGCTGGCTCTTTGACCTCCTTCCAAACCCCTCCCCCCTCCGAGGGAGGAGCAGTCTTGCTAGGCCACAGAGGAGGACATTGCAGCCAGTCCTGATGAGACCTGATAAACTAGAGTCAGATGGAAGGGGAGGAGGACCTCCCATATCAGTGGACTTAGAGAGGGGTACGAAGGAGATGAGGGAGGGAGGGTGGTATTGGGAGGGAATGTGGGAGGGGGTCTACAGCTGGCATACAAAGTAAATAAACTGTAATTAATATAAAAATATAAATTAAAAACCTCAATAATAATAATAATAAATTACTAGTAATGATTGTGTTATACCACCTACCATAACTAAATGGAAAAGTATATATTTTTAGAAATGATACTAAGATAGAACTTAGTATTTCCTTAAAGAAACAAACACTGAGGCACTATTTATCACTTGAATACAGTTTACAGCCTGTTGCCCCTGGGTAGCTTTAATTATCCTCAGACATTTTTAATGAAAATAACGCAAAACATTTTATTTTCAAGTAATTTCCCTATTATGACGCAGTTACTGTCTTCATTTTGATGAAGACCTTAAAAAACCAATGAGTGGAAATCCATGATAACAGTCACACTTCCCAGAGAATGGAGGTGGGAGGTGAAAATGTTGTGAACAAGAATGGAAACTGAAGGGGGACCTCTCCTTGTTAAGCTGGAAGCCTGCAACAGGGTAGGTTCCTAGAAGGATATGGGTGTGACTCTAGCTGAGACTCCTGACTGGGGAGACATGAAAACTGAAGTGACCACCTTCTAGCCAGGCAGGACTAGTGGAAGGAGGGGAACAACATCCCACTGATGTTAACTTTTATTAGTTACACTTTATCCCCTTTGTATCCCCCCCCATAAACCCCTTCCTCCTCCCCTCCTAATCCCACCTTTCCTCACCCTTCTTCACTCATGCCCTTCCCCAAGTCCACTGATAGGGGAGGTCCCCCTCTCCTTCCTTCTGATCTTAGTCTATCAAATCTCATCAGGAGTGGCTGCACTGTCATCTTCTGTAGCTTGGTAAGGCTGCTCCCCCCTCAAGGGGAGGTGATCAAAGAGCAGGCCAATCAGATTATGTCAGAGGCAGTCCCTCTTCCCATTACTATGGAACCCACTTGGACACTTGCCTGACCAGCAGGGCTTCAACGTAGGTTCCTAAGGGAGGAGAATGGAAGGAATGTTGGGGGAGGGGACGAGAAGCGCAAGGAAGGCAGCCAAGTCTGTTTGTCTGATCAAGGCTTCCGTTTATTAGAAATTTTTACCCAACTTATATAGGGAGAAGGCAGAAAAAGGGGGAAGGTAATTGGCTGCTGCAGGAGACATGAAGAGTGCTTTCATGTGTTAAATAGGGTGCTGCAAGATACCATAGGAATATTCTCTTAAGATATCTTATAGATGCTCTAACAAAGGATGTCCTCACAATCTATCACCCATGATTTAGAGTCTAGATAACTCTTTCACTACATATAGCTTTAGGTCTCCACTAAATGACCTTTGCTCTCTACTTGGCTTTGGTTTCAGTAACTACCTTTGTCTCCACTAGATAGCTTTGACTTTGGCTTCCGTAGGTAGCCTTGGCTCACTAATTGACTTTGGCTTCAGTAGATAGCTTTGGCTCCTGGCAGACAATGAACTGCCATGGGCTACATATGTACAGGGGTTCTAGGTTATCTCCATGCATTGTACTTGGTTGGAGTATGAGACTCTGGAAAGACCCCTGTGCTCAAATTTTCTGGTTCTGTTTCTCTCCTTGTGGAGATCCTGTCCTCTCCAGATCTTATATTCCCTGCACTCTACCCAACATTTGGCCTTAAGTCTCAGCATCTGCTTTGATAGTCTGCAGGGCAGAGCCTTTCAGAGACCCTCTGTGGCAGGTTCCTACCTTGTTTCCTGTTTTCTTCTTCTTCTTCTTCTTCTGATGTCCATCCTTTTTGCCTTTCAGGATGGGGATTGACCATTTTAGTCAGGGTCCTCCCTCTTGATTAGTTTCTTTAGGTGGACAGATTTTAGTAGGTTTATCCGACAAAACCTTTGATCCCAAAATTAGTCTGTCTGTAAGAAGTGCAGGGATAAAGAGGGAACAAGTATTTAAAGAAAGTCCAACCAATAATTGGCTGAACTTGAGATTCATCCCCTGGTAGAGAGCCAACACCTGACACTATTAATGTCACATTGATATTTGTTTAAGAACTATAGTTTCATAATATAGACAAAAATAATATAAATGAACCAGGGACTACAGTATATTATGTAAAAATTTATTTCATACATATTTTCTTTCTGAGTTAATGTTTTTATGACACAAGAAAACATAAAGTATCACATTTATTTTAATATGAGATATAGTAATACATGTTCTTTTTTGTATATCTGTTTTGCTCACCAGAATCTATAAGGTGTTTATTATAAAAGATACTTAGAAATGGTTAATAGCATACAATGATATTTATGTACTATCAGAATAAGAATTAAGATATTAAGATTGGTAATGAAATTAGCATTAATTTACTATCAAGTAATTGTTATTTATGGAAAACTTTATAAGATAAAGACGTATTATTTTCAACAGAAATTAAAGGTACCATAAATGTAGATAATAGAGAAATTGAAAATTCACAAGAGAAAATGAGAAGTTCATGATAGGAGACAATACCTAATACTGAATGACTGGTATGAGCTTGCTTGAAAATCTGTATAGCCTATAAATCCTTTTGGAAAGCTATATAGTGTAACTGTTTAGATAGTTGGGAATTGATGATATTGTCAGGAATAATAATTAGGAAAATAGTTGTATGGTCATGGAATCTGTGTAATAGAAACTTTGGTTTCTTTGTATGTTAAATAAATATGCTTTTACTTTAATCATAAGTGTGGGATTTTAGTTGTCCCCTGTTAGCATTGTTTTTGCCAGCTAGTATCAGCTTTCTGTGTGTTGCATGGAGAGGGGCGAGGTCTAGGACTCTGAGAGTGTAAATATGAGAACAAGGCATTTAAGAGGCACTCTGTGTTGGTGTGTGGCCGATTGGAGAGACCAGAGACCAGCAGCAGTGTAGAAGACAGATAGAGAGAAATGTTTAGGGGTGCAGCAGTGTAGAGGAGACTGCTCACTGTGTCTGAGGTTTACGGAGATTGACCTAAAACCCTAAAAGAACTCCTTGAACCTTAACTAGCCTGGAGAAGAAAAGGGTCTGGGCCCCCTCTACACACTAACCTTTTCTCTCTCTTAAGGTTGAGGGGTTGGCGGAAGGGAGGTAGAGGTCTAAATACCCCAATAAAGGTAGAATTTAAGGAAAAACAAACAACAAAAAACACCACTACAGGTGGCTTTCCACTATATATGTATTTTATGGCAAACCTTTCCTTAAATGACACCAACAGGTAATATACAAAGTTTCTTCCTATAAGAATGAAGAACATTTTCCACAGAAGACCAGATTAAAATACTAAATACTATAGCTCTCTATGTGGAAACTAGTCATTTGATTCTAGCCATCATAATACTAATGACATTGGGTCGTATAATATGATTGAATGGATAAGGTAAGGATGTGAGGGTTTAGTGTGCCCTTTTAAAAGATTATATATATATATATATATATATATATATATATATATATATATTGTCCTGCTTTTATAGGCATATTTATGACAGCCATATAAGAAACATGATTTCATGTCCATGCAAAAACTATAACTGGTCCGTTGCAGTGATCTCTATATAATTAATTTGGCTAAGGTGATGTAGGCTTTCGTAGAATCAGTTTCTTTGTATACCTCTTATTTGCATTAGAAATTTATATATATATATATATATATATATATATATATATATATATATATAAAGGTACAAATTCTGTAAACCCACCACTTTTGGTTACAAATGCAATGAAAAATAGACACAGAAAATTCCATGAATACAGTTTGTTCTTTTACTGCTCTTTGTCAAAATCTTCTGATCTCACAAATATTTAGATTTATAGAAAGTGTTGTCTTGATCTGTACCTTATTTTTTTAAAATGAAGTACCATACACAGAGCACAGATAAAGAGGAGAATATTTTCAAAAGGTGAGAATTTGTCAGAGTAATTGCAGTAAAAATCCATTTCAACATACCAAAATACAAACCTATGCCATGCTTTTCAATTATTCAATTATTGGGAAAATGAATAAGAAATCACAAATACAAATGTAATAATGAAATAATTATAAGCATGTGATAAATGTTATAAATTTGTGACCTAATAAAAGAGCAACTGTAATTCCATAAGCTAACATTATGTATGTATCATTTCAAAAGGCAAGCATTTTTATATAAGACAAGTTCCTATAGTGTAAAATATTAATACTATAAGAAATTTATTGCATCATTTGCATTATATTTCAATAAATTATTGTTCAAAACACGTTTTGGTAATATAATAACTCCTAACATGAAGATAAATGCTTCAATATTAATCTTTAAACATTATTAAAGTTTATAATTTCAGTATCAGACTGAGAAACACATAGTGATAATAGTGAAACAAAAAGGAGAAAATCTTGTGGAGCCCCTGTCCCCTCCAGGTCTTCCTATTTCCCCTTCTTCCATTACATTCCCTGCACTCTGCCCAAAGTATGCCTATGAGTCTCAGCATCTGCTTTGATACCCTGCTGGGTAGAGTCTTTCAGAGGTCCTCTGTGGAAGGCTCCTGTCCTGTTTCCTGTCTTCTCCTACTTCTGCTGTCTATCCTGTTTTGCCTTTCTGAATAAGGATTAAACCTCTTCCCTGCAGTCTTCTGTGTTGTTTAGCTTCTTTAGGACTACAAATTTTTAGTATGTTAATACTATATTATATGGCTAATATTCACTTATAAGTCAATATATACCATGTGTGACTTTCTGCTTCTGGAAGACCAACAGAGCCAAAAAAAAAAAAAAAAAAAAAAAAAAAAAAAAAAAAAAGTCTGGGCTCAAGAGACTGATGAATCCACCAAGGACCATGTGTGAGAGAATCTACACACCCTTCTCCAATGTAGCTCTTAGGCAGCTCAGTCTTCATATGTATTCTCTACTAAGGGGAGCAGGGACTGTCTTTGACATGAACTCAGTGGCTGGCTCTTTGATCACCTCCCCCTAACTAGGGCCTAACTAGGTCACAGAGAAAGAGGATACAGACAGTGCTGATGAGACCTGATAGGCTAGGGTCAGATTGTAGGGGAGGAGGCCCTCCTCTTTCAGTGGACCAGGGGAGGGACATATGGGGGAAAGGAGGAAGGGATAGTGGGACCTGGAGGCAATGACAGAGGGGCACTACAGCCAGGATACAAAGTGAATAAATTGTAAATAATAATAATAATAATGATAAAGAAAAAATATAAAAAGAGAAAATCTATATAAAATTCATCATTATGAAAGCCTACTCTATATACAATTAAAAGTCTATGTAGAACACAATTGTATAATCAATGAAACATGCTAATACTTTCATATGATCCTTGTGATCTTTGATGAAAATAACTTATGCATAATTATATTTTTTCCGTTATGCAATCTCATGAAATGTCTAAAATTGGGCATTTTTTAAAAGAAATTTAAGAGAACTTTTTCTCAATATCTGAGGCATCTTCAGTAACATAATGATTTTGTATCATTTCTTTTTCTCCTCCTCCTCCTCCTCCTCTTCTTCTTCTTTCAGTTAAGGGTGTTCTTATTTTTATTTGTGATCATGATGAAAGTGTGGTTTCTAGTCACATATCTAATGGTTAAAATTACTCTTTTTAGCTTTCAGGAACTGTGCCACAGGCCTGTAATCCAAGTACTCAGGGAGTCAAAGTCAGGTGGATCACTATGAATTCGAGGCCATTGAAGTCTACAAATCGAGTCCAGGATAACCAAGGCTGCACAAAGAAACCCAGCCTTGTTACTGAAGATGCCTCAGATATTGAGAAAAAGTTCTCTTAAAAAACAAAACAAAAAAGCAAAAGAAAATTCTGTTGTCATATTGAAATAAAATACACTATCTTAAGCTCCTGTTACTTATTACCAACCAAATTATTTTTTATTTACTTGCTTTTAGTTTTATACTTTTGTTGCCTTCAAATTGTCTTTCCACACAAACCAGTTTGTTTCATATAAATGTCTGAACTAGTCAACCTATACTTTATTAATTATATAACATTTTCCCGATAAATTTCATTTTTATTTCCAAGCAGTGATTGTGGCAGATTACTTCAGGTAGATGAGCAGTTTTTTCCTCTTTCCATTCTAAATAATAATAATAATAATAATAATAATAATAATAATAATAATAAACTTGATACTTGGAAGTAAGAAGAGAGCGTCAGGAAAATATTAATAAAAATAATGTAACTGCAAAACGAGGGAAGGGAAATAATGCTAAGGACTTTTTTACAATGAGAAAACTGTACCATAAAGAACTTTACAAGTTATGAGTCATTTCTCCTCTGGATTTGTCCTAAGATATCAGTAATATAATGTTACCTCCAGTGTAGGAAATAAAAGCACAGAGGATTGCATTGTCAGCTATTGATAGGATGGTTTCTGCAGTAGTGTGCATTCCGAGTAACTGAACCCCAAATTTCTGTTTGAAACCAATTTCTTAGCTAAGTGTGGTGGTGCATGTCCACAATTTTAGCACTCAGGAGCCTAAAAAAGAGGTATCATTGCAATCTCTAGGCTAGTGTTTGCTACACAGTAAGTTCTAGGACAGGATTAGCTTCAGGGAGAGATCCCGCTTCCGATGAAACAAAATTCTCATATATCTGAAGATTGGTAAAGTGGTTTGTGTTCTAGTTATTGAAGCATACAGTATATTAGTAACAAGATGTCCTGTGAATTCAACATGCCAAGTGCCGCTGCATTCCTGGTGGCTGAGGCATTACCCCATCCTGCTGCCTGGTGTCCCAGCTCACCAGGGGTGTCTTTGCAGTGCACACTGTTGGCACTGTGCATAACGCCTCGTGCTCATCTGTGCCACAGCGTCATATTTCCTTTCGGTTTTATTCATAGAATAAGCCAAACGGGGGCAAGTGTGTTTTGCGTGAATTACGGATCCCCATAGTATAGAAGTGACTGTGCTTCTAACACACGCACTGTGCTCACCAGTGCAGTTACGAGTCACCATGCCCTTGTTTAGAAAAGCTGGCTGCAGTCTCCCTTGAAAACCATTCTTAAGCATAGATTTCCATTAAACACTGGTTAAGTAAAAATGAAATGTGAAATTCATGTGATTTTCAATACTCAGCACATTTTACAAGAAAAATATCCAGAAAAATCATATAAAAGTAATATTTAATTATTCATTTGCAACACTTCTTTTGACTCATATATAGAAACTGACAGAATATTGTTAAATCATTATAGAGTTAAAAGATTTTAAAGTAAGAATAGTTCAGTTAAAGGACAAAGCAGGAAGTTTCCTTAATTCATTTTGTTCTGTATCTGCAATAGAAAAGTGGCACATACAATGCTTTTGAACTCATATATGAAGAATAAATGTAGCATTTAACCCATCATGTGTAATAAATACAGGACAGACAGGATGTTAGTAACTTCCGTAAGTACACTGGAAAGAATAAATTAAGTTAGACATGCATTTATTCACTTAATAAAAATTGAGAATCAACTTAAGAAAGAACCCTAGAAACATATTAGAGACACTGGGACATTTATTCAAACTGATAAATGATAGTAATGACCCAATTATCTCTTTTTAAAATTAATTTATTTATTTATTATAATTTATTCACTTTGTATCCCAGCTGTACCCCCTCTTTCTTCCCCCTCCCAATTCCACCCTGCCTCCCTCATCTCCCCCATGCTCCTCCCCTAGTCCACTGATAGGGGAGGTCCTCCTCCCACTCTATCTGACCCTAGGCTGTCAGATCTCATCAGGACTGGCTACACTGTCTTCTTTGTGGCCTGGTAAGACTGCTCCCCCCCCCCCAGTGGGAGGTGATCAAAGAGGTAGCCACTGAGTTCATGTCAGAGACAGTCCCTGTTCCCCTTACTAGGAGACCCACTTGGACCCACTTAGAGACTACATCTGTGCAGAGGTTGTAGGTTATCTCCATGCATGGTCCTTGGTTGGAGTATCAGTCTCAGAAAAGACCCCTGGGTGCAAATTTTTGGTTCTTTTGCACGCTCTGTGTAACTCCTGTTCTCTTCCAGGTCTTTCTATCTCATAAAAGATAAGAAAAACAAATGGTTAACAAATATTTAAAATGCTTTTAGTCTTCAGGGAAAGAAAGATTAAAACTACTTTCTAGTTTAAAACTCCAAATTGCCATAGTCAAGACAGCAATCATCATTAATAAGTATACAATATAATTCTGGCATTATTAAGAGAAAAAAGAAATGAGTATATTCTGTTTACTGAAATGTAAACTAGTTGTGCCATTTTAGAAATAAATCTGAAGATGGTGCTTTCTCAGACAATTAGGAATAGTGCTTCCTCAAGATCCAGCTATACCACTCCTAGGAATATATACAAAATATGCTCAAGTATACAACAAGGACATTTGCTCAACAATCTTTGTAGCAGTTTTATTTGTAATAGCTAAAATCTGGAAACAACCCAGATGTCCCTCAACTGAGGAATAGATACAGAGTGAGGTAACCCAGAATCAGGAAGACACACATGATATATAATCACTTATAAGTGGATATTAGACATATAATATAGGATAAACATACTAAAATCTGTACACCTAAAGAAGCTAAGCAGCAAGGAGGACCCTGGGAAAGATGACCAATCCTCACTCAGAAAGGCAAACGGGACGGACAATAGAGTAAACAGGGAGAAAACAGGGAACAGGACAGGTGCCTACCACAGAGGGCCTCTGACAGACTCTACCCAGCAGGGTATCAAAGCAGATGGTGATACTCATAGCCAAACTTTGGGCAGAGGGCAGGGAATCTTATGAAAGAAGAGGTAGATAGAAAGACCTGGAGGGGACAAGAGCTCCACGAGGAACCAAAAATTCTGGGCACAGGGGTCTTTTCTGACCTGTTTCTCCAACCAAGGACCATTCATGGAGATAACCTAGAATCCCTGCACAGATGTAGCCCATGGTAGTACCCTGTGGTACTAAGTGGGTCTCCAAGTGGGTACCCTAGTAAAGGGAACAGGGACTGTCTCTAACATGAACTTAGCTGCTAGCTGTTTGATCACTTCCCTTTGATGGGGGAACAGCCTTATCAAGGCCACAAAGGAAGGCAATGAAGTCAGTCCTGATGAGTCCTGATAGGATTGGGTCAGATGGAAGGCTAGGAGGACTTCCCCCTATAGGTGGACTTAGGGAGGGGCATGGGAGAAAAGAGGGTGGGAGAATGGGATTGGGAGTGGATAAGGGAAGGAGGGCTACAGCTGGGATTCAAAGTGAATAAACTGTAATTAAGAAATAAATTAATTAATTAAAATAAAGAATTAAACTTACCATATGGCCCAGCTATACTGCTCCTGGGTATGGATCCAAGGGATTCTATATCATATGAGGTAGGTCCCTGAGCATACATGTCCATTCCTGATCTATTCATTCTAGGTAAGAAATAGAAGCAGCTAAGGTTACCCATAAGCTAATTAGTGCACAATGATGGCTCAAATATATTGCCCAATTTTATCTAATTATGAAGACTCGTGACTATAAAGACTTCAGATAAAAAGATTAAATTAGAAAATACTATTTTGAATGAGCTCACCTAGGTGACTACTTAATACCCTCATATATCAACCATAACATCGTAGGTCAGATATTACATTTCTCCTTTTTTACAAGTTTTGATTCTCTATTTAGTATTCTACATTAACTAATTAAATTTATTTTACATGTAGAGTTGCATTGTTTACATTCACAACTGTACTCCACATGTGTGTGTGATTCTCCTAGAGTTAAGAAGACAACATTGGATCTTCTGTAGCTAGAGTTATCTATGATTGTGAGCTGCCATATGCATTCTGTCAATTAAATTCAGTTCTATCATAAAAACAGCAAGTGCACCTAACTAATGAGCCATCATCATTCCACACTCAAGGATCTAGATAATAACCATGGTAATAAGCACTATTGTTTCTTTAAAATGAGCATATAATCCAATTATATAAGTATATTCAAAGGAATCTAAGTTAATGTGATCCCAAATTATTTACACACAATGTTTATTGTTACATTATTAACAATAGCCTGAAAAAAGCCACAATGATGCCTATCAGCAAAATATTACATACATGTCATAGGATATTTTAATACCATTGAAAAATATGAAATAACAGAATTCCAAAAAATGAATCAAACTGGAAACCACTACTTTTAAAGAAATAATCCAGATTTCGAGAAAAATATTGGATGTTTTTTTGTGTGTTAATTCTATTAAAAATTATAAGCATATAATATAGTGTATATTATATAAATTTTCTATGTTTAATATTGATATACATTTGGAAAAATATTTGTGCATGTGGGGCATGATGTAAGACAGCAGGAGAAATCTTTTTGGAAGTGTGAAACAGAAAGAGTAGTTTCGTATGAAATAAGTAGAAGAGAGGGTATGTGCAGAGAGCAAAATAACCACCATGAGCGAAGGTAGTCAGTGAAGAGCTAATATTAGAAGAGAATATATATATATGTATATGTAACATCAATATAAATATGACTATAAGTGCCATTTTGGAAACCTATTGCTGGGCATACTGACTTAAAATCAATTAAATATAAATGTAGTTATTCTGAAAGTTCTCTGCCAGAGTCTTCTTGAAGACTTGAGTTAAATATGGAAGTATTTCTTTTCCAGAATTATTTGTTAAAAATTAATTCCTTTGGTAATCTAAGTTTTAGTTTTTAAACTTTAATTGTTACATATTCATTACTTGAGACTCCAAATAATATCTGACTAGAATAAATAGAATTAATTTGGGTAACCTAAGAGTAGTTTAGGGAATACTCCTGGTTTTCCTTTGCAGCAAACTTCATACCAATTTAATGTTTGTTTGTGAAATATAAACTCTAATGGTAATGCACCAAGATTAGACCTAGGAAAGTTTACAAATGTTAATAATCAAATCACACTCAAGTGTTTCTGGAGAAGAGTACGAGTAATGAGAATAGATCCCAGAAGTCAAAGTATTTTTGAAATAATTTAACATAAAGAGGGCTAGTTAGTAAATACATGAAATAAAATATCAGACTATTGTGGCAATTACTACTAATATTCAGTTCTGAAAGATATCAAAAATGAAGTAAAAAAGAGCTAAAAAATTGTCTCTAGTCACAGGGCTATCAGTTATTTAGTAACAGTAAGTAAAAAAATAAATATTCAATTTTATTTAATTCCATTTAAATATCCCTGAAATTGTTATAGAAATAAGTATTGTTATATGCATTATATTATATTTTATTGTGTATTTTTAGAAAATATCTTGTTAGTCTTGTTATATGTATATAATATATGTTGTTATATAATATTAGTTTAATAAATATGTCAAGAACAGTTGCTCAAAAACTGAAATTGTAATGGAAACATGACAACATAAGTTTGATACACCCCAAATTCATTGCCCCTGGAAACCAAATGAAAAAAAATACCAATATAGAAATATACTTTATAATTTCAGATCACTTACAATGAGGGGGAAAATGAACTATCATAAAAAAACTGGAAGTTTATGAGCTTGAGTACATGGGGTATAGACTATGGAATTAAAGAGAGACCCCGGCAAATTCAGGTACAAATCAAAAATTGACTCTGGAAAGTTGTCCTGAGGGCCTATTGTGTTTATTTTATCACATGTGCAGTTACACACATGGACATGCACACATTCACAAATACAGAAAAATGATAATAAAATTTGTGAATGCAATTTTTTTCTAGTTCCTTCAAGGGCCTACTCCAATGACTGTTCCTCTCCTTCTTTGCCTTCTCTTCCTCCTCCTTTTTCTTCTTCTATCATAGTCTTCTATTAAAACGCACACATTTCTTACTATTTCCCACTTCTTACATAAAATTCCATTCACTCTGCTTAACAGTTGAAGAGGACAGGGTCTCCACAAGGAGAGCAACAGAACAAGAAAATTTGAACACAGGGAACTTTCCAGAGACTCATACTTCAACCAAGGACTATACATGGAGATAACCTAGAACCCCTGCACAGATGTAGTAGTCCATGGCAGTTTAGTGTCCAAGTGGGTTACCTAGTAATGGGAAGAGAGACTGCCTCTGACATAATCTAATTGGCCTGCCCTTTGATCACCTCCCCCTGAGGGGGGAGCAGCCTTACCAGGCCACAGTAGAGGACAATGCAGCCACTTTTGATGAGAACTGATAGACTAAGATCAGAAAGGAGAGGAGAACCTCCCATATCAGTGGACTTGGGGAGTGGCATGCATGCAGAAAGGGGAGGGAGGGTGTGATTGGGAGGCTAGGAAGGAGAGGCTTATGGGGGGATACAAAATGAATAAAGTGTAATTAATAAAAAAATAATGTCATAAAAAAGCAAATTAAAAAAAACAACGCACACATTTAATGTAAATTTATGGACTGATAGAGATTTACTCATTATATGATATAGCTATGAATTCTTCATTTAAATTCTTCTATATCAATGAAAGTACAAGTAAATCATCAGGCATTCTATATTATAATATTGCAGAATAAAATGACTCTCTAATGTTCTCATGTGAATGATAAATATCTGTGCTGTTGCAACTTAGTAAAGATTCAATGTGTTGAAGTCTAACCTAATGTCTTATATTTGTGCATTAATTTTTTTAATTATGAGAAACAGAAAGTGAACACTTCCTACAAAGTTTATTTTAATTTTCTATTCATTGGATCGTATTTATCATAAAGTATAAATCTCCATATATAGTTTGATGAAAGCATAGCACATTTATGTGTAATGATTCGTTTAAAATAACAAAATAGCAAGAAGTGTGGCTCAAAACTATAATTCAGCCTGCATAGTAAAATCCATCCAGCCGGACTGTAGAGTGGTATTCTTTAAAATACATAACTACACACACACACACACACACACACACACATACACACACACACACACACACACACACACACAATTTATGTATCCCAATTTTGTGAAAATTAGGTTAGTATTTATCCCTAGTCATTTATTCATTTCCTGAGTAAGCGTAATATAAGTGTAGGATATACTTGTTAATAACAAAATACATATTCCCAGCAATTGTGACTAAGATATTGAATGACACCTGCTGTATTTTAGTATCCTTTTTTAAATTGCAAATATTTTATTTAATTCTTTATTATGATTTTTTCACTTTGTATTCCTGTTGCATCCCCTTCCTTTGTCTCCTCCTAGTCCCACCTACCCTCCTACTTCTCTCCTATGCTGTTTTCCTATTCCCCTTATAGGGGGGAACCTGCTCCCCTTCTATCTGACCTAGTCTATCAGGTCTCCTCAAGACTGGCTGCATCATCTTCCTCTGTGGCCTGACAGGGCTCTACCCCACAGGGTAGTCAAAGAGCCAGTCACTGAGTTCATGTCTACAGACAGGTCCAGTTCCCCTTACTAGGGAACCCACTTGAATACTGCTCTGCCATGGTGTCTGAGCATGGTGTCTAGGTCCTTTCCATGCAAGTTCCTTGGTTGGAGTGTTGGTTTCTGTAGGTCCCCATAGACGCAGGGTTTTTGGCTCTGTTCCCCTTGTGGATTTCCTGTCCCTTCCAGGAGTGTCCTTTTTAAAAGCCACTGAAGAATAAACCTGACCAGAACCTTAAAGTTGATTCATCCTGTCATTTAAATGAGCAGAACAAAGTCATTCTCAACTGAATATGTATATTCAGTTTAACATGTATATATATATATATATATATATATATATATATATATATATATATATATATATTCAAAGCTACAATGCTTTGAATACAAAGCTATAATGTTTCTTGAATTTTTGTGACAATTCCCTTTGCTTATTCTATAAAATTTTTTTGGACAAAATATCTTTATCATTTTGTTTAAAGTATAATTGCTTTTTCTTTTTTAGTTTTGGAAGATTTTCAAAGTAAATAAATCCAGCTGGAATGCTTGCTTGCTGCATTCTCATATTACCCAGTAACATCTGTTTCCAAGTGTGTATTGTTTACAACATTATCATGGCCTGTCTGATTCATATTTAGATTATTTTTAGTTAGAGTAAAATATTTGTTACCAATGCCCATTTTCATGTTGACTGATTCTCATGTTGTCTCTATATTATTTCACTAATTTTTAGTAACACAATTTTATCCTACTTTTATTCTTATATTAGAGAAGTATAATAATACTATTCTTTAAATATTTTCTTGACTTTTTAAATTATAAGCTTTACTAACACTATTTTGCCTGTATGAATTTAATAATGATTACCTTTGTTTCTCATATATGTTTCCTCTTACCTTTACATGTTTGTGTGTATAAATACTGTATATAGGATCTACAGAGAGAAGGTAAATAGACTAATGTATAGATAGAGATAGATGATAGATAGGTAAATGATAGAGATAGATAGATAAATGATGATGATAGGTTGATAGATAGATAGAGCAATAGATAGGTAGATATATTCATTTGTTCTATCTATTCCTTTAGAGAACCCTGAATAATAAAATCATATTGTTATTAATCAGGAAACCCAAATTCTACAGAACAAGAAAATATCTCAGGGTGGAATGCAAGAAGATAAGGGAGTTTTTAGTGCTGTCATGTCTCCTATTAATGTCACAAGTTATATCCATAAAACCATACCAACATGAAAACCCAAATGCAAGCTGGATAATACCCATAGTAATATACATGCTAATACAGAAGATAAAGCCCATGAGACCTCAATAAGATCCAGAGATATGTAGACAACTAATGTAAGCTAAATAAAAGAAATAGTCTTCTCCAGGAAAGAACACAACTGCTGGTAATCCATTGCCAAAAGGTATCTGTTAAAACATATGTAAAGGTAATGTTTTACAAATTGAATAGGTCACCAATAGAAATATACATAAACATACATAATTTATATGCATAATATAATATAAGTTCATATATATATGTGGGAAAAGAGGTTTTGAATATGAAAGACAGGAGACAAGTGTAATTGGAAGAAGTTTTAAGAAATCAAAGGAGGGAATGTAATTACAATTTCAAAAGTGTCTTAAAAATGTTCATTTATTACATTTATTCTGTTGCTTTTTGTGGCAGTTTTAATGAGAATGACCATCATAGGCTCATATATTTCAATGTTTGGGTCCCAGTTGGATGACTCTTCATTTACAAGTGGATATTATACATATGATATAGGATAAACATGCCAAAATCTGTAAACCTAAAAAAGCTAAGCAAAACAGAAGACTGTCTGTAAATGATCAGTCCTCACTCAGAAAGACAAATGGGATGTACGTTGGAAGAAGGAGAAACAGGAAACAGGACAGCAGCCTACCACAGAGAGCCTCTGAAAGACTCTACCTAGTAGTGTATCAAAACAGATGCTGAGGCTCATCAATAAACTTTGGACAGAGTGCAGGGAATCTTATGAAAGAAGAGGGAGATACAAAGACTTGGAGAGGGCAGGAGATAAACAAAGAGCTACAGAACCAAAAAATAGGGGTACAGGGTTCTTTTCTGAGACTGATAGTCCAACCAAGAAAAATTCATGGATATAACCTAGAACCCCTACTCAGATGTAGCCCATGGCAGCTCATTGTCCAAGTGAGTTCCCTAGTAGGGAAACAGGGCTGTCTCTGACATGAACTCAGTGGCTGGCTCTTTGACCACCTCCCCCTGAGGGGGGAGCAGCATTTCCAGACCACAGAGGAGGACAATGCAGCCAGTCCTGATGAGACCTGATAAGCTAGGGTCAGATGGAAGTGAAGGAAGATCTCCCTTATTGGTGGACTTGGAGAGAGGTATGGGAGGAGATGAGGCAGAAAGGGTAGGATTGGGAGGGAATGAGGGAGGTGGCAACAGTTGGGATACATAGTGAATGAATTGTAATTAATATAACAAAATTAAAAAGTACCAGGAAGTGTGACCTTGTTGGACATTGTGTGCTACTGGGAATGGGCTTTTGGCATCCAAAGGTGTGTGCCAGGCCCAATGTCTGTTGCTCTGCCTACAATCTTAGAGTGTGCTCTCATCTACTGCTAAAGCATCATGCCTGTATGCTTGCCACTGTGCTTTATGTAGTCATGTTCAACCTCTGAGTCTCTAAGCAACCTTCCAATTAAATTTTGTCTCTTATGTGTTGTTTTGGTGGTCATGGTGTCCTTTCACAGCCATGAAATTTGTTGAGGAACAATTCAAGAGGATTCAGAGGGAAAGAATATTATACACCATTCTTAAGATATTTTGGCAAATAATGTGGATCTTTTTGCCCTTTTCCTAAGAATTTTCAGAACACTAAATATAATAATTTGATGTTAATATCAATATTATGTATGAGTCAAATCAAGTAGTATTATCTTTCGTATGCGGTTATTAATGATCACTCTTTTGCACAATTATAATGAAATAGATAAAGTGGAGAGGAATATAAAACAATACAATTAAAAAAAGAAAAGAGAAAAACAGCACCAGAAAATATAATTATGGTGCCAAGTCCTGTGCTCAAGATAAGAAGTTTAAAGTAAAGCATTATGGCGAATGTCATAAAGAAAGTGGTACCCTTAGGTCAAGACCCAACCATCATACATGGTATTTCTTATTATCATTTCTGTTTGTATAATCATTTTCAGGTTAACATCATATAGTTGAAGTTTCATCAGTAGTGTTTCCACGCCATTTTCAGGAGAGACAATCACACTGAGGACATCATTGTCTTCATAGTCCTTTGAGTCTTAAACTTTTTATTCCTCTTTCCTGAATATAAGGTACAGGAGTAGTATAAGAGAGATATCTGTTATTTTTGTTTCCAAACAACCTTCTAATCACTGCTTTGAAATCTGTTGTGGATTTCTGTTATATTTTCATTTGCTATGAAAATAAATATGCTTATTTATTTTTATTTATGGTGGGTATAACTTCAGAATGTATTTAAGAATTATTATGATCTTGAATATGATGAATGGATCTTTATTTCTAAAATTCATGAAATGAGTAGCTTCAGGTAGTTCAAACTTTTTTTTCAGATACTAGACATGATTCCTCTGAGTGAGCCTTAAGTCAAAGAGACAGCTGTTGCTTTCCACCAAAATATGAGTGACAGTATTTCTAGGGATATCTTTCAATGCTTCACATTGTTACTGCTCGATGATAATCACATATGGATAGTTCAACTGATCTATCTGTCTCTTGGCATACTACATAGTAATTTTTAGTACTATAAAAGCTAGAGTGTAGAAAAAAATCTTTCCGTTTAGATCCAGCGCAATTTTTTTTTTCTCATGCAATAGCTAACTTTATTCTGGGAATCACACAATTTATATTCTGTGGATTAAGCAAGGTCATATGGATAAAGTTTACATGAGTTCAAGCTGTATACAATTTGAACAAGTGGAAGGCATATTAACATAAATTTAGGATGTATACCAGTGTTCCTCAACTTTGCTAATGCTGTTACTCTTTAATAAAAATTCTCAGTCCATAAAATTATTTTTGACTCTACTTCCTAACTTTTTTTACTGTTATGAATTGTAATGTAAATATCTGTGTTTTTCAATAGTCTCAGGTTACTCCAGGTTCTTAAACCTCCAAAGGGGTCTCAATCCATAGGTTGAGAATCACTGCTGCATAATCACGGGGACAACCCATGCTTGGGAATATCATCTGAGCAGTAAAATAGTCCGTAGTTAAAGCCACTCCTAATTACTACACCTGGGACGGACATGAAAACATATTCCAAGAATAATCTTGTTCTTGGGCGGCTGAGGTCATAGGACTCCTGTCTGTTCTCTTGTTGGAGTTTTTCCCAAGCAATAAGAATGCTCCTCACACATGGTCTATTCATGGACCATGTTCTGACATATGAGACACAATAAGGGCAACCCTGAGAGGACTGTGTGTAGCTTAAATGTTTACAGAAAAAATTGCAAAGTGTCAGATATCTTAAAAATTCACCTTAAGCCCTTGTCAAAGCAAGAATAAATAAAACCACAAACCAGTGGACAGGAAAAATGACCTCTTTTACCTACTTTCTGCTGACTAGGGTTGATGGGTCCTTAGGGGATTACCAAACTCAGTCATCAGGATACCAGTAGTCCAGTACAAAGGCCCACACCAAACAGCAACACAAGTCAGAAGATCAGGACAAGTCAGTGAAAACTGCAAGACTCAGCTGGATTTCCCTGAAAAGTTCTCTGGAATGTTTCTCTCTGTTGAAGCATGAAGATCAGAACAGTGATGTCAGTCTTCTATATATCTTCTCTCCTCAAAGTCCACCCATGGATGTTCTCAGCTAACCAAAGTCAAGACCCCATACCAGAGAGCTCACAGCAAAATATCACATGCCCTCTTACAAGCCAGCCTCCAACATTATGTGGCCTCTCACAAGAAAGCTTACAGCAACACATGACATGACAAAACTGAACTTCAAAGAAAACAGAAACTCCCTCTCCTTCTTTGTGTTGATTATCTGATTGCATGCATTAAATAGTGACAGCTCAAATCTTTAAACTTCTATTCCCAAAGTATGCAGTGTCTTCAGCATTCAGGGTTTACCTTCAGTCTCTTAAAAGCAACCAATGGCAGCATCAGCAACCTGTGTCGATCCTGGAGTCACTTTGGCAACTCTAAGCAACAGTTTGAAGAAAGACTTTTTGGGGACAGTAATGGGGACTTTTGTTAGGTAGTTATTGCTTCATGTACAGAGCATTGTCAGCCCAAGTGACATAACATCATGTAATATACATTGCATATAATAAATGTATTACAATTTACGTTTGTAATATTGTATATTTTAGGTAAATATGAAATAAAATGACAAAATGATTCACGTCACATCTTTCTTCATTTTCCTTTGTATTTATCTGACTTTCTTATTATGCCCATTGACCACTTCACATCACCTGAATCCTGCTATTCCCATTTCTAGCTCTACTCTATTTCAAAGTCCCATTTTTATTTCCTTATTTCTTTGATTACTGAAAATTACAACTTCTGTCTGAAGATTTGAAGCTTGCCAACTCAGATGAGAGAGAACCTGCTTAGTAAATTGGTTAGTAAATTACTATCCCAGATTAGTAAATGGGTTCTGGGAATTGAAATTCTAATTTTCAGTCTTGAGGAGTACGAGTTTTATCAGGTAAGCCATCTCCTCAACCCCATTACTTCTTTTCCAACTCATTGTAAGTGCATCCCATTAAATATGACTTATATTCACCTTTTGTTTCATCAGTGTCACCTCAAGTAGTATGCCAGTAAAAATGTATCATTTGTGTTTTATTCTTGCCTCTCTAACTTCTCTTCCTTAAACTTACAAGTGTCTTGTCGAATTCTCAGCCTTCATGGATTCTATTACTCTTTCTTTTAAAACATAATAGCATTTCAACTTTTCTGTCTATTAGTTCTAAACTTTATATAATATTTTAATTTTGTTGATGTTTATTATGCATTTTTAAAATAAATTACAGTTTGTTCACTTTGTATCCCAGCTGTAACTATCTCACTTATCCCTTCCCAATCACACCCTCCTCTCCTCCTATGCCCCTCCCCAAGTCCACTGATAGGGGACATCTTCCTCCCATTCTATCAAAATCTAGCCTATCAGGTCTCATCAGGACTGACTGCTTTGTCTTCCTCTGTGGCCTGCTAGGGCTGTTCTCCCCTCAGGAGGAAGTGATCAAAGAGCTAACCACTGACTTCATGTCAGAGACAGTCCCTGTTTCCCTTACTAGGGAACCCACTTAGAGACTGAGCTGCCATGGGCTACATCTGTGCAGAGGTTGTAGGTTATTTCCATTCATGGTCCTTAGTTGGAGTATCAGTCTCTGAAAAGAACCCTGTGCCCAGATCTTTTTGGTTCTGTTGCTCTCCTTGTGGAGCGCCTATCCTCTCCAGGTCTTTATATCTCCCCTTTTTTTGGTAAGATTCCCTGCACTCTGCCTAAAGTTTGGTTATGATTCTCAGCATTTGCTTTAATAGCCTGATGGGTAGTCTTTCAGAGGCCCTCTGTGGATAGGCTCCTGTCTTGGTCCTAGTTATCACCCTCTTCCATTGTCTATAGCATTTTCCTTACTGAGTGAGGATTGAGCATCTTACCCAGGTTCTTATGTATTGCTTAGCTTCTTTAGGTGTACAGATTTTAGTATGGTTATCCTATATTATATGTCTAATGTCCACTTATAAGTGAGTATATACCCTGTGTGTCTTACTGCTTCTGGGATAACTCAGGATGATCTTTTCTAATTCCCACCATAATTAGAAAATTTAGTTTAATTGTTTGAGTCAAAATTTAGTTTAATTGCTTGGTTTAATTACTGAGTAATATTCCATTGTGTAAATGTACTACAATATCTGTATCTATTCTTCAGTTGAGGGGCATCTGGGTTGTTTCCCGAGTCTGGCTATTATAAATAAAGCTGCTAAGAACATGGTTGAACAATTTTGTCCTTGTTGTATACTTGAGAATATTTTGGATATATGCTTAGGATATATAGCTAGATTTTATGAAAGCATTATTCCTAGTTGTTTTCATCTGCCTTTTCATATATTCATAGAATTCAGTAAGTATGTATATTTTGACATGTTTTATATAATTCAAAAATTCATGTGATTATTGTTTCTGCTTATAAATGAAACATCAATCCTCTCAGGTGGATAAAATTAGGAAGTCAGAGACCTCTTAGCATTTAAGGCTAATCAGATTAATTTTGTTGTATTACACTTTTAAATTTAACTAATTTATGCCATTTCTGGTAAGGTTACTAAAATGATTTTTTTTACCCACTATTTGAGTTTCTTTGTAAAAGTTTAGGGATTTCTATCTCTAAAATGGAATAGTGGACAAGGAGCATAAACAAAATTATAGTTATAGATAATTTGAAAATAAGTGAAAAAAAATCCTATATGTTAACACTGAAAAACTGAATACCACTTTCCAAAAAACTATGCAGTGATGACTTAACTTTCATGTGAGCATACAGGTCTGGTTTACTAATATGAAATCTGTTAGGGGATTACAATGCATTAAAAGATTAAATAGGATGCTATTTCATCTTTCCGTCAGAAACAGAAAGTACACTCAAAAAAGGTAAAATGCTGTTTTATCATTAAAGCTCTTAATAAACCAACACTAGTGAAAACTACTCTAAGTTGAATAATGGGGACCCATTCAAAACTAGTGTAATTATCTTATTTAATCTTGGACTGACAGAGCATATTTTTTTTTTTTAAACACGAGAGCACTTGGAGTTGAAAACCTTGCTGCATTTTAATCTTCATTGAATAGAAATTCAAGAAATACTGTTTGTTAATAAGAACATAAGAGATAAAAAAGAAAGAAAAAAAGAATATCCTTTTCCAATGACAATGTAATTATGTTATAACACAGGACAATTAATTTTTGTCTTAATTAATAAATTAATGGATTTATATAGATTGAACTGGGTAGTTTGCAATAGGAATTCTCAAATACGTTTTCTCTCCTAGGCTCAAAATGGTCTTTAAAGCTTATCTTGCTATGTGGCACTGAATATGTTACAAATGATGAGCAAATGCTGTATCTCATTAACTAACCTCTGTTACTTAGTTTGTATTTCAGTTGACATCTTGAGTTATGTTATGTGGATTTTAAAACATACATGGAATTTTCTCCTGTTGATATAAGAATAAGAACACGAGTATACCGTTCTAAAAGACTCCTAGGTGTCACCTATTTAGGCCCACTCTGTGACAACCACTGATCACTGTTTTATTATATGTTGTTTTTGTTATTTACAGAAAATTGTGTAATAAAAATCAGATATAGTGTTCTGATGCAAACTTTTGTCAACAGTCACTTTTGTTTCTTTATGGCTTTACAAATTTGTTTTAAATGTTTAATTAAATAAAGCTCTCTTGCCTAAATATGACTGTTTGTCTTGACATTTTCAAGGATTTCTTGTTACTTTTGATAGCTACACTATTAAGAATACTACTTTTAAACATTTACATGCATGCACTTATGTATTGAAATACATTTACAGCTCATTTAAGTATATAGTATGAGTGACATGAATGCTATATTATATTCCTAAGATTATAGATTATATTCCTATTAGTATTGTCAATGTTCAGGCTTTTCACTCTGAAAATATATTATTTAATTGTTCTGGTACAGTCATTTCATTCGTTGTTGCTTTTATTTTAATGAAAATTTGGGAAGATCTTTTATAGGTGTGAAAGCCTCCGCACTGCCTGGTGGTAGTAGTTTGCCTATTATAGAATTGTCTACTCTATAATATTTACAAAAATATTTGAAGATTGGCAGATAAAATGGATGGATTAACCCTAAATAACTGAAGAACATGATTTTTAAAAACCAGTTTGTTTCTTAATAACTATTAGTCAAAAGTTTTTATATTCCTATAAATATTGATGTATGAAAGAATAGTCTCATTCCACAGAAGGAGCAATGATTTTCAACAAAGTAGACATTAAAGGTGGAAAGTTCATATCCACATTACCCTGCAGAAACAATTATAGAAAAGATTTTTAGTGAATATTTATTTTAAAACTGCAAAAATTAATTGAATGAAAAAGTAAACATTGCAGTGCATGTTACTGAGATGCTATTTTCTGTAATCAAATATCTCAAAAACATTAACAACCTTTGAGGACTTAGAGAAAAATAAAAGCTGGGAATTTGACAAAGATATGAGAGCAAATAATGTTCCCTAACTTTAAATATGTGATTCATATTTCCTATTTTTCTAATTTTATTTCATTACATTTTGTTTTGCAATAAGTATAGTGTTTGTCAACTGGAAATCAAATCAGTGCAACAATATCATAAAATTTCTTATTATGATAAAATATATTTGCTCTAGTTCAGTACTTGAGAAAATTTCTGGAGAATTTCATGAGAATTTCCATTTTTCTAACATGTAGAAAAGTCAAAAAGTTGCATAATTCATCAGTCTTCTTTATGGCTGTAGATGGCTGTCTTATATTACACAGCTAATATATGGAGGACCATGCATGGGGAGGACCTAGGCCCTCCTGCTCAGATGTGGCCAATTGGCGCTCAGTCTCCATGTGGATCTCTGAGTGAGGGGAACAGGGGCTGACTCTATCATGAACTCAGTTGACTGCTCTCTAATCACTTGCCCCTGATGATGTCAGCCTTGCCAGGACAAGGAGGAAGAGGATCCAAGCAGTCCTGAGGAGACGTAGCAAGCTATGGGCAGATGGAAATAGTGGAGAATTTCCCCTTTCGGTGGACTAGAGGAAGGGGATGAGGGGAAGAGGGTGGGAGGGTGGGACTGGGGGGAGTTGAGTGAGGGGACTTCAACTGTTAAAAACATAAAAATAAAGTTGCGTTGTGTGGAAGATTAGAAAGACTTACTTGCTTGAATGTATATTTTGAACTAGTCATAAATGGTAGAAAATATTTCAGATCCCCTGTTAACTTGAATATATGGGAAGCTGATTTTCAAAGTTAATTCTTTGAAGTTTTTAGATCTTGCAGAAATGCTTCAAGAAATATAAACAAGTGCTAGACCTAGACCAGAAAAATTCTAAGATGACATCCATTTTACAAGAAAACTGCTTGTAAACTGCTTGATTCACCTCTTAACAAGTGACACACCAGAGGAGGACATCAATAGGAAATTTGTGGCTAGTTAGGTAGAAGAGGGGTCCATGAGCACTGAAATTTTGTGAGGGTCTTTGACAATTACTAATAACTGGGAAGCAGAGAGGTATTTTCTTTACTTTGTCACCTCTAGTAAGTTGTTCGTGCTACAATAAATAACCTCCTCACACATGAACATTTAAGCCACCCTAATGACACAGACACAGACACACACACACACACGGGGGGGGGGGGGAATTCACATACAAAGACATAAAAAAAGTCAGACAACTAGATGGCAATAGGAAAAATCCAACAATACTAAGAGGGAGAACAAGAATTGCTGGTGTGACCAAATACATACACATACAAGGTATTATGATAATAAAACCTATGTGTTGTATATAATTATTGTAGAGTATTACTCTACAATAAAAAATGATTTGACATTTGTAGAAAACTGTATCTCTTAGCAGCAATCATAAGCAATCGAATCACTGTGTTGGACAGGACTCCTTAGCACGAAAGGTGAATGTCTGTGGAGTGATCTGTACATGGAAAAGCAGAACCATGTTTTCAGGGGAACTACATACACAATGATAAAGAGCAGATGTAAAAAATATGTTTACATGAAAAACATTTTCTGTTTCTTAAATTTTTTTCCTAGACATTTTTAGTAATGCATTTAAAGACTGTCAGTTTTAATAAGTAATACCTTCATGGTCTTTCCATTTTAAGACTTTTTTTCCAGGGGGAAAAATCAGTGGGATTGTACAATTTGACTCCACATTTATGTCATGAAAATTCTTTTTTTTAATAAATGTAAACTCAGCAGTGGAAACTCATTAGTTTAATTACTCAACTTAATAATGTGCAATTTGAAAGCACGAGGCCTTTGATCCCTAACCTTTCCAGTCTCTGTTGGACCTAGCACAGCACTTTAGAGTCTATTAATGTCTTTTTTCTTGGGTTCTTCATTAATTTGACTTGATAAGACGTACATGATAGAAAATAGAAGCACGGATATTCAGACAGAAATTTTTATGTATGTTTGCTAAATGTAATCGTATGCTTTCAAGCTTTTGGTCTTCTTGTGTTCTTGTCCCCTTTAGGTTCTGGGTCCTTCCCCGAACCCTTCCACAAGGTTCCCACATTTCAGTGAAATGTTAAGCTCTGGTCTCAGCATTTGTTTAGACCCACTGCTGAGGGGAGCATCAGACCCGTCCGATACCTTTTTCTCAGAGGCGGGACCTGGGGCATCAACCCGCATAGCTGTGTATGAACAGAATATCAGAATTATTTTTCTCAAGGTGCTCCAAGCTATTTCCCTAAAAATATATGTAAAAAATGTCTGATGCTCTTTGGGTGGATGACACCTAAATGAACATCTGTACAAAGTCCCAATTTATTTCTAATATCAGAGATCAGACCTCTACTCTTGCCTGATGCGTCTAAAACAAAAAGGGGGAACTGTAGAGAGCTGCGGAATGCTATGCCTTAAAGATGGAGCTGGTTTCCGCCTTCCACCTTCCCGATGGTGAGTGCTCTCTGTCACGAACAACTCCACATTTGGCTAAGGCCGAGGATCTGGCTTGCTTCTATGTATGTGGACCTATCTGCATTGCCCCCGTGGCACGCCTGGGTTGGCTACCCAGAGGCTATTTAAGCTGTGGGCTGGCTTTCCCCGGGGTCCGAGGATTGTTCAATGTTCCTGAATAAACTGCATTGAAAAAAAAAAATTCTCCTGTAATGAAATGAAACAGGCTTTTCCATCTACTGAAAAATGCTTTACTTATGGTACACAACCTACTATTTTAGTCTACTATGCTCTTTTTGAGTAACTTATCCTTAAAAATTTAAAGCAAAACAGCACTATCATATAATGGCGGACTATTGCAGACCAACCAGTGTTATAAATAATTATATTCAGACTTTTATATAGTGTAAGGCTTAGGCTTTTCACTAGGGCAAATTCTCAGCTACCATGCAGTCATAACCCCACTATTCTGCCTACCACCTTCCATGTGGCTACCTCTCTGCTTCCTTCAGTCTCTGTTTCTGTATCTCTCACGTTTGCTTTTTTTCTCCAAGCATCCCTCCCTCTCTTAGAAGTTCCACCCTTCTTTTCCTGCTCTAAGTTTTGGCTGTCATATTTTTACTATAACCTATCAGTGAGACGCTGCATGACTTTCGATTATCTGAGCAGTAAATATTTACAAATACAAAGTCAGTGATGGGCCATAAAAATTATAATATCTAAATCCTACCAGCATATCCCTCTCTGCAGGTACAGAATTAACAGTTGAAAAAATAGAGAGAGATACCTTCACATAATATACAGGAAAGTTAGCCCAACTCTATGAGATGCTTTTCATTAGAGTCTGATGAGGACATTGTGCATTTATTAAGAAAGAAATGTCATAAATAACTTGAAAATCTGTACATGTATGTGAGTAATACCACAGCTTTTGTTAAAAATTCTATAACATTTAATTAGGTGCTGAGATGAACTCTTTCCTAACTTCTAACATACATCAACATTAATAGCAGCAATATTTACTTTTATGATATAGATTTGAGTAATCAAGTAAGAAATGCTAGTATGTAACGAAGAGAATTTAAGAAAATATGGATAAGAAAATATGAAGATGTGAAAAAAAATACAAAATCAAGTACTCTAGATGATGTCATTCACAGAGTATATTATTTTCACATTAAACTGGTTAGAAGAAAAAGTGGGGAAGACCTTAGAACTCATTGGCACAGAAGACTACTTCCTGAATAGAACACTAACAGCACACAGGCTCTTAGATCATAAATCAATAAATGGGACCTCATGAAACTGAAAAGCTTCTGTAAATCAAAAGACACTGTCGTCAAAACAAAATGATAACCTACAGACTGGAAAAGGAACTCCACCAACCCTCTATCTGACAGAGGACTAATATCCAGTATATATAAAGAACTAAAGAAGTTAAAAAGCAATAAATCAAGCCATCCGATTAAAAAATGGTGCACGGAGCTAAACAGAGAACTCTCTGTATAGGATTGTAGAATAACAGAAAAACACTTAAAGAAATGCTCAACGTCCTTAGGCATCAGGGAGATGCAAATCAAAATGACCCTGAGATTCCACCTCATACCCATCAGAATGGCTAATATAAAAAAACTCAAGTGACAACACATGCTGGAGAGGTTGTGGAGAAAGGGGAACCCTCCTCCATTGCTGGTGGGAATGTAAACTTGTAACAACCACTTTGGAGATCAATCTGGTGCTTTCTTAGACAATTAGGAATAGTGCTTTCTCAAGATCCAGCTGTCTAACTCCTAGGCATATATCCAAAAGATACTCAAGTACACAAGGACATTTGTTCAACCATGTTTGTAGCAGCTTTATTCATAATAGCCAGAATGTGGAAACAACCCAGATGTCCCTCAATGGAGCAATGGATCTAGAAAAGATCATCCTGAGTGAGGTATCCCAGAAGCAAAAAGACACACATGATATATACTCACTTGTAAGTGGATACTAGACCTGTAAGATAAGGTAGCATAAACATAAAAAAAAAATCTGTACACCTAAAGCAGCTAAACAAGAAGGAGGACCCAGGGTAAGAAGATCAACCCTTACATAGAAAGACAAATAGGATGGACATTGGAAGTAGGAGAAAATGAGAAGCAGGATAGCAGCCTACCATAGAGGGCCTCTGAAAGACTCTCCATAATAGCAGTGTATCAAAGCAGATGTTGAGACTCATAACCAAACTTTGGGCAGAGTGCAGGGAATCATATGAAAGAAGCAAGAATTAGTAAGATCTGGAGAGAACAGGAGCTCCACAAGGACCAAATATATCTGGGCACAGGGGCTTGTCTGAGACTGATTCTCCAACCAGGGAACATGCATGGAGATAACCTAGAATACCTGCTTGGACATATCCCATGGCAGCTTAGTATCCAATGGCCTCCCTAGTAAGGGGAACAGAGACTGTCTCTGGCATGACCTCTATGGCTAGCTCTTTGACCTCCCCAGCCTCCCGTGGGAGGAACAGCCTAGATAGGCTACAGACAAGGACATTGCAGCCAGTCCTGGTGAGACCTGATAAGGTAGGGTCAGATGGAAGGAGAGGAGGACCTCCCCTATAAGTGGACTTAGAGAGGGGCAAGGAGTAGGGGAGGGGGGTAAAAATGGGAGGGAATGAGGGAGGGGGCTACAGCTGGGGTACAAAGTAAATAAACTGTAATTAATATAAAAAAATAAAAAAATATATCAAATAAATAAATAAAAGCAAAGTTAAAAAAAGAAAAAAAAAAACGATACAACCTATTAGACAGATACCTACTATGAAAAATGAAATGAGTTTTTAAGTGACTATTATTAAATTACTATGAGTGCATGAAATTTACAATGACTTTTTTTTGCAATTCTGTTTTATTTCTCTTTCCATATTAAATTGAGAATAGTTCTTTCAAGATCTGTAAAGAATTATGTTGGTATTTTGATGGGAGTTGCATTAAATCTGTAAATTGCTTATGGCAGGATGGCCATTTTCACTATGTTAATTCTATCAATCCATGAACATGGTTGATCTTTCTATCTTCTGATATCTTCTTCAATTTCTTTCTTCAGAGACTTGAAGGTTTTTTTTTCAATAAAGGTCTTTCACTTGCTGGCTCAGAGTTACACCAAGATACTTGATGTTATTTGCTGCTACTGTAAAAGGTATTGTTTCCCTAGTTTCTTTCTCAGCCACTTGTCTTTTGTATACAGGAGGGCTACTGTTGTTTGTTTGTTTGTTTTAATTTAATTTTATATCCTGCCGCTTTGTTGCCTCAAGATGTAGGTATACCACTCTTAGGTATATATAGAAAATATGCTCAATTATACAAGAAGGACATTTGCTCAACCATATTTGTAGCAGCTTTATTTGTAATAGCCAGAACCCGAAAACAACTCAGATATCCCTCAACTGAGGAATAGATACAGAAATTGTGGCACATTTATACAATGGAATACTACTTAGCTATTAAAAAAAAATAAATCACGAAACTTGCAGGAAAATGGATGGAACTAGAAATCGTCATCCTGAATGAGTTCAACCAGAAGCAGAAAGACTCACATGGTACAATTATTTCCGCAAGCCAAACTGACGAATATGTTCTCAAGATAATCAAAAGAACCTTGAATATCAGCTTCCATTTCAAATGCCATGTTGGATAATTTCCCAGGATTATAATTTAAAATGAGAATTAGGAATAAGAAAGACATTGAATATAAATTCTGTTAAATTTGTTTTTTTTCCAGTTTCATGAATGTAGATAATATTCTCATTGCTCTTTATTTTCTTTCTACCACCTTTGTCTACCCCATCTACCCTATGAGTCCACATACATGTCTTCTTTTTTTATGTCACTCAATGATTGTAACCAGGACTCTCTGACCATGGGTTTGAAGCTATGAATTAGATCCTGTTAAGATCACTACTGGCTACAAAAATAACATTAGTGACTTTTCTTTACTAATAATTCATCATCAGGCAATAGTTGAGAAAAATGTGTTGTTCTAAGAAGACCATACTGTTATTTATATTACCTAACAAAATAAAACAATTTCTCTACAATGGTTAATTTATTGTTGTATAACAACATAACAGTAACATATGTGCAGGTTTATATATATAATTAACAAGTAATATATGCAATAACTTTCTATTAAATGCCTAAAAGTGCACTTGATAATTTCATCACCTATTTATGTAGAAATTAGCCTAGATTCTCTAAGTTTCAGTAATACTTGCCAGTGTCAACTTATTGCAAATTAGAATCTGTAAACGATCTATCAAATTTTAGCTGGAGATAGTGAAACTTCACATTTCGACAATTAGGTGATAGCAAATGAACACATGCACCTTAAGACTGGTCTGTGCTGCACAGAAACTTCTTCAGAAACCAGACCTACATAATGAAAATGGACTAGTAAAACCTATTAAAAAGTGTTCAATATCCTTAACCATTGGAAAACTAAAAGTCAAAACTACATTAAGTTAGAATGGTTATTATAAATAATAGAAATAAATACCAATGTTGGTGGGGATACAGGGAAAAGACAGTTTTGTTTATTTTGCATGGAATTGTAAACCTGTGGAGCCGATCCAGTTAAACCACTCCTCAGTATATTTACCAGTGTATCCAACTACAAAGACACGTGCCTAACTATGACCAGTTTTGCCCTATTCAAAGGAGCTGGGAAATAAAATCACCCAGATCTGTGCTAACGGATGACTGGATAAGAATAAATGTGTCATATTTTCATAAGGCAACATTACTCACTTTAAACAAAAGTGAAGTAAGGAAATTTGTAGATGAATGGGTGGGAATGGAAAAATATACTGAATAAGGGAACTGAGATTCAGAAATACACAATAAATTCTCTCTCACATGTGAATCCTACCTTCAAATATTTTGTTTCATTTAAAGTTAGAGCAAAAGTGGAAGCTGAGAAACTTGAAAGAGAATTTTGGGTGGTGAAGACATTAAAGGGGTAAAGATGGTAGATTATAGGTGAATGGAAAGTGAAAACTGAACTATTAGGAGCTGAAGGACAAAGCATAGAGGGGTGTGGAATCTAGAGAACTGAGCGGTGACATGGAGGGCTAATTCAAAGAAAGGGGTTGTAAAGAGCCTTATGAAGCATACTCGGTAACAATCCATTGTTAGGTGGAAGAATAGTCGGATAAATGTGAGCTAAGAGATGAGGGAAGCGTGTGCTGTTTAAGGGTCATGTGGTCTTAGAAGCAGGAGATGGGTTGGCTGGTGGGTTAGCCAAAAACAAGGATCCATAAAAATGTGTTTTGAAAACCTACTAGTTGTAGATTAATTTCAAAATATAACTCATGGTTTCTGTTTGTTTTTATGTTTCATCATATTACCATGCATTAGTGCACAGACAGTATCTCTTCAAGAAGAAATAGTTTATTGGATAAATTATAAATAGTAATAATGTTAAAAATAAAAATAAATAAATATCTTAGAGCATTGAAAAAAAAGAAAATTGCAATACCAGGGTTTAGATATCTTCCTACAATTTATCAGTCAAAGAGTCTACAAGATGTCTCCAAAATGACATAGGATAATGTCATTGTTTTTGTTTACCCACAGCAACTGCATTAGCAACAACACATTTTGACTTCTGCTTATAGAAAAGTCAACATTAAACTGCCAGAAAATTGATTTCTCTCTGGAGAACTTCCAATGAGCTAGAAGGAACTATGGAGGCTGCTCCTTGAGAGAAAGCATCAATGATCTTACCTATCATTGAACCATGCACAGGACAACACCCACATGCCAGGCAACACATGTCTTTTGATACAATAGTGGCAATATCAGGAGGTAACAAAGTTGTTCTGATTGCTTTTGAGGTATGCTCTACAGGTGAGAATTTCGGGCCTCACTCCATAAATCTGCTCTAAAGCCCATGGCTGGGGAGGTCAGATGCCCTAGGGTAGAAACTGCTGTTGTTACTTTAGTAATAGTAGTGTGCTATCAAATTGCCTCCTGGTTAATTATGACCTTTGACCTGGGCTTCTCTTAAACCTGGTCAGAGAAATGCCTTTTATCAAAAAGAGGCAGAAAATTGAAAGACCTGTAACTCATCGCCATGCTGAGATCAAGAGCCTGACTGTATGTTCTCTCTTTACTGGAAACCATCCTGCCTTTGGAGAGCTTTATACAAATCAAACTCTGACCAACTTCTATCACTGATCCAGTTCAGCTGAAATTTCATGCTGAGCATTCTGTACTTTTCCATTTATAAAGTAATCTAATTCCAGTCTTCATCTTTTTAGATACAATTATGTTTCATTGTTTTCAGTTTAAAATTAAAATATTTATGTTGTATCGAAATAAAACAAATATGTAAACAGTACTCAGCTGTCCAGCACACTTGTGTATTAACTTCAGGAAGCAAGGCTTTGGAAATCACCTGTGAAGGGCAGGTACAGAGCTTGTGGTGGGAGATCACAGGAAGACTGTGGTGAAAGGCTGCCTTCGGGACAGGTTAAAGTTATTGCAGTCTGGAACTCACAGCAGCTGTGGTCATCTGCATGAGTCTTAGGCACTATCAAGGCAGGCAAAACCCCAGCAGAGGTGGGGATACATGAACCCCAAGACCTACTCAGTACTGAGGGAAAGTGTCAGTAGATAGCGCTATGAGAGGGAATATCAGTTTTTTTAGGATGTTGCCCCGATAACTTTACAGTGCTGCAGTGGATATTCACAGAACCATGCATATACTGACAAAAAAGAAACGAAAATGTCTATCACATTGCACATACTAATTTGTTATGATGTTTATCTTGGGTTATTTTTACCATTCAAATTAATAATAATATTGAGTTTCATGTACACTTCCTCTAGGAATATTACTTTTTATTTTATTTAGTATACTTAAGGGTAATATTAATAAATATACAGTAATTATAAATTTAATCTGTAAAAATTCCAAATATTTTCCAAAAATGAATGTAGCTCCCTAAAACAACATATAATATACAGTTTCAATATCATCTATATAGTCTTCTAAAAATTTATCTATTTTTTTAAATTTTTTTTTATTTATTTTTTTTATCAGTTACATTTTATTAACTCTGTATCCCAGCCGTGTCCCGATCCCTCATTCCCTCCCAGTCCCTCCCTCCCTCCCTCCCTCATCTCCACCGTGCCCCTTTCCAAGTCCACTGATGGGGGGACCTCCTCCCCATTCATCTGATCCTGTTTTATCAGGTATCTTCAGGACTGGCTGCAAAGCCCTCCTCTGTGGCCTAACAGGACTGCTCCTCCCTTCGGGGGTGGGGAGACCAAAGAGCCAGTCATTGAGTTCCTGTTAGAAATAGTCCCTGTTCCCCTCACTTTGGGAAACCAATTGGTTACTGAGCTACCACAGGCTACATCTGAGTGGAGGTTCTAGGTTATATCCATACATGGTCCTTGGTTGAATGTCAGTCTCAGAAAAGACCCTGTGCCCAGATATATTTGGTCCTTGTGGAGCTCCTATCCTTTCCCCATCAGACTAACTCCCCTTCTTTCTTATGATTCCCTGTACTCTGCCAAAGGTTTGGTCATGAGTCTTTGCTTTGAAAACACTGCTAGTTAGAGTCTTTCAGATGCGCTCAGTAGACTCCTGTCATACGTTCAATGCACATCCCATCTGTCTTTCTAAATGAGGATTGATCATCTTACCCCATGTCCGTTCAATTGATTATCGTTTTTAGGTGTATAGATTTCATTATGTTTATCATATCTTATAGGTCTATATAAGTGAGTATATCCCATGTTTGTCTTTCTCCTTCTGGGATATTTCACTCAGAATGATCTTTTCTAGATCCCACCATTTGCCTGCAAATTTCATGATTTCCTCCTTTTTGATTGCTGAGTAGTATTCCATTGTATAAAAATACCACAATTTCTGTACCCATTCCACCGTTGATGGACATCTGGGTTGTTTCCAGGTTCTGGCTATTACAAATAGAGCTGCTATAAACATGGTTGAGCAAGTGTCCTTTTTGTGTACTTGAACAAACTTTGGGTATATACCTAGCAGTGGTATAGCTGGGTCTGGAGGAAGCACTATTCCTATTTGTCTTAGAAAGCGCCAGATAGCTTTCCAGAGTGGTTGTACCAGTTTACATTCCCACCAGCAGTGGAGCAGGGTTCCCCTTTCTCCACAACCTCTCCAGCATGTGTTATCGCTTGAGTTTTTCATCTTGGCCATTCTGATGGGTGTAAGGTGATATCTCAGGGTCGTTTTGATTTGCATTTCCCTGATGGCTAATGAGGATGAGCATTTCTTTAAGTGTTTTTCTGCCATTCGATATTCCTCTACAGAGAATTCTCTGTTTAGCTCTGTTCCCCATTTTTTAATTGGATTACTTGGTTTTTTGCTGTTTAACTTCTTTAGTTCTTTGTATATACTGGATATTAGTCCTCTGTCAGATAAAGGGTTAGTGAAGATTCTTTCCCAATCTGTAGGCAGTAGTTTTGTTTTGATGACGGTATCCTTTGCTTTACAGAAACTTTTCAGTTTCATGAGGTCCCATTTATTGATTGTTGCTCTTAGAGCCTGTGCTGTTGGTGTTCTATTCAGGAAGTTGTCTCCTGTGCCAATGAGTTCTAGGTTGTTCCCCACTTTTTTTTTTTCCAATTGATTTAGGGTATCTGGTTATATGTTGAGGTCCTTGATCCACTTTGACTTTAGTTTTGTGCAGGGTGATAAATATGGATCTATTTTCATTTTTCTGCATGTAGACATCCAGTTGGTCCAGCACCATTTGTTGAAGATGCTGTCTTTTTTCCATTGAATGGAATTGGCTTCTTTGTCGAATATCGAGTATTCATAGGTGTGTGGATTTATTTCTGGGTCTTCTATGCGGTTCCATTGATCCTCCTTTCTCTTTCTATGCCAGTACCATGCAGTTTTTATTACTGTTGCCCTGTAGTACAGCTTGAGATCAGGAATGGAGATACCTCCAGATGATCTGTTGTTGTACAGGATCGTTTTGGAGATTCTGGGTTTTTTGTTTCTCCATATGAAGCTGAGAATCTTTTTATCAAGGTCTGTAAAGAATTGAGTTGGTATTTTGATGGGAATTGCATTGAATCTGTAGATTGCTTTTGGCAGTATGGCCATTTTCACAATGTTAATCCTACCAATCCATGAGCACGGGAGATCTTTCCATCTTCTGATATCTTCTTCGATTTCTTTCTTCAGAGACTTGAAGTTTTTCTCAAACAGGTCTTTCACTTGCTTGGTTAGGGTCACACCAAGGTACTTTATGTTATTAGTGGCTATTGTGAAGGGTGTTGTTTCCCTAATTTCTTTCTCAGCCTTTTTGTCTTTGGTATATAGGAGGGCTTCTGATTTTTTTGAGTTGATTTTGTATCCTGCCACTTTGCTGAAGGTGTTTATCAGCTGAAGGAGTTCTCTGGTTGAATTTTTGGGGTCGCTCATGTATACTATCATATCATCTGCAAATAGTGACACTTTGACCTCTTCCTTTCCGATTTGTATCCCCTTGATCTCCTTTAGTTGTCTTATTGCTCTGGCTAGGACTTCAAGTACTATGTTCAAGAGATATGGGGACAATGGACAGCCTTGTCTTGTCCCTGATTTCAGTGGGATTGATTTAAGTTTCTCTCCATTGAGTTTGATGTTAGCTATAGGCTTGCTATATATTGCCTTTACTATGTTTAGGTATGTGCCTTTTATCCCTGATCTCTCCAAGACTTTAAACATGAATGGGTGTTGGACTTTGTCAAATGCTTTTTTGGCGTCTAAGGAGATGATCATGTGGTTTTTCTCCTTCAGTTTGTTTATGTAGTGGATTACATTGATGGATTTCCGTATGTTGAACCACCCTTGCATGCCAGGGATGAAGCCTACTTGGTCATGGTGGATGATATCTTTGATGTGTTCTTGGATTCGGTTTGCAAGTATTTTATTGAGTATTTTTGCGTCAATGTTCATAAGAGAGATAGGCCTAAAGTTCTCTTTTTTTGTTGGGTCTTTGTGTGGTTTAGGTATTAAGGTGACTGTGGCTTCATAGAATGAGTTTGGTAGTGTTCCTTCTGTTTCTATTTTGTGGAATAGCTTGAGGAGAATTGGAGTTAGCACTTCTTTGAAGGTCTTGTAGAATTCTGCGCTGAAGCCATCTGGTCCAGGCTTTTTTTGGAGGGGAGACTGTTAATGACTGCTTCGATTTCCTTGGGAGATATAGGGCTATTCAGTCTTTCTACCTGATCTTGACTTAGTTTTGGTAGATGGAATCTTTCAAGAAAATTATCCATTTCATTTAGATTCTCAAATTTTGTGGCATATAGGCTTTTGTAGTATGACCTAATAATTGTTTGGATTTCCTCAATGTCTGTGGTTATGTCCCCATTTTCATTTCTGATTTTGCTGATCTGGATAGTTTCTCTCTGCTTTTTAGTTAGTTTGGCTAAGGGTTTGTCTATCTTGTTTATTTTTCTCAAAGAACCAGCTTTTTGTTTCATTGATTCTTTGGATAATTTTATTTGTTTCTAGTTGATTGATTTCAGCCCTTAGTTTGATTATTTCCAGCCGTCTGCTCCTCTTGGGTGTATCTGCTTCTTTTTTTTCTAGGGTTTTCAGTTGGGCCATTAAGTTGTTTGTATGTGATGTTACGAATTTCTTCTTGCAGCACTTAGTGCTATAAATTTTCCTCTGAGCACTGCTTTCAGTGTGTCCCATAAATTTGGGTATGTTGTGCCTTCCTTTTCATTGAATTCTAGGAAGTCTTTAATTTCTTTCTTTATTTCTTCCTTAACCCAGCTTTCATTGAGTATTAAGTTTTTCAGTTTCCATGTGCGTGTCGGCTTTTTGTTGTTTCTGTTGTTGTTGAGGTCGAGCTTTAGTCCATGGTGGTCAGATAGTATACAAGGGATTATTTCAATCCTTTTGTATCTGTTGAGGCTTGCTTTGTGGCCCACTATATGGTCTATTTTGGAAAAGGTTCCATGGGGTGCTGAAAAGAAGGTGTACTCTTTTGAGTTTGGGTGAAATGATCTGTAGACGTCTATTAGGTCCATTTGATTTAGGGATTCTGTGAGTGCTTTTATTTCCCTATTTGGTGTCTGTCTAGTTGATCTGTCCCTTGGTGAGAGTGGAGTGTTGAAGTCTCCCACTATTAAGGTATTAGGATCAATGTATGATTTAAGCTTTAATAATGTTTCATTTACGAATGTCGGTGCTCTTGTATTTGGGGCATAGATATTCAAGATTGTGATGTCCTCTTTGTGGATTTTTTCTTTGATGAGAATATAGTGGCCCTCCTTATCTTTTTTCATTAACTTGGGTTGAAAGTCTATTTTATTAGATATTAGGATGGCTATTCCAGCTTATTTTCTGGAACCGTTTGCTTGAAAAACAGTTTTCCAGCCCTTTACTCTGAGGTAGTGTTTGTCTTTGTTGCATAGGTGTGTTTCTTGGATGCAACACAATGTTGGATCCTGTTTCCTTAACCATTCTGTTAGCCTGTGTCTTTTTATTGGTGAGTTGAGTCCATTGATATTGATAGATAATAGTGACCAATGCATGTGAGTTCCTTTTGTAATGGAGTCGATGATCTAACCCTGATTCATTGCTTGTTTTCTTTTCATTTTTGTTGGGATATTATCTGTATGCCCTGTTTTCTTGGGTGAATTTGTTTTCATTGGATTGGAGTTTTCCTTCTAGTATCTTCTGTAGGGATGGTTTGCTGTGTAGATATTGTATAAATTTAGTTTTGTCATGGAATATTTTGTTTTCTCCATCTATGTTGATTGAAAGCTTTGCAGGGTATAGTAGTCTGGGTTGACATTTGTGATCTCTTAGAGTCTCCATGATACTTGCCCAGGCCCTTCTGGCTTTCATAGTTTCTGATGAGAAGTCCGGTGTGATTCTGATAGGTCTACCTTCATATGTTACTTGGCCTTTTTCCCTTGCTGCTTTTAATATCTTTTCTTTGTTCTGTAGATTTAGTGTTTTGACTATGATGTGACGTGATGTGTTTCTTTTCTGGTCTAGTCTATTTGGAGTTCTGTAGGCCTCTTGTATATTTATGGACATCTCTTTCTTTAAGTTGGGAAAATTTTCTTCTATGATTTTCTTTAAAATATTTTCTGGACCTTGGAGTCTGGAGTCTTCTTTTTCGTGAATTCCTATTATTCTTAGATTTTGTCTTTTCATAGCATCCTTGATTTCTTGGATATTTTGTGATTGGAACTTTTCTGATTTTACTTTTTCTTTGAGAGAAGTATCCATTTCTGCAAGTGTGTCTTCAGCTCCAGAGATTCTCTCTTCCATCTCTTGTATTCTGTTGGTGATGCTTACTTTTGTGGTTCCTGATCTTTTCTCCAAGTTCTCCAGCTCAAGGGTTTTCTCATTTTGTGTTTTCTTTATTGATTCTAATTCTGTTTTCATGCCTTGCACCATTTCTTTCATGTGTTTGAATTTGGATTCCTGTCTCTCTACGATGGCCTCTATTTCTTTTTTCATTTCCTTCTTATATGCCACTAATTTTTCCTCTACTTGTGTATCTATTTGTTTGGCTATGTTTGCCTGTGTTTCTTTAAGGATATTGTCTATTTCTTCTTTCTTTGCCTCCAATTGACTGGCCATCTCTTTTAAAGACTTGTTCATTTCCTCCTTATGAGCCTCAAATAATTGGGCAAGCATGGCTTTAAAATCATTTTCCTGTGCTTCTGCTGAATTGGTGTATCCATCGATTTTGGGGTTTGCTGGTGAAGTCATGATGTCCTGATTTATGTTGGAAGTGTTCTTTCGCCTACCTCTGGCCATTGGCTTATCTGAAACCTTCCCTGTTTGTTTTTGGATTCTGCAGATCAGACTGGTGCTGTCTCTCTCTGGTGTCTGGAGAGTTCTTCAGGAAGCTGAGCAATCTCAGCGTGTGCTGAGGACTAGCTGTACCTGTGGGAGGAAAGTACGCAGGCGCAAACGGGGCAAATGCAAGCGTGTGTGTGTGTGTGCGCGCGCGCGTGTGTGTCTGTGTGTGTAAGTGTGCGTGGATGAGTTTCTCGAGGGACAGAGTGATGGCTAATGTTGAACCCTTGAGTGTGTGGGAGGGGCTCTGTACTGTATATGTCGCAGGCGCTAATGATGATCGCAGTGCAATTTCTGGTATTAACTGTCTTAGCTCCTCAATCAGGCCCACAGGGCAGGAACTTCAATGTCCCTAGTGCCCCTCTGTTTCCCAAAGTGGGTATGTGGGTGGGAGGGGGGTTCGATGCCTGGCTTCTGATTTAGAAGGACCCAGGATCTGGGGAACTGCAGATTCTCAAGGGTGCACTCACTTACAGGCAGGTCTCTTGGCCGAGATCGTGGTATCCGGGGCTCTCTGCTCTCTGGTTTGGCCCTGCTTCTTTGATGTGTTCCGCCAGTTCTGTGCTGCTGTCACTGCCAGGTTCTGAGGTCTTGCTGCAGCATGTTGCGACTTTGTAGCTTGCTTCAGTTCCCCTCGCAGCACCCAAACAACGGCTCTGGCGCTCAGAGTATGTTACCCGGAACCACGCGAGGCTGCTCAGCAGCGGGAGCTGAACCAGTAGGATCTATTTTTTATTAACTACAGTTTATTCACTTGTGTCCCAGCTGTTGCCTTCTCCCTCAGCCCCTCCTAATTCCATCTTTCTACCCTCCTCTCCTCCCATGCTACTCCCCAAGTCCACAGATAGGGGAGGTCCTCCTCCCCTTCAATCTGACCTTAGTTTATCAGGTCTCATCAGGACTGGCTGCCTTGTTTTCCTCTGTGTCCTGGTATGGCTGCTTCCCCCTCAGGGGGAGGTGATCAAAGAGTAGGCCAATCAGTTCCTGTCAGAGACAATCCCTGTTCCCATTACTATGGAACCCACTTGGACACTGAACTGTCATTGGCTACATGTGTGCAGAAATTCTAGGTTATCTCCATGCATGTTACTCGGTTGGAGTATCAGTCTCAGAAAAGTCCCTTGTAACCATATGCTTTGGTTCTGTTGCTCTCCTTGTAGAGCTCCTGTCTCCTCCAAGTCTTTATCTCTCCACTTCTTTCATCAGATTCCCTGTACTCTGCCCAGAGTTTGGCTGTGAGTCTCAGCATCTCCTTTGATACCTTCTACTCTTTGGGTAGAGTCTAAACACAGATAGTTATCAGATGTGCCATTTGACAATATTTTCTCCTAATTTGAACTTTTTCATTACTTTTTAACCATGAAGTAATTGAAGACTTTTTGTGACACTAATCTACAAAAGCTGATCTTTGTGAACCCGAAGTCCTTTGATTGTCAGCAACATTGGAGGGGACTTGACACTGCCTTCCACAAGTCCTCACACTTCCCTCATCAGTGAAGTGCTGCTCTCCACCCACTGGTTTGATCCTTTCTGAAACAAGAACTTTCCCTTTTCACTCCCTTTGATGTTCTCTCCTTTTCATCCTGACCTCCTAATTATGGACTGACTGAGACTCAGTCCTTGCTTTCCTTCTAGTCTAGCCACATATATTTCTCGGCGATCTAATTTGACTTAATTATTATCACTTACATTAATGCCTTCTGCTATTCACTGGTTTTATCTCTAACTAGAATTGTTGATTAAAATCTGGTCCATTGGTTCTCAGCCTTCCTAATGCTGTGACCTGTTAATACAGCTCCTAATGTCATGATCCCCTACCGTGAAATTACTTTCATTGCTACTTTATAACTGTAATTTTGCTACAGTTATGAACTGTTATATAAAATTTATCTGTTTTTTCCCTGAGAAAGGGTTATTCAATTTTCAAATGGATCATGACCCACAGGTTGAGAAACTAAAGTTCTAGTCATATATATATATAATATTTTTTTCAAACATCTATTTATTCATTTCTTTCTCTGGTGTGCATGTTCACACTTACAGGTGTTATGACCCTGAAGTAAAGGTGATGCGACAACTTGTGAGAATACATTTTCCTTCTACTGTATAGAACTCAGCTCATCAGGTGTAGGAGCAGGCTCCTTTATTTACTTAATTAACCAGCCATAATACGCATTAGCATAGTTATGAATGTCTTACATGTATCAATGTATAAAGCTAAATCTTGACATTTTTCTGATATATCAATATATACATTTCAATTAATGACCATAGCTGTCTTCGTTTCCTGAAGTAAAAATAAAACATCAACAAACCAAAGCTGTTATGTTTATGTTACCTAATATACAATCTTATTCCAATGCCATCTTTCCTTTACGTTGAAAGTATATTTTTCATTCCTCTACGTCATACCCTGTTTATAGCATCATAGCAATCATAATAGTATGAATTTATTTTCTGAAAGAACTTTCTGCCTTTTTCTTCATTTATGATGTTGTCTTTTCATAGCTACAATACATAGAAAGACTTTATATGCATACATGTATACATGTATTCATATACATATATGCATGTACACTTAATTTTCAAATAAGCCAAAATATGCCACTCTTTCAAAAATAGATGACATTTATATTTTATTCAGTGATGTCAATAGCCCCTCTATAAACTGTTTTCTTCTTCTTTATATCTCAAAACATACCTGAGTCATAGAACATGAATTTCCCATGTGTGCATGAGTGTATACAAGTGTGTGTGTGAGCCTTCAGGACTGTGTACTTATGTGATTCTTGAGGTCAATTTAAGGATCATGGAAATAAATCCTGTTAAATATCAACGTGGCAGTATCAAGGATCAAATGAGAGAAGAAACTTCAGGGGACTATCTTTTTTGTTTGTTTGTTTTTAATTTTTTATGTTTATTTATTTTTAATAGTTAAAGTTTATTCATTTTGTATCTCATCCCTAGCCACCTCCCTCAACCCCTTCCCATCCCACCCTACCTCCCTCTTCTCCTCCCATGTCCCTCTGCCAGTCCACTAATAGGGGAGGTTCTCCTCCCCTTCCATCTGACCCTAGTCCATCAGGTCTCATCAGGACTGGCTGCATTGTCTTCCTCTGTGGCAGGGTATCAAAGCAGATGCTGAGACTCATAGCCAAACTTTGGACAGAGTGCAGGGAATCTTATGAAAGAAGGGGGAGATAGAAAGACCTTCAGGGGATAGAAGCTCCACAGGAGAGCAACAGAAACAAACAAACAAAAAAAATCTGTGCCCAGGGCTCTTTTCTGAGACTGATACTCCAACCAAGGACCATGCATGGAGATAACCTAGAACCCCTGCACAAATGTAGCCCATGGCAGATCAGTTTCCAAATCGTTTCCCTAGTAATGAGCACAGAGAATGTCTCTGACATGAACTCAGTGGCTGACATAATTGATATGGAAAGACTTAGTGGGACCACTCCCTGAGAGAGCATCCTGTCATGCATAAGATGGAGAGAGAAGGAGAGCATTTACTAGATTGACAACATTTATTACTATCTTCTGACATGATGCAAGCAGTTGCTTCATTATTCTCTTTCCTTGACTTAAAGTTAAGTGTATTGTAACTTGAACTGTGTGCTAAGAGACTTCTTTTTTTATATTAATAAAATAATTTTTTTAGCACTTTACATCTTGGTTGTAGTCCTATCCCTCCTCCACTCCCAGCCCCACCATCTCTTCCTACCCTGCCCTTACCCCATCACCTATTATTCTGAAAAAGGGAGTTTCCTTTCCCATTTACTCCAGCTCATCAAGCTGCATCAGGATGAGCATGTCCTTTTTCTGCATTAGTGGATTTTAGACAACACTTATTAAATTGTTTTTGTCAGACTATTTTATTACAATAACAGGAAATAATACTAAGATGTCCACCAAAACCATTGAGTTACTCTGCTATCTGATTTAATTATTCTACTTTTTATTGAATATCATAATTATGCTCTGAGCATACAAATGTTTACTTGCTGTTTATCTCTAAACTTTCATGAATTTTTTTCATGATTATTATTTACAATTTATTCATTTTTTATTCAGATTGTTCCCCCTCCCACATTTCCTCTAAGTCCCCCCTCCCTCCCTTTTCCTCCCCTTTCCCTCTTCCCTAGTCCACTTATAGGGAAAGTCCTCTTCTTCTACTGTCTGACCCTAGCCCATCAGGTTCCATCAGGACTGCCTGGATCCTATTCCTTCACCACACCAAGGAGAAATGATCAATGAGCAGGCAGCTGAGTTCATGTTAGAGGATGTCTCCTCTCCCCTTACTAGGGAATCCACATGGAGACTGAGCTCTCTTTGGGCTACATCTGAGCAGGAGGTTTAGGTTTTCTCTGTGCATGGTCTAGGAAAGATGCTTAATTCTTTTTTTTTAATTTTTTTTAATTTTATTTTTTTCTTATCAGTTACATTTTATTAACTCTGTATCCCAGCCGTGTCCCGATCCCTCATTCCCTCCCTGTCCCTCCCTCATTCTCTCATCTCCACCATGCCCCTTTCCAAGTCCACTGATAGGGGGGGACCTCCTCCCCATTCATCTGATCCTGTTTTATCAGGTATCTTCAGGACTGGCTGCAAAGCCCTCCTCTGTGGCCTAACAGGACTGCTCCTCCCTTCTGGGGTGGGGAGACAAAGAGCCAGTCATCGAGTTCCTGTTAGAAATAGTCCCTGTTCCCCTCACTTTGGGAAACCAATTGGTTACTGAGCTACCACAGGCTACATCTGAGCGGAGGATCTAGGTTATATCCATACATGGTCCTTGGTTGAATGTCAGTCTCAGAAAAGACCCTGTGCCCAGATATATTTGGTCCTTGTGGAACTCCTATCCTTTCCCCATCAGACTAACATCCCTTCTTTCTTATGATTCCCTGTACTCTGCCAAAGGTTTGGTCATGAGTCTTTGCTTTGAAAACACTGCTAGTTAGAGTCTTTCAGATGCGCTCAGTAGACTCCTGTCATACGTTCAATGCACATCCCATCTGTCTTTCTAAACGAGGATTGATCATCTTACCCCATGTCCGCTCAATTGATTATCTTTTTAGGTGTATAGATTTCATTATGTTTATCATATCTTATAGGTCTATATAAGTGAGTATATTCCGTGTTTTTCTTTTTTTTTCTGGGATATTTCACTCAGAATGATCTTTTCTAGATCCCACCATTTGCCTGCAAATTTCATGATTTCCTCCTTTTTGATTGTTGAGTAGTATTCCATTGTGTAAAAATACCACAATTTCTGTACTCATTCCTCCGTTGATGCTTAATTCTTATTCAGAAGTGAAAAGAGGATAGACACCAGAAGCAGTAGAAGAGAGGGAAAAGGATGGGAAGCTACCACAGATATCCTCTAAAAGACTCCACCCAGCATGGTATAGAAGCAGAGGCAGAGACCCAGCCAAAGTTTGGACAGAGCACAGGGAGTCTTTTGGGAAAAAGAGGATAGAGAAGTACACAGATGGGACAGGAGTCCCATAAGGAGACCAACAAAGCCCCTCCCCCAAAATGCTGGAACCATGAAGAACTGTAGAGACTGATGCATCAACTAACTTTCATTGATTTTTTTAATACTAACTCTGTCCTTTAATGGAAGTTTTTCTTAAGGACTCCCTATATTCAAATACAGCATCACCTTTTTGCATATTAGCACCATGTCAAACATTATTACTCCATAAAACTTTCTTCTTTTTTTCCAAATACTATAACAATCTGTAATATGATATATTTAACTCATTTTTACTGATTAGTAGGTATTGTTTGTTTTGTTGCACTAAAATAAATATATTACAAAACTGGATAAATTTACCTCTTTTATTTGCTAATAAGCTGATATTAAAAACTCCAAACTCTATTAGCACACTCTTTGACTAATTTCCTCATAACATAGAACCCTTACAGTGTGATTATATTTAAATTTGTGGGACAAATATCCTATTTCATATGTCATATCAGGTTGGTATACTGTATTTGAAAAGAATCCTAAGAAGTAGAATTGATTAGTTTTTTTTTTTTTTAAATATCAAGCCACAAAATTTAACTGACCAGAACTGTTTATCATGGATGTAAAATTCTGACTTAAAATCAATATGAAGTCAAAGGAAGAAATGAGAGAAGAATCAAATAGTATTTTACATCTAAAGACATGTTTCAGTTCTGTTCAGTGGACCTCAAGTCGGTATTTTTAGATTATTTAAGTTGCAACCAAGTGTAAAGAAACCTAATTAAACTTCAGCCAGAACAAAACATTTTACTCACTAAGTACAAATGAGCAGCAGCTCTTCCCAGCTGTGTGCGGACACCTTAGCTTTCTCCTTGTTGAAAAGACTGTGATCGCGGAAACATTAAACAGTGCAATTAGAGCGAGACTGCGATATGCACATTGTCTACTGACTTTACACTTCAGAATGTTGTTAAAATAGGTATTACTACAGAAGTGAGAGATTCTAGAAAACTGTGAACATACTGCATGTCGTTCATGAAATTCAGAGGATTTTGACAGATTGAAGCTAACACAAAAAACGTATTCTGTTTGGGGCATAGCAAGCACTCACATTTAGTAAGAACTACAGCCTTCCTCAACCTACATTATTATTTTCAATCTCTCCTACTAGGAAAGAAAAATGTAGGCTGTCCCTTTTATTATTTTATTCCTTTATTCTGCCATCTGTTTTCCTCCAGATACTATCTAGGATCTGTGTTATTGTACACATTCCTTTTTTTAAAATATATATACAGGGTTTCTTTGTGTAGCTTCGGCTGGACTCACTATGCAGACCAGACTTGCCTCAAGCTACAGAGATACGACTACCTCTGCCTCTGGAGTGCTGGGATCATAGATGGGTACCATCATGCCAGGCTCTTTATTTATCATTATGTCCCATTTTTTTTTCTTTTTGTCTTTCTTACTCAATATAGTTTCTTCAGTTCTTGCAAGTCTTGAGTCATACAACAATGAATATATACTAGTGTACATTAATGCATTCTAGCAGATATTAGTTATAAAATAATGGATTTTATTATGAATTTTCCTACTTGTATATGATGTATCTATCATATTAAAGTCAAATTAGAGTCCAAAGAAAATATCTTGGTTATGGTAATTGATCTTATCTAAACTGCTGTTGAAGTCAATTTTGTAAATATTTTACTGAGAATCTTTTTTTTTTTTTTTTCAATGCAGTTTATTCAGGAACTTTGAACAATCCTCGGACCCTGGGGAAAGCCAGCCCACAGCTTAAATAGCCTCTCGGTAGCCAACCCAGGCGTGCCACGGGGGCAATGCAGATAGGTCCACATACATGGAAGCAAGCCAGATCCTCGGCCTTAGCCAAATGTGGAGTTGTTCGTGACAGAGAGCACTCACCATCGGGAAGGTGGAAGGCGGAAACCAGCTCCATCTTTAAGGCATAGCATTCCGCAGCTCTCTACAGTTCCCCCTTTTTGTTTTAGATGCATCAGGCAAGAGTAGAGGTCTGATCTCTGATATTAGAAATAAATTGGGACTTTGTACCGATGTTCATTTAGGTGTCATCCACCCAGAGAGCATCAGACCCGTCCGATACCTTTTTCTCAGAGGCGGGACCTGGGGCATCAACCCGCATGCAATCAGACATGCTCTTCTCTGGGTCCAAAGCGGCTGACCCTGAGTGCAGTGCTTAGCCTCGCATCCTGAGCGTATCATTTTAGCTTTTGATGGTATCCAACCATGCTTGGGGAGAATGTCCTGCTTCAATGCTGTAAAGGCCTGAATGATCATGGCTGCATCACACTGTTGTGAGACTCTAATCTTGCATATATACCACAGGCAAACCAAGGAGACCAACACCAGATGGCCTGCTAACGCTCCCATGCCTGCCCATTCCTTCAGATGATTCACGGCTGCAGCAATCCATGTTGATAATCCTGTGGCTAGTCCTGCGTCCACTCTGGTAGAATTTACTGTGACAATGGCCACTCTCAGCTGCTCCATCGTAGTATCGAATTCTCCAGTCCAATTACCTAAAATATAGCTCAACAATTGTTTAGACAGATTTGCAGCACAGGAAAAATTCTCATGTTGTATGCTAGTGACACAAAGTCCAGCATACTTTCATTGACAGCCAGGTTGAGCGATTTGCCATAGGGTATCAATTTGCTCCTGCAAGAGGTCAATCCTCTGATTGAACACCATCAAGCTTCCTTTTAGTTGAGCATTAATTCCTTTATGTACAACTAAGGCATGAGCTACATTGGCTAAATGATTATTCAGGGTCTGAGCAGTCTGCCCAGTATGACTCATGGCTAATGCCCCGGTGGTAGCTCCAACAGCCGCCAATGAGATGGTAGTAATAATGGTGGCTGTAGTTCCAAGATCCCTTTTCTGTCTGAAGAGAGTCATAGCGTGAGGGGCATCAATGGGCACAGGCACCCAGTGAGGCATACGAGTAACCAGGGCATACCTAAATTTACTAGCATTCCAGCATTGGGCAAAAAAGCAAGTATCATTACCACAATTACTTGGCTCTATCTGGCTAATAATGAATAAAAATGGGGGATATAGACAAACAGGTGTGGGCTTATAGGAAATATTATGAGAAGCCTTAAGCCCTCGTTGGAACATCCTGCGTCAGGTCTAGAACTAGCAGTGGTGGTGTCCGAGGTCTGAGTAGGTTCAGGAGACCATTGCCCCCAGGGGCGAGACGTGCTCCATGCCAATTGACTAGCTCCATGTTTTCCTCCATTTTTGAAAGTCATTTAAGGTTCTTAAATTATTTTTTTCCCTTTTTTTAAAATTTTTCCTCAATTACACTTTATATATTCTGCATCCCCTCATAAGCCCCTCCCTCCTCCCCTCCCAATCCCACCCTCCCTCCTCCCTCTTCTTGCATGCCACTCCCCAAGTCCACTAATAGGGGAGGTTCTCCTCTCCTTTCTGATCTTAGTCTGTCAGTTCACATCAAAAGTGGCTGTACTGTCCTCTACTATGGCCTGGTAAGGCTGCTCCCCCCCAGAGGGAGGTGATCAAAGAGCAGGCCAATCAGATTATGTCAGAGGCAGTCCCTCTTCACATTACTATGTAACCCAATTGGACTCTGAACTGCCCTGGGCTACATCTGTGCAGGGGTTTTACTGAGAATCTTTATGTAATCTTTTTAAATTAGATGGACACACGTTTTCTATAAATTTCTCTTCTGTTGAATCTTTATGTTTCTTTCATAGAAGGCAACTTCATGAAATTCATTTAAAATAATTTAATGTGGACTGGTAGCAGTTTTCAGTGAATGTGCTTGGCTTTTGACTTTCCTTTGTGTGACTATTCTGGTAATGTTCTATTCTTTTTTTCTTTATTAATTAATTAATTCAGTTTATAGCTCAGTACTAGGTCCCTCCATCCTCTTGTCCAAGTCCCACATGCCCTCCTGCATTCCCTCCCCTATTTTACAGGATAGGGGAGCACCTCTACCCAGAAACTTCAGCTCATCTAGCCCCATGATGACTGAATTAGTTTTCCTCCCCTGTGGCCTTGTAGGAGAAGTCCCATTAGGGTAAAGTGATCAAATAGCAGGAAACATATTACATGTCAGAGATATCCCCACTCCCCTAAGTAGAGGGCCAATATCAAGCCTTAAGTGTCCATTGGACCTATTTTCTTGGGGTCTGTGCATTGCAGTATGGCTATCTTGTGCTGTATGATGAAAACTCACTTATAAGTGAATATATAGCAAGTGTGTCTTTCTGCTTCTGTGTTACCACACTCAAAATGATCTTTTCTAGTTCCATCCATTTGCCTGCAAATTTCATGATTTCTTTGTTTTTAATGACTTAATAGTATTTCATTATGTAGATGCACCAGAGTTTTTTCATCCATTCTTCAGCTGAGAGTTGTTTCCAGTTTCTGGCTATTACAATTAAAGCTGCTATGAGCATGGTTGAGCAAATATCTTTGTTGTATGACGGAGCACCTTTCAGGAGTATGCCCAGGAGTGGTAGAGCTGGGACTTGAGGTACGGCTATTCCCAGTTTTCTGAGGAAGTACCAAATTGATTTCCAAATTGTTTGTACAAGTTTTTACTTCTACCAGCAATGGAAGAGTGTTTTACATTCTCTGCTTCCTCTCCAGCATGTGTTGTCATTTGAGCTTTTGATCTTGGCCATTCTGAGAGGAGTTTTGATTTGCATTTCTGTGGTGACTAAGGAGGTTGAGCATTACTTTAATGCTTTACTACCATTTGATATTCCTCTGTTGAGAATTCTGTGATTAGCTCTGATTCACATTTTTAATTAATTTATTGTTTTATTTATTACAGTTTATTCACCTTATATCTTAGCTGTATTCATCTCTCTTGTTTTTTCCCAATACTACGCTCCCTTCTTCTTCTTCTTCCATTTTTTAATTGTTTGTTTGTATTCAATTTCTTGAGTTCTTAATGTACTCTGGATATTAGCCTTTTGCCGATATAGGATTGGAAAAGATATTTTCCCAATCTGTAGATTGCATTTAATTCTATTGATAGTGTCCTTTGCTTTAAAGAAACTATTCACTTTCTAGTGGTCCCATTTGTAAATTGTGTATTATAGAACTGATGCTTTGGTGTTCTGTTCAGGAAGTTGTCTCCTGTGCAATGAGTTCAAGGCTCTAACTCATTTTCTCCTCTAGCGGATTTAGTGTACCTCGTTCTATGTTGAGGTCTTTGATCCACTTGGATGTAAGTTTTGTGCAGGGTAATAAATATGGATTACCTACATGGACATGAGACACATAAATATGGAAATTGTTTTGCTTACTGATTCTGGGTTTACTTTGTTCTCTTTTCTCTAAGATATTGAAGTACATAAATTATTTACACGAGATACTTCTGATATTTGATATTTTGTAGTCCACCTTAAATTCCTCCCTTACAACGAAGGGTAAAATAAATACCCTTATTTGCCTGTTGCCTTATTTTTTGGGAGGTTGTTATTTCATTTTAATTTATTCTGGTAGTTTTTAATTTGCTTTATTTCTTTGCTATCAAAGATCATGTGTGTGCATATGAGTGTGTGTGTTTATTTTAGGTGTCCCATATCCTTGTATGGTGCCCACAGAGTCCAGAAAGGGTACCCATTTCCCTCCCACTGGATGATTTTAAGCCAAGACATGGGTCCTAGGAATTGAACTTAGGTTTTCTGGAAAAACAATCTCTACTCTTATTCATTGAGACATGTTTTCAAACCTTCTCTGATTTCTTCAAGGACAAACTACTTTAATGTATGTCAATATATATTGTTTTTACTTTTTACACTTTAATTAAGTAGCAATTGGATCACTTCCTCTTTCATTTCTTCCCTCCAAACATTTTTAATACAACTTCAAAGCCCTCAACTCTCAAATTGATGGCTATGAAAAAATATTACTCAAATTGATGGTTATGAAAAATTGATGGTTATGAAAAATATTTTGTTACTAAAACAAAATATATAATCCTAGTATATATATATGTAGATAATATAAATATACCATATATATTTCAATATAAATATATGCATGTATACATATTCTGAAACTGACACTTATAAGTGTGGGATTTCAATCTGGCCACTTTGTATTAAGTAACTAGTATTAGGACTTCATCCTGGGAGGAACTAATTCTCTCTCACTCAGAAATGATTACTACTTTGTCCAGTAACTGGATGCCATGAGATTTTCCTCTAAAGTTACAGTATCTGTTCATTTTTCATCATTTAGGTCTTGTTATGGAAGCGATATATTATGATTAGGTACACATATATCATGTGTGTTTCTTCCCTGCCAATGTTAAGAGAACAAGTAGATTTACATATTTTCTTGTCCCTTGTATTTTATAATCTTTCTGTTCACTATTCCATAATGCTCCCTGATTCTGGGATGCAGGAGTTTTAATGTACACACAAACCTGCATATATGTATATACATGCATCCCTTGATAATTTGATCTCTATATTATGACCAATTGTGGGTTTTTTGTAATAATCTCTTTTTGCTATGAAGTAAAAATTATTTGAAAAATAGAAAAAGTACACTTATATGTAGGTATAAGTTTTAGAATGTAGTTAGGAATTATGCTGGTCTTATGAAATGGTAGCATTGCATTCTGCTCTATGGTTCATGATTTTACTAGTCTTAGGTAATTGGCTAGGTTTCCATTACTAGATATGATTTCTTTTCTGTTAAGTGAGTCTTAACTACAGTTACTCCACTCTTGGTTCTCACTCAGATATGAGTGCCACAAATGCCCTTTTAGAGACATATTGCCATGATGACCACTCTTGTGGATCACGGGTATCAAAATCATATAGGACTATTGGTAGCACCCCTCTCTTGGTAACTAGCATAGCAGTTTCTAGTAGTATGAAAGATAAGTGGCCAGATTATGGATTTCAAGCAAGTTCTAGCTGGAATTTTAGAACTTCTTTGTCTAAATCATCTTAGAAATAGAAACTTTTCTTCAAATTGTGAAAAACAGAAAGGGTCAAGAACGAAAGCCAGTAACATTTTGGGAGGCACAAATCAAAGATAGACTTACCATATGTGTTACAACTTTTTTGTTTTGTTTTATTTCATTTGGTTTTTGGTATAGTCTTTGGCTCTTGTGGAGAACATTGTCAGCTAAATTACCAGGCCACAGAAGAAGACAACTCAGCCACTCTTGTTGAGACCTAATTGACTAGGATCAGAAGGAAGGAAAATAAGACCTCCCCTATCAGTGGACTTGGGGAGGGGCATGCATGCAGAGGGTGGAAGAAGGGAGGGATTGGGACGAGAGGAGGGAGAGAACCACAGGTGGGATACAAAGTGAATAAAGTGTAATTAATAAAGGAAAAAAAAAAGGAAGGAGAAGAGGACCTCCCCTATCAGTGGACTTGGGGAGGGGCATGTGTGAAGAAGGGGGTGGGAGGATGGGATAGGGAGGGGAGGAGGAAAGGGTTTATGGGGGGATACAAAGTGAATAAAGTGTAATTAATAAAAATTAAAAAGTGAATAAGTTGTAATTAATATAAAAATAAAAATTTAATTAAAAAATGTTCAAAAGTGAAAAAAAAAAAAAAAAAACACAAACGTGAGTCTTGGGGGCTTAAAGAGAATGATTCCCCAAAGGACAATGCATGGAGAAGACCTAAAATCCCAGTCAGATATAGCCCAGAGATTCAGTCTCCAAGTGGGGTCCCTAGTATGAGGAGTAGGGACTTCCTCTGGCATGAACTCAGTGGCTGGTTCTCTGATCACAGCCTCGTGGGGGGGGGTGCAGCCTTGCCAGGCCACAGAAGAAGACAGTGCAGACAGTCCTGATGAGACCTGATAGGCTAGGGTCAAATAGAAGGTGAGGAAGACCACCACTATCAGTGGACTAAGGGAGGGGAATAAGTAGAGGAGGATGCAATTGGAAAGAGACCAGGGAGGGGGCCACAGCCTCATACAAATTGAATAAACTGTAATAAATGATAATTTAAAAATTAGAAAAGAAAATTTTTCTGGTCTAGAATTTGATTTGTCTAATCTGAGAATAGAGATAGTACTTGAACTCATTTTGATTCTGTTCTTGGAAGCTACTAACTCTGCTTGCATCTATTTCCTGTGCATTTCCCTTTGATATAAATTTATTACATCTATGCTCCTTTTAAACCCATATACAAGGCATTGGAAAATGTTGCAAAATTTCTAAACCAAATTTGCATTGAATTTTCAAATCCTGGTTTTATTTCAGTAATTGAAAAAGACACAACACATCGGTTAAGATTTAGCAACTGTGGTTTATTAGTATTTTCTAAAAAGTATTGTGAACTTTATTACCCACTGATTATAATGCCAGGTATATAACAGAATCCACACTCATAATCGCTTTCATGCTACACTTTCCCCAGTGGACTTATTTTGTGCTATTTTCAGATCAGGCTCTCTGTACTGTGATATAAAGCTTCCTAGGAGATCTACTGAAAAAGCTCAAAGTGTTTAGGAGGCACTGCCTCAATTCTTTAAAGATCTTGACAGAGCTTCACAGCTCTGTTTTTATGAACCACACTCTGAGGTTATGTATCATTAGCCAATATTATACCGATTGGAGTAAGAAAAGTTCTATTTTCTGACCTAACAAGTCCTGTCTATTATTGAAAACTGTTTGTATTTTTTCTTTTGGTATCTTTTCATTCATTGGTATTCAATTAAAAGAATTCAACTGATACTTCTAACGTTTAGCCAGAGTAGCTACTTTTCCAAATTCATAGCATGCTTTATTTCACCTCTCAACTTAGAGAAAGCCATATATATATATATATATATATATATATATATATATATATATGAATAATATTCTAATATACATGGTCCAAGTTATTAGTTTACTTTGACCAATGAAATCAAAATTATTTTTCAAGTATCTGCTAACCAATATAATCATATAACCATTTTGTTATTATTATTGCTGTATAAGATATTTTATCATGGATTACTTTATTAGATTGTTACTGTGATTATTGACATATATTCTACAAATTTGAACTTCAAATTTCTATAAAAAGAATTATTTATTTTCTCCTCAGGTGAGCAGACTGATATTTCCTGTGCTTGCTATGCAGGTCTGACTGTGGCTTGGCTTACTTATCTTACTCTGGCAGTCAGTTCACCATCAAACTGGATGGCAGGGAGATTTTACTTCCTGTCTTCCCTCCCACAGCTGCAGAGCCACAGATTATCTCAGGGATACAAACCTTATACTGTAGAAGAAAATCCTCTACTTTTAGGAACTTGGCTCTTACTGTTGTCCAAACAAGCCTAATCCCTAAATTTGGATTGTTCAGGTTGAGGATAGTAAAGATGCTACTACACTCTAGTTACACAGCTTAGAGTCACATGGTCACAGACATGGCTATAGATAAAACAGAAAGAGGACCTAATTCAAAGAGCTCCCACGTTTCTTCACTAACAAGCTGAAATATCTCAGCGACTTTATATATTATCTACAGTTGTAATGCTTTATATTATTATTATTCTCTCAAAATTGGAAGTTAGATTTTTTTAAAGTAAACACCATATCTAGGCATCCAACCTTTCCTGACTATTTATCACCTGTATGTGAGGCTGTGAAGAACAGTGTGTTTAAAAAGCTCCACAATATTTGGGATCGCTCTATGTGTAAAGTACCGGGAGAGAGAAACAGGTACGATGAAAGGGAATCTCTTGATTATAATTATACAGTAACGTGCATGGTCAAGTAAGAAGTGGAAAATGAGTTGATATTTGCATTAAGGACAGTACATCATTATAAGATAAGAGGTCCTCAAAGCAATCAGCAAGTAATTTATGTTGCCTAGGTTTTTATCCCTTTGTGTAGAATTTTCATTATTATCAAAATTATGTAATAAGCATTACAGCACAAATTCTACGTACAGAAGAATGTATATTTAGCATTCATCTCAGAGTTAAGCAACTGACAAAAGTCCAAAAATCAAAAACAAGCAAACAAAAAATACCTGAATCTGAAACATTCCATATTCAGTGGAAGTTGCACAGCAATTGAGACTCTTTAAAAAGCACATGGGCTTAGGGGGGGATGCAGAATGAATAAAGTGTAATTGATGAAAAATCAAAAAAAATAAATTTAAAAAATAAATTTTAAATAGAAAAGAAGAAAAAAAAAAGCACAGTTGATTTTACTTGAAGTGAAGGATCCGTGAAGCATGAACACACAGAGTGTCAGAACTATTTCTGATGGAAGCATGTGGTCATGTACAGAGTGAAGCACAAGTTGAAAACAAGGGATCATGGCTGCGGTTATCTTGTGTAGCAGAGAAGGGCTTCAACTTGCTCCATTCATGACCAATTTTACGTGATCCTTTAGAATAGATTTTGTTTTTTTCATGCAATTTATATGTTCTTCCATCTACACTTGCCCCTGTCTTTTACTTTCCTTTTACTGGCCGCTCCTTTTTTTTCTTTATAACACCTTCCCAATATTTATGTTGGTTTGCTTTACTTTGAGACAGTGTTTTTAAATTAATTAATTAATTTATTACAATTTATTCCCTCTGTATCCCTGCTGTAGCTCCCTCCTTTGTCTCCTCCTACTTTCACTCACCCTTGCTTTTCTCTCTCTATGCCTTTTCCCTACTCCCCTGATAGGGGAGGAACTTCCCCCCTTCTATCTGACCCTAGCTTATCAGGTCTCATCAAGGCTGGCTGTATCCTCTTCCTCTGTTGCCTGGCAAGGCTGCCCCACCCCCCCACAGCGGGTGGTGATCAAAAAGAATGCCACTGAGTTCATGTCAGAGACAGCCCCTACTTGCCTTACTCGGGAACCTACTTGGAAACTGAACAGCCAATGGGCTACATCTGAGCAGGTGGTCTAGGTTCTCTCCATGCATGGTCCTTGATTGGAGTAGAGGTCTCTTCGGGCTCTCCTGGACCCAGGATTTTTGGCACTGTTGGTCTTCTTGTGGAGTTCCTGTTCCCTCCAGGTCTTTCTATCTCCCTCTTCTTCTGTAAGGATTCCAGAACTGTGTCCAAAGTTTGTGTATGGGTATCAGTATCTCCTTTGATACACCAGTGGGTAGTCTTTCAGCGGTCCTCTGTGGAAGGCTGCTGTCCTATTTTTTGTTTTCTTCTACTTCCAATGTCTATCCTTTTTGCTCTTCTGAATGAGTTTTAGCTCCTTTAGGACTATATATTTTAGTATGATTGTCCTATATTATGTGTCAAATATCCACTTATAAGTGGTTATATACAATGTGTTTCTCTGCTTCTGGATACTTCACTTGGTGATCTTTTCTAGTTCCCACCATTTGCCTACAAATTTCGTGATTCCTTGTTTTTAATTGCAAAGTAGTATTCCATTGTGTAAATGTACCACACTTTCTGTATCCAAAACACCTTCAGCAAAGTGGCTGGATACAAAATTAACACACACACAACAAAATTCAGTAGCCCTCCTGTATACGAAAGATAAAAGGGCTGAGAGAAAAAAATGGGGAAACAATGCCCTTCACAATAGCCACAGAAAGCATAAAGTACTTTTGTGTGACTCTAACCAAGCCAGTGAAAGATCTGTGTGAAAAAAAGTCAGGTCTCTGCGGAAAGAAATTGAAGAAGATATCAGAAGATGGAGAGACACAGTGTTCATAATCTTTAAAAACATAAGTTCCCAACTCTTTATTGATGTATATCAGTAACTTCCATTTCCCCAGTATTTATCAGTAATGAGAAACTTAATGTGGTAGACACTTAAAAGTTTCTCATCCATCTTTTTATTTCTTTCCCTACAGACATATTCTTGTGCATAATCAGCCTAGAAAAACTTTGCAGTTTATTTATTATAATAAGTGTGAAAAAATTTTAGCCTCTGTGAGGTCCATCACACAAAGTATTCTTTAATACTTTTCTGTATACTGATGTGCAACTTTACACATCAGAAAAAAAGAAGAAAAAAATTTTACAGATTTGACTGAAAGAATCGTTCAATGATTCAAAAATTAAACTAAAAATGATAGGGCTGTTTCATACAAGAAGAGGCCTTATCATTTTTAGTTTACTTTTGTAAATACAATATTAGAGTTTATCACATAAAATATAAATTTGTTCAAGGTTCCTGAATAAACTGCATTGAGAAGAACAACAACAACAAAAAAAAAAAAGATCAGAAAGAAGGAGAGGACTCCCCTATCAGTGGACTTGGGGAGAGGCATGCATGCAAAAAAGGGGGGAGGGTGGGACCGGGAGGGGAGGAGGGAGGGGCTTATGGGGGGATACAAAAGGAATAAAGTGTAATTAATAAAAGTTAAATAAAAAATTAAATAAAACAAGGAAAATGATAAAAAAATAATGCTTATTCCAGCTCTTTAAAATGATCTTAACATATAAAATACTTAAATTACATAAAATGTGTTGACAATTAATTATGGTTGGTTAAATTTGTCAATATTACATTTTGACTTGAATGGATGCTTTTTATGTCAACTAAATATTTTAATTTTCAAAAGGATATATGGTTTGTATTTTCAGTTAATATGCATTTTGTTGATTGAGCTATCAGAGGTTTAGTAAACAATAACAGACTTATGTTCATCCATGTCAGCATTCATTCTATTCCGGAGAAAATAGAGAGCTTTAAAGTGATTTTAAAATGTATCTGTTTTCTTTTAATATGTGAATAGTAAACTTTGCACATTCTGGCTGTTATCATTGGACCTTCAATTTACATATCCATTTGTACATTTTATGTGATCTAATTTATGTTAATAGTGTTTCAATTTTAATAGTTAATATGGCTTTATTAAGAGTATTTATAATGTAAATTGGTTTTCAACATAGTTTGCAGAAAATTCAATAGACCCAAAAGCTTTGTATTACAAAACAGCCTTTTATGCAATGGAAAGAAAATACTCAATCGTTTGGTTGAAAGAACTAGAACTTCCCAATCTTAGTTTCCCTTTCAGAATGAGCAATAAAGAATCTTACACTTGATTTAAACAAGCATCATTCAAAGGATTTCCACTGCCTATTTACCAAAATCAATATTAAATACTCAACTCTGTAGTTGTTAGAATTATTAACTACAGGTCAAGAGAATATACTAAATTGAAAGTTTTTATTCAAAAACATTGATGTAAATATCATGTTTAAAAGTAAATAGTGTAAATCTTTTTGTGTGTGAATATAGTCTTCTAGAGAGCTTTCAAAATATAACACTCATGGAAAGATTTGTTTTTTGTTTTTTTTTTTTTACAGGAATCACATTGTTTCAGTAGGATTACACACTGCAAACTTTCTCAGGAGTTGGTATGAGTCATGGTTACGCAGAGAGTTGTTCCTAAAGAAAAAAAGATTTTGTAATATATTCAGCAAAGCATGAGAAATAGGTTATAGAAATGGAATGAAAACTAAACTAAAATAAAAAAAAAAAGTAAATCCAAACATTCAAGTAGTTGCCACATCTCTCTCCAGGACTATGCTTAGTTTTTCTCTGCTAATTAATTTTATTTTTTTCCTTTGTGGAAATATTTCTTCTGTTCTCATTCTAAAAGCCCAAAAGTCTTTATCTAGAAATGCGTAGAATATGACAGTGTGGGATTACTGTTATAAATGATTATAGAACCTTCTATAGTGCGTCTGAGAAAGTAAGCACCCCGACTTTTAGTTTCATGTTTAACCTACTGCTGACACATGAACACATAATTCATTTAGATCATTTTTCTTGCCTTTTTTTTACAGACTTTTTTTGATAATGAGTTCAAGGTTATTCTCCTCATTGTTTTCTATCATCTTCAGTGTACCTGTTTTCATGTTGATGCCATTGGTCCATTTGTAGTGAGTTTTACACAGGATAATAAGTATGAGTGTATTTGTACTCTTCCACATACTGAAAACCAGTTTCACCACCATCATTTGTTAAAGATGCTAACTTTCTTTTTTGCAGTGTGAATTTCTGGAACTTTTTAGCTACAACCAAGTGTGTGTGAACTTTTTTCTTTAATTTGATTCCATTCATTAGTTTGTCTCTTTATGGCAACACTGTGCTCTTTTTTTAATGCTATAGCTTTATAGCATGACTTGAGATTCAAATTGTTAAGATCTCCAGCAGTTTATTTACAGTTCAGGATTACTTTGATCATCTTTTTTTGTTTGTTTATTTGTTTATGTTTTTTTCATATGAAGTTGTGTATTGACCTTTCAATGTCTTTTAAAAATAGTGTTGGAATTTCAGTGGGGATCGTGTTGAATCTGTAGATTGATTTTGGTAGGATGGTCCGTTTTTTACTAAGTTAAAACTATTGATTTATGAGCATGGTAGATCTTCCTATCTTCAGATATTAATTCAATTTCTTTCATTGAAGACTTAGCACAGACACTAACATGAATAAGTAATCAACTGTACCATATAAATATATACATATATTGCATATACACACAGACATTTATGTATATATCTCTCATCAGTGCATATACATGTGAAAATGTGTATGAGTCAATATATGAGAACCAAAAAATTTAGTTTTAACAACCAGACACATCAATCAATGGGGAGCTTTATTGGTAAATTTTTGTGAGTATACATCTCTGTTGCAAAGTAGTGTTGAAGCAAATGGGGCAGACTGTTATTGTTATAGCTCTCACATTGTAATACTCTTTCCTAAAATTTTATTTATTTTTTATTAATTACAGTTTATTCACTTTGTATCCCAGATGTAGTCCCCTGCCTAATCTCCTCCCAATTCCCCCCTCCATGTCCCTCTCCAAACTTACTGATAGGGGAGGACCTCCTCCCCTTCCCTCTGACCTGACCCGATCAGGTCTCATCTAGACTGGCTGCTTTATATTCTTCTGTGGCCTGGTAAGACTGCTCTCACCTCAGGGGAGTGGGGTGATCAAAGAGCCAGCCACTGAGTTCATGTCTGAGACAATTCCTATCCCCCTTACTAGGGAACCCACTTAGACACTGAGCATTCATGGGCTACATATGGGGGATTCTAGGTTATTTCCATGCATAGTCCTTGGTTGGAGTGTCAGTCTCAGAAAAGACGCCTGTGCACAGATTTTTTTGGTTCTGCTATTCTCCTTGTGGAGCTCCTATCCTCTCCAGGTCTTTCTTTCTTTCTTTCTTTCTTTCTTTCTTTCTTTCTTTCTTTCTTTCTTTCTTTCTTTCTTTCTTTCTTTAATTTATTTTTTTCAATGCAGTTTATTCAGGAACCTTGAACAGTCATCTGACCCTGGGGAAAGCCAGCCCACAGCTTAAATAGCCTCTGGGTAGCCAAACCCAGCGTGCCATGTGGGCAATGCAGATAGGTCCACTTACATGGAAGCAAGCCAGATCCTTGGCCTTAGCCAAATGTGGAGTTGTTCATGACAGAGAGCACTCACCATCGGGAAGGTGGAAGGCGGAAAACCAGCTCCATCTTTAAGGCGCGGCATTATGCAGCTCTCTACAGTTCCCCCTTTTTGTTTTAGACGCATCAGGCAAGAGTAGAGGTCTGATCTCTGATATTAGAAATAAATTGGGACTTTGTACTGATGTTCATTTAGTTGTCATCCACCCAAAGAGCATCAGACTTGTCTGATAACTTTCTCTCAGAGGCGGGACCTGGGGCATCAACCCGCATGTCTTCTCTGGGTCCAAAGCGGCTGACCCTGAGTGCAGTGCTTAGCCTCGCATCCTGAGCATAACATTTTAGCTTTGTATGGTAGCCAACCATGCTTGGGGAGAATGTCCTGCTTCAATGGCTGTAAAGGACTGAATGGTCATGGCTGCATTACGCTGTTGTGAGACTCTAATCTTGCATATATACCACAGGCAACCAAGGAGACCAACACCAGAAGTCCTGCTAAAGCTCCCATGCCCGCCCATTCCTTCAGATGATTCATGGCTGCAGCAATCCATGATGATAATCCTGTGGCTAGTCCTGCGTCCACTCTGGTAAAATTTACCGTGACAATGGCCACTCTCAGCTGCTCCATCGTAGTATCGAATTCTCCAGTCCAATTACCTAAAATATAGCTAGACAATTGTTTAGACAGATTTGCAACACAGGAAAAATTCTCATGTGACTTGGGGAGTGGCATGCATGCAGCGTGAGGAGGGAGGGTGGGATTGGGAGGGGAGGAGGGAGGGGCTTATGGGGGGATGCAGAATGAATAAAGTGTAATTGATGAAAAATTAAAAAAAAGGGAAAAATAATTTAAGAACCTTAAATGACTTTCAAAAGTGGAGGAAAACATGGAGTTAGTTAATTTACATGCAGCACGTCTCGCTCCTGGGGGCAATGGTCTCCTGAACCTACTCAGACCTCGGACACCACCACTACTAGTTCTAGAACTTATGCAGGATGTTCCAACGAGGAGGTTAAGGCTTCCCATAATATTTCCTATAAGCCCACACCTGTTTGTTTATATCCCCCATTTTTATTCATTGTTAGCCAGATAGAGCCAAGTAATTGTGGTAATGATACTTGCTTTTTTGCCCAATGCTGGAACGCTAGTAAATTTAGGTATGCCCTGGTTACTCGCATGCCTTGCTGGGTGCCTGTGCCCGTTGATGCCCCTCACACTATGACTCTCTTCAGACTGAAAAGGGATCTTGGAATTACAGCCACCATTGTTACTGCCATCTTATTGGCGGCTGCTGGAGCTACCACCGCGGCATTAGCCATGAGTCATAGTGGGCAGACTGCTCAGACCCCGAATAATCTTTTAGCCAATGTAGCTCATACCTTAGATATACAAAAAGAAATTAATGCTCAACTAAAAGGAGGCTTGATGGTGTTCAATCAGAGGATTGACCTCCTGCAGGAGCAAATTGATACCCAATGGCAAATTGCTCAACTTGGCTGTCAATGAAAGTATGTTGGACTTTGAGTCACTAGCATACAACATGAGAATTTTTCCAGGTCTTTCTATATCTCTCTTCTTTCCTAGCATTACCTGCACTCTACCCAAAATTTGGCTATTCTTCTCAGCATCTGCTATGATACTTTGCTAGGTAGAGTCTTACAAAGGCCCTTTTTGGTAGGCACCTGTCCTGTTCTCTGTTTTCTCTGTCTCTGTTTTCGTCCATTCCATTTGTTTTTCTGAGTGAGGATTGACCATCTTACCCAAGGTCCTACTTCATTCTTAGCTTTTGCCAATATCCAGAATATATAAAGAACTCAAGAAGTTAAAACCCAACAAATCAATTAATATTATTAAAAATGGGTACAGAGCTAAACAGAGAATTCTCAATAGAGGAATATTGAATGGCACATAAACACTTAAAGAAATGCTCAACATCCTTAGTCATCAGGGAAATGCAAATCAATATGACCCTGAGAATTTCATCTTACACCCACCATAGTGGCTAAGATCAAAACTCAATGGCTAAGATTAAAACTCAAGTGACAACACATGTTGGAGACGATGTGGAGAAAGGGGAACGCTCCTCCATTGCTGGTGGGAATGTAAACATGTACAACCACTTTAGAAATCAATCTGGTGTTTCTCAGACAATTAGGATTAGTGTTTCCTCAAGATCCAGCTATAGCATTCCTAAACATATATCTAAAAATGTTCAAGTACACAAGAACATTTCTCAACCATGTTAGTCGCAGCTTTATTCATAAAAGCCAGAATCTGGAAACAACTCAGATGTCCCTCAATGGAAAAATGGATATAGAAATTGTGGTACATTTACACAATGGAATACTACTCAGCAATTAAAAAGAAGGAAATCATGAAATTTGCAGGCAAACGGTGGGACTAGAAAAGATCATCCTGAGCTACATAACATAGAAGCTAAATAACACACATGGTATATACTTAGTCATAAGTGGATATTACACATATAATATAGGATAAACATATTAAAATCTGTACACCTAGGAAGCTAAACAACAAGGAGTACCCTAGGGAAGAGACTTAATCCTCATTTAGAAGTGCAAACAGGATAGACATTGGAAGTAGGAGAAGACAGGGAACAGGACAGGAGCCTTCCACAGGGAGACTCTGAGAGACTCTACCAATCAGGATGTATGAAACAGATGCTGAGACTCATAGTCAAACTTTGGGCAGAATGCAAGGAGTTTTATGGAAGAAGGGTGGAGATAGAAAAGATTTAGAGAGGACAGGAGCTCTTCAAGGAACCCAACAGAGCCAAAAATCTGGGTCCAGGGGGTCTTGCATAGACTGCTGAATCAACCAAGGACCATTCATGGAGAGGACATAGATGCCCTGCTCAGATGGAGCCCATGGTCAGCTCAGTCAGCATGTGCATTCCCTAGTAAGAGCAGCAGGGGCTACATTTGAAATGGACTCAACGGCCTGCTCTTTCATCACCTCCCCATTGTGAGGTGGCGTAACAAGGCCACAGTGAAATGCGATCCAGACAGTTCTGATGAGAAATGATTGGCTCTGGTCAGGTGGTAGGTGAGGAGGACCTACCCTATCAGTGGACTAAGGGAGGGAAATGAGTGGGTAGAGGGAAGGAGTATGGGACATGGAGGAGGGGAGGGAAGGGGTTACAGCCAATATACAAAATAAATAAATTGTAATACACAATAATAATAAAGAAAAAATTTTAAAAAGGGTTTCTTAGCCATTCGAATTTCTTTTGAAAATTCACTATTTTTACCTTATCTCTATTTTAATTGGATTATTTAGTTTATTGATGACTAGTTTCTTGTGTCCTTTATGTAGTTTATATATTAGTCCTCTATTAGATGTAGAGTTGGTATATGTAAACTGTCACTTTATTAGATTAACTGTGTCCTTTGCCTTTTGCCTTATAGAAACATTTCATTTTTTTTTAATTAAAAGCATTTTATCTGCCAACGCAGAGAAACAACTACACAGACAGCTTGAACATAGAGAAGTGTGTAACTCAAAATTCAAGTGTTATTTTATAAACTGGATATTTTCTCTGCAAGAAAAAAAATAGCAAAAAAGTCCTTGTTGTACACTTGAGCATATTGTGTATACATGCCTAAGAGCAGGATAGCTGGATCTTGAGGTAGCACTATTCATAGAAATAGAAAGAGCCAGATTGATCTCCAGAGTGCTTGTACAAGTTTACATTCCCATCAGCAATGGAGGAAGGATCCCCTTTCTCCACATCCTCTCCAGCAGGTGTTGTCACTTGAGTTGATCTTAGCCACTATGGTGGGTATAAGATGAAATCTCAGGGTCATATTGATTTGCATTTCCCTGATGACTAAGCATTTCTTTGTTTCTCTCCCATTTGATATTCCTCTACTGAGAATTCTTTTTACTTCTGTATTATATTTTTAATAGTATTAATTGATTTGTTGGTTTTTAACTTCTTGAGTTCTTTATGTTTTCCCAGTATTTGCCCTTTGTCAAATAAAGGGTTGGTGAAGATGCTTTCCTAGTCTGTAGGCTATCATTATGTTCTGATGACAATGTCCTTTTTTTTTTTTTACAGAAAATTTTCAATTTCATGAGTTCACCATTTATTGATTGTTGATCTTAGAACCTGTGCTGTTGACATTCTGTTCAGGAAGTTGTCTCCTGTACCTATGAGGTCAAGGCTCTTCCCCATTCTTTCTTCTAACAGATTTAGTGTGTCTGGTTTTATGTTCAAATCCTTGAACCACAGGGATTTTAGTTTTGTGCAGGGTGGTAAATATGGATCTATTTCTGGTTAAACTAGCACCATTTGTTGAAGATGCTGTCTTTTTTCCATTGTATGGTTTCGGCTTCATTCTCAAAAATCAAGTAACCATAGGTGTGTGGGTTTATTTCTGGGTCTTATATTTGATTACATTGATTAAACATTCTATTTCTATGCTAGAACCACACAGTTTTTATTACTATTGCTCTATAGTACAGCTTGAGTTCAGGAATGGAGATACCTCCAGATGGTTTGTTGTTGTACAGGATTGTTTTAGCAACATTGGTTTTTGTTTTGTTTTTCCATATGAAATTGAGAACCGTGTTTTTAGAAGCTCTATTATAATAGCCAGAAACCAGAAACAATACAGAAATTGTGGTACATTCACACAATGGAATACTACTCAGCAAGTAAAAACAAGGAAATCATGAAATTTGCAGGCAAATAGTGGTAACTAAATAAGATGATCCTGAGTATGGTATCCCAGAAGCAGAGAGACACACATGGCATATAATCACTTATAAGTAGATATTAGACATATAATATAGGATAAATATACTAAAATCTGTACACCTAAAGAAGCTAAGCAAGAAGGAGGACCCTGGGTAAGACAATCAATCCTCATTCATTAATACAAACAGGGTGGACATCAGAAGAGAGAGAAAATAGGAAAAAAAAACAGGAGTCTACCAGGCAGGACCTCTTAAGGACTCTTCCAAGCAGGCTATCAAAGCAGATGCTGAGACCCATAGTCAAACTTTGGACAGAGTGCAGGGAATTTTATGGAAGAAGCAGGAGTTAGAAAGACCTGGAGGGGAGAGGAGAGCAACAGAACCCAAAAATTTAGGCACAGGGGTCGTTTCTGAAATGGATACTCCAACCAAGGACCATACATGGAGATAACCTGGAACCTCTACATATATGTAGCCCCTGGCAACTTATTGTACAAGTGGGTACACTTATAAGGCGAACAGGTACTGTCTCTGATATGAACTCATTGGCTGGCTCTTTGAAAAGCTCCCACTGACAGGTATGTGGCCTTAGCAGGCCACAAAGGAAGAAAATAAAGCCAGTCCTGATGAGACCTGATAGGCTAGGGTCAGATGAAAATGGAGGAGGATCTCCTCTATCAGTGCACTTTGAGAGGGTCATGAGAGTAGATGAAGGGAAGGTGGAATTAGGAGGGGATGAAGGTGGGACTAACAGCTGTAAAATGAATAAATTGTAGTTCATTAAAACAATGAAAAAGAAAAATAATAAAATAATATTCAGTTTTATTTCTTTCCTTGAGCTCTGACCAGATAGTAATGAAGGGGCTCTTGCAGGCCTGAAAAAGGTATCTTCTTGAGCCCAGAAACTAAACAATATTTATATGTATAATTCAGATATTATTTGGTTTAAAAGGGCTTATTTGGAAACATTTCATTTTTATGAGGTAGCATTTTGTCTGTGTGTTTGTGTGTGTGAGAGAGTGAGAAATAAAGAGAGAGAAAATACTTTATGTATTAATTTCTTTTTACTATTTAACTTGTAGTAGAAGAGATGGATCAGCAGTTGAGAGCACCTCTTTTTACAGAAAACAAGTTCCCCGCAACCAATCAAGGCAGTTACAGCTGCTTGTAACTCCATCTCAAGGAAATATGATTCCCTATTTTGGAATCTAAGGGCACTGTACTCACAGAGGCATATACATAAATGAACATACACACAAATACACACACACAAACACATACTCACACAACAATAACGTAAATCTTCAAAATACTTAACTTGTGTTTATTTGACTTTCAATTTCTGATATAAGATATATTTATATGGAGATGGTTTTAGTGAGATTACGTCATGTTTTACAAATTTGGCATGTGACCTCAATCAAGAATGTTATAGTGTATATATTTTAATATGTTTATCCTGCATTATATTTCTAAAATCCTCTTATAAGTGAGTATATACCCTGTGTGCTTTCTGCTTCTGGGATACCTCACTCAGGGTGATATTTTCTAGTTATCACCATTTGCCTGCATATTTCATGATCTCCTTGTTTTTAATTGCTGAGTAGTATTCCACTGTGTAAATGTACCACAGTTTCTGTATCCAATCTTCAATTGAGAGACTCCCTTGTTGTTTCCAGGTTCTGGGCATTATGAATAAAGATGAACATAGTTGAGCAAGTGTTCTTATATGGTTGAGCATCTTTGAGATATATGCCCAGAAGAAGTGTAGTTGGAAGTTGAGGTAGCACTATTCCTAATTATATGAGAAAGCACCAGATTGATTTTCTAAGTGGTTGTGAAAGTTTACATTCCCACCAGCAATGAAGGAGGGTTCCCTTTTTTTCACAACCTTGCCAGCATGCATCATCCCATGAGTTTTCATCTTAGCCATTCTGATGGGTGTAAGGTAGAATTTCAGGGTCATTTTTATTTGCCTTTCTTTGATGACTAAGGATGTTGAGCATTCTTTAAATGTTTAGCTTAGAAACTCTTAAAGAATTGTCCAATATCTTTATCCATCAGGAAAATGCAAACCATGTCTACTTTGAGATTCTTTCTTATGCCTGACGATTCTAGTGGCTATGATTGGTGACACACATGAGAGCTTATTGCGGCGAATGTGTGGAATAAGGGAAGCACTCTGGAAATGCTTATGAGAGTAGAATTTTTTACTTCCAGTATTAAAATTAGTGCGGTTTTCTCAGTAGGTTGGGAGTTAATCTACTTCAAAATGGACTCAAATGGGCAAAGCTCTTATGAACTTAAGGAGGCTGAAGCATCAAGCGTAAGTATGACACAGGTCTTCACTGGGTCTTCTGGAGCTAGATGACAGAGGTAGAAATAGAAATAAAATTGTAGATGTAGATATGGACATAAATATACATATATTATGTAATGTATATTTTAGTTTATGTATGAGAATCCTGAATGTGTCAATAATGTGTATCCCTCTCTCCCTTTCTCTCTCTCTACTTCTTGTGGTGCTATTTTTCTACTGTATTTTTGCCTCATCCAACTTCAATGTGATGTTTTTGTTTTATCTTTTTATATTTTACTTTGTTATTTTTCATTTTACCACATAGAAGCTTGGCTTTTCTAATGAAAGACAGAAAGAGTGTGGATCCATATGAGAAAGGAATTGGGAAAGAACTGGGAAAAACAATAATCAGGACATAGTAAAAATATTTTATTGCAAATTTTATTTTTATTTTCTCAGAAGATAGGATATAATGAGAACCCTTCTAGCTCTTCCTTGACTCTCACTGGCTAGTCCAAATAAGCATTTGTAGCCTAAACTCCTCTCCAAGCTGACTGATTCAAACTGGCTTCTCATTAAATTGCTCTGCCTGGCATCAAATTAATTCTGGCTATATGTTTTAATTTTCAGGTTTCTTGTCATTCTCTGGCTCCTTCTATATTCACCTGTGTCTGGCTTATTTTTTCAGCAACCTGTCCCAATAATCAACTCTCTTCCCTAATCCACCAATAAGGGAAGTCCTCCTACAGTACACTCTGACCCTTGCCTGTCAAGTCCCATCAGGACCGCCTGGATCCTTTTCCTATGTAGGCTTGCTAGGTTGCCCCAACAAGGACAAATGATCAAGGAGGCAACAGAGTTCATGTCCAACACTATCTTTTCTCCTCTTACTAGGAAGCACACATGGAGGCTGAGCTGTCTATGGGTTATATCTGAGCAGGGGGTCTAGGTCCTCTCTATGTATGCACTTTGGCTGATGTATCAGTCTCTGCAGTCCTCGCTGGGCCCTGAATTTTTGGCTTTGTTAGGCTCCTTGTGTGGCTCCTGTCCCCTATGGGTGCTTTTATAACCTACTTCTTCCATAAGACTATGAGCTCTCTCCAAAATTTGGCTGTGAGTCTCTGCATCTGCTGTGATCCCATGCTCATTGGGGTCTTTTAGAGGACATCTGTGGTAGACTCCTGTCCTGCTCCCTCTCTTCTACTATTTCTGGCGTCTGTCCTATTATCCTTTCTCAATGAGAATTCAGCATCTTCCCTAGGGTCCTCTTTGTCATTTCTTTTCATTATGTCTGTAGATTTTAGTATGTTTATCCTATATTATATATCTAATATCCACTTATAAGTGAGCATATACCATGTGTGTCTCTGCTTCTGGGATAGCTCACTCAGGATGATCTTTTCTAGTTCCCACCATTTGCCTGCAAATTTTATGATCTCCTTGTTTTAATTGCTGAGTAGTATTTCTTTTCTTTTTTTTTTTTGGTATATTGTAAACATAATTAAACATTATTTTCAAAAGATAAAACATTCATCCATACTTATCTTCTTCAAGAAAATGTATAAAGGTAAAGATAAAACTTGTAAGAAAATCAAAACCATTAATAAAATATTTTTAAAAATCTAAATCTCAGTTCAAATTTAATATTCTCTTTTTTTTTTCAATGCAGTTTATTCAGGAACCTTGAACAATCATCTGACCCTGGGGAAAGCCAGCCCACAGCTTAAATAGCCTCTGGGTAGCCAACCCAGGCGTGCCACATGGGCAATGCAGATAGGTCCACATACATGGAAGCAAGCCAGATCCTCAGCCTTAGCCAAATGTGGAATTGTTCGTGACAGAGAGCACTCACCATCGGGAAGGTGGAAGGCGGAAACCAGCTCCATCTTTAAGGCATAGCATTCCGCAGCTCTCTACAGTTCCTCCTTTTTGTTTTAGACGCATCAGGCAAGAGTAGAGGTCTGATCTCTGATATTAGAAATAAATTGGGACTTTGTACCGATGTTCATTTAGGTGTCATCCACCCAAAGAGCATCCGACCCATCTGATACCTTTTTCTCAGAGGCGGGACCTGGGGTATCAACCCGCATGCAATCAGACATGCTCTTCTCTGGGTCCAAAGAGGCTGACCCTGAGTGCAGTGCTTAGCCTCGCATCCTGAGCATAACATTTTAGCTTTTTATGGTATCCAACCATGCTTGGGGCGAATGTCCTGCTTCAATGGCTGTAAAGGCCTGAATTTTTTTTTAATATATATTTATTTATTATGTATACAGTGTTCTGTCTGCATGTGTGCCTGCACATCAGAAGAGGGCACCAGATTTCATTATAGATGTCTGTGAGCCACCATGTCATTGCTGGGAATTGAACTCAGGACCTCTGGAAAAGCAGCCAGTGCTCTTAATCCCTGAGCCATCTCTCCAGCCCCCATTGAGTAGTATTTCATTGTGTAAATTTTCCTGTATCCATTTCTCCGTTGAGGGACATTTGGGTTGTTTCCAGATTCTGACTATTATGAATAAAACTTCTATGAACAAAGTTGAGCAAATTTCCTTGTTGTATGCTTGAACATCTTTCAGATATATGCCCAGGAGTTATCACTCCTTGGTCTTGCAGTAGCACTATTACCAGTTTTCTGAGAAAACTCCAAATTAACTTCCAAAGATCTTGTAAAAGTTTGCACTCTCACCAGCAATGGAGGAGGATTTCCCTTTTTCTACATCCTCTCCAGTATGTGTAGTCATCTGAGCTTTTGATCTTAGCCATTCTGAAGGTTATAAAATGGAATTTCAGAGTCACTTTGATTTGCATTTCCCAGATAACTAACGACATTGAACAGGTCTCTGAAGATTGAATTTGAATAAGACATCAGAAGATGGAAAGATTATGACTAGTTTCAATTGACATTTTCATACACTGGACATTTGCTTTGATCAAGTGACCCTGTATTAATCTTTTTTTCTTTCCCTCTTTCTGTTGGTTCACTTCAATACACAAACAGCTTCATTTCAACTTTTATGTTTACATATGAGCTAAGTATAGATTGAGCATATGAGTGAAACATTCAATATCTTGAGAGTAAGACATTTTGCTTAATAAAAATCTGTTGATTTCTGCTTATTTGCTTGCATGTAATATTTTTTTTTCCTTAGGGCTAAGCACAACTCCTTGTGTTTATACCCCTTATGTACTTTACTATTCATCCATCGATGGACATCTAATTTAACTTCAGAGCTTATATATTGTTTCTGGGACCTATTCCACTGATATAACAGTTAGAAAATATAGGCAAGTTTATGTATCCAAAGCAAGAAAGTGAGTTTCTGAAGATAGTACAAAGAGAGATCCTGAAAGTGACATTCATTTTCAACCTCATATATTCAGGTCCATTTCCTGTGTTGAACTGTAAGAATATTTGTTTGGTTGGGCTTTTTTTAATTGTTTATTTGTTTTTCAGCATATTCAGTTCTACTCTACAGGATACTCTAGCTTATGCTTACTTTGATAATTTAGAGATATTTGCATGAACACATTTATAGCTGAAAAACTGAAACAGATGGGGAAATTGGAGTAGAACTCAGCACAAGTAGTTCCGGGGAGAATAAAAGAGAGAATACAGCTATATTAATGACAATGGTTTTTTGTTTGTATTGCTATTGTAATGATCATATAGTATCTACACTTATTTTTTTTAAATGTAGTAATGTAATTCAATGCCCATTAAGTTATACATAAAGTTAAAATTAAGGTAAACACTATTTCTATCTCCATAATTAGTATCATTTTGCTTCCTTTATGAACATTTATTACTGCATATATTTTTAAAAGTTCAAAAGTAGAACATATATGTGATCATATTCAACATGAAATTTTAGACTTTGTCTTCTAGGAATTTAAGTTTTGGCTAGAGCCAAATGTTTTATAAGTTTTAGCAGTCTAATACTGATTGAGGTGGCATTCTCTATCCAGAGAAACTTGGCATAATCTTTTTTTTTTATCCCAAATTCTTGGTGCATTTCTTATTCAAGATTACTTGCTAATATGCTAAATAAGATCAGCCTTATCATCTTAGTAGAAAAGCAGCATAACTAATCACAAACTGTAGGTAATCCATAAATCATTTGTTTGATTTTAGAATTATTGTGCAAATCACATTCTACAGCAAAATTATCACTGCAAAACAATTTACATAGAATGGTATTTAAATTACTTGACTCCCCAGCCATTCACAAATTAAGATGGGATGAGTCAGCACAAATGTGCTCTTGCTGGAACAAATCTGCCTGACGGAAAAAAGTGAATGTTGAAATAGCAGAACAATAGAAAATGCAGAAATATCTGCTTGGTTTAAATTCCCCTATCAATTAGTATATCAGAAACAAAGTTACTTCTTTTCATTTTGACTTTACTGTTTTTACAATTATTCACTTGGTATCCTGATGTAGTCCACTCCCTCATTACCTCCTGGTCTCACCCTCCCTCTCACCCTGCACTCCAGAAGGTGGCCTCCTCCCCTCCTATCTGACCCTGGTCTATCAAGTCTCATCAGGACTTCCTGCACCCTCTTCCTCTGTGGCCAGGTAAGGCCACCCCACCAGAGGGAAGTGCTCAAAGAGCAGACAACCATGTTTGTGCCAGAGACTTTCCTTACTCCTTTTATTAGGGGACTCACTTGGATACTGAGCTACCTATGGGCTACATCTGAAGAGGGGATCTAGTCCTCTCCCATCTGTGGTCCTTGGTTGATGCATCCCTCTCTGAAGATCCCCCAGGGCTCAGAATTTTTGGCATTGTTGGTATCTTTCTGGAGCCCCTGTCCCACCAAGTCCTTGTATCCCCACCTTCTTCCCTAACACTCTTTATGCTCTGTCCAAAGTTTGGCCTTGAGTCTCTGCATCTGCTGTGATCTCCTGCTGGGTGGATTCTTTTAGAGAACATCTGTTTTAGGCTCCCATACTGTTCCGTTTCTTCCACTGCTTCCTGTGTCTATCCTGTTTGTTCATGTGAATGAGATTTAAGCATCCTCCCTGGGGTTTTCATTGTTGTTTAGCTTCTTTAGGTTTGTAGGTATTAGTAGGTTTATCCTATGTTTTATGGCTAATATCCACTTATAAGTAAGTATATACCATGTGTGTTATTTAGCTTCTATATTATCTAGCTCAGGATGATCATTTCTAGTCCCACCGTTTGCCTGCAAGTTTCATGATTTCCTTCTTTTTAATTGCTGAGTAGTATTCCATTGTGTAAATGTACCACAATTTCTGTATCCATTCTTCTGTTGAGGGGCATCTAGGTTGTTTCCAATATCTTGCTACTAGAAGTAAAGCTGCTCTGAACATAATTAAGCAAATGTCTTGTTGTAGGGTGGAGCATTTTTGAGGTATATGGCCAGGAGTGGATTAGTTGGGTCTGAAAACAGAGCTATTCTTAGTTTTCTGAGAATGAACCAGACTGATTTTCAAAGTGGTTGTACAAGGTTGCAGTCTTACCTGCAAGGGAGGAGGGTTCTCCTTTCTCCACATCCTCTTCAAGTATTGTTACTTGAGGGTTTTTTTTTTATTTTTTTATTTTTTTTCTTTTTTAATTTAATTTTATTTATATATTTACTTATTACCATTTACTCACTTTGTATCCCTGCTGCAGCCCCCTCCCTCACCTCCTCCCAGTCCCAAGCACTCTCCCTCTTCTACCCCATGCCCTTTCCCTAGTTCCCTGATAGGGAAGGACTTCCTCCCTTTCTTATTTTTATTTACGTTTTTTTTTTTTAATTTTTCATCAATTACACTTTATTCATTCTGCATCCCCCCCATAAGCCCCTCCCTCCTCCCCTCCCAATCCCACCCTCCCTCCCCTTTCTGCATGCATGTCACTCCCCAAGTCCACTGATAGGGGAAGTTCTCCTCTCCTTTCTGATCTTAGTCTGTCAGTTCACATCAAAAGTGGCTGCATTGTCCTCTACTATGGCCTGGTAAGGCTGCTCCCCCCCAGGGGGAGGTGATCAAAGAGCAGGCCAATCAGATTATGTCAGAGGCAGTCCCTCTTCACATTACTATGTAACCCAATTGGACTCTGAACTGCCCTGGGCTACATCTGTGCAGGGGTTCTGGGTTATCTCCAAGAATAGACCTTGGTGGGAGTATGAATCTCTGGGAAGTTCCCTGTGTTCAAATTTTCTGGTTCTGTTGTTCTCCTTGTGGAGACCCTGTCCTCTCCAGATCTTACTATTTCCCAGTTCTTACCTAAAATTCCATTCACTCTGCCCAACAGTTGCCCATCAGGCTCAGCATCTAAGAATAATACTACTTATTAAAATACTTTTACTTTTATTCTGTTGCCAGAAATAATATTTAATTAGGCAAGAAAAATATTTACAGAAGTGGTTAACAACAGGCATAAGTATTTCATTTTTCAAGTTGTTTTAAGCATAAAGATCAACCCTACCTACATCAATTACAGAAGCTATAAAATTTCTAACATTTCTTTTTTTTAATTCTTTATTAATTGCACTTTATTCATTTTGTATCCCCCCTGTGGTTAAGGATCTTCACCAACCCTATATCTGACAGAGGACTAATATCCAGTATATATAAAGAACTCAAGAAGTTAAACAGCAACAAATCAAGTAATTCAATTAAAAAATGGAGTATAGAGCTAAAGAGAGAATTCCCAATAGAGGAGTATCGAATGGCAGAGAAACACTTAAAGAAATGTTCAACGTCCTTAGTCATAAGGGAAATGCATATCAAAATTACCCTAAGATTTTACCTTACACCCATCAGAAAAGCTAAGATCAAAAACTCAAGAGACAACACATGCTAGAGAAGTTGTAAAGAAAGGGGAACCCTCCTCCAATGCTGGTGGGAATGCAAACTTGTACAAATACTCTGGAAATAAACCTGGCGCTTTCTCAGACAACTAGGAATAGCACTTCCTCAAGATCCAGCTATACCACTCATAGGCATATACTCAAGAGAGGCTCAAATACACAATAAGGACATTTGTTCAACCATGTTTGTAGCAGCCTTCTTTGCAACAGCCAGAAGCTGGAAACAGCCCAGATGCCACTCAGTGGAGGAATGGATACAGAAATTGTGGTATATCTTCACAATGGAATATTACTCAGCAATAAAAAAAACAAGGAAATGATGAAATTTGCAGGTAAATGGTGGGATTTGGAAAAGATCATCCTGAGTGAGCTATCCCAGAAGCAGAAGGACACACATGGTATATACTCACTCATATAGACATAGAATATAGGATAAACCTACTAAAATCTGTACAACCTAAAGAAACTAATTAAGAGGGAGAGCTCTTATTAAAATGCTAAATCCTTATACAGAAAAGCAAAGAGGCTGGACATCAGAAGAAGGAGAAAAGGAGGGAACAAGTCAGGAGCCTGACACAGAGGACCTCTGAAAGGCTCTGCCCTGCAGACTATCACTGCACATGCTGAGACTTATGGGCAACCTTTGGGCAGAGTGCAGGGAATTGTATGAAAGAAGTGGAAAATAGAAAGATCTGGAGAGGACAGAAGCACCACAAAGAGAGCAACAGAACCAAAATTCTGAGCACAGCGGTCTTCCCTGAGACTGATACTCCAACCAAGTAGCATGCATGGAGATAACCTAGAACCCCTGCAGAGATGTAGCCCATGGCAGTTCAGTATCTAAGTGGGTTCCATAGTAATGGGAACAGGGACATACAATTTGTGCATCCACTCCTCCACTGAGGGGCATCTGGGCTGTTTCCAGCTTCTGGCTATTACAGATAAGGCTGCTACAAACATGGTTGAGCAAATGTCCTTATTGTGTACTTGAGACTCTTTTGGGTATATGCCTAGGAGTGGTATAGCTGGATCTTGATGAAGCACGATTCCTAGTTGTCTGAGAAAGTGCCAGATTGCTTTCCAGAGTGGTTGTACAAGTTTACATTCCCACCAGCAGTGGAGGAGGGTTTCCGTTTCTCCACAACCTCTACAGCATGTGTTGTCTCTTGAGTTTTTGATCTTAGCCATCCAAAGACTATGCATGGAGATAAACTAAGACCCATGTACAAATGTAGCCCATGGCAGTTCAGTAGCCATGTGGGTTCTATTGTAATAGGAACAGGGACTGTCTCTGACGTGAACTGATTGGCCTGCTCTTTAATTACCTTGCCCTGAGGGGGAAGCAGCATTACCAGGCCACAGAAGAACACAATGCAGCCACTCCTGATGAGACCTAATTGACTAGGATCAGAATGAAGGAAAAGAAGTCCTCCCCTATCAGTGGACTTGGGGAGGGACATGCATGCAGAGGGAACCACTGGGGAGATACAAAATTTTTTATATTTTTATTTTTGTTTATTACAGTTTATTCACTTTGTATCCCCCCGTAGTTCCCTCCTTCCTGCCTTCCCAATCCCACCCTCCCTCCCCCTTCTCCTCCCATGTCACTCCCCAAGTCTACTGATAGGGGAGGTCCTCCTTCCATTCTATATAACCCTTGCCTATCAGGTCTTATCAGGACTGGCTGCTTTGTCTTCCTCTGTGGTCTGGTAAGGGTGTTCCCCCCTCAGGGGGAGGTGATCAGAGCCAGCCACTGAGTTCATGTCAGAGACAGTCCCTGTTCCCATTACTATGGAACCCACTTGGACACTGAACTGCCATGGGCTACATCTGTACAGTGGTTCTAGGTTATCTCCATGAATGATCCTTGTTTGTAGTATCAGTTTCAGAAAAGACCCCTGTGCTCAGATCTTTTAATTTCGTTGTTCTCCTTTGGAGCTCCTATCCTCTCCAGTTCTTACTATCTCTCCCTTCCTTCTTATCTCCCTTCTTTCATAAGATTCCCTGTGCCCAAAGTTTGGGTATAAGTGTCAGCATCTGCTTTGATACCCTGCAGGGTAGAGCCTTTCAGAGGCCCTCTGTGGTAGGCTCCTGTCCTGTTCCCTTTTTTTTCCCTCTTGTGATGTCCATCCTCTTTGCCTCTCTGAATGGGGATTGAGCATCTTAGCCAGAGTCCTCCTTTTTGATAGTTTCTTTAAGTGTACAGATTTTAGTAGGTTTATCCTATATTATATATTTAATATCCACTTATGAGTGAGTATATACCCTGTGTGCTTTCTGCTTCTGGGATAACTCACTCAGGATGATGTTTTCCAGTTCCCTGCAAATTTCATGATTTCCTTGTTTTTGTTTGTTTGTTTTTTATTCCTGAGTAATATTCCATTTTATAGATGTACCACAATTTCTGTATCCATTCTTCAGTTGAGGGACATCTTGGTTGTTTCCAGGTTCTGGCTATTACAAATAAAGCTGCTACAAACATGGTTGAGCAAATGTCCTTGTTCTATACTTGAGCATCTTTTGGATATATGCCCAGGAGTGGTATAGCTGGATCTTGAGGAAGTGCTATTCCTAATTGTCTGAGGCCATTCTGACTGGAGTAAGATGGAATCTCAGGGCTGTTTTGATTTGCATTTCCCTGATGACTAAGCACACTGAGCATGTGTTTAAGTGTTTCTTCACCATTGGATATTCCTCTGTTGAGAATTCTCTGTTTAGCTCTGCTCCTCATTTTTAATTGGATTATTTGGTCTTTATACATTATATTCTTTATACATTCTCAATGTTTGGCCTCTGTCAGATGTTGGGTTGGTGAATAATGTTTCCAATTCTCTAGCTTGTTGATTTGTTCTCTTGATAGTGTTCTTTGCTTTGTAGAAACTTTTCACTGTCATGAGGTCCCATTTATTATTTGTTGCTCTTAGAGCCTGAGTTCTTATTGTTCTGTTCAGGAAGTTATCTCCTTTGCCAATGAGATGAATCTTTTCCCCACTACTTCTAAAAGATTTGGTTTATTATGATTCATTCTTTCTGATTTACCACCATTATCATTACATCCCAAAGATATGTCTACTGAAATATGTGTGCAAATGTTTCAATATCCCTATTTATATACTTCAAAGAGATGGAAAAAAAGAACTAGCATGCAGTTCCACTTCCATTAGAAAAGAACAATTAGGCAAGCAACAATTAGGTCACCTATTTCTAAATCATTTTAATAATTTTCTTTTTCTTTTCTATTATCTGGTTAGTACTCTCTCAAATCTCAAGCCATTGGATGGACAGATCAACCCCTGAGGAGGAAAAGAGTCATGAAAGCAGTCAGAAGAGTCAGCTATAGCCCCTTTCTCATGGTTAGAAGTTCTTCAAGAACCCTAGGCTACACAACTGAAACATATATGCAGAAGGTCTAGGTCAAACAAATACAGGCTCTCTGACAGTTGGTTCACTCTCCGTGAGCTCCTATGTTGCTTGCTTAATTGATTTTGTGAGTTCATTTATAGTATCCAATATTTTAATATGTTATTGGGACAATTTAATGTTTTTTATAAATCTTTATGTTTTGTTGTTACATTAATGATTGCATTAATTTTCAGAATAATATTAAATAGTAGTAATTTTCATTAAGGTACTGGCACTTGAAGAAACTCAATCTTTGTTTTGCTTTCTCTGTTTTTTAACTCATGTTGAATTTCTCTTATTCTTGCTTTCTGTTACAGTACTTCTTGTAATTGAATAATTGTTAAATATAAAAATATGTTACAGTACTCTTATTTTATTTTTATTTTGTTAAAAATATTAAATTATTTGCTTGCTTTATAAGTTGTCCTTTGACCATGAGTTAACTTTAGTTGACACAATCCCAGTAGTTACAAATTACTTTACTCCTTTCACCAAATTGTTCTCAAACTTACTGCACCCTTCTTGAAAGGTAATCTCATATAGTGTATTCAATATCAGGTTAAATGTGTATAAGATTTATGTCAATATTCTTTTGTATTCTTTGGATCTTTTTGAGGTATTGCTACTTGTGCTCATTGTTAAGACAATATACTCTGAAGGGTTAATAAGGATGGTTTTCAAGTGTATCATATAGATTTAGCTATGTATTAGTTAATTTCTTTTTCCTATGACAACAAAAACAACAACAAACAAAATCTAACATAATTTCCCCTTGTCTACTCAAATAAACAAAAAAAAAATTAAATTGAGACATCAAAGTGCCAATGCTTCTTTTTTTCTGTAGAGCAACATTTCCACAGAGGGGTTAAAGAATGTGCTCATGAGAAAACTTAGTAATAATTAAAGCGTGGATGCACTGAAACTGGTATTGGCAATGCTTGTAAATACCATCCCTTTACTCAGGTGGCTAGGGCACAGGATGTTTTTATCTACCTTCAACTAATTCCATTGTAAAAACATTGGCATGGACCCTGTAATGAGACCATACATGGTAATTCTAGCGTTTCTCATTACCAATTCAGTTTTAATTTGTTTCTTCCTTTTGTTTTGTTTTGTGCTTTCCCATTCTAATTTTTTCATTAATTAATTTTACATCTCTGTCATACACCCCTTCCTTTTTTCCTCCCAGTCCCACCCTCCCTCCTGAAACTCCTCTCTCTCATTCCTCAGAACAGCGGAGTCTATCTACCCAGACACCCAACTCATCTATTGACATGAGGACTTAGTTTGTCTTCTTCCCCTGTGGCCTAGTGATCCTGTTAGAGGAAAGTGATCAAAAAGCAGGAAAAATAGTCTGTGTCAGAGATATTTCCCACTAGGAGGTCCACAAGATGCTCATCCAACTTACCTTCTTGGGGTCTAGGCACTGTAGTATGTTTATCCTGTACTCTCTAACTAAAATATGCTTACATATCATGTGTGTCTTTCTGCATCTGTGTTACCATGCTCAGGATGATCTTTTCTAGTTCAGTCCATTTGCCTGCAAATTTCATGGTTTCCTTGTTTTTCATGCCTGAGTAATATTCCATTGTGTAAATGTACCACAGTTTCTGTATCCATTCTTCTTTTGAGTGACATCAAGGTTGTTTCCAGTTTCTGGCTATGATAAATAAAGCTGCTTTGAGCATGGTTGAGCAAATACCTTTTTGTATGGTAGAGCATCTTTAGAGTGTATGCCAAGGAGTGGTATAGCTGGGTCTCTTTCAGTATGGTTATTCATAGTTTTCTGAGAAAGCACCAGATTAAGTTCCAAAATGACTGTACAAGGTTGCATGCCTGCCAGCAATGGAGGAGGGTTCCCCTCTCTCCTCCATGTGTTGTCACTTGAGTTTTTGATCTTAGCCTTTCTGATGGGTGTAAGATTGAATCTCAGTGTTGTATTGGTTTGCATTTTCCTAATGACTAATGACTTTTAGCATTTCTCTAAGAGCTTCTTCATCATTCAAGATTTCTCTGTTGAGAATTCTCTGTTTAGCTCTGTATCCCATTTTTATATATATTTTTTATTTTTGTATTAATTATAGGTTATTTACTTTGTATCTCAGCTGTAGCTCCCCCCTCAATCCCTCCCAATCCCACCTTCCATCCCTCATCTCTTTCCTGCCCCTCTCTAAGTCCACTTTTTAAATTTTGATTATTTGGTTGGTTGGTGTTTAATTTTTTGAGATTTTTATATATTCATCATTTAATCTCATTTAACCCTTTGTCTAATGTACAATTGGATAAGATTTTTTTTTCCCAATTTGTAGTCTGTCATTTCATTCTATTGACAACGTCCTGTGTTTTACAACTGTCATTTGTATACAGGAGGGCTATTGATTTGTTTTTTAATTAATCTTGTATCCAGCCATTTTGCTAAAGGAGTTTATCAGCTGCAGGAGTTCTTTGGTGGAAATTTTGGGGTTGCTCATGTATATTATAATGTCATCTCTGACTAGTGATGCATTAACTTCTTCCTCTCTGACTTATATCCACTTGATCTCTTTTAGTTGTCTTATTGCTCTAGCTGGAACCTCAAAGTCCATACCTAAGCATAAGAAAGGCTATACACTGCAAGCCAGTAGCCCACATCAAACTTAAAGCAATGTCACTAAAATCAAGGACAAAACAAGGCTGTATAATTTTACTTTTTGAATGAAAAACTCTCTGCTTGAGCCTAATTACTGAAAATGTATTCCAAGTTAGCATTGTGAAGATACTTTGATACATATATATTGCTTGAAATGACATACCTCCTCATTTTCCCTACTATATGGAGAGAGATAAAATTAAAACCATCATTTAAAATTTTTTTCATCATTATTTTATCTATCTAGGAATATATTTTATACACATGAAGAAAATATATGTTTTATAGTCTGTCCTCCTTCTTAGTGTATCAAAGTGGCTTATTTTGGATAACTAATATTTCTGTTCCCTTATTGTATTTCTGAAAAAAAATAGGCAGAATTCAGTGTAACACACCTTTTAAGGAAAGTGATAAACTTTATTTAACTTATTAATTAAGGTTTAATACTTTGAAATTTTTTGCATCATGTCAGGGAGGAACTATTTTGTTTCTAATTTCCAATGTTAATGTATTCTCATTTAAAATATGAATTAAAATGAATTCTATTTTTAAAAAGTAATTACTTCAGGCATATCTTACAAAGAGCTTTTGAAAAGCAGTTATGTTAGCAGGCACCCTCAGCTCTTTGCTGGTTTACATACACTGTTCACACTCATAAGCACTAAGTATGAAGCCATTTAGTCAAATCAATGCATTTTTCAAATATTGAAGAATGTCTTCCTTAGTCTTAATTTCTGGGTTATCTTTTATTAATTTTCCTTAAACCATTATGTGTTGTAAATTACCTTATTTCTTTTAATTTATTTATTTTTTAAAATTAAAATTTTTATATTAGTTGTAGTTTATTTACATTGTGTCCTAGCTGTATCCCCCCCTTTTCCCTCCTAATCCTACCCTCCCTCATCTCCTTCCTCTCTAAGTCCACTGATAAGAGAGATCCTCCTCCTCTTCCATTGAATGGAACATTAATATTTTCATTTTTATTTCACTAATATTTTATATATGACTTCATGCATTTTATAGCATCAAGTTGATACATGGTTTACATAATCTTATTTGGCCATATAATGTTCTATGCTTTTGATTCAGTTTGCTAACTATTTTTTTCTTTTTTTAATTTTATATTCTTTTAATATTTCTTTTTTTTAAATTTTTCATCAATTACACTTTATTCATTCTGCATCCCCCCATAAGCCCCTCCCTCCTCCCATCCCAATCCCACCCTCCCTCCTCCCTCTGCTTCCATGCCACTCCCCAAGTCCACTAATAGGGGAGGTTCTCCTCTCCTTTCTGATCTTAGTCTGTCAGTTCACATCAAAAGTGGCTGCATTTTCCTCTACTATGGCCTGGTAAGGCTGCTCCCCCACAGAGGGAGGTGATCAAAGACCAGGCCAATCAGATTATGTCAAAGGCAGTCCCTCGTCCCATTACTATGTAACCCAATTGGACTCTGAACTGCCCTGGGCTACATCTGTGCAGGGGTTCTGGGTTATCTCCAAGAATAGACCTTGGTTGGAGTATGAGTCTGTGGGAAGTTCCCTGTGTTCAAATTTTCTTGTTCTGTTGCTCTCCTTGTGGAGACCCTGTCCTCTCCAGCTCTTACTATTTCCCAGTTCTTACCTAAAATTCCATTCACTCTGCCCAACCGTTGCCCATCAGGCTCAGCATCTGCTTTGATAGTCTGTCGGGCAGAGGCTTTCAGAGGCCCTCTGTGGTAGGTTCCTAGGTTGTTTCCTGTTTTCTTCTTCTTCTGATGTCCATCCTCTTTGCCTTTCCGGATGGGGATTGGACATTTTAGTTAGGGTCCTCTCTCTTGCTTAGTTTCTTTAGATGCATAGGTTTTAGTGGGTTTGTCCTATGTTGTATGTCTATATGAGTGAGTATATACCATGTGTGTCTTTTTGCTTCTGGGACAACTCACTCAGGATGATCCTTTCCAGATCCCACCATTTACCTGCAAATTTCATGATTTCCTTATTTTTCATTGCTGAGTAATATTCCATTGTGTAGATGTACCACAATTTCTAACTATTACTGATAATTTTTGGATTGATACCCAAATGAGTTACTGGATTTTGATTTTTTATGTCATCATGAGGTTTTTCTGTCAGCTAATATTGTCTTTAAGTGTATAACAGATGCTTATGGATATCCCCCTTAGACTTTTAGAAAGGGCTTGAGAACAGTGGCTAAACCTTTTCATTGAGGAGTGTATAAAATTTTGGAATGAATTCATCTTTTCTCTTTTTTGTTCTTATTTCTTGAGCATTTTTTTGTCTGTCTGTTTGTTTACCTTATATTTGTTACCAGTGAGCTTTGATTGTGTATTTTTCTCTATCTCACTTAATGACTGTCACAGTAACTTGGCAATTCTGTTAAGTTTGGTTTACTAATATGTAGATGTTCATGTACTCACTTATCGCCTCCGAGACATGTGAAACATGACAACTCCTTCAATAGGTAAAACATTACTCCAGTTGAGGAAACGATTGTTTTAACTATTTTATGAAATCTGTGTGACAATATACTAAGTGCTAGAAATTAGTTCCTGAAAGAAATCAGAGGCTCACTTATTTGGAGATCCATAGAATTGTTTCCAAAAGATGAGTATTCGGAGATATAAAATAAAACGTTACTACCAATGTGAAAGAAAATATTGGCATCAAAATTGGTAAGAAATATATTTGCAATAAAAATACAGAGAGATAAAAGAACAAGTGACTATAGTTAAAAAACTGTTTTAGTTGGGATTTTGCTTAATGTGCACATTTTATTTACTCGTGTCACATGGAAATAAAAATTGCTAATCATAGAATATAATGAGCTGATCTAATTGAACACATCAATATGACCACATGATGGTGCACACCTTACTACATTCTGCTAGAGGCTGACGTAAGGTTCGCACCTGAGAAACAATCATTGTGCCACAGGGGCTTTATCTTTAGCCATAATTGTGTTTATTTAGATAAGTCAAGCAAAGAAAGGAATAAACTGAGAGTAAGCATGCTGTGGCGGTGTCAGAGGTGGGCTTCATCCATTGTAGCTTCACAGCTGATATTTAAATGTGAAGTGGTGATATCACAGATAATAAATACAGGAGATAGTTTTCCTTCGGTTTCCAATATGTTCTTTTCTCAGTTTGCTGTTTCCATAGAGCCTGTAAATTATTTTTTCTAGACTTATGGCAGTATCTTAAACTTTCCATTGGATTCCTGGATTAAAACATTTAGAGATGATGTTATTCCATATTATTAATGCATCTAAAGTAGTATTTAATTATATTTATAAACACATTTTGTATTTTTAAAGAAGGGGAAATATATATAAATGTGAAATATTAGGCTAGTTCTATAACGCAGATACTGAATAATTGAAAGTTACTAAGAAGTGGTTGCCCCATGTCATAATGGGTGACGAAAGCGATTCTTTCAAAAATATATTGCTTAATTTTAAGCACTACCTTTTTTTTTCAACATGTAGTTTTAATTGAATTATGAGACACAAACTCAGTCACTTCCCACTTTCCATGTCATTTTTAAGATTAGGATTTCTTTTTTTACACATTATTTATTTATTATTTATTACAATTTATTCGCTTTTTATCCCAGCTGTAGCCCCTCCTTCATCTCCTCCCAGTCCCATGCTTCTTCCCTGTTCTCCCTCTATCCCCTCTCCTAGTTCACTGATAGGGTAGGTCCTCCTCCCCTTCTTTCAGGCCTTAGTCTCATCAGGACTGGCTGCATTGTCTTCCTCTGTGGCCTGGCAAGCCTGCACCCCCCTCAGGGGGAGGTGATCAAATAACTGGCCGCTGAGTTTATTCCAGAGACAGCCACTGCTCTCCTTAGTAGGGAACCCACTCGTAGACTGAATGTATGCACTACATCTGAGCAGAGGTCTAGGTCCTTTCCATCCATGGTCCTTGGTTGGAGTATCGGTTTCTGTAGGCCCCCTGGGTCCAGGTTTTTTGGCTCTGTTGGTCTCCTGGTGGAGTTTCTGTCTCCTCCAGCTCTCTCTATCTCTACCTTTTTTTCATAAGATTCCCTGTGCTCTGCTCAAAGTTTGGTTAGGTATCTCAACATCTGCTTCTATACCCAGATTAGTAGAAGTTCTCTTGATTATACTTATTTTTCTGTGATGAGTAAGTATATAGATGTGCTTACATCTTCTAAATACACATAAATATTACTTATGCATACAAGCAATATAGAGAAATGTATATTTTAAAAGAAGTTTCATGATTTCCTTGTTTTTAACGGCTGAGTAGTATTCCATTTTAAAAATGTACCACAGCTTCTTTTTCCATTCTTCAAATGGATGTAACTAGAAAAGATCATCTTGAATCAGGCGACACAGACGCAAAAACACACGCGGTATATACTCACTTATAAAAGGATTTTGGTCAAATAGTACAACATAGACTTACTACAATGCACACACCCCAATAAGATAAGACCAGTAGACATTTTAGGCTTCATTTTGGACCACTAGTTAGGGGATTGAGGTATAATTCTGGCACAGACTATATTGCCTGTTTTCTGACCATTTCCACCTGATAGGACTTTCCTGCAAGGCCACAGGTGAGGAAGAGGAACTCAGTCCTCATGTGACTAGATGAGCTCGGGTATCTGGGTTGGTGGACTATAGTGGAGACAGGATATGGGAGAGAGGATGAGACTCGGAGGAGGGGACAGAGGAGCCTATGACTGAGATGTAAACTGAATTATTTAATTAAAAAGAAGTGATTACATGTAATACAAATAAAATATGACATTTTCTCTAATATTACATGGAATTGTTATAAATATTTGCTTAGCATTCCATGATAAGAAATACATATTCATATGTAATGTAATGATATATTAATGTGTATTCAAATATTCTATATTACTATATAAATCACTACATGTTACTATGTATTATTACATAGTAGCATACGACCATCTATAACTCCTGGTCCAGGTAATTTGAACGCTTCTGGCCTATACACATACTGAAGGCATATAGTGGATATACATGTATCCTAGCAAATCATGCATACACTGTGATTAAAATAAAATAAAATTATAAAAAATGCATACACATAAAATAAAGTAAATCATGATTATGTGAAGAAATCATATTTTTCTTTTGATAACCTAATATTTAAATCAAATATAAAATAGTTTTATGAGTTGTCTCATTTATATAGATAGAAATATCTACACAAAATTACATTCTCACTAAATGTTCTAGTTTAATGGATTTGAAAAAAAAGAAATGTGATTATGTGATTGTATTGTCATGCATTATAATTAACCATAAAATATATTGGTATTTTATGTTAAACATACTTGTTCAGAATATTTTACTGAAAAAAATCTACTGATCTTCTCTATAAAATACAGAAAAGTGAATATTATTGAATCTCTAGAGAGAATAAGGAGAAATGAAAAACTTAAACATATTCATAAAATATGTGTCTGAGCTTCAAATTAATTCTTAACAAGCAAATGGAATATTAATATGAGTATGTTTCAGTGAGGCAATTATTTCCCAGTAAATGCATTTAAAAAAGGGAATAAAATCCTGTTCCAAGAACCCCAACATAAGCATATTCATGACTCATTTTGTAAAAAGTAAATTTCTTACTTAATGCAATACTTTTCCTTTACTACATAAATTTGAAGCTTACTTAACTTGTACACTTAATCTGCTCTGATTCAGTTTTAATATATATTTGCAAGCATAATTGCTTTTAATGGTTTTTCCCTTTGGGTAAATAAAAAATAATGTTATTCCAAAGAGAGAGAAGTTGTCCTCCAAGCAAATTAATCTGCTTATGTAATAATATTAATAAAATATTTTAGTTTGAAATACACAGATGGACTTATTTCCCAATACCCTTGTCTTAAATTATAAATATGAACTTCCATAAACCAGAATGCTGCAGAGAAGTACAACGTTTTTATCTTAAGTCCAAAATGATTTTATAGCTTGGCCTTCTCAATTTGTGTCTGGATTCAAGTTAATGAATGTGAGATAGTCACACAAAATCTGTTGAGTAATTTAAGAAAAAAAAATGTACTGAGATTGAATGATTACTCATTGAATCATGACAATACATCATTTATTTTTGCCTTTACTAGTCCATATCTACAAAGTTTCAATTTATCCAAGTAGTAATATCTGCTTCTGTTAATCTAATCACGTGTTACCATTCTTCATAAGTTCGGCACTGCTAAATTACCAATCAGACCACTGGCAGGAGCTAGTGTGCTGCCTCTTGGAATGTCCCTTTCAAAACTCAGCTTTTACTCTGTAGTAGTATGTAGTGCCGTGTCTGTCAGGAGCCATTAAGAAAGGAAGACTTCTCTTCCATGCATGATATTTTGAACTTTATATAAAAGTCTACACGTTTCCATGTGTGTGCATTTCTGCTTTCAGCAATTGGTTGTGTATCAAGAAGACAATTAAGGAACATCTGTACCTTGATATAGGTCTTTCTAATTTTGAAAGCTATGGGGAATTAGCTTATGTTGTTTACAAGTAACCGGTTTCAGGTATTTTGTTATAACTTCACCAAAACACAAAGTCACACATAATAGATGTGACACACGTGTGTTGTTTATTTGTTTTTCCCTCTAAGATTGAATGCCTTTTGTGGTTAAAAGAATTCTAATGCCTTTAATTCCTATTATCACTGCCATGTTTGTGCAGGCTAATTTAGCAATTATCTAAGAAAATTATTTGAGAATCTATAAATATCTATAGATATCAAATTTCTAAGAGAATCTATGAATAATGACATGTATGGATTTAAGCAGCACTACAAGAAAAGATCTCTACGTCACCTCACCTTCATTTTAATCAAAGAAGAGCTTTGCTGATCTGAATGTAATAAAGTAATCTTACACATTCAAAATAAAATGGCTTCATGGGACTATTCTATCAGAATTAGGTACTGGAAAGCATTGAAAAAGTGACCCAAAAGTGGCCCCTTCATGCTGAGAGTACTCCAGTCTTACAGACAGGTAGAACACGCTGTAATGAAGGCCTCTGAAAGACTACCCAGCAGCGTATCAAAGCAGATACTGAGACTCATAAACAAACTTTGGGCAGAGTGAAGGGAATCTTAGGAAAGAAGGGGATATAGTAAGACCAGGAGAGTACAGGAACTCTATAAGGATAGCAACAGAACCAAAATATCTGGGCCCAGGTGTCTTTTCTGAGACTCATACTCCAACCAAGGACCATTCATGGAGATAACCTAGAACCCCTGCACAGATGTAGTCCGTGGCAGTTCAGTGTCCAAGTGGGTTTCCTAGTAATGGGAACCTGGACTGTCTCTGACATGAACTCAGTGGCGGGCTCTTTGACCACCCCATCCCCTGAGCTGGGAGGAGCCTTTCCAGGCTACAGGGGGGGACACTGAAGCCAGTAATGATGAGACCTAATAAGCTAGGGTAAGATGGCAGGGGAGGAAGACCTCCCCTATCAGTGGACTTGGAGAGCCATGGAATGGGAGGAGATGAATGAAAGAGAGAGGGTGGGATTGGGAGGGAATGATGGAAGAGGCTACAGCTGGGAAACAAGTGAATGAACTGTAATTAATATAAAAATTTAAATTTAATTTAAAAAAGAACTGACATCTCTGCCTATGATGGTTGAACTTATATGGTGGACATCAGGCAAGTGAACACTAGCCCTATCTAGATTCCAGTCTATGCAGAAAATCCAGCCACTGACTTTAGAATAACAGGCTATATGTTAGTCAAGAAAAATTGTTTTAAGTTACAAAGTTCATGTACTTTTTCGATGCAAGAAGACAAAAACCAATCTAGTCTTACTGTAATCACTTAAATTTATTAAGGAGCTTGACAATCAATGATTGGACAATCGGTACTGGCTACCTGTAAATGTGTTGTGCATATATTGGCCATTATTCAACATTCTAAAAGCTTCTAAATACTAATGATTTATTTGCAAATATCTATGGAACTTACATTTCTTTTATCTCAGAATGCATACAAATATTTTATGTTGCTTTGTTCAAAATTTAGATCATTGTACAATAAACAGGAAATATGAAATTAATTTTGTGCGGTTATCAGTATGATTGCTATTACAGAGTTAAATAATATCTATCCAAAGTTTTGATTTGTCCAAGGCCACAGTGGTTTTTTAGGTTGATTCCCAAAATTATGTTTAATTTTTTCCTTGTGTTCTGTGATTTATATCTGTTTGCTTATTTTTTATAACACAGGCAAATATGTGCATACATACATAGCCATATGTACACATACAAACACAAATAAACACCACTGGCACATAAAAAATACGTAGCCTGGTTTCAGCCACATATATTGTAGTTATTACATAGTTTCCATTAACCTACATCACACACTTCTCACCTTGTTTTCACAAAATAAGACAATGTCTCTGTCCTTCTCCTAAGATAATAAACACAGGAAATGAATGAAATATAAAAGAGCCCTTACACACTGATGCTATATAACAAGCAGGTTTTAATACTTGTTTTTATTTGAGTCTGAAGCTAAAGTTTATTCAATATGAAATGCATAAATTATGAACATAACAACTCATGTTTTTAAACATCACAGTAATAGTGTATGTGTGGTTACAAACGCCTGTAGAATGAATTGTTTAGTTTAGTTTCACATTTCGTTGCTCCAGCAATCCAGGCAAAGGATTCATGGCTTCCTGCATAACTTCTTTTCATTTTTTTAATGTATAAAAAATATTTTTATTTAAGTATTAAGAAGTGAGATATTTTTCCATTGGAGCAAAGAAAACATGGTACAGCTTGTGGTGCAGACTCCTCACACACACAAGAAAAATGCAGGCCAGAAAAGAAATGTACATAACCTTCACCACGTGAACATAGCAAGCTCCTGCCAGCCAGGCCTCACCCTCATCTCTCTTTTTTTTTTCCAATGCAGTTTATTCAGGAACCTTGAAAAATCATCTGACCCTGGGGAAAGCCAGCCCACAGCTTAAATAGCCTCTGGGTAGCCAACCCCAGCATGACACGTGGGCAATGCAGATAGGTCCATATACATAGAAGCAAGCCAGATCCTCGGCCTTAGCCAAATGTGGAGTTGTTTGTGACAGAGAGCATTCACCATCAGGAAGGTGGAAGGCGGAAAACCAGCTCCATCTTTAAGGCGCGGCATTTCGCAGCTCTCTACAATTCCCCCTTTTTGTTTTAGACGCATCAGGCAAGAGTAGAGGTCTGATCTCTGATATTAGAGATAAATTGGGACTTTGTACTGATGTTCATTTAGGTGTCATCCACCCAAAGAGCATCAGACCCTTCTGATACCTTTTTCTCAGAGGCGGGACCTGGGGCATCAACCCGCATGCAATCAGACATGCTCTTCTCTGGGTCCAAAGTGGCTGACCCTGAGTGCAGTGCTTAGCCTCGCATCCTGAGCATAACATTTTAGCTTTTTATGGTAGCCAACCATGCTTGGGGAGACTGTCCTGCTTCAATGGCTGGAAAGGCGTGAATGGTCATGGCTGCGTTACGCTGTTGTGAGACTCTAATCTTGCATATATACCACAGGCAAACCAAGGAGACCAACACCAGAAGCCCTGCTAATGCTCCCATGCCCGCCCATTCCTTCAGATGATTCATGGCTGCAGCAATCCATGATGATAATCCTGTGGCTATTCCTGCGTCCACTCTGGTAGAATTTACCATGACAATGGCCACTCTCAGCTGCTCCATCGTAAATTTACTAGTTGATTACTCGCATGCCTCGCTGGGTGCCAGTGCCCGTTGATGCCCCTCATGCTATGACTCTCTTCAGACAGAAAAGGGATCTTGGAATTACAGCTGCCATTGTTACTGCCATCTCATTGGCGGCTGTTGGAGCTACCACCATGGCATTAGCCAGGAGTCATACTGTGCAGACTGCTCAGACCCTGAATAACCTTTTAGCCAATGTAGCTCATGCCTTAGATGTACAAAAAGGAGTTAATGCTCAACTAAAAGGAGGCTTGATGGAGTTCAATCAGAGTATTGACCTCGTGCAGGAGCAAATTGATACCCTATGGCAAATCGCTCAACTTGGCTGTCAATGAAAGTATGCTGGACTTTGAGTCACTAGCATACAACATGAGAATTTTCCCTGTGCTGCAAATCTGTCTAAAGAATTGTCTAGCTATATTTTAGGTAATTGGACTTCTTTTCATTTTTAATTACTTATTTAACACAAATCTGCACACACACACACACACCTGTGTCAATATACATTTTTGCTCTGTGCCTCTCCAGCCTTGCCTCACCTCTCCTCTTCTCAGTGACTGCCCACTCACCAGATTCTCACTTTTGGATTTTCTTTTTTTTTTTTCTTTTCATTTTTAAAATATTTTTCAATATTATTATTTATTACAATCTATTCACTTTGTATCTGACTGTAGTCTCCTCCCTCATCTCCTTCTCCCTCCCCCTCTCCATGTCCTTCTCTTATCCACTGATAGGGGAGGTCCTCTTCTCTTACTATCTGACTTTAGTCTATCAGGTCTCCTCAGGATTGCCTGGATCCTCTTTCTCTGTTACTTATTTAGGGCATCTCACTTGGGGGGGGGTTGTCGAAGAGCTGGTCACTGATGTCAGAGTGAGCCCCTGCTCCCCTTATTGGGGATCCCCCGTGGGTTAACATTATTTTAATTTGAGAGTGTATAATTGTAGTGGCTTCTTACAGGTTCTTTACTAATTTAATAGGTACTTTTACATAGTGACTTCTGTTGAGTAATAAGCCTGTTGAGCATGATTGTTTAGGGTCCTTGAACCTACCTTTGAGAGAGTAAACAAAGATTATTAAAAAGTACTCAAAGATCCATTTTGCCCTATCATACATCCTATTAATCTGCTGAGCAACATTACTTCTTCACACTAAATTTTGACAAGTATATAAATGATTATTTTCTATGTTCTCCTTCTCATTCAAAATAGATTTTTAAGTAGTATAATCTGCAAATATCCAATTCATTTTCCCTTTTCTGGTTTAATTAAATTTTCTGCAAAATTATTAGTGATAGGTATATTAGGCTTATGCACAAAAATTATGAATCAAATTCATACCTGTGTTTCTTGATGTTTATGTAATACACAGATGTCAGCATTTCTCATGCACGTATTTATGGCATCCTCCAGGGTACTCTGTTTATCAGTGTATCTCCCCTTGAAGTATGCCCAGCTGCTTCGTAAGGGTGCATAATATAACCAGAAACCTCATGTGCAAAAGTGAAAATCTGTTACTTAATTCACTATTTACTATCGTCCAACATTGGATTTAATATAAATTTCATAAATTTATTCAGATTCCACTACAAAATAATTCTTTGGCATGCATTAAATTAGCTGTGGGTCTCTGCATCTGCTTCTATCGTTTGCTTCATGAAGCCTCTCGTGACAACTGAACTAAGTGCCGATCTGTGAGCACAGCAGCAAATCGATAGGAATCATTTCACTGAGTTTTTTTCCTGCCAGTCATGTTTGGTTCTATCCAAACAGTCAGAGAACATGCATGAGTCTGAGGTAGATACTCTGCATATAAGTTATGTTGGCGTAGCTTTGTGTTCGTGTGAGAATCATTAGTTTGGGAGCAGGGCATGTCTCTAACCCATCTTCTCTTGGGACCCCTTTTCTCCTGCTGGGTTGCCTTTTCCAGCCTTAGTGGGAGGGTTTGTACCTTGTCGTATTGTAGCTTGTGGTGGCTTATTCGGCTAATGGCCCTGAGAGACCTGTTCTTCACTGGAAAAAGGCAGTGAGGAAGAGTCGGAAGTAGATCTGGAGGAGACGGAAGGGAGGCTATGGTCGAGACGCTTTATATGAGAGAAGAATACATTTAAAAATATGTAAAATTAATTCTCTATATCGATATATAACTCAAAATTGCCAAATTATATCAAATGAATGTTTTTTGTTTGCTTGCTTACTTTTAGGGAGATTTGAGTAAGTTACTGAACTAAAATAATGAAACTAATGTACTCATAAAGCTGAGGCAAGATGATTGGGTTGAATTCCAGGCCAATCTACCATATTCAGTGAGACTTTTTCTTAAACAAACAACAAAAAAGTATAACTTTTCTCCTGCTGAAGAGTTAATGAAATATACATTCATGTTTACTTCTAGAATATCTGCATTTGTTCTTAACTTTTGCCTAAAAAACCTTTATCAAATTAATGTATTTAATTAAAACCAAGTTTTTTTTAATTAATGTGTATGAGTTTTTTATGTGTATTTATAACTGTACAACATTTGCTTCTAAAATGCCCCCACAAGCCACAGGAGGACATTGGATCTTCTGAAATAGAAGTTTACATACTGTTATAGGAAAAATTTAGGTTCTGGAAATCGAGTCTGTGTCCACTGGAAGAATAGCAAATGTTCCTTCCTTCTGAGCCATCCTTCCATTCATTGCATATAGAACAAGTGAATTTCTGATTTGACAGTATTAAAGTAAGGGGTTTTGGCAAAACAAAATCATTCATCAGGGTGTCTGACAATTATTATCAACATTTGGTCGTGGGCTATTGTCGCATGTGAAGCTTGAGGGACTATCTAGATGTTGCTAGATTCCATTTCTGATTCTATACTAGTCCTATATGAATACTACATGACCACAGTCTATGTCTAATCTCTAGTCACTCTTTGTCAAGTATCATCTTTTTATAGAAAGGATATTAAAATAGCATCAGAGTCCAAAATGTCGGTGACGAGCGTGTACTATATCTGAGGGACACAGGATCCGAAATTCTGAAATTGGTAAGTGGAGAGGAAACTGAAGTCAGAACATTGACCTTGAGGTTTCCTGGGTGAGAGGGGACAACACATGAGCTAACACAGTTTGGATCCAGGTCCCCCATGGACATCTAGGTCTGAGAGAGGTGAATATTCATTCCCGCCATGCAGCCATGCACTTTCCTATGCCCCAACACGGGCCTCCCTGCTCTGCAGAGGTGGCAGTGGAGCCTCCTGGTTCAGTGACTGAGGTAGCAGAAGCAGGGCAGTAAGGAACGCCCAGGTTTGTGGCTGCGGTGGGCAGCCTCTGCCCCAAGCAGAAGTCTCCTTGCTCTGTGAATGAGACAGCAGAGACAGCTGCTCCAAGTATGGGTCTGTCTGCCCTGTGGCTAAACAGTGGACACCACAGAGCTGAAGGACCGCCTACACTTTCATTTGCCCCTATGGGCCCAAATCTGAAAGTAGAGAACAGGGGGAAACTCTACGCTTTATGCACAGTGACTGCACTTCAAGTGAGTGCTTGCAGAGCCCCAGACCTAGGGTCCCTCTATGCTAGCACCTAGATATTGGATCCCTCTGCACGCACCCTCACTGAGGGCAACATTCTCAACATTAAAGTCCCCTGTTCTGTGGGTTTTCTAGTAAAGTCCAGACAAACAGTTCCTGAAGCCAAGATGGTGCAACCCAGACAGATCTGAATACGTGGAGGAGAGTGCACCAGGCCTGTGGGCCACTGTGGCATTCGGGTTACCTCTGCACACACATTGCACCAACAAATGTCACCTGCACTTAAGCTCCTCCCTTCTAGGCATCTACAGGCTCTAGCACCCTGTCTTTCAAGCCACACTTCCATGCACATCTGCTCACTTGCACACATGTGCCTGCTACCTTCCTCCCTAAACTACAGCTGAAACAGCAATGTCCACTCTCAAACCAGTGAACTCTCTCATCTGCCTGAAGAATACTCCAGACACCAGAGACAGACGGACCCAGTCTGATGTACAGAATCCAAGAAAAAAACAGAAAAAGTTAGAGAAAAGCAGATGGCTAGAGATCAGCATAAGAACACATCCAACAAAAAGCAGGACATCATGGCTGGCTAGCAAACCCAACAAATAATGGGTATTTTAATTCATCGGAAATACAGGAACTTTTCTTTTTCAAATCAATCCTTCTCAAGTTATTAGATATACAAAAAGAAGAACCAAAAAAAGCTCTCAAAGAAATACAGGAAAATCCAGCCAAACAAATAAAGGCATATCTAGAGGCAAATTATAGGCATACAGAGAGAAAATGAACAAAAAAAAAAAAAAAATAGAGGCCATCAAGGAAAGACTGGAATCCACATTCAAATATATGGAGGAAATGGTGCAAGACATGAAAACAGAATGAGAATCAATTAAAAAAACAAAAACAAAAACAAACAAACAAACAAAAAAAAAAAAAAAACAAGCAGAGTAAACCCTGGAGCTGGAGAACTTAGAGAAAAGATCAGGAACCGCAAAGGTAAGCATCACCAACAAAACATAAGAAATGGAAGCGAGAATGTCAGGTGCTGAAGATATAATTACAGAAATTGATGCTTCTCTCAAAGAAAAATAAAATCAGAAAAGTTCCAAACACAAAACATCTAAGAAATCAAGGATGCCATGAAAAGACAAAATCTAAGAATAATAGAAATAAATGAAAAACAAGATTCCAGGCTCCAAGGTCCAGAAAATATTTTCAAGAAAATCAAAGAAGAAAAATTTTCCAACCTAAAGAAAGAGGTATCTATAAACATAAAAGAAGCCTACAGAACACCAAATAGACTAGACAGGAAAAGAAATTACTCATGTCATATAATAGTCAAAACACTAAATTTACAGAACAAAGAAAAATGTTAAAAGTAACATACAAAGGTAGACTTATCAGAATCACACTAGACTTCTCAACAGAAACTACAAAAACAGAAGGGCCTGGGCAGATGACATGCAGACTTTAAGGGACCACAGATGCAAACCCAGACTATGACACCCAGAGAAGCTCTCAATCAGCATAGATTGAGAAAGCAAAATAGTCCATGATAAAACTAAATGTGAACAATATCTACAAAACAACCCAGCACTACAGAAGATACTAGAAGCACAACTCCAATCTTACAAATCAACTTCAACTAAGAAAATACAGGATGTAGATAACTTTACAACAAACAGTAAAAGAAAACAAGTATAGAAACATAGTAACTTCATCAACTCCACAATAAAATGAAATAATATTCATTGTTCACTATTATCTATCAACATCAATGGACTCAATACTCCAATAAAAAACACAGATTAACAGAATGTTTGTGGAAATAGGATCCAACATTGTGCTGCATCCAAGAAATGTACCTCTGCAACAAAGATAAAAACTACCTCAGAGTAAAGGGTTGGAAAACTGTTTTCAAAACAAATGGACTCATAAAACAAGCTGACATAGTTATCCTAATGTCTAATAAAATAAACTTCCAAAAAAATTAAACAAAAAAGATGAGAGGCATGCGAGTAACCAGGGCATACCTAACTTTACTAGCATTCCAGCATTGGGCAAAAAAGCAAGTATCATTACCACAATTACTTGGCTCTATCTGGCTAATAATGAATAAAAGTGGGGGATATAGACAAACAGGTGTGGGCTTATAGGAAATATTATGAGAAGCCTTAACCCCTCGTTGGAACATCCTGCGTCAGTTCTAGAACTAGCAGTGGTGGTGTCCGAGGTCTGAGTAGGTTCAGGAGACCATTGCCCCCAGGGGCGAGACGTGCTCCATGCCAATTGACTAACTCCATGTTTTCCTCCAATTTTGAAAGTCATTTAAGGTTCTTAAATTACTTTTTTCCCTTTTTTCTTAAATTTTTCATCAATTACACTTTATTCATTCTGCATCCCCCCATAAGCCCCTCCCTCCTCCCATCCCAATCCCACCCTCCCTCCTCCCTCTGCTTCCATGCCACTCCCCAAGTCCACTAATAGGGGAGGTTCTCCTCTCCTTTCTGATCTTAGTCTGTCAGTTCACATCAAAAGTGGCTGTATTGTTCTCTACTGTGGCCTGGTAAGGCTGCTCCCCCCCCCCAGAGGGAGGTGGTCAAAGAGCAGGCCAATCAGATTATGTCAGAGGCAGTCCCTCTTCACATTACTATGTAACCCAATTGGACTCTGAACTGCCCTGGGCTACATCTGTGCAGGGGTTCTAGGTTATCTCCATGAATAGTCCTTGGTTGGAGTATGAGTCTCTGGGAAGTTCCCTATGTTCAAATTTTCTTGTTCTGTTGCTCTCCTTGTGGAGACCCTGGGTGCCTATGCCCATTGATGCCCCTCACGCTATGACTCTCTTCAGACAGAAAAGGGATCTTGGAACTACAGCCACCATTGTTACTACCATCTCATTGACGGCTGTTGGAGCTACCATCAGGGCATTAGCCATGAGTCATACTGGGCAGACTGCTCAGACCCTGAATAATCATTTAGCCAATGTAGCTCATGCCTTAGTTGTACATAAAGGAATTAATGCTCAACTAAAAGGAAGCTTGATGGTGTTCAATCAGAGGATTGACCTCTTGCAGGAGCAAATTGATACCCTATGGCAAATCGTTCAACCTGGCTGTCAATGAAAGTATGCTAGACTTTGTGTCACTAGCATACAACATGAAAATTTTTCCTGTGCTGCAAATCTGTCTAAACAATTGTCGAGCTATATTTTAGGTAATTGGACTGGAGAATTCGATACTACGATGGAGCAGCTGAGAGTGGCCATTGTCACAGTAAATTCTACCGGAGTGGACACAGGACTAGCCACAGGATTATCAACATGGATTGCTGCAGCCATGAATCATCTGAAGGAATGGGCGGGCATGGGAGTGTTAGCAGGCCTTCTGGTGTTGGTCTCCTTGGTTTGCCTGTGGTATATATGCAAGATTAGAGTCTCACAACAGTGTGATGCAGCCATGATCATTCAGGCCTTTACAGCCATTGAAGCAGGACATTCTCCCCAAGCATGGTTGGATACCATAAAAAGCTAAAATGATACGCTCAGGATGCGAGGCTAAGCACTGCACTCAGGGTCAGCCGCTTTGGACCCAGAGAAGAGCATGTCTGATTGCATGCGGGTTGATGCCCCAGGTCCCGCCTCTGAGAAAAAGGTATCGGACGGGTCTGATGCTCTTTGGGTGGATGACACCTAAATGAACATCTGTACAAAGTCCCAATTTATTTCTAATATCAGAGATCAGACCTCTACTCTTGACTGATGAGTCTAAAACAAAAAGGGGGAACTGTAGAGAGCTGCGGAATGCTATGCCTTAAAGATGGAGCTGGTTTCCGCCTTCCACCTTCCCGATGGTGAGTGCTCTCTGTCACGAACAACTCCATATTTGGCTAAGGCCGAGGATCTGGCTTGCTTCCATGTATGTGGACCTATCTGCATTGCCCCCGTGGCACGCCTGGGTTGGCTACCCAGAGGCTATTTAAGCTGTGGGCTGGCTTTCCCCGGGGTCCGAGGATTGTTCAATGTTCCTGAATAAACTGCATTGGAAAAAAAAAAATAAAAAGATGAGAAGCACTTCATTCTTATCAAAGAAAAATCTACCATGACGACATCAGAAGCCTGAACATCTATGTCCCAAATAAAAAAGCACCTGCAATTGTAAATTAAACATTATTAAAGCTTAAATCACACATCAATCCCAACATGTTAATAGTGGGAGACTTCAACAATCCATTCTCATCAATGGACAGATCATCTAGACAGAAGCTAAATAGGGAAATGTTGACACTTACAGAGGTCCTAAAACAAATGATCCTAATATCTATAGAATTTCTCACACAAACTCGAAAGAGTATACCTTCTTTTCAACACCTCACAGAACCTTCTGCAAAACTGACCATATAGTCAGGCACGAAACAAGCTCAACAGATACAAGAAGATCAAAATAATGCTGTGTATCCTGTCAGACCACCATGGCCTAAAATTAAACCTCAGCAACAATAGAAATAACAAAAAGCCTACATGCATGTGGAAACCAAATTATTCTCACTCAAAGACAGCTTGGTCAGGGAGAAAATGAAAAGAAATTAGAGACTTCTAAAAATTCAATGAAAATGAAGACACAGCTTACCCAAACTATGGGACACAGTGAAAGCAGTGCTAAGAGGAAAGTTCATAGTACTAAGTGCCCCCAGAAAGAAATTTGAGGCGTCTCATACATGGAAATTAATGGAACACATAAAAGCCCTAGAAAAAAAAAAGAAGCAGATACATCCAATGGAGTAGATGATTGGAAATGATCAAACTTAGAGCTAAAATCAACGAATTAGAAACAAAGAAAACAATTCAAAAAATCAGTGAAACCTCTGGTTCTTTGAGAAAATCAATAAGATAGACAAACTGTTATCCAAACTAACAAAAATGAAGAGAGAATCTATCCAAATTGGCAAAATCAGAACCAAAAAGAAGGACGTAAGAACAGGCACTTATGAAATGCAAAAATATTAGGTCAAACTTCAAAATCCTATATGTCACAAAATTTGAAAATCTAAATGAAATGGCAAAATTTCTTGATAGATTCCATGAACCAAAATTAACTCAAGTAGATAAATTCATTAAATAGTCCTCTATCTCCTAAAGAAATAGAAGCAGTTATCAAAAGTCTCCTGTCCAGAAAAAAAAAAAAAAAAAAAACCCAGGGCCAGATGGTATCAATGCAGAATTCTACCAGACCTTCAAAGAAGAACTAACTCCATTTCTCTTCAAATTTCTCTTCAAACTCTTCCACAAAATAGAAACAGAAGGATCAATACCAAACTCATTCCATGAAGCCACTGTCACCTTGATACCTAAAGCACACAAAGGAACAAGAAAGGAGAATTTCAGACCTATCTCTCTTTTGAAAAACTACACAATAAAATACTTGCAAACCAAATCCAAAAACACATAAAATATATCATCCAACATGATCAAGTAGGCTTCATTCCAGGCATGCAGGGGTGCTTCAATATATGGAAATCCATCAATGTAATCCACCACATTAAAAAAAAATGAAGGAGAAAAACCACAAGATCTTCTTAAATGCTGAAAAAGTATTTGGCAAAATGCAACACCAATTCATGTTTAAAGTTTTAGAGAGATCAGAGATAAAAGGCACATACCTAAATGTACTGAAGACAGTATACAGCAAACCTATAGACAACATCAAACTCTGTCCATATCTTTTCAACATAATACTAGAAGTCCTACCTAGAGCAATAAGACAACTAAATTAAATAAAAGGAATACATATTGGAAAGAAAGAATTCAAAGTCTCACTTTTCAAAGATGACATGATAGTATACTTGAGTGATTCTAAAATTTCTACCGGAGAACTCCTTCAGCTGATAAACACCTTCAGCAAAGTGACTAGATTCAAAATTAAGTAAAAAATAAAATAAAAAAAAATTCAGTAGCCTTCCAATATACAAAAGTTAAAAGGGCTGAGAAAGAAATTAAGGAAGCAACACCCTTTATTAGAGCCACAAATAACATAAAATACAGGTAGTGACTAACCAAGCATGTGAAAGACCTGTATGAAAAAAAAATTACAAGTGTCTGAAGAAAGTAATTAAAGAATATATCAGAAGATGGAAAGATATCCCATGCTCATGGATTTGTAGGATGAACATAGTAAAATTGGCCATCTTACTAAAACCAATCTACAGATTCAATGCAAGTCCCATCAAAATACCAACACAATTCTTTACAGGCCTTGTAAGAACAATTCTCATTTTCACATGGAAAAACAACAACAACAACAAAATAGAATTTTTAAAGCAATCCTATGCAATAACAGATCTTCTGGAGGTATCTTCATCCCTGATCTCAAGCTGTACTAGCAACAGTAATAAAAACTACATGGTACTGGTATAGAAACAGAATGGCAGATCATTGGAATTGAATAGAAGACCCAGGATTAAACCACCACACATACAGAGAAGTGATTTTTGACCAGAAGCCAAAACAATAAGTGGAAAAAAGACAGCATTTTCAACAAATGACTGAGTTCTAACTGGATATCATGTGTAGAAAAATGCAAATTGACCCATATGTATCACTCTGTACAAAACTAAAGTCTAAGTAGATCAAAGACCTCAACATAAAACCAGTCACTCTAAACCTGTTAGATGAATAAGCAGGAAAGAGCGTTGAACTCACTGGTACAGGAGACAGCGTCCTAAAAAGAACACCAACAGCACAGGCTCTAAGATCAAAAATGAATAAATGGGACCTCATGAAACTGAAATGCTTCTATAAAGCAAAGGACACTGTTACCAGAACAAAATATCATTCTACAGATTGGGAAAGAATCTTCACCAACTCTGTGTCTGACAGAGGGTTGTTATACAGAATATATAAAGAACTCAAGAAGTTAAATGGCAACAAGTCAAGTAATCCAATTAAAAATGGGGTACAGAGCTAAACAGATAAATCTTAATATAGAAATATCGAAAGGCAGAGAAACAATTAAAGAAATGTTCAAAGTCCTTAGTCATCAGGGAAATGCAAATCAAAATGACTCTGAGATTTGACCTTACACCTATCAGAATGGCTAAAGTCAAAAACTCAAGTGACAACACATGCTGGAGAGGATGTGGAGAAAAGAGAACACTCCTCCATTGTTGGTAGGAATGTAAACTGGTACAACCACTCTGGAAATCAATTTGGGCTTTCTTAAACATTTAGGAATAGTGCTTCCTCAAGATCCAGCTATACCATTCCTAGGCATATATACAAAAGATTCTTAAGTATACAATAAGCACATTTGCACAACCATGTTCTTAGCAGCTCTATTCATAGTAGCCAGAAGCTGGAAACAACCTAGATGTCCTTCAGTGGAGGACTGGATACAGAAATTGTGGCACATTTTCACAATGGAATACTACTCTGCTATTAAAAACAAGGAAATCATGAAGTTTGCAGGCATATTGTGGGAAATAGAATAGATCATCTTGAGTGAGGTAAAATAGAAACAGAAAGAAACTCATGGTATATACTCACTTATAAGTGGGTATTAGCTACATAATATAGGATAAACATACTAAAATCTGTACTCCTAAGGAAGCTAAACAATAAGAAAGACCCTACGGATGATGCTCAATCCTCATTCAGTAGGTCAAATGTGACAGACATTGTAAGCAGGAGGAGATAGAGAATAGGACAGGAGCCTGCCTACTCTATTAATCAATGTGTTGAAGCAGATGGTGAGGCTCATAGCTAAACTTTGGACAGAATTCAGGTAATCCTATGAAAGCAGGGGGAGAGAGAAAGACTGGGAAGGTTCAGCAGCTCCAAAAGTAGACCAACAGAATAAAACAAACAAAAAAACAAAAAAACAACCCTTGAGCCCTGAGGGACCTGAAATGACTGATTCTCCAACAGAGGACAGTGCATGGAGTTGTACTCTGGTTCAGATATAGCCTATAGACCTATTCTTGAAGTTTGTTCCCTAATAAGGGGAGCAGGGCCTTTCTCTGGTGTGATCTCGGGACATGGTTTCTGATCACCTTCCCCCTGAGGTGTACAACCTTCCCAGGCCACAAAGAAAGACAAAGCAACCAAGCAACCTGTCCTAATGAGGCCTGAAAAGCTAGTTCGGAAATAGATGAAAAGGAAGTACTCACCTATCATTGGATTAGTGAAGGGGCATAGGGAGAGAAGAGGGACAAAGATAGATTTGGGAGGAAACAAGGGAGGGAGCCACAACCAGGATACAAATTTAATAAGTTGCAATAAGTGCTAAAAAATTAAAAAAAAGAAACCCATGAATGATACAAAATAATGGTATCTTAAACAATAAAGACCTGAAATATCTCTCTGCATAACAATACTACAGCACCAACATTAGGAAGTTCGAGGGCAAGGTGTAGATGTCAGAAATGTGAAATGCCTACAGGCCTGTAGGGAGTTATACCTAGTAGTGAGGGTGGCATATTAAATCAAAATGATGAAAAAGAATAAACAGATTATGTAATATTCACAGGGAAGAAATGATGGGAAGCACAGAGAGAGAAAGGTAACTGTGCTGCCACTATGCCTTTACGGGAGCACATTGAACATAGAAGAAAGGAGTCCTATGAGATTACTGATGAACTAAATGAATCCACACATGTGAAAAATAGTAAAAGAATAAAAGGGAGGGAGGGAGGGACTGGGAGGGAATGAGGGATCGGGACACGGCTGGGATACAGAGTTAATAAAATGTAACTGATAAAAAAAATAATAATAAAATCAAAACAAACAAACAAAAAAAACAAAAACAAAAACAAAAAAATTATAATTCAATAGTTCAGACAAGGCTGTTAATATTTTTTATAGTGACAAATAATAGACAAAAAAGCTGGTATGTTCTTCAAAATAGTTCACAGATTACAGGTTTTACTATTCTGAACATGTTAAAAAACATCCACAAATTTCTTCTTGACTTCCCATGTGCATCTGTTTGACATCTCTGTTTCCATTCTGGAATGCCTCTCATTCCACATTGTGGCTGATATCCTTTAAGACACAGTTTGTTTCCTGGCTTTGCCACAAATCCATCTATATTCTTTTTCTGGATGACTGAATCAGAGCTGGGTAGCATAAATCCAGATAAGGGAAAATATATTCATCACAATCTAAGAAAGCATGTTTCATGTCATATGTTTTATAAAGAATGATTGAAGAAGTTCAGAAGAATTTTGAAATTTATAAAGTACACATTTCCCTAATACAAAACAGTCTTTTTAGTACATGCTTTGTTTGAATTATGTTTTCTGCTAGGTAAATTTTAAGGCCTTTTCTTTTTTAAAGGCTTATTAATATTTGATGACTTTACAGCATAGAACTATTTTTAGTTTTTATAATGCTTTTACTATGTGGTTTAGTAAAAATCCTACTTTTTTTCTCAAAGTGAAACAATATAAATGACATGAACCAAACAGTGGGGGTTTGGGCATAAGGAGAATGTACATATTTTTCAGCCAATTTTCAAAGAAATGTTATTTGAAATCTAGCATTAGAAATAGTTTGCATTTTTGTGTGAAAATAGTTCTCATGATTTCTTGGGACTCAGTGGAGTATATAAGGATACCCTCAGTTTATCTAGCTTCCAAACTTTGTTCTGACAACGAACCAACAAAGTCGATCAAATCAAAAGAACACAGATATTAAATGCTCATGAAAAAAAAGCCGACAATATAATCTAGTATTACATAAATTTATCCTGGAAAAACTGCTGTTGTTTTTGCTGGAGAGATAGCTCAGACCTTAGAGCACCAGCTGTTCTTGCTCCTCTCACAGGTTCCGTTCCCAGCATCCAACCATCTATAACTCTTGATATATAAGAATTTACACCCTCCTAAGAACTGTGGCATGCAGTACACAGGAAGACATGCAATTTCTTTCTTTTTTTCAAAGGTGAATGCACATTTTTTTTATTGTTTATATATTTATCCACTTTAAATCCCAACTGCAGCCTCCTCCATCCTGTATCTATTCCTATCTCCCCACAATTCTTCTGCTATTAGATAAATCCAACTTCAAGCTGCACATAACAGATATTTAAAGTCAGGGCTAAAAATTAAAACATAAAACTATGAGCAAAACAATGTTTCCAATCAGCATTAGTCAACTAGAATGTATAAAAATATTATTCAAATCAGAACCTAGAGTAATATTTACAATGAAAATTAAAATATACAGTATTAATAGTCTCACTAAAATTTTTCACAATTTTGTCTAGCATAACTAGACCTGTAGGTGCAAGAATACATAATTATTAGGAAATACCATGTACTATAGCAACAAAAAATGATAAAACATATAGTGTTTAGTACTTATAATTATATATATAATTATTGCAAATGCATGAAGAGAATGTAAAATTATACCTTCTAACATAGGAAGATATGGGTATGTTTATTATTATAATGTAATATAAAATATGTAGATATATCAATTAAACATTATTCTTTAACTATAAATAAAAACTCCGAAATCCAATATATGGAATTTGAATATAACTTTCCTTGGAAATTAAATAAAATATGCATGTACACAAAGACATATTAATATTAAATCACTGTAACTTAGTTTCCTAAACAAAGAAGTAAAAAGAAAGATATATTAGCTTATCAATGCCACACAAGCAATCTAGTAACAAGACTGTCTTTTTTTTATATGCTGCTGATGTGGCAATATTAGCATGTAGAAGTAAAGACAAAGGCAAAAGATTTAACTATAAAAACATCTGAGAAAACATGGTAATGCACCCTGGCCAACAGAACAAATAATAAACCCTGGCCAGTAACAAATAATGAAAACCTGCTGGGCAATAGTGGTCCACACCTTTAATCTTAGAGGTAGGTGGATGTCTGACTTCAAGGTCAGCCTGGTCTACAAAGTGAGTTCTAGGGTAGCCAGGGCTATGCAAAGAATCCCTGTCTCAAATAACAACAATAAAAAAGAAATGCAGACGACAAAAACAACAACAACAACAATAAAAAAAAAAAACAGAAGGAAAAGAAACTGGTGAAAAAGAAATAATTATTATTAGAAAAAAATCCTAAGCAATTACTCTAATAAAAAGGGTTTAGTGAAAAAAAATAAATTAAAAAAATTTAGTGTACATTATTTAAAGGTATTTATATAAAACTTGATTTATACAAAACTTCTTTTGTGCTCTTATTTTCCTCAACACTATTTAAGGAAAGAAATGGCATTTGAGTTAAGGTTGAACGAAAGTCTTAAGGAAGAAGGGTGATAGCAAAGGAGCTGAAAAGAACAAGCAACACACAAGGAGACCAACAAAGCAAAACAAAACAAAACAACAGCAAACACCCAGCAGGGCCCATGGGGACTGCAGAAACTTATGCCTCAACCAAAGACATAGAGACGTACAGACATGGAGAGGATGTAGACCCTTTGTTTAGATGAAGCCCATAGACAGCTCAGTCTCTATGTGGGTTCCTTAGTAAGAGAAGAAGAAACAATCTCTGACATGAACTCAGTTGTGTCCTCATTGACCACTTTACCCTGGTTGAGAGACCGAGCCAGCCCACAGAGAAAGAGGATCCAGATAGTCTTGATAGGCTAGGTCAGATAGTAAGAGAGGAGGACCTCCCTTATCAGTGGACTAGGGACAAGGAATAGGGGAGGAAGAAAGAGGGAGGGTGGGACAGGGAGGAGATGGGTGAGGGGGCTACAACAAAGTGAATAAACGGTAAATAATAATTTTAAAATAAGAGAAAAAAAAGAAAGAAAGACAGAAAGGAAGGAAGGAAGGAAGGAAGCAAGGAAGGAAGGAAGGAAGGAAGGAAGGAAGGAAGCAAGGAAGGAAGGGAGAAAGAAGAAAGAAAGAAAAGAAGGAATATGCTAACCAAAACCTCAATAAAAGATAGAGAAAAATGGGAATATAACACAGGAGGTTCAAGTCTAATCTTTTCTTTCTGTTGGATCATAGCATGGATTTACTTGAAAATACTCAAAGTGGACAGACACCCATTTTGAAGAGAATGCTTCTATAACAAGTGTGCGAAAATATTTGTTTGAGAAAAAAAGACCAACAATTCTTCCATTCTCAGTTAAAACTCACATATCAACTAATAGAATCTGAATTCATAGTCGAGAATCTGGCATGGTCACTTTAACTTCCTTGAAAGCAGTTGATGGACTGTGTGACTCAGTTACCTTCAAATCATAAGTTTCAAATGTGAAAATTTCTCTTATTAAGTTTAGAGTCAATCTCACCTCACAGAAAATGCTGGGGGCAAAGAAAAACATGTTAGTATATCATAACAGAGGCATATATGTGTGATAGATGTCCTATTGATGTACTTTGCTGAGGTAAAGTAGCACATCTACTTTGTTTGAAGCAATGCAGTGATGATCACAAACAGGTTTTACTTCAGCCTCTCAATTATGTTCTTACACGAAATTTTAGACTCTGAGCTGTACCCTTACTAAGGGGATTATGTGATGAAAATTCAGTTTAAGGGCTAGGCTCTTGTTTTCCCTCTTTTGTTAACACTATAGCCATTTATAGAGTCTTCATTAACATATGTAACTTCATACGTAATATTTCCATAAATGCTTATGATTTATCCAAACATATGATAAGCCAAAAATGTATATTGACTTTGGGGAGATTTTAAAATAGATTACTGAAATAAAAATTGGTATGGCTTTTTGGAGAGCCTGAGAGTCCAGCTGATCAGTTGTGGGTATCATTAGAGTGTATCATTTACTCCAGGTATTTTTGCTTTTTAAAGCCCTGAAGCATAAATCAAAGTGGCTTAATGGAATTTATGTAGTTATCAATAAAGCAATTCAAATTTTGTCTGTCATCACTGTCTCTAATTTTAGATAATTTATAGTTTTCAGTTTCAAAATGAAGTTTGCAGAGGCAAAGAATATAGAAATGACAAAGTATGTCTTGTGAGTTACAGTTTGAAATACTCTATATTTGAGGTAATATTCGGATATGTATAGTGGAGGACAGATGATTTTCCTAGTCAGTGATAAAAAAACAATTTTTAGGAATATATACTTAAGGTCAGAAAAGATAAAAATCTTTTAAATTCACCATCATTGTTTGTAAATTATTATCCAAATACAGAACTTAACTTTAAACATTTCACATAAGCTATAATATATACCTGATATTCTCAGTCTTTGAATTACACATTCTATTTTCTTAAAACATGTTTTTTAAAGTTTTATTTAAAAATGTTCTCTTTGTTTTTTATTGCTGAGTAATATTCCATTGTGTAGATGTACCACAATTTGTGCATCCATTCCTCCACTGAGGGGCATCTGGGCTGTTTCCAGCTTCTGGCTATTACAAATAAAGCTGCTACAAACATGGTTGAGCAAATGTCCTTATTGTGTACTTGAGACTCTTTTGGATATATGCCTAGGAGTGGTATAGCTGGATCTTGAGGAAGCACTATTCCTAGTTGTCTGAGAAAGTGCCAGATTGCTTTTCAGTGTGGGTGTACAAGTTTACATTCCCACCAGCAGTGGAGGAGGGTTCCCATTTCTCCACAACCTCTCCAGCATGTGTTGTCTCTTGAGTTTTTGATCTTAGCCATCCAAGGACTATGCAAGGAGATAACCTAAGACCCCTGCACAGATGTAGCCCATGGCAGTTCAGTATCCATGTGGGTTCCATTATAATAGGAACAGAGACTTTTTCTGACATGAACTGATTGGCCTGCTCTTTAATTACCTTGCCCTGAGGGGGAAGCAGCATTACCAGGCCACAGAAGAACACAAGCACAGAAGCAGCCACTCCTGATGAGACCTAATTGCCTAGGATCAGAAGGAAAGAAAAGAAGTCCTCCCTTATCAGTGGACTTGGGGAGGGGCATGCATGCAGAGGGTAGAGGAAAGGAGGGCTTGGGATGGGAGGAGGGAGGAAACCACAGGGGTGATACAAACTGAATAAAATGTAATTAGTAAAGAAAAAATAAAATAAAACTAACACAAAAATGTTCTCATAAATCTATTACAATTAACTATTCATTTGGACACAGTTTAATAGTGCTAATATAGCAATGTTTAAATAGTCACATTTTAATGATTATAATCAATCACATTCACATCCTTAAAATGTCTCTGAGCAATAGACACAGGACAGGGATACAATGATCACCGAAACAGAATCTATGTGCCAAAGGCAAATACAATATAAAATATCTGCATTTTCATATTGATTCTCTAGAATTTAGGTAAGTTCAGATTGTGTCCAGTATCCCTAACCTCCATAAATCTTTTTCAAAGTATTGGATTTTGAGTTAATAGCAGGAAATTTTTCTCTTAAGCACTCTGCTTATATTTTAATGTATCCAGGTAAAATTTGTATCTCTTATCATATCTTAGAAACATGACAGGTCTTTCATTTTAAAGTGCTACTTATAAGAAATATGTATCCAGGTTCCCTTAAGAAAAATGGACATAGGTGGATCTTGATGCCACTCCTAGGCATATATCCAAAATATGCTCAAGTACACAACAAGGACATTTGTTCAACCATGTTCTTAGCAGCTTTATTTGTAATAGTCAGAACCTGGAAACAACCCAGATGTCCAGCAACAGAGGAATGGATACAGAAATTATGGTACATTTACACAATGGAATACTACTCAGCAATTAAAAACAAAGAAATCATGAAATTTGAAGGCAAATGGCGGGATCTAGAAAAGATGATCCTGAGTGAGTTATTCCAGAAGCAAAAAGACACACACGGTATGTACTCACTTATAAGTTAATACTAATCCTATAGAATAGGATAAACATACTAAAATACATGCACTAGAAGAAGCTAAACAAGAAGGAGGACCTGGGGTAAGAGGATCAATCCTCACTTAGAAAGACAAAGGGGATGGACGTCAGAAGAGGGAGTATACAAGTAACAGAACAGAAGCCTACCACAGAGGGCCTCTACTTAGCAGTGTATCAAAGCAGATACTGATACTCATAACCAAACTTTGGGCAGAGTGCAGGGAATCATATGAAAGAAGAGGTAGTTAGTAAGACCTGGAGAGGACAGGAGCTCCACAAAGAGAGCAACTGATACTCCAACCAAGGTACATTCGTGGATATAACCTAGAATCCCTCCTCAGATGTAGCCTATGGCAGCTCAGTGTCCAAGTGGGTACCCTACTAAGGGGAAGAGAAACTGTCTCTGACATGAACTCAGTGGCTGGCTCTTTGACCACCCCACCATGAAGGAGGAACCCAGTCCACAGAGGAGGACATTGCACCCAGAGTCCTGATGGGACCTGATAAGCTAGGGTCAGCTAGAAGGGGAGGAAGACCTCCCCATCAGTGTACTTGGAGAGGGGCATGGGAGGAGATGAGAGAGGGAGGGTGGGATTCGGAGGGAATGAGGTAGGGGCTACAGCTGGGATGCAAAGTGAATAAAATGAAATTAATATAGAAAAATAAGAACTTAATTAAAAATTATAACACAGTTTAAAAAAAAAAGAAGAGTGGACATATCATAACAATCCGTCAAGGGGACAGCTACACACTGAACAGACACAGAGGTGAGCATGTCAACAGAAGCACACAGACACATGTGCACACCACTCAAGGGAATGGTTTTGAATTTTATAGTCTTGTTTAACTTCTATGATTACTTTTAATTTTAATCTTTGTCTTTCCCAAGTCTTTGTCTTTCTTATTTTGTTATATTTATTAGTTTGCCCAAGCATATATGCATTGACCTGCATTTTTACCTCATAAAATTACTTTCCTGTAAGTACTTCCCTATAAATATAATTACTTCCCTATAAGGTTATCACTCTGTATTATTAAATTCCACCTAAGAACTCCTTCATGGCATAAGTATGTGAGAGGCAAAAGGTCTCCCCAGCAGAACTGTTGAGATAGTGAATCTTGCAAGTCTCACAGACCTCACGATGAATTGAAGTAATGAATTTGACATTTATTTATAAGGAATATTAGCCTGGTTTCTTTTTATTTTAAAAATATAGCAAATCATCCTTCTTTTTAATTTTCCAACTATCAGTTATCTTTTTTTTTGTTTGTTTGTTTTTATTTATTTATTTATTTATTTTATTTAGGTTTCTTTTTTTTTTTTTCTTTTTTTTTTTTCAATGCAGTTTATTCAGGAACATTGAACAATCCTTGGACCCCGGGGAAAGCCAGCCCACAGCTTAAATAGCCTCTGAGTAGCCAACCCAGGCGTGCCACGGGGGCAATGCAGATAGGTCCACATACATGGAAGCAAGCCAGATCCTCGGCCTTAGCCAAATGTGGAGTTGTTCGTGACAGAGAGCACTCACCATCGGGAAGGTGGAAGGCGGAAACCAGCTCCATCTTTAAGGCATAGCATTCCGCAGCTCTCTACAGTTCCCCCTTTTTGTTTTAGACGCATCAGGCAAGAGTAGAGGTCTGATCTCTGATATTAGAAATAAATTGGGACTTTGTACAGATGTTCATTTAGGTGTCATCCACCCAAAGAGCATCGGACCCGTCCGATACCTTTTTCTCAGAGGCCGGACCTGGGGCATCAACCCGCATGCAATCAGACATGCTCTTCTCTGGGTCCAAAGCGGCTGACCCTGAGTGCAGTGCTTAGCCTCGCATCCTGAGCGTATCATTTTAGCTTTTTATGGTATCCAACCATGCTTGGGGAGAATGTCTTGCTTCAATGGCTGTAAAGGCCTGAATGATCATGGCTGTATCACACTCTTGTGAGACTCTAATCTTGCATATATACCACAGGCAAACCAAGGAGACGAACACCAGAAGGCCTGCTAACACTCCCATGCCTGCCCATTCCTTCAGATGATTCATGGCTGCAGCAATCCATGTTGATAATCCTGTGGGTAGTCCTGCGTCCACTCCGGTAGAATTTACTGTGACAATGGCCACTCTCAGCTGCTCCATCGTAGTATCGAATTCTCCAGTCCAATTACCTAAAATATAGCTCGACAATTGTTTAGACAGATTTGCAGCGCAGGAAAAATTCTCATGTTGTATGCTAGTGACACAAAGTCCAGCATACTTTCATTGACAGCCAGGTTGAGCGATTTGCCATAGGGTATCAATTTGCTCCTGCAAGAGGTCAATCCTCTGATTGAACACCATCAAGCTTCCTTTTAGTTGAGCATTAATTCCTTTATGTACAACTAAGGCATGAGCTACATTGGCTAAATGATTATTCAGGGTCTGAGCAGTCTGCCCAGTATGACTCATGGCTAATGCCCTGGTGGTAGCTCCAACAGCCGTCAATGAGATGGTAGTAACAATGGTGGCTGTAGTTCCAAGATCCCTTTTCTGTCTGAAGAGAGTCATAGCGTGAGGGGCATCAATGGGCATAGGCACCCAGTGAGGCATGCGAGTAACCAGGGCATACCTAACTTTACTAGCATTGGGGCTTAAAAAAAACCAAGTATCATTACCACAATTACTTGGCTCTATCTGGCTAATAATGAATAAAAATGGGGGATATAGACAAACAGGTGTGGGCTTATAGGAAATATTATGAGAAGCCTTAACCCCTCGTTGGAACATCCTGCGTCAGTTCTAGAATTAGCAGTGCTGTTGTCCGAGGTCTGAGTAGGTTCAGGAGACCATTGCCCCCAGGGGCGACACATGCTCCATGCCAATTGACTAACTCCATGTTTTCCTCCAATTTTGAAAGTCATTTAAGGTTCTTAAATTATTTTTTCCCTTTTTTTCTTAAATTTTTCATCAATTACACTTTATTCATTCTGCATCCCCCTATAAGTCCCTCCCTCCTCCCATCCCAATCCCACCCACCCTCCTCCCTCTGCTTGCATGCCACTCCCCAAGTCCACCAATAGGGGAGGTTCTCCTCTCCTTTCTGATCTTAATCTGTCAGTTCACATCAAAAGTGGCTGCATTTTCCTCTACTATGGCCTGGTAAGGCTGCTCCCCCACAGAGGGAGGTGATCAAAGAGCAGGCCAATCAGATTATGTCAGAGGCAGTCCCTCTTCCCATTACTATGTAACCCAATTGGACTCTGAACTGCCCTGGGCTACATCTGTGCAGGGGTTCTGGGTTATCTCCATGAATAGTCCTTGGTTGGAGTATGAGTCTCTGGGAAGTTCCCTGTGTTCAAATTTTCTTGTTCTGTTGCTCTCCTTGTGGAGACCCTGTCCTCTCCAGCTCTTACTATTTCCCAGTTCTTACCTAAAATTCCGTTCACCTGCCCAACAGTTGCCCATCAGGCTCAGCATCTGCTTTGATAGTCTTAAGAGCAGAGGCTTTCAGAGGCCCTCTGTGGTAGGTTCCTAGGTTGTTTCCTGTTTTCTTCTTCTTCTGATGTCCATCCTCTTTGCCTTTCCAGATGGGGATTGGACATTTTAGTTAGGGTCCTCTCTCTTGCTTAGTTTCTTTAGATGCACAGGTTTTAGTGGGTTTGTCCTATGTTGTATGTCTATATGAGTGAGTATATACCATGTGTGTCTTTTTGCTTCTGGGACAACTCACTCAGGATGATCCTTTCCAGATCCCACCATTTACCTGCAAATTTCATGATTTCCTTATTTTTCATTGCTGAATAATATTCCATTGTGTAGATGTACCACAATTTCTGCATCCATTCTTCAGTTGAGGGGCATCTAGGTTGTTTCCAGCTTCTGGCTATTACAAATAAAGCGGCTACAAACATGGTTGAGCAAATGTCCTTATTGTGTACTTGAGCCTCTTTTGGATATATGCCCAGGAGTGGTATGGCTGGATCTTGAGGAAGCGCTATTCCTAGTTGTCTGAGAAAGTGCGAGATTGATTTCCAGAGTGGTTGTACAAGTTTACATTCCCACCAGCAGTGGAGAAGGGTTCCCCTTTCTCCACAACCTCTCCAGCATGTGTTGCCTGGCTTTAATATGTGTCATTAACATACAATAGAATTTTTTTTTTAGATTAGGCAGAAACCAGGGATAAAAAGACATTATCAATTGTAAATTATTAACCTTCATATCCTAAAAAAAAGTAAGGATTATGCAACTTTTTAAAGAAAGTATATGAAGCTATTTGAAAACTAAAATATAATGTAGTTTCACAGATTAGTAATTTGTATTCAAATTATTACTAAAGTTGTGAATATGTTTCATGATATTGCATTGTTTTTGATCAGGAAACAGAACACCGTTTTATTCAGTAGGGATGTGCCCCCAAGTTTCCCGATAGATTGCTGCATATCGGAACATCATGTTGTGTATTCTCTTTCGATGCCTTTGCTGTGGAACTCTATTTCAAATGTGATCAGGGACATTTCCAAGCTGAGTCCATAGCAATCTTTATGGCCCCCAAAAATTAAACAATTGTTATCATACTTGGCTTTTATTTTCTTGACTATATATGGTCCAAAATATGTAGATAATTGGAGCAATTGACAATTAAGTTAATACAGAAAATTTATAGAAATTTATGTGATGATTTACCTTATATACTTGATATTCCTTGTTCAGAGGTTTTTCATAATTATTCCAAGTTTAGCTTAGTAATTTGTATTAAGTTATAACATTTCTCATACTGATTTTCCAAATAAAACTCTATATTTACAAATAATTTAAAGTTTGGTATTTTACTACTAGAAATCAAAAGTAATTAGAAAACCATTTTCTTACGTTTCTTTTTTTTTAATATTGATTCTTTGTGAGTTTTACATCACATATTCTAGTTCCACTCATCTTTTGTCCTTTTTTTTCAAATTTATTTTTATTTTTTTTAATATTCATTACACTTTATTAACTTTGTATCCCAGCTGTATCCTACTCCCTCATTTCCTCCCAAACTCACCCACCCTCCCTCATCTCCTCCCTGCCCCTTTGCAAGTCCACTGATATGGGATGTCCTCCTCCCCTTTCATTTGAGGCTGGTTTATCAGTATCAGGTGTCATGGCACTGGCTGCAAAGTCCTCCTCTGTGGTCTAGCAGGGCTGCTCCTCCCTCGGGGGTGGGGAGGTCAAAGAGCCTGCCATTGAGTTCATGTCAGAAAAAGTACCTGTTCCCCTTCCCAGAGTGCAGAGAATCATATGAAAGAAGGGGGAATTAGTATTACCTGGAGAGGATAGGAGTTCCACAAGGACCAAATGTATCAGGGCACAGGTGTCTTCTATGAGACTGTTTCTCCAACCAGGAACCATGTATGGATATTAACCTAGAACCCCTGCTCAGATGTAGCCCATAGTAGAGGAACACTTCTAATCAAGCCCAAATAATTAAAATTGATTTCATTTAAACAACTCCAAAACAACAACAATAACAATCGTGCCCAAACTGTACAAGGTTCTAAATAGGAACATCACACATTTTTTTACAATTTAGTTGAAATTATAAATACCAGGAAGAATTAGCACAGAGTTCTGATCAATAAATCAACTGTTTCACCACATGCATCAGTACACTGTAGAACACATACAGAATTTCTAAAACATAATATTAAATTATTATATTATATCATTAATATTATACAAAAAGTAAGTAATCGGATTATTACCTTAACATGAAACTTAGCAGTGTTATCAAATGAATGTACTTTTTCATCCACCTCTATTTATCCAAGACAAACTAGAGCCATCTGCATAATCTCAGTGCAGTGTGCAACACATACCTTAGTTTAGGCCTTGTTCTGAGGAAAGTATAAGAGCAGATACTACTAGAAGCTGTGCATGTAGCTCAGTGTTCTGGGATTCCAAACAGGGGGAGCTATGGCTGCCTCTTACTCTTTTGCCTGCTTTTGGGACCCTTTTTTCTTTTACTGGATTACCTTGTCCAGCTTTGATGTAAGAATATGTGAATATATGCCTGCTATTAATGTAGCTTGTTATGCTCTACTTGGTTGATGTCCCTGTGTGTTCCTTTCCTCAGGGAGATGAAGTAGCAAGTGGATCTTGGAAAAAAAGGAAGGTGTGTGTGTGTGTGTGTGTGTGTGTGTGTGTGTGTGTGTGTGTGTTGGGGGCTATGATTGGGGAAGGGGAGGAGAGGAAGCTGTAGTCAGGATGTAATATTTGAGAGAAGAATAATTTAAAAGAATTTTTAAAGAAAGAACATCAAGCTACACAACTATGGCATATATGCAGAGGACCTAGGCAAGACTTATACATGTTGCCTGATTGCCACTTCAGTTTCTGTGAGACCCTGTGGGCCCAGGGTAGTTGATTCTGAGACCTATTTTCTTGTGGTATCCTTGACCCATCCAGTTCCTACAACACTACTTCCCTCTCTTCTGCAGGATTCCTGAGCTTTGAGAAAAAGGGCATGAAAATCATTATGTAGAAAGGTGGAGAGGGAAAGATCATATATGAAAATTATTTTTAAATCCAAATATTAAAAATACCTCTGTGTTCAGGTGCCAATGGAATGAAAGTATTCACCACCAGTTTATGATTACAGGGCTTTATTTGGAAATAAAAGTAGATAGCTAGCTAGCTAGCTAGCTAGCTAGATAGATAAATAGGATAGTTGAGCAAGTAGTTTTACTCTCTTGGTTTTCCACATTAAGCATGTAGCTATAGAAATGGATTATCATTGTCTTCTCACTTAAAAAAAGAATCATATGAATTACTTTTTCAAAATGAAACATCTTGGAATGTAATTCTCATCCCACCTTAATTTTTTTTCACTGAGTTTGGCAGCAATGTATTTATTTCAAGCTTTTTCTTTCTCAAGAACTAAAATGATGGGAGAGTTTTAGTACTTCCTTCAAAAATGAAATTGCTTGCTAAATTGCTTTCTAGGCACTAAGTCAAAACTCCGTTAGATATAAATTATGTGAAAAATACAAGCTTTCCTGAAAATCAAATGGCAACTATAAGTAGTTTCTTCAAAGAACCCTTATGATTAACACAGAAGAGTGAATTATCCTTAAAAATCTGTTTGTCGTGTTTGACCAAAAAGTTTAATATTTCCCAAACACATTTGAGTGATAAAATTTCACTTGCTGAAACACATTAAGACTCATAGATCATCTTTAATATGATCATATATATTAGTAATTGAATAATTTTACATATTATGACATTAAATATAGGTCTCAGTTCGATAAAATATATGGACTATATAATGAATACACATTTTTGAAAACCTGTTAGCATTTAACCAGTTAGACAGATTTATATAATTCTATATACAAAGTAAGGTATTTTCACAATTGTAAAAACCCAAATTGCTTTGACAGTTTTAACAGTTTCTTGGATAAGAAAATCTTTTTAAAAGAGTGCTCTCAATAGTTAGATTTAGTCACAAAAGATTGGAATACAGGTTAGCAATTGAGGAAATTAAAGTTTGTAAGATTCAGTGACACATTTATTTTCCTATTTAGTTCCTTTTTGTATCAAGAAACAGAAGAAATGAGAGTGAAAATAGAAACATAAAAGAAAAAAAGAGGAATAATAAATACTGAATTATTTTTCTTATTCTTTTTTTTCTTTTTCTTTTCTTTTATTATTTTTTTTATCAGTTACATTTTATTAACTCTGTATCCCAGCCGTGTCCCGATCCCTCATTCCCTCCCAGTAGCCCAGCATCTCCCAAATGTTTCTTGTCCAAACACTATTGACATGAGTTTGAAGTTTAGACTCCCTATGTATGAATCCCAGCAGACACATTGAAACTGGACCTTTACTGTATTTCAGAGGCTGTTCCCCTGCAAAAAGATGCACATCTCTGACTTTAAGAGTACTTTAAGAAGGATTGGCACAGGAGGAGGGAGGGAACCACAGGAGGGATACAAAGGGAATAAAGTGTAAGTAATAAAAAAAAGTAAAAATAAATAAATTTTAAAAAATTAAAAATAAATAAATAAATACATACTGAATTAAAATTGTTTCTATTCTGATGAAGAATATACTTGATACATTTTCCACAAATCACTTTCATATCTTTATAAAATAAATACTAGTTTTATTTCTCTAATTTCTATTTTATTTTGCTTTGGTGTGTACTAAGAAATATGGTTACATCAGTTATGTTTACATTCAGTCCAGCCTTGCTTCTTATTCCTTCACATAGGCTGGAGTTAAAACTTCTTCCTCAGATACCACTTTAGGCCAGAATACAGAAAATAAAAATAAAAAGGAGAAAACATCCCTGTGCTACTTTTTATATGGCATGCACAAGGCACCCTTCTATAACCCTACAGTGAAAAGGACTGTGCCTTTATTCACTTTGGTTTAATCCACAGACAGAACCTAAACCTTCTGCCAGGCTACCCACAAAGCACCACAGTGGGCTCAATGGCAGAGCAAATATGGAGTTAAGTGTAAAGTATCTGGTGGAGTGGCTATGGATGTCTGGGCTCAACACTCTTCCCATGTCCTCACAAGCTGGTTCCGTGTTTTTCTCTACGATCTCCTAGAAGTGGTTCACTAAATGCTGGGTGACTGGAAGCAAGAGGAATCTAATCAAGAAAAGAAGTGATGTAGAAAAGTATCAGCATTTGTCAAGGCCTTGTTTGAGCCGTCCAAACACAGAAAAAGGCTCCACAAGGAGAGCAACAGAAACAAAAACCTAGGCCCAAGGGTCTTCTAGGAGACTGACACTCCAACCAAGGACCGTTCATGGAGAGGTCTAGACCCCCTACTCACATGAAACTCATAGGCTGCTCAGTTTCCAAATGGGTTCCCTAGTAAGGAGAGTAGGGCCTGTCCCTGACATGAACTCAGTGGCAGGTTCTTTGATCATCTCTCCCTCGGAGGTGCAGCCTTGCCAGGTCACAGAGGAATACGATGCAGCCAGTACTGATGAGATCTGATAGGGTAGGGTCAGATAGAAAAGGAAGAGGTCCTCCCCTATCAGTGGGCTAGGGGAGAAGCACAGAAGGAGAAGAAGGAGGTGGATGGGATTGGGAGGAGATGAGGGAGGGGACTACAGCCAGGATACAAAGTGAATAAATTGTAATAAATAATACTTGAATTAAAAACATTTAAACGATAAAAGTAGACGGTACCATGGAAGACCATGTCAAAAATTTATCCTTCAAAAAAATAAGAAAAGAATAAAATAAAATGTATCTATATGTGCACAGATTAGAAAAAAACAGAAATTTAAATAATGTCAGTATTCTTTGAACCTCATTAGGGGAGAGTAATTATTTTATTGACAGTCAGCTTCACATATGGGAATAATAGTTGGCATGATAGGAGATCATAATCAGAATCAGAAAAGTAGAATCACCTTTTAGATTTTTTATATTTATTGTAAATTCTTAAATGAACCTTCTATAGCTTTTAACTCTTTGTCAGACAATACTTAAATAGCTAGAAACCTGAACTCACAACCAGTTAACTTGTCTAATCAATGATAAATTTGTGTTTCCTGTCCGTGATTTTTATTTTAGTAAACGTTTAAGCACACATATTCATATATACTTGAGTGAGTACATATGAAAAATCAACTGTTCAAGCTAATTTGTTCTTGTTGAGTTATTTTATTTTAAAATTTTATTTTGCCTTTTTATATATTCCATTCTGTGTCTTCTGAGTTCCTTTAACCAATATTGTTTTCTCTTTCATCCTAATGTATTTTTAACCAAAGTTATATAGTGAGTATGAATATAAATTAATATATATATGAATGATTACATGTATTCATATATATTACACATACTACTCTCTGTATGTTTATTCTGTGTTGCTTTTATATAAAACTGCTTATGAACGTTGAATACATTGCTGAAGGAATATTCTCAGAACTAAATCCATTCTTTCTCCTGGTAGACCTTCAATGGTTTAAAAAAATCTGATGATATGTAACATTTCCCACTCTTGACTATCCTCCTTTTCCCTAATCATTTGTGATATTCTCTGGCATGAGCCACATTGAATTAAAATATTATACATGCATATGATCTTTAAATTTGTTTTTTATGAATTGAATTAACATTATACAAATGAATCTAAAATAATAATATCCTAATTTATTGCATTTTATTGTGAAAAATACATATGACATTTAACGTTTTCTTCCTTGAGAATCATGGGAATTAATTGACTAATCATTTATTTGTCATATAAATAGAAATCATCAAATTGAATGATTTTGGATACCTTTATAAAAAGTATAGATATGTTTCTTCAATTACCGTCCCTTGACAAAACTACAATCAGTTTAAATCTAACAATGCTGGGAAGAGGGCATACCTTTTAACAAAGTTTTCTGTTCTTCCATGGGATTTTAGCTCTGTTACAACACTGTCAGGCACTTGAAAATTGGGAATAGGTTTACCTCAAGACCCAGCTATACTGCTCCTTGGTATATATCCAAAATACATTCCACCATTCAATAAGTACAGGAACTCTAAAATGAGACCAACAGAACCAACTAACTAGGGCTCAGTGGCTTGTAGAAGACTGAAACATCAGCCAAGGACCATGCATAAACTGGATATAGGTCCTCTATAAAGATATAGCAGATTGGCAGCTTATCTTTATGTGGGTACTCTGGTAAGGGAACAGGAACTGTATCTGACCAGGACTCACATGCTAGCTTTTTAATCACTTCCCCCTGGTGGGACTGCCTTGCCATGTCACAGAGGAAGAGTACAAGCTCAACCCTGATGCAATATATGAGCTGTGGTAGAAGGGAAAGGTAGCTTCCCTTTGCTGTGGAAAAGGAGTGGGGTAGAGGAGAGCAAGGGAGGGTAAGACTGGGAGGGGAGGAGGGATGGGACTACAACAAGGATGTAAAGTAAATAAAAAAAATATGAATTGGTTTTATAGCTCTTTTAATCTAGAACTTATGACCCTAAAAGAAGAAGCATGTATATGACAAGAAGATTTAATTTTCTTAACAATTTTCCTCATTTTCTGCAGCATCATCTAATATAGTCAGTAACTCTGAAGTATGAAAATGCATATAAGCTGTTACTTTCATTATTATTTTTTATACTATTATAAATTTTATAATGTTTTCTGTCTTTCTCTAGTATATCACATGCCTATTTGCTCTGATAATCAGCACATTTTAAGGATTGTGGGGGCAAATATCAATGTGCCCAACAGACAATCTAAGCAAGAAGCAGAGACAACTTATATCCCTAGGAAGAAAATATTCTTGCCAAAGAAAGACATGACTTCAGAATCACAATTTTTCACCATTTAAATTTTGTAGGTATTCCAAGGCCTGCCTGGTGTTTGGATGATGAACCAAACTTGAAACTTAAAAATATGTATCTCAGTTCTTGAACACAAAAACGGTGAAAAAACCAGTGTGATTTACTGAAAGTCTGGCAATTTGCTATTCTGACAGATCACACATACATACAAAGAGAGAGACACACGCACACACACAGAGAGAGAGAGAGAGAGAGAATAAAATACTACTACAATGAATACCTGAAAAGATTGGGATGCATTCTAAAACTAAGCATTTAGATGAGGGATTATGACATTTTTTTTATTTATATGTCAACATTTACTTTTTTCCTCCTGTTTTCTTGTAGTTTTAGTAAAGTTGACCACCATATGCATAAATGACAAGAAACGAACAATTATGAATGGCTGAAAAATAACAAGGAGCAGAGTCTTTCGTGTGACAGCCCACCAATAAAGGAATTACGTCATGTGAAATTAAAAGCAGATCCTAGCCAGTTGCACATAACCTACAGTCTTTGCATGCCCAGCAATTGAAAGCATTGTGACAGAGCCCAGATCACAGCTCCACCTGGATTTCTCTCCAGTGACTTTGAAATAGTAAATATGTATGCTACTTGAAACCACTAAAATCACTTAATTATAAATATAATATAATATAATATACGTATATAATTATAAATGTAAGTAAGTAGTTATATATGTAATTAAGTTTTATATATATATATATATAATGTTTGTATGTGTATATTGCCCAGCAGTAATATCTAATAAATTTTATATGAAATTCCATGCTTTCCCTTTCCACAAACTTGTTTCCTTACTTCCTATCTCTTGTTTATGTCTATCTTGTTTATTGACACATAAATCCACTTGTTTGTTCAATAGAAATAGGGAATAGTTTTTAAACCTCTCATTGTTTTGTACATAAAACTCCAAACTACTTTCTATATGTGAGACATAGAAAATATTGTTTAAAAACAATGATGAAAATCCCAACCATTCTGTTTTACCAGTAAAGACTCAGGAGCCAGAATCTCTGGTGAAAACCTCCTAGCTCAGAGGCAGAGAAGATAACCAGCTAAACTTCCTTCTTAGCTCAGGTCTAGAAGGAAAAACCCCAAAGGCTCACTAGTACAATTGACAGACCAGAAGGAAAAAACCAAAAACCCCAAGACTCAAGGCTTGTTGTTCAAAGCTCCAAAAACCAGGGATCTGAGGAGCTGAAGCCTTAAACTAAAGCCATGGCTTGAGCTAAAATTCTCTTCTTCTTCTCCCTGGAGCCTGAAATACCCTTCAAATCAAAGTCTCTACTACAGTTTTTAATTTTTTTTTATTCTTTATTAATTACACTTTATTCACTTTGTATCCCCCCTGTGGTTCCCTCCCTTCTCCCATCCCAAACGCTCCCTTTCTCCACCCTCTGCATGCATGCCCCTTCCCAAGTCCACTGATAGGGGAGGACTTCTTTTCCTTCCTTCTAATCCTAGTCAATTAGGTCTCATCAAGAGTGGCTGCATTGTCTTCTTCTGTGGCCTGGTAAGGCTGAAGATCAAAAACTCAAGAGACAACACATGCTGGAGAGGTTGTGGAGAAATGGGAACCCTCCTCCACTGCTGGTGGGAATGTAAACTTGTACAACCACTCTGAAAAGCAATCTGGCACTTTCTCAGACAACTAGGAATTGTGCTTCCTCAAGATCCAGCTATACCACTCCTAGGCATATATCCAAAAGAGGCTCAAGTACACAATAAGGACATTTTCTCAACCATGTTTGTAGCAGCCTTATTTGTAATAGCCAGAAGCTGGAAACAGCCCAGATGCCCCTCAGTGGAGGAATAGATGCACAAATTGTGGTACATCTACACAATGGAATATTACTCAGCAATGAAAAACAAGGAAATCATGAAATTTGCAGGTAAATGGTGGGAACTGGAAAGGATCATCCTCCTACATTCTAATACTTGTCAGCTGATTTCTTGTTCTGCCTCTTGACCTAGGGTTAACTTTATTAGATCCTATATAGAGAACTCTTGGTTCTAACTTTATTAGATCCAGTATACAGAGAGTTCTTAAATTTAAGGTGTTTTTTAAGCTGTGTGAACCACAGAATAATCACCTGTTTAAAATAAACAAAAGTTCTTAAGGTGTTTGTTAGGGCTCAACCAAACAAAAAATAAGCAAGGTTTTACATTTCACAATTTTGGGGATTACTATGGAATCAAATATCTTGTAATAGAAAAAGGTAAGTATTTCCCATCAACATCTAGTCAAAGTCCCTTATATCTTCTCTCCAGAGTAAGGCACCATTCCTAACTGTGAAATTATTTCTGCCTCTACTAAAATTTGTCTAATGGCATTGTCTCAAGTACTAGCATCTACTCATGATTACGGTTGTCTCTAAGACTTTCTTGTGTTATTTTAAGACTTGACAAAAAAGACATACCTACAGGGGGTTCTTCATTGCATATGTAACTAAAATAACTACATCTTCCACCACTACTGAATCTCCTATTTCATCTCTAGCAATTTAGATATATAGGAGATATTATTTGCTTATTTTTCCTTTTTTCTCATTACATATCAAGGCTAGTATTTTTTTAATTCAGCATTTATTCTTAAACATCTGAAAATTGCTTATAATATAGTCCTTCATTAATATTGACTGTGGGTTTATATGTATTTAAATCAAAATTATATAGCACAAATAATCCAATGAAATAATAAGACTGTTTTCATTATGGATTTTGGTGAACCTCAGCAATAATCCTCATGAAATTACTGTTTTCATATTTAGCATTTAGATAAACTTATTGTTTACTTCTTCCCTGTTTGATCTGCTGACTTGAATTATCTTTGATTTAGTTGTGATTGTTTTGCCAATATGAATATATTATGTTATTTCCCTTATGTACATCTTTACACCTTCCATTTAGATTACATTCTTCCTTTTGAATTTTCTTTTCATTGTTTGATTTAATGAGAATGCAATACCAAAAATGATAGATTTTTATATCACACAAAGTCAAATAAGCACTGTAAAATGTTAGCTGCATAATGTCTCTGATGTACCTGTATTAAAATTGTTAAGTATCCAGAAGTTAATACAGAGCCATGCACATAGGAGAGACTTAAACAGTATTCTTCCTGATCACATGAGTGGGTAAACTGAAACCCCAACAGTACAAAACATGAAGCTTGCCCTGTGAGTTTTACCTTTGCTCATGACTGGAAGTTATATAAGCTATAATTGAACCCATGTATCAGATATGTTAATCTCAGTGTTTAAAGGTTTTCCCTGCCTTCTATTTCATACACACACACACACAAACCTAATTCAATGATAACAGTATTTAGTTGCAGGAATTCATTATTTGACAGGAAGCTCTGTGTTTGTGCATCTCTATATCTTGTTGAATGCATCAATAGACTCAAGCCTCTGACAGAATCCTCACAGGGGGTTCTGTGACAGTTAGTATCCACAAACCCAGATTCCACAGCATTTGCATGGAGTGATTATCGGGTGTGTGAAATCCAAAATGATTTCTAAAGTGTTTGAATAAGTTTGCACTCTGACCAGCAATGCAGGAGGATTCCCCTTTCTTTATATCCTAGCTAGCATGTGCTGTCACTTGAGTTTTTTATCTTAGTAGTTCTGACTTGTTTAAAGTAGAATCTCAGAGTCCTTTTGATTTGCATTTCTCTGATGACTAATGACACTGAGCATTTTTGTAAGTGCTTCTCAGTCATTCAAAATTCATTTGGTGAGAATTATCTGTTTAGCTCTGTATCCCATTTTTAAATTGGATTTTAGGTTTCTTGGTGTTTAATTCCTTGAATTTTTAATATATTTTGAATATTAGCCTTTGTCAGATGTAGTGTTGGTGATGAATTTTTCCCAATCCATAGTGTGTCATTTTGTTCTGTTGACAGTGGCCTTTGCCTTACAGAAACTTTTCAGTTTCAGTTTCAATTTGTTAATTGTTGATCTTAGAGCCTGAGCTGTTGGAGTTTTCTGAGAAAATTGGGAATAGTTCTATCTTAAGACCCAGCTAACTCCCCCTTCTTTCATATGCTTCCCTGCACTCTGCCGAAGGTTTGGTTATGAGTCTTAGTATATGCTTTGATACATTGCTAGGTAGAGTCTCTCAGAGGCCCTCTGTGGTAGGCTCCTGTCCTCTTATTTGTTTTCTCCTACTTCCCATGTCCATCCCATTTGTCTTTCTAAGTGAAGATTGATCATCTTACCCAAGGTCTTCTTTCTTGTTTATCTTCTTTAGGTGTATACAGGGAGTGGATAGGAGCTCCACAAGGACCAAATACATCTGGGCACAGGGGTCTTTTCTGCAACTGACGCTCCACCAAGGACCATGTATGGATATAACCTAGAAACTCTGCTCAGATGTAGCCCGTGGTAGCTCAGTAACCAATTGGTTTCCCCAAGCAAGGGGAACAGGGACTATTTCTGACATGAACTCAATGGCAGGCTTTTTGACCTCCCCACACCCCAAGGGAGGAGTAATCCTGCTAGGCCACAGAGGAGGACTTTGCAGCCAATCCTGAAGATACCTGATAAAACAGGGTCAGATGAAAGGGGAGGAGGTCCTCCCCAATCAGTGGACTTGGAAAGGGGCAGGGAGAATATGAGGGAGGGAGGGAGGGAATGGGTGGGAATGAGGGAGCAGGATACAGCTGGGATACAGAGTTAATAAAATGTAACTAATAATAAAATACAAAATTAAAAAAAAAAAAAGACCCAGCTATAGCACTCCTGGGCAAATACACAAAAGATACTCTATTTTTTTTTCTTTCTTTTTCTTATTTATTAACACCCCCCCCAAAAAAAAAACAAAAAACGAACAAGAACCTTAGTGACCATGCATGGAAAGGACCTAGACCACCCTCTTAGATTAGCACATAAGCTGCTCAGTCTCCATGTGGGTTTCCTAGTACAAGGAACAAGGATTGTCTCTGACATGGACTCAGTGGCTGGCTTTTTTTGTTTTGTTTTGTTTTGTTTTGTTTTGTTTTGTTTTCAATACAGTTTATTCAGGAGCAGTACAGCCCAAAGGGCAATGGGAAGAAGCAACACAAAGTCAGCAAATGTCTTAAAGACCCAGTTGCATTGCCCAGAGAGGTTCTCTGGAACGTTTCTCCCTGTTAAGTCAAGTGTTGGTGCATAAAAATCAGCACAGGGATATCTATCCAAAAAAAATGTCGTCTCACTCTGTGAGGCCTGTATATATGTCCTCTCCTCAAACTCCACCCAAGGATGTTCTCAGCTGGCCAAAATCACACACCTCGCATGTGAGAGCTCACAGCAAAACATCACATACCCTCTCACAAGCCAACCTGGGTAAAACATCATCTTCCCAGCTTACTGCAAACTATCACATGACAAAATTCATTCTTCAAAGAAACCAGAAGTTCCACTTCAGTACTCAGGTATTAAAACCAGCAAAATCATGAAATCTATGGCAAATGGATGGAACTAGAAAAGGTCATCTTGAGTGAGGTAACCCAGACCAAGAAAGACATATGTACTATGTACTTATGTGTAACTGTATAGTAGCCATAAAGTATAGGATAACCATTCTACAATTTACAGACCCAAAGAAGCTAAGTAAATAGGAGGGCCTAAGGGAGGCTGCATGGATTTTATTGAGAAGGGGAAATAGAAAAGACAGAGGAGGTGCTCAGTACTCAAAGAGAGGGAACAGGATAGGAGAGGGAGTGTTGAGGAAAATAAGGATGGAGATTTGTTGTGGGCAGAGATGGGGAAGGGGAAAGGAGGACAGAAGGCATGCAGAATGAAGAGAAACCATGGACTGGGGCATCTCTGAGACAGGCTGGAAACCTACAAGAGGGTAGGTTTCTGGGAGGATATGACGGTTTCTCTACTGGAGACCTCTACATGGAGACGGAAGAGGCCACCCTCTAACCAAACAGGACTCCAAGCAGAGGGAGCTGAACACCAACCCACCTCCACAAACTTCACCCCCAAATTCACCATTCCTCCAACATATGCACAGATGAAGATGGAGTAGAGATGGATGTCCAATCAATGCCTGGCCACACCACGGGAGAGAGCCAATGCCTAACACTGTTAACAACACTGTGCTTTGCTTTCCGACAGAAGCTTAGCACAGCTGCCCTTTGAGAGACTCTAAGGGGATCAAAACAGAGGCTGAGTCTCACAGCCAAACTTTGCATTTTGTGGAAGAGCTGGAAAAAGAAGAGAAGAACTAGGAGGAAGCAGGAACTCCACAAGGTGGCCAACAAAACCAACTAACCTTGGCCCAGGGGGTGCTAATAGAGACTGAAACACCAACCAAGGGTCATGTATGAACTGTACCTAGGCCCCATACACATATGTATGTGATAAACAGAATGGTCTTCATGTGGGTTCCTAAGCAAGGGGAGCAGGGGCTGTTTCTGGTAAGGACTCTCTTGCATACTTTTTGATCTCCTGGCAAGCCTGTCTCACCAGGCCACCTTGGTAGAGGATGAGATCACTCCTGATAGGACTTGATGGGCTGGGATGGATAGGTGGGGAGGGGCTCTCCTTTTCTGAGGAGGAATGGAGGGAGGATGTTGGGAAGATAAATGGAGGTTCAAAGGGGAAGGAGAGGAAAGATGGGGCAAAGAATGGGATGTAAAGTAAAAAATAATAATAATAAACTACCAGGTGTGCGTCCTCATTTACACTCATAACATTGCATTGCTATTAACTTAGTTATCAATAAAGGAAATTAATAGTTTCTCACAAAGAGAGCCTGAATGGTACCAGTAAACTAAGAAAAGCATTATAATTTTCACAGCAAATTTAGGAGAATTAAAAAAGTAAGAAAATCTGATTCCATTGATCCAGAATTCTGTTTCTATGCCAGTACCATGCAGTTTTTATTACTGTTGCTCTATAGTGCAGCTTGAGATCAGGGATGGAGATACCTCCAGAAGATCTTTTATTGTAGAGGATTGTTTTAGCAATTGCTCAACCATGTTTGTAGCAGCTTTATTTGTAATAGCCAGAAGCTAGAAAGAGCTCAGATGCCCCTCAGTTCAGGAATGGATGCAGAAATTGTAGTATATCTACACAATGGAATATTACTCAGCGATAAAAAGCAAGGAAATCATGAAATTTGCAGGTAAATGGTGGAAACTAGAAAAGATCATCCTGAGTGAGGTATTCCAGAAGCACAAAGACACACAGGGTATATACTCACTCATAAGTGGATATTAGACATATAATATAGGATAAACATACTAAAATCTATACACCTAAGGAAGCTAAACAGGAAGGAAAACTATGGCTAATATGCTCAATCCTCATGCAGAAGGGCAAAGAGGATGGACATTGGAGGAGGGAGAAAACAGAGAACAGAAAGGAGCCTACCACAGAGGGCCTCTGAAAGGCTCTATGCTGCAGGGTATCGAGGCAGATGCTGAGACTCATAGCCAAATTTTGGGCAAAGTGCAGGGAATCTTATGAAAGGAGGGAGCGATAGTAAGACCTGGAGAGGACAGGAGCTCCACAAGGAGAGCAACAGATACAAAAAGTCTGGGCAAAGGGGTCTTTTCTGAGTCTGATACTCTAGCCAAGGACCACTCATGGAGATGGCTTGGAACACCTGCACAGAAGTATGGCAGTTCAATATCCAAGTGGCCTCCATAGTAATGAGAACAGCGACTGTCTGTGATAGGAACTGATTGGCCTGCTCTTTGATCATCTCCCTCTAAGGGGGAAGCAGCCTTGCCAGGCCACAGAAGACAATGCAGCCACTCCTGATGAGACCTGATAGATAAGGATCAGAGGGAAGGGGAGGAGGACTTCTCAGTGGACTGGGAGAGGGACTAGAATGGGGAAAAGGGAGGGTGGGATTGGGAGGGGAGGAGGGAAGGAGGTACAGGGGGATACAAAGTGAAAAAAGAGTAATTAATAAAAATAATTATAAAAATAAAATTATCAACAATAAATATAGATTTAGAAAAAAATCCCAACTACAAAGAAATAAACAAATAACTAAATAACTAAACTACAGTTTTTCTTGTTTGTTAGCCTGAAGGTAGGGTAGTAACCAGGGTCTTTACCATTCTTGATATCTTCTCAGTCACTGCAAGACTGCAAGCTAGAATTCCCTGTAGGATAAGCAAACATTCATATTGCAGTCTTAATGCAGAAAATGTTTTACCTGCTCAATACCAGTTCTCTCATTTATGCATAGTGATGATCAGAAAGTATTTTTATTTAAGTTCTTATAACCAACAATCTTCCAAGTAAATGCATACCCGATAGATTTCCAGTGTGCATTATGGTGCAGGTTCTGCAGGTGAGTGTGAAACCAGATTTCTCCTGCTCATACTGGAAAGGGGTTTCATACTAACATCCTGAAGTGTTTTCTAGAATGAAACTTAAGAATGTCAATATGGTAAATGTAATGTACTTAGTCCGTGTTTTATCAATCAGAGTTTATCGGGGAGAAATTCCTAGAAAATATGAATGAAAATGCAGTGACATATTTGACATAATGTACTTGTTTCTGGGATTTCTTCTCATTATCTTTTTCCTTATTATTTTTTTATTATTATCTTTACATAAAAGTTTAAGTTCATAATACAGAAAGTTTGGACAGATGTATATAAAATTTATAGATACTTCTCATGATATCATGAGAAGTATCATGGGTTCATTATCATGAGACTATATTCATACATGCTTCAGATGTGAGAGACACTGAAGCAGATCTACCTTAGGCAAGAAGAATAATTACAGCTTTTGCATTTTTTTCAGGCCATTAGAGTCAAGTAGCCTGTGAATGAGGCTACTCATTCACAAATGCATGTTCAATGTTCTAAAAGGAAAAAAAAATACTGAGAAAAGCATCTTCTGGGGATGTTCAGTGGGTAAAGTGCTTGCCCTGTCAGCCTCCGTGACTGCATTTGGAACTATAGCATCAAGTGCAGGACACATGGTGTTAGACATTTCTAATTCTGAGGTCTGGTGGGCAGGGACAACTGTTTCTTGTCAAAACGGTGAGCTTCACTTCAGTGAGGGACACCATCTAAATAGACAAGGAAGAGAGAAATACAGGAAAACTGAGCATTGACCACTTGCTTCCACTCACATACATAAGTATATATATGTGCATATGCATACGTACATACATACACCATACAAACAAACGCATTCAAACTAATAAGCAACTAAATGCACTATTTTCATTATGGACCCACCAATGCCATGACAAAAGGCCTATTTTGTCCCTTTCTCATTCTAAGAAGAAAGCATCCAGGAAATGCAGTTCTGGGAAACACAGGCCCAGTTCTCTAAGTTGTCACATGTGAATATACCATAGGTGAAATATCCAGGCCAAGAGTAAGGCTCAGGAAATTCTGAGCATGGAATACAGTGGCTGCTTCTTGGTGTGGCTGAGTACTGTTGATGCACTGGAAAAAGACTAAATGTCGGAGTATGATTAATCACCAAATTAAAGCCAAATGGGAGAGTTAGAGAGTTTCCTTTGACACATTTAATGAAATTTTCATCTCAATTAGCTAGAGGGCAATGCAAATAAACTGAGTTTAAGACCTAGGAATTAATTATATGGGTAGGAAAGTTAGAATGAAGGTTGAATTTTTAGTAGGTCAGGGCCCTGGCTGGGAGAGACGGAGACCTTGAGCCTTAAGCTGGAACTTGTGATGGCTTGCTTTCTGTGCGTGTGCAGACATGCTTCTGTGAGAAAATTTATGCTCTGAATGTCAATATGTGCCCTGTTCAAAATCTGATTTAACCCTAATTTCTGTCTATTTCATGACTTAAGTCAAGTCAAAAAATTAGAGTGAATCAGACCGATTAAAGGAAGAAATAGATTTGTATCAATGCTGAAGAACTTTTGCCTAGAGTAGTAAGAAAAATATCAGGATTCTAAGGCCAAAGAGAGCATCTAAAGGAGACGTAATGCTGTAAAATAATGCTTTTTGAAATTGTGGTCATTAGCACTAAACCTCTGAGAAGAGCTTGTGTGTGACATCTTTGCCTGAAGATGGTGAAGACTGATAAAATAGAATGACCTGGGTCTTAAGAACTGAAATGTTACAGAATGTCAGCTAAGAATCATCTTACTGATGTATTTTGTCAACTGAGGTCTGAACTCTTTGAGGACCATAGCTTATATCAATGTGACAAAAATCATAGACACTAAACAGAAAAAAACACTCCCTTTCTTAATAAAACCCTGCTTTTTTTCTAAATTAAAAGACAAAAATGTCAACAAGTAGCATCCCGAAACTGCAGCAGAGATAGTTCCAATTTGATGTAATCTACCTAATAGTTTTCCTCACCAATGCATTCAATAAACACACTAATTTGTGTGTCCTTTTTTCTTTTTGTAAAACTGCACACATTTTACCATAGAATGTGTCATTCAGGCTAACCTCAATTCATTTTTCTGAGCTATTATTCTTCATGTTAATCTCACAAAAACTTATGTTATTCTCAGGTCTATCAGGTCTCATCAGGAGCGGCTGCATTGTCTTCTTCTGTGGCCTGGTAAGGCTGACCAAAGTCCAGGCCAATCAGTTCATGTCATAGACAGTCCTTGTCCCCATTACTATGGAGGCCACTTGGACACTGAACTGCCATAGACTACCTACATGCAGGGGTTCCAGGCCATCTCCATGCATGGTCCTTGACTGGAGTATGTAGTTGGGATTTTTAACACAAGCTTAATACTAGTTAAAGGACAGCTAGCTCCCTTTGTCATAAAATTCCATGGAAAAACAGATTGAAGAAAGATAGGACACTAAATTTTACATGTGGTAGACAATTATAGGTGATGATGCTTCATTTAAAGACTGCCAAATTGTAAACAGTTGCAATGTACATGACTGCATTTCCATCTAAAGGAGATTTAACCTCTTCTTCATATATACAAGACCTATATCTTCATTACAAATGAGCTTAGTGTACATTCATCTTTTAAAAACAGAATTTATGTATTTGCAGAGAATATAGAAATAAACAAGATATCAATGGAAACTGTGCCACACCAGAGTACTCAGATATGGTCATGAAGACTCTTTAATCTCTGCTCATTACATCCGAGCTGTTGGTATTTGTTGTTGATGATGATGTTTAATGTAAGACAACAAAACATACGTGGCTGTAAGTTATCAGTAGCCAAAGTTTACAGTAGCTAGGGTAACATGGTTTTATTTATTCAGTAGGTCACTCATAAGTTAATGTATCCGTTCATATAATTAATACATAAGTTTAGTGTTTCTCTTGTAAATATGAGAAAGAAAAACCGTTTAGATTATTACTTGATATACGGTAAGGTCCTGAATTTAATCTAAATTTTATCCTTCATTTGTTACGGTAATTCAGTTTCTGAATTAGTCGCCATTACGCAGGGTGCAATATGATAAAAGTCTCTGCATTCGGAAATCGGCAGACAGATTTAGTTCTTAAATATTTTTAAGTTCACAAACTAACACACTAAGGGTATATTTGACTCCTTTTCCTCATTACACATAGCTGCTTTTGCTGGCACTTCTTGACACTGTTCAGATTTCTTTAGAAAAGACAAGACTAGGACAAGGGGTTCAGAAGAATAATGAAATTAACCACTGTTTTACTTGGTTTCATTTCTCTGTGTAATACATAAGAGTAAAATAGATAAAACGCAGTCTGGAGTATGCTACTAAGACAAGCATCATTTTAATTGAATTAGAAGGAGATAATCAATAACTTTTTCTTCTTTTCCTTATAAGGTATATAATTATATATTTAATTTGTTTTATTATATTTAAAATCTTTCTCTGTAACTACTATTACATACTGCTTTAAATTGCTGAAAGTAAGGAAATGCACATATAAGTTATTAAAAACATAATTATGTTAACTCATACATTTCATTTCAAAGAAATTTTAATTTTTTGAGCTATTATTATAAAAAGAAATATTTGATGAATTAAACACATTCAAATGACTTTACTTTCTAATAAAATTATTCCAAATATTTTGTTATTAAAGTGTTCAAAAAACCAGAATAATTTCCTTCAAAAATAATCTATAGAACGTCAAATTAAATCATTGAAATAACATGCTGAATATCTTATGATCAATAGAACACTCAAGAACAACTTTACTTTAAAAATCAAATACTTTAGGTTACAGTCAGACCCAGGCTTAAACTCATGCATTTAGTATTTAAAAATCATAAAAATGAAATTGAAAATTTTATTCACATTTTTCAGTTAATGCCTATAAGAGTTATGATATAAAACATTACACGTTAGTTATTACTAAGGTGTGAATATAGTATCTAAGACAGCTGACATAAAAGGGTCCATGAAATCATTAAATATAGCCTGTTCACGAGACAACTCTCTTCTACAGAACATGCTGCTGGGGTCAGAACTGATTGCCAACCTGACTTAGAGGTATAAATCAACACTGCCCCCTAGAGGTTTGCTTATTATTCTCAGTAGACCAGGCTTTGTAGGTCATGAAAAGATCGCACAAATTTATTGCATCTATTATTATTAATTATTGCTATTATTATTTTGACTTCTGAGATCGTAATATGATTCCATAGTTATATTCCTGCATTTTCTCCTTCCAAACTCTCTCTATCGCCCTCCTCGTTCTCTGTCCTCTTAAGCATTATTGGGAAACTTCAAATGAGTGCGTAGTTGTTTCCTGAGAAGTTGTGGGTAGAAGACATAAGGCAGTCAAAGAATGAAAGAAATGGAAATTTATCATCGGAGTGCAGACATACAAGAGCAAGCGTACGGTCCTTAAAAATAGTTCTGGAGAACGTTGGGCTGATCTGAGTGTCCAAGAAAGTCATTATTACTTTCAGTACCCTACTTTGAAATCACAACTCACCAGTCTATTCAGTGGCTAGACACTTGTGAATGAGAACACTGTACTGTGAAAGAAAGGGGTGACTCATTTACAAACTCTGCCGAGGCCACAGCCACAACTCAAGCTGATGAGCAACTTATCGGTGTTATAGAAGATATTGCAGATATATCTTCCTAAAGGACAGGATTAAATAAAAAGGCACAGGATTTTAAAGTGCAGGTTTACTTAGCAAAACAAGCACTCCAAAGACAGGAGAGATGATTACCCCCAAAGAAGAACAATAAAAAGGATTCTATATTATCATACTAAAATAACTTTATGAATATTTATGAGTTATAAGGCACATTCGTTATTGTAAATTACGATAGAAAGTTTTTTAAAGTCTATCCCTGCTCACGATTCTCTAGGAAAGCCCAGAAACCAATTGTCAAGTCAACAGTATCCATGGCGTTACAACAAAGCTGAGGTCTTTCAGGATACAGTCTTTTTGTAGGTGTACATACTTGGAAAATGCAGTGACACTTTTTTGGGGGAAATGGAAACAACCTTTCAACAACCTGAAGTTGTTTTAACCAAAAAAAGAGTATTTTAGACCACTGCAATACACATTTACAAAGACTGCCGCAGGACTGCAGACCACCACGATAAACTTCTACCAAGAAACAGCCACAGATTTTTCAGGTTAAATCATATCTAATACCTTTAATTGACTACCCAAAATCCCATGATTATCTTATTGTTGTTGTTTTTTTGTATTTTTCTGTTGTTCTGATTGTTTGTTTGTTGGTTTGTTGTTTTTTGAGTCAGGGTTTCTTCCCTGTAGGACTGGATGGCCTACAACATGCTTTATAGATCAGGCTGGCCTGATCACAGAGATCCTCCTGCCTCTGAATCCCAAGTGCTGGGATTAAAGGTGTGTGCCCCCATGCCTGGCCCTCCCATGATTATATTATGACACTCAGACATGTCCTTCTTAAGTTTAAAAATGAACACACTGGCAGACTGAAAGACAGGAAACAAAACATAAGCTCTTTGTGGAATTCTTTTTTACACATTCCATGATTCAGATCTATTTTCTGATTAATATCTGAATTTGAATTTGGAAGATGATTTTGCTGTAGTAGATCAAGAGTGCGATGATAAACATAAAAGGTTGTTAGTCATTCAGGTCGGGCACACAGATGAAATAGAAACAGTGAGCAGCAGAGGAGGCTCTGGAATTGCAGGCAATGACTGTTTGTCTCCATGACAACTGACATGCACATTATGAAAGTAAAATTGTTGGAGCTTGAAATCAAGGATCTATAGTGAATTTTTTTTTTAGAAAGCTTCAACTGTTGAGCTAACGTGGTACAATGAAATATGAACTTTCTGATGTTCAATGTATAAAAGGCTTTGAGTGATGAAAATTAAAGGTGATAAACAAATGTAATAGAAAATTTCTGGACAATAGAAAAAGAAAGAGAAGGTTTTTTTTTTTTGTTTGTTTGTTTTTTTCAGAAGTATTGCTATGGCTACTTAAAAACACCCTTGAAACACTTAGGACTGGAAAAAGGCAAATTTTGTATGTATCATTTTAATACATTTCATTGCCTCTTAACTGTTATGTGTCAAAGAAAAGAAGAAAAATTAGTTTCTTTTATAGAAAGAAAAGATAATACAAGCAATTAAATACATTTATCTTGTCAGATATTCTTAGTGTTGAGAGGAAGTTATTATTGTGTGGTAAAATTGTGTTATTCTGGGGACTATGTTAAATGATTTATATATTAGTTTATTTATATGTCTGTGTTTTTGTGTGCACACAGTATAGCCTTCAGAAGCCAGCAAAGCATGTCAGGTTCAGTGGAACTGCAGGGACAAGCAGGTGTGAAGATCCGTGTGGGTGTTGTGAGCCAAATACATGGGCATCTGCAAAGAAAGTAAGAACTCTTAACCAAGGCCCGTCGCTCCAGCACATAACATTATGCTTTATTGAAAGTAAGAGGAGTGCAAGAATAAAAACAACGTTATAGCTAAAATAAAGAAAGAAACACAGAATAGCTCACGATCCACTTCCATGTTAACTATTCAGGCATGAGTATACCTTGTTCTTCTCAATGCCTTTGTGTTATAGAGTGGCTTCATAACGAGAACTGTAAATATTTATTATTTGTCTCACTCAAAGTAGAGTACCAGCTTCTGGTTATTACGAATAAAGCCGATATGAACATAGTTGAGCAAATGTCCTTGAGGTATGGTTGCTCTTTTGGGTATACACCCAGTAGTGATATAGCTGGGTCTTTAGGTAGGGCTATTCCATGTTTTCAGAGAAAGCACCACACTAATTTACAGAGAGCTTGTACAAGTTTGCACTACTGCTAGCAATGAAGGAATCTTCCCCTTTCTCCACATCCTCCCCAGCATGTGCTGTCATTTGATTTTTTTGTTAATCTTAGTCATTCTGACAGGTGTTAGATGGAACAATCTAGATGTCCCTCAACCGAAGAATGGATAAAGAAACTCTGCTACATTTAGACACTGGAAGACTACTCAGCCCTGAAAAACAAGGAAATCATGAAATTTACAGGCAAATGGGTAGAACTAGAAAAGATCATCCTCAGTGAGATAACACAGGTCCAGAAAGACACACAGTCACTTATAAGGAGTTCTAATCCTATAGGACAGGAGAGACATACTACAGTGCACAGACCCCAAGAAAATAAACTGGATATTCTCTTACGCTTCTTATGGCCCCACTAGTTATGTGAATGGAGGATATCTCTGACACAGACTCTCTTGCCTGATAGTCCGCCTGAGGGGACTTCCCTATCTGACCACAGGGAAGTAAGAGGAACTCACTCCTCATGTGATAGATGAGCTGGTGGTGGGTAAGAGGTTCCCCTGTTCTGAAGAATAGAAGAGAGGGAATAGAGGAGGGAGGTTGGGACTGGAAAGAAAGAAGGAAGGGGCCTATGACTGAGAAATAAATTAAATTAGTTAATAAAAAATTGGCTTGAAGCTGGATTATCTAATTAATTAATTAAAAAGAAAATAACAACAACAAAAAGTAGAAGTATCAACTCACAGATAAAGCCATTTCCTTGTGAACAATATAAAAAGTAAAAACCCATTACAATATTTTTCTGATTACAAAGAAAAAGAAAATATGTGTGTTCTGTCTGATTTTTTTTTTGTCAATGACATAAATTACCATTTTCTGAGAAGTAGAACATTTGTTGAGGACTGGCCTCCATCCTTTGGCCTCTAGGCAAGACTGTAGGGCATTTTCTTGAATAATTATTGATATGGGACAAGTCTACCCACTGATGGAGGTATAGCTGCCCATCAACAGGTGGTGAATAGCAGGTGTAAGAATGAAAATTGAACATGCATGGAACAAGGCAGTAAGTAATATTCATCGATAGTCCTACCTCCTGACTCCTCATTGAATTCATGCTCAGCTTCTCTTAATGAACTCTTAGCAGGGGTATGTAAGCTAGATAAACCTCATCATCCCCAAATTATATTTCGTTATTGTTTGTTTTCCATTGTTTTGTTTTGTATTTATTGGCTTGTTTGTTTCTGCAGTGATAGAAATTTAACCTGGGCAAAATGTTTCCTATGACAACCATGGGACAAAATATTGATAAGGGAAACTAGGGAGGAGAGATGTGCACACACATGCACGCACACATACACACGTACACACATGTGCACACATGTGTGCATGATTGTGTATATACATACTCAGTAGAGAAGGAAGCTAGAGAAGCATGCCCCACATAAACTTACACATTTATATTGTTATACAGTAAATTGTATTCAAATTCAAATATGTAAAATAGAACTGTGCATCTGTAATTTGTATGTCATCCTTTGCACGTGAAATGTATTTGCTTGTAATTTACCTTGCTTAGGCTTTTAAGAATAGAACTAAATTTTATCACATAGAAACTATGACCTTGGAGCTAGAGAGAGAGACTAAATAGAATAGGTATTCTCTTTGAGCAAATTTTATGCAAGTTGTAAATTCGTACAAAAAAAATGTTAATCTTACAGATTCAGGTGTATGGAGATCTTTCCATCATCTGATATCTTCTTCAATTTCTTTCTTCTTGGAGTTATTTTTTCAAACAGGTCTTTCACTTACTTGATTAGAGTCACACCAAGGTACTTTATGTTATTTGTGGTTATTGTGAAGGGTGTGGATTCACTATTTTTTTTTTCTTAGCCCTTTTGTCTTTCACACGAGGGCTACTGATTTTTTTTTTTTTGAGTTAATTTTGTATCCAGCCATTTTGCTGAAGGTGTTTATCAGTTGAAGGAGTGTTCTGGCTGATTTTTTTGGAGTTGCTCATGTATACTATATATCATCTGAGAATCGTGATACTTTAACTTCCTTTTCAATTCGTACCCCCCAATCTCCCTTAGTTGTCTCATTGCTCTAGCTAGGACTCCAAGTACTATGTTGAGGAGACATAAAGACAGTGGGCAGCCTTGACTGTCCCTGATTTTAATGGGACTGATTTGAATTTTTCCCTGCTTAGGTTGAAGTTGGCTATTGGCTTGCTGTATATTGTCTTTACTATGTTTAGGTATATGCCTTGTATCCCTGATCTCTCAAAGACTTTAAATATGGATGGGTGTTGGATTTTGTCATATGCTCTTTCAGAATTTAAGGAGATGATTATGTGGGGTTTTTTTCCAGTTCAGTTTGTTTATATGGTGGATTATATTGATGGATTTCTGTATATTGAACCACACCTGCATGCCTGGGATGAAACCTGCTTGGTCATAATGGATTATATTTTTTATGTGTTCCTGGATTTGGTTTGCAAGTATTTTATTGAGTGTATTTGCATCAATGTTCATAAGAGAGATAGGCCTGAAGTGTTCTTTTTTTGTTGGGTCTTGTGTTGTTTAGGTATCAAGGTGACCGGGGCTTCATAGAATGAGTTTGGTAATCTTCCTTCTGTTTTCATTTTGTGGAATAATTTGAAGAGAATTGGAGTAAGCTCTTCTTTGAGGGTCTGGTAGAATTCTGTGTTGAAACCATCTGGCCCTGGGCTTTTGTTCGAAAGGAGGCTTTCATGACTACTTCTATTTCCTTGGGGGATATAGGACTATTTAATCTATTTACCTGACCTTGATAAAGAAATGCTCAAAGTCCTTAATCATCAGGGAAAGGAAAACCAAAACGATCCTGAGATTTACCTTACATGCATCAGAATGGTTAAGATGAAAGACTCAAGTGACTATACATGCTGGAGAGGATGTGGCGAAAGAGGAACTCTCTTCCATTGCTGGTGAGAATGTAAACTTATACAACCACTTTGGAAATCAATCTGGTGCTTTCTCAGACAATTAGGAATAGTGCTTCCTCAAAATCCAGCTATACTACTCCTGGGCATATATCCAAAATATGCTCAAATACACAACAAGGACATTTGTCAACCTGATAGTATAGGGTCAGTTGGAAGGGGAGGGAAACCTCGCCTATTAGTGTACTTGGAGAAGGGCATGGAAGGACTTGAGGTGGGAGGCAGTGACTGGGAAGAAATGAGAGAGGAGGCGACAGCAGAGGTACAAAGTGAATAAACTTTAATTAATATTGGCTAAGATAAAAAACTCAAGTGATGGCAGAGGCTTTCAGAGGCCCTCTGTGACAGGTTCCTAGGTTGTTTCCTGTTTTCTTCTTCAGATGTCCATCCTCTTTGCCTTTCAGGATGGGTATTGAACATTTTAGTTAGGGTCCTCTCTTTTGCTTGGTATGTTTAGATGTACAGATTTTAGTGGGTTTATTCTATGTTGTATGTTTATATGAGTGAGTATATACCCTGTGTGTCTTTTTGCTTCTGGGACAACTCACTCAGGATGATCCTTTCCAGGTCCCAACATTTACCTGCAAATTTCATGATTTCCTTATTTTTCATTGCTGAGTAATACTCTATTGTATAGATGTACCACAGTTTCTGCATCCATTCTTTAGTTGAGGGGCATCTGGGCTGTTTCCAGCTTCTGGCTATTACAAATAAAGCTGCTAACACATGCGGGAGAGGGAAAACCTCTCCACTGGAAAAAAAAGAGAACACTCCTCCACTGCTGGTGGGATTTAAACTTGTACAATCACTTTGGAAATCAATCTGGGGCTTTCTCAGAAAAATAGGAATAGTGCTTCCTCAAGATCCAGCTATACCACTTCTAGGCATATATCCAAAAGAGGCTCAAGTACACAATGAGGACATTTGCTCAACCATGTTTGTAGCAGCTTTATTTGTAATAGCCAGAAGCTGGAAACAGCTCAGATGCCCCTCAACTGAAGAATGGATGCAGAAATTGTGGCACATCTACCCAATGGAATATTACTCAGCAATAAAAAATCAAGGAAATCATGAAAATTGCAGGTAAATAGTGAGAACTAGAAAAGACCATCCTGAGTGAGCTATCCCAGAAGCAGAAAGACACACAAAGGGTATATACTCACTCATATAGACAGATATACACCTAAAGAAACTAATCAAGAGGAAGGACTCTGGCTAAAATGCTCAATCCCCATCCAGAAAGGCAAAGAGGATGGACATCAGAAAAAGGAGAAAACAGTGAACAAGTTAGGAGCCTGCCACAGAAGGCCTCTGAAAGGCTCTGCCCTGCACACTATCAAAGCATATGCTGAGACTTACGGCCAAACTTTAGGCAGAATGCAGAGAATCTTATGAAAAAAGTGGGAAATAGTAAGATCTGGAGCAAATAGAAACTCCATAAAGAGAGCAACAGAACCAAAAAATCTGAACACAGGGGTCTTTCCTGAGACTGATACACCAACCAAGTAGCATGCATGGAGATAACCTAGAATCCCTGCACACATGTAGCCCATGACAGTTCAGTCTTCATGTGAGTTCCATAGTAATGGGGACTGGTACTGTCTCTGAGATGAACTGATTGGCCTGCTCTTTGATCACCTCCCGCTGAGGGGAGAGCAGCCTTACCAGGCCACAGAGTAAGACAATGCAGCCACTCCTGATGAGACCTGATAGACTAAGATCAGAAGGAAGGTAAAGAAGACCTCCCCTATCAGTGGACTTGGGGAGGGGTATGAGTGGAGAAGGGGGAAGAAGGGAGGGATTGTGAGGGGAGAATGGAGGGAGCTACATTAGGGTACAAATTGAATAAAGTGTAATTAATAAAAAAAATTAAAAAAGAAATTAAGCTCAAACTTTATGTATGGCTTTTGGAAGTATAGAGGCACAAATTTATTTTCATCATATATCTACCTTATGAATTACTTATTATTCTAATAAAATAATATCATTTTACAATTAAAAAATTAAAATTAAAAAAAAACTATGATGATATGGTGTTCCAGGCCAAACCAAGCCTTGTGGCATGACATGAGTAAGTCTTCTGCTTATGAACAGCAACAACTCTGAGTGCAGCACGCGCCTACGCACGCGTACTAGGATTCCTGGATCATGCGGTTCTAATAAAATGCCTCTATTATATCTCATTTTTCTTAAATTTTGTGTGGAAATTTTACTCTAAATGAAAGCATCTTTTTATCATGATATCCTTCCTTCTGTTTGTTGTGAATCAGTAAGAGAATTCAAAAAGGTTGACTGCACAGTGTTAGTTTGGAATTTTTTTCTGGATACATATGAATTAAAAGTATTAACCAATTTATCTCATCACTTTTTAATCTGACAATAAATGTTTTTAATAATTTAAATAAATTGAGCATATATTTAAGTTGTTCTATTAACTTAAATTTTCACAAATATATCCAAAATAACTTGATAATATTATATAAGAATATATATATATTATATATGTTTCAATTTGGATCAGTACTAAGTTGATATGTAGTTATTTTAATATAGAAATTAATTCTTAATTTAAGATTAATTAGTTTGATTTGTAATTTTTGTGTATCACTAATTATATTGGAGGATTTGAAGAAATGTAACGGAAAGAGAAAATGATGTGAGTACGTTATGATCTCTTAATCAAATAAATTAAACAAATAATAACGTGAATGAATTATAAAATTAAACCACATAATTAGTTACATATACATATGAAATCACAGTTCAACTTATTTAAAACTCCGAAGCATTATATACTTTGAACAAAAAGCAAAGAGCCTGAGAGCATCCTATATTTAAATGGCTAAAATGAAGCTTATAAGGCATAATACTTCATAAACGCTCTCTAAACATTCACAGAATGGGGCACCATGCAGACAAGTCACGAATTAAACAATATAGTCAATTGTTAAGGATGGAGAAATGAGAACATTACATTCAGAAGTATGTGTGACTTCTCTTTTGTTAAGTTCTATTTGCAAATAAACTGTCATTTTAAACGTCAATGACTAGGTAATTAATGATACTAATAAACACTTTGGGGAATGGTAAATTGAACAATTTATTTTAAAAAGTCCAACCAACATAGATCAAATTCAGGGATTTTACATAATGTTTGTGTGGAGGCAGGGTATGTGTCTGTAGCAATAAGAGTTGAGGATGAGACCAGAGATTTGAGAGCAGATGAGGGCATGTGAGGATATAAGAGGAGTTGTGGACAAGAAAGACAATAATTGGAGATGACAAAATAATGTGATTGTATTTTAATTTTTAAAAAGCAAAGAAGTAAATTATTTAACCAATTCTCATAAAAAGAAATTCACTCATCAAAAGTTTTTCCATATTTCATGTAATCATTCAGATAACAACCATTGTTCAAAATATTTAGACAGTGCAACAAGGAAGTAGCTCTTTGAACCTTTGGAAGAGCATAATGTAAGTATAAATTTTGGAAGAATTAAAACAATATAAATTTAAACATATATGAACATGAGTTTCTGTTTTTAAAATTATACCTCCCCCTTCTGAAAGAGTGCACTTTATCCCAGTTGTGGTGGTGCACACCTTTAATTCCAGCACTTGGAAGGCTGAGACAATTAAATTTCTGTGAGTTCAAAGTCAGCCTGGTCCACAGAGTGACCTAAATATCAGGCAAGTAAAACTACTAACAGATAGTAGGACTTGTTAAAAAAACATTGTTTCTTTTCATTTGTAATTTCTCATTACTAAGCATATTTTATCATAGCTTAAAGATGTATGATTTTAAAAGCTGAAAGACAAAAAATCATTTATGTATAATACTTTATTAATAAAAATAAGCCCTATAAATATTTTGTTTTCTAATATACTACATAATTTAGGATATTATAATAAAAACCATTTGTTGGGAAAAATTGTGCAATTACTGGGATAAAGACAAATAGATGCAGTTAAACATGCAGACATCCACAACTAAAGCCACTTTTTAAAATCTCTATGTGACATATAAAATAATTCATTGAATTTAACAAAAAAGTTCTTTGTATTTTCAGTAGAAAATTTGGTGTATATATTAGTAAATCATAGTAACTATATATAACTATATATAACTGAATTATAGTAACTGTATATTATATTAACTATATATAACTATATATATTATAACTATATTATATATGTTAACAAATTATAACTATATATTATAACTACATATAACTAAATTATAGTAACTACATAAAATGAATGTTACACTGCGTATGAATTGGTATTTTATACATAAATAAAAAACATTTGAATACTTGCAAAGACAAGTGATTGAAAGGATTCATAACCTAAGAAGTGTCAATTATCTTGAATTCTATACAAAACATAGGCTAATGTCTTTAAGTTTATCTTCTAAAAACAGCAAATATGATTTGAAATTTAGGTATTTTTTAATAAGTGTAAACTCTAATCCATGAATAAAAAAAAGATTTCCTTTGCTAGATACTGAAGATTATGATAAACATCAATAATTAAACCATGTCACTCGGGCATGTAACTCTACCATTAGCAACTGCACAAATTTACTAAGAAATGAATCAAAAAGCCTGAGTGAACTTAGCATATGTAATTGGTGAAAACACAAATGAATACAGTCCACTGCACAGGCAGGGATGTACTGGCAGGTTAGCAGCCTTGGGAGAAGAAGGCAAGTTCAAAATGCACTTCCACTATAAAGCGTTAATTATAAACACCAAGTAGAAAGCATAATGAGAACAAAATGTGTAAAGTGATTTTATTCATCTGAATTGCAGTATCCCTTAAACTTTTGTGAATGCTGAATGTCAAGAAAAGAAAAAAAAAATGTTGTACTTAAATTAAATAGCCATGGAGGCTTTATTCCAGATTATTGTAATAGAGGCAAAAACAACAAAAACAAAATGAAACAAAACAAAGGACTGTAATGAAGGAATGAGACTAAACTTGATCTTATCAAGCAAGCGATATGTCTGTGATCATTTTAGTTGGATAGTGTAGGTACTCTAGAACACATTCGATTGAAATGATACGCCAGGAGGGCACATAGATGGGAGGTCAGTGTTATTAATCTACTCCCTTGAAAATAACTAATAAAGATACATTTTTTCTCTTGAAGATAATTTTTCTGGGTATCTTGTTTTTCTCTCATACAATACATTCCACCCTAGACCTCTCTCCACTCCTCCCAGATACCTCCCTTCTCCCCAAGATCCATACCTCCCTCATTTTCCTTCAGGAAAGAGCAGGTTTCCTGCAGTAAGATCAGGCACAAACCTTCAAAAGAGGCTCTAAGAAGCAGCCCAGTAGGAGAAAATGGGTTCTAAGAACAGGCAAAACAGTCAGAGACAACCCTTCCCCCACAGTTAGGAGCGCCTCAAAGCCCCAAGCTAACCAACCACAACGTATATGCAGAGGACCCAGTGCTGATCCACGCAGGCTCTGTGGTTGTCTCTTCAGTCTCTGAGAGCCCCTACGAACCCTGCTTAGTTGATTCAGTAGACTCTGTTCTCCTGGTGTCTGTGTCCCCTCTGTCTCCTACAATTCTTCTTCCCCCTCTTCTTGAGGTTCCTTGAGCCCCAAGGGGTGGGTCCAGGTGGAAATGTCCAACCTGAGCCCCTTTTCAGCCTAATAATGTTTGTCTGTGGCACTCTACAACTGTTCCCATGAGCTGATGGAGGACGACTCTCTGATATCTTTAAGTATAAGAATATCATTAGGTATCATTTCTTTTTTTTTTCTTTTGCTTGTGTGTTATTTTTTAATTTTGTTTAATTTAAATTTTTTATAGTTTATTCACTTTACATCCAATTGTAGGTCACTTCCCAGTTTCTATCAGTAACATCTTCCCTCCCTCTTCCCCACTATTACCCTCTTCTGGTGCTCAGAAAAGGAAAGCCCTCCTCCCCCACCATCTGACCACAGCCTATCAATGCTCATAAGGACTGCCTGCAGCCTCTTCCTCTGTGGCCACTGCAACAGGGGTAAGCAATCAAAGAGCTGGCAATAGAGTCCATGTCAGAGACAGCCCCATCTCCACTTGCTACAGAACCCACATGGAGAATGAGCTGTCTATCTGCTATATCTGAGCAGGGGTCTAGGTCCCCTTCATGCATGGTCCTTTGTTGGTGCATAAGTCTCTGCAAAGCTCCAAGAGCCCAGATTTGTTGGCTCTGTTGGTTTTCTTATGGAACTCTTGTCTGCTCTCAGTCCTTATATTGCCCCAGACTAGGAATCCCTGCACTGTGCCCAAATTTTGGCTATAAATCTTAGCATCAGCTTCAATCCCCTGTTGGGTGGAGACTTTCATAGTACATTTATGGTAGGCTCCCATCCTGTTCCCTCTCTTCACCCTCTTCCAGTGTCTATTCTATTTGCTCTTCTGAAGAAGAATCAAGTCCTCATTATTTAGCTTGTTTAAGTCTGTGGATTGTAGAATATTTATCCTGTATTACCTGGCTAATATCCTCTTATAAGTGATTATACTCAACATGTGTCTTTCTACTTCTGGGATACCTCACTCATGATGATCTTTACTAGTTCCCTCCATTTTCCTACAAATTTCATGATTTCCATGTTTTTAATTGATGAGTAGTATTCCATTGTGTAAATGTACCATAATTTCTGTATCCATTCTTTGGTTAAGGGACAATGTAGGTTGTTTTCAGATTCTGGCTATTATGAATAAAGCTGCTATGAATTTAGTTGATCAAATGTCCTTGTTGTATGGTTTAACAGCTTCCAGGTAGGTTCAGAGAGTGGTATAGTTGGTTCTTGCAGTAGCACTCTTCCCAATTCTCTGAGAAAACACCAAATTGGTTTCCAAAGTGGTTCTACAAGTTTGCACTTCCACTAGCAATGAAAGAGTATTCCCCTTTCTCCATAGCCTTAACAGCATGAGCTGTCACTTGAATTTTTGATCATTGTCATTCTGATACTTGTAAGATGGAATCTCAGAATTGGTTTCATTTGCATGTCTCTGATAACTAATAAAAATTAACTCATAAAAATCAATAGTCCTCTGTATACAAAAAGCTAAGGGTCTGAGAAAGAAATTAGGGAAACAACACCCTTCACAATAGCCAGAAAAAAAATAAAGTAACTTGGTATAACACTAATCCAGTAAGTGAAAAACTTGCATGGAAAAAAACAATCAAGTCTCTGAAGGAGAAAATTGGGAATCATAAGAAAGAAGGGGAGTTAGTCTGATGGGGAAAGGATGGGAGCTCCACAAGGACCAAATATATCTGGGCACAGGGTCTTTTCTGAGACTGACATCCAACCAAGGACCATGTATGGATATAACCTAGAACCTCCACTCAGATGTAGCCTGTGGTAGCTCAGTAACCAATTGGTTTCCCAAAGTGAGGGGAACAAGGACTATTTCTAACAGGAACTCAATGACTGGCTCTTTGGTCTCCCCACCCCCGAAGGGAGGAGCAGTCCTGTTAGGCCACAGAGGAGGGCTTTGCAGCCAGTCCTGAAGATACCTGATAAAACAGGATCAGATGAATGAGGAGGAGGTCCCCCCTATCAGTGGACTTGGAAAGGGGCATGGTGGAGATGAGGGAGGGAGGGAGGGAGGGACTGGGAGGGAATGAGGGATCGGGACACGGCTGGGATACAGAGTTAATAAAATGTAACTGATAAAAAAATAATAAAATAAAAAAGAAGAAGAATCAGAAGATGGAAAGATCTCCCATGCTTGTGGATCTGTAGGATCAACTTGGTAAAAATGGCCATCCTACCAAGGGCAATCTACAGCTTCAGTGAAATCCCCATCAAATAACCAACACAATTATTTACAGACCTTTAAAGAACAATCTTTACTTCATATGAAAAAACAGAACAAACAAACAAAAACCCAAAAACCCAAAAGCAGCTAAAACAATAGTGTAAGATAAAAGATTTTCAGGAGGTATCTACATCTCTGATCTCAAGCTGTACTATAGAGTAACAGTAATAAAAACTGCCTGGTATTGGCATAGAAACAGATTGTAGATCAATGGAGTCAAACTAAAGACCTAGAAATAAACCCACACACCTATGGACACTTGATTTTTGACAGAGGAAGCAAACCATACAATGGAGAAAAAAAAAAAAAAAAAAAGAAAGAAAAAGAGAAAGCATCTTCAACAAATGGTGCTTGTCTAACTGGATGTCTATATGTAATAAAATAAAAATATATCCATACTTATCACCCTGCAGTAAACTAATGTCCAAGTGGATCAAAGACCTCAATATAAAACCAGACACACTAGATCTGTTAAAAGAAAAAGTGGGGAAGAACCTTGATCCCTTTGGCACAGGAGATAAATTCCTGAACAGAACACAAACAGCTCAGGCTCTAAGATCAACATTTATTAAATATGACCTCGTGAAACTGAAAAGCATCTGTAAAGCAAAGGACACTGTCATCAGAACAAAACAACAGCCTACAGAGTGAGAACATATCTTCACTAATCCAACATCTGACAGAGGGCTAATATCCAAAATATATAAATAACTCAAGGAATTAAACTCCAACAAACCAAATAATCCCTTTAAAACGGGTACAAAACTAAACAGAGAATTCTCTACAGAGGAACATCAAATGGTGGAGAAACATTTAAAAAATCATTTTATTGACTTTCATTTTCTTTTTTCTTTACTTACGTTTTTTTGTTTGTTTATTTGTTTGTTTCTTTTCTCAGAGACTAAGTCTCTGAGACATCAACTTGTGTCCATACAGGCATTGAAGGACATGGGCTGCTTCTATTGGCTTAGGCCTTATGTCAGACCAGTCATTAGTTTGCCAGTGCAACAAGTTCTTAGCAACCATTGCCCCAACACTTTTCTTTTTCTATTGCATGGTTTTGACTTCTTTGTCAAAATCATGTCTGTAGATGTGTGAATTTATGTCTGGGTCTTCAGTTTGATTCTATTGATCAATGTGTCTTTTTGTTCAATACTATACAATCTTTTAAATAATTGCTTTTGGGTTCTGTAGAAAGGGTGGTTGAAGGTGGGGCCAGTCCTGGGGAAATATGGTGTTGTCCGTATGATGGGAAAAAACAGACTTAAGTAAGACACCAAATGTGGGTTGCTTGTTGGTTTGGCCAGATTCTGGAAATGCAAGAATGAGAGTATCGATGAGACTTATACAAATTTTTAAAGCATAAATTTATAATGATCATTTTGGTCATTTAGTTGGGGAGCTCATCATGCTTGCTAAGTATGGGAGGCAAAATTGTAGTCTACAAAGAAAAATATTTTCTCATAATGTTAGATAAGCTTCCATAAATTTCCATATTAATTATAATCACTGTAATGTTGAGCATCTATCTACTTGCTGCAATTACTGATCCATAAGAGAAATGGGTGACTGTGACATAAAAAGGAAGAATATATGAACAAGCTGTATAAAATATACTGAGAGTAAAGGCTATGACCTACATAATGAAGCATCCTTCCAACAATGCGTCCCTAATATTCAATATAGATTTTTGGTTTCTGTACACTTCTGTATGCAATGTAATTATTATAATTATTTGAGAATGTATTCATCTGAAAAACTGTTATCAATCTCCTTTTTCTTTTGGTAAAAGTCCTCAGTTTGCAATATGCAAAAAGCTAACTAAAAATTGCCTCAAAATTTAGTAGAACGGTATGCAAACTATGTTTTTTTAAATTAAAAATTTATTTTTTATATTGGTTAGTTTATTTACTTTGTATACCAGCTATAGACCCCTCCCTCATTCCTTCCCAATCCCACCCTCCCTCCCTCATCTCCTCCCTGCCCCTCTCTAAGTCCACTGATAGGAGAGGTCTTCCTTCCCTTCCATCTGACCCTAGCTTATCATGTCTCTTCAGGACTGGCTGCAATGTCCTCCTCTGTGGCCGAGCAAGGCTTCCCCTCCCTTGGGGGGTGGGAGGAAGGAATGGATACAGAAATTATGGTACTTTTATACAATGGAATACTACTCAGCAATTAAAAACAAGGAAACCATGAAATTTGTAGTCAAATGGTGGGATCTAGAAAAGATCATCCTGAGTGAAGTATCCCAGAAGCAGAAACACACACATGATATATACTCACTTATAAGTGGATACTAGACCTCTAAGAAGAGAAGCATACTAAAATCTGTACACCTAAAGAAGATAAACAAGAAAGAGGACCCAGGGTAAGATGATCAATGCTCACTTAGAAAGACAAATGCAATGGACATTGGAAGTAGGGGAAAACAAGTAACAGTACAGGAGCCTACCACAGAGGGCCCCTGAAAGACTCTACCTAGCAGTGTATCAAAGCAGATGCTGAGACTCATAACCAAATTTGGGCACAGTGCAGGGAATCATATGAAAGAAGGAGGAGTTAGTATGACCTGGAGAGGACAGGAGCTTCAGAAGGACCAAATATATCTGGGCACAGGGGTCTTTTCTGAGACTGTTTCTCCAACTGAAGACCATGTATGGATATAACCTAAAACCCCTGCTCTGATGTAGCCCATGGCAGCTCAGTATCCAACTAGGTACTCTAGTAAGGGGAACAGGGACTCTTTTCTGGCAAACTATGTTTTATGGATGAAAAAAATTATTTTTTCAGCATAATATAAGTAAGGAAAGGGTTACCCTTCTGTACAATGGCTCATGCATCTGCATTATTATTAGCGTGTATGATGTAGACACTGATAAATTATTTATAAGCAACATCATTAAAGGGGTCTCTTCATGTCTTAAACTTCTATCATTCCATAAGACAGAAGGTATTTGTGCACTATGTTTCAGAATCAATTAAATAACACCCATCTAGCTAGAAGATCCACCTTGTTACCAGTGATACTTGAAGTAGTGAATGTTTATTCTAGACTGTACTGTACAAGTTTAGATTATGCTTAAAAGAACACAGTCCATTCTCGTTCCACTAATGCAGGCGGCACAGTGAATGCCCTGGAAATAGATTGTCCCAACAAAAAGGTTGTCACCAGCTTCAAAACATATTTCTTTCTTTTTATTTTCTCTTTCTCTCTTTCTTTCTTTCTCTCCTTCTTCCTTCCTTCCTTTCTTTCTTTCTTTCTCCTCCTCCTCTTTCTTATTTTCATGTGTGTTATTTTGTTTTGAATTTTAACAAAATGATGGTACATATTTGCTTAATATCTAGAACATGGCAACAGTATGCCTGGAAAACATGGTGATAGAAGCTACCTTTAGAAGGTTCATTGGGCTGCTGTTATAGCTGAGTGCAATACATGCCAGCAATAAAATTTACTCAGAATAATCCAATTATCTGAGATTGAATAATTGTATTTTATTACAAAAGCATGACGAGGGAAAAGGTCAGGAGATCCAAGATGGTGGCACGGGGAGGACAGGAAAGAGGATAGTAGCCTGCCACAAAGGGCCTGTGAAAGGCTTTACCCTGGAGGGTATCAAAGGAGATGCTGAGACTTGTGGCCAAACTTTGAGCAGAGTGCAGGGAATCTCATGAAAGAATTGGGAAATGGTAAGACCTGGAGGGACAGGAGTTGCACAAAGAGAGCAACAGAACCAAAAAACCTGGGCACAGGTTTTTTTTCTGAGACTGGTACTCCAACCGAGGACCATTTATGGAGATAACCTAGAACCCCTGCACAGATGCATCTCATGGCAGTTCAGTCTCCAAGTGGGTTCCTTAGTAATGGGTACAGGGACTATCTCTGACATGAACTGATTGGCCTGCTCTTTGATCACCTCCCCCTGAGGGGGGAGCAGCCTTACCAGGCCACAGAGGAAGACAATGCAGCCACTCCTGATGAGACCTGATAAACTAGGTTCAGAAGGAAGGAAAGGAAGACCTCCCCTATCAGTGGACTAGGAGAGGGACATGGATAGAGAAGTAGGAGGGAGGGTGGGATTGGGAGGGGAGGAAGGAGGGAGCTACAGGGGGAATACAAAGTGAATAAAGCGTAATTAATAAAATTTAAAATAAAAAAACAAAGAAAAAATATGTTTGAATTGATTTTTTTATATTAGTTACATTTTATTCGCTTCCTTTTTCAGCTGTTTTACTAGAATTTAATGTAAATACATTGACTCTTATCTGATTCTTGTCATTCAAGTCACAGGGATGAAAGACAAGGACATCATGTTCAGTAACTAATTCTGCCAAATATGAAAAACAACAGATATCATAGAAGTGCTTTTACCTAAAACCTGGCTATTACATGCGATGTCATTTAATATCTTCATAAATGATGCCAAAAGACAGGGAATCCACCAAATAGTCATTTACTAATTATAGAGACTTAATAAGATCAAAGCGTTGAGTTTCCCCAACGTAAAACAAGTAATTTGAATTGACTGACAGAAACGAAGAATTTAATGTGCATGAAAGGAACTTTTTATTTTACAATGAGAAGTAGAAGGGTAAATAATAACTTCTTTATGAAACTTAAATGCTCAGTAAATGTATGCCTATTTGTCTTTACGCAGATACTGTACTTACATATACAAAAGTTTCTTTCATTTAAATACCTCTCTGTTTTAAGAGACATGCTCAAGGAAATCTGTGAAACTATAAACTCTCTTTTCTTCAAGCCCATCAGAGACCTTAGAATGATACATTTTACTTGAATAAGCAGGAAGTGCAGAGAAAGCAGCTTTCGAATCTAAAAAAATGACAGACTTACTGGTTATCTAGACAATCACCGAAGATTCCTTTGTGTTTGTGGGTCACAATATTTGACAGGCTGTTCTGTAAAGCAGGAGGATTGTCCTACCTTGACTCAGCAGAGTTGGGCAGTCTCCTTCCCAGTGTCCTGCTTGTCCACCTTTTGTACAGCCTGCTGTTAGCTGTTGGGTAAGGGCAGTTTTTCCCAGTGGCTTGCTTTTCCACATTTGAAGTACACCCTTATGGAGGTTCTTCAATACCCGTAATCTTCAGAGGAGGAGAATGGGGTCCTGTCAAGATCTGATGTGTCTCACTGTCATGAAAAGCTGTATGTAACTAAAACATCTTAAATGATATATTCTTGAGAGATCTCTCTCAAGTGTCTGAAGACCATCTATCTAAATTATAACTGAACAGGCAAACATTGCCTGTTTCTAGCTATTTACTATCTAACTTTGAAAACATCTACAGGAGGCTATATAAAGGTGAACTCTATATTTAAACTAATACCTAACATAACTATAAGTTGAATGACTGCTATTTTGCATTCCTTTATTGTCCTTGTTTATGATAGTACCATTCAAGAGACTAAGAAATGTCATTTGATTTTTTAAATGAGTTGTATACACATATATACCTTAAACAAAATTACAGTCAATATATAGTATGTTGCAACAATTATAATCTTAAATTTCTGACATCCTATAGAAATCTAACCAATTTTAAATATTTGAGACTTACAATAATCCTCCTTATTCTTTTCATTTCATGGAGATATAATAGTCTGCTCTGTTTTGTCCTATTATCCCTTATTACTCTTTTCTTTTGTTTCTTTTTTTTTATTATTTTAACTCCCTAGCACTCCACAGGAGAGAAAGAAGTATAGAGGGAAAAGAAAGAAATCCCTGAATCTAAACTACTTTTCTTTGTCCTTGACCATTAGTAATAAACAAAACATAACAAAAAAAAAACACAGATGACAATACAAACCCATAATTCACTGAATGACCAAAAGCCATCCACTCCATCTTTGGGAATGAAGGCATTTTCCTTATTTGCTTCCTGTGATCTGGGTGATGACATCTTTTGGGGACCCTAAAAACCTTGGCTGCTAACAAGTCCTGAGTTCACTAGATGTTTCTCTCACTGTCTAGGCTCTCTGTGACAGATAAATTCAGGAATTAGCTGAGGTTCTGAAGCAGCCTGTGTGACTGGACCAACTGGGGTCAGCCATTTTGAAGCTGTCTTGGAAGCAAGTTTTGATGAAACAACAGCTAAGGCAGTCTGTGAGGCTGAATCTCCCAGAATGCTAGAATAACTATGTCTCAGTTTCTCAGAATCTCATGTTCTTTATCAGTATCCTTGAGAGTGAGTTAAGGTGGTCAGGTCCATGCAATGTGCACAAATCTGCTAATTATGAATCTCTGCTAGATGTCTGATCAGGTGAAAAGCATCTGTCAATTATCGTAAGTCAGTTTGGTCTGATAAACAAACTGTAAGGATGCTTAATTTCCCACCTATGCCATATGAAAAGATGACACGTAATAATAAGTCATGAACACCAGGGACCCAAAAGGATTCATTGGATACTGCAGAAACATCCATGTCTCTGCCAGTCTCCTGATCTGTTCCCACACACTGGGATCAACATATGTGTTTCCTGTTATTATATATTCTTCTGAGTCCCTTCCTTTGCATTCTCCATTTTTGGATGAAAGATCTTTAGGAGGACTCCCATAGTTAAATCTAATTTTTATCATCATTTAAAGAATCCACAGTTTTCCATATCTTGTGGAAATAAAAACATGTCCTCATTTCCAACACAACACATTTCCTGACTTTCATTCTGAAGTCAACAATTTTTTTAAACATATGAGTTCATTTAAATCAGCAGTCTTTTCTAAAATCTAGTGTTTTGCAGCAGCGGTGCTACTTGGATCATTGACATTTTTAAAATGTAAAGTTAAGGGGTTCCAAGATGGCTGCGACCAGCTCGCACCACATCTGAGGGGCACAGGACCTGAAACTGAAATTGTTAAGTGAAGGGGCAGCTGAAGTGAGAACTTCCACGTTGAGGCTTCCTAGGTGAGAAGGGACAACCCAGGAGCTGGGAAAGTTTGGATCCAGGTCATCTGTGAACTTCTCTGAAGACTGAGATTGGAGAATATTCAACCCCCTAAACTTCCCCTTTCCCCAAGCATGGGTATACCTGTTCAGCAATACAACCTGCAGTGGCTTTTACCCCAAGCACTGAGACTGTTTTCCTGAGACTGCAGGAAAAGCACAAGCACAAGCCTCAGTGGTCAATGACTGAAAAAGCACAGGTAGGTCTCCCGTGGGATGGGGGAGGGGGCACTGCAGCTTTAGTGGGGCAGCAGCTAGTACTAGTACAAACCTCTGCACACTCAGTTTCTGGAGCAGCACTGTGGACCTCCTAGACCTGCTGCTAGGGCTGAGCAGCAACTCGTACAAACAGAAACCTCAGCATGGTCTCTGTGACTGATGCTACAGAGGCATACCTACAGAGGCATACAGTGGCCAAATAGTGGAAACCATTGAGCTGGTAGATCTCCTGCACTCTCATTTGTCCCTGAGGGCCCAAATCTGACAGTAAAGAACAGACAGATCCCCTGTGCTTCAATGTTAGGCCTGCAAGCAAGTGAGTATACCTTTAAGTGAGTGCTTGCAGATCCTGGGTCAGGGCTCGCAACACTGAAGCCCCTGTTCTGTGCTTTGTGATAAAAAAATTCCTGGAGTGCAGACAGATCTGAAAACCAGGACAATACAACAGGCCTGTAGACAACTGAGGTTTTCAGGGCACCAGCTCCTGTGCATTGTGCCCATAAAACAAAATCCAGCACCAGAACCTCCACTCCTAATCCACCCTCTGAACTGAACTTAAGTTCCACTCTTCAGACATCTACAAGCTCTAGCACCCTCTCCTTCAAGGTAAACACACACACACACACACACACACACACACACACACACACACTTGGCATATGAGCCTGCCACCTTCCTACCTTAGCTACAGCTAAAACACCAACACCCACTCTCAAATCAGTGGAAATCTTTCATCTTCCTGAAGAATACTCCAGACACCAGAGACAGATGATCCCATTCTGAAGTACAGAATAAAGGAACAAACAGCAAAGGTTACAGATAAGCAGATGTCTAGAGTTCAGCATAAGAACACATCGATCAAAAATGGGGACATCATGGCTTCACCAGCAACCCCCAAAATCAATGGATATTTTAATTCATTGGAAACACAGGAAAATGATTTAAAGCTATACTTATCCAGTTATTAGAGGCGTATAAAGAGGAAATGAACAAAGCTCTCAAAGAAACACAGGCAAATACAGCAAAACAAATATAAAACACAGGTAGAGGCACAAGTAGAAGTACAATTATGGCAAATAGAGAGGAAACAAACAAACAAAATAGAGACCATCTGGGAAAGACAAGAATCCACATTCAAACAGATAAAAGAAATGGTGCAAAGCATGAAAACAGAATTGAAATCATTAAAGAAAACACAAACAGAGAAAAACCCTGGACCTGGAGAACTGGAGAACTTAGAGAAAAGATCAGGAACCACAAAGTTAAGCATCACCAACAGAATACAAGAGATGGAAGACAGAATCTCAGGCACTGAAGATACAATTGCAGAAATGGATACATCTCTCAAAGAAAAAGTAAAATTGGGAAAGTTCCAAACACAAAACATCTGAGAAATGAAGGACACCATAAAAAGGCGAAATCTAAGAATAAAAAAAGATGAAAAAGAAGATTCCAGGTTCCAAGGTCCAAAAAGTATTTTCAAGAAAATAATAGAAGAAGATTTTCCCAACCTAAAGAATGAGATAAACGTATAAAAGGCCTGCAGAACACCAAATAGACCAGAAAAGAAACTCCTCGTGTCACATCATAGTGAAAACACTAAACCTACAGAACAAAGAAAAATATTAAAAGCAGCAAGAGAAAAAGGCCAAGTAACATATAAAGGTAGACCTATCAGAATCACAACAGACTTCTCAACAGAAACTATGAAAGCAAGAAGGGCTTGGGTAGATGTCATGCAGGCTCTAAGAGACCACAGATGCCAACCCAGACTGCAATACCCAGCAAAGTTTTCAGTCAACATAGATGGAGAAAACTAAATAATGTCAAAACTAAACTTAATTGATAACTACACAGCAACCCAGTCCTATAGAAGATACTAGAAGGAAAACTCTAATCCAATGAAATCAACTACACCCAAGAAACCATAAGATATAGATAACTTTACAACAATAGATAAAAGAAAACAAGCATTGAAACACAGTAACACCGCCAACTCCACAATAAAAGGAAATAACATTCATTAGTCACTATTATCTATCAACATGAACGGACTCAAATCTCCAATAAAAGACACAGATTGTGGTAAGCTCCTGTCCTGTTCCCTGTTTTCTCTCTCTTCTGATGTCCATCTTTTTTGCCTTTCTGAATGAGGATTGAGCATCTTAGCCAGAATCCTCCTTCTTGATTAGTCTATTTAGGTGTACAGGTTTTAGTTGGTTTATCCTATATTACATGTCTAATATCCATTTATGAGTGAGTATATACCCTGTATGTCTTTCTATTCTGGGACACCTGACTCAGGATAATCTCCATTCTTCAGAAAGTACCTTAGTCCATTAAGAAATCCTGATAGTGGGAATTATAGTCTTTTCCAGTGAAAACTACACCATTTAGATATTCAGTAATAAATGGTAAGACCTGAATACATATATACAAGTATCATTCTGAGAATGAGAATTCTATCTTTAGAAAAGCATATATGTATATATGTATACATAATATTAAAAAAGAGGTCATAAATTTGAAAGAAAACAAGGACAGTTATATTAGAGGTTTCTGAGGGTATGAAGGGGAAGGGAAAATTATGTGCTCGTATTATAATGTCAAATATAAGTAAAAATAAGTTTCTACCAGAAAAAAAAAAACACACAGACTAACAGAATGTTTGCGGAAACAGAATCCAACATTCTGCTGTGTGTAAGAAACACCTACACAACAAAAATAAACACTACTCAGAGTAAAGGGCTAGAAAAATATTTTTTTCCAAACAAAAAGCTCCAGAAAATATGCTGGGGTAGCTATCCCAATATTGAATAAAATAGACTTTCAACCAAAATTAATCAAAAAACATGAGGAGGTGCACTTCATCAAAGGAAACATCTATCAGGAAGACATCACAATCCTGAACATCTATGTCACTAATACAAGAGCATGCATCGGTAAATGAAACATTATTAAAGCTGAAATCACACATTGATCCCAACACCTTAATAGTGGGAGACTTTAACACTCCATTCTCACCAAGGGACAGATCACCTAGACAGAAGTTAAATAGGGAAATGATGACACTTACAGAGGTCCTAAAGTAAATGGACCTAAAGGTCTACAGAACTTTTCACCCAAATGCAAAAGACTGTATTTTCTTTTCGGCTCCTCATGGAACCTTCTCCAAATTTAACCATATAGTTGGTCACAAAGCAAGCCAAAGACAGATAAAAGAAGATCGAAATAATCACTTTTATCCTATCGGAACACCATCGCCTAAAACTAGACCTCAACAACAACAGAAATAACAAAATGCCTACATACGCATGGAAACTAAAGAACTCTCTACCCAATGACAGCTGTGTCAGGGAAGAAATGAAAAAAAGATATTAGAGACTTCTTAAAGTTCAATGAAAATGAGGGCACAATTTACCCAAACTTATGGGAAACAATGAAAGCATTGCTAAGAGGAAAGTTCATAGCACTAAATGCGGTCAGAAAGAAATGCCAGACATCTCATACAAACAATTTAATGCCACACCTAAAAGCCCCAAAAAACAAAGAAGAAGACACACCAAACAGGAGTAGACAATTGGAAACAATCAAACCAAGAGAGGAAATCAGTGAATTAGAAACAAAGAAAACAATCCAAAGACTCAATGAGAACAAGAGCTAGTTCTTTGAGAAAATCAACAAGACAGACAAACCCTTAGCAAAACTAAAGGAAGACAGAAACTATGTAAATCAGCAAAATCAGAAATGAAAAGGGGGTCATAACTACAGACACTGAGGAAATCCAAACAATCATTAGGTTTTACTACAAAAGCCTATATATGCCACAAAATGTGAAAAACTAAATAAAATGGACAATTTTCTTGATAGATTCCATCTACCAAGATTAAATCAATATTAGGTAAATAGATTAAATGGTCTTATATTCCCCCAAAGAAATTGAAGCAGTAATGGAAAGTCTCCCATTCAAAAAAAAAAAAACAAAAACAAAAACAAAAACAAAAAAAAACAAAACAAAACAAACAAACAAACAAAAAAACCTTAGGGTCAGATGGTTTCAATTCAGAATTCTATCAGACCTTCAAGAAGAGCTAAGTCCAATCCTCTTCAAACTATTTTACAAAACAGAAACAGAAGAAACATTAGCAAACTCATTCTATAAAGCCACAGTCACCTTGATACCTACACAACACAAAGTTTCAACAACAACAAAAAAGAGAACTTCAGACCTATCTCTCTTATGAACATTGATGCAAAAACACCTCAATAAAATACTCGCAAACCAAATCCAAGATCACATAAACGATATCATTGAACATGACAAGTAGGCTTCATCCCAGGAATGCAGAGGTGGTTCAATATATGGATACCTATCAATGTAATCAACCATATAAATAAACTGAAAGAAAAAAACCACGTTGTCATCTCCTTCGATGCCAAAAAAGCATTTGACAAAATCCAACACCCATTCAAGTTTAAAATCTTGGAGAAATAGGGGATACAAGGCATATACCTAAACATGGTAAAGACAATATATAGCAAGCCTATAGTCAACATCATTTTAAAAGGAGAGAAATTTAAATCAATCACACTGAAATCAGGGTTAAGTCAGGACTGCCTACTCTGTCTATATCTATTTAACATAGTACTTGAAGTCCTAGCTAGAGCAATAAGACAACTAAAGGAGATCAAGAGAATACAAATTGAAAAGGAAGAAGTCAAAGTATCACTATTTGCAGATGATATGATAACATACATGAGTGACCCCAAAGTTTCAACCAGAGAACTCCTTTAGAATTCAGAGGCTGGCTCTTTGATCACTTGATGGGGGACCAGCCTTACCAGGCCACAGAAGTGATCAATGCAGCCAGTCCTGATGAGATATGATAGGCTAGGTTCAGAGGAAAGAGAAGGAGTATCTCCCCTATCAGTGAACTTGGGGAAGAGCATGGGAAAAGATGAAGGAGAGAGGGTGGAACTGGGAGGATATGAGAAAGGGACTACAATGAGGATACAAAGTAAATAAACTGTAATTTATATAAATATAAATAATTTTTTAAATACTGAAAAATGTAAATTTAATAAAGCATTATGTAAAATATATATGGGAGATCCCATATCCCCCTTATAAATTAGGAGCATTTCCTCTAAGTTATTTAGGTATTTCCACTATTGCTTGACCTGTAGGGTAGTAAGGTATACCAGTAACATGCTTTATATTACACTATATAAGCAATTGTTGCGTTTTACTGGATATATATATAATGAAACATTATCAGTTTTAATATGTAAAGGTATCCTCAAGACAACCATTGCATCTAAAAAATGTGCAATTTTAGAATCACCCTTCAGAACACAAGGCAGAAGCCCATTAAAATATTGAGTAGAAATTATGGAGGTACATTTTTCTGCTTTCTGAAATTCAAAACCACTACATCCATCTGCCAAATTTAATTTCTTATGTTTCTTAATGCTACTTCCAGCATATAAAGCAACTTGATTATGCAAGGAATAAGTAGGCAATTTTTTTAAAATTCTTTGAATTGTCACCAAGTTATAATTACTTTCCTTTTTAATTTTTTTTTATTTTTTAACTAAATTTTTATTTTTTATGTTGATTATAGTTTATATTACTTTGTATCACAGCTATAGCTTCCTCCCTCATTCCCTCCCAATCCCACCCTTTCTCCCTCATCTCCTCTCATGCTCCTTTCCAAGTCCACTGATAGGGGAGGTCCTCTTCCCCTTCCATCTGAACCTAGCCTATCAGGTCTCATCAGGACTGGCTGCATTGTCCTCCTTTGTGGCCTGGCAAGGCTGCCCCCTATCATAGGGAGACGGTCAAAGATCCAGCAACTGAGTTCATGTCAAAGATAGTCCCTGTTGCCCTTACTAAGGTACCCACTTGGACACTGAGCTGCCATTTGAGCAGGGGTTATTGATTATATCCATGACTGGTCCTTGGCTACCATATCAGTCTCAGAAAAAACTGTGCTCAGATATTTTGATTCTGTTGTTCTCTTTGTGGAGCTCCTGTCCTCTCCAGGTCTTACTATACCCCCCTTCTTTCCTAAGATTCCCTGCACTCTGCCCAAAGTTTGGCTATGAATCTCAGCATCTTGCTTTGATACCCTGCAGGGTAGAGCCTTTCAGAGGCCCTCTGTAGTAGGCTTCTGTCCTGTTCCCTGTTTTCTCCCACTTTCCAATGTCCATCCTCTTTGCCTTTCTGAATGGGAATTGGTCATCTTACCCAGGGTCCTTCTTCTAGCTCAGCTTCTTTAGGTGTACAGATTTTTGGAGGTTTATCCTATATTATATGTCTAGTATCCACTATGAGTCAGTTTATCTTGTGTGTGTGTTTCTGTTTCTGAGATACCTCACTCAGGATGATCTTTTCTAGATCCCACCATTGGCCTGCAAATTTCATGATTTTCTTGTTTACAATTGCTGAGTAGTATTCCATTGTGTAAATATACCACAATTTCTGTATTCATTCCTCAGTTGAGGGGCATCTGTGTTTTATCCAGATTCTGGCTATTACAAATAAATCTGCTATGAACACCAACCCTTTATTTGGCAAAGGGCTAATATCCAGAATATATCAAGAACTTAAGAAGTTGAACAGCAACAAACCAAGTAATCCAATTAAAAAATGGAGTACAGAATCAAACAGAGAATTCTCAATAGAGGAATATCAAATGGCAGAGAAACACTTAAAGAAATGGTCAACATCCTTAGTCATCAGGGAAATGCAAATAAAGACGACCCTGAGATTTCACCTTATACCCATTAGAATGGCCAAGATCAAAATCTCAAGTGACAACACCTGCTGGAGAGGATGTGGAGAAAGGGGAGCCCTCCTCCATTGCTGGTGGGAATGTAAATTTGTACAACCACTTTGGAAATAAATCTGTCACTTTCTCAAACAATTAGGAAGAGTGCTTCCTCAAGATCCAGCTATACCACTCCTACGCATATATCCATATTATCCTCAAGTATACAACAAGGACATTTGGTTGATAATTTTTTTTCTTTAAATTTCTACTATTTACATGATGACTTTTATGAAAATTTGAAGCATCTAATACATTTTCTATTAATAATTGATCTCATTTTCTAGTGTCAATGATCATGACAAGCCTGTATGAGACTGAATATGGGTTGTTATATATAAAGAATGGTTTCTGTTTGAATTACCTGTTACAGTTGTATAAACGACAAAGGTAATTCTGAATCATCTGGGAAAAGTTCAGTATTTTCCATATGCAAAACAATTCTGCATATTAGGTCATTAACTATCTTTAGAGATCCTGGAAAATGTAATAGAACCATGAGAATATCATTTAGTTCTGATTTTTGTCTGAGAAAGAGCTAGATTGATTTCCAGAGTGGTTGTACAAGTTTACATTCCCACCAGCAGTGGAGAAGGGTTCCCCTTTCTGCACAACCTCTCCAGCAGGTGTTGTCACTTGAGTTTTTGATCTTGGCCATTCTCATGGGTATAAGGTGAATCTCAGGGTTGTTCTGATTTGCATTTCCCTAATGGCTAATGAGGTTGAATGAGCATTTCTTTAAGTGCTTCTCTGCCATTCCATATTCCTCTATTGAGAATTCTCTGTTTAGCTCTGTTCCCCATTTTTTAAGTGGATTATTTGGTTTGCGGCTTTTCAGCTTGTTCAGTTCTTTATATATACTGGATATGAGTCCTCTGTCAGATAAAGAGTTGGTGAAGATTCTTTCCCAATCTGTAGGCAGTCACTTTGTTTTGATGACAGTGTCCTTTGCTTTACAGAAGCTTTTCAGTTTCATGAGGTCCCATTTATTGATTGTTGCTTTTAGAGCCTGTGCTGTTGGTGTTCTGTTCAGGAAGTTTTCTCCTGTACCAATGAGTTCTAGGGTATTCCCCACTTTTTTTTTTCCAAGCCGATTTAATGTGTCTGGTTTTATGTTGAGGTCTTTGATCCACTTGGACTTCAGTTTTGTGCAGAGTGATAAGTATGGATCTATTTTCATTTTTCTACATGTAAACATCCAGTTGGACCAGCACCATTTGTTGAAGATGCTATCTTTTTTCCATTGTATGGTTTTGGCATCTTTGTCAAATATCAGGTGTCCATAAGTGTGTGGGTTTATTTCTGGGTCCTCTGTTCAGTTCCATTGATCCAATATGCTGTTTCTATGCCAGTAACATGCAGTTTTTAAAACTGTTGCTCTATTGTACAACTTAAGATCAAGGATGGAGATACCTCCAGAAGATCTTTTATTGTAGAGGATTGTTTTAGCAATTCTGGGTTTCTTGTTATTCCATATGAAGTTGAGAATTTTTCTTTCCAGGTCTGTAAAGAATTGTGGCGGTAATTTGATGGGAATTGCATTGAATCTGTAGATTGCTTTTGGTAAGATGGTCATTTTTACTATGTTAATCCTGCCAAGCCATGAACATGGGACATCTTTCCATCTTCTCATATCTTCTTCTAATTCTTTCTTCAGAGACTTGAAATTTTTTTCATACAAGTCTTTGACTTCCTTGGTTAGGGTTACTCTGAGGTACCTTATGTCATTTGTGGCTATTGTAAAGGGTGTTGTTTCCCTAATTTCTTTCTTAGCCCTTTTGTCTTTTGTATACAGGAGGGCTACTGATTTTTTAACTGAAACATGTGGGCTTTGAACTATCACATATATTCTGGTTTATACTGTGACATTCCTAACTTACTGGCATTTGTAAAAAAATGGGGGGGTGGCTTTAGAAGTTGGTGTTCTTCTTACTATATGAGAAAGAATCTAATTAGTTTTTATGACAACCTAAAGTCACTCGCTTTGGGAGTAGCTATTGTTAATTCCCTCCCCCCCAAAAAAAATTATTGCAAGCTCTTTGCCAATGTTTATATCTACTCACAATGTAGCAATGTTAGCTGTAGTAAAAAAGTACTGTGATTCCTGTTGAGTCCACTCCTGCTAACTGATGAAGTCTCATTTTTCCTTTCAGAATCAATTCAGAAACATTTCTACGTAAGTTTACTCATTATTCTAAAACTATCAATTCTAACATGTTATCTTCTCTATGCATAAGAATTCCTGAGGGAGAATGAGTAGAAGGCAAAATAACTAAAAGCCAACCAAGCTTTGGTCCATGATCTACATGCTTATCCTTTAATCTTTTTTTTTTCTACCAGAGCCATTTCTCTCTCAGCCTCAGCTGATAGTTTTCTTGGGTTAAGTTCTCATCACCTTGTAAGGTTTGAAATAAATTGCTTTTCCCTTGAGTAATTACTCCAATATGTGACATAGCCAGGTAATGTTTCCCAGAAAAAAATTTAAAATCATTAATTAAAAACCTAAGTATGTTATAAAAAGTATTAAGTAAATAATTTACTAGTAACATATACTTGATTCCATGGCTTTGTATATGCAGTTTCGGGATCCTAAAATATTAATAAAATGAAGAGTTTGAGTGGGATGTGAAATAAAGATTCATTTGAATGGTGATTTTAGTTTTTTTTTTCAATTAGAAATTGAAATTATAAAAAAAATTCTCAATACATAATCATTAGGTAAGATTTTAATTGCCCAGTTGGACACTAAACTGCCAAGGGCTACATCTGTGCAGGGGTTCTAGGTTATCTCCATGCATGGTACTTGGTTGGAGAATGAGTCTCTGGGAAGACCCCTGTGCTCAAATTTCTGGTTCTGCTGCTCTTCTTGTTGGTTACATAGTAATGGGAAGAGGGACTGCCTCTGACATAATCTGATTGGCCTGCTCTTTGATCACCTCCCCCTGAGGGGGGAGCAGCCTTACCAGGCCACAGAAGATGACAGTACAGCCACTCTTGATGAGATCTGATAGACTAAGATCAGAAGGAAGGAGAGGAGGACCTCCCCTATCAGTGGACTTGGGGAGGGGCATGTGTGAAGAAGGGGGTGGGAAGGTGGAATCAGAAGGGGGGAGGGTTTATAGGGGGATACAAAGTGAATAAAGTGTAATTAATAAAAATAAAATAAAATTTAAAAACATTTAATTGCATCCAATGAATAACTTTGTTAGTGTTTAGTCTCATTTTCTTTTTAACTACTAGACTTTTTGTCTCTTTTGAAGTAGTAAGCAGTCACAATCTAATGAGAAAATTTATAAATACCCTGAAATTGCAGCAAATGTAATTTTACACAAATGACATGAATTAATTTGGGAAATTAAAAATTATTTATAATTAAATTGCAAATTGGATCATTATACAGGAGACATTTGAAACTTTGGACTATAATAAGAAATACAAGCTGCTTTGCATCACAAAGTCTGAGAGAATCAATTGAAATTAGGTTGACGATTGAAAGAGCAGCTCTGTCTAAAATCACCCTTGATTTAAAAATCAATGTAAGTTTAAGCAAACATGTTATGTATTATCAGTTGACATGCTTATGAATAGGATAAGGTACAGTCTGCTAAGAGAAACAAAGTCCTCCAGTACTTGTGTGCCGCTCCACAGGCACATATGAGGGAAGGGGGATGAATATACACAGTACCACTGAACCGGAAGTCCTGTCGCACACATGCCTGCTTGAGAATGAATTCTTAAACACACATTCATGTTAGCAAATGTGGATATAAGCCACTTCTTTTTTTCTATTATTTAACTAAAATTTTAATTTTACATTAAGTATATCTTATTCACTTTGCATCCCAGCTGTAGCACCACATTCCCTCCCAATCCCACCCCCCCCCATCTCCTCTCTAAGTCTACCGATAGCGAAGGTCCTCCTCCACTTCCATCTGACCCTACCTTATCAGTTCTCATCAGTACTAGGTGCAATGTCCTTCTCTGTGGCCTGGCAAGGCTGCTCCTCCCTCGGGGTAGGGAGAGTTTAAAGAGCCAGACACTGAGTTCATGTCAGAGACAGTCCCTATTCCCCTTACTAGGGAGCCCACTTCCATACTGAGATACCTTGGACTACATCTGAGCAGGGATTCTAGGTTGTATCCATGAATGGTCTTTTGTTGGAGAATCAATCTCAGGAAAGACCCCTCTGCCCAGATATATTTGGTCCTTGTGGAGTTCCTGTTCTCTCCAGGTCATACTAACTCCTCCTTCTTTCATATGATTCCCTGCACTCTGCCCAAATTTGGTTATGAGTCTCAGCATCTGCTTTGATACACTGCTAGGCAGAGTCTTTCAGAGGCCCTCTATGGTAGGCTCCTGTCCTGTTTCCTGTTTTCTCCTTCTTCCAATCTCCATCACATTTGTTATTCTAAGAGAGGATTGACTATCTTACCCTGGATCTTCTTCCTTGTTTAGCTTCTTTAAGTGTACAAATTTTATTATGTTTATCCTATTTTATATGTATAGTATCCATTTAGAAGTGAGTATACAACGTGTGTGTCTTTCTATAAAGGCAATATAACTGGTAGTTCCTGATGTAGTACAATAAATTTGATTTTAGTGATTTGGATCCTCAGATCCAAGAGCACTTGTAAACTTAATAATTCTTTTGAATATTATACACAATTCTCATACAATCTCCTCTAGGCTTCATAAAACAAGGGGATAAGACTGTGTTTGGGGAAGTATAATGGGAACCCATGTCTTCAGTTCATACTAAGGTCATTGTCTCATGAACTTACAGCTTCTGTCATTGTTGTCACAAGACCTAGACACTATTATGACAATCAAAAGTCTTATTATGACAATCAAAAGTCTTGGATTGTTGGAGAAGGATCTCATGAAGTTCCACCACTGGTTGTGAAGATACTGGGAGCTGATGTTGTGGAAGGAGGGAAAGTCAGTTAACCTCAGATATATTGCTGCTGGTAGGTTTCCCATACTCAAGTCAAGGATCCTACACTGAACACACGGATATATACAGAGAGAGAGGGGGAAATGTATTCCTTGATTATAATGTGATTGTTAATGTTTAAGTAATATTTTAATATTTTTAACAATTACCTACAGATCACACTTTGCACTAACACAATCCAATACGAATACAGATCTACAATGAATAGGTTATTCCTACAATGAATGCATGTCTAATATTTACTGTGCTTTTGTTGTGTTAGCCTATTACACTTTCTCATACACAGGCAGGCAAAGAGGCTGTCTAGATCACAAGGTGTCTGTGTTTATGACACTAACTCACAACACAGGCTTCTTGTCCTGCCACTTCCTACGATCCCTCAACCTACATGAGGATTATGCGGATGTTCCAGGTGAAACAGATATAAATAATATCTGAATGGTGAAGTGTAAGATTAAAAAAGACTTTGGTTTGCACTGAGTACATCTAATATTTAATAATAGTTTCAGTTTACACATGAAGATAAAAAGAACTTTTCACAGTGCTAGACATGTAAATGGTGTCATGATGTAAAAAAATAGTTGTAATATTTTATTGGTTTCAAATATTGTTTTTAAATATGTCATATCACTCTGTTAATGAACTTGATGATTTTTTGATGCTGTGACTTATTTTACAGTTCATAAGTGGCATGTGGAAACGTATATACGATGACTTTAAAATGTTTACTTAAAAAGTAAATGCAGATGTAGGGCTGGTGAAGCTCCTTTCCCAATCTGTAGGCAGTCTTTTTGTTCTGATGACAGTGACCTTTGCTTTAAGGAAGCTTTTCAGTTTCATGAGATCCCATTTATTGTTTGTTGATCTTAGAACCGGTGCTGTTGGTATTCTGTTCACAAAGTTGTCTCCTGTGCCAAAGCGGTCAAGGCTCATCCCCACTTTTTCTTCTAACAGATTTAGTATTGCTGGTTTTATGTTTAGGTCTTTGATCCACTTGGTTTTATGCAGGGTGATAAATATGGATCTATTTGAATTTTTCTACATGTAGACATTCAGTTAGACCAGCACTATTTGTTGAAAATGCTGTCTTTTTTTCCCATTGAATGGTTTTGGCTTCTTTGTCAAAATAAGGTTTCCATAGGGGTGTGGGTTTAATTCTGGGCCTTCAATTCTATTTTATTGATCCATCATTCTGTTTCTATGCCAGTACCATGCCACTTTTATTACTCTATAGTACAGCCTGAGATAAGGGATGGAGATATCTCCAGAAGACCTTTTATATTACAGGATAGTTTTAGCTAACTGAACAAGTTAAACAGTAACAAACCAAGTAATCCACTTAAAGAAATGGAGTACAGAACTAAACAGAGTTTAGTTTCATGAGATCCCATTTATTGTTTGTTGATCTTAGAACCGGTGCTGTTGGTATTCTGTTCACAAAGTTGTCTCCTGTGCCAAAGAGGTCAAGGCTCATCCCCACTTTTTCTTCTAACAGATTTAGTATTACTGAATAAACAGAGAATTCTTTGTTTAGCTCTGTACTTCATTTTTTTTGTTTTTGTTTTCTTTTTTTTATTTTTATTTTTCTTTTTAGTTACATTTTGTTAACTCTGTGTCCCCGCTGTATCCCACTCCCTCATTCCCTCCCCAACCCCACACTCCCTCCCTGGTCTCCTCCCTGCCCCTTTCCAAGTCCACTGATAGGGAAGGACCTCCTCCCCTTTCATTTGACCCTGTTTTATCAGGTATCTTCAGGGCTGGCTGTAGAGTCCTCCTCTGTGACCTAACAGGACTGCTCCTCCCCTGGCAGGGGGGGAGTCAAGGAGCCTCACCTTGAGATCCTGTTAGAAATAGTCCTTGTTCCCCTTACTTTGGAAAACGATTTAAGTGGCAGAGAAACACTTAAAGAAATGCGCAACATCCTTAGTCATTAGGTAAATGCAAATCAAAAAGACCCTGAGATTTCACCTCACACCCATCAAAATGGCCTAGATAAAAAACTCAAGTGACAACACATGCTGGAGAAAATGTGAAGAAAGAGGGAACCTCCTCTTTTGCTGCTGGGAATCTTGTACAACCACTTTGCAAATGAATCTGGTTCTTTCCCAGAAAATTAGGAATAATGCTACCTCAATCTCCATCTACACCACTCCTGGGCATATATCTGAAAGATGCTCAAACATATCAGGATTATTTGCTCCACTGTGTTCATAGCAGCTTTATTCATAATAGACAGAATCTGGAAACAACCTAGATGTCCCTCAGCAGAGGAATGGAGAAAGAAACTGGCTCCCTCCCTCTTCTTCTCCCAATCCCACACTCTCTCTCCCTTCTCCCTCTATGCCCCTCCCCTAGTCCACTGATAGGGGAGGTCCTTCTCCCCTTTTATTTGACCCTAGCTTATCATGTATCATCAATACTAGTTGCATTGTCTTCTTTTGTGGACTGGCAACAGTGCATCCCTCAACAGTAGGTGATTAAATAGCCTGCCACTGAGTTTTTGCCAGAGAGGGTCACTGCTCCCCTTACTAGGGACCCACTTGGAGACTGAGTCTATGGACTACATCTGAGCCAGAATTTTAGGACCTCTCTATGCGTGGTCCTTTGTTGGGGTATCATTCTCTTCCAGGCCCCCAGAGCTCAGTTTTTATGGCTTTGTTGGTCTTTTTTTGGAGCTCCATTTCCCTCCAAGTCTTTCTATCTCCCCCTTCTTTCATAAGATTTCCTGGACTCTGCCCAAAGTTTGGCTATGAGTCTCAGCCTCTGCTTCCATACTTCTTTTTTTTTTCTAGTTTCACTTTCATTTTTATTGATTCATTCATAACCATCATGCTCTTTTTAATGGAAAACAGAAAACTAGAGGTCATGGTAAAATTTTTGAAAACTTTTCTTATCTATATCATCTCATAAATCTACAATTTTAAAACATCATTATAATATCAATATATTACTTTAGTTTTTTCTTTGTGACTTCTTCTATTCCCGCACCCACTTCCCCAGAAGAGAAAGTTTTATCACAAGTCAGAAGTAAAAGGGGTAGGAGATACAGACTGTATTTTTAAGTATTCATTTTAAAACTACAGAGACATTTGGATTTAGATTTTAACTCTGATTTTACAAATTTTTGGCAAGCTGAAGAGTGCTAGTGTATTAAACACCCACTTATAGCTAAATTTCCCTTTATCACTGGAAGTCTCATGCAAATACAAAGGGAACATAGAATTCTGAGCTCCTTCTCTTTGACAGTGATTCGTCTGAGGCTACAGAGGCCGTCTGTGGTAGGCTCCATCTTTTCTCTACATTTGTCTTTTTGTACAGCGACAATAGCAACAACCTCAAAGAATAGGTCCATCCCATCCATACATGCTACCTGCTGTTTATTTTAAAGTTCATCAGTCATGGCATTCATTCCCAATGATAGGTGATGAGAGGAGCTTAGCTTTTAGCAATTTTCTACTCTAAACTTTTGGTTCGGATTGAGGAATGATTGCATAACAGTGTTGGATTTCTGAGACAAGGATAACTACACTATCAGACTGTAGCAGTGGGCCATTTTTTTTTTCCTTTTTATGTATAGTTTTGTCTAAAATCCTTTATGGTGCATTAGAGATGGACCATTACATTATATTTCTTACACAGATTTTTTTCAACCTTTATTAAGGAGACATCAGCATTAGATGCAGATGAATGATTATTTTTTATTTGTGCAATTTCTCATTTTCTTTTCCTACAATACTATTACAATTTCATTATTCAAGTCCAGTATCATCTTACAAACTCAACGTACTCAAAATATTTATGTTTTTGTGTTATCTTTCCTGGAATTATTTTAGGTTATTCATATTTTCTAATGGGTTAACAATTCTAATGGCTTAATAATTTCATGAAGTTTTATAGCAATAGAGAATACATGATGCCATGGAACAAACTGTTTAGGTAATTATTAATATTTGCTAAAGTGCTCATCTTAGTACTACAGAGAAAATGTGTTAACACAAATGCCAGGAATTGCAGAAGGCTCTTAGTGTAATTGCTAATCTATTCATTTCTCAGTCATGTACTCAGGTTTTCAATTTTAGCATCAAATAGTAACAATATCTATCATCATATAATCTGGAAACTGAAAAAAAATAAGCATTAGCATGATAACTAAAAGGTAAAAAAGCATTTATTACTACTACAGTGTGAAGTTTAAAAGTAAACATTTGATTGATCTTGATACATAAAATCATAATATCAATAAATACATTTGTTACTTTTGTGATGTAAACCATGATGGAATAGAAGTCATTAGCGTTATAAGAAGTTATGCTACACAACGTAAATTTTTAAAAGAAGCAGTAGTAATACACATAGGCCAGTGTGCAATACAGGGAGTCGGATCCTAGTAGATCCTGCTTGTTTAAGTGCTTCAGTGCTCTGCTTTGACCCCATTTTCTGGTCTGTTTGTAAGAGCTTTCCAGCTCCTTGGCCTGTCAGCTTCCACGTCTCTCTTTGTAACGCCTTCTACAAGGGTGTGTGGAAGTTACAATTTCTTAGAGAAGCTTCTGAATCCCGTTCACTGGATCAGATGACTAACTTATTTTTCCTGCTAATTCTAGTCTTGAAAAAGTTTTCAAGGAAAACATTGTGAGGCAACAAGAGGTCTGTAACAACTCCCCCGCTCTCTCTTTCTCTCTTTTAACACTCTAACTCTGAAGCCCAAACAATTTTAACAGTGCTTACATGTAATATGTGAACCTTTATCTCTTATGCATGGGACATTCTTTTATTCATTTCCCCTATATCTTAGGCATTTCAAAACAACCCATGACCACAGAGATATTAACTGCTTTTGAATCCGAAATCACTGGAAACCAAAGGTCACTCATGTCTTTTTTTTTCTAAGATAACTTAGAAAAGAGGGCTCCATGACCTTCAGTGTCAATTATTAGAATTTTGACCATTCTTCTTACTAAATTTTACTGATTAATAAACTGTTAATTTCATTCAAAACACATTAGCATTTGCCCTTGTATGAATCTTCCTAAATTAGAATTGACCTAAACCTATAGTCAAAATGTATTAATTGCATTCATTTGAAAGAAGATAGGAAACTAGATTTTATAATATGCTGAAGTTTTTCAAGTCATCTATGCGTTTGTACTTCTCTTACCTCAAAGAGAATACAGCCAAATAATAAGTACATTGTCTCCGGAACACAGATATGTTTTATCCCAAACTCAGTGTCCCGATATGGTAACTATTTGATGAAGTTTTACAGTGATAAAACAAAAAAGCCATAAATCAAATCATGTGTAAAGATCATTGGTGGAAACATTAGGGAGACAAGATCAAGTGAATCAGAAAATCTGCTGTCAGCTTAAACTGCTGCTAATAACACCCTTATCTTTATTATTGGTGGAAGCTACTTTAATAAAGTTAGTACATTTCTCAAAATTTTACTTGTCAGTCTTAAGAATGTTAGGTCATTCAGCAATGTTGGCACGGAATGGATATTCTAAGGTCAGTAGAGCTATGAGTTTCCTTGTCACATGTGTAACATAATCTTGGATAGTAGAATTATCTCAGCAGAACAACTTTATCAAGCCTTTTTATTTTTCAAATGGAAAAATTGCATGAGATGTCAAATAATGACTATTAACTATATTTAAAGATTGCTTTGCTATTTATAGCTATGCGCTGAATTAATTATACAAGAATCCACAAATTAAAAAATTACATTGAAAATATGCAAATAAAAATATTAAAATTTATTCTAATTTGTACAAGTTTGGAAGAAATATTAAATAAATCTTACAGTAGATATATTTTACATATGTTAATATTAAGACATTTTTAAAAATTAATCATATTTGTTCTTCTAATTTTAATCATGGCCTTTTGAGTAAATATGCACAGGTTGCAGTTGGTTCTTTGGCAAGAGTAATAAGAATGCTGAATACACAGAACATTGACTAAGCACATCTATGCATGCCAGATATTGATCTAGCAATGTCCTGGCTCAAATCCAATTTAATTTGCTTTTCCATTTTTATCATCCTATGGGGGGCTACATTTCTGCCTGGTATGCTAGAAAATAAACTCATTGCTAATTATAGTACCTGTATTTCTCCACGTAATGAACAAGGTGTCACTGACATTGAATTTTATTGTATAAAACTGTGCATATATGGAAAATTAATACAATTCCTTTTTTTTTTTTACATTTGAGTCACATTTTGTCATTTATTTCATACAGATGTGATAAGAAAATCTATATTCTACATTTCACAAGAGAGCAATCCAAGGGCTACTGAGTAGATGCTTTACACACTCTGTCCCTCAGGCACATTCTGATTTGGGGTTTGTAAATGAGATAATTTGAAATAAATGTATAGAAATCTTTGTCACTTAAACTGAAGAAAACAATATGCTAGTAGTAAAGTTTAGAATATTTTTAAAAGTTTAAAACCCACAATTAAGTTTCAAATGAATTATAATATTCATCATTGCTTTACTATTTCTATCATATATGGATAAATGTAAAAGGCTCCATTATGGCATTTTCATAAATAGATTGTGTTAGCTGATTCTCCTGTCCTAATCCTGTCCCTCAACAACTTACAGGAGAAGCAGCCTATTGGCATGAAGACAAGTACTAAAGAAAGAATGAGAATCACAAAACACTATAGCAGCCTTCTTAGGCTCTGGTTTGTAATAAGAGGAGAAGAAAAAAGAGCAGGAAGAGGAAAAAAAAAAGGGGAGGAATCTATGGAACACTCAAAACTAAGAATCTTGACTGGTGTTTAACTTCTTGAGTTCTTTATGTATCCTGGAAATTAGCCCGTTGTCAGATATAGGGTTTGTGAAGATCCTTTCCCAGTCTGAAGGCTGTTGTTTTGTTCTGATGACAGTGTCCTTTGCTTTACAGAAGCTTTTCAGTTTCGTGAGGTTCCATTTATTGATTGTTGATCTTAGAACCTGTGCTGTTGGTATTCTGTTCAGGAAGTTGTCTTCTGTGTTAATGAGGTCAAGGCTCCTCCCCATTTTTTTCTTCTAAGAGATAATGAGAAGTTAAACACCAACAAACTAAGTAATCCAATTAAAAACTCGGGTACAGTGCTAAACAGAGAGTTCTTAACTGAGGAATATCAAGAAACACTTAAAGAAATGCTCAAGGTCATTAGTCATCCAGGAAATACAAATCAAAACAACCTTGAGATTTAACCTCACACATATAGGAATGGCAAAGATCAAAAACTCAAGTGACAACACATGCTGGAAAGTTGTGGAGAAAGAAAAACCCTCCTTCATTGCTTTAAAAACACTTTGGGAATCAATCTGGCATTTTCTCAGACAATTAGAAATAGTGCTAACTCAAGATCCAGCTATACCACACCTAGGCATATATCCAAAAGATGCTCAAGTACAGAACAAGGACATTTGTTCAACCATGTTCATAGAAGCTCTATTTGTAACAGCCAGAAGCTGAAAACAAACTAGATGTCCCTCAACTGAGGAATGGATACAGAAATTGTGGTACATTTACACAATGGAACACTACTCAGTAATTAAAAACAAACAAACAAAAATAAAATCCTGAAATTTTCAGGCAAATGGTGGAACCTAGGAAAGATCATCCTTAGGAAGGTATCCCAGAAGCAGAAAGACACAGATGGTATATACTCACTCGTAAGTGGATTTTACCCACATAATGTAGGATAAACATACTAAAGTCTATACTCCTAACATCTATACTCCTAAACAACAAGGAAGACTTTAGAGAAGATGCTCAATCCTCGCTCAGAAGGACAAATGTGATGTCATCAGAAGCAGGAGAAGACAGGAAACAGGGCAGCAGCCTACCACAGATGGCCTATACAGTGTGGTGTACAGCTATACCACTCTTGGCATATACACAAAAGATGCTTAACCATACAACAAGGACATTTGCTCAACTATGTTCATAGCAGCTTTATTCATAATAGCCCTAATCTGGACTGTGTAGATGCCCTCAACTGAAGAATGGATACAGAAATTGTGGTACATTTACACATTAGAATACTATTCAGTAATTAAAAACAGGGAAATCATGAAATGTGCAGGCAAATAAATGGAACTAGAAAAGATCATCCTGAGTGAAGTAACCCAGAAACAGAAAGACACACATGATATGTACTTACGTATGAGTGGATATAAGACACACAACATAAAGTAAACATACGAAAATGTATAGTCCTAAAGAAGCTAAACAACTAGTAGTACACTAGGGAAGAGTACTAATACTCACTCAGAAGGGCAAACAGGATAAACATTGGAAGTAGAAGAAGACAGGGAACAAGACAGGAGCCTTCCACAGAGGGCTCTGAAAGGCTTTACCCATTAGGATATCAAAACAGATGTTGAGACTCATATCCAAACTTTGGGTAGAGTGCAGGGAATCTTATGGAAGAAGGGGAGATAGTAAGACCTGGAGAGGATATGAGCTCCACATGACCAATAAAGTAAAAAAATCTAAGCACAGGGTGTCCACAGAGACTGCTGACTCAACCAAGGATCATGCATGGAGAGGACTTAATGCTCGGATGTAGCTCATGGGCATCTCAGTCTCCACGTGGGTACCCTAGTAAGGGAAGCAGGGGCTACCTCTGACATGGTCTCAGTGGCTGGCTCTCCGATTCCCTTCCCCCATTGTCAGGGTAGCCTAACTAGGCAACAGAGAAAGAAGATTCAGCCAGTCCTGATGAGACCTGATGGACTAGGGTCACATAGTTGAAGAGGACGACCTCTCCTATCAGTGGACTATGGGGGGGGGGAGGTAAGAGAAGGAGACAAGAGAGGGGGCTTTAGCTGGGATACAAAGTAAATAAATTGTAATAAATAATAATAGTAAAGAACAATTTACAAAAGATCTTGACTGGACTTAACATTAAAACATCGACACATATATGTACTATAATAACAGTTGGATGTATTTGGCGGCCATCTTGGCTACTGGCACTATCAAGATAGCAGCAACTACTTGGCATAAACCAAATCAAGAGACAATATTTAATGATTTCTATGGTCTCCTTAGAGCAACTTGATGGTGGATGCCCCTCCCTCTACCCCACCTTGTTTGTTCCCACCTCCCCTCCTAACAAGAAGCATACCTTTTCTGTCTGTCATTAGAAAACAAACATGGTTTCCTTCTTTTTAATTGCTGAGCAGTATTCCACTGTGTAAAAGTACCACAATTTCTGTATCCATTCCTCCGTTGATGGACATCTGGGTTGTTTCAAGGTTCTGGCTCTTACAAATAAAGTTGCTACAAATATGTTGGAGCAAATGTCCTAGTTGTGTACTTGAGCAAATTTTGGATATTTGTCTAGGAATGGTATAGCTGGGTCTTGAGGAAGCGCTATTCCTGATTGTCTGAGTAAGTGCCAGATTGATTTCCAAAGTGGTTGTACAAGTTTATATTCCCATCAGCAATGGAAGGGGGTTTCCCTTTCTCAACAACCTCTCCAGCATGTGCTGTCACTTGATTTTTTTTATCTTAGTCATTCTGATTGGTGTAAGGTGAAATCTCAAGGTCATTTTGATTTGCATCTCCCTAATGGCTAAGGCTGTTGAGCATCTCTTTATGAGTTTCTCTGCCATTCTATATTCCTCTACAGAGAATTCTCTGTTTAGTTCCATACCCCATTTTTTAATTGGATTGCTTGATTTATTGCTTTTTAACATCTTTAGTTCTTGATATATCCTGGATATCAGCACTCTGTCAGATATAGGGTTGGTGAAGATCCTTTCCCAATTTGTAGGTTGTCGTTTTGTTCTGATAACAGTGTCCTTTGCTTTACAGAAGCTTTTCAGTTCCATGAGGTCCCATTTATGGATAATTGCTCTTAGAACCTGTGCTGAGGGTGTTCTGTTCAGGATGTTGTCTCCTGTGCCAATGAGTTCTATGTTCTTCCTCATTTTTTCTTCAATTTAGTGTTTCTGGTTTTATGTTGAGATCTCTGATCCACTTGGACTTTAGTTTTGTGCAGGGTGATAAATGTGGATCTATTTTCATTTTTCTGCATGTAGACATTCAGTTGGACCAGCACCATTTGCTGAAGATGCTGTCTTTTTTCCATTGAATGGTTTTGGCTTTTTTTTTTTTTTTTTTTTTTTTTTGTCAAAAATCAAGTATTCATAGGTGTGTTTATAGGTGTGTTGATCTACCTTTCTGTTTCTATGCCAATACCATGCAGGTTTGTTTTTTTTTTTGTTTTGTTTTTTTTTTTTTTGTTTTTTTTACTATTGCTCTGTAGTACAGCTTGAGATCAGGAATGGAGCTAACTCCAGATGATCTGTTGTTGTACAGGATCATTTTGGAAATTATTTTTTGTTTTTGTTTGTTTGTTTGTTTGTTTCTCCATATGAAGGTAATAATTTTTCTTTCAATGTCTGTAATAATAATTGTGTTGGTATTTTGATGGGAATTGCATTGAATCCGTAGATTGCTTTTGGCAGAAAGGCCAATTTCACAATGTTAATCCTACTGATCTATGAGCACTGGGGATATTTCTATCTTCTGATGTCTTCTTCAAAATCTTTCTTCAGAGACTTGAAGGTTTTTTCAAAGAGGTTTCTTTCTCAGCCCTTTTGTCTTTGGTATACAGGAATACAGGAGGGCTTCTGATTTTTTTTTCTGAGTTAATTTTATATCTAGCCAATTTCCTGAAGGTGTTTATCAGCTGAAGGAGTTCTCTGGTTGAGTTTTTGGGGTCACTTATATATACTATCATATCATCTGCGAATAGTGAAACTTGGACTTCTTCCTTTCTGATTTGTATCCCCTTGATCTCCCTTACTTGTCTTATTGCTCTAGCAAGAACTTCAAGTACTATATTGAAGAGATATAGAGAGAGTGGGCAGCCTTGCCTTCTCCCTGATTTCAGTGGGATTGATTTAAAGTTTCTCTCCACTGATTTGATGTTGGTTATAGGCTTGCTGTTTACTGCTTTTACTATGTTTAGGCATGTGCCTTGTATCCCTGATCTCTCCAAGGCTTTAACATGAATGGGTGTTGGATTTTGTCAAATGCTTTTTCGACATCTAAGGGGATGACCATGTGGTTTTTCTCCTTCAGTTTGTTTATATGGTGGATTACATTGATGGATTTCCATATTTTGAACCACCCTTGTATGACTGGGATGAAGCATACTTGATCATGGTGGATGATAAATTTTATGTGCTCTTGGATTCCACTTGCAGGTATTTTATAGAGTATTTTTGCATCAATGCATATAAAAGAGACAGGTCTGAAGTTCTCTTTTTTTGGGGGGGTCTTTGTGTGGCTTAGATATCAAGGTGATTTTGGCTTTATAGAATGAGTTTGGTAACATTCCTTCTGTTTCTATTTTGTGCAATAGTTTGAAGAAAATTACAGTTAGTACTTCTTTGAAGGTTTAGTAGAATTCTGCGCTGAAACCTGAAATCCGGCCCTGGGTATTTTTTGGAAGGTAGACTGTTGATGACTGCTTGCATTTCTTTGGGGGATATAGGGCTGATCGATCTTTTTACCTGATCTTGACCTAATTTTGGCAAATGGAATCTATCAAGAAAATTTTCCATTTCTTTTAGATTTTCAAATTTTGTGGCATATAGACTTTTGTAGTACAACCTAATGATTGTTTGGATCTCCTCAGTGTCTGTAGTTATGTCCCCTTTTTCATTTCTGATTTCGCTGATTTGGATAGTTTCTCTCTGCCTTTTAGTTAGCTTGGCTAAGGGTTTGTCTATTTTTTTGATTTTCTCAATGAACCAACTCTTGGTTTCATTGATTCTTTTATTTGTTTCTAAATGATTGATTATTTCCAGCCATCTGCTACTCTTGGGTATATCTGTTTCTCCACCCCCCCCCCCAGGGCTTTCAGTTGGGCCATTAAGTTGCTTGTATGAGATGTTACAAATTTCTTCTTGAAGGCACTTAGTGCTATGAATTTTCCTCTGAGCACTGCTTTCATTGTCTCCCATAAAATTGGGTACATTGTACCTTCATTTTCATTACATTTTAGGAAGTCTTTAATATCTTCCTTTATTTTATCCTTGACGCAGCTATCATTGAATATCAAGTAGTTATGTTTTCATGTGCATGTAGGCTTTTTGCTATTTCCATTATTGTTGAGGTCCAGTTTTAGTCTATGGTTGTCAGATAGAATACATGAGATTATTTCAATCTTCTTTTATCTGTTTAGCCTTGGTTTGTCTATATAGGGACCAAATATATATGGTCTATATTTGAGAAGGTGCTGAGAAGAATGTGCACCTTTTTGAGTTGGGGTGAAAAGTTCTGTAGACCTCTATTAGGTCCATTTGAATTAGGACTTCTGTAAGTGCCTTTATTTCCCTATTTGGCTTCTGTCTAGATGAACTGCCCCTTGGTGATAGTGGGGTATTGAAATCTCCCACTAATAAGGTATTAGGATCAATGTGTGATTTAATCTTTCATAATGTTTCATTTATGAATGTAGGCGCTCTTGTATTTGGGGCATAGATGTTCAGAATTGTGATGCCCTTTTGGATTTTTCCTTTGATGAGAATGTAGTGCCACTTCTTATCTTTTTTGTATAACTTTGGTTGAAAGTCTATTTTTTTACATAAGAAAATATGTTTTATTAAAATACCCTTGACTATATGGAAATCCAACCATATGGAAGCAAGATTAACATGTTTTTATGAAACATACCTTTTTTATTTTTAATTATACTTTATTTACTTTGTATCCTCCCTCTACTTCCCTCCCTCCTCCCCTCAATATCCCTCCCTTCCTTCCCCTTCTCCACACACTCCCCTCCCCAATTCCACTGGTAGGGGAGGGTTTCTTTTTCTTTCTTCTGACCCTAGTCTGTTAGGTCTTATCAGGAGTGGCTGCATTGTCTTCATCAGTGTCCTGGTAAAGCTGCTCCAACCTCAGGGGGAGGTGATCAAAGAGCAGGCTAATCAGTTCATGTCAGAAGCAGTCCCTATTCCCATTAGTATGGAACCCACTTGGACACTAAACTGCCATGGGCTACATCTATGCAGGGGTTCTAGTTTATCTCCATGCATGGTACTTGGTTGGAGTATGAGTCTCAGGAAAGGCCCCTTTGCTCAATTTTTTTGGTCTGTTGTTCTCCTTGTGGATCTCCTGTCCTTTCCAGATCTAACTATTATTTCCCATTTTTTTTTCATAAGATTCCCTGCATTCTGCCCATAGTTTGGCCATGAGTCTCAACATCTGCTTTGATAGTCTGCAGGACAGAGCCTTTCAGAGGCCCTCTGTAGGAGGAAGACTATATTATTAGATATTATGATATCTATCCCAGCTTGTTTTCTTCATCCATTTGCTTATAAAACTGTTTCCCAGCCCTTTGCTCTGAGGTAGTGCCTATCTTTGTTGCATAGGTGTGTTTCTTGGATTCAGCAGAATGTTGGATCCTGTTTCTGTATCCATTCTGTTAGTCTGTGTCTTTTTATTGGAGAGTTGAGTCCTTTGATGTTGATAGATAATAGTGACCATTGAACGTTAGTTCCTATTATTGTGGATGTTGTTGATGTTACTGTGATTCATTGCTTGTTTTCTTTTAATTTTCATTGGGAAATTGTCTGTATCCTATGTTTTCTTGAGTATAGTTGTTTTTGTTGGATTGGAATTTTCTTTCTAGTATTTTCAGTAGGGCTGGTCTACTGTTCAGATATTGCTTAAATTTTATTTTGTCATGGAATATTTTGGTTTTCTCTATCTATATTGATTGAAAGCTTTGCAGAGTATAGTCATTTGGGTTGGCATCTCTGGTCCTTTAAAGCCTGCATGATATCATCCCAGGACCGTCTGGCTTTGATAATTTCTGATGAGAAGTGCAATGTGATTCTGATACATCTACCTTTGTATGTTACTTGGCCTTTTTCCCTTGCTGCTTTTATTGTCTTTTCTTTGTTCTGTAGATTAAGTGTTTTGACTATGATGTGGCATGAGGAGTTTCTTTTCTGGTCTCATTTAATTGGTGTTCTGTAAGCCTCTTGTATGTTTATGGACATCTCTTTCTTTAGGTTGGGAAAATTTTCTTCTATGATTTTTTTAAAAATATTTTCTGGACCTTGGAGCCTGAAATATTTTTAATCAATTCCTATTATTCTTAGATTTTGCCTTTTCATGGTGTCCTTGATTTCTTGGATGTTTTGTGTTTGGGATTTTTCTGATTTTACTTTTTCTTTGATAGAGGTATCCATTTCTGCAAGTGTATCTTCAGCACTAGAGATTCTCTCTTCCATCTCTTGTATTATATTGGTGATGCTTACCTCCGTGGTTCCTTCTCTTTTCTCTAAGTTCTCTAGCTCCAGGGTTTTATCAGTTTGTGTTTTCTTTATTGATTCTAATTCTGTTTTCATGCTTTGTACCATTTCCTTCATATGTTTGAATGTGGATTCCTGTCTCTCTATGATGGTATCTAATTTTTTGTTCGTTTCCTTTCTGTATTCCACTAATGGTATCTCTACTTGTGCCTCTATTGGTTTGGCTGTATTTTCCTGTGATTCTTTGGGAACTTTGTTTATTTCTTCATTTGCTTCCACTTGGGTGGACAATTCTTTGAGAGATTTGTTCATTTCCTCTTTAACTGTCTGGAATTGAACTGTTATTTCTCTGAGAGATTTGTTTGTTTCCTCCTTAAGTGCCTCAAAGAACTGAATAAGTATAGCTTTAAAGTCATTTTCTTTTGTTTCCAATGAGTTGGAGTATCCATTAAATTTGGGGGTTGCCGGTGAAGCTATGATGTCTTGATTTATGTTAGATGTTTTCTTTCGCTGAACCCTGGCCATTTGTTTGTCCATAGCTTTCACTGTTTGTTCCTGGATTTTGCAGATCAGACTGGTATTTCTCCAGTGTCTGAAAATTTCTTCACGAAAATGAGAGAGGTCCAGTGGTTTCAGCATGTGCACTGGTGTTGCAGCTGTACCTGTGGTAGGGAAGTCCACAGGCACAGAAGGACAAATGCAGGGAAGGGTGTGAGCATGTGTGTGCCCTGACTGATAGGGTGCTAGAGAATGTAGAGGCCTTCAGTGTGTGAGAGAGGGGTGCCTTTCAGGTACCAAAGGGGTCACAGGTGCTTGAAATATTGCAAATGCTATTACAAATAAAGCTGCTGCAAACATGGCTCATCAAATGTCCTCGTGTACTTGAGCATCTTTTGGATATATTACTAGGAGTAGTATAGCTGGGTCTTGAGGAAGCACTATTCCTAATTGTCTGAGAAAGCACCAGATTGATTTCCAAAGTGGTTGTGCCAGTTTACATTCCCACCAGTAATACAGGAGGGTTCCCCTTTCTCCACAACCTCTCCAGCACATGTTGTCATTTGAGTTTTTGATTTTAGCCATTTTGATGGGTGTAAGGTGAAATCTCAGGGTTGTTTTGATTTGCATCTCTCTGATGGCTAAGGATGTGATATAAGCTAGAACCTCTGCTCGGATGTAGCTGTAACCAAATGGTTACGGATGTAGCTCAGTAACCAAATGGTTTCCCTAGTAAGGGGAACAGGGACCGTTTTTTGACATAAACTCAATGGCAGGCTCTTTAACCTCCCCAGCCACAAGGGAGGAGCAGCCCTACTAGGCCACAGAGGAGGACTTTGCAGCCAGTTCTGAAGATACCTGATAAAACAAGGTCAGATGAAAGGGGAGGAGGTCCTCCTCTATCAGTACTCTTGGAAAGGGGCAGGGAGGAGATGAGGGAAGGAGGGTGGGGTTGGGAGGGAATGAGGGAGTGGAATGCAGCTGAGATACAGAGTTAATAAAATCCAACTAATAATAAAAAAAAATTAAAAAAAAAAAAAAAGATTTCGCAAACACTGTTGATGATGGAGGCACAGATTCCCTGACCACTTCAGTGGCCTATAATCTACTGGTATTCGTCTCTAACTGAGTTCCAGGAGTTATTTGCCTAAGCTCCACTAGTAAATTCACAGAGCAGGGGCTTCAATGTCCCATGAGGCCCTGTGTTTCCCACAGTGGATGTGTGGGTGGGAGGGGTCTGATGTCTGGCTGCTAGTTTAGAAGCACCCTGAATCTGGGATTTTGTAAACGCTTGAGGGCGCACTCACTCTCTAGCAGGTCAAATTGAAAAGCACAGGGGTTCTTCCTTTTCTCTACTGGCCAGATTGGACATGTTGAGTCCAATATGGCAGGTTGAACTCAGTCAGCTCAGTGGTGCTGCAGCCGTTGAGTTAGGGAGTCCAGCTTCAGATGCAGACCTGGGGTATCCAGGTGCTTGTTGGTAGGTCCTAGGGAGCACTAAAGTGGTCCACAGACACAGGTGGTCCAACACCTGGTGTATTTGGGTGTTTTTGCAGGTCTGCTGGACTTTGGTGGCTGTTCAGCTGGCTTTCTGCCACTGAGGAGTTGGACGGTCTTATAGTCACAGGCTGGGAGGCCCTGTGGAGTCAGTTCTGCTGCTCACAGACATGGAACTGGAGAAGGATTGTACTGTGGATTTGGAACTCTGTGGCAGGCACTTGGTCCACAGACTGGAGCTCCACGGGGTGGGACAGGAGCTCTGGGGTGGCTGGGCTTTTGGTGGGGAGGGGAGGAAGCTCTGAGAGAGGGTGCTTGGCAGGGCCGGGGCTTCTTGGACATGTGCTCCCTGGCATGGAGTTCAGCAGGCAGGTACAGCTGCCCATTGCGGCTGAGGAGCTAGTAGCCCCTGCCTCTGCTGTCTTGGTCTTTAAGCAGTGAGTTTTGTGCTCAGCTCAGTGGAGCTCTATGTAGGCTCCCCTGAGGAGAAGGGAAGCCAGAACAAGGGAAGTGCCCCTCTCCATTCCCAGAGAAGTCTGCGCCTGTTCTGAATCTATAAGTGTTCTCTGTTTCTGTGGTGTCCCTTCTCTTTCAGAAAGCCAAAATATCTAAATTCTGGCTTCAGTTACCTCTCCACTCACCAGTTTCAGAGTTTCAGATCCTGTGCCTCTCACAAAAGGGTGTGTGCTAATCGCCGCCATCTTGTATCCCTGTTCCATGTTTTTTTAATCATAAAACAATGACAGTATATTACAAAGCTATAATACCGACTGTTATTAATAATCACTATTAACTTAAACTTCAGTTTTCTGTTTGACAAATAGAAGTGTTTGGGGACCTTTGAATTGGAAATAAGTGCTTTAGAAGATTTTAGGAAAAAAATACAGAATATGATAGTATAGTAATACTTATGTGAGAAACTCATCATTATAAGTTGTGCGGGACAAGATATAAGAACAGATATAATATATATAATACTTAACCTATATTAACTGTACTGATCCTTTTTATGGACCTAATAATATGTAACACAACCCTATCTGCCTTTGACAGAAAGATAAATGCATTATATCAAACGACCTTTATTTACAGATGTATAAATCTATAAATAGAACTTGAGTAACAAAGTATAATTTTAAAATAATGGCATAGTGTTGTTTCATTTTGTTTAATCATAATGGGTAATTCAAGATTTATGACATGGCCTGCAGGATGTTGAAGTTGAAAATTCTGCTCTGGGCAGAACCATCAATGACTCAGCATGTGGTAGTGATAAGTAGAAAACATATTTACTTTTCAGAGTGTTACAGGAAGCATTCACCCTTAACTTCCCAATGCTGTTTCCTTAAATTATTAGTGCTGTGCTCGGGGAACACTGTACTGCAGGAGATGGAGATCCTCACATTCGTTTTACTTGTTACCAGGCTCCTGCTGTGAGCACTAACCCTTTACTCAGAGCTGCCGTACAGAGGAGTTCTCTAGCTGATTTCAGATATTATTTTTTAACAGTAAGAATGCAAGTCAAATAGGTGGGGAGAATATAAAAAATAAAATTCTAATCTTTTCTTTACCCTCTAGGTATTTTCCAACTGTGGCAAATTTTGTTGTGGTTGCTGATAAGAATGAAATCCATTTCTCTTGAACTGATCCAGTAAGGAGTCAAAGAAATAAATTGAGACACCAACATTCACATTCATATCTATTATAACAATGACATCTTACCTATTTCCCCTACTTACTATAACACCATTTGTGGAAATGGAAATTAAAACGTTTTATTGGAACTCTACAATCATATTGTCCTTGGGGATATCCCTCTGGTCTTTATTAATATATATATATATATATATACATATAATATATTATATATATTTGTGTGTATACATATATATATATATATATATATATATATATATATATATACATATATATCCTCTTTTCTAAATCAGTACCTCATAAAGGGAAAGGCCATGTTGTTTATTTTCATTTCATGAATGTCTTTCCAACACCTTGAATTGTCCCTAGAACCTGGCAGCTCTTTGTAAATATCTGGCACATTAAGGAATCAATACTATAAGCATAAAACTTCCTCTCATCTTAAAAAAAATTCTTAAATATTATACTGTTTTATTAATAGCTCTGGTTACTTATAAGTGTGTGAGGATTTAATACAAGAGTATTCTGTATTTGCCTCATTCCCTTTCCACTCTTTCCCCTTCAAATTTCTCTTGTTATCTTCAGCATCCTGGTTCAACGGATGATGTCTTCAATAATTATATTGTTATTCATATGTATGAACTGAATTAGTATTCCTTTCTTGTGCATTTGTTAAGGGGTAACTATTTAGAATTGAGTTACCTACCAGAGGGGTTAACCTCAAAGACAACTATCCTCCCAGGCATAGACACTTATTTCCTCTAGCTCTTTATCTACAGGTGGGACTTTGTAAAATCTCTTCCACCCACATTGGTCTGTATACCAGTGTGGTTGTGGTTTTGTGCAAGCTTTATGCAAAAAAAAAAAAAAAAAAAATCCCTTGGAATTCATTTGGGGCCGTGTCCTTGTCAAATCTAGAATACATACTCATATCCTCTGGCTTCTCCAATAGTTATATCTCTTCTTCGCTAATGTTTTCTGATGCTTACGTATATAAGTTATGACATATATATTCCAAGTATGGATACACATCACATCGTAATTAATTCTCTAAGGTTTGATCACTTTTTGGTATTTGTAATATTTCTGCTGAAAAAAAAATCTTTTGTTGAGGGCTGAGATATTCACTAACCTTTGGGTCTAAGAAATTAGGTGATTGAAGATATATTAATTTAGAAAAATAGCAGTAGTAGTGTCTCTGGCCTCCTCAACCCTGGGTCCTTGCTTAGGTTTACAGCATCAAGAATGGGTTCTTAAGTTCAATTATGAAGCTTCAGGCTAATCTCAAAACACAAGATCCACTCTTGTACCACTGTGGATATTTTGACAACATGATTATTGTAGACTTCACTCCTGGTTATCACACACTTATAAGTAACCAGAGCTATTAATAAAACAGTATAATATTTAAGAATTTGTTAATTTAATGCTATCAAAATGTAAAATGTAATAATGACTTTTGTTGTTATACTGCTTCAGATACAGTTTTCTTATAAACAACAAAATTCCAGTTTTCAGAAAACGTTAACTTTTCTATTATTCTGTAAGAATAGAAATCATGTTCTTCCCTTTGTATGTATTAAAATACATTGCATTGGAATTCTATGCTAGTAAGACAGTTACTCAGTGTATGCTTCAATATAGCGTAAAAACTTTTAAGCAACAAATGAACTCCAACACTGAAACAACAATGAAATAAGTAATAGAGAAAATAATTACAAAAAAATACTCAGAAAATACTTGGCATAAGCTATTGATAGCTATAATTTTTCTTGAGGGGTTTTGTTATGATGTTTTGTTGAACGTATTAAGTACCATAATATATCATTCATTTCTGTAAATAGTCTTCTCTTCTTTCAGGATACATGTGTTTAATTGTCGTTGATTATTCTCCATGCCCTTTTTCTTAGATTACATATCTTCTTATAACTCTTCTATTTTTATGTTCTATTAGTCTTTGAATCTATGAATCCATTTATGTATATACATACATATGTATGTATGTGTGTATCTACCTATCTATCATCTATCTATCTATCTATCTATCTATCATCTATCTATCACCTATCTATCATCTATCTATCTATCTATCTATCTATCATCTATCTATCATCTATCTATCTATCTATCTATCTATCATCTATCTATCATCTATCTATCTATCTATCATCTATCTATCATCTATCTATCTATCTATCATCTATCTATCTATCATCTATCTATCTATCTATCTATCTATCATCTATCTATCTATCTATCATCTATCTATCTATCTATCTATCATCTATCTATCATCTATCTATCTATCATCTATCTATCTATCATCTACCTATCTATCATCTATCTATCTATCTATCATCTATCTATCTATCATCTATCTATCCTTGTACTTATCTACCTATCTATTCACCTTCCTATCTATCGTTTAAATCTAGATTGTTTATGTAGAGAAAATATTCAATATGTCTGAATTTGGTTTATTTAACTTCACATAATTACCTCTGTTTCCATTCACTTTCCTGCCAATGTTATGCTTTTGTTTCTTTTTACACTGGAATAAAAGTTCTTTGTCTATAACAATAATAATAATAAAAAAACCAAACAACAACAACAATAAAAAACATTGTGTCTCATTTATCTATCCAAAGCTAAGTGTAAGTCAAATATTTCTCTGTCATTTATCAAAAGAGAAGGGGTCAGGTAAGGGATAGAACAAGGACTTAGAAGTGACATTTTAGATCCAAGATAGAGCTCAGCTGCACTCACTGCACCTGAATCTTGGGAAAGTCACTTAATATCTCTTTGCCTCCCTTCCTGATGGACTAGGTCAAGATGCATTGTGGGTAACTGTTTGAATAAATGTCTCTCCTATTCTATTTACCATTATAAATACTTGGATATTTTCCTCCATAGGAAGCATGAAATGAGTAGTAGCTATAATAAGGATAGGGTATCTTGAAGTTTATTTTCATGATAATTAGATTTTGATTTTGGGCACAATCCTGTGGCAGCAAAATTAATCTTGTGGTTAACAGCATTTTAAAAAAATGGCCACACTATTACTAAACTGTAAAATACGGTGTGAATATAAATCACAAGTCAGTGAACTGTAACACAATATTTTATCTATTTCTTTTTCCTCCATATTTTTCTATCCCCAGGGACTATTAAAACTGTTAGAAAATGTATTGATCTTTCAGTTTACTCAGTGTTTCTTGAATTTTCAATTAAGTTTGGGAATACTCACATAAGAAATATTTACAATTAGTTAAAAAATGGCAGAGACTGTTATATTTAGCTTTGATTCTATAGGTGCTTTATGTACTTACTGAGTGTAAGTATATTATGAAATTATCTAATTTACTCTGTAACTTGGTCTATCAGAAAGCAGGATACTTGACAGCCCTGGTTTGGGAGTTCATACTCTGAAATGTTTTATGGGGTTGGTGGATAGCTTGTATTGTGTACTATATATATGACAGGCTAGTAACAATGTATGGCACACATACTCAAACTCGTCTGAAGTGGGTAAGACATTAAAAATGGAGATAATATGGGTTTTAGAAAAACTGTACATGTAAAATTAAAATGAGAAATCAGTTTATTGATATTTATTTTTTTAATAAATTAAGTATTCAGAAAATGATTTTTGATATGTTTCATTTTCAAAGTTATTATTCATTAAATTTATGACCAAAGAAAATAATACTATTTCCTGAAGCATGAAATAGCAGACTAAGGTATGTAGAATAGAATTTCTATTTCTCAATAGATGAGAATAGGTCATGACTGAATTTGGGGGACTGAAAGGATGCCTCAGCCATATAGAGTAATATGGCTTTTGCAGAGGACCCAGGCCCAGCAATCACATGGTGGCTCATACACATTAAAAATAAATAAATCTTTTTAAAAATGCATTCTTTAAAAACACAAAATATACCAACAGTAATTTCTTGGTTCAAAAAATACAAATTTCAGGAGCTAGGAATTGGTTGATCATTTACAAACACATACAGCTCTTGCAGAGAATCTGTTTTCTGTAGTCAGAGAGGTCATAACCATCTCTGTCTTCAGCTTAAGGTGAATCCAAAGTGTCTGTAAGGCCCTTATATTCATGTCCACAGACCTGCACAAAGATACATGTAAATAATTAAAATTTATTCTAGAAATTAACAAAGAATATAAAATGTGTATGTAATAAATAAATATATTTTATATTTTATGAATATGCATTTCAAGCAAAATCTAAATATACAAATGGGTACTGGATCATCCACTAGAGAATGGCAAACCTACCTGTGGTCAGACTTCTGATGAAAACTTAGTATCCCTTACACAACAGCCACCAAGTGCAAAGGTCCCTTACGTAGATAGATCCGTTTCCTCATTCATTATTGAATGTTGACTGGCGTGAGCCTGTGTAGATAACATAGTACCAGTAGCAGCCACTGTGGGTTCACAACCCTAATGGCTTAAATAGGGTGTCTTTCGATGAGGCAAAACATCATGACCAAAAAAGTAACTTGGGAAGAAAGGGTTTATCCAGCATATACTTCCACATTGCTATTCATCACCTGTGGAACTCAGAGCAAGCACTCAAACAGAGCAGCATCCTATAGACCTGGAGGTGAAATCAGCTCCACGAGGAGACCAACAGAGCCAGCTGACAAGGTTCCAGAGGGGCTTGCTGAGACTGAAGCATCAACCATGCACAACTGGACATGGACCCCCTACAAAGATGTGGCAGAAGGGGACGCTTAGGATTCATGTGTGTCTTCTAGTTAGGGAAGTGGGGACTGCATGGGACATGAACTCACTTCCTAGCTTTTAGATCACTTCCTCCTCTTGGGACTGCCTTGAAAGGCCAGTGGGCAAGAGGACACCTTCAGTCCTGATGCAACTTGAAATAACATAATGATAATAGGGATGGTGAGGCCAATAAAAGATTTCATGTGTTTTTTGTAAGTATTTAAGATGGTTTAAGATATGAATTAAAGAATTGTAAAATCTATAAAGATATTATGGTCAGCAAACATATTGCTAGGAAACATACCAATGTTAGGAAATGTGTGCCTGTGTGCCTGTGAAGGTTACACGCGGTTCACAAATCACACCATGAGATTGGTTCCACGGGGGAGGTTTATTAGGGGAAGGGGGTTGCAGAGAGAGAGAGAGAGAGAGAGAGAGAGAGAGAGAGAGAGAGGAGGAGGAGGAGGAAGGAAAGAGAGAAGAGAGAGCAAGAGAGAGGAGAGAGTAAGAGAGGGGGGCTCCAGGTGTTCTTATAGGATGACCCAGGGCATGTGCAGGTAATTCCAGGTGGTCTGGGTGTCTTCACAAATGCCTGATAACCAGTTTGTCAGGTCCCTTGGGGCTGGCCGTAGAGGTGCCTGCTTACTGATACCAACATTCCTCCCTTTTTCTATAATTAAAAATAGGGAGCTTGGGCTGCCTTTTATAAGGTAAGTTAAAGCATATAAATTTAGGCTCATTGGAAGCAGCTCTTGGTTGTCATGCAAGAGGTTGAGAGAGAGAAGAATTATAGCAACAAAGTGGTCAGGTTGCTAGGTCAAGAATAAGGGAAGCCTCTGCCCTAGAAAATTTAGGGTAGAGGGTTGTCAATAGAGAGAGTTGCCAGCCATGCAACTGGAGGGACTGGAGAACACTGGGAGAACCTGGAGCCGCTTGTCCTGGTCCTGAAGCACACCGCTTCAGCCTTTTGTTAACAAGTGAATAAGGGGCTTAGATTCTCTTCTGGTTACTTCCTGCTGACACTGGTAGCGCTGTAGGGAGGTTAAAAGGCTGAAGTGTTGGCCAAGTCCAGGAAGAATAGGCTGCTTTGATGCTTTCCCAGGTCTGTGAGAACACCCATGGCTGGGAGGGAATGAACAGATAAAATCCCTGGCATATAGGACTGAGGTGGACTGCAATAACAACCTTCAAGGTCATATGATTGCTGAAGTTTTGAAGAAGTAATAACAGTCCTGTTGCTCTACTTGTGGAGTTCCTGTCCTCTCCAGATCTTACTATTTCCCACTTCTTACATAAGATTCCATGCACACTGCCCAACAGTTGGCCATATGTCTCAGTGTGTGCTTTGATAGTCTGTAGGGCAGAGGCTTTCAGAGGCCCTCTGTGGCAGGTTCCTGGCTTGTTTCCTGTTTTCTTCTTCTTCTGATGTCCTTCCTCTTTGCCTTTCGGGATGGGGATTGAGCATTTTAGTCAGGGTCCTCTCTCTTGATTATTTTCTTTAGATGTACAGATTTTAGTAGGTTTATCCTATGTTATATATCTATAAGAGTGAGTATATACCGTGTGCATCTTTCTGCTTCTGGGACAGCTCACTCAGGATGATCCTTTCCAGGTCCCACCATTTACCTGCACATTTCCCAGAGACTCATACTCCAACCAAGTACCAGGCATGGAGATAACCTAGAACCCCTGCACAGATGCGCCCATGGCAGTTTAATGTCCAAGTGGGTTACATAGTAATGGGAAGAGGGACTGCCTCTGACATAATCTGATTGGCCTGCTCTTTGATCACCTCCCTCTGAGGGGAGAGCAGCCTTCCAGGCCACAGAAGATGAAAATGCAGCCACTCCTGATATGATCTGATAGACTAAGATCAGAAGGAAAGAGAGGAGGACCTCCCCTATCAGTGGACTTGGGGAGGGGCATGCATGAAGAAGGGGGGAGGAAGGTGGGATTAGGAGGGGAGGAGGGAGGGGCTTATGGGGGTATACAAAGTGAATAAAGTATAATTAATAAAAATAAAAATAAAATTTAAAATTTAAAAAAAATTTTAAAAAGACAGCAAAAAAAAATTCCATCATGAAAAGAAACAGCTTATGAAGTTGGAAAAGAAATCACTGGTCTATAACTGACAAAATGTAGAATATAAAATAAAATTTAAAAATAAATGTCAAAAAATAATAACAATTTTGAGGTTAGCAGGTAGTCTTTGAATATCAATGTGAAAAGATGCTCCTTCATTTCCATGGAAGCTTGAAATTTTTTCACATACTAATTTTAAAAATTGCCCTTAACTGCAGAAAACAACCAAGGGACAGCAAGAAATTTCACCTGTTCTGACAATGAAGACGTTTGCTGGTTTTGGGTTCCTTGTTAATTAGAAGATTTGGAAGGGAACTGTTTTAATGCTAAGAAATCCAAGAGTTTCACAGAGTACCAAAAAGTTCAAATGGAGATCATCTCAAAGAACTGTACACTTGACTCATACACTGTCTGTGGAATGCTTTAAGATAATAAGGACACAGGCAGTTTTATGAAGGCAACTTAAGTTTTTCATGTGTCTATACTTCTATCTTAATAACTTTTTAATTTTTGTGATAATTATGACCAAGGAAACTTGTAAGTAATAAGTTTATTGGTCTTTACCCTTTCAGAAGTGAATCTATAACTAGCATGCTGAGAACATGGCCTCAGGCAAGTAAACATGATGTTGGAGCTTTAGTTGATAACCTGCATCTTGAGACACAACTACTAGACAGATGAATAGATGACAGACAGATAGACAGACAGACAGATAGATAGACAGATAGACAGATAGACAGACAGACAGATAGACAGACAGACAGACAGACAGACAGACAGACAGACAGATAGATAGATAGATAGATAGATAGATAGATAGATTAAACATACATACATGTAACCTCAAAGCCTACTCCTAGTAACATCATACTTCCAGCAAGGACATACTTCCTTTTTTTTTCTTTATTAATTACACTTTATTCCCTTTGTATTCCCCCTGTGGTTCCCTCCCTCCTCCAGTCCCAATCCCTCCCTTCCTCCACCCTCTGCATGCATGCCCCTCCTCAAGTCTACTGATAAGGGAGGTCTTCTTTTCCTAATCCTTCCTTTACATTTCCACCAACTGGGTACCAAATATTCATATATATGAGCCTATGAGAGCCATTTCTCTCTCAAACAACAATACCCAGAGATTTCACACTCCCCCCATTACAAGGAATGGTATTAGTAAATGATGTCATTTCTGCTTATTATTACAGTTTGGGGCTTAAGTTTAGTCATAGCTCAGGGTTCTCAATAGATTTTAGTATGCTTACATTTATTATTACACAATTAACCTTTAAACATAGATTAATATTCTTATTTCCTATTTATTTATTTTATATATCTATATAATGTGCTTGTAATTTCACAAGCATATTTTTCAGAAAAAGGCATGGGTGTGGGACTCGGTGAACTTAAATTCATGTGTTTGTAGAAGAGAGGGCTCATATTCAGGACACTGCATTGTTCTCCACTTTGTTCCTTGAGGCAGCAGCTCACAAGTGAGCATGGAGTTTGTGGTTTCACTTAACGTAGTTAATGACTTTGCTCTGGGGAATTCTCTGTTCCTGATTTCAGAGTGCTAAAATTTCATGTGGACAATCATGCATTCACAGCATTCATGTGAACACAAGGGAGGAAAAAATCCCATCTTTGTGCTTGGGTGTAGCAAGTTCTTTACCCAATGATCATCTCATTGGCAATGAGATTCATTATCCTTATCAGAATTATAATATCAACATATCATTTATTTTGTAAACTTTTTGAGAAACGGCATAATGGTAGTGGATATTAAAAGATTAATAACATGTTTCCCATGACTTCAAGACTATTTGTAGCTGCTTAAGACATACCATCAAATTTTAATAAGGAGTTCTCTATATATTCTGGATATTAGTCCTCTGTCAGATGTAGGGTCAGTGAAGATATTTTTCTAATGTGTAGGCTGCCTATTTGTTCTGTTGAGAGTATCCTTTGTTTTACAAAAGTTAGTTTCAGGAGGTCACATTTATTGATTGTTGATCTTAGAGCCTCTGTTGTTGGTCTTCTCTTTAGGAAATTGTGTCCGGTGCCAATGAGGTTAAGACTCTTTCCCACTTTTTTTTTCTACCAGATCTATTGTGTTTGGTTTTACGTTGAGGTCTTTGATACACTTGGACTTTACTTTAGAACAGGGTAATAAATATGAGTCTATCTGTATTTTTCTACATGTAGACATATAGTTAGACCAGCACCATTTGTTGAAGATTATATCTTTTTTCCATTGTATGGTTTTGGCTTCTTTGTCAAAAGTCAAGTAACCGTAGGTGTGTGGTTTTATTTCTGGGTTGTTAGTTTAATTCCATTGATCTACCAGTCTGTTTCCATGCTAGTACAGTGCAGTTTTTATTACTGTAGTACAGCTCTATAGTACAGCTTGAGATAAGGGATGGAGATACCTCCAGAAGATCTTATATGGTAAAGGATTGTTTTACCTCTTCTGGTCTGCTTTTGTTTTTGTTTTTGTTGTTGTTGTTTTTCCCTATGAAACTGAGAATTTTTTTTTTCAAGTTCTGTGAAAAATTGTTTTGGTATTTTGATGCATTGAATCTAGAGATTACTTTTAGTAGGATGGCCATTTAGGGAAGAGACTGAAACCTCATTCAGAAGGGCAAACAAAACAGACATCAGAAGTAGGAAAAGAGACAGAACAGGACAGGAGCTTTCTACAGAGGGCCTCTGAAAAACAACCTATCAGGGTGTCAAAGGAGATGCTGACACTCATAGCCAAACTTTGTTCAGAATGCGGGAACTTTATGGAAGAAAGGTGAGATAGATAGACCTAGAGGAGACAGGAGCTCCACAAGACCAATAGAGCCAAAAACCCTGGGCCCAGGGGGACCTGCAGAGGCCGATTCTCCAACCAAAGAACATGCATGGAGAAGACCTAGAACCCCTGCTCAGATGAAGTCCATAGCCTGCTTAGTTTCCAAGTGAGTTCTCTAGTAAAGAGCTCAGGGGCAGTCTCTGTCATGACTTCAGTGGCTGGCTCTTAGATCAGCACTCCCTGGGGGGTGCAGCCTTGCCAGGCCAGAAAAGAAGATGTGCAGCCAGTCCTGATGAGACCCTGATGACACGAGGATAGGGTCAGATAGAAGAGGAGGAGGTCCTTTCTTATCAGTGGACTATGGGAGGGCCATGGGGGAGAAGTAGGACTGACACTGGGAGGAGGGCTGGTGGGGCTATATCTGGATACAAAGTGAATAAAATGTAGTAAGTAAAAATAAATAAATAAATAAACTAATTAAAAACATTGAAAAGACAAAAAATAAAAAAGAGGAAAATTAACACTGAGAACTAAGTCACTTACAGTCAGTAGTAATGAGAAATGGTACCAGAAATACTGACATTTATTTATACGTAATTGAAACTGAATATAATAAAGAGAATATATCTTTCACTGAAGAGATTATCTTTGGTTAGTTTACAATAAAAGCAAAAGGTCTGGTGTTAAATCAGTGAGAGAAGTATGTAACTATGAAATAAGGATCATGGATATGAATTACAACTACTTATGAAATGAGAATGAGGTCACAATCCAAGAATAAAGAAGTATTTTAGGAGTTTCCATAGAGTGACTTGGCCCTGCCAGCGCTTGGTGCTTAGCCCAGAAACACTGACATTGGGCTTTTGACCTGTGAAATTGCAGCCTACACGTTTTATATTGCTTTAAGCACATGCAATTTTGCTAATTTGTAATGTCAACATTTCAACTTTGAGTAAGAAATGCTGACTCTGTTCCTACAGGTAAAATACTAATTGTCAGCCATTAGGAACAGCAAATTCATATTATTTCCTATATTTTCACATAGATTTGAGCATCTTGATGTCACCTCATACTGCTCAGTCACATTTATCCTTTAGGGCAGGCTTAAAGAAACAATGCTGTCCACTACCTAAAAAGGCCTCTGAAAACATGAATTTAAATAAATCTGTCTTTTTAAACTGATTTTTTTCTGTTTTGAATTTGTAAAAAGAAGCTTAATAACATGTGTATTTATGTTTGTAGCATATATCACATTTAATGTGATTATATGCAGCTGCATCTACAGAATTTATTCCATCATTTTACTTTCAAGTGGTACAAAAAAAAACATGCTGTGTTTGCAAAACTTTAAGCTTTTCTTTATAGAGAGAGAAATTCAGAATTTGCAATATAAGACATTTATGCTAACTAAATGCAATAAGGCATTTATAAGCTTTTTATCTACATACTTCCACACAAACATACACACAGACACACACACATACACATATATACCTTGGCAAATCTATCTTTAATCTTCATAATCTTTATTACAGTTTATGTCAGAGTTTTATACAAAATCATTGGTATCTAATTTTGTTCAGAACTTGATTTAATTAAACTTTCCTTGTAAATTTTCTAAAACTCATAGTGGGCAAAATGTATTTTGTATTAGTTTATCTGTGCTTAGTATCTGCCTGGTTGGGACAGTTCCCATGAAGTCCTCTCTTTCAGTGCACACTGCTGGGAGCAATTGCATGGTGGATTGACAAAAGAAAGCAAGTGAGCTTCCTGGAAGCAGCTCAGTCATTTTTGCACAGCTGACAAATGGATGTATCCTTGGTTTAGGCAGAGCCCCAAGGATTCTGCCTCAAGACTGCTTATTGTTGCTATGCTGCCTTTCCATGCCTGTCTAATATATCTGGCCTGGCAGAGACAGAGACCCTTGATGAGACGTTCTTGCTTCACTCTGTTGGGCAGATTTCTTGCAGATTATTTTGAAGATGTACCTTCATGACATATGCTCTTTAAACTAATTGATGATTTCATAACCCCTGATGATGATTTTAAATAATTTCTGATTGATTCAAGTAATTTTAAAACTCTCCTGCAGTATAGCAAAAACTTCTAGGAGCTCTGTGGACATACGAAAATATGTCTAGCTCTTGAATTACACCAAGAAGGAAAACTAGATTGAAAGAATTTAATAGTCAAGGAAATAATTTCATTCTAGGTTTAGTCCAAGGATGAGACCCAGGTATACACCATGATAAGAAAGAACATATGAATAGAGAAACAAAGAATAAATGGTTAGCTATATAATACAAGACAGATGCCTCTTTCTTAACAAAACCTTGACATAAAAATCTTTCTTTAAACACATAATGTACATTTGATATAATAAGATAAAACTCCTGCTATGAACTCATAATCAGCATATAGATAAAACCACTGCCTTATATTTATAATTAAAAAATCTAGTTAGGTAGTGTGATCAATAGTCCTACAGTAACTCCTCTTTTATGTACTGATTGTATCTAATTTTGAATGATATAATTTTTCCATGGATAGAGAACCTTTGTATTAGAGAGTATAATTCCCAAGACAGAATTAAACAATCATTGAAGCCACCTACTTCATCCAAAATATGTCTGTCTAATTGTATATATATTTTATATATGTACATATGTATATTAATATCTGTATATCTACATATATGTGGATGAATGGAGTCTTTGGGACCTCCCTTGTACTGTCTATTGATTGCATGTGTGTGTGTGTGTGTCTGAGGTTTGTCACTGTCTGCTGGCTTTGTCTGGCAAATGTGTATGATTTTGTATGTTTCTATGTTATTAAGTTTAGTACATGATAAGCAGTCTGGAATGTTTTATTGGCCTTCTTAATTAGGACTCTACTTTCCAGAAGGCTGCTGTTCACTCCTAAGCCATTAAGCTTAAAGGGACTAAGGTTTTTCTTTTCAAAACTCATTGTATCTGCAGCAAGAAACTGAGGACTGCAACCACTTGTACTCTGAATTAAAGGAGCCACCTGGCTTAACTGATTATGTCCCTCTGCTGTCTTTTTCTTGAAAGGTTCTCGTGACCGAGGGCCCTTGGGAGTTAAACTGCACATATAGAATTAAACTGTATATATAGAGAGCCCCAAATAGCAAGACTATCAGCAAGGAAGTTTAAGAGATAAAGTGTATATAAACAGTAGCAAAGCGACCACTCTGGAAGATTTAGAGTTAAGCACAGAGAGAAACACCAGGCATCAGCTGGTCATCTCAGATGCTGTGACCCAACTTGCTTCACCCTGTGTCCTGGAGCTGGTCTCTCACATCACTGACTGAAATGTCTTTTTTCTAAGACAGAATTTTTACTGTCTTGAGGGAGCACAAAAAAAGGTTCATTTTGATGGTAACTAGTTACAAGACAAAATCTCCCCCAAAACCATAATTTTATTACTTGGTGTTTTGCTTACCAAAATGACAAGGTTTACACTCAAATTCATATTTACAGCAACAAAATGCAATTTTGTATAAAACTGTTAGGGATAAACAGGTGCTTTGGGTTTTATATAGGTTAGAATTAATTGATCTGAATTAGAAGGTGACTGTAAAAATTTGCCTGGAATCTTAGATTACAGATGGGATGAATAAAAATAAGAATCATAGAAGAGAAAGAAAAAAGATGAAATGGAAGCAAAGCAGAAAAAAATGGAGGAGGAAGAAAGCTTCAATGAAAAGAGGAAAAAAATGACTAAAAATCCATAATGTTCAACTATGATTTTCCAAATATCTCAAGTTAGGTAATAAAAAACATATTAAAGATTCTGATCATGATTTTTGAGGTGTACTGGTGCATATCTTTTATTTCTGTGCTCAGGAGGCAGAGGTGAGTGCATTTTATGAGTGCAAGTCCACCATATTTTTTATATTGAGTTTCAGGCCAACTAGAGCTACTCATCAAGACCCTATCTCAGAAACAAGACAACCAAAAATACTTAAAAGAGGGTTAATTTCACATAACTGTGGTACTAAATACTTTTTATTTTTTATAATTTATTCACTTCATGTACCAATTGTAGACCCCTCCCTCTTCTTCTCCCAGTTCCCCCTCCCTCCTATTTCTCCCCTATCCTCCTCCCCTAGTCCTCAGAAAAGGGAGCCCTCCTCTCCTACTATCTGAACCTAGCCTACTAAGACTCATCAGGACTACCTGGATCCTCTGCCTGGCAATACGGCCCTACTAGAGGGCAGGCAACAAAGTCCATGTTTGAGATTGAGGAGCAGGCAACAAAGTCCATGTCAAAGGCAGCCCCTGCTCCCCTTACTGGGGAACCCACATGGAAACTGAGCTGCCTATCAGCTACATCTGAAAAAGGGGGTTAGGGCCTCTCCATGAATGGTCCTTATTTGGTGCATCAGGCTCTGCAATCCCACCATGATCCAGATTTTTGGATTTGTTGGTCTCCTTGTAGAGCTTGGGTTCCCTCTGGGTCATTCTATCCCCTCACTTTTCGTAAAACTTTGGCTCTCCCCAAAGTTTGGCTCTGAGTCTCAGTAGTCTTTCGTTCATGTTCATGTCCTTCAGAAGACATATGTTCAGATCCCCATCCTGTTCTCTTTCTTCAACTGCTTTTGGTGTCTATTCTGTGTCCCTTCTGAATGAGATATAAGCATCCTTCTGAAGCAGCTGTGCTGCCAACACAGGCTTCATAAGATACTGTAGGGAGGAGGGGCAAGATGGCGGAGCCCGGAGGACTCTCATTCTGAGCAGCAACACAGCACGATCAGCACAGTGACGAGCAATCAGAACTCTCGGCCATAAAACACAGTCATTGTGTTTCCCAGGTGAGAGGATACCCCACCGTGGGGGATTCAATCAGCTTTTAACTCACCCAGCTAAACCTCGGAAGAGATCCCTGTTCCGCAAGACGCTTGCCTGCTGGCCGCCAGCCCCAGCCCCAGCCCCAGGCCAGAGCCACAAGCCAGTGTCTCTGGTCACGGTCCCAGACTGAACCTTGGGCACCACACTATCAGAGACTGGAATTTTCAGTCGAGAGATAACCCCAGGGTAAAGGAAACGATTGGGACCGGCCTTAGGTCACCCAGACATCCCCTGGAAAAGACTCAGGCGGGTTCCACGGGCACCCCAGGAGCCAGCCCAGAGCCAGAGCCAGGGACCCAGGTTCCAGCACAGAGCCCTGCCTGCCTGCACGCCTGATTCGCCTCCGGAGATAGAAACGGCGGGTCCGATCTCAGAGCACTCAGCTCACCCCCAACCTGAAAAGGTCCCCGGAAAATTACCCAGTTTAGGGAGCCACTCAGGCTCCCAAAAGCCGCAAAGGCAGACACAGGCAGTTTCTGCACACCAGAGAGCTGGCAGAGACTGAGCCGCCATCACACAGCTGTGCTCCAGGCACAGGCAATTTCTGAGGCCAGCCAGCTGGCGGACACTGAGCAGTGTGCACCAGGGCAAAAAAAGACACTAGGAGTCCGTGTCTCCAGAGAATCCACGGGGAAGGAAGGAAACTGTACTGATCTAAATCACCCAATCCTTCCCTAGAAAAAGTCTAGCAGTCTAGTGGGGCTGAGGCACCAGCACTCAGCTGTGCTCCAGACACAAGCACAAACAGTTGAGGCGCGCCTGATGTCCAACTGGGTCACAGCAGCTGATCATTAAATCAACAACAAGAAACCCAGAAACAGGGCAGCTGCCCTCAGGACTTCCCTGGGTGAGAGGAGAACCCTCTTGACTAACAAAGACCACAGTTACCACTCAGGTCTATATCCCTGAGGTGAGCAACTCCTGAAAAAACACCAGCCATCCAGGGACTATACCCAAAAAGCTGAGAAGACATCCTTCAGGAAAAACCAGCTTTCTGCAAAGGGGATTCTCTCCACCCACCACAGGATCCCCAGGTACCACCAGAAAATAACCCCAAACACCTAAGATAACACAATGGGTAGAGGCCAGCGTAAAAGCTCAAGCAACAAAAGACAGAGCAATATGGCATCTCCAGAACCCAGTTACCCAGGGGCAAGTAGCCCTGGACACCCCACCATAACTGAAATCCAAGAAGATGACCTAACAAGTATGCTCATGAAGATGATAACAGAGGAAACAAATAAGATTCGTAAAGACATAGAGGAAGATAAACTCAAACAGAATATTGCCATCCGTAAAGAAATAGAGGAAGCTTCAGCCAAACAGTTTATGGCCTTTAGAAAGGAAATGCTTAAAACACTGAATGAAATGATAGAAACAGAGTTGAAGGAACTAAAAGAAAAACAGGAAAGTACAATCAGACAGGTGAAGGAAGTAAACAAAACAACTCAAGACCTGAAGATAGAATTGGAAAAATTAAAGAAAACACAAATGGAAGAAATAATGGAAAGGAAGAATCTAGGGAAGAAAACAGGAACTACAGAGGTAAGCATAACCAACAGACTACAAGAGATGGAAGAAAGAATCTCAGGTGTAGAAGATACAATGGAAGAAATCGATGGATCTGTCAAAGAAAATGTTAAATCCGAAAAATTCCTGACACAGACCGTCCAAGAAATGCAAGACAATATGAAAAGACAAAACCTAAGAATAATAGGTATAGAGGAAAAAGAAGACTCCCTTCTCCAAGGCCCAGAAAATATTTTCAACAAAATCATTGAAGAAAATTTCCCCAAGCTAAAGGAGAGGCCAATTAGAATACATGAGGCCTACAGAACACCCAACAAATTTGACCAGAAAAGAAAATCCTCCCGCCACATAATAATCAAAACAGTAAGTATTCAGAACAAAGAAAAAATACTAAAAGCTGTAAGGGAAAAAGGCCAAGTAACATATAATGGCAAACCCATTAGAATCACACCTGACTTTTCAACAGAGACTATGAAAGCCAGAAGGGCCTGGACGGATATCATGCAGACCCTAAGAGAACACAGATGTCAGCCCAGGCTACTATACCAAGCAAAACTCTCAGTCCTCATAGATGGAGGAAACAAGATATTCAATGACAAAAACAAATTTCAACAATACCTACAAACAAATCCAGCATTACAGAAGACACTGGAAGGGAAAATACAACCCAAGAAAGCTAGCTACATTCAAGAAAACACAGGAAATAAATAACCTCACTTCAGTAAAACAAAAAGCAACCAAGCACACAACCTGATGACCACAGCCAACATCAAAATCAAGAGATCTAACAGCCACTGGTCATTAATCTCTCTCAACATCAATGGACTCAACTCTCCAATAAAAAGACACAGATTAACAGAATGGATACGTAAACAAAACCCAGCAATCTGTTGCATACAAGAAACACACCTAAGACACAAAGATAGACATTACCTGAGGGTAAAGGGTTGGAAGACGACTTTCCAAGCAAACAGACCCAAGAAGCAAGCAGGAGTAGCTATTCTAATATCTGATAAAATAGACTTTCAACCAAAATTAATCAAAAGAGATGGGGAAGGACACTTCATACTCATCAAGGGAAAATTCCACCAGGAAGACATCACAATCCTGAACATCTATGCCCCAAATACAAAGGCACCCACATTTGTGAAAGAAACATTGATAAAATTTAAAGCACATATAGATCCACACACATTAATAGTGGGAGACTTCAACACCCTACTCTCAACAAAGGACAGGTCAACCAAACAGAAATTAAACAAAGAAACAATGTCTCTGACAGAGGTCATGAATCAAATGGTCCTAACAGACATTTACAGAACTTTACACCCAAACACAAAAGAATTTACCTTCTTCTCAGCACCTCATGAAACCTTCTCCAAAATAGACCACATAGTGGGTCACAAAGCAAGCCTCAACAGATACAGGAAGATTGAAATAATCCCATGTATCTTGTCTGATCACCATGGAATAAAGCTGGACCTCAACAATAACAGAAATAACAAAAAGCCTACACACACATGGAAACTGAACAACTTGTTACTAAATGACAGCTGGGTCAGGGAAGAAATAAAGAAAGAAATTAAAGTCTTTCTAGAAATCAATGAAAATGAAGACACAACATACCTGAACTTGTGGGACATAATGAAGGCAGTGCTAAGAGGAAAGTTCATAGCACTAAGTGCCTTCAAGAAGAAATTTGAGACAGCTCATTCAAGCACCCTAATGGCTCACTTAAAAACCCTAGAAAAAGAAGAAGCAGACACACCAAGAAGGAGTAGACGGCTGGAAATAATCAAACTCAGGGCTGAAATCAATCAATTGGAAACAAATAAAACAATTCAAAGAATCAATGAAACCAAGAGCTGGTTCTTTGAGAAAATCAACAAGATCGACAAACCCTTAGCCAGGCTAACTAAAAGGCCGAGAGACACCACCCAAATCAACAAAATCAGAAATGAAAAGGGGGATATAACTACAGACACAGAGGAAATCCAAACAATCATTAGGACTTACTTCAAAGTCTATATGCCACAAAATTTGAAAATCTAAATGAAATGGACAATTTTCTGGATCGATTTGACTTACCAAAGCTGAACCAGGACCAGGTAAATCAACTAAATAGACCTATATCCCCCAAAGAAATAGAAGCGGTCATCAAAAGTCTCCCATCCAAAAAAAGCCCAGGACCAGATGGCTTCAGCGCAGAATTCTACCAGACCTTCAAAGAAGAGCTAACACCAATTCTCTTCAAACTATTCCACAAAATAGAAACAGAAGGAATATTACCAAATTCATTCTATGAAGCCACAGTCACCTTGGTACCTAAACCTCACAAAGACTCAACAAAGAAAGAGAATTTCCGGCCAATCTCCCTTATGAACATTGATGCAAAAATACTTAATAAAATACTTGCAAACCGAATCCAAGAACACATCAAAGATATTATCCACTATGACCAAGTAGGCTTCATCCCAGGTATGCAGGGGTGGTTCAATATACGGAAATCCATCAATGTGATCCACCATATTAACAAACTGAAAGAAAAAAACCACATGATAATCTCCCTAGATGCTGAAAAAGCCTTTGACAAAATCCAACATCCATTCATGTTCAAAGTATTGGAGAGATCAGGGATACAAGGCACATATCTAAACATAGTAAAGGCGATATACAGTAAGCCTATAGCCAACATCAAACTGAATGGAGAGAAACTTAAAGCAATCCTACTGAAATCAGGGACAAGACAAGGCTGCCCGCTCTCTCCATATCTCTTCAACATAGTGCTGGAAGTCCTTGTTAGAGCAATAAGACAGTTGAAGGAGATCAGGGGGATACAAATTGGAAAAGAAGAAGTCAAGTTATCACTATTTGCAGATGATATGATAGTATACGTGAGTGACCCCAAAAACTCCACCAGGGAACTCCTACAGCTGATAAACACCTTCAGCAAAGTGGCCGGATACAAAATTAACTCAAAGAAATCAGTAGCCCTCCTGTATACAAAAGACAAAAGGGCTGAGAAAGAAATTAAGGAAACAACACCCTTCACAATAGCCACAAATGACATAGGTACCTCGGAGTAACCCTAACCAAGGAAGTCAAAGACTTGTATGAAAAAAATTTCAAGTCTCTGAAGAAAGAATTAGAAGAAGATATGAGAAGATGGAAAGATCTCCTATGCTCATGGCTTGGTAGGATTAACATAGTAAAAATGGCCATCTTACCAAAAGCAATCTACAGATTCATTGCAATGCCCATCAAATTACCAACACAATTCGTTACAGACCTGGAAAGAAAAATTCTCAACTTCATATGGAATAACAAGAAACCCAGAATTGCTAAAACAATCCTCTACAATAAAAGATCTTCTGGAGGTATCTCCATCCCTGATCTTAAGTTGTACTATAGAGCAACAGTTTTAAAAACTGCATGGTACTGGCATAGAAACAGAATGGTGGATCAATGGAACCGAACAGAGGACCCAGAAATAAACCCATACACTTATGGACACCTGATCTTTGACAAAGACGCCAAAACCATACAATGGAAAACAGATAGCATCTTCAACAAATGGTGCTGGTCTAACTGGATATCTACATGTAGAAAAATGAAAATACATCCATACTTGTCACCCTGCACAAAACTGAAGTCCAAGTAGATCAAAGACCTCAACGTAAAACCAGACACATTAAATCGGCTTGAAAAAAAAGTAGGAAATACCCTAGAACTCATTGGTACAGGGGAGGAGGGAGGGGCTTATGGGGGGATGCAGAATGAATAAAGTGTAATTGATGAAAAATTTTAAAAAAAAGGGAAAAAATAATTTAAGAACCTTAAATGACTTTCAAAATTGGAGGAAAACATGGAGTTAGTCGATTGGCATGGAGCACCTCTCGCCCCTGGGGGCAATGGTCTCCTGAACCTACTCAGACCTCGGACACCACCACTGCTAGTTCTAGAACTGATGCAGGATGTTCCAACGAGGGGTTAAGGCTTCTCATAATATTTCCTATAAGCCCACACCTGTTTGTCTATATCCCCCACTTTTATTCATTATTAGGCAGATAGAGCCAAGTAATTGTGGTAATACTTGCTTTTTTGCCCAATGCTGGAATGCTAGTAAATTTAGGTATGCCCTGGTTACTTGCATGCCTCACTGGGTGCCTGTGCCCATTGATGCCCCTCACGCTATGACTCTCTTCAGACAGAAAAGGGATCTTGGAACTACAGCCACCATTGTTACTACCATCTCATTGGCGGCTGTTGGAGCTACCACCAGGGCATTAGCCATGAGTCATACTAGGCAGACTGCTCAGACCCTGAATAATCATTTAGCCAATGTAGCTCATGCCTTAGTTGTACATAAAGGAATTAATGCTCAACTAAAAGGAAGCTTGATGGTGTTCAATCAGAGGATTGACCTCTTGCAGGAGCAAATTGATACCCTATGGCAAATCGCTCAACCTGGCTGTCAATGAAAGTATGCTGGACTTTGTGTCACTAGCATACAACATGAGAATTTTTCCTGTGCTGCAAATCTGTCTAAACAATTGTCGAGCTATATTTTAGGTAATTGGACTGGAGAATTCGATACTACGATGGAGCAGCTGAGAGTGGCCATTGTCACATTAAATTCTACCAGAGTGGACGCAGGACTAGCCACAGGATTTTCACCATGGATTGCTGCAGCCATGAATCATCTGAAGGAATGGGCGGGCATGGGAGCGTTAGCAGTCCTTCTGGTGTTGGTCTCCTTGGTTTGCCTGTGGTATATATGCAAGATTAGAGTCTCACAACAGTGTGATGCAGCCATGATCATTCAGGCCTTTACAGCCATTGAAGCAGGACATTCTCCCCAAGCATGGTTGGATACCATAAAAAGCTAAAATGATACGCTCAGGATGCGAGGCTAAGCACTGCACTCAGGGTCAGCTGCTTTGGACCCAGAGAAGAGCATGTCTGATTGCATGCGGGTTGATGCCCCAGGTCCTGCCTCTGAGAAAAAGGTATCGGACGGGTCTGATGCTCTTTGGGTGGATGACACCCAAATGAACATCGGTACAAAGTCCCAATTTATTTCTAATATCAGAGATCAGACCTCTACTCTTGCCTGATGCATCTAAAACAAAAAGGGGGAACTGTAGAGAGCTGCGGAATGCTATGCCATGAAGATGGAGCTGGTTTCTCCCTTCCACCTTCCAGATGGTGAGTGCTCTCTGTCACGAACAATTCCACATTTGGCTAAGGCTGAGGATCTGGCTTGCTTCCATGTATGTGGACCTATCTGCATTGCCCATGTGGCACGACTGGGTTGGCTACCCAGAGGCTATTTAAGCTGTGGGCTGGCTTTCCCCAGGGTCCGAGGATTGCTCAAGGTTCCTGAATAAACTGCATTGAAAAAAAAAAAAAAAAAAAGATACTGTAGGCCTGTGTTTCTGTTTCCTGATAATGTTCCCACAGTTGCCTAAATCAAGTTTCTATTTCTCAGAACATGAAACAATAGTCCATGGAAACGAGATACAATAACTCAATAACCTTCCTGAAAATAAAATAAAAAACAATAATCTAATAATGCCTTGAAAGTCCTTAAAGTACTTAACCATAACATTAAAGGTTAATTAGAAACTTTGGCTTAGCTAGTCAAAATGATACTGTTACCTGGAGACATTTTGTTAGCACTTTTTGTTACCAGGGTACACCTTGTTACTTGGACACTCCGAAGAGTTTAAGTTAGTCTGGGTATAACTCCATTTTGAAAGAGAGAGCCATCTTGACTGGGAGCTGAACTCAGGTACCAGGACATATCACAGAATGTACACTTGGCAGAGAACAAAGTTAACTCTCCTAGCAACAGCCTCCAGGAAATATCACAGAATAAATACTTCATAGAAAATAGAGACAATCTTTCTGACATAATCTGATTGGCCTGCTCTTTGATCACCTCTCCCTGGGGGGGAGCAGCCTTACCAGGCCATAATAGAGGACAATGCAGCCACTTTTGATGGAAACTGATAGACTAAGATCAGAAAGGAGAGGAGAACCTCCCCTATCAGTGGACTTGGGGAGTGGCATGCATGCAGAGGGAGGAGGGAGGGTGGGATTGCGAGGGGAGGAGGGAGGGGCTTATGGGGGGATGCAGAATGAATAAAGTGTAATTGATGAAAAATTAAAAAAAAAAAGTAAAAAAAAAAAAAAAAAGAAAATAGAGACAATATCCTTGGCAATAATCAATGAGAATTGGTTGGGAAAATTCTCCCCAGTGTTTATGATATAGCTTAGAAGAATAGCAATTGTGATCATATCCCTTAGGCAATTCTGATTATGTGCCTTAAAGAAGGTCACCTCTCCCCTCTAACTTTTACCTAATCCTGTAATGTCAAGGCATGTGCTCCTCCCCATTTGCTGTCATGGAAATGTGTGCCCTTCTGCTTGATGGAAACCTCCTGCTTGCAGTCTTTCCCTTTAAAAACCCTGCTCATTCAGGGCTCTGTGGTGTCCCAGTTCTCCACTGCTGCGTCAGTGAGACTTGGGTCCTTAGTTGTCTTTCTCTCGTAATAAAGCTCTCTTGCTCTTGCATTGAGTAGTCTCCTGATGGTCTCTGAGGGTCCCATGATCCTGGCATTACAACCTCAAGAAGTCACCCCCAATCCCCTAGATTAGCACCAACCAGTCAGTTTATGACAAGCTTGCTTCTGCTAAATGAGAACCAATCAAATAACTGAAAGTCCTGATCCAGGCTTAAACCATAATAATAACTCAGCTTTGCAGCTACTCTGGGTTCCCCTCCCTAATATGCTGCTTTGGATGGTGGGTAGTCTGAGGCTAAATAGAGGCTTTTTGTTCTTGCATACTTGGTCAGCCTTTTCATGGTGTTTGGGGTCTTTGTGATCTGGGCATAAGTCTCCCTACGTTCCTCCTTGTTACTTAACCCCTTTAGGTCTGTGGATTTTAGTGTGGCTATCCTGTATTACATGGCTAATATCCATTTATAAGTGAGTATAAACCATCTGTGTCTTTCTGGTTCTGGGTTATCTCACTCAGGATGATCTTTTTTAGTTCCATCCAATTGCTTGCAAATTTCATGTTTCCTTCTTTTTTTAAATAGCTGAGTAGTTTTCCACTGCGTAATTATAACACATTTTCTTTATCCATTCTTTGGTTGTGGGAAAACGAATCAAATTATTCAATCAAAAAATGGAATACAGACAAAAACAGAGAATTCTCAACAGAGGAATATCTAATGGTGGAGAAACGCTTAAAGAAATGCTCACTGTCCTTAGTAATCAGGGAAACTCAAAAGGACTCTGAGATTCCATATTACACTTGTCAGAATCGCTAAGATCAAAAACACAAGTGACAGAACATGCTGGTGAGGATGTAGAGAAAGGGAAACATTCTTCCATTGCTGGTAAGAACGGAAACTTGTATGACCACTTTGTAAATGAATCTGGTACTTTCCTCAGAAAACTGGGAATAGTTCTACATCAAGACCCAGCTATTAAAAACTATTAAAAGTTTGTCAATAAGGTTTTCTTCTATATTACCAAAATCTAGGATACAATATTGTTTTTTTGGTAACACCTAGGTTACATAGTACCTGTATTAAGTATCTCATTGTTTATTTGTCATACCACTAATAACATTGAGTTTTGGGGGATACCATTATGCTGTTTGTATTTGGGGATGTATAAATTAGCAATTCTCATCTTCTCAATGAGGGTAAAGTAGTATTCTGAGATTAAGAGCTTTATTCCAAAATATATGCAGCAAAATTAAGTGAAATACATAATCTTAGTATTACAGTTTTAAATATCAAAGCCTCTGTGACTGCAAATTATTGAAACACAATTTTGCATCACATCACATTTTGAAGTTTATTTCTCTTCAAATGAAAACAAACCAATAAAACAAAAAATATATAAGCAGGAAATATAAATGGTATGGGATGTGCTACTGACAAAAATCTTCATACTTGGCTACACAAATAAATTCCATAAGCTAATCCAGGAATAATCTTCTGAGACATGAAAGATTTTTCACTTTTAATAGTAGATAGAAAATTTAGGTACCTTTTAACATTATTGTAACCTTAATTTTATTATACACTAAAACTGAAAATGTCTGCTCTTTTGGTCATTAAATGTTCTTATGTGAGTGATGTTTCTGGGCATTTACTGATATGTTTTCACTCAACTGAGGTTGTAACTGTTTTTAAATTATATATCATAGAAGTTGCATAAAGGATAATATGATTTGAGTTGATGTTTACATCCTCAGCCCTATTTTGTTTACATAGTCTGTATAGTAGTACTCTCTTGTCTACAAAACACTGACTTAGGACAAAAATGAGTGACATAAGTGGCTCAAAAGGATTTAGAAAAAGAAAAAATATATATTATATATAATTGCATATATAGCCCATACACACTCATAGTATGCTATCTCTAAATATTTTTAATCAAGTTGTGCATGTCACAAACACTGAGGATTCTTTTAAGTAGGTTATAATGTAAATAATGATTTTTAAAATATTCATTGAGGGTTTCTTGCATTTCAGATATTTTTCTTAGTAGTCATTTATCCAAATATTTTTGGTCTTAGGGATATGTGTTGTGTGTGTGTCTATATTTATGTATGCACACACACACACACACACACACACATATATATATATATATATGATGGATTTTCCTAAGGAAAAACACTCCCTACTCACAGAACAAGGATACAGTTTTTGGAGTTGGTATTGTTGTCGTGGCTTGTGCTGTCTATATCTTAATAAAAGACTTGACAGATTGGCTTGCCCTTTTTATGTCATGAAAGACAAACTGGGGGGAAAGATCATGGCATCCAGCATGGCACCTTTTTAGTGAACATCAAAAACATCTGGCCGCAGCCATAGTATGACTGCAAACTACAAGCTGGTTATTATTGCAACAGGGGCCAGTCCACAAGAGGAAGAACGTCAGCTCAATTTAGTTCAGAGAAACCAGAACATTCAAGTTCATCATTCACAGTTTTGAAAAATACAGTCCAAACCACAAGTGGCTTGTTGTTTGAAATGCAGTGGATATCTTGACCTACATGATTTGGAAGATAAGTGGCTTTCTACCCAAGCAAACAAAACAACAACAACAACAGAAACCAAACAAGTTATCAGGAGTGGTTAAAGTCTGGGTTCAGTTCAGGTCCCTTACCTGATGGAAGAAACGCTTGGAGTTCATCCACTGAGTTGTCACGAATGGATCCTTGAGAGCATGTAGACTTCAGTATGCCTGTGTGAAGTGGCATGGATGTAGCTGGTGTCTCCCTGAGGAACCCGAAGCTAGTAGACGCTGATGCAGACAAGGAGCAGTGGAAAGAGGTTCACAAGCAGATGATTGACAGTGGCTAAGGGCTCTAAGTTGATCAGATTGAACGGTTATATATCCTAGGCCATTGACCTCTCTTCAGCAGACTTGGAAGAAGCATAATGGAAAACCTTAGGCTGGTAAAACCCATTTCCACCATGATTAGAGGCAGACCTTTAATCATGAGTAAAGGTGTGTTTCTCAGTGTTGTCTGTCCTGGGACTAAATGGAACCTCACATGATGTGAAGGTTGGTGACTTGACTCCTGAAGAGGAGGATTGTTTAAAGAAGAATTCTGATTTGCTCTGGGGGATCCAGGAAGAGCTGTAGTTCTGAAGCCCTCCTATGTCGGAGCAATTCACTGTCCAGGCAACAGCAGGGTTTCTATGGAGACCACACACTGTCTCCTCAACTGAGCTTTGATTATGACAGCAGTTTTAGGGTGGCCTAGGTGAAAACATCAGTTGTCCACTGCTATACCCTGATGTTAAGGTGTACTTGTGTGGTGGTAACCTGGTTAATGTGACAGTCTCCCTGTTCCTGAGTACACTGTCAATTGTGTGTAGACTTCAGTTGCGCTGTGAACCTTACGGTATCTTTGTGCTGCTCACCCACACCAAACATTCCTAGTCAAGTTCCCAATTAGTCATGGCTTCTATCTGTAAATAAGTAAATATTTCAAAGGTCTTATTTTGAATATTATATGTGCCTATGCTTATATTGCAATATTATATAAAAAGTAAAATCTGTATATGGAGGATCTCTATTGAATCACACCCAAGTGTCATGCCAACAAAATCTCCAAATGAACTTTAAACAATGAAAAAAAATTCTTATTAATTAACCACATCTAATGCAATTGAGTAAATACTACATTTGGGACAGAACCTCACTTTCTAAGGTTAAATATTACATAATTTTAATAATGTAATATAATTATTTATATTATTAAGTAAAATATTACACATTTAGTGCAAAACCTTATATTAAACTACTACTGGAAACTACTTCATAGAAATGAAAGGTAAGGGAAAGCTCATATGACATTTATCTAAATAATATGCTTAAAAATAGGGAAATGTACTTTTCATTATTTATTTTCCTGCATTTAGGAAAATAAAAATATTATTGCCCAAAAAAGGTTGAACTTTTGAAGACAGAGCCAAGTGAGGTTTACAAATGCATTCAAAGTGATGAGATTTCCACACTTTAGAAATATTACATAATATTTTGGTTGATTAATTCATGATTAAAGAGGAAGAAATGGTTCTGAAAGGTATACAAAACACCACAGAGAAATATATTTAATTTTACATCCAATACTCTTGGAATATTTTCAGATATTATGTCTAAATGATATTTGTTAAATAGCAGTCTTTTTCACAAGCCTCATTTCCTTTCTTTTTGAAATCTAAAGACATATTCTGTACAGAAAACTAACACAATAGAAAGGATGCAATGACTCTATTATCATGTCTACATTTGATGAAGACTGATAAATAAAATTTGTGCAAACTATGCACACAATTTCTTTGTAGAATGAACTGTACTGAATTCTGTGTCCCTAAATACAGCCCTCGTAGAAATACTAGCGCGCTCCCAAGACTTTAGCTCTATTTCACTCAAGGTGTCTATATACTTATAACTAGACTTCTTGGAAACAGTGGATCAGTTTCAGTACGGTTTTATAAGAGAAACAAATAGACTTAGAAAAACTCAGCATTTCTTGGGCTGGTTACATCATTATATATAGGAAATATCAACAACAGTTGGCCAACTCAGCAAGAGATTTTAGAAGCTGAAAAGCTGTCTTACAACGTGTCTTTTTAGGAGGATATAAAGCAAAGCACACCCATACATATGATTCTAGAGAGATCTTTTTTTTGCATATTTATTTATTTATTTATTTTTAAATTTTTCATCAGTTACACTTTATTCATTTTGTATCCCTCCATAAGCCCCTCTCTCCTCCCCTCCCGATCCCACCCTCCCTCCTCCCTCTGCATGCCTGCCACTCCCCAAGTCCACTGATAGGGGAGATTCTCCTCTCCTTTCTGATCTTAGTCTATCAGTTCACATCAAAAGTGGCTGCATTGTCCTCTACTATGGCCTGGTAAGGCTGCTCCCCCCCCCCAGAGGGAGGTGATCAAAGAGCAGGCCAATCAGATTATGTCAGAGGCAGTCCCTCTTCACATTACTATGTAACCCAATTGGACTCTGAACTGCCCTGGGCTACATCTGTGCAGGGGCTCTGGGTTATCTCCATGAATAGTCCTTGGTTGGAGTATGAGTCTGTGGGAAGTTCCCTGTGTTCAAATTTTCTTGTTCTGTTGCTCTCCTTGTGGAGACCCTGTCCTCTCCAGCTCTTACTATTTCCCAGTTCTTACATAAAATTCCGTTCATTCTGCCCAACAGTTGCCCATCTGGCTCAGCATCTGCTTTGATAGTCTGAAGGGCAGAAGCTTTCAGAGACCCTCTGTGGTAGGTTCCTAGGTTGTTTCCTGTTTTCTTCTTCTTCTGATGTCCATCCTCTTTGCCTTTCTGGATGGGGATTGGACATTTTAGTTAGGGTCCTCTCTCTTGCTTAGTTTCTTTAGATGCACAGGTTTTAGTGGGTTTGTCCTATGTTGTATGTCTATATGAGTGAGTATATACCATGTGTGTCTGTTTGCTTCTGGGACAACTCACTCAGGATGATCCTTTCCAGATCCCACCATTTACCTACGAATTTCATGATTTCCTTATTTTTCATTGCTGAGTAATATTCCATTGTGTAGATGTACCACAATTTCTGCATCCATTCTTCAGTTGAGGGGCATCTGGGTTGTTTCCAGCTTCTGGCTATTACAAATAAAGCTGCTACGAACATGGTTGAGCAAATGTCCTTTTTGTGTACTTGAGCCTCTTTTGGATAGATGCCTAGTAGTGGTATGGCTGGATCTTGAGGAAGCGCTATTCCTAGTTGTCTGAGAAAGCGCCAGATTGCTTTCCAGAGTGGTTGTACAAGTTTACATTCCCACCAGCAGTGCAGAAGTGTTCCCCTTTCTCCACAACCTCTCCAGCATGTGTTGTCACTTGAGTTTTTTATCTTGGCCATTCTCATGGGTGTAAGGTGAAATCTCAGGGTTGTTTTGATTTGCATTTCCCTAATGGCTAGTGAGGTTGAGCATTTCTTTAAGTGCTTCTCTGCCATTCGGTATTCCTCTACAGAGAATTCTCTGTTTAGCTCTGTTCCCCATTTTTTAAGTGGATTACTTGGTTTGCTGCTTTTCAGCTTCTTTAGTTCTTTATATATACTGGATATGAGTCCTCTGTCAGATAAAGGGTTGGTGAAGATTCTTTCCCAATCTGTAGGCGGTCGCTTTGTTTTGATGAATGTGTCCTTTGCTTTACAGAAGCTTTTCTGTTTCATGAGGTTCCATTTATTGATGGTTGCTTTTAGAGCCTGTGCTGTTGGTGTTCTGTTCAGGAAGTTTTCCCCTGTACCAATGAGTTCTAGGGTATTTCCCACTTTTTTTTTTCAAGCCGATTTAATGTGTCTGGTTTTACGTTGAGGTCTTTGATCCACTTGGACTTCAGTTTTGTGCAGGGTGACAAGTATGGATCTATTTTCATTTTTCTACATCCAGTTAGACCAGCACCATTTGTTGAAGATGCTATCTTTTTTCCATTGTATGGTTTTGGAGTCTTTGTCAAAGATCAGGTGTCCATAAGTGTGTCGGTTTATTTCTGGGTCCTCTGTTCAATTCCATTGATCCACCATTCTGTTTCTATGCCAGTACCATGCAGTTTTTAAAACTGTTGCTCTATAGTACAACTTAAGATCAGGGATGGAGATACCTCCAGAAGATCTTTTATTGTAGAGGATTGTTTTAGCAATTCTGGGTTTCTTGTTATTCCAGATGAAGTTGAGAATTTTTCTTTCCAGGTCTGTAAAGAATTGTGTTGGTAATTTGATGGGCATTGCATTGAATCTGTAGATTGCTTTTGGAAAGATGACCATTTTTATTATGTTAATCTTGCCAAGCCATGAGCATGAGAGATCTTTCCATCTTCTCATATCTTCTTCTAATTATTTCTTCAGAGATTTGAAACTTTTTTTCATACAAGTCTTTGACTTCCTTGGTTAGGGTTACTCCGAGGTACCGTATGTCATTTGTGGCTATTGTGAAGGGTGTTGTTTCCCTAATTTCTTTTTTTTTTTTTATTTTTTATTTTTTTTTATCAGTTACATTTTATTAACTCTGTATCCCAGCCATGTCCCGATCCCTCATTCCCTCCCAGTCCCTCCCTCCCTCCCTCATCTCCACCGTGCCCCTTTCCAAGTCCACTGATAGGGGGGACCTCCTCCCCATTCATCTAATCCTGTTTTATCAGGTATCTTCAGGACTGGCTGCAAAGCCCTCCTCTGTGGCCTAACAGGACTGCTCCTCCCTCCCTTCGGGGGTGGGGAGACCAAAGAGCCAGTCATTGAGTTCCTGTTAGAAATAGTCCCTGTTCCCCTCACTTTGGGAAACCAATTGGTTAATTTTGTATCCGGCCACTTTGCTGAAGGTGTTTATCAGCTGTAGGAGTTCCCTGGTAGAGTTTTTGGGGTCACTCACGTATACTATCATATCATCTGCAAATAGTGATAATTTGACTTCTTCCTTTCCAATTTGTATCCCCTTGATCTCCTTCAACTGTCTTATTGCTCTAGCAAGGACTTCCAGCACTATGTTGAAGAGATATGGAGAGAGTGGGCCACCTTGTCTTGTCCCTGATTTCAGTGGGATTGCTTTAAGTTTCTCTCCATTCAGTTTGATGTTGGCTATAGGCTTGCTGTATATCGCCTTTACTATGTTTAGATATGTGCCTTGTATCCCTGATCTCTAGAGAGATCTTTATTGCAGTTTCTGTCATTCTCTGAAATTGCGTATTTCACTTCAACAAGTGATTACAATTAGCAGTTGCAAATATTCTACTATGATTAATATATTGAGTGTAAAGGATTAGGGATAAAATGCATTAAATATATCTAATGATAAATTGCAGCTGTTTATTCCGGACACTTTCATAATTTGTAACTTTTATTTTCTTTTTGTTTTGTTTTATAATTCTTTGAAATGTCCATGGATGTATACAATATATGCTTATCATTATGACACGCATTCACTTTTTGTACTTCCATTAGCCCTCTCTCTGACATATCTCCCATTTCTCGAGTATGATAAATATAAACACCCACTGAGTCCAGCTTTCCATACCTTTACCCACTGTTTCATAGAGAGCCTGTCAGTGGCTACTCCTCTGCTGAACTGACTCTCCCTCCTACAGTACTTGTTAACTTCCCACATTTCTGAGCTAGTGCTGGGGGCTAAGCCCTCTGTCCCTCGACATCAGAATGTTTAACTGGGCTTGAGCATTTGTGAGTCTTGCAGAGGTAATCAAAGTTTCTGTTAGTCCATATATGAGACAATTATGTCTTGTAGAGGGGATAGCATTTCAAAACACTCCTCTGCTTTACTGTGGCTCTCACATTCTTCATGGCCCCTCTCACAAATGTTTCCTGAGCATTTGGGTGGAGGACATACATTCCCACCTGTGAATGTGATATCCAGTCACAAGCACAGGACAGTTGGATCAGTTATACATCTCCACAATGGTGACTATTCACTTTTACAAGAGACTTCTCATCCTGAGGTTGAAAAATAAAAAAGTCAGAAACCTTTGGATACAAACCTAAATATATGTAAGGCAATTTGAAATCCTTAACATTTACCAAAAATATAAACAAGGTGCAGTGAAGCGAGGGAACTTGACCACTCTGTAGACAGAAAAAAAGAATGTGTTGGTGGTACAACTGCTGCAAAGCCCTACAGGGTAAAGAGCAGGTAATTAGAGGGAGAGTCCTCGTCAGCTAGCTTAGAACTGGTAGCATTAGACCATGGAGTACTTGCCAGAACAGCCTGGGCATTAGTGTGGGGACCTGGAAGTTATATAAGCTGTTTAGGTTACTCTGGAATTATATGTCCTTTGTTCAAGTATTTGGAGAAGATATCTCTTCCCCAGGATGAAGACAAGAATTCATAACTCTCCTGAAAACAAATATCTGCTCGATGATATTTCGAAGAATGCTACTTTTAGGTTTCCATTGCCTGATAAAAGTCCCTCTGTTTACCCATAAGGAGTCTGGGCTTGCATAAGTTTGGGTCACTGTCTTATGTCATAGCAGCACTGGAATCTGCTTTGTAAAATAATAAAAACAACACCGAAGGTTTCCATGCTTAGGCCTGTGATTTACCCACTATGAGTTTTGAGAAAATTTACCATACCAGGCAGGAATTCCATCTTGGAACAGGTCTCAAATCCAATCAAGAAAAGACCTGGTTACTACCATAAACATTCTTGCCACTATTTCATCAGTGGCCACCCCCTACCTGGCCAGTGAGTGTGGTAACAGAGTCTAGAATTAGGCAAAATCTTTTTTTTCCTAACTAACTGTGGCTTCCTCACTCAAGACTGAAATGGCACCTCTTTTTATGACAGCATTTCGAGTAACCGAGTAACATCTGTTACACATCTGTTTCTCACTTTAGCTTGTATCTTAACTTCCTTGTTAGCTAAGTATTGAAATGCTACCATGATACAGATGAATGCAAATGTTCTAATACTATTAAAAACCATTATTTGTTAACTATTGTTCTGGCTATTACATTTGTCACATACTTTTTCAAAAATAATATCAACTGTATCCACAAGACAGCAACAAATACTAACTTGAGACATTGTTCTTGATTTCATTACTCTAAGCTAACACTTATTAAAAATAAATACCCTGGAAACTACCTCATCATACTTAATCTAATCAGTATCTAATCATACCACACAAAGATTATGATTCTGACCTAATTCGGAGTGTACTTATTATTATTTGTCTTTCTTGGGAGATGTTGTATCATTATTTGTCATTTCAAAACATAATTCTCTTAAACCTAACAATAATATTAATATATCTTCACCAAGATCACTTTTTGCAGTGAAAGCAACTGTGTTCAGCTTTTATTGGAATAATGCTTATATTTTTTAACCAATCAGGACAAATGCTGTGTTAATGAGAAAATGTGCTATAGTACATACAAGAATTAAACTTTTAGTCTAATTTCATGCTTTCGGACTTGAAAGATTTAGAAGCCTCAAATCTAAATTTCAGGGCTTATTAGTGCCTTTCTGATAAAGGTAAAGTCTTAGTTGAATTATTCATAAGAATCCCTAATCATAATTAGTCATATGGTTGTGCAATTTTATTACAATAGTCAAGTGTGTTGCTGGTTGGGTTGTTTGGATGCGTTGTTCCTCACATACAAGAATCTACCCTCCTCCCACATTGTGTACAGGATTTTCATGCAAGTTTCACAGATCTGTCTTCATTTTTTTCGCAGTAGTTTTCAGTCGGATCATGCTGAACATTACCCTCCCGTGCTGAAAGTGTTGCAGCACATATTAAGCATAGTCCATTCTTTACTAACCACCAGATGAATAGTTCAAAGGACTACTCTCAAAAGTAAAACATTAAATTCCTCCGTATAATGAATGAACTTTGTTTTGCATTCCTCAACCTGGAAATCAAATTCCTCTCATCTTGGCTAATATATGATTCTCTAGGTGGCTAATTTATATAAATATAGTGTAACAGGATTCTCCTTTCTGATCTATAAATAGTGAGAATCTTTTTTAGTTTACATGGATACATATTTCTTGAGTTCCTCATAGATTATCACCCAAAGCAGTTACTACATTTCTGGGAATTCCCCGACATATACCTGTCATATTCTTATGAACTATTATTATATCACCAAATCCCTGTATGTTTCCCAAGCTGTGAGGATTATAAACCACAGCAGCACAGATGTTTTGCCAATATAATGATGTAACTTTGTATTATTTCCCTGCAAGGGTCTCCACTTAATCAGTCTTAATAAAAGTTGAGAAGGGCTCTACAACTAAAGACATATTTTTATATTACAGCTTAAGATCTAGGATAAGACATTGGAAGAGGGAGAAGACAGCCAACAGGACAGAAGCCTACCGCAGAGGGCCTCTGAAAGACTCTACCCTGCAGTGTATCAAAGCAGATGCTGAGACTCATAACCAAACTTTGGGCAGAGTGCAGGGAATCATATGAAAGAAGGGGAAGATAGTAAGACCTGGAGAGGACAGGAGCTCCAAAAGGAGAGCAACGGCACCAAGAAATCTGGCCACAGGGGTCTTTTTTGAAGTGATACTCCAACTAAGGACCATGCATGGAGATCCCTTAGAACTCCTCAGATGTACCCTTTGGCAACTCAGTCTCCAAGTTGGTTCCCTTGTAATGGGAACAGGGATTGTCTCTGACATGAACTCAGTGGCTGGCTCTTTGATCATCTCCCCCTGAGGGGGTGACAGAGTTACAAGGTCACAGAGAAGACATGTAGCTAGTCCTGATGAGACCTGATAGGCTAGGGTCAGATGGAAGGGGAGGAAGAACTTCCCTATCAGTGAACTTGGAGAGCAGGATAGGAGGAGATGAGGGAGGGGCTTACAGCTGGGATACAAAGTGAATAAACTGTAATTAACATAAAAAATAAAAATTAAAAAATGCAAAATATAGTATATAAATATATGTATGTATGTATGTATGCATATTAAAAAAGATCTAGGATAAGCTGCCATAAGGAAGCCAAAACCTACAGACTTAGAATACTTCTAGTTTTGTTCAGTACTTTCATATTTTACCAGTGTTGGTATTGGCTGTCAGGGCATAATGAGACTAATTAGTCTACATTTAAGAAATTATCTACGTATATCAGCAAACCACATTAATTTAAACAGAACTATTAAGAGTAAAAAATGAGTAAATAGGTAAATGTTTTAATCAAGGGGTCATGTTACAACGGTGTGTATTGGTAAATGGCTGATATTGATTCTAAAAATAAAATTTCCTAGAAATTTTCATTCCCTGGAAATATTTTATATACTTTCTAAAGATTTGTATAAAACAAATGTTTACATGTGTTCAGTTGGTCAAGAAGAACCAATTTCATCTTGATTGTTATGAACAGTAGACAGTGGTATGATTAAACTGAAACCTAACAGACCAATTCCATGAGAGACTGAAGAGTATCCTCTCACTAGACTAGACTTCTAGTAAAGGGTCAGGAACACTAACCCACCCCTAATAAACATACTTTTCAAAGAAAACATTTTACATACAACTATGTGGTCTGTTTTTAAGATGTGAACTGGCATGTGCATTCAGGATCTAAATTCGTCACCTTGACAGTCCCAGTCACCACTGCTTTCGCCAAGCAGCAACTGTGAATACACACGTACCAATACCCTTATTCAAAAAATGTTTGTTTCAAAACAATCATTATTTTCTTTTGATTTCCTAAAGACTGTTTTTCTATTTTAGTCCTTATGTAATATCATAATTTAACACGTATTTATTTAATTTCCCACGAATGATCATTTATTTTCTATTCCAAACAGAGCTGTATTGAAGAGGGGTGTATATATAATTTTTCCTTTATACAACAGTTTTCAAATTTCATATTGCTCAGTCCTCTGTCAATTCTATTTCTTTTCCTATACTTGTTTTTCATATTATGCATTAACTCTTTCTTATACAGAAACATGTTGATATAAAATGAAATATTATACATATTTGTATGAATAAAAAATGACACATCAAGAGACTCTTTATATTCTCACAAATACTCAGGTTAATTTACAGATCTGACAAAAAATTTTACCAGTATAAATGAGGATTTACTAAAATAGCTAAATTTGTCTAATAAATAAAGTGCAAGAATTTTTCTATTCTACTTGTAATCACAATTAGATACCATGATATTTTTTGAAATCATTGTTCATAATATTTAGATATTTGTGTTTTTGTTAAAGAAAATGGAAATAAACTCAAGAAAATCTCCCTTAGAACCATTTGTAAATAGATATTTTTCTCCAAACAATACCTTTTACTAAGAGATCAGTTGTAAACATATGTGTCTGAAAGCAAAAGACTTCTGGATTTCTCACTATCCCTTATGCTGTGCTTTTCCTCCTGTGAGGTGGGAGATGAAGCCTTGAATAGGTGATCACACTTTCCTTCTCCAGTTCTCTTTTTAAAGTTGGACAAAATCTGCTTAACCCATAGCTCTTGTATATCTGTTCTCTTTTTCTTCCTAAAATATTTTCTTCAGTGTTTGTATTTAAAAGAAAAAAAAAGTCAAACAAGCCCTCAAAGTTCATCAGAAATGGCCTATCCAACTGGGAGCAAATAGTTCTTCAAATGTCATAAGTCATTTGAACTTTGTTGACTAAACCCACTTGCATTGTTTTAACTGTTTGAGAAAATGTCTTAGTTCTATGTGTGTTGATGAATTAGGGCATATATACAATTTTAATAAAGCTTTAACTTTGACCTTTGTCCAGTTGCTTTCCACCTCAAATTCACTTTCTCTGGATTCTAAAATATATCTCATGTTGTAAATCACTGTAATAAAACATTTATTTTTATTTAATTCTATCAGTGAACTTACAGCTGTTTTTGCACATCATGTAAATGTTGCAGAGACATTAATCTTAAATTTTACTTGTTATAAGTCTGAAGCAATTATATTTTCACTTTCTATGATTTTCCAAATGAAATACACTTTTCTTATGTAGTGCATATTTCAAATGATAAGGTCTGCAGCGAGATGGCACATATGGACATTTTTTTTCTTTTTCACTTTTGATAATTTGTATTTCTAATATTAAAGAAAAGATTTTATTCTACTGAATTTCATGCTTTATGATGTAGTGCTACTTCTCTACATTACAGTAGGAAAAAATCAGTAGTGTTCTCTTTCATCAATATTAGTTAGTTAAACAGTCTAGAAATTTTTTTATCCTTTTTTGTAATTCCATTTTATCTTAGTTTTTATTTTTTTATAATTTATTCACTTTATTTTCTGATGGCAGCCCCCTCTCTCATCTCCTTTAAGTACTACCCTCTCTCCTTCTTTCCCCCATCCTCTCCTAGACCACAGAAATGGGGGACCTTCCTCCCTTACCCTCTGACCCTAGCTTGTCAAGTCTCATCAGAACTGCCTGCATCCTCTACCTCTGTGGTCTGGCAAGGCTGACCAGCCAGGAGGAAGTGATCAAAAAGCTGGTAGCATAATTCATGTCAGAGATAACTCCTAGGCCTTTAATAGGAGACCCATATGAAGACTGGGCACCCTATAAGCTACATCTCAGCAGGAGGTCTATGTCCTCCCCATGCATGATTTTTCGTTGGTTCATCAGTCTCTGCAGTCCTTCAACTCCATGCCCAGATTTGTTAGCTTTGTTGGTATCCTTGTGGAACTCCTTTACGCTCCTGATCCTTCTATCCCCCAACTATTCCCTAAGACTACACACTCTGCCCAAAGTTTGGCTATGAGTCTCAGTCAACATCAAACAAACTTTTATCCGCCTGTTTCAGTTTGTTGTTTCAGAGGATTATTGCCTCTCTGTCAGCTAAGCTAGGCTTATTCCTGGAAACTTCCACCTTCTTCACAATCTAACCTAGGACTAGAATATTTTCATCCTGAAGATTTACTGCTTAGTAAGCTCACCCTTTCTAGTTCTTCCTGAGATCATAGCTGGCTGGTTGAACTCAGCTCTTCTATCTCAAACTCCTCTCCCAGCTTACTTATTCAATGTGACTTTCCCTCTGCCTCTGAATTGCTCTGCTTTGCTTCAAATTAACTCTAGCAATTTATCCTAATCTTCTGCCTTCAACCTCTCTCTGTAAAACTCTGCTTGTAAAACTGCCTCTTCTCTCTGTGTATTGCCATTAAGTAGCTTCCCTTTCCTCTCTCTCCTTAGTAGAGTTGAGTGTATCCTATTCTGTCAAATCAGAGAATTTTCTGCCACTGAATTAGACATCACTCTCATACGTGGGTGCTTCCTTCTCTAAACTAACTTTACCGTCATTATCTGGGATTGATGGTGTGCACAAGCAAGTCCGGGTCTAAACTTGACCTAACCTTGTTCTGTACTAGGCTGGCCTTGAACTCAGAGATGTACTTGCCCTTGTCTCCTGGATTAAAGGCATATTTGTATTCTACTCAAATCATACAGACCTAGAAGGTCTTTGGATGTGATCTCTTGCCGGAAGAGCCATGTTCTGAATTAAAATTTCTCTACAGTCAACAGGAGTTAGTTGTGATCAAACCACATAGGTAAATGCTAATGAAAATCCTGCTGAGTTGCTAGGCCACAGAAGAGGACGTTGTAGCCAGCCCTGAAGAGACCTGATAAGCTAGGATCAGATGGTAGGGGAGGAGGACTTCCCCCATCAGTAGACTTAGAGAGGGGCAAGAAGGAGATGAAGGAGGGAGAGTGGAATTGGGAGGGGACTACAGCTGGGATACAAAGTAAATAAACTGTAATTAATATAAAAAGTAATAAAGAAAAAATCCTGCTGAAATGACTTGTATCCAGAAATATTATGTGCTCATGAGAATGACAGCTTTATATGTGCAAGCACTCTGTGTCCTAAATGTTCTTCTGTAGACTTATGCTGTCGATGTTACATAAATGTCCTTTAGGCCTTTACAGATTTATATATGAATAAAAATATGTAATGAGTTTCCCTGACATTTACTTTTCATAATAGTACTGATTAGAACTCTGATTACACTGAGAAAATAACCATAAACTGTCTCTCACCTTAAAGAGGACACTGCCTTAAGCATGGATCACTGTCATTTAGTGAAGATGCTTGCCATGAAAACTCTTACACTGCATAGTATTAATTGGTCATAATACCAGGACTTGTGAAGGAAGTAACCACAAGAGGAAATAATGCAATAACACTTACCAATGGTAGTTGTAATTAGATTTTGATAAATGAAGATGCCTGAGTTTTGTCACTGTGTTTACCTGACAATACAAAAAGAATCTAGATAGGGTGACCTTATAGAAAATGAATAAAATCATCTTTCTTTAGGGAGAAATAAAATGTGTCTCAATATTTGTTCCATGGTTATCTCACAGAAAAATCAGCTTATAGTTTCCATTGATCACTCGAAATAAATTCTGTTCCCACAGTTAGTTCCCACTGTGAAAAAAAATCCCATTTTGTTCTATTTTGTGGATCTACTACCATAACTATGTTTATTAAAAACATGACCACTTCCCCAGCTTGTTCTAATGATTGGCATTTCCATATTTACATGAAGATTATTATTAAATGGAAAAACTATCAGGTAAGATTCAAAGGATAGTTATCCCAATTTGTAATGGGGTAGTCATTGTATACTTAATTTGCTGAATAAGGAATAAAATTCCATCCTACATCAAAGAGTCATTTGAATATGTTCTTTCATCATCAATGGTAGGAGCCTTGTAAAATTGCCTTATCTCTTGGAACTGATCTATGTACATTATTCATTTCTACACACCTTTTGAGATCTGAAGCTCAGGAAGTCATTTAATCTGAACCAAGTTATTATTAAGGTTTTTATGCAAGATGGATATTGAAGTTGAAGATAACATGTTCTTATGAGAAAATGGATATTTTATTTAATAATGAAATCAGACCAGTATTCTTTGGGGAAAATGTTTAGTTTCCAGTAACTAAAATAAAATTGAGGTTTCCTAAAATGAGGTGCATTCCCAGCAACAGTGTCCACTATGTTACACTCATTTTCTGAATCTGTTTACATGCCTATGTGAAAATTAGAGCTAGGGCATTTAACTGCCAAGATAACACTGGCATAAAGCTTGTCACTTCAAATAAGAAAAATACGATCTGCACTGCAACACTGGGATTGATGCTTTCTTTCTACAGCCATAAAAATGTAGCTATCCAGGTTGTTAGTTGGTAAGTGTATTGAACATTTAGGATGACTAACAGTTGTCCATGTAAATTACCTTTCTTGAGTATGTATATATAAAAAACTCAAGAAATATTCACTTCAAAATAGAAACAAATCTTTTCTGAAATATGAAAGTGCATTTGATTGTTTCTAGTATCTGAAAAAAAAACCCTTTTATTCCGTTTTCTTTATTTAACAGCTAATATGGTTTAATTGTACTCACAACATTCAGGTACACTAATTCCATTAATTCAAAGATGCATGAGATTTAAGCGTTGTGTACATTTATTATATACATAGGTATTCTCTCTCCCTCTCTCCCTCCCTTCCTTTTCCTCATCCTTCATCTCTCTCTCTGTATGATTGGCCCTGCATGTGGCAAGAGGCATCTGAGGAGATCACAAACTACCTCAGATTTTCTTCTTCCACCACGAGTTCTGAAACTTGAACTCATTTCACCGGGCGGCAGGTGTGAACATGCCAACTACACTTTCCAGCATGGTTCCCACCTATTTTAAGGGTTGTCTATATCTGTTGATGATTCTGATGGTTAGTGGCGCTCTGCTCAGCTCTTCTTAGAAACATGGTACTTTCCGGCAGCCTTATGTTTTCTACTGTTGTCTGAATGTTCGGCTGCTCCACTCTTTAAATTTGTTTGTTGAAATTCAAGCTCAAAGAAGGACACAATCAGGTGAAGCCTTTGAGAGGTGAGCTTGAACTGTTCCTCAATGTAATTAATCCCTTAAAAAAAAAAAGATGGCTGGAAGAATTTGTCATCCTTTAATTAATAGGGTGTATCCTTGGAAGGTTACTATGTTCCAATGAGAAAGTAAATCTTTATCACTTTATGACTGTGCACTTATTTCTTGATTGTGGAATTCTCTTGTTCATTCTTTTATGTCCAAGAACATGATTATGTTGCTTACAAACCACACAGTTTCTTTGTGGAGCTCTTGTCCCCTCCAGATCTTTTTATTTCCCCCTTCTAGCATAATATTTCCTGTACTCTGCCCACACTTTAGCTATGAGTCTCAGCATCTCCTTTGATATCCTGATGGGTAGATTCTTTCAGAGGACCCCGTGTTTAGCCTTTTTAGGACTATAGATTTTAGTATGTTAGTCCTCTACTATATGTCTAATATCCACTTATAAGTGAGTATAGACCATGTGTATCTTTCTGCTTCTGGGATACCTCTCTCAGGATGATCTTTTCTAATCACCATCATTTGCCTGCAAATTTCCTGATTTCCTTGTTTTTAATTGCTGAGTAGTATTCCACTGTGTAAATGTATCACAATTTCTGTATCCACTCCTTCATTGAGGATCATCTAGGTTGGTTCCAGATTCTGGCTATTACAAATAAAGTTGTTATGAACATAGTTTAGCAAATGTCCTCCTTGTAGGAAACCAACAGAGCCAAACAAACAAACAAACAAACAAACAAACAAAAAACTGGACTTGGGGAGGCCTGCAGAGACCTATACTCCAACCAAGGACCATATATAGAGAGAACCTAGACATCCTCCTCAGAGAAAGCCCATAGGCTTCTCAGTTTCCAACTGGGTTCCCTAGTAAGGGGTACAGGAACTGTCTCTGACTTGAACTCAGTGGCTGGCTCTCTATTTACCTTCCCCTGGGGATTTCATCCTTGCCAGGCCACAGAGGAAGATAATGCAGCCAGTCCTGATGAGACACGATAAGCTAGGGTCTTGGATTTGGAGATGGGCATAGGAGGAGGGAGGGAGGGTGGCATTGGAAAGGAATGATGGAGGGACTACAGCTGGGATACAAAATGAATAAACTGTATTAATATAAAAAATTAATTAAAAAAAGAAGGGGAAGAGGTCCTCATCTATCAGGGGACTAAGGGAAGGGCATAGGGGGAGAAGAGGGAGGGAAGGATTGGGAAGAGATGAGGGAGGAGGCTACAGTAGGGATACAAAGTGAATAAATTATAATAAATAAATAAATATTAAAAAAACAGTTTATTAAAATTTTATATTAAACTACCAGAATGAGATTAGTTATATTTTTATTAATTTACTAATTGCTTGCGAACTTCATAAATGTTTATAGTGCATTTTAATGAAGTCCACCCCTACCATCTTTTCTCCCTCCTATTCCTGTCAAATTCCCCTTTTCCTTACTAGTTTCTCTCTTGTGTTCATGACTTTTTGCTTTATTTTGCTTCTAAAGTCTTCGTTTGTGTACATCGCAGAGAATAAGGTTTCTTATTCAGAAATATCAATTGAGAACTGATTAATTTATTAGAGAATCCAGTCATATTTTCCAACTATTTCTTCCAGTGTGAATATGAACAATCCCCAATATGTTCATGTGATAAAAAATTTGGTCTCCAAAAGTGGTAATGTTTGGGGAGGTAGAATCTTTAGGATGAAGAGCATTAATAGATAAAGATTTTTAATTGTGAATGAGATTTCCAAATTTTTTTTGTTTCCTGTTGTTTGTTCCCTGTCTTAGAGATTTGAGCGATAAGCAGCTACTAAAATTTATGATGCAACGGAACTTGCTATGCCTTTTCCCAGATGGGTTACAGCCTCTCAGAACATGAGCCAAAAATAGACCTCTTCTCCATGTAATTTTTCTTGTCAAACATTTGGCCACAATGATGAGAAAAGTAACCAACACAGTGATTTTTATTATGAAATAGAACCCTCATATTTTGACCCAACTTACCAGTGTAACTGTCATAAACAATATAATATAATCAAATTATTGGCTAGTATCTTTGAAAAATTATCACTAGAAAAAAATGCTACAAAATGGAAAAATAAGTGTGGCTCTTAACTGTGTTTTAAAGGATGTGTAGAAGAGTCAAGTAGGAATCATATTGGAAGACAGACAACTTTGCTTTCTTCACAATAGAATGATGCCTATTTTAGAGGCAAATATAAACTATGTTTATTCCCAAATGCAAATGTTTCAGATTAAAACTTTACATATTTATACATGTTAGGCTGAAAAATCAAGTATTTCTGTACTTCAATTAATTTACACAAATGTTTAATATTTGTCTGATATGAATATAGTAAAAACATTTTTTTTCTAAAACACAGGTACATATATTCTGATAATAAGCAAGATCCTGCATGGGACACTCACATTTCAGCTTTAAAGTAAATTTAAAATGTTTGAGTCTTGGAAATTTTCAGTGCAACTCTGCCTTCCACTTATAGAATGTTCATGTTGATCTTCTGACTACTCTTGAAAACTAGAAACCTATGTTGCTAGAACAATTTCTTTATATATTCTATATTAAGTAACTTTTGCAATAAGAGATCGACTTTTTATGTGTATAAGCCAGTAAACACGGTAGATTGGATTTGAACAGGAACAGTACATATTCCAAAACACTAATCCAAAATCAAGGCTGCCTGTTCATATGCCTTTCCCCACCAGATATTTTCAGTGTATAGAAACTCTGAGCTATTGTTCACTTTAATGATGCAAGTTAAAATATTTACCTTAAATAGTGTAAAACTGCAGACTTTAAATTCAGTCATGTAGCAAACTCCAGGTAAGAAGTCCAAGATCTTGTATTATTTTAAAGTACACTAAGTTTATGCTGTTCTCTCAGTCCACGCTTCTATTTCAGATTTTTTTTCAAAGATAAGATGACGTTTTATGGAATCAAGTTCATAAGTATAAACCTTCCAGATTAGGATGTACAAAAGGAATAGGGTACTTCAGAGTCAAGCACAGAGACCCTGAGGGCAAGCTTGTGGAGATCAAAATTAACTTGTGGATTAACATGGCATACCTATTATAGATTTCAGAAACAGTTCAGAACATCAGCAAAACAGAACATTCTTTGCAGAATAAACTGTATCAAGCCCATTGTGTTGCATTGAGACTTAAGAAAACATTGGGATTAAGTTTAAAAAAGTCATTATGTTTTGTTACCTAAAAGCTTCAGCAGGACCAAGGCTAATCCTAATGAAAAGATGGGGAAAACAAAACAAAACAAAACAAAACAAATATCAAATTCATAGTACATTAAGTGCTGTGGTTTTAAAAGAAGAAATCTCAGTGTCAACTGTAACCTACATTAGTGCAATGACAAAGAGCAGACGAAGTAGACAGAGGTAGGCAAAAGAGTGAACAACAATTTACTGGTTCTAGTATAATCTAAACATTAGCAAAACCTTCCTTTAATATTTTCTTTACTGTCAGACATGCATGCATATGTCAATGTTGACATTGCATTCTGTAGTCAAATAGCACACACATATCTTTTTATACACAAAGATATTAAACTAGCATGCAACATATTGCACTGATATAATTCATTTTTGTTGTGATATATATTTGTGCATTAACATTTTATCACATATATTTCTAAAATGTTAACAATTGTATTAGATTATGCCTTTATAAAAACATTCTAGTAAGTTTTAAATATCAATAGTTTAGCCATCAATAGAATTGTTCAATCTTTTTTTTTTTTTTTTCAATGCAGTTTATTCAGGAACATTGAACAATCCTCGGACCCCGGGGAAAGCCAGCCCACAGCTTAAATAGCCTCTGGGTAGCCAACCCAGAGGCGTGCCACGGGGGCAATGCAGATAGGTCCACATACATGGAAGCAAGCCAGATCCTCAGCCTTAGCCAAATGTGGAGTTGTTCGTGACAGAGAGCACTCACCATCGGGAAGGTGGAAGGTGGAAACCAGCTCCATCTTTAAGGCATAGCATTCCGCAGCTCTCTACAGTTCCCCCTTTTTGTTTTAGACGCATCAGGCAAGAGTAGAGGTCTGATCTCTGATATTAGAAATAAATTGGGACTTTGTACAGATGTTCATTTAGGTGTCATCCACCCAAAGAGCATCAGACCCGTCCGATAACTTTTTCTCAGAGGCAGGACCTGGGGCATCAACCCGCATGCAATCAGACATGCTCTTCTCTGGGTCCAAAGCAGCTGACCCTGAGTGCAGTGCTTAGCCTCGCATCCTGAGCGTATCATTTTAGCTTTTTATGGTATCCAACCATGCTTGGGGAGAATGTCCTGCTTCAATGGCTGTAAAGGCCTGAATGATCATGGCTGCATCACACTGTTGTGAGACTCTAATCTTGCATATATACCACAGGCAAACCAAGGAGACCAACACCAGAAGGCCTGCTAACACTCCCATGCCCGCCCATTCCTTCAGATGATTCATGGCTGCAGCAATCCATGTTGATAATCTGTGGCTAGTCCTGTGTCCACTCCGGTAGAATTTACTGTGACAATGGCCACTCTCAGCTGCTCCATCGTAGTATCGAATTCTCCAGCCCAATTACCTAAAATATAGCTCGACAATTGTTTAGACAGATTTGCAGCACAGGAAAAATTCTCATGTTGTATGCTAGTGACACAAAGTCCAGCATACTTTCATTGACAGCCAGGTTGAGCGATTTGCCATAGGGTATCAATTTGCTCCTGCAAGAGATCAATCCTCTGATTGAACACCATCAAGCTTCCTTTTAGTTGAGCATTAATTCCTTTATGTACAACTAAGTCATGAGCTACATTGGCTAAATGATTATTCAGGGTCTGCGCAGTCTGCCCAGTATGAGTCATGGCTAATGCCCTGGTGGTAGCTCCAACAGCCGTCAATGAGATGGTAGTAACAATGGTGGCTGTAGTTCCAAGATCCCTTTTCTGTCTGAAGAGGTTCATAGCGTGAGGGGCATCAATGGGCACAGGCACCCAGTGAGGCATGCGAGTAACCAGGGCATACCTAACTTTACTAGCATTCCAGCATTGGGCAAAAAAGCAAGTATCATTACCACAATTACTTGGCTCTATCTGGCTAATAATGAATAAAAATGGAGGATATAGACAAACAGGTGTGGGCTTATAGGAAATATTATGAGAAGCCTTAACCCCTCGTTGGAACATCCTGCGTCAGTTCTAGAACTAGCAGTGGTGGTTTCAAAAATATGGAACGCTTCACGAATTTGCGTGTCATCCTTGCGCAGGGGCCATGCTAATCTTCTCTGTATCGTTCCAATTTTAGTGTATGTGCTGCCGAAGTGAGCACGAATTGTTCAATCTTTAACGTGATCAGATATTAGAAAAATTAAACACTCACCTGAATCCTCTTAAAGTGTGAGATGATACATCATATTTTCTCTTCCCCAGACTTAAACTAAAACTAGCTTTATTTTTACGTCAAGCTATTTACCTACTTTAGAACTATCATATAATTAACATTGAACAGGGGACTTTCTTCAAGTGTCTCCTTTGAAGCAGCATAACATTGTTTCTATTTGTTCAAGGGATTGTATGTTTTAATTCATCCCTCCATATTTATTATTTATTACCTTGATTAGTACTTTACTTTGACACATTCATATATAATGCTGCTATGAACATCCATCTATAAAAAATAGAGCTTTTGGATTCTGATAGAAAGGGAATATTGAAAATTTGTAAGAACTGCAGGGTGGTTTTCTCTGGACTGTTTGAACTCCAATTTGAAGGGTTCTGACAGTCTCTTCTGGACTCTGAAGGCATCAGCTACAAATGTTGTACCCACACACACACACACACACACACACACATATATATATATATAAATATATATATGTAGAGATAACATTGATACAGGGTAAGGTAGAATGACCAATCACAATATTTTATCTTCTGTTTCAATGTTAGTTCTGCATTTATTAAATCACTGTCACTTTTAATTTTCACTGTGTCATTTTTATCAATTACTGTTTTATTTTTTTCCAAAAGCATCACTTGCCTTCCAAGGGAACACAGAAACCCAGAGGCCTGAGAGCTTCATTACCTGAAGGAGTGCATCATTCTCTCAGAAACTGGAAGTCCCTGTGCCCCAGAAGCCATGAACTCTAACCTGAAAAACCTATGACACATATCTAAGGAAGTTAGGCTTGTATGTAGGAACCAACTCCATGGTTCCCTACATATGATGAGAACATAGAAAACAGAAAAACGCAATTGAAAATCTGAAATGATTGTAAAAATCATTATGAATTTGCATAACATGAAGTTTACATATGAAAATTAAAAATGACAATAATTGTCAGTAAGTAAACCCACAAAAACTTAAATTATTACTATATTTACGAGATTTCTTTTTTCTATTTCTTCTTTTTATTTTTATTAATTACACTTTATTCACTTTGTATCCCCCCATAAGCCCCTCCCTCCTCCCCTCTCGATAACACCCTCCCAAACCCTTCTTCATGCATGCCCCTACCCAAGTCCAATGATAGGGGAGGTCCTCCTCTCCTTCCTTCTGATCTTAGTCTATCCAATCTCATCAGGAGTGGCTGCATTGTCATCTTCTGTGGCCTGGTAAGGTTGCTCCCCCCTCAGGGGAAGGTGAACAAAGAGCAGGCCAATCAGATTATGTCAGAGGCAGTCCCTCTTCCCATTACTATGGAACCCACTTGGACACTAAACTGCCATAGGCTTCATCTGTGCAGGGGTTCTAGATTATCTCCATGTATGGTACTTGGTTGGGGTATGAGTCTCTGGGAAGACCCCTGTGTTCAAATTATGTGGTTCTGTTGCTCTCCTTGTGGGGTTCCTGTCCTCTACAGATGTGACTATTTCCTACTTCTTACACAAGATTCCATGCACACTGCTCAACAGTTGGCCATAATTCTCAGCATCTGCTTTGATAGTTGCAGGGCACAGCATTTCAGAGGCACTCTGTGGTGGGTTTCTAGCTTGTTTCCTGTTTTCTTTTTCTTCTGATGTCCTTCCTCTTTGCCTTTTGTGATGGGAATTGAGCATTTTTATTCAGAATCCTCTTGCTAGATTAGTTTCTTTAGATGTACAGATTTTAGTAAGTTTATCCTATATTACATTTCTCCATGAGTGAGTATATACCGTGTGTGTCTTTCTGCTTCTGGGACAGCTCACTCAAGATGACCCTTTCTAGGTCCCACCATTTACCTGCAAATTTCATGATTTCCTTATTTTTCATTGCTGAGTAATATTCTGTTGTGTAGATGTACCACAATTTCTGTATCCATTCTTCAGTTGAGGGGCATCTGGGCTGTTTCCAGCTTCTGGCTATTACAAATAAAGCTGCTAAAAACATGGCTGAGCAAATGTCCTTTTTGTGTACTTGAGCCTCTTTTGGGTATATGCCTAGGAGTGGTATGGCTGGATCTTGAGGACACGCTATTCTTAGTTGTCTGAGAAAGCACCAGATTGATTTCCAGAGTGGTTGTACAAGTTTACATTCCCCCCAGCAGTGGAGGAGGGTTCTCCTTTCCCCACAGCTTCTCCAGCATGTGTTATCACTCGAGTTTTTCACCTGGTCATTCTGATGGGTGTAAGGTGAACTCTCAGGGTCGTTTTGATTTGTATTTCCCTAATGGCTAATGACTTTGAGCATTTCTTTAAGTATTTCTCTGCCATTCCATATTCCTCTTCAGAGAATCAGAGAATTTTTTTATTTATTCCATTTTTTAATTGGATTACTTGGTTTGCTGCTTTTCAGCTTCTTTAGTTCTTTATATATACTTGATATTATCCCTCTGCCAGAAAAGGAGTTGGTGAAGATTTTTTCCCTATCTGTAGGCAGTCGTTTTGTTTTGATGACGGTGTCCTTTGCTTTACAGAAGCTTTTCAGTTTCATGAGGTCCCATATATTGATTATTGCTCTTTAGAGCCTGTGCTGTTGGTGTTCTGTTCAGGAAATTGTCTCCTGTACCAATGAGTTCTAGGGTCTTCCCTACTTTTTCTTCTAACCGATTTAATGTGTCTGGTTTTATGTTGAGGTCTTTGATCCACTTGGACTTTAGTTTTGTGCAGGGTGATAAGTATGGATCCTTTTTCATTTTTCTACATGTAGACATCCAGTTGGACCAGCACCATTTGTTGAAGATGCTATCTTTTTTTCCACTGTATGGTTTTGGCATCTTTGTCAAAGATCAGGTGTCCATAAGTGTGTGGGTTTAATTCTGGGTCTTCTGTTCGGTTCCATTGATCCACCAGTTTGTTTCTATCCCAGTAACATGCATTTTTTATTAGGGTTGCTCTATAGTACAGCTTAAGATCAGGGATGGAGATACCTCCTGAAGATATTTTATTGTAGAGGATTGTTTTAACAATTCTGGGTTTCTTGTTATTCCATATGAAGTTGAGAATTTTTCTTTCCAGGTTTGTAAAGAATTGTGTTGATAATTTGATGCGAATTACATTGAATCTGTAGATTGCTTTTGGTAAAGTGGCCATTTTTATTATGTTAATCCTGCTAAGCCATGAGCATGGGAGATCTTTCGATCTTCTGATATCTTCTAATTCTTTCTTCAGAGACTTGAATTTTTTTTTTTTCATACAACTCTTTGACTTCCTTGGTTAGGGTTACACCAAGGTACTTTATGTCATTTGTGGCTATTTTTAAGGGTGTTGTTTCCCTAATTTCTTTCTCAGCCCTTTTGTCTTTTGTATACAGGAGGGCTACTCATTTTTTTGAGTTAATTTTGTATCCGGCCATTTTGCTGAAGGTGTTTATCAGCTGTAGGAGTTTCCTGAGTATCAGCTGTAGAGTTTTTGGGGTCACTCACGTATACTATCATATCATCTGCAAATAGTGATAATTTGACTTCTTCCTTTCCAATTTGTATCCCCTTGATCTCCTTCAACTGTCTTATTGCTCTAGCAAGGACTTCCAGAACTATGTTGAAGAGATATGGAGAGAGTGGGCAGCCTTGCCTTGTCCCTCATTTCAGTGGGATTTCTTTAATCTTCTCTCCTTTTAGTTTGATGCTGGCTATAGGCTTGCTGTATATTACTATGTTTAGATATGTGCCTTGTATCCCTGATTTCTCCAAGGCTTTAAATATGAATGGATGTTGGATTTTGTCAAATGCTTTTTCAGCATCTAAGGATATTATCATGTGTTTTTTTTTTCTTTCAGTTTGTTAATATGGTGGATCACATTGATGGATTTCCATATATTGAACCACCCCTGCATACCTGGGATGAAGCCTACTTGGTCATAGTGGATGATATCTTTGATGTGTTCTTGGATGCATTTTTCTTAAAGGATTTTCATTTTCTCACATAGTGTTAGTTAATGTGATGTTTTCCTTCATCTTAGCCTGAAGAATGCCTACCAATATATCCTAATATGTTGTATCATATAACTCTATAACTATTAACAGTTTCGGTTTCTGTGATGTCTCCACTTTTTATTGTGAAACAATCACTGTATGGTATGTAAGATTCTCAGTTGACTTTTTTTTCTCAACTTTAAATGTGTTACAGCACTGTTCCTGGGTCTGTGGTTTCCCATGTTCCATGAAGTATTAGCATGGATATCAGATAAAATGAATAAATGTAATAAGTTCATTAATAAGTATATTATATTGTATTATATTATATTATTATTATAAATATAATAAATTCCCTGTGTCTGGTAACATTTTGTCATATTTGTCTTTTGGTTGCTTTGTTGCATTCTCTTTGAAAGTGAAAATTATATACTATATTCTAGCTGTATTATCTTGAAACTCAGCAAATATGTATGCTAACTGCATAATGATTATTTTGCCTATTATATTTACACTATTATTTTTGTCTCTTTATCACAATCGTTTTTTTTCTGAAATTCATGTATGCACATAATTTTATGGTACATAGTTTTAATTTTACGTTCAACGTGGTTAGCCTCAAGTGATCCATCTGGGAACAAACTCCCTCTTTCTGCCAACTTTACCTTCTCTAATAACCTCTACTTATAGAACATATATTATCTTTCACTACATATTGTTATGCATCATTTTTTACACCTTTCTACTTATTTACTGAAATTCTGTATTTAGCTTTAGCCATCAGCACACAGTTTTGAGAAGGTGGCTGTCTTCCTCCTCCATGTGGATCTCATAATTAAACTCAAGTTGTCGATCCTGAGGGGAGGTGTTTTACCACTCTCCCCAACCACTACACCAGACTTGATACAAAATTTTATTTCCCAAATTAAATTATTACACTTTGTTTTGGTTCTGTTACACTTCAAGAGTGATGATGTGTGGTTTTGAGACATACCTTCTTGCATTTCTCATCATTAATTTTTTTTGAAAACTCACAGTTGAACTCTTGATTTATATATGACAAACATCTGTAAAACTCTTCAAATACCCTCAAATTATGTTGTAACATTTATTAGAAGACTTCTGAAGGCCTGTTTGACAGGATAGTGGTCACTCAACTTTTAGTAAAAACTTTCTACTATGCCTTGAGCCATTTTTTTTTTTCTCAATGCAGTTTATTCAGGAACCTTGAACAATCCTCGGACCCCGGGGAAAGCCAGCCCACAGCTTAAATAGCCTCTGGGTAGCCAACCCAGGCGTGCCACGGGGGCAATGCAGATAGGTCCACATACATGGAAGCAAGCCAGATCCTCGGCCTTAGCCAAATGTGGAATTGTTCGTGACAGAGAGCACTCACCATCGGGAAGGTGGAAGGCGGAAACCAGCTCCATCTTTAAGGCATAGCATTCCGCAGCTCTCTACAGTTCCCCCTTTTTGTTTTAGACGCATCAGGCAAGAGTAGAGGTCTGATCTCTGATATTAGAAATAAATTGGGACTTTGTACCGATGTTCGTTTAGGTGTCATCCACCCAAAGAGCATCAGACATTTTTTACATATATTTTTAGGGAAATAGCTTGGAGCACCTTGAGAAAAATAATTCTGATATTCTGTTCATACACAGCTATGTTCGCATTACTTCAATACATAGAAAATATTAAATTTAGCAAAATGTTAAATAGAACACTGTAAAAGTGAATATATATTTTATTAATAATTAAGTGTTCTTATACACATGCAGAGGTATCTTTTGTTATTTATTATTTGTTATTTGTTATTTATTACAATATATTCACTTTGTATCCCGGTTGTGGCTCCCTCTCTTGTCCCCTCACAAACCCTCTCTTCTTCCCTCTTCTCTCTTTCTTCCAAGTGCTATGTAAATTAAAAACTCAACAAACAGTATGGTATAGCATTCCCAGGTTTTCTAGTTATACTTTTAGCTGGCACATGATTTCTCTCAAAAATTACCATAACTTCAACAAACAATGATGATAGGTCTATATAATTTTTTGTTGTTGTTGTTGTTGTTCTTTTAGCTAAATGTAAGCATGTCAAATAAATTAAGTGTGGGTCAAAGAACTTTTCCAAAGAGAAGCTATGTTTGTTGTGTTGTTAAGGCAGCTCCTGGGAGAGTTCAATCAATGATCCCCCTACATTCTGCCCCACCTCAGTGCTGGCCAGGCTGTTGCTATTGCAGCTCAGGGAATATATCACACACACACACACACACACACTAACACACACACACACACACACATATCCTTTTAAAAACTTGCAGAGTTTTCTTCATTTTACTCACAATAAATCCTTAGATACCTTATAAACAATTAATTTACCAACTTATATAAATAGAATTTCTGACACGTAGCATTGAAAATCAGACATTGGAATTTAACCCTACTGCTCTAGAAGAGCCTTGATCACTATCTAATGATTTTCTCACTTAGGAACCCCATAGCAGTCAGCTGTTGCTGCACTTTCTAATTTGTATCTCAAAGTGGGAATCTGGGGTGCAACTGAAATTGTTTGTATATTCTGGATGTTTTAGTCCTAATTATTTTACTTCTTCGCTTACTTGTTTATTTTAAATTATTTCATTTTATTTTCATTCTTAGATTTGCATACAAAGATTTTCATTCATTTCCACTCTTCCTTTCTCCATATCCAACACTTGTTTTGTGCCTTCCATTCCATCTCAAATTCATAAACTCTTCTTTAATTATTGCTATATCTACAAATATAAAGTAGTGTATACATTGTACTATCAACAAAAACGCACATTATGTATGTAAATATAATTTGTGCATGAGACCATTGAATCTGTTTTCATTTTGATACCAAGTCCCATGTAGCCCAGGCTAGCCTCAAACTCACTGTGTAGCAAAGGAGGACCTTCAACTCCTGAACGTCTTGTCCACACAGGCGTTAGGTTAACCTTTTCTAAAAATGTAATCACATGCATCATACTTAAAAAAATCCTATATTGTTCTTAAAATTAAACTTTATTTTATACTTTTGTTTATGGAAAATCACTATGTCCTTGCTAGTTTTTTATGTTAACTGTGTTTCTTATAAACATATAGCATCATATTTAAATAATAAATATTTTAGACATTCAGGGAGCTGCTGCTGAAATTTTACATATTTAAAATTCTTCCAACATATGGATGTAATTTAACATATTAGTAAGACAGATCGTACATAGCATAGAATATTATAGAAAGACATGTTTATATAAAAGTATAATATTAATATATAGATACACTAACATTAATATTTTATAATTATGATATTATTAATATATTTTCTAGACATTTCTGCCATTTTCATGCTAAATTTAATTTTGCTCCAAAAATGTTATGCTTTTAAAAATATTTCTTTTGACAAAGGAAGACAATGCAGCCAGTCCTAATGAGACCTGATAGAGTAGGGTCAGAAAAAAGGGAAGGTGGACCTCCCCTATCAGTAGACTAGCGGAGGGTCATAGAGGGAGAAGGGGCCACAGCTGAGATACAGACTGAATAAATTGTAATAAATAATAAATTAAAGAAAAGTGAAGTTGAAAGATTTCGGAAAAAAAAAGATTTTCTTATATACCTATTTTAATAATAATATCTTATGATTCTGAACATCTTGGTATACTGTAGCTTTACAAATAAATAAACAAATTGTAGTTAATTATAAGTAATGCCACCTTGAATATAATCAGAAGACAATTACGATATTTCATTCTTGATTTGAGGATAGCCTCTCCCATTGAAAATACTTACCAAATAGTAGAATCTGAAGATTGGTTCCTTCTAGCTACTTTATTATAAGTACAAAATCAATTATATATGTATCAGTAGATGCTGTCAAAATGTGATTGAAATTATGATAATAGATATGAACATATCTACTCAACACAATCCTAGCATAATTTGCATCATATTTAAACATCCTTTCTTAATCCATAGTCAGATAGGCATAAAATTAGAAGTAAGCACAGTAAATCAGATGTTTACAGGACATTATCCATTGATTCAGTGACATAAATCATTTAATTGTGATCACTAACAGAATGAACAGGATAAAATAATCTTTCTAAATTGGTAATTAAAATATATCAGATTTTATACCTGATGGGTTCATATAATACAGCTCCAAAAAACTTCTGAATTAAAGATCCACTCACAGTGGCTGACTCTTTGATCACCCACTGCCCCCAAGGAAGGAGCATCCTTGTAAGGACCCAGAGGAGGACATTACAGCCAGTCCTGATGAGACCTGATAAGAAAATATATCTTATACCTACGGTCGGGTGGAAGAGGAAGTGGACCTCCCCTAATGGTGGACTTGGAGAGGGGCATGGGAGGAGATGAGAGAGGGAGGGTGGGATTGGGAGGAAATGAGGGAGGGGGCTACAGCTGGGATGCAAAGCAAATAAAATGTAGTTAATATAAAAAAATAAAAAAAATTAATTAAAAATAAAATAAAAAAGGAAAAGTATATGTAAAAAAAGATCCACTTACATAATTTCAATATTATAGATATGCATGAAAACTTCAAAATAATATTTCAAACATATATCTAAGTATATACCAGTATAAATATATAGATCACAGCAAAACTTAAAACATGGTTAAGTAAGCAATATAGTTTTGAATTTTATCAAGAATATACATATTGTCTGCTTTCCTTCCCATGATTCCTCTTGCCTGTCCTTTCCAACTTGGGTCCTGCAGAATGGCTCCTGCAAAGAAGGGTTGCTAGAAGAAGAGCCGGTGTGCAATCAACTAGGTGGAGATCCGAGCATACACCATCAGCATTCACAAGCGCATCCGTGGTGTGGGCTTCAATATGCTCAACGGGAACTCAAAGAAATTCGGGAATTTGCTGTGAAGGATGTGGGGACTCCAGGTGCATGCATAGAAAACAGTCTCAATAAAGCTGTCCGGTCTAAAGGTATAAGGAAGGTTCCATATCGCATCTGAGTACCTGTGTCCAGAAAACATAATGAAGATGAGGATTCACCAGACAAGCTCTACACACTGGTACTTACTTTCCAGTTGCCACATTAAAAAAAAAAAAAAATCTACATAAGATCAAAGTGGATAAGGAGTAACCAAACAAATGTCAATAAAGTTGCAGAACTGCCGACTTCATGAATACATATACATTTACATATTACCTGTAATTTGAAAATAAAAATTTATTGATTTGGTTAAACATTTGGCATGAAATATGTACTGTATTTTTGACTACATTTGTGTATGAGTACATGTCTAATTACATAGTTTAAGTCCACATAGAAATGGAAGCCTATAACACATACAGAGAGAGAGAGAGAGAGGGGGAGAGAGAGAGAGAGTATTTAGCATTGTCAAAATATTATGACAAAAAGTTAAGGAGATGCTGTATGCCTTTCTTTCAAAATACACCTAATATGAGACAGAAAAGAAGACACAACCAACTCAATATACATCAACTTAGATTTCTGGAGGTGGAAAACAGGGAGAGCTTGTAGTTCTTAAAAAATAAAGTGGGTTTTCCCAGTAAGGGGAACAGGGACTGTCTCTAACATGAACTCAGTGGCAGGCTATTTTGACCTCTCCCACACCTCGAGGGAGGAGCAGCCTTCTAAGGCCACAGAGGAGGACATTGCAGCCTGTCCTCATGAGGACAAACTGATAAACTAGGGTCAGATGGAAGAGGAGGAGGAACTCCCCTATGCATGGAATTAGAGAAGGGCATTTAGGAGATGGGGGGGGTGGATTGGGAGGGAATGAGGGAAGGGGCTACAGCTGGGATAAAAAGTGAATAATATGTAATCAATATAAAAAATAAAAATTATAAAAAAATAAAGTGTTTATTTAGAACAGATTTCTGCTTTCACTCTCAACTTTGGTGGTCATGTATTTAATTTCTTGCATCCGTATATATTTTGAAGTGAAAATACGTATTGAATGGAAGGCAAAGCTTGGAAGTAAAATGCATCTCCTAATATTAAAGCTAAGGCTTTCTCAAATTCAATCTTCCTTCCCTGCATGTCCCTATGAGTGTATGTGTCATCTGAAACTCAGATCCTGGACTTTGCCACCAACAGCTGCTTTCTCTGATTAATTACTTGCTCCAGATTTCTTAGTAATTCAGCAGACTTCCACTTTCTCTCTTTGAGAATATTCTCATTCATGTTCACATAAATTCTTTGAAAAGGTACTTCAGAATGTTTCACTATTTTGTTGAAGAATTTTTCTCTCTTCCTCTCACATTGACTTTAAAATCTACAGTTAATTGCCTGACCTAGAAGACTTTGAATGAATTTACTCTTTGCAACCTCTCTCATCTCATTATCCACCAATTATTTTCCACATTCCTTCTACTTCAGATGCAATAGCCTCATTGATCTTTGTGAAACATGGTGAGGCCTCCTACTCTTTCACTTCCTCCTTTTCTACCTTAAATGTTATTTCCCCAATAACCTCAGAGCTTCTTGTCTCATTAAATCACTGCTTCTCAAATTTCATCTCCTGTGTGGTGCCAAGTTTAGCAATCCTGAATAAATTGAATTCCTTCCACTTACATGATGGTCTTCTATATTACACTTGAAAACAGTATATTCATATTAGTTACGATCTTATTGTATAACTTCACTAATGATAACGTTATAGGCAGAAAAATTCGATTTATCTGTCTGGTTTTGTATCTTTTGCTTTTTACTTTACTATGAATTGGTTGTACTCAAGGAATGACTGAATGAACAAGTGAAGCAAAATAGCATAGAGATTCTAGAGGTTCATTCTCATCTTTCAATATTAATACGTAACTGCATGTGAACATATTCTCTCGCTTGTCTATTATTTTAGCAAGTGTTGTGATGCGTTGAAAATGGTTCATAGTTTTGGAAAAGAGTTTTGTTCACCATCCAGAACATTCACATATGTAACAATTTTTAGCATCAACTCTTTCCTCTACTTTGCAATTTTTTATCAGTACAAAATCACATTATAATATTTCTCATTTAAGAAAGAACTATTTATCTGTAACTTCAATAAGTCAAGCCCTTCTACATATAGTTATGTTCATAATGACACCTTTTTGTGTTTTCAGTGCAGAACTGAAATTCTCATTTTTATGAGCTACTAACAAATCTACTTTAACAGTATGCAAAATTACTAAATACTGCTTATGACCTGTAGTAATGTTAACTATTCTAGTTAGTGTATCATCCAGTGACACAGAATTGAACTTCTCACCTCAAAAAAGAACAGTAAGTACTTCATTCTGGAGTAAAAAAGGAGTGACCCCGGAACCAAGATTCAGTTTGTAGTAAAATCCACATTCCGACAGGCAATAGTTTGTTGAAGATTTCATAGGAACAGAAGAAAGTCATAGATCACACAATTTACATCGATGTTGCATCAAGTAGGCAATTTCAGTAAGGTAAGGGAAACAGAGCTAAAGGTTCCAGATCTCTGTAACAACAAACCCATCTTTAAGGTTTGTGAAAATTAGGGTCCTGTTCATACATTCCAAAGAATGTATCCAATATTGTCAAACAGTTAGGTCAAAGGGAGACAATAGATGCACACGTAGAAGGCACTAAGTTGACGTGATAATTTAATTCTGGACCATCAAAATTATAACTTCCCATAATTATTATTCCAATCCATGCATCAGTTTTGTGAGTGTCACTTCTTTCCAGGAGCATTACATTGTCTTTTTGGCAGCATGTGATGAATTAGTTTTTTGTTTTTTTTTTTTTAAATGGAGACCTATCTTTCAGTACTCAAAGGTATTATCTGATACTGCTGTCCTTTCTTATTATTGTTTTCAATTTCATTTTGTTTTTTCGGTTTTGCATTAATGTTGAAAGATGAGAAAGAACCTATAGAATCTGTATGCTATTTTTTTTTTTTTTACTTATTAATTTAGTCTTTCCTTGAGTAAAATCAATTCATGGTGAAGTAGAAATCAAAAGAAGCAAAGCCATACAGATAAATAGAATCTTTCTGTCTATAATATTTTCATTATTGAAGTCATACACTAAGATGATAACTAATATGAATGCACTCTTTTCAACTGTAATATAGAAAAAAAGAAAAAAACAAGAAAAGTTACAGAAAGTAGTGATTAATTGCACACTGCAGCCTTTACAAAATTTAAACCCCTCCAAGTTGTCTCAGTCAGTCTTCTCAACTTTATATATGTATCTCTGTGGCCTAAAGTAATCACTTCTAAGTCTCCATCACTGACGTCCTCTGTGGGTTTCAGAGCATTGCACCCAGTTGACTATTTCTGCCTCCATCTGCACAGACATCTGCTTTAGTTTGTTTTGAGCGTGACAACAAACTATTACAAACTGTGAGGTGTTTAAATAATAGGTTTGTTTCTCAGAGCTCTAGAGACTGGAGAGCCAAAGATTACAGATGTGGCAGATGTGTTTACGGTGTATTATGTCTTCTAAAGTCTTCTACTCTAACCCCAGAAGTGGAATGCTTGGTGTCAATCTGTTGCCTACTTTTGCACATAGTCTCTTTCCTGAGTGTTGACCTGGCTCAAAAGAGACCAGTGTTTCCCACAAATTCAGACAACCTGAGTTCCACTGCATATTTTAAAAGGAGGGAGCTGGAGGCTTCCATTAGTGGCCCTCCTCCTTATATCTGAGTTTCAGCGTATGCATGCTCACATAAACCCACACAACACACACACACACACACACAAACACACACAAAATCAGAAAAATTGAAAATTTAAGTTGTTGAATAAATAAACCAAGCAACCAAAATGTTTCATAAACATATTTATAACAGTAATATACATGTTTTTATGTTATGTGTTTATTTTTGTGTGTACATGCACCACAGATAATGGGAGGAGGTAGAGGACAGCTGCAGGAGTTAGGTCTTTCCTTCCGTCGTGTGGGTCCTGAGGATCAAACTCAGGTGCTCAGACCTGGTGATAACTAACTTTCCCTCCTGAAATATGTTACCAGGCTCTTTTGGTGATTTCTTTTATACTTTTGTAATTTTTTTTTAACTTCACATCATGCACCTTTTAAATTTAATTTGTTACTTAATTTTATAGCCTTTATTAACTTATTTAGGAATAGGGACATGACATCTTCCACTGGGAGGATAGTTGGACTTCTGATAGTAGTCAAATCATGTACCTCTAGAAAATATATCAGTCACCATATTAAAAAACTACATTGACAGTAGCTATAATATTGGCCTTTGTACTGAAGGTGTTTCATTAACACACTTTTGGCCAACACACAAAAAAAGAGAGAAATACAACACACTTTCCTTTTTTTGAGTGATAATATAAGAAGTATAAGGAAAATAATTACATATACTATAAAACATTATTTGTGCTGTTTATATTATAATAGTGATAATAAAAGTAGCTATCCTGACTTGATATAGGATCTTGGAATAATAGCATTAGAATTATGATCTGCTTTCTTTACTTGGAAAGCTTTATGTTTCACTTTTATTTTAAATTCCACCTAAATCATTATCTTGTCTTTTTAATACATAGTTATTTTGCATTATCCTCCGATTCATTCTCAAGTAGATCAGACACAAGAAAAGAAGACATTGCTATTAGTTTCCTATTGTGATTTTTTCCCCTGCGTGGAGAGTTGTAATGAGAGCTTTTAAAGCCCAGCTTTCATTTTTATTGTTAGGAAACTGAATTACAGTAGGAAATTGAATAAAGAATAATAATGAGAATTTGCTAGCAGTTTGAAAACTAATCTATATTTGCATTATCTTTTTTCATTATCAAGTATTATAATATTTTAATGCTACACTCTGAGAAGTCGGAATCACCTGCTTTCACAGTCATATATTTGATCCATATTGATTCTAACTGCATCATTGATAATATTTTAAGTTCAGTTTCCTTTGACAAAGATCATTGTGAATAAACAGTAAGACCATGATTATTAGGTTATATATGTACGTGTATGAAGAACAAAGCAAAGCAAATACAAAATAATATAGTAACCAGACACACATAAGCAGTAATACGCCTTAGTACTGTTTTAGGCATTCATAAGCAAGGTCATCTAGTTAAATACCTTCTCTGAACTGTGCATTTATAAAACATTCATAACATGAAGCATAAAATAAATTTAACAAGTCAAAAAAGCTAAACATAGTCTTTGTCATTAATATTTGTTCTATACTTAAATGGATTTGTATGATAACCATCACCATGATTCGGAGTTACTACTGATGAAACAGCATTTTAATTATTTGAACAGTATTTCTAAGGTCATATCATGTTCAGGTTGTGTTTCTGCTACGATATTTATAAACTACTCAGACAAATACCAACTTGCAGAGGAAAAGGCAGATTTGGTTTCTATATCCCTATTACATTTGATTATTGGTGGGAGTAAGAGCAGGATCTCAAATAGAAGCAGAGACAAGAACCATGGGAGGAAGCTGCTTAGTGCTTATTCCCTATGGACTGGTCAGCTTGATTTTTTATACTACCAAGACTACCTGGCCAGAAGTGGTATTGTCCACAATGGGCTGGGTCCTCCCACATGAGGAATTAGCCAAGAAAATGCCGGAGACACAAGAAAAAAGAATGAAGTCCATATCTTCACCTGAGGTTCCTTTTCCACCTATAATGGTAGTTTGCGAAAACCTGATGAAACAAACAAAGGGATGAATAAATAAATGAAATAACTAGCCTACAGAAACTATAACAAATTTAACAGCTTGGCCCTAAATACAAGTAAAAATGGTCTGCACACATAAACTTCTTGCACATTTGGATTTTTTTCATTTTTCTTTTTTTATTATATTTTATATTATTTAAAGCAATTCTAAATTTAAATATATTTTAATAATGTTTTCTTCTACCTCAGGCCCTTTCATATTCTCGTCCTCTACCCATCCAAATTTAAGTCCTTTATCAAAAGTAAACAAAATACACTTATGAGTGACTATATACTCTGTGTGTCTTTCTGCTTCTGGGATACATCACTCAGGATGATCTTTTCCAGTTCCCACCATTTACCTGCAAATTTCATGATTTCTTTGTTTTTTATCACTGAGTAATAGTACATTGTGTAGATGTGCCACAATTTCTGCATCCATTCCTCAACTGAGGGGCATCTCACTCATACATGGATATTAGACAAATAATATAGGATAAACATACTAAAATCTGTACACCTATCAAAGCTAATCAAGAAGGAGGACTTTGTTCCCAAGGTGAGGGGAACAAGAACTATTTCTAACAGGAACTCAATGACTGGCTCTTTGATCTCCCCACCCCCGAAGGGAGGAGCAGTCCTGTTAGGCCATAGAGGAGGGCTTTGCAGCCAGTCCTGAAGATACCTGATAAAGCAGGATCAGATGAATGGGGAGGAGGTCCCCCCTATCAGTGGACTTGGAAAGGGGCACGGTGGAGATGAGGGAGGGAGGGAGGGACTGGGAGGGAATGAGGGATCGGGACACGGCTGGGACTGGGATACAGAGTTAATAAAATGTAACTGATAAAAAAATAATAATAATAAAAAAAGAAAGACAAAACAAAAAAAAAAGAGAAAAAATAAAGAAGGAGGACTTTGGCTAAGATGCTCAATCCCCATTCAGAAAGGCAAAGAGGATGACATCAGAGGAGGGAGAAAACAGGGAACAGAACAGGAGCCTAATACAAAAGGCCTCTGAAAGGCTCTGCCCTGCAGGGTATCAAGGAGATGCTGAGACTCACAGCCAAACTTTAGGCAGAGTGCAGGGAATCTTATGAAAGAAGTGGATGATAGTAAGACCTGGAGAAAACAGGAGCTCCACAAGGAGAGCAACAGAATCAAAAGATCTGGGCACAGGGTTCTTTTCTGAGACTGATACTCTAGCCAAGGACCACTCATGGAGATGGCCTGAAATCCTTGCACAGAGGTAGCCCATGGCAGTTCAGTATCCAACTGGGCTCCATAGTAATGGGGACAGGGACTTTCTCTGTCAGGAGTTGATTGATCACCTCCCCGTGAGGTGGGGACAGCCTTGCCAGGCCACAGAAGAAGACAATGCAGCCACTCCTGATGAGACCTGATAGACTAGGGTCAGGTGGAAGGGGAGGAGGACCTCCCCTAATCGTGGACTGGGAGAGGGGCACTAGTGTGGAAGAGGGAGGGTAGGATTGGGAGGAAAGAAGGGAAGGAGGGAGGTAAAGGGGGATACAAAGTGAATAAACTGTAATTAATAAAATAAAGATAATTAAATAAAAAAGTAAAAAAAAAAATCTCAGTACAGTAAACCATCCAAATCCTGAAAACAAAATAAAACACCTTCCAAAAAAATCATCAAACTCTAATCAAATGAATGTGTGTGTACACAGACATGCATACACACACACAATCCATTATATTATATTTTGGTTAATTTTCCTGCCTTGGAGTGATTAATATGGATAGTATCAGTCCATTGAAGATAATTGCTTTTCCTTCTCTAAGCAAGTATATTTAATGGTTCAGTTGTTAACTTTTACCTTAGTGGCAAAATTTTCATTCATTCCTTCACATTTTTTTTTAATAGAGCAAAGTAAAATATAAGATAAAACAAAAGAAATCACATCAAAATGGCATAAGACAAAGCAATAGAAAAGGAAAAAGAGACCAAAAGAAGGCACAAGAATCAGAAACCTATTCATCTAAATATTCAGAAATGGCCTAAAACCACTAAACGAGAAGCTGTCATATATATTCAGAGAACCCGGAGCAGACCAGGCATGTCGAATACCTCCCCTTTCAGTTCTCTGAGAGTTCATATTAACTTTGCTTCTGTTCGTTTAAAGGTTTTCATGGTGTCATCTGTTCCCTCTTGCTCTTTCTGACTAGTCCTTTTCTGGGCTTCCCAAACTCTGAGGGGAGGGATTGGATGGAGAAAGGCCATTTATGGCTAAGTATCCTGAGGTTTGTCACTCTCTGGGGTACTGTCTGGTTGCTGGTCTCTGTATTTGTTTCCAGATGCTGCAGGAAGAATCTTCTGTGATGATAGCTGAACACTGCGCTGATCTATGAGTACAGCACAGTACCATTAGGAGACATTTTAGCACTACATTTTTTTTTAGACCAGTGTTATTTGGCTTTACTGTAGGTCCCTTGTTTGTACAGTCACAGGTTCCTGATCACCCACACAGTATAAGCATGTGTCAGGGACCTCCTGGAGTGGGCCTTATATCAGTTCTTGGTTTGTTAATCCCACAAGCTTTGTGCCACAATTACCATAGCAGATCTCTCAGGGAATACACAATAGTAGACAAAGGATTTGTGGTTGGCTTGGTGTTTAAGTTTCTCTTTTGTTAGTGTGAAGAGTATCTTTCTATATCAAAAATTCTGGGATGTAGAGATAAAGAATCTATCACGACACAAGACTGACATCTCCATGCTCAATGCATTGTGTGGGTGATGTTTTCAGAAACAGGGCCTTTGCTGTCTATGGAAAGCAACCTATATTCTTGGCAGTAGCCTGGGTCTTTTGGGATTCCCTTGGGGCCCCTTTTGCCAAAAATTATATGTAACCCAATTCTAGAATTGGTAATGTCTTTTGGTGACAACTGATGGTCAGTTGGGACTCTGTCCCCCCAATTATATAGAGATTACATTTAGATCACCTTCTTGTATGTAAATACATTTAGGTAGTTTTTACTGTATCATTTATCAAAGAGAGAACATTTTTCTTTTTTTTTTTTTTTGCAGCTCAAGTAGTTAGAGGCTCTTTCTGATAATGCCATATGCATTATATGAATGCTAATTGGGGTTTGTAAATCTTCATTTAATTACAAAGTATAGCTCTAGGGTTAATTCCTCCAAGGAAACAAAACATAGAAGCTTTAAACTAGAGACCTATTGCTCATAGCAGATTTATGAAACAGAATGAATGTCATTTAGTAAAATAATAATGGAAAATATATTAAAATAATTTGCACATAAATGTGCATAACACATAGGGCTCGATGCTGATACATTTCTGGGCACAGTGGCAGTCATATCATAGTTTTACCAGACCTTGATAAATATAAAACATCTTATTCAGGTTTAAAAAAAAATCTCATGACACCTTGACAAAATAATATCTCTTAGTACATATAAAGTGGTATTTTATACATTTTAAAGTAGAAGTAATATCTGAAAGCACAGAATTTTATTAAAACTTATCTACAAAGAATTCAAAAGAATGTTGCTTTCTCTTAAAAATATAGATTCCATTATAAGATTAACAATCTATATAATAAGAATTACTCAAAATTCAATTTGCAACTTAAACAGAATAAATAATTTGTATTATTTTACATTAATAAAAGCGTAAATTTGTGTTATGTGAATTATAATTTGTGACTATTATTTCTTCATTGGAAAGTATATTTGATTTACTATTAAGGTATAGAGTCTAAGAGTGAAAAAAAGTCTAAATTAGATGATGAAACAACAGAATAATTGACTTCAATTCTAATTTATTCAGTGTCAAGTTCCCAGAATAATAATTTGGTAAAAAGAGTTAATGATAGTTTGACTTATCAAAAGAATCTGCCATATTTGAGGAGGATGGTTACAGTGCCTCCAAGAATCACAATGTTCCACTTTACAAAATCCATTTATTATATATTTTTGAAAAAGTCTGAAAAGGAAATACTAGCTTTAAAATGTATATGACTAAGAAATGTAGAATAAAAGAGAAAAGGTATTTGCTCGATGGGTTTAACAATTTAGGCCATTCTTCCTCAAAACATATTTAAAGATTATTGCTTTTAAGGAAGTTTGAAGTGCTTGTGCTAGAAGTTTTCTAGTGTATTCAAACATATTAGAAAATCATAGAGTTAAGTAATGTTAAACACTCATCCTTTGTTCTTTGAGGTTTGTTTTGTTTTTGTTGTTGTTGTTGCTGTTGTTTTTTTGTTTTTTTTTTGTTTATTTGTTTGTTTTTGTCTTTGCGTGTATTATTTTGATGTATCTTGTAAGTTCTCACCAGAGGATAAAATAAAGAAAATTTGGCAAGCAAAAAAAAAAAAAAAAAAAAAAAAAATCCCAATTCTATCTATAGTATAGTTTCTATTCTATAAGGAAAGAGAGGTAAAATCCATATTGATCGAGCTAGAAATTTTAAAGATACTATAACAGATACTGAGGCAATTAGGGAAAAAACATGCTTTAAAAATGTACATTTCTTCTTGACTACCTTGCAACATTTTGGCAGGAAACATGCCTCAATACAGAATATGAGGTCTGTAGAATTTGGTAGCTCTTGGCTTAAACCCAGAGTACTTTTGATTGACTACCTCAATATTATATTAAAACAACCCAAACTGAAAAAAAATGTACATTTCACGAAACTGGACAATTCAAAAGAAATGGATGACTTTCTAGATATACATAACTTACCAAAGCGAAATCAATGAGAGGTGAATAATTTAAACAGACCCGTAACAAACAATTATATAGAAGTTTTAATGTAACACATCTCAAAAAAGCTCAGGACCAGATGATTTAATATAGATTTCAGTCAGACCATCAAAGAGCAAACACTGAAACTCCACAAATTATCCCCAAAATAAAAGGAATGAATATTATAAATTATTTTAGAAAGCAAATATTACTTCAAATTCAAAATCAAATGAAGACATAACAGTAATAACAAAAATAACCTAGGTCAATCTCCCAAAAGAGTTTAGACACAAAAATTTCACATAAAATACTAAAACAAAAACAAAAACATTCAAGAACATGTGAAAAATTATCAACCACTATGATTTAGTTAGCTTCAAGTCAGATATGCAAAGATTATCTAGCATATATAATTCAATAATTGTAATTACTGACATAAATAAGTTCAAAGACATGAACCATATTAATATCTAATTAAGTAAATGTCTTTGGCAAAATAATACATTTCTTCATGATTAATGTCCTGAATGATCTAGAGATAAGGAATACATATCTCAACATAATAAAGGCAATATTCAAAAAGTGCACATGAACATCATTATATATGTGATGTTTTTGCAAGCATTTACATTAGCAGTAAAATCAGGAAGAAGAAAAGGATGTCTACCCCCATATTCCTGTTCAATACAATGTGGAGTTCATTAAATCAATGATTCATGAAAAGGAGATACAAGTGGGAAAGATGTAAATGTATCCATATTTGTAAATGATGTGATTTTGACCATAAAAATACTATACAATCCTTGGGAAACTCTTCCTGCTTATTAACATATTTACAAAGTAGCAAGGTAAAAAAAAATTAACACAAAAATTGTCATCTTCCTGTATATTATAAGTGGTAATATAGAGAAAGAAATCAGGGGGAAATGTTCCATTAACCATAGCCTTTAAAAATAGGAATATTTGAATATAGCTAACCAAAGGAGAAAAAACTTGTTCAATAAACAATTTAGGGCACTGAAGAACAAAACTGGAAAAAAAGATATCCAAAACTGAAAACTATTAACATGCTCATGCAAGGATCAGATTAATATTGTAAAAATGTCTATGCTAATAATAATCTACATATTCAATGTAACCTCCATCAAAATCCCAATGGCATTTCATTGGGAATTTGAATTCCACGAGAATTTGAAAAGCTAGTCTCAAAATTTATACCAGTAAACAAAGGACTAAGGGTAGTTAAAACAATTCTGAACAATAAAAACACTGTGTGAGGTAATACTGTTACAATTTCCAGTATCCTATAGAGCAACAGTAATAAAACCAGCAAGACACTGTGTGTGTGTGTGTGTGTGTGTGTGTATAACACACACATTGCCCAATGGAACAGAATTGAAATCTCATACACAAACTTCCACTCCTACATTAACCTGGTTTTAACAAGGCGACCAGCAATATGCATCGACGAAAAAAAAAAAAAAAAAAGAATATTCAGCAAGTTGTCTCAGACAAGCTGGATAGCATCAAGTAGTGGAATGAAACACAATCCTTATCTTTCATCCTATACGTAACTCAGCTGGCAACATATCAAGGACCTCAACAACTAAGGACCATTAGTGTGGTTGTGAATCAGTTAGTGAATATGTTTGCATTCGTGGCACAGGAAAGGACTTTCTCGACAGGCCACTGTAAGCCCAGGCATTAAAATGATCAACTTGACAAAATGGAGCCTCCTTCTGTACCCTGATGGGTAGAGCCTTTCAGAGGACCCTTGTGGAAGGCTCCTGTCCTGGATCTTCTCTTCTCCTACTTCCAATGTTTATCCTGTTTGCCCTTCTGAATGCGGATTAATCATTTTCTATAGGGTCCTCTTTGTTGTTTAGCTTCTTTAGGACTATAGATTTTAGTATGTATATCTTATATTACATGTCTAATATCTACTCATAAGCGAGTATATAATGTGTGTCTTTCTGCTTCTGGGATACCTCACTCAGTATGATCTTTTCTAATTCCCACCATTTACCTGAAAATTTCATGATTTCCTTGTTTTTAATTGCTGAATAGTATTTCATTGTGCAAATATATTACAATTTCTGTATCCTTTCGTTAGTTGAGGGTTATCTGGGTTGTTCTCAGATTCTGGCTATTACAAACATGGCTGAGCAAATGTCCTTGTTGTATACTTGAACATATTTGGGATATATACCCATGGCAGTTCAGTTTTGAAGTGGGTTCCACAGTAATGGTTCCACAGTCAGTTCAGTTCTGATATGAACTGATTGACCTGCTCTTTGATTACCTTCCCCTGAAGGGGGAGCAGCCTTACCAGCCACAGAAGAAGACAATGCAGCAAGTCCTGATGAGACCTGATAGGCTAGGGTCAGATGGAAGGGGAGGAGGATCTCCCCTGTCAGTGTTCTGGGGGGCGGAGGCAGCAGAGGAAAAGAACAGGGAGGGAGGGTGGGATTGGGAAGGTTGAGGGAAGGGGCTACAGCTGGGATACAAAGTGAATGTTATAATAAAAAATAAAAATAAAATATGAAAAAGTGCCTAAATTCAACCAAAAGCAACAATATAAATTAAAATTCCTGCCATGTTACCAAATAGTTAACCAAAACCAAAACAAAAACAAAAAACAAAACAATATTAATTACTGGGATATATTTTCTTAAGTGTTCAATACCCATAGCCATCAGGAAAATACAGAATATCTTTGAGATTTTCTGTGAACCCAGTCCAAATTATTGAGAGTAAATTTTTTTTTTAAATGGAACAAGTGATATTGATAAATGGAAACTGGTGCTATTGATTGGAGTGCAATCTGGTGAAACCGCAATTACAATCGATGTAGATGTTCAAAAATATATATATATATATGGTTCAGCTATTGGAAGCCTGGATCCATTGTCAAAGTGTTCTGCAGACTACTGTGGAGATTCTTGTTAATCCATGCTCATTGATGCTTTATTTATAATAGGCTGGGAATTGAAACAGTTGACCTGACCTTCAGCTAATCATTGTATAACTGAAATATAGAATATTCACATAATGGAATGTTTTGCCTGTTATAAAAATAAAATTTACAGGTAAATACCTGGAAATTTTATAATGAGTGAGGAAACCTAGACAAAGAAAGGTAAACATCACATGTTCTTTGCCTTTGTTTTTTATTTTTGAGACAGACTCATTCTATGGAGTTCTGGCTGTCTTAGAGCTTGCTGTGTAGAGCAGGCTGTCCCTGAATTCACAGAAATCCATTTGTCTCAGTTTCCTAAGTGGTGGGATTAAAGGTGTGCAACACTCTGTCTGGCATGCTGGTCTTCTGTGTCCTAAATGATGGCCAGATTTAAATCTTTTCTGAGGTATGATGAATTGGAGAGCCCAGAGAAGTAAAAAAGGTGTAAGGGGCTATTTGGGGGATATTTCATGGAGTTAAAAACTAGAAATTAAACTGCCAATTTCATGATTTCCTTATTTGTCATTGCTGAGTAATATTCCATTGTGTAGATTACCACAATTGCTGCATCCATTCTTCAGTTGAGGGGCATCTGGGTTGTTTCCAGCTTCTGGCTATTACAAATAAAGCTTCTGCAAACATGGTTGAGTAAATGTCCTTATTGTGTACTGAGCCTCTTTTGGATATATGCCTAGGAGTGGTATGGCTGGGTCTTGAGGAAGCACTATTCCTAGTTGCCTCTAACATAATCTGATTAGCCTGGTCTTTGATCACCTCTCCCTGAGGGGGGATCAGCCTTATCAGGCCACAGAAGATGACAATGCAGCCACTCCTGATGAGACTGACAGACTAAGATCAGAAGGAAGGAGAGGAGGACATCCCCTATCAGTGGACTTGGGGAGAGGCATGTGTGAAGAAGGGGATGAAAGGGTGGGATCGGGAGGGGAGGAAGGAGGGGCTTATGGGGGGATACAAAGTGAATAAAGTGTAATTAATAAAAGTTAAAAAAAAAACAACTAGAAAGTATTTCCAAGGTGGTGTACAATTTTATACTCCCACATCTCTCACTTTCTCAGAAAATTAGTTAGGTAACCCAGAGGCAGAAAGACACATAAGGCATATACTCACTAATAAGTAGATATTAATCATGTAATTTAGGATAAACAGACTAAAATCTATACGCCTGAAGAAGCTAAACAACAAGGCAGACCCTAGGGAAGATGCTCAATCCTCATTCAGAAGGACAAATGCAATAGACATAGGAAGCATGAGAAGACATACAACAAGACTGGAGCCTACCACAGAGGGCCTCTTAAAGAAACTACTGATTGAGGTATTGAAGTAGAGGATGAGACTCATAGTCAAACTTTGGGCAGAGTTCAGCAAATCTTAGGAAAGAAGGAGATATAGAAAGACCTGGAAGGGACAAGAACTCCAAAAGGAGACAAACAGACCCATAAAAACTGATCCCTGGGTACCCTGAAGAAAATGATACTCTTACCAAGGACAATGCACGGAGAGGACCTAAAACTTTAGCTCAGATGTAGTCCAAACATTCCAAATGGAGTCCCTCATAAGAAGAGCAGGAAGTTTCTTTGGCATGAAACTCAATGGCAGGCTCTCTGATCTCCTCCTGCTGGGAAGTACAGCCTTGTTAGTCTATAGAGGAAGACAATGCAAATATTCCTGATGAGACCTGATAGGCTAGGATCAGATGGAAGGGGAGGAGGGTCTCCCCTGTCAGTGGACTGGGAGAGGAGCATAGGGAGAAAAGTGGGAGGGAGTGTGGGTTTGGGAGAAGATGAGGGAGGGGGACACAGCCAGGATACAAATTAAATAAATTGTGATAAACGATAATAGTAATAATGAAAAATAAATAAAAAGCTAGAAAGGAACTAATTGGGAACATTTCAAAGGAACGGACTATAGAATGTGATTGAAATAAATGGGGAAAAAATAACAGGACACACCAAACTGAATGTGATGATAGAGACAATATGAGGATACATAACTAACACAAAAGACCTTAGCAAAAAATCCATGTGGAAACACATCATGGCAGAAGCATCCTAAACAGATATAAATATAGATATAGGCATAGATATAGATAAACTCATTTTGTGAGGAGGTAGTTTAAATGGGTATAGCCTTACAAAATGGTACAATGATTCTCCAAGACATGATGGACTAGCACATGAAAAAAAAAAAAAAAAACAATGTTAGGTGTGTATTAACTCTTTCAAATTGTTGATTAGTGAGGAGCCATAGAGAAATCAGCTGAACATATAAATGGTAAGCTGGTACAGGAATTCTCATTCCTGTTGGGTTCACAGTTGTGGAAAATTCTGGTAATGTGACCAGGGGAGAAAAATAGTCAAAATAATTACCCAGTTGTGAACCCTGTAAGCTATAATAGCAAAGTCCTGGAAAGGTATGCTCACTTTTGTAATAGTGGAACCACTGTTATGGCACTAGCTAGCTAGTTTCTTATTGTAGTTAAAGTATGAAATTCATGTCTGGTATCTTTAGCATGGCCCCACACACATGGCTAATCAGTTCCTCGACAGACCCAAGAAAGAATCTTAATGCTTTTCTTCTGATAAGTTGACATAGGACTACACTGACCTTAAGTTATTATCTTTAAACACACTGGTTAATGTATTTTTCAACACTCACTAGAGAAGCAACACTCACTAAAGACGCAAAGGCCCTTGCCTGGCCAGTGTACAGAAAATATGAGATTGTGTAGGGCACAGCTCTAAATGGGATCTCTATTTTACACCTCCAAACCAGAAGATCCTTGTGCAAGAGTGGCAGAAAGATTAGAAGAGCCAGACGTCTGCAGTAACATTGTTTTTGACTGAAATGACAGGGCTGTTGCAGAGGAATTCACAGCAGCTCTGACTGAATGTATTTAATCTCATTATCTGCCCAAGGTTAACCCAGTCTGGATGTGAAATCCCACCCTTAAGATAAGGAGTGATGCTGAGCTGAGGACTGCTGTTGGCAGAAGATACAGTTCCTTCAGGCATGCCGAATCTGAGAGGTTACCAATGTTCTAACTTAGAAAAAAAAAGGATAATTTTAATGATAAAAATATAGCTTTTATTGGGGAAACTTATCTATGTCAGTTAATAATTAATATTTTATAAGGTTTTCTCATTTTAGGCAATTTATGATAAATCATACTACATGAATAAACACACTTTTCAACTACTTGTCTCATACTATATTATGATGATCTAGTATACAATATTGCATTTTAATGGAATATATCATACATATGAAGGCTTTATTAAAATGTAATTTAAATGCACATACTGTACATGGACGTATACAGAGATCTCTCAGTAAACTGTAGGAAGTTTCCTGATTTATTTTGTTTGTCTAATCATGGGCATGTTGCAAAACACATGATGACATTGCATGTTCATGCCTCTTGAAACATATTAACACCTGTACACCTAAAGAAGATAAGCAAGAAGAAGGACCTTGGGTAAGATGATGATTCCTCACTCAGAAAGGCATACTAAAGGAACATTGGAATAGGGAGAAAATATGGAACAGGACAGGAGCCTACTACAGAGGGCCTCTGAAAGACTCTACCCAGCAGTGTATCAAAGCAGATGCTGAGGCTCATAACCAAACTTTGGGCAGAGTGAAGGGAGTCTTAGGAAATAAGTAGGAGATAGAAAGACTTGGAAGGGATAGGGGCTCCACAAGGAGAGCAACAGAAGCAAAATATCTGGGCACAAGTGTCTTTTCTGAGACTGATACTCCAACCAAGGACCATTCATGAAGATGACTTAGAACCCCTGCTCAGATGTAGCCCATGGCAGCTCAGTATCCAAGTGGGTTTCCTAGTAAGGGGAACAGAGACTGTCTCTCATATGAACTGAGTGGCTGGCTCCTTGATTACCTCCCTCTGAGGGGGGAGCAGCCTTACCAGACCACAGAGGAAGACAATGCAGCCAGTCCTGATGAGACCTTATAGGCTAGGGTCAGATGGAAGACCTCCCCTATCAGTGGACTTGGAGAGGGCATGGGAGGAGATGAGGCAGGGAGGTGGAAATGGGAGGGAATGAGAGAGAGGGTTATAGGTGGGATACAAAGTGAATAAACTGTAATTAATATAAAAATACAAATTAAAAAAGAAAGAAGCCTAAGTCCACAGGCTAATTAAGACTTAAGTGACATAAGAGTGACCAATAAGAGAATCCACTTGATGTAAAGAATTATCTAAGTACATAATTTATTAACTCCAGCTTCCTTATGCTGTTGTAGTGACCACAAACTACTATATACTCAGTCTTTGGCCACAATTTCATTATATCAGTTTTTTTCAATATTATCTTACATGCTGTATCCTGAAAGTTACACAGGTAACTGTGAAATGTTGTCTTGTATTAATCCAATCAGCTGTGCTCTGCCAGGTCTTTTTCATTCATTCCTGCCTCCCCTGTGTCCAAAGCTGCTACCCTGTAGCCTTGGTCCTGAAGCCCTTCTTTCTAGAAGTCTTAGAGCTCAAATAATGCTGAACACTGTAAAATATGTTCTGTTCCAGGACCTTGCCTTTCAACAGATAGAAAGAACTTGTTGGATTCCTTTATGTGCAATACAGACATTCTGCCTTTCAGATAATTTATTAATCACGATAGGGAAATATGTACAGTAGTGTCCTAATAATAGCAATTATTCTTTTTGGCTATGTAATTCATATTTTATAGGCCTGATAGTGTAACTTGAAAAAACAATTAAAAAAATATGTGTTCTCTCTTATAGTAGAAAATTTAGGATTACTGTGGTGTTAGACATTTTAAGGGTCTTAATATCATTTTATCCACTTGTAGTTGATATATAAGTACATATTTTAAAACTGTTTAGGTTTGTTAGATTTTCTGTCTTTAGCAGTTGCATTAACCAAAAACAAAACAAAACATGCTCAACAGTGATGTTTAAAACACATTAATTGATTTACTACTGTGTCAGTATGAAACACAAAATAAAATAACTTGTATTTTATTACATTAGGTATAAAAAATTCGCTACAAGACTGCAGTGGATATTAGAAAGAATAGTTTCCTAAGACAATAAAACTCACTCTCAGCATTTTCACAAATCTTCTTGGACACTTCTAGTTGTTGATTTATGTGAATGATACTGTTTGTATTAGACACAAACCACTGCACATTGTTTTTAATATAATGTTATTTGAAGTTCAGTGATAGCATTTTTATCACTCTTATCTCTGGGGCAGTAATGTATTTTAAATAAATGACAGGATAATATCTCAAAACCACAATAAGATTTTAAAAGCACTATCTCTAGTGCATAATTGATGCACACAGGTATGACCACTTTACTTGGCTTACATTTATTTTTTCAAGACAATGTGATTAACAACTCTGTGTGCCATTAGTAAGCATAAATCTCTCCCTGATTATTTCTCTTGTACATACTCTCTGCCTCTCTTTGTCTCTGTCTCCCTGTCTCTATCGCTCCCTCTTTCCACTCCCCTCTTCTTTTCTCTGTATGTCCACCCACATTTCTAAGCAGTTTTCTTTAATGAAGTTAATATGTATTCATTTGTGTCAGTACAGAAATCCCTTTTAGATATGAGAGAAAAAAATGGAAATTCAAATTGTCGTACAGCTTGCAGTATTATTTCATTATTTGTATACCCTTGATATTATAGAGTAAAACGTGCAAATATTATATATAATAATTATATTAAACATATATAATACATGTCTTAATTTTCTTGTATAAAATATAAAATGTTAGCATTCATTTGTTTTCTTATTGAAATGAGATTCTTCCCTCATATAGTAGTATATTCTGACCATAGTTTTTCCTCCTTACACTTTTTCTTCTTCCCAGCCCACCTCCTCTCTTTCCCAGATTCATTCACCCTCTGTTTCCTCTTTGGAAAAGCAGAGACCTCTAAGAGACTGCCACCACTCAAGACAAAACAAGTTAGGGGATTTGGTTTCACTTTAGAGCTTAATTCTTAAAATGAATGCTAAAAAATTTAGCATTCATATTAAAAAGGAGGAACTTAAGTGAAACCAAATCACCTAAGCTACATCAGCTAACAGCTGCTCAACACGTGATAGTAAGCTCCGCAGAGGGAAAGGAGAGAATGCAGATGGAGGCATTCATTAGTGTGCTCCAACAAACCTCTAATAGAAAAACTAAAGAATGCAGTCATGTAGTCCATATTTTATTGGCAGGAGTTTTCAGAATTGATAGATTTATTGGGTTTGTATCTAGATTAAATGAACAGAAAGCCTGCTTAAATAAAGAAGAGAGAACATCAGAATGCCTGTGTAGTTGTATACATTTATTTTTATTAGTTATTTTATATGAATGAGTGTTTGGTTTGCATAGGTATCTGTACCACACATATGTGTCTGCTCCCTGAGGAGGCCAGAAATGGGCATCATACTCTACGGGACTGAGAGCTGAGCCATCATGTGTGTTCTGGGACTCTAATGTATGTCTTTGGGAGGAGACATACATTAGTACTCTTCACTGCTGAAATATGGACCCAGAACACTCTGCTGTCCTTTTTCCCCTCTGCTTTTATTTTTAATGCTGTAACACATTTCTTTAATTAATTAATTCAGGTTACATTTCGGTCATAGGCCACTCCCTCATTTCCTCCCAGTCCCACCAACATCCTTTTAAAGGAAAAGAAGGGACAAAAATTTTGAATCCTTAGGGAGATGAGGACTGAATTCCACCTAGTGGCACTCCTGTACGGGACGCTGAAAGATTAAACTGCAAGCAGCACAAGGCAGGTCATGCCAACAACCCAACTGAGGCGCACAGTGCATCTGCCACTGTGGCGGAAAATCCCCAGAGTCTCAGCCATTATTGTGGTCACCTTACTTTCAGGTGCCTGTTAGGATGATTCAGTGAGCTGCACCATCTCCCAAATCATTGAGCTTGCTTTTTATGTGCTTTACTAAGGTGTTCACTAATGCCTATGAAGACAGCATCTTTGGAGAACTTCCTTAATAGAAATGTTTAAACAGAAGGAGATGCATGAGCAAAAGAAAAGAAACAATTGGCATATTTAATGTCAGAGGTACTTACATGGACTCACAACCCAGCGTTTTAGTTCCTTTCCTTTAGCAGTTTATTAGCAGACAAATGTCTGTGCTAAAATAACCCTACTCCAGCTATTGAGGTCTGGGGCACAAGCAAAGAAGATTTTACAGCAACAGAATTATTAATAGGATCTTAAACATTGAAAAACTGTTATTAAATCGACAGTAATATACACTTCAGAGGCATGATATGTAATAAAATTAAGAGATTTCATTTTATAATCTGCTAATCTGCAATGTACTAATCGTTCTCTGAATGTTCCATTTGGTTATTTTTACTATCTGTTGAATTTTTTTCTTTATGTGTGAAAGGCATAGAAGAGAAAATAAAAATTTAGGTAAATCAAGGAACTTACTAACAATATTTAAAGTATTCTGCCTTAATTATATGTTAATGTATGTGTATGTACAGATAAATTAACTGTGGGAACTAATGGATCAAGTACAGCAGAAATTATAAGCATTTTTAAACATCCTTCCATGGGTACAGGAAACAAAACTTGGGTCCTTTCTGAAAGACTAGTAAGTACTCTTCAATGTTCAGCTCTCCTTTCCATGAAAAATACATTAAGATGTTCTATTACAAGGAACACTATGCATGCAGAGCATGAATTTGATCATCTATACAAGGTATTTCTCTCAGTTAAGATTCTACCGCTCAGATTTTTATGGTTTGGTTTTAGTTTTAGTACAAATATTAATGAAGCCTATAGCCAAATTTCTAGAAATTAATTACTCCAGATTCCCCATATCACAGATAAGAGAAGAGATGAAGTATTTTTATCACTTTAGTTAGTAATATGGGAGTTGTTATACAAAAATGAATGATTTTGGGTTTCTTTTTTTTTCATCTTTGTGTGTGGAAAAACATCAGACAAGATAAAGAATAACAAGGCATTAGATAGATTACATCTGGTTACATTATTATTGGAGGTGGTCTGATGTGTATTACTGGCCATCAAGATCTGATTACACTTATCTTTGCTTTGTAAACCTGCCTAAAACATACCCAATTGGTTGATTAAATAGCCTGTACTTGGGCAGGGCAGAATTGAGTAGGCATGGCTAAAGTTCCTAGGCTTGGAGAGGATAAAAGAATGACTAGGGATAGATAGGTGGGAAGAGAGGTCGAAAAAGGACACCATGATAGGTTACTGTGGAGAAAAAAAAAAAAAAAAACTTATGGGCTGAGAGGAAGAATTCCAATAATGGCGTGAAAAATGTCCAGATGAAGAATACAAGCATGTAGCATGGGATTATGGATGGAAGGTGGATCAGATGAGGAGGATTAAGGTGAATGGAATTTGATGTTTGCTAGGAGATGGATGGTGAGGATATTAAGTTAGTGTAGGTGAAATATCGGCTCAGCCCAAGGTAAATGCGGTAATTATAAACCTAACAGGTGTCTGTTTTCTATTATTTGTAATAACAGGTTAAATGATACCATCGTGATAATCTTAGGATTAATAATAAACATTATATAGACCAAGAATACTTTTTTCCTGTTTGCAAGAACACATTATATTCTTGTACCTCATACAATCTGTATTAACTATTGGTTGTAATTGGGATATAGAAACAGCATGATAGTTAAATGGGGGCAGTTTGTGGTAAGGACTGATAAAAGGTAAAAATAGTATAGAAAGTAGTTCAACATCGAAGAGTATTTAAGAAAAGAACACTGGAATGTTTGAGCATCAGCCCTTTAAGATGTAATTCAACACTCTTAGCAGCTTTCTGGTTTGGGGCAGGTAGCAGCTATGTATCGTTTCCAGAACTGGAGGACACCCATGGGAACACAGGTCATTGAGGGACGATAACTAATACATGTCAAAAAGGATTGCTGGGAATATGCACACTAGTTGATACAGTGGCTTTCTGAGCAAACAGCCTCTGGGTGTGCTTGCAGAAGAGTTAACGTGATGGGTCATCAGGCTGAAGTGAGTAAGCAGACGGTACACGAGGCTACAAATGACTCCAGGCTCTGGGGCATCAGGCAATCTCCTCACTAAGCAGACTTCATAAGGCCAGGACTCACTCAGCAGGCAGAAAGCCTTTACACTATTCACAGTTCTTGCTTCTGTAGGGGTTGTTCTCAAGTCTCCTACACCATAATTAACAGAAAAACCCTATCACCCAGTCCAAAGAGAGTAGTTTGAAGCTCTCTCCTGAGAAAACGTAATAGCATGCCACATCAAAGAAGAAAGATTTGGAGCTAATGTTGTTTATCCCAGAGCAACTACTGAAGGGTACATTCAGAACAAAAAGGCAAAATGTGAATAACAAATAGCATAGCTAAAATTAAGAAATGAAATATTTGGCTGTACAACTCACACCAGAAAATCTTCTACATGTATTTTTTAACTTCTTAGCACAACGGAACACCTCTATGTGACTTGTCACATCTATCTGCCCAACTAGAAAAGTTTTCTGAAAAGTGAGAGGATGTGTGATTTTAGTACTTACTGTAATGAGTAGTGCATTATCCTTTTCTCAAATCCATACACGTCTTTAATAATAAATTGACAGCTTAGGTGGTTACACAAAGACTTCATTGTAACATTAATTCACAAGAGTACAAAAATATACAGAAAGAAATATTAGAGGAAGCAGGTGATAGAGGTTTAATAGTATGTGAAAATAACCACACATCATTTAAGTTTTAAAGGTGTGTTTAAAAATCTCTCAGTTCTCTACTTTTGAAATTGATACTAAATCATTATTTGAAAGCATCAGTCTTCTTCTACCTATCACATATTTTCTTTGATTTTGACAAATGTAAGATTCTCTGTATTTTTAACTAGTTGAAATTATTAACTCACCTTTCATTATCAAAATGCTTATGTGTGTGTACAAATTGAAGAGAGATTAATAGATACACTGAGTGAAGGGAGTTTATTAATATTTGCAAAGGGGTAGAGAAGGTATTTTTATATTATTCTTTCAACTATTAGTATGTTAAAATGTTAATCAGTTGGCAACCAAAAAACCCAATGTATTTCGTAGAATATAAAATCTCGATAACATTTAAAAATATTGAACTATGAATAACTATACATTTGAAAACATTGACACCTGACAATATAGGGAAAATAAATTATATGTTGAGCTCAAAGGTTGAGATAGTTTCTGCTTAATGAATACTTTTTTCTTTCCTTGTTTTAGGAACATACAAGATCTTGAGAAAGTAATGAATGTTTTCTTTAATTTTATTTCTGAAACAAGCTAATGGCATGGCTCGGGTATTTGGCCATGTGCTACTGTGGATATCTTGTTCATATAGGATTCAGGCAAAAATAGGAATCTTGTCAAACAATAAGCACATTTAAATCATTAAGCTTATTCAAGAAAAAATGTGCAACTACTTCCCTGATTTCATATTAGTATAATATAATTTTTATAACCATCATGCTAGACAGTGGGCCTCTTGATAATATTTCTCTTCACTGTAAATTCATACTTCGTTTTTATTTTTATTTTATTTTTTGGTTTTTACTCATTTTACATCCTTGTTGTAGCCCCATCCTTCTTCCTTTCCCAGCCCCATCCTTATTACTTTCCCCTGCCCGTGTTTTTCCCCTCAGAAAATGGGAGCTCCCTTTCCCATCTAGCCCAGCTCATCAAGTTGCCTCCGGACTGAGAAAGTCCTCTTGTCTCCTGGCCTGGCAAGGCAATCCCACTAGGGGAAAGTGATCAAAAAAAAAAAAAAAAAAAAAAAAAAAAAAAAAAAAAAAAAAACAATTGAAGGCATCTAACAATTCAAGAGCCTAGAAACTTTTTTTCTTTTTTATTAATTATTATTATTTATAACAATTTATTCAGTTTGTATCCCAGTTGTAGCTCTCTCCCTCATCTCCTCCCAATCCCACCCTCCCTCCTTCTTCTCCCTCTATGTCCCTCTATGTCCTTCCCCAAATCCACTGATAGGGGAGTTCCTCTTCTCCTTCTGTCTGGTCTTAGCCTATCAGATCTCATCAGGACTGGCTGCATTGTCTTCCTCTGTGGACTGGCAAGGCTGCACCCTCCAAGTGGACATGATCAGAGAGCCTGCCACTGAGTTCATGCCAGAGACCACCCCTGCTCCCCTCAGTAGGGACCCCACTTGGACACTCTCTATGGGCTACATCTGAGCAGGGGTTTTAGGTCCTCTGCATGGATGGTCCTAGTAACTCTTACTCTACCATATATTTGATGTAAAAGGTTATGAAAATTTCTATTAAAATGGTGCTATAAAGTTTTTGAGTTTTCTTTTTCTTTTTGCTAACAGTGTTGTTACCCCGTGTAAATTATATACTTTTTTTTTTAATTATCTGAAGTATGCCCCTTCTGAAATTGTCTTTCTTCAGTAAGCCGATAGAGGAAATCAACATGCTACTGTATAATTAGAATCAGAAAATTCAATTTTATAGATAGCATTTCCCTAAATTGAGAACATAGTGGTAACAAAAGACCTTCAAACACAAATCACCTCAAAAGAAGTGGGCACAAGTGTGTGAAGAAGCCACACTGGTTCTTCAATAATTTGTTAAATTAGCTGTGCCCAGTAAAGGTGCAGTACCTGCAGTGCCTAAACCCAGGCCCAAGCTGCTGGATCCTCAATAAGAGAATCCACAAAAATGGTCTGTTTGTAATAGTAAAGAGAATAGAAGGAAATAAAATATCAACAATGAAATGAACTGTTTTATACTATTGTTTGTAATATTTACAAAATATTTAAGAGACGCTTGTTTTTTGGAAGAAGAGAAAAATAATATATTATGCTTAACATCTATTTTGACACAAAGTAACAGAAGAAAACTATATAAAATCAATAATGACCTCTGACTTCACTGAAAGAATTTATGAACTCTGCTTGCTTTCACCTGGATTAATTTGGCCATCGTAATTTCTATTCATTTTATTCTGCCGGAATCCAATATGGTTATGTGGTGATACATAGAAATTTTGCTACATTTTGGAAATATACTTTTGGAATATCCTATTGTGTCAAGTATTCATGTTGACTGATTTTGTTTGGTTTTGTGTCAGTCAAACATTATCAAGTATCATTCTCCCCATAAAAAAATCACAAAGTTCATAGGTCTAATGTTTTTGCCCATTTATTACTCAGATTTTGACAGCTGCTAGGGCTCCTAAAGAATTAATTGTTCTGGTAAATGATATGAAAATGTGTGTGGGCAGGAAATATTAATATAACTCTTTAAGTCATTTTAAGACTGGTTTTCAGTTTATTTCTTCATTATTTTAAACACAGTAAAAAAAATAAAGCCATCAGAATATCCTTGGGAAAAGGTAGAATTTATATTATTCAAGGCTTATTGCCTGGAAATGGTTTTAGAAAAGCCGAAATCCTTCTGTGTGCCCCTCTGGGAACTTCTGCTTCTTAGTTATGGTAGGATTTTGAACAGGGCTTTCTACTGAGACACTGGGGAAAAGACAAGGGCTGTCATTTTATTTCTAATACTATTAGAACCTTATGTTTGAAACTAAACTTCAAATGCATAAATTGTTTAAATATGCGTGCCATATCTTGAAGAGTACCTTTTAATAAAATAGTCCTATTAAATCGCTTTGATCTTTATAAGCAATTTTAAATCAAGCCATATAAACAATATGTTACAAATATCTGTGTAGGAAAAATCAAATACAAATACTTTTCCTAACTATCAAGAAATATTTGTAAAATAATATGGGGCATAAATTAAAGGATGTAAAAAATTAAATCAACATAGGAACTAAATATGATGCCTAAGGTATCCTCCAGGGCAAACTCATGTTCAGTCAAGGCTACCTGAATGATCATAGTCTCCATGGGAGGGGAGGATAGTAAGAACAAAGTGAACGGGTCAGAAAATTTTAAAAATAAAGAAGAAAATATAAGAATTTATCATAATGTACAATGTTCTTAGCCACGATATCTGAAGAATGATTATATAACTGTTATAGATTCTAATATATCAGAAAGCAAAGTGTTTGTCCTCAATTTGGCACTATCTGGAAGGGCTGAGACCTTCCTGAGGATGAGCTGGCCCGGTGATTGTATGGAGAAGCCCTCCTGAAAGAAGAGCCATCACTTCCTTTGTCTCTCTTTGTTTTCTGGGTGTGATGTGTGCTTTTCTTAACATCTGTACTTCCATGCTATCATGCCTCCTAAAAACAATAAGCCCTCTCATCTAACTGAAATCTCCAGCCACAATTTTATAAGTTGATTATTTTAGGTACTTCAGTGCTAATTTCTTTCCTTTCAAAATTGGAATTAAATTTTTCAGTAATTCTAAAAATTTCCCAGTACTAAGCCATTACATATATAGAACACATTGTAAATTAGGGTAAGTGGAAATATGTTAACAATTAATAATGGCACATTGGTTCAACAAATGGAGACGAACAGCTTCAAGGGAGAAAAAACTAGAACCTGCCCTGGTGTTCTTATTATTCAAGAGAGATAAAGGAGCATTTGTTATCCATAAAATATGTATGTGTATACATGTGTGGGTACACAGATGTGTGTGACTGCATGCATAAATGTGTACATACAAGTGTACATATGTGATTTTTAATTTTTATACTAATTACAGCTTATTCACTTTGTATCCCAGCTGTAGCTCCCACCCTCCTCCCCTTCCAATTCCACCCTCCCTCCCTCATCTCCTCCTATGCCCCGCTCCAAGTCTACAGATAGGGGAGGTCTTCTTCCCCTTCCATCTGACTCTAGCTTATCCAGTCTCATCTAAACTGGATCCATTGTTCTCCTCTGTGGCCTGGCAAGGCTGATCCCCCATCCAGAGGAGACAATCAAAGAGCCAGCCACTGAGTTCATGTCAGAGACTCCCTGTTCCCCTTACTAGGGTACCCACTTGGATACTGAGCTGCCATGGGCTATATCTGAGCAGGGGTTCTAGGTTATATCTGTGAATGGCCCTTGGTTGGAGTATCAGTCCCAGAAAATACACCTGTGCCCAGATATTTTGGTTTCACTGCTCTCCTTGTGGAGCTCCTGTCTTCTCCAGGTCTTACTATCTCCCCCTTCTTTCTTTAGATTCCCTGCACTCTGCCCAAAGTTTATTTATGAGTCTCATTATCTGCTTTCGTACAGTGCTGGGTAGAGTCTTTTAGAGGCCCTCTGTGGTAGGCTCCTGTTCTGTTTCCTGTTTTCTCCTTCTTCCTATGTCTGTCTTGTTTGCCTTTCTATGTAAGGATTGATCATCTTACCCTGAGTCCTCTTTCTAGCTCTGCTTCTTTAGGTGTACAGATTTTTGTAGGTGTAGCCTACATTATATGTCTAGTATCCACTTATGAGTGAGTATATACCATGCGTGTCTTTCTGTTTCTGGGATACCTCACTCAGGATGATCTTTTCTAGATTCCACCATTTGCCTTAAAATTTCATGATTTACCTGTTTTTAATTGCTGAGTAGTATTCCATTGTGTAATATACTACAATTTCTGTATCCATTCCTCCGTTGAGGGACATCTGGGTTGTTACCAGGTTCTGGCAATTACGAATAAAAATGTTATGAACATGGTTGAGCAAATGTCCTTGTTGTGTACTTGAGCATAGTTTGGATATATGCCTAGGAGTGGTATAGCTGGGTCTTGAGGAAGTGCTATTCCTTATTGTCTGAGAGCATGTGTGTTTTGATAGAAGACAATATAGTGGGAGGAAAGAGATCCAAGCTCTTTTTCTTACAATATTTTACACATGACTGTGCTCGATAAAATTCAATTAACCCATACTTTAACCTGTAAAAACTGGCAGCTCATTATACAAGTGAGTTCCCTAGTAAGGGGAAGAGGGACTGTCTCTGACATGACTCAATGGCTGGCTCTTTTTTTTTAACTTTTATTAGTTACATTTTATTCACTTTATATCCCCTCATAAACTCTCCCTCCTCCCCTCCTAAACACACCTTCCCTCCCCCTTCTTCACGCATGCCCCTCCCCAAGTCCACTGATAGGGGAGGTTACCACAATCTACTTCCTTCTGATCTTAGTCTATTAAATCTCATCAGGAGTGGCTGCATTGTCATCTTCTGTGGCCTGGTAAGACTGCTCCCCCCTCAGGGGGAGGTGATCAAAGAGCAGGCCAATCTGATTATGACAGAGGCAGTCCCTCTTCCCATTACTATGGACACTAAACTGCCATGGGCTACATCTGTGCAGGGGTTCTAGGTTATCTCTATGGATGGTACTTGGTTGGAGTATGAGTCTCTGGGAAGATCCCTGTATTCAAATTTTCTGGTTCTGTTGCTCTCTTTGTGAGGTTCCTGTCCTCTCCAGATCTTACTATTTCCCACTTCTTACATGAGATTCCATGCACTCTTCCCAACAATTGGCCATAAGTCTCAACATCTGCTTTGATAATCTGCAGGGCAGAGCCTTTCAGAACCCCTCTGTGGCAGGTTCCTAGCTTGTTTCCTTTTTTTTCTTCTGATGTCCAACCTCTTTGCCTTTCAGGATGGGGATTGAACATTTTAGTCAGGGCCTTCTCTTGATTAGTTACTTTAGATGTACAGATTTTATCCTATATTATATCTCTATATGAGTGAGTATATACCGTGTGTGTCTTTCTGCTTCTGGGACAGCTCACTCAGGATGATCCTTTCCAGGTCCCACCATTTACCTGCAAATTTCATAATTTCCTTATTTTTCATTGCAGAGTAATACTCCATTGTGTAGATATACCATAATTTCTGCATCCATTCTTCAGTTGAGGGGCTTCTGGCTATTACAAATAAAGCTGCTACAAACATGGTTGGGCAAATGTCCTTACTGTGTACTTGAGCCTCTTTTGGATCTGCTGGTGGGAATGTAAACTTGTACAACCACTCTGGAAATCAATCTGGCACTTTCTCAGACAACTAGGAATAGTGCTTCCCCGAGATCCAGCCATACCACTCCTGGGCATATACCCAAAAGAGGAAGTCTCTCTTGCAACAACTGGACAAGGAGAGGCATTGTTCTAGGAGTATAGCTGAAGGTCATTCATTAGGAATTGTTTTGTTGATTCTTTTACCAGTCATTTTTGGTTCTACCCTAGATCCCTGGGTTATCCAGTCTCCAGTTTCTAGTCATCCAAGCAGTGTAGAATTTGGGCTCTCTCTCATGACATGGGGACTCAAGTTAAAAAAGACATTTGCTGGCCACTTCCACCAGTTCTGCACCACCTTTTCCCCACCATATCTTGCAGGCAGGATGAATAGTAGGTCAGGGGTTTTGTGGCTGAAGTCTCCAAGTTTCTCTTTCTGCAGCCTGCAAATTATGCAGAGTATCTTCTCATGCCAAAGACACTAATGACTGCTTCAACATTTAATCAAATTTATGTATTAGTATGAATATTCCAGTTTATTGTCAAAGTTAATCTGTCATTTTTCTTTTTTGTTAAATATATATATATATATATATATATATATATATATATATATCCTTATTTTATATATCTTCCTGGTGGTGTGTCTTTCCAGGACTTTAAGATATTTTATCTATTAACTGGTAAAAATTATTGGAAAAAAAGAAAAAAGCATGTACATTGAGGCTTTTTCCTGTTATTACTGAAATTCTTTGATTCAGATTTGGGACATCCTATAAATTATTATTTTCCTGGAGGTATAATGCATATGCTATATGTTTTCTGATATTAGAGAGTTATAGTCTGTGCCATTATTAGATTCTGCAGGGATAAAAGTACTGTATTGCAGGCTGTGTGGCAGCCAGGCATCTGGGTTCATAGTTAGAGCACTAAGAATGTGCCTTTCTGCTGTCACAGGCACTTGCTTTGCACATCAGTGTTGCCAATCACTAGACTCATTGTATCCCCTCAGCATCTCTTCTCATCTCAGTTTGTTTTGTCTGCATTTGGGCATAGATTAAATGGCTTATATAAAATTTCTACCACTGAATGTTACCTTTTTTAAAAAACTACTTTTGTGAGTGTACTTTTCATCAAATATGGGCTATAAAATCTATTTTACATCCAGAAGCTTTGTTCAAAGGCTATTATCTATAGGAGTTCAGAATCTCACAGAGAGAAAAGCATAGAAAATTTTGCAATTTAGCATTGCCCCAGAGGCACTTTGCATAACAGTAAGAGCTCAGCTTAAACATTGTGGTTAATCACTGAGCAGTTATAATGAATCTAACACTGGCAAAGTCATAGAATTCTAATTTCTAAGCATTTGTGAAGAGCTGAAGTCAAATATCTCCACCTTAACCAATTCCAAATTCTCTTTCTCCTGCCTTTCTCCATCTAAATTATTCTGCACTTTGGCCTAAGTCATAGGTCAGAACTTTTAAGAGTGTCAAAATTATTAGACTGCTGAAAAAAAGGGGGATGTGTTCCTATCAGACTGATTCAGAACAAGACAACCCAATTAACTGGAAGAAGGTAACAATGAAGCCACAACAAAGAGCATAGATCTTCCCTTAAGTGAGGAAGCTCTTGGCTTTAATTTTGATATTTTACCAACTTCCTGAGTGCAATATGTATGATAAGAAATCATTTGTATAGATAAAACTGTTGCTTGGAATGAACTGGTTTGCTTATAAAGAAAAGCTTCGTGGAACGATTTTATACATTTATATGAACTTCAGAAACCAGTGACGTCAGATTTTGCCAAAGTGTAGGTCCATATAGAGAGAATCCAGTTTTGAGATGCCTCTCATATCAATTTATCTCTCTCTGGGGATCTCCTTAGGAAGTTTTATTTGAGGTATACTGATCCATTCTTCTGCCTCTGTGTCAAGACATGATGTTTTAATTAACAGAGGTTGAGATTTTGATTTATGATTGACTAGCCACAATATATATTCTTTTTTCCTTCATGATATTTCAGTTTATATAGATTTTGGTCTTTTAAAAATATTTGATTTATCATTTGAGAATTTTATACATGTGTAGTTAATTTTTTTTCATATTTACACCAGTTATTATCCTTTATGTCTGGTTTTCAATCTTCCATGTTATGCTAAATAATATTTACAACCACTGGTTATCAATGAACAGTCATGTTCAATGAAATGTCACTTGCTTGGGATACTTATGTTTTAAAATGAGAAGAGTGCTCCTGTGTGGCTAGAATGGATGTTTCCCTGACAGGATACACTCTGTTACTGTTTTGGATATATTCTCAGGGAGGCACACATGCTTCACTCACCCTAAGGGATTTGCTGGTTGCTTATAGTGTTTCACCCTGCACTGCTTCATAACAAGTTTGGGGAAATTCTGACTGTTGAACAATGTCTCCCTACACTCTTCAACAAGAGCTCAACAATTTCTCTCTGTTCTTTCCTTTCTCTCCTTTAGCACAATTTATATATTAGTACCAAAGTCTTTTCAAGTGCTACAGGCACTGGATCATGGTATTTTGTAGTGTGGCTTCCAGTCTGTGGGATGCAACGCTCTCTGTAAAGATTTTATTATTGCTAAAGGCAAGAAATACTTTATTTCCTACATCAAAAGTGAGATGCTGCTCATCTTAGGAGTTCAAGAATTTGTAATGGGAGGAGGATTACCTCAGGAGATAGAAGTTAACATTTGTGAACTCTGAAGAGTTGGAAACTGTTTTTCTTCTTGCCGACAGTGCATAACTTCCTCCAAAACAATATTCTAACTTTTAATCCCTTCAACTGCACAGCTGCACATGGACTGTTGGAACTAGAAGTGAAAAGCGCAGGATCAACAACAGCTGCAAGCAGAGATTCTTGGATGAAGACAGCGTTTCTATTCCAGAGGGATTAAAATCCAAGACTTGAGAAAATGCGAGACAAAATGATAAGCACATTATCTCATAAATGGATGGAACATTTTGAAATTTTTAAGTTTCCTTATTCCCCCTAGGTTTTCTTTGTAAATGGATATTATAGCAGTGTCAGGTAAGAGCAATATGAAATTAAAAGAAAATGTTATATGTTTGCATTCAAATAGATGAATATGTAGGAATATAAAACAAATAGGAGAAGGTCTAGATAAATACATAAATGGGTATTGGCCATACTTATGTCAATGTGTCAAAACTTTATATAAGTTAGGTGAACCACTGATCCTGTCTTATTGGATCAAATTATTCCGTATTTGAACATTAGTGTTCCGTCTATTACATGATTATTTCAATAGACAATTCGATGCTGATTTTTCAACTAAAGCATTATTGTTGATATGCCTTTCTAGAGTATATTCATTCTACACTTACCTATCCAGTAACTTGTTTACAAAAAATTCTGTTAAATATTAACATGTTTATAATTTCTTATTATTTATATTTGAGATTACAATATAATTATAACATTCTCTATTCTCTTTCTTCCTTGCAAAACCTACCATATACTCCTCCTCATCTCCTTCAAATTAGGGCCTCAATTTGTGTTGTCATTGCATATTGCATGAATATATGTTTGTATAAGTTATTTGTATGTATGTTTTCATGGCTGACCATTTGGCATTGAGTAACTAATTATTGTGCTCTTCCCTGAGGAAAACCACTTCTCCTGCTACATGTTTTCTGAGTTGCCTATAGTTCCTTATGTAGAGTGAAACCATCATGAGTCTATACCCATCTATTTTTGTCATCTGTATTGATGTTACTCTTCACTCTTGTTCAGTTTTTCACCTCTAATCAAAATAAACAAACCAAAACCAAACAAACAAAAAACTTCTCTTTGAAACAGATGGAGCCCTCTAAAAAAAAAAAAAAAAAAAAAAAAAAAAAAACAACAACAACAACCAAAACTCAGAGTTGTAGAGTACAATGGATACATATATAAAACATACCCATATCTGAAGCTCAGGGGATATTGTAAAAAAAGGAGTGGAAGGTCTGTAAGATCCAGAGGATGAGGAACTGTGATGTGAAATGTGTTTTCCAATAAAGTCAGGAGCTACAGCTCACTCACACCAAAATGACTGTGCAAACATGACATTATAATTTTTTAGTATATCTATCTATTTATTTATTTATTACAATATATTTACTTTGTATCCCGACTGTAGTCCATTCCATCTCCTGCCAGTCCCACCCACTCTCCCTCTTCTTCCCTTTTGCCCTTTCCCTAGTCCACTAATAGAAGAGGACCTCCTCCCCTTCTATCTGACCCTCGCCTATCAAGTCTCATCAGGGCTGAATGCATCATCTTTCTCTGTGTCCTGGCAAGGTTGCACCCCATCCCTCCCACCAGGGGGAGGTGATCAAAGAGCCTCTGAGTTCATGTCAGAGACAGCCCCTGCTCTCCTTACAAGGAAACCCACTTGGAAACTGAACATGGGGTCTAGGTCCTCTTCATGCATTGCCCTTGGCTGGAGTAATGGTCTCTGAAGGCACCACTGGGACAAGGTTTTTTGGCTCTGTTGGTCTCCTTGTATAGTTCCTGTCCCCCACAGGTCTATCTCCCTCTTCTTCCATAAGATTTCCTGCACTCTGCCCAAAATTTAGGTACGAGTCTCAATATCTCCTTCCATACGCTGATGGGTAAGATTTTTCAAAGGCCCCTATGGAAGGCTCCTGTCCTGTTCCTTGTCTTCTGGTGTCTATAATGTCTGCTCTTCTGATTGAGGTTTCAGTTTTTTCCATAAGGTCCTCTTTGTTGTAAGCTTCTTTAGGACTATGGATTTTAGTATGTTTATCCCATATTTTATGGCTCATATCTACTTATAAGTGAGTATGTTCCATATGTGTCTTTCTGTTTCTGGGTCACCTCACTTAGGGTGATCTTTTCTTGTTCCCACCATTTGTCTGCAAATTTCATGAACTCAAGAAGTAAAACACCAACAAAGTAATCCAACATAAAAATGGGGTACAGAGCTAAACAGAATTCTCTAGAGAGGAATATTGAATGGCAAAGAAACATTTAAAGAAATGATCAGAGTCATAGCGTGAGGGGCATCAATGGGCACAGGCACCCAGTGAGGCATGCGAGTAACCAGGGCATACCTAAATTTACTAGCATTCCAGCATTGGGCAAAAAAGCAAGTATCATTACCACAATTACTTGGCTCTATCTGGCTAATAATGAATAAAAATGGGGGATATAGACAAACAGGTGTGGGCTTATAGAAAATATTATGAGAAGCCTTAACCCCTCGTTGGAACATCCTGCATCAGGTCTAGAACTAGCAGTGGTGGTGTCCGAGGTCTGAGTAGGTTCAGGAGACCATTGCCCCCAGGGGCGAGACGTGCTCCATGCCAATTGACTAACTCCATGTTTTCCTCCAATTTTGAAAGTCATTTAAGGTTCTTAAATTATTTTTCCCCTTTTTCTTAAATTTTTCATCAATTACACTTTATTCATTCTGCATCCCCCCATAAGCCCCTCCCTCCTCTCCTCCCAATCCCACCCTCCCTCCTCCCTCTGCTTGCATGCCACTCCCCAAGTCCACTAATAGGGGAGGTTCTCCTCTCCTTTCTGATCTTAGTCTGTCAGTTCACATCAAAAGTGGCTGTATTGTCCTCTACTGTGGCCTGGTAAGGCTGCCCTCCCCCAGAGGGAGGTGATCAAAGAGCAGGCCAATCAGATTATGTCAGAGGTAGTCCCTCTTCACATTACTACGAAACCCAATTGGACTCTGAACTGCCCTGGGCTACATCTGTGCAGGGGTTCTAGGTTATCTCCATGAATAGTCCTTGGTTGGAGTATGAGTCTCTGGGAAGTTCCCTATGTTCAAATTTTCTTGTTCTGTTGCTCTCCTTGTGGAGACCCTGTCCTCTCCAGCTCTTACTATTTCCCAGTTCTTACCTAAAATTCTGTTCACCTGCCTAACAGTTGCCCATCCGGCTCAGCATCTGCTTTGATAGTCTGAAGGGCAGAGGCTCTCTTCAGACAGAAAAGGGATCTTGGAACTACAGCCACCATTGTTACTACCATCTCATTGACAGCTGTTGGAGCTACCACCAGGGCATTAGCCATGAGTCATACTGGGCAGACTGCTCAGACCCTGAATAATCATTTAGCCAATGTAGCTCATGCCTTAGTTGTACATAAAGGAATTAATGCTCAACTAAAAGGAAGCTTGATGGTGTTCAATCAGAGGATTGACCTCTTGCAGGAGCAAATTGATACCCTATGGCAAATCGCTCAACCTGGCTGTCAATGAAAGTATGCTGGACTTTGAGTCACTAGCATACAACATGAGAATTTTTCCTGTGCTGCAAATCTGTCTAAACAATTGTCGAGCTATATTTTAGGTAATTGGACTGGAGAATTCAATACTACGATGGAGCAACTGAGAGTGGCCATTGTCATGGTAAATTCTACCAGAGTGGACGCAGGACTAGCCACAGGATTATCAACATGGATTGCTGCAGCCATGAATCATCTGAAGGAATGGGTGGGCATGGGAGCATTAGCAGGCCTTCTGGTGTTGGTCTCCTTGGTTTGCCTGTGGTATATATGCAAGATTAGAGTCTCACAACAGTGTGATGCAGCCATGATCATTCAGGCCTTTACAGCCATTGAAGCAGGACATTCTCCCCAAGCATGGTTGGATACCATAAAAAGCTAAAATGATACGCTCAGGATGCGAGGCTAAGCACTGCACTCAGGGTCAGCAGCTTTGGACCCAGAGAAGAGCATGTCTGATTGCATGCGGGTTGATGCCCCAGGTCCCGCCTCTGAGAAAAAGGTATCAGACGGGTCTGATGCTCTTTGGGTGGATGACACCTAAATGAACATCTGTACAAAGTCCCAATTTATTTCTAATATCAGAGATCAGACCTCTACTCTTGCCTGATGCGTCTAAAACAAAAAGGGGGAACTGTAGAGAGCTGCGGAATGCTATGCCTTAAAGATGGAGCTGGTTTCTGCCTTCCACCTTCCCGATGGTGAGTGCTCTCTGTCATGAACAATTCCACATTTGGCTAAGGCTGAGGATCTGGCTTGCTTCCATGTATGTGGACCTATCTGCATTGCCCCCGTGGCACGCCTGGGTTGGCTACCCAGAGGCTATTTAAGCTGTGGGCTGGCTTTCCCCGGGGTCCGAGGACTTTTCAATGTTCCTGAATAAACTGCATTGAAAAAAAAAAAAAAAAAGAAATGATCAAAGTCCATAGTCATCTGAAAAATGCAAATTAAAATAACACTGAGATTCCACCTTATACCCGTCAGAATGGCTAAGATCAAAACCTCAAGGAATGACACCTGAAGAGGTTGTAGAGAAAGGGAATCCTCCTCCATTGCTGGTGGGAATGTAAACTTGCACAACTACTTTGGAAATCAATCTGATGCTTTTTCAGAAAATTAGGAATAGTGCTACCTCAAGATCTAGCTATACCACTCTTCTGCACATATCTGGAAGATTTTAAACCATACAACAAGGACGTTTGCTCAACCATGTTCAGAGAAGCTTTATTCATAATAGCCAGAATCTGGAAACAACCAAGATATTTCTCGACTGAAAAATGGATGCACAAATTGTGGTACATTTACACAATGGAGTACTATTCAGCAATTAAATACATTATAATTTTTATTTTTTAAATTACTTCATTACCTTGTACTGAAAACTGAGTTCATTATTGGTTTCTTGACCAAAGACAACTCATTGAATAAATACTACTTTTCTATAAAATGTCTTCTTTCTTAATTCTCATGCCTCATTTCTTACTAAAAGCAATGTCATTGCATGATTAAGGTAGGTTCTAAGTTCCTCAAAGAACTCCAGCAATAAGTAAGAGTAAAAACATCATTAATATCAGATCTTTCATAAGTAACTTAGACAATCATTCCACTCTCTCACTGGAGAGATAACACAGAAGACTTTAGCTTTTTTATTGAAATAAGTGGGTTTTGTTTGTTTGTTTGTTTGTTTGTTTGTTTTTTTACAGGAAGAAAGAATAGATTTTTTTTTCTAGTGCAGGGACAAAGACTCTATAGGTGTGTCACTGGAAATCTCTGTTTTTCCATATGTATGTGTCAGTATTAATATTTTACCTACATTGCTTGACAGTTTTGTTTCTTATACTTAAAAGTTTTCACACCATGAAAAAGCATAACATTTTCATGCAAAAATGCTGTATTACCCAGAAAAAAATATTTTAATATATTGGATTCAAAATCAGTTTGTTTGTGTGCCTTCATGTGTAGTGAAGACATTTCAAGAGTCCTTTCAAGGACAATGTGAAACTCTACCCAACCACTCAGACAAGAAAAGCTTTAAATTTTTTTCTTCAATTTCAAAAATGTCTCGTGTAATTTATGAGTTTCAAATCTTTAAGCTATGTGAGGAGGATACTTCCAGCACAATTGCAAGCTCCTGAGTACTTAACCAGAAACTACAGTGAAAAAGAATAACAAGAAGTCATCTTTAAACATAATTCTACTCAGTACCCAAAAATTCATGAAGAAAAAAAGGTAAATATTTTAAATTTAAGACTGTAGAAAGGAATGACTAAAGTGTGAACCAGGGTACGTGTATGAGGTATAATATTTATTCTACACAGTAATTAATCTACTCAGCACAACATGTTCTGTGTGATGGCCCCATCTTTACAGCAGAAATCCAATGAACAAAATTGAAACTTAATTAAGTCAATGAAAACATTAAAATGTGATGTGAATCTAAGATGAAGTTTATTAAATTTCTTCAAATTTCTGATTACAAAACAAAGAAAATGGTCCTCAATATTGTGATCAATTTTCCTCTGGGTCTTATTGATAATTTTGATATGCTACATTCAGAAACGCATTTTAAGTGTTTACTTTTTGCTAGATATAAATAAAGGTTGTTTGCTATATCTTAATATTACACTATAATAATCCCTTTTATAATAATTTCTAAGTGGATTGTAGAATGCATTTTAAGAACTGAATCTGAGAGAAAATGTGTGAAAATGAGTTGGATAGATTAAAAAGTTGTTAGAAAATTGTTTATTTGGGAGTATCTTCAAAGATTGTTCAATTTTTATGTGTTCTAATGATTATCCTTTATGAATTTAAGAAATTTGTTTGACAACATATAAATATTGACATCAACTATCATGAAACTGTATCACACAGAGCAGTAGTCACAAAAAGAATTAAGTGACTACCTGCAAAGACTGTGGAATAAATACCCATAATTTCAAATTGCAACTCTATTGCCTTCTGGCTTTATAATTCTATCTGACTGTAAAAAAATTCTCTCAGCAAATCATTTTCCTTTCCTTCCCCACCCACTTTCTTCAACCTTAAATCTCCATTCTCTGATATAGTGGAGGCAGCAACAGTAATTCATTATAGAGTCAATATAAATAATAACGGTGTCTTAGATGTTATGAGGTTATTGCAAATCAAATTACATAAACTTTTACAAACTAATAATACTTCCAGTATAAAATTTTGTCATCATGAGCTTATACTTTTTAATTTTAACTATAAGAAGATGTGCAATGTACCATATTATGTTATTCTTGCTAACGGCTATACTCTGTGTTTTATTATTATGTATTAAAGGTATTTCTTTATGTTTTGGCTCTCAATTTTCACGTTGCTTTGGACTATGTTTCTGCAATTCATTTACAACTGGTAAATTTACTACTTATGATTAGTTTTATTTATCAGATTGCTACCATCCTGAGATATTGGATGTTTAATATAGTCTTTGTGTATGGTCTGCAAGTTATTATATTGACATAAATATGAATAATTAGTGAACAGAAAGTAATGTGTATTCTAGATTTTTCTCACAACCCTATTCCACGTGAAAATGAGCCACCTAGAAGAACAAATAATGCTGAGAACATGTCTCTATTCCTGAGTTCTACTGTCTGTTTGAGTGGTGAAATATGACAAACACAGATCTCCTGTCCAGTACGTCCAAGAACATGTGCTGGTTCCTGGGAACACGTTTTACTGAATCTCTGCATTCTACTGAATCTTTCTTTGATTTCACCAAGACTGAGACACAGGAACAATTTTACTTGTGTCTTGTTGAACTGTGAACTCTTTTGGTGTTTGTGGTTTAGTACTGTCTATTATATCTCCTGTGTTGCTTTCTGGAATTATGGTCACACCTCAACTTTTCCATTTAGCAGTTGATGTTTAACCTATAATCATTACCTTTTTGTCAACTAATAAAATTAATGATGAAACTTCTAAGGGGAAAATATTATAATAAATGGAAAAATGAAAGCCCATTCACAGCTAATGAATTTAACACATTGGATTTACCTAAATATTAGTTAAGAACTTAAATATTTTCCTTTTACCACGTAGAGAGTAAATATCCATGTGATTCTTGTATGTAAGAATGTTTGTTCTCTGTACTATATTACTTTCTCCTTAATAATAAAAAATCAGTTATTGAAATTTTATTGAGATTTGTAATATTATTAGCAATGGGATAATAATGTATAAATGTTATACTTACTAAACATTGAATAAAAATCCATGAATGAAAGAATGCATTTATTAATTTAATATACATAAGTAATAAAATGATAGATAAATCATAAGTTTTAATTTGTTTCAGATATTTAAAAATAGCAAAGATATTGCATGTAAATTATATGTTGGAATTATTTGATTAATGTTTCCCTAGTAAAGGGAGCAGGGACTGTCTCTGACATGAACTCGGTGGCAGGCTCTTTGACCTCCTCCCCACTCCTGAGGGAAGAACAGCCTTGCTGGGCCATAGAGGAGAACACTGCAGCCAGTCAGTCCTGATGAGATCCGATAAGTTGGTGTCAGATGGAAGGGGAGGAGCTCCTCCCCTATCAGTGGACTTAGAGAAGGGCAGGGAGGAGATGAGGGAGGATAGGTGGGATTGTGAAGGAATAAAGGAGGGGCTACAACTGGGATAAAAAGTAAGTTATCTGTATTAATATAAAAAATAAAATTAAAAAAATAAATAAAAGAAATAGAAGGAAAAAAGAATAAAATTTTTTTCACTAACATTATTACACATTCTGTGTGTTTGTGTGTTGTGTACTCATGTGAGTATGTAGGGTTACACACAAGCATATGCCCATTCAGAAGCCAGAGAAGAATATTGGATGTACTTTGGAAATCAATCTGGCGCTTTCTCAGACAATTAGGAATAGTGCTTCCTCAAGATCCAGCTATACCACTCCTAGGCATATATCCAAAAGAGGCTCAAGTACACAACAAGGACATTTGCTCAACCATGTTTGTAGCAGCTTTATTCATAATAGCTAGAACCTGGAAACAACCCAGATGTCCCTCCATTGAGGAATGGATACAGAAATTGTGGTACTTTTACACAATGGAATACTACTCAGCAATTAAAAATGAGGAAATCATGACATTTGCAGGCAAATGGTGGGACCTAGAAATGATCATCCTGCGTGAGGTATCCCAAAAACAGAAAGACACACATGGTATATACTCACTTATATAAATCTATAAGATAGGATAAATATCCTGAAATCTATCCACCTAAAGAAGATAAACAAGAAAGAGGACCCAGGGTGAGGATGATCACCCTGACAAATGGGATGGACATTGGATGTAGGAGCAAACAACTAGCAAGACAGGAACCTACCACAGAGGGCCTCTGAAGGACTCTACCTACCAGTGTATCAAAGCAGATATGAAGACCATAACCAAACCTCCAGCAGAATGCAGGGAATCAAAAAAAGAGGGGGGGAGTTAATACGACCTGCAGAGGCCAAGAGTTCCACAAGGACCAAATATATCTGGGCACAGGGGTCTTTTATGAGATTGTTTCTCCAAACAAGGGCCATGTATGGATGCAACCTAGAACCCTTGCTCAGATGTAGCCCTTGTTAGCTCAGTATCCAAGTGAGTACCCTTATTTAATAAGGGGAACAGGGATTGTTTCTGACATGAACTCAATGGCAGACTCTTTGACCTCCCACCCCCCGGGAGGAGCAGCCCTGCTAGGCCACAGAGGAGGACTTTGCAGCCAGTCCTGAAGATACCTGATACACCAGTATCAGATGTAAAGGGAGGAGGTTCTCCCCTATCAGTGCACTTGGAAAGTGGCAGGGAAGAGATGAGGGTGGGAGGGTGGGATTGGGAGGGAAAGAGGGAGTGGGATACAGCAGGGATACAAAGTTAACAAACTGTAACTAATATTAAAAACATAAAAAAATATTGGATGTATTTATCTATCTTTCTTCACCTTATTACATTAAAGCATGGTCTTTCAATGAACTGGAAGTTCATTTTTTAGCTCAGAGAACAGGGCAATAATTAGTAATTATCTTTCAATTAGGGAGCTATAGGAACAATTGTCATGCCAGGCTTTTATGTGCATAATGGAGATTCAAGCTCAGAACTTTGCGCTTATAGAGAGGGACTCTTTTTCTTTAGGTCATCTTCCTATAACCTCTGCCAATATTGTATTTTTTCCTTAGTATTGTGCTTTAAATTTTATAGCTATGTTTTCTTGGGCTTTTGAAGCATGATAACCTATGTTTATAAATGATGAAAACTATCAGTAGCATGTGACCACTTATTCAGTGCCAGTATCTGTACACCTCTAAAATTCTAAGTTTTACCATAAAAAGTGTTCCATATGTTTATTTTTACATAGTATGATAATGGAGACATGGACTTCAGAAAATTGATTTAAACTTGTAATGCATATGCAACCTATCTAAGAAAACAAAAATTATGAATTTCTGTCTTATGATTTTACATCTACTTTTAAATTTTATCTTTAAAAAATCAGTTGATTTTATAAACATTCATTCTATATTGCTTTATTTTAATATCTTCCTTCAATAATTAAAATAACATTAGAAATAATAAATGATTCATTTATATGTAATCAGCAGAGGTAGTGATTAGTAAAAATGAAAAGAATTAGGTCTAATCAACATTGTTGATACTTAGTCTACTATAGTAGATAAATGGAGGGTCTGACAAGTAATAAGAAGAATAAAAAAATCCTCATTGTTACACAACGTGAGCTTACTAACAGGAAAAAAAAAATTAGATTCCCTGCGCTCTGCCCAAAGGTTGGCTATGAGTCTAAGCATCTGCTTTGATTCCTTTGCTGGGTAGTTTTTCAAAGTTCCTTTGTGGTAAGCTCCTGTCCTGTTGCCTATTGGGGAGGGGCATGCGTGAAAAAGGGGGAGGGAAGGTGGCATTAGGAGGGGAGGGAGGGGCTTATGGGTGGGATACAAAGAGAATAAAGTGTAATTAATGAAAGTTAAAAACACATAGTGAGATGGCAAATATAAGGTAAAACCACCTAAAACTAGCTACATGACCTTGAATAAAAAGTATGTACTTGCAAGCTGGCATACTGAGAAATCAATATGAATTTACTTACTTCTAAAAGATACACCAGTATCCAAAAATAACAATATGTGTCTGCTCAGCTTAATGAACTATTTTCTTTGCTGAAAATTATGATAGATTGTAAAATTATAAAAATCATCAGAAGAAAATATCAAGTCAGGAGGGGCATGCATGAAGAAGGGGGAAGGAGGGTGGGATTGGGAGGGGAGGAGGGGGGCTTATGGGGGGATACAAAGTGAATAAAATGTAAAAAATATTAATAATAAAAAAGGAAAAAAATTGTAAACACATCCATACACACATACACACAATTTCTCAATATGTTGCAAACATTTTTATTTTCTGTTATTTGTTTTAAGACAGTGTTTCTCTGTGTAGCTTTAGCTGTCCTGTAGAAGAGGCTGGCCTTGAATTCAGGGATCTGTCTGCCTCTGCTCCCAAGTGCTGGGATTAAAGTCACACACCACAACCACCTGGCTGTTTTCTACTATTTTTTAATGGGAAGCAGACTGAATGTTGCTCACATCACTTATGAGAGAATGTAATGAGTATTAGATATTACTGACACCTTGATTTTAGCAATGAGAACATTTCTATTCTAACAGGGTGTGGAATGTAGGCAAAACAGTTAATTGGGGATATAAAGAAGAGAACAGACTTTATCTTGTGAGACTGCTGTGAAAATCTTTCTGGAACATTTTCCAGGTGATTTTATTTCAAGGTATGCTGTCAAGAGAAGACATATTCAGGTTGTATCCAGCTTCTGGCTATTACGAATAGAGCTGCTACGAACATGATTGAGCAAATGTCCCTGTTGTATAGTTAAGAATATTTTGGATATTGCCAAAAAGTGGTAGAGTTAGATCTTGAGGTAGCACTTTTTCCAAATTTTTGAAAAAGTGTCAGATTGATTTCCAAAGTGGATGTTCAAGTTTATATTCCCACCAGGAATGCAGGACAGTTCCTCTTTCTCCACATCCTCTCCAGCATGTGTTGTCACTTGAGTTTTTGATCTTGGCCATTCTGATGGGTGTAAGGTGAAATCTCAGGGTCGTTTTGATTTCCATTTCCCTGATGACTAAGGATGTTGAGCATTTCTTTAAGTGTTTCTCTGCCATTCAATATTTCTCTACTGAGAATTCTCTGTTTAGCTCTGTACACCACTTTTTTAAACTTTTTTCCTTTATTTTTATTTTTATTAATTACACATTATTATTCACTTTGTATCCTCCCCATAAGCCCCTCTCTCCTCCCCTCTGGATCCCACCTTCCCACCCCTTCTTCACACATGTCCCACTTTTAAACTGTATTACTTGGTTTGTTGCTATTTAACTTCTTGAGTTCTTTATATATTATAGATATTAGCCTTCTGTCAGATAAAGGGTTGGTGAAGATTTTTTCCCAGTCTGTAGGCTGAGGTTTTGTTCTGATGAGTGTCCTTTGCTTTAGAGAAGCTTTCAGTTTCATGAAGTCCCATTTATTGATTTTTAATCTTAGAGCCTGTGCTGTTGGTGTTTTGTTCAGGAACTTGTCCCTCAATGGAAGAATGGATGCAGAAATTGTGGTACATTTAAAAAATGGAATGCTACTTAGCTATTAAAAACAAGAGAATCATGAAATTAGAAGGTAAATGGTGCAAACTAGAAAAGAGCATCTTGAGTGAGGTAACCCAGAAGCAGTAAGGAGCACATGGTATATACTCACGCATAAGTGGATATTAGCCTTATAATATAAGACAAACATACTAAAATCTATACTCCTAAAGAAGCTAAACTACAAGTAAAACCCTAGGGAAATGCTCAATCCTCATTCAGAAGGACAAATATGAAAGACATTGGAAGCAGGGAAAAGGACAGGAGACTACCACAGATGGCCTCTAAAAGACTCTACTGATAGAGGTATCGAAGCAGAGGCTGATACTCCTAGCCAAACTTTGGGCAGAGTGCAGGGAATCTTATGAAAGAAGGGGAAGAGTGAAGGACCTGGAAGGAACAGGATCTCCAAAAGGAGACCAACAGACACCCCCCCAAAAAAAAAAAAAAAAAAAACTGATCCCTGGGCTCCCTACAGAGACTGATACTCCAACCAAGGACAATGCATGGAGAGGACCTAAAACCATGGCTCAGTTGTAGCCCATAGACTCAGTCTCCAAGTGGGTTCCATAATAAGGAGAACGGGGGGCTTTCTCTGGCATGAACTCATTGACAGGCTCTCTGATCACCTCTGCTTTGAGGGGTGCAACCTTGTCAGGCCACAGAGGAAGACAATGCAACCAGTCCTGATAAGACATGATAGGCTAAAGTCAAGTAGAAAGGGAGGAAGACCTCATCTATCAGTGGACTAGGGGAGGGACATAGGAAGAGAAGAGGAAGGGAGGATGGGATTGGGGGAAGACTTGGCAGAGGGACACAGCAGTGATAAAAACTGAATAAATTGTAATAATTTTTTTAATAAATCACAAAACCGCAATGAAAAAATACTGTAAATTCTTTGGTTCTGCAAAAGAATGTGTCTACAGGTACGGAGAGTACCTGTACAAATCAAATCAAAATAAAATAAAATAAAAATCAGCCACTCAATAAACTACAGATTGTTTAAATTTGATTGTATCAATAAAATAATTATAAGATTGAAATTATTTATAATTAAAAAGGGACTATCAAGTCTGTAAGAATCTTTTTACCCTGCTATAGTAATGGTGAATTCATAAGTTCTTTAGATTACATTGGCATTAATCATAGAACATATGATTTTACCTTGATTTTCATAATGACATGTTATGTAATATAGGGGGAAGGCATAGATTGTTTTAACACACTCAACATGTTTAGATAACAAATGCTTTAAGTCATTTTGAGGGACATGTGTCATTAGTTTGTACTCTGTTTTATTTTCTGTATTTTAGAATTTATAATAATGTGTAAATAAACGTAACCATTGTGCTTTCACATCAATAAAAAGAGAGAAGACATATTCATACACAACAAAAACTGTAGAATTCTAGAAGGTTCATGAATTTTTATCCCAGTAATTGTTTATAGTACAATAAACAAAATGAACACATGAGGAGATAATAAAAACAGAGATAATGGGAAATAATATTTTAATTAAATTTTTGTTTTATATAAATTATAGTTTATTCACTCTTTATCCCAACTCTAGCTGCCTTCCTCATTCCCAATCCCACCCTCCCTCCCTCATCTCCCATGATCCTCTCCAAGTCCACTGATAGGGGAGGTCCTCCTCCCATACCATCTGACCCTACCTAGCCTATCAGGTCTCATCAGGACTGACTGCATTGTACTCCTCTGTGGCCCCGGAACAGACAGTAGCCTACCACAGGGGCCTCTGAAAGACTCTACCTAGCAGAGTATCAAAGCAGATGCTGAGACTCTTAACCAAACTTTGGGCAGAGTGCAGGGAATTGTATGAAAGAAGGTGGAGTTAGTAAGACCAGGAGATAAAAGGAGCTCTACAAGGAGAGCAAGAGAACCAAAATATAGGGGTCCATGGGTCTTTTCTGAGACTGATACTCCAACCAAGAACCATTCATGGATATAACCTAAAACCCCTGCTAGATGTAGCCCATGGCAGTTCAGTATCCAAGTGGGTACCCTAGTAAGTGGAACAGGGAGTCTCTGACATGAATTCAGTGGATGGCTCTTTGCCAGACCACAGAGGAGGACATTGCAGCCAGTCCAGATAAGCTAGGGTCAGATGGAGGGGGAGGAGGACCTCCCCTATCAGTGGACTTAGACCATGGGAGGAGATGAAGGGGGGGAGGGTGGAATTAGGAGGGAATAAGGAAGGGGGCTACAGCTAGGATACAAAGCGAATAAACTGTAATTAATATAAAAAATTAAAATTTAAATTTAAAAAATGTGAAGGATGAAATAAGAGTTGACAAAATTGGAAAAGTTTTCAAATAACTATTGAAATACTCAGTGTTGGCAACCAGTCAAGATGCATTCTGATGAAAAACATATCAATTTTCATGACATAGAATACCATGCAGCTATTCTAGAAAACAAATATAGATGGAAACTTACAAATTTCTTGTAGTGACATTTTCAAGGTTGTTTATGTAATGCTGACAAAGAGATGAAGAAAGAAAAAAACTAGATTACAAATTATAAGCATACTATTAAAATTTGCATGCACACATCTGACAAAAGCTTCAAGTCTCTAAAGGAAGTAATTGAAGAAGATATCAGAAGATGGAAAGATTTCCCATGTTCATGGATCAGTAGGATTAACATAATGAAAATGGCCATCTAACCAAAAACTATCTACAGATTCAATGAAATTCCCATCACAATACCAACATAATTCATTACAGACCGTGAAAAAACAATTCTCAACTTCATGTGGAAAACAAAACAAAACACAGAATTGCTAAAATTCCAAATGGATCAAAGATCTCAACATAAAACCAGACACACTAAATCTGTTAGAAGAAAAAGTGGTGGAGAGCCTTGAACTTATTGGGCCAGGACAGTATAATCTATAGCCCTAAAGAAGCTAAGTAACAAGGAGCACCAAAGGGAGGATGCTTAATTCTCATTAAGAATGGTAAATAGAATAGACACCAGGATAAGTTGAAGAGAGGAAAATGGACAAAAGCCTACATAGAAGTCTTCTGAAAGACTCCACTCAGCAGGGTACAGAAGCAGATGCTGAGGCTCACAGCCAAACTTTGCACAGAATTCAGGAAGTCTAATGGAAGTGTGTGTCTGTGTGTGTGTGTGTATGTGTGTGTGTGTGTGTGTTTGTGTGTGTGTGTGTTGGGGGGACAGCTGGAAGACACACAGGGCAACAGAGCCAATAAATCTGGGCCCAGGGTGGCCTGTGGAGACTGCTGCACCGACCAAAGTCCAGGCATGCGAGTACCTCTGCCCCTTGCTAGGAGTTAACACATAGGCATCTCAGACTCCATCTGGGTCCCCTAGTAAAGGAAGTAGGGGCTGTCTCTGACATGGACTCCCCCCTTGTGAAGATGACCTTGCCAGGTCACAGAAGGAGAGGACGTAGGTGGTTCTGATGAGATTTGATAGGCTGGGGTCACTTAGTAACAGGAGGAGAGCTCCCCATGTCTGAGGACTAGGGAAGGTGGATAGTGGGGAAGAGAGAGGAAAGGTGGGACCAGGAGGAGATGAAGGAGGGGGCTATGATAGGGATATAAAGTGAATAAACTTAAAAATAATTTTAAAAAGAAAAAAATACACACTATGTACATTATTAATTGCTCTATAAATAAATTTTATAGGCTAATACATTCAATAAGAAAAAATAAAGTAAAATGTATAAATTTTAAAGCAGACTAAAATATTTTTAAAAAATAAAACAACTATTTTAGGCCAAATTCAACATAAGATACTCAGATTTACAATTTGAAACTGTCTTCTTTCCACCATGTATGTGTTTTAAAATTATGTCATAAGATTTCCTCGCATGTTACATTAAAAATTGAACATACTTTTTTCAAAACATAGAATCCTTATTCTTTTGTAATTCATAATCTTATTTTATATAAATTATAATGGATTCATTTTAATAATATTAAATAAAGAAGGTGCAAATCCTTAATCAATAGCATAAAATCAACATTAAAATCTTCCTTACTTTTCTAAGAGCACAGTGTCAATATGCAATATTACATAAAGTAAAACAGCTACAGATATTTTTTTTTAATTTTTTAAAAAAAGTTAGAGCTGACTTACAGACAGTGATTTGAATAAATGAAAATTTTGAAGGAAGAAAATTTCCCATTTTCAAAAGATGCATTCAAAGCTTCTGGTACTGAAAGTAAAGTGTCTGATGAGGCTTGGCTATAATTAGGAAACACTGAATAAACTCCTCTTTGCAGAAACAGATTGGAACAACAATTTCATAGTAAATCACAATTGCGCTGTGTAGTTATATGATAAGCTCCTCTGTATTGCTCAGTAAATCATGAAGCATGAAAATAAGGACACTCAGTAAGCTCCTAAGAACTGCATAATAAATCATGAAACTCCAAAACAAGTTGCACAGTAAGCCCTGCTGTATTAGCCTAAATCGTAGGCTTTCACAAAGAAGTCTTATGAATCACATCCCTCTTCTAGGCTGAACCTTGTGAATAACGGAGCACCTCTCAGTTAAGGCGAAAACTTGAAGAACTGCAGTCACCCACACCTTAGTAACCACATTGTTGTGGAAACATAGCCATTCTCTGATGAAACAATATCATTGAAGAGCAGCAAGTGCATAAATGTTGAACCAAGTCTCCAGCCCTTCCTTTTATTTTTGTTTTGTTTTGTTTGTGATAATGAGAATTTTTGAACAATAACTTTTGTAAAGATATTTTATCCTCATCTTTGTAAAAGCCAAGACAACTAAACGAAAGATTTGAAAACATACATGTGAATAACTTCATACATACTGAGTAGGTTATATTAGACATGTCTGAATATATGTGTATGTGTGTGTAAAAGTATCTTTTACTTACCTGCTTCACTTGTAGTCTCTGAGACTTACTGCCTCTGTCTGATAATCTAAGCTTCTATTCTCCATACAATCTAACCTAGGCTTAGAATGTTTTCATTCTCTGAGACTTACTGCTGAATTACCTCACCCTTTCTTGGCATACTGTGCTTTAGGCTGGCTGGTTCAACTCAGTTGTTCTGGCTCAAACTCCTCTCCCAGATAAGTTATTCAATCTGGCTTTTCTATTGGCCTCTAAATTGTTCTGTTTGGCCTCAAACTAATTGAAGCAAACTGCTCTAATCTCCTGGTTCATTCTCATTCTCTGACTCATTGGGTCTGCAACTGCAACTTTTCTCTCTACTGTTGTCCTGTTAAGCCTGCCTCCTCTCTCTCTCTCTCTCTCTCTCTCTCTCTCTCTCTCTCTCTCTCTCTCGTTCTTTCTCTCTTTCTCTGCAGTGCCCCATAAGTAGTTTTCCTTTCCTCTCTTCTCTCAAGAGAGTTAGACATATCCTACTCTGTCAACACTTTGTCTGATAAATGTCTAATCACAGACAGAGCAGATGATCTTAAGTCTGTCTTTTAAGTAAAACCAATGAACAAAAATTTAAAAAATAAGCCTAAGTTGATATGGTGTTTTGCAAAGACATGCATCCCATAGACTCATGTGTTTCAATGCTTAGCCCATAAAAAGTTTCGCTATTAGAAATAGGTGGTCTTTTTTTTTTTCCTTTTTTGCTTACAGCCCATTTTAATTAATTAATTAATTATATTAACTAAGGTTTTTTTCAATATTCCCTCTCAATCCCACTCTTCCTCCTTCATTTCCTAGCATGCACCTCCAAGACCACTGATAGGGGAGGTCCTCCTCCCTTTCCATATGATCTTAACCTAGCAGGTCTCATCAGTACTGGCTTCATTGTCTTCCTCTGTGGCCTGGTAAGGATGCATCCAGCTCAGGGGGAGGTGAACAAAGAGCCAGCCACTGAGGTCATGTCAGAGACAGTCCCTGTTCCCCTTACCAGGGAACCCAATTGGACACTGAGCTGCCTATGGGCTACATCTGTCCAGGAGTTCTAGGTTATCTAAATGCATGGTCCTTGGTTGGAGTATAAGCCTCAGAAAAGACCCTTGTGCCCAGATTTCTTGGTGCTGTTGCTCTTCTTGTGCTCCTGTCCCCTCCAGGTTTTCCTTTTTTTTAATTTAACTTTTATTAATTACACTTTATTCATTTTGTATCCCCCCATAAGTCCCTCCCTCTTCCCCTCCCGGTCCCACCCTCCCTGCCCCCTTTCTGCATGCATGCCCCTCCCCAAGTCCACTGAAGGGGGGGGGTCCTCCTCTCGTTCTTTCTGATCTTAGTCTATCGGTCTATTAGTTCTCATCAGAAGTGGATGCATTGTCAGGGTTCTGGGTTATCTCCATGAATAGTCCTTGGTTGGAGTATGAGTCTCTGGGAAGTTCCCTGTGTTCAAATTTTCTTGTTCTGTTGCTCTCCTTGTGGAGTTCCTGTCCTCTCCAGCTCTTACTATTTCCCAGGTTTTCCTTTTTAATTTTTTAAAATATTAGTTAGAGTTTAATAACTTTGTATCCAGTGGTATCCCTCTCATTCATTCCCTCCCAATCCTATCTTCCCTCCCTCATCTCCTCCCTGCCCCTTTCCAAGTCCACTGATTGGGAAGGACCTCCTCCCCTTTCATCTGACCCTGGTTTATCAGGTATCTTCATAACTGGTTGCAAAGTCCTCCTCTGTGGCCTAGCAGGGCTGCTCTTCCCTCAGGGGGGAGGGGGGGCAAAGAGCTTGCCATTGAGTTATTAAATAGTCCTACCGCAGAGGGCCTCTGAAAGACTCTACTTAGCAGTGTATCAAAGCAAATACTAAGACCCAAAACCAAACCTTTGGCAGAGTGCAGAGAATCATAAGAAAAAAGGGGTAGTTAATATGACCTGGAGAGGCCAGGAGCTCCACCAGGACCAAATATATCTGGGCACAGGGGTCTTTTTTGTGACTGTTTCTCCAACTAAGGACCATGTATGGATATAATCTAGAACCTCTTCTCAGATGTAGCCCATGGTAGCTCAGTATCCAAGTGGGAATCCTAGTAAGGGGAACAGAGACTATTTCTGACATGATCCCTCCAGATCTTTCTATCTCCCCATTCTTTCATAAATTCCCTGTACTCTGCCCAAAGTTTGGCTATGATTCTCAGCATCTGCTTTCACACCCTACTGGGTAGTTTTTCAGAGGCTGTCTGTGGTAGGCTCCTGTCCTGTTCCCTGTTTTCTCACTCTTCAGAGGTCCATCCCATTTGCCTTTTTGAGTGTGGATTGATCATCTTACCCCAGTTCTCCTTCTTGCTTAACTTCTTTTGGTGTACAGATTTTAGTATATTTATACTATATGTTTAATATTCATTTATAAGTGAGTATTTACCATGTGTGTCTTTCTACTTCTGGGATATCTCACTTTAAAATAAAGTATATTTTCTAGAATAATTAATTTTCTCAAAATTCATTAGATGTGTATTGCTGAATATGGCATTAATAATTTGGTTGCTCCTATTTTAGCTATACCATTTAAAAATTCAGTTACTTTTTACTCTGGAATTCAAGCACAAATCTGTCTTTTTACAAGTTGGTGTAAAGTTTATAAGAATATAGAGATCTTAGTTCTTTCATAATTTCTATCAAGGAAAAAATGATTTAAAAAATCTAGCATTCTATAAGCCTCAGTATTTTCTAAGGAGTAAACTTATGCTAATACCCCATTAGCTGAATATAATATATGCCTGTTGATTTTACTGATCTTTTTATTATGTCCTTACTTGGTCATTACAACAAAAATGTGTTCCTTTAGTAACAACATCAACAACAAAAAGTATGGCCTTGTTGAAGTAGGTGTGGACTTGTTGAAGGAAGTGTGTCGTGTGTCGCTGTGAAGGCAGACTTTGAGGTCTCCTATGTTCAAGCTCCACCCAGTGTTTAATCCAGACTCCTATTGTCTGCTAACAAAATGTAGAGCCATGTCTCCCTACAAGCTGCCTTGCTTGCTGCCATTATGATAACGGACTAAATCTCTCAAATTGTAAACCAGCCACAATTAAAATGTTCTCTTAAAAGAATTGTCATAATTATGATGTCTCTTCACAGCAATAAAACCCTAAGACAGTTGACTATAATAGAAGTAAAACAGAAGGTAGTTATCCTAACTACATACGACTTGAGGAAGAGCAGAGAAGTAAATTCCCTAGGCTTCTCTTTTCTTTCCTACATATTTTCCAGGGCAATATAGAACTGTGAATTCTGTTTCCAGAAGTCTTTTAAGAGCCAAAATAGAAAAAAAAAAAAAGCTAAAAAAGTGTCTATATTACATTTCTATTGCTGTGATAATACATTATTTAAAATAGAATACGTTTTTGAATATGTTCCTATACATATTTAAGAATTTCAATTTATTCTGTGTCAGAACCTAATACTTCATGTACAAATTCATACTTATTTTTAATGAATGACCAAACCTTATTTACATTAAATTCTTATTATTAAGCATATCAAGTACAAACACATATATACCTTGCTCAATTCATGCAAGTAATTACATTGCACCCTGTTTAGTACTACTTGCTTTGGTCTTGTTGCTCCCATCTGGCATCTTGCATGTTTATAATATTCCATATAAATGTCTTATGAATGTCTTATATCAATGCATTGGTCAATGTGATTGAAAGAACCCATCCTAACTTGCTTTGGGTAACAGATAAATATTTATTCTCAATTGATCTAGAGGACTTTGTTTTTTCATAAGCTTAACCATTGTGTGGTGAAATTTGTCATTCAAAAATCAAAATGTAGAGGTGCAGAGCCCAATCTATAGTGCAACCCCTGTCCTTGAGGTGCAGGCATCGTTTTAAGAATCACAGAGCCTGGGTGTTTCCTGTCAGAGTGTGGTTCCTCTGGAAGTCAGAGCTACACCCATAAATTCTTACCAACCTGACTAACTCAACTTAAGGTAAACAAGAACAGAAAAAAAAATAGTCTTGCTAATGTGGAACATGACAGCAGCCTTTATAAAGAACTACAAGCAACAAAGGAATGATGAACTAGAAGTAGCCTTTCCCAGGGAAAAGAAAGCCAAATGTACAACACTAATAACCACATAACTGAGAAGTTTAGATTCAAATATTTTCGAATGTATGTAATAACAATTAATAAATTAAAAGGTCATGAATTAAAAAGAATGAAAGGAGCGGTATGTGGGAGGAATTGTAGAGAGGAATGAGCATGATAAAATGATGCAAATATATTATAATCTCAAAAATAGCAATAAAACTACAGTGAGATTTTCAAGCATCATTGAGATGTAGGCCACATGTCAAAGCTTTTCAACCTGTTTTTAAGGCAATAAAACAGTATTCAGCATTGCTGCCTATTTTTAAAGCTTGTTAGTGTGAAAGTACAGTTAATGATAGTTTTATTATTATATGATTAAGATGTAATACAAATACTTTGATATATGCATAAAATTATATTCATGTAAACAAATAATGCAAATGAAAACTACAGCCAAAGATTTTGGCAATACATTCCAACAATTATTACCCAAATGCATTAACACCATTAAATATGTTGATTTGTTTTTATTTTTGTTACCTTCAAAATAAATACTTAAAACTTCAATTTCAAAAGTTCATAACTCTTCATAAATGATGGAAATGCCAACCACCACTTTTCAACAATTATACTGAACTTTACTGATGTAAAGTTCACCAATGGATAAAGACAAAATTATTGTGATTGAGGGTTTAAGAATACTGGATAACATGTTCCTCACTCAGAAGGGCAAATGGGATGGACATTAGAAAAGGGAGAAAACAGGGAACAGGAGAGGAGCCTACCACAGAGGGCTTCTGAAAGACTATAACCAACAAGGTATAGAAGCAGATGCTGAGACTCATAGCCAAACTTTGGGCAGAGTGCAGGGAATCTTAGGAAAGAAAGGGAGATAGAAAGACCTAGAGAGTACAGGAACTCCACAAGGAGTTCAAAACCAAAAATTTTGAACAACAAAACCAACAATTTGAACAACAAATTTTCAAACAACAAAACCAAAAATTCTGGGCACATTGGTCTTTTCTGAGACCGATACTCCAACCAAAGACCATGCATGGAGATAACCTAGAATCCCTGCACAGATGTAGCCCATAGAAACTCAGTGTCCAAGTGGGTACCCTAGTAAGGATAACAGGAACTGTTTCTGACATGAATTCAGTGGCTGGCTTTTTGATCACCTCCCCATGATGGTGGGGAGGGAGGAGCAGCCTTACCAGGCCACAAAGGAAGACAATGTAGCCAGTCTTGATGAGACCTGATAGGCTAGGGCCAGATGGAAAAGGTGAAGGACAGCCCTTATCAGTGGACTTGGGGAGAGGCATGGGAGGAGAAGAGGGAGGAAGGGTGAGATTGGGAGGGGGCTGCAGTGGGATATATAAATAAATAAATTGTAAATAATAGATAAACATAAATTAAAATAGCTGAAATTAGTTATTAATAGAAAAGTACCATGACTAGAGAATAAAATAACAGAAACAATTTCATCTGACAGAAAGTTATCCTTAAATGTGGTTGATTTTAGACTGTAACAAATACACAGCTCACAGATTTATAGCCCTCTTTGTGTCCTTCTAACTCCAGTATTCAAAGACTTTAATCAAAAGTCTGAACCTCTTATATAGATGTAGACATAATCATGAAGAAGAATCATGGGCTCTATCTTTATTTTTGCCTTTCGTGCATTGATTAATGAATTCCTTGGAAGACAGGAAAAGAAAATTACTTGCCAAAATCATTTATTGATAATTTTATCAAAAGGTATTTTATGGCCAATGTTATTTAAAAACTAAGGATATATTCTGGCAATTTATGTCATATTGTTACTGAATGAAAATTATACCTTTTGTCTTTTGTCTCTGTTAAGAAAAGGAAAAAAAAAAAACTTTTTAAAGAAAAAAATCAGTTAGAAGAAATGGAATTTTTTTTTACACCCACAAACAAAGAATCAGGAATTCCAAAACAGAGTTCAGAGTGTGTATTTTAAAGAGGGAACTACATTTGCTGAATCATCCTTGCAAGCCCCAGATGAGTCCAGGTTCATCAAAATTCACAACAACCATGATTTGTTAATATTTTTTTTGAAATTAGATTTGCAATTTAACTTGAAAATTGATATATTTATGCAAATCCAATTTGACATATAGATCAAATCACAAATATGTTTGTGCATATTACATAAACTTGTGTTTATGAATATAAAAATACTTATGCATATATATCTAATTACATATATATTGTGTTTATTTCATGTATTTTATGAATACATAAATACATATTAGAGTAGTAAATTTAAAATTTATGTTTAGAATTTTCTCAATCAGCTTTGGTATCAAGATAAGACTGAAACCAGAACCGTTCTAATCATATATCCCATATGTATTCTGCAAGGACTAATTTTCTAAAAGCTGTAATTAGATGGAAAATATTAAACAGGCACAGTCACATGTTTGTATACATTGAACAGTTAGTTCCAAAACAAGAAATATAAATGCTCAATAAATATTTGGAAAAAAATTAAACTCCCTAACCATCAAAGGAAAGCACATTAAAACTCCATTTTGGTCCATTCATAACATCTATCCAGAAAACAATTAGCAAGTAATGTATAGTGAGGATATTAGAAAAGAGAAATGTCTATACTCTTCTACTAGAAATAGAACCATAGCAACCTCCATGGAAGGGAGCACAGAGGCCCCTTAAAAATTCTACATGATTCAGAAATTACATTACAAACCATGTACCTAAAGGATGTACATAAGCAAACTACAAGAATAACAGCTTACTCCTGCTGGTTGCTGTACCACCATATATAGAAGCGATAAGAGGCTCATTTTAGAAGGAAATACAGCTAGCCCAGGACGTGATAGACACCACAGGGAGCAGTAGCCCGAAGAAGAACAAAGTGTAGTACATACGCACAGACACCATGACTTTGTAAACTACCGAAAAATTAGACCAATGTTCAATGTTCAGGAAATAAAGAGCTTCCACTAAAGGAACGGGACAATCCATTTTTTCTAAGAGCCAGTGTTGACTGTAATTGCAAAAAATGAAGCTAGGGAATCAATTCAGAAATGTTTACTGTACTTCTCTTTAGGAGAAATCAACTTACTTGATATTTATTGGGGATCAATAGGCACATATTGAGGTAAAATTTTAAACAATTGATTTTTAAATTAACAAATAATGATAACCCAATCTTTAAAAGAAAGTGACTTCTAAGAACCTTTGTATGACTAAACAGAAGCTTGCATCTTTTGTGCACAGTAATAAATTGCAAACATCTGCTTAGCAGAAATTTCTTATAATCTGCTATATTCAGTAGTAGTTCCTTTAAAAAAGAAGACTTTATTTATGGGTATACACCAACATGTCTAACAATAGCTCTCTTTCTCTACTATCAAAAGAATATATGAGAGCTTCTCAGCTGTGTTCAGTTATAAGGTAGCTTTAGAGAACATGGGAAAAATAATTTCCTGTCTGTCCCTAGATATTGGCATCACAGGACTGTAAGAAAGACACACAATGAAGAATATCTGCGACAGAACTAAACTCACATAAAACCATATAACAGCTGTCATCTCATTTTAATTCTGTGGCATATGCTTTGTAAATGAAATAAGCAATAAACGGCTGCATCTATCTCTTCTTTTTTTTAATTTTCCCCTTCCCTCTTGTTCTCTATCTTTATTTTTAAGATTTTCCATTTGATTTTGTCTTTTATTGCCTAGTAACTATTTTAAATACACAAAGATATGTTTCTATATTTAAGCATATAATTAATATAATAAACTGTAATTGATGAAAAATTTTAAAAAAAGTGAACTGTAGAGCAAAAGTAAATAGCAAAAAAAAAAAAAAAAAAAAAAAAAAAAAAAAAAAAAAAAAAAAAACCAAAAACAAACAAACCCTGTTATCTTTCTTTCTTTCTTTCATTTAATGTTGTTTTTAATCTTTTACCTGGATGGTACCTAATACACATAATTGTCATTGAAAAATACACACTATCTTAAACTGTCTCCATGAATACATTTGTTTTTGTTTTTGGTTCAATCAGCTATTATTGCAGATTATAATGAATTTTAAGGGAGCAAATACTTTGCTTATAAAGGTATTTCCTCAGTTCTCTTTATCTGTACTTACTACAGCTTCCACAATATGCACAAAGGTAGCTGGGACATAAAACATTAAAAAAAAATAAGAACTGGTGAGCAAGAGGATTCTAATTATGATCCTCACCAGCCAATTCATTAGGCAAGACTGTGATGACTTCAATAAACTGTCTTACTGATTCTCTCTGCACTAAAATCATCATAAAATATGCTTAAACATATTTTAAAGACAGCTTTCTGATAATTATTACAAGACAGATGAAATTCTTGCTTTAATTTTATTATGGCAAACATCCCATAAGATCTTTACTTGATATCTCTGCCAGCGAAAGACAAGTTAATTGATATTATAATTCGGTTTATTATTAAAAGTTATTTAGAATTCTAATCCTCTTGAAAAAATGAGAAAATACGTCTATAGACTATCAACAGGACTTACCTGCTTAGTCCCAGTCCACTCTCAAGCCTCAGGTACTGTGAATGTTAACTACAAACGCTTTGCAGTTTTCAAGAAGGTTGTGTGTACTTGAACACTCAGCATTTGAAAATGCTCAGAGTTACAGTCCTCTGCCAGCTGAGTTTTTTTGGTTCCCTGAAATGTTGTGTCCTTTCCACAATAGCCTTCGCTGTATTTCTGTCCATCCTTTTCCCTGCCTTGACTGTTCTCCAAAAGTTATCTGCTTCACCAGCTATCAGATAGATGGATAACTGATTTCTTCTACAGTTTTCTACTAACGGGCTAGTCAGTGTACTTGTCTCAACTCAGACCGTGTTCTGATGATATAATGTAAGCTGATGTATTGCTCAGAAAACTACTGAAACAGGTGGCTTTTGAGCCAAGGTGCCTGATGCCTACTACCCCTGTAGCCAGGCTTTAGCAGACACAAGAAGTCCACTGCTACAGGAACATTACCGTGACTTTCAAAGGGACTAACATTGCTTCCTTAGCTGTCAAGCAGTCTTCTCACTACCTACTTGCACAACTTAGGCTGTTGCTGTGCATCCTTATCTGTGGACACCATGCAATTCCTCTACCTCCACCATCCCTACTTGTCTCTGAGGCTTGGTTGGTTACAAGCCCAGATGCACCACCAAAAATAGGCAACAAAGTACCAAATGAGGCAAAACTCTCATGAAGCCTTATGCTTCATTATCAAAGGAGGCAGCACAGGAGAGTTTCTACCACGGAGAACTTAACAGCTATTTGTGAGTCTTTAGACTGCTGCCATACCCTGAGAAGGATGTGTGTGCAGCAAATCACAAGCCATATTTGAATAGAATGAGAGCCTTATGGGAACCAATTGCATCTATTTGTCTGGGCTTGTTCCCATCTTCACTCTTCCAAACAGTTATAGTGATAAAATCTTGTTTTGGACTGTAAAAGTTTGGCTTTGTCATTCTATTTGACCTCCAGTGAAGCACCCGTCCACCCAAGCTTCTCTTTTCCAGGGTAGAAATATTTATAAAGTGATCTAGAATTCAATGAAGCCTGTGATAAGAAAAAGTCTATAGGGGGAAAAGAAACTGTTCTAAGAAGCCCTTATTGGTGCTGTACCTCCAGGAGGCAGTGAGGTAGGATTAATCACTTTGCTTCAGCCCGGGTTCTGTAAGGGGGGTGGGCACCAGAAAATATAAGGAGAAGCAAAGGTAATCTTGTTGTCTGTTTGATTGATAGTCCTTACATTCAAGGCGGTCATGTGTATTGTGCATTTTATTGGTAAGCTGTCAAGCGCTGTATGATCTTATTGAAGATAGACTCTAAGTGCAGAAGATACTCTTTTGTCTGCTCCAAAATTACCTATCCTCCGGCAAGCTGGACCTACCTTCATAACAAGTAGAAAAGAAACAGCAGTTAGAGTTATTAAAAGCATTGTGTACCTAAGACTGCTAGAAGGTAAACTGTTTCCAGATGAAGTTAGTATTGTTTACCCAGTTCCAGTGGGAAACAGAAGCTGAAAGCACAAGCATGAAAAGAACTAAGAACCTCAGCACAGCATGCTTTCTATAGGGAATTCCAGCTGATGGCCTCAGCTTCCCTAGTGAATTTCTGATAAATGATTTTAAGTGCACAATTTGATGATGTCAACTATCCACTGCTAGTGGATCTTTTACTTTCTTTTCCCTAAGGAACGCTGCTCTGTCCAAGACTTCAATCAGAAATGGCAGCCTATTGGGGCTCTCACAGCCAATTTTTGCTGGAGGCCTGTAGGGATCCAATTTTTTTGAGGTTACTTCTTTAAAATAATATGTTTATTCATTCCAGAACTTTGTGCAATGATTTTATTCATATTTACTCCCCAGTCCTCTCCCAAATTGTTCTAGAGACGCCCTTTACTTACCTGCTTCTAAGTCGTGTCCTCACTTGCTCTTGTTTTATTTTTATTTTAAAGTATTTATTTATTTATTCACTGTTTGAGTAGACCATCTTGCAGCTGATGTCTGGGCTGGCTAATCTTTCCTCCTCTCTTTTGTGATGCTCCCTGAGACTAGAGGGTATAGTTGTTCTGCTGCAAAGCTATTAATCTGGCATGGGCACCTCATAGTTAAATTTTCTCCTAACTTAGAATAGTTCTGATTTTATGTAACCCTCTCCTTAAGTATTTATCTTTCAAAATTACATAGCTTTTTTTCTTTCTATACTTAGTTAATATATTGTTATATTGTTATAAGTTTCCTAGGTTGCTGACTCTCCCTAGAATGCTAAATTTCCTCCGTAAGAAACCTATAATTTCTAGAAGTTCAGCAATTAGTTCTTATTTCCAATTTCTTTTTATTATCCCTAGTTCATATTCTGCAGTTCTTTTTTTACTAAGCAAACAGTCTAGACTTTTCATCAGTTCCATATTTGAAAAAAAAATTAAATCCAAAAATTCTCCCCATTAGTTCTGAATTCTGAATAAATTCTTAATTATGACATTCATTTTACAATAGGTGTTGCATGATGCAAATGAATGTTCCTACGGTTATCACACATATGTTACAAAAGAATTTTACATAACAAGAAACAAATCCTTAAAGAAATATTTAAAGTTTCTCTTGGGATCAACATTTTCTGAAATGTTTGAGAACTGCCTACTGTTTTTCTGTTTTAGAAATTATGTGCAGAGCTTTGTCTTAAATAATTGTATTATGAAATATAGTTATAAGACTTCTTAACAACATTATTTTTAATTAGTTATCAACAAAGAAATGACTACTTTTAAATATTTCCCATTGATTTTTACTACAATGTATGATACTAGATGTATTTGGCTCACATTGGTATCTGAAATTTAACAGTGCTAACACAACTGTGTATTTAAAATTTAACTTCCTTAGGAAAAAACAAGTAACGGGACGGGAACCTACCACAGAGGGGCTCTGAGAGACTCTACTTAGCAATATATCAAAGCAGATGCGGAGATTCATAACCAAATCTTCAGCAGAGTACAGAATCATACAATAAAAGGGGAAGTTAATATAACCGGGAAAGGACAGGAGCTCCACAAGGACCAAATATATCAGGGCACGGAGGTCCTCTATGAGACTGTTTCTCCAACCAAGGACCATGTATGGATATACCCTAGAACCTCTGCTCATATGTAGCCCGTGGTAGCTCAGTAACAAGTTGGTTTTCCTAGTAAGGGGAACAGGAACTCTTTCTGACATGAACTCAATGGCTGCTCCTTCACTTCCTCCCAACCCCTGAGTGAGGAAGAGCTTTGCTAAGCCACAGAGGAGGACATTGCAGCCAGTCTTGAAGAGACCTGATAAGCTAGGGTCAGATGGAAGGGGAGAAGAATCTCCCCTAGCAGTGGACTTGGAAAGTGTCAGGGAGGAGATGAAGGAGTGAGAGTGAGATTGGGAGGGAATGAGGAAGGGGGCTATGGTCGGGATACAAAGTAAATAACTATGTGATTGTGTCCATTTGCCCACAAAATTATATTAGAAAATTTCAAGATAGAAAATAAAACAGACTGATGCAGAAAACTATTTCCTTAAATGGAACACAAGAAATGAAGAAATATCTCAGTGGTTAAGAGTGGGAAAGGGGCATAGGAGGAGATGAGGGAGGGAGGATAAGATTATGAGGGGATGAGGGAGGGGACTACAGCTGGGATAAAAAGTGAATAAACTGTAATATAAAAATAAAAATTTAATTTAATAAAATAAATAAAAATTTTAAAAAGATGACTATCAAAAACTTAAAAAAATAATTAAATTTCCTGAACTTTACTGTTCTGCCTATAATTACAATTGTGAGACATAAATCAGTTTATTGTAATTTATTTCATTAATTAACATCCCAATCAGATCCTCTTCTCCTTCACATCCTTTTCTCTCACTTCCCCCTTCCTGGTCAAAGGGAGGCCTCCATGTATATCAACCCAACTTATCATATTAAGGGGCAGAGATTGAAGGAGTGTCCAACCATGCCTAGCCCTACCAAAAACATGCCTTATGGGAGAGTGCCAACCCCTAACACTATGAAGTCTATTCCACTGATCCTTCAGGCAGGAGCCTATCAGAGCTGTCCTCTGAGAAGCTCTACCCAGCAGTTCCTCAAAACAGATGTTAGGACTCACAGTCAAACTTTGGGCCATGCTAGGGAGTCTTGTGGAAAAATGGGAGGAAAAAGAAAAGGACCTGTAGATGACAGGAGCTCCACAATATCAACAGAGCCAACTATCAAGGGCCCAGTGAGGCTTGCTGAGGCTACAGCATCAACAACCAAGAACCAAGCATGGACTGGACTTAGATTCTCCGTTCAAAATGTAGCTGGCGGGTAGCTTAGGCTTCCTGAGGGTCCTCAAGTAAGGGAAGTGGGAAATGAATCTGACAAGGACTTTCCTGACAGGATTTTGAAAACTTCACACTGGCAGGACTGGCTTGCCAGGCCACATGGGAACAGGACACACTCAGTCCTGGTGTGAATAGATGATCTGTGGTTGACAGAAAGTAGGATCCTCTTTTCTGAGGGTAGGTGAGGAGGAGGAAGTGAGGGTGGGACTTGGAGGCAAGGTGGGACTGGACTACAACCAGGATATAAATGAATTAATAATAAATAAAATAAAAAAGAAAAGAAGTTGCAGTAGGATTAGGAACATCCTCTCCTTTTGAGGGTAGACGCAGCAGCCCAACTAGGGGAAAGAGATCCAAGGAAAGCAACATAATCAGACAGCCATGCTCCTGTTGTGAGGGAACATGTATGAAGACCAAGCTGCACATATGTTGTGTATGTGTAGAGGGCATAGATCCTTCCATGCATTTTTTTTCTGTGAGCCTCTATTGGTTGGCCTGGCTTATTTTACTCTGTAGAATTTCATGTAGTGTTCTCTGGCTCTTTAAATCCTTCCTTCCCTCATTCCACAGATTTCTCAATGTGTGCCTAATGTTTGTGGGTCTCTGCATCTGTTTCCATAAGTTGTTGGGTGAAGCTTCTCAGAGGACAGATATGATAAGCTCCTATCTGTAAGTATGGTGTCAAGGTGTTGGCTCTCTCTCATAGGATGGTTCTCAAGTTGGGCAGTCATTGGTTGTTATTCTCTCAATTTCTATTCCATCTTTATCCCTGTGCATCTTGTAGGCAGGACAAATGTTTTGTGGGTTCTTTGGTGTCCCTCTCCTTCTACTGGAAGTCTTGCTTGCCATATCAGGTTCCATATCTCCAGTTGTTAGAAATCTTAGCGAGGGTGACCCTCATGGATTCCTAGGAGTTTTCCTTGTCCTAGGCTTCTGGCTCATCCCAAAGCTTTCTCCTCCTACCACCAATTTCAGCTCTTTCTCCCAGTACACTCTCTATCATCCCTCCTCGAGCTTGATCCCTACTGTTTCTCTATCCATGGCCTTTTCCACCCAGTTTTCTCCTGCTATCCATCTCTAAACTCTATTTTATTTGTCTTCTGAGTGAGATTCAAGCATTCTGCCTTTGCTCCTCCTTGTTAATTAGATTTTTTTCAGCCAGTAGGTTGTAGCATGGTTATCCTGTGCTTTATGGACAAAAGAGTAGATACCATGTGTATCTTTCTGAATCTGCGTTATCTAACTCTGAATGATATTTTCTAGTTCCATCCATTTGCCCACAAATTCCATGACATAACTGTTTTTAATAACCATGTAGTAGTTCATTGTTTAAGTGCACCACACATTCCGCATCCATTCCTCTGTTGAGGGACATCTATGTTGGTGTTCTGTTCAGGGAGTTGTCTTCTGTGCCAATGAGTTCAAGGCTGTTAAGATCTTCTTCTTCTAATAGATTTAGTGTGTTTGCTTTTATGTTGAGGTCTTTGATTGGACTTTAGTTTTGTACAATCATTTTTACACCAGTTGCAGGTGCAGGTTGTTATTTCTACTCAAACGTAGGTTAGATTTTTTGTTTTGTTTTGCTTATATTACTAACTCTTGAACTCATTATTTTCTCAAAGTAATAAATATAAACTATGTGTTAGTTTCTCTAGTAAAAGTTTCTTGCTGAAATACTGAAACTCTTTCGTTCCACAGAGTGATCGTTTGGGGCCCTGAATTTCTCAGCTACTTGTTCATCATGCCAACTTAACAAAGGGTGGAAAGGCAAACAGAGAGGTGGGAAGTAAACAAAGAAAAGATCACTACCTTTTTGCAAACTCATTGTGAAACTACTCCCATGTTCTCTCTTACAGTCTCAAGATTATAAACTGTAAATCAATCTATGTGAATATAAATGAAAGAGGTTATATATATGAAGAAAATCACCTAAAACCAAATGTCTTTGGGAATGCTTCTCACAGGCTGCCATACCACAAATGGATTCAGTGCTCAGTATTTTCTCTTTATCCTCCAGAGTTTCAAAAAGTTCCATGACATAATTATATTCTTCTACTTTTTCTACATCTGTTCCTTCAAATATGTTCCTATAGTCCGAAATTTGTGGTCTATGTTTTACAGTCCAGGATTGTGTTTTAATTCCTGTCAAATTATATTAACACATGTCATAGAGCTCAGAAAACTTTGTCTTATAAAATATTAAGGTATGGCTTAATAAAGCTTCATGGAGAAATAAGTTATTATAAGTTATGCTTTACATCTATTGTATAAATAATTTTACAGACATAACTTGAAAATATGATAAAAAGTAGAAATAGGACAGTGATCTGGGTCAACTGGAAATTTCAAGTGACTTAGATTATCGTTACAAATTTCCTAAGTCAACTGTGACTTTTACACTGGGGGCATATTAATGAAAGCTAGTATGGACTGAATGATTATTAAGAGACAGACATCGAACTCAGTAATTAACCTACATAATGTTACTCATCTTGAAAATTCTATATGATAGTATTTTAAAGTGTTATAATTCATAAAACTCGTCTAAAATCACTTAAACAAAATTTGAGGGTCTAGCATATTATATCTAAAGTAGGTCAGACAAATCATGTGGGCTACCTAATTTATGCTTTGTAACAGCTAAAGAAAGGCCAGCAACAGTATATCTAGTCAAAAGTACAATACATATAAAAGCACTAAAAAACCAGCAACAATATACTTGGAAAAGAACAGTAAGTATAGTTAATATGTATTATAAATGCCCTTGTGCCTTTAGGTTAAAATTTGCCACTTGGCTATTTCACACTAAGTGTTCAAAATCATTTTGCTATCAATGTTTAGATTTGAATATGGTAGATGAGTCTGTATAATGTGTGATTTTTCTGGAGGTGTCACTTTAAGTCTCATAACTGGCCTTTGAGTTCTGTAGAGTTGTAAGACACATGTTCCTTTTTCAATATTCATTTGCTTCAACACTTTACTATTGACTTGGTAAACAATGACAGCCCCAGTTTGGAGGTATTAAATTTAGTCTTCACCCCACCTGGTTTCAGATGCTAATCTGTAGCATTGTTCACTTTGTGAAGGTATGTGCTCTGTCATTTGGTAATTATTCACAATACAGGAAATCCATGATGTTAATTATGGTTTCTAATGCTGTGGTGAAATGCCATGACCAAAAGCAACTTAAGAAAGAAAGGTTTAATTGCATCTTACATTTCTATATCACTGTACTTAATTGGGAGACAAAAAGGCAGGAACTCAAGGCAAAAGCATCATAGAGTAAGGAACTGACTCAGAAACCATGAAAAACTGCTGCTTACTGACTTGCTCTTCATGGCTTGCTCAGCCTGCTTTAACATACATATAACCTCAGCATTCCCACCTCAATCATCAGGCAAGAAAGTGTACCACATAAGCCAATCTACTAACTAGCATCTTCACAGAAGTTCTCTCTTCCCAATGAGTTCTAGCTTGTGTCTCCTAACAATTTCATTGGTCAATGTGCCAGATTTGTGTCAAGTTTGCAGAAATCTACCCAGCATATATAATGTTATATTTTTTATAAATTTCATATTTAAAATCTGTTATATTATTATTATTATTATTATTATCATTTACAATTTATTAGATTTGTATCCTGAATGTAGGCCCCATTCTCATCTTCTCTGGGTCCTACCCTCCCTCTCTCTTCCCCTTAACTCTAACCAAGCAAGTGAAAGACTTGTACAGAAAAAATTTAAGTTTCTGAAGAAAGAAATTGAAGAAGATATTATAAAATAGAAAAATCTCCCATGCTCATGAATTAGGATTAACAGAGTAAAAATGGCAATTCTACCAAAAGCAATCTACAGATTCAATGCAATTCCCATGAAAATACCAACAAAAATTTTTAAGACCATGACAGGAAAATGTTCAACTTCATACAGAAAAACAAAAAAAAAAAAAAAACCCAGATTAGTTAAAGCAATCCTGTACAATAAAAGCTCTTTCTGGAGTATCTCCATCTCTGACCTCAAGCTGTCCTACAGAGCAACGGTAAGGGTAATAAAAACAGCATGGTACTGGCACAGAAACAGACTGGTAGATTAATGGAATAGAATCAAAGACGCAGAAATAAACCCGCACACCTATGGAAGCCTGATTTTTGACAAAGAGCTCAAAAACATACAATGGAAAAAAAGATAGCATGTTCAACAAATGGTGTTGGTCTAACATGACTACATGTAGAAAAATGTGAATAGAACTATACATATCACTCTATACAAAAGTAAAATCCAAGTGGATCAAAGTCCTCAACTTAAAACCAGACACACTAAATCTGTTAGAAGAAAAAGTGGGGAAGAGCCTAGAACTCCTTGGCACAAGAGACAACTTCCTGAACAAAACGTTAACAGCACAGATTCTAAGATCAACAATTAATAAATGGGACTTCATGAAACTGAAAGATTTCTGTAAAGAAAAGGACACTGTCACCAGAACAAATGGCAGCCTGCAGACTGGGAAAAGATCTTCACCAACCCTATGTCTGACAGAGGGATAACATCCAGAATATATAAAGATAAGAAGTTAAACACCAACAAAACAAGCAATCTAATTGAAAAATGGGGTACAAAGCTAAACAGAAAATTCTCAACAGAAGAATATTGAATCATGGAGAAACACTTAAAGAAATGTTCAATGTCCTTTGTCATCAAGGAAATAAAAATCAAGAGGACTCTGATATTTCATCTCACCCCTATGAAAATGGCTAAGATCAAAACTCCAGTGACAACACATACTTGAGAAGATGTGAGAAAAGATAACCTTTCTCCATTGATGGTGGGAATGTAAACTTGAACAAACACTTTGAAAACCAATCTGGTGCTTTCTTAGGAAATTGGGAATGGCGCTACCTGAAGATCCAGCTATACTACTTCTAGGGATATATTCAAAAGATGTTCAATCATACAACAAGGACATTTCCTCAATTATGTTCATCAGCTTTGGTTGTAATAGCCAGAATCCGGAAACAACCTCTTCTACCTTCTACCAAAGAAATGTCCCTTTACCAAAGAAATTGTGGTACATGTACACAATGGAATACTACTCAGCTATTGAAAACAAGGAAAACATGACAATTTCAGACAGATGTATGGAACTAGGAAAGATAAGCCTGAGGGAGCTAACCCAGAAGCTGAAAGACACATGCAGTACATACACCCGTATAAGTGTCCATCGGCCATAAATTGTTGGATACACACACTAAAATCTATAGTTCTAAAGAAGCCAAACAACAAGGACCCTAGAGAAGACGCTTAATTCTCTTCCAGATGGACAAACAGGAGAGACACCAAAAGTTGTAGAAGTGAGGGAAGAGGATGGGAGCTTACCACAGATGTCCTCCTCAATTTTGAATCAATAATGTCAGAAAAAAATATGTGTTCAAAGGAAGAAGCACATGCGTTATACAATGAGTTCTCTACGGAGGTTTTCTTGTAATAATTGGGTGTATATGCCATAATTTAGGTGTATATGTATGTGTTTCATACATGTGGGTGATAGTTGTTGGAAGGTGTATTTTCTGAAAAATGAGTGCACAGCAAAATAAGTCTATGATATTTCTAACTGCTGTCACTCATCCTGTCAGACATTTGGGATAACAACTTTACCTCTAGGGAAATTAATTAACTCTGAATTCAAAAGAGAAATAATTATTTTGAGTCCTTTGATGATTTCTTTTAATGTACATTTTCAAACTATGTAATCATGATTTTATAGATCTCTATACCCTTTTATTTTTGTGCTTTAGAGAAGAACAACTTCATACTGAAAAGTATTTTTGAAAACCATAATGGCATCCACTATACTCTAGTATCATGCCATTTCTCAATAATTTCCTTTATGTTTATTTGCAAAGGCAGGTGTTCTAAATCCCAAGATAACACCTAAGCAGTGTGCTTCAGTACAGAAAATTCCAAGATAATTAAAAAATATGAAATTATATTCATTTACATGAATTCAGATAATTTACTCCTTCAACAAATGCAGGTGTTATTTTTACTTTATCTTAGTTTAATAATGGTCATGGATCTTAATCATAAACTGCAACAGTAAAAATTTACAGTTAAATGTGTTTGAAAACTAATCATGATTTTAATTTATACAAAATTTACACAAAAATATATAGTGCATTTTGTATTCGATTCATTTGTTTTGCTTGTTAACTTTAATAACAGCAAATTAAAGAAGTCGACTAGTGACTGTCATAGAAAATGTTCAGAATCTTACATGTTTATGGTGTTATGAGACTGATTTACAGAATGTGATAGTTTTGTTGTCAAGTTGACACAATGAACAATCATGTTGGAAGTGAGACAGAATGTGATAGTTTTGTTGTCAACTTCACAATTAACAATCACATTGGAAGTGCGTCATATTGAGGGATTGTCTAGATTAGGGTATGCCAGTGCATATGTCTATAGGGTTAATTTCATTATTTTAATCGAAATAGGAAGCTTCTTCAACTACGAGTGGCATCATTCAGTACTTAGAAGACCCTGAACAGCATAAGATTGAAGAGAAGAGGACAATCATGTAGGTGTTCATTCCCTTTCTGCTCTTGACTGTTTATGTCAGTAGCTGCTACAAGTTCCTGTTGCTTGTGTTCCACCTATATGAAGGAAGGAGCCAAATAATCACTCCATCCCTTAAGTTATTTTCATCAAGACATTTTTATCACAATAAGAATTAAGGAAGCAAATACCAACTAAAATCAGGGAAACTTTTTAAGTATTCTTATTCCACTCATCTGTAACTGATACTCCTCATTTGGAATTGATGGGTAACAATTTCATTCAGTGTTCTGTAGCTTTAAAAACCATGTACAATATAGAACATTATTGTTGATAAAACTTCAGAAACAGTTCAAATTATCATCCATATGATGTTAGACACCTTAATATAAATATATATACATATATGTACTTATAAATAACTTCGTTTAAACTATCTACATGTCATTCAGTTATAGATATCTAAAATTTTAGTGTATCAGTCTCTTCTAAATCTTTAAATATTGTGTTAGAAGAGTGTTTAACAAACATGCAAATGTTTTGCACATTTTCAAATTTGGATGGAAAGTTCTTTCAAATAGTAAGCCTTATGTAGTTTTATTCAAAATAATCATTTCAAGATAAATTGTGCAAAATAGTTATAACTCTTAAGATCATTTATGTGAAAAACTATTATTAGAAAGTGTTGACTGCCAAACAAATAGTGCATAGGGTAAAATATAAATAATTGTATTCACTTTTGCCAATGATGTGAATAAGGCTGACAGGGAAATCATGGTAACAAGTTTGTCAAGTCAGTTTATATTTGCTTAATAAATCTAGAATTCATGTAACAACATCCATCTAGGTGATTTGAGAATTTAGATACGTGTATCCAGATAAGTGTTCACCTGTCGTCACATGCTCTGTACAGATTATAGCTTTCTTTAAAAATCTCAGAGACATGTAAATATGAAATAAATATTTAAGAAAAGATTTAACTTGAATATATTGTTGTTTCTTTGTACACTTCCTGACTAATTGAGAGAAAAATATTATAAATTTAAACTAGCAAACTTTAACTGAAAAGAAAAGAAACCAATTCAAATGTGACGTGATGAGAAAATATTTATAAACAATGTATGCCTACACATACCACAGAGAAATTCATATGTCCATGTACATATATATGAAAGACAATAATTATATGTTTTAAACACATGCCCTCTAAGTCTTAATGGATAAGAGCACGTACACTGGTAATAGTCAGTTATTATACCCCACATTCAGCTATTGGCAAAATTGTGTTAGATTATAGACTTGCTCAGTTTCGCTACATCTTGTTTTTTTGTGCTTTAAAATGATTGCCTTTATCAAATTGAAGTTATGTAGTTCAAGTGTTTAAGTCACCATGTTTCACATACTGTAAGCATTCACTTTGAATATATGTAAAGTTTATGTTAAAATATTTCATAAAATTTTGTTATAATATTTTCCAATATTTGTTTAAGTAATATTTTTCTCTACTGTCATAATTATTTTAGGCCACAATATACCATGACTCTATCCTATGACGAATAAATCTATATTATGTGTGTTATGCTTACATCAGAATCTGTCTACTTCATCTTTCTCTTTGACTCTGTGCCTTCCTTGTCATTGTGACACAAAACTGAAATCATATAATTAACAAGCACATTATGTTCTTTAAGTGCTCAAGTGGAGGAGTATAATGGATGTATCTCTTGTCAATACAGAGCTACAAATGATTATCTTGGTACAAACTCAAAGTCACAAAAGTCTGAAGCATCTCAAATAAAACAATTCAGTTGTACATGTAAGGAAAAGCTGCATTCAACATTCAGATGATAGGAAAGGGAAACAATTTAATCAGATGGAAAAAGCCTTGATCTGGATAGATCAAACAGCCACAATGTCCTCTTAAGCTAATTAGTTTAATTTTACTGATCCTGTCCCTTGACTTAAGTCTCTTTATTTTCTCGAAATCTCTTTGGGGCAAAAGGCTGTAGATGCAGGATTGAATGCAGACAGCAAGAACTTTATGAAATTTAAATGAAAATAATTTTCTGCATAAAACAAAATTTCACATCACATCATCAAGTGCTGGTGTAAAGTCGGTGACAGCCTATGCAGAATAGCTAAGTACAATAACTGATGAAAGTGACTAAATGAACAGTAAGAGTAATTTCCAATGTTAGTGAGAGAAAAAATCTATCTATCTATATATACCTAATAAAAGGACATTCAAGGAAAAAGCTGATCTCAAAGCCCTAAAGGACAGAGTGACTTTGTCTGTGACTAACAGGACTGCCAAATTTAGGTTAAAGTGGTTTACAAAACATTTTAAAAATACTGGGACCGAGAGCCAGCAAGATGGCCCAGCGGAAGAAGATCTTGTCTTATAAATTTGGAGACCTGAATATGATTCCCAGAACCCACATAAAAGTGGGAGGAGAGGAGTGACCCCACAAAGTTGATCTCTGACCAATTCACATTCATGTTTGTATGTACACAAACACACCATATACACATACATTCACACACACACAAAAACATACAAACATGAACATACACACAAATACACTGATATCTTACTTTTTCTTTTTTTTTTTTTTACATATTTTTAAATACAGTTCTTTCTTTTTTTTTTTTTTATCAGTTACATTTTATTAACTCTGTATCCCAGCCGTGTCCCAATCCCTCATTCCCTCCCTGTCCCTCCCTCCCTCCCTCCCTCATCTCCACCGTGCCCCTTTCCAAGTCCACTGATGGGGGGGACCTCCTCCCCATTCATCTGATCCTGTTTTATCAGGTATCTTCAGGATTGGCTGCAAAGCCCTCCTCTGTGGCCTAACAGGACTGCTCCTCCCTTCGGGGGTGGGGAGACCAAAGAGCCAGTCATTGAGTTCCTGTTAGAAATAGTCCCTGTTCCCCTCACTTTGGGAAACCAATTGGTTACTGAGCTACCACAGGCTACATCTGAGTGGAGGTTCTAGGTTATATCCATACATGGTCCTTGGTTGAATGTCAGTCTCAGAAAAGACCCTGTGCCCAGATATATTTGGTCCTTGTGGAGCTCCTATCCTTTCCCCATCAGACTAACTCCCCTTCTTTCTTATGATTCCCTGTACTCTGCCAAAGGTTTGGTCATGAGTCTTTGCTTTGAAAACACTGCTAGTTAGAGTCTTTCAGATGCGCTCAGTAGACTCCTGTCATACGTTCAATGCACATCCCATCTGTCTTTCTAAATGAGGATTGATCATCTTACCCCATGTCCGCTCAATTGATTATCTTTTTTAGGTGTATAGATTTCATTATGTTTATCATATCTTATAGGTCTATATAAGTGAGTATATCCCATGTTTGTCTTTCTCCTTCTGGGATATTTCACTCAGAATGATCTTTTCTAGATCCCACCATTTGCCTGCAAATTTCATGATTTCCTCCTTTTTGATTGCTGAGTAGTATTCCATTGTATAAAAATACCACAATTTCTGTACCCATTCCACCGTTGATGGACATCTGGGTTGTTTCCAGGTTCTGGCTATTACAAATAGAGCTGCTATAAACATGGTTGAGCAAGTGTCCTTTTTGTGTACTTGAACAAACTTTGGGTATATACCTAGCAGTGGTATAGCTGGGTCTGGAGGAAGCACTATTCCTATTTGTCTTAGAAAGCGCCAGATAGCTTTCCAGAGTGGTTGTACCAGTTTACATTCCCACCAGCAGTGGAGCAGGGTTCCCCTTTCTCCACAACCTCTCCAGCATGTGTTATCGCTTGAGTTTTTCATCTTGGCCATTCTGATGGGTGTAAGGTGATATCTCAGGGTCGTTTTGATTTGCATTTCCCTGATGGCTAATGAGGATGAGCATTTCTTTAAGTGTTTTTCTGCCATTCGATATTCCTCTGTCGAGAATTCTCTGTTTAGCTCTGTTCCCCATTTTTTAATTGGATTACTTGGATTGCTGCTTTTCAGCTTCTTTAGTTCTTTGTATATACTGGATATTAGTCCTCTGTCAGATAAAGGGTTAGTGAAGATTCTTTCCCAATCTGTAGGCAGTCGTTTTGTTTTGATGACGGTATCCTTTGCTTTACAGAAACTTTTCAGTTTCATGAGGTCCCATTTATTGATTGTTGCTCTTAGAGCCTGTGCTGTTGGTGTTCTGTTCAGGAAGTTGTCTCCTGTGCCAATGAGTTCTAGGCTGTTCCCCACTTTTTTTTCCAATTGATTTAGGGTATCTGGTTTTATGTTGAGGTCCTTGATCCACTTTGACTTTAGTTTTGTGCAGGGTGATAAATATGGATCTATTTTCATTTTTCTGCATGTAGACATCCAGTTGGTCCAGCACCATTTGTTGAAGATGCTGTCTTTTTTCCATTGAATGGAATTGGCTTCTTTGTCGAATATCGAGTATTCATAGGTGTGTGGATTTATTTCTGGGTCTTCTATGCGGTTCCATTGATCCTCCTTTCTGTTTCTATGCCAGTACCATGCACTTTTTATTACTGTTGCCCTGTAGTACAGCTTGAGATCAGGAATGGAGATACCTCCAGATGATCTGTTGTTGTACAGGATCGTTTTGGAGATTCTGGGTTTTTTGTTTCTCCATATGAAGCTGAGAATCTTTTTTTCAAGGTCTGTAAAGAATTGAGTTGGTATTTTGATGGGAATTGCATTGAATCTGTAGATTGCTTTTGGCAGTATGGCCATTTTCAGAATGTTAATCCTACCAATCCATGAGCACGGGAGATCTTTCCATCTTCTGATATCTTCTTCAATTTCTTTCTTCAGAGACTTGAAGTTTTTCTCAAACAGGTCTTTCACTTGCTTGGTTAGTGTCACACCAAGGTACTTTATGTTATTAGTGGCTATTGTGAAGGGTGTTGTTTCCCTAATTTCTTTCTCAGCCGTTTTGTCTTTGGTATATAGGAGGGCTTCTGATTTTTTTGAGTTGATTTTGTATCCTGCCACTTTGCTGAAGGTGTTTATCAGCTGAAGGAGTTCTCTGGTTGAATTTTTGGGGTCGCTCATGTATACTATCATATCATCTGCAAATAGTGACACTTTGACCTCTTCCTTTCCGATTTGTATCCCCTTGATCTCCTTTAGTTGTCTTATTGCTCTGGCTAGGACTTCAAGTACTATGTTGAAGAGATATGGGGACAATGGACAGCCTTGTCTTGTCCCTGATTTCAGTGGGATTGATTTAAGTTTCTCTCCATTGAGTTTGATGTTAGCTATAGGCTTGCTATATATTGCCTTTACTATGTTTAGGTATGTGCCTTGTATCCCTGATCTCTCCAAGACTTTAAACATGAATGGGTGTTGGACTTTGTCAAATGCTTTTTCGGCGTCTAAGGAGATGATCATGTGGTTTTTCTCCTTCAGTTTGTTTATGTAGTGGATTACATTGATGGATTTCCGTATGTTGAACCACCCTTGCATGCCTGGGATGAAGCCTACTTGGTCATGGTAGATGATATCTTTGATGTGTTCTTGGATTCGGTTTGCAAGTATTTTATTGAGTATTTTTGCATCAATGTTCATAAGAGAGATAGGCCTAAAGTTCTCTTTTTTTGTTGGGTCTTTGTGTGGTTTAGGTATTAAGGTGACTGTGGCTTCATAGAATGAGTTTGGTAGTGTTCCTTCTGTTTCTATTTTGTGGAATAGCTTGAGGAGAATTGGAGTTAGCACTTCCTTGAAGGTCTTGTAGAATTCTGCGCTGAAGCCATCTGGTCCAGGGCTTTTTTTGGAGGGGAGACTGTTAATGACTGCTTCGATTTCCTTGGGAGATATAGGGCTATTCAGTCTTTCTACCTGATCTTGACTTAGTTTTGGTAGATGGAATCTTTCAAGAAAATTATCCATTTCATTTAGATTCTCAAATTTTGTGGCATATAGGCTTTTGTAGTATGACCTAATAATTGTTTGGATTTCCTCAATGTCTGTGGTTATATCCCCATTTTCATTTCTGATTTTGCTGATCTGGATAGTTTCTCTCTGGTTTTTAGTTAGTTTGGCTAAGGGTTTGTCTATCTTGTTGATTTTCTCAAAGAACCAGCTTTTTGTTTCATTGATTCTTTGGATAGTTTTATTTGTTTCTAGTTGATTGATTTCAGCCCTTAGTTTGATTATTTCCAGCCGTCTGCTCCTTTTGGGTGTCTCTGCTTCTTTTTGTTCTAGGGTTTTCAGTTGGGCCATTAAGTTGTTTGTATGTGATGTTACGAATTTCTTCTTGCAGGCACTTAGTGCTATAAATTTTCCTCTGAGCACTGCTTTCAGTGTGTCCCATAAATTTGGGTATGTTGTGCCTTCCTTTTCATTGAATTCTAGGAAGTCTTTAATTTCTTTCTTTAGTTCTTCCTTAACCCAGCTGTCATTGAGTAGTAAGTTGTTTAGTTTCCATGTGCGTGTCGGCTTTTTGTTGTTTCTGTTGTTGTTGAGGTCGATCTTTAGTCCATGGTGGTCAGATAGTATACAAGGGATTATTTCAATCCTTTTGTATCTGTTGAGGCTTGCTTTGTGGCCCACTATATGGTCTATTTTGGAAAAGGTTCCATGGGGTGCTGAAAAGAAGGTGTACTCTTTTGAGTTTGGGTGAAATGATCTGTAGACGTCTATTAGGTCCATTTGATTTAGGGATTCTGTGAGTGCTTTTATTTCCCTATTTGGTGTCTGTCTAGTTGATCTGTCCCTTGGTGAGAGTGGAGTGTTGAAGTCTCCCACTATTAAGGTATTAGGATCAATGTATGATTTAAGCTTTAATTATGTTTCATTTACGAATGTCGGTGCTCTTGTATTTGGGGCATAGATATTCAAGATTGTGATGTCCTCTTGGTGGATTTTTCCTTTGATGAGAATATAGTGGCCCTCCTTATCTTTTTTGATTAACTTGGGTTGAAAGTCTATTTTATTAGATATTAGGATGGCTACTCCAGCTTGTTTTCTGGAACCATTTGCTTGAAAAACAGTTTTCCAGCCCTTTACTCTGAGGTAGTGTTTGTCTTTGTTGCATAGGTGTGTTTCTTGGATGCAACAGAATGTTGGATCCTGTTTCCTTAACCATTCTGTTAGCCTGTGTCTTTTTATTGGTGAGTTGAGTCCATTGATATTGATAGATAATAGTGACCAATGCATGTTAGTTCCTTTTGTAATGGAGTCGATGATCTAACCCTGATTCATTGCTTGTTTTCTTTTCATTTTTGTTGGGACATTATCTGTATGCCCTGTTTTCTTGGGTGAATTTGTTTTCATTGGATTGGAGTTTTCCTTCTAGTATCTTCTGTAGGGATGGTTTGCTGTGTAGATATTGTATAAATTTAGTTTTGTCATGGAATATTTTGTTTTCTCCATCTATGTTGATTGAAAGCTTTGCAGGGTATAGTAGTCTGGGTTGACATTTGTGATCTCTTAGAGTCTCCATGATACTTGCCCAGGCCCTTCTGGCTTTCATAGTTTCTGATGAGAAGTCCGACGTGATTCTGATAGGTCTACCTTCATATGTTACTTGGCCTTTTTCCCTTGCTGCTTTTAATATCTTTTCTTTGTTCTGTAGATTTAGTGTTTTGACTATGATGTGACGTGATGTGTTTCTTTTCTGGTCTAGTCTATTTGGAGTTCTGTAGGCCTCTTGTATATTTATGGACATCTCTTTCTTTAAGTTGGGAAAATTTTCTTCTATGATTTTCTTGAAAATATTTTCTGGACCTTGGAGTCTGGAGTCTTCTTTTTCATGAATTCCTATTATTCTTAGATTTTGTCTTTTCATAGCATCCTTGATTTCTTGGATATTTTTTGATTGGAACTTTTCTGATTTTACTTTTTCTTTGAGAGAAGTATCCATTTCTGCAAGTGTGTCTTCAGCTTCAGAGATTCTCTCTTCCATCTCTTGTATTCTGTTGGTGATGCTTACTTTTGTGGTTCCTGATCTTTTCTCCAAGTTCTCCAGCTCAAGGGTTTTCTCATTTTGTGTTTTCTTTATTGATTCTAATTCTGTTTTCATGCCTTGCACCATTTCTTTCATGTGTTTGAATTTGGATTCCTGTCTCTCTACGATGGCCTCTATTTCTTTTTTCATTTCCTTCTTATATGCCACTAATTTTTCCTCTACTTGTGTATCTATTTGTTTGGCTATGTTTGCCTGTGTTTCTTTAAGGATATTGTTTATTTCTTCTTTCTTTGCCTCCAATTGACTGGCCATCTCTTTGAAAGACTTGTTCATTTCCTCCTTATGAGCCTCAAATAATTGGGCAAGCATGGCTTTAAAATCATTTTCCTGTGCTTCTGCTGAATTGGTGTATCCATCGATTTTGGGGTTTGCTGGTGAAGTCATGATGTCCTGATTTATGTTGGAAGTGTTCTTTCGCCTACCTCTGGCCATTGGCTTATCTGAAACCTTCCCTGTTTGTTTTTGGATTCTGCAGATCAGACTGGTGCTGTCTCTCTCTGGTGTCTGGAGAGTTCTTCAGGAAGCTGAGTACTCTCAGCATGTGCTGAGGACTGGCTGTACTTACAGGCAGGTCTCTTGGCCGAGATCGTGGTATCCGGGGCTCTCTGCTCTCTGGTTTGGCCCTGCTTCTTTGCTGTGTTCCGCCAGTTCTGTGCTGCTGTCACTGCCAGGTTCTGAGGTCTTGCTGCAGCTGGAGATTTCAGGGTGGTCACTTCAGCAGGGATGGGGTAATCAGGCTCTCTGTTCTCTGGTTTGGCCCTGGTTAGTCTTAAACTGGAGGGCTGTGGTGCCCCGCCAGTTCAGTACTGCTCCGCTGCCGCGTCCTGCTGTAACTCGATATCTTACTTTTTCAATTTAATACATAAATTACTGAGTTCATTAATGAAAAAGTAAGTTAAAATATGATCAAGTATACAAGGACATTTGCTCAACCATGTTTGTAGCAGCTTTATTCGTAATAAACAGAATCTGGAAATAACCCAGATGTCCCTCAATGGATGAATGGATACAGAAATTGTGGTACATTTACACAGCAATTAACAACAAGGAAATCATGAACTTTGCAGGCAAACGGTGGGAACTATAAAAGATCATCCTGTGTGAAGTATCCCTGAAGCAGAAAGATACACATAGCATATATTCACTCTAGGTGATATTAGACATAGAATATAGGATAAGCATACTAAAATCTGTACCTTTAAATAAGCTAAGCAAGAAGGAGGACACTAGGTAAGATGATCAATCCTCACTCAGAAAGGCAAATGGGACTAACATCGGACATCAGAAGAAGGAGAAAACAGGAAACAGGACAGAAGCCTACCACAGAAGGCCTCTGAAAGACTCTAGCCAGTGGGGTATCAAAGCAGATGCTGAGATTCATAGCCGAACTTTGGGCAGAGTACAAGGAATCTTATGAAAGTAGGGGAAACTAGAAAGACCTGGAGGGGACAGGAGCTCCACAAGGAGAGCAACAGAACCAAAAATTCTAGATACATGGGTCTTTTCTGAGACTGATACTCCAACAAATGACCATGCATGAAGATAACCTAGAACACCTGCACAGATGTAGCCCATAAACTCAGTCTCCAAGTGGGTTCCCTATTAAGGGGAGTAGGTGCTGTCTCTGACATGAACTCAGTGGCAGGTTCTCTGATCACTTCCCCCTTGGAGGTTCAGCTGTGCCAGTCCACAGAGGAAGACAGTGCAGCCACTTCTGATGCGACCAGATAGGCTAGGAAAGAGGGAAAAGAGAGGAGGACCTCCCCTATCAGTTGACTTTGAAGGGGAATGGGAAGAGATGAGGGAGGGAAGGTGGGATTTGGCGGGGAGGATAGAAGGGGCTACAGCTGGGATACAAAGTGAATAAAATGTAATTAATTAAAACATGAATACATTTTTAAAAAGATTTATACTAACTCTCTTTGACTATGCTAAATGAATACTGCATAAACCAATACTTGGGTGACAGCATAATCTGTTAACAGTACATATAGCTATAGCCACAATTAAAATACATTGCTAAACAACAACAAAAAGATTACTGCTCATATACAAACTTCTTGCTGTCCCTAGACAGCTGATAGAGATGTGCATGTTCTTACAACATTCATATTCAACACATGTATGAAGGAGTAATGACCACATTCAACTGCTATTATTTACGAAATGTGTTTTATAAGATTAAAAATTCCTTAGACAGTGATTCCTCTGATGGTTCCTAATAAACTTAAAATACACTGTAAAATATTCATCTTTCTGGACATTGTTAGGAGCCTTCACGATTTCATGAGAACATGTGAAACTTCAACATTAAGACTTTGGAAAAGTTAATGAAAAGCTTTATTAATGAATGAAAAGTACAAGACTATGAGTCTGTATCCATGTTGTATCATATTGCTTCCTGCAACATAGCCCATGATTTAATCCCTTCTGCAAATAAAAATCACTTAATTCATAGTTTCCTATTTTCTCAGGAAAAAAAAGGAAAAGATGATTTTAAAATAAATGTGAAGAAAAGTCCAAATTAGCTACACGAACAGTAAAAGGTCCCCATGCACTTTCTGCTCAGTGTGTCTTTATGATCCACTCCCATGAGGAAAATTGACATTTTCTTTGAAATCCACATTAATATGTTTGGTCAAAAACATTTTCTACATTCACTCAGTTTGAAATATTGAATGAAGACCGTAAATATAAAATTTTCTTTGTCAAACATGTGCCTGAAAAAAATATTATGTTCAAATATAAAGTATGTTTACACTATCAAGAGAGTATTCTTAGAATTAGTGTAAAAGTTGTATCCATACACCAGAGAGTCAACCTTGAAATGCTAGAAATTCTATGCCTGTAATTACACATTTATATGTGGAATGTTATATATGGGATATATATTTTATATATAACTTGAATAATCAAAATAAGTGAACACACAAGACACTTTAACTTAAATTTTCATGATGATGAACAAAATATGTCTCATTGTTTCTTTTCTAGAACAGAAAAGTCACAAAATAAAATACTTTTAAATTTATTGGATCGATAATACTTACTAAGTACTGTTGTGCAAGTATCTATTTTCTACTCCTGAAAACAATGATTGAACACTGCACCATAAAAGGTAACACTGTGGAAATCATTTCCAATTCCTCAACAGTGCTTTCTTTATTTTTTTTAACTTGAAAAACAAAATAAAAAAGAAACTGAGTATGTCAGACAGGCATTGTACAAAAGAGAATGAAATATAAATCTACTAAAATTCATTGCAATTATATCTCACGAAATGACACATTCTGACAAATAAGTGTTAGCTTTAAATGTTTTCTTATAGATACAAAGATATGCTCTTCTGCTTTTTTAAAATCTAATTATGAATGTAAGAAAACTGACTGCAGAAGATAAACAAGTTATATAAAAGTTTTCATTAATGGTAAATATCTGCCCATAAAACTATTTTTTAGGTTGAAATCCTATGTTACTTTCAGTGGAATAGAGGTCTGTTGTTAATAGCCCATCATGATAGGGTGCTTACCAGAAGGAGAATACAATTTGTGTCTGGCACAGAATTTGGGTCACAGAAACTTGACTTCCTAAGCAAGTAAAGTAATACTTAAAACAATGAATGACAGTTAAAGCAGGTTTCTCTACTGAAAAGGAGACGGAGAAAGAGAGTATTTGTGTAAGTAAGTGTGTAGGTGTGTGTGTGTATATAGTGTGTGTGTACTGTTTGTGTGTAAGAGTGTGTGTGTGTGTGTGTGTGTGTGCTTATGTATGTATGTGTGTGTGAAGTATGTTTGTGTGTAGGTGTGTGTAGGTGACTGTGTGTAGTATATGTGTGTGGGGATGTGTGTGCAGTGTGTGTGTGTGTGTGTGTGCTCTATACATTAAAGACACAAATTACAATCTCAAAGACATACTTAAAACAGAGAGGGACCGATAGAGAAAGGCAGAAGAAAAGCCTGTAATCTGGAAATATGGATTAGTATCTTACTAGCTCGTTCTCATGAATCATGTAAACAGATAACTGATAACACTGACAAGCAACGGTCCTATGAAATACTCAGAGAAATAACAGCTATGCTTAGATTTTTACTCCAATGTTCATTTGCTCTTAGCACAATTTCTTTAAAAGTGACCAGAATTTCAACATTACTTAGAAACTGCATGAGAGTAAAATAGGCAACCTATTTAATCCAAAACACTCCTATAATGACCATCAGGTAACAGTTACTTAACTTGAATCATAAAATGCAATGTATTTTGTAGTAAATATGACATTAATAGGCTAATATAGGAAATGACTATATCTGAAGGTTAATTCTATTCATAAACAAAGAAATTTAGAAAAATCTAAACATCAGAAATATGAATGCTCAATAAGTACACTGAAATAATCATTATAGAAAAATAATACAAGATACCTTTTCCTCCATTAGATGACAAAAATAAAATTAACCTCAGGATGTCTATGAACTGGCTCAATTGTGACCATTCCCAGCACAGTGATGAATTCTTACACTGCAACAAAGCTCCTCAGATTTTATGTTCATATTGAGATTGGTTCTTGAGAAATATCATATTAATTAGAAGCACTTACCCTTCATGTGAAATTTGTTTTAAAGCAGGTTTAAAGTACAAAACAAGTATTACTTCTGTTGCTTATTTATGCTTTGTTTTATTTTAAATCTCCTTATTTGTAGAACTAGTTCAATGACCTTTAGGTTTTTATAAAATACTGTCTGAATTTTCAGAAATTTTATATATGGAACTTGATTAAATATTAAAGTAATGAACTCTGTGCTACTTTTACATTACTGTTCAATTTCAGATTCAGATACAGCAATCTGCAATGATCTACTTTCCCTGTTCCATTCTACTCTTTTCTAGTTTGGAAACCAATCCACAAATTTCCTAAGTTTTTTATTATTAAGTTCAAACATTTTATTTGATGTAGTTTAGGTTTTATTGGCTGAAATATTTAGGTATCAACAGGCTTAAATATGTATAACCCCTCATCTTTTTTTTTTAATTCTGTATTAATTATACATTATTCACTTTGTATCCCCCCCGTGGTTCCCTCCCTCCTCCCATCCCGATCCCTCCCTTCCTCTCCACTCTGCAATCATGCTCCTCCCCAAGTCCGGTGGTAGGGGAGGTCTTCTTTTCCTTCCTTCTGATCTTAGTCAATTAGGTCTCATCAGGAGTGGCTGTGTTGTCTTCTTCTGTGGCCTGGTAATGCTGTTTCTCCCTCAGGGGGAGGTAATTAAAAAGCAGACCAATCAGTTCATGTCAGAGCCAGTCCCTGTTCCTGTTACAATGGAACCCACTTGAATACTGAACTGCCATGGGCTACATTTGTGCAGGGGTCTTAGGTTATCTCTATGCATGGTCCTTGCATCAGTCTCAGGAAAGACCCCTGTGCTCAGATTTTTTGATAACCCTTCTTCTTCTTTTTTTTTTTTTTTTTTTTTTTTCAATGCAGTTTATTCAGGAACCTTGAACAATCCTCGGACCCTGGGGAAAGCCAGCCCACAGCTTAAATAGCCTCTGGGTAGCCAACCCCAGTGTGCCACGTGGGCAATGCAGATAGGTCCACATACATGGAAGCAAGCCAGATCCTCAGCCTTAGCCAAATGTGGAATTGTTCGTGACAGAGAGCACTCACCATCGGGAAGGTGGAAGGCGGAAAACCAGCTCCATCTTTAAGGCATAGCATTCCGCAGCTCTCTACAGTTCCCCCTTTTTCTTTTAGACACATCAGGCAAGAGTAGAGGTCTGATCTCTGATATTAGAAATAAATTGGGACTTTGTACCGATGTTCATTTAGGTGTCATCCACCCAAAGAGCATCAGACCCGTCCAATACCTTTTTCTCAGAGGCGGGACCTGGGGTATCAACCCGCATGCAATCAGACATGCTCTTCTCTGGGTCCAAAGCGGCTGACCCTGAGTGCAGTGCTTAGCCTCACATCCTGAGCATAACATTTTAGCTTTTTATGGTAGCCAACCATGCTTGGGGAGAATGTCCTGCTTCAATGGCTGTAAAGGCCTGAATGATCATGGCTGCATTACACTGTTGTGAGACTCTAATCTTGCATATATACCACAGGCAAACCAAGGAGACCAACACCAGAAGGCCTGCTAACGCTCCCATGCCCGCCCATTCCTTGAGATGATTCATGGCTGCAGCAATCCATGATGATAATCCTGTGGGTAGTCCTGCGTCCACTCTGGTAGAATTTACTGTGACAATGGGAAATCTTAATGGGAAATCTATGTCAGTTTGTGGGTATAATGTTTTGTTTTCGTCATTTCTGTTGACTGGGGATGTTTTTATAATGCTTTTTTATGAGGGTCCATAACTTTTCACAAACATGTAGCTGATGTCTTGATGAAAAGATGATTATAACTAGGCGATATCCCACTTTCCCCATGTGTACTTGTGTATCACTTTCATATTTGGACTATAGATAATAAAAAATATGTAGAGAGGATAGATATATATATATATGTGTGTGTGTGTTCATATGTATTTCTATATCTATAACTATATCTGTGGGTATATATCTATACATAGATATATATTACTGTATGAATTATATATAAAGTATATGTAAAGTCACTATAACTTGAAAGTAGAGGAGCACAATATTGATAAAAGATGGATACTACTGATAAGTGATTTGCGGAATCCAGAAAGGAGGATATGGTGAATGTGAGCACAATACATCATGCATTAAAAGAAAACTGTCTCTATGAAACTTACCAATATGTAGCAGTATGTACTCTGAGTACTCCAGTAGGGACAGAAAGAAGGAGGGAAAGAATAGAGTAAAAGGTAAAGGAATAATCTCAACCTATTCAGCTTTGAATTAAATGTAATGTTTGTTTTCAACTCACATATGAGATTTTCAACCTTCTAAAGAAACCCTGATTCATTTGCAAAGTCTTTTTTGCTTTAGCGAGCCTGGAACACTGTGCTTGTTACTCTTGAACTTTGAGATTGCAACCTCCCTGATTCATTTTAGAGTTTTTGTTTTATTTGTTTGTTTGTTTGTTTGTTTTTTATCAGCCGGCTTTTTGCTTTCTTTACATTAGTCATCATTTATACAATGAAAAACCTGAAAGCAGTCTTAAAAACCTACCATACGTGGGATGTGAGTTCACTTCTCTGGTCCTCTTAAATGTGGGACACTGGCCAGCACTCTAGGTTCTTTAGAGGCCATAAGTTCCAGTGCAGGTGTCTTAGCCAAGGGAACGGAGCACTTACAGGCTTGTTGTTTTATTTGCCCCTGTGCCCTGGGCCCAGAACTGACTAACAACTGAGAAGAAAAGAGCAGCAGTCAGTGCATAACTCTGCCCTGTAGGAGTTTGCCCTCCAGTTCTGTCAGCCTTTGTTGTTTTATGAATGCCTTCAGTGATTTTTAAATATTTTATTCATCTTTTGTAGTTCTTTTCAGCTGCAGGTCGGTCCCATGCCAGCTATGCCCCTGCTGAAGTATGGTTTTGTGATCAACATCAGCTTTTGTACTTAAGTTTTATGTATATCTTTTTATGTGTATGAAAAAAATGTATACACCTTTATATATTTAATGTGTATAAATTATATACTACATGTTCTTGTAAAATATACAAATTATTGATGAAAATAGATATTATAACTCCAGTTATTTAAAATTGTATTAAAGAATCATCGATCTTTACAGGTAAATATAGATTAAGGCAATTTTACAGCTTTTGAGAATTACAAAATTTTGCTGTGTTTATGTTAACAAAATTTTATGTTAAATTGACAACTGACCTTTTTCCTGTTTTCTCCTTCTTCCAATGTCTGTCCCATTTGCCTTATTGAGTGAGGATTGATCATCTTACTCAGGGTTCTTCTTCTAGCTCAGCTTCTTTAGGTGCACAGATTTTTGTAGGTTTATACTACAAAATATTATACTATATTATACAGTGTGTGTGTGTTTCTGTTTCTGGGATACCTCACTCGTGATGATCTTTTCTAATTCCCACTATTTGACAGGGGCCTACCACAGAGGGCCTCTGAAATACTCTTACCCAGTAGTGTATCAGAAAAGATACTAAGACTTATTGCCAAAATTTGGGCAAGTACAGAGAATCGTAGGAAAGAACGGGGGGATAGTAAGACCTGGAGGGGACAGGAGCTCCACAAGGAGAGCAACAGAACTGAAATATCTGAGCACAAGGGTCTTTTCTGAGACTGATACTCCAACCAACGGCCATTCATGGATATAACCTAGAACCCCTGTACCGATGTAGTCCATGGCAGCTCAGTGTCCAAGAGGGTATCCTAGTAAGGGGAACAGGGACTGTCTCTGACATGAAATCAAGGGCTAGGTTTTTGACTGCCTCCCACTGAGGGGTTTGCAGCCTTGTCAGGCCACAAAGGGACACAGTGCAGCCAGCTGTGAAGATACCTGATAAGCTAGGGTCAGATGGAAGGGGTGGAGGACCTCCCCTATAAGTGGACTTGGAGAGGGGCTTGGGAGGATATGAGGAAGGGGAGGTGGGATGGGAGGGAATTAGGGAGGGCACAACTGCTGAGATACAAAGTAAATAAACTGTAATTAATATAAAAAATTTAAAAAACTAATTAAAAATTGACAATTGAGCTACTTTTATAATAATGAAGATTTTCTTCAGTGATAAAATGAAGTTGTAAGATGCGACTTGGATTTCTAAGCATCAGATAGAAATTCCACAGCAATTATTACAGTTGCTCTTTGATTCTGTGCTTGAAATCTTCAGTCATATCGGTGGAAAGTTCAAGCACATAATTATTCGTGGAAACTTTACAATAATGAATCAGACAGTTATCATTTTACTTTCCATGTATCCTAACGGAAAGTAGGCAAATGAGGAGCATTGCTACGCTAGCATCATTCATTCCTTATTTGTATGCAGAAGCTGTACTCTGAGTGTCACTTACATAATGCCGCATCAGAATGTTTCAGTACATGGTCTGAAAGCAATTTGTTCAAAATACATGGTGCAAGCCCTTAATTAGTATAGATATGACTGGTTCTGTTCAGTCAGGATTATCCATAGAATCGCAGCCACAACTGAATGTTCTTAATCTTTACTATGCTGATCATGGAAGAACTGAGGGCAGGGAAGGAAGGAAAGTCCATGGTACAGTGAAAGAGTGAAGAAAATAAAGAAGAAAAAGAAGATAGAGGACAGAGAAAGAAAGAGATGTAATTAATAAAGAGAAAGAGGAATTCAGCGAGACACATAGAACCTTATGTGTGTAGCTAAGACTAAAAATAAAAACTACTGTGCAAGCCTTGTAGGAAGTGTTTCTGGCACATTTTTGGTATTAAAGTGTATTGTTAATGGAGTAGTGACATAAAGAGTGTAATTCTCTCTAAAAAATATAGCATTTTCTGAACACAAATAAAACTTTTAAACAATTTGAATTATCAAGATATAAAATATAAATTTATTTTTACTGTCATTCTGAATGGACATTAAATATACTACAGGGATTTTATTTAATTTATGCATCTTTTAATTCAAATATCAGTAAACATCATCTAAGTGATGTGTTACTTTTCAAAATAAAACATGGGTACAACTACCAAAAAGAAGAAATAAAGAAGACTAAATAATAATTAGTATATTCCAAAGGGGAATGTCATATGTGAGTTCCTCTTAATTTTGAGGTAAACTACCACTGTTTGTGAAAGACTTCAAAGCATTCCTATAGTGTGAAACACAGGGGAAAAAAAGGTATTAGACTGAAACAATAGCCATAAGGCTTATACTTTACATTATAGACAGAATAAAAATAAATTAATTGTTATTGTCTAGAACCTTAATAAAAAAAAAAAGTCTACAACAGAACTCCTGCACAAATGTTCAGGGAACATCACTGAAGAAGGATTGTAAAGTACATAAGAGCCAAAATAGTAAGAAGCTCACCGAAAGACTGACTCATCGAGTGACAGGGAAGACCCACCACAACACCGTAACCACTTGGCTGCCTAAACAAAAGGAGAACAGTATCAGCACCAATGACCATGAAGGAGGAAATGCGGACCCCTACTTCTAGGCTATTTAGTTGTTTTTAGGCGCTAATGACTACTGAATGAAGGAGAAATTGTCTCCTCGGAATGAATGCCATTAACGGTTACACAAATATCAAGTACTCATCCCTGAAATCATATTAAATGGGCACAATAAGTTGTGTGTGTGTGTGTGTGTGTGTGTGTGTGTGTGTGTGTGTGCGTGTGTAAAAGTGGCCATAAATTAAAAAGAAAGTAAAGGGAGCCAAGGAGTTGGAGGGGGAAGACATGGCCGGCGTACAACTTAGGAAACGATGTATTTATCTTTTAAGTAAAATTATAATAGAAAGAAACTTGGTGTCCTAAACTCAGGAGACCATCCACCTCTAGGCATAGCCATGTGCTCCTCTTACTTGGGAGATGCTAGCCACAGGCAAGCCTAAGTCAACTGTGCATGCAAAGAAAAGATACACATAAATTATTATTTTTAATTCTCAGTGTTTCCAGAAAAAAAAAATCAAGTTTTATTTATTTCTCATTTATTTTAATTGTCAGCTCTGGAAACTGTTTCCAATTGATATCAAAATTAAGACCACATTCATAAAAATCTGTCTAATCAATAAAAATTGTTCAATTTATCATTATCATCATCATTATAATTATTTACACTTTATTCACTTTGTATCCCAGTTATAGACCTCTCCATCATCCCCTCCCAGTGTCATCCTCCCTTCCTCTTCCTCTCCTATAGTCTCCCCTAGTCTCCTGATAGAGGAGGTCCTCCTCCCCTGCCCTCTGATCCGAGGGTATCAGGTCACATCAGGACTGCCTGGATCCTCTTCCTCTGTGGGCTGGCTAGGTCTCCTGACCAAGGTGAAGTGGTCAAAGAACAGGCAACTGAATTCATGTCAGAAACTGCCCCTGCTTCCCTAACTAGGGAACCCACATGGATACTGAGCTGGCTATGGGCTATATCTGAGCAGGAGGTCTAGGTCTTCTCCATGCATGGACCTTGGTCGATCCATCAGTCTCTGCAGGGCACTGTAGGCCCAGAAGTTTTTGTCTTTCTTGGTCTCCTTGTGGAGCTCCTGACCCCTCCGTGTATTTCTGTCTCCTCTTCTTCCATAAGACTCCCTGTGCTCTGCAGATAATCACATTTTTCTTAGCATCCCATAGTGAAAAGGAGAGGAAAGAACAGTCTTTTACTTAGAAAAGCTGAGCTGGCACTCTATGGCAAACCATGCTATCCTTCCCTTACATGTAACAAAACAGCCATCTGACTTTGGACAGTTTCTCAGGCAGTGATAATAAACACTCCCAAGGCAAGGTCATAATATAAACCCAACTAGCACTCTATGAAATCCATAAAACAATAGCCTTCCCACAGTGTCACCAAACAAAATAAGTTATTCTTATTTTTATCCAATACAAAGTTTCCTTGATATAGATACTATTGTGTCTCCTCTTTGCACCTCCATTAGAAACAAGTAAACAAACGAAACAACTCGAAAGCCCCATCTTCATGATAGGATATTTCCCATGTCCTCCCGTTGTGACACTGACTGTTCCATGTACTGTGCAGCTGATCTCACGGTAAAGCCTAATAAATCCAATTTCTTGAACTATAACTCTGTTCCTGGTAGATGATGGCAAATGTTCTGTATGGAGCTTCCCTTGTAAAGAAACACCTGCATCTGGCATCCTTTCTACTTCTGTATTGCTTCAGTAAAACTGTAAAGTAGATTTTTGAAAAAGGCAGTGTTTCTTTTATATTATCTATTATATCTCTAAGTACTGAAAAGGGGACATTTTTAAAGCGAAAAACCCATAATCAGTAGCAAGTGTTTAAAAGGACAATTGTTAAGCCCCTTTTAATAGCTAAAATTATAGGTTAATTATTCAAATCTCCTGATAATATTCATTGCCTGCAGGTATGTTTCACTTCCTGGGGAAGTGGTTTAAATTGTAGAACAAAAGGAGACAAGCAATTAGTTGTCCTAGAATAATTTTATCACTTAATCTTTCCATCAAAATAGATTTGATGGAAAAAAATAATTGAGAGGATAGTGAGAATTATATTTCATATGATTAAGAACCATAGTTACAAAATTTGGAATACAGAATACACATGATAAAATGTTTATGGATTGTGGAAAATATATTAAAATATCCTCTATGTCTGGAATGCTTTTATGGTCGATATAGCTAAAGGACTTTATTGCTATTTTATAAGTTATTCCATGAGGAAATTTTTCCAAGGTAATTTTGAACAAACTAAGGTGTTTTCACAAGTGCATATAATGGTACAGACAAAATACAATGACATGGAATATTCACATCGACTATTGTTTCTTACTGTATGAAATGTGAAACATTGATAAGCCTCTTCAAACCCGACATTAAAACCAAGAAGGGTATCCATAAAGTGTATGCAAGAAGTGGATCTATAAATACTGCTTGTCCTGTGGATATGTGATTTGTGGTCTTACTATTGGTGGTGAATATTCATTTATACCCTCTGTGCCCCTTGGCCCTCAGAGAAGGTAATAGTAAATGTAGAAAATATGGCATGGAAAACACTTTATACTGTTTTACTTTCAGGATATTTGACAGAACACCAGGGAAATGTGATTAAATTTCTTTCAAAACACTGCATTTCTTTAAAATTCTTTGACAACAGCTGGGAAACAGAGCCCTGACACTATGATCAGCTGTTAATAGTAAAACATTGTCATGGCAGGACAACAGCATCTGTTTCTCTTTCTCAGGAAAGTGCAGGTTAAACATGATAGACCTCTGTTCTGAAGATCTCATTTCTCTTTCTCAGAAATATTCGTTTCTGTGGAGCTAGCTTGTGATGATACTAAAATTGTAAACGGGCTTATTTCAAAGCATATATATTCATAAAGAAATGTGAGGAGAATGAGACACACTCTCAGAGTCACAATTTGAGTGATATGATACTCTCAAGATAAAATATTCATGAAATTCTTTTTGCTTTTTAATGAGAAAGCATGATTAGTTAAACAAAAATATAAATTGACATTCTGTTACAGATCTATAAACAGGGATAAATCATGATCACCAGAGAATATACTGCTGCCTTGTTCTTTGTTTCCTTGAGGTATTTATTTCATGAAAAAAAAAAAAAAACAACAACATAAACTAATACTCAGCATGTATCAATATAAATAATTTAACTAATTACCACCTCACTTCTTCCTAAGTCTAATGTTAGTATGACTCAGTTTTTCTGGACTTAAAATAGGTTTTTGTCCTAATAGTTTTCTTCTATTTTTCTTAATACACAAACAATTTTTGTATTTGAATAATATGTTTAGTATCTAAGACATAATAATTTTTGAGACTTTATTTTTATTAAAAATGTACACATTCAATTAAGATATGAGGAAATATTTAGATAATATTTTATACTCTTTATAAGAAGAAAACAAACATTAATGAGATATAATATTTTGCACACAGATTACCAATACTTAAGCAGCTTACATGAATTTTATTAGGAAGTACATATGTGATAACAATAAAATAAATATGCCCTCCTTTTATTCACAAGTATTCATACCATCATGAATTCATAAACAATATACTACATTGTACTATGACAGCGAGAAAATTAAAAGTATGCTACACTGCATTAGGGCACGTTAACATGATTGTCATTTAAAGGAGATATAGGTGCCCTTCAAATTAGAACACGCTTAATAAATCACACAGTCAAGCATATGCCATTAAATGGTCATGCGGCAGGCAGATCAGTTGGAATCAATTGCCAAAGACCTTTCCATGATGAAGAAAGACTAATACATCCCATTCCCTGTTTAATTTTCTTTCCAAGAAAGCTTTGAACTCATGGTGATGATTTGTTTCCCAATGTTTACAAAGCTGTGAAAACTGATGGCTTAAGTGACTTTCTCCACAACGTTTTAAATTAAGCTTTATCTTTATATGACAATTACACTCCTTAAGAAGCCAAAAATGTTAAACCGAATTTATACTTTTGTCATATTTAGAGTTAATAGGCAGTACTACTGCTGATAACAGAGCAGCCAAACAGGCTCATTCAAACCTCAGTTTAAACATTTGGTTTTCCATAGAGTGCAACATATAGATGGTAAAATAATCATTGACAGTTTTCTATATATGTAGTCCTCTAAAGAAAGCTCATATTAAACTATTTTCAAAAATGTAAAGTTTCAAGTTTGGGGAGATTTATTGTTTGTAAACACATTATATAATATTAGATGTAACTGTATTTTGTAAAATGAACTGAGACTTTATGGAAGTGGAGATCAGAGTTTATATATCCTGAATTAATTCTAGGGTAGAAATATTTTGTGTTATTTGAGGTGATGCATTTCACACACTCCAAAGAACATAAAGCACTATGAACAATTATGTGCAAAATTAAACTCATTTTCCCCTTTTTTCTTTTACAAATGCATTTTATTCTATATATTTAGTGCATGATTAATTGCCAGAGTAATCTAAGACCTTTGTGAATTTCACAATAATATGAAAATTAACTTGTAAGATGTGCTATGTGTTATGTGTGATTACATGTATGATGAGGTTGAGCTTTGTACTATTTTATTCTGAGTTTAAAGAATATTGCCAGGTAGGGATAAAAAAGAAAAACAAATGTGCTTTTAATGTCATGAGTGGACCTATAGCACCAAGTTCCCTCATGTCCAAAGGTATCTATAGCCCCAAAGGAATTACTTTTAATTAAGGGAATAAAATCCCACTTGTTTCTCAGGCGAAAATAATAAGCGGATTTTCTAAGAACAGAAAGTATCGCTATATTCTTACAAAAGAAGACCTAATACATTTTCAAATGAATTGATAATTTATTGAATATTCCACTGTTGGATTATGCAAAAGCTACTTCACCCCTTTATCAAATGAATAATAAACTTTCTATAATTCTCTATGTTCAGTACCTTAATGTTAATTTTCGGTTTAAAAACTAATACAATGATACCAATCTAAAGTTTTTAAATTCCTCACAATTCTAAATTTTTAGTTTTTAAGTTTCTTACTGTGAAGTAGTGCATGACTCCTTTTTCTTCAGAAATCTTTTATAAAAACTGAACATTCTTTTTGTATTAGAATAAACTTCAAAATTCAGAAGTTGATAAAGCACAACTTTATCAATAAAAGTAGGATTTTATTCTGACTTCAGAAATAGCTGTACTTTATGTGAAAATTGTCTCATGCAACCTTCTCTGGGGTTGCTCAACCTTTGAGAAAATTTGTTTTACAAGTAACAATTACAATTTTGTCATTTAGAAAAAGTCAATTAGTAATAAAACATGCATTGTGCAAGAAAATACATTATTAGCTATTCAATTAAGTATTGTCATCATAGTGTTATGCTGAAGTATATTGGATATATTTCATATTTAATAAGCATTTACCTATTATATTTAAAAGGCTAAATATGTAACTTTCAAGCATCCTCAGTTCAAAAGCAAAAGCAGTATTATTAAAATTGTAGTTCTTGAATATAATTTATTTTTAATTTCAACAAATAAATTCAGAAATATAATTTATTTTTAATTTTAACAGATACATACATGAACATAAATTATTTGTAATTATAACAAATACATACATGAAACAATGTTAATTTCTAATTTGCACAATTTTTGTCACATTTTTTTCATTTTTCAAATGTTTGAATATTTCATGCATGTGTATAAAAACTTGGGAGTCTCATCCTACCTCCTCTTTCTCTCTATATATATATACATATATTCTCATGTGAAATACATATATATGTTTCTGTGTGTGTATATGTAGAAAGAGAAAGAGATAGAGAAACATAAAGTTGGGTAGATAAGGTATTGAATCTCAGAGAAGTTAGGGAAAGAAAAAATATGATCAAAACATAATGTATAAAGAATTTTAATTTAAACCCTCTGACATGGTCTGATTGGCCTGCTCTTTGATCACCTCCCTCTGGGGGGGGGGAGCAGCCTTGCCAGGCCACAGTAGAGGACAATACAGCCACTTTTGATGTGAACTGACAGACTAAGATCAGAAAGGAGAGGAGAACCTCCCCTATTAGTGGACTTGGGGAGTGGCATGCAAGCAGAGGGAGGAGGGAGGGTGGGATTGGGATGGAAGGAGGGAGGGGCTTATGGGGGGATGCAGAATGAATAAAGTGTAATTGATGAAAAATTAAAAAAAAAAAGAAAGAAAAAAAAGACATAAAACGGAGAATAAATGCTTTGGTCCCTTTTAACCCCATTATCTTTTTCCTTATCGTTTTCATTCTGCTGCAACCTGTCTTCTTTCTAACAAAACTGTTAATCTCTTTATGACTTTGTGATCTCGTGATCTTATTAAAGTTTTGCAAAAACATGACTCAGAGATTATTTGCTTCAGCACTGGCTTAAAGAATATGACTTAAAGGGATGGAAAGACAGCAAGAGTCATGAGATGGAGCCTTGTGCGACTTCAAGAAGTGCTGTAGGCAGTCTGCAGCCACCAAATTTCTGCAACTGTAGCTGTTTTCGCATATGTAAACTTTTGTAAATTTTCCTTTCATTTTTATTCATTTTGTCATTATCTTATGGTGAGAACTTTAATTTGGCAAATGCTTAGTTGACTGGTTGTTCTGTTGACTGAGTGGTTTTCACAGCAGCAGGTGATCCTAGCATTGTCTATATGCTCCCCCAATGTGTTACTACTAATCTGCCACCTGAGAGTTATAATAACCCCCAAATGGTTTAAGGCAGTGTATCTTGAAATATTCAGTACTGTATAAGTATTTTAGTCCAAATCGTTCCACTATTAGGAAATAAATAGCAAGGTCTTCGAAGCAGAATACCATAACTATGTTCTACATAGATATTTCTAGATGCTTTGCTTTATAACAGGTTCAATGTGACTCTTTTGGGGGAGTAGAGATTTCATTTTATTTTTACCCTTTTTCTGAAAATAGATTATATCTCATACAATATATCCTGATTACAGTTTCCTCTTTCTATTCCTCCAACTTGCTCTCATCTCTTTCCCATCCTGTTTCACTTTGTTAATTCTTTATTAATTACACTTTATTCACTTTGTATCCCCCCTGTGGTTCCCTCCCTCCTCCTGTCCCAAACCCTCCTTTCTTCCACCCTCTGCATGCATGCCCCTCTCCAAGTCTGATAGGGGAGGTCTTCTTTTCCTTCCTTCTCATCCTAGTCAATTAGGTCTCATCAGGAGTAGCCACATTTCTTCTGTGGTTTGGTAATGCTGCTTCCCCCTCAGGAGGAGGTAATTAAAGAGCAGGCCAATCAGTTCATGTCAGAGACAGTCCTGTTCCTATTACAATGGAACCCACATGGATACTGAGCTGCCGTGGGCTACATCTGTGCAGGGGTCTTAGGTTATCTCCATGTGTAGTACTTGGTTGAAGTGGTTGAAGTCTCAGTCACAGGAAAGACTCCTGTGCTCAGACTTTTTGGTTCTGTTGCTCTCCTTGTGGAGTTCCTGTCCTCTCCAGGTCTTACTGTTTCCCACTTCTTTCATAAGGTTCCCTGCATTCTGCCCAAAGGTTGCCCATAAGTCTCAGCATCTGCTTTGATAGTCTGCAGGGCATAGCCTTTCAGAGGTCCTCTGTGTCAGGCTCCTGACTTGTTCCCTCTTTTCTCCTTCTTCTGATGTCCATCCAATTTGCCTTTCTGGGTAGGAATTTAGCATTTTAGCAAGAGTCCTCCCTCTTGATTAGTTTCTTTAGGTGTACATATTTTTGTAGGTTTATCCATTTTTATATGTCTATATGAGTAAGTATATAGCGTGTGCATCTTTCTGCTTCTGGGATATCTTACTCAGGATGATCTTTTCCAGATCCCACCATTTACCTGCAAATTTCATGATTTCCTTGTTTTTCATGGCTAAGTAATATTCCATTGTGTATTTCTGTATCCATTCCTACACTGAGGGGCATCTGGGCTGTTTCCAGCTTCTGGCCATTACAAATAAAGCTGCTACAAACATGGTTGAACAAATGTCCTTATTGTGTACTTGAGACTCTTTTGGGTATATGCCTAGAAGTGGTATAGCTGGATCTTGAGGAAGCACTATTCCTAGTTGTCTGAGAAAGTGCCAGATTGCTTTACAGAGTGGTTGTACAAGTTTACATTCCCACCAGCAGTGGAGGAAGGTTCCCCTTTCTCCACAACCTCTCCAGCATGTGTTGTCTCTTGAGTTTTTGATCTTGGCCATTCTGATGGTTGTAAGGTGAAACCTTAGGGTCCTTTTGATTTGCATTTCCCTAATGGCTAATGAAGTAGAGCATTTCTTTAAGTGTTTCTCTGCCATTCGATATTCCTCTATTGAAAATTCTCTGTTTAGCTCTGTACCCCATTTTTTAATTGGCTTACTTGATTTTTTGCTGTTTAATTTCTTTAGTTCTTTATACATACTGGATATTAGTCCTCTGTCAAATATAGGGTTGGTGAAGATCCTTTCCCAATCTATAGGCTGTTGTTTTGTTCTGAAGATAGTGTCCTTTGTCTTACAAAAGCTTTTCAGTTTTATGAGGTCCCATTTATTGATTGTTGCTCTTAGAGCTTATGCTGTTGGTGTTTTGTTCAACAAGTTGTCTCCTGTGCCAATGAATTCAAGGCTCTTCCCCACATTTTCTTCTAAGCGGTTTATTGTGCCTGATTTTATGTTGAGTTCTCTGATCCACCTGGACTTTAGTTTTGTGCAGGGTGATAAGTATGGATCTATTTGCATTTTTGTACATGTAGACATCTAGTTAGCCCAGCACCATTTGTTAAAGATGTTGTCTTTTTTCCATTGAATGGTTTTGGCATCTTTGTCAAAATCAGGTGTCCATAAGTGTGTGGATTTATGTCAGGGTCTTCTCTTCGATTCCATTGATCCACCAGTCTGTTTCTATGCCAGTAACATGCAGTTTTTAGTATTGTTGCTCTATAGTACAGCTTGAGATCAGGGATGGAGAAGCTCTTCTTCCTAAAGAAGAAGAGCTGTTTCATTTTCTTTCTGTCTCTCAAGCAAACAACCATTTTGTAAGATAAATCAAAAACTATTACATTGAGGTTGGATGAGGCAAATCAACAAAAGGAAATGTATCCCAAGAAAAAGCATGTGACTCTTAAGAGTTTAGAAAATTTAAAATTCTGTTTTTCTGTTTCTTTCAAATTTAATTTTGACAATATAAAAGTTCATGATTAGTTTAAGATAAGAAACAACCATTAAGGTGTCAATTATACAATAATTTGGTAAAGATTTGATAAATTATTTTCCTCTGAGAGTTAGAGAATTCATGTTACCTAGTACTTTTTCTGAGTCTATAACTCTCTCTTAATTGAGGACAAAATCAGTCATCAAAAAGTGGGCGAGAGCCTGAGTTTATTGTAATTAAATGTTATTTACAAACAAGTAAATGTGAATGTCATACAAATTAGTCTGAAATATAGTCAGACTATGATTTTTCACTTCAATATGCTTTTCAGTCATTTAAAAACAGACAAGTAAACAAATGAAGGTTTGAGTCTCAGTCCAAAGCCACGGGGCCTGGGCAGGCAACCCATACCCAAGATGAGCCATGCCTGGTGTCAGAGGGCACAGAGTGGGCATAGCACTCCTGAGACCAACCCCAAAAACCCAGATGCCCCAGATGTCACTATGATGATCAAGTATGTGGTGGAGAGATGGAAGAAAAAGAGAAGCAGAAGGATGTGTGCACAATGAAGAGAGGCAGAACTGGAGATTGGAGGGTAGTGAGGAGCAGCCGGATGTGAGTAGTCAGTGATGCCACTTAAGGCCATGGAGAGGTCATAGCCGTTACTGCAACCAAGGAACATGCTTTATTCCGTGACCCTGCAGCAGCAAGGTTGGTTACCACCAATGTCCAGACAGATGCCTGTGCTCTGGGCTGATGACTGGGACCGTGTTGATGTCTTTCAGTTGTGCAGAGCTGTCCCCACCCATAGTGTGGGCATGTTGGGAGAGGTAGCCTCAAAGGCATGAGAGCAGGTGACCTGTCCCTTGCCTTGCCAGCTGCAGTACTCAGGAGAGTGGACCACACTCCCCAGTGAAGCACCTTAGAGTTGGTCCTGCTTGCAGGAATTGCAGGTAAACTGGCCCTGAAGGTATGAGCATGGTAGATTTGGCCCTCCACTGCCTTGCAGTGGAATAGACAAAGGAGAGGCACTGTCTTCCCCTGTCCTTTATCCCTAGCCACTTATGGCACAAAGGAGATGTCAGAAGAGTGAGAGATCTTCTAGTCCTTCCTTGGCTGCAACAATTCAGAGTTCAGGTCCTGCAACTACCCTGAGCAGCCACAGTAGAGCTGGCCTTGGTAGCTGTATTTGTAGGTGAGGTAGTCTGTAGGATATGAGAACAGGGGAGCTGGTCCTGCACATTTTTAACTGAGACAATGGGTGACCTAGCCAGGGCAGTGCTGGAGAGATCACCCTGTTGGTATGCTTGTGGGAGAGCTGGCAGGTTGAGCAACTTAGATACCATCTAGGACTTTGAGTTGGCCCACCATATAACCCATTAATGAACTGATAGAACACAGGATGGAGCAGGTTCAGTAGGATCTCCAGGACACAAGGCAACAACATTATATCTAAGAAGATTCCTTGTGAGGATGCAGGATCATTAGTGTAACAGAAGCCAGAGGCTTACCTTGAACCAGACCAATGACTAATTGCAATAAACATTTGCAAGAAAAGATGTGTGGACAGTGGGTATACTGTGGTACATTCTGTGACACACTATAAGTTCTACACTGAGATTTTCTTTTATTTTGCAGGGCAGAGGCGGGTGGTGGTGTTTGCAAGGGTGGAGGGAGGGTACCAGAAAATGGGGAGAAGAATGGGATTGAGGTGCATGGTGTGAAAATCACAAAGAATCAATAAAAATTATAAAAGTGTTGCTAAGATAGCCACGCTGGTAAAAGCACCTGCTGAGAATCTGAAAACCTCAGACACAAAAATTCACAGTGTGGAAGATGACAATTCACTCCTAAGAATTGTCCCCTCTACTGGGTGGGAGAGGGTGTGTGGAGTATAACAGGGGTGGGGATCAGATGTGGGAAAATCAGGGGTAGGGGTTGGAGAAAGGACCAGTAGAGTGAACAGAAATCAGTGAGGGACATCTCTGGGACAGGAAAGGCCCTGTGGAGTCTATGGGGGTGACTCTAGCTAAGACTCCTAGCAGCAATGGATATGGAGCCTGAAGTGGTCACCTCCTATAAACAGGTGGGACTCCCAGTGGACAGAGGGGAACACCAACCCACCCATAATCCTTGGGCCCAAAATTTGTGTTGGCTAAAAGAAGTGTAGGGATAAAGATGAAACAAAGATTGAAGAAATGAAGACCCAATGAATCACACGGCTTGAGACCCATCCTGTGGAAGAGAACCAATCCCTGACACTATTGAAGACTCTCTGCTATGCTTGCAGACAGTGGCCTCGCATAGTTGCCTTCTGAGAGGTTTCATCCAGAAGCTGATGAAAGTAGATTCAGAGACCGACAGCCAAACAATAGCCAGAGTTCTGGGACTTTTGTGGAAGAGTGGGAGGAAGAATGCAGGGAGCTGGAGGAGGTCAAGGACACCACAAGAAGACCTACATAGTAAACTAACCTGGGCCCATAGTGGTTCAAAGACACTGAACCACCAACCAAAGAGCATCCATTGGATGAACCTTGACTCCCTACATATATTTAGCAGATGTGCAGCTTAGTCATCATGTGGGTCCCCTAACAGTGGAAGTAGGGGCTGTCTCTGACTCTGTTGCCTGCCTTTAAATCCCATTACCCTAGCTAGGCTGCCTTGTCAGACCTAAGCAGGAGAGGATGCACTTAGTCCTGCTGTGACTTGGGGTGCTAGGTGGTTTGGCACCATTTGTGCCCCCCCCTTTGCTAAGAAAGAGTGGGAGGAGGAGCATTAGGGTGGGACTGGAAGAAGAGGAGGAAGGGGGCTGAGATCAGACTATAATGTGATTAGATAGATTGATTGATAGATAGATAACTAGATAGAAAGATAACTAGATAGATAGAAAGATAGATGATAGATAGATAGATAGATAGATAGATAGATAGATAGATAGATAGATAGGGAATTTTAGGTAAGAACTGGGAAATAGTAAGAGCTGGAGAGGACAGGGTCTCCACAAGGAGAGCAACAGAACAAGAAAATTTGAACACAGGGAACTTCCCAGAGACTCATACTCCAACCAAGGTCTATTCTTGGAGATAACCCAGAACCCCTGCACAGATGTAGCCCAGGGCAGTTCAGAGTCCAATTGGGTTGCATAGTAATGTGAAGAGGGACTGCCTCTGACATAATCTGATTGGCCTGCTCTTTGATCACCTCCCCCTGGGGGGAGAGCAGCCTTACCAGGCCATAGTAGAAGACAATGCAGCCACTTTTGATGAGAACTGATAGACTAAGATCAGAAAGGAGAGGAGAACCTCCCCTATCAGTGGACTTGGGGAGTGGCATGCATGCAGAGGGAGGAGGGAGGGTGGGATTGGGAGGGGAGGAGGGAGGGGCTTATGAGGGGATGCAGAATGAATAAAGTGTAATTGATGAAAAATTAAAAAAAAAGAATAAAAAAGTTAGTAAACTGAAAAAAAAAGAAAAATGTTAAAATGAAAAATAGTCAAACTTACTAACTTGGTTTGTTCAAAAAGTCACTATAGAAAGGTGTCATAATTTTAATGGGTTAAAACACTAGAATTGCATTCTCTCTGATTTCTGGAAAGCATCAATGTGAAGAGCATTGCTATGGGCAGAGATGAAGGTATTGGCAGAGCTTTGATACCTACAGAACATATTGGGAAGATTTCATTTCTTTCCCATATACCTTCCAGGAACTTCTGGCATTTGCTGTCATCTCTACATTTTCCTCTTCATAACTGGTCCCTAGTGTGATGTCCTTCTTGTGCCAGAAAACTCTACCTTCTACCAACAGTCTCTTTTTGTTGACTATTCTGCTATGTTTCTCAAAAGAAAAAAATATGAAAGTTTGCTTCCTGAATTTGATAAATAAGATTTTTTTTCAATGACAGAAAGATGGTTAGATACTCCAAGAGCACAGGATACCATTAAAGTAGCTTTAGCAGTACAAATCAAATAAGTAGTGACAAATTATAAGACTGAATTTTGGCTATGAACCAAGTTTAGTTCTTTGGGAAATGAAGTAAATGGAGAGAAATCTGAGCTGTGAGACTGAGAAACAAACACAACAAAGCATTATGAGAAGTCAAGCTAAGATTTCTCTCAGTTGCAGTGATTTCACTGTGTAGGTGGATACATGGCTCTTTCTTGGTTATTTGTCTGTTCTTTGAATATCCATAATAGAAACAATAAAGTTTGCTATCGCAAATAATCCAACTATATAAATGTTTCTTCTCAAATAACAAAATAATGGGAAATGAATAGAGTGAATACTAGATTATATTATCCTTGAATAGAGTATATTGTAAACACTTGAGAGAGAAAAATGTGTGAACTTAATATAGGTAATCAGGAATCAGCACAGAGACCTTAGACGCCATTCAGTAGTGGTGAATGCCCAGCAGAGTTAAGTGTGTCCTCGTGTACACCTACTTGTTTAAATACAAATCACATAGTTACACACTTAGGGCTCTAAGGTGAGTAATGCAGAACTTAACAGACACAGCAAAGTACTTACCTAAAGCAACTAACAAAATTGGAAGAGTTAAGAATTTAATCAACTGGTATACTATATACAAAAGGCTGCATATAAAGAGAACAGGGCTCCACTATTCCATTTTTATCAATGTAAGATCACGTGGAATAGGAGCCATGTTTGTTGAGGTAGTGAAAGCATTCTACAGTTTATCACATGTATGTATAGATCTACTTTTGGCAAATTACTGTGTATAAAGTCAAAATTCCAAAAAGAAATGTTTAACTACAGGTTCCTTCTTTTGAAGAGAAGTACTGAAAGATGAATCCATTTTTAAAAACCTGCATGCTGCAATGCAGCCACTCCTGATGAGATCCGATAGACTAAGATCAGAAGGAAGGAGAGGAGGACCTCCCCTATCAGTGGACTTGGGGAGGGACATGGGTGAAGAAGGGAGAGGGAGGGTGGGATTGGGAGGGGAGGAGGGAGGGGCTTATGGGAGGATACAAAGTGAAAAAAGTGTAATTAATAATAATAAAAAAACCTGTGTGTTTTTACTTAAGGATGGGGTTGCCTAAGATTTAGATACAAATAGAGAAAAACAGGATGGACCAGGATGGCCAAAGCCTTTGACTGAAGTTCCCTTAGCCAGTACAGTACAGTGAATGGCTTTGCCTCAAAGCAAGTTGAGAGGGCAGTTTTCCTATGCAGCTTGCCAACAAGAGCTTTTGAAATTGTCAGACTGGTCTGAATAATCACAGAACTAGCCAAAGCTTTTCATAACAAATATTAATTGTAAAAAAATATATAATTTCAGTCTTATAATCATTGTTTTTGAGAGACATCTGATAAGATGTAACTATGTAGTACAAATGTGGGTGTGCTCTGAAGAATAGAGATACAGACCTAAGGGTTTTTAAGCCTTTACTAGTGGAAGCTGGAGAACACAATCGATGCAAATTGAATGATGAGAAACAAAGGCAGAATCTTAAAGAGCAATATTTTCTAGTGGTATTTTGGAAAACTTCCTTAAAAAGAGAGAGTAGATGATACTTAAAATACTTGAGTTCCACACCAAAGAACCTAGTCAGAATACAATTGAGTAGACTAGGTAAGATTATATCGGGTTGAATTAGAAACATAGACATCCAACAACCAAGAAGAGCAACACGGGATGTTCGACTTATAAGCAAATACTGAGAAATCAGGGAAGTAATAAAACATAGTAAAATACTGTAAACCCTTTATGCCTTTCCATGAATTTGTCTTCACTTATTTTTTTTCAACTTAATCTTTTTTTATTGAGTATTTTTTAAAATAATATATTAATTACACTTTATTCACTTTGTATCTCCCTTTTGGTTCCCTCCCTCCTCCCATCCCAATCCCTCCCTTCCTCCACCTTCTCCACGCATGCTCCTCCCCAAGTCCACTGATAGGGGAGGTCTTATTTTCCTTCCTTTTTATCCTAGTCAATTAGGTCTCATCAGGAGTGGCTGCATAGTCTTCTTCTGTGGCTGGACAAGCAGTTTTTCAGTCTTCTATATTCCATTACTAAAATATTTTGTTTTCAAGTACATTTATAAAACACTGCATAACTGCTTGCAGCAACGAAACATCCAAAGTTTAGCAATTTAAAAGTTATTTGAAGTTTGACAAGGAAAATGAAAACTTCTTTGTTCTACCCAGTTTTTTTCTCTGACTGTATTTAATTAAAGAGCCCATTATTCACAGCATGTCCATTAATTTCCTGTGGACCAAGTGTGAAATGTCTTTCTAAAGCAGAGTATGAGGCTCTGGCCATCAGTAGAGATAAATTGGCTCAAGTTGCTGAGAAAATTAACCACTTTGGTCAGAAAACAAAACAAGTCAATAATTTAATGTGTTGGCATTGATCCACGGGAATTTGCATTTCAAATCTTATTTTTAATCAGGTGAATGTGTCTCAAAGAATGCAAATGCATTTTTTTTCTAGAAAAATAATTAAATAACTCAAGTTGACCACAGTGAGAAAAACTACGGCAAATCATGTTTCAGAAAAGCAAACTAATAATGTTTCTGTAGAAAACTAGTGAGGATTTTGGTGGCACTTTAGATAGTATTCTTTCAGTTTAAAGGAGGCAGAGTTATTATAAAGTTACGATGTCTAGACTAACAACCTTCCACAATACAAGCAAAATAGAAATTCAAAAACACAATTTTGGCAAATCAATTCGAAAAGGATCATTTCAATCAAGAATTAAGTTCATATAAGGTCATAAGGGTGAGTCCAAAATGGCTTTGACTGGGGTCCTTAAAAGAACAGAGACAACCAAAAACACTTCCACTGAGAAAAGTTCATATGAGGACACAGTAAACAGCTGTCAGGTAATTGGAAAAGTGCATTACTAGTATAAGGAATGAATGTCTATGTTCCGAGCAAATGCTGAACTTTGAGACTTTAAGACAATGCAAAGAAAAAATTCTTAATGTTTAATGGAATGAGTTGATATGTGTTCTTAGACTACTCTCTTTTTAGTAGTCTAAGAAAAACAAGGAGCTCAAATAAAATAAAATAAACTTATAGGACAGTATGACAAACTGTTTTCTGAGTGTCTTGTATTAGTTTAAAACATGAAGCACTCTTTTTTTTTCAAAGTAGCAATATCTTTATTTACAAAAGATACAGTTTCACAGAAAAGCTTGCTTTATACACACACACACACACACACACACACACACACACACACTCTACACAGGGAACCATGTAATTGCTTATCCATAGAATTCTTGCAGGGGAATTCAGGGTTGATCATTTTTCTCTGTAATAAATCATTCTATTCTCAGAATAAAACAATGAGGTAGATTCAACATGGTCACTTTGCAGAGGAAGAACTAAGAGTCACGTGTTCCTGCAGAACATGAATAAGTTCCCTGGTTTCAGGAAGCCTACAACATGATTCAAGTAGTGTGAGTTTGAAATTCCAATATGTAATTTAACTCTAAAACTCAGCTCTGCAAATGACTAGTTTTGCAGCCAACACCCACTCTCTCCTCATTCCAAGGAACCTAAGCAGAGTCTGCTGGAGCACTGTTTTTCTCGCTCCTTAAAGACCCCTCAGGCACCTCCTCCAGCCAATCCCCACCACTAAGTGTCGACTCCCAATACTTAGGATATCATTTTAGCTCGAATGCTTAGTGGCTACACCTATAAGGATGCTAGAATCATTCAGTACCACTCAAGACACAGTCGCAACATTCACTAAGAATCAAGAAGGCAACAGAAACCAGGGACAAAACACATACCAAAAACAAAGAGCCAGATATCTGGAATTGTAATTACAGTCTTTCCAAAGACAGAGGCCTGAAAAACAACATGAAAATAAAATCAGTTAATAACATCCAGAACATTATGTCTCCACGAAAGGCCAGAAACCCTACCGTACATAATAGTCCCTGAGTATTGCATCATATCTGAAGCACAAAACAAACACCTTACAACAGCATTCATGAATATGACAAAGGTTTTTAAACAACAATTGAATAAATCCCTTAAAAAATTTGTGTGAACACAAACAGTGAAATAAAATAAATAGAAATGTTCAAAATGCAAAAATAGAGTTAGAATAAATAGAAAACACAAACTGAGTGAAATATGGAAATGAAAATTTAATAACTCAAACAGGAACCTCAGAGGCAATCCTCACCAAGAAAATAGAAGAGATAGAAATGAGAGTTTTAGACACTGAATACACATTAAAAGAAATGAATATCTTGAGCAAAGAAATCTTTTTTTTTTTTTTAGAAGATTGAGGACAATTTTATTCAAGTTTGGGAGAAAAAGAAAGACAGGCAAAGCTGAAATTACCAGCTGTAAGGTTATGGGACAAACTAATTATATAAAGGCGATTAGGCATACGACAGATCTTATATATCAAAGAGGTTTATTAGGTGGATATGGACAGAGAGAAAGGAAACCAGGACATGATGGGGGAAAGAAAAAGAGAGGGGGGAAGAGAGAGAAAGGAAACGATAGAGAAGGGGAAACGATAGAGAGGGGATGCTCCGATAGAGAAAGGACAAAGAGAGGAAGGACCAAGAGGGGCCAAGAGAGAAAGAACCAAGAGAGCGACCACAGGTTTGTTTGTCCTTTTAAGGGGCAAGATAACCACACCTTCCAGATGTGGTCACCTGGACGGTGACACAGGAAGACATCATATGTTGATATGCAACACAGAAACAGGTTTTGTTCTAAAATTCTAACATTCCTCCCTTTTTCTATAATTAAAAAATGAACAACTTGGGCTGCTTTTTATATAAGGTAAGTTCATTGGCCAGCAACTACATTGTGTCCTGCCAGACACAGATGTTTCCTACAGCCACAACAGGACCAAAGCAGCTACTTCAGGTGTTCGAGTCTGACCTCACAGACTTCCAGCAAGCTGGACCAATGCTTTTCCTCCCAGCCATGGATGTTCTTAGAGACCCTGGACAGCATCAAAACAGCCTGTTCTTCCTGGAGTTGGCCAGCATTTCAGCCTTTTGCCCTCCCTGCATAGCCCCCAGTGTCAGCAGGAAGTAGCCAGAAGAGAATCAACACCCCCTTTTCACTATAATTAACAAAAGGCTGAAATGGTGTGCTTCAGGACCAGGACAAGCAGCTCCAGGTTCTACCAGGATTCCCCAGTCTCTACCTGCTGCCTTGCATGGATGGCCACTCTCAAATGACAACGCTTTACCCAAATTTTCCAGGGTAGCGACTTCTCTTTCTCCTCTTTACCATGTATTCTGACCATTTTGTTCTTATAATTTTTCTTTCTCTCTTAACCCCTTGTATGAAAACAAAGAGTTGTGTCCAAGAAATCTTAAATCTAAAAAATTCCAGGCCAAAACAACTAGAAAAATCAATGACACTATGACAATACTAAATCTAAAAAAATGTCACCACAACCATTATCACCACAACCACAAGAAACAACAAAATATCAGAGAGCAAAGTCACTGTGCATTGATAACTCTCCACATCAATGTTTTCAATTCCCCAATAAAAAACGACACAAACAAACAATAGATTCACATAGAGGATCCACCCTTTTGCTGAATTCAAGAAACAACCTTACCATCAAAAACAGACATCAGCTCTGAATAAAAGGACATCTTGGATATATTTTTGTGGAAGAGAGACAGTGGGAACATTTCCCAACTCTTTTTATGAGCCACATTTACCCTAAATACAAATCACATAAAAAGACATCAAAAAATCATATTATAAACTAATTTCCCTTATGAGAATAGATATAAAAATTATTAATAAAGCAAAACAAATCCAAGAACTCATCAGAAAGGTAATGCTATGATCAAATAGGTTCATCAAAGAGATGAAGGTATGGTTCAAAATGCATAAATTAATAAATCTAATCCATCATATAAACTGAAAAACAAAAAGTACGAGATCATGTCTTTAGACACAGAAAAGAACTGTGTACCTGATAGAGTCTTTGGTAAATGAAAGTACTCTGCATGCAACCAAAGAAGAAATGTAAAGATCAATCCAGAAAAAAAACCTTTGATGTACATGGATGCTTAACTTGACAGATATGTTAGAGTAATGGTGGCACAAACTTCTTAGGAGTAACCAGTCAGTATTTCATTTGGTTGTAAGCCCACTCCATGAGATGGAACCCATATCAACACTGCTTGGGTGACCAAGAACCTGAAACTAAATAACATAAAGTCAAATACTATTTTTTAAGTAAACAAACAAACAAACAAACAAACAAAAATGGCTTTTTTTAGGAAATCTAACAATCAAATGATTTTCTGCCACACTAAAATCTGTACCTTCCTCTGTTATCATTTGAGAAGCTTCCTCCTGCAACAGACTGGAATAAAAATTGAGATTAAAAGCCTGAAAATATGCAGATTGTGAAAAACCTTGGAACATTCATCTCTAGAGGGGATGTCTTGATCAAACTCCTCCATTCAGGGCTTAGGGCATTCCTTGGAAAAGTGAGTTAGAAAGAGTTTAAGAGCCAGAAGGGAGAGAGGGCACCAAGAAAATAAGGCCCTCTAAACCAAAATGATTGATACACATGTGAACTCACAGAGACTTAGGAAGCAATGCACATAGCCTGCAAGGGTCTGCACCAGCTGATCTCCAACGGTGAAAGAATTGGACACAGGCTTCTATCCCTATCCCAGAAGTTGTCTCTAATTGACAACCACTTGAAAATGAAAACTTAGCTCATTCCAAGAGAGCCTCACTGAAGAAATAGTCTAATAGTAGGTTTGCCTTCATTGCCGGCCATTGATGACCAAGGAAAATAAACTCAAGGGCATCTTTGGAGAGTCCTATTCTAAGAATGTCACATCAGAGTATCGAGGCTCTTAGTTTTTCATTTTTTCTTCAATTTTATTTTTAAAGAATTGTTTTACTTATACATTTTTTTTCTTTTCTCTTTTTACCCTACAAGTTTTTTGGGTATATAGTTTGGCTTCAATTTTCTGGGTATTTGGGGGATACCTGAGTGTAAGATACAATGAGACTCTAGTTTTTGTCTTCTCCTATAATTTTTTTCTCCTCTTTGTATATCCTGTTAAATTGCTATGTGTTAATTTTTGTTTACTTTAATTCTATATTATATAATTTAAATTTATTGTTATCCCACAGAAGCTCATTAATTTTTAAATGAGAGACAGAAAGGGGTGGATATGGATAATAAGGTAGGTGGATAATGGCATGGGAGAAGGAACTTAAAGGGCAACCTAAATCAATATATTGTGTGAAGAAAAACATCTATTTTAAATAAAAGGAAAAATAAATAGTGAAAACACATTACAGATCTTAACTTGTGACATGATTTATAACACATTCTGTAAAATGAATTTAATGGTATGGTTAATACATTGCTTTGAAACTGGATCTAGGAGGCAGATTCTGATAATAGTTCATATCCCAAGGGAATGAGAGGATTCTATAGAAATATTGTTTTGTCAGTAGGAGTCTTTTTCCCCTTAGAGATTACAGACATCTTTGTAATGTCATTGCTCAATCTCAGGAAAGCCACTGATTGAGCCAGTCCTGTCCAGTCTATTGTGACAGAGAGACACAGGTGCAGTCTGATATTCATTTTTTTCTCTTTTTTTAAATTTATTTTTGATTATTGCAATTTATTCACTTTGTATCCCAGCTGTAGCCTCCTCCCTCATCCCTTCTCAATCCCACCTTCTCCCTCTTCTCCTCCTATGCCCCATCCCCAGTACACTGATAAGGAAGATCCTCCTTCCCTTACATCTGACCCTAGCTTATCAGGTCTCATCAGGACTGGCTGCATTATCTTCCTGTGTGGCCTGGTACAACTGCACTCCCTCCAAGAGAAGGTGATAAAAGACCCAGCTACTGAGTTCAGGTCAGAGATAGCTCCTGTTCCCCCCAACTAGGGTAGCCACTTGGACACTGAGATGCCATGGGCTACATCTGTGCAGGAATTCTAGCTTATCTCCATGCATAGTCTCAGAAAAGACCCCCGGGCCCAGATTTTTGTTGTTTTGTTGCTCTCCTTGCGGAGCTCCTGTCCCATCCAGGTTTTTCTATCTCTACCTTCTTTCATAAGATTCCTGAACTGTGCTCAGAGTTTGGCTGTGAGTCTCAGAATTTCCTTCAATACCCTGCTGGGTACAGGCTTTCAGAGGCCCTCTGTGATAGGCTCTTGTCCTGTTCTCTGTTTTCTCCCTTTTCTGATGTCCATCCCATTTGCATTCTGAGTGAGTAATGAGCATCTTCCCTAGGGTCCTTCTAGTTCACTTCTTTAGGAATATAGATTTTTAGTATGTTTATCCTATATCATTAATATCTACTTATAAGTGAGTATATACCATGTATGTCTTTCTGCTTCTGCAATACCTCCCTCAGGATGATCTTTTCTAGATCCCACCATTTGCCTGCAAAATTTATAATTTCCTTGTTTTTACTTGCTGAGTAGTATTCCATTGTGTAAATGTACAACAGTTTCTGTATCCATTCCTTAGCTGAGGAAATCTGGGTTGTTTCCAGGTTCTGGCTACTATGAATAAAGTTGTTAAGGACATGGTTGAGCAAATGTCCTTGTTGTATACTTGAACATATTTTGGATATATGCCTAGGAGTGGTATAGCTGGATCTTGAGGTAGCACTATTCCTGATTATCTGAGAAGGTGCCAGATTGATTTCCAAAGTACAATTTGGATGTACAAGTTTATGTTCCCACCAGCAATGGAGGAGGGTTCCCCTTTCTCTACATCCTCTCCAGCATTCATTGTCACTTGAGTTTTTGATCTTAGCCATTTTGATGGGTGTAAGGTGAAATCTCATGGTCGTTTTTCTTTGCATTTCCCTAATGACTAAGGAAATTGAGCATTTCTTTAAGTGTTTCTCTGCCACTCTATATTCCTCTACAGTGAATTCTCTGTTTAACTCTGTACCCCATTTTTAATTGGTTTACCTGATTTGTTGCTTTTTAATTTCTTGAGTTCTTTATATATTCTGGATATTAGCCCTCTGTCAGATATAGGGTTAGTGAAGATCTTTTCCCAGTCTCTAGTCTGCTGTTTTGTTCTGATGACAGTGTCCTTTGCTTTACAGAAACTTTTCAGTATAATAAGAATCTGTTTATTGATTGTTGACCTTAGAGCCTGTGCTATTGGTGTTCTGTTCAGGAATTGTCTCCTCCACCATTGTTCAGGAATTGTCTCCTCCACCAATAAATTCAAGCCTCTTCCCCACTTTCTCTTCTGACAAAATTAGTGTGTCTGGTTTTATGTTGAGGTCTTCAATCCACTTGGACTTTAGTTTTGTGCAGGGTGATAAGTATGGATCTAGAAGACAGAAAGATCTCCCATGCTCATGGATCAGTAGGATTAACATGGTGAAAATGGTCATCCTACCAAAAGCAATCTACAGATTCAGTGCAATTCCCTTCAAAATATCAACACAATTATTTACAGAACTTGAAAGAAAAATTTCCAATTTCATCTGGAAAAATAAAAAGCCCAGAATTGCTAAAACAATCCTGTACAATAAAAGAGTTTCTTTAGGTAGATCCATCTCTGATATCAAGCTGTACTACAGCACAACAGTAATAAAAACTGACTGGTATTGGCAAAGAAACAGAATGATAGATCAATGGAATTGAGTAGAAGATCCAGAAAAAACTTATACATCTACAGATGCTTGATTTTTGACAAAGAAGCCAAAGGCTTACAATGGAAAAAAGACAGCATCTTCAACAAATAGTGCTGGTCTAACTCGATATCTATATGTAGAAAATGCAAATAGATCAATTTTTATCATCCTGCATAAAAATAAAGTTGAAGAGGATCAAAGACTTCAACATAAAACCTGATGCACTAAACTTATTAGCAGTCTGATATTCTTAAGTGTGGATTACCCAAACTAATTTATTTGCTTTCAAATATGTGTATTTAGTCTTTCTTTTTTCCACAGACTTCATAATATCTTCATAATAAAATTTGTTGTTTCCAAATTCTTTGTTCAGTTTCATTTGCCATATTTTTGAGTGAATAGTTTTATTTAATTATTTTGTTTTGCTTCATCTGTGAAACATCAGACTCTAACTTTTCTTGAAAATCAGACACAAGAGACATGTATTTCCCTTTACCTTACTGGTGCTCAATAAAGAAACTGGATGATCCTTGGAGAAGAAAGAAACGTGAGTTGGGAATAAATGAACAGTAGAACTGGCCATCCATTGATTGTCATCCAGCATCCCAGAGTAAAATTAACAATACTGAATATATCTGAGGACAGGAAAAGACAGGCTTCTTAAAGAAACTGGTACCCTTGTTTATTATATTTAAAGGGGAGTCTCAATACATTTGTTTATTAATAATAATGTTTGATTTAATAAGCTCATTAGTGAAAAGGATAATAGATCACAGTGATATATTGTGTGACTTTTCATGTAGTGTAAGTTGTGAAACACTTAGGTGATTTATGATGTAGACACAGATTGGGAGAGTTTTCCTCTTCCTCAACTCTTCTGTGAATGTGCATCTGAGCACATGCAGATTCTGTACACTATTATAGCTGCAGAAGACAGGAACCATATATAATGAGTAACTTGTAAAAGTAATGAACCATAGCCATTTTGGATAGTAGTGGTAATGTGTTAATTGTTCTATTATCGTTTTTAAAATAATGTTTGTTAGGCTTTTTAGTTTCATACAATGCATTCTCATTCTGGTAATATCTATCACCTTACCTAAATCATCCCAGCTTCTTGTCTTTCCCTACATACCTAACTTCATTCCCTATTCCTTTTCTTCCCCCCCCCATCTCTGTCTCTCTCTCCCTCACTGTATTCTTTTCTGTCATTCTTTCTTCTCAATACTGAATTTAGTTTATGTTGCCTAACCATTCCTGGGCATAAAGCCCTCCCTGAGATTTTCACTGAGGTCTACCCTTTAATGTTGTAGAAATACAGGTATCAGACAGTAGAAAAAAAAAACTGATTTTTCCAACCAAATGTCAATAGTTCCTCAGCTAGTGTGAGGTTTATGTACACTTCTCTTCCTGCAAGCTGTGTTTTCTGGTTTGAGCTTGTGCAGGATTTAGGCAGAGTATGTATGTGTTTGTATGTGTATGTTTCTACTCAGTTATATATGAAGAAACTGAAGCAGGGACTGTGGACACATGTTTTGTACTGGCTTGCTCCTTCTGGGTCACTGCAGTTTCTTTTTTGTACAACCTCTGACTATCTATCCACGGTTGGCACCACCCACACTGAGCTTGGCTCTCTCAAGTCAATCATCAATCAAGAAAATGCAGCAAGGGCTTTCCCACAAGATAGTCTGGTGGGGTGTTTTTTTTTTTTTTTTCTTTTATATTTTTATTATTAGTTACATTTTATTAACTCTGTATCTCAGCTTTATCCTGCTCCCTCATTCTCTCCCAATCCCATGCTCCCTTCCTCATCTTCTCCCTGTCCCTTTCCAAGTCCACTGATTAAGGAGGACCTCCTCCCCATTCATCTGACCCTCTTTTGTCAGGTATCTTCAGGACTGGCTGCAAAGTCCTCCTCTGTGGCCTAGAAGGAGTGCCTCTCCCTTGGGGGTTAGAGAGGTCAAAGAGCCAGCCATTGAGTTCCTGTCAGAAATAGTCTCTGTTCCCCTTACCATGGGAAACCAATTGGTTGCTGAGCTACCACGGGCTTCATCCGAGCAAAGGTTCTAGGTTATATCCATACATGGTCCTTGGTGGAGTATCAGTCTCAGAAAAGACCCTTGTGCCCAGATATATTTAGTCCTTGTGGAGCTCTTATCCTTTCCATGTCATATTAACTCCCCTTTCTTTCATATGATTCTCTGCACTCTGCCTAAGGTTATGAGTCTTAGTATTTGCTTTGATACACTGCTAGGTAGAGTCTTTCTGAGGCCTTCTGTGGTAGGCTCCTGTCCTGTCACTTGTTTTCTCCAATGTCCAATGCCCATCCCATTCGTCTTTCTAAGTGAGGTTTGATCATCTTACCCCCAGTCTTCTTTCTTGTTTATCTTCTTTAGGTGTATAGATTTCCTTATGTTTATCTTATCTTATAGGTCTATATAAGTGAGTATATACAATGTGTGTCTTTCTCCTTTTGGGATACCTCACTCAGAATGATCTTTCTAGATCCCACCATTTGCCTGCAAATTTCAGGATTTCCTTGGTTTTGATTGCTGAGTAGTGTTCCACTGTGTAAAAATACCACAATTTCTTTATCCATTCCTCCCTTGATGGACATCTGGATTGTTTCCAGGTTCTGACTATCTCACTGAGGGCCGATATCCAGAATGTATAAAGAACTAAAGAAGTTAAAAAGCAATAAATAAAGTAATCCGATTTAAAAAAAAATGGGGTATGGAGCTAAACAGATAATTATCTGTAGAGGAATATAGAATGGCAGAGAAACACTTAAAGAGATGTTCAACACCCTTAGCCATCAAAGAGATGCAAATCAAAACGATCCTGAGATTTCACCTTACACCCATCAAAATTGCTAAAATACAAAAACTCAAGTGACAACACATGTTGGAGAGGTTGTGGAGAAAGGGGAACCCTCCTCCATTGCTGGTGGGAATGTAAACTGATACAACCACTTTGGAAATCAATCTGTGGCTTTCTCAGACAATTAGGAATAGTGCTTCCTTAAGACCCAGCTATACCACTCCTAGGTATATACCCAAAATTTGCTCAAGTACACAACAAGGACATTTGCTCAACTATGTTTGTAGCAGCTTTATTTGTAATAGCCAGAACCTGGAAACAACCCAGATGTCCATCAACAGGGTGTTTTCTTAATTGTGATTCTCTCCTCTGAGATCCCTCTAGCTTCTGTTAACATTAGGTAAAAACAGCCAGCATATCATCCAAATATGAATAACCAAGTTTTAAAAATTTAAGTAGATTGTGTTAGGAGACAGGAGAAGTGGAATTTAGAGTCGGGAAAACTGAATGAAGGGTACTTAAATGTGACATGGAAAACTATGATGCTGCAAATCTCTCAAAAGTATGAAAAAAGTTTATAGCAAGTTACAGTGTCAGAATAATGCTGATCCTAGAAACAGGGATCCATTACATGAAATCTCAGTGTTAGGTACAGGGTATCTATATAGGACCTGATGATCAAAGAGGCCCTGGAGCCTCTCAAAATTACATAGTTGTCTGTCATTCCACTTGTTATTTCAACAGAAATGGGTATTAAGATGACAATGCTCAAGGGGATAGAGGCAGGCAGATAGGTGTGAGTTTGAGGCCAGCCTGGTCTCCAGAGCGAATCCAGGACAGCCAAGGCTACACGGAGAATCCATGTCTCAGAAAAAAAAAAAAATGGTATTAAAATGGTATTGCTAAAGATACCACACACCTTGATTGCAAGTATAGAAAACCAAACTGAAACTGATCAGGAAGTAGAAATGCACTTCCTAGGCCACTTCCTTCGGACTAGTTTAAATCTTTGATGTGATGTGGTGGGCTCTTTGAGGATAAAATCAGTAAATCAGTAGTCTTACACAATTTCATATTACAAACTGCAATATAAACCCACCAGACAAGATATCTCACCTATAAAATAGTGGTACTGTTGTTAGGAAGATAAGTAGCTGCTTCGTGGTAGGATTAGAGGACTAATACACAGTGGAGAATCAATCTATATACAATAAAATAATCCCAATCAAAATTCCATCCCTATACAGGTGATAAATCCTGTGCTTGTATTCACTACTCTTTATTTGCAAAGTTGACAAAGGGTCAACTCATCTACTGTAATGGCCGTTCTTGCTTGTCAACAACTACACCACTTATGACCCTATACTAAAATCCTTAATAAAAACTTAGAAAGAGAAAAGATGAATAACAAAATAATCAAGCAACACTTCCAATCTGTGATAAGACATGACCTTGAAATAATCTCTTAAGTAATGGTTTTTTTTTTTTAATTTTTAAAAACATACAATGAAGAAAAAGAAGATAGACCCAGCAGTGGCATATCTGAGTCTGGAGGTTGCACTATTTCCAATTTTCTGAGAAAGTGCCAGATTGCTTTTCAAAGTGGTTGTACATGTTTCCACTCTCGCCAGCTCTAGAGGATGGTTCCCCTTTCTCCACATCTACTTCAGCATGTGGTTGACACTTGAATTTTTGATCTTAGCCATTCTGACAGATGGAATCTCAGAGACCTTTGGATTTGCATTTTCCTGATCACTAAGGATGTTGAACATTTCTTTAAATGTTTCTCCTTCATTCAGTATTCCTCTGTTGGGAATTCTCTGTTTAGATTTGTATCCATTTTTTATTTGGATGATTCAGTTTATTAGTGGTTAATTTCTTGAGTTCTTTATATATTCTGGATATTAGCTCTTTGTCTGATGTAGATTTGGTGAAAACTTTTTCCTAATCTGTAGACTGTTGTTTCATTCTATGGACCGTTTCCTTTGCTTTACAGAAGCTTTTCAGTTTCAAGAGGTTCCATTTATTAACTGAAGATCTTAGAGCTTGAGCTGTTAGTGTTCTATTCAGGAAGTTGTCTCCTGTGCCCATGAGTTCAAGGTTCTAACCCACTTTCTCCTCTAGATGATTTAGTGTATCTGGTTTTATGTTGAGGTCTTTTATCCAATAAGACCTACACTTACTACTCCTGAGTTCTCTAGGACATCTGTAGATCACAAGTAATTATTTTTCTCTTTCCATAAATAAGAAAAGTAAGTAATCCTTTTAATCATTAGAAGAGGATAGTTCTGACAACATTTGCTGCAAGAATTTTTAGGTTGGCCTGTGTTGAAGGTCAGTATAGTCCTAGGAGTAAAGTTTCTATGAAGTGTCAGGTGTTTGGGGCAGGAATCCTTCAGCAAACATTAGAAAACTAAATCCCATGGAATTGTCATAAAGATCAAGTAAGATGTGAAACTGAGTGCTCAAAGAACACGTTCCCTGAGCATCATTCATTCAGAAGTTTTTTTTTCACCTATTAGATAACTATGAAAGTTTTTTTCACGTATTAGATAACCTATTAGATATAGAAATTAAATATTTCTATATCTTTCTATTAACATATATGATATTCATATGTATATATTTATACTTAAGTGACAAAAAAGAAAGAAAATGTTAATATATTTGAAGTTTACAAAAGAATATTTTTGCAATACTCATATCTCCACCTTTAAGTTAAATGTCAGTTATGTCAGTTATAAAAGTCATTTCTAGGCATATCTTGCATTAGTATGTAATGGAAGACAGTGGTACATGACCTTTGCTTTTGAAATTGTTGACTGAAACCTTTGCTTTATTTGAACAAAAAATACTTCTTAGCATATAGAAACTAAGTATTCAATCCATGGAGTTATGAATCGTAATTATTTTCAAACTTATCTTGACTATTTAGCCAGTACTAAGAAACAAAATGCTTACTTTATTTCTAAGTTTATCAGGGTCATTATCTAAGATAATTTTAGCAGGCAGTGTACAAATGATGATAGACTAATTTGTATTATCATTTATCTTTTGTATTTATATATAAATTAAATGTTATTTGTTTCGTCAATTAATTTAGATAAAGGAATGTCAGGAATTATCTATGACCAACATAAAATGTTCCATTTATGTCAGTTTTTAGATTCTTATGTTTGATGTTTTATAGACATTAATAATTTATGACTATAGTAATAAAATTGGTATTATAAATCTACCAAATATTAAATTGTATGCTTATAATTTTAATAGCCAAAGTGATTCAATCAAAATGCTAAGAAACACAAATAATAATTATGTTTCATTTGCAAATTCATTTTTTTCTGTTTTAACCTGTAGATGACAAGAATTTTTTTCTCTCAGTAAATAAGAAAGGTAAATTTATTCAGTGATCCCTTTAATTATTAGATGGGTATAGTTCTGATACTATTAGTTGCAACAATTTTCATCTTGGCCTGTGCCAAAGGTCAGCATTATCTTACCGATAAAATTCTCATGAAGGGCAGGTATTAGGTGCTTGTATTTAATGGCATACATATTTGTGAACATTAAAGTCCACATAAGCATTACAACCAATGTGTACAATGAAAGAAACATGAAGTTTTCTGATATAATCCATTCTGGATATTAATAAAATAAACCTAATAATTAAAATTTATCATTTACTTTTTGAACAAGTTCTATCAAAATCTTCTTTTTATCCTAATATTTATGGTTCAAAAAGTTCTTGCTCAATGCATTTATTTTGTACTAATTTAGTAATTAGTTACCCTCTAATTAGACCGTTTAAAATACTAGAAATCTATTCTCTCAGAAAAGCTGAAAAAGAAATACTGAAGTGTCCATGAGGATATTCTACCTCTGTAGGGTTCTGTAAGAACACCCACCTCCATCTTTTTATTGGAGAATTGAGTCCATTGATGTGGAGAGAGATTACTGACCAGTTGCTGTTAGATCCTTTTATGTTGGTTGTTGTAGTGTGTTTGTATGCTAGGCTACTTTTAGATTTGCTGTAGTGAGGTTATTCATTTCCTGTTTTTTCCTGAATGTAGTTAGCTTTCTTGAGTTGCATTTTTCCTTCTGGTATCCTCTGTAAGACTGGCTTGGTCTCCATGTGGATCTCTGAGTGAGGGTAGCAGGGGCTGGCTCTATCATGAACACAGTTTATTGCTCTCTGATCAGTAGTGCCTGATGGTGCAGACAGTCCTAATGAGACTTAACAAGCTATGGTCAGATGGCAATAATGGAGAACTCCCTCTTTCAGTAGACTAGGGGAAAAGGATGAGAGGAAGAAAGAGGGAGAGTGGGACTGGAGAGGACTTTAATCGGGATATATAATGAATAAATTTGTGAAGGAAAAAGGTAAAGCAATGGAAAAAAAGGCACCCACATCTTTTCATTCCTAGTGTTTGGCCACCATCAGGAAATATTTAACTTGTGTCCATCACTCTATTTTTTTTTTGTCTGCCAGTATATAATTATCTCTTTGTGTGTCTTTTGATGAACCACCAACCACACTGGATTGCAATCACTGTAGTGACTCTGTCTTAATGTGATTTCATTTCAATGGCTTTATCTAAGAATAATCTTACCTTCATTGCTCTTGGGGTTAGGATTTTACATAAGTTTTAAAGAAATGCAATTTGAGCTACAATAGGACTTGACTGTCACTATAAGTTTAATTTCTGGCTTCCTAGTAAAATGTAGTATATTCTTTCACTATAATCCCGACAGCAACATAGGAAGTTGCTGTCCTCCTGAGACTAATATCCAAAATGGCTGTCTCTAGCTAGCTTCTTTAGAATCTTCCCTTCAATGCTGGTCTTTAAATGAGGACAGCTAGTGCATTATCATTCCCAATTATCTGAACTCACTCAAGTATCTCAAAATCATGTTATTTTCATTAATGTCAGTTAGCATCACATATTTAAAGAGGTCTTTTTATTAGGCTATGCCTCATCTATCTGAATATTCATTCCTGTGATCTGCTTTACATAACATCACTCAAGCTTTAGCCCTTATTTCTATCATTGGCAGCTCATTTTCAATTATCACAAATTAATAGCTATATTTTCTCATCATTGTTGATTATATTTTGAGCACAGGCTGTTCAGCTATCACACACCAACAATCTGTTGTCTCCATGAATATGCAAACTGTCTTACCTTAAGAAACTTTGCTCACCTGCTAACTCTAACCTCTCTCTCTCTCTCTTCACAATAACTACCATACATATTTTTTTTTCTTTATTGAATCTTCGTGGTCAGTAAGTGTAGTTATTAGTTTAAAGATACCATACACTTACTTTCTCTGTTAACTACAATATGTAACCACAAAAATAAAAGTATACAATCTCAACTCTCAAATGTGAATTTCCAGGTACCTCAAAACACTTACCCCTCATTTTTAGTCTTAATCCTTCTGCAGGGCCCATTTCACAATGTTTTCATTCTACCCCAACTCTTAATTTAAAGTTAGTTTTTTTTTTAAAACTTAATGTGTTCCTTTTATTCAATATCTTCCATAATATTTTTTTATTAGTTACATTTTATTAGCTCTTTATCCCAGCTATATCTCGCTTGCTCATTCCCTCCCAATCCCACCCTCCCTCCCTCATCTCCTCACTGCCCCTTTCCAAGTCCATTGCTTTAGGAGGACCTCCTTCCCTTTCATCTGACCCTGTTTTATCAGGTATCTTCAGGACTGGCTGCAAAGTCCTCCTCTGTGGCCTAGAAGGACTGCTCCTCCCTTGGGGGGTGGGGAGGTCAAAGAGCCTGCCATTGAGTTAATGTCAGAAATAGTCCCTGTTCCCTTACCATGGGAAACCAATTGGTTACTGAGCTACCACAGGCTACATCTGAGCAGGGATTCTAGGTTATATCCATACATGGTCCTTGTTTGGAGAAACAGTCTCAGAAAAGACCCCTGTGCCCAGATATATTTGGTCCTTGTGGAGCTCCTATACTTTCCATGTCATACTAACTCCCACTTCTTTCATATGATTCCCTGCACTCTGCCTAAGGTTTGGTTATGGGTCTTGTTATCTGCTTTGATACACTGCTAGGTAGAGTCTTTCTGAGGTCCTCTGCAGTAGGCTCCTGGCATGTCACTTGTTTTCTCCCATGTCCAATGCCTATCCCATTTGTCTTTCTAAGTGAGGGCTGATCATCTTACCCCATGTCCTCTTTCTTGTTTATCTTCTATAGGTGTATAGATTTCATTATGTTTATCATATTTAAAGTCAATTTTATCTCACTGCACTTCTTATAAACATGACTTCCTATATCATGACAAAAATAAATTGCCAATAAGAATAGGGAAAACCTCATATCTAATAGTATAAATTAGTATTTGTAATGTTTTGAAGTTTAATTATATATTTGTGTTAGATTAGCATGCACTATCACATGACTAATTCGGGGGAAAAGGCATCTAATCTTATCTACCTTAATAAAATTCCCAATATTAAAAAGTTGTACAATACTATTAAAGTTGTAGATTTTAAATGTTTAAACATAGCCCAGTGCTTATTTAAAATTATACTTGGCTTTTTATGAGAGACAAATAACACCAACCACATTTATCAAACAACCACATTATTTTATATTTATATAAAATTACAAGTAGACACTTAAGCATATGTACACACACATACACATGTAGGAGTGTGGATTCACACACACACACACACACACACACACACACACATTAAGGTAAGTTAAGTCGCTTGGGCTGACAATGCTTCCCACAAGAATCATATTAACAAAATCCCAGTACCATGCATGAGAAACCCCTTTTTGAGTGGTTGTTCAGGACATTCCAAGTGACTCCCCGAGCAATATAGATTATTGTTGTAGCCTTTTATTGCCTCTCAGGCTTAAAGAGTGCCTCCCCCATTGCTGAAGACCATAATCTTAGAACACAAGACTTTGATGATTTTTGCTGAGTCGGACCCTTTTCCTAAAGTCTGGCTTTCATGAGTCCAGAAAATACTCTGTAAGCTGCCAGCAGAGGAGAGCAACTGAACGTTTTTACCAAGCAGAAGTATGTATGAACCACTATGATTACCAGTGTGGCAACAAATGTATAAATGTGCAAGAAGTGGCATTCAGGTGACCTTGGCGACCAATAGCATTCTAGTTAGACCTAAGGCTTATGCAACAGGAAGGAAATTATTTTTAATACTAAAAAGCTAATCAGGTTTCTCATGGTAGTAGTGTCATGAAATTTACAAAATAATCTACTACTGCCTCTCTGCTAGACCAGCATAATAATGTACTACAGTCTAAATCTTATCCTAATTCCTAAAGGTAAATGTAGCTTATCAACTTTCATCAAAGAAGTCAGGAATGGGCTCCATCATTGGTAGTCCAATGCTGAGTAGTCAGCCTTGAAAACCACACACCATCAAAACAGACATTACCAGCAAAAACAGACTCAGTAGGTTGTATGTATACAGTGTGTGTATGTGTGCATATATATTTATATAACAAGGCTCAAAGAAAAAAGAAGCTATCAACTTGAGAAATGGGGTGACAAAGGAGAAGTCTGATGGAGGGTACACAGAGAGCTGGAGGAGTGTAGACGCAAGGGGTATAATTCTATTTCAGTTAAAACATATTTTAAAGTTTAAAAGCATATATAAATGATTTATAAATGAATATAAATGATATATGTAAATGAATATAAATTATATTCATGTGATTGTATTATATTCCTGAAACCTTAGGATTTCATAAGATTATGGCACTGAATTTTGTCAGGATATCCTTTTATGTAGCTTGGTATTGATATTTCATTTCAAATCCCTAGTTAACAGGGGTAATATTAGGCATGTGAATACAGTGAGCGTAAAAGGTCTTCAAAAACATGTTATTCAGAATCGATTAAAGGCAAAATTGTTCATTCCCACCATTAAATGTGATTGATGGATGATTTAATTCTCATGTGCACTGTCACATTGCAGAGTCTTGTCAGTCCAAAGCTTTATTGTTCATGGCAATAAGCTTGGTGTGTAATCTCTGGCACATTAGCAAGGAAATTCTCCTGTTTTGTCACAAATGTATTGTACAAGCTGTTTAATATGTGTTTGCTTACCCATAATGGCACAAAATGCATCTATAATTACTGTCATGGGGCTGAATATATACCATCTGGTGTGGAATAAAAATGTTTACATTCAGGCTTGCTAGAGTAGAATACATATTCTGAACCATTGTTGCAAAGTCATTCATTCTGTCTAAAAACCTCCCCACTATATGATCACAGACTAATGACTAGAAACAGTTGACACTAGAAAATCTTAAAGAAAACATTATACTGTATAACATATTGGTTTCTCTCACTGAAAGAAAATAAAAGAAATATCAAACTTATATACAAAGACATAACTTATTTCCCAATGATATGTATGATATTTACTGACACTACGGCCAAATATTAAATAAAAAAATTATTTAGATATGAATTGTTGCCTGAGGCCTGCCTAGGGGATTTTCATTTTTTGATGCTTTCATTATCTTTGCACTTTCTTTAAAGTATTTTGCTTTTGTATATACTCAATCTGTAGAAAGGAGAAAGGTGGAGCATTGCAAGAAACAGAAACAGAATTTAAAGATAAAACACTAACAAAAACAGTAAAATTATCTTAGCTATATATGCATCAAGAGTAACTTATAGGTAGGCAGTTCATTTTCTTCAGTATGAAAACACAAAAACAACTAGCTGACTCAATGTACTTTGATGCTATATATTTACAATAGCAGCACTTGCTTTTAGGGATCCAGAAGGCATCTTTAGCTTTTTAAATGATCACACACCTAACAAATGCAGAAACATGCTTAAAAAATGGCAGTGCTGAAAAGTAAGTCTTTCTGGATATTAAAACATATTTTGATGTTTGTGCCTTATGACTAGACACTGCTCAGGCATAAAAGAGGTATCCAGAAAAACACATGAAAATATTCAGAAAAGTTCCCAATTTTGTATTTGTATACTAAAACATAGTTTTATAAAAACACACAAATATGGTTAATAATGAATTTAAATAATTGATATTGAGATGGAAAGTTACTCATAAAATTAATAATGCAAATTATATCCATCAGTATACAGGGGTAGATTTTTTATATTTAAACATTGATTTATTTTTTTAATATTAATCACAGGTTATTTACTTTGTATCCCAGCTGTAGCCCCCTCCCTGATTCCCTTCCAATCTCACCCTCCCTCCCTCATCTTCTCCGTGCTCCTTTCCAAGTCCACTGATAGGGGAGGTCCTCCTCCCCTTCTATCTGACCCTAGCTTATCAGGTATCTTCAGGACTGGCTGCAATGTCCTCCTCTGTGGCCTAGCAAGGCTGATCCTCCTTTACCGGGTATGGGAGGGAGGTCAAAGAGCCAGCCATTGAAGAGTCATCTCAGAGATGGTCCCTGTTTCCCTTACTAGTAAACCGACTTGGATACTGAGCTGCTGTGGGCTACATCCAAGCAGGGGTTCTAGGTTATATCCATGTATGGTCCTTGGTTGGTGAAACAGTCTCATAGAAGACCCCTGTGTTCAGATATATTTGTTCCTTGCGGAGCTCCACTGAGCTGACTGTAAGCCTACACCTGCCTTTGCCCCAGCAGGACTATCCTAATTCTGATTAATAATGTAGCATTAACTTTGCTGGGAAGAAGGGATCTCAGGTTTGCTTGATTGTGTCATAGAAAAATAGTGGTCTGGTGAGGGCATGGGTGATTTCAGATGGGCTTACCCAATGTCTGTAGTTTGAATCAACATCTAGGAAAGTGACACACTTGTCATCAAGTAGCCAGTGACCCCTACGTTGCTTGGGGTCATAGAGCATGAGGAGGGTAGCTAGTATTTGCGAAGTGCTTCTGGCCACCTCTTGGATATGTCACAGTTTTCTCATTGGTTGTCACTGACAATCTTTTGGTAAACTCAGATTAAAAAATTAAGAAATGAGGTTTCACTTTGGTGTGGAAACTTGGAAAGACCCTGATGAAGTTAAAAAGAAACAAAAAGAAACAAAAAAACTTCAGAACTACTGGTCAAAATCCAACCACTTAAAATTTGCATATGTTGTCAAATTAACATTCTGAAATGCATGGGAAAAAGAAATAACAAAGTTAAACAATAATTTGAAAAAGTCACATTCAAAAAATACATCCCAAACAGAGAGTATATTCCATAGACAGAGCTCAGATAAAACAGAAAACTCATCAATCATGGGGCTAGGCTGTGAGGTATCTCAGTAAACAAGCAGTTTCCAGAGAAAGGACCGTGGAATGGATTCTTGACAGAATGTGAAGATGTCTTTCAAAGGGAGAAGAAAAGTACACACTGGAAATACCAAAACACCAACTTTTACCCACATTTGAGTGGGAAAATATAAATATTTCAGCACTGTGAACTGAATGAGAAGAAGCAGGTGGTGTTTTTCTGCCCTTTAACTGCAACTTTTTGCAGAAGTAGAAGATACAAATATAGGTGTATATCCTTCTAAAGAATTAGCTGGATAGTACGGTGTAAAAAACTAATTATATTAAAAAGTGATAGAAGTCACTTAAGTTAAACAGACTGGATGTATTGTAAGTACTAAAATTCTTATAAATGATAAAGTCACTAAAAAAATGGCTAGAGAGCACGCCTGTTGCAGTTGAAAAGAAATCCTAAGATGTTGACCATACTTATTGCAATTTCCTATACAGTGAAGATTAAATATCAAGATGTTGTGTGTTGTGAACACATATGTATTAATAAATGATAGTTAAGGATAAAACACAATTTAAAAACGTATATTTAATAATATATTTCATACTGTGTATGAAGTGTGTGTGTGGCTGGGATGACCTCAGGTACTTGTCATGAAAGTTGAGCCTTCAAAAATTCTATACAAAATTTTCTGTGAAATATTTAACTCATATTCTATCAAAATTATGTGCACTAGGTAAATATGGATAATTCTAGTATTTTCTAAAAGCGGAAATAAAGCATTAATGTATTTTTAATTGCTTAATTAATTTGTTTATTAAAATTTATTCACTTTATATCCCGCTGTAACCCCTTCCCTCATATCCTGCCAGTCGCACCTACCCTCCTTCTTCATGAATGCCCCTTCCCTAGTGCACTGATAGGGAAGGTACGCCTCCACTTCCATCTGATCCTAGCCTATCAGGTCTCATCAGGGCTGGTTGCATCATCTTCCTCTGTGGCCTGGCAAGGCTGCTCCCCTCAGAGGGAGGTGATCAAAGACCTAGCCACTAAGTTCACAACAGAAAGAGCCCTTCCTCCCCTTACTAGAGACCCAGTTGGAAACTGAGCAGCCTATGGGTTTTCTCTGAGCAGGGAGTCTAGGTCCTTTGCATGCATGGTCATTGGTTGGAGTATCAGTCTCTGCAGAGCCCCCTGGATCCAGGTTTTTGGGCTCTGATGGTCTCCCATGGAAATCAATCTGGAGCTCTCTCAAAATAGAAAGATGCTAAACCACACAACAAGGACATTTTCTCAACTATGTTCATAGAAACTTTACTCATATTAGCCAGAATCTGGAAACAAGCTAGATGTCCCTCAACTGAGGAATGGATGCAGAAATTGTGATACATTTAGACAATAAAATACTACTCAGCAATTAAAAACAAGGAAATCTTGAAATTTGCATGCAATTGTTCAGAACTAAAAAAGATCATCCTGAGTGAACTAACCCAGAAACAGAAAGACACATATGGTATATACTCACTTATAAGTAGGTATTAGCAATATAATATAGGACAAACATAATAAAACCTAGAGTCCTAAAGAAGCTAAACAACAAGGAGGACACTAGGGAAGATGTTTAATCCTCAGTCAGTAGGGCAAACAGGATAGACATCATCGGAAGTAGGAGAAGACAAGGAACAGGACAGGAACCTTGCACGGAGGGCCTCTGTAAGACTCTACCCATCAAGGTATGGAAAGAGATACTGGCACTCATAGCCAAACTTTGGACAGAGTACAGATAACCTTATAGAAGAAGAGGGGGCTAGAAAGACCTGGAGCGAACAGCATTAGTGTATTTGACTTTACGAAGTTCTGAAAGAGCATCATTTTCTTAAAAAAAAGACAAAACAAAAAATAACCAAGTAAAATTAATTTTTTTAATATTAAGTTGACCCTACTCATAAAATACTAATATGATAGTAATAAAACTACTAGTCAGCTGTTTTACTTACTAAGACAGTTTCATATTAGTACAATCTGTACAAATATAATATATGCACATTATTAATATGTAAGCAAAAGTAAAATATGTGAGTGGCTACTTATTCTCCCTTAGATTAGAACAATGAGAAGTACTTTCTTATGCATTTGATTACCTGTCTTTTACAGTCTCACAGTTCACTGTTTTGAAGTTGGGAAGAAAGCAACACTGTGAAACATAGCTTTTGGCAATGCAAAATTCTGATTAAAAAAAAAAAGAATGTATATCCTAGTGGCTGAGGAATTAAAAGAGAGCTTTTTTATATACATATTTTTTTTATTTTTTTTATCAGTTACATTTTATTAACTCTGTATCCCAGCCGTGTCCCGATCCCTCATTCCCTCCCTGTCCCTCCCTCATTCCCTCATCTCCACCATGCCCCTTTCCAAGTCCACTGATAGGGGGGACCTCCTCCCCATTCATCTGATCCTGTTTTATCAGGTATCTTCAGGACTGGCTGCAAAGCCCTCCTCTGTGGCCTAACAGGACTGCTCCTCCCTTCGGGGGTGGGGAGACCAAAGAGCCAGTCATTGAGTTCCTGTTAGAAATAGTCCTTGTTCCCCTCAGTTTGGGAAACCAATTGGTTACTGAGCTACTACAGGCTACATCTGAGTGGAGGTTCTAGGTTATATCCATACATGGTCCTTGGTTGAATGTCAGTCTCAGAAAAGACCCTGTGCCCAGATATATTTGGTCCTTGTGGAGCTCCTATCCTTTCCCCATCAGACTAACTCCCCTTCTTTCTTATGATTCCCTGTACTCGGCCAAAGGTTTGGTCATGAGTCTTTGCTTTGAAAACACTGCTAGTTAGAGTCTTTCAGATGCGCTCAGTAGACTCCTGTCATACGTTCAATGCATATCCCATCTGTCTTTCTAAATGAGGATTGATCATCTTATCCCATGTCCGCTCAATTGATTATTTTTTTAGGTGTATAGATTTCATTATGTTTATCATATCTTACAGGTCTATATAAGTGAGTATATCCCATGTTTGTCTTTCTCCTTCTGGGATATTTCACTCAGAATGATCTTTTCTAGATCCCACCATTTGCCTGCAAATTTCATGATTTCCTCCTTTTTGATTGCTGAGTAGTATTCCATTGTATAAAAATACCACAATTTCTGTACCCATTCCACCGTTGATGGACATCTGGGTTGTTTCCAGGTTCTAGCTACTACAAATAGAGCTGCTATAAACATGGATGAACAAGTGTCCTTTTTGTGTACTTGAACAAACTTTGGGTATATACCTAGCAGTGGTATAGCTGGGTCTGGAGGAAGCACTATTCCTATTTGTCTTAGAAAGCGCCAGATAGCTTTCCAGAGTGGTTGTACCAGTTTACATTCCCACCAGCAGTGGAGGAGGGTTCCCCTTTCTCCACATCCTCTCCAGCATGCGTAATCGCTTGAGTTTTTCATCTTGGCCATTCTGATGGGTGTAAGGTGATATCTCAGGGTCGTTTTGATTTGCATTTCCCTGATGGCTAATGAGGATGAGCATTTCTTTAAGTGTTTTTCTGCCATTCGATATTCCTCTGTCGAGAATTCTCTGTTTAGCTCTGTTCCCCATTTTTTAATTGGATTGCTTGGATTGCTGCTTTTCAGCTTCTTTAGTTCTTTGTATATACTGGATATTAGTCCTCTGTCAGATAAAGGATTAGTGAAGATTCTTTCCCAATCTGTAGGCAGTCGTTTTGTTTTGATGACGGTATCCTTTGCTTTACAGAAACTTTTCAGTTTCATGAGGTCCCATTTATTGATTGTTGCTCTTAGAGCCTGTGCTGTTGGTGTTCTGTTCAGGAAGTTATCTCCTGTGCCAATGAGTTCTAGGCTGTTCCCCACTTTTTTTTTTTATTGATTTAGGGTAGCTGGTTTTATGTTGAGGTCCTTGATCCACTTTGACTTTAGTTTTGTGCAGGGTGAAAAATATGGATCTATTTTCATTTTTCTGCATGTAGACATCCAGTTGGTCCAGCATCATTTGTTGAAGATGCTGTCTTTTTTCCATTGAATGGAATTGGCTTCTTTGTTGAATATCGAGTATTCATAGGTGTGTGGATTTATTTCTGGGTCTTCTATGCGGTTCCATTGATCCTCCTTTCTGTTTCTATGCCAATACCATGCAGTTTTTATTACTGTTGCCCTGTAGTACAGCTTGAGATCAGGAATGGAGATACCTCCAGATGATCTGTTGTCGTACAGGATCGTTTTGGAAATTCTGGATTTTTTGTTTCTCCATATGAAGCTTAGAATCTTTTTTTCAAGGTCTGTAAAGAATTGAGTTGATATTTTGATGGGAATTGCATTGAATCTGTAGATTGCTTTTGGCAGGATGGCCATTTTCACAATGTTAATCCTACCAATCCATGAGCACGGGAGATCTTTCCATCTTCTGATATCTTCTTCGATTTCTTTCTTCAGAGACTTGAAGTTTTTCTCAAACAGGTCTTTCACTTGCTTGGTTAGAGTCACACCAAGGTACTTTATATTGTTAGTGGCTATTGTGAAGGGTGTTGTTTCCCTAATTTCTTTCTCAACCTTTTTGTCTTTGGTATATAGGAGGGCTTCTGATTTTTTTGAGTTGATTTTGTATCCTGCCACTTTGCTGAAGGTGTTTATCAGCTGAAGGAGTTCTCTGGTTGAATTTTTGGGGTCGCTCATGTATACTATCATATCATCTGCAAATAGTGGCACTTTGACCTCTTCCTTTCCGATTTGTATCCCCTTGATCTCCTTTAGTTGTCTTATTGCTCTGGCTAGGACTTCAAGTACTATGTTGAAGAGATATGGGGACAATGGACAGCCTTGTCTTGTCCCTGATTTCAGTGGGATTGATTTAAGTTTCTCTCCATTGAGTTTGATGTTAGCTATAGGCTTGCTATATATTGCCTTTACTATGTTTAGGTATGTGCCTTGTATCCCTGATCTCTCCAAGACTTTAAACCTGAATGGGTGTTGGACTTTGTCAAATGCTTTTTCGGCGTCTAAGGAGATGATCATGTGGTTTTTCTCCTTCAGTTTGTTTATGTAGTGGATTACATTGATGGATTTCCGTATGTTGAACCACCCTTGCATGACTGGGATGAAGCCTACTTGGTCATGGTGGATGATATCTTTGATGTGTTCTTGGATTCGGTTTGCAAGTATTTTATTGAGTATTTTTGCGTCAATGTTCATAAGAGAGGTAGGCCTGAAGTTCTCTTTTTTTGTTGGGTCTTTGTGTGGTTTAGGTATTAAGGTGACTGTGGCTTCATAGAATGAGTTTGGTAGTGTTCCTTCTGTTTCTATTTTGTGGAATAGCTTGAGGAGAATTGGAGTTAGCACTTCTTTGAAGGTCTTGTAGAATTCTGTGCTGAAGCCATCTGGTCCAGGGCTTTTTTTGGAGGGGAGACTGTTAATGACTGCTTCGATTTCCTTGGGAGATATAGGGCTATTCAGTCTTTCTACCTGATCTTGACTTAGTTTTGGTAGATGGAATCTTTCAAGAAAATTATCCATTTCATTTAGATTCTCAAATTTTGTGGCATATAGGCTTTTGTAGTATGACCTAATAATTGTTTGGATTTCCTCAGTGTCTGTGGTTATGTCGCCATTTTCATTTCTGATTTTGCTGATCTGGATAGTTTCTCTCTGCTTTTTAGCTAGTTTGGCTAAGGGTTTGTCTATCTTGTTGATTTTCTCAAAGAACCAGCTTTTTGTTTCATTGATTCTTTGGATAGTTTTATTTGTTTCTAGTTGATTGATTTCAGCCCTTAGTTTGATTATTTCCAGCCGTCTGCTCCTCTTGGGTGTATCTGCTTCTTTTTTTTCTAGGGTTTTCAGTTGGGCCATTAAGTTGTTTGTATGTGATGTTACGAATTTCTTCTTGCAGGCACTTAGTGCTATAAATTTTCCTCTGAGCACTGCTTTCAATGTGTCCCATAAATTTGGGTATGTTGTGCCTTCCTTTTCATTGAATTCTAGGAAGTCTTTAATTTCTTTCTTTAGTTCTTCCTTAACCCAGCTGTCATTGAGTAGTAAGTTGTTCAGTTTCCATGTGCGTGTCAGCTTTTTGTTGTTTCTGTTGTTGTTGAGGTCGAGCTTTAGTCCATGGTGGTCAGATAGTATACAAGGGATTATTTCAATCCTTTTGTATCTGTTGAGGCTTGCTTTGTGGCCCACTATATAGTCTATTTTGGAAAAGGTTCCATGCGGTGCTGAAAAGAAGGTGTACTCTTTTGAGTATGGGTGAAATGATCTGTAGACGTCTATTAGGTCCATTTGATTTAGGGATTCTGTGAGTGCTTTTATTTCCCTATTTGGTGTCTGTCTAGTTGATCTGTCCCTTGGTGAGAGTGGAGTGTTGAAGTCTCCCACTATTAAGGTATTAGGATCAATGTATGATTTAAGCTTTAATTATGTTTCATTTACGAATGTCGGTGCTCTTGTATTTGGGGCATAGATATTCAAGATTGTGATGTCCTCTTGGTGGATTTTTCCTTTGATGAGAATATAGTGGCCCCCGTTATCTTTTTTGATTAACTTGGGTTGAAAGTCTATTTTATTAGATATTAGGATGGCTACTCCAGCTTGTTTTCTGGAACCATTGCTTAAAAAACTGTTTTCCAGCCCTTTACTCTGAGGTAGTGTTTGTCTTTGTTGCATAGGTGTGTTTCTTGGATGCAACAGAATGTTGGATCCTGTTTCCTTAACCATTCTGTTAGCCTGTGTCTTTTTATTGGTGAGTTGAGTCCATTGATATTGATAGATAATAGTGACCAATGCATGTTAGTTCCTTTTGTAATGGAGTCAATGATCTAACCCTGTTTCATTGCTTGTTTTCTTTTCATTTTTGTTGGGACATTATCTGTATGCCCTGTTTTCTTGGGTGAATTTGTTTTCATTGGATTGGAGTTTTCCTTCTAGTATCTTCTGTAGGGATGGTTTGCTGTGTAGATATTGTATAAATTTAGTTTTGTCATGGAATATTTTGTTTTCTCCATCTATGTTGATTGAAAGCTTTGCAGGGTATAGTAGTCTGGGTTGACATTTGTGATCTCTTAGAGTCTCTATGATACTTGCCCAGGCCCTTCTGGCTTTCATAGTTTCTGATGAGAAGTCCGGTGTGATTCTGATAGGTCTACCTTCATATGTTACTTGGCCTTTTTCCCTTGCTGCTTTTAATATCTTTTCTTTGTTCTGTAGATTTAGTGTTTTGACTATGATGTGACGTGATGTGTTTCTTTTCTGGTCTAGTCTATTTGGAGTTCTATAGGCCTCTTGTATATTTATGGACATCTCTTTCTTTAAGTTGGGAAAATTTTCTTCTATGATTTTCTTGAAAATATTTTCTGGACCTTGGAGTCTGGAGTCTTCTTTTTCGTGAATTCCTATTATTCTTAGATTTTGTCTTTTCATAGCATCCTTGATTTCTTGGATATTTTGTGATTGGAACTTTTCTGATTTTACTTTTTCTTTGAGAGAAGTATCCATTTCTGCAAGTGTGTCTTCAGCTCCAGAGATTCTCTCTTCCATCTCTTGTATTCTGTTGGTGATGCTTACTTTTGTTGTTCCTGATCTTTTCTCCAAGTTCTCCAGCTCAAGGGTTTTCTCATTTTGTGTTTTCTTTATTGATTCTAATTCTGTTTTCATGCCTTGCACCATTTCTTTCATGTGTTTGAATTTGGATTCCTGTCTCTCTACGATGACCTCTATTTCTTTTTTCATTTCCTTCTTATATGCCACTAATTTTTCCTCTACTTGTGTATCTATTTGTTTGGCTATGTTTGCCTGTGTTTCTTTAAGGATATTGTCTATTTCTTCTTTCTTTGCCTCCAATTGACTGGCCATCTCTTTGAAAGACTTGTTCATTTCCGCCTTATAAGCCTCAAATAATTGGGCAAGCATGGCTTTAAAATCATTTTCCTGTGCTTCTGCTGAATTGGTGTATCCATCAATTTTGGGGTTTGCTGGTGAAGTCATGATGTCCTGATTTATGTTGGAAGTGTTCTTTCGCCTACCTCTGGCCATTGGCTTATCTGAAACCTTCCCTGTTTGTTTTTGGATTCTGCAGATCAGACTGGTGCTGTTTCTCTCTGGTGTCTGGAGAGTTCTTCAGGAAGCTGAGCACTCTCAGCGTGTGCTGAGGACTAGCTGTACCTGTGGGAGGAAAGTACGCAGGCACAAATGGGGCAAATGCAAGCGTGTGTGCGCGCGCACCTGTGTGTGTCTGTGTGTGTGTGTGTGTGTGTGTGTGTGTGTGTGTGTAAGTGTGCGTGGATGAGTTTCTCGAGGGACAGAGTGATGGCTAATGTTGAACCCTGGAGTGTATGGGAGGGGCTCTGCACTGTATATGTTGCAGGCGCTAATGATGATCGCAGAGCAATTTCTGGCATTAACTGTCTTAACTCCTCAATCAGGCCCACAGGGCAGGAACTTCAATGTCCCTAGTGCCCCTCTGTTTCCCAAAGTGGGTATGTGGGTGGGAGGGGGGTTCGATGCCTGGCTTCTGATTTAGAAGGACCCAGGATCTGGGGAACTGCAGATTCTCAAGGGTGCACTCACTTACAGGCAGTTTTCTTGGCAGAGATCTTTGTATCCTGTGCTCTCTGCTCTCTGGTTTGGCCCTGCTTCTTTGATGTGTTCCGCCAATTCTGTGCTGCTGTCACTGCCAGGTTCTGAGGTCTTGCTGCAGCTGGAGATTCCAGGGTGGTCACTTCAGCAGGGATGCGGTAACCAGGCTCTCTGTTCTCTGGTTTGGCCCTGGTTAGTCTTAAACTTGAGGGCTGTGGTGCCCCGCCAGTTCAGTGCTGCTCTGCTGCCAGGTCCTGCTGTAACTGGAGACTGGGTTGCTAGTCCCAGTGCTTTGTGGGAAGTCCTGGGATCTCTTCGCTGTGCTCTCCAAGCTTGGGAGGCCCAGCGCCTGGTGTGTCCAGGTTGTATGACGTTTCTGCCTGGTTTTGGTGAGTATATAGTGTATTCTCTGTCACTGTGGGATTGGGCGGGCCGTACCGTCAGTGATGGTGATCCTGAGGAGCTAGTATGGTGTCTAGCAGATTCGCGCCCTGGGAGGATGGTGCAGCTGCTGCGAGAATCTGGGACTCTGGGGCATGTACTGCTGGCTTTTGTCTGCTGCTAAAGTGCTTGGGGCTCCGTCTCAGCAGCTGTATACCCCAGGCAGTTAGGTCTGCACTGAGAAAGAGAAAGATGAGTCCACTGAGCAGCTGTGCTGAGGAGGAAGGAGGTCTGGGGGAAGGGAGTGCCGCAAGAACAAAGGATCAGGATCGTTTCTCTCCTTCCCCAAGCAAGTCTCTGGGTGACCGGAGGCCAAAGTTTTCACCTCCTGCGATGTTCCCTGGTGTTCAGAAAGCCTCGCTGTGGTTTTCCTGGGTTGGGGGTCCTTCCATTCTCCAACTCAGAAGATCAGGTATCCCACTGCTCAGAAACTGTGTGTGCTAGTCGCCATCTTGGCTCCGCCCCCTTATCTAAAAGAGAGCTTTTATTTTTATTCTGCACACTTCTTTGTTTAAATTATCCTGCAATTGGGTTCACGTACATTCAAAACAGTGTTTGCATGGCATTACTTATAGCAATATTCAATATACTAACAGCATCAAAATAGTTATTTTGAAGGAACTGTGTGCATGTGAGTATGTTTGTGTGTGCATGTGAGTATGTTTGTGTGTGTGTGCGTGTACTTCAGCTAGAAAGCAGACCTCTCACATAGTAAGCATGCACTCCATTACAGATTCCCTCCCCTGTTACACTACAAACCTTTTAAAGACATGCTACATTAGAGCTACTTGATAGAATACTCAATACATTATAAAATAAGAACCCTGCAGTTAAATTGAATATTTCTAGGATATACATTACATAAGGAAAGTTAAGATGTTAGACAAACATAATAAACTAACTATTTTAAAAAATAAAAGTTTTGAAGTTTAATATTTTTGAGATTACAATGTGATTATCTCATTTCCCACTTCCCTTCCCATGCCAAGATCTCCCATATACCTCTGTGCTCTATTTCAAACTCCAAAGAATTTCATTTGTTAATAGCTGTCCAATGAATGCCTGTATATGTATTCTTATTTGTATTCTTAAATACAATCTGCTTGATCTCTCTCTCTCTCTCTCTCTCTCTCTCTCTCTCTCTGTGTGTGTGTGTGTGTGTGTGTGTGTGTGTGTGTGTGTGGTGTGTGTACTATGATTTCAGGACTGACTGCTTGGTGTTGGGTAACAAATTGGTGTTCTTTCCCTGAGAAGACGATTCCCCCAACTTTCTTCATTCATTAGCTCCCTGTAGTTAAGTGTGAAGGTTGGGGTCTCATGGAGGGTCACCCGTCAACTTCAGCATGTCTATTGCTGCTATCCTTCTTCAGCTATGTTCACATTGTCATTTTGGTGAGATTTTAAGGGTTTCTATTCCAACACTATTAGAAACGATAAAGTGGACTATGCCATGCTGTTTGTTTGGTTTCAAATGTCTCAAAACTTATAAGGAATTATATAATTAAATACTTACCTTACATTATTTAAAGCCATGTGTGTGTGTTTTCATGTATATATAGTTTAAATAAAATGTTTTAACTGGGCTGACAATGATACCTCCAAGACCTGAAGATGATCTAACAAAAAAGGCAACACAAAGCGTAAGACTCTCTGTTCGGATTTGTTGATCCAGTTTTCACCAGAGACTCCACAATCACCATCAACTATGGCTATTGCCCCAGCTTGCTCTCCAGAGGCAGAAGGTGAGTCCTGAACTCTGAAGACACTGTGCCTCACACACACCGGGACCCTGCCTGACATTTTATTCTTACAAGTTTATTACAATGTAATTCCGGAACATGACAAAAGTAGGCTTTCCAAAGCTGAGAGGAAGATGTTTGATAGAGAAAGATGAATAAAATAATTTTCAATTCACAATCGATCATTGTATATTTTAAGTTTTGTTTTATTTTAAGTTACGCTTTGCTGATATTTCCCTTCTTCAGAGTAAACGTGTATTAAAGAACTTGAACTCAATTATGGGATGGGATGATACACAGCATACATGTTAATAGGAGCCCCAAGCATTTAATTATTGAGTACAGCAGAAGCTTAACAGTATATAGGTGTTCTCTATTTTCCTTTCTTATCATGGAAATTGTTCCTCTACTAGTTGTTAATAGTTAATGGAATATTCTGATTCTGATGCAATTCTAGAAATTAATTTGAAGTTTTGTTGCAACTAAACTTAAAATGATCTGCATAAATTGATATTGTATATGCACACATTAGTTGATAGACCTCAGCAGACATGGCTTCCTAAACAATTATACATAGGTATTTCTATAGTTATAATTTTGAAGCACGTTTTATAATGTTCCATAAACATTCCAGCATTGTTGGAGTTCACGGGCAAACAAATCTCAATGGTGAGCAGACAGAGGAACACCGGCTGGAAGGAGGTCAGACTGTGGTGGCTGGAATGAATACTCTCCACACAGGCTCACCTATTTGAAACCTTGTTCCCCAGTATGTAGTACTCTAAGAATACGTGAGTCATAGAGCTTTGCCTGAGGAAGTAAGTCAGTAAGTCACTGGGGGAGTGTTTTGAGGGTTTATAGCTTTGCTCAGCTTCCTGCATTCTCTGTAGTGTTAAATATATTACCAGAAAACTCCTTGCTCATACCACTATGCAATAACTTCCCTCACTCTGCAGATGCTATCATGGAAACCTAAGCTAAAATTAACACTTTCTTCCTTAAGCAATTTTTGGACATAGTTTTATTTTATCACAATAGAAAGGTGATGGACACATTGTATTTATTTAATTTTGAAAATTTTTGGATGCCATTCATTCCTTTGTCAATTGACACTGTCACTTTAGTGTAAATAGTCTATATATTGCTCATATGAATTATTATAACTATACATTTAAAGAAGTAATCCTTAATTAGGTAACCCATACCCAGAAAGATACACATGTATGTACACATGTATAAGAGGATTTTTCATATATATTACAAGATAAGCACACTAAGAGGCACAGACCCAAAAAATATAAGTAATAAGGAGGACCCAAGTGAGGATGAATAAATCTCACTCAGAAGGGGAGATAGAATAGACAGAGATAATGGCTGAAGACAGGGAACAAGAAAGTTAAGAGGGTAGAGAGCAGATCTGAGGATAGCAAGGATGAGAGGACAGAAAGCATGTAGAGAAGAGGAAAACTGAGGGTGAGGTCATCTCTGTGACAAGCCGGAGACCTAAGTCAGGGTAGGCTCCTGGGAGGATATAAGGAGGAGTCAAGCAGAAACCCCTAGTAGCAGAGACCACAGAGCCTGAAGAAGACATCCTGTATCTAGACTAGTGTTCTGATAAAGGGAGGGGAACACCAACCCACCCACACAAACTTCTACCCAAAGTTTACCCAGCCTATGAGATGCTCAGGGGTAAAGATAGAGCAGATAGATCAAAGGAATGTGTAAAGACACACCCTATCAAAGGATGCCAACCCCTGACTACGAAGGATATTCTGCCAAGCTTTCAGGCAGGAGCCTCTCAGAGTTGGCGTCTGAGGGGCTATACCAAGCAGCACCTCAAAACAGACACTGAGACTCATAGCCAATATAGGCCTGTGCATAATAAGTCTTGGGGAATGGTGTAGGGAAAGAGAAAAGGAGCCAGAAGTGACAGAAACTCCACAAAATAAATAAATAAATAAATAATAAATAAAAAACAGAGCCAACTAGCCAGAGCCCAGAGCAGTTTCCTGAGACTGAATCATCAACCAAGGACCATGAATGAACTGGACCTAGGCTCCCTACAAAAATGTAGCAGATGGGTAGCTCATGGTTCAAGGTGGGTTTTCTTGTACGGGAAGTGGGGACTGCAATGGACATGGAATCACTTGCTAGCTTTTAGATCACTTTCTCCTGATGGAAGTGCCTTGACAGGCCACAGGGGAAGAGGATGCAACTTGGTGAGTTGGGGTAGATGGGAAAAGGAACTTCCCTTTTCTCAGGAGAAGGGGAGGGAAGGAGAGGGAGAAAAGGGGAGACTGGGATGGGAGAAGGGAAGGGGCTACAAGGATGTAAAGTGAATAAAATAAATAAATGAGAAAAAATAAAGAAGTGACCCACACTAATTTCTTTTCCAATTTTCTAGCTCAATAATTTATGTACTTACACTAAATGTTGTGTTTCTTGCTTTCAATGGGAAAAATCCCTTATTTTGCCCCTAGTAATATAAGGTGGTTTCATATTGAAGCTCTATGATATTCTTCTTTATTTTCACTGATCATATTTTACCGATACGTATGGGAAAGAGTCTGGCATTCTCTCCCCATCTAGTGTCTTTACCTCAACGGTTTTGAAATAGGTACTTCAACTGTCACTTTTTTCTAGAGTGGTTTTCTTTCTTAGAATACAGAGAATATTTTTTGATAGTGTATATGAATGACCCCAAAAATTCTACCACAGAACTTCTTCAGCTGATAAACATCTTAAGCAAAGTGGCTGGATACAAAATTAACTCCAAAAGCTCAGAAGTTCTCCTGTATACAAAATAAAAAAAGACTGAGAAAAAAATTAAGAAAACAACACCCTTCAGAACAACACCCACAAATGGCATGAAGTACCTTGGTGTGACTCTAAATAAGCAAGTGAAGGAGCTGAGTGAGAAAACAAACGAACAAAAAAAATTCAATTCTCTGAACAAAGAAATTGAAGAAGATATCAGAAGATGTAAAGATCTCCCATGCTCTTGGATCTGTAGGATTAACATAGTAAAAACAGCCATCCTACCAAAGCAATCTACAGATTCAATGCAATCCCCATCAAAATGCCAACACAATTCTTTATAGACTTTGAAAGGCCAATTCTCAACTTTATACAGAAAAACAAAAATCCCAGAATTGCTAAACAAACGTGTACAATAAAAGATCTTCTGGAGGTATCTCCATCCCTGATCGCAAGCAACAGTAAGAAAAACGGTATGATACAGGCATAGAAAAAGAACAGTGGATCAATGGACTCGAATGGAAAACTGAGAAACACACCCGAACACCTACAGATACTTGACTTTTGACAAAGAAGCCAAAACCATACAATGATAAAACAAACAAAACAAAACAAAAAACAAAAGATATATCTTCAAAAAATGGCCACAGAGGAAGACAATGCAGCCACTCCTGATGAGACCTAACAGACTAGGATCAGAAGGAAGAGAAAGAAACCCTTCCCTGCCAGTGTACTTGGGGTGGGGCATGCATGGAGAAGAGGGGGGGATGGAGGGATTGGGAGGGGGAGGGAGGGAACTAGAGGGTGGATACAAAGTAAATAAAGTGTGATTAAAAATAAAATAAAATAAAAATTTAAAAAAATGGTGCTGGTCTAACTGGATGTTTATATGTAGGAAAATGCAAATAGATTTTAAAATAAAAATAAAACTAGACACACTTAATCTGTTAGAATAAAAAGTGGGGAAGAGCCTGGAACTCACTGGCACAGGAGACAACTTCCTGAACAAAGCATCAACAGCACAGGCTCCAAGATCAGCAATCAATAAATGGACCTCATCAAACTGAAAAGCTTCTGTAACACAAAGGTTACTGCAAACAGAAGAAAAGGACAGCCTACAGACTAGGAAAGGATCTTCACCAACCATATGTCTGACAGAGGGCTGATATACAGAATATATAAAGAACTCAAGAAGTTAAACACCAACAAACCAAATAATCCAATTAAAACTGGGGTAACACAGCTACACAGAAAATTCCCAGTATAGGAATACTAAGTGGCAGAGAAACACCTAATGGAATGCTCAAATCTTTGTTCATCAGGGAAATGCAAATCAAAACGACCCTGAGATTTCACCTTACATCCATGAGAATGGTTAAGATCAGAAACTCAAGTGACAACACATGCTGGAGAGGTTGTGGTGAAAAGGGAGCCCTCCCTTATTGCTGGTAGGAAAGTAAATGTGTACAAATACTTTAGAATACAGTAAATATTTAAAAATCAATATTTGAAACTGTGCTTGGAGGCATACACTTGCAATTTCATCAACTAGAAGATAAAGGCAAAATATGGAGTTCAAGATTATCTCAACTCTGTAACAATTTGGAAGCCAGTCTGGGATACCTGAGATCCTGTCTCAAAATAGCAATTAAAATATTTTTACTTTGATGATTTTGGATAAATGTTTGTTGATTTTTCAATTGATGGTTTGTTATTTTATTGTAAAGACTGAGGAAAATAATTATTTTTAAATAATGCGTATATTGAGATAATCATTATACACTCACAAGTAATGACCAATAAATAAAGACATACAATTCACACATCTGTAATGTTGATGTGATTCTTTCCAGTGGTATTCATATATCCTCACTATTTCTTTTTGTCTACGTATTTCAAGTTTATGGGGATAACATTAATTAACACCTTGGTTTTTGGTTGTTACAACTCTACTGCTTTAAGAAAATGCTAAATCAAGATAAAGAAGTCATAACTGTTTGCAAGTATTTAAATATCGAATGTTTATTTAACGGTCTCTTTGTCTGAGTTTTAGACTCGATTTTGAGCCTGGTTTGAGACAGGAAAATGAGAGAGTGTGGGAAAGAGAGTGAAAATAGTGAGCTAGAGAAGAAAGAGGAAAGAAGACAATTACAGATTAATTCTTTCTAACTCTGTTGCAGTTAAACCCCACAGGAAGCTGGCTATTCTTTGTATAATGTATTCATATCACCTTTGAAGAGACAAAGCTCTATATAGGTCAAGGCTATTATTAGAGCTATTATTGATGCTGTGGGGTCTACCTAATAAGTATTATCCTGATGCTGATGTTCCCAGGGAGTCTGGACAAGCATTCATCAATTCCCCTCATGCAATCTCACACTGATTTTTCTTCTTGTGCTCTAAGAACTTCAGGTCACCTTAATGGAATGTGCACTCTGTAGCTCAATAGCCACTGGTGTAAACAGGTAATTTTGAAAAGATCCATGCTGATTAATGATTAGTTTTGCAAAGTGGGGAAGACAATTATGCATGCAGGGGGTAAAGGAACCATGTGGGTCACAGTAAGTGAGTTTTGTATGTGATTGTGTTACCTCAGAGATGCTGCTGTGATTAGTGCACCTTGAATAAATATACATGTATAGAAATGAACTATTTATACATGTACATGTGAAACACTGTACAAAGTTTGCTGAGATTCTTATTATTTTAGTTTTTCTTTCAAAAATACTTAAAATAGATTCTTATCTCGTATAATATATATCAATCACAGTTTTTCCTCTCTCCACTCCTCCCAGCTCCCCACAACCTCCATTCTCCACCTAATTCATTACCCCTCAATCCCCCATTAGAAAAGAGCAGGCCTCCAAGAGGCAATAACCAAACATAACAAAACTAAGTACTACAAGATTTGAAAAAAGTCCTACTGAAGCTGGACAAGGCTACTCAAAAGGAGGAAAAGAGTTGAGAGAGTAGGCAAGAGTCAGAGACACACTCACTCCCACAGTTAGGACTCCTAAGCTAATAGCACAAAAGCCCCAAGCTAACAACACAACATATGTGCAGACAACCTGTTGCAGTCTATTCTTGCCCCATGCTTGCCTCTTAGTCTCTCTGAGCCCGTATGAGTCATGTCCAGTTGATTCAGTGGTCCATGGTTTTCTTTTATACCCCATTTAATCTAACTCCTATAATTCATCACTCCATCTTCTGCAGAATTCCTGTATCTCTAGGAGAGAGAACCAATAAAAACCTCCAATTTATTCTCTTTCTCTCTCTCTCTTTCTCTCTCTCTCTCCTCAAAATGTTTATCTAGGGCTCTCTGCTCCCTCTCCCATTTGATGCCAGAGGAAGCTTCTCTCATAACAACTGGACAAGGCACTGATTGAGGAGTATAGCAAAGTATTATAAGCAATCATTGGTTTTGTTTATTCTTTGTTTTGGCAGTCTTGTTGGTTTCTTTTTTCTTTTTTATTAATTTGGTTTTATTACTTACAATTTATTCACTTTGTATCCCAGCTGTAGCTCCCTCCCTCATGCCCTCCCAAACCCACCCTCACTTCCTTTTCTCCACCCATGCCATTCCCCAAATCCACTGGTAGGGGTGGTCCTCCTCCCCTTCCATCTGACCCTAACCTATCAGGTCTCATCAGGACTGGTTGCACAGTCTTCCTTTGTGGCCTCATAAAGGCTGTTCCCCATCAGTGGGAGGTGATCAAAGAGCCCATCACTGGGTTCATGTCAGAGATAGTCCCTGTTCCCCTTACTAGGGAACACTGAGCAGCCAAGAGCTACACCTGTGCAGGGGTTATAGGTTATCTCCATGCCTTTTCTTGGTTGGAGTACCAGTCTCAAAAAAAATCCCCTGTGTCAAGATTTTTCGGTTCTGTTGCTCTCTTTGTGGAACTCCTGTCCCTTCCTGGTCTTTCATCTTCCCCTTCTTTCATAAGATTCCCTTGCACTCTCCCAGAGTTTGGCTATGAATCTCAGCATCTGCTTTGATACCCTGCTAGGCAGAGTCTTTCAGAGGCCCCCTGTGGTAGGTTCCTGTTCTGTTTCCTGTTTTCTCCTGCTTCCAATGTCTATCCCATTTGCTTTCTGAGTGAGAATTGAGCAAATTTCCTAGGGTCCTCCTTCTTGTTTACATCTTCAGGAATATAGATTTTGGTATGTTTATCCTATATTATATGTTTAATATGCACTTATAAGTGAGTATATACCATGTGTGTCTTTCTGATTCTGGGATACCTCACTCAGGATGTTCTTTTCTAGTTCCCACTATTTGCCTGCAAATTTCATGATTTCCATGTTTTTAATAGCTGAATAGTATTCCATTGTGTAAATGTACCACAATTTCTGTATCCATTCCTCCATTGAGCTACATCTGGGTTGTTTCCAGATACTGACTATTTAAAATAGAGCTGCTGTGAACATGGTTGAGCAAATGTCCTTGCTGTGTACTTGAGCAAGACGTACTTGGTTAAGATGATCAATCCTTACTCAGAAAGGCAAACAGGATGGACATTTGAAAAGGGAGAAAATAGGGAACTAGACAGGAGCCTACTACAGTGGGACACTGAATGACACTATCCAACAGGATATCAAAGCAGATGCTGAGGCGCATAGCTAAACTTTGGACAGACTGCAGGGAATCTTATGAAAGAAGGGAGAAATAGAAAGGCCTGGAGAGGACAGGAGCTCCATAAGGAGAGCAACAGAACCAAGATATCTGGGCCTAGTGATCTTTTCTGAGACTGATACTCCAACCAAGGACCATGGACAAAGATAACCTAGAACCCCTGCACAGATGACAGATGTAGCCCATAGCAGCTCAGTAACCAAGTGGGTTCCTTAATAAAGGGGACAGGGATTGTCTTTGACAGGAACTCAGTGGCTGGCTTGTTGATCACCTCCTCCTGAAAGGGAGTAGCCTTACCAGGCCACAGAGGAGGACAATGCAGTCAGTCCTTATGAGACCTGATAGGCTAGCATCAGATGGAAGAGGAGGACCTCCCCTATCAGTGGACTTGGAGAGGGGCATGGGAAGAGCTGAGAGAGGGAGGTTGTGTTTGGGAGGGAATGAGGGGGGTGCAGGTGTGACACAAATTAAATAAAATGTAATTCATATAAAAAGAGTTTTTGGTTTTTTGTTTGTTTGTTTTGAAGATGCTGTCTTTTTTTTTTTAATTGCATAGTTTAGCCTTCTTTGTTAAAAGCAATTATCCATAGGTGTATGGATTTATTTCTGGGTCTTCATTTCAGTTCCATTGATCCACCATTATGTTCCTATGCCAGTACCATGCAGTTTTTATTAGTATTGTTCTGTAGTACAGCTTGAGATCAGGGATGTAGATACCCCAGACAATCTGTTGTTGTACAGGATTATTTTAGTGATTCTGTTTTATTTGTTTCTTTGTTTGTTTGTTTTCCTTATGAGATTAAGAATTGTTCTTTCAAGCTCTGTAAAGAACTTTGCTGTTATTTTGATGGGAATTGCATTGAATATGTAGCTTGCTTTCGGTAAAATGGTCATTTTTACTCTGTTAATCCTGCCAATCCAGGAGCATGGGAGATCTTTGATATCATCTTTAATTTCTTTCTTCAGAGACTTGAAGTTCTTGTCATACAGGTCTTTCACTTGCTTGATTAGTGTTATACAAAGATACTTTATATTATCTGTGGCTATTGTGAAGAGTGTGGTTTCCCTAATTTCTTTCTCCATCCATTTGTCATTTGTGTAGAGGGTTACTGTGTATACTGTATGTGTACTGTATTGTGTATAGAAGGGTTTTTTTCTTTTAATTAATCTTGTATCCTGTCACTTTGCTTTGCTGAAGCTGTTTATCAGCTGTAGGAACACTCTGGTGCAGTTTTGGGGGTTGCTTATGTATACTATCATAGAATCTGCAAATAGCTATACTTTGACTTTTTTCTTCCCAATTTGTTTCCACTTGATCTCCTTTAATTGTCCTATTAGCTAGAACTTCAAGTACAAATTGAAAAGGTATGGAGAGCGAGGGCAAATATGTCTTTTCCTGATTTTGGTGGAGGCTTTATCATTTTAAAGGGATTTATTCATTTCATTTTTTAAGGAAGCCGATCATCTTTATATAACTACTATTAAGGTCTTTTTCTCATGCTTCAGCTCTATTGGAATACTCATGGCCTGCCATGATAAGATAGCTGGACTCTAGTGGATACAAAATGTCTTGATTGTAATTGATTTTGTTCCATTGTGTAGATGTACCACAATTTCTGTATCCATTCCTCCTCAAGATCCAGCTATACCACTCCTATGCATATACCCAAAAGAGGCTCAAGTACACAATAAGGACATTTGCTCAACCATGTTTGTAGCAGCTTTATTTGTAATAGCCAGAAGCTGGAAGCAGCCCAGATGCCCCTCAGTGGAGGAATGGATGCACAAATTGTGTTATATCTACACAATGGAATATTACTTAGCAATAAAAAAGAAAGAAATTTGCAGGTAAATTGTGGGATCTTGAAAAGATCATCCTGAGTGAGCTATCCCAGAATCAGAAAGACGCACATGGTATATACTCACTCATATAGACATACAATATAGGATAAACCTACTAAAATCTGTACACCTAAAGAAACGAATCAAAGGGAGGATTCTTGCTAAAATGCTCAATCCCTATCCAGAAAGGCAAAGAGGATGGACATCAGAAGAGAAAAGAGGGAACAAGTGAGGAGCATGACACAGAGGACCTCTGAAAGGCCTTGCCCTATATACTATCAGTGCAGATGCTGAGACTTATGGGCAAACTTTGGGCAGAGTGCAGGAAATCTTAGGAAAGAAGTGGGAAAACTTAAGATCTGAAGAGGACAGGAACTCTATAAGGAGAGCAATAAAACCAAAATATCTGAGCACAGGGGTCTTTCCTGAGACTGATACTCCAAGCAAGGACCATGCATGGAGATAACCTAAGACCCCTGCACAGATGTAGCCCATGGCAGTTCAGTGTCCAAGTGGGTTCCATTGTAATAGGAACAGGGACTGTCTCTGACATGAAATGTTTGGCCTGCTCTTTGACCACCTCCCCCTGGGGGGAGCAGTCTTACCAGGCCACAGAAGAAAACAATGCAGCCACTCCTGATGAGACCTAATTGTCTAGGATCAAAAGGAAGGAAAAGAAGACCTTCCCTATCAGTAGACTTGGGGAGAGGAATGCATGCAAAGGGTGGAGGAAGGGAGGGATTGGGGTGGGAGGATGGAGGGAACCACAGGGGGATACAAAGTGAATAAAGTGTAATTAATAAAGAATTTAATATATATATCAATATATATGTATATATATCAAACATAACAAAGTTACAAGGACATCTACAACTTTAAGAACAAAAACAATAAAGACTAATTAGAAATAGTTGTCAAAAAAAAGTATTTGGAGAAGAACATTGGCTCAGGTTCGCATTGCTGCATGGAGACAGTGAGTGCTATGTATTTGGTGTACTGATTAGTGACTGATTGAATAAAAGGAAATAATATAGCGAGAAATAAAAAGTCTGAATATTAAATAACAAAAAACAAAAAACATATTTATCTATTTTTTAAAAATGTATGCAGATACATATCTTATTTTTGCATTTTAGATTCTTATGGATATTTGCCTTTTATTCTGTAACTCAGCCTTTTGATTTGTTATTAATTTTAGTACAACACCCATAAGCTTTAATATAAACAAACTAATGCACATTTGTAGTATGTTCACTTTGAAATGATTTGTTGAAGAAAATCTTACGAAGTTCATAAAACATTAAATATATTATCTTTTGTAGAATGTCATCAATGTATATTTGAAGAACAACTGGAAAGTAGTTATGTAGAAACTAGCAATTCAGTCCTGATTAGTGAGAAAAAGGAAACATGGATTATATTTCAAGCTTTTACCTATAGTCTCATTCCTATTAATGCTGCTATACAGAAATATTTGAGGTCAACTACTATATTATTTAAAATGTTTATTTTTTTTCTCACATTTAGAGTGACAAGAACATCTAAATATGATAGTATTGGATCCTGGAAGAAGCAACTTTAATGGTTCATACTCATTACAATGCATATATAATGCATACAAAGCCATATGCAGAGTAGAACAGATTGTAGGTGCCTTGAATTTATTATAAGCCACTTGCATGAGTACCAGTGCCATCCCAAGAGGCTAAATTCACTCCTAGAAGGCAGTATTAGTCTATTTACAAGAATAAAATCACATAATATTACTAGCCTGCAGTTTTCACCACCTTAACACTACACTAACGACTAAGTTTTCAGCAAAACAACCAGTGAAGCTTACCCTGACCATATATTCTGCCAATAATATATCATTCATAACCTGTACATGTATAACACATACATATGAGATGTCAACACCATACACACCTAATTTCCTGATATTTTCAAGAGTGTATTATATTAAATAAGAATAGGCCTTTGTAAATATCTACAAAACTATTAAAAGCCGTCAGTTCATGCATCTAATGACTTAACTGTTTCAGTCATTTTTGTGGAGCAAGATCACTTCAGCTTGATGTCATGGAGATGGAGGCCATTTCAGACACTCCTTTGACTGTGTCTTTCCCTCTGTCTGCTTTAATGCTCAATTTCTTTTAAGCATAGCAAGGCTATGTCACTGTGTATGTCTTTGAAGCCTTGCACAGAGGTAGTATATTTATAAATATCAACCAGTTAAAAAGATTTCAATAGGATATCAAAGAATAAACTTATGACCTAGAATCCTTGGAAAACAAAGCAAAACAACAACCCAGCTCAAAGATATTTTTCAATAGCATCGTGTCTGGCAAAATATAAGTAGAAGCTGCATACAACTGTAGCTGAAATAGAAACAAAATTGGACATTTCCCCTGGGAAAACATATTGAACCATAGACTGTACTACACTCCTTGCTTGGGGAAATATGTAAAATAAAATTTATTTTCAGGGGAGTATTTGTATGGTTTTCAGTGAAAACACCCATCTGCGATAGCCTAGGTCTTTTTCTTTCATATGCCCACGTTTCTGAGAAATGTTCCAAATAGCTTAAAATTTAACATGAGAGAGAAAGAATTTAAGACATACAGGCTTTGGACCCACTTGCAAGCATTTTGATCACTTTTAGGACTGTCTTGCCAGGTCACAATCAAAAAGCACATCAAAATCCTGACTCAAATTGATGAGCTGTGGTGGATAGGAAAGGGAGCTCTTTTTCCTGAGGAATAAGCAAGGGGAGAGGAGGGAGGAAGAGATGGTGGGACTGGAAGGGGAAGAGAAATGGGCCTACAACCAGGTTCTAAAGTGAATTTAAAAAATAAATATAAAAAGACCAGTAGTCTTACAAGTATGTTGGTTAGGTAAATATCGTGCCTAGAGTGAATTATTTTTTTTTAATTTTTCATCAATTACACTTTATTCATTCTGCATCCCCCCATAAGCCCCTCCCTCCTCCCCTCCCAATCCCACCCTCCCTCCTCCCTCTGCATGCATGCCACTCCCCAAGTCCACTGATAGGGGAGGTTCTCCTCTCCTTTCTGACCTTAGTCTATCAGTTCACATCAAAAGTGGCTGCATTGTCCTCTACCATGGCCTGGTAAGGCTGCTTCCCCCCAGGGGGAGGTGATCAAAGAACAGGCCAATCAGATTATGTCAGAGGCAGTCCCTCTTCACATTAGTATGTAACCCAATTGGACTCTGAACTGCCCTGGGCTACAACTGTGCAGGGGTTCTGGGTTATCTCTATGAATAGTCCTTGGTTGTTTTTAAGTCACTGGGTATGTGTCCTTAAAGAGAAGAGTCAGTTCTTCATGTTTTGTTTTGTTTTGTTTTGTTTTGTTTTGGTTTGGTTTGGTTTGGTTTGGTTTGGTTTGGTTTGGTTTGGTTTGGTTTTGGTCCAAGAAGAACAGACTCTACCTCCCCTCCTCAATATTCTGCATTCCTCTACCATGAGCTCCAACAACAAGGATAGTCAGTCATATGAGATTCTCCAAACTGTGACACAAATAATCCTTTTCTCTCTATAAACTGTTTTCCTCAAGTAATTGTTACCATACCAGAAAGTTTACTAGCACATTTAATATATTTAAATATAATCAATAGCAAATAGATACGAGTAATTAAAATATGAGGACCCTCCACAGAATCCTAGACCTATGCTGTCAGATAACATTGAATAATGTAAAAATGGTCCCACATAACAAATAGATTTGATTTTACTAAATGCAATTGTATGAACTTTTTAATTATAGGGAGACATTTATTCAAAAAAATTGCTATAGGAAGAAAATTCTCATCAGTAAAATCACACCTGTGCAGGGTAATCTAGAAGTAGTCTATATTCAGTTTATATCTAAAAAAAATGTTAACTTAAAAAAAAGTAATAAAGATTTCCTGCATGCGAGCTCAGCCAGTGGTCTCAGGCACAGAAACCACTGGAAACTGTAAGCACAGGTGAAGTCTGCCCCAGGCTGCCCTGTGCTAGTTTCTTGCCATGGATCTGCCTGCAGTTCCAGAAACAGCAATAATTAGAGACTTCTAGTAGAGGTGAGGACTTTCCCCTAACCCCCTGCATGCCAAATCCTGGGTACTAGCTCAGTCTGTGGCCTCAGGAACTGCAACCATGGGAGACTACTACAATATACTGCTTGTGGTCTTAGCTAGCGCAATAAAACAACTAAAGCAGATCAAGAAGATACAAATTAGAAAGGAAGAAGTCAACGTATTGGTATTCACAGATGATATGATGGTATACATAAGTGACCCCAAAAATTCTGCTAGGGAACTCCTACAGCTGATAAACTCCTTCAGCAAAGTTGCTGGATACAAAATTAACCCCCCCCCAAAAATAAAAAATCAGTAGCCCTCCAGTATACAAATGATAAAACAGATGAGAAATGAATTAGAGAAAAAAAAAAAAACATTCACAAAAGCCATATAGAGTATCTTCTATATAGAGTATCTGATATAGAGTATCTTCTAGCCCCTCTCTCCTCCCCTTACTAGAGTACAGACTAGAAGCCTAAGCTGATCATCTACTACATATTTGTGGGGGCTTAAGTACAGTTCATACATAGTACTTGGTTGATGCTTTAGTCTCAGTACCCCTCCCCATAGACCCTTAGTACTTGGCTCTGTTCTTGTTTTCTTTTGGAGCTCCTGTTACTCCCAGTCCTTTTCTCTTTCCTCCCACTATTCTGCAAGACACTCAAAGTATCCACTCATGTTTTTTTGTGAGTCTCAGCATCTGTTTTGAGGTGTTACTAGGTAGAGCCTCTCAGAGGACAACTCTGACAGGCTCCAGTCTGCAAGGTTAGCGTGTTGTTCATAGTGTCAGGGTTTGACACTCTTTGATGGGGTAAGTCTTTGGTTTGGCCAGGCATCTGTTGAACATTCCCTCAATATCTGCTCTATCTCTTCCACCTTTAGCTTTGCACATCTAGTAGGCATGATAAATTTTGGATCAAAATTTTTGTGAGTGTGTTGATTTTCCTACCACAATTTTTTTCAGACCTTGAAGAACAATTCTCAACATCATTCGGGAAAACAAAAACAAAAACAAAACAACAGAATAGCTAATACAAAGCTAATAGCTAATACAATAGAAGAGCTTATGGTGGTATATCCATCCCTGATTTCAAGCTGTACTACAGAGCATTATTAAGAAAAACTGTATGGTCCTGGCATAAAGACAGACTGGTGGATCAATAGAATCAAACCGAACACCCTAAAAGAAATCCACACATCTATGGACAATTGATTTTTAACAAAAAAGCCAAAGACACACAATGGAAAAATGATAGCATCTTCAAATGGTGCTGTTCTAATTGGATGTCTACATGTAGAAAAATGCAAATGGATCCATTTTATACAAAATTCAAATCCATATGTATTAAGCATCTTAACACAGAATCATAGACACTAAACCTAATAGATGAGCAAATGGGGAATTGCCTGAATGCATTAGTACAAGGGACAAGTTTTGAAGATAAAATCAGCAGCTCATGAAGTAAGATCAATAATTAATAAATGGGACCTTATAAAACTGAAACGTTTCTATAAGGCTAAGGACATGGTCAATAGAACAAATTGGCAGCCTGAAGAATTGTAGAAGATCTTCACCAACTCTATAGCCAACAGAGGACTAATATACAAAATATATAAAGAACTCAAGAAATTAAATACCAATTAACTGAATAACCCAATTAAAAATGGGGCACAGACCTAAACAGAGAATTCTCAACTGAGGATTCTCTGTTGAGAAGTACTTAATGAAATTTTCAGTGTCCTTCCTCTTCAGGAAAATGCAAATCAAAACAACTCTGAGATTCTATCTTATACTTGTCAGAATTGCCAAGATGAAAACTCAAGTGACAGCACCTGCTGGAGAAGATGTGGAAAAAGTGGAACCCTCCTCCATTGCTAGTGGGTATGTAAACTTGTACAATTACTGTAGAAATCAATTTGGATTTTTTTTTTTTCAGAAAAGTGGGAGGATATCTCCCTCAAGATACAGCCACACCGTTCCTTGGACTATACCCAAAAGAGGATCCATCATACCACAAGGACACTTGCTCAACTGTGTTTGATAGGTCCAAAGTTTAAAATTAGAGTCTTAGGGCAGCATGACTGAAGTTCTGAGTAAAAGTTTAGACAAAGGAATTTAAAACATGTCCTACCACTGCAGGGAGTAATCAGGCTCAACCACATTCCTTCCTACCCTTAAGAGATACCAATTCCTGGCAGCCTATCCAGATAGCCCCTAGCTTGTGACCACAGAGTGTGCTAATTGCCTTTCGTTAGCAACAGCTAATCAGCACATTCCAGGTAATACTCATGATCAAATACTCTCCAGACACCCAGGCCTGAACCATTTTATGGTCTTGGTTCCTAAAGTAGACTCTCCTACCCAAAGCTTGGAGCCCATGCTTGAGGTTTTTCCCTTTAAAAACCCTTTTCCCCTAAATCTCAGGGTAACACCCCTCCTGCTTTAACAGAGAGGTTGTTGCAACCCAAGCTTGAGCATGTATCCAATAAACCCTTGTGTGTTTTGCATTGGATTCAACTCCTGCTGGTCTTTTGGGGGTCTCGTGATCTGGGTACAGCATGTTCATAGCAACTTTACTTATAATAGCGAGAGACTGGAAATAGCCTAGATGTGCCTCAATTGAAGAATGGATAAAGAAAATGTGGTATTACACAATGGAATAATACTCAGATATTAAAAAAAAGATATCATGCATACAATTTGCAGGCAAATGGATGGAACTAGAAAAAAAATCATTCTGGGATAGGTAACTCAGATTCAGAAAGACACAGATGGTATGTAGTCACTCATAAGTGGATATTAGACACATAGTACAGGATAACCATTGTACAGTTCACAGACCCAAAGAAACTAAGTAAAAAGGAGGGCCCAAGTGAGGGTGCGTGAATCTCACTGAGAAGGGAAAATAGAAAAAAAATCAAAGGAAGTTCTCAATGAGAGGGAAGAGGAAAGGATAGGGAGTGCTGAGGGAAGTAAGAGTGGCAATCTGATGCAGGGAGTGGGGGTGGGTTGGGGAGAGAAGGGTAAGGAGGACAGAGGGGAATTGGAGAAAAGAAAAACTGTGGCCTGAGACATTTCTGACACAGGCTGGAGACCTGTGACATGGTAGGCTTCTGTGAAGATTTGGGAGTGATTCTAGCAGAGACTCCTACTAGCTACTGCTGGGGGACATGGAGACTAAGGAAGCTACCTTCTATATAGACAGAACTCCTAGCAGAGATATTGCAACATCAACCCACCTACAAATACTTTGACCCAAAATTTATCCTGCCTTCAAGATGTAGAGAGATAAAGATAGAGCAGGGATCCAACCAATGTCTGACCACACCATGAGATAAAACCCACCCCTAACACTATGAACATCACTGCTATGTCTGCAGACAGGAACCCAGCATAGCTGTCTTTTGAGAGTATTTACCCAGCAGTAGATCGAAATAGTTGCAGAGACTCACAACCAAACATTGTGCAGATCGCAAGGAGCCTTATAGAAGTATAGAAGAAAAGGTAGAAGGACCTGAAGAGAATAGGGTCTCCACAAGAAAACCAACAGAGCCAAATAACCTAGGCCCAGGGGGTGCTTGTAGAGACTGAAGCACCAGCCAAGGACCATGTATGAATTGGATCTATGCCCCCTTACAGATATATACAGGATGAACACCTTGGTCTTCATATGGGTTCCCTAGCAAGGAGAGTGTGGTGTGTCTCTGACAAGGATTCTCATACATGCTTTTTGATCCCTTCACCCTGGAGGAGCTGCCTGGCCAGGCCACGCTGGGAGATAATGTGCACAGTACTAATACAATTTTTATGTGCTAAAATGGTGGTGGGAAGACAAGACTCCTCTTTTTTAAGGGGGAGTGGAGAGGAAATACGTGGAAGAGGGAAGGAGGATGGGAGCAGGCGGAGAAGAGGGAGGGGGCTATGACTGGAATGTAATGTGAATAAATAAATAAAGTTAAAAAAGAAGTGGAAAAAATTTTATGAGAAAACATGATGTTTTCAGTTATTTCAAATATGTTCTTTCTTTTGAAGGCAAAATCCTACAAAATACTATGTCTATGGAGACAAGGAGACAAAAGACATGTAAATTTGATAATATTACTTTATGCTCTGATTTGAGATTTGAAAATATAAAATATTTTCAGTCATCTTTTTAAGTAAAAGAAGATTTTTTTATTTAGGTGGCCTAATCTACAAAGTAAAATGCAAAGCAGTAAGTGAACAGCAACAATACAAATGTAATATTCAATCACAAGCACCAAAACATTATCATAGTTAGATATCTCATCATGATAAAACATGATCCCGAAGGAAGAATATTTTTGTGTGTTGGTAAATATTAATGCTATGCTAATGAAGCCTATTTTAGCCACATACCAAATCTATTTTCAAACAAATCAAATCAAAAGTACTTTTAAAATAACTTAGATATAAATAAAAACATTACTTTGTTTTATCTCTACACACTAAGAAGATAATTAATTCTCTTTTATCCATAATCTTTATAACAGTAAATATGTCATACATTTACTAAAAGCAACTCTAAACATAATATGTTAAGTAAATAAGGAACCTGTTGATTTCTAGAGTTTCATTAAATATTCATATTAATATGAGAAGTTGTTCTGGAAAATGTCTCCATCTGTTGGGAGTTCATCAGCAGGCAATGAGTTTATCACCTGTATATATAATTCATTTAATTATTCATAACTCCTCAAACAAAGTTTAAACATAATACAAAGATACCTGTCTCTTTATTCTAATTTACATATTCTTTTAAATGAATACTAACTTATACATCAAATTTTTTATATTATAAATTATTATTACTATTACTATTTTTAAAAAAAGTCAGAATAATTCTTTATTAGAGTTTGATTTTTGGCAACAAAGAAATAATATGGAGAAAGTATTAGTCCAAGATAATTTTGTTGAATTAAAGACTTAAATGTATTTTAGAACTATGGCCTAGCATACTATCAACTCTGGGTACATTTTATTATAAAATAATGTGCTGCCCTATTTATGCTTCTGCCTGGGGGTAACTATATCAGTCGTGCAGGCACCAGGCTGGGCTGCCGGACTGAAGCTTTGCAGGTGCCAGGGTCTAGGTAGACAGAGAATGTGTGGGGAAAGAGCATATCCAGGAACAGCTTTCAAGAATTGTTTTGGTTTATTGGGAGGAGAAAGCTGTTTATGGGCATGAGGATGTTGTCAGCATCTCTGGGGCAAGGTCTGGGTGGTCATGTACCCCTGGCCAGAGCAGGGGTGTTGGAAGATACTTATTTTGCATACTTGGGGGTTTTAGGAAAACCTTGTAAGGTTAAACAAGGAGTGAAGTCTGATAACTTTCAAGGTTATAAACTCTTGATGGTGGGGGACATGGATTTGTGGTGCAAGTTTGGGAGGGGGGAGGTAGTCCATTTATGCCATCCTCATGTTAGAGGTTTTGAAGATTGAAGCTTCCTAAACCCTTCCTCCATAACCCTGTGCCACTACAGTCCCATAAATGTGTATAAGAAAATGTGACACACAGGATAATTCTGAAAAGATAATTTTGTTAGGCTACTATGTTCTCTAATTTAGTGCCCTGAAAGACTGGTCTCTAATATGGTATCTTGATTATATACAATGACTGAAAACAGCTGTGGTTACACACCCTGGAAATTCACAAAACCAAGACAATAATAATACTTTAGATGAATTGAAGAGGGGCTTTCTATAACCTGCCCTGGGCTTAACAGCTAATGTCTATTGAAGAAAGGGAAGTTGCTTTTCTTTGGTGGAGCAGTAGTCACTGGGAGGTTGCTCATGCTGCAGTGGACACCACACCCACATGCACTAATTGGGATTGCTGCTGTATTAAAAACAGCATGAAGTTCAGCGGAAGCTGGGAGATATATTTGGGAACCTGGATGTAACTTCATAAAGGTAGTACCAGATGAATATGATCATGATACATTATAAAAATATATAATTTTTACATAAATTAAAAATATGTCAGACTTATGAGGGATGGTATAGAAAAGGGAGAAAAAGTATAAGAAGATCAAGAAAAAAATCCAATAAAATAATAGCATAATAATGAGCCAATATTAGAAAATATATGGACATGTAGACATAGGAGCGTTTCAAGACTCTAAGTGAACATGAACAGAAAAGAACTTGCCGATGTCTTACTATAACCAATTCAGCAAGTACATGAAAGAGAAAACAAAATTACTTCCAAAGTCTTCAGGAGAGATCTACAGACATAAAAGGCAAATTCCTTAGAAGAGCAGATTCTCAGGATTTTAATCTTGCTGGATAAGGTGTAGATTAGATCCTCAGCCACACCCTGGGTCGAATCACACATTTGCTTAGCTTTTTAAAAGACTTCAATGTACATATTGCCAAATGTAATTATTATATAAGCATACTTCTATTTTAAAACAAAATATATCTAAACATGTTAGAAAAAAATGTTTAAAATAAATTCAGGTACCTAATTAGATGTGTATGTTGAATACCTTGGATATTAAATACATCACATATCATAACTGTTATTGTTAAATGTTCAGTTAACAAAGCAATGGACTTTGATTTCATTATACTTCACAACTATTAAAAAAGTGAGCACTTTCTGGTATCAAGGAAATATTCAGCTCACACTCTAAATAAATAAAGTTATTTTCTGTGGCACTGTGGTCTGTCATAAAACAAGCAGCAAACAAGAATTTGGTTAGCATTCATGAACTGTGCTGTATTTGCTGTTAAGACAACACCAGGAACAAAGTGTGAAATCAAGCAAAGAAAATTCTTAAAATTTAGTTCATCCAATTATATTATCTGACAGGTTAGAAAAAAAAAGATTTCTCACACAACACAAAAGCTAAAATACTCTCATATACAGCAAAGAATGATCTGTTTAAAATGTTTTATGGCTGGCAGAGTTCCTGTCTCCTCCCTTCAGAAGTAGGTGATCACATCCTAAGCATATTTCTCAACAGCAGTTGTGAAGCATGGAAGAGTTCTGAGACAACAAATATCACTTATTGTTTGAAAATTAAGGAGAAGCAGTGTGTCAGCAATGAGTATCAGAAATGAATGCAGACATAAGGTAAGATTACATCATTGTAAAGACTCCCATGTCCACCCTGCAATATGTTATAACAGACTGCAGTTATAGCATTAGACTCTGTGAATACCAGTTGTTCATTTTACTGGAAAATGTCAGCAGACATCATTATGTTTTCCAGTTGAATGACTCTGCATATATAGTAAACATTTTGCCAATTAAAATATGTATTATTGAAAGAGATGACTCAATAATGTATACTTGTAAATTTATTCACTTATTTTTGCTCCTTTTATTTATTCTATTGATTCTCCAAGTTCATTAAGAATTCTCTTTTTAAAAGTATAATTGGTGTTTAGGTGATAGGGTTACAACAAACCAAAAGTGATATATATAGAGAGATGTAATAGTATAAGTACATTATAATTTTCATGTTTAAACAAAAGGTAAAAGTAACTAAGAAAGTGTTAGATGTGTAAATAAGCTTCCCCCTACCTATTACCTAAAGCCATACAAACTAAATAGGGGAACAAACTATACTACAGAAATACACAATTCACTGCGAAGACAATATATATCAACTTGAAATATTAAGAAAAAAGTCTATTTCATCTTTCAAATTCAGACTAGAACTTTATGTAGAGTGAGATAGGTTTTGAAAACAGAAAAGAAAATATGTGACAGATTATAATATGTTTATGTCATGATATGCTATTGTATAACAGATTATCTATTATAGCCAAATTTCTCCAAAGGAGAAGTCCAACCTGCACATTACAACATTAATCAAACTTACAAACATCACTTTTTTATCTTTTTTAATTTTTTATTAATTACAGTTTATTCACTTTGTATACCCCCATAAGCCCCTCCCTCTTCCCCTCACAGGTGCACCCTCCCTCCCCCTTCTTCTCGCTTGCCCCTTCCAAGTCCACTGACATATCACTTTTAAGAGTACAAAAAGAAAGCATTTTTTTTGTAAAAATCTTGCAAAATTGCAAGAAACTACATAAAATATTAATGCTTTCAAAAAACTGGTTTACTTTAACATATAGAGAATGAGATTTAACTATTCTTTATTTATTTATTATTTATTTATTTAGTGTGTGTATGCGTGTGTGTGTGTACATGTGTGTGCCTGTAAATAAGGCACTGTGAGATTCATATGAAAGTCAGGATAATTTTCATAATTTCATTCTACCCTTTCCCATGTGCGTCCTGGAAATTTAGATCTTAGGTTTCCCAGCAAACACCTTTATCTGCTGAATCATCTTGTCATCTCTGAACCAATTTTAAAACATTCAAAATATGCACATAATAAAAAAAAATATATATATATATGAATTAAGCTAAATAGGCTTACACAAGCAGTTTTGTGATCGAAATATAACAATGTGAATTACTGGTTTAAAAACGAATGAAAAATTAACAGAAAATAAAATAAAATTAATTTTAAATAAAAATGTTAACTTTTTCCTGTTTCCTTTTTCTTCTGATGTCCATCCTCTTTGCCTTTCAGGATGGGGATTGAACATTTTAGTTAGGGTCTTCTTTTTTGCTTAGTTTGTTTAGATGTACAGATTTTAGTGGGTTTATTCTATGTTCTATGTTTATATGAGTGAGTATATACTGTGTGTGTCTTTTTGCTTCTGGGACAACTCACTCAGGATGATTCTTTCCAGGTCCCACATTTACCTGCAAATTTCATGATTTCCTTATTTTTCATTGCTGAGTAATACCCCATTGTATAGATGTACCACAGTTTCTGCATCCATTCTTCAGTTGAGGGGCATCTGGGCTGTTTCCAGCTTCTGGCTATTACAAATAAAGCTGCTACAAACATGGTTGAGCAAATGTCCTTTTTGTGTACTTGAGCCTCTTTTGGCTATATACCTAGGAGTGGTATGGCTGGATCTTAGGAACCTGCTACAGAGGGCCTCTGAAAGCCAGAAGAAGAAAACAGGAAACAAACTAGGAACCTGCCACAGAGGGCCTCTGAAAGCCTCTGCGTGCAGACTGTCAAAATAGATGCTGAGCCTGATGATCAACTGAAGGGCAGAGTGAATGGAATTTTATGTAAGAAGTGGGAAATAGTAAGAGCTGGAGAGGACAGAAACTCTACAAGGAGAGTAACAGAACAAGAAAATTTGAACACAGGGAACTTCCCAGAGACTCATACTCCAACCAAGGACTATTCATAGAGATAACCTAGAACCCTGACAATGCAGCCACTTCTGATGAGAACTGATAGAGGAAGATCAGAAAGGAGAGGAGGACCTCCCTTATCAGTGGACTTGGGGAGGGGCATGCATGCAGAAAGGGGGGAGAGAGGGTGGGACTGGGAGAGAAGGAGGGAGGGGCTTATGGGGGGATACAAAATGAATAAAGTGTAATTAATAAAAGTTAAATAAAAAAATTTTAAAATGTTAACTTTTAGATTTCATTTTATAAGGGGTGTAAGCAAATGATGGGAACTAGAAAAGATCATTCTGAGTGAGGCATCCCAGAAGCAGAGAGACACACCTGGTATATACTCATGTGTAAGTGGATATTAGACATATAATATAGGATAAACATACTAAAATCTGTACACCTGAAGAATCTAAACAAGAAGGAGGACCCTGGGTAAGATGATCAATCCTCACTCAGAAAGGCAAACAAGATGGACATCAGAAGAGGGAGAAAACAGGGAACAGGACAAGAGCCTACCACAGAAGGCCTCTGAAAGGCTCTACCCAGGAGGGTATCAAAGCAGATGCTGAGACTCAACCAACACTTTGGGCAGAGTGCAGGGAATCTTATGAAAGAAGGGAGAGAAAGAAAGACCTGGAGGAGACAAGAGTTCCACAAGGGTAGCAACAGAACCAAAAATCTGGGCCCAGGGGTCTTTTCTCTCCCTTCTTTCATAAGATTCCCTGCACTCTGCTCAAAGTTTGGCTATTAATCTCAGCATATCTTCTGATACCCTGCTGAGTAAAGTTTTTCAGAGGCCCTCTGTGATAGGCTCCTGTCCTGTTTCTTGATTTCCCTCTCTTCTGATGTCCATCTCATTTGCCTATCTAAATGAAGATTGACCATCTTCCCAGTGATCTCTTTCTTGATTAGCTTCCTTAGGTGTACAGATTTTAGTACTATTATCCTATATCGTTGACACTGGAGGCAACTTCCTGAACATAACAGCAACAGCGCAAGCTCTAAGATCAACAATCAATAAATGGGACCTCAAGAAACTGAAAAGCTTCTGTAAAGCAAAGGACTCTGTCATCATAACAAAACCATAGCCTACAGATTGGGAAAGAATCTTCACCAACCTTTTATCTGACAGAGGGCTAATATCCAGAATATAGAAAGAACTTAAAAAGTTAAACAGCAACAAATCAAGTAACACAATTAAGAAATGGGGGTAGAGTTAAACAGAGAATTCCCAATAGAGGACCATTGAATAGCAGAGAAACACTTAAAGAAATGCTCAACATCCTTAGACATCAGGGAAATGCAAAATAAAATGACCCTGAGATTTCACCTTACTTCCATCAGAATGGTTAAGATCAAAAACTCAAGTGATTTTCAGAGGCCCTCTATGGTAGGCTCCTGTACTGTTTCTTGTTTTCTCCTACTTCCAGTGTCCATCCCATTTGTCTTTCTAAGTGAGGATTGATCATCTTACCCCAGGACCTCTTTCTTGTTTAGCTTCTTTTGGTGTATAGATTTAATATGTTTATCATATCTTATAGGTCTGGTATCCACTTATAAGTGAGTATATACTGTGTTGTGATACAAAGAATATCCTGAGTGAGGTATCCCAGAAGCCAAAAGACACATGTGGTATATACTCACTTATAAGCGGAGAAGTGATGATTCTTACATTCATTAATGTTGTTATAATTATGCCAGATTCCTTCTGATCTTTCTTTCACACTGACTCAATATAAGTGCTAAAAAGATGGAGAGCAGTCTTTAAAAAAAGTGGAGATGGAGGCTTTACTTAACTGTTTATCTACTATTAATCATTTCACAACAATAGAGAAAGCTTAATTCTATATTGGCCTTCATATTGTGGACCAAGTCTCTTATATTACTCTCAAACATAATTTAAGCTGAAAGCAGATTTAATTTTAATAATGTCACTATTTATATTTTAAAGTTAGTACCTAAAATATCTCAATATTTGAAGAATATAAGATGTAAAATAGTAATAAAGTTTTGATTTTGTTTAAAATAGAAAATTGACCACCTGTTTGACCTTACCAAAATAAACTAGTTATCAAATGTGAAAACAATGTATCAAAGACATCTTTCACTAAGTCACTTAAAGTCACTCCAGTGATTACAATACAACACAAAGTTTCAGCTTTCATTGCATTCTGAAATTGTGTTATGTATTATAAATTTCCCTGCAGGTTCGGAATATCATCAGTGTTTCTTTTCCATTTATCTTAATAAACGGAGTACTGATCCAATGGAGAGTTATATTGATCAACTTCCCTGAGTTTTCGAAGCTTTTTTAAATCCATGCATAGTCCACCAGGCACCAAAATAATTCCTCAATTTTATATAATTACATTTGTACCTTGGCTTATATTGTAACTGTCAAAAAGAAGAGTTGAAATCCCTTTCATGTATGTGGCATCCAAATTATTGTTTTTTTAAAAAGCTCATAATTTAGCAAAGCAGAATATTTTCAGGTTTAAAATTTTCTTATTAAAAATACTTTTCTAAAATAGCTCCACATTTAAATTTGCTTTTTTGTCACTATGAAAAAAATTAACTATATCTTTTTATATTTTTTATTATATAAGTATTTTATTTTACATGAGTATACATAAGTCATAACTATATCCATATATTTTCAAATCATGCAAAAAATGCAGCATAATCTCTTCAAAATCCAGTTCTCTCCTTTCTCCCAATTTCTTGAGTACGTTCCTAAAGGTTCTTTTCTAGAGTTGAGTTTTGCTGCTTTGTTAGATGTGATGCTAAGGCTCAGGACCATCCTAAGAACTCCAGCAATGTGTTCTCTGAAGTTTCAGAACATTATGCACATGCACTTGGAACTATCATCTACTGAAATGGAATATAGTCCAAACTTATACTTTAAGAAACTTGGCCAGTATGTTCAAAAAACTTACACTGGTTCTTCAAGAAGTGATTTCAAAGTTTTAGATTTAAACAGTTCATTCACAACTGAACTTTGCCCAGAAAACTGTATATAAAAATAAGTTAAGCCTGTGTCTGAGAGAGTACTCATTATCAATGTATTGTATTATTTTCCAGTCTGTTGTCTGTTGGCAGTTGTATGTCATCATCATAGGTTATTCTTTCTGTTTGACCACATGAAAAGTGAAAGGAGAAAATGAGCACCTGGATACTTATGAGCTTGCCTCCAGTTACCTTGGGAGGCCATTGAAGCAGCTAGGAGAGGTCCTTAGAGAATGACAACTCACTCAAATTGCATGTGTTGCCCAGTAGCAAATTTATTTTAAGGAAAAATTGCCACTCTCGCTGACCAGAGGTCACAGGTAGAACAAAGACCTCAGAGAGTCACAATCTTTCCCCACAGGTAAAGGTCCCATTGAGTGCAAAAGGCAATGGTAACAAGACAAAGAGTTCCCCTACCAAAATTCCATCAGAGGAATTATTACAGCCTTCGGCTTTATGGATCCTGTCAAAGAGAAATGACTTCTGCTGTCACAGACTGCTAGCCATAACCCTGCAAAGTCCAATAGTGAGGCCAATAGAACAGCTCCCTGAGATTTCAATAAAGGCTGACTCGGGCAAAATGGAGTAATGCCTTATGGTGTTCCTCTGAGCTACATCACGGTTTTCAGAAAATCCAATAGAGTGTGTGCTTATTTCCTGAGAAAATGACTTGTAAAACTTCACAAAGCCTGCCTCACATGTATTTAAACCAAAAGAAAAACTGCTTTCAATGGCATAGGAAGTGGAGATTTTCTCTCATTTTTACAAGCCATCTTAATTGTTGTCAAAGAGCATAGTAAATAGTCACACATTCCCTTTGTATGGATTTCTTATTAATTAAAAACAGAAAAAGGAACATTCCAATTTCCATAAAGTGTGTGTGAGTGTGTTTGTGTGTGTGTGTGTGTGTGTGTGTGTGTATGTGTGAAGGATAAATATTTAGTTATCACTAAATGTTTCAGTAAGGTCATAAAGATTTATCTTGGTATAAACTTACCAGAAAGAAAACAGCCCTTGGTTATGGAAACCATATATCATCTCACATTCAAGATAGTGACTGGTTTAAAAGGATTCAAATATACAGATCTAATATTCAGTTATTAAATATTTTTCAAATATTATCCAAGCTCACAGAGGAGAAACTGATTCCGTTGAGATTACTAGAGACTGTGTGGTCATTTATCATTATGAATTAAAGTGTTTTCTGTGCAGTGTAGTTATTTTCAACCTTGACTTTAGTTTACAAACTTATTCAAAGTGAACAGTGTGAAGTCAGACTACCTATGCTGAACACAAAGCAAGTCCAATTCGCTTGACATCAAGGAAGTGTAAGCAGTCACACTTCCCAGACATTTGGTACTTGTCAATATAACCAAGGGAGGGAGGGAAGTGCTATACAGGAAAGACAAGAGAGTCTCCTGCTTAATAATAGGAGGCCAATCCCCACATACCTCCTAAAAATAACTTTACCTGCTGCTGTGGAAGAGTTTAAATATTGAAATAAGTTGAGAAAAATCTTCATTTAATTAGCTATCTTACGTATACTGTGAAGAAATTTCATCATCCAGGAGAAGTGTTTTTTACCTACCTTTAAGGGAATGATTTCAGCATCTTTCTGAAAAAATAATGGCATAAAATCACTTTGATTCATGAGCTTTTTGACAAATAAAGTGGAAATATAAAACGGAAAAAAAAAACTTAACTAGAATTTAAATCATGTTTACTGCTGCATTCGCTCCATTGTACTTTACCCTCATAACATTTTCCGTATTTCTCCTAATGATCTTTCAGGCTCACATGAAACAAGTACCATGTTAAGCTAGGGTACATATTTCTTTTCTGTTTCTCAATGATGTTGAAGCATAAAGTCTAAAAACATTGACTACTTAAACTGTGACTTAAAACTAGAAAGCAAGCTAAATAAACCACAACATTCTGTTTTTACATGGACCAACAAAGAAGACTGCTCCTTCGCAACCATGACGATAAGATAAAAAAGAGACTAATAACTTTAAATAGAAAAGAACAATAATCCAGGCCTGATATTCTGGCTGGAAAATTCTTCTGTAAATGGTTGGTAATACATGACAATCCAAGTCAAACTGGATCTCCAAAGTATAGTCATTTGTCAGCTACTCTCTTAATAGATATATTAAAATGACAGTTTAGATTCATTGTTGATGAATTTATCATATACTTATGTCATGGAGTATGGAGAAATATGCAGGTACCCAAATAGAAGCTTTACCTCTATGGCCTACCATTTACAATTCTAGAAAGTACTATCCACACTATCAGAGGGGAAAAAGTAATTATAACTACCACTCAGCTAGAAACACTGTGAGATATAATATCATCCTCCTACAAGATATACTGATGAAAAATGTCACAATGTTATGGGAGCAACAAACAAAGTTTTAGAATTGATGTGAGGCCTGCTCCATGAGTTGGAACCCATATCTGTTAGCATTATTGAAGCCAAAAACCCAAGACTAGATAGGACATAGATTCCACAGGAATAAATTATTATTCTCTCAATGAACTTAGCAATAAAACAACTCAAAATGGCATGTTATTATACCCATTGATCAGTCCATCACTCAAACCTCATCCAAAAAGCTGCTTCTTTCAGTGGATGGTAAGTCACACAGAGATTCACAGCTGGAAATGGATAGACAATAAGAGACCTTGTGGAGCACTCAACCATAACTGCAACATTTTTATCACACTCTACCCCTCAAGGCTCAATTATCTGTGTTGTACAGGAGACAGGAAGATTGTAAGAACCATAGGTGGTGGAAACCTCATGTAACCCCCATCTCCCATCACAGCAAGGCTGTACACATGAACTCTCAGGGTCGGTGACAGCATAAACAAAACCTACATAAGTTCAAGAGAGACAAAGTCCTATGAACGTAGAAGAGTCTTAATACAGCAGCATGGCTGCAGCAATCCATGATGATAATCCCGTGGTCTCCTTGGTTTGCCTGTGGTGTATATGTAAGATTAGAGTCTCACAACAGCGTAATGCAGCCATGACCATTCAGGCCTTTACAGCCATTGAAGCAGGACAGTCTCCCCAAGCATGGGAGCTAAAATGTTACCCTCAGGATGCGAGGCTAAGCACTGCACTCAGGGTCAGCCGCTTTAGACCCAGAGAAGAGCATGTCTGATTGCATGCGGGTTGATGCCCCAGGTCCCGCCTCTGAGAAAAAGGTATTGGACGGGTCTGATGCTCTTTGGGTGGATGACACCTAAATGAACATCGGTACAAAGTCCCAATTTATTTCTAATATCAGAGATAAGACCTCTACTCTTGCCTGATGCGTCTAAAACAAAAAGGGGGAACTGTAGAGAGCTGTGTAATGCCGCGCCTTAAAGATAGAGCTGGTTTCTGCCTTTCACCTTCCTGATGGTGAGTGCTCTCTGTCACAAACAACTCCATATTTGGCTAAAGCTGAGGATCTGGCTTGCTTCCATGTATGTGGACCTATCTGCATTGCCCACGAGGCACGCTGGGGTTGGCTACCCAGAGGCTATTTAAGCTGTGGGCTGGCTTTCCCCAGGGTCAGAAGATTGTTCAAGGTTCCTGAATAAACTGCATTGAAAAAAAAAAAAAAAAACAGCAGCATGAGTAATATGATAGTGGATCACATCCAAAGATCTAGGTCTGTGTGATCTGGCTGGAGTACAGGCATGCCTTTAGTATACACATTTAATCCCAAACAATAACATCTAAGTAGGGGAAGAGAAGTGACAAATCCAAGAAAGATTTGACAAAATGAGTCAGAGATAGAATACATCCAACTCTCTTGGGAATAGACAGGAAAGATAGGCTACTTAAGAGCAGTTCAGGGAGAGAAGTTCTGTTGAGTTGAGTTCTGTTTATGCAGTTCTGTACACTCCCCTTCAGTTCCTACAGTCAGTACAGTTCAGTTCATAGACTGCAGAGGCAGGTTTTCCCAAGCAGAGCAATTAATTCAGAAGCCAAGAAAAGCCGATTTGAATTAGTCAGTTTGGAGAGAGGTTTTGAGCCAGAACAGAGAAATTGAACCAGCCAACCAGAGTTCAGAAAGAACTAGAAAGGATGAGCTTGTTCAGCACTAAATCTCAGAGGCTAAAAACATTCTAGGCCTAGGAGCAGACAAAGGCAGGAAGCTAAAGCCTTTAAAGTCTAGGTTTCCAGAATATTAGACATTTTCTGAGGCTAGAAGCTTCCAGTCCTAGGCTTAGGATATAATAAGATATAATAGAGATATAAGTGCTATAGTCTCACCCAAGCCATGTATTAATAATTCTTGGGTATGCCTCTCATCCCCACGTCTGAAGAACTAACAACAACATTTATACATGAACTCAAAGTCCTCTCCCTTTAAAAGAAACTATTTGGAATTGATACTTTTTGGAAGCAGGAAAGTCAGTTTTCTCCAATGGAGTGACACTGCACATATCAAGCACACATTCGAAGGCACATCTTATCTACAGAAAATGAAATATATGCCTGTGTGTGTGTTTTGTTTTGTTGTCTTGTATTGTTTGTTTTGTTTTATTTTTAAAGTAAAGCTAGTTGGATAGGAAAGGTGCAGGCCCCAGGAGAGGAAAAAGATCATTATCATAACATGCTGTAAGAAAATTTAGGTCAACATGTAGGTCTAATAACAGTGGGAGCAATGGTGTCTCTGAGTCTCTAGCCAGTATTTGGATTCCTTTCCTAACATGCTGCCTTCTCAGGCCCCAGAGGGAGAGGACATATTTAGTTCAGCCATGATTTGAGGTGCCAGAATGGGTTGGAATCCCTTGGGAGCCCCCATTCTCAGAGAAGGAGGGGGCATTATAGGGATGGGACTAGGAGGAGAAGAGCAAGGGGGCTGGACTAGGAGGCTATAAAGTGATGAGTGAAAAAAAAGAAGAAAGGAAGGAAAGAAGGAAGGAAGGAAGGAAGGAAGGAAGGAGAAAATATAGAAAATCATAAAATAAAAACAAATTTGAAAGAATTATTTAAAAAGTAAAACATAGTTGCAGTAAAAGAACTTTTTCAGAGAAGAAAAGATGTCATGAACTCTTTTTTAAAAGAAGATTAACTATTTTAGTATGTTTATCCTACATTACATATCTAAAATCCATTTATAAGTAAGTATATACCATATACTTTCTTTCTTTCTGCTTCTGGGATACCTCACTCAGGATGATCTTTTCTTAGATCCCACCATTTGCCTGCAAATTTCATGATTTCCTTGTTTTTAATTGCTGAATAGTATTCCCTTGTGTAAATGTAATACAATTTCTGTATCCATTCCTTCATTGAGGGACATCTGGGTTGTTTCCAGGTTTTGGCTATCACATATAAAGCTACCAAGAACAAGGTTGAGCAAATGTCCTTGTTGTGTACTTAAGCATTTTTGTATATATGCCTAGGAGTGGTATAGCTGGATCATAAGGAAACGCTATCCTTAATTGTCTGAGAAAGCACCAGATTGATTTCCAAAGTGGTTGTACAGGTTTGCATTTCCACCAGCAATAGAGGAGTTTTCCTCTTTCTCCACATCCTCTCCAGCATGGATTGACACTTGAATTTTTTTATCTTAGCCATTCTGATGGCTGTTCACCTAAAGAAGCTAAGCAAGAAGGAGGATCCTGCATAAGATGAACAGTCCTCACACAGAAAGACAAAAGGGATGTACATTGGAAGAAGGAGAAAACAGGAAACAGGACAGGAGCCTACCACAGAGGGCTTCTAAAAGACTCTACCTAGCAGTGTATCAAAGCAGTATCATAACCAAACTTCGTGCAGAGTGCAGGGAATCTTATGAAAGAAGGGGGAGATAGTAAGACCTGGGGAGGACAGGAGCTCCAGAAGGAGAGCACCAGATCCAAAAATTCTGGGCACTGGGGTCTTTTCTGATACGGATACTCCAACCAAGGACCATTCATGGAGATAACCAGATATAGGTTATGATATAGCCTATGGCAGATATAGCCTATGGCAGCTCAGTATCCAAGTGAGTTCCCTAGTAAGAAGAATGGGGGCTGTCTCTGACATGAACTCAGTGGCTGGCTCTTTGACCACGCCCCCAACAGAGGGCGGAGCAACATTGCCAGGCCACAGAGAAAGACAATGCACCTAGCTCTAATGAGACCTGATAAGCTAGGGTCAGATAGAAGGGGAGGGGAGGAGGACCTCCCTTACCAGTGGACTTGAAGAGGGGCATGGGAGGAGATGAGGGTGGGATTGAGAGGGAGTGAAGGAGGAGACTACAGCTGGGATACAAAGTGAATAAACTGCAATTAATATTAAAAAAATAAAAATTAATAATAAAAAGAAGAGTAATTTTGAGATTTTCTTTTACAAGAATAAAATACAAATAAGCAAAGCAAAACAACAATATTTTTTTGGAAAGATACTTGCTTCCTTATATTCATATAATGATCTTCAACATACCTGATACTGGAGTATTACACATTAATCTCACTTATTGGTTGCACATGAGAAACTACACCAAGCAACAGCCTGAAAACTTCTATGGGAACAAAACCGAAGCTGAGCACTTGAAAATGTACATAAAGCATGAAGCTCCCTTCACAGTAATGGTTTTTAGATAAGTGTTGTTTTAAAATTATAATGTATAATTTACTGTGAGGTAACCTTTAAATTCATCTTTTTTTGCTGTAAGTTTGTAATTGGCTAGCAGAAGGAAGAAGATGAATTTATTTTTATTTGTAAAATTAACCTTTGCAAGTGTTCTAAAGAGATGACTTGCAAAAACCTACTGTGCTTTTGATTTTTTCCTGATTTTGTATCTTCGTATGAGTAACACCATAATTGTTATTCTGTATATCTTTCATGACTTTAAATGACAGAATTGAGAAGTGTCATCAGTATGATTCAGAAGCAAATATCTTGAACATATATTCAATTTTTGTATATTCTAGAAATTTTTATATTTCTAAAAATAGTTATAAAAATTTAAATTTAGCACTGTATCACTAATTTAGAGAAAAATTGGTCATTTCTATTATGGTCATTATTTCCTTGGGAACTGATGCAATTCTTGAGAACAATGCAATGACCTTGTTTATGAGTCATTTTGTCTTGAGAAAAAATTAATTGCAACCTAAAGAGAAGAGAAAAATCAGAATGTATAAGCTCCATTCACCAGCCCCTGCTAGACACATCTACCTGTGGTATCAGTCTGCCCATGTCTGTTTATCATTGGATTAATCAATCCTCATGTGCACTTAAAAGAGGTTTATTATGAATTTCAGTAAGCAATTTTTTATCACTTCATTATAATTTACTAGCTAGAGTATATAAAGAAATTAAATGAAACGAAGACTAACTCTTGTTTCATTTTTACCCAACATTAGGTTGTTAAAATACAATTGCAAATGTGATTCTTCCAACTTTATTCATTTTTCATTAAGATGGCTTTGGCTTTTTTTTTCCTCTTCTGTTTTCTTGTGACTTTTAAGATTGTTTTATGCTCAATTATGTACAAAGTAGTTTTTCTTATAATATTATAGAAAATTTAAGGTTGTATGCACATATCAACAGGGTTAAATATTGGTTAGTATGTTACCATTCATAGTTGTGTGAGAATACCTCAGATTTTTGTGTATATGTATAGCTAGATTATCATTTGTTATAAATCATTTGCACAAAATTTATCCATTGAACAGATATTGAGCCATTTATGTTGTTAGTTTTGCTGTTGCTTCTCTATTTCTATCTGACATATTTTGTGCATATAGGAATAAAAGAATAGGTGAGAACACTCAGTCTAACAGAGTATCTTACATCTAATCTATGACACTTGAAAGCAAAAACAGAATACAGACATTCCAAGATGACTATGACCAATGTGCACCATATCTGAGGGGCAAGGATCTGAGACTACAAAACCCAGGGTGAGGAGAGGTAGCTGTCTCCAGAGCTTAACTTTGGGGCTAACCAGACTAGAAGGAACATGCCTTGAATTTGGACATTTTAGACCCAGGCCCTCCAAGGCTGTGTCTCTCAAAGAAATGCAGGCGAATACAATCAAATAAATAGAGGCCATCATGGATAGACAGGAATCCACACTCAAACAGGTAAAGGAAATGAATAAAATCATTTAAGACATAAAAATTGAATTAGAATCAATAATAGAGAAAACACAACAGAGAAAACTCTGGAGCTGTAGAACTTATAGAAGAGATCAGGAATCACAAAGGTAAGCATTACCAACAGAATACAAGAGATGGAAGAGAGAATCTCAGGTGCTGAAGATAGAATTGCAGAATTGATACATATCTCAAAGAAAACATAGAAATGGAAGCGTCCTTGGCACAAAACCTCCAAGAAATCAAATACACCATGAAAAGACAAAACCTAAGAATAATAAGAATAGACGAAAAAGAAGATTGCAGGCTCAAAGATCAAGACCATATTTTTTTATTTTATTATTTTTTTTTATCAGTTACATTTTATTAACTCTGTATCCCAGCCATGTCCCGATCCCTCATTCCCTCCCAGTCCCTCCCTCCCTCCCTCATCTCCAACATGCCCCTTTCCAAGTCCACTGATAGAGGGGACCTCCTCCCCATTCATCTGATCCTGTTTTATCAGGTATCTTCAGGACTGGCTGCAAAGCCCTCCTCTGTGGCCTAACAGGACTGCTCCTCCTTTCGGGGGTGGGGAGACCAAAGAGCCAGTCACTGAGTTCCTGTTAGAAATAGTCCTTGTTCCCCTCACTTTGGGAAACCAATTGGTTACTGAGCTACCACAGGCTACATCTGAGCGGAGGTTCTAGGTTATATCTATACATGGTCCTTGGTTGAATGTCAGTCTCAGAAAAGACCCTGTGCCCAGATATATTTTCAAGACCTTATTTTTAAGAAAATCATAGAAGAAAACTTCTCCAACCTAAAGAAGGAGAAGTCTTTAAACAAACAAGAGACTTACAGAACACCAAGTAGACCAGACCAGAAAAGAAATTACTTCTACCAAATAATAATCAAAACACTAAATCTACAGAACAAAGAAATAATATTAAAAGTGGCAATGGAAAAAGGTCATGTAAAGAAATAGGAGCAAACCTATCAGAATCATACCAGACATCTGAACAGAGACCGTGAAAGCCAGAAGGGCATAGGTGGAGACACTAAGTAACTACAGATACTGTCCCAGACTATTATACCCAGCAAAATTTTCAATCAATGTAGATGGAGAAAACAAAATGTTCCATGACAAACCTAATTTTAAACAATTTATCTGCAGCAAACCAGTCCTACAGAAGACAGTAGAAGTTAAACTCAAACTGACATGAACTCAATGGCAGGCTCTTTGATCCCTTCTTGCTGAGTTGGAAGCAGCCTCTCCAGGCCACAGAGGTAGACTATGGAAAACAGTCCTGATGAGATATGATAGGCTAGGGTCAGATGGAAAGGGAGGAAGTCCTCCATTATCAGTGGACTGGGGAAGGGGAATAGGAGGAGATGAAGGAGGGAGGGAGGGCCAGATTAGGAAGGGATGAGGGTGGGGATACAACTGGGATACAAAGGGAATAAATTGTAATAAATTAAAAAAGAATTATCTTAAAAAAAAAAAAACAAAAAAACCTCAAACTCAACGTGATCAACTATACCCAAGAAAATGCTGGACAGACATCAACACAACAAAAAAGCAAAGAAAAGAAGCACGCAAACATACAATCAACACCAACTCCACAATAAAAGGAAATAACATTCATTCTTCACTAAAATCTATCAACTTCAATATACTCAACTCTCCTAAAAAAAGCCCCAGGGCAAGATAATTTCAATGCAGAATTTTATCAGATCTTCAAAGAAGAGCTAGTTCCAATACTCTTCAAACTATTTTACAAGCCAAACTCATTAAATGAAAACATAGTCACCTTGATGCCGAAACCTTTCAAAGACCCCCCCCCCAAAAAAAAAAGAAAATTTCAAAACAGTCTCTCTTATGAACATTGAAGCAAAAATAGTCAATAAAATACTCAAACCCAAACCCAAGGACACACCAAAGATATCATCCACCATGACCAAGCCGGCATCATCCCAGGCATGCAGGGATGGTTCAACATGAGAAAATCAATCAATGTAATCCACCATGTAAACAAAGGAAAAGAAAAAAAAAAGAAAAAAAAAAAGAAAAGAAAAACCAAAGTAATACATGATCATCTCCTTACATGCGGAAAAACATTTGAAAAAAATCCAACACCACTTCCTTCAAGTATTCGAGAGATCAGGGATACAAGGCATATATCTAAACATAGGAAAAGCAATATACAGCAAGCCTACCAAACTAAACAGAGAGAAACTTAAATCAATCCTATTTAAATCAGAGACAAGATAAGGCTGCCCACTTTGTATCTCTTCAACAAAGTACTTGAATTCCTCGCTAGAGAAAAAAGACAACTAAAAGAGATCAAGGGAATTCAAATTAGAAAGAAAGGAGTCAAAGTATCACTTACTTGCAGATGATATGATAGTATACATGAGTGACCCCAAACCTTCTACCAGAGAACTCCTTCAACTGATAAACACCTTCAGAAAATTGGCTGGATACAAAAGTAACTAAAAAAAAAAAAAAGGCAGTAGCACTCCTGCATAAAAAAAAATAATAATAATAATATTACACTCAGGATGCGAGGCTAAGCACTGCACTCAGGATCAGCCACTTTCGACCCAGAGAAGAGCATGTCTGATTGCATGCGGGTTGATGCCCCAGGTCCCGCCTCTGAGAAAAAGGTATCAGACGGGTCTGATGCTCTTTGGGTGGATGACACCTAAATGAACATCAGTACAAAGTCTCAATCTATTTCTAATATCAGAGATCAGACCTCTACTCTTGCCTGATGCGTCTAAAACAAAATGGGGGAACTGTAGAGAGCTGCATAATGCCGCGCCTCAAAGATGGAGCTGGTTTCCACCTTCCACCATCCAGAGGGTGAGTGCTCTCTGTCACGAACAACTTCACATTTGGCTAAGGCCGTGGATCTGACTTGCTTCCATGTATGTGGACCTATCTGCATTGCCCACGTGGCACGTTGGGGTTGGCTACCAAGAGGCTATTTAAGCTCTGGGCTGGCTTTCCCCAGGGTCAGATGATTGTTCAAGGTTCCTGAATAAACTGCATTGGAAAAAAAAATAATAATAAAGACATAAAAAAAAATAGGAAACAACATTCTTCACAAAAGCCACAAATAACATAAAGTACCTTGGTGTAACTCTAACCTAGCAAGTGAAAGATATGTAGAAAACAAAAATTTCAAGTCTCTGAAGAAAGAAATGGGAGAAGACTTTTCCATCTTCCATCAGAAGATGGAAAAGTCTCCCATGTTCATTGATCAGTAGGATTAACAGTAAAATTTACCATCCTATCAAAAGAAATTTATAGGTTCAATGCAATTCCCATCAAAATAACAAACCAATTCTTTACAGACCTTGAAAGAATAATTCTCAGCTTCATTTGGAAAACTTAAAACCCAGAATACCTAAAACAAGACTGTACAATGAAAGAAATTCTGGAGGTATCTCCATCCCTGATCTCAAGCTGTACTATGGAGCAACAGTAATAAAAACAGCATGGTACTAGCCTAGAAACAGACGAGAAGATTAGTGGAATTGAATCAAAGACCCAGAAATAAGCACACACACCTACTAACATCTGATTTTTGACAAAAAACCCAAAACCACACAATGAAAAAATAGATAACATCATCAACAAATGGCACTGGTTTTACTGGATGTCTACAAGTAGAAAAAAATTCAAATATATCCATATTTATCACTCTGCACTAAACTAAAGTTCAAGTGGATCAAAACCACAACATAAAACCAGATATAGTGATCTACTAGAAGGGAAAGTGAAGTCATAGGCTCATGAGACAACTTCCTGAACAGAACACTAACAGCAAAGGCTCTAAGATATACAATCAAATGGGATCTCATGAAACTGAAAAGTTTCTGTAAAGCAAAGGACACTGTCATCAAATCAAAATGTCTGCCTGCAGTCTGGGAAAATATCTTTACCAACCCTCTATCTGACAGAGGGATAATATCCAGAATATATAAAGAACTCCAGAAATTAAACACTAATAAATCAAATAATCCAATTAAAAACTGTGGTGCAGAGCTAAACAGAGAATTACCAACAGAGGAATATTGAATGTCAGAGAAACACTTAAAGATATGCTCAGTTTCCTTAGTCATCAGGGAAATGCAAATAAAAATGACTGAGATTTCATCTCAAAACCATCACAATGGCTAAGATCAAAAACTTAAGTGACAACACATGCTGGAGAAAGGGAACCCTCCTGTATTGATAGTGAGAATGTAAACTTTTACATCCCCTTTGGATCACAGTCTGATGCTATCTCAGAAAATTGGGACTAGTGCTACCTAAAGACCCAGCTATACCACTCCTGGACATATATCTAAAAGATGTTCAACCGTACAACAAGCTCAACTGTGTTCATAGCAGCTTTATTTGTAGTGAATCTGGAAACAACTTAGATGTCTCTTAACTGAAGAATGGATACTGAAACTCTTGTACATTTGCACAATGAAATACTACTCAGCTATTAAGAACAAGGAAATTATTAAATTTGCAGGCAAATGGATAGAACTAGAAAACATCAACCTGACTGAGGTAACCCAGAAGCAGAAATGCACACCTGGTATATACTCACTTGTAAGTGGATATTAGCCATATAATATAGGATAAACATACTAAAATTTATATAGTTAAAGAAGCTAAACAACAAGGAGGACCCTAGGGAAGATTCTTAATCCTCATTCGGAATGGAAAATAAGATAGACACCGGATATTGTAGAAGAGAGGGAATAGAATGGGAACCTACCACAGCTGTCCTTTAAAGACTCTACCCAGAATGGTACCAAAGCATATGCTGAAACTCACAGTCTAATTTTGGGCAGAACACAAAGAGTCTTTGAAAATAATGGGGAGGGGGCAGGAGCTCCTCAAGGAGAACAACAAAGACAAAGACAAAGACAAAAAAAAAAAAAAAAAAAAGCTGGGCCCATCATCCAAGGACCATGCATGGAAAGGACCTAGAATCCCTGCTCAGATGTATCCCATAGGCAGCTCAGGCTCCATACTGGTTCCCTAGTAAGGGGAGCATGGAAGTCTCTACATGAACTTGGTTGCCTGCTATTTGATCATTTCCATCGGGTGTGGTGACCTAGCCAAACCAGAGAGGAAGATGATTCAGTAGTCCTGATGAGTTCTGGTAGGCAAGGGTCAGGTAACAGGGGATGAGGAATCCAAAGCAGATAAATTTTAAATAACAATAATAATAATAATAATAATAATAATAATAATAATGAAAGAAAGAAAGAAATAACAGATTATTAACTAAACCTCAGAAGTTGCCATTATTCTAATGTTATGATTCTTGTTATGTGTATAGCTTTACCTGCATACAAGTATTACAGTTAAAATTAAAATAAACAAATGAGTGCATTTAATATATCTTCTTAGATAACATCTTTTCCTTAACTTAGTGAAGGAGAAAAAGAACATTTGAATCTCAGATAACAGGCCAGGTGACCAGGACTTGCTTAGTTGGGTGAATCTGAAACAAGATCTCTCGTAATGCTTTGGTCAACCTGGTGTTAAGGATGCATAATGTCTCATTTAAAAAACAAACTACGGTTGTGTGTTTGGAGGATATCTGCTTTCATGCTTACTCATGGGGTATGATTCTCTGCTCTTCACATTAGCTTCTGTGTAGGGAAATGAAATGGAGTTAGGCTTCTCATCTCTCAAAAAGATCGACACATTACCAGTAAGGGACACAAAAGCCAACACCTGATACTCAAATCTTTATAGTAATACAACTTCTGCCTTATTTTATTTGTTAGGAACACAGAACAAGTCCAGATATCTTTCAAGTGAATAAAGTGGTAAATTCTTGTGAATAGTCGGAAGCAAGGACAGTGATGTCATGGAATTCTATCTAGCCCCTGTGATTCACATAAGTGCCATATTAGAGCTATGCAATTTCCTGCTAATTTCTTCCAGAGTTTTCACATACACTATTACCTCAAACTTAGGGATATTGTGTCTGGATCACAGTAAGTGGTGAAAGGCTGCCTCTGTTGTATCTTCTGAATTACAACCAAATGAGTACACAGCCTGCTGATCTGCAGCCAACAATTAGTATAGATAAAGCCCTGCCCCAACACTTACTACACCAATGACAGGATAGAAATGCTTCTGGAATTCAGATTTGTGGGTGTCCAAACTCCCCACCCCCACCCCTCATCCAATGCTGTTAGACTCCATCTCAAGTCAGAGGTATTTCCATACCCATCTCACTCTTTTGTACTGTTTCTGAGGTCCTGTACTGATGTTGCCTCTGTTATACGAAGAAGACACTCACCAATCCCCTTGAGAAAAATCTTTTCCAAACTGAAAGATTTCAGGATATCCTCAAGCACAATACTCCAATTTTGATTAATCCTGGGTGGTGAAAAATATTTTTTTCTAAGCATATTCAAATTCCTTTTAAACCCGTGATTTATGGGAATTTATGGATTTGATATTTTCTGTAATATGATTAATTAATCTTAGCATAGTTGCTATCTAACAAGGACAAATTTTTCAAGTACAATAACTCTTTTCTCCTTTATTTCACTTTCTTCAATTCATTGTCCTTCTCACAGATACATCTTTCTTCCAACATACATTTGCATGATTGTCAATGCACATTGAAAAGCATATAACATGAGGAATATTGAGAAAAAAAGAAAAACTAGTAAACAGTTGTAAAAATCTGACCAGCAGCATCAGCTTTTGTCTTAGATTACAAACCCTACTTTACTGTAAGCAAGTGAGGTATCTGCTTACCAATGCCTTTCCTCCCTCCTCCTGTCAAAGTAAATCAGCTGCCTCCAATTTATAAGGCATAGTGGGATTCAAGGGTAAATATCATAAAACAGATTGTCAGGAACACTGTTAATTTAGGCAAAATGATTTATTTCAACTTTTAACAACCTGCTGGGCTCATGAGGCAGGAAATCAAATACAGATTTGCTGAAATGTTGAGCTATTAATATTGAGGGGTCTAGCCTGAAGACCAGAGAAAGTCGTGTGAAGATAGCTGTGTAGATTTCAGTAGAGTCAGCCAGGCTGCTATACAAAGTACAATCCATATATCACTGAAATAATTTGCATATACGGTGCCAGTAAATTCAGATTCTCACAAGATTCTCCTTACAAGAAAATTAAATGATGCACCTTCCACCAAATAGGCTATGCTTTACAGTATAAATTAAACCAGTATTTTCAGTAATTGGAGACCTGCTTCTGCTAGCAATTTTTCAACCTGTATGTGAAACAAGATATAGCATGTACCAACCACTCTAGGTGCACATAAAATCAGCAAAATATGTTAGTTGATCTACAAAGTGAGATTCTAATATTACCTAGGTTTCCAAAACTTAGGTGCATTCTTTGAAGCAACATATTATTAGTATCACAACATGAAAAGAAAGGTAAAACATAAATTATAAAAGCTACGCTATTTTTTTTTAATTTATTTTTTATTTGTTACAATGAATTCATTTTGTTTTTTAGGAGATACATTTTATTTTTTATTACAGTTTATTCCCTTTGTATCTCACCTATAGCCCCTTCCCTCTTCCCCTCCCAATTCTATACTCCCTCCCTCTTCTCCTACCATGCTCCTCCCCTAGTCCACTGATAGGGGTGGTCCTCCTTCCCTAGTGGAGACATTGTCCTCCTCTGTGGCCTGGCAATGATGCTCCCCCCTCAGGGGGGAGTAATCAAAGAACCAGCCACTGAGTTCATGTCAGAGACAGTCCCTGTTCTCCTTACTAGCGTACCCACTTGGATACTGAACTGCTATGGGCTATATCTGTGCAGGGATTCTAAGTTATCTCCATAAATGGTCCTTGGTTTGAGTATCAATCTCAGAAAGCACCTTTGTGTCTTGATGTTTCAGTTCTGTTGCTCTCCTTGTGGAGCTCCTGTCCCTTCCAGGTCTTTCTATCTCCTCTTTCTTTCATAAGATACTCTGCACTCTGCCCAAAGTTTGGCTATGAATCTCAGCATCTGCTTTGGTATCCTCCTGGGTAGAGTCTTTCAGAGGTCCTCTATGTTAGGCTCCTGCCCTGTTCCCTGTTTTCCTACTCTCCTAAAAACAGAAATTTATTCATTTTGTATCCAAGCTGTAGCCCCCTCACTAATCTGCTCCCAATTCCGCCCTCCCTCCCTCCCTCTTTTCCTCCCAAGCCCCAATCCCAGTCCACTGATAGGGGATATCCTCGTCCCCTTCCATCTGACCAAAGTCTACCAGGTCTCATCAAGACTGTCTGCAATAGCTTTCTCTGTGGCCTGGTAAGGCTGCTACCACAGAAGGCCTCTGAAAGACTCTACCCATCAGGGAATAAGAGCAGATGCTGAGACTCATAGCCAAACTTTGTGCAGAGTGCAGGGAATGTAATGGAAGAAGGGGGAGATAGAATGATCTGGAGAGGACAGGAGCTCCACAAGGAGAGCAAGAGATCCAAAAAAATCTGAGGCCCAGGAGTCTTTTCTGAGACTGATAATACTCCAACTAAGGAACATTCATGGAGATAACCTAGAACTGCTGCACAGATGCAGCCCAAGGCAGCTCAGTGTCCAAGTGGGTTCCCTAGTAAGGGGAACAGGGACTTTATCTGACATGAGCTCAGAAGCTACACATTTTAAGTTCCTATAAATCAACTCTTCAAAAACTGCTCATAATTAATGCTCATAACTGTGATATATTAACTGCTCATTAACATACCACATGTCTCTTTGTCTTACTATGAAGTTAGCTTGTGAGATAGCTCAGTGGGTAGGGTGCCCTGTCCAAGTCTAATTATCTGAGTTCAAGCCCTGCACACATGACATAAAGATACAACCAACTCCTTCAGGTTGTCTTCTCACCTCCACACAAAAACCATGCACAGACATACACATTCACATGCATACACACAAATGAGAGAGAATAAATAAATACAAGTAAAGAACAAAATATCCAAAATATTAAAATAAAGCAATACACAAAAACATAACAAAGAAGCAAACCAAACATTTACAGAATATCACTTTATTCCTTTGAAAATTTGAGAAATGCAAGATTTAAAATCTGAAAACTCTAAATCCAAGAACTCTACATTTTTAAATGTATTTGTTATTTTGCACTGGATTTAGACTTGGGCAGCAGTATCAGTTTGCCTCTATTTTGCTGTTTTACTTGTTTTTCTAATTGGAAAAACTGATTAAAATTTTATAATTTTGATTTAAATGCGCTTTTCAGAAGCAACCCCTGCTCACATTGTGCAGTTTTGGTAGAAAAACCAGCTTTTCGTAAGTTGAAAAAGACACACCAGCCTTTGTAAGGTGGCTCTTCTAGGACACCAGAATTGATCTTGTTCAAGGCCAGCAATCACAAACATATTTATATTTATAGGGCTACTGGGCAATACAGCCTGAGTCGAGCTGCTTTTATTGGGATTGAGGGAGCGTTTTTGGAATAAGGTCAAGCTTGTCTTAGACTAGATAAAGAAATAGAGCGCACGCTTTGAACTGGTGAAGTGTATTAGATTTGTTGTTCCAAGGACACTTCTCCTTTGCCACGTGTCTCACATAGGGCCGAGTGACCTGCATTTTAATTCAGCTATGAGCATCTTTCCTACATGGAGAAGGAATGTTGTTGGCAGAAAAGAATACTTAGTTATGTGCAATAATTCAAAGCCCAAGATAAGTTGTAGTTATGTGGGAGTCAACAAGAAAGATTTTTTTTCCTGAAGTATTGAAACTTTGGTTGCAGTCATAATTAGCCTTTCAGTGCTCCATGAGATTTTGTTTGGGTGAAATAATGTAGAAATAAAATAATGAGAGTGGCAATATATAAGCATCCGTATTGCCATATGCTTCTTTTTTCTTAAATCTGAAGTTCTATTAAGAAAAAAAAATATTGACTTCTATGGGAAAAAAAAAACACCGTTCAATGCATTATCTGTAAAAGATGAATACAGAATTAACAACGTGTCAAATATAGAAATGTTACATTAAAGGAGAGTCTGTCTTAGTTTTTTGTTTGTTCTGTTTGTTTTTTTTTTCCTATTGCTGTGATAACATACTATAACAAAAGAACTGTTGTGCTTTGAATAAGAATGGTCCCATAGCTCATTTATTTAAATTCTTTGGAAGTGACACTATGTGAAAGGGTTAAGAAGTATGGCCTCTAGAATGGCAACTGAGACAAACAGTTTGAAGGCTTGAAGGAACTGTTTACTTTCATTCACAGTTCAAGTGACAGTAAGTACATCATGGTAGGGAACTGCCCTCATAGAAAATCAGGAGAAAAACAAGCTACGAACACATGCAAAACAGTTCTCAGCTATCACTTTCTAATTATATACCATCCAAGATGTCCTGTGCAGCGAATGGTGCCTTCCCAAGTTGGCTTGTCTTTCATCCTAATCAAAATAACTGAGATAATCCTGTGCACACATGAACCAGAAGCTCCCCTTACCTTGGCAATTAGTAAGGAGGCTTGCTTCCTAGATGACAAGTTGATGATTAATATTAACCATCAATATGTCTTTTTATCCAGAAATGCCCACTACATAAATGACAAAACCAAAAAGTTCAAAATATCCAGAAAAATATAAAACGTAGCTGTCATATTCAAGGATTCAAAAGAAAAATCTTCACAGGGATAATTTCTCCTATTCACAGTGCATCAAATAATGGTTCCATAAATTAACCACGTGAAAAGCTGTACGCAAAAGTAGTTTCTTTTCTTTTTTCTTTCTTTTCATATGTTGTGAATTGAACCAGTGTTATGTACATGCCAAACTTACACAGTTACTTGTCTGTGACACCAAACCTTACTAACCAGATTTAACAGCTGCTTACAAAGATTATTCTAAGGTAACTTTCAGTTTCACAGTTTAGTTTCAGAGGTGAGGTGAGTCTAGACCACTGGGATTGATCAGGAAATGTTTTGTCGATGGAACAACCTTGAAGCCTGACCTCATGGTCGAGCTGTAAGAGCTTCTCCCTTTCTCATCCCAGCACTTGGCCAAATACTACAGTTTCTTTGCATATATATATATTCTTTTCATATATATATATATGAAGACCCTTGAGAAAGCTGAATAACTCAAGCATCTCTTCTTTACTTTTGAAGAATTATTTTAGAAAATCATCTATGTTCTCTTAAAATGCAAAGAAGCTAAGTCTAGTTTTATTTTCAGTTTTCCTCATTCATTGTATACAGTTGTATAAACACTGCATGTTTATACAAGCATGCAGTGTTTTGATCAAACACACCCCATAGCCTCTTGTAAATTATCTTGATTGTCACTCTCCCACCACTTTTCCTACCAAAAATCATTTGATGTGTGTTTTAAAAATCTCTGAGTCCACATACTATTTTCTCTATTCTGGCTATTACAAATAAAGCTGCTATGAACATAGGCAAGTGGTGAGGCATCTTTTGGATTTATGCTCAGGAGTGGTATAGCTGCGTCTGTAGGTAGCACTAGTCCCAGTTCTCTGAGAAACCCCCAGATTGATTCCAAAGTGCTTGCACATGTGTACATCCCCACCAGCAATGGAGGAGGCTCCCCCTTCTCCACATCCTCTCCAGCAAGTGTTGTCATTTGAGTTTTTGATCTTAGCCATTCTGATTTCTATGAGATGGAATCTCAGAGTCATTTTGATTTGCATTTCCTGGTGACTAAGGACATTAAGCATTTGAATTTCTTTTTCAAGAACAAAGAAAATAAAATAGAATCTTATGTATAAGAGGTATGGGGCAAGAGCTGTAAATATGTAGGTCTTTCTAAAATTTCTGATTGAAGAAAATTTGCCTGAAAACTAAACAATATACTAATTAAAACCATATGTGTTACATTGTAGTTATGAAAACATATAAAATAAGAAGTGAAGGGCAAACATAAAGGTTAAATATTAGAAAATTTGGAAATGTTGATCAAAAAGCAAAATATAAAATTGTGTTACATTTAAATGGTATTCAAATATATTATTAAACTAAATAATTACTTGTGAGGTATGTATAAATAAAATGATGTTATTAACTGAATATAAGAAATAAAATACACATATTAGAGAGAAAGAACAAAATTACTATTTCATACTACTATGTACTTAAATATCAATGTATCATAAATGCAGTTCAAACAGATGTATAAATACAACATTAAAACAGAAGATTTCACACTAAATCAAATACTTTCTGCTCATATGAAATAGATTCTATGTGTAAAAATACTGATTCTTGAATGGTACATCCCTGAAAATCCTATCATTTCTGCAATCAAAATTGATTAATCTATAGATTGTAAAACAAGGCTAAAGGCAAGAAATACAGCTAGACAAAAATGATAAAATGTAGCTAGTACAAAATTTGCAAGACATTTGCAGAAACCTTTATACCATTAAGAGAAACAGTAGATTGTATATTAGTAACATAGAAATACAGTAATGTATCTCCTATTACTATCACAAAGTACAATGATAGAATCTCATCCATATGTCTTCCTAAATGTGAGTTGAGCATACCAAAGGAGATAGGGAAAACCCAGGAGGCCTCCTCCCTACAAAGAAACTATAAGCAACTGCAGAAAGCTTGGACCAAAAGTGTTCTTCCTAACTAAGAGCATAATCATTGGCTGTACAATGCTATTCAGCCCCAAAACACACATACAGGTAGCATTTACTTACTGACTAGAATATATTTTGGAACACTACATTTAAATTTTAAGGAGAGTGGGAGGATTTGGAGGGAAAAAAGGGAAGGAAGAAATGTTGTAATTATGTTAAATCTCAAAAATAAAAATAATTTAAATAATGCAAACATATTTTATAATTTGACCTAAAGTATTAATGTCATGAAAAAAAAAAAAACAGTTTGAACAGATACTGAAATTTTGAAATAAAGTTTGCAAAATATCTACCAGCCAGGAAGAGCCACGAAAATCCTAGGGCAAATGAAGTAGGAGGTTGTTCTTTCTGATAAAGCTACCTGTCATAGCAAATAAAATATTTGAACAATATATGTAAGAAGCAGCATATGAACTCTAGGAATAGTTGGTTCATGTCAAAGGTGACAGTAACTACACTAAAGCATCACCCGAGAAATGAAGTAATGTTCACGATGACAAGAAATAGTAAATAGAAATGTCTGGGCTTTGTTTTCATGGGAGGATGTATTTGAAAGAATTCTTTTGATGTGTTCAGTGGTCAGGGTCATTTACCAGGAAGTAAATCTGGAATGTATGAAATCCAAAATCATGGAGAACTTGGAATATTTCCAGTTGTGGTCCAGAGAGTAGAGTTTGTAGACAGTGGTTTCAGAAAATAAAAAAGAAAGATAACTGTAAATGTTCTTGTATGTTAGGTGATTAAAAGTATGTTTTAGCAAGTGAATTACTATTATATATTATATTATATTACATATAAAGAACGGTTTCTTTGAAAATAATAAAAATATTTAAGTCTGTAGGTGCAATATGAGACTTTAGCTGAGTTTGAAAGACAAAAAGAAGGATAAAGAAATCTTCTGGTGATTCTTTTATGGTTTGTATTGTGAATACATTACTACAAAGCAAGTGCAAGTGTACTCTTATTAATAGTATCCATTCCTTGCAAATAGAAATATGTGGTCATTATTCAAAAATTAATGTACTCTGTAATCATTACCTATCTCAAAACCCACCTAGCCTATGGGATGACATATAATTAAATGTTTTGTTTAATCTGTGATTTATTTGTTTATTTTAGTAAAGCTACAACATTGATATAATGACATTTCCCAGAAGACTGGGGCCCTACTTAAAGAAGACAAAAATTAAAATTACATTAAATTATTTTACCCAGGCATTTCAAGAAAATAAAATAGCAATTTCATTTTTTTTTCCTAAAATACCCTCAATAGTGAACATATTTTCCCGTGGTCGGAAAGAAATGGCATGTTTCTGAAACATTTAGTATTTTAACATTTGAGAAAAAAAAAAAAGGCACAACAAGGAAAACATGCCAGATAACTTGCAGTGGATCATGACCATTTAAATCAATTTTGTCAATAAGATATAAAGTGAAATGAAGTAGGACATAGAGGCATGTTTGGGTGGATTTATTTGTCCCTCTACTACTATATTTCAGACTAAAGCCAATTCCAGTAATCCCTGTGTTACACTGGTTTTAGGGTCATTCATTTTATAGTCAGACCTTATAAAAATGCAAAACTCCCTCAGCATGATTGGACCTGTGAAACAAGAGGGTCGTCAGCAGGACAATGAGTGCGGGAAGAGTGCTCGAGTCAACACGGGATTTGAGGTTGAAAATACACTTCCCCACTCAAGAAGCGGCTGATGCATAACAAGTGCATTCTCCTGTGATCTCTATTTGTCACTCCTCTTCCTCTGCCCTTGCTCTCTTTTCATCTCTTTGATGACTTCCCTTGGTTCTCACCCCTGTCTTATCTCTTATCCTCTCAAAAAGACTGAAATTGGCAGGCTTACTGGGGAAGACATAATCTACCTTAGGCTGGCCTCTAAAAGCTACAAAATTCCAGGGTTTAAATTGCATACAGAAAAGCAATCAAACACATCAACTGGAAACCACCCCTCCCTGTGAGTGAATAGACCTTTGCAAACAGCATGCTCCACTTACTAGACCAGCAAGGGCTGTGAAAACAGAGCTGCTGCTAAAATAGCCTGTTGTGTGTCCCCTGAAAGGATGTTTATTTCTATACAGAGAAATATAATACTTGCATATATGTGTGTGTTATTTGTATATGCACACTACTTGCAAGAGGCTACAGACCTGATTTCCCACAACCCTTGGAATCCTTGTTCATAAAAGTAGAGAAATAAGCGGAATCTCAGTAAATATCACTGTCTTTTGTTTATTACCAGAGCTTCTCAATCCAAATTTCGAACCGCCTTAGAAATTGGTTCAAGCTGTAGTTTGATTTCAATTAATATGCATATACATTTTGTATAAACATGAATATAGTCTTCAAATATTAAACAACTGGATGAATAGTTAACATAATATGTGTCTTTAGTACTTGTGCCAAATAACAAAAAATAAAATAAAATAAAATAAAATAAAGAAATAAATAAAATAAAAACAAAAAAAAAAAAAAAAACAATACTAGAAACTTTCCTTTGGTTTAGATAGTATGTTTCACATCATCTATCTTAAAATACAAGACTTGCCAAATTTGAATTCTGTTATTAGGAAGCTGGTGCAGAAACACAGAGACAAGCACTAGAGGGAGCCATGGCATCCCAGGAGAAGAAGGGGAGGGAGACTTGTAGAAGCCAGAGGGATGAGAAGGACTCACAGAAGCCATTATTCACAGCTCATAGAGGCTGGCAGAAACTGAAGGAAGAACCACGGACCCTGTATGAGCCTGAGCTGGTCCTCTGCACCTACCTATGTAGCTCGGTGTGCACGTGAGACTGAACAGTGGAAGCAGTGAATGTCTCTCGCTCGTTTCCCTGTACTTGAGACCCTTTTCCTTTTACTGGGTTGCCACATGGAGCCAGATATGAGAGTTTGTGCCTAGTCTTCTAGTCTATTGTGAGGCAGTATTCACTGGATATCATTAGGAGGCCTCTTTTTCTTTTCTTTTCTCTCATTCTTTTTTCCCTTTATTTCTTTCCTTTTTTGTGGGGGGGGGTGAGGAAACAGAGGAGGAATTGATCTTGGGGAGAGGGGAAATTGAGAGCAGAGAGACCTGCAGACTGGGCAGAGTGAAGGAGGGGAAAACTGTAGTCAGGATGTAATGTGTGAGAGAATGATACAAGTTTAAAAACAAAGAAGAGGAATGCATGATATATGGAGGTTCTGGCACATGACAGCAGTCAGGAGGCAAAGGCAAGGAATGACTGAAAATTGCTAGCTCAGTCTACATAGCTATTGCATGTGAAACAGAGCTACTTAGTGAGCATTTCACAAAATCAGAACAAAACAGGGCAATAACAAATAAAAAGAACACAAAATTCACTTCAATTAAAAAAGTATTCACTCAAAACAATAGTCATAATCATTAACTTGTTTTGCCTATAAATAAATGTTTATTGTATCATAAAATATAATTTTAAAAAACTATGACATCAATATGTATGTTTTCACTAAAGAGATTCAGAAATATTTCTTGTCAATGGAACACACTAACAGTTTTTACATTTCAAAATAAATATGCTAATTAATAATTATCACACGTCATCTGTTATACTTTTATCGTGGTTATACTTACTGTTACATAAGTTGAATTAGAATAATTTAAATTTAAATTTGCTTTTTAATGACCACTATTTATGTGTTTTTGTGGTTTTCCACATTGTTATATAAGATCAGCATACTCACCTCTCTATAATTCATTTTAAGCATTTATAGAAACTAGATGATGCAGTCTTTGCAAAAAAATTATCATTATTTAGAATGACAAGATGTACATTATCTATGTACACCTTACTTTCCTAAAACTATAGTTCTCTTTTTTCTTTTAAAAATGTTTTAATATCTATATCTATCTGTATATATATAATATTGTTTTTTTTTTCTTAATCTCTCTTAGACTGAAACTCTTCCCCAATCACAAAAGACCCCAGAATTAGAATGGCTCAACTCATGATTGCTAGGCTTAAGGACAATATAAAACTGACAGATGTTACTAACTAGTGCTTCATATACTGAACTTGCAGGCTGTAGACATGGACCAGTGGGTAAAGCGCTTGGCATACAAGCAGGGGAGCTTAGTTTCAAATCGCTGACACCCACAAAAAATCGGAACCTGGTTGTATTGGAAATAAAATATAAATTCTATGACAACCAAAGCAGTCTTTAACACACAGTTACACAGAAAGGGGATTGGCATAAAGAAAAAGAAAAAGAAAAAAAATGGCCTTTGTGCTGATCTGGCCTCCAATTTGGGGTATCCTTTTCATCATCTGTACATCAGGATTCTCTGTCCAGTCTTGGGGTCTTAAGACAAAAAGACTTATCCAGTGAGCTGTTCCATGCCTGAGGCTGTCCCTTCTTTCCTGATCCTGCAGTCAGTAAGGTAGGGTCCTAACACTCATCGCCTGGAACACTGGGCTCTACTTACATCCAGGAGAGTGTGGGCCCAGTTGTTTGTTATCTCCTATAAACTTGAAGAATATCTCCTATTGACAAAGGACAATAATGACCAGTTTCAGTGTTGAGACTCATAGCCAAACATCAGTCCTTCAGCATAAGAAGTCTTGGGGAATAGTGGGAAGAAAGAGAAAAGGACTGGGAAGTGACTGGAACTACAACCGAAACACAACAGAGCCAACTAACCAGGACCCAGAGGGGTTTGCTGAGACTGAAGCATCAACCATGGACCATGCATGAACTGGACCTATATCCCCTACAAAGAAGTAACAGATGGACAGCTTAGGCTTCAAGTAGGTACTCTAGTAAGGGAAGTGAGAACTGCATCAGACAGGGACTCACTTGCTAGCTTTTAGAACACTTTACCCCGCAATTCTTCCTTGACTGGTCACAGGAAAGATGACACAGCTAGTCCTGATGCAACTTGATGAACTGGGGTTGATGGGAAAGGGAGCTTCCCTTTTCTAAGAAAAAGGGGAAGGGGTCATAGGAAGGAGATAGAGTGGGACTGGAAGGAGAGAGGGGGAAAGGGTTACAAGGATGTAAAGTGAATAAAATAAATAAATGAGAAAAAAAAAAAGATGACCAGATTCTTACAGCTACAAGCCACTGAAGCAGAGACATTGATGCCAGGGACTCACTAGCCAGAGGTTTAGCAGGAAGTGCTAAGTGAAGGTACCTTGTCTCTGAAAATAAGGCAAAAGACATCTAACTGGGTAGTACATCTCCTTGCATTGACCTTTGGCCTACAAACATGCATGCAAACTTATGGTCTTGTACTATGTGTACAGACAGGAACAATTATACACATAGACACCACACACATAGTTAACATGCACACCAAACAGATAAAAGTTTCCTCAATATGAAATTGGGTTGCAGACACAGGAAGAGGCTACCAGTGAATCATTGGCTTAATGGGGTAAACAGTGGTCACTCTGCAATGCACAGATGCTCCCAGACTCAAGGAGCCTCTTGATGTACTGTGATCACGACACAGTCTCACAGTGTGTATCAAAGTTTAGTGATCGGGCTTTAAAAAGCAGTTTCTGCTGAACGAAACTTTCCCAGTTTGGTTAATTTGCTAAATCTAAGTTAAATATTCTTAGTCTGGATTATGTTGCTAAGAATCAATGTTTAGAAGTTTGGATATATTAAATACGTTTTTATATGTAACCCCACATTAGAGTCAAGGCCATCTGCATATAGCATTATCCTGCACATATTCTGAGGGAAATGTTCCAAGAAGTGCTGAAAATATGAAAATGCACTGATGCTTAGATCCCTTTTGTAAAGTAGCAGAGTGTTTGTTCATAACTTGTACATATCCTCCTGAACACTTCAAATCACCTTTAGCTAATTTATAATACTTCATGTAGTGACAATTCCTTAAAAATAGGTGTAGTGCAGAAAAATGACAAATGTCTGAGTGTGTTTGGTACACATAAAGATTTTATATGTTTGAATTGTAGTTAGTTGAATCTAAAAAGCACATATTTTGAGCCTTAAAATAGATAATGCTTAACTGTGTAGCCTATTCTAAAACAACCTGTGAAGTTTACTGGTGTCACATTTGCAACACAGTTTGTGGGAAAATAGAGCAAGGAAGAATACATATACATATAACACAAACACACACACATATGTGTATTTATAAATCATCTCTGGGATTGAGGATATTAGTGGCTAAGATCACACAAAGAAATTGACTATTGCTCATTAGAATGAATATTTCTCTCCTGACTTTGTTTCCTGGCATAAAGAAAGAAGCTAAGCAAGAAAAAGGACCCTGGGTAAGATGCTCAATCCTCATTCAGAAAGACAAATGGGATAGACATTGAAAGAAGGAAAAAACAAGGAATAGGACAGAAGCCTACCACAGAGGGCCTCTGTTGACTCTACCCAGCAGGGTATCAAAGCAGATGCTGAGACTAATAGCCAAATTTTGGGCAGAGTGCAGGGAATCTTATGAAAGAAAAGGGAGAGAGAAACACTTTCAGGGGACAGGAGCTCCACAGAGAGAGCAACAGAGCCAAAAATTCTGGGCACGGGGCCATGCATGGAGATAACCTAGAACTCCTGCACAGATGTAGCCCATGGCAGCTCAATGTCCAAGTGGGTTCCCTAGTAAGAGGAACAGGGACTGTCTTTGACATGAACGCAGTGGCTGGCTCTTTGATCCCCTCCCCCTGATGGGGGAGCAGCCTTACCAGGCCATAGAGGAGGACAGTGCAGTCAGTGCTGATGAGACCTGAAAGGTTAAGGGAAGAGGGAAGAGGAGAAGGACCTGTTGGATGACCTGGGAGGGGCATGGGAGGAAATGAGGGAGATAGGGTGATATTCAGAGGGGTTGAGGGAGGAGGCTACAACAGGAATATAAAGTGAATAAACTATAATTAATAAAAAATAAATTTTACAAAAGAAAGGCATTCAACTGCAAATTTGTAAAAAAAAAAATAAGAAAGCACAAAGTTGGAAAAACAATTATTGTTAGAATTAACAATATTAGAAAGATGGAGAACTCGTGATAAAGAACTCAGTCCTGATGTCCTTAGGGCCAAATGCAATGTGCCCTAAATCAGCACACTGTATCTTTACACTACTAACTAGTTTAGTCATGTCTGTATAGCATGCCAATATTCTGTATTTATAAATATTTTATCTAAGCATGCGAAATATAATAAACTTGTTTTAAAAGAATACATTATGGTTGTGTGGGAAAATAAAACACCAGAACAATTATTTGGTAGAAATTTAAAGCAAACAATTTATAAGGCAAAGAATCAGCAAAACTCTATAATGTGTCTTCATTGGAGTACTATATAACAGGTATATGTTTTATGATATATTTTTATCCCCATATAGTGAAATATTAGTTCTTTTTTAAAATATGTAATAATTGCATACACTGATTCTAAAAATATTTAGCTTACTACTTTCAATATTAGGAACCACTAAACATTAAACATTAAGTCTTACTTCCTCATTCACTACTTTGAATTAACTTGATGGCTTAATATTCACTTTTTTAAAGATGGGTGAAGGATGGAAAGTCAGAGTCATTTTGGTTTGCATTTCCCCAATGACTAAGGACTTTGCACATTTCTTTAAGTGCTTCTCTGCCATTAGAGAGTCCTCTGTTGAGAATTCTCGGTTTAGCTCTGTATGCCATTTTTCAATTGGTATGTTGGTATTTAATTCCTTGAATTCTTTATATAATTTTATATTAACTCTGTTGCATATAGGGGTGGTGAAGATTTTTTTTCCCCAATCTATAGGATGCCATTTTGTTCTATTCACAGTGTCCTTTGCCTTACAAAAGCTTTTCATGAGGTCCCAATTATTTATTGTTGATCTTGATGCCTGAGCAGCTGCTGTTCTGTTCAGGAAGCTACTTCCTGTACCCATGTATTCAAGGTTATTCCTCAGTTTCTCTTGTATTAGATTTAGTGTGTCCAATTTTATGTTGAAATCTTTGATCCTGTTGGACATGAATTTTTTTGTAATCTTGGTAATGAAATATCTTTTTTTAAATTTTATTTTAGTTTATTAATTACACTTTATTCATTTTGTATCCCCCCATAAGCCCCTCCCTCCTCCCCTCCCGACCCCACCCTCCCTCCCCTTTCTGATTGCATGCCACTCCCCAAGTCCACTGATAGGGGAGGTTCTCCTCTCCTTTGTGATCTTAGTCTATCAGTTCACATCAAAAGTGGCTGCATTGTCCTCTACTGTGGCCTGGTAAGGCTGCTTTCCCCTCAGAGGGAGGTGATCAAAGAGCAGGCCAATCAGATTATGTCAGAGGCAGTCTCTCTTCCCATTACTATGTAACCCACTTGGACACTGAACTGCCATGGGCTACATCTGTGCAGTTCTAGGTTATCTCCATGAATAGTCCTTGGTTGGAGTATGAGTCTCTGGACATGAATTTTATACTGGGTGATAAATATAGCTCTACTTGCATTCTTCTACATAAACTTAGACCAGCACCTTTGTTGAAAATATTTTATTTTTTTCTATTATATGGTTTTGTATTTTTTGTCTTTAGGTGTGTGGGATTATTTCTGTGTCTTTGATTTTATTCCATTATTCTAATTGTTTTTATGCCAATAGCATCTAATTTTTATTTCTATTGCTCTGTAGTACAGCTTGAATCAGTGATGGTGATACCTCCAGAAGTTCCTTCATTGTTCAGGCTAACTTCTTCTTTTATTTGAGATTGCTTTTTTCAGGTTTAAAAAGAATTGTGTTGGATTTTTTGGAGGGTGGTGGTGTGGGAATTAGATTGAATACATAGAGTGCTTCTGGTAAGGTGGCCATTTTTACTATGTTAATCTTTCTGATTCAGAGTATGGAAGACATTTCCATTTTCTGATATTTCCTTCAGTTCCTGAGAATGTGAAGCAAGGGAAACACTCCTCTGTTGCTGGTGGGAATGCAAACTTGAACAACTTCGGTGGAAATCAGTGATGGTATCTCAGAAAAATAGGACCCAGCTATACCACTCCTGGGCATATACCCAAAACATGTTCCACCATACCACAGGGGCGCTTGCTCAGTAATGTTCATAGCAGCTTTATTTGTAATAGCCAAACGCTGTAAACAACCTAAATGTCCTCAACCGAAAAATGGATAAAGAAAATCCAGTACATTTGTACAATGGAATGCTACTCAGCTATTAAAAACAAAACATCATACAATTTGCAGGCAAATGGATAAAACTACAAAAGGTCATCTTGATTGAGGCAACCCCGACCCTGAAAGACACACATGGCATATATTCATTTATAAGAGGATATTAGCTATAAAGTACAGGATAACCATGCTACAGTCCACAATCCAAAGAAGCTATGTAACAAGGACGATGTTTAAATGTCACTCAGAAGGAGAAATAAAATTGACATCTGAAGTAGATGGAGGGAGGGAACTGGGCAGGAGGAGTGGGGGAGGGGCACAGGGATTGTAATCAGGTGTGTGTGGGCAAGTACTGGGAGAGAGAATGAAAACCATTGATGGTGCCATCTCTGTGATAATGGGGGTGGGAGCTCCTGAATGTCTATGGGGTGACCCTAGCTGAGGCTCCTAGCAGTGTGGAATATGGAGCCTAAAGTTGCTATTTCCTCTAGGCACATGGGACATTGAGTGGTTGGAGGCAGATACCAACCTACCCACAAAATTTCCAACACAGAAATTGTCCTGCCTATAAGGAGTATAGGGATAAAAGTGGAGCAGGGATTGAGGGAATGTCAAACCAATGACTGGCCCAACTTGAGACCCACCTCATGGGAGAGAACCAACTCCCATCACTATCAATGATGCTCTGCTGTCCTTGAAGTCAGGAACCTAGCATAACTGTATTCCGAAATGCTTCCTCCAGCAGCTGATGGAAACAGATGCAGAGATCCACAGCCAAACAACAGGCAGAGCTAGAAGATTCTTATGGAAGAGTGGGAAAAAGGATCAAGGGAGATGGAGGCATCAAGGACACCACAAGAATACCTATAAAGTCAACAAACCTGGGCCCATTGTGACTCACAGAGACTGAACCACCAACCGAAGAGCATCAGTGGGCTGGACCTAGGCCCCCTACACATATGTAGGAGATGTGCAGGTTGGTCATCATCTGGGTGCTCTAAAAATGGAAGTAGGAACTTTCTCTGACACCGTTGCCTGTCTTTGGATATCTTTCCTGTTGCCTATCTTTGAATCCCTTTCCCCTAGCTGTGCTGCCTTATCTGGCCTCAATGCGAGAGGTTGCATTTAGTCTGCTGTGACTCAAAGTGCCAAGTGGGTTAGTACGAATGGGGGGCACCTCTCTTTTGAGCGATTAGAAGAGAGAAGTGGATGAAGAGAGGTATGAAGGTTGGGCTAGTAGGAGAGGAGAAAAGAGGATGTGATCAACCTGTAAAGTGATTAAAAAATAATGAAGAAAAAAATAAAGTAGGTATTGTGAGTGTCCAGACAGTGGTGACATCAGAGACACTTTTTCAATTTCAATTGCAAATATTTTTAAAAGAAAAATTCTAAAAGTTATAAAACATTAAACAGTTCTCATGTTTGTGTATATTTAGGAATAACAAACAGAAAACATATTATTTTTATGTGGATATATTTTAGTGATAATGGCAATGAAAATAATGTTATATTAGTAACTTTGAATTTTATCTGCTATCTTTCTATATTACTTGATTGTTTCTTTTTTTTTTTTCATTTTCTTTTTTTGAGACTGAGTCATATTATTTGCCCTTGCTGACCAGAAACTCTCTCTAGACCCAGATGGCTTTGAACTGACAGAATTCCTCTCTTCTACCTCATTTGTGCTAGGATTAAAGGTGTACTCTACCACACCACTTAGGCATCAAATTCAAGTGTTGTATAACTATATAGCATAACATTTTATTTCCAAATACTTATAAAAATATTTACTAAGATGAAAATATTTTGCTAGTATGTTGTTTTTAAATATTTTGTTAGTACATACTATTCAATAATCAATTAAGCAATAAAAGATGGATTTTCAAAATGACATAGCCACCTTTTCTGAAAATTTTCATTGAAAAATTAATGAACAATGTGGGCTACATCTGAGCAGGGGGTCTAGGTCTTCTCTATATACGGTCTTTGGTCAATGCATCAATCTCTGCAATCCTCCTGGACCTTGTTTTTGTTTGTTTGTTTGGCTTCGATGGTCTCCTTGTGGGGCTCCTCTTCCCTCCCTTTCCCTCTCTCTGGGTCCTCCTATATCCTCCTTCCATCAGTCTTCATATGGGTTCCCTAGTAAGGGGAGAAGAGACAGTCTCTGACATGAACTCAGTTGCCTGCTCCTTGATCACTTTTTCCTGGTAAGGCAACCTAGCCAGCCTAAGAGGAAGAGGATCCAGGCAGTCCTAACGGGACCTGATAGGCTTGGGTCAGACAGTAAGAGTGAAAGACTTCCCGTACAGTGCACTAGGGGAGAGAGATAGGGAAGGGAGGGTGGGACTGAGAGGAGATGAGGGAGGGGGCTACAACCAGGAGACAATGTGAATCAATTTTAAAATAATAGTAATAAAGTTTATGAACATAATTATAAATTGGTATGTGGATAATATGATATGAGACCCACTGTCAGCTGTCTCACCTGTGAATAATATATCACAATAGTTGAAACTAATATAATTAAGAAAAAAGGTCCAATCAGATATCCCCTCTGATGTTACTTTTTTTTTAAGAACAAGTATATGTATATACTATGGGAAACAAAACAAAGAATCATTTTCAAATTTTGTAAAATATAATTGATAATTATAAATATAAATTTAAATTTAAAGGATATAATTACATGGCTGTTGCTCAGAACTATGCCTGAAGAATATTGGCAATGTTGAGCCTTCTTAATAATTCAACCATCAGAAGTCCAGAGGGTGTGAAGCATTATTGTTCCCCTTAATGATCAGTGCCTAAGTTGAGTTGTAGATATGTAGCATCTAGTTGAAACAGTTGCCAATGTATGTGCTTATAAACAACTAGAATACACACACTTTAGAGCTGGTGGTAGTTTACAAAGATGACAATAAATGAAAAGCTATTTGTCTAGACATTTATGTCTGTAATGACATGTGGTAGTTGTATTAGTTGATAGTTATATTTCCCAAAAAACCTCTGTTTAGGTCCAGTTAGACAAAGAAGGTTGCGTTCCCAAGTTCCTCCTCCAGGTGGTACAAATGTAGCAAAAAGTGGCAATCTCATGCTATGATGTAACTAATTTGGCCCTTATCAGAACTATTCATAATGAAGCTGGGAACAAAAAGATTAAAGACCACAGTGACAGGCAACAATTCCTCAACACAATTATTCTCAACTTCAAACTGAAAACACATTACTTGAGATTTCAAAACAGAATTTATTTATTTATTTCTTCCCAAGAATAACTGCTGTTTTGCCAATTAATGGGGCAAATAGGCTCTTATGTGACAGCACATGGCTCAGAATCGAGGCAGCTATTGACCACCGTTCACTGAGAATGAAAATGACTTCTGGGTATTAGAGAACATTAGAGGTAGGATGCATCCTGTAACACTCGCTGCTGAACTTTTGACTCGGGAAGCTGTAATGCCTCCACCCTGTTTAATGGGTTTGAAGTTTTAGTCCAGCAGAGATGAGGCAGCATCCTGCGGTCAGTTGAATGCACTCATGCTGTTTACTTTGTGTTACAAGTCTTTTCATTTCTCTGGAGTATCCTCTCTCCACATGATGGGAAACAATCAGAAGTGAAGAAATCAGTTTCCACTTGAGAACATTAACACATAAAATGGACATTTATACAGTTTTGCTCATTTTTATATAACTGAAAAGATGGGGGAAAGGGTCTGGCTTAAATAGAATCTTTGTCAGAGTGGAAAGCTTTATTGCTAAATAATTGGATAGTATTTTCTTATCCTATAAAGGTATCATAAAATGTAAATATTCTGTGCTGTCACCAATGTGAAGGTTTATATAAGATAACCAGACAACCATGTTTATTTTCTGGTTCTTTTGAATTATGACAAATCACTAGAAACTAGTATACATTAGAGAATAGGACTCCTGATATGCTATTCTTGCCTTAAAAGGCATCTTTTGTCTAATTAACTTATTTGCTTATACTTTGTTTTAACAAACAATATGGTGCACACTATTTTTAAGCTGTCTCCATTCATTTAGGTGGGACATGGTAATCAAATAAATATGAGAGTTGCATTACTTGCACATTCTGATCATGTTTCTAGACCTTAATTTTATTGGGCCAGTTTACAAACAAAATGGAAGCTCTTTTAAAAATATGTGAGCACGGTCTTCTCCTGTATGGGATATTCACTATCATTAGTTTCCTAGATATATAAGTTTAGCTTCACCACACCTCAAATGCACTCGTGTCTCTAAAAGTGCACATACATTGATTTATTAATGTGTGTTCATTGACTATGTGCATAGATGTCAGCAGGCACTTTACTTTCTATTATTGGCTCAGGATTCAAGTCTAATATCACAGTACCTCATGCTTGTTTTATCAACTAATTATTGGTAATTTAATATTTAATATATTCAAAATATTCAGTATTTTGAGTTATTACACCACATACAAAATAATTTATATCATTTTGAAATTTGGAATTTATTGAAATCATTACATTAGGAAAATCAAGAATAAGTGGATGAAAAGTCATTGGCAATAGGTAAGAAAAACAAACAAACAAACAAGCCTTGATGGCAGCAAAAAAATATCCCACAATAGCATCTAATGAACTACTCTTTTTACCTTTTCTGACACAACCTTGAATGTGTAAAACCTTCATTTCAGTTCTCCTAGCCAGCCCAGATGCAAATGGGCACAGAAGGTTGTGTTGTTGGGCAAAGTTTCAATGAATTGACTGAGTATATTTTAAAACAAATTACATTTTTTCTTCATTCATATTATACTGAGTTCCCTCTAAGGTTCTTAGGAGTGTCATCTTTTATTCTATGTGTCTTAGTTTTTAACTTCAAGATAATATCATCTAATTACAAACCAGAAACATATGTGGCTACTTATTTATATTTTAGTTTCTTCTTTTTTGGTATCTTTATCTTAATATGAAGCCCAGTATAGATGTCACTTGGTGATCTAAACACCCAAGAATGGAATGAGTACAAATTAACCATTGTAGACATTTCTATTTAAAGTGAAGATTTCAGAATTCAGCTCATCACTAGGCTCCATTGCCATTGGTAAGTATGCGTACATAGTCCATATAAATGAAATAAAATAATAAAATATGATTTTAAAAAGACCAAGAATAAAGAATACATGTGTAGAAAAATGTATATTTTTATATCTAACTAGTCAGAGTAACTGAATGATTTGTTCCAAACTAATGCAAATTAAGCTTGTGTTATTTTTATATAAGATCACTATTGAAGAAAAAAATAAATTATAGTGTAATTGATCCGAATATTCTATTTATCTCACAGTTAAAATTAGAAATTTCCAAAAAGCCATAGTAAGGCTACTTTATACCGGTAAATAATTACATCACTAGTTACTGACCATGCCTTATTGCATCCTTCCTGCGTTCTTCAGAGACCCTATACTCAGTCTGATGCCCAATCCGTCAATTAATAGGTGATCAAATAAATTGTGAATTGATATTTTGTCTCAATTTATCTTAAAATAAAAATTTAATTATGTCATTTTGAATTCTACTCGAAACTGATACCTAGAGAGAATCAGAAATGCAATGGCTTATTATGGATTCCTTTTAATTATAAAATGAGTATAACTCAAGACAGGGCGAACTTGTGCACCAGATTCATGTCTGAACAGCAAGAAAGGAGAAGGAAGACTCAAACTGCTGAAGATGATCAGCAGTTCTATGATGAACTCCAAAATGCACATCACCTATTCACAGAGTCCTGCACTGGACAAGAAGGGTTTGCTCTAGTCTCCACAGCATTCCCAATCGTTGGTATGGGGCAAGCCAGGAGCCATGTAACCCCAGCGTGGGCATGGGTCTTATGAAGAAACGAGCTGTGGTAGTTGGGCTGACAGCTACTTCTGCTCTGCAAATACTGTTCTCTGCAGTTAACAACTGAGTAGTGCTCCTTTAGGTTCTTGCCACAGTTCATTTCAAGAAACACCTCAAAAACTATGGACTGATGATGTAGTATTTTAGCAGCATTAAGCATTCAATCTTCTTTCACCCCTTGGGGGACAAAAGTGTAGCTTTAGGAAGTAGCAGGTATATTTACATGTTAATTGAGGAGAATATTCTAAATGAAGTTACCTTTATAAAAATTTTCCTGCAGAAGATCACACATAATTTTGACTTACAATTCTAAACAAATCAATTGAGTGTTTCCTCTATTAATAAGATTCAGACTTTGCATTTATTTTTCTCTCTCCCTCGTTTGTGCATGTCTCTGTGTGCATGTTCATGTGTGTGTGTCTGTATATGATGGCCTGGCACAGAGTATAACTTACAGGAGTTGGTTCTATCCATGGTTTGAATTCTGGGAACATAACTCAACTCATCAAACTTGGCAAGAAGTCCACTTTTCAGCTGAGACATTTTGCTGTAACCAAGAATGTGTTCTTGTATGTAAAATTAAACAATGAAAGTGCTTTGAAGTAAAGACAATATTTTCTAGTGTCTCTAAAGGAGAAAGAGAAAACACTCAAGGCTGGTAATGTAAGTTGTGACTTTTGCAGGACAAGATAATATGAACAAATGGTAATAAAATGATACTTCCATTTCCTCTACTCTTCACCACTGAATAAATATTTCAAGTGCTTTTTTCCCTCCCTGGCTACTCATAGAATATCAAATTTCTTTGTTGTTGTAATTAAAATGGTATTGTGCTAAATATTTGTATTATTATTTGCCCTATAATTATTAAGCAGCATTATTTAATCTACTATCACAAATAATAAGACACAGATACCGTTTCTATTTTAAAATTGCATTATTTACCTTGGGCTGGGCAGATATTTTACCTACACTATCTCAATAAGCTCCCAGCCTCCATCCAGAACCATAAGCCTTAATGCTTCTCATCTTGGCTATCTTCCATCCATAATCTTATAAATACTGGCTTGTAGTTTTCACTTAGGCATTTCAGTGCCATTATTGGAGTCCTCTCTCCTGGCCCACATGCCAACCCATTGTGGATTCCTCCTTTCTCCTCTCTTCCTGTTTGTCTTTTTGTTTCCCATGATCCTTCTGTTCCCAAAGCCTGAGATCTTTAGCCCAGCATTCCCCATTCTGCCCTACCCAGGTTTTAGGCCTTTTAATCAACAAATGAGGAAAAGTATCTTGGGCACGTTTACACAACAAGAATAGATGTATCTGGGTAGTAACCAGATCTTGAGGGGTAGTAATTAGCATCAGAATAAAAGCATCAGAACAACTCCAAATATTCTCCTTTAAAAACCACTATGTACAAATTGTTGAAGAATATTAAAGACACATGCTGTTTAATTAAGGTAGAAAATTTTTTGTATTTGCTTATTAACCAGGAATATTTTATCAACCCCCCCCCCTTTTTTTTTTTGTGGAAAACCTGTTGAACATTTCAAAAAACTCAGCTGCTGGCAGAACGCTGTACAAAGCTTTTATTAGGGAGGGTTTTATTTATTTGTTTGTTTTGCATGGTTGAAATTTAAAGTTTGTGATTACATTTTTTCTCTACTATCTTTTTAAAATTTTTCTTCATAGTTCTATGTATCATTGGCATCATTTTGCCTAAATATAAAACTTACATTCACAGTAGTAAATGACAGTGGTAAAGTCATTTTTTTCTTCTTTAATTAACATAAATCTTCAGTTCTTCCACATATTTATGAATCTTAGTATAAAGAATTTCTAAAATTCTTTATTTACATAAGTATATATACATATATACACATAAGTATAGCTATACAACATTACTAAATTTAAAGAAATTAGAAATACTGGTGGAATTTTCACTGAAAATCTTGTTTATAATTATATGAAGAAAAATACAATAGAATTAAGGAATAAAGAACAAATCCATAATTACAGTTAATCCTTCTATGCTTCAGTCAGAGAAATAATGGAAAAATAATTAAATTTTGCAGAACATTAAAAACACAACTTGCAGTTTTGATAACATTAAAATTATATGTACTTATAAAATTGTTTTGAAAAGCTGAAATTACATACCACAGAGGGTATCATGATGTTGTAATCAAAATTTCTAAGAGCTGACATTCATCTTGAAGTGTCAGGGGACAGAAGAGAACAGTGACTCTTTGATGTGCATTTTCAAAGAATGGGCTTTTTTTCAATGTCAATTGGGTCAGCTCAGAAGTGACAGGCTAACTCTACAACATTTTTTTTTCTAGACCTTAGCTACTCTTATGTCCTGAGCACAATACAGAAACTAGTGAGGCAGGATTGGCATAATAATCCACCATCCTTCTGGTGACTCAATGAGTCGTTTTCTTTCCCATTGCCAAGACATGAGGAGATGCCTGTCTACATTTCTACTTCCCAAAGTTGGATTTCTTTGAATGGGAGTCCTTTTACAAGCACAACCTCAGTGTCAGCAGTGAAGCAGTGCACACATCAGTCTCCTTTCGGGAGGCCTCCAGGTAAGAAATGGAAGCACTCATATAGCATGATGTGGTTACTCTGACAGAGAAGGCATGGGCTGCTGCTGTATAATATCAGAGTGAAAGGACTATTTGGATTATCAGGCAGGTGTGGTCAGTCTTCTGACTTGTGACATGACATCACTGACTTAAAAGATCATGTTCAATAACTTTATAACCTAGTTACAAAAATGACATCAAAATAATCTCACTTTTTTTTTAAACAGGTTCTCATTGTATACCTCTACCTAGAATGAAACTTAGTATGTAAACCAGGCTGGCCCTGGGCTTCCAATGTTTAAATAAGTATAGTTTTGTTTTGGATCACAGCCATAGCTATTTTGGTGTGTATGTGGATGGCCAACTGTAGATTGAATATGTCTTAAAAGGTAGGATTTTAAATGATCATATATCCTATTTAAAAATGCCAATTTAGGGGCTTGAGAAATGAGTGAGATCTTATGTAAGCTTGCTCATAACATTTCACTCCAGCTGCAGTAATCCTGACACTTTCTTCTAGCACTGCAGGACCTGAATACACCTGACCTATACTCACAAAGCCAGCCATTTATAAAAACAAAATAAATTATTAAAAAGAAAATTCACAAACATACAATAACTGTGCCAATAGGAGATGAACATTGTCATAATCCAGAAAGAGTCATTGTTGTATACCTAAGTCCTCTCAGTGACAGTCACACTAGAACCCTTCAGCTGCCAAGGAAAAAAAGAAAACATAGAATATATAATGGCCAAGGTTGATAAGTTTTAGTTATAGGTCTTAGGTCATATGCAGCACTGGGCTGTGGTTTGTGCCACAAACTGTTCTGAGATTCTCCGAAACAAGATCAAGAGGTTGTTATTCACAGATGGTATCTAGAAAATGAATTGTTAGTGGAGAAAAGTAATGGTGATAGTGAAGGGTATTGGGTTTCACCAGATCCCATCTGCTGGTTTGATGGGGACATGCATCAGTTGAGAGGCATAAGCTCAGAGGACCAAAGGATTTGTCAGACAATTGTCTCAGCCAAGGTCCAACCCTTTCAGGCATAGTGTGTTACATAATTGTTCAATGCTTTTAAAATATCAAATTTCTCATTAAATTGTAAGACAATCGAAAGCCATTTCTAGATTCAGAATTGTATGTAAGAAGGAATCAGAAACACAAACTAATGACTGCAACTATGAAGACATTTCAAAACCAACCAACACACACACATACACACACATACACATATACAGACATAGACACTTAGTTATAAGAAAGGGATTTTTTTCGAGAATTGAATATTTAATATAAAATTATCTTACTAAATTACATAAATGCACATGAATATCAGTATGATAACACGACTCTAAATTACATAAATACACATGCATTCCAGCATGACAACACCAAATACAAAGACAAACATAAATGTAGTAAATGGAAAAATATTGTTTTAAAATATACGTAGACATGTTTTCTTCTTGCTATTTTCTTTTAAAAACTATATGAATTAATGGTTATCCATATTTTGAATTTTGCTTTAAATTTGATTTGTTTTATAAACCTTTAGGTTAACTTATCGATGAATAATTGTGGCAAGCAAAGGAAATTTCACAGTTCCTTCCTCCACTCCATATTCTTTACCTACCTTGTCAGGACTCTAAATCCCTGATGAGCTACAGTGAAGAAGTTCCTCGGCTGTTGGCAGTATCACAGCTATCACACCTGTAGGTTTTTGTGTCTCACATGTGAACAACACAAAATTGAAATAGGATGTATTTCTGCATAAGTAAAACCTGCAGAAAAGCAGCTGTAATAATGATCCTCTTCCATGGAAGAATGAATCATTGCACTGTAAAATGGTAAAGTCAGCCTATGGAGATAATTATCCAGAGTGCTTGTACTTGCAAAGAAAAACATTAGTGAGCTCTCACCCTGCATTGGGCTCTGCATCACCTAAGTGCTTTCTACTGACAACCTCTGTGGATAGCCTTTTGCTTCTTGGGGTCAGAGGTCATGCCGGACAAAAGAGCAGAGGTCAACCTGGAATGGAACCTCCAATCAACTGCCACACAGGCATTGCTCACATCTGCATTGCATTTCCCTGGTCCCGTTCAGGAAGCAAAATACCTCCTTCACCTGTTTTTCTTGCATTAGTCCAGGCAATTAGAAATTAGATCCTTTCCTAAATTGAATCCCTAGGTACTGTAAAGATTTGAGCTATCATGAGGTGAAATTTTAAAAAATAAAGAACCGAAGCTCACAGTAGCTATTTGTTAAGTAGATAGCTAAATCCTGTATCTCTTCAAAAAGAAAGAATGTACGTGTGCTACCAAACAACGCTTAACCAAAAGCATTAATTAGTGTTATTAAATTTTAATCACCTATAAATGCATTTTACTATCTTAAATAACATATTTAATATTTATTTGAAACAAAAAGGGCAATTAAAGTATAGTCATTCAACTTTTTCCAGATCTTAGAGCAATCTATGTAATATGTGGTCTTAGTAAACTCTCAATTTCTCTTGAATGCATTCTCTTCATCTGTTAATTAAGAGTGATACTACTTAAAGTCGTGTTCAAAATTTAAGTAAATTCAAGAAAAGCTTATTTCAGTGTTACCAGGAATATAAGCACATGATTATGCTATGAAACTATAAATATGAATACTTAGAAACTATTTACATATTAGTTGGAATCCATAGCTTTGTGGTTCTCATTCTCCTTAATGATTTGTACAGAATTCATTTAACTTGTAATATTATATATTTTTGGATAAAATGAACAGTAATATTTAATGCCCTTAAGGAGAAATCATCTTCAAAAATTGCCAGCGGTATTGAAGATTTAAATATTTTTTCCTAGAAGCTAGAGGATGAGACAGTGTGATTTGAATTCACAGCAGTGACATTTTCAATATAAATTACAATTCAGTTCATCAACATTTATCTACAGACCTGTAGGCTTCACATATTGACTTTACTTATAAAGTGAACAAACATGTCTCAATACTTTCTGGGAAAAAAAATAATAGTTTGAGGGTGGAAAATTGAATCAAAGATATCAAGTATTAGACCATGCATTGGAACAAAAAGAAGTTGGGACCTGAGATAGAAGAATAATTCTAAAGCTTGAAAATGTGCATCAAACATCACAGACAAAATGACGTTATGATTTTATGTGGTTCTTCGGGTTATAAAAAGTCTTAATGTTCTTCTAGGCTGAGAAAAACTTACAAATGCCTAGAGTGATTTAGGTGAACTCCCCCTGGGACTAGTGCATAATTTCTGTCTATTTTGGATATATATCCATATGTTTCACACAGTACAGTGTTTTTGCACCTTATTGGTTAATGGCTTTAGAAGACTGATTTTTCTCCCTAAAATACAAACAGAATAAGCTATATGCCATGCCGGCACAGTCAATGTTGAAGCATGGAGTTTCGCCAGTATGATGGGTCTGAATAGCTTTCTAAAATAAGTACTGGATTCACAGAATACTTCTCTACCGTAATTTATTCACCATGAATCAATCAAATGGCAGTTCCATGAACACAATCAGTGCCTGGAAGGACATGTGAGAGGAAGTGTACAGCTTAGAAGACACCATTGAAAAGATTCAGGGTAAGTATCTTTTGGGACTTATATGACAGATGAGAAATCCTCATATTATTGAATGCACAGTGTCTATAGAGTATCAATTGTGACACAAGTCTGTATCAGTTTATTCCACCAATATCTGTCAAAAATGTCTGGATTTTCAACGGTATTGATTCTCTCTTCTAAATGTTGATCTTTTGTGTCAAGTTCCCAAATAAAAAGAGACAGCTTAACTTCATCTTCTGGAGACGGTATCAGGTTGCATTGTGTAAGTTTTCTCAGTCTGAACCACTTTTCCTTTCCTCTCCAAACCATTTATCTTATTCTTATCAACATGTATTTTTGCATCTTTATTTTATATTTATGCTTCAGCCTACTACATTGTTTCCTAAAAGATTCCAACTTGGCACATTAAGATTCCCATCTGTGATGTCTACTCTGATTGTCATTTGATGAGATTACATTTGTCTCTAATAAAATCTCTAGGCATACTGGTAAAGAACTCCTTCAGAGAGGCTTGAACAAGAGGGAGAAAGAAACCATGAATGTGGGCTGCACATTCTGTGGACTGGGAACTGAAACTGAAAAGCAAGAAAAGTCATGAGCACCCTCTCTTCTTCCTATCTCTACATTGTATGACCAGCTGTCCCACCGGTCTGCACCTTGTCTCCCCTTTCACTAAATATACCATGGATTTTGCATCAATTTGCCACAATGATGAGGTTTTGGCACTATGCATAATTATTGCTAGCTATGGTTTCCATGAGTGGTAGTTCATTTAAGTTGTACAAAAGGGTAAGTATAATTTGATATTACTTATACAGCAGGAAAATAGTTGTGAAAAACTTTCAAGTTGGTAAGTATGAACAGTAAGCAATTTGGAGATTATCTTGGTATTAGATACTTAACTTTGGAGATAAAGTAAAGAAATAAAGTGACAACAACAACAAAACATTTTGTGGTCAAGCATAAAGGTAACCTAGATCCTTTTGTAAATTGTAGGCAAGAATTGTGACTGATAACATTGCATACATTCCTAGGGTACCTACAAGGCTCATCATTTAAAAAAATATCTAGGAAGAACACGCAATAATCCACCAAGATCTGAAAAGTGGCTGGAGGGAACAGACCACATTCCTCCCAGTATTTAGTTCCATTAGGGAAGAACACTGGTATAAGGATTGATCTGCTCTCTGCTCTTGTGTGGTTTAAAACATCTAACTTGTTTAAAGTAGAACAACTGGATTCTCTTGATGATTTCATACTTCTCTGGCAAGAGAGGAAAATATACAGTCAGGTTTTTTGTTTGTTTGTTTGTTTTTTTGTTTTTTTTCCTCCTTAAACATTAAACAAGTGCATTTTTTTTAAAGGAGAGTTAAATAGTATGATAGTAGTTTCTTCTCTAGGCCCTATGACGTTTTAATTCATAGGTTTTTGTCTAGGGTCACACCTTTTCCTGTTTGAATGAAGCTTGTGTTCAGTTAGATAGTTGTTACTTCCTGGATCAAAGTTCCATTGTTGCACCACTGGGAATATCTTGCTGGAAACTGTCTTTAATTGTGGTTCTTGGCATTTATAGCTGGAGAGAAGTGTTGGTAATTTTCTCCTTTGGTAGAATGCATATCACCTTCTAATATTCTGAGGGCGGTTTTCTACTGTTCTCATGTCTCCATCTTCCATGTCAGCAGAGGACCACAGGGATTACAGTTGAGAATCACCAATTCTGGATTGGGTTTGTTCCATGAATCTGAACTCAGTTCATCACACTCTCTCAGCTAGATGTTTACTCCATATGCCATTTCCTCAGACCCTTTTGAACATTTTCACTTTGAACCTTTGACCGCTGAAATAATGTACCAAAAAGTGGCTCTGCTAAGATTTAGTTGTATTTTTTTCGGCTTTTTTGGTATTTTATTTTATTTATTATTGAAAAATAGCATGACAAATCATAAATGATTTTCATGATATTTTATATATTTTAGGACATTTTTTAGGCTTTATATCTTTTTTCTTTATTAATTACACTTTATTCACTTTGTATCCCCCTGTGGTTGCCTCCTTCCTCCTGTCCCAATTCCTCCATTCCTCCATCCTCTGCATGCATGCCCCTCCCTAAGTCCACTGATAGGGGAGGACTTCTTTTCCTTCCTTCTGATCCTAGTCAATTAGGTCTCATCAGGAGTGGCTGAGTTGTCTTCTTCTGTGGCTTGGTAATGCTGCTTCCCCCTCAGAGGGAGGTAATTAAAGAGCAGGCCAATCAGTTCATGTCAGAGACAGTCCCTGTTCCTATTACAATGGAACCCACTTGGACACTGAACTGCCATGGGCTACATCTGTGCAGGGGTCTTAGGTTATCTCCATGCATGGTCCTTGTTTGGAGTATCAGTCTCAGGAAAGACCCCTGTGCTCAGAATTTTTGGTTCTGTTGCCTTCCTTGTGGAGTTCCTGTCCTCCTCAGATCTTACTGTTTCCCACTTCTTTCCTAAGATTCCCTGCACTCTGCCCAAAGGTTGCCCATAATTCTCAGCATCTACATTGATACTCTGCAGGGCAGAGCTTTTCAGAGGTCCTCTGTGTCAGACTCCTAACTTGTCCCCTCTTTTCTCCTTCTTCTGATGTCCAGCCTCTTTGCCTTTCTGGATAGGAATTGAGCATTTTAGCAAGAGTCCTCCCTCTTGATTAGTTTCTTTAAGTGTACAGATTTTAGTAGGTTTATCCACTATCGTATGTCTATATAAGTGAGTATATACTGTGTACATCTTTCTGCTTCTGGGATAGCTCACTCAGAATGATCTTTTCCAGATCCCACCTATACCTGCAAATTTCATGATTTCCTTGTTTTTTATTACTGACTAATATTCCATTGTGTAGATATAGCACAATTTGTGCATCCATTCCTCCACTGAGGGGTATCTGGGCTGTTTCCAGCTTTGGCTATTACAAATAAGGCTGCTACAAATGTGGTTGAGCAAATGTCCTTATTGTGTACTTGAGAATCTTTTGGAGACATGCCTAGGAGTGGTATAGCTGGATCTTGAGGAAACGCTATTCCTAGTTGTCTGAGAAAGCACCAGATTGATTTCCAGAGTGGTTATACAAGTTTACATTCCCACCAGCAGTGGAGGAGGGTTCCCCTTTCTCCACAATCTCTCCAGCATGTGTTGTCACTTGAGTTTTTGATCTTAGCCATTTTGATCTACACCCATTCTGATGGGTGTAAGGTGAAATCCTAGGGTCATTTTGATTTGCATTTCCCTGATGGTTAATGAGGTTGAGCATTTATTTAAGTGTTTCTCTGCCATTCGATATTCCTCTGAAGAGAATTCTCTGTTTAGCTCTGTACGCCATTTTTAATTGGATTACTTGGTTTTTTGCTGTTTAACTTCTTTAGTTCTTTATTTATACTGGATATTAGCCCTCTGTCAGATATAGGATTGGAGAAGATCTTTTCCCAATCTGTATACCTAAGTGACCCCAAAACCTCTACCAGGGAACTCCTATAGCTGATTAACACCTTCAGCAAAGTGGCTGTATACAAAATTAACTCAAAAAAAAAAATCAGGAGCCTTCTTGTATAAAAAGGACAAAGGGGCCGAGAAAGAAATGAGAGAAACAACACCCTTCAAAGTAGCCACAAAGGACATAAAGTACCTTGGTGTGAACCTAACCAAGCAAGTCAAAGACTTGTATGAAAAAAAATTTCCAGTCTCTGAAGAAAGAATTAGAAGAAGATATCAGAAAATGGAAAGATCTCCCATGCTCATTGGCTTGGCAGGACTAATATAGTAAAAATGACCATCTTACCAAAAGCAATCTACAGATTGAATGCAATTCCCATCAAATTACCAAAACAATTCTTTACAGACCTTGAAAGAAAAATTCTCACCTTCATATGGAACAACAAGAAACCCAGAATTGATAAAAGAATTCTCTACAGTAAAAGATCTTCAGGAGGTATCTCCATCCCTGATCTCAAGCTGTACTATAGAACAACAATACTAAAAACTGGATGGTACTGGCATAGAAACAGACTGGTGGATCAATGGAATCGAATAGAAGACCCTGACATAAATCCACACACTTATGGACACCTGGTTTTTCACAAAGATGCCAAAACCATACAATGGAAAAAAGACAGCATCTTCAACAAATGGTGCTGGTCTAACTGGAAGTCTACATGTAGAAAAATACAAATAGATTCATATTTATCACCCTGCACAAAACTAAAGTCCAAGTGGATCAAAGACCTCAAGATAAAACCAGACACACTAAATCTGTTAGAAGAAAAAGTGGGGAAGAGCCTGGAACTCATTGGCACAGGAGACAACTTCCTGAACACAACACCAACAGCACAGGCTCTAAGAGCAACAATCAATAAATGGGACCTCATGAAACTGAAAGTCTTCTGTAAAGCAAAGGACACTGTCCTCAGAACAAATAGGCTTTATATCTTATACACAATTTACAAACTTAAAATCATAAATATGCATTGATAGCATTAGTTCAATTTGTAGCAAGACAAATATATGTGTTAAGCCTATTTATTATTTATATATTTACTTACTTACTTACCATTTACTTTAATCATGTTTTAATAATGTTTTCTTTATCTCAGAAAATATACCTGGTCCATTTTTATTTGTCAAATGCAATGGAGTACTGAAGAATCTTTCTGTCTCTTTCTCTGTATATGTGTGTGTATGTGTGTGTGTGTGTGTTTGTGTGAATGTCTACTATGCAGATAAACTTGGAGTAGTCTGAAGTAACAAATAAGCATTGTTTACATAAAGGAGAAGCAAAATGGTATGTGGTTCCCCTCTAGTGATAATAATGCTATTAAAGAGTAGGTGACACATTTTTCCTTTAAACACTTCAAATACTTAGTATTTTTCTGTCTTTTGGGTGTGTCACTATCAATAAATTTGTCTTCATGTTCAAAGAAAAAAACTTAAACTTGAAAGGCATAACTTTTAAAAAGCATACCACATTTCATAGCATGGTCAGACATATCTTCATATTGTACAATATTCCAAGGAAAAAGAGAGCATATACGTACTGTTAAAGAAGTACCCAACTCAGGTTGATAATTGCTAGACATATGAATGCTAATGACAACGGCAAAACTGGAGCAAAGATCATCAGACAGACCAAATTCCAAGTTTTTGAGTTGGCATGATGAAGTCTGTAATATGAAAACCTTTTTTCAGCCAGGAATTTTGGCACAAGCATTTAATCCCAGCACTTGGGAGGAAGAAACAGGAAGAGTTCTGTATGTTTGAAGCCACTCTATAGAATGAGGTCCAGGAAAGCCAGAGCTACAAATACTCTAGTAAGACCCTGTTTCTTTTTTTTTTATTTTATTTTATTTATTTTTTATCAGTTACATTTTATTAACTCTGTATCCCAGCCGTGTTCCGATCCCTCATTCCCTCCCAGTCCCTCCCTCCCTACCTCCCTCATCTCCACCGTGCCCCTTTCCAAGTCCACTGATGGGGGGGACCTCCTCCCCATTCATCTGATCCTGTTTTATCAGGTATCTTCAGGACTGGCTGCAAAGCCCTCCTCTGTGGCCTAACAGGACTGCTCCTCCCTTCGGGGGTGGGGAGACCAAAGAGCCAGTCATCGAGTTCCTGTTAGAAATAGTCCCTTCTACACAGCAAACCATCCCTACAGAAGATACTAGAAGGAAAACTCCAATCCAATGAAAACAAATTCACCCAAGAAAACAGGGCATACAGATAATGTCCCAACAAAAATGAAAAGAAAACAAGCAATGAATCAGGGTTAGATCATCGACTCCATTACAAAAGGAACTAACATGCATTGGTCACTATTATCTATCAATATCAATGGACTCAACTCACCAATAAAAAGACACAGGCTAACAGAATGGTTAAGGAAACAGGATCCAACATTCTGTTGCATCCAAGAAACACACCTATGCAACAAAGACAAACACTACCTCAGAGTAAAGGGCTGGAAAACTGTTTTTCAAGCAAACGGTTCCAGAAAACAAGCTGGAGTAGCCATCCTAATATCTAATAAAATAGACTTTCAACCCAAGTTAATCAAAAAAGATAAGGAGGGCCACTATATTCTCATCAAAGGAAAAATCCACCAAGAGGACATCACAATCTTGAATATCTATGCCCCAAATACAAGAGCACCGACATTCGTAAATGAAACATTATTAAAGCTTAAATCATACATTGATCCTAATACCTTAATAGTGGGAGACTTCAACACTCCACTCTCACCAAGGGACAGATCAACTAGACAGACACCAAATAGGGAAATAAAAGCACTCACAGAATCCCTAAATCAAATGGACCTAATAGACGTCTACAGATCATTTCACCCAAACTCAAAAGAGTACACCTTCTTTTCAGCACCCCATGGAACCTTTTCCAAAATAGACCATATAGTGGGCCACAAAGCAAGCCTCAACAGATACAAAAGGATTGAAATAATCCCTTGTACACTATCTGACCACCATGGACTAAAGCTCGACCTCAACAACAACAGAAACAACAAAAAGCCGACACGCACATGGAAACTAAACAACTTACTACTCAATGACAGCTGGGTTAAGGAAGAAATAAAGAAAGAAATTAAAGACTTCCTAGAATTCAATGAAAAGACCCTGTTTCAATATCAAAACAAAACAAAACAAAAACCTAAAAGGAAAGCCTTCTCAAAAAGTATTATTAGAAAAATAATATTGTAATGCTGTTAGAAAAAATGATGGTGAAATGGTGAATAAAAATTATTACATGTTGAATATGCATGGATGTGTTTTATTAACAATAATTAACATTTCAAACATTATCCTTTAGTATACTTTTTTAAAGTATATTCAGTATAAAAAAAACTATTGAAAATGTACTCAAAAAAAAGAAAATGTACTCAGAAATATATATATACTTAAAATTAATATGTGAAGCTAGAAAGATAATTCATTTAGTGCAGTGCCTGTCTATCACACATGGAGGGCAGAAGTTCAAATGCTCCTAGAGCAAAATAAATAAATACATACAGTAATCTCTTAGTATATTTAAAAATAACATTTTCATTTTGCAGCCAGTTCTCACATTAAATGATTAGGGGTGGCATTGCATGTCTAATTTTCCAGGCTTGTGCATTAACTTGCCATTTGCTACATCTGGTTGCATTAGTCATTTTGACTTCTAATGTGTGATAAAGTCAAGAGTAACTAAAGATAAAGCAGAGAGTATATGGAAAAGTGTAAATAAATCATTACATCACTTTTAATAGTTCATCTGGACAGCAATTATAGTGATGTATCACCTCTCTTTAAAGGTTCAAATCATAGCATAATAATCTTCTTGGGCGATTCAGTTGTTGACAACTCATTAAAAATAAATATTTACACAGTTTTCAATTCATATAAATTTAGTAATATTTGTGGCCATAAATTAATTATTATTGAAATATACAAATCTAAACAAAAGATTAAGATAGCTTCATATATTTAAGCTTAGTAAAGCTGCTGAAATTTTTAGGGAAAAGATTTTTTCTTCGGTACAGTATAATCAGTCACACATCTAAAAACCACCTATCTTAAAACTCTCTCATAGTTAATATGAAGCAAATTCCCAGATATTGTAGGATTATAACGAACTAAACTCTATTAACAACTTCATTCACAACTATTTATCAATCAATTTGAGTTTGAGATAGTATGGGAGCTGACCAAAATCTGTCTTATAGTTTCCATGCTAGAGAGCTCAGCAAAAAAATGGTAACTTAGTAATATACAGCCATGAATGTGTCCAAAAGACACTGCTGAGATTAATGTGACTCTGTCCAGTGGATATTAACGTGAGGAAATTCAACTTCCAGGAGTTTTCAATGAAGAAAAATGTGTGCCTCTCTCTACTGCCTCTTGTTGAATGGAACACATACAATGAAATCTGGATTCAAGAAGTCAGCAAGGACCCTGAATTAACATATGGGATGAAATGGAAGTAGGCTTGAAAAGCTCAACCCTTTCACTTCCTGAATGCAAGTTTTATTAATGACATAAGCTTCTCACTAATAGGAAGCATCACCAGAGAAGTGTATGAAGCCGATATTTTTAACTGTCACAACATTTTAACAGCAACTTATCTTTTTATATATGACTCAGTTGTTAAAACATGAAATGAAGTCTAACATGAACATTTATTTAAATACTACTAGAGGTCACAAGATAATTCAAAACAGAATAAAACCTATTTAAATAAGAAACAGACCCATTCTTAATTCTATAAAAGGAATTTTAAACAGTCAAAGCATAAGGTTCCGAAAGTTGTCTCCTGTACCAATGAGGTGAAGGCTCTTCCCTTTGCTCTTTCCAAGGATCTTTCTACATGTAAACATCAATAAGACCAGCACAATTTGTTGAAGATGCTGTTTGTTTGTTTGTTTGTTTGTTTGTTTGTATGGTTTTGCCATACTATAGAGCAAAGCAATAAGAATGGCATGGTACTGGCATAGAAACAGACTGGTGGATGAATGGAAACAAAGACCCAGAAATAAACCCACACACCTATAGATACTTGATTTTTGACAAAAAAAGCCAAAACCTTAAAATGGAAAAAAGACAGAATCTTCAACAAACTTGTTGGTCTAACTGGATGTCTGTATGTAGAAAAACTGGAAATAGACCCATATTTATAACTCTGCACAAAGGAAAATTCCAAGTGGATCAAAAACCTCAACATAAAACCAGACGCACTAAATCTGAGAAAAAAAAAATTGGAAAAGGGCCTTGACCTCATTGGCACAGGAGACAACTTCCTGAACAAAACACCAATAGCACAGGCTCTAAGATCAACAATTAATGAGTGGGACCACATGAAACTGGAAAGCTTCTCTAAAGCAAAGGACACTGTTGTCAGAATAAAACGACAGCCTACAGACTGGGAAAGGATAATCACCAAAACTGTATCTGACAGAGGGCTGATATCCAGCATATATAAAGAACTAAAGAAGTTAAATACCAACAAACCAAGTAATCCAATTAAAAATGGGGTACAGAGCTAAGCAGAGAATTCTCAGTAGAGGAATTTCGAATGGCAGAGAAACACATAAAGAAATGGTCAACATCATTAGTCATCCGGAAAATGCAAATCAAAACAACCCTGAGATTTCACCTCACACCAATCAGAATGGCTAATACCAAAAACTCAAGGGATGATGCATGCTGGAGAAGATGTGGAGAAAGGAGATCCTTCCTCCATTGCTGGTGGAAATATAAACTTGTAAAACCAGTTTGGAAATCAATCTGGCACTTTCTCAGACAATCACAGAAGATGACAATGCAGCCACTTCTGGTGAGAACTGATAGACTAAGATCAGAAAGAAGGAGAGGAGGACCTCCCTTATCAGTGGACTTGGGGAGGGGCATGCATGCAGAAAGCGGGGGGGAGGGAGGGTGGAATAGGGAGGGGAGGAGGGAGGAGCTTATGGGGGGATACAAAATGAATAAAGTGTAATTAATAAAAGTTAAATAAAAATTTTAAAAAAAGAATAGTGCTTCCTCAAGATCTAGGATATACCACTCCTAGGTATATATCCAAAAGATTCCCCACTATTCAATAAGGACTTTGCTCAACCATGGTCATAGCAGATCTATTCTTACCAGAATCTGGAAATACCCTAGATTTCCCTTAGTGGAGGAATGGATACAGAAAGTGTGGTACATTTACACAATGGAATACTCCTCAGCAATTAAAAACAAGGAAATCATGAAATTTGCAGGCAAATGATAGGAATTAGAAGAGATCATCCTAAGCGAGGTAACTCAGAAACAGTAAGATACCATAATATAACTCTCTTATAATTGGATACTAGACATATAATATAAGATAAACATGCTAAAATCTATAGCCCTAAAGAAGCTAAACATCAAGGAGTACCCTAATTCTCATTCAGACAGGCAAACCGGAAAGACATAGGAAGTAGGAGAAGACAAGGAACAGGACAAGAACCTTCCACAGAGGACTTCTGAAAGACTCTACCCAACAGGGTATCAAAGGAGATACTGAAACTCATAGCCAAACTTTGGGTAGAGTGCCAGAATCCTTACAGAAGAAGAGGGATATAGAAAGACCTGGAAGGGACAGGAACTGCACAAGGAGAACCACAGAACCAAAATATCGGGGCCCAGGGTTCCCTGCAGAGACTGACTTACTCCAACTAAAGACAATGCATGGTGAGGACCTAGAACCCCTGTTCAAAAGAAACTCATTGGCTGTTCAATTTCCATATGGTTTCCATAGTAAAGGGTACAGGGGTTGTCTCTGACATGAACTCAGTGGCTGGCTCTTTGATCACCTTCCGCTTGGGTGTCCAGCCTTGCCAGGCCACAGAGGAAGATAATACAGGCAGCCTTGATGAGACCTGATAGGCTAGGGTCTAATAGAAGGGGAAAAGGTCCTCCCCTATCAGTGGACTAGGGAAAGGTCATAGGGGGAGAAGAGAGAGGATGGGTAGGACTGGAAGGATACAAGGGAGGGTGCTGCAGCAGGGATACAAAGTGAATAAATTGTAATAAATAAATATATAAAAAATCATTCAAATTATTTCTGTCTAAGCACTGACAATGGCTAACCTATTCCATCTTCTTTCAAGATTGATATTACAAACAAGAGTAATTGAGGTATCATATGTCAGTTCCTTAGAGCCTTTTCTCTTACTTCTGTTATGTTCATTCTATTGTATATTTTTCAGGTGTTCTTTCTGCTTGTTGGAAGGATACTTTGTAAGTGAGCAGCAGGCTGTCACCTTGTCTACTATAAAATTTTGTGTCCTTGGGCAGGCTGCTCCCTAATTCAATAACAACAGAGAAATGTAAGCAAATAGCAACTAACGACTATGAGGTGAAAAAATTAGACCCTCCCAGGAATGAGTTCCCTTTATTAAATGCCCAAAGAAGAGTGATCAGCCCTGAAAAAAAAATACATACAAATAAAACTGACTCAGTAGGTTGTATTTATATTTTGTACATATATACATATATCTACAAATATGTACATATATATATATTCTATGTAAATATATATGTGTAACAATAATTAAATACAAAGAAGCTATCAACGTGACATTGAGGAGCTGTATGAGAGGAGGATTATATGGGAGGTGTTGAAGATAGGAAACTGACAGGAAAAGGGATACAATTCTATTTCAGATTAAACATTTTTTTCTTTAAAACCTGAGAGAAATAAAAACACTGTATCTTTGAGACCTGGAGTTAGTCTGATGGGGAAAGGATAGGAGGTCCACAAAGACCAAATATATCTGGGCACAGGGTCTTTTCTGAGACTGACATTCAACCAAGGACCATGTATGGATATAACCTAGAACCTCCACTCAGATGTAGCCTGTGGTAGCTCAGTAACCAATTGGTTTCCCAAATTGAGGGGAACAGGGACTATTTCTAACAGGAACTCAATGACTGGCTCTTTGGTCTCCCCACCCCCGAAGGGAGGAGCAGTCCTGTTAGGCCACAGAGGAGGGCTTTGCAGCCAGTCCTGAAGATACCTGATAAAACAGGATCAGATGAATGGGGAGGAGGTCCCCCCATCAGTGGACTTGGAAAGGGGCACGGTGGAGATGAGGGAGGGAGGGAGGGAGGGACTGGGAGGGAATGAGGGATCAGGACACGGCTGGGATACAGAGTTAATAAAATGTAACTGATAAAAAAATAATAAAATAAAAAAATAAAGTATTTCTAATCAAGGTTTAATGTTATACCATATTATAAAAATAAAATGTCCAGATAGCTGGAAGCTCATGAGTATAATTTGTTATGCTTATCTCTGATTGGGAACACCAGCATAACTGTTGTAGGGCTTCTTCAGTCACGTTCTGTTTGATAATTAGAAAATACCTCCTTAATGATGATAACTTTTTTGGTCTTCTGATGATATATTTTGTTTTGGTCTTTTGTTTGGTCCTTTTCAAAGACTGATTTGATGGTAGAGTGTCCTTTCTGTTACTCATTAGTTTTTATTTTGCTTTTACTCATTATGAACTTAATAAACACAACCATTCAAAACTGAAAGCAAGGATATCATAGCTCATTCTCATGACTGTGTAAAATGGCTCTGTATAAGGTGTCTGAAAGCCCTAAGTCATTGTCCCAAACCAGCACTTAGAAGACACTCTTAGATTAGCTAGTAAGGACATCATTCCCAAAGAGGAGTGCTGTCTCACCTGAGCCACATTGCTCAATCATATGGTGAATACTCCCCACATCCATATTGGAGACAGACCTTAGGTGATTACCAACCAGATTACAGTATGGTCAAGACTGTGGAATGATGCAAACTTCTCATCCCTTGCTCTATTTCTTGCTCTACTTGGACCAATGAATCATGTAAGTACACATAATATGGGCTGAAATACTTGATTTCTACCCTTCTCAGATGGCCATTTGATTATATCCTTACTGCTTTTCTGTAATCACTTTCATGTGTTTTCATCAGGCAAATGACCTGGCCTGAGAATCTGGAATTTGAGGAGTTCATTTTCAAACATTAAATCCTCAGAAATGCTTACATAGCCAGTATAGTGAGCTCTTTTAATAAAGTTTACCAATGAATAAACACTATTCCATCTTATGTCTATCATGGAAGCCTCTATGTAGCAGTTTAGCAGCCATATTTCAGTTTAAACTATTAAACATTATACAGCTGAAAATTCAGTTCTCCTGTTACTGTCACTTTAACTACATTTCACATGGTGTTGTTAATGGCCACAATATATTGCACAGCGAACAAGACTTTCATGGAAGTCTTAGAAATATTTTACTTGGGTTATCATAATGGAAGACCTTAATCTGTCTTCTAACAGAAGTATTTTCTAATTCTGTGACTCAGTTCCTGTTTCATAGAGTATGTATCAAATGTGCTTTTTGTAAATTACATGTGAAACAGAAAATTCATATAATGAACCCTGGCAAAAGACTAACCAATAGAATTAAGAAGATGGCAACCAGTTTGTGGAAGTGGAGAGCTGTAATTTGAGAGACAAACTTTAAGAAATAGCTTTTCAAAATCCCAGCATCTCTATTTTAGCTCTCATCTGAAATCCTGGATGTAGTTGTTTTATTTAACATATAGTTTAAAGGTGAGAATTTTTTGGTATATGAGATTTTTATAGTTTTAATGCTTTCATTTGACTTCAACCAATGCATATAAGTGGATAAAATTCATAAATATTACATTTTGGAATAAATATTTAATTAGAAAAATATTGGATTTCCTGCTTTCACATCTCTAGAAAGATGTAGAGTGAGAAAGAAATATATTATGGTAGCTCCAAGGGAAACAAACTAGAAAAAGTTTAAGAATTATGTAAAAGTTTCTTTTTTTTAATGAAAATCATCAATGTTATCTAAAGTTACATTTTTTTGTAACAGGACTTGAAATGTATTTTTATTTAATATAAAATTAAATTTTCATACAGACAATCTGTGGAGACAAGACAAAATGTTTGAGTTGCGTTGTGTGCGAAATCCAATATAACATAAGCACACGAAAATTAAGATATGTTGTTTACCATCACTGAGGAGAGATAAAGAAATCTGTATATATGACAGATAGAGGTACATGTGTTGAGAATGTAAAAAGTAAATATTTTCCCCCATCCTTTGGGATATCACCTTTAGAGAAGGGAGACAACACACATAAAGTAACTTCCTGAAACAGAGAGGGGAGTCAACCTTTTATGAAAAAGTAATGTGAAAGAGAAAATCAAATGTATATGTTAAATCAATGAAAGGAGCACATACAAACTAGGCTTGCTTGCATTGTAAGAATCAATCCACTCATTTCTGTTCGTGTGACACCTAAAATAACCTTTAAGGAACAATGAACTTTTCAGCAGAATCCAAATGGACAGCGAAAACATCGAATGATGGTTCAGGAAGATGACCAACTGTAGAGAATGGCCCGTTAAGTGTTGTCTCGGTATGTCAGCACTGTATTTTCAGCACTACATTATCATTGTATGGGATCAGAAGGCATAGAAATACATGCAGTTCAGATGGTAAATACATGAAACTGTTTCAAGTCATTGAAAGCTTACAAATATGAGCACTACTTGATCACACTAGACTTAAAAAATATATATTTATTACAAAGGTGATGTTATAGAAAGTGAAAAAAGCACATCCAGAAAGGTTGTTTGCTTATTTATTTTATTCCTTCTTGAACTAATGCAGAAAGTGAAAGCCAGGAAATGGAAAGGAAAAAATGTTACTAACAGAATTTTACAATTAACTAAATATTGAAAATGGACAAGAGATAGTGATTGTTTTCATTTCTTGGTTTTGAGAAAGAACCTTATTACATGTAGCTTTTGCTGTCCAGGAACATGCTATAGAGACCAGTCTGCAATTGAACTCACAGTGATTCACCTGCTTCTGCATCCTGAATTCTGAGATTAAAGGTACATACTCACATACCATAAGAGTTATACTGTTAATAGAGTTTAAAACCAAAAAGCACTAAGTCAGGAGTGCATAACCCCTAGAGGAGAACACAAATTAATACTGTTTCTAGCTGCCTTCTAAATATTCACGCTTTCTCCAGAGGGAATTGCAACTCTCACTTCTTGTGAAAGAAACTTCATTTTACAGCTGACAGCAGCTACTAGAAAGATAAGAGCATTTCAAAATGCAGAGAATAAGAGACCTGGTTGTCCATTTCTGAATGGACATCTAAAACATAAGTCCTACACTTGAGACTCAGAGATCATCCCACGAGAGGACAGATGGAGAAAAATTGAGGGGTTAAGGACAGAGATGATTGTTGAATGATTTTGTTTTGACAAGAAAAAGATATCATATTCATCAATGTACAACAATATGGTTACCTGCAGAAGACTTGCAAGGACCATACTCTGACAAAACTGTAGGACACTTTCACAAGACCCAACACTTGATGAAGAACAACAGGCAGTCAATGGCTCCTGAGGGACAGAAAACCAGTTTCATTCATTAGTCTGGTTTTTGTTTTTCTTGAGAGGAGACAAAATTCTAAACAGTCTGCAAATAAGGGAAACACTAATTGGACATAGAAAGGTTAGTTTTGTGTGTGAATGTGCCTATGTATACAACAAAAATAATATAGAAGATGAAGTGATGAATTCAAGAATGTGTGTGGGGGTTATGGAAGAGAAGGATGGAAGAAAAGATGCAAATAAAGTGTGGTCATACATCAATTCCCAAATAATACATTCTACTTTCTCTGTTCTAAAAATATAAACTATGATACTCAAATACATTCCAATTTAAATCATTAAGCAGTAATGTTTTAGAAAAAAAATTCATAGGATGAAGAGTTGGCTCAGCCATTAAAGGCTAGGCACAAAACAAAAAACAGAAAAATATTCATGAACATTACTTCAAAAAATATCAGTGGGGTTAGATGGAAAGTTAAATTAGTATAGTATTTGACTTACATGATCACCAGAAACCACCAGAGCCAGGCATGGTGCTCTAGGTTATAATTCAGCACAGCGCAGGTGGACACAGCAGCATCTTTGGTGCTCACTGGCCGGCTACTTATTCTTGTTTAATTGACAGTGAAATACCCTGTCAAAGAGGTGGATGGTCTTTCTAAGGATGGCAGCAGAAATTGTATTCTGGCCTTCACACACAGAGACACACACCACTGAATACGCATGTGCAAATACTTCCATGCTAAATATTTCTGGGGGCAGGAAAATGACTCAGTGAGTGTTTGCTGCTCAACCCTGACAACCTGAATTCAGATCCCCAGAATACTGTAGCACTTATGTCTGCGATACCAGCTCATTAAAACAAGGAGATGGGACGTGCTGACAAGCAAATCACCAGAAGCTCATATACAGCAGTGAACGCTAAGGGAAATGCTATCGCAAACATGGTGCAAGGTGAATGCTCACTTCCACAGGTGCACTGTGACATATACTTTACTTCTCCCTCTCTCCCTCCTCTCTTGCTCTCCCTCTCTCCTTCTCTCTCTCTCTCTCTATCTCTTCCCTCTCACCCTCTCTCCCTCCCTCCCTCTCTTCCTCTCTCCCTCCTTCCTACCCCCTCTTTCTCTTCCTCCCTCTCTCTCTCACTCACAAACACTAGGAAATCTTTGCAGTTCATGCTATAGAGAGAGAAATCATAAGGACTTATTCAAAGCATAGTATTTTTTTGACAATTTATGTGAAAGTAACTATGGCTGGTTGCTCAAAAAGCAAATAATGTTCATTACATCATTTTGAATTACTTTTAGATAGAGAAATTTTTTCCAGTGTTAATACTTTTTATTGAAATGGCCAATAATTAAAAGAAACTTTTGGTACATTCAATATCCAAATGACAAGATGGATTTCTAAAAGCAAAACTGGGTTTCTAATTCTATTCATGTAATATATTTTAGACTACATCCATAATACAACTTTTGGAATATGTTTATATTTAAAATTAATAGCATCACAACTTGTTGTGCTTCGTTGCATTGATATTCATAGGAGCCTTGTTCTTTTATGAAGCTAAATCGAGGAGTACTGGCTATGTGGTCCTGGGAGGAAAGGAAAAAGAGAAAACTGTGTTCACATATAATATATGAGGGAAGAATAAATAAAGAGCATCATTTATTTAATTGTGATTTTTATTTAAGTAATGCTAATTGAAATTTTCAACTTAATAAATGCCTCATTTACAGTGCCACATTATTGACTGTAACTTAATCTCTATCATGTCTGAAATAAGTTCCATGTCTCACAATATGGAAAAATGTAAAATTGTGGGGGTTTGTGTAGGATTCTTTATTTCTGTTTACAAATGTGATAAAATTACTTTATATACCCATATGTAATATATGCACACATATACAGGAGAGTTTGTTTTAATTTTCATATGTGCACATGCATTAGGCATGCATGCACATCCAGTGTTGTTTGCACATGTATGCATGGGCGTATGAAGGCTAGAAGAGAACTCTGGCATCATCCAGAGGTATGTCCTCTACCTCCATTGACACACTGTTTTCCATTTGTCCGGAGATCCACAAAGCTGCACTGGATGGCAGTAAACTCCAGGGACCCTCCCCACCATCACTGGGATTGAAGACACTTAGCACCAAGCTGACATTTTGTATGTGTTCTGGTGACCAAAATTTGTCCTGGGCTTGTACGGCACCTTACTGAAGAAACCAGCCCCTTATTCTCTAAGGTTACCTGTATAATTTCCAAGTTTCAAAGGAAGAGTATTACATTAGTTAAAAAGGAAAACTAGTGGATAGATGAAAACTTTTGCTTCTAGTGTATTGCCTGTCCCTTTGCAGTGTTGCTGTTAGGCACTTATCCTTGGTTCCGTGTAATTATAACATTCTTTAGTAACTTTATTTGTAAATTAAAAGATTTAGTTGAGTTGACCATAATGTGTCTGAATGACTGAAGTTTGTTAAAAATCTCAGTGAAACCCTTTCTTAAAACAAAAATAAAAATAAATCAAATGCCTCACTATATATAACATAAAGCAAACAAAATAGTAAATATATGTATATATATTTACTATTAATATATTAATAAATATATATATTAATAAATATATATTTACTATTAATTAATGCCAGGACATTAATTGACAGCAATATCAAAATCAATACATTAAAAAATTGTGTGGACTTGTTCCCTATATTCTCCCTCTTCTGGTGTTCATTCCATGTGCCTTTCTGAGAGAGGATTGGGTTGAGCATCTTACCCAGGGTCTTCCATCTTGCTTAGCTTCTATAGGTGTACAGATTTTAGTATGTTTATCCTCTATTATAGGTCTAGTATGCACTTATACGTGAGTATATATCATGTCTGTCTTTCTGCTTCTGGGATACCTTACTCAGGATGATCTTTTCTAGATCCCACCATTTGCCCTCAAATTTCATGATTTCCTTGTTTTTAATTGGTGAGTAGTATTCCATTGTGTAAATGTACCACAATTTCTATATTCATTCCTCAGTTGAGGAGCACCTGAGTTGTTTCCAGGTCTTGGATATTATGAATAAAACTGCTACAAACAAGGTTGAATGAGTTTTCTTGTTGTGTACTTGAGCATTATTGATATATTCCTAGGAGTGGTATAGCTGGATCTTGAGGAATATCCAGGAAAGGACAGTAGCCTACTACAGAGGGCCTCTGAAAGACTCCACCCAAAAGGGTATCAAAGCAGATGCTGAGACTCATAGCCAAACTTTGGGTAGAGTGCAGGGAATCTTATGAAAGAAGGGGCGGGAACAAAGACCTGGAGGGGACAGAGCTCTACAAGGAGAGCAACAGAACCAAGAAATCTGGGCTCAGAGATCTATCCTGAGACTGATATGCTAACCAGGGACCATTCATGGATGTAACCTAGAACCCCTGCACAGATGTAGCCCATGGCACCTCAGTGTCCAAGTTGGTTCCCTCATAATGGGAACAGGGACTGTCTCTGACATGAATTCAGCGGTAGACTCTTTGACTACATTCCCCTGATGGGAGAGCAGTCTCAACAGGCCACAGAAGAAGACATTGCAGCCAGTCCTGATAAGACTTTATAGTCTAGGGTCAGATGGAGGGAAAGGAAGACCTCCCCTATCAGTGGACTTAGAGAGGGGCATGGGAGGAGATGAAGGAGGAAAGGTAGGGTTGGGAGGGAATGAGGGAGGGGACTTGAGTTGGGATACAAAGTGAATAAACAGTGATTAATATAAAAATAATATATATATAAATTATGTGCACCAACTTAGTTCAATAAGCATCTCCAATGTAAACTCACTTTTCAGAGCTAAGATGACACATTTCGCTTAACTGAATAACAGCAAAGTAAGAATGCATTTCTAACAAAAAGGAGTTTATTTCATAGCCAAGTAAATGATCCTGAAAATAGCATTACACCATTGGCTTCTAATTGAAATTTAGGACAGTGCTGTGTATTTCACCAGCTGTTCTTATTGGTATGGAAAACCTTATTAAAAAAACAAAGCTGTATTCAGGGACTTAGAAACAGACATTTTAGGAGGTTAAGCAAGACATTTAAACAGTGGATTCTGTACATTGAAGATAGAATCATTTATTTATTTATTTCAGCACATATCTCTTTATTTGAATACAGAGAAAATGTTCATGACCATATGTTTTATGTGCTAAAATATTTGTAGCCCAATTTGTAGAGTACAAATAGGAGTTACCAATAACTCAATGTAGCATCTTGTACCAACAGTAGCGCATAGAACCATGGACCAAAGAGTACAATAATTTTAATGGGAACATTATTTAAGAAATCTATTTAAGAACTTTACATATTTACTTCTTTCTTTTCCAAATATATGATAGTATGTATGTATTTAATAATTTTTCTAGGAAATTAATTTATTATTTTCTGACATTATTTTATTATTTAAATTCTGACATAATTTATTATTTTCTGTACACAGTCAATTTTTCATAAGAAAGAATAAAGCTCCCAGATGCTCTATGTTTAACAGTGAGGTTGGGAGAAATTAGGTGTTGGAGAGTACAAAATCTATGGCAAAACCCAGTGGCAGACCTCTTGATTTACTGCCTACCTTATGAGACTGAAGAATCCAACATCACAAACACATGAATAGATGCATCAAAACATAATACTGCCTTAGCAAAAGAATATTATCTCTAACGAAGACTAGGAAAAACATCCACAATATGAAAAAACTCTGAGGAAATTTATATTCCTAATTCTTGTCATACATCCCTGTGGGTTCAACACCGTGGACAGTAGAAGCAGAGGGTAAAGCTTACTTATTTTCTAACATTCCCCACTGTGCTTCTGTCAGAGACAGCAAAGTAAGGAGTTAGGTGATCATCTATGGTTAACAAATAAGCCCAACCTCTCCCCAGTTTTAGTAGATAACAGGATCTACCAAGACATACACTCTTGAAAATACTGGCATCTTTTTACACTCCATCCATCTATCTTGGTGTAAGAAGAAGCATCCAAGATACTCAGGACTTTCAATAATTCCCACAAGACAAATTTCACCTTGAATCCTCTCAAGAATGGAAGAATGTTAATCCAGCAACATGACTGCTCTAGCAAGGAATCAGCTCCACAGACATAGGTCTTTGTGATCCCACTGGAATATACACACATCCTTAGTACACACTTTTAATCCCTTCAACTGTCTGGCTGAGATTTAGTACACACTTTTAATCTCAAACACTGACGAATAATTAAGGGGCAGACAAAGAAACTAATCAAACAAAAATTCTACAGAATTCGTCAAAGGTAGAATACACCTAACTCTCCTGAGAACACACAGAAAAGAGAAGCTACTGAATTGCAGTGGAAAGAGAAAGAGAGAGAGAGGGAGGGAGGAAGGGAGAAAGAGGAGGAGAAGAGTTCAAGAAAAATGCACAGTTGTGTTCCAGAGTACAGGTCAGTTTGGTGCAGTTCAGTTGAGTGCAGTTGAGTTTGTGTATTTCAGAGGCAGTTTTTTCAAACAGAGCAATTCAGTGAAAAGTAGAGAGAAGCCAGTTTGAATTAGTCAGCTTGCAGAGGAGTTATGAGACAGAACAGCTAAGTTGAGCCAAGCCAGTCAAGAGTTCAGAAAGAACAAGAAATGGTGCTTTATTCAGCAGTAAGTCTGGAAAGCTGAAAACATTGTTGATCTAGGTTAGCAGACAGACGCAGGAGTCTGAAGCCTTCAAGGTAGGCCTAAGCCTAGGGATAGTTAGAAATGTTCTGAGAGCCCAAGCTACGTATTAGTAAAGCTTGGATATGGCTCTCATCTCAATCCTTCATCTGAAGAAATAAATACAAGATTTACACTCAAGACTAGAGAACATGGAATTCACACACAGTAATCATGAGGCAACCTTCAATTCCTCTCTTCTGAGGAAGGAGTCTGTCTGAATGTGTAGATTAAGTACTCTGTGAATAGGCAGAGTGCAGAATAAGTAATGAAAGGACCAGGCCTCACTTCCTCCCCTAAAATTCATCAGTTCCAGGAACTAAACCGTAGCTCACCAATTCCAGGAATAAGAAAACCATAAAATTCTCTATCCAAGGAAAAGCCTGGAGGTAACCACAATAGGAAGGTATCTTATCCCAGGGTGAGGCATCTGTTCTGGGCAGCCCATGGACATAACATTCCTGAGGTCTATAAATAGCTCATTTAATGTTAGCTATGTTAGTTAATCAATCACTTTGTAACAAGCTTGCCCTTGCTGAAAATCATCCAGTCCTGTAACTGCTAAGCTGGGAATGCCGGATTCTTGCTCAGCTCCAAATAAAAATCATGCCATGTAGCTGTTCTGAATCTCCTCTCTGATCCACTGTGATGGTGACAGTGAAGAGAGTGAGCTTAAGGGCAAATAAAGCTCTTTACTTTTGTGTACAAGGTCTAGCTCCTGGTGGTCTTTGGGGACTTTGAGATTTGTCAGAATAGTAATCAAGGGTTAAGTGGACTCTAGCCATCCCAGGCCAGGAAATCATGGTTCTGATAGGCCTTGCCCTTTTCCTGCATTCCCTCTGCCTTGCAAACAAAAACAAAACAAAACAAAAAAAAAAAAAAAAAAAAAAACTATGAGACTACATTCCTAAAGCTATCCACTGAGTTCTATTCTCTTACCTGACCAGTTCCTCCTCTTGAAAAGGAGTACCAAGGCACAGCTACCAAAGCACTGAAGTTAAGCAGCCAAAAGCCCCTTTTGGTTCACTTAATTAACATGCTCAATTTAAATATGCCAACACATCCTTCCAGCATCCAACACATCCACATTCTAACACAGACCTTCCTTATTTCTCTTCTTAGGTATTAGACCTGCAAGGTCATTTGCTGCTCTTTTTCTGCCTGGGTTAGAAAACAGTTGCTAAACTTTTCTTCCCAGTTCCATAAAAGAGCTCTCTGTGAAAACAGATGTTTGGGTGTAGTTTGTACTTAATCCAGGGTCTGAGAGGGAACCCCAGTATGCAGAGGGGTCTCCTTCAAGGAAAAAGAAAGATGAGGGGAGAGAGATTATTTAGCTAGTGTGAGAGATGACTGGGAGAGCAAATGAATATTGGATGTCTGGGAATACCAATCAAAAGGAAACTGTACACCTTTCATGGACAGATGATTCCAATTATAAGCCATTTTTGATTGTTGCAATGGACATTGTGTAAAACTTTTTCTGAGGAAATGAGCCATGAACATCTTTTCATCCCAAGTCCAAAACCGACCGTGTAGCTTGTTGGCAGTCCTACCAGGTAAGGTGTCTTCCTATTGAGTCTCTGTCAGGCACCTCAGTTAGTAGGAGACTTTTTTGTTTTTGTTTTTTCCTACCTACTTGCTTTCTGCTTTATCATCTGGAGAAAGGACATTCTGAATCTTGCTACTTGATTCTTTGTTTACTTCCGTAGACTTCTGAGCTTCCCTCTAGGAAGAAATCTTTCAATTCAGAGAAAATTGCTGCAGAACATAATTATTGCAGATAGCACTGCAAAGAACCCAGAAAAATGTCTACAATACAATTGCCAACATATAAATATAAAAATACAATTGTTTGCCCATATCTATCTTATCTATCTCTATTTTAAGATGTATATAATATACAAAATGTATATCTAATGATCTTGTACTACTACTGCCTGGAGTTTCTTTATTTCTATTGATTACAATGGGAAGTGCAAGTTTTCTCTATCTTTTATAGTTTGTGATTCAAAGAGTATCAAAGGAAAAAAATGTATCAACAGAGATTCTTTCATGTTTCCACATTTTAATATCACCGTCTAGATTTATTTTCTGGTGTTCAGCTGGGATTTGTCAGTATGTATGAGCTTATGACTTTAAGTACAGTTTTTCTCTTTATGTCTTCTCAGAAACAGGATTTTGTCCTCCTGTTCAGTGAGCAGCTTTCTGTGTTGTAGAGAGTACTTATAGTCTCAATCCTGAGGGGAAATATTTCAATCCCATCACTTTTGTCAGAACATGTTATCTGTTACATGAGTTTTGTTACCAGTTAAAAGATTAAAAATTCCAGTGAAAAAATGCTACTAGAATACTTCAAAATCTAGTCACAATATAAAGAATGATAACTATCACAAAATAGGTTGTTTTGATTCAATAATCATAATTTATTGATTATACGCCTTTGCTCTATAAAGGTTACCTTGAAGTCCATAATCTTCCATAATGGACTTTATAAGACTTTAGTATGTAGTGTGTGTGTGTGTGTGTGTGTGTGTGTGTGTGTGTGTGTGTTGGGAAGGACGGTTGGGAGAAAGACCAAGAAAGAAAGAATGAGAATGAAGGGATTGAATGTGAGAAAAGAAATGAAAATAAGCAAAGGTAAGACTAAAATGATATTTCCACCTCAGTGTATATATAATGGCACCACAATTCTTCTAAAATTGTATTTGTTTTAAAATATTGTTTATAATACCCACTTCAACACCAGACACATTTTTCATGGATTCATTAGTTAGCCCTAATTGTTCATATTTTTAAACTTAAAAACAATATAGAAAGAGTGTGCTTCAGTAATTTAAGATTTCTGAGACTAGGAGAAAACAAAACCAAACAAAAACAAAAAAGAAGACGAATGGAAACACCTGGCAACAAACTAATGGATGGCTAAAAAGATAACTCAATGGTTGGCAACTTGCCTTCCTTCCAGAGAATGCCAGTTTGGAGTTTAGTGCCCACATCAGGCAGTTCCAGTGGACTGTGACTCCAGCTCAGGGAATCCGATGCTCTTGTCTGGCTTCTGCAGGTGCATGCATAAGTGCACACAGACACATGCTCAGACACATACACATACATGTAAATAAAAAGTACAATGAACCTTTAAGGAACTGATAGAATTAACCTAGGAAGGCTGACGTTCAGCTGGACTGTAACACCGGGTCTGGTGACAGAGACCCCAGCAAACTGTGTTCTGCATATGTATAATGCTTTGGTATATGTAATGTTTTCTTTCAAAGAAATGCTACCCTCCTTGTCCCCAGGGATCTTTGGTTGATATTAATTCCCCTGTAAAAAGAGAACAGGGCCCACAGATGGGGAGTTCAGAAGCCCCATGAGAACTGATGGAAATGAGGACTATGAGGACAAGCTTTGGGTAGGCAGATCAACTTTATTCAGGGTGAAAAGGGTTATATAGAACACTGGGGAGGATGGAGGGATTTCCTGGGTGGATAAAGATCATTGGCTTATGGGCTATGGTACTGAGCTGCCTCATTTAAATGGAGAGGCATTCCCAGCTTCCCAGGTGTTTCCTTCTAATAAAATTGGTCAAAACAGTCATAATGGCAGGAGAAACCTTCACCGTGCTGAATGGAACAGATCGTCCAAAATTGAAAGGGAATTGTGCAGATCATTGAAGTCAGTATTGCTGTAAAGCCAGGTCCCTGTTTACACACTGGGTCAGATGTTTAAGAAATGGGCCTGGAAAGGGTGTTCTTTTGTTCTTCACCATTCTGAAGATTCGCCCACTTCACTGACATAGTTTACCAGTTTGGTAATGTGTTTCCTCCTGCAGCTAATGCTCTGATACTCTTCACAGAGGATCACCTGCAGACTTGATTTTGCCCCAGTCTGATCTTTGTTTTTAAATTAGAAACATCTTTACATAAATGGAAATCTTTACCAAATATCAGAATGAAGGCTATGACCCAATGAGTCACACTACTGCTTCTCCTCGTATTTAGAATATATTTCCTCACTCAGGGTAAGAGTATTACAAAATTCCTCTGCTTAATGATTGGTGTACAGGGTTGAATCATCAGAAGAAGCTCAGAAAGATTTTAATATTTCAAGCACACTAAGCAACAATTGTAACGACAAGTCATGTCAGCTGAGTTGTGAATAATTTATAATCGTGAGGAGAAGCAAGGGTATCCAGTCTTCTTTAAAAATGCCAGTGTCACTGCTTCTTATTTTAGAAAAATTAAAAGCACAATGTTTTATCGTACAAATCCCATTTCAGATCTGGTAATTCTCATATATTTATTTATTAAATTAGGTTTACCTATATAATTAAAAATTAAAAGTATAATACAATAATTTTCAGTATCCCTTTTTTTCAAAAATACTGAACATCTTTTTTTTAATACTCAACATCTTAAATATTATGCACACATCTTTTTTTTGTAATATGTGGGACTGGAGGGATAATCCATTTACATCTATATTACCAAATACCTTTTGGCAGAGTAGCATGAGGCCTTTCTTTAGCAGAGGTAGACAGAAGCCTCCGCTCTGCTCTTCCTGCATTTCACCCTTTCTTTGTTACAGTAAGGCCTACATAGGTGCTTAAAGAGGACTCCTCTAAAACACCCTTTGTAATAACCCACAGCATGGCTCCTGTCTTTTCCAAGGCAACTTTTAGAACTGATGTCCTAGAAGAGCGGGAATCTGTCTCAGTATCTGGGACATCTCCTGATTGGAGACTGCGGTCAGAACACGTTGCTGCTGAGGTCTCCATGTGTTACTGGGAGAGTCAGCTTTGAGAAGTTTTTGATATTCACAGATTATTGATCTTCTTCCACATAGGGTTTGTCTTTCTTTGGTTCTAAGGTAGTCTTTGGACTCTAGCTTACCTTTACCTCTAACAAATAATTGAGGTTACCTTTGCGTCCACTGGCCACCTCGCTCCTTTCACAGGTAGGAGGCAGGCATTGATTGCATTGGTTCCTGAATTTGCATCCTAGAATTCTGGCATTCCTTTCCATACCACTGTCAACACAGCTATGCCTGACAATCCTGTGAATGCATCATCCATTTGTATTTTGGTACACCTTTGATTTTGAAAATCAAACATCTTTTTTTTTTCTAGACCAGTCTTTAAAAAGAATCATCTGATTTATGCACAGTAATGACATTGAGATCTGAATTTCATATCAGGACACCCCTGTTCTCCCATCAGGAACCCTATGCTCCTCAAATAACTTATTCGGTGATTCATTCAGTAGATCCAAAGGCCTACTCATCTATAATCATTCTATCTATTTTAGTTATGATTCATTTAAGATATACATATATATATGGTGATAAGTTTCCTTTAATTGCAAATATTTTGTCAACACTACATAATTATTATAATCAATATTTGTATATCTAATATTCAAGGTGAATTATAAACCATTCCACTAAATAATTGTTAATATATTAGTTATTGTACTAAAACAATGATAATGAATGTGAGGAGTGCTGAAATCTCACAGAAATTTGCATTATATTACTGCCTAGAGAATTTAAACTGTATACACATTTTAAGAGTCATATGCCTCATATATTTTCTTTATGAATATTGAAATGGGAAGAAAGTAATTTTAACTAATAAAAATTCAAACTGAGCATGAGTTTTACTATAAAATATTTGCATAAGTACATACATATACACATATGAAGCTCTAGATAAAACATGGTAATTTGACTGTATAAGAGGAAAACACACGTCCAGTTCTGAGGTGATATTTTGTTTCTCTGAATTAAGAAAAGAAGATGAAAGAAAGAGAAAGAGAGAAAAAGAGAGAAGCAACCCAAATTTAATAATGAATGAATTTTAATGTGATGCCATGCATATTGCTTTTATTTTAGCTTGTATTAAATTATTTTTAGTTCTTCTTTGTTCACTTGCACTTTGCACTGCATCAAGAAGACAAGTGATTTTCTTCAGTTCCTTACCAAGCTATTCTGCCTACCATAAGTACAAAATCAGAATGAGAGTCTGAGAGTCTTCTCAAGCTCACTTTATTCAATTGTAAGTCTTTAATTAAAAGCCAACTAGAAAACTACACACTTGTAATGGTTTCAATATAAATGAAGATAATAGAAAAATAAGTGCATTTTAGTCTTTACGTATTAAGGAAAAGTTCATTTAGCTAGACCTTGTTTTCAAACATCTATAGTATTTTTTGGTTAAATACTAATTCAGTCTATTTTGAGATGAAGTATTCTAACCTCGTATTGTAATAGAAATTTAAACCACCCATGTTATGGAAGTTGTTTGTTCAATGAGATGTCACAGCCATTTTACATGTGTTTCCGACTTACTTGCACAATAGTTGAACAGACTTGAATTTCCTTTTCTCAGCTTTCATGGCATTACGTAAGTGTTGTTGAACCCAGATGTTTGTGGCCCTTTCTGCTTACAGACTCCTAACCTGTCACGGGATCTCTGCTTTTCCCGTACATCAGGTGATGAGGAAAGTCTGCAAGTTTTCAATTTGTGCTGTCAGCAGCTGTGTTTCAGCAAGAGCAAAATGACAGCCGTGGGAACATGGGGACAGTCTGCGTGTTATCTGCTGTTTTCACACGCTTCTGTACGAATACGCTAAACTCTTGTCAGTATGAATGTCATCATTCTTCACACAGCAGGGTCCTATCAAAATGGGTGTAAGTCAAACAATTACCTTTAGAGAACGGCGGATCACTCCCCAGCGTTAACATGAAAATAAACACAGAGCTGATTTTTTACGGTACTCTTGTGAAAGAGATTTTTTTCTAGGTGTTTCATTTCTATTGGGCTTTTTGAGACATGGCCACATATCTTCTGCAGTTGTTCATTTAATATCTGGTCACAAACTTTGTATCCCTACCCTAGTGCAGCCATGCCCAGATATGCAGTTGAAGAAAGACTCAGTCTTCTTCAATTCTTATATAGATACAGACTCCGGAAATTTATTTGTATTATTTTAGAAACTAGCATGAAAAAAATAAGACTTTTGGTGATATCTTTCTAAATTTTTACTTTATATTAATTACAGTTTATTCACTTTGTATCCCAGATGTAGCCCCTTCCCTCATTCCCTCCCAATTCTACTCTCCCTCATCTCCTCCAGTTCCCCTCTCTAAGTCCACTGATAGGGCAGGTCTTCCTCCTTTCCCTTCCATGTGTCCCTAACTTATCATGTCTCATCAGAACTGGCTGCATTGCCTTCCCTTGTGGCCTGACAAGGCTGCTCCCACCTCAGGGATTGATGATCAAAGAGGCAGCCACTGAGTTCATGTCAGAGACAGTCCCTGTTCCCCTTAGCAGGGTATACCCACTTCCAGACTGAGCTGCCATGGGCTACATCATTACAGGAATTCTAGGTTATCTCCATGATTGGTCCTTGGTTAAAGTATCAGTGTCAGAAAGGACCCCTGGGCCCATATTTCTTGGTTTTGTTGCTCTCCTTGTGGAGCTCACATCCCCTCCAGGTCTTTCTATCTCCCCCTTCTTTTATAAGATTCCCTGCACTCTACCCAAAGTTTGGTTATGAGTCTCAGCATCTCCTTTGATATACTGCTGGTTAGTCTTTCAGAGACCCTCTGTGCTAGGCTCCTGTCCTGTTTCTTGTTTCAAACGAACATGGCCTTTATTGTGCTATTGTAGCATATGGTTTATAGCACATCAGAATTTGTTTTTAATTAGACTTTAATTTTGTTTAACTACCTCTTTAATTTCAATACAAATTATGCTTTCCTTCATTCTATTTTATCTATTATTAATTGAATTTTATCTTTTTATGAATTTTTAAAGTAAGAAACAAGTTTATTTTCCAGATAATCATTGGCTTACACAGGAGAAGCTGCGTAATGTACATGTGCTTTTAATAAAAGATCCTCATGTCATTAATACACTCTTAAGAAATGGAAGAAGGCATCTTGAGAGATTAGCAGCAACATATCTTCATTAAATATTGTTGATTAAAACAGAGCAGCTTCAAATTTGCACACTTATCTCTAAGAGAGGAAGAAGAGCAGTAATGCTTAATTTGCTTTTTGATGGACATATGAAAATTATAATTAGGAGGAAAAACAGTGTCTCTCTTTCAGAAAAGAGAGCTAAACAGAAAAGTGATTTTCATATCAGTTGTGTTATAATTAGTGTCTGTGTTATTACTATTAGATTTTCATAAAACATTTCTTTTAATTTGAGGACTTCCATTAAGAGTTAGTTTAATTAAATACTTTTCATAGAAATGCTCAATGCATCTTTCAAATGAAATCACAGCTACTTTTAAATCTTTGGAATATTGGTAGTTCATAGCGACTCAGCAGATACTAGTCCTCATTTGACCCAAACATATTTATGTGGTTCACATGTATGAGTTTTAAGTTGTGTTTTATTTTGTTTTTGTTTGGTTGGTTTTTGTTTCACATACATTCACAGTCACCTTTCTCAGTTCTCCACAGGCTAACATTTCCTTGCAACATTAATTGTCATTGTAAAATCCTAAAATGTTCCAAATCCTAAAACTTTGCAATTAGTAACACATTACACCAAAGGAAAAGCCATATTTAGCCTATGTGATTGGTCAAGATCACAGTAGTGTGGCCAAGTCCAGTGTGATCCAACACCTGCACGCGTGCACACATAGCCACACACAGACACACAACACATAATTTAAAAATACATTAAAGGATGAGTAATAATAACAATAGAACTTTGTTATTCTTAGGGTATGCCACTTATCTTTGACAAGTTACATGATGTTTCAAAGTTATAGCACAGCATATTAGCTATCATGATTAATTATATTTTGCATAAGTAAGGATGCAGTAGTTTATATTTATACATAAAAAGATTTTGATTTGTGTTAAGTAATTGGGTTCATTTATATAGTCTTTCACAGATAGTAGACATTTTAGCATAAAATTGGCAATTATTTCACTACTATTGTGATATTACCATGACACAGTTTGTGTACAGCATTAAAAAGGAATATAATTTATATCTTTCTATAACAGTCTACCAGATGTTTCAATGTTGTATATATTTAGCTCACTGTTTTTTGTCCTTTTTAGTCTTTTTTAAAATTCTTTATTAATTACACTTTATTCACTTTGTATCCCCCCTGTGGTTTCCTCTCTCCTCCCCTCCCAAATCCCTCCCAAATCCCTCCCTTCCTCCCCCTTCTGCATGCATGCCTCTTCCCAAGGGAGGAGCAGCCTTACCAGGCCACAGAGGAAGACAATGCAGCTACTCCTGATGAGAACTAATAGACTAGGGTCAGAAGGAAGGAAAAGAAGAGCTCACTGTTTTTTAACCAGTTTAAGATGGAATTTTATGCATGTTAAACTTCCATATGAACTACTAGCATCTCCAGTTCCACTGTGTTGCCATATCAACTCATTTACCATACAAAGGGTAGAGATTTTATAATAAGGCTTACCAACTGCCACTCTGTGAATCAGACAAGAGTAATGAAAAACAAAATGACTATGTGCTTTCTTGCAAAGATTTGACAAAAAATAACAGTGAAATAACTGTGAAAATCTGTCAGTCTTTTCCTCTGTTTTCTTCTTTCAGTTGATGACAAATATTTAAGTGGAAGATTATGCAGTAAAAAGAGGATTTATATACAAGTTATATGAGATCAAATATTAAAAGTAAGTAGAAAATAACTGTTTATCAGTGAGTATTCAGTTTACCTGTGATCACACTCACATTGATTTCACCATCAGAAAGCTGTGGTAGTTCAGTGCCACTGTGGCTCATGTTTGCCACCTTACTCCCTAATTCACCAACTCCTCAGGTTTGAACAGCATGCATAGGCAAAAGAGTGCTGACTACCATTGCCTTTTGATGCTAAAAATCAATGGACTGCTTCATTTCCACCTTCCAAATATCACTAAACATCTCTTATGGTTTTCCTTAGGCAGATAAGTATGGAAGGGAAGGTCAGTTTTAGGAATCATAATTTCAGGAGCCAAGTGTATATCACAAGGTCATCACAGGACAACTCTCATAAAACCTGAACCAAAATAGAGATCAAGAATATAACAGATACTGCAACTGTGCCCCTCCCCCAAGGCATATGGATGAAACTGTATATCAGTCTAATAAATTCAGACTCAGACAAATATCACATGTGTTCTCCATTCCATGAAAGAGCACATAAATTATTTGGGATAAAATGAATATAGGTAGAGAAGGAGGAAAGATTAATGGTGGGTAAATACATATGAAGGTATCATAACAAAACCTATCATTTTGTACAATACATATACTCAAAGTAAATTATCATAGACATGATTTTATACACACATTAGTCATAATCACTGCACAGGACTTGCACATGTTGAAAACAAAGCAAGAAAAGAGGACTCCGGTGTCAAGAAGTGGGTAAGCTGCAGGGGCCGAGAGATGAAGGAAGATAACTGGGAAGAAACTGTCATAATATATTGTATATAAGTAAGAAACTGTCAAACTTAATAAAGCTAATTCTAGGTAAGTAGATAATAGACAGAGAGATTGATAAACAGATAGATGAGGATAATATGAGAATCATGCTTAGAACAGATATAAGGCAGATATCACACATGCAAATGAGACACATTTGTTTCCTGGGATAAGATAATCAATATCCTTTCCACCTTTGCTTGTTTCAGGTTTTATATCTGAGTTACTTCATACTAGTTATAGCTTAAATGTCGAGATATAAATTGACTGCTATTGTTTTTCTCTTCTTGTTTTTGGCAGGGGAAACTAAAGGTGAAATGCTTATCCATACCTTTATATATAATCATGCATTCATATAAAAATGATTATGGACTGCTTATAACTATTTCAGATTTTGTTTTTGAGACTACATGTGTGTTTTCAAGTGATTTTTTTCATGTTATGTTCTACTCTTTTACTGTTCTTTGGGAGTACTAATGAAAACACAGAGACTATCTATGTTCCAAGTATACTCCTCCTACCTCCCAATGCTTGGCAATAATTTCAGGTATACCTCAGATGTCAAGATCCATTGCCAGCAGGTTAACTCCTCTCTTTGGTGAGTGATTCATTGACATGAATATTCTAAGCTCTTCACATTTCAGTTTCAATTTCTATATAAATAAAATACTATTAGTACCTGCAATGAGAGATCCTCAATTTGAGAAAAAGATTTCATACCATGAGAGTTCAATACTTCAGAGTTCTGAAACCAACATTTTTCTTCTTAATTCCTCAGAGTAATAACAAATAGAGCCTATTTTTTTTTCTCTACCACATGATTTCCACATTGGTGAACACTAACCACAAGAGACAGCAGAGTGTATCTTGTTCAGATTTAGACTATATATAATATCTTGGGCAAAGCAGAGCCAATTTTCCAAGCTATTGGCTAAAGTTGTCACATTAACCATTTTTTTAAGGTCCATTTTAAGATACTTAAAAAAAAAAAAAGCTCCAGGACGGTGAAGATAATAGTAAAAGCACTGGATTCCATTAGTGTGAGGTCATGTCTGCAATCCATTCGCTGTAAAATGAGATCCATGGTCAGAGGCAATGCAGCATAGAGCAGCATGAGAGAAGATAAGCAACTGTCTCTGTCCACAGATAGTTATTTTGAAGGAACTATTGACAGAAAGAAGACAAATCCTTTTCAAGAATAGGTGTCTCTTCTAGTGACAATAAATCTTCTTCTTGAGTTAGAACAAAGTTTCCGTGATGGAGCTGTTTGAATCCATTACCCCGCCGCAATGTGTCTGGCTGATAGCCTAGGGGGAACTCTGGCTCAGTGCTGAGCCTGGAAGTCACCAGACAGGACATTCCACCCTAGCCACAGCTACATCTATCTTTGGAAGTGGAGACTCATGTTTCTTACCTCATGTTCAATTTATATCCCTGCCACTACAACTACTTTTTTTCGGGGAGTATTAGACTTTGATAAAATTGGCTGGGTAAGAGAATTACTGAAACTCTTGCAAGGCATCACAGCCTTGTAACTTTTAAATTTTCTTTGATGAGCAAAAGCATGTGATACAAGCCTTTTCACATGCTGTGCTCACCTGATATTACCATCAAGAGATCTCCTCAGAAATCTACACTATATTTGCCAAGTGTGTTCTGTGAATATTTTTTGTAAGTCAAACAGCTCATGCAGCAATGCTTATATCTAGAACTAGTCACTGACGCTTCCACCTACATAAAGGATCAGTTCTAACACTTGGAAAATTTGCAACCAAAAGAATTTTTGCTTCCCATTGTTCTTGACCATTCTTGGGTGGTGGTCTAGTGGTACATTTCTTCACAGTGATGACAAAACCATGTGTCGCACTAAGTCATAGGTTCTTACTCATGTTTTTTAAAATCACAGGTGATTATCTATGCCATCTTATAGCATATTTAGGCAGTGCATAACTTTCTTAAATGGTAATCCCATTCCACACTGTCTTTGTAACTGACATCATAGTATAGAAAAGTCTTCTACTATGCTGAATTTTTGGAAGATATTTGGCGATAGAGAATTTTTATACGACATCCTGAGGATTTCTGCTGTGATGCATTAAAGCTGCAGTTATAATCTGACTCCTTGGAGTAACTACAAATATGAGAAAATCTGGTCATATGGCCCCATTGGGTCAAATTTCATGCTGACTTCTACCATATAAAGAAATTACAGATGTTAGATTAAAAGGGTATGCTCAAGTAAAATATGTGCTGCTTCCGAGTTCAAAGAGTGCTGACCATGCCTCATGCCAATTCCTTATTTTTAGTGTGATTTGTTTACTTATTATTTATTCAGTTTACATCCTTGTTGAAGCCACATACTTTATCCCCTTCCAGTCCTACCCTCCCTCTTTTACCGCTCCCATTTTTTCCTCATAAAAGGGAAGCTTCCTTTCCCACCCACCGTTGCTCATCAATGTCCATCAGGATTGAGCTTGTCCTTTTGCCCTGTGGCCTGGCAAGGTAGTCCTGCCAGTGGAAAGTGATCAAAAAGCTGGAAAGTGAGTCTATGTCCAATAGAGTCCCCACTTCCATTACTAGAGGAACCACATGAAGATATGCTGCCCATCTGCTGCATCTTTGTAGGGAGCTGAGGTCCAGTTCCTGCATTGTCCTCGGTTGATGCTTCAGTCTCAGCAAGCCCCTCTGGGCTCTGTTTAGTTGGCTCTGTTGTTTTTCTGGTGGCACTCCTGTCACCTCCAGGTCCTTTTCTCTGGTAAGGTGGGTCTTTAGTTGGGCAGTCCCTCAATCTCTGCTCTATTTTTTTCTATCTTTATCCCTGCACATGTTGTAGGCAAGGTAAATTTGGGGTTGAAGTTTTTGTGGGTCGGTTGGTGTTCCCCACCCTCTGCTAGGAGATTAGTCTAGTTAGTGGATGCCCTCTTCAGTCTCTATGGCCTCTGCTTTTAGAAGTCTTGGAGTAAATGCCCCTTATATCCTCCCAAGAGCCTACCCTGACTTAGGTGTCTAGCTTGTCACAGAGATAACTCCACCCTCACTTTGTCTTTTCTCTCCGTTCCTTCTGTCCTCTTGCAGTTGCTCTTCCCAGGTCTGTTTTCCATCCTCTTAACTCTCTTCTCCTACCAAGTTCCCTCTCTTCAGCCTCTACTTTGTTCTAATCTATGTGGCCTTCCAAGTGAAATTTATGTCTTCTCCCTTGGATTGCCTGTGTTACTTATATTCTTTGGGTCTGCACCTAATAGCATGCTTATCCTGTATTACATGACTGAAATACACTTCTAAGTGTACAAATACCATGTGTGTCTTACTAGGTTGCCTCACGCAGGATGATCATTTCTAGTCCCATCTATTTCCTGCAAATTTCATGATTTCCTTGTTTTTAAAAGCTGAATATTATTCCATTGTGTAAATATGACACAGTTTCTTTGTTTATTCTTTCTTTGAGTGGCATCTGCGTTGTTTCCAGATTCTGGCTATTGTGAATAAAGCTGCTGAGAATATAGTTGAGCAAGGGTCCATGTTTTATGGTGGAGTATCTTTGTAGTATATACCCAGGAAAGGTATAGCTGAGTCTTCAGGTAAAGCTATTTCTAATTTTCTGAAAAAGCACAGATGAATTTCTAAAGTGTTTGTACAAATTTACATTCCCACCAGCAGTGGAGGATGGTTCCCCTTTCTCTCAGCCTCGCCAACATGTGCTGTCCCTTGAGATTTTGATCTGAGCCATTCTGACCAGTGTGATATGGAATCCGAGAATTATTTTGCTTTGCATTTCCCTGATGACTAAGGAAATTGAGCATTTTTTTAAGTGTTTCTTGGCCATTCATGATTCCTCTGCTAAGAACTCTCTGTTTAGTTCTGTGTCTAACTTTGTAATTGGGTTATTTTGCATATTGGTGTTTAATTCCTGGAGTTCATTATACATTTTGGAAATTAGCCCTTTGTTGGATGTAGGATTGGTGAAGATCTTTTCCCAATCTGTAGCCTGTCATTTCATTCTATTGACATTGTCCTTTACCTTACAGAAATGTTTCAGTTTCAAGAGGTCTCATTTATAAATTGCTATTCTTAGAGCCTGGGCTGTTGGTGTTCTGTTCACGAAGTGATGTACCTCCTGTGCCAATGAGTTTGAGGCTTTTCCCCACTTCCTTTTCTAACAGATTTACTGTATCTGATGTTATATAGGGGTCTTTGTTGTACTTGGATTTGACTTTTGTGTAGGGAGATATATATGGATCTATGTTGAAGATGCTGTATTTTTCTTTCATTGTATAGTTTTGACATTTTTGCCAAAAATCAAGTATCTGTAGGTATGAGAGTTTATAAGGGTCTTTGGTTTGACTCCATTGATTAAACAGCCTATTTCTATGCCAGTGCCTTTTTAATATTATTATTATTTTATTTTTTTACTGCTATTGCTTTGTAGTATAGCTTGAAGTCAGGGATGGATATGCCTCCAGAATTCTTTTACTGTATGGTATTTTTTAGCTCTTCTGAAACTTTTGCCTTTCCATATGAAGTTCAAAATTGTTCTTTCACGTTCTGTGAAGAGCTGTGTTGGTATATTAATGGGGAGTTCATTGAATCTGTAGGTTTCTTTTGGTAGGATGGCAATTTTCACTGTGCTATTCCTACTAATCCACGAGCACGGGTCATTATTTCATCTTCTGATATCTTCTTAAATTTCTTTCTTCAGACACTGAAAGTTCTTGTCATACATGTCTTTCACTTGCTCAGTCAGAGTTATGCCAAGATACTTTACACAGTTTGTGGCTCTTGTGAGGGTAGTTACTATAATTTCTTTCTCAGACTGTTTGTCTTTAGTGTACAGGAGGCCTAATTTTTTTAAGTTAATCTTGTATCCAGCTACTTTGCTAAAGCTGTTTATCAGCTGTAGAAATTCTATGCTGAAATTTTTTGGGTTGCTTGCATACACTACCTTATCACCTGCAAATTTCTATACTTTGACTTCTTCCTTCCCAATTTGTATTTTCCTGTTCTCCTTTAGTTGTCTTACTGATCTAGCTTGGACTTCAAGCCCTATATTGAAAAGATATGGAGAATCTGGGCAGCCTTGTCTTTTCCCTGATTTTAACAGAGTTACTTTGTGTTTCTCTCCATTTAATTTGATGTTGGCAATTGGCTTGCTATATATAGCTTTTATTATATTTAAGTCTGAGTCTTGTATCCCTGATCTCTCCAAGATTTTCATTATGAAAAGGTTTTGGATTTGTCAGAGGCTTTCTCTGCAGCTCATAAAATGATCATGTCATTTTTTTTTTCTTTGACTTTGTTTATATGGTGGATCACATTGATGGATTTTCATATGTTGAACCAGACTTGCACCCCTGGTATGAAGCTTACTTGATCATAGTTGATGATGTTCTTGGATTCAGTTTGCCATGGTTTTACTGAGGATTTTTGAATTGATATTCATGAGTGAAAATGGTCTGAAATTCTCTTTCTTTTTTGAGTCTTTGTGCAGTTTAGGTATCAGGTTGGCTGCGGCTATGTAGAATGAATTTGACAATGTTCTTTCAGTTTCTATTTTATGGAATAATTTGAGGAGTACTGATATTAGACCTTCTTTGAATGTATGCTGTAATTCTGTGCTAAATCCATCTAGAGGTAAATATTATTTTTTGGTTGGGAGATTTTGATGATTGTTTCTATTTCTGTAGTGGTTATAGGATTGCTTAAACTGTTTAAATGATCTTGATTTAGCTTTGGTAGGGGAAATCTATCCAGAAAATTGTCTCTTTCCTTTAGATTTTCCAATTTTGTGGAAAACAGGCTATTGAAGTAAGACCTAATTATTTTTTGGATTTCCTCATTGTCGTTATGTCTCCCTTTTTGTTTCTGATTTTAATATGCTTACACTCCCTTTGCCTTTTAGTTCGCTTAGCTAATGGTTTGTCTGTCTTGTTGATAATCTGAAAGAATCAGCTCTTGGTTTTATTGATACTTTGTATCAGTCTCTTTGTCTCCAATTGATGGATTTCAGCCCTGAGTTTGATTATTTACTCTTGGGTGTGTTTGCTTCCTTCTGTTCTAGAGCTTCCAGGTGTGCTGCTAAGTTACTAGTGTGGGATCTCTACAGTTTGTTCATGGAGTCACTTATTGATAAGAATTTTCCTCTTAGCACTGCTTTTATTGTGTTCCATGAGTTTGGGTATGCAGTGCCTTCATTTTCATAATACTACAATGTCTTTCACTTTTTCCTTTATTTCTTCCCTGACCCAGTGGTCATTGAGTAGAGAGTTGTTCAGTTTCCATGATTTTGTAGGCTTTCTGTTGTTTCTGAGTCCATCTTTAATCCATGGTGGTCCGAAAAGACGTAGGGAGTCATTTTAATCTTCTTATATGTGATGGGGCTTGCTTTGGGTCAGTTTTGGAGAAGGTTCCATGAGGTGCTGAGAAGAAGGTATATTCTCTTGTGTTTGGGTGAAATGTTCTGTAGATATCTGTTAGGTCTATTTGACTCATTATTATTTTTTTTATCTCCCCTCTTAGTTTCCATCTTGATCTATCCATTGGAGAGAGTGAAGTGTTGATGTTTTTCACTATTAATGTGTGGGGTTGAACACGAATTTTAAGGTGTAGTAATGTTTCTCTTATGTGTGAGGGTGTTCCTACATTTGGGGAATAGATGTTCAGAATAGTGACATCGTCTTGGTGGATTTTTTCTTTGATGAGTATGAACTGTCCTTCTCCACCTCTTCTGATTAATTTTGGTTGAAAGTCTGTTGTTTTTTTAAATTTTTTATTTAACTTTTATTAATTACACTTTATTCACTTTGTATCCCCCCATAAGCCCCTCCCTCCTCCCAATCCCACTCACCCTTCCCCTTCTTCATGCATGCCCCTCCCCAAGTCCACTGATAGGGGAGGTCCTCCTCTCCTTCTTTCTGATCTTAGTCTATCAGTTCTCATCAGAAGTGGCTGCATTGTTGAAAGTCTGTTTTATTAGATACTTGAATAGCTACTACAGTCTGCTTCTTGGGTCCATTTGCTTGAAATACATTTTTCCTGCTCTTTACTATGAAGCAATGTCTATCCTTTTTGCTGAGGTATGTTTCTTGTTTGCAGAAGAATGATGGGTGCTGTGTTTCACATCCATTCTGTTAACCTATGTCTTTTTGTTGGGGAGTTGATGCCATTGATGTTGAGAGATATTAATGTCCGGTCTTGTTACTTCCTCTTATTTTAATGGGGGGAGGGGCGGTAGAGATTGTGTGTGTCTGTGTGTGTTTGAGTTTCTTCTTTTGGTCTTTTTGATATGGGATTATTTATTACCTGTTTTTTCCTGGCTGTACCTGATTTCCTTGGGTTGGAGTTTTTCTTCTATTATCTTCTGTATGGATGGATTTGTGGATAGGTATAGTTTAATTTTGTTTTTGTCATGGAATATCTTGTTTTCTCCCTCTATGGAGATTAAAAATTTCACTAAGTATAGTAGTCAGGGCTGACATCTGTGGTCTCTTAGCATCTGTAAGATATCTGTCCAGGCCCTTCTGGCTTTTATTTTCCGTTGAGAAATCAGGTGTAATTCTGATAGGCTTATCTTTATATGAGACTTGGTCTTTCTCCCTTGCAACTTTTAATATTCTCTCTTTGTTCTGTACATTTAGTGTTTTGATTATTATGTGGTGGGTTGATTTTTTTTTTCCTGGTACAATCTATTTGGTGTTCTCTAAGCTTCTTACATGTTTATAGTTTCTCTTTGTTTAGGTTGGGGAAGTTTTCTTCTATGATTTTCTTGAAAATATTTTCTAGGCTTTAGAGCTGGGAGTCTTCTCCTTCTTCTCGTCCAATTATTTGTAGGTTTGGTCTATTCATAATGTTCCAGAGTTCTTGGATGTTCTGTAATAGGAGTTTTTTAGATTTAACATTTCTTTGACTGCTGTATCGATTTCCTCAATTGTATCTTCTACCCCTGAGACTCACTTTTCCATCTCTTGTATTCTGTTGGTGATTCTTGTGTCTGTAGTGTCTGTCTTCTTTCCTGGGTTTTCCATCTCCAGGAATACCTCAGATTGTTTTCTTTATTGCTTCTAGTTCCAAGTTTTGGTCTTGGACCATTTTTTTTTCATAATCTTCTCCTGTTTCATTGTAGTTTCCTGTATTTGTTTAATAATCTTTAAGAGATTTGTTCCATTCTTTCACCTGTTCGATTGTATTTTCTTGTGCTATGTTGAGAGTTTTATTTTCTTCCTTTAAGACCTCTATCGTTTTCTTTTTTTTGAAGTTTTAATAATGTATTTTAACTAATTTGATATATGGAAAACATAACGTAGTCAATATAAATAATGAAGAGTGAGTTTCCTTTTTCTTTTTTAAATTTATTTTTATATTAATTATAGTTTATTCACTTTGAATCCCAGCTGTAGCCCCCTCCTTTATTCCCTCCCTATCCCACCCTCCATCCCTCATCTTATCCCAATCTTCTCTCCATGTCCACTGATAGGGGAGGTCCTCCTCCCCTTCCATCTCTCCCTAGCTTATCAGGTCTCATCAGGACTGGCTGCATTGTCCTCCTCTGTGGCCTGGCAAGGCTGCTCTCCTCTCAGGGAGAGGTGGTCAAAGAGCCAGCCACTGAGTTCATGTCAGAGACAGACCCTGTTCCCATTACTAGGGGCCTCACTTGTATACTGAGCTGCCATGGGCTACATCTGTGCAGGAGTTCTATGTAATATCCATGAATGATCTTTCTTGGAGTATCAGTCTCAGAAAAGACCCCTGGGCCCAGGTATATTGGTACTGTTGCTCTCCTTGTGGAGCTCCTGTCTTCTACAGGACTTACAATCTCCTCCTTCTCTCATAAGATTCTCTGCACTCTGCCCAAAGTTTGATTATGAGTCTCAGCATCTGCTTTGATACACTGCTGGGTAGAGTCTTTCGGAGGTCCTCTGTAGTAGGCTCCTGTCCTGTTTCTTGTTTTTTCCTTCTTCCAATGTCCATCCTGTTGGCCTTTCTGAGTGAGGATTGATCATCTTACCCAGGGTCCTCCTTCTTGCTTAGCTTCTTTAGGTGTACAGATTTGTGTAGGTTCATCCTACATTATATGTCTAGCACCTACTTATAAGTGAGTGTATACTACTCTGTGTGTCTTTCTACTTCTGGGATACCTCACTCAGGATGATTTTTTTTTCTAGATCCCACCATTTCTCTATCGTTTTTATAACCTCAGATTTAAAATCTTTCTCTTACATTACAGGTGTGATAGTATCTCCAGGGTATGCTTTAGTAGGACCACTGGTTTCCAGTGTCTTTGACCTAGGTGGGCCTGGTAAATGGGGTATGGGCTGATGGATCTGCAAGCCAAAAGCTTTGCCTGATACCATACAGGCGTCTTAGGGATGGAGGAAAATGGGGTTTGGTCCCTCTCAGCTCACCTCTGTTCAGCTCTATGTCTATGACCACTCATACTAATTTTCAAGATAAAGAAGAGCCATATTAAGGTATAAATATGGGTGATGTTGCAAGTCTCTGTAATTTCATGGAATTTGCTCTACCTAGGTTTTTAGGTTTTACAGATTTACCTAAGGAGTTGCTTCATCTTTGTTATCAGATCCAATGTATACCATAGGAAAGCTGTGCTTCTCCGTAGAAAGGAAAGCCACTCGTATATAGTGACTTCAACTCAATGTTCATGCCCACAGACAGGAAAGTTTCTAATTGTCAGATCTAGTATCAACTCATCTGTTTCTAAGAGTCACCGTTAATAGATAAATATTAATAGATAAATATTAGTGTGTTTTCTAGATCATAGCATTGTACCACAGGTCAAAATTACAGTAGTTTGACAGGGGCTCCCAACATATGTGGAAAATTAGATACAACTGGTCTCCATTTTATATTCTAAACAATCCTTTGTAAATTTCCAAAATCTATCTGCTTCTATCAAAGTTACTCATATGATTCAAGCAGGTGGACAGTAGAAGTCAGTATGAGTAGATCTTTCTAGTGTTTCATTATGGCACAGATATTTGCAGTAACTCTAAAATATATAATTTTTGCTAATATTTGCCTGTTGCTTTCCTAAGGAAACAGGGGCTGCCTGTTCCTGTCTTAAGCACTGTCAACTTTTAAACAAATATATTTAAACAGCCTTGTCTGGATATGCTTGTCTTAACATATCCAATTATTCATTCCAAAATTAGGAATTTAACTAGGGGATGATCCTGGGGAACCATTGGACTGAATCTGTCATTTACTAAATGAAAATCTATTGATTGACTTATGGTCTCCTCTGGTTTGTATTCTATTAAGGAATAATGATTTTTCGAGATTAATATTATTCTTGAGCAGGTACACAGTTTTTCAAATTATTTTTCTTTTAAATCATATCTTAACCTACTACCATCCTTGTTGAATTGACTACAAGTTTCTTGGGAGTGAGTAGGAGAAATATTAGTAACACATCTATTTGCACTGTTATGGGCTCTCTGTGCTCAGAAACTCAGTCTCTTCATCATTTAATAAACATGGGTTCTGTGAATTCGCTTGAGCCAGAGGACTGAGTCAGGAATCCAGACTTACTTAATGAGATCGGAGACATGCTTGTGTTCACTGATTTTTGAATGTTTCACTTCACATGTTAAGTGACACTTTCATAACAACTTCTGTCTGTTTCAGTTCTAAAAATAACATGTCAGGGAGATCTCCCTTCCTGTCAATCAAGTCTAATCTCTGTGGGTCAGATTATTCTGATTACAACTTTGACAGTGAAGTCCATTAAAATGATGATCCTTTCTTTGTTTTAGAATCCACTAGACTTGATATGCTAAATTCTGGAGACCAGTTCAATGTCATGATTTATTCTCAGCATGTCTATGCTGTGAAGAAGAGAAAACTTAATCCACTCAAGAAAAGTAATAATGCCTTTATTGTACTTACAATGAACCAAAATGTCTCATTCTTCTTCATAGGAAAAGAAAGAACATGTACATGAACCCACTTTGAAAGGGATATAGTCTCCACAGGGTATTTGATATCTTCATTGATAATATTCTAATGGTGGACATAACAGTTTAATTTGAATTAAGCTTCAATTGCTTAAAGATTTTATTCTTAATGAATTTTTTTCCTTGGCTATTAGTGTTCAGTAAAAACTAACACGTTGGTTGCATCTTTTAGAATTAGAGAGTCCATTTATATTAACTGGTTTTGTTTCAAATTTGTATTTTTTTCATGTGTTCTACAGGCTTCCATAGGTAAAATTTCTCAGCCGTATAAGTTGCTATAAAGTAATGACCTCTTTTGTGTTTGGTCTCAAAGCAATGAAATTAATTTGGTCCTTTCCGTGGAAACTATTTGTTTATGGTATTACATTCTTTTCCAGCAAAGACGAAATCTTAGTACTGTAGGAGAAAAGTTTCTTCTACAAGCAATGAAGTCTGTGTATAATTTAGTGGTCTAATCCAACTATATTAGGTTAGAAAACATACTCTCTTACCTTTCTTCTAAATAGTTCTTATTGTATATTTTATTCTTGAAAATCTGAGTAATTAAAGAATCTAGTTTATAACTAATTCTATTATTATTATTATGTATTATGTGTATCCTTTAATTTTTGTCCCAGCTATAGTCAAAACTTCGTACAGCAGCTACCTAAAATAAGAATTGGTTTAAGCAGCCACAGACAGTTTTATCTCTGTATACAGTTCTTCGGGCTGGTCAAATGAACTAAGCACAGATTTCCTGTGTTCTTGGTACACTTAAAGCCAGTCATTTTGTACAGTTATGCCTCATTTTATTAATTGAATATGTGAGAAAGATATCTGTTAATTCAAAACCATATTTCTGTAGGATTTCTGTATTCCTTGAGACAGAAAATTATTTTCGTGTAAATTTTGTTCCTTTAGGAATAGAGTTAATATTGTCTTTCTAACAAAACAGAAAAGATAAACAAACCAACCACTTCTCCCTTTCCCCTCAAAAACCTAAAAAATTCATGCAGTCCAGTTCTCTTCTCTGTAATTGATTCTTACTTAGTGGTCAAATAAAAACTAGAATAACTTAAAGAAAAGCAAGGATGGATTGATGTTCTGTTTTCTATTTGTGTGATGTTGGAAACTGAAAACTGTATGACAGAAGTCAGGCAAGGTAAACCTGAAATATTTATTTCCTATTTTCATGTTTCTTTTAGTGCTTTTTTTTTTTTCAATGCAGTTTATTCAGGAACCTTGAACAATCCTCGGACCCTGGGGAAAGCCAGCCCACAGCTTAAATAGCCTCTGGGTAGCCAACCCCAGCGTGCCACGTGGGCAATGCAGATAGGTCCACATACATGGAAGCAAGCCAGATCCTCAGCCTTAGTCAAATGTGGAATTGTTCGTGACAGAGAGCACTCACCATCGGGAAGGTGGAAGGCGGAAACCAGCTCCATCTTTAAGGCATAGCATTCCGCAGCTCTCTACAGTGCTTATTTTATTTTATTTTATTTTATTTTATCTTATTTTATTTTATTTTATTTTTTATCAGCTTCATTTGTTCCATCTTCTGCCAGATCTGTATCTGTAATCACCTTCATGCGTTTATGTTCATGACACTTTGTTGTGCCTGATTTGCGAGACTGCCAAAAGACCACCAGGAGTTGAGGATCTTTTTATTACAAGCTTGAGCTCTGGCCCACACCCTCACCGACAAGACTGTAAGTTCCGTACAGTAGAAATAGCATTCTTCAAAGCTGGTAGTGATCTAGACTAATGTTTTATTGATTGTAATCTTGCCAGGTGGTCTTTAGGAGACACCCGGTATATCAGCCTCCTTACACATCCTCTAATGATGGTAAGTTAAAAATCTTCTATATACCTGTTGTAAAAGAAACTTAACACACTCATAGTAGAGTATATCTGTCTAACTGAGTACCTTTCTTTCTCTTAATGCTGTTGCTTTAATTTATAGAAAATATGGGGACCCTGGGCTGGGCACCTCAGCCGGCTCGTCCAAGCTTCCCCTTCGCTGCCTCCTTTCAACCTTGTCTGTGGGTTGGCGCGGTCTCCATCACAGTGGCAGCCGCTCCAGTCACAACTGCAGCTCTCTCCCTCCACTTCCTTCCCGCTGGGTCCAGGAGTGCGCCTGCCATGGCTCTGCTCAGGGTGGGAGCCCAGCTCTGGAGATCCAAGAATTCATCCTGTCTCGTCCTTGCCGCCTGGCATGCTAGCGCTTCTTCCACGAATTTGAAAGATGTACTGGCCAATCTGATACCTAAGGAGCAGACCAGAATTGAGGCCTTCAGACAGCAACATGGGAACACAGTGGTGGGCCAAATCACTGTGGACATGATGTATGGTGGCCTGAGAGGAATGAAAGGACTTGCATATGAAACATCAGTTCTTGATCCTGATGAGGGCATCCGTTTTCAAGGCTATAGTATCCCTGAATGACAGAAAATGCTCCCCAAGGCTAAGGGTGGGGAAGAGCCCCTGCCTGAGGGCTTATTTTGGCTGCCAGTAACTGGACGGATGCCAACAGAGGAACAGGTATCATGGCTCTCACAAGAATGGGCACAAAGGGCAGCTCTGCCTTCTCCTGCGGTTACCATGCTGGACGACTTTCCTACCCATTTGCACCTCATGTCTCAGCTCAGCACAGCCATCACAGCCCTCAACCGTGAGAGCAACTTTGCCCGGGCATATGCAGAGGGAATCCATCGAACTAAATACTGGGAGTTGGTTTATGAAGACTGTATGGACCTGATTGCGAAGCTACGCTGTGTTGCTGCAAAGATCTCCCGGAATCTTTACCGGGAGGGCAGCAGTACTGGGGCCAGTGACTCTAAGCTGGACTGGTCCCACAATTTTACCAACATGTTAGGCTACACTGATGCTCAGTTCACCGAGCTTATGCGTTTGTACCTCACTATCTACAGTGACCATGAGGGTGGTAATGTCAGTGCCCACACGAGCCACTTGGTGGGCAGCGCCCTTTCAGACCCGTACCTGTCCTTTTCAGCAGCCAGGAATGGGCTTGCGGGGCCTCTCCACGGACTAGCAAATCAGGAGGTGCTTGTCTGGCTAACGCAGCTACAGAAGGAAGTTGGCAAAGATGTGTCCGATGAGAAATTACGAGAGTACATCTGGAACACCCTCAACTCAGGACGGGTTGTCCCAGGATATGGTAACGCAGTTCTAAGGAAGACTGACGCACAAAATTCCTGTCATCGAGAGCTTGCTCTGAACCGTCTACCTAACGACCCCGTGTTTAAGCCGGTTGCTCAGCTGTACAAGATTGTGCCCAACGTCCTCTTAGAGCAAAGGAAGGCCAAGAACCCTTGGGCCAACGTCAATGCTCACAGCGGGGTGCTGCTCCAGTACTACAGCATGACTGAGATAAACTACTACACGGTGCTGTTCGGAGTGTCGAGGGCGCTGGGGGTGCTGGCGCAGCTCATCTGGAGCAGAGCCCTAGGCTTCCCTCTGGAAAGGCCCGAGTCCCTGAGCACCGATGATGAAGTTTGTGGACTCCAAGTCAGGGTTAACTGGGAGACTGGGCAACTGACTATAAGAGAACGAGGAAGCTTAAAAATAAAGGACAATTTTGTTTTGTATCAAAGGCCTCTAAGACTTAAGATTAAACTGTATCTGAGGCACTGAAAATATATTTGTAGTTAAAATATAAATTAAGACTTAAAAGATGGAAGTGGCCCCATCTTCCCTCTCCAGCTCACTTCTCCTACCTGGAATGAGTTGCCCACCAACTACAGGACAACTAGAATTAATGCATGTAGTCAGGGTTGGATCTGCTTCCCACCATCTCTAGAGTGAGACTTCGGCTCCTCTTTGTTTAGGCTGAAGCAGGTTACAGAAAAGCTGCAGTCACTCTGTGAGGCTACTGCTTCCACTCCACCAGCCCTCCAAGTCATTTAGGCCAGGGCCAGGCCCCCTTTGTTTCCGAAGGAAGCATATTGGATGTCAGCAGTTTCAAATCCTAGGGCCGTTGCCATGAACACAAGCACCTCCTAGCAAGATCTATTGGTTAGCTGGAAACACTTTAACAACGTTTTATGCTTTCAGGCATGGTATTTATTGTGACTGTTACTCAGTATTTGATCTTATTTGTCCTTTTAAATTATACCATTAAGATTAAGGTCTGAGAGTATTGTGTTTCCTTCCAGGCTTTCTATATCTACTGTGCCTCAAGCAGAGGATGCTCTGAGCTTCTCTGGCTGGCCTCTGCTAAGGACCTCTTCCAGCAGGTCTGTCTGATCTGCGGTCTTCCCAGTTACTGGGCTTTATCAGTACGATGTGAACTAGGCCTTGTACTTCCATGGAACATAAGCCACTGTCTTCTGACCTTGGTTTCTCTTGTTAATATGCTCTAGCATAGAACAGGGCCTCAGGAATGCCCAGCCTCTTTGTGGTCTGGTCCCAGGATAGCCCTTCTTTTTGAATAGAAAAGGGATTTGCGATTAGACATAGTGTCCATTGAATATCATATGGACCAAGGGCTGGGGCATTCAAAACCAGTAGGCCTTCTTTTCATCCCCTGCAACAAGGAAATGGCCTTTTATTTATCAACATCTCCCTTGCTCTTTCAGTAATCACTTTAGCAGCCCCATTTGCACAGATTTTCAGTGACTCAGAATGCGCTACTACCTTTTCTTTGAGAAAGGGTTGAGATACACTCCTGTTGTGCCCCTTCTGTACCCCAAAACTCCTGTCTGTGTTTGTGCTGAGCCCAGCCCAGCAGCACCCTGTGGAGACGGACACACTGTAAACCCTTGGGAAACTGGTAGGCATGATGCAGACTTCAGGTTGTTCTGTATAAAATGAAAATTAAATGTTTTTATTAATAATGAAAAAAAAAGAAAATATGTCTTTTTAGACCTTAATTATTTATTGGATTTTTTTTTCTGAACACAAATCTCAGTTTAGACTGCTCCAAGCTCCTTAAAAAAAAGGGAACTTGCAAGTCTGTTGTGAGCACCTACATAGAGCTGTGCTTCTGTTTTCTGATTGTTGAGAGATGGAATATTAAAGAAACTTGTATGTGTTAAAATGCTCTTTATACAGATTATAAAACAAATTTCTGTGTAAAATAAATGCAGTGATATTTCAACATATTAGCTTATTAACTGACATAAATTTACTGTTGATATAGTTAATGGTCGGCTGGGCAGTGGAGTTTAGAAGGCACAGGGGGCATAATAATATTTTAAGTAACGTGAAAAGCTATGTTAAATATGGCATTTTCTAATTCTTGGTGCTTATTACATACCAGAACTTAAAGTTGACATAGAAAAATATGCTATTGATGTTTTAAAATTTAATAATATTTCCATTTTAAAATTGGTAAACTTAAGGAAATGTCTTTATAGAACTTGTAGAGATGGTGAGATACCTCAAAATGTGTGATAGTGAAACTTATATCCTGGAGATAATCCACAGACTCCTAATTAAACTTAAGACCTATTCAATACAAGGAGAATCATGACTGAAAATGTAAACCTCGTCCCCTGTACATAGCTGTTGGGGCCATGGACCCTAGATGGCATCATACTACTGCCACTTTCCCAAACAAGTATGACTTCTAACTGTATTCTAAACATGTTTCTTGTATCCGCAGACAGGGTAGCTGTCATCCATCATTAAAGAAGTTTGTTTATGTACCAAGGATTATTACAGAAATCCATAACTTGAGACCAATGTTCCATTGGGAGGACAGACTCAATGCATCTTTCAACAAATCCTACACCTAAGGCTCAGTAAAGAGAAGAAGCTGTAGAAAATTTTGGGAGCCAAGGCAGCAAGAATTCCACTGCAAGATACACCTCCTATATATGACAGGAGAGCTGCATTCATGAAATCTCAGCAAAATAGTTGCCTATACAAAACCTGAGCAATGACACTATCACTTGACATTCCAACAGTGGAGAAAGCTTACAAAGGTTGAATATAGATGAAGAGCGGCAGGCAATTAATGACCAATAAGAGAGAAAAAATTATTCTTCTCATGGAATGAGACACCTAGTAGGTTGTCCAATTCTAAGTTGCCAGCCCAAAATAAACATATACATATGAGCAACATTTAAGAACACTTAAGGTTATGGGTATGTATGTGTGTGTCTCTGTATCTGCATATTTTAATTGATAATACACACAAACACATACATACAATTAAAGAAAAAGAGAACATGAGTTTGAGAAGGACTAGGAGAAGACATGAGAAGAGATGGCAGGAGAAGGAGAGAGGAAAGGATATAAATACATTATTCATGAAATTCTCAAAAACATAAAGATGTTAAAAATAACGAGCAAGATTAGCTAGGCATGGTAGAGAATGCCTTTAATCCCAGAACTCAGGAGGCAGAGTCAGGTGAATCTTTGTTCGCATGCAGCCTTGTCTACAAAGCAAACCCAGTGCAGCCATGGCACAGAGAAACCTGGCCTCAAAAAACAAAGCAAACAACTGACAGATTGAACAGCTATGTCTTTCAGAGGAATGGAAGTCGTTTAATTGCAGAGTACATGGAGTTTGAGTGGCATTCTCTAAAGAAACAGGATGGTGTTTCATACAGCATTCATATTTTCCACTCATGTGATGTTACAAGCATAATGAGCAGGGTGGAGACAGGGAAGGCTGATAACATATTACAAAGTTGACATAAGGTTATGCTATTGGGTTATTTTACTATTCTTTCATCATTTCCTTGAAATCTTTAAGAAGAAATAAAATAATAAAACTAGGAAGAATACATTTAAATTATTATGTCCAGTTACAAAACAGAAAAAAGGGAGCAGGGAGGAGATGAGGGTGGAAGGGTGCGATTGGGTGGGAATGAGGAAGGGGGCTACAGCTGGAATACAAACTAAATAATCTGTGATTAATATAAAAATAAAATAAAAATTATTAAAAAAGAAAACAAAACAGGAGACCATTATTATCTTTTTTAAATTATATCTACTTCACAGTATTTTCCAGAATTTTAAAGTCATCACTATGAACATATGTGCGAGCGAGTCTCACTGACTTCTAAGAATCAGATGAGCATTCTCTAGGCTGTCCTCTGCTACACCGCCAAGGACACCCTTGAAGAGCTGCTCTGAACAAGGATGGCGAAAGTAGAAGCTACATAATGTCCGTGGAAGTGGGCTCTAAGGTCAAACACTGAGGACACAGACGCGCAGTGGGAGGCCGTATAACATGGCTCCTTACTGATGAGAAGTGAGCCCCTCTCTGCCCATGCTGCCAGGATGTCTGAGATGTAGCACCTCAACTTGAGGAAAACATCCCTGCTACAAGGAGTCCAGTGAGTGTAATCAGAGAGCTTGTCAAACGCCCTGACAGACTCTCTCCCTCCTTCCCACTCGCCACTCCTCTGTCCAATACAACTCTCTAACTGTGTCTATATATTTTATGTAGTGATAATAGAATCAACATCATAATTCATAGAGTTCAATTATAATTAGAAATTTATACGTAATAAACACTGCATGAATGATATCACCAAAGGAAGTAATTCTTGTTTTTATATTTCATTTCCACATATCCTAATATACTCTGAAAGATTTGCATACTTTCCTGCTCATTTTGATGCTTTTGTTGTTAGCAAATACAATGCACTTCAACAGATACTTCACATTGAGCTCAGGTTGTCCCATAGCTCCGAATGAAGTTCATGCTGGTCTTAGGTTCTCAGCCACACTCTTGCTTCCTACTCCAAACTGCTGTGATTACAGGCATATGCCAGCACTCTCTGCTCTAAGCTTACCAGAAGGTAATCATGTAAAAACATAGCATTTATAACTACTGTATATAATATATAATTACATCTAATTTAAAATAACCAAATAAATAGTTATTATTGATGGAAAACTTATTATTAACCAAATGAACTAGTATAAATGAATGAATGAATGAATGCCACTACTTAGCAAATGGTTCATAAAAGGGAGAAATTATTAGAAACTAGAGATGAAGCAAAATAATTACATTTCCTCTTAATTATAGTTTTTGAGCATATACAGTTTGGGACCTGGTTTAAAGTATGTGCTAAAAATCAAACAATTACATGATAATTAATCAAAGGAATGTATAACATGAGGTATGTGTGTGTACATTCCAGGGGAACACGGGGCATGGCCTTTAAAATACTTATCTCACTTGTAATAAAGAATAACTAGCATTAAAACCCTGGTCTTATAAATATAACTCATGAAGAAGTATTAGCAAAAAAGTGGTGGGTGTGCAGATTTCTTCTTCTTTTTTTATTATTATTTATTTCAATTTATTCAATTTGTATCCCAGTTGTGGCCCCCTCCCTTGTCTCCACCCATGCCCCTCTCCTAGTCCACTGATAGTGGAGGTCCTCCTCCCTTCTATTTGACCCTAGCCTATCAGGTTTCATCAGGACTGGTTGAATTGTCTTCCTCTGTGGCCTGGCAAGGCTACACCCCACAGCCTTGATCATCAGAGAGCCTGCCACTGAGTTCATGCCAGAGAAAACACCTGCTCCCTTTATTAGGAACCCCAATTGGATACTGAGTCTATGGGCTACATCTGAGCTGGGGTATTAGGTCCTTTTCATGCATTGTCCTTGGGTAGGGTTTCGGTTTCTGCAGGGCCTTCAGGGCTCACTTTGTTGTTGTTGTTCTTATTGTTTGTTTGTTTGGTTGGTTGTTGTTTTATTTTTCTGGCTCTGTTGATCTCCTTTTTGTACTTCTGTCCCCACCAAGTCTTTCTATCTTCCCCTTCTTTCATAAAATTCCATGCCCTCTGCCCAAATTTTGGCTATGACTCTAAGCCTCCGCTTTGATACCTCCATCAGTAGAGTCTTTTAGAGACTGTCTGTTGTGGACTCCTGTCTTGTTCCCTGTCTTCTCCTGCTTCCAATGTCTATAGCATTTACCCTTCTGAACGAGGATTGAACATCTTCCCTAGGGAACTCCGTCTTGTTTAGCTTCTTTAGGAGTAATAGAGTTCAATTATAATTAGAAATTTATAAGTAATAAACACTGCATGAATGATATCACCAAAGGAAGTAAGTAAGTAGCTTCTCAGGGTCGTTTTGATTTGCATCTCCATGGTGGCTTTTAGTATGTTTATCTTATATAATGTGCTAATACCCACTTATGAGTGAGTATATACCATGTGTGTCTTTCTGCTTCTGGGTTTCCTTGCTCAAGATGATCTTTTCTAGTTCCCATCATTTGCCTGCAAAATTCATGATTCCCTTGTTTTTAATAGCTGAGTAGAATTCCATTGTGTAATTGTACCACAATTTCTGTATTTTCTCCTCCATTGAGGGACATTTGGGTTGTTTACAGTTTCTGTCTATTATGAATAAAGCTGCTATGAACATGGTTGAGCAAATGTCCATGTTGTATAGTTGAACATAGTTTGGATAAATGCCTAGGAGTACTACAGTTGGATCTTTTATTATTATTATTATTATTATTATTATTATTAGTTACATTTTATTAACTCTGTACCCCAACTGTATCTCTCTCCCTCATTCCCTCCGAACGCCCCCCATCTCCTCCCTGACCCTTTCCAAGTACACTGATAGGGGAGGACCTCCTCCCCTTTCATCTAACCCTGTTTTATCAGGTATCTTCAGGATCTTGAGGTAGCACTATTCCTAATTTTTTTTTAAAAGTGCCAGATTGATTTCCAAAGTGGTTCTACAAGGTTACATTCCCACCAGTAATAGACAAGGGTTCTCCTTTCTTCTCTCCAGAATGTGTCGTCTTTGAGTTTTTGATCTTAGCCATTCTGATGGGTGTAAGGTGAAATCTCAAGGTCGTTTTAATTTGCATCTCCATGGTGGCTAAGGACACTGAAAATTTTTTTAAGTGTTTCTCTCTTGGTCTATATTGAGAATTCTCTGTTTAGCTCTGTAACCCATTTTTAATTGGTTTGTTGGTGTTTACCTTCTTAAGTTCTTTATATAATTCTGGATATTGGCCCTCTGAAAATAAAGGGCTGGTGAAGATCCTTTCCCATTTTGTAGGCTTTGGTTTTGCTCTGATGACAATGTCCTTTGCTTTATAAAAGCTTTTCAGTTTCATGAAGTCCCATTTATTGATTGTTGATTTTAGAGCCTGTGCTGTTGGCAATCTGTTCAGGAAGTTGTCTCTGTGCCAATGAAGTCAAGGCTCTTCCACTATTTCTTTTAACAGGTTTAGTGTGTCTGATTTTATGTTGAGGTCTTTGATCCACTTGGATTTTAGTTTTGTGCAGGGTGGTACTTGATTTTTGAAAAAGAAGCCAAAACAATACAATGGAAAAAGATTGCGTATTCAACAAATGCTGCTGGTCTAACTGGGTGTCTACATGTGGTGTGCAGATTTGAGTGAAGTTTTCAATGACTTAGATGAGAAGATATTCCAATTATTCACTGTTAATAATAAGCAGAATACAATGTACCCCGGAAGCCTATAGGAGCTAAGGGCTCTGTGTTAAGAGAACACAGGCTCAGACATTATTGCCTAATATATTGCAGTTACTTTGTATACTGATAATTACCTGGTCTATTTACAGAGAATTCCTGCAGTAAATAGTACACTCACGAATGTCATTAAAACAAGATAACTAATAAGCTCTATGCTTCCATTAACATATCACAGCACTGAGCTTCGAGACCATAGCAGAGCTGATCATAGACTCAGAATTCTCTGAAATATTTTTAAACAAATCTTGCTCCATCTCTGCAGTGACACCCTCAGGGTATACAGACTTTAGGTCCTCATTAGAGCAATTTCATTTTCCATCCCTGTGCTTACAGGCATACATCCCGAGAAAGCAGAGATAGGAATTTAATCACATGCAATGCAGTATCTTTAAAAAGATAGCACATATCTAACACCTGTCAGCTCATCAGTTTCATCTGCTGCTCTGCAGATTGCTACATATATCGTTCTTGACACCTAAGCTGATATAGAGAATAAAACACACCTTGTAAATTTTGTAAGGCTCATAGGTAAAACATGCAGTGTAGAATCAGATTTGGGCTTTTTGATTTTTGAAAAACCTTTGTCATTTGAGAAGTTGATCATTGCTCCAAATAACTTTTGCTTATCTGGGATACATTATGAATATAAACATACATATTATATATTCAATTAAAGTTTGAACATGTGAAAGACTTGGATATGTAAGGATGTGTTTGTTATCGCATTATTATACCTTGAAATCCTAACTCAAACTCATAAGAGAATAATATTACAGGGAAAAATTCTGAACATTGCTTTCCAGTGATTGTCTTTTCATGGTTCCTAAACAAATTTGGTAGCCTTTATAGTTTCTTTTATTGTGCTTAATACTTATTTCAGTAAAGCATTTTTAATAAAACAAGAAAGCAATTAGTTCATGTATGTTGTAACATTTTTAATTTTAAAAGTTATTATCACTTATCATAATTTATTAAATTTGTATCCTGGCTGTGGCCCCTTCATCATCTCCTCCCAATCCTACCCTCTTTTCCTTAGTCCACTGATAGGAGAGGCCATCTTCCCCTTCTATCTAACCCTTGCCTTTCAGGTCTCATCAGGAATGGCCTGGCAAGGCTACATACACCTCCAGGGTGAGGTGATCAGAGAGCCTGCCAATGAGTTCATGCCAGAGAAAGTCTCTGCTCCACTTACTAGGTACCCCACTTTGGAAACTGAGTCTATGGGCCATATCTGAGCAGGTCTACATCCATGCATTGTTCTTCAGGGCCCCCAGGGCTCAGTTTTTATGGCTCTATTGGTCTTTTTTGTGAGCTCCTGTTCCCTCCAGGTGCTCAATCCTCATTCAGAAGGATATAGGATAAACATACTGAAATCTATAGTCCTAAAAAGCTAAACCACAAGGAAGACCCTAGGAAAGGCACTCAATCTTCATTCAGAAAGGCAAATGAGACAGACATTGGAAGCAGGAGAAGAGAGGGAACAGGCAGAAGCCTACCACAGAAGGCCTCTGAAATACTCTACTTATCAAGGTAGTGAAGCATAGGCTGAGACTCATAGCCAACCTTTGGACAGAGTGTGTAAGATTTTAAAGAGAAACATCCTACAATTTAAACAACACGATAAGATGTGGGATATAGGACTTGCTTTTTTATCTAAAACTCTATAAGAAACACACTTCATTCTTTCCTGATGGAAAGGCTACATTCTTCTACATTGTGAGAGGATTGATGGGAAGGAGCAGATGGGTTCCACACCAAGGAGAAATAACATTCTTCCATTCTTCTCTGATTTGCATGTGCTACAAAGCAAACAAACAAAAGAAGATGAAGACAGATAATTCAGATGTGCTTCTAGGATTTTCGGTAAAAGTATGCATTTGGAGCCAGGAAATATAGCCAGCAAATGAAGAGCATAGTCAGAGGCAGGGTACCAAAGCAAGGTGAAAAGGACGGCATGCAATGCACAACACACAGCATTTCTATTTCTAGAAAAATGCACTGAGAAAATGCTGGCTGGGCTTTTGTGCTTTCCAATAGAGAAGGGAAGGAAATAAGGTGGTACTTAAAAGATCAAGCCCTCAAAGGCAGAGAAAATTGAACAACACACCACCCAAAATCAGATTTAAGATCAAGGCAAAGACCTGAATGAAACTCATCTGTGCATTTTACATGACTTTAAAGGAGGAGATTATGTTACACAACCACTTTTTGAAAATTTGGCCAGGAATTCCTTTAGGTGTTTGAAATATTTCAAATAAATAAACTGAATGAAAACACCTAATAGAGAGATGATAACACTTCTCAGAATTTGTTGACAGATGCCATATCACAAATATTTTTTCCTTGTTTGAGTGTTTTAAACAGTAATTAATTGTATTTAAAGTGAATATCAAACATTTAAACAGTAGTAAACTTTGAAATAAATATTTTATTGTAACATTTAATTAATATTTCAATAAGAAAAATCTATTTCACAATTCTCTTTTAGATTACTTTTTAATTTAAGAATAAAATAAAAGCCTGTAAGAGTTTACATAACAGAATAAAGAAGCATTAGTGAATGCTGATGCAATTTTCTTTAGTCCAATTATTAAAAATTGCCAAATGTTCTGGCAGTTAGATTCCAATGAATGAATTTAATCTTATTTGAATGTTAAAATATGGATTTTTTTAAAAAATACATTGTCTAAATATTGCATTACTTTTAAGTAATTTTTTAAACTAGAAAAATTATTCTACTAAGTCAGAGTTTTGATTGGATAATTTAATTTTTCAAATTCTAATATCCAGCCATGAAAACATAAAACAAAACAAAAATTAATCCCTATGTGATGTTTCTGCTTGGTCTTCATATAGTAATACTCACTGGGGAACAAACAGAACTTGCTTTAATTACATATTTAAAAGCAACTTTTTAGTTGGTATCCTGTCTCTTTACATGATTCCATTAGTATTAATATTTTATTAAGAATATGTTTTAATGTAATGCAAATAGCAGATCTTTTGATCGGGTATTGTGTCCTTCCATAAAATGATCATTCCATGAAACTTCCCCTGTTCCAAACTTCCAACAGAGTGCCAAAACCACTTCCCTGTTTGTCCATTTTAATAGGCTTTTACACTGTGGTTGTTTTTTTGTAAATCTTTAGTCTAACCTTATTTAATAATTTTAAACATGGTGAAGGAAAAAGAATGTGATAATCTGTTAGATTATATATTAGTAGGACTGCCTTTTAGAACCAGACCTGTATTATGCAGAAATGTGAACCCTCAGTACAAAGAAGGAGAAAGTGTTACAGGTCAAGAGATGAACCGGCATAAAAAAAAAAACCTGGAGCGTACACATGTCTTCCATGTAGCAGGCCAGGGTCTGAGGAAATGACACAGTTGGTGTGAGAACAGAGAAGAAATAGGAGATCAAGTCATTTGGGTTTGCAAGGCATGGTAAATCATCTTTCTAGCAATATCGAACTTGATTAGTGAATAACATAGATTACCAAAATTGTGTGGCCAAATTACTCAGTGGGGAATACAGAGAATGTGGAATAACATGAGGAATTTTCAAGTCAATGTGGCATTATGAAAATTTGACGTGACACCCAAGCCACGCTAAATATATTTTTCAGGTTTTTGTGTATTTACACATTTATTTGAATAAATATAGCAACAATTATCAGAGAATAAGAAGTTATAATCTTGAGAGGGAGTGGTTTGGCATGGGTGATGTTGGAGGAAAGAAAAGCAGGAAAGTGATATATTGTAATTTGAAAAAAAAATTAAGATTATTTAAATAACCTCAATTTTTAAAATTCTATAAAAATGATAATTTAAATTTTAAATAAAAAATGTCTAGTGGAAATGTTCCCCAAAAGGGAGAAGAAACATTACCACTCTGTACATGCTCTTCCAAAGGACAATAAAGGACCAAAATGACTTGTTCAAACCCATTAATCAATCATCTTCTAACTTTCTAACCAACCAGTAACATTTATACATAGGTGTTGGTTGAGTCTCATAGGATTTTAATCAAGATGTCAGTTGAGTCACTTGACATGATACTCAATTAGCAGAGACCTCTACCAAAACCCAAAGACAAATACACAAACTAAGATGAAAGTTGAAGTTTGCTCATCTTGAGACTGTTTTCAAGCGGTATGTAGCCAAACTGTCCCTGTGTCCTCTTTAAAAGAATATTAATTGATTCATTCAAATGCATTAAAATAATCTCCCATTTGATTAGCTACTGATTTCACATCTCAAATGAATCTACCTAATTTATAGCATTTCTCTATACTATATTAGCTTCCATTTAGCGTGTTTGTCCAGTACTCAAGTAAACAGAATTACATAATATTTCAGTAGAATTTGCATATCCTGTATGTACAGTCAAAACTGTAATATTTTTATGATCCTCTTACATTCAAAATACATTTCCTCAATCCCAAGACCATGAAACTTCAAAATCTAATCATGTAAATCACTCCATGTTAGGATGAGGATTTAGGGCAGAATCTTCCAAACAAAGGTCCTAGCACAATGGTCTGAAATTTTCTAATGTTGTGACTCTTTAATACAGATTTTCATCTTCTGGTAGCCACCAAATATATATATATATATATATATATATATATATATATATATATATTGCTGCTTTATAACTAATTTTGCTACTGAGCAGTATCTTAAATGGTTCCTAAGCCCATCAGAAATATGTCTTTTCCAATGGTTGTAAAGCTCAGGTTGAGAACTACTTCCTGTCATATAATTCATTACTGTCTTTTATGTCATGAAATTAGAAGCAGTTTCCCTACCCCTAATTCACACAGCATGTAAGAATATAGTAATTGTTACTGAAGCATTTGGTTCTAACAGCAAGAAAAAGCTGGTGTTACACTGAGCTGAAAGGCGTGGACCTGGCAGGGGCAGAAGGTTCAATCACTGTTGGCTTCCCAACAGAAACAATGAAACCAGAACTGAGATTCTGTGACAGAAGATCTCCAGTCAAGCCAAGGAGTTCAGAGCAAGAGAAAAGATTTCACCAAAAAAAGTTCTATGCTCTTTTAGGTTTTATTGTCAGCACCAGGTCAGATGGCAGCAAGGAGCTCAGAAAGCCCTTTCTTCCTCAGAATAAATGACCAAGTCTCAGACAGTCGTACTGGAGGGATGGAATGAGAGAGTGAGAAATTTATACTCATTCATAGATCTTGGGAAGTGGGAGAGGTTTCTGGATTGAATGGCTAGAAAGACCAGGGATACTTAATCTACATGTAACAGAACAGCCTTATCATAAGAGGGGCAAAATAGTACTTAATTATCCTATGGGTGTGGGAAGAATTCCAGGTATGATTAAAAGTCATTGGATGAAAGCCAAAATGCTAACACATCTCATTAGCATAAGGCTGGTGTTTCCAGGAACCTGCAGGTGCTTGCCAAATGGGTTGCTTATCAGGAAAGGATTGGGATTGTAATCCCCCTGAAGGCTATGTGACTTTTATTTGAAGAACTGGGTTTCCCGAGATTAGGCAGAGAAGGAGCCTCAAGAAGAAAGAGAGTTGTCATTATATACCTACGACTTCGAACTTAATAGCAGAGTCCCGCCGTGGATAAAACTAATGTTTGTTCTAAAATAATTCTTAAATCTAACCAAGCAATTACAACCAAATGACATTGATTTCTTTGGGGTTCCAGGACTAGCCCTCCTGAGTACTTTTCTGTCTGTCACAGTTAAGAACCTTTTTGCATTTGAAGAGTTTACCCTGACAATTTCCTCACAATAGGAAGTTGCCCCCATAAAACAGGATCAGATGAATGGGGAGGAGGTCCCCCCCCATCAATGGACTTGGAAAGGGGCACGGTGGAGATGAGGGAGGGAGGGAAGGACTGGGAGGGAATGAGGGATCGGGACACGGCTGGGATACAGCCGCTTTGGACCCAGAGAAGAGCATGTCTGATTGCATGCGGGTTGATGCCCCAGGTTCCGCCTCTGAGAAAAAGGTATCGGTCGGGTCCGATGCTCTTTGGGTGGATGACACCTAAATGAACATTTGTACAAAGTCCCAATTTATTCCTAATATCAGAGATCAGACCTCTACTCTTGCCTGATGCGTCTAAAACAAAAAGGGGGAACTGTAGAGAGCTGCGGAATGCTATGCCTTAAAGATGGAGCTGGTTTCCGCCTTCCACCTTCCCGATGGTGAGTGCTCTCTGTCACGAACAACTCCACATTTGGCTAAGGCCGAGGATCTGGCTTGCTTCCATGTATGTGGACCTATCTGCATTGCCCCCGTGGCACGCCTGGGTTGGCTACCCAGAGGCTATTTAAGCTGTGGGCTGGCTTTCCCCGGGGTCCGAGGATTGTTCAATGTTCCTGAATAAACTGCATTGAAAAAAAAAAAAAATTTTAAAAAAATTAAAAAAGGAAGTAGCCCCCAAACTAGATTGACATGGTTCTTTCTTATCTCTCGATGCTACTAGGATAAAAACAAAACAAAACAAAAATCTCTAATTTTCTAGATGACATTCTGTCTGAGAAGGCTCCTTATGGTGCTTTGTAGATGAAAAATATTCTAGATTTTTCATAGTTTTGTGGTTTTAGTTAGTCTTTGTGCCTTTTTGATAGATTTTTAATTCATTTGTTATTATCTAATTTCAGCATCATGGGTATTAGTTTATTTATTTAGACATTGATGAATACAGTCTTTCTGCTATCATTGGAATTAACCCCTTGAACCTCTTCAAACCCTTCACTGCAAAATTACTAGGAGATATTTAATTAGCTTTTGAATTGCTAATGTTTCATAATCTTCATGTTGCTTATTATTTAGGGATCGAGTTTTTGATAATTGATTTTCTCACAGCATGTTTTCATTCTCTCTCATCACTGTCTAACACTGAACTACTGTTAGTGTCTTATGATAACATGATTGTATTTAATGTTATGGTTCATCCTGTTTTTGTTTTTCTTGGACTCTATAGAACTTATATATTAGTGTAATTATGTTTATGAATTTAGATATGTGCTTTGCTTTTACAGCATACTGTTAACCATAATCTTCCCATATTCTGAAGATTACATCTTGTACTCTACATTCCTGGGACATTGTAGTGAGATTTTGGTTTCCTTAAAAACACAGAAATATTATGTGAATATGTTTTTGTTTTAATCTCAGGTGTGGGATATGGAGCTGTTTCAGATTGCCCACCGTCACGAATTATGATCTGTCTCATGCTCTAAGAGGGTGTCATTTTTTTCCAGCTACAGTTTATGTTTGGAATGCTATAGATAGGGTATAAATGCAAGAGCCTCAAGAGGGCCTGTGGCAGCTCTGTCCCCAGATGCAGACCCTGCTCCTGCCCCTGAAGCTGCTTTTGCTATTGTTCAATTATTGGATCTTTGTATTACTGGACTGTTAGATTGCTGAATTGCGGGGTTGTTTGATCACTGGTTTCTAGGTTGCTATTTGGTTGCCAGTTGGAGATACTGTGACAGAAATGGCTGGACTTGCCCAAAGAAACTTGACACCCCTAATCGGATGGAAGTCGTCTATGCCCCCTTTCCCCTCTACTCTTCTTTGTCAGCTACCTAATGTTGGGGGTTGGAAGGGATTGGGGTCGAGAAGGGTGGTAGGTATAAGAACACAATGGAGTAGCCAAAAAGTCCACCTAGAGGATATTCTGTTCATATGATCATCACTGTTGTTGATTTGTTACATTTCAGATTATTTAGAAAGGACTTCTCTGAGCACACAGTGATCACACTTCTGCTCTTAGATTGCTAAATCTTTTTTTTTTTTTTTTGTCTTCTTTAATCCTAACTCGTGTGTTTACTCTTTATCAGTCTTCAAAACTTTTAACTTTATTATTTTCTTTTGTTAGGACTACCAATATTTAAAATTTAATTCTGGGTACTGTTCTGTCTAAAACACGTTGTATACTTATTTAAAAGATATAGTCACCATATTTGTAAAGTTTCACTATCGTATCTTTCATTTTTATCTTCATTCATCCATTACACTTTACTACGATCTAGATTGCACAATAGCATTCCACAAATTGATTCTGTGGGTTACTTCCCATGTGTAGACACTTCTACCTGACTCTTGTCTGAGTCTCTGTTTGCTTCTCTCTCTTACTTTCTCTTCCTATGCCTTTTCTCTCCTCTCCTTCAAAACTTGTTATGCTTGTGATATTTTATTTCAATCTCTTTTATTTTTACAATGATACATAAAATTTAGTTTGGATATGATGATAATGTGCTAAGGAACAAATACTATTCAGATAAGATAAAACAGTGGACTTTTACTTAATAGTCATTTAATTTTGACTGTTAGTTTACATTAAAATCTACTTGCTGACAAGCAATAAGTGCATAAATAAGCTCAGATAATTGCATTTTAAAAGCCTGCAGTTGGCTGCTTTGTTTAGTAAGAAAGGTTTCACACCTTACTGTTCATAAGAAGTGCTTTTTATAAATGATGCTCTGAGTCAGTTGTTCGGTTCTTCATTTCCCGAATTAAACGTTTCTTAATTTAGGTCTTATATGTTGTTCTGAGAGCCTATTAAGAATATAAATCACACACACACAAATGCACAGATAAAAAAGTCATATTAATTTAACAAATTTGGCTACTTTTAGAGAACCTGAACATAAGTGTAAAAGTGATAGATTATAGTGCGACACAAGTTGGTAACAATGAATAATAACAGTTAACAGCCTGATGCTAGAGAAGGAAAATGATAAAGACCTTTAAATCTCCCAAAGATACAAAAAAAGATTGAGATAATTTTAAAAGAGAGTTAACCACATTCTTCAAAAGTGTTTAGCATGCTCTATGCCAAAGGATGAGGTTAAATTTGCATTCTCAGTGATGTCCTGAAATCACTGAGTTAACTTACATCCACTTAGAGTACTTCACTAGCACCAGGTGAAGCTCTTAGCCTTCTTGTTTCATTCATGATCCTGTCTGATATTGAAAATGGTCACTTCTGATTTTAAAAATGCAAATAATTCCTCCATTAAAGGACCTCATTTATTGAGAGTATCAATTCAATTAAGTGGTAATAATAGGAGAATACATATTCAGTAGAATTCAATTTCCATTCTATGGAATGACTTTGTCAGTCTATTAACGCCATTTACAACATTTACTTCTCTCACAAAGGGACCAGATAACAACTAATTTTATAGCTACTATTTGAAGAACAGAAAGGCTAAAAAGAACCAACCTAACTGCAAACGTATTGGGAACAAGGTGTTTGGCTTAAGCCTCTAACTCCTTCACTCAAAGGGGTAAGAAGATTGCTGTAAGTTAAAGGCCATTCTGGCATGCAGAATGAGGCCCTGATGCCACAAACAAACAAAACTGAATTGGCAGTGTCTTGCACAGACTGGAGAGTGCTGCCTGCTATTTCAGAAGACCTGGTTTAATTCCCGGCAACCACATGGGAGCTCACAACAATGTGTAGCTTCAGTTTCTCTGGCCTCTGCCAGCACTTAGCACATGTGTTCCACCAACATATCTTCAGGCAAAATACCCACATGCAAAACAACAAATAAATGTCAGGAAATTTTCATAACGAAGAAGTGTGTTGGACTTTAATGAAAGCACTTACATGAAACTTAGCTAGAATATCCTATGTCGTCATTAGTTTTGGCTTTTTGTTTTCTTTTTTCTTTAACAATTACAAATGTAATAAAAGACCTCTTGTGTGAAAATTTCTATAAGAAATACCACTCTTTGCATAGAAATTCTTCTCCTCAGTATTCTTGTTCTGCCATCAGAGATTTAGCTGTGATTTCTAATAACTGTGCCAACAACTAAATATACTTATGCAAGTAGCACACGTTTTGTTTCATAGCTTCTGTAAATTAAGATGGTTCTATTTCTTCACTCAGTGTGGAGAAGACTGTAATTTATTCATTTTCTGTGTATATGCATAGGTACCGTTCCTTTCTCTTAGCAGGAGTAAGCATTCATGTCCAGAAAGGCGGTGTTATATGACACTTTCAACCTTCATCACTTTACTTTTAATGTAAAGACAATTTTCTAGGATAGAAACAACCGTATAAACTGATCATTTCTGTGATATACAGAATTTGGCTGTGGTCTTTGAACTAGACATTTGGGGTCTGCAGGAATAAACCATTGCTGAGAAGGCCTAGGTATCCATCGAGAAATAAAAAACTATTGGCCACAGTTTTGTTTAGTAGAAGGAAAGACTTACCTTTATTTTCCCGATAATAGTATTAGTTTGAATTAAAGAAACAAATATTTACTTAGGTTGAAATCGAGATAACGAAATACAACACATTTAGATAATAAAATATAATGTATAAATTATTGAAATTTATTATCTTCAAATTATTGGAATTTCAAGTAGGTTATCATTGCTTGACACTTGATAAAAATCTCATTCTATTCGAGTTCATATATTTTTAAAATGATTCTCAAATAAGTAGTTTCAATGTTACAGAACTTCGAAAAATCAAATGATTTAAACAGCAGCATGTCAAATGAGGTATAAACTACCATATAAGCAAATATTAAAATAAAAAAAATAAATAATATGACTTTGGTTATATCAGACTTCCTTCATATATATATATATATATTATTTTTCTTGTGTACTTCAAGACAAATAAGTTGGGTGTTTATAGATTAATTAATTGTTGAAGGTTAAGGGAAAACCATCTGTGAGAACTGCTATGATTTTTATTTACACATTGATTTATTTTATTTCCTGCTGAAGCATAAGGAAACAGTTTGCTCATTCATGCAAGGAAATAAGAATGCTCTTTTCTAAAGAATATGAATTCAAATATTTCTTCCTAAGGCTCTTTGTAGTTGATAATATAACTAGCTGATTTTAGAGATGACAAAGCTACTCTCCAAATGGACTTTCTCTAGATTTTAAGAAATAAGTTTCTGCATTCCAAAGTAAAAATAACAATCAAATAATTACTTGTTCTTTTCAAAATAATTGAGTTAATACGAAATTATCTAACTTGTATTACACAGCAAGAATCCTTAGAACCTAAGAGTCATGATCTATCAATACAATTCTCTTTGCATGTTGTTTCATGGTAAGGTAAATTCTGTTGGGAAAAAGGACAGTCATGAATATGAACCACGGTATATGGGTATAATAAGAGATAGAAGTAGATTAATAAAGATTCTTTTAATCATTGCAATGAGCTCAGAAGCTTGCTTTCTGGGAGCAATGGAGACTCTTGAAAAGAATATTGAGTTTGTAGGAATATACATGTGTAACTTTCAAAGTTTAAAAATATAGGTTTGAATTTATAAATTCATACTTTGAAAAATATTTATTCTTGAAATAGTATTTTATAAAGAGTCTCTATAATTTCATGAACTGTAAATGTACTGTATACATATCTTCTCTGACATTAGAAATGAGTTCACTGTAGCATCATATACTGTGTATATGCTGTATATATCATATTAGCAAAATGAGAAAATGATTTTGTTGTTCAGAATATTTAATTGGTTTGCTAAAGCAGTTTCTTTTAAAGTAAGTTATTAATAGATGTACTGCCATAGTTGTAATAGAAAATAAATTAAGAAACTGGGCAAGGAGGCTTATTTCAAGCACTGTATTAGAAAAACAATCCAACAAACAGAAACTCCTTGTTACACTCTGACAGTGACAAGAAGTCAGTGGCAGAAAAACTTGTAGTAACTGCAAGATTAAGATGAAACAACAGTTGGGGAGCTTTGCACTAATCCAAAGAATAAAGATAAAATTAGAGTAAAAAAAAATGGTTAGTTATTTCTTATCTCAAATGTACATCCTGAGTTTCAAACCATGTGGAAACACATTTTAACTGATACCAAACTTAGAAACAACACTAATTAAAGAAATCAAAATCGTGCTGGTCTAACTGGATGTCTACACATAGAAAAATGCAAAATAGATCCATACTTATCACCCTGCACAAAAGTAAAGTCCAAGTGGATCAAAGACCTCAAGATAAAACCAGACACACTAAATCTGTTAGAAGAAAAAGTGGGGAAGAGCCTGGAACTCATTGGCACAGGACACAACTTCCTGAACAGAATAGGCTGTTCAACAGCACAGGCTCTAAGATCAACAATCAAAAAAAAAGGAACCTCATGAAACTGAAAAGCTTCTGTAAAGCAAAAGACACTGTCATCAGAACAAAATGACAGCCTACAGACTGGGAAAGGATCTTCACCAGCCCCTTGGCCACCTCCAAGGGAGCAGCCTTGCCAGGTCGCAGAGGAAGACAATGCAGCCTGTCCTGATGAGAACTGATAGCCTAGTGTCAGATGGAAGGGGAGAGGACCTCCCCAATCAGTGGACTTGGAGAGGAGCATGAGAGGAGATGAGGGAAGGAGGGTCGGATTGGAATGGAATGGGGTGGGGGAGGGCTACAGCTGGGATAAAAAGTGAATAAACTGTAATAAATATAAAAAATAAAAAATACATTTAGAAGTATTAGAAGCCTTAAAAAGAAAAAAGAAAGGAATGAAATGAAGAGAAAAATATACTGAGGAGAAATGACAAGCATCACCAGTGCATTATTTACTACATATTACTTAAATGTAACAGCATGTAATCTGTTTATTAGAGTTCAATTAAATAATTGGCTTTAAGAATTATCAGGTAGCCATACAATTTTAATAAATTTCCTATCCTAATGAAATTTAATAAATTTTCCTATCCAAAGGAAAAATAAATCAGCAAATACAGAAAAATAGGATTGTTAATAAAAGGAAGAGAAAAAGATACCCATCACTTAGCATGCGGCATGCTTTCTGTACATGTAAACAAAGCCAGAACTGCAGAATCAACTACAGGTATTATATATAATTGCATAGTGATAGCAGGATAAATGTATAATATAAATTCCTCCTTGGAAATCCTTTCACCTTTTCTTTTTTACATTATTCCCACTGAGAGGAAAATGATATGATTTCCCATTTTTCAGAATTTATCTACCAATACCTTTGCTCTGGCCTGTGGTTTCACCTCATTAGCTGATAAACAGGCTCCATGTGAAAAGATGTGGAGCTTCCTCTGTCCTTCCTTCACCCCCATCCCTGTGATTTAGACAGTAAATCTGGACACTCCTGGGAATTTGTGCAATTATTGAGACAGGTCAGCTGTGTGTGTTTCTTAGTAGAAACCATATCGTGAGTACGGATTGCTCATATTCACCTGCCCATGTTTAACATTATAAAGTTCAGACTTTAGGTAGCTAAAATAGGCTCAGTGAAGATTAAAATGACGGACCAAGTCTTTGTCTTTTCATGCCAGCCTCCTCAAGAAGAAGCAGGGTCCACAATGTGAGCAGAGAGCCAGGTCCCAGAACAGTGAACATCACTCTCCACCAGTCATCCAAACCACAACCCTTTGGCCACACTTTACACTGAGAGGTGTTTACAAAGCAGCAAATAATTCTCCTTCAGGAAGGAAAACTGAGACAAGGACTCTGTGAATCAATTTTAACCTTGTCTAGAAAGGTATTGGGCAATCCTGTGTCACTGAGGCTTTGTCTGAGATGGAAGCAAACACTTAATACCACACTTAGCTTCCCAACTCTTTGCAAGGATCAAAAAACATTCCTGAATCTTGGCATGGACCTTGGATTCTGAAACACAGCATTGGAAGGATGCCCTTCTACTGGTTGATATCCATACAATCATTTTATGTGTTGTTTTCCTTGAGTGCAGTAAGGATAAGTTCTTAGCTATGCATAAGACTTTCCAACACCACATTGTTTCACCAAGAATGCATACTTATACACACTACAATGCAATAATAACAACAACAAAATAGACTTACTATGTTCACTTAAAGTTTTTCCAACAACTTGAAGCAAGAAGCCCTTCATTTATTAACCTCTCCCTCGAAATACTTTAGTCCTCTGTATTTCATACAATATGTTCTAATTGTTGATTTTCCTCTCTCATTTGCTCTCAGATCATTCCCAAATCCCAACTCTTCCAACTTCATGCCTTCTTTCTATTTTAAGAAAACAAGCAGAAAAATAAAAAGGATAAACAAGAATAAAACAAAATGCACAAAAAAACAGAAAAAGAAACAGCACATGAAATGCATAAATGTATATATAAACTTTTATGAATACACACACACACACACACACACACACACATCCACTCACACAAACTAAAATCGTATTATAAAGGCAAAAGTTCAGTAGGTAAAAAATTCACAAAGAAATATGAGGAAAAAAAATCCCCAAATATCCTTGAGTCCATTTTGTATAAGCCATCTACTGCTAAGAATTTTAGCTGAAGTTGCCACCTACTTCCCAGGGAGGGAGGCTTCCCGGGGAGGGAGGAGGACATCAGCCCACCCATAAAACCTATCTGGTATTTGTCTTGCCTACAAAAAGTGTAGGAATAAAGATGGTGCAGAGGTTGAAGGAATGGCAAAACCATGAGTGGCCCAACTTGAGCCCCACCCCATGAGAGAGAGCCAACCTCTGATACTATGAATAATACTTTGCTAGGGTTGCAGACCTGAGCCTAGCATAACTGTCTTCCAAGATGCTTTAAACTCCCCTATGTCAGTCTACCATTTCATTGTGGGTCTCTTCATCTGTTTCCATCAGTTCTGAAGATAACTGGACTAGTCATTGATCTATGATTATAGCAGAGTATCATTAGGAATCATTTCATTGACTTTTTTTTTCAATCAAGTTTGGTTCTACCTTATCTCTGAGCTATCCAGCCAGCTTCTGTAGTCTGGCAAGTCAGGCAGTGTCTTGCATGGGTTCCCTGTGGTGGCCTATGCCTCAAGCTACAACAGCCACTGTTTAGTCACTCCCACAAGTTCTAATGCCCCAGTGCATTTTAAACATGCTTGCCTTTATACAAAAATGCTTATTATACATTTAGGTACAATTTAAAATTTGTAAAATTTTCATTTTTATTCATATGGTGTGAAAATGTATTTTCTTTCCATGTGACTTTTTAGGAATGAATTCATTTAGAACAAGTACTTCATACAATATGTTTAAGGATAAATTTTATGCATTTAATTAGAATAAAATTAATTGGAATCTATGCTGAATTATTAAGTAGAAGAGTCTCACATTTCTCAATGGCATGCATAAATAAAGGTGAGGACTGTAGGTCACACTCAAGTACATATGTGTAATCAACAACACACAGTGAAATAGTTCTGTCCATAAAATGCTTTGCATCCTTCCTGATATGAAAATTAGGAATTCACATTTGATTGTTATTAATATTAAATTATTAAAACATTGTGAAAACATATGTTATAAATTTTTGTGCATATTACACATCATGTACACAGAGAGAGACAAAGAGAAAGAGAGACAGAGTACCAATAGAAGATTTTATTTATTTTTAATTTTTCCTCATTATTATTATTATTATTACAATTAATTCACTTCATATCTCAGCTGTAGACCCCTCCCTCATCTTCTCCCAGTCCCACCCTTTCTCATTCCCCTCCCCATGTCCTACCCCTAGTCCACTGATAGGAGATGTCCTCCTCCCCTACTATCTGACCCTATCCTATCTGGTCTCATCATGACTTCTGGATCCTCTTTCTCTGTGGTCAGCACAAGGTTTTAAAACAATTTAAAGCAAGACCTAGGTAAGGATAATTTTTTTTTTCATTTCTGATATATGTTTGTGTATACATACTACTTAAAAATACTTTAAATGCATGGAAATATTATGAGTCAAAATACCATGAAGAATTTGGGGATTATAAATTGAAGTAATAAAAAATATAAATACTAGTCTATCATGACTAGAAAATTAAATTACTCTAATAAATGTATTTCTTAAAATAATTTAAGTATTTGCAAAGATGTAATTTTTTCACTATTGCTACTTTTTTAAGAGATGCTGTACTATAGCTGGGGTTCTCATCCTGAACGCGAAGTTACGCCAAGAAATTGCGTAATGACATTTTATTTGAAGCTATGCACTGTAACCACCTGGCTTGTTCATATGAGAGAATGTAGCTGCAGCAGTGTCCTGTGGAGGCAGACAACGGCTTGACAACAAAAAATAACAATTTTAATGAAAATTTGTATAGACATCAAGCAGAAACAGGTCCTGTCATATAGTGCATTTTTGAAGCTGAGGTAAGTGAAACCATTAAAGCTGACATAAAATGCTGACATGAGCAATGTCAGATATGTGTATATTGCTGGTTAAGTTCTATTTTATTCTTAAAATTGATTTGTTTGAAGCAGAGTTCTGGCAACTAATCTCATCTGGAATGAAGACATATTATTAAAATATATGCACGTTAGTTCTTACTCCTTCTGAGTAGTTACATATGGTTAATACTCAGAGCATAGATAGTAGCTGGCCATGGAGACCAGAATACTGTAAATAGAAAGCAAATGTCTAGTAGAATATTAAATATACTTAAAAATACCTAATGTTTCTATTTTGTTTTTGAACTTTATCATCATTTAGGTTCTCTGGAATTTATTTGGTATCTCCTTAAGAATACAGTATAAATAACCAGGATTTTAAAGTTTTTAACCTAAATTTTCATAAAACAGTTTAAACATAGTATCATTGTGATTAAAATTTTTATTGTTAATTGTTAATAATTCTAGAACTTTGCAGATATTAAAAATATTTTATAACACTTTTGTTCAAAGCATACATGTGTACTCAATAAAAATTAACTCACTGTATAAAGACATTGATATATTCACTTATTAAAGAGAATTTATTAGTATCTGAGTTAATGAGATATTCATAAATGGTCTGGAACAGTAGAAGTTTAACTATAATACATTTAGAACACTCAAATTGGGCATGCTAAATAATTTAGTAAAATAATAACTCTTGGATGTAAATTCTTTTAATTCTGTCACTACTTTAGTTTTTGTTTGAGTATGTGACTGCTATGCTCTATTCATCTCTTAAGACAGATTTGCATCTATTCTTCTTTCAATAATTAAAGTTTAGACAAAGATAAAGTATTACCTAATGTTAATATCACAATTATAACTACATTGTTCAACTTACCGAAAATACTGGATTTTTTCTACTCTATTTTGTTACATACAATTATTAACAATATACAATGTTTTCTCAGATACTGGTAATCTTGAAATAGTATCTCAAGGGATAAGCAAAATCTAATATATCTAAAGTAGAGATAACTCACAAAAAATCCTTGAAAAGATGTCTAAATTGATTTAAGATTGCTGATCAGGCCATGAATCATCTGAAGGAATGGGCGGGCATGGGAGCGTTAGCAGGCCTTCTGGTGTTGGTCTCCTTGGTTTGCCTGTGGTATATATGCAAGATTAGAGTCTCACAACAGTGTGATGCAGCCATGATCATTCAGGCCTTTACAGCCATTGAAGCAGGACATTCTCCCCAAGCATGGTTGGATACCATAAAAAGCTAAAATGATACGCTCAGGATGCGAGGCTAAGCACTGCACTCAGGGTCAGCCGCTTTGGACCCAGAGAAGAGCATGTCTGATTGCATGCGGGTTGATGCCCCAGGTCCCGCCTCTGAGAAAAAGGTATCGGACGGGTCTGATGCTCTTTGGGTGGATGACACCTAAATGAACATCGGTAAAAAGTCCCAATTTATTTCTAATATCAGAGATCAGACCTCTACTCTTGCCTGATGCGTCTAAAACAAAAAGGGGGAACTGTAGAGAGCTGCGGAATGCTGTGCCTTAAAGATGGAGCTGGTTTCCGCCTTCCACCTTCCCGATGGTGAGTGCTCTCTGTCACGAACAATTCCACATTTGGCTAAGGCTGAGGATCTGGCTTGCTTCCATGTATGTGGACCTATCTGCATTGCCCACGTGGCACGCCTGGGTTGGCTACCCAGAGGCTATTTAAGCTGTGGGCTGGCTTTCCCCAGGGTCAGATGATTGTTCAAGGTTCCTGAATAAACTGCATTGAAAAAAAAAAAAAACTAAAGGCAAAAAAAAAAAAAAAACACATTCAAAGTGGCTTAAATGAAGAATCTTTAAAACATGTTAACTGCATCTTTTTAAAACGTGTCTATTCCAAATATGTATAACACTGAAGCTTATGTGCAGTAGAATCATAATAAATATTTTTGGTTGAACTCAAAAAAAAAAATTGCTGATCAGTTATTTTCAAAGTAGTCACATATCCCTATTAGGTATAAGACAATATTGACACATATAAAATTGTCATTTTTTCTAACTTTTTCACACTTCTTTTCATACAATTCTGCCAAGAGAAAAGGAAATTTCCTATTTTTCATTATTGTTATTATTATTAATTATTTATTCACTTTGTATCCCAGTTGTAGCCTCTTCCCTCATCTCCTTCCAAACCACCCTCTGTCTCTTCCTCCCCTATTCCTCTCTTCTAGTCCACTGATAGGGGAAGTTCTCCTCCCCAACTGTCTGACCCTAGCCTACCAGATCCCATCAAGACTGCCTGTATCCTCTTCCTCTGTGTGCTGGCTAGGTCACCCCACCAGGGAGAAGTGATGAAGGAGCAGGCAACCAAGTTCATGTCAGAGTCTGTCTCTTTTCCTCTTACTAGGGACCCCACATGGAGACAGAGCTGTCTGTGGGCTACATCTGAGAAAGGGTTCTAAATCCTCCCAATGCATGGTCCTTGGTTGATACATCAGTCTCTGCAGTCTCCACTGGGCCCAGGTTTTGGTTTTGGTTTTGTTTTTTTGGCTTTGTTGGTCTCTTTGTGGAGCTGCTGTTTCCTTGGGGTCCTTCTATCTCCCCCTTCTTCCATAAGACTCCCAAGCACTCTGTCCAAAGCTTGGCTGTTAGTCTTTGAATCTTCTTTGATTCCCCTGCAGGGTGGAGTCTTTTAGAGGACATCTGTGGTAGGCTCCCATCCTGTTCCCTCTCTTCTGCTGCCTCCAGTGTCTATCCTGTTTTCCCTTCTGAATGAGAATTAAGCATCTTCCCTCAGTTTCTCCTTGCTGTTTAGCTACTTTAGGTCTGTAGATTTTAGTATGTTTATCCTACATTATATGGCTAATATCCTCTTATAAGTGAATATATACCATGTGTGTCTTTCTGCTTCTGGGATTTCTCCTTCAGGATGATCTTTTCTTGTTCCCATCACTTGCCTGCAAATCTCATGATTTCCTGGTGTTTTTTCTTTTTCTTTTCTTTTCTTTTCTTTTCTTTTTTTTCTTTTCTTTTCTTTTCTTTTCTCTTCTCTTTTCCTCCTCCTCCCTCCTCCTCCTCCTCTTCTTCTTCTTCTTTTCTTCTTCTCCTCCTCCTCCTCCTCCTCCTCCTCCTCCTCCTCCTCCTCCTCCTCCTCCTCCTCTTCTTCTTCTTCTTCTTCTTCTTCTTCTTCTTCTTCTTCTTCTCATTTATTACAATTTAGTCAATTTGTATCCTGGCTGTGACTCCCTTCCAAAACTACCCTTCCTCTCTCTTCTTCACAGGGGCATTTCCTTGTTTTTAATAGCTTTGTAATTATCATAGTCACAGTTTTTTAAAAAAAACAATATATAGGTTAATGAGTATTATAATCATTATCTTAAAATTATACAATAAGCAGTATCTATTACAGTAGATCACATCTATCGAAAACATTCTTTTTCATGCAATTTCAGAAAATGTGATAATCTTTCTCTAATTCAGATATTGCACCCAGGACCCTCATTCCTCTCTTCTGGCCCCATGTCTGTTGTGATTGTTTTCCACAGCTCCATCATTACTGTGACCCATTCTCAAGGATTTTATTCTAGAGCGAGGATGCATTTATTCTGGACCTGTGGAGCAGAAGCCCATCATGACTATGATATTGGTAAGGAGCTTGTCAATATCATCAATAACAGTATGCCAAGGAAAAGGACAGGGTTAAGCAAGAAGAATAATATTCAAAGGCAGGCCCTTAGTTACCTGATTTCTCAGTTACCAACTTCTTCCCCCAAATTAATTACACTATCTAAAAATCAAGTCTTCAGCATTCGAGTCTTTTAGAAAGACATGACATATCAAAAGCATAGCAGTGGAATTTAAAAAGAAAGCTACAATAGTCCTTTAACAATTTAAATTATGTTGGGACTTTGCAAATAAAAAAGTGAAAATTTCAGTTGAGTATTGGCAAGTGTTCTTTATCAAATACAAAATTATTTCTATTCTTTCTTCATCTTGTTGTTCTTTTTCTTCTTTATCTTCTTCTTATTATTATTATTATTATTTACAATTTATTCACTTTGTATCCCAGTTGTAGTCCTCTCCCTCATAGTCATGGTCATGGCTGCATTACGCTGTTGTGAGACTCTAATCTTGCATATATACCACAGGCAAACCAAGGAGACCAACACCAGAAGGCCTGCTAACACTCCCATGCCCGCCCATTCCTTCAGATGATTCATGGCTGCAGCAATCCATGTTGATAATCCTGTGGCTAGTCCTGCGTCCACTCCGGTAGAATTTACTGTGACAATGGCCACTCTCAGCTGCTCCATCGTTGTATCGAATTCTCCAGTCCAATTACCTAAAATATAGCTCGACAATTGTTTAGACAGATTTGCAGCGCAGGAAAAATTCTCATGTTGTATGATAGTGACACAAAGTCCAGCATACTTTCATTGACAGCCAGGTTGAGCGATTTGCCATAGGGTATCAATTTGCTCCTGCAAGAGGTCAATCCTCTGATTGAACACCATCAAGCTTCCTTTTAGTTGAGCATTAATTCCTTTATGTACAACTAAGGCATGAGCTACATTGGCTAAATGATTTTTCAGGGTCTGAGCAGTCTGCCCAGTATGACTCATGGCTAATGCCCTGGTGGTAGCTCCAACAGCCGTCAATGAGATGGTAGTAACAATGGTGGCTGTAGTTCCAAGATCCCTTTTCTGTCTGAAGAGAGTCATAGCGTGAGGGGCACCAATGGGCACAGGCACCCAGTGAGGCATACGAGTAACCAGGGCATACCTAACTTTACTAGCATTCCAGCATTGGGCAAAAAAGCAAGTATCATTACCACAATTACTTGGCTCTATCTGGCTAATAATGAATAAAAATGGGGGATATAGACAAACAGGTGTGGGCTTATAGGAAATATTATGAGAAGCCTTAACCCCTCGTTGGAACATCCTGTGTCAGTTCTAGAACTAGCAGTGGTGGTGTCCGAGGTCTGAATAGGTTCAGGAGACCATTGCCCCCAGGGGCGAGACGTGCTCCATGCCAATTGACTAACTCCATGTTTTCCTCCAATTTTGAAAGTCATTTAAGGTTCTTAAATTATTTTTTTCCCTTTTTTCTTAAATTTTTCATCAATTACACTTTATTCATTCTGCATCCTCCCATAAGCCCCTCCCTCCTCCCATCCCAATCCCACCCTCCCTCCTCCCTCTGCTTGCATGCCACTCCCCAAGTCCACTAATAGGGGAGGTTCTCCTCTCCTTTCTGATCTTAGTCTGTCAGTTCACATCAAAAGTGGCTGTATTGTCCTCTACTGTGGCCTGGTAAGGCTGCCCCCCCCCCAGAGGGAGGTGATCAAAGAGCAGGCCAATCAGTGTATGTCAGAGGCAGTCCCTCTTCACATTACTATGTAACCCAATTGGACTCTGAACTGCCCTGGGCTACATCTGTGCAGGGGTTCTAGGTTATCTCCATGAATAGTCCTTGGTTGGAGTATGAGTCTCTGGGAAGTTCCCTATGTTCAAATTTTCTTGTTCTGTTGCTCTCCATGTGAAGACCCTGTCCTCTCGAGCTCTTACAATTTCCCAGTTCTTACCTAAAAGTCCGTTCACTCTGCCCAACAGTTGCCCATCAGGCTCAGCATCTGCTTTGATAGTCTGTAGGGCAGAGGCTTTCAGAGGCCCTCTGTGGTAGGTTCCTAGGTTGTTTCCTGTTTTCTTCTTCTTCTGATGTCCATCCTCTTTGCCTTTCTGGATGGGGATTGCACGTTTTAGTTAGGGTCCTCTCTCTTGCTTAGTTTCTTTAGATGCACAGGTTTTAGTGGGTTTGTCCTATGTTGTATGTCTATATGAGTGAGTATATACCATGTGTGTCTTTTTGCTTCTGAGACAACTCACTCAGGATGATCCTTTCCAGATCCCACCATTTACCTGCAAATTTCATGATTTCCTTATTTTTCATTGCTGAGTAATATTCCATTGTGTAGATGTACCACAATTTCTGCATCCATTCTTCAGTTGAGGGGCATCTGGGTTGTTTCCAGCTTCTGGCTATTACAAATAAAGCTGCTACAAACATGGTTGAGCAAATGTCCTTTTTGTGTACTTGAGCCTCTTTTGGATATATGCCCAGTAGTGGTATGGCTGGATCTTGAGGAAGCGCTATTCCTAGTTGTCTGAGAAAGCGCCAGATTGATTTCCAGAGTGGTTGTACAAGTTTACATTCCTACCAGCAGTGGAGAAGGGTTCCCCTTTCTCCACAACCTCTCCAGCATGTGTTGTCACTTGAGTTTTTGATCTTGGCCATTCTCATGGGTGTAAGGTGAAATCTCAGGGTTGTTTTGATTTGCATTTCCCTAATGGCTAATGAGGTTGAGCATTTCTTTAAGTGCTTCTCTGCCATTCGGTATTCCTCTACAGAGAATTCTCTGTTTAGCTCTGTTCCCCATTTTTTAAGTGGATTACTTGGTTTGCTGCTTTTCAGCTTCTTTAGTTCTTTATATATACTGGATATGAGTCCTCTGTCAGATAAAGGGTTGGTGAAGATTCTTTCCCAATCTGTAGGCAGTCGCTTTGTTTTGATGATGGTGTCCTTTGCTTTACAGAAGCTTTTCAGTTTCATGAGGTCCCATTTATTGGTTGTTGCTCTTAGAGCCTGTGCTGTTGGTGTTCTGTTCAGGAAGTTTCCCCCTGTACCAATGAGTTCTAGGGTATTTCCCACTTTTTTTTCAAGCCGATTTAATGTGTCTGGTTTTATGTTGAGGTCTTTGATCCACTTGGACTTCAGTTTTGTGCAGGGTGACAAGTATGGATCTATTTTCATTTTTGTACATGTAGACATCCAATTAGACCAGCACCATTTGTTGAAGATGCTATCTTTTTTCCATTGTATGGTTTTGGTGTCTTTGTCAAAGATCAGGTGTCCATAAGTGTGTGGGTTTATTTCTGGGTCCTCTGTTCGGTTCCATTGATCCACCATTCTGTTTCTATGCCAGTACCATGCAGTTTTTAAAACTGTTGCTCTATAGTACAACTTAAGATCAGGGATGGAGATACCTCCAGAAGATCTTTTATTGTAGAGGATTGTTTTAGCAATTCTGGGTTTCTTGTTATTCCATATGAAGTTGAGAATTTTCCTTTCCAGGTCTGTAAAGAATTGTGTTGGTAATTTGATGGGCATTGCATTGAATCTGTAGATTGCTTTTGGTAAGATGGCCATTTTTACTATGTTAATCCTACCAAGCCATGAGCATGGGAGATCTTTCCATCTTCTCATATCTTCTTCTAATTCTTTCTTCAGAGATTTGAAATTTTTTTCATACAAGTCTTTGACTTCCTTGGTTAGGGTTACTCCGAGGTACCTTATGTCATTTGTGGCTATTGTGAAGGGTGTTGTTTCCTTAACTTCTTTCTCAGCCCTTTTGTCTTTTGTATACAGGAGGGCTACTGATTTTTTTGAGTTAATTTTGTATCCTGCCACTTTGCTGAAGGTGTTTATCAGCTGTAGGAGTTCCCTGGTAGAGTTTTTGGGGTCACTCACGTATACTATCATATCATCTGCAAATAGTGATAATTTGACTTCTTCCTTTCCAATTTGTATCCCCTTGATCTCCTTCAACTGTCTTATTGCTCTAGCAAGGACTTCCAACACTATGTTGAAGAGATATGGAGAGAGTGGGCAGCCTTGTCTTGTCCCTGATTTCAGTGGGATTGCTTTAAGTTTCTCTCCATTCAGTTTGATGTTGGCTATAGGCTTGCTGTATATCGCCTTTACTATGTTTAGATATGTGCCTTGTATCCCTGATCTCTCCAATACTTTGAACATGAATGGATGTTGGATTTTGTCAAAAGCTTTTTCAGCATCTAGGGAGATTATCATGTGGTTTTTTTCTTTCAGTTTGTTAATATGGTGGATCACATTGATGGATTTCCGTATATTGAACCACCCCTGCATACCTGGGATGAAGCCTACTTGGTCATAGTGGATAATATCTTTGATGTGTTCTTGGATTCGGTTTGCAAGTATTTTATTAAGTATTTTTGCATCAATGTTCATAAGGGAGATTGGCCGGAAATTCTCTTTCTTTGTTGAGTCTTTGTGAGGTTTAGGTACCAAGGTGACTGTGGCTTCATAGAATGAATTTGGTAATATTCCTTCTGTTTCTATTTTGTGGAATAGTTTGAAGAGAATTGGTGTTAGCTCTTCTTTGAAGGTCTGGTAGAATTCTGCGCTGAAGCCATCTGGTCCTGGGCTTTTTTTGGATGGGAGACTTTTGATGACCGCTTCTATTTCTTTGGGGGATATAGGTCTATTTAGTTGATTTACCTGGTCCTGGTTCAGCTTTGGTAAGTCAAATCGATCAAGAAAATTGTCCATTTCATTTAGATTTTCAAATTTTGTGGCATATAGACTTTTGAAGTAAGTCCTAATGATTGTTTGGATTTCCTCAGTGTCTGTAGTTATATCCCCCTTTTCATTTCTGATTTTGTTGATTTGGGTGGTGTCTTTCTGCCTTTTAGTTAGCCTGGCTAAGGGTTTGTCGATCTTGTTGATTTTCTCAAAGAACCAGCTCTTGGTTTCATTGATTCTTTGAATTGTTTTATTTGTTTCCAATTGATTGATTTCAGCCCTGAGTTTGATTATTTCCAGCCGTCTACTCCTTCTTGGTGTGTCTGCTTCTTCTTTTTCTAGGGTTTTTAAGTGAGCCATTAGGGTGCTTGAATGAGCTGTCTCGAATTTCTTCTTGAAGGCACTTAGTGCTATGAACTTTCCTCTTAGCACTGCTTTCATTGTGTCCCACAAGTTCGGGTATGTTGTGTCTTCATTTTCATTGATTTCTAGAAAGACTTTAATTTCTTTCTTTATTTCTTCCCTGACCCAGCTGTCATTTAGTAACAAGTTGTTCAGTTTCCATGTGTGTGTAGGCTTTTTGTTATTTCTGTTATTGTTGAGGTCCAGCTTTATTCCATGGTGATCAGACAAGATACATGGGATTATTTCAATCTTCTTGTATCTGTTGAGGCTTGCTTTGTGACCCACTATGTGGTCTATTTTGGAGAAGGTTCCATGAGGTGCTGAGAAGAAGGTAAATTCTTTTGTGTTTGGGTGTAAAGTTCTGTAAATGTCTGTTAGGTCCATTTGATTCATGACCTCTGTCAGAGACATTGTTTCTTTGTTTAATTTCTGTTTGGTTGACCTGTCCTTTGTTGAGAGTGGGGTGTTGAAGTCTCCCACTATTAATGTGTGTGGATCTATATGTGCTTTAAATTTTATCAATGTTTCTTTCACAAATGTGGGTGCCCTTGTATTTGGGGCATAGATGTTCAGGATTGTGATGTCTTCCTGGTGGAATTTTCCCTTGATGAGTATGAAGTGTCCTTCCCCATCTCTTTTGATTAATTTTGGTTGAAAGTCTATTTTATCAGATATTAGAATGGCTACTCCTGCTTGCTTCTTGGGTCCGTTTGCTTGGAAAGTCGTCTTCCAACCCTTTACCCTCAGGTAATGTCTATCTTTGTGTCTTAGGTGTGTTTCTTGTATGCAACAGATTGCTGGGTTTTGTTTACGTATCCATTCTGTTAATCTGTGTCTTTTTATTGGAGAGTTGAGTCCATTGATGTTGAGAGAGATTAATGACCAGTGGCTGTTAGATCTCGTGATTTTGATGTTGGCTGTGGTCATCAGGTTGTGTGCTTGGTTGCTTTTTGTTTTACTGAAGTGAGGTTATTTATTTCCTGTGTTTTCTTGAATGTAGCTAGCTTTCTTGGGTTGTATTTTCCCTTCCAGTGTCTTCTGTAATGCTGGATTTGTTTGTAGGTATTGTTGAAATTTGTTTTTGTCATTGAATATCTTGTTTTCTCCATCTATGAGGACTGAGAGTTTTGCTGGGTATAGTAGCCTGGGCTGACATCTGTGTTCTCTTAGGGTCTGCATGATATCTGTCCAGGCCCTTCTGGCTTTCATAGTCTCTGTTGAAAAGTCGGGTGTGATTCTAATGGGTTTGCCATTATATGTTACTTGGCCTTTTTCCCTTGCAGCTTTTAGTATTTTTTCTTTGTTCTGTATACTTACTGTTTTGATTATTATGTGGCGGGAGGATTTTCTTTTCTGGTCAAATTTGCTGGGTGTTCTGTAGGCCTCATGTATTCTAATTGGCCTCTCCTTTAGCTTGGGGAAATTTTCTTCAATGATTTTGTTGAAAATATTTTCTGGGCCTTGGAGAAGGGAGTCTTCTTTTTCCTCTATACCTATTATTCTTAGGTTTTGTCTTTTCATATTGTCTTGCATTTCTTGGACGGTCTGTGTCAGGAATTTTTCAGATTTAACATTTTCTTTGACAGATACATCGATTTCTTCCATTGTATCTTCTACACCTGAGATTCTTTCTTCTATCTCTTGTAGTCTGTTGGTTATGCTTACCTCTGTAGTTCCTGTTTTCTTCCCTAGATTCTTCCTTTCCATTATTTCTTCCATTTGTGTTTTCTTTAATTTTTCCAATTCTATCTTCAGGTCTTGAGTTGTTTTGTTTACTTCCTTCACCTGTCTGATTGTACTTTCCTGTTTTTCTTTTAGTTCCTTCAACTCTGTTTCTATCATTTCATTCAGTGTTTTAAGCATTTCCTTTCTAAAGGCCATAAACTGTTTGGCTGAAGCTTCCTCTATTTCTTTACGGATGGCAATATTCTGTTTGAGTTTATCTTCCTCTATGTCTTTACGAATCTCATTTGTTTCCTCTGTTATCATCTTCATGAGCATACTTGTTAGGTCATCTTCTTGGATTTCAGTTATGGTGGGGTGTCCAGGGCTACTTGCCCCTGGGTAACTGGGTTCTGGAGATGCCATATTGCTCTGTCTTTTGTTGCTTGAGCTTTTACGATGGCCTCTACACATTGTGTTATCTTAGGAGTTTGGGGTTATTTTCTGGTGGTTCCTGGGGATCCTGTGGTGGAGAGAATCCCCTTTGCAGAAAGCTGGATTTTCCTGAAGGATGTCTTCTCAGCTTTTTGGGTATAGTCCCTGGATGGCTGGTGTTTTTTCAGGAGTTGCTCACCTCAGGGATATAGACCTGAGTGGTAACTGTGGTCTTTGTTAGTCGAGAGGGTTCTCCTCTCACCCAGGGAAGTCCTGAGGGCAGCTGCCCTGTTTCTGGGTTTCTTGTTGCAAATTTAATGATCAGCTGCTGTGACCCAGTTGGACATCAGGCACGCCTCAACTGTTTGTGCTTGTGTCTGGAGCACAGCTGAGTGCTGGCGCCTCGGCCCCACTAGACTGCTAGACTTTTTCTAGGGAAGGATTGGGTGATTTAAATCAGTACAGTTTCCTTCCTTCCCCGTGGATTCTCTGGAGACACGGACTCCTAGTGTCTTTTTTTGCCCTGGTGCACACTGCTCAGTGTCCGCCAGCTGGTTGGCCACAGAAATTTCCCTGTGCCTGGAGCACAGCTGTGTGATGGCGGCTCAGTCTCTGCCAGCTGTCTGGTGCGCAGAAACTGCCTGTGTCTGCCTTTGCGGCTTTTGGGAGTCTGAGTGGCTCCCTAAGCTGGGTAATTTTCCGGGGACCTTTTCAGGTTGGGGGTGAGCTGAGTGCTCTGAGATCAGACCCGCCGTTTCTATCTCCGGCGGCGAATCAGGCATGCAGGCAGGCAGGGCTCTGTGCCGGAACCTGGGTCCCCGGCTCTGGCTCCGGGCTGGCTCCTGGGGTGCCCGTGGAACCCGCCCGAGTCTTTTCCAGGGGATGTCTGGGTGACTTAAGGCCGGTCCCAATCGTTTCCTGTACCCTGGGGTTATCTCTCGACTGAAAATTCCAGTCTCTGATAGTGTGGTGCCCAAGGTTCAGTCTGGGACCGTGACCAGAGACACTGGCTTGTGGCTCTGGGCTGGGGCTGGGGCTGGCGGCCGGCAGCCAAGCGTCTGGCGGAACCGGGATCTCTTCCGTGGTTTAGCCTGGTGAGTTAAAAGCTGATTGAATCCCCCACCGTGGGGTATCCTCTCACCTGGGAAACACAATGACTGTGTTTTATGGCCGAGAGTTCTGATTGCTGTTCACTGTGCTGATCCTGCTGTTCTGCTGCTCAGAATGAGAGTCCTCCCGGCGCCGCCATCTTGCCCCTCCTAACCAAGAAACTGGATTTTATACTTCGATTTCCTTTGAGATTTTTTTGTTACCCTATTTTTGGGAAATTAAATCTTGAAAACTCTACATGTGATTTAACCCTCTTTAGCTCCCCATAGCAATCTGTTAGGCTTGGTACAAGTCTATGTACTAGCATTCATATCTATACAATTCATAGTAAACTATCCATTTTTTTCATGCTTTGCAAAAATAAAATGGATGATAATGTTTATCATGTCACTTCATGCCTTTTTAAATGACACATATGCTACAGTGTTGGGTAAGGATTTGATGCAAGCAATAAATTTCCCTACAGAAAAATAACAGTATCACACACAAATTAAAATCTACAGCTAACAGAGAACCGTTTTTTTTTTTTTTTTTACTGTAAAATATTGGGGATAGAACAGATCATCTAGTATGTTTTCTTTTGACTTGACTTCCAAAAAATAAAAGTATAATTAAGACAGAAATTTGGTAATTTTCTAAATTATCACTTATTATATACATATATTTGTATGATTATGACCATGTAAATGCAAGCTCATCTGCATTTTATGTTACTTTGTGTAATGACCTATATGGCAAAGAAACTTTGTTTGTAAAGAAGTAATCGACATTAGGATGAGAATGTGAGTCCTTACGGGATCCAGAGAAACATGAGGTAGCTATGAAGCCTTTATTTCATCTACTAAAATGTTCTGTCAACTGATTAGATTTTGCAATAACACACAAACATCTTGTACAAAAAAAATTGGTTATAACACAACTAGTCTGCCCCTGATTTTATTTTGTGGCAAAGGAGTGTTACTTGGAAGTATATATAAATATATATAACGAAATAATTCTTGTATATTTTAAAATGAATTTCACTCAGTAAATATTAATATGCCACAAGATCATGACCCACAGAATCAAGCAATTAGGGTTCTCAGGGGCTCACAGAAAGATCTCCCATGCTCATGGATCTGTAGAATTAACATAGTGAAAATGATCATCCTACCAAAAGCAATCTACAGATTCAATGCAATTCCCCTCAAAATACCAACACTATCTTTACAGACCTTGAAAGAACAATTTTCGACTTCATATGGTATAACAAAACAAAACAAAGGGGGAAAAAAGCGAAAACAACACTGCACAATAAAAGAAGTTCTGGAAGTATGTCCTTCCCCAATCTCAAGTTGTAGTATAGAGCAACAGTGATAAAAACAGCATGATACTGACATAGAAACAGATTGGAAGATCAACGGAATTGAATCAAAGACCCAGAAATAAACCTAACGACAACTGATATTTGACAAAGAAGCCAAAACATACAATGGAAAAAAAGACAGCACTTTCAACAAATGGTGCTAGTTTAACTATATGTCTACATGTAGAAAAATGCAAATAGATCCATAATTATCACCTTGCACTAAAGTAAAATCTAAGTGGCTCAAATACCTCAACATAAAACCAGACACACTAAATTTGTTAGAAGAAAAAAATGGGGAAGAGCCTCGAACTCATTGACAGAGGAGACAACTTCCTGAACAGAACACCAACAGCACAGGCTCTAAGATCAACAATCAATAAATAAGATCTCATGAAACTGAAAAACATAGGCTAGCCTATGGAAATGAATAAATTACTCAAGAAGATAAACACCAGCAAGCAACAACAACAAAAAAATCCAATTTAAAAAATGGGGTACAGAGCTAAACAGAGAATTCTCAACAGAGGAATATAGAATGGCAGAGAAAAACTTAAATGCTCAATGTTTTTAGTTATTGGAAAAATGCAAAGCAAAACAACCCTGAGATTCTCTCTGACACCCATCGGAATGGCTAAGATAAAAAACTCAAGTGACAACACATGCTTGAGAGGATGTGGAGAAAGGGGAACCCTCCTCCATTGCTGGTGGGAATGTAAACTTATATAACCACTTTAGAAATCAATCCGGTGTTTTCTCAGAAAACTGGAAATAGTGTCACTTCAAGATCCAGCTATACCACTAATGGGCATGTAACCAACATCTGCTCAATTTTACAAGGACATTTGTTCAACTATGTTCATAAAAGCTGTATTTGTAATAGTTGGAATCTGGAAGCAATGCAGATGTCCCTCAAGGGAAGAATGGATACAGAAATTGTGGTACATTTACACAATGGAATACTACTCAGCAATTAAAAACAAGGAAATCATGAAATTTGCAGGCAAATGCATGGAAATAGAAAAAATCATACTGAGTGAGTAATCCCAGAAACAGCAAGACACACACGGTATGTACTCACTTATAGTGGATATTAGCCATATAATATAGTATAAACATACTAAAATATACAGACCGAAAGAAGATAAACGAAGGAAGATCCTAGACACCCACAATAAATGAAATGAAAACAAACAAATACTTCCAAAATATTATTATTATTAATTACAATTTATTCAATTTGTATCCCAGCTGTGGCCACTCCCTTCTCTCCCTCCCTTCTTCCCTCCTCTCCCCTTGTGTCCCTCCCCTAGTCCACTGATAGGGAGGTCTTTTACATGCTTATTCCTTATTAAAGTTCTTCTGGCCCCTTAAATCATATTTTTCTACTTAGATTCAGTTTTCTTTGACTTTATTATTTTGTGTGTATTTTACAACAGGCTTTATTGTTTTACCAAAGGTGTTTTTATCATTCCAGGTTTTCTCTAAAATGTAAATATAGTGTGTCAAAACATGTCAGGGCTCAGATATTTTAAATTTCCTAACAAGCATTTTCATACTTATCAATGCATTTATTTTTATGCTACTTAATCATCAAACCAGCATTGATTTTGTTTTACATATTTCACTAAGTGTGTTTGTGGTAACAACAGGAATAAATTCATTCCAGAATTCATTCATTCACAATGATTCATTCATTCAGAATGATTCATAATGGTGACTTCAATGCCATACATAGCTATAGGTGGGCTTCCCCTTCATCAGCATGGCCTGATCTAAGAAATAACATACTGGGTATTTTTAAGCAACAGATAGTTCTTCCTGCATGGAAGCTAGATGTCTGTAATAATGGCACAGAGAGCTTAAGTGTCTATTGGAGACCCATTTCCTGGTTCATGGAAATGGTCTATTGCTGAAAGCAAATAGTTCCTGTCTCATTTGGTGGTAGGGTAAAGGTATTTTGGAACTGATGGATTAACACAAGCTGAATGCTTGTGATCTGATAATTCCTAAAACTTCTTAACAAAAGTCATCACAATAGAGATGAGTTTTCAACCCATTTATTTTTAAGAACTAAACATGTAAGAAATAGAGGAGTCTAAGTGATTTACTATGGTGGAAATTGCAGAGCTCAAATGATGAAATTTTGTGCAAATGATATGTTTTAACTAGTCATGCATTTTATCTTTATACTCAATTCTGTTGTATTCTGATATTTATAAAATTAAAATGTTATGTTATTCCCCTGTGTACTATTATGGTACATAAATATCTTAAGTGTTTTTTTTATAAAGTTTTGAAACAGAATATACTGAATTTGTCAAAAAGTTGCCCATATTTTATTGGTAAAGTAAAAAATAATGTTACAATTTGCATAAACACAAACAATAAAAATATAAAAACCTGTAGTTTTCATATTTATGTGAACTGTTGTGATTAATATACTGAGATTGTACCTATTCATTTTATGTTTCTTTGTGTATAATACTTATGTTCACATGATTTTCAAATTAGATAATATCTAATTAAACATTGATGAAAGAATGGGTCTCAAATTTCCTCAGCATAAAGGAATTTTGACATTGATGTGGCCTTAAAATATTTAATGATGCTCTTTGGGTGGATGACACCTAAATGAACATAGGTACAAAGTCCCAATTTATTTCTAATATCAGAGATCAGACCTCTACTCTTGCCTGTTGCGTCTAAAACAAAAAGGGGGAACTGTAGAGAGCTGCGGAATGCTATGCCTTAAAGATGGAGCTGGTTTCCGCCTTCCACCTTCCCGACGGTGAGTGCTCTCTGTCACGAACAACTCCACATTTGGCTAAGGCCGAGGATCTGGCTTGCTTCCATGTATGTGGACCTATCTGCATTGCCCCCGTGGCACGCCTAGGTTGGCTACCCAGAGGCTATTTAAGCTGTGGGCTGGCTTTCCCCGGGGTCGGAGGATTGTTCAATGTTCCTGAATAAACTGCATTGAAAAAAAAAATATTTAATGAAATTCTTTCTCTATTTCAGTAGGAAACTGAAAAGAACTTTTACTTATTTGTGAAACAAGTTTTTCAAAGTTATCTGGATTCTCTGTAATTATCACTTCCAGAAATGAAAGAAAGGGAAAAAGAAAAATAGCTTTACAGCCAGAAAAGGAGATATGTATCATTGTATTCATTAGATACACACTCTGTCCCCTCCATTAACCACTGAGCATGGCCTCTGTCTGTTCAGTTATTCTGTTTATTATTACTTATCTTTTCGTAAAATATTTAAAATTATATATCTCAACTTTTAAGAATCCAATGTATGTTTCAACACTGCAACTGTTTTAACATTTGAGAAATGAATTAAAGTTCTGTGAGTGGGCTCATTGATCATTTTATCACTCGAGTATTTTAGTTTTCATAAGGACTAAAAATAGCAAATTATTTAGGAACATGACTTATTATTAATCTCATAAATTGAACTGTAAGCTTCTTACATCTCTTCCAGTTCATGGCACATTTACTACTTGTTATATTTTCTTTTAAGTCAAATAAAGACCAAGTGATCTAGTACTCACAAATGAAGCCAGATTAACACAATTCTTTTCATCTTAATGCTTTGTAGTTATTGCACTGTGAATCAGCATGTGAGACAAAGATTAATTAATCAATAGTAACTTTAAATGTCCTAGCTCTGTTATGACATGGGAAAACATAATTTTTCTTTAGCCAATGTAATTAAGAATTAAACATTGTTTATCTTGAGCTAGTGAGATGGCTGACTGGAAAAAGCTTTTGCCACTGAGACTGATGTTCTGAGTTCAATTCCCAGTACCCTCTTGGTAAAAGAACTCATTTTTAAAATTGTTCTCTGATTTCCACAACCATCTTGTGTCAAGTTTCCATTCATATCAACACACACACACAGATAGAGAGAGAGAGAGAGACAGAGACAGAGACAGAGAAAGTAAAATAATGCAAATAAATGGAAAAAGTTTTAAATTTATTATTTTAATTATTTTACCAGTTAGATTATAAATGGATATATCAAAACAAATTTTTACACCTTTCCAATCATGAATAACAACAAGCACATTCATCAATTACTTTTTACTGAAAATAATGTAATTAGTCTTAATAATGCCTGTACAACAAGAACAGAAATATAAGCCAACAGTTTATAATCTTGGGAAACATTTAATATATAGCCCACTAAACCCATATATTTGTAACATTAGCGTGCAGCTTAAAAATAGTTTCCTAGCAGAAATCTGAACGTGAAACAATAACAAGTATGGGGCTGGTCTGCTGGCACTAAAAATAAACACGGTGTTTTGCTGACTGTATATGAAGAAGTACACTCTAAAGAAAACATTTGCTTGAGAAGGTCTGTGCTTCCTTTACCATAGCCTTGGGCGGGAATCCTAACAAGAAGAGCTGTGCAGTTAACGCAGGTGATAAAGAGAGACAGGACTTTACTCAGGAGTGAATCTGTGTGGCTCAGCGGATTGGCCCAGTGTTGCTGGGTAACACCAAGTGTGAGGGGGGCAGGGAGTAATGTCTAGGAAACAGCTCAGGAATTCACCGAAGTCTAGATTCTAACCCGATATTCTACATCCAGAAGTAATCTTCATGTGGCTTTGATATGTTTACTGGGCGTGCCAACATATATTTATCGGTTGGCTTACATTTACATAACAAAAGAAATTCAACACAGAAGGGAAACCGTTAGAGATAATGAAGTAAAATATACGACTTAACCGGAATTACAGCAATATCAAGAAGGTCCTAGTTGAACACAAAGGATTAGCATTCCTCTTCATACCAAAAAAAATAAATAAAATTCGAGAAAATATGAAAGGCAATAGATGTACAAATTTCAAAGTAAGGGTATATGTGCTGAGGTAGCAACTATGAATTACGTGAGGCAGTGAGAGAAGGGATAGAGATGTTTTATTGCGTGTTTTCTATGTGTGAATATGTGGCTACCGTTTGACCATGTGTTTCAATACAGTGAATAACTTATGATCAAGCAGATATGTTCCCATGTCCACCCATCATCACAATGATCACATATTAAGTTTTCAAATAGATTACTTTATGTACGTATTTTATTTTTCAATGATTTTACTCACAAGTGTCATATTTGCACTTGTATGTCTTTTTACAGCTTTTTAATCAGTGCTCCAATCAAATAAATATCAAAGCACCAGGAAAATTTTAATTTTTTTTTAAATTTTTATTTTTTATATTAATTACAGTTTATTCACTTGTATCCCAGCTGTAGTCCCCTCCCTCATTCCCTCCCAACCCACCCTCCCTCCCTCATCTTCTCCCATGCCCCTCTCCAAGTCCATTGATACGGGAGGTCCTCCTCTCCTTACCAGGAAGATTTTTAAACATAATTCCTGGTATCACAAGGAATATCCTTTAAATTAAAACATTTACTTGGTTTTGTTTGATTAAGGTTCGTTCTTCTTTTATCATAATCATGGGCAATAATCCACAAAAAATGAACTGTGCTTCCTGTTGGGAGAGGGTTGAAGTAGAGAGCAGCCCAAGATTCATTGAAATTATAGTGCTCGTCTTTACCTTCTCAATAACAGTACTCAGACAATAGTTTACTGTTAACCCAGATTTTACCTTTTATTCCAGATATGTCTTATAAGTAAATTTTATTTTCTACAGGAAAAGTAGCATAAGAAAGAAGTTAAAATGTAAACACTTTAAAACAATATTGTCATATACCAAACTTTTCATATCTCCCATTTTCTGACAGCAATAATGACCATAAATTATTTTATTTTATTTTTATGTGTTTGAGTGTTTTGTTCACATACATGTCTGTGTAACATGCACATTCAGGATGCCAGCAGAGCTTAAAAGAAGGCATCACGGCCCCTGGAAGTAGAGTTAGGGATGTTTGTGAGCCACCAAGTGGGTGCTGGGAATATAACCAGGTTCCTCCTCAAGCAAAACAAGTATTCTTAGCCACTGAGCCATTTCCCTGGGTTCCCTACTCTTACTAAGTGTGTTTTCTTCAAACTGTTTCATAGTAAGCATTTCAAACTATAAATAACATATAACTAAAATGATGTAGTTAAGAAGTTAATTATTTTAAAGTTTCCTATTGATAGTTCCAACTTTTCAAGCTTGCCTTAGCTTGTATAAGTAGAACTAGAACATGAAAATTCTGGGACATGAGTGACATAGGGTAAATACTTCATAAAACTTGACTCGTAGTCTCTCCAATGTTCCTAGTGTCCAGCTTCTTACAACTAAAGTACTTATTAGTTTCGACTGGAAGAATGAGTAAATTTTCATCAGAACACTCAGAATTTCTCATGCTTGTACTTCTGATTTTGTGAGTAATTAATTACTTTTTCAACATAATTCCATGTTTTGAATAATGCATCTCTGAGGATAGTAATACTGTATATACATTTGTTTGCTAGAGGTCATTGTACAAATAATAAGATTAATAAAAAAAATTCTGATTTTTATTTTTATATGTGTTGTGTATCAGAATGCACTTTCGTATACCTCAGCATCCCATTTCCAGTTGTAGAGGGAAGTTCTCATTCTGTCATGTTCACTGAACATGAAGGCCCTGTTTATAGCCACAAGGTGGTTTAAGCTGTACTTGTCATTCCCCTTGTGTTTAATGAAAAGAAGCTTAAGTTTTCTTCTTACCCAGAGGTTCAATTCATTGTCACTTCTATTCAAAAGTTTTTCCTTCAAAAACTGAAGAGATCATTTTCTTTTTCTTTAGTTGAACTAAAATTGGCTTTTGGATATGAACTGAGGAAGAAAGATGACACAACATGTTTTTTTAAATAAAAGTTTGCATGCATAGAAATGCATAGCAATATACTGAACAGGAAGACAGTGAAAGTAACAAAATTTGAAAATTATTTATGAGCAATATTCTGAGGGAACCTATTTATATGATCTAATTAGTGTTGATAGCACATAGTGATATGTAGATATACATAGACTCCAGATATTTAGCTTCCACACCCACCCTTTATGACTGAAAGTTGCAATTGATAATAAAAAATGAATAATGACGTTTACCCACTTGCTACCTATGTTCTCAAGAGGACTCTGGGTGTAATACATTTGCTATTCAAACAGGAGAAAATGAATTTAGTCCCTAGCACTCATATAAAGCCAGGATAACCAGAGAGAGAATGCTAGGTTCAGGGAGAATCCTGGCTTAAAAGTTCACATAGAAAGTATTAGAGTAAGACACCTTAAGCTATCAGAAATACCTTGAGTATACATATACACAGAGAGAAAAAAATGAAGATATCATTCAAGAAACACTATATAAATATACAAACATATATATTCACATCTTGAGAAAACTACAGAAGCTTATAGAAATATTACATAAGTTAACTTCCATTGAATAGATTTCATATGCAATTAAGTTTTCTTGTAAATATGGTTCATACATTTATCAATTGCTTTTCATTCTCACAAATAAATAATTAAATCTCAAAAAACATGTAGCAGCTTTCTGGGGGGGAGGGGATGGGGAAGAGGAGGCTAGGAGGAAGCGCCATTGGGATGTAAGGTAAATAAACTGAAAGAGAGAGAAAAACGTGTAGCATCTGTGTGAGAGTTTCACAGTGTGTTTTTATGAAAGTACTGAATAGGATAGTTACTATTCCTTAGAAAATTTGCAGCAGGTTTAACAAATATTCCATTCAGTAAAGTGCTAACAGTTTCGATATGATATGATATGATATGATATGATATGATATGATATGATATGATATGATATGATATGATGATGTGATAAGATATGATATGATATGAATTACAGTTTTACCATCTGAACGGCTTTCATATCCTTCCCCCTTCTTCTGATATCACAATATCCAATTCACAAACTGGTAAAATTCTCCAGAGAAAGTAGCACACAAGGTGAGCGGCCTACCAGCTTGAGGTGGTCCTATTGGCCTCTCATAAGGATATGAGAGGCTCAAAGCAGCCTAGAAGACAGCCCTGGGCAGCGGGTTTGCACAGGGTCCCAGGTTGATGACATCAAAGAATCCCTCCTCCAGTTCCTACACTTTTTGTCTTCCGCTGGAGCACAGCTCCACATGCCCCTGGACGTCCTCAGTCACACTCTGTGTACAAGACGCTTTATTCTTCAGGACTTACAGTCATTTCTAGCAGGAGTCTTAATTTTACTTAAGCAATTCAGACAAACTTAAGCAAATGAAAGAAAAATGTCTTAAAATGTTCGTGTTAAATAAAACATAAATTACCTGGCATTAATGAGGAACACAGTAGTAAATAAAAGAGTGGCTGTTAGGCTATATTATGTTTATTATTAGCCGTAAGATTAACATGGTGTTAGTATTTAACCAGCTATCATAAATAATAAACCTGTTAGATTTATAACTCTCTTATTTACCTGGGGTCGGGCAGATAGTTCCTTTCGCTGTGCCAGTATCCTCCCACCTCCCAGCGCCTGTCCATTGCCATCCAACTTAATCCTCATCTGGTCTGCCTTCCATACATAATCCCATGGTACTTGCTTTTATTCTTCATCTGAGCCTTCCCACGAAATATTTGGTGTCCTTTCTCCCTGCCTCATGTGCCAACCCATCCTGGTGTCCTCCTTCCTACTCTTTTCCTGTCCCTCTGTTTTCTGTGATCCTTTTAGTACCTGGGAACCTGAGCCAAGCCTACCCCATTCTGCTCTACCCAGGTATAGGGTATTTTTTTTAAGGACTAGTAAAATCATGATTTATCTGAACTGTTCTTTTTCTTTTTTTTTTTAATTTTTCTAATATTAGTTACAGTTTACTAACTTTGTATCCCAGATGTATCCTGCTCCCTCATTCTCTCCCAATCCCATCCTCCCTCCCTCATTTCCTTCCTGCCCCTTTCCAAGTCCACTGATAGGGGACGACCTCCTCCCCTTTCATCTGACTCTGTTTTACCAGGTATCTTCAGGACTGGCTGCACAGTCCTCCTCTGTGGCCTAGCAGAGCTGCTCCTCTCTTCGGGGGGCGGGTGCGGTCAAAGAGCCTGCTATTGAATTCCTGTCAGAAATAGTCCTTGTTCCCCTTACTAGGGTACCCCTTGGATACTGAGCTACCATGGGCTACATCTGAGCAGAGGTTCTAGGTTATATCGATACATGGTCCTTGGAGAAATAATCTCATAAAAAATGGGGTACAGAGCTAAACAGAAAATTCTCATTAAAGGAATTCAGAATGGCAGAAAAACACTTAAAGAAATGCTCAATGTTTTTAGTTATCAGAGAGATGCAAATCAAAACCACCCTGAGATTTCACCTGACACCCATCAGAATGGATAAAATAACAAGTGACAACACATGCTGGAGAGGTTGTGGAGAAAGGGGAACCTTCTTCCATTGCTGGTGGAAATGTAACCTAGTACAATCACTTTGGAAATCAATCTGGTGCTTTCTTAGACAATTACAAATAGTGATTCCTCAAGACCCAGCTCTACCACTCCTAGGCATATATCTAAAATTTGCTCAAGTACACAGGTATAGGCTATTTGATCAACCAGATATGAAGTTTAAAGCATATTTACTCAAACAAGGATAGATGTATCTGGAGGGCAGTAACCAGATCTTGAGGGTCAGTAAATAGCATTAGACCAACCTCCAAAAGAGAAACAACAACAAAAATACAGAAAAAGAAAAAGATCATCCAATGACCACTTCAAAGAATGGCCAGTTTAGTTGTTTACTCCTTCTACAAGAGAATGAATGATTTTACTTTTTATTACAGTATACAGTCCTCCACAGAAAGAAGTCAAGGTCGGAAGTCAAGGAAGACATGAGAAGTGGGACCTGAAGGACATGTAATGGAGGAAACCTGCTGAGCTCTTGTTTTTTTCTGTAGTTGAGGAGCACAGCCTGAGACATGTTACTGTCCAAAGGGAGCTCACTCTCCTGTATCAATTAGCCACTAAGGAATGCCTCAGGCATTTACTATTCTTGAAGAGGATCAAAACTCACTTCCCATCACTTATACCAGGCAGCTTACAACTGCCTGTTACTTCAGCTCTAGCATATCCAAAGATACTGGCCTCTGTAGGCACCTGAACATATGCACACACTCATATTCTCACACACGATTTAAAATAAAAATAATAGTATTTAATGATTGCTGATATTTCATTTTTATCTTCCTGAATAAATCATGTAAAATAAATTTGGCATTTTACATATTTATAATCTTAAGATATATTTCTTCCAATATTAACTTATTATATTTAAGTACAGAGTAATGTACATATTATAAATACAAATTAATAAAATGCATCATCATTTCTTTTTAAACTCTCTCATCTGCTATGAAAGATTTATACCACCTGATAAGATTTCCATCTGCAAGTTTCAAATTTAAAATACAGTATAAATCTAGCAAGCCAATCCTCTGTCTACTGTAATGAATTAGTTCTCTTTGTAGATAGAGATGATTCTATTGCTGAGGCAGGAAATGGGGAAAAATGGGGCTAAAATAACTTGTGCCAAAAAGAAACGTAGTGTTCAGAAATATAATTTGATTTTATTCACAGATCAACTCTATAAAAGTGATTATTCCCGTTAATGAAATGGAGACTCAAGTGTCTTCCCTAGTGACTGATTTAATTCCTGCTCTGATTTAAAACTGAACTTCCTCTTTCCTCATCCACTCACTCATCCATTTACTGAAGGTAATTTATTGGGCATCTTTGTGTGCCAGGAATAATTCTGAAAGCATAGATGGCATACTGTGGGAGGAAACAGGCAGTGGGAACTTCTTAATGTTGTGTTTTCTTACAACACAACAGGAGATTTTGTTGGTTACAGAAGTATAGGCCATATGTAGTTTAAGGATGCTGAGAATTATAGATTGGTATTTTCTGGAACATTTTGTGGCTGTGTCATCTTGTTTAAAGCAGAGGAGGATGACAGAGAAATTATTGTATAATGACACATCATGTGTTTGATCTGAGATGAATCACCATAAACGGCAACTACAAAGGTCATCAATTATATCATTATTTCTATTTTAATGCAAATTCTCAAAGTATTGGCATTGTCCTATATGTTTTTAGACATGTACTTAGAGATGGCTTACAGGGTACTAGCATACTTCAATAAGTAATTTGATTGACAGAAAAATTTAAATACAGTGTTCAATAACTGAGATGTAAAATGATGTTTTCTATTAGAGTTATACATATTATCTACAAGTAAAAATAATTCCACTAGTATTTTAAGAATTAATATACATTATCAAATTAATCATTGACTACATATTTTAAATATTATGAAATTGATTTCAAACTACATCTAAATAATTGCATTCTTCACCAAAAATATTGAAAATGTGCTATTAGTACATAGTAATCATATGCAATATAGTAAAATATTCATGTTTGTTTAGTATAGGTAAATCAAAAGATTTTATTTATGTTTTATTCTCTTTATTTTTTGATCTTATATATTTTGAAGTCTGTAATACTAATTAGTTGTGGACAAGAAGTTGACTTATAACATAGACTTTTTAATTGTTTAACTTTGAGAGACAGCCAATGTATTTCCTCTTTGTTTTCTACTCTCTGAAGAATACTTCCAGTGTGTGACTCAAAGATTCTAAAACTCTTGTCCTCATACATATGAGTCCCCTATTTATATTAGAAAATGCAAGGACCCAGGCAGCAGATAAGTGGCTCCAAGTTAAGACAATCAATTTCATTTTTAAATGAGGAAAATGAACTATTTTAATCACATTTCTTTTAAATTCTCAGACTCTGAAATGACTAAGCATTTATGCTTTGATAGTAAATTATTTTTTTTTTAAAAAAGAGAAATTTGAGTTGACAAAATAAGTAGAATAAAGTCAACTTGCACAAAAGAAAAATGTATCACTGAAACTTCTAAAATATTTCTAAAATAAATATCGGATAACACCTATGCTTTGGACTTTCCATTTAATTTAAAATAATTAAATGTGTGACTTTTGTAGTTGTAGTGTTTGACATTTTAGCTGAAATCAAGTTAAACTCATGAGGTTTTACTAATACAAAGTAGTAAAAGAAGAGATTTTAACCACCCCAGGCACCTAAAATGTTCCTGCTCCAGGTGCCTAATATGTGGGTCTTGGGGCAATTCTGCTCTTCAGTTCTGTGAATCATTCCTGAGGCCTTGTGCTTACTGGATTTTTCTGTTAGTAACTTGAAAGAGGGTATTGGTAACATCGAATAAACCCATGATATTTTGAACAACCAGAGACTGGAGAACAATAAAAAATAAATAAATAAATCCTGAAAATGATGAAAATACATTGATAATTCTCTAAATAAAACAACAGAGTATACAGCAATTTTCCTTGTAGCTAAATTTTGTTAACTGAGTAATTTCAAATATTCCACTATCATTATGTCTTAAAATTAGTATTACCTAAAGTACTTCTGTGGGGGAAGTTTAATCCAGCAACTGGCTGCTCTGTCAAGGGATTACATCCAAAGAGCTTCTAGGTCTATGTGATCTGTCTGGATGTAGACATGGCCTGGATTACAGTATGATCTGGCTGCAATACAAACATCCCCTTTGTACACACTTTTATTCCTGAAGAATATAGGCAAGTTTAGTTTCTACTAGGAGCACCCATGTTTGAAAGTGATATTTAATTGAGGAGCAAACAAAATAACTAGAGAAAGATTTGACAGAACGAGTCAGAGATAGTCTACACCCAACCTTGATGAGAACAGACAGGAAAGAGAAGCAGCTTAAGAGCTGTATAAGAATGCTGAGACAGTACAGAGTGAACAGAGAAGACAAAACATAGAGTACAGCAGAGAGTTCAGCAGAGATCACAGTACAGTAGAGTTGAGCTCAGTATGGAATGGTACAATACAGACAGCTCAGGTGGTTAGGTGCATACAGTTGAGCAGTTAGTTGGAAATGAGTGCAGTGTATAGGGGCAGTTGTCCAAGAAGAACACTCCAGTGAGAAACTGAGAGAACCCAGATTTATGAGTCAGCTTAGACAGGAGTTTGGGCCAAAACATCTGAGTTGGACCAGCCAGCCAGAGTTCAGAAAGTGCTAAAAGGGATGAGCTTCTTCAGCAGTAAGCTATGGAGAGATGACAATTACATCAGGGTAATAAAACTTGTTTTTACATACTTCCTTTGCATCAGTGCTTTACAGAAAAGAACAATTTGTAAACAAATTTAAAGACAAAATCTTAATGCATTGATACATTTATGTCAAAAGTCTTTAGTCAAATAAGTATCACAATGAAATACTTCTCTCTGTTACAAGGAAATAGTCAATATCAGTAAGAAATACGTTATATTTCTTATTTTTTAAAGTACTGTAACTATAAATGAAAGTGAATTTGATAATAGATAAGATACAACAGTAGGAGCTGGAGAGATGACTCACTGCTTAAGAAGAACTGTACAGCCATGAGGGACTGAAATCAGACCCTAACATCCACGTGCAAGGTGACATCTCACGAATTTCTGTACTCCCTATTGCACTCCGGAAACATACCCAAATATGCCCCTTTACAAACGCTAGTTCACAGACTTGCTAAGGTCCACGATATTAATTAAATGCACACAACGGGTTGAACTGATTTTTCCAGTGTGGATATATTAATTTAACTTGTGGAAGATAACATACATTTATAAAAAAATCTAATATATATTAAACATCTTAAAAGGAGTAACATTGAATGAAGTTGTGTGGTTTGTGCATTTTCTTTCAGAGTTTTGAGTAATTTTTTGTTTCTTTTTTTTTTAATATAAAATCATTACTAGGAAAATCTTCTCCCATATTGGCGGATTCTCAAGCCTTCCATCCTAATTAGAACTCTATAATGACTCACATGCTATCCCATTAAGAAATCCATTAAGTCTCTATAATAGTTGCTTTAGAGATAATATTAAATTTACTGGAGTTTTAAATAATAAATTCATGTGATGGAATTTTAATGTGCAATTTAAGAAGTTATTAATGTTTGAAATTAGAGGCCATTGCTTCTGTGTCCAACCAATACAGAGTACAAAGTTTTGCCCTGTATTTAACAATAAGTTTTACCATGACTGCTATTCAAGAATTTTCTTAACTTAAATTCATTTCTTTACTTTTGTAAAAATTCTGCTTACAGGAAAGAATTATTTTCCCAATCAAAAACACTGGACATAGGTTAGTCCTTCTTGTTGCAAACATGACTTTTTCTTTTTCATGAATTCAATTACCAGAACATTTAAGATCCAAATAACTAAAATTCTTGATAAAGAATATATTATTGTCATCAATCTGAGGAGAATCTGAGAATAACAACCTAGCCTGATTCTGGGAAGCTGGTTATAAGCTCTAGAGCTTGTATCTGTCTTCTCTAATCCTTCCCTGCCACAGCCCTTTTCAGCACGTGCTTCTTCATCTCCATTTTTTTTTTTTTTACTATTTTAAAATAATTTATTTGGATAAAGAATTAAAAGACTGATAACAAGTGGACAGCTGGCGAAGCAGCATGGTTCCTAATAATGTTGCAAGAAGTGTGAGATGACATCAGGACTTGTTTGTTATTGTCTTGTAAGAGGAACATTTGCATAACCTTGGAGTCTTCTATTTCTTTTTTTTCTTTTTTTAATTTTTAATTTTTTAATATTAGTTACAGTTTGCTAACTTTGTATCCCTGTTGTATCCCACTCCCTCTTTCCCTCCCAATCCCACCCTCCCACCCTCAACTTCAAGTCTCTGAAGAAAGAAATCGAAGAAGATATCAGAAGATGGAAAGATCTCCCGTGCTCATGGATTGATAGGATTAACAGAGTGAAAATGGCCATACTGCCAAAAGCAATCTACAGATTCAATGCAATTCCCATCAAAATACCAACACAATTCTTCGTAGATCTTGAGAGAAAAATTATCAACTTTATATGGAGAAACAAAAATCCATTTCTTTAAAGAAGAACACTTACTAGGTTCTGTTCATAAAAAAAAATGAGTAACATCCATAACAGTTTGAAAACTATTGCAAAAGTCATATTTGACCGATTTAACCATCTAAAGTAATATGTAAAGTGATGTTAAGCACCTGCATGATATAGATGCTCACCGACATGACAGATAAAACCACATGCATTCAGTAAACATCATATGTCCAGCTTTGTATTTTTATATCTGGATTGACCATTATTGTGATCCTTTCCCACAGTGCTAGGCAGCGATGGTGAGTGGAGGTTCCTAGGCAGCCAGGATTTGGGGTGGGTTAGCAACAGACACAACAGATGTAGTACAGTATTAGGTTTTTCTACGTATGTGTGCTTTATGTGTCACTGTATATCATATTTTCAGTAATCATAGGTTTGCCAAGAAATTTCCCTATTAACAGGGAACTGCATGTGTAACTGAGACAAAATAATTTTACTGACTTAAAACTATCCTAAGTTTTTTTGTGTGTGTGTGTGTGTGTGTGTGCAAATGAGATATTAGGAAAAAAACTTAATAACAAACTGAAAGTTCCAATAGATTTGAAATTTAATTGGTTAGTTGTATGATTATTTTTCCTAAAAGTAGACGCAAAATATTTTGTAAATTATATATAAATGATTATTCATAGTATAGTATTCATTATACAAACCAGAAAAGGCTGTTAAGAGTTAAATGAAATTATCTTACCCAGAAAGAGCAAAAGACTCTATGAGAAGCTATTGACAACCTGCAAAATATTGAAGGTGAAGGTGTTTTCTACCTAACAGAAAAATATTTCTTCCTGAGGACATAAAGCTATAAAGCTCACATCTGGGTTTTACTAATACTTTTTAATATAATTTTACTATTTTAAAGTAAGATTAAAGTAATAAGTTTACTATATTTAGAAAATGATTAACGTTCAAATTCATTGATTCATCTAAGTATTCAGCTCCCAATGCCAACAGGTAAACCTTGGGAGCTTACAGGCTATTTCTGCTCGGGAAGCAGGTTGGCCTTAACCATGGTAGTCACTCCTCCCTTCTCTCACCATAATTCCCTTCGCAGTCTCATGCTGAGCTCTGTAGCAGACTACTTTTAAACTCTTCTCCCTCTCTACCCCCATTCCCAGGTAACAATGCAGTTCCTGGTGGAACGCCTGTATTCCTTCCTTCCTGTAGACTTCCTTACTATCTTCCTTCATCACATCCTCACTCACAACTCTAACCTTCTGATACATAAAAACATATTTTACTGAGAACTCCCAGTGGCCACCAATAGGCTGATCCCAGAACAACTCCCTGCCAGTAAACACATAGCCGCCATGCAGTCCTACAAACCAGAGAGGGCAACTGAAGTCAGGAAGCATAGCACCTATCCAGTAAAGATAAGACAAAATATCAGCGCCTAGAATCACAGCTTTCTCAAACCCAGTTGCCTAAACACTAATACAGAAACAAAATAAATAATAGCCATGACATTACATCGTCATTAGAGCCTAGCAGCTCTATCAGAGTAGGCCCTGAGAATTGAGTCATAGCTTAAGCACAAGACAAAGACCTTTACATAGCCTTAAAGAAGGAATAAATAATTCTACTAAAGGAATCTATAAAAATACAAACAGTGGAAATAAATAAAGTACTTCAAAATAGGAAAGCAGAAATAGAATCAATTAAAAAATCACCCTAATTGGGGGAAATCTGCAAATAAAAATTTAGGAACTTGAACAGGAATCCTAGAGGCAAGCAAGATTCACCAAAAGTACACAAGTGATGAAAGACAAAATTTCAGGCATTCAAGACACTATAAAAGAAAATAATCAATATTAAAACAAAACAAAACAAAACAAAACCCTCATGGCACAAAATATTCAAGAAATGTTGGACAGCCTGAAAATGTCAAATATAAGAATAGAGGTGGTGGGCTTGCGTGGGTGGCCTAAGGCTGCAGGGTCCAAGCCTTATGCTACCAGTCCCTGGAAGGCATCCACAGATATTCCTGAAGAGGTTGTGGAGAAAGGGGAAGCCTCCTCCATTGCTGTTGGTACAGCCACTTTGGAAATCAATCTGGCACTTTCTCAGAAAATTAGGAATAGTGCTACCTCAGTATCCAGCTATACCATTCCTGGACTTAGATCCAAAATATACTCAACCATACAACAAGGACATTTGCTCAACTATGTTAGTAGCAGCTTTATTCACAATAGCCAGAATCTGGAAACAACCTAGATGTCCCTCAGCTGAAGAATGGATACAGAAATTGTGGTATATTTACACAATGGAATACTACTCAGCAGTTACAAACAAGGAAATCATGAAATTTACACACAAATGGTGGGAACTAGAAAAGATCATCCTGAGTGAGGTAACCCAGAAGCAGAAAGACACATATTAAGTATATACTCACTTATAAGAGGATATTAGCCATATGATATAGGATAAATATACTAAAATCTATAGACTTAAAGAAGCTAAACAATAAGGAAGACCCTAGGGAAGATGCTTAATTCTCATTCAAAAGAGCAAACAGAGTAGATCCTGGAAGTAGAGGAAGACAGGAAACAGGGCAGGAGCCTTCCAGAATGAACCTCTGAAAGATTACCCATCAGGTTATCAAAGGAGATTCTGAGACTCATAGCCAAACTTTGCGCAGAGTGCAGAGAATCTTATGAAAGAAGGGGGAGAGAGAAAGACATGGAGGAGACAGGAGCTCCACAAGGAGACCAACAGAGCCAAAATACCTGGGCCAGCGGGCTGTGCAGAGACTGATGAATCAACCAAGGACCATGCATGGAGATAAACAAGACCCCTACTTAGATGTAGACTGTGGGCATTTCAGTCTCCATGGGGGGGGTCTCCTAGTAAGGGGAGCAGGGACCATTGCTGTAATGAACTCATTTTTCTGCTCTTTGATCACCGCACCCTGGTGAAGTAGTCTTTTTAGGCCACAGAGAAAGAGGATCCAGACAGTCCTGAAGAGACCTGATAGGCTAGGGTCAGATAGTAAGGTAAGAGGATCTGTCCAATCAACAGACTAATAGAGGATGAGGTAGGGAGGGTTGGATAGGAGGAGATGAGCAAGGGGCTACACCTGGGATACTAAGTCAATAAATTATAATAAATAAATAACAGCAAGAAGAAGAACACAAAGAAGAAGAAGAGAAATAGAGACAGAAGAAGAAACCCAGGTAAATGGCATAGTCAATATTTTCATTTAAACTTATCTAAAGAAGGAAATACCTATTAAGGTGCAAGAAGTATACAAAACATCAATAGAATGGACCATAAGGAATTTCCCCTCAACCTATAATAATCAAAACAGCAAATGTACAGAATGAAGAAAAAAGTATTTAAAGCCGTAAGGGAAAAAGACCAAGTAACATATAAAGACAGACGTGTTAGAATAACAACTGACTTCTCAGTGGAGACTCTATAATCCAGAAGTGCCTGGACAGATGTGCTGTGGACCCTATGTTCAACATTATTAGTTTCTATACACAGTATTTGCCCCAAATCCCAATGTGTAATAAATGGAAGACACTAGAAAACACATGAAAGGGTGGTTTATCCCTAGGAAAAACCCTACATTTAGAAACTATATTTAGAAAATTATTAACGTTCAAATTCATTGATTCATCTAAGTATTCAGCTCCCAATGCCAACAGGTAAACATAATCGAGGTTGTTTAACATCAAAATATAGGAGGAAAATCTAGGCTCATCAAAGATCGTAAACGTCACACTTTAATAGCATGCACACTCTTAAACATTGGAGATGCTGCGGTAAAATTTAGTTTTCTGGTTTCTCCTTTGTTCCTTGCTCCTTTGCACAGCTGTGAGAATCAGCCACTATGATAAAAGAACTGCTTTAAAGAGGTTTTTATTATTTGCATTCATTTATTTGTGTGATTGTGTGTGTGTGATGTTTTGAATGAGAATGATCTCCGTGAGCTCATATATTTGAATGCTTGGTCTCTAGAGAGTGGCCCTGCCTTGATGCCACCATGCTTCCTACCAGGATGACGATAGATAAAACCTCTGAAGCTGTAACACTTTTCTCCTACAATAGTTGCCTTAGTCCTGGTGTTTTGCCACAGCAATAGAACACCGACTAAGACGAGTGTGCCTGTGCGCTTGCACATGGTGTGTGCGCTGTGGCGTGTGTGTGTAAGAGACCACGGCATTAAATTTCCACAATCAATCTTAGTCAGCTTATAACAAAGTAATGATATATTATGTAGAAGAACAGTGATCTGCTAAATCATTGTCACTACGTATTTCCTATTCACAACACAAAATCATGAGATACAGTTAAAAGAAAGTTTTGATGTTTAAATTGTATGCATATTTGAATTGTCTTTTCTGTCATATCTTAATTGTAGGACTCTCTAAAGCTGTTTATAAAATGTAAGATCCATATTCCTGTGTTCCTGTTTTTGTTTATAAACAAAATGTCTAATTTTATCCCTCCACCTGGAGGGAGCAGCTAAATCCCTCTCTGTTTCTGTACCTGAGAAGTGTACCATGTTGTGCGACAGCCAAACATCCCCATGAAATATGCTTCCCAGAGGTAATGATTCAAAAACAAACAGGGACACTTAATTCATTTTCTGTCAGTATCTGACAAATAGAGATAGTGCTTGGCATACTACTCAGCAGTAACATAGAGCTTTGACTTTTACTGATATATTATATCCATGAAATAAATTTATCTAGGATGATAGTATGAATGTAGTCATATAAAAGGAAGAAGTGTTTAAAAGTAGAAATAAACAGAATTTTATTGTATTACGTCTTTAGCCTCTACATAATAGAACCCCAAGTAAAAGTATGTTATAGCAAGTCGTGATGGGTTGTCTTAGAATTTACCTCTCCAAGAATTTTAGTTTCTCATTTCCTTAATGATATGGTGATTTGTGTACTCTTTTTTCATATAAATATATTTATTTATTATTTATACAGTATTCTGCCTGCATGTGTTCCTACATGCATCTGGTGCGAGAAGAGGACACCAGATCTCATTATTGATGCTTATGAGCCACCATGTGGTTGCTGGAATTGAACTCAGAACCTTTGAAAGAACCACCAGTGTTCTTAGCCTCTGAACCATCTCTCCAGTCCCGATTTGTGTACTCTTATTGTTTCTGAAATGTTTAACAAAATGTTTTATCATGATTTTTTATTTGTTTTTAATTCTAGACTTTCTTACATCACAGAGCCTTCAAAAAGAAAATACACAAGGACATTCTATCCTGAGCGTATCTACATTCCTAAATATTTCTATTCCTAATTGTTTCTACATTAAACCAAACATAGCTTTATATTATTAGCTTCAGTCTAATCTAATTCAAGAATTTTCTTGAATTCTTCTTTTCTTCTCTTGACCTAGAAGAAAATTTATATATTTAATTTTTATATGCTATTCTACAAGTAATGCAATTTTACAATTAATAACCCATACCCAGTTGGGAAATAACTTAATCAAATAAGATATATGAAATTAATGACTTTAATTTTGAGTAAGTTCTCTTTGCTCTGCAATAATACTGTTCTTAGTGATTGCTGAGCATAAATACTTTCATTATCATGCAAACTCACATGCCTACTAGTAAAGGTCATCAATATTCTGTAGAGTTGATCTATGGAAGAAAAAAACCTACATTTAAGCATGTCAGTGAATACCCTATTTAAAAATTGAGGTTTAAAGATGCTAAACTATACTATATTTCAGTTTTGAAACTTAGGACATTTATTTGTTTTTCATTTCTTTCTTAAAAATTTTTATTTTTTATATTAATTACAGTTTATTCATTTTGTATACCAGCTATAGCCTCCTCCCTCATTCCCTACTAATCCTATCCTTCCTTTCTCATCTCCTCTCATGCCTCTCTCCAAGTCCACTGATAGGGGAGGTCCTCCTCCCCTTCCCTCTGACCCTAGCCTATCAGGTTTCATCAGGACTGGCTGCATTGTCTTCCTCTGTGGCTTGGCAAGGCTGTCTCCCCCTCAGGGGGAGATGATCAAAGAGCCAGCCAGTGAGTTCATGTCAGAGACAGCCTCTGCACCCCTTACTAGGAACCCACTTGGAACAGAGCAGGCAATGGGCTTTCTTTGAACAGGGTTCTAGATCCTCTCCATGTATGGTCCTTGATTAGAGTACTGAGTACTGATCTCTGCAGGATCCCCTGGGCCCAGGTTTTGTTTGTTTGTTTGTTTGTTTGTTTGGCTCTGTTAATTCTCCTTGTGAGCTCCTGTCCCCTCCAGGTCTTTTTCTCTCCCTTTTCCTCTATAAGGTTTCTGGCACTCTGGCCAAAGTTTGGCTATTTAAGTTTTTGAAAAGGTATACCCCCATTTTTTTGCATTTTTAAATTACTCAAGCCCAGCATATGAATAATATATATACATATATATATATATGTATGTGTATATATATATATATATTTCATCTGAGTTGTTGAAGAATTCATTCTTAAAGTAGTGCTGTAACTTGAAGTAGTGCTGTAAGATGACTCCTCTCCTTGCCATTTAGTAAAAGAGCAGGAGGAGTGATTGGGTTGTTGTGTTTTCTGCTGTGCACGCTCTAAAGGGAGTTTTCCTTTCACTGGGATCAGAAACTGTAAAGAGACTTTATGGAATCCTATAGGAGGTTTATAGCTTGAGACAAAAGACAAATCTTGAAAAATTGATGAATTCTTACAGATATTTGGCATATTTGTTTCATTTGATTGTTTTTATAGTGGCTATTTTGTTTTATTTTATTCCATTTAATAGCAGATAAACCTTACCACTTATCAAACATATAAAAAAAACAATAATGAGAGGCCCATGTGGAAAGAAAACTGAAAAATTAATAAAGGATAAAAAGAGTGAAAATGGGAATTATTAGATGTCAAGAAATTTAATTCTAACACATTTTAAATGAGTCAATTTATTCAGCGCTTATGAGCTGCTAGGGGCTGAGTTTTTCTCAAATAACTTGGATAGAAGGAGCAAATTTCTTCTACTCTGTAGCAATCTTAAAATATTCTTAAAGAATATAAATACATTGTCCATAAATTACACTGTGCACTGTCTAGTGTTATGGGTATAATATTTTAAAAATGAGAAATCCTTCAGTCCACAAACTGGAATGAACTACAGGGGCTCTTTGATGAGGAAATTTGGAAACTGACAGGTGACTTAGTACTATCTACTTGTTTAGCAGGATTAGCCAGATGTAGGGGACAAGCTCATCCCATTTATATTTTGATTCATTAATCTCTTGTGAAAGACAGCAATTGATAAGTATTTTGAAAGAAACAACTGAGTGCTCTGGTCACACAAAGAAGCAGAAGCTACAAAAAAGGAAAGGGAACCTCTCTCTTACTTCCCTGATGAGAGTACTTGAAGCCCTAGCTAGAGCAATAAAACTACTAAAGGAGATCAAGCAAATACAAATTGGAGAGGAAGAAGTAAAAGAATCACTATTCACAGATAATATTATAATATATAATGAGTGACCACTTTCAGCTGATAAGCACCTTCAGCAAAGTGGCTGGATAAAAAGTTAACTAAAAAAAAAAAAAAAAAATCAGTAGCCCCTCCCCCCCATACAAAAGACAAAAGGGCTGAGAAAGAGATTAGGGAAATAACATCCTTCACAATAGCCACAGAAAACATAAAGTACCTTATTGTGACTCTCACCAAGCAAGTGAAAGACCTGTATGGAAAAAACTTCAGGTCTCTGAAGAAAGAAATTGAAGAAGATATCAGAAAATGGAAAGATCTCTCATGCTCATGGATCAGTAGGATTAACAGTAAAAATGGTGATTCTGCCAAAAACAATCTACAGATTCAATGCAATTTCCATCAAAATACCAACACAATTCTTTACAGATCTTGAAAAAACAATTTTCAATTTCATATGGAAAAACAAACAAACAAACAAAAATCCCAGAATTACCAAAACCATCCTGTACAACAGATTATCTGGAGGTATCACCATCCCTGATGTCAAGCTGTACTTCAGAGCAATAGTAATAAAAACTGCATGGCACTGACAGAGAACCAGTCTGGAGTATCAATGGAATCAAACAGAAAACACAGAAATAAATCCACATACCTACAGATGCTTGATTTTTCTCAAAGATACCAAAACAATACAATGGAAAAAGATAGCATCTTCAACAAATGGTGCTGGTCTAACTGGATATCTCCATATAGAAAAATGCAAATAGATCCATACTTATCACCCTGCACAAATCTAAAGTATAAGTGGATCAAGACCTCTACATAAAGCCAGCCACACTATGTTTACCCTTTATTATATTTATTTCTAATATCCTCTTATAAGTGAGTAATATCATGTGTGTCTTTCTGCTTCTGGGATCTCTCACTTAGGATGATCTTTTCTAGTTCCCATCATTTGCCTGCAATTTTCATAATTTCCTTGTTTTTATTTTCTATGTAGTATTCCATTGTGGAAATATATCTCAATTTCTGTATCCATTCCTCAGTTGAGGGACATCTGGGGTATGTCTAGATTCTGCCTATTACTAATAAAGCTGTTATGAACATAGTTGAGCAAATGTCCATTTTGTATACTTGAGCATGCCTAGGGGTGGTGTAGCTGGGTCTTGAAGTAGCACTATTCTTTACACCTAAAGAAGCTAAGCAAGAAGAAGGACTCTGGGTAAGATGGTCAATCCTCACTCAGAAAGACAAACTGGGTAGAATTCAGAAGAGGGAGAAAACAGGGAACAGGACAGAAGCCTACCACAAAGGGCCTTTGAAAGATTCTACCCAGCAGAGTATCAAAGCAGATGCTGAGACTCATAGCCAAACTTTGAGCAGAGTCAGGGATCTTATGAAAGAAAGGGAAGATAGAAAGACCTGGAGGGGACAGGAGCTCCACAAGGAGAACAATGAAACTAAAAAAATCTAGGCACAGGGTCCTTTTCTGAGCCTGATACTCCAGCCACGGACCATGCATGTAGATAACCTAGAAATTCTGCACAGATGTAGCCCATAGACTCAGTCTCCAAGTAGAGTCCCTAGTAAAGGGAGCAGGGGCTTTTTCTGGCATAAACTCAGTGCCTGGCTCTTTGATCACTTACCTCTCAGTGGAGGAACAGCCTTACCAGGCCACAAAGGAAGACAATGCAGACAGTCCTGATGAGACCTGATAGGCTAGTATCAGAGGAAGGGGAGGCAGATTTGGGTAGGGTCATGGTAGTAGATAAGGGAGGGGGAATGGGATTGGGAGGGGATGAGGAAAGTGTCTATAGCTGGAATACAAAGTGAATAAAATGTAATTAATAATAAAAAAAAATCAGCCACACTTAATCTGTTAGAAGAAAAAGTGGGGAAGAGCCTTGAACTCATTGGCACAGGAGACAACTTCCTGAACAGAACACCAACAGCACAGGCTCTAAGATCAAAAGTCAATAAATGGAATCACATGAAACTAAAAAGCTTCTGTAAAGCAAAGAACACTGTCATCAAAACAAAATGACAGTCTACTGATGGAAACAGATCTTCAACCCTGTATCTGACAGAGGCTAATATTCAGAATATATGAAGAACACAAAAAGTTTAATACCAACAAATCAAGTAATTCAATTAAAATTTGGTGTACAGACCTATCCAGAGAATTCCCAATAGGAATATGGAATGGCAGAAAAACACTTAAAGAAATAGTAAACGTCCTTAATCATGAGGGAAATGCAAATCAAAACAACTCTGAGATTTCGCCTTACACACATCAGAATGGCTAAGATCAAAAATTCAAATGACAACTCATGCTGGAGAGCAATATTGAGAAAGGGGAACCCTCCTACTTTACTGGTGCGAATGCAAACTACTACTACCACTTTGGAAATCAATCTGGTGCTTTCTCAGAAAACTAGGAATAGTGCTTCCTCAAGACCAACCTATACCACTCCTAGGCAAATATGCTCAAGTATACAAGGACATTTGCTCAGCCATACTAGAAGCAGCTCTATTCATAATAGCCAGAATCTGCAAACAACCTAGATGGCCCTCAACGGAGGAATGGATACAGAAATTTTGGTGCATTTACACAATAAAATACTACTCAGCAATTAAAAACAAGGAAATGATGAAATTTGCAGGCAACTGGTGGGAAACAGAAAATATCATTTTGAGTCAGGAAACCCAGAAGCAGAAAGACACCCATAGTATATACTCACTCATGCTTGAGTATTTAGGATAAACATACTGAAATGTGTAGTCCTAAAGAAGTTAAACCACAAAGAAAACCCGAGGGAAGGCACTCAATCCTCATTCAGAAAGACAAATGAGATAGACATTGGAAGCAGGAGAAGAGAGGGAACAGAACAGGAGCCTACTACAGAGGGCCTGTGAAAGACTCTGATGATACAGTTATTAAAGCAGAGGGTGAACTTTGGGAAGAGTGCATGGAATCTTATGAAAAATGAGGGCGATAGAAAGACCTTGAAGGGATGGTAGCTCCAAAAAGAGACCAAGAGAGTAAAAAAACTGGGCACTGGGTGTTCTGCAGAGACTGATACTCCAACCAAAGACCACACAAGGAGAGTTCCTAAAACCCCTGCTCAGATTTAGCTTATAGACTCATTCTGCAAGTAGGTTCCCTAGTCAGGGAAGCAGGGGCTGTCTTTGGCATGAACACAGTGACAAGCTCTTTGATGATCTCCCTGTGGTTGGTGCAGCCTTGCCATGTCTCAGAAAAAGTCAATGCAACCAGTTCTGATGAGACCTGATAGGCTAGGGTCAGATGGAAGGGGAGGAAGACTTCGCCTATCAGGGGACTAGGGGAGGGAGGTAAGGGAAGAAGAGGAAGGGAGGGTGGGATTGTGAGAAGAGGAGGGAGGGGGCCACAGTTGGGATGCAAAGTGAATAAATTGTAATAAATAATAAATAAAGAAATTAAAAACTAGTATGGTTGATTTAGTCATCTTTCCATTTGTGATCCATGAGGCAAAAACTCCCAAATCTAGAGGATATTGCTGAATCATTCAGGATGAGACACCAACATTTCTTGGCTAACAGCACAAGTACTTTGTCAAATCTTCCAAAATGATAATCAAGATAAAAATCTCATTTGTTGACACTGTCATCTGATGAATAATTCTGTCAGGAAAAAAAAAACACAAAACAATATTTGCAGGTTTTATCTTTTATTCACTGATATGTGCCTTTGTGGGAAAATCCTTTTTGAAGATCAGAGGCAAGAGCAGCTTCAGCTGAAACTGTTGCTAGACAATGATGACTCTCAGTATTCTAAATTCAGCTGTGGGTAAAATAAGTATAAATTAAACAACAGAAGGAGGAGTAGACAGGGAAGAAGGAAGGAATGAGGAAAGAAGGAATGAGACAGGGAAGAAAGAAGATGAGAAAGTATATGATACGCTTTGTCTTATTCTTTTGGAAGATATTAAATGTGAAAGAAATGGTATCTTAGCATATAAATCTAACACTCCCTCCAGAAATATTTCATAGTGTTTCTGATTGAAACTAGTAACCTATCTTAAAAAACAATGCTCTTATTTCTAAGAAGATAACATCATCTCATTTTAAATGAAGAGAGTAGCTTGCATAATAAGTATCTGTACCATTGACTCCATGTATGTTATTACCTGATATGAAACTTATTTAGCTATTTCAAAGGCAGAGATTTGATAAAAAATGTCATCTTGGTATAATGATTTCATTTTAAATTATTTAATTCAAAGCACAACAGTTTCCAAGCTATGCCAATTCGCACATACATATATGCAAATAAATATTTATATATGTGTATACATATATATATATATTTGTATATACACATACATATATGTTTCATATGGATGCCATGCCCTATATGGTCAGAAGAGAAAATTAGAGTCACTGGAACTGGAGTTACAGATAGTTGTTGGCTGCCATGCAGAGGATAGAGCGGGATCAGTGTCCTAAAGAAAGATTTCCAGTGTTCCTAACTATGGAGCCATCTCCCAAGCCCCTATAAAGTCTGCTTTTAATAATAACCTATAATATCTCCTCCTATTATGTCTGAAGATATCAGTAAATTCCGTTTTTATCTCTTGCTATTTTTCCGAAGAATTTTATCTGAATTCAGCATTTCTTTTAAACTGCCTGTACACATAACTCAAAAGTGCCACACGACTACGCATGATAGCATCCCCTGCTCTGACATGATATTGCTTTATGTAGTAACATTAGGTTACTGTGGTATCCTCTGAAGCCTCTCTTCAAGTCCAGCTTAAATAATATGAGAATATAATAGAAATATACTGTTAAATTTCAACAATAAAAGATTACATGGAATCAGTGCTGGAGCTTTTCAGATGGAAGTCTCTATTTCTTTTACTAAAATATAAGTTGATATTATCATGATTGTTATAAATGGCAAGATTTCCTTCCTTAATTGACTTTCTTTTATTATTTTGATCAGTTACTGTCCACCTAATAAATAATTTTTGGATATACATTTGTCCTTTAGTTTTCATTTTACATTCATAGAAAATAGTTCTAATTTTCTAAAACAATTCTCATAAGACAAACACACACACACACAAACACGCATGCACACACATTTTTATGCTCAAGCTAAATAGTAGGCTCCAAGCATATCACATTTCCCTGTAAACATAAATAATGTAATTTACTGAAGGCAGTATTTAAGTCAGTACTTCTGCCTCATGGGGTTTCATGTACCTCCAAAATAAATATGAACTTCAGGTTTCTACAAGTATTGATTTGGCTCACAGACACATAGAAAAATAGATAGGATATGATTGAATTACTGGCCTGTGCATGCCATCTTCTCATCCAACCTGGAGTGTTTTTGTTGAGACCAACTTTTTTGCTGAGTTGTTGTCAGGAAGGAAGAAAAAAAAAAGTGTTTTTTTTTTCTTCCTTTCTTTACATGAAATGAAAAAGCAGTAAAATTGGGTGCTTTTTATCTATTTATTTATTTTTATTTTTTACAGAGGAATTCTGTCCCATTATGTCAATGCTCAGCTTTAAAAAGAAGGGCCAGATCTTCATTTCTTCGATTACAGCTTAAATTGGAGTCTGTAGCTTGCTGGCCCACGCTGGCAAGATCAAAGCCACTGTGGACCCAGGCAACTCACATTGCCACTAGGAGCTCTTGTTGGAGATTTTTATTCTTCCATTTTTAATGAGAAGATGTGTTCAGGGCACTTTGCTTTTACAGAAACATGCTGTAGATAAGCACTTATTCCTGCTTAGACATTATCAGCTTTTAGCAGACCCGAATTTTTGAAGCAGTGCTTTGTCGCTAATTAGCCAATTCATCAATCTGTAAAAGTAGAGAATAAGCTGAGAACCTAAGGGTGAATGACCAGTATGTGAGACGTTAAATATCTCTTATTTGAGATGCAAAGTATATACTTAATATAGGATTTGAAATAAATTATTGTCAATATAGGAAAAACCAGTGGAAGAAAATTGCAGCAAAATAAAATATCATCATAAAATGATCATGATTAGAACTCTTTAAATATAGTTTTAGAGTCATCTAATGAGAATAATAAAAAAATGTTTCTTAGTATTAAAAGAAAAATGTATTCAGTTATTATTATATTATTTTCTTTCCATTTGTGTTGTATGCATAGAAAGACTGCAGTCTCTTTGGCATTTATTCTCATTAGGTTCAAGAGAAGAGTCTATGAAAAGAACTTACCCCCCATCCACCCATCCTCCCCTTCTCCTAAGAAAAAAAGGGACACTTCCCTCCCCCCCATTGATATCAACTAGCTTTGGTATATCAAGTTACAGTAACACTTAGCATATCTTGTCCCATGGAGGTAAGATGAGGCGCCCTGGTTAAGAGAAAGTGTCCCAGAGGCAGGCAACACAGACAGAGACAGCGCCTGCTCCCACTGTTAGGAGTCTCATGACAAGATCCAGCTACATACCTGATAAATATGGACAGAGGGCCTCCATCAATCACATGCATGCTCTAGGGTTGGTGTTTCAGTCTCTTGTGAGCTCCTATGGGCCTACATTAGTTGATTTTGTGGGTTTTGTTGTGGTGTTCTTTATCCCTCTGGTTCCTACAATCCTTCCTTCCTGTCTTCTGCCTGGGTCCCCAAGCTCTGTCTAATATTTGGCTGTGGGTCTCTGTCTGTTTCCCACCTCTCATCATATAGGTCTCAAGCTGGGCCAGTAATTGTTTGGCCTTTCTCTCATGTTCTGCTCCATCTTTTACTCCTGTACATCTTGTAGGTAGGATAAACTTGTAGGTTTAAGGTTTGTGGCTGGGTTGCTGTGCCAACATATCCATTGGAATTCTTGCCTGGTTATAGGAGATGGCCAGTTCAGACTCCATATACCACATTTTAAGGAGTCTTAGCTAGGATTAACCTCATAGATTTCCGGGAGTTTCCATTGTTTTAGGTTTCCAGCTGAACCCAGAGATAAATCCACCCCATTGATACCACTTCTCTCTCCAAGTACTCTCTACCTCCATCCTCCCCTCCCATCAACCCTTTGTTCCCATCCCCACCCCTCCTCCACATATTACCCTCTTTTCATCCATCCCCAATGTCTAATCTATTTCCTCTTCTTGGTGAGATTCAGGCAACCTCCTCTTGAGTCCTCCTTTTTAGTTATCTTTTTTGGGTCTGTGTTTTGTAGCATAGTTATTCTGTACTTTATGACTAATATCAACTTATAAGTGAGTACATATGATGTTAGTCTTTCTGGGTCTCGGTAGCTTCACTCAGGATGGTCTTTTCTAGTTTCATCATTTACCTACAAATTTTATGATTTCGTTGTTTTTAATGGCTGACTAATACTTCAATGTATTAATATATCACATTTTCTTTATCCATTCTTTTGTTGAGGAACATCTAAATTGTTTCCAGTTTCTGGCTATTACTAATATAGATGCTATGAACATGGTTGAGTTGTGGCCTTGTGGTGTGGTGGAGATTCTGTGGAGTATGTGCCCAGGAGAGGAATAGCTGGGTCTTGAAGCAGATATATTCCCAATTTTAGGAGAAATTGCCAATTGATTTCCAAAGTGTTTGTACAAGTATGTAGTACACCAGCAATGGAGGAGGGTTCCCCTTTCTCAACATCCTTACTGACATGTGCTATCCCTTGAGTTGTTGTTGTAAGCCTTTTTCAGAGGTGTAAAATGGAGTCTCAGAGATATTTTGATTTCCATTTCCCTAATGACTAGGATGTTGAATATTCATTTGTTTGGTTCTCGGACATTAGCTTCCTCTATCTAGCATTCTCTGTTTAGAGCTGTACAGAATTGTTAATTTGGGTTTGTTGTTGTATAGTTTCTTGAGTTCTTTATTTATTTTGTATGTTGGCCTTCTGTTAGATGTGGAGTTAGTGAAAATCTATTCCTCTCCCATAGGCTTCAGTTGTCCTTTTGATGGTGTTCTTTGCATTATAGAAGCTTTTCAGTTTCAGGAGATCCCTTTTATAAATTGTTTATCTTAGTGCCTGAGCTATTGGGTGTTCGCATCAGGAAGTTGTCTCCTGTGCTAATGTGTTCAAGCTAACCCTCACTTTCTCTTCTATCAAATTTAGTGCATCTGGTTTTATGCTGAGGTCCTTGATCCAGTTGGACTTGAGTTTTGTGCAAGGTGATAAATATGGATATGTATGCATTCTTTAACATGCAGACATCCAATTAGACCAGCACCAATTGTTGAAGATGTATTCATTTTTACATTGCATTAGAGTTTGGGCTTCCTTGTCAAAAAATAAAATACTCATAGGTATGTGGATTGACTTTTGGTTTTTTGATTCTATTCCATTGATCAATCTGTCTGTTTTTTCACCAATACAGTGAGGTTTTTATTACTATTACTTTCTATTATAGCTTGAATTCAGGGATGGTGATACTTCCAGAAGTTCTTTTATTGTATACGATTGTTTTAACTATCCTGGCTTTCTTGTTTTTCTGTATGAAACAGAGCATCTTTCTTTCAAAGTTTGTAAAGAATTATGTTGGAATTTTATGGGAATTGCATTGAATCTGCAGATTGCTTTTGATAAGATAGCCAGTTTTACTCTGTTAATCCTACTAATTCATGAGCCTGGGAGATCATTCCATCTTCTGATGTCTTCCTGGATTTCCTCAATGTTTTGTATCAGGAACATTTTGATTTAACAGTTTCTTTGACCAATGTATCAATTTCTTCTATCATATCTTCCATGTCTGAGATTCTTGTTTTTTTTTTTTAATTCTTTGATTTGTGTTGGTGATACTTGAGTCTGTCAGGCCTCTCTACTTACCTAGGATTTCCATCTCCAGAATTTCTCAAGTTTGTACTTATTTTATTGTTTCTATTTTCATTTTCAGGTCTTAAACAGTTCTGTTCATTTCCTTAATTTATTTGACTGTAATTTCCTGCATTTGTTTAGGAAATTTGTTCATTTTGTCTTTAAAGGTTTCTATTGTCTTCATAAAATTAGATTTAAGGTAATTATCTTGTGCTTCTGCTGTGTTGGTGTCATATTGACGTGGCTGTTGTTGATTGTGTTCTTGTGGTGATCTCTAGTTATCCGGGTTTTAGGGTCTCTATCAGTTTAGTCGTTGATTTTTGAGTTTATCTTTGTTTTATGGGTATTTGTTTCCATTGGTTTCTCTCTGGCCTGAGTGACCTGGGATTCTAGTGATCAAATGAGTCTTCATGTTCAGTGGGGTGTCTCCACTGGAGGTTTTTGACATGCCTAACCTCTGGGGCTTGAGGTACTAGTGTTGCCTCTGGGGTCCTTTGTGCCAGCATTACTTGTGGGCCCTGGGGCCAGTGTTGCTTCTGAAAAACAGGTGGAAGTGTGACCTGGAAAATGGAGCCCAGGGAATGAGGTGTAGTGATGGCTGGCTGATGGGTGTGCTTTAAGGGAAGATGGCTGGCATAGAGCTTGAGGTGGGGTCTTACCTCTTAGAAGTGGATCTTAGCTTATAATGGAAGCATATATTAATAGAGACTACAGGAACTATGTGAAAAGCTTTTGAAAGAAGTAGAAAGGGGACCCTGAGTAAAATGATGTACCAAGGAAGGGGCAGAACAGTCAAAATACACATGTGACCTGAAAGTAGAAAGAAAACAGACCAAAGTTATAGGGGGAAAAGATGACAGGTTTAGGAGGAAAATGTGAGGTGAAGAGAATATTTTCCAAAGAACAGTATGCTTAACAGTGTTATAATATCATCTAATAATTTATGTGATAATTTAATAAATGGATAGATAGATAGATACATAGATACGCAGATAGATATATAGATAAACAAACAATAGTAATGGTTCATGGAGAACCACAAAACCATGAAGTTCACTGGCCAGACTCCCAAACAAGTATGTTTGGAGAGTTAGAGGCCAGTGAAAGACCCTGACTCAAAAATCTTAAGGCAGAGTCTGGCCCTTGAAATTGTTGCATTCACAGGCATGGATATGGAATGTGTACATGTGTGCATTTATACACTTACATGCAGACTTACACATGCAGACATAGCCACACCAGCAAAACTACACTTCTTATTTTGATATAATTAAAGAAGAAAAATGTATTATAAAAGGAGGTAGTGGGTCTTGTCAATTATGCTTTCTAATTTGTTTTTCACAAGTAAATTATGTTTACTTTTTGAAAGAAAACTGGCACCAGCAGGTGAAACTTCTAAAATTGTTCAAGATAAGATTCAGTTTTTCTTAGTTTACAGTTTTGTTTCCCCCAAGTACCCAACTAAATCTGCTCAATTATTTACTGGATGGCATAATTTCCATTTAGACTTAACTTGAAAAAATAATTCTTGAAAGCATTCTGACTTCTTTATTTTATGCTCAGGTTTTTTTTTTTTAAGAGCTTAGAATTTAAGTTCTAAGTGTTTATGCATACTATTAAGGACATTTGGTAAATGAGATATGTGGTGACAAATTGCATTTCAGTTCAAAGGTGCTATACCAAAATCTTTGTGTTACCCTGCAAATAAGAAGACATTTCAGAAAGGGAATTTGACATTTAGAGTGGAAAAATATTTGGCCTGGTACATTAATATATTTTCAAATCTACATGATGTTGTTATATTAGTTTTAATTTCTACTTTAAAATTATTTTTTGGTTAGACATGAGAAAAATAAATAAATAACTGATTTTGTGCTATTGAGGGAAGAATGTACTGCACACAAGATGTTTATGCCTTGACAAGATGCAAGAAGTTCAAGCTCATATACATGTTTGTAATTATCAAATTGCTGGACACCCTTAGGAAGGTCATTTGTGTTTCCTGCAACTGTCATACTTCACCTTCCATTTTGCACTACATAACTAGGCAGTGCTTGCAGAACTTCACACATCTAGAAGCGCATTCTTTCCCTAGAGTGAAGAAAAGTACCTTAGTGGGTATAAGCTTCCTGAGCAGAAACAGTTCCTACCTCACTCAAGTGAACATCAGCTTCTTACATAGGAGCCTCTTTCTTTAAGCTTCATAAATTGTTATTAGGGTGGATTAGTATATAGGTATGCCATGATAATCTTAAATATATAATATACATGTAAAATAAAAATGCAGCCACATTAAAAAGCAGATGAAATATAATAAGAAATTAAAAGTAGAATTTAAAAGAGATGAATGGAGATGCTGGCCAGTTTTAGGTCTGGCTGACACAAGCTAGAGTCATCTGAAAGGAGGGATCCTGAACTGAGAAAATGCGTACATCATATCTGGCTATAGGCAACCCTGCGGGGATTTTCCTTAATTGATGATTGATGGGAGAGGGCCCAGCCCTTGGTGGATGGTGTCATCCTTGGGCAGATGGTCTTCATTTCTCTGTGAAATCAAGCTGACCAAGAAAGTAAGCAGCATCCATTCAAGGCCTCTGCATTGGCTCCTGGCTTCAGGTTCCGCTTCTGCTTGAGTTCCTGTCCTGACTTCCTTCAGTAATGGACTAGACTGTGGAAGTAAAAGCCAAATAAACCCTTCCTTTCACAACTTCTTTTTGGTCACGGTATTTCATCATAGCAATAGTAATGCCGGTGAGGACAGAGGATAACGTTAATGTATTTGAATTTATTAGAAAAGAATTATGCTTAATAGACTTCCTAATCAAATAAGGGCAATAAAATATGTTCCATTCCGCAGAGGGACTAAAACTCAAGGAATTTAAAGGACATACCAAATCGAGTGAATGATTCAGAATAAATGGTGCAGAATGGAACACTTTTGAGCAATGGGTTGTGAGAAAAAGGTGATTGCTGATGAAATAACCTCTTCCATATATTTTCTTCTGAAGTTACAGAAATTGACCCTTAGCATCCACAGCCTCATGTTAGAAGTCCCCAGAAAACCAATATTTACTTTCTATCTTCCTAGTGTATTTATTTATTGTGTCTGTGCTTGGACAATTGCTTGAAATCACTCTCTGGAATGCATTATAAGGAAATTAATTATATTTCCCTAGAGTATGTGAGATGATCTGCCCAACAATCCAAGAAATTTCTACATCTAATATTCATGCTAAAATAAAATGTAGACAAAAATGTTATTATGTATAAACAAAAATTTCTTTAAAATTTAAAAGAGTAATGTTATTTTAGGAAAACATATGTATTCAAAATTAAATTTTTACTAATTTCAGCATTTGATAGCTGTATATAAAACTGTATATATTAAAAGTCAAGACACCAAAAATCCTTATTATCAAGAGATTTGAAAACTGAGAGAAAAACATTTATAAGTTTGAAGGTCCGAGAAGGGATTAGATATCCGGCATTTTGAGATATCACATTCCTCTGTGTTTTTATAACCAGCAAAATATTTGGCATGATTATTCAATATCATATACTATTTATAAGTTTATGGTCAATATTTTTTGAAATTATGTTCTATTGCATAAATTTGCATAATTTTAGAAAGTGAAATATTTCATGTAGGATTGAGATTCCCAAACTGAAATACAACCACGAAATAAAACCCACAGCTTCATCATCAAGAATTTTCACCTAAATGTCTTAGTGAATTTTATGATTTACTAGTCTATTTTTAATTGTGATACTCATATGAATCACTCTGTGGCCAATTCATGAGTAATTAAATTACTTTGAAAAAACCTAATTTCATGCTGGTTTTTTGCACTCACTTAACCAAAAGACAGATACTCTGCCAGTAAATACAGAATAAAACCCCAACTATTTGATATAAAAGGTTATTTGTTTTTAGCATACTGCTAGATTTGTGCATTGTTTTCTTATTTTAAAGCTTTTAAAGATAATTTGTGAATATTGTTGCTGCTTTGTACAAAATATAACAAATATTCATGTGAAGCATGCATGCATATTCCATACAGTAAGGCTATATTAATTTTGTTATGTTGAGGGATTAAAGCAATAAGAAATTATTATTGCTATACAGATAATAAAAAAGACATCAGGCTTCATCATAATATTCTTCAACAATTGCATATTTAGTTTCCATAAATACATGGTGTCCTGCTGGCATTCCATAAACTAAATTATACAGCTCCATCTCTGGCACTCTATAAACCATGATCACTAGCAGAAACATGTTCTTACAACCCTGCCAGCATCTGAGAAAATTTCAGCTTTTAAAACAAACATGAAAAGCAATAATGATCACCAGTAAGAAAAAAATCAGTAAATTAGATATTCTTTAATCTGAAACTTAAAGATGAAAATTCTAAAGCTAATGCAGTTCTCTCTGTATGAATTTCTTAATTAAGTTTATTAACTGATTTGGCATGAGGGCTGCAAAAAAATTCTACTTGCCCAGACCATATAAAGTGCTGTATGTTTATTCTATTCAAATAGCATGAGGATTATCAAATGAAACATGAATATGAACAAAGCTTTCAGGAATTACTCTCACCCTCAATTTAACCTTTGCAATTCAAAAAAATAAGAGTCAGAGTTATTTCTCCTGCATGAAACAGGGCTTCTTTAGCTGACATGTTGTGAACTTTGAATAAGGCTGAGCACTAGAAAGAAACATGGAAGACAGTTACTACTCAAATATGTGTATGTTTGTGTGTGTTTGTGTGTGTATATATATATATATATATATATATATGCAACAACTATTAGTATAAAAAGAGAACAGGAATTTGTAGGAATGTATGTGGGAGGGTCTGGGGTGAAAAAATGGAATGGAGAAATTTCACAATTATATTATGAAAAAGAAGAAATATGAATAATTAATAGACTAAATCTAAAGTAAAAAAAAAAAGGTTAGTATTAGCATATCACTGTTCCTTTGCTAGTCAGAGTACACAGGAAGATTGTCATGAATTCAAGTTCAGTCTGATCTTCATTAGTTCAAGGTCAAAAGAATCCAAATAATGAGATGGCCTAGGACACATTTCCAATATCATGTTTCATGGTTACTTCATCTCTTTCAAGTTAAAGAAACTTATTTTTTATAAAAACATTTCTTTAGAAATATTTTAACCCAAGTGCAATCTAGTGGATTAAGATATACTAGTCCTTCATCATTAACGTAGATTTCACTCAGCACAATAAAAACTGGGACATCTATAAACATTTGTCAGTGATGCTTAAATTTTGTGTATGTTATTAGCAAAGTGAACATCAACATTACAAACCCTGAAATCCACAATGGTGAACTGCCTGAAAGATGCTGATGAACTAATAGCACAAAAGTCGTGGAGGTAACCAATCAATACCTGATGGAATTTAAGGCCCAGTCCATAAGATGGAATTCATATCTGATGCTGAAAAGATGATTAAGAACCTGAGACTAGGCCATGGACCTACAGGGCAAACAAATACTACATCTGGTAAAAGAAAATAGCAATTAAATGGCTGTTAATGATATTCTATTCTACCCTAGATCAGTGCCTTAATCAGTCATCATCAGAGAAGCTCCCTGCTGCAGGGAATGTGACCAAATACAGAGATCCACAATGTGAAAAGAGCAACAGACCTTTGAATGTGCAGTCCTAAATGTGATGTCTCCATCAAATCCCTCCTGTGATGGTTCAGTGAACTCTGAGGAAGAAGAGACAGAAAACTTGGAAGAGCCAGAGGTGATGCAGAACACAAAATGTCAAGGTCTTTTCAACACAATAGGACTGAAATACATAAGAACAAAAAATCCTCTGGCAGAATGCACAGGACCTGAGCGGGTATAAGCCAACAATGGGTCCCAGTTCTGAGAGGGAAAGTGGACACAAGCCCCTACTCCTAACCCGGAAACTACCTCTCATGGATAGCTTTTCACAATAGATAGATGATAGATGATAGATAGATAGATAGATAGATAGATAGATAGATAGATAGATAGATAGATAAAAAGTTTTCTCCAACAGACTCTCACGGGGGATACAAACCACTCTTAGGAGCTGGCCCCATGCCTAGTAGTAGATGGCCAACCCAAAATGAACTCCATGGTATGACTGGAAGGTTTTGATCTCACAGTATTTAGTCTGATCATATTTTGTTTGCTTGTCTACTATGGTTTCCAATTTTATTTTTATGTGTTTCTGTGTGTAAATACATGTGACTTAGTGCCCTACATGTTACTTCTTACTTGGCTTTATTTTTCTGTTTGTTGTTTTGTCCTACTCTTGTTTTTATTTATATTATTGTTGTTCTTGTCATTTGTTTCTCTTATATTAACATTATTATTCGATGCCTGTTGTTATTCTAATGGAAGAGAGAAAGAACAGGTATGGATTTAGGTGTGTGGGGAAGAGGATAGGATTTGAGAACAACTGGGGAGGGAAAATTGTAATCAGAATATATTGTTTGAAAAAAATTCCATTTTCGGGGACTCCAAGATGGTGGAGACCAGTGCACACGGTTTCTGAAGGGCAGAGGATCCACAAGTCTAAAACTGATGAGTGGATAGGTGGCTGAAGCCAGAGCATGGACTTTGAGGCTTCCTGGGCTAGAGGAGACAACCCTTGAGCTGGGACAGATTGTATCCGGTTCCGCCTTGGAGGACTCAGGGGTCAGGGAATGGCAAAATATCAATCCCCTGCACTTTCTGCTGCATCTTTGCTGGCTCCTGCAGCCATGGCAGCTGCAGAGAGGGCATAACCCCAGGTATGGCTTCCTTACTCTAACTTCCAAACAGGAGACCCAAATCTGAGAGTAGAAAACTGTGGGACCTCTAAGCTTACTACATATGCCTTTGAGTGATTTCAAGGGCCCTCTGCAAATTTCACACATGCCTGCAAGTGAGTGCTTCTGCTAGAGAGACACAGAGCTCCAGATCGGGGTCCCTCAGTGCTAGCCCCCAGAAAGTGAACCCATTCCACCTCCCAGCCTCCCACTATAGGTAACCTAGGGACAACATTCTCAACATTGAAGGCCCCATTCTGTGGGTCAGCCAGCAGAGGCCAGCCAGCAGAGGAGCAAAGAGGGTGCAACCCAGACAGATCTCAGCAGTTGAAGCACAATATTGAGACAGACCTGTGGGCCACTGTCCCATTCTGGGCACCTACACACATGCACTGCACCTGCAAACTGTGCCTGCCTTGCAATCTACAGATTTAATACAATTCCCATTAAAATACCAACACAATTCTTTACAGAACTTGAAAGAACAATTCTCAATTTCATTTGGAAAAACAAAAAACTCCCAATTGCTAAAACAATCCTGAACAATAACAGATCTTCTGGAGGTATTTCCATCCCTGATCTCAAGCTGTACTATAGCACAACAGTGATTAAAACTTCATGGTACTGGCATAGAAACAGAATGGTGGATCAATGAAATTGAAAAGAAGACCCAGAAATAAATCCACACACCTACAGATACTTGATTTTTGACAAAGAAGCCAAAACAATACAATGAATAAAAGACTGCATCTTTAACAAATGGTTCTGGTCTAAGTGGATGTTCACATGTAGAAAAATGCAAATAGATATATATTTATCACATTGCACAAAACGAAAAGTCCAAGTGGATCAAAGACCTCAACATAAAAACAGATACAATAAAACTGTTAGAAGAAAAATTGGGAAAAGCAGTGACCTCAATGGCATAGGAGAGAACTTTCTGAGCAGAACACCAACAGCCCAGGCTCTGAGATCAACAACCAGTAAATGGGACCTCTTGAAACTGAAAAGCATCTTTAAAGCAAAGGACACTGTCATCAGAACAAAACAACAGCTGGGAAAAGATTTTCACCAACCCTATATCTGACAGAGGGCTTATATCTGGATTACATAAAGAACTCAAAAAGTGAATCACCAACAATTCAAGTAATTCAATTAAAACATGGTGTACAGAGCTAAACAGAATTTTCAGTAGAGGGCTATCAAGTGACAGAGAAACACTTAAAGAAATGTTCAACTTGTTTAGTCATCAGGGAGATGCAAATCAAAACAACTCTGAGATTTCACCTTACACCTTTCAGAATGGTTAAGATAAAAAACTCAAATGACCTCTACTCTTGCCTGATGTATCTAAAACAAAAAGGGGGAACTGTAGAGAGCTGCGTAATTCCACGCCTTAAAGATGGAGCTGATTTCCGCCTTCCACCTTCCCGATGGTGATTGCTCTCTGTCACGAACAACTCCACATTTGTCTAAGGCTAAGGATCTGGCTTGCTTTCATGTATGTGGACCTATCTGCATTGCCCACGTGGCATGCTGGGGTTGGCTACCCAGAGGCTATTTAAGCTGTGGGCTGGCTTTCCCCAGGGTCAGATGATTATTCAAGGTTCCTGAATAAACTGCATTGAAAAAAAAAAAAAAAAAAAAAAAAAAAACTCAAATGAAATCACATGCTGAAGACCTTGTGGAGAAAGGGGAGGCCTCCTCCATAGTTAGTCAGAATGTAAAGTAGTATTTTGGAAATCAATCTGGTTCAGAAAATTAAGGAACAGTGCTACCTCAAGATCCACCTATACCACTTCTAAGCATATACCTGAAATGTGTTCAAGTATACAATAAGGACATTTGCTCAACCATGTTTATAGCAGCTCTATTCATAACAGCCCAAATCTTGAAACAACCTAGATGTCCCTCAGTTGAGGAATGGATATAGAAATTTTGGTACATTTACACAATGGAATACTACTCAGCAATTAAAAACAAGGAAATCATGAAATTTGTAGGCAAATGATGGGAACTGGATAAGATCATCTTGAGTGAGGTAACCCAGAAGCAGAAAGACAGACATGGTATATATTTACTCATAAGTGGTTAATAGACATATAATATAGGATAAACATACTAAAATCTATACTCCTAAAGAAGATAAGCTATAAAGAAGACCCAAGGGAAGATGCTCAATCCTCAGTCAGAAGGGCAAATGTGATAGACAAAAGCAGGAGAAGACAGGGAACAATAGGACAGGAGCCTACTACAGAGGGCCTCTGAAAGTCTCTACTGATCAAGGTATCCAAGCAGATGTTGAGATGCAAAGCCAAACTTTGGGCAGAATGCATGGAATCTTTTTTTTTTTTTTTTTTTTTTTTTTTTTAATGCAGTTTATTCAGGAACCTTGAACAATCCTCGGACCCTGGGGAAAGCCAGCCCACAGCTTAAATAGCCTCTGGGTAGCCAACCCAGGCGTGCCACGGGGGCAATGCAGATAGGTCCACATACATGGAAGCAAGCCAGATCCTCGGCCTTAGCCAAATGTGGAGTTGTTCGTGACAGAGAGCACTCACCATCGGGAAGGTGGAAGGCGGAAACCAGCTCCATCTTTAAGGCATAGCATTCCGCAGCTCTCTACAGTTCCCCCTTTTTGTTTTAGACGCATCAGGCAAGAGTAGAGGTCTGATCTCTGATATTAGAAATAAATTGGGACTTTGTACAGATGTTCATTTAGGTGTCATCCACCCAAAGAGCATCAGACCGTCCGATACCTTTTTCTCAGAGGCGGGACCTGGGGCATCAACCCGCATGCAATCAGACATGCTCTTCTCTGGGTCCAAAGCGGCTGACCCTGAGTGCAGTGCTTAGCCTCGCATCCTGAGCATATCATTTTAGCTTTTTATGGTATCCAACCATGCTTGGGGAGAATGTCCTGCTTCAATGGCTGTAAAGGCCTGAATGATCATGGCTGCATCACACTGTTGTGAGACTCTAATCTTGCATATATACCACAGGCAAACCAAGGAGACCAACACCAGAAGGCCTGCTTACACTCCCATGCCCGCCCATTCCTTCAGATGATTCATGGCTGCAGCAATCCATGTTGATAATCCTGTGGCTAGTCCTGCGTCCACTCCGGTAGAATTTACTGTGACAATGGCCACTCTCAGCTGCTCCATCGTAGTATCGAATTCTCCAGTCCAATTACCTAAAATATAGCTCGACAATTGTTTAGACAGATTTGTAGCACAGGAAAAATTCTCATGCTGTATGCTAGTGACACAAAGTCCATCATACTTTCATTGACCGCCCAGTTGAGCCATTTGCCATAGGGTATCAATTTGCTCCTGCACAAGGTCAATCCTCTGATTGAACACCATCAAGCCTCCTTTAAGTTGAGCATTAATTCCTTTATGTACAACTAAGGCATGAGCTACATTGGCTAAATGATTATTCAGGGTCTGAGCAGTCTGCCCAGTGAATGCATGGAATCTTATGAAAGGAGGGGAATAATGAAAGACCAGGAGGGGAGAGGAGCTCCGAAGAAGACCAACAGAACCAGAAAAACTGAGCCCTAGGGGCCCTGAAGAGAATGATAACCCAACCAAGAACAATTCATGGAAAGGGCCTAAAACCCCTGTTCAGATGTACCCTGTAGACTCAGTCTCAAGTGGGGTTAGTAAGGGGAGAAGGGACTTTTTCTGGCATAAACTTAGTGGCAGGCACTCTGTTCACCTCCCCCTTGGGGGAGTGCAGCCTTTCCTGGCCACAGAGGAAGACAATACAACCAGTCCTGATGAGATCTGATAGGCTAGATTTGGATAGAAGGTACTGATAGGACCTCTCCTATCAGTAGACTAGGGTAGGGTTATAGGGAAAGAAAAGAGATTGGGAGGAGATAAGGGAGGGGGCCACAGCCAGGATAAAAATTGAATAAATTGTAATGAATTATAATAATAATTAAAAGAGAAAATCTATTTTCAAAAATGGTGCAATCAATATGCATATGATTTTCTGTTATGTTTCCTGTCATTTTATTTATGTTAATATATTGAGATTGTAATATATCTTCCTATATGTCACTAGATTACCTTTCACATGATTTCTTGCAAAAGTAGAAATAATTATTTTGACCCCATTTGCCGAGCCAGAAACCTTCAGGAATTTCTGTTATGTTTGTGCCTTCCAAGTACACGTTACAGCTCTGTGCCACTGTTACTCTGCTGTTGTCATCATTGTCCTCCTCCTTCCACTTGTTCTCTTCCTCCTCTATTCCTACTTCTAGACCCTCATCCTCCTCTTCCTCGGTTATGTATTCTTAAAGATCAAAATCAGGTCCTAAAAAAAAAAAAAGGTCCTTACATTTGTTCATCAAGGACTTTACATAAACAACTAAGAACTAAGATAGTTCACCAGCTTACTACATATATATATATGTATATGTATATATATATATATATACATACATATGTATGAGTGTGTTTATAATAATGGAGTGCAGAATGATTCAATGAAAATCTGTGTAAAATGAAACAATTGAGTGCAGCAACATCTTTTTCATGTTAAATGCTTATCACATCTTTTACCTACTTAACTGCAACTGACATTATTATGTAAGAATTTTATAGGAGCCTGTATTATTTTTCTCAGAAAAAAAATGCAATCAAGGAGCCTGTGCTGTCTGTCACTTATTTCAAGACCTTTAGGAAATGTAATTGTAAATATTATATAAATCATTTTTAAACTATTCATAGTCTAGCTGATATGAAATAAATGCTTAAGATATTTGCAAGCATTTATAGTTATTTATGATGATAAAAGAATCTTATTTTCAGTTTAGTTATAAAACATTTTATAAAAATGACCTTCTTCCAACATGATTAACTATTAGAAATAATTTCAGCATATTGCAAAAAGAAAACCATTTTTTATGAAGCCTTTTATCTGCAAAAAACATTAGCTGAGTGTAGAAAACCTCTGTTCATTGAAAAGGACTTTCAGTATCACAAAGACAACTGGAACACACACCACCCTAGTACAGCAAATTCTTGTTCATGTGGCTGTCTTCCTTTACATAAGCATATAAAAGCTACAATCATGCAGTTCCCATAAAATGGCAACTTTAGGTCCTTTTAAGGACTCGCTCTTAAGGTTTATATCACGGCTATCCAAAAATGTATGTAAAACTGTGCTGTTAGTTCTTATTAAGTCTTATATTGTAGTGGTTTTGTTCCATTTAGGAAGTTTTGAGTGACTTCTTTCAACTTACTTTTTCAAAAATCCCTAGGCACTTACTGTACTATTTTATATAATATAGTGATGTCTAAGAGTCCAGATGTTGCCTTAATAATTTATAATGTAAGTTTATAAAACTGTAAGAGTTTAGAAAGCCTGGGGTGGAAACATTCCAATAAAGCTAATGACGGTAACAGAGTGAAGAGAGAGAGAGACAGACAGACACACGGAGAAAACAGGGATTCAGGAAGCATGTTTCTTATAACTGGATTTTCAAGTATTTATGCTGATTTGGGTTAAACATCATACCAATTAAAATACAGCACTTATCCTTCACCCAAAATATTGAGACAAAGAAATTTAGATTCTGAATGACTTTATTGAAATGTATCTTTTTAAATGTAAGTAAAGCAAAAATCATACACCTAATACACAAAAGCATACAGAAAAGAAAAAGTATTTAAAAAGCTGCACAGAGAGACTACAAACACATTTTGGAGACATTACAGAGATTTCATGGAGAGAGTACAGTAGAGTTCAAGAGTACAGTACAATTCCGTAGAGTTCAGTAGAGTGCAGATGAGTTCATGCACTTCAGTGTGTGGAGTTCAGAAGTAGTTTTTCCAAGCACAGCAAATCAGTGAGAAGTGGAGAAATGCCAGTTTGCGTCAGTTGTCTTGGAAAGGAGTTTTGAGCCAGCTGAGTTGTACCAGCCAGCCAGAGTTCAGAAAGATCTAGAAAGGGTGAACTTATTCAACAGTAAGTCTTGGAGGTTGAATACATTCTAGGCCTAGGTTAGCAGAGAGAGGCTAGAAGCTAAAGGCTTCAAAGTCCAGGGTTAGATTTTATGGAGGCTAGAAGGCTCAAAGCCTATGCTTAAGGATAGTTAGAAATGCTCTGGGCTCAGCCTAAGCCATGTATTCTCTCTTTCTCTGTCTGTCTCTCTCTTGATTTATTATTTATTACAATTTATTCACTTTGTATCTTGGCTGTAGCTCCCTCCCTCATCTCCTCCCTGCCCCACCCTCCCTTCCTCTTCTCTCCTTATGCCCCTTCCCTAGTTCACTGATAAGAGAGGTTCTCAGTTTGGATATTACTCTCACATCACCACCTTGTTGAAAAAAATAAAAGCAACATTTATAAATAAGTTTATTTTTTTAAAGTAGTAACATTTATATAGATAACATCCTTTATATTCCCAAAAGTATGTTAAGTTTGCATAAGCATAATATTTTTAAAGGTCATAGAACACATTAGACCAGAGTCCTGGAAACAGACACTACAGGGATAGGAAAAAAATGGTACTTGTGTACATAGTTCACAGGGAACACCATTTCTCCAACTTAAAAGAAAGTAGCTTAATTACAGTGACTTACAGGTAGTCAGTCTGCTTTTCCTTACAAAATATGCTATGCAGGCGCAGAAAAGTCTTAGCTCCTACATGGTAGTTTGTTTTTTAGTCATGGTGACAAAACACCTGACAGAAGCAGCCTGAAGGAATAAAGACTCATTTTGTGGAAAGTTTAAAAGTACAGGCCATCATGTTAAGAAGACACACAGAGATTCAAAGCGACTACACAGTGTAGCTGGCCTATGATAGCTTTGCCAAGCAGGAAGGAGAGCAGAGTGCTGGATCTCAGGTGGCTTTCTCTTTTCTCCACGTTTATGCATTCTCGGTCCCTAGCTTATGGAATGCTGCTACTTACATTGAGGTGGACCTTCTCTCCTCTGTTATCTTTTCTAGAAAAGCCCTAATGCAACCTCTTGTGGAAATCCTAAAACCAACAAACTATCAATAAAGATATACCACTATGCGTGGTTGTAAAGATTAAAATGGTTGAGGACAAGATATACCAAAATAAAAATAGCAGCTCACATCAATGTTTGTGTCAGTGTATCTAGAACAAGATCAGGATGTACACTATTATACTCTGTGGTACAAGTCTTAGCAAATAATTTAACAGATGCTGTAGTTGTGAACTCTTTCTTACAGCATCACATCTTTTTTCTTTTTTAAATTTTTTTATTTATTTTTGTTAATTACACTTTATTCACTCTGTATCCCCCCATAAGCCCCTCCCTCCTCCCCTCCCGATCCCATCCTCCCACCCCTTCTTCATGCATGCCCCTCCCCAAGTCCATTGATATAGGAGGTCCTCCTCTCTTTCCTTCTGATCTCAGTCTATCAGATCTCATCAGGAGTGGCTGCATTGTCATCTTCTGTGGCCTGGTAAGGCTGCTCCCCCCCCAGGGGGAGGTGATCAAAGAACAAGCCAATCAGATTATGTCAGAGGCAGTCCCTCTTCCCATTACTATGGAACCCACTTGGATACTAAACTGCCATGGTCTACATATGTGCAGGGGTTCTAGGTTATCTCCATCCTGGTACTTGGTTGGAGTATGAGTCTCTGGAAAGACCCCTGTGTTCAAATTTCTGGTTCTGTTGCTCTCCTGCACTCTTTTTTTTTAAATTTTTTATCAATTACACTTTATTCATTCTGCATCCCCCCATAAGCCCCTCCCTCCTCCCCTCCTGATCCCACCCTCCCTCCTCCCTCTGCATGCATGCCACTCCCCAATTCCACTGATAGGGGAGGTTCTCCTCTCCTTTCTGATCTTAGTCTATCAGTTCACATCAAAAGTGGCTGCATTGTCCTCTACTATGGCCTGGTAAGGCTGCTTCCCCCCAGAGGGAGGTGATCAAAGAGCAGGCCAGTCAGATTATGTCAGAGGCAGTCCCTCTTCACATTACTATGTAACCCAATTGGACTCTGAACTGCCCTGGGCTACATCTGTGCAGGGGTTCTGGGTTATCTCTATGAATAGTCCTTGGTTGGAGTATGAGTCTCTGGGAAGTTCCCTGTGTTCAAATTTTCTTGTTCTGTTGCTCTCCTTGTGGAGACCCTGTCCTCTCCAGCTCTTATTATTTCCCACTTCTTACATAAAATTCCATTCACTCTGCCCAACAATTGACCATCAGGCTCAGCATCTGTTTTGATAGTCTGTAGGGCAGAGGCTTTCAGAGGCCCTCTGTGGTAGGTTCCTAGGTTGTTTCCTGTTTTCTTCTTCTTCTGATGTCCATCCTCTTTGCCTTTCTGGGTGGGGATTGGACATTTTAGTTAGGGTCCTCTCTCTTGCTTAGTTTCTTTAGATGCACAGGTTTTAGTGGGTTTGTCCTATGTTGTATGTCTATATGAGTGAGTATGTACCATGTGTGTCTTTTTGCTTCTGGGACAACTCACTCAGGATGATCCTTTCCCGATCCCACCATTTACCTGCAAATTTCATGATTTCCTTATTTTTCATTGCTGAGTAATATTCCATTGTGTAGATCTACCACAATTTCTGCATCCATTCTTCAGTTGAAGGGCATCTGGGTTGTTTCCAGCTTCTGGCTATTACAAATAAAGCTGCTACAAACATGGTTGAGCAAATGTCCTTTTTGTGTACTTGAGCCTCTTTTGGATATATGCCCAGCAGTGGTATGGCTGGATCTTGAGGAAGCGCTATTCCTAGTTGTCTGAGAAAGCGCCAGATTGATTTCCAGAGTGGTTGTACAAGTTTACATTCCCACCAGCAGTGGAGGAGGGTTCCCCTTTCTCCACAACCTCTCCAGCATGTGTTGTCACTTGAGTTTTTGATCTTGGCCATTCTCATGGGCGTAAGGTGAAATCTCAGGGTTGTTTTGATTTGCATTTCCCTAATGGCTAATGACATTGAGCATTTCTTTAAGTGCTTCTCTGCCATTCGGTATTCCTCTACAGAGAATTCTGTTTAGCTCTGTTCCCCATTTTTTAAGTGGATTACTTGGTTTGCTGCTTTTCAGCTTATTTAGTTCTTTATATATACTGGATATGAATCCTCTGTCAGATAAAGGGTTGGTGAAGATTCTTTCCCAATCTGTAGGCGGTCGCTTTGTAAACCCACACACTTATGGACATCTGATCTTTGACAAAGACGCCAAAACCATTCAATGGAAAAAAGATAGCATCTTCAACAAATGGTGCTGGTCCAACTGGATGTCTACATGTAGAAAAATGAAAATAGATCCATACTATCACCCTGCACAAAACTGAAGTCCAAGTGGATCAAAGACCTCAACATAAAACCAGACACATTAAATCGGCTTGAAATAAAAGTGGGGAATACCCTAGAACTCATTGGTACAGGAGAAAATTTCCTGAACAGAATACCAACAGCACAGGCTCTAAGAGCAACAATCAATAAATGGAACCTCATGAAACTGAAAAGCTTCTGCAAAGCAAAGGACACTGTCATCAAAACAGCATCACATCTTTGAATTTTTTGTTGCTGTTGTTTGGCAAAGTTGTGGAGCTTTTATGAGGTAAAGCTTTGCTTCAGGAAGTGAGAATTTCAAGTCAAGCACTGAAGTTCTGTAAACTCTGCCTCACTTCCTCTTTGCTCTTCTTCCTGTTGTATTTGTAGTTCCTCTCTCTCCATTTCTTGTCAGCATACCTTTCCTTCTATGATGGATTGTTGCCCAACCCCCCAATCTCAGAGCCACCAAAAGAAAACAAACCATCTACACACCCTCACTTGATTTTTGATGGCATTCTCACACAAGAAAAGTAACTAATAGTTACTATTAGAAACCATTTTACATAAAGTTATCTTTGCAGTTTGAATTTATGCTTTTCCAGAGGAGTATAATTCTGTTTGTGGTTTTGAATACTGCATTGTGGGTTTTCACTGGATTAGGGTGAATTCTGATATCTCCCGATAGCCATTTGTTCTCACTCTGTCTATTATAATGGACTTCTTTTACTCAGCAAGGTGCTAAAATCTCCTTCCCCCCTTATCTGGGTGACCCCATATTTTGTAAGGAGTGTCACATAGCCCTCAAGGAAGATTACAGGTCAGACTCTTTCCTGATAAGAAAACCTGTTAAGCTAGCTATCTATTCCTAGAAATATCCCACTCTGATAAGGAACTTAGTCCTTAGCATTAACCTTCAATTGTACTTGAAGATTTTCCTTTCACTCCTAGGATAATTAGGTACTGTGTCCTTCCTCTTATGATAGGACCATGTTATTACATGGAAAATGAGGCACTGTGCCACTGCAGCAAACCAAGTATCACTGACTCGCTAGACCCTAGAGAATTAAACACATTCACACTCAAAATCCCTCCCACTGCACAAGGTTTACAAATCCCTAATTTCAAATAAATGTCCTGCTTGGTTTGCGTGCTGCTTGATACCATCAGCCTTCCACTATGAGGCCATCTGAGATTCCTCATTTATCCCTCAGTGAGCCAAGTCTCACTGGGCCTGCCCTCTGGTCTGCACAGCCTGGGCCTCACCAGGGCTGTGTCTTGGCTGCAAGTCCATCAGATGTGGGCTTTGGCCGACATCTTTGCAGTGCTTAGCACAGCAGCTTAACCAAGAACTGTATCTCTTTGGTATGTCTGTAGCTTTGGAATGCCCAAGTTTCTACTGCCACTGGTAATCTCATTCTAAAAGAGCTAGCTAGCTGTGAAAAATTCTCTCCATATCCCTGACTGTCAATCATGGACCTTGCCTAAAGTATTCTAGCTGATCCTGGGAGAAACTAACCCCAGTTCTCCAACAGGAAGCCAGTTCTAGGCCAGAGCTGAGATACAGGACACCTCTGAACAGAGAAACACACTGCATTAATATTAGCAGTTTTACCACAGAGTCTGAAAGATACAGCATCTCTTTTCGATTAGCTTACAGAAGCTTAGTTATTGATACCATTTTTTTTCATATAATCTAGAAAGATTTCTTTGTATTTCTGTTTTTTTCCTTATTATTTTACTTCAAATATTAAAGGAATATGGATTGGAAAAGACTAGACTGAAAATCAGAAAAAGTTTGCATAATACACTATATAAAAAATTTTAAACTTTTTCTGAATCGTTTATATATGTCAGTAAGCTTGAGTCTCAATAGGCTAGCTTACACAACAGAGATGTTGTCTTACCAATCATTTGTCACAGGTTTTATGTTGATAAACCTATAAACATAAATCATGCATGAGACTATTTTATTTGTTAAAACACTTGGGATAGCTGTTGTTTTAAAATGTTTTTTTTTCATATAATATGACACAATACACATTAACTCAAGGATGAACCATGATTTAATTATATTTACATAAAATAAATATGGTTTATATTGGGAGGGATACTTGGAGAAATATTTACGAGCTGCATTCAGTTTTCAATTTATTATTCTTTGAAAATTTCATACATAGATAAATACAATGATTTTTATAGCATCCATACTTCCCTTCCCTCTTTCCGAGAACCAGCCCAATATATTTCCTGCCTAGCATCACGTCCCCTTTAATCTTTTCCTTAAATTAAGCCTCTGAATACTCTTAGGGCTGTCTACATGTCAGGTAATCCAGTAACCTACTGTGGCCACATCCTAAAGAGAAGTGACTGACCCTCCCCACAGGAGCTGTCATTGCAGCTAGGTAGAAGCCTTCAGGAGTCCCTCCTCCTTCAATTCTAGAATTTTTTGACTAGTTGGTTTGTATTGTGCAGGTGTTATGCATATTACCACAACTGCGGAAAATCATCTGGACATATGCCATGTCCAGAAGGCAGCACTTTACATAACTCCTCTCCTTCCTTTGCTTTAACCTTGGGAGCAGGGAAGATAAATATGCTCTATGTTGGCTGAGTACTCAACATGGCTTCTTTTTTAAAAAAGAAATACTTTTATTGATTATCTAAAAATCTCACATCATGCATCCTAATAAAGCTCACCTCCCAGTTTTTCTATGTCTGCCCCGATCTCTGTCACCCCTTTACCTACCCAATTCCTCCCCTCCCCAAGAAAAAGAAGAAAAGGGAAAAGAGAAGTCCATTTTGTATTGTCCATATACTGATTGGAGTATGATCGCATTCTTAGTGGCCAGGGGGATGAGTCTTTGCCTGCATCTGTGTCAGAAGACATCAACTAAGGAGACTCCTGTGGTGGCCGAAGAGGAGCCAACTCTCCCATGAGGAGCACGACCAGCTCACAAACCCATGGATATTAACACGACTTTGAGTGGGCCACATGAATCACAGTGGTCCTTGAAGGAGGCCATTCCAGAAAGCAAACCTTATCTTGTGGCTCAATTTTACTCAGAGCCAGGGCTATCCAGTGGCAGAACACTGTTTGGAAGCTGGGTCTGCATCTGCATAAGCTCTAAACTGTTGTAGACCATCCTGTCAACCCACTGAGCAACGGCAGTGTGTCTACGTCAGACCTCTCTCTCACATGTGGTTGCTATCATGTCTCCAGCTCCACCTCTCTCCATGGCACATGCCTGGCTCCATTTTTCTATCCTTTCCACTTCCCCATAACCTATTTGTTCATTGCAGTGGTGTCTGCCACCTGTTGGGATCCATAAACAGGCATCTCTACGGACATCTCCAAGGGAACTGAGGAACCGGATATTGGGCATCTGTGAGGCCACCTACAGACTACCTAAGACCACCTGAAACCACCTGCACATGCTCTGGGTCGCCTTATAAGAGAACTCGAAGCCCCTCCTCTCTCTGTCTCTCTCTCTGACTCTCTCTCTCTCTCTCTCTCTCTCTCTCTCTCTCTCTCTCTCTTCCTCTTTCTCTTCTGCCCTGCCCAGAGGCAGTCTTTGTGACTCCTTCCCTTAATAAACCTCAAACATGGAACCAATCACATGGCATGATTTTGAATCCTCGGTGTAACTCCGTTGCACAATCCTAGCGCCACCCTGAACTACAAGGGCAGGGTGGTACTTGGGTGCCTTCTGCTGCCCCCTGCTCCCTAGCTGCAATGAGGGGTTGGTACCCTCTGATAGCTTCTTATATGCTCTTTGAAGAGTAGGAGTCTCTGTATTAGGCACTACACTCTGCTGTAGGAACCTTCTCTTACCAGGGCTAGGAGTAGTATCAAGTTTGAACATTAGTTTATAGAGTTTGTATTTATTAAAAGTAAACACAGTAAAGAAAATTATATAGGAAACACATCTGATATGTTATCCACAACACACAAATAAATTTTAATCCTCACTAATAAAACATGTGACATAATATTAAATGTTAAAATATTTGAATAGCTACTTCTTCAAAGAGAGCACAAATGACAAGGATTTATAGATAAATGTCATCTCCAATTAGTTATGGAAATATATATTGAACAACTTTAATATAGCAGATAACATCACAGCTCTGCTGAACACATTGTCAAGTACGGAGAGCTATAAGCTGACGTTACATAATAGGGTAGACATTCACTTTGGAAGATTTTTAAGTCTCTAGTTTTATTATACAATCCTTTTTCATTAAATTTTTAGTTTAATACATTAATTACATTTTAGTCGCTTTGCATTCCAGCCATAGTCCCCTCCCTCATTCCCTCCCAATTCCACTCTCCCTCCTTCATCTCCTCCCATGCCCCTCTCAACAGTCTTAAATTTTAGAAAATTTCTCAAACAACCTGAATAGAATAATTATTTCAACCCAAAACTCTACAAATTGATGTTTACAAATAAATACACACTTTGACACACATGGACAAAGCAGTGTTACTAAGCATAAATAGGGAAAAATCCATTAAACCATAAAAGGTGTATAAGAATACTAAATATATGTTATTAACACAAAGAAACCAGTGTTTATTAGGCTAAGCATTATATTATTCAAAGAGAACATTTGGTCGAATGCAAGGCTATATAGTCCTGTCAAAGACCTTAGGAACTACAATGAAGATGGAGGAGAAGTTATTTTATTTTTATTTTTTATTTTATTTTTTTCTTATCAGTTACATTTTATTAACTCTGTATCCCAGCCATGAGAAGTTATTTTTATTTCATTAAAACACTCTTCTATCATTGTGTAAGCATGCAAGGATATCTTATATTGTCAAAATATCTTGAATGTGCTATGTTGTAAAAGCATCCTAACATACATACTTGTGAGTGACAGTTACATTAATTAATTTTGTAAAGTGCATTACCTGGAAGAAATGTGTGCTGATAGTGAGAGCCACCTGTGCATCTGGGAAGGTGAGAAACATATAGACGGTCTGATCCTACTCTAATATTTTTTCTGTGCATTGAAATCATTAAATAAAATTTTATATTTTAAAAATCCTTTGAGCCATCTGTGCCAGACATGTCACATCAAGAGTCACATACTGACTGAGAAATAGTTTATCTCTTGCTTCAAATTCTCACAGAAACTGTTTTTATTTCTTTTAGACTCCAGGATATCAGAGAATTAGAGCTGCTTGCTTTTAATGCATATTCAAGTTGTACTGAGGAATACTTTCCTCACCAAAGTATTTCCTCACCACTGTTCCACACCAAAGATTTTCTAAGAGAGGGCACTTGGATAGAACATCCCTAGTGTGTTTGACATGCTCATCTCTTTTCACTTACTGTAGGCACTTTCAATTGATCATTTAGATGTGAATGGTAGATATGATAGCAGGCAGCAATCTTAAAGACCTAAAAGTGGCAATGGATTTCATTCACTATGATTTTTCTCTGTTAATTTATAAGTCAAAACAAATGCTTAAATTGCAAATTATTTCTAAACTAATTGCTGATGTTTCCCTATATTTTAGAAATTGTCAAAAATAAATTTTAAATTTATATATGTAGAGATTACTGTATTATTTATTATAAAATTGATCATTTGACTTAATTTAAAATACTATCCCTTGATCTACAAAGAAAATGAAATGACAAATCCAGAATTCACATCTCTACAGTTTCTATAAAGCCATAAAGTCAAGTGAAAGGGAGCCTGTTTCAAGATCAGTCTAAGCCAATCTCAACACAGATTAACAGCGCATTTGCATACATACTGTAAATGAATTTCACACATGAAATATCTTCAGATACAGATCAAATTGACTTAAATATATGCTTATATTTCAAACTGGAGATTTCTCATCTTATTAATGTCCTTCAGTTCTCTGAACACAGGTGAGGCTGACCCTGCCTCACAACAGGCAGGGAAGTGAACCACAAAGAGATGAGAATGAAAACTTGCTTCAGATAGATGTTGTCAAGCTAGAGTACATTTCTAGGGAGTCTGATGACAGAGGTTTACTGTCAACAGATTTAAACACAATAAGATAAGGGAAAAAGTTTTCTGGTGTAATATAACCTTAGTGCACAAGAAAGCATAATTACACTGAAACTCAACTCAAGGTATACTTCATTTCAGGAACTCCAAAAGATGGATTCTAAAGATAAGCTACCTGCATTTGCTTAAGGGCCTAAGGAAGGATTTGGCAAAATCTCAGACATACGGGTAGTATAGAGGTCATTTACACTGTTAAGTGTTTGTAGGAATGATACCTAATATTATCACTTAGGGTCATTTGGATTGCTAGCCACTTCCAGTCTTTGTTGTAGGAGCTTGCCTGGCTCAACAGCTATCATAGATCACCAGGCTCTTAATAAGTTCTAATTCCCAGCTTTCTGGATAGAAGAACAGACCTTACCATTGGACTTTTCCCATTGAAAAGACAATCCTGTGTGCTTAACATTTCTGGTTACTCTAGAGATATTTTAGTAAATAAAAGAGTGTGTGTTTGGCTATATAATGTTTATTATTAGCCTTAAGATTATGACAGCGGTAATATTTAACCTGCTATCACAAATAATAATACACAGACACCATTTAGATTTTATAATTGCCTATTTACCTTGGGCCATGCAGGTATTTCATTTACGCTGTCTCAATAACTTCACTGTCCATCTCCCAGCCCCCATTCAATGCCTTCTACCTTAATCATACCCATCTGGACGATCTTCCATCCATAATCTATAAACAACCACTTTTATTCTTCATCTGTGACTTTCCATACCTTTATTGGAGTCCTTCCTCCCAGCTTAAGTGTTTCCATCTCCACTTAGCCCATTGTGGCATTATCCTTCCTTCTTCATTCTTAACTGTAGCCCTGGGAACCTTAGCCATGCCTACCCCATTCTGCCCTGCCTGGGTGTAGGCCATTTACTCAACCAATGAGATATAATGACTTAGGCAGTTTTAGAGAACAAGGATTGGTTTACACAAGGATAGGTTTAACCAGATCTTGACGGCCAGTATCAGCCTATCCTCCAACGTAGAGATCTGTGAATGCAAGGACATTTGTTCAGTGCTTCCAACAAACACATTAATGAGTAGTATTTGAACTTCTAATATGCATAAATTTTTGTTAAATATACTTTCTGGATAAAGCAGATTATAAATTATTTTTTATTTAGCTTTCATCTCTATTGTTTAAATTGGAAATTTACCTCTTAAATAACATATCAAGACATGTATCTGCTGATACGTGATTGAACCAGAAAAAAATACCGATTTTTATTATTCAATATATACAAATATATATATAATTATAGTTTAGAAAAAAATGGGGAAAACAAATGACTTCTCTATGATTATAAAATTCATACAAAGGTTTAATCAAAATTATTCCGGAAATAAGCATGTTCTCAGAAAAATAACCTTTCCAAGGAAACTTTAATACCCATAAATTTTAAATATCTTCTTAGTATTTTATGCAATATACTTAGTGAATTAAAACATCTGTGCTCTTAAAAAAATAGACTAACAATGCTGCTTTGATACAGCTTGGGTGGTTTTATAATGTGTGAAACACTCTACTTTGTGAGAGTATGAAACTTTAACCTCAGAGCTGTGAGCATGTGGTCATCTTTCTTTCAGAATCCACAAAATGTATAATGTCAAGAGGAACACATTTAGACACAGAGTGTACATGTAAGCACTTAAGTTTAGACAGAATGTAGAAAATAATAACCAGCTCTATTTTATTTGCAACCTCTGCCAGTTGCCTCAGTGATTAAAAAAATAATGTATATTTATAAAATATCTGGATGATTAATAATGTTTTATGTGTACATGGCGTATCCGTAAGTTAGCCTATGTGTTTGCTGTTTTAGATCAAAGCTTTTGGGAAATTGTACACTCGGCATGCAATGACGCATGAATGCACACACGTTTTTGCATTTTTTATCTGCAAAGAAATACTGTATGAATAATGTAAAGAAAGCACGTATCAGGACTCTTCAGAATAAAAACACGCTATTAATATGGAAACATTAAACAGTGATTTAGAAATTCCTTTTAACTACATGCTTCTTTCATTTACTGCATGTTTTCTTAAAATATATGTAAGTAATTCTCAAAATAAGTTTCCCTCATTCCGAGGAATATTTGTGTTTCAATGTAATTTATTTTTACACTGTTTATGGAGATTTGGGAGCTGTACAGAAAGAAGAGCAAAGTTAAAACTTTGACATTGAAAGGTTTTGGAATTTACTAATATTCTGATAATTGAGAAATAATTCATTTGTTGATGAACACGTCTTAGCAACTGTCATATTTATTTTTCAGAAAGATACAAAACTTTAAAATATCAAGTTATTTTTTCTTGAAGTACATTACAGCTTCCTTTGCTATGAGAACATTGAGTAGGTGCCTAGAAATTCATGAAAAGGGATTATGGTAAATAAGTTGTGATGTTTAAGGACCGGCTCTGGTTTAATTTTCTTCCCTCACCCTCTTTTTAAGGTTCAAAAAGACAATACTTGTGTTGATTACCTACTTTTTGTTGTAATTATAAGACACTTTCCCGTGAACAGCGTCTGTCTCTTAATCACACGTAGCAGCAGGTACCGAGCAATTGATCTGCCACGTTCTCACTCTGAGCCACATGCACAAAAGGAACTACATGAAGTAAAACACTAATGAGTTTTAAAGTAAATGAGGGGGAGTTTTTTTTTTTTTCCACTTGAATTAACAAGGATAGAAAACTTAATGGAAAGGCACTCTGAACTTGTGTATTCTAATTAATACAGGCTATTTTTGTTGTGAGTTGCTCTTGCTGCTGATGTTAATTGCCACTTTAAAGAAAGTATTTCAGAAATATAGTATACAAAGAAAAAATATGACTGTTCTTCAGAAAAGGTTATTATACATTTCTTTGGCTATATAACAATAGAAGATTTATTTCTCATAATTAAAGTAGAACAGAGACAATTGAAGGGAAGCTAGACAAAAAGAAGGTGATGAGGGATTTCGACAGGTACTGGTAGAGCTGGATGATTAAGAAAAAAATTGTTATCCATGAAAATATCATAATGAAACTCTTTACTTTCTGTGTTGATTCAAAAATAATTAAAAGAAGAGTGTGTTCTGTATCTCAAGCTAGAAATGTTTTTGACTCAGTACAAAGGACAGCTTCTCACAAAGCCTGAATATTTATTTTAAGATGCTATGACAATTCCTGTCAAACAAAGAAGGACCCACACATTCGTCTACTAACAGTCTCTCCTTGTAAATTAATTAAAATGTCCATAATAGGTCAATTGACATGAAGTTCTTGGTATCTGTCACTTATTCAAATTCCAACATGGGGTCTTATTAAACCCATCTTAGACAGTTGACAGAGAGAGCATCACACTCACCACCAGGTAGCAAATCAGTTTTTGTCTCCAGAATTATTATACAAATATTAAAAGGGTCATGGAATCAGAGCTGAAATGAAGTGACCCTTGACACGGAATCATCTGCATTTAATTCTAGTATTTGAGAAGCTGAAGCAGGAGTTTGAAGCCAGCCTAAGGTTCGTTGAGAAACCCTGTGTCAAACTAAGAGCTTATACTGACTTAGGACCCAAAGTTCTCAAAGAAAAGAAATTATGAAGAAATGATCATCCATCACAGCTCCCTGTCAATAACTGGAAGTCTTCTACCTTCCATCTCCACGCGAATTCTGTTCATGATGGCTGGGGTGTTAAAAGACAAGGTGGGAGGGAAAATATAAAGAGCTCAGCAGAGAGGAAGATGTTTTAAAAAGAGGCATGTGTGTTCCTCACAGTGGACCTGAAGAGACCGGAATTCCACAAAAGCCTAAAGTCTTTTGGAAGAGATTTTCAGCTCGTTAGACCACTTTGAAAAGGAGGCAGTTATGGATCAATGGAGAGTGTGACCACAGGTATACTAGGTACTACTTAGCCATGCTTATCTCAGGCCCAATACCTCAAGAGTTAAATTAAATTAATTGTTAATAATAATAAAGAATGACTCCATGGGTCATTAGGAATGTTTAAGACACTGTAAGTTCCCTGGAGTCAGGCTTTAGGTAGCAAGGGTGAGATTATAAAAATGTGAGAATTTTGCGTTTTATTTTTAGCCCTTTTTGGTTCAGATAATAGATAATATTTTTCTTGTGTAAAGAAATATTTTAATATTTTTCTTGTATAAAGGTGATATAGATAGTATTTTTCTTGTGCGAAGAGGCTGCTCTCTGAATTGTCACCTCAAGTCTTACATCTGAGAAGTTCCAGGAACTTCGTACAACTGCTGTCCGAGCTGTGTGTTTTCAACATCTTTGTAAGTGATGGCTGCCATCAGGAAGAAACTAGTGGTTGCTGATGATGGAACTTGTGGTAAGGCCTGCTTGCCCATAGTCTTCAGCAGAGACCAATACCCAGAGGTATATGTGGCCACAGTATTTTGAAAGCTATGTGGCAGATACTGAGGTGGATGAAAATCAGGTAGAGCTGGCTTTGTGGGACACACCTGGACAGAAAGATTGTGATTGTCTGAGGCCTCTCTCCTGTCCAGACACGGATGTTACAGTGATGTTTCTCCATTGACAGCCCTGATATTTCAGAAAACGTCCCAGAAAAAAATGGACTCCAGAAGTTAATCATTTCTGTCCAAATATGCCCATCATCCTCGCTGGGTCAAGAAGGATCTTCTGATCGGTAAGCTCACAGGGCAGGAGTTAGGCCAAATGAAGCAGGGTAAAGCCTGAAGAAGGCAGAGATGAGGCAAACAGGATTCACGCTTTTGGGTTAATGGGGTGTTCAGAAAAGCCAAAGATGGACTGAGGGAGGTTTTTGAGAAGGCCATGCGAGCTGCTCTGCCAACCAGACGTGGCAAGAAAAAAAATCTGGGTACCCTGTCTATCGTAGCCTTGTGATGACCAGCTGGTGTGCCTAATTTAAAGTGTTGTTTATTAATCTTAGTGTATGATTACTGTCCTTTTCATGTATCTATAATTTACCTAAGATTGTAAATCAGAAGCCACCTTGCTACCGGTATTTAGAAGCCATGATTATTAATGATGTCCAACCTGTATGACCAGCCAGGGTCTTTTCTGACACTGCTCTAACAGCCCTCTCTGCACTCTACCTGACAGCAGGAGCTAATTCAAAGAATTTCTTAACTTCTTGCTTCTTTCTAGAAAGAGAAACAGTTGCTAACTTTTGTGAACTAGGCTGTAACTACTTTATAGCTAACATGCCCCGCCTATCATCTGTCAGCTGCCCGGTGACTGGCAAGTCACCCCTTAGAGTGCACTCCTTAACAGATTCTGTCGGCAGGGTTCTCATGTGGGCATCTAGTATTTTGAAAACCTGCACAACCAGAAAGGCCCAAGTCTGCCAGCTGTGGCAGAGTTACAATTCTGTGGTCTCATATTTGTTACCTTATAGATACTGGGTAATTAGTGCCTCTTAATGCATGTTACAAAAAATAAATATATCTGTGCCAAACAGAACTGTGTTAAAAATAATGACATTGAAGCATTCTAAATAGTGTAGTTTAGAAATACTGAAAATAATCCCATTAATATTAAATATAATTTTAAAAGTATATATTTTAATTATCTCATGGAAAATCAGCTGTCATAATGTTTCCAAATACATTTTGATTAGTATATAGGAAAACTAAACTGAGAAAAATCAAAACTCATGAAACAAACTAAGTCTTTCTAATAATTAGTAATTTATGACAGTCATACCAAAGAAAAAAATAAATCACTGGACAGAGTAAAGTAACCTCACCCCATTCTTTTGTTTGCAACTAGATTCCAGACTGCTAGGTTTTCTTCAATACCCCCTTTCCCTAAGTCCACAGGATGCTTGCGTATAAATACTTGGAAAACGGTTATTAATCTAGTGGATGTCAAGCTTTGTTTTTTCTCATCTGTTTCTGGTGGGGGGGTCAAAAAGGAAAATATAGCCACAGTGTAGCCACTGCTATAAAACTACAAACACTGCTGATTATTTGGGAGTACCAATCCAAGGTAAAATATGGAGTCAAAACAAAATAAAGACTAGGAAATATCTTTTGAAGTCATTACTTGTGTAAGTAGGAACGCAGAACAAATGCCATATGATTAGCATACGACCTGAAGCAGGGAAGATAGTCCCAGCAACCTTATTCGAATAAAAGCCTTTGGCAAAGGAAAATGCTAAGTTGCAATTTGCCCTGATTATTTGTAATGAGGCTTCTGAGTTAAAACTAACCAAATTATGTAACACAGCTAATTATATATAAACTTAATTGTCTTAGGTCAGCTTTCATAGGGAGAAAAAAAAAAAAAACATGAGAGGCAGGTTTGCATGCAAGAAATTTGGACTTGGAAAGGGGCACGGTGGAGATGAGGGAGGGAGGGAGGGAGGGAGGGACTGGGAGGGAATGAGGGATCGGGACACGGCTGGGATACAGAGTTAATACAATGTAACTGATAAAAAAAATAAAATAAAATAAAATAAAAAAAAAAAGATTTCATCTCTCTGGAAAAGAATGGCTGAGGTCAAGAATCTAGTCAGCACTTGTTGCTGGTGAAAATGTGAGGAAGGAAGAACTCTTACTCATGGTTGGTGAGGTTGCAAATTCTTGAAAAAAAAATCCAAGAGATCCAAGAAAAGATGCCAAGAAGCATACTTGCGGTGTTGTTTACGAATGAGACCTACAGGCAGCTCAGTCTCCATGTGGGTTCCCTAGTAAGGGGACCAGGGGCTGTCTCTGACATAGACTCTGTTGCCAGCTCTTCAAGCATTTCCACTGGTGGGAGGCTGTGCCAGTTCTGATGAGATTTGATAGGCTGGAGTCAGTTGGTAGGGGAGGTGGGCACCCCATTTCTAAGGACTAGGGGAAGGGGATTGGAGGGGGAATAGGAAGGGGGGAACAGGAAGGGAGGATGGGACTAGGAGGAGTGAGGGAGGGGTCTATGATGAGGGAGGATGTAAAATAAATAAAAAAAAAAGAAGTTTAAAGGAGGAGAGTTGACCAGAGACAAGGTTTGAGTAGCAGTGCAGAAGCCAATTTAATCAATCTGGTGGTCTGTGACCCTGGAGAAGAGCTTCAGACCTTCTCTGCCTTTATTGCTATAGAGCATTCAGATTTTGAGTGGGAACTGCTCCAAAGAGAGAGTGGGAAGTGACAAGAACATTCTGCTGAGATCACAGCTCTAAATACTCCAAGCCTCTGGATTGGAGCCCTGACTTCAAGACTGAATCTTGTCCCAGAAGTGAGGCATAATCTTTATTCCATCCATGCTAATGCTTTACTCTGTAGTTCTCCTGTGAATGGTTCTGAGGGGAGGTCCTGCAGCACCACTGTCCTTTCAGAAAGGAAGGTTAATGGAAGGAACACAGAGGCTCCAGGAGATGCTAATTTACTATCTTCTAGAAGCCTTCAAGGTTTCTCCCATCATCTAGCCTGACTGATGCAGAGACTAGAAACTTGCACCAGAAGACATAAAGTACCTGATTGCTCTGAACTTTTTTTTCTTTTTATCTTCAATTGTATTTTTATTTTTAAAATATTAGCTACAGTTTATTAACTTTGTATCCCAGTGGTAGCCCACTCCCTTATACCCTCCCAATCCCACCTTCCCTTCCTCATCTCTTCCCTGCCCCTTTTCAGGTCCACTGATAGAGGAGGTTCTCCTCCCCTTCCATCTGACCCTGGCTTATCAGGTATCTTTAGGACTGGCTGCAAAGTCCTCCTCTGTGGCCTAGCAAGGCTGATCCTCCCCGGGAGTGGGGGGAGGTCAAGGAGCCCGCCATTGAGTTCGTGTCAGACACAGTTCCTGTTCCCCTTACTAGGGTACCCCACTTGGATACTGAGCTATCATGCGCTACATCCAAGCAGGGGTTCTAGGTTATATCCATACATAGTCCTTGGTTGGAGACACAGTCTCATAAAAGACCGTTGTGCACAGATATATTTGGTCTTTGTGGAACTCCTCTCCTCTCCAGGTCATAGTAACTCTCCCTTCTTTCATATGATTCCCTGCACTCTGCGGATGGTTTGGTTATGAGTCTCAGCACCTGCTTTGATACACTGCTAGGTAGAGTCTTTCAGAGGCCTTCAGTGGTAGGGTCCGAACCTGAAGTTTCACCTTACACCCATCAGAATGGCCAAGATCAAAACCTCAAGTGACAAAACATCCTGGAAAGGTCGTGGAGAAAGGGGAACCCTCCTCCATTGCTGGTGGGAATGTAAACTTGTACAACCACTTTGGAAATCAATCTGGTGCTTTCTCAGACAGTTAGAAATAGTGCTTCCTTAAGATCCAGCTATACCACTCCTAGGCATATATCCAAGAGTTGCACAAGTAAGCTACAAGGACATTTGCTCAACCATGTTTGTAGCAGCTTTATTTGTAATAGCCAGAAGCTGGAAACAAACCCAGATGCCCCTCAACTGAAGAATGGATGCAGAAATTTTGGTACTTTTACACAATGAAATACTGCTCTGAACTTTTAAGGCTATGGGTACTGCACATGGCTGTAGATCAGGTAAATTCTAGAAGTTCTCTTTTGTTTATTCTTTATACAGTTTAACTCTGTTCTTTGTGTGTGTGTTGCTAGAATGGCAGTGATTCTCCTGAGATCAACTGTAAACAAAAATTTTATGTTTAAACAACATTGCCAACTATGGTTCCAGGAGCACTAGCAGCTCTCTTGAATTTAGTCATCATGAACTATAGAGAGTTTATAAGAACTAAAGAGCAAATTTCCACTGTGTATTCTCTTTAGCCTCTGGAAGCCACTATGCAATTCTGTACTTCTGTTTGATGATTTTGAATCTCACTTAAGTGGACTCATGCAGTTTTTATACCTCAGTCCTGAGTATTTTCCCTCTGCTTAATGTGTTTTCTATAGCAAATAGGAAATAGGATGGTGCTCCTCAAAATGATTCCCCAAAATATTTAACAGCAGGTGATATAGAAATCCTACATTTGGATATTGTTCTCAAGTAATTCAAATCTGGAATTTTTTAAGATATTTTCACAATTGTATCCACTGCAGAGCTATTTAAGCAGCAAGATATGGAAACAAGTTCAGTGCAGTGAGGGTATAGGTGGCGAAAGAGCGGGAAAGAACAGAAACATAAAGCCTTACTATGTGGTTTTACCAATGAAGGGAATCCTGACACATACAATAACATTCATAAACTTTGAGGAAATTATGTTAAATTAAAACAAATCTATCTAATTTTAAATGCCTTTCCCCTTGATATCAGTGTGGTAAATTACATCTACTGATGTCAGATGCCTTCTGTTTTCAATTGGTATAAAAAAACTATGAAGCAAAATTAGTAACTGGCCGTCTGAGTTTTGCACTGGTTTTACTCTTGGTGAGTTCTCTTACTGATTAATTTCTATTCTAGAATTTAAGATGTCAGTTTTATAGTCTAGACCTATGTATTAAGAAAACACACAGCAGAGATCTAATGCTACTTCACTCCCCCTTAATGCCTGCTCTCCTGTTAGTATGTGCAACTGTAACTTGGTAAGCATTGGTGTATCCTTTTTGTTTCTTGAGTAGTTTATAACCTAGATTTCGTTTGATAATCCATAAAATAATTGAAATTCATTCTGTTTGTTTGTTTGGTCTTTGTTTGTTATTTTTGTATTGAAACAGGTGATACTGGTGAGCATACAGGCAATTTTTTTTTCTATTTTCCAGGGAGGCTTCATAACCTCAGAACTTGTTCTTGGCACAGTCTGTTCTATGCCTGATAAAATTTCGGATTGAGCTCAATCTCCTAATTACGTAAGGTCATTACATTTCATTACTTTTATTTACATAATTATGGCTGGAAAAGTAGCCCATGACTGTCTTTTATTCCATGTATTGATCTTGTTACTCTCTTATTATCTACTCTGTAGCACTACTTCTGTCATCTTTTCGGTTAATACTGCAATGCAGTAAAACTTCCCAAAGCCATCTCTACTCCATCAGCCATCACTATGCTTTCCTCAGCTTTCATCTGTGCCCAGTTTTAGTACAAGGGAAAATAATAATGATCATGCTTGTCGGACATGATGTGCCATAGCCAAGGCATTGCACAACTAGTTACCACATACTCATCATCAGTGATAATATTATCACTGTCAACTCCACAGTAGTTCCGGCAGCTTAGCACTAAAACTCAACCAAATCAGATTTGTCAGACTAAGTAAGGCACCAGCTCTCCTAGGTAGGTTTCCAGAGGAACCAAAGCTGAGACTAACATTTGCATACAGTGAAGTTCTTGGGATTAGTATGGAAATGGTATGAAAAATGGTTGGTGGGGTTATCATTTAGTTACCATTTCCCAGCACCCTTTAAGAAGAAAGGGTTATTTAATATTGTTTCAAATAAGGATGGGTAAATAAGATTTCAGACACTACATAATAAACCATATAATAATGTTCTTTACAAAGCTATATGGGGAGATGGATGACAGAAGGGGGCCAGCAGATATTACAGAATTGGTTTAAATATTAATGACATTACCGCATAATTATCCCTTTTCTTCCTTTCCTCATAAACACTCCTGCTCTCTTAACTTTATTAAAAATTTAATTAGTGATTTAAGAATACTTCAGGATAGATCGAAACCTCTTATGTACCAGTGAGTATAAAGATAATTAAAATGTTTAACTTTTATTTAAAATTTAAATATCTAAATAAGTATGTGAAATAGTATGATGTACATTTTATTATATATGTATCAAGTGATTACTGCATGATTTTTATTTTAATTAATTAATTAATTCAATATACATCTTGGTCATAGGCCTCTCTTTCCTGTCTTCCTTATCCCACTCTCCCTGCCTCCATTTCCTTTTCCCTATTTATCAGAATAAGGGAGACTCCCTATCCAGAGACTTCTGTTCATCTATTGATTACTGCATTCTAACTTATGTAAAAATATTAGAGGGTATAAACTGAAAATGTATAAGATATAGAGTCTAATGAATTTATTTTTATTTCATTAAGGTCTCATGATGTACTTTAATTGTTTTTATGTTCTCCATGCTTTACTCATAACTCTGAAGAATGAGAAATCTTATTGCTTGTACAAACCAAGTTACTAACTGTGGGAAAAGTCTCACTGTTTTAATTAGATGACATTTTATTGCTCAAAGCCCTGGTAGAAGGAAGATTTTTGTAGTGGATCCGTAAGTCTTTTTCCCACAGAGTAGCATAGAAATGCCCAGTGTGTTGAACTGAAAAAGAAACTCTTATCTTTATCAGGGTACAATTATTACTTTTGTTTTACCTTTAACTTTTTTTATTTTTTTAACTTTTATTAATTACACTTTATTCATTTTGTATCCCCCCATAAGCCCTTCTCTCCTCCCCTCCCGTTCCCACCCTCCCCCCCTTTCTGCGCGCATGCCCCTCCCCAAGTCCACTGATAGGGGAGGTCCTCCTCTCCTTCTTTCTGATCTTAGTCTATCAGTTCTCATCAGAAGTGGCTGCATTGTCAGGGTTCTAGGTTATCTCCATGAATAGTCCTTGGTTGGAGTATGAGTCTCTGGAAAGTTCCCTGTGTTCAAATTTTCTTGTTCTGTTGCTCTCCTTGTGGAGTTCCTGTCCTCTCCAGCTCTTACTATTTCCCACTTCTTACATAAAATTCCATTCACCCTGCCCAACAGTTGCCCATCAGGCTCAGCATCTGTTTTGATAGTCTGCAGGGCAGAGGCTTTCAGAGGCCCTCTGTGGCAGGTTCCTAGGTTGTTTCCTGTTTTCTTCTTCTGGCTTTTAGAGGCCCTCTGTAGCAGGTTCCTAGGTTGTTTCCTGTTTTCTTCTTCTTCGGATGTCCATCATCTTTGCCTTTCAGGATGGGGATTGAACATTTTAGTTAGGGTCCTCTCTTTTGCTTAGTTTGTTTAGATGTACAGATTTTAGTGGGTTTGTCCTATGTTGTATGTTTATATGAGTGAGTATATACCCGTATGTGCCAAGATTTGGCTATGTTCTAGGGGCTTTCAGTACACCATGAAACACTCTTCAGAGGCGATCCCTCTGGGCACCTACTGACCAATGTGCAGAAACAGCCTCTCTTTAGTTGCATTGGGTCAACTGTGGTAGTTAATTTGCATATCTTGAAGTCATTGTAAACTACAGAATAACAAATCTAATTAAATAGAATTATCTTTTCCTTTTTCTTCTTTCTTTTCCCACCTACCCATTGCCTTTTCTATACCCATTCCCTTCAATATTCCACTCAAAGTTTTCCATCCCAATTTTATGTGCTACATTTTAAAACTAGTAAATAAGCAGTTGTACCAGCATGTACTTAGATCTAGGACCATATTTTAGAGGCTGGGAACCCTTGCATTGGTGTATTTCTTAAGGCAAATTGACAGTCCTTCAAGTAGTCATCAACAACACAGAGCTCTTCAGGAAGAGGAAGTCTTCATCAGTCCTGCTACAGGGCTGGAGAGATAGCTCAGAGGTTATGAATATTGCAGTTCTTTCAAAGACCTTGAGTTCAATTCCCAGCAACCACATAGTGAGATCTGGTGTCCTCTTTTGACATTTAGGCATATATGCAGGAGAACAAGTTCTTAATTCGTAAGAAAAACATTAGAAGGGATATTTGAAGGAGGATAGGCTTAGTTTAGGTTAAGAGTAATAAGAGCATGTCTGGATAAAGGAAAATTGTCACTGAGAGATATGACTAACAGGAAAAAGAGTATCTCAATAACCTAAAACACAGGAGATAAATTATATTATGCAGTAATATTTTAAGCCATATTTAATTCCTAATATCAGCCACTTAAACTGCTTTTTATCTATATACTCAGTTATATAAATTTTACATGATCATGTTAAAACTTTAAAAAATGATAGGATTAAAATTGCATTAAAACTTCTATGATAAGGAATTCTGAATGATGAAATGAGATTTTTTTTGAAAATTCCAGTTTTAAATTTCAGATTTTTTTAAAATTTTATTTTTCTTATTAGTTACATTTTGTTAACTCTGTTTCCCAGCTGTATCCTGCTCCCTTATTCCCTCCCCAATCCCACCCTCCCTCCCTCATCTCCTCCCTGCCCCTTTCCAAGTCCACTGATAGGGGATGACCTCCTCCCCTTTCATCTGACCCTGTTTTATCAGGTATCTTCAGGACTGGCTACAAAGTCCTCCTCTGTGGCCTAACAGGACTGCTCCTCCCTTGGGGGGTGGGGAGGCCAAAGAGCCTGCCATTGAGTTCCTGTTAGAAATAGTCCTTGTTCCCCTTATTATAGGAAACCAATTGGTTACTGAGCTACCACGGGCTACATCCAAGCAGAGGTTCTAAGTTATATCTATTCATTTTTAATTTTGTTTACTCATTTTACATACTGGTCACGGCCCCTTCTCTCCACTCCTTAGGGTCCCACCCTCAATCCTGTTTCCTCTACACCATTTTCCTACTCCTCAGAGAAGGTGCCTGCATGAAATGACATTTATGAGAAAATATTCCAAGTAGAATATTTTCACGCCTTAATAACTGGCATACAGATCACTAATTTTGGAAGAAAGGGGAGCCAAACAAAAGCATGCATATACATATTTTTCTTTTCATATAATTACAATTCATATTATTAGAGTAAAATTTGTTTGCTTCAAAAGAAAGATATTGTCTTATTGTCTTTAATTCTAGTTTTTATTGCTTGTCACACAAGAGTGTGATCACTGAGGATCATCTTTTATATGTGAATCTGTAAAAGTTATTTAAGGTCCATATTCATACATAAGTCGTAATCTCCATTAACTCAGAAAGGTACATAAGTGGACACTGAGTATTTGAAGGAGTATTCAGAGCAGCTTTATTCACAATAGCCAGAATCTGTAAACAACCTATATGTCCCTCAACCAAAGAATGGATAAAGAAATTGTGGAAATTTACACAGCGGAATACTACTCAGCTCTTAAAAACAAAGAAATCCACATATAGGTGAGTATATACGGTGTGTGTCTTTCTGCTTCTGGGATACCTCACTCAGGATGATCTTTTCTAGATCCCACCACCTGCAAATTTCATGATTTCCTTGTTTTTAATTGCTGAGTAGTTTTCCATTATGTAAATGTGCCACAGTTTCTATATTCATGTCAGTTGATGGACATCTGGGTTGTTTCCAGGTTCTGGCTATTACAAATAAAACTGCTACAGACATGGTTGAACAAATGTCCTTGTTGTGCACTTGAGCATATTTTGGATATATGCCTAAGAGTGGTATAGCTGGATCTTGAGGAAGTACTATTCCTAATTGTCTGAGAAAGTGCCAGATTGATTTCCAAAGTGGTTATACAAGTTTACATTCTCACCAGCAGTGGAGGAGCTTTCTCCACAACCTCTCCAGCATGCGTTGTCAATTGAGTTTTTGATCTTAGCCACTCTGATGGTTGTAAGGTGATATCTCAGGGTTGTTTTCATTTGCATCTCCCTGATGGCTAAGGATGTTAAACATTTCTTTAAGTGTTTCTCTCCCACTCAATGTTCCTCTACAGAGAATTCTCTGTCATAAGTGGGTATTATACCTAGAAGATAGGATAAACATACTAAAATCTACACCTAAAGAAGCTAAACAAGAAGGAGGTTCCAGGGTAAGTTGTTCAATCCTCACTTAGAAAGACAAATGGGATGGACATTGGAAGTAGGCAAAAATAAGAAACAGGACAGGAGCCTACCATAGAGGGCCTCTGAAAGACTCTACCTAGCAGTGTATCAAAGCAGATGATGAGACTCGTAACCAAACCTTGGGCAGAGTGCAGGGAATCATATGAAAGAAGAGGGAGTTAGTAAGACCTTGTGGAACACCACAAGGACCAAATGTATCTGAGCACAGGGGTCTTCTCTGAGACTGATTCTCATCAGGACTATGCATGGGTATAACTTAGAACCCCTGCTCAGATGTAGCCCATGGCAGCTTAGCATCCAAGTGGGTATCCTAGTAAGGGAAACAGGGACTGTCTCTGACATGAATTCAGTGGCAGACTCTTTGACCTCTCCTCCCTCCCCCTGCCCCTGAGGGAGGATCAGCCTTGCTTGGCCACAGAGGAGAACATTTCAGCCAGTCCTGATAAGACCTTTAAGCTAGGGTCAGATTGAAAGGAAGATCCGGGACATGGGAGGAGATGAGGTAGTAAGGGTGGGATTGGGAGGGAGTGAGGGAGGGGGCTACAGCTGGGATACAGTAAATAACCTGTAATTAATATACAAATAAAACTAAAATTAAATAAAAATTAAAAAAAAAACAAAGAAATCACGAAATCTTCAGGCAAATAGACAGAACTAGAAAAGATCATTCTGAGTGTGGTAAGCCAGGTTCAGAAAGACACACATGGTTCATACTCACTTAAAGTGGATTTTTGCTATATACTACAGGATATGAATCCTACAAGGCACAGACCCAAAGAAGGTAGGTAATATGGAGGATACAAGGGAGAATGGATAAATCTCACTTGTAAGGGGTGATAGAATAGACAGAGGTAGGAGCTGAAGAGTAAGAACAAGGTAGGAGAGGGAGCACAGAGAGTTAAGCGGTTGGAGATCAGAACTGAGGAGAGCAAGGAATAGAGGACAGAGGTCTGTAGAGAAAAGAGAAACTAAGGGCAGGGTATCTCTGTGACGAGCTGGAGACCTATATCAGGATAGGTTCCAGGGAGGATATGAGGGGAAATCAAGCAGAGACTCATTCATTGTATTACAAGCTATAGATACTGAAGAAGACATCCACTAACTAGACCAGTGTCCTGGTAGAGAGAGGGAAACACCAACTCACCCTCAATAACTTTGACCCAAAATTTACCCTGCCCACAAGATGGGCAGAGATAAAGATAGGACAGACAGAGCAGAGATTGAGGGAATGCCCAACCAATGCCTGACCCAACCAAAGATAGTGCCAACCCCTGACACTATGAATGATACTCAGCTGAGCATCTAGACAGGAGCCTGTCGGCGTTGTCCTCTGAGAGGTTTTACCCAGCAGTGCTTCAAAACAGATGCTGAGACTCACGGCTAGATGTTGGGAGATGCAGAGCGAGTCTTGGTGAATAGTGGGAAAAAAAGAGAAAAAGGACCTGGAAGTAACAGGAACTCCATAAGAAGACCAATAGGGCCAACCAACCAGGGCCCAGAGGCCTTTGCTGAGCCTGAACTATCAACCTCGGACCATGCGTGAACTGGACCTAGGCCTCCTACAAAGTTGTAGCACATGGTCAGCTTAGGCTTCACATGGATCCTCTTGTAAGGGAAGTGGGGCCTGCATGGGACATAGACTCACTTTCCAGCTTTTTGATCACTTCTCCCTGGCCACAGGGGAAGAGGTCAGGCTCAGTTTTGATGCAACTTGATGAGCTGGGGTGGATGGGAAAGGGAGCTCCTTTTTTTTTTTCTGAGGAAAAGGGTGGTAGGAAGGGCAGATAGGCAGATGGGACTGGGATGGGAGGTGGGATGGGGCTACAACAAGAATGTAAGGTGATTTTTTTTAAAGAGCTTGTTCTCATGGTGTTTAGAGACAACGATGTAGTTTAGGAGAAAAACTGTCTAATTATGCATATGACACACATTTCAGTCCACTAAACACTACTTGTGTTTTATACACTCATGCATTTTAAGAAAAATCAACTTTCAATGAATGACTTTCCAAATTCGGTTAACAACAACAACAACCAAACTCCAAAACATATTTATTATACAAGCAAATCAGGACACTTATGGTTACGTACATCTTCTTTATTGCAGGCAGCAGTGTGTTCTCACATAGTAATAATTAGCGTCACTCTAAGTCTATAAGCTTGAGTGAAATGTTAACCAGTATTAACCAATGTAATACAGGGAGAACTACAATTTCTAAGAAAATCAAACAACTAAAAGTTCCTGGTACTCATGTGTGCCTTAACTTTTTACCCAGAAGGCAATACTTCTCCTGCTTCTCATCTGAGATGCTGTTCAGGATGTGCTAATGGGGTCAGTCCTATGGATAATGTGTGTGTATGTGTGTGTGTGTGTGTGTGTGTGACTATAATTATCATCAAAGCCATGCTTTATTTTTAAACATCAAATTAAATCTTAGACATCAATCATTTATTTATCTTAAAGGTTAGATATTTTTAAATTCTCCAGAAAAATTTCTATGAATTTATTCTCTCTGAATACAATATTTTATTTCTTCTAATTAAATAAAACTTTCAGAAGAAAAATACTGTCCTATTCATGCGTATAGACCAAAGCACACCATTTTTTCATCAGAAACTCTAGAATATACTGTGAGGTTTGACATGTGAAAATATTTTCTGGATCTTCCCATATCCTAACAGAAATAGAAGGAAATTCTATACTGTTTTCAAACATCGCTGTTACACAAGGCCTGTAATGCTGTCACATATCATAGTGTTTCCACTGAGGCATTTGTGCAATTTTCAAAAACAAATGGGGGTATTTTACTTGGAAGTAATAAAAAAATATACATTTTAGGCTGGAAACCAGCTTTATCTAAAGTTACTTTTCCATTTCAAATAAATGTTTTCTGAAACAGTTCTAATATTTTATCTATACATGAAGTAAATATTCTTGTTCATAATAAAAATTGATTCAGAATCTATGTTTCTCACCAAGGTCTAACACATTTTTTTTTCTTATGCTAGCTGTACGAGCATGATTACTCTTTGATATGCTGTATTTCACCTTGCATCATTAGGTGGTTGTCCACAGCTAAAATATACATCAACAAGACAAGTACATGAAAGAAAAACTACAATGTGATTTCAGAAATTCACTTTGTAAAATATAAGAAAGGAAGGAATTTAGTGTGCTTTAGCATTTTGTCACTCAAATTATTTTCATTTCTAAAGTTTTGCTTTAGATGAATTATAAATGTGGACAGATATAATGAGAAATAGGTTTCATCAATAAGAAAATGGTGTTCTTACTCAGATACAATACAGTAAATACGAAAGACAGGGAGGTATATAAACTATGGATATGTATAGGGTATCTTGTGGAAAACAATGTACACAACATTAATTTTGTAAGTACTTTTAAAGAAACAAAAAAAACTTATAAATACTGTAGGGCATGCTTTGGGAATCAACAAGAAGCAAGAAATATGAGTGGAATTTTAAAAGGTAATATACTTTACACAATTGAGATCTGTATGTCATTATCTGGGAAGAAATTGAAAAGGCCTTTAGCAAAGTGTGTATCTGCATTCAAGAGGCAAATAGCAATTGGTATTGAATTGCTAAAAGTTAACAATAAGACATAAAAGGCAGGAGGATTGCTGTTCTAGGCATCCTTGAATATTCACCTAAATTGCTGTATTGTTGTGTCTAGTACTGGTCATTCTAATATTAAAATAATTCAATTTTAATAGCTTCTTTGTGAACCACTAAAAGCAATGACTGAATTTCATTACTCTATAAGGGATCGGTGTATGTAGCCAAGAGGGTATTGCATATAAGAGATACACAGAGTATATTTTACAGGGATATGTCTCTTTCTTTCATTGAAATTAACTATTATAATTCAATGTCTCTGTTGATCTCTCTTTCTCTCTTACTTTTGTCTGTACTCTCCATTTCCCTCTGTATGTGCTGTGTCATTTTGAAGTAGTTAGAGATGACAGCCAAAATGAGCACTAGGGAACCGAAGCAAAACACGGCATCTGGACTGGACTGTAGTACTGCTTGTCAACAGATGTGATAGACATGAACTGCTAATTTCCTACCAAATTAACAAATATTTTGCAAATTTCAAGATAAGTACAGTAAGAAAACATCCTGTGAATAGTTTTCATTATATTCCCTGGTTGACCATAAGAGATTGAAGAAGTGCTGGCATTGGGCCCTAACAGATGTCTTAGTCTGTGGGGAACTTAAGAACTTAAAACCTACAATAACTCCTGAGAAACTTCAGAAACTGCACACTAACTTTCTTTTTGGTGGTGGTGGGGGGGTGAGTTGTATTTATTAGAATTTTGAGATGCAGTTTCACTCTGTAGCCTAAGATGACCGTGAATTTTCCATCCAACCCAGGCTGACCCTGAACCAGTGGTGGTCTTATCACAGCCTAGCAACTCCTGAGATTACAGATGTGAATCACTGCATCTGCCCTTTCTTCTCTTCTTCTAATACATTCCTTGAATCCTTTCCAAGGCAGAATTGAGACAGAAAGATTACATAGTGGCAAAGATAGGTTGGTAGAGAAATAGGAGATGGTCTATAGGTGGACAGATACGTAAACAGATAGATAGTGCAGCTAGCCTGGACTTCTTCTCTATCATCGCTAACTAGAAAACACATAGAAAAAGTATTCATTTCCAGTTACCTCAACTGTTATTTTAATTATTTTGGAGTTCAATTTGCTGAAGTTTAAAAAGAAAGGATCTTGAACTAATGTACTTACTGCTTGTTTGTGAATCACTTACCTGTCCTAAAAGAGGTAAACATGAGAAAGTGAAAAGAAAAAGTAACTAAAAACTTAATATCTGAGATAATGGAAATTAAAGGACTGAAAGACAAAAGAGAATATGTTAAATAATGATACCATAGCTATTTTGTAAAAGACCCCGACAAGAACACTGGTCAATCAACACAGTAAAGTATGCTTCGTGATCTACCAATGTGGTTATAGGTATCTGCGAGTTATCATTGCACAGTATGTTGTAAATGTCTGTTTACAGACTATTATATTATTGGAGGCTACTAGAAATGTCCTCATTGGCTTTTTTATTTTGGGGGAATGGTATCTCATTTAAGCACATTGCTCTACTTACTACTAATATGGTGGCTAAGTATATTTTTATCTGGATCAATGCATATCAAAAACTAACACACAGACGGTATAATTAAGCACAGAATCCCTCTTCAAAGCTTATTACAAAAATATGAACTGTGTACATATTTTAATAATGAATAATTTTATTATAAGATGAATTTGTAAGTACACAGGGTCCATTGTTTGTAGAATCAAAGGATATAGAAGATATTGTTAGGGCTGGAGAGATGGCTCAGAGGTTAAGAGCGCTGGCTGCTCTTCCAAAGGTCCTGAGTTCAATTCCCTGCAACCATATGGTGGCTCACAACCATCTAAAATGAGATCTGGTGCCCTCTTCTGGTTGTGCAGGTGAACATGCAGACAGAACACTGTATACATAACAAATAAATAAATCTTTAAAAAAAAAGGAAGATATTGTTATATATCTACTTGTGTTTGAATTGTTGTGCCATTACATAACAGCATGCAATACAATGAAGAATATCCTTTTTAATATAAATATTAAATATTTGTATTTAGCTGAATTCATCACATTGATAATATTGTCCAATATATTTTTTTTAATTTTTGAAATGAAAAGAAACAAATTAAATTCATGTATACCTGAGCTTTATGAAGATTGGGGCACAGTTTTTCAGTGATGTTACAAGCACAGAATTATTTTATTTTTAAGCTAGCAAATTCCTATATGACCATTTTGTTTATATCATTACTACTCCCATTTCCCCATTCCTGTCTTCTTATTTCTCCCCATCCACCCTGTTTCAAATTCATTATTTCATCTCCTATAATTGCCTCTCTCTCTCTCTGTCACACACACACAGACAAAGGCAAACAGAGAGAGGCAGACAGACAGAGTCAGAGATGGAGAAAGTCAGACGAGACAGACACAGAAAGTGTTAGGGTCTAGGGTCCAAGGAAAAAGAAAAAAAAAGTGCACTATACACTCAGATATTGTACTGTGATACTTGAACTGACAAAGGTTTTTCCTGGATAGTATTTTATTTCATAATCATAGTCTTTATCAGGGGAAGAGTTGGTAACCCTAGATATTTGGCTCCAGGAACCAAGCAACAAGTGGTGTCTCCAAACCTTTCAAAATCCAAGAGATGCTAGCCCACTCTCACTTTTAAGAAAGGGGCTAGCAGAGCAAGGTGGTGCGTGCCTTTAATCCCAGCAACTTGGGAGGATGGGGTAAGAGGATCTCTGTGAGTTCAAGGACAGCATGGTATACATAATGACTCCAGGCTAGCCAAAAACAAAACAAAATAAACAAACAAACAACAAAAACAGAAAAGAATTCTATTGTGGCAAGGGGTAGAGATCCTGGAGAATATGAAGGATCAGCAAAGAAGTGCTACACCAAGACAAGAGAGCCAACACTGTGAAAGACAGGCAGCTACTAAGCCCTGAAATAAGAAGGAATCACTGCAAGCCAGCAGAATTCCTGAGAGCTGGTAAGTTTTATGAACCAAGGGCCTAACACCCAAAGATCTGCAATGTCTGTAACACTAGCTGCCTGCTCACAAACATTAGCTTTGAAGCTTCAGGAGCTGCTCTGAATTCATCACCTAGATCTGTAAGTCTATCTTCAAGGTTGGAGCTGTATATCTCTAGTTTTCAGACCCCGTGTGTGTGTGTGTGTGTGTGTGTGTGTGTGTGTGTGTGTGTGTATGATCTTTTCTTTTGAAACAACCCCTTGCATTGAAAGCCTAGAATGCTAGCTATCACTAAAGGAGTTACCCTTTGCAGATTCTCTCTTCAAAGAATAAAAGAACCCCCTAGCAACAACCTGCTACACATGGAATCTGTCACAGCAACCATAAAGTCTCTAAAGTTCTTTATTTTGATAGAGTTGAGCAAAGAGTGGAAATGACTTCCTTAGTTTTATTGCCTCCCCACCATCAAAATAGCAAGCTATCTTTGGCTATTTAACTTTTTTCAAACAAATATTTTTTTTAAACAGAAGTTAGAGGTGAAGTCTGATGGAAATATTTTACACTATACAATTACAAAAGATTTTTTTAAAGAAAGTTTAGTCAACTACAATACATTTTTCTACAAGTCAAGTAAGATTAGTTTTTAAAATGATATTTTAAGAGTTGGAGGGTCAGGGATGGATAATTTTCCATCATAAACAGCTACATTAGAAAACGTTTATAAAATTTAAGACCTCACATAAAGGTTTTTCAATTTTTTAATATTATTTACAGTTTATTAACTTTGTATCCCAGCTGTAGCCCACTCCCTCATTCCCTCCCATTCCCAATCTTCCTCCCTCATCTCCTCCCTGCCCCTTTTCAAGTCCACTGATAGGGGAGGACCTTCTTCCCTTTCACCTGACCCTGGTTTACCAGGCATCTTCAGGACTGACTGCAAAGTCCTCCTCTGTGGCCTAGCAGGGCTGCTCCTCCCTTGAGGGTTGAGGGGAGGTCAAAGAGCCCGCTATTGAGTTCATGTCAGAAATAGTTCCTGTTCCCATTATTAGGATACACGCTTGGATACTGAGCTACCAAGGGCTACATCTGAGCAGAGGCTCTAGGTTGCATCCATACATGGTCCTTGTTTGGAGAAACAGTCTCATAAAAGACCCCTGGGCCCAGATTTATTTGGTCCTTGTGGAACTTCTGTCCTCTCCAGGTCATATTAACTCCCCCCCCCTTTTTTTATTTTCTACACTCTGCAGAAGGTTTGGTTATGAGTCATAAATTAATATCTGCTTCGACACACTGCTAGGTAGAGTCTTTCAGAGGCCCTCTGTGGTAGGCTCCTGTCCTGTTACTTGTTTGCTCCTATATCCAATGTCCATCCCAACTGTCTTTCTAAGTGAGGACTGATCATCATACCCTGGGTCTTCTTTCTTGTTTATCTTCTTTAGGTGGATAGATTTCAGTATGTTTTTCCTATCTTACAGGTCTATATAAGTGAGTATATACCATGTGTATTTCTGCTTTTGGGATACCTCACTCAAGATGATCGTTTCTAGGTCCAACCATTTGCCTGCAAATTTCATGATTTCTTCATTTTTAATTGCTGAGTAGTATTCCATTGTGTAAAACTACCACAATTTCTGTATCCATTCCTCAACTGAGGTACATCTGGGTTGTATCCAAGTCCTGGCTATTACAAATAAAGCTGCTACAAACATGGTTGAGCAAATGTCCTTGTTGTGTACTTGAGCATAAGATGGAATATTTTTTTGGCTATTTTTTTATTTTTAATTACACTTTATTTACTTTGTAGCCCCCCTCTAGTTCCCTCCCTTCTCCCCTCCCAATCCCTCCATTCCTCCTCCTCGCATGCACCTCCCCAAGTCCAGTGGTTGGGGAGGGTTTCTTTTTCTTCCTTCTGATCCTAGTCTCTTAGGTCTCATCAGGAATGACTACGTTGTCTTCCTCTGTGGCCTGGTAAGGCTGCTACCCCCCTCAGAGGGAGGTGATCAAACAGCAGGCCAATCAATTCATGTCAGAAGCAAACCCTCTTCCCATCACTATGGAACCCACTTGGACACTGAACTGCCATGGGCTACATCTGTGCAGGGGTTCTAGTTTATCTCCATGCATGGTACTTGGTTGGAGTATGAGTCTCAGGAAAGACCCCTGTGCTCACATTTTTTTGGTTCTGTTGCTCTCCTTGTGGACCTCCTGTCTTCTCCAGCTCTTACTATTATTTCCCACTTCTTTCATAAGATGGAATCTTAAGAGTAATTTTGATTTGCAATTCCCTGATGGCTAAGACTGACTCTTTTGCCTGCTTTTGAGAGTCTTTTTCTTTTACTAGTTTTCCTAGTCCAGCCTCAGTATGAAGGGGTGTGAATAGTTTTATTGAAATTTGATATGCATGCTTAATTGATAACCTTGGGAAGCCTGCCCTTCTCTGAAAGGAAAGAGAGGGTTGGCTCTGGGGAGATGAGAGAAGGGGAAAGGACTAAGAGAAGAGGTGGGTGAAAATAAAGTTGGATGTAATATAGGAGAGAAGAATTAAAAAAAAAGATTAAAAATCTAAAAATATTTAAAACTCTAATGTTCCTGGAATTCTCATTTGTAAATAGTTAAACCTGCACCTTTGAAAGAAGTATGTTAAGGCAGTAGAGGAGCCTGAGTTGAGAAATACATCAGTTATGCATATGTAAGCAATAGAGACTGAATTAAGAGTTATTAATATTACTGCTCAGAAGCCTACATCTGCCTCCCTGAGGGCTGGGATTACAGGCATGCAGCTGAAATACACTCTTTCTAATGATATCATGATTATATCTTGATTTTACAAAGTCACAAATAAAGTTAACTTTGTATGTATAATTTATTTATTTTGTAAATTGTAACATGAAAATTTGAAGAATACTGTACTTCCTCCAGTGTCTAAATAATAATTTCTGGACAATCACATAAAATATTTTCCTAAGAGGAATGCAAATTTTGTTTCATTGGAAAAACTGGGATAAATTAATAATAATTATGGAAAATGAATCTCTGTGTTAATTCTAAAACTAGCTAAGGTGAGATTTTTTTTGATTATCAGTTTTGATATATGTCAATAACTATATAAAATATAGCGCTTCCCCAAGATCCAGCCATACCACGCCTGGGCATATATCCAAAAGAGGCTCAAGTACACAAAAAGGACATTTGCTCAACCATGTTTGTAGCAGCTTTATTTGTAATAGCCAGAAGCTGGAAACAGCCCATATGCCCCTCAACTGAAGAATGGATGCAGAAACTGTGGTACATCTATACAATGGAGTATTACTCAGCAATGAAAAATAAGGAAATCATGAAATTTGCAGGTAAATGGTGGGACCTGGAAAGGATCATCCTGAGTGAGTTGTCCCAGAAGCAAAAAGACACACATGGTATATACTCACTCATATAGACATACAACATAAGACAAACCCACTAAAATCTGTGCATCTAAAGAAACTAAGCAAGAGAGAGGACCCTAACTAAAATGTCCAATCCCCATCTGGAAAGGCAAAGAGGATGGACATCAGAAGAAGAAGAAAACAGAAAACAACCTAGGAACCTTCTACAGAGGGCTTCTGAAATCCATAAGAAGAAAACAGGAAACAAACTAGGAATCTACCACAGAGGGCCTCTGAAAGCCTCTGCCCTACAGACTATCAAAGCAGATGCTGAGCCTGATGGGCAACTGTTGGGCAGAGTAAATGGAATTTTATGTAAGAAGTGGGAAATAGTAAGAGCTGGAGAGGACAGGGTCTCCACAAGGAGAGCAACAGAACAAGAAAATTTGAACACAGGGAACTTCCCAGAGATTCATACTCCAACCAAAGACTATTCATGGAGATAACCTAGAACCCCTGCACAGATGTAGCCCATGGCAGTTCAGTGTCCAAGTGGGTTACACAGTAATGGGAAGAGGGACTGCCTCTAACATAATCTGATTGGCCTGCTCTTTGATCACCTCCCCCTGATGGGGGAGTAGCCTTACCAGGCCACAGTAGAGGACAATGCAGCCACTTTTGATGTGAACTAATAGACTAAGATCAGAAGGGAGAGGAGGACCTCCCCTATCCGTGGACTTGGGGGGTAGCATGTATGCAGAAAGGGGAGGGAGGGTGGGATCGGGAGGGGAGGAGGGAGGGGCTTATGGGGGGATACAAAATGAATAAAGTGTAATTAATAAAAAATTATAAAAAAAGATATAAAAAAAGAAAATGTTAAATCTGGAATAGTTTACTAAGAGCATATTCAAAAGCAAAATATATAAAATTTATAAAATATGTTTTATATGCACTTACCTTTTAATAAATAATTTTAATTTATAAGTTAGTAATTTCTCTCTTTCAAAGTTACCATGAGATAAATGATTCCTTTAGTACATAGATAATGTAAAATGGGAGATTTTTGGAATATTTTAAAACTGTACTCAGTTTTAACCCTGAGAATAATAAAATGTGGATATGATACCATGATGGCATAACATGCATTCTGTATTGTAAGGAAGTTCCCTACACAGTAGTGAACGCTGCCAACCACAATACCAATACGCAAGTCAAGATGTGTCCCCTGTGCAACAGCAGGATGAGCTGATAAATTGGAGTTTTGATGCACAGGAAGGAATTCATGCCCACTACTCTAAACAGGTCAAATACCCACGACTGGAAAAGCCAGGCTTCCTGAGAGTGGGGGTAACTTCCAGGCTGTTCTTACGAATTGATGTGGCCTTGCCTGTAAGATTCTCTCTAAACATTTGTTCATACCTGTACACAAATGCTATTGTCAGCATTGATCAGGGGGATTCCTATGATGTAAGTGATGGTGGATGAAGAACCTTGTGGCTCTTTAAGGTCCTCAGTGAAAGTGATTTTTGAGGGTTAAGCATGAGCAAAGGCACAGTGAAAACACAGAACTAGGATACGCCATGGATAGAAAGGTTTACTTCAGCAGTTCAATTCTGTCATGGCTACCTCTTAGGAGATACGAATATATTAAAAAGGAAAGGGAAACCCTTTAGGAAGCTCAAAGCTACTATAGCTATCTCTCTAGACGCAGAGATAAGTAAAACCAGGGAGAACCTTCCTGGTTTTAAAGAGAGTGTGGGTAGCTGTGGGGAGTGAGGTATGTAAGCCAGAACAGCCTGGAAGTTAGAATAGAAGTGAGGGAAGTAGACAAGGCAGAAGGGCCATGAGGTTAGCATATGCCTTTGCTATGTGTTACAGGTATGTGCTAATTTAGAATTAGAGGCAGTGTCTGCTGGATTCAGAAGAAGATAAAGGAATCAATGCCTCCTCCTGACAAACAGAAACCCACTTTACATGTTTCTGAGGAATGTTGATGTTAGCCCTTTGTTTATCCACCATGATAGGTGCTGTGAGTACATGAAGAAGATCTACACAAGATCAAGCCAGGCAAAATCCTACTATTGAGAAGAGAGTGGATTATGAAATTCCACCAGTATGAAGCTATTGACAATATGTTGCTGTTCCATGAGCATAACACAGTGAGAAATAACTGATAATGGCTTGGGAATTTGAAACCATAATTTATAATGCCTAGTGACATACCTACTCCAACAAAGCACAACTCCTAATTCTTAAATGGTTTCACTAGTGGGCCCAAGTATTCAAATATATGAGTCTATCTATGGCGATCATGTTCATTCAAACCACCACAATTCTGGACCATCTTGAAGTCAGAAAGCACTGAAGTGATCCTTGTATTTGAGAGAGAGAATGAGAGAGAGAACATGAAGTTGCAAAGGAAAAGTAAAGGCAGGAGAAAAGGAACAAGGAGAAGTGGATTTGATCAAGCCACATGATATACATGTAGGAATTTCTTAAGAAAAATGCTAGAGAAAAACAAGCATAACCTACATTTGTCTGATTTTCCTTTCTCACCCTTTCTCCATATGTTTATGAATATTTATGTATATCTCCCTATATATATGTATGTATGTATTATGAATGTATGTATCTATGTGGGTATGTGTAGAAATATGAATTATTCTTTCTAAATTAAGTAATACTGGAAATTATTACAGCAGCAGTTTTCTTTAACTAGATAGTTTCTCAATGACTGACACAGAGAAACTATGATTTATTATTAAACTGTAAGCACCATGCTGGGAAAACTCTGAGCTATTCTAACCCTAGTACCTTTGCCAGCCACATAAAAGCCAATCACTTGCCAATCCGATGACTCCTGGGCGCCTTCTACTCCATCTTGCCTCACAGTGACTCCTGTTTCTCTGGCTTCAATTCCTCCTGCTACCTCTTTCACTGATATCTCCCCTCTTCCCCTTCCTCTCTTGACTCCAAGCACAGTCACTTAAAAGGAGACCTCCCTTTCTTCTACACAGTCATAGGCTTCAGCCTTTTTGTTTGTTTATTCGTGGAGACGAAATTTCTCTGTGTAGCTTTGGCTGTCCTGGACTTGCTTTATAGACAACACTGGCCTTGAACTCATAAAGATCCATCTGTCTCTCCCTCCCTGAGTCCTGGGATCAAAGACGTGCAGCGCTATGCCTGACTTCAGCATTTAGCTAGTCAGGGATAATTGGGGAACATTCCTTATCATCACATGGTTACAGGAGATAGTTTAACATTCATAACAATGTCCATGGCAGGGTAGTACTAGATCTCAAGGCACTGAAATCGGTGAAAACAGTTGGACCTTCCTCCAACATGTTTGTGAATATACATATGTATGTATGTATGTATGTATGTATGTATGTGTGTATGTGTATATGTATATTTGCCCATCTCTGTGTGTAAGGGTTTTAAAATGTAAGAATATGACAGGCCATGCTGTGCTCTGTTGTTTTCCTTATAATTTAAAATGTGCAATGCTGTCTTTGAAAGAAGCAATACTTTCCTGCATGTGTATCCATCAGGTTGTTTTAGTGACTAGTAACAAAGTTTTCCTTCTTTCTAAACATTTCACCCTGAATGTATCTTCCATTTTCTCCTAAAATGTTTATAGTTCCGTTTCCATACAATCACAATATTCCAAACACATTCTTTGAGTCAGTTGACACACTGGCTACAATATCCTATTTAATCCCCAAAGCCATATTGCAAATTAAATGATTATAATAATCCATATTCTATAGGTAATAAACATAAGGCTTACATTATTTCAGTAGCTGTGTTCTGCTATGCTCTCATGGTTATTTTTCTCCATTCTCATTTTTATATCTAAAATTTCATCACATTTATTTTGATACATTTCACTACATATTAATTCAATATTATCATTTTGTGGTATGTTTAAAACACCAATACAATGTATGCAAAATAAATGCATGAGCAAAATTTAAAGATGATAAATTTTGCCTTAAATCAATATTATATTTCTAATGGAGGAGTGTCAGCATCAGCAACCCAAGGATCAAAGGATTAATAAAACTTTCAGACTCATATCTCACACGTATTTTTCACCTTAAAATAAAATGAACTCAAAGCTTGCAAAAAAAAATTATATTTCATCAGGTGGAGGTATCTGGGGTTGTTGCAATCTCTTGATTCCGTTGAGGCCTGATTCAGTTCAAGCCACCTCCTGTTGATATTAACAAATGGATAATAAAAATATTTCTGTTAGATTTTTGTGGGGGCCTCTGCCATAGGCCACTGAGGGGTCTTTTTCATTAGCCTATCAACAAAACTCGAAGGATATTTGCAATATGCACATAATCAGGATGGGGAATTCTCCTCTCTAAACTTATACTTATGTAAGGCAGAGATAGGTATTTGCTTCAGTTTTGATGCTAGAAATGAAATAAGGCAAAGTAGTTTGAGCTAGCTCACACATCCCAATGTCCTTTTGCACATGGGGAAGATGTATAGCCAATCTGTGTTCTCGAGTTATGATACATTTTAATTTTAGTGTTGCTACATAAGTTCTCAAAATTCATTAAATTTATTTATGTACATGAATAAATTCTGCTTTTAAAATACAGAAAATCAGCTTATCAGGTCACACCCTAAAACACGGACTCTCCCTTCCCCAGAAGCCAGCTGGCTGCTCAGCTGCTCCTCAGGGCTCTAGGTGGTCTGCACCCCTCCTCCGTCTATACTGGCATATTGGGTTGATTTGATCTTGTGTAGGCGAATCAGAAGGTGCTGTGCCGATCGCTGCGAGTCTATGCTACCATGGATGTTCCATACCCATGCATGTTCACACAGCACCAGCTGCTCTCAGTGACAAAATAGGACATTAAGTGAAGGAGATAAGAAGAGGGAAAAATTGGAAAACATTATATACATGTGTACGATTCTCAACAATTAAAAATGCTTTACTATAAAAAAAATACAGAAAATCTCTTTACCCTCAAGCATTGTCTTAAAGAAAAAAATCTGCTTCAGCTGTTGTTTTTCAGAGGTGGTTCTCTTTGGATGAAATTGCTTTTGTTGAGGCCAGTATAACTAAATGTTTTAAATCTAAGACAGTAAAAAATAAGAAATTGGAAAGTACAGTTGTCTTACCAACAGTGTCACATAAAACACTAAGCATAATACAGAAATAAATATTCTCTAAAATGATCCTGTATTTTTAAAGGCTAAGAAATTATTGTGTTACATTTAATTTTATATTCTGGGAGAAGTGAAATGGTTTGTGGCCAACAAATGTCCTTTCAAAGGTGTCATTGTCAGAGCAAATTAATTCATAGTTCGCACTCTGCAATGTCAGCATCTATTGTTATCCTTTTTTTCTTCCTTCCTGTCATTCAGATTAATAACATAAGTGGTGCTGTATGCTTACAGCTTTCTTCTCCTTGTCATTTGACTCAGAATCTCCTTTGCACAAGTAATTTTTCTTCAGCAAATTTAAATGCACTGCAATATATCTCTGTTAAGTTGGAAGTGCTGTACAATCATTTCTCTTCAGATGACCCTTATTAAACTAATTTAGTAAACCTCTTTGTGTTATTGGATTTTATATCCCAAACATTTCATTTCACGTGGGATCTGAGGTCTTACCTCCATTTTTGTCCATTATCTGGAAAAAAAAATATTATAGGATGGTTATAGCACGTTTTTGATGAAGATTTTACATGAAATATTAATTTTTCTGATGAGCACAATAAAGTTGCTTTTCTCGGGATTCATGTTTGTGAAATGTTTTAACTGTGCTCATGGAAAGCACGCACAGAATGTGAATGTATCCATAACATAGTGTGAATCACAATTCTACAGTCTAAGATGGATAGAGATGTATGAAGCTTGACTATGTAGACATTAGTTTAATTCAACAGTAATTTTGATCTGTTATATTGAAGTAGTAAAAAAAAACATAAACATTCATTTTCTCTAATAAACAATTAGGTAGCAAGTAAGTTATAATTTGTGGTAGACAGATACTGCACTTACCAGTTCAGATGCCAGGACAAGCTTTAATAAGGGAAATAAAAACTACTTCCTTCAAGCATATTCTTGCTGTAAGACCTAAATTTAAAGCCAGGGTTCTCTCACTAGGGTTCAATTTCATTCAAATATGACTATTTCCACAATCTAGAAGTAAGCAGTCAACCATCATCACAGCTAAGAGTCTGAGAAACAGTAGGAATACCTTGGTATTCTCTTAGCTGTCTCTCACCTACAGGAAGCTGTGATTACGCATGGAAGCAAAGGCTCTTCTGTTGAGTTAGAGCCACCAGTGGAGCTTCTGGAAGAACAGCATCAGCCTTCTCTGAGTTCCAATGATAAGTGGCATCATTTCCTGTGTAAAAGCCTATCATTGAGGAAAGGGAGTCTGGGGATATATCTTCTGGACCTTCTTTCGCTAGAAATTGGTGCAAATATATTAAAAGTTTCCAAAGCAATTACGAAAGACAGAAGAGAATTAGTACATCAGTTATCACGCAAGATAATCACACACACTGTGGCTGGTGACCTCAAGACATAGGGCAAGGGTCTTTATTCTGGTAAGATATGATCTTTGGCTTTACACTTTACACTCTTGTATTTCTATCAACTACTGTCCTCATATTCATGTGATATTTTTTAATAATAAATTGAGAATTTGAGTGTCACAAACATTTCACCAAGGTACTTGTGAGAAGATATCTAATATTTTAAATGCAATGTTGTATTCTAAAGAGCACAAAGAGTTTTGTTTTTCTCACAGCTAGGAACAAACTAAAGACATGAAAATCATTCCCAAATCTCTACCACAACATCTCATTACGGTAGACAGATCTGTATCCTGCCATAAATAAAAATGAGGACAAGACCATCCCTAGGTATGTTTGAGAAGGTTTTTGTTGTAGGTGCAAGGGAGAGAACAGCACAAAGCAACTGGAAGAGTCCAGAATAGGGAGAAAAAGTAGTAGTCTAGACATAACCAGTAGACTGAACTGGGGCATGAGGGGTGGGGTACAGTGAAAGAGAAGAAAGAGAAAGAGAAGGGAGAGGGAAACAAGAAAACAAAGACAGCATCAAGGGAACTGAGGCGGGGGATCAAAATGGCAGAGTTAGAAAAAAAAAAAGTGCTGGGGGAAAGGAGGCAAAGCACCAAGGCTGGAGAGGTTGAATGTGGGGGGTTGGGTGAAGTGCAGAGAGAGGACACACAGGTGGAGAAGCAGCCCCTTTCATCTGCTAATATGCTCTATAATTAGCCACTCATATTTTATTTATTTATTTATTTTTAATTTTATTTTTTTCTTATCAGTTACATTTTATTAACTCTGTATCCCAGCTATATCCCGCTCCCTCATTCCCTCCCAATCCCATGCTCCCTCCCTCATCTCCACCCTGCCATTTTCCAAGTCCACTGATGGGGGGGACCTCCTCCCCATTCATCTGATCCTGTTTTATTAGGTATCTTCAGGACTGGCTGCAAAGTCCTCCTCTGCGGCCTAACAGGACTGCTCCTCCCTTGGGGGGTGGGGAAATCAAAGAGCCAACCATTGAGTTCCTGTTAGAAATAGTCCTTGTTCCCCTTATTATGGGAAACCAATTGGTTACTGAGCTATCACAGGCTACATCCAAGCAGAGGTTCTAGGTTATATCCATATATGGTCCTTGATTGAATGTCAGTCTCAGAAAAAACCCTGTGCCCATATACGTTTGGTTCTTGTGGAGCTCCTATCCTTTCCCCATCATACTAAGTCCCCTTCTTTCATATGATTCCCTGTACTCTGCCAAAGGTTTCGTTATGAGTCTTTGTATCTGCTTTGAAACATTGCTAGGTAGAGTCTTTCAGATGCCTTTTGCAGTAGACTCCTGTCATACATTCACTGCACATCCCATCTGTTTTTCTAAATGAGGATTGATCATCTTACCCCATGTCCACTCTCTTGATTATCTTTTTTATGTATATAGATTTCATTATGTTTATCATATCGTATAGGTCTATATGAGCTAGTATATACCGTGTTTGTCTTTCTCCTTCTGGGATATTTCACTCAGAATGATCTTTTCTAGATTCCACCATTTGCCTGCAAATTTCATGATTTCCTCCTTTTTGATTGCTGAGTAGTATTCCATTGTGTAAAATACCACAATTTCTGTATCCATTCCTCCGTTGATGGACATCTGGGTTGTTTCCAGGTTCTGGCTATTACATATGAAGCTGCTACAAACATGGTTGAGCAAATGTCCTTGTTGTGTACTTGAGCAAATTTTGGGTATATGCCTAGCAGTGGTATAGCTGCGTCTTGAGGAAACACTATTACTAATTGTCTGAGAAAGCGCCAGATACGTTTCCAAAGTGGTTGTACCAGTTTACATTCCCACCAGCAGTGGAGAAGGGTTCCCCTTTCTCCACAACCTCTCCAGCATGTGTTGTCACTTGAGTTTTTCATCTTGGCCATTCTGATGGATGTGAGGTGAAATCTCAGGGTTGTTTTGATTTGGCTAATGAGGTTGAGCATTTCTTTAAGTGTTTCTCTGCCATTTGATATTCCTCTGTTTAGAGTTCTCTGTTTATCTCTGTTCCCCATTTTTTAATAGAATTACTTGGTTTTCTGCTTTTGAGCTTCTTTAGTTCTTTGTATATACTGGATATTAATCCTTCTGTCAGATAAAGGGTTAGTGAAGATTCTTTCCCAATCTGTAGGCAGTCATTTTGTTTTGATGATGGTGACCTTTGCTTTACAGAAGTTTTTCAGTTTCATGAGGTCCCATTTATTGATTGTTGCTCTTAGAGCCTGTGCAGTTGGTGTTCTGTTCAGGAAGTTGTCTCTTGTGCCAATGAGTTCTAGGCTGTTCCCCACTTTTTCTTCTAACAGATTTAGAGTATCTGGTTTTATGTTGAGGTCTTTGATCCACTTGGACTTTAGTTTTATGTAGGGTGATAAATATAGATCTATTTTCATTTTTCTGCATGTAGACATTCAGTTGGACCAGCACCATTTGTTGAAGATGCTCTTTTTTCCATTGAATGGTTTTGGCTTCTTTGTCAAAAATCGAGTATTCATAGGTGTGTGGGTTTATTTCTGGGTCTTTATTCAGTTCCATTGATCCTCCTTTCTGTTTTTATGCCAATACCATGCAGTTTTTATTACTATTGCTCTGTAGTACAACTTGAGATCGGGGATGGAGATACCTCCAGATGATCTGTTGTTGTACAGGATTGTTTTGGAGATTCTGTGTTTTTTGTTTCTCCATATGAAGCTGAGAATCTTTTTTTCAAGGTCTCTAAAGAATTGAGTTGGTATTTTGATGGGAATTGCTTTGAATCTGTAGATTGCTTTTGGCAGTATGGCCATTTTCACAATGTTAATCCTACCAATCCATGAGCACGGGAGATCTTTCCATCTTCTGATATCTTCTTCAATTTCTTTCTTCAGAGACTTGAAGTTTTTTTCAAACAGGTCTTTCACTTGCTTGGTTAGTGTCACCCCAAGGTACTTTATGTTATTAGTGGCTATTGTGAAGGGTGTTGTTTCCCTAAATTCTTTCTTGTCCCTTTTGTCTTTGGTATACAAGAGGGCTTCTGATTTTTTTTTTGAGTTGATTTTGTATCCTGTCACTTTGCTGAAGGTGTTTATCAGTTGGAGGAGTTCTCTGGTTGAATTTTTGGGGTCGCTCATATATACTATCATATCTTCTGCGAATAGTGACACTTTGATCTCTTCCTTTCCGATTTGTATCCCCTTGATCTCCTTTAGTTGTCTTATTGCTCTGGCTAGGACTTCAAGTACTATGTTGAAGAGGTATGGAGAGAGTGGGCAGGCTTGTCTTGTCCCTGATTTCAGTGGGATTGATTTAAGTTTCTCTCCATTGAGTTTGATGTTAGCTATAGGCTTGCTGTATATCGCCTTTACTATGTTTAGATATGTGCCTTGTATCCCTGATCTCTCCAAGACTTTAAACATGAATGGGTGTTGGACTTTGTCAAATGCTTTTTCAGCATCTAAGGAGATGATCATGTGGTTTTTCTCCTTCAGTTTGTTTATGTGGTGGATTACATTGATGGATTTCTGTATGTTGAACCACCCTTGCATGCCTGGGATAAAGCCTACTTGGTCATGGTGGATTATATTTTCTTTGGGACCTGATGTGTCACTGTTTTTGCCTTTCATGCCCAAATCAATTGCTTATTTTTGAGAAAATTCTGAATTGCTTTTGATACTTAGAATAAAGCAGATACTCAGCCTTTGATTCTGGTATGTTATAGAGGATTTCATTTTATTAATCAGCTTGCTCAGAGCTTTACTTCCTAGTTTTCTCTCTCTGCTAATGATGAAGAAAGTCACTTTTGTGGATTAAACAAAACAGTGAAGTCTGCCAATAACCTGATTAAGTTGGAAGTGGATAGAACCTTTCCAAGCCAAGGTTTTGAATAATAATAAAAAAAAATGCCATGCTAACTGACCCTTGACTGTGGCTTTGCAGAGGATTCAGCTAACTCACAATAGAGTGATGACCCATAGAAATGTAAGATAATGAATATGTGCTCCATAAGGATTCCAAGTGTGTGCTGATATCATATACAACAACCTAGAACCAGTTCATTACGGTACAAAGAATTACAAGTATAATAGGAAAAGGGCAATTTTAACAAGAAAACCTGCATTATATTCAATAACCATAATGGAAAAATAAATTATTGTTCAATACCCAAGCCCATGTCACTGTGAATGTCTTTCCCTATACCTTCTCTCCAATTTATTTTCTCAAGACAGCTGAGGGGTCAAATATTTGAATAGCCTTGAAAACAATAGACCACTCCCCAAATTCATAAAAATATTTATTGAATATGATGACAAAATATTTGCTTCTAACATAAATGACTTGTTAAACTTGTATAATTTAAGTTAATTTGATATCCCCTTTAATGAAAGGTAAAATAAAAAAAATAAAGTAAGTAAGTAAGTAGGTAGGTACTTAATTGCCAGACATGGCAGTATATACCTGTAATCCTAGTACTCTAAAAATGAGGCAGTAAGTTAAGTCTAGGCTGTGTTAGATAGTAAAATCGTGTTTCAAACAAACAATAAAAATTATGAAAACTTATGCTATTAAATGTATAAATGCGTTAATAAGTACCACGTGTTTAACTTCAATCCCAAGACAATTAAAATGGAAAGACCCATTCCTATTTACAACAAAATATAGCGACGTGAAGGAAATGTATTCACTCTCTTACCAAACATACTTGGAAATGTTTTATTTCTGAATGTGATCACATATATTACAATGGACTATATCTTGCTTATGCTGTACAGGCCTACATTTTCCCCTAAATCTTCTCTATTCTGAATATTTCTACATGCTGAAGGAATGATAATTAAGAAAATATTTTATGATGTAATTCCAATCTTTTCTAAATAAAATGAATTAAATTATAGCTTATATCAAAACCCATACTTTTATAAACATATGATATCATTGTATAACTATTATATAGCGTATATAAGCTATTCTTTTATAATATAACCAAGGAGAACTTTTATACAGGAATTTCAATTCTGCTACATAGCTACTCCTTAAAAATAGTTTTATCAAAAATCTTAAGAGAATCGCCAGTCTAAACTTTTATGTGAAAAATTGGTCATTTCTGCTTTAACTACTGTAAGCACACACCTGCTCGTTAACAATTTACTCAATCTTATTAGGAAGCTGAGGGCTAAGATAGGTACAAGAAATTAATGATCGCCTTGATCAACAGCCCGGCTTTAGCAGGAGAGTCATGTCAGCTAGTGCTGGTGAGGCTGCTCTTGTTCTTGTTCTGTGCTGAATTCCATGAGTTCTAAAGCTGTTCTGTGTGTCTCTTGCACAGTCCCCAATGCTTATATTTATTGTGCTAGCATGTAGTTTTATAGCCAAGGAAAATGTTCTGGTGCACGTATATTAAACACTAATTTCAATTTCTTTCTAAATATATGTTTTGTCACTTATTATCAGAATTATTGTCAGAATTTAATTGCTTTACCGCCATACTTACGTAAGCCTTTATTGTAGACCATAAAAGATAGTACATTGTGGAATCTAGTATCTCAAACATATTTAAATGGGCTATTTTTTTTTTTTTACCACAGAAAATTTACTATATGAAACCAGAGTGGGAAAATGAAATTAAAGTAAAACTTTTTGCAGATGTCTGTTAGGCAAACACATATATTTCAAAAATCAGTTGTAGAAAGCACTTAGATGTAATGAAAGTTTTGGTTTTCTTAAAAGCTCAGTTTTGTTAAGTCAACATGTTTTTGTTACAATCCCAAATGTGCAATTGTAGTTTGTTCACAGCTGATTATTGCTTAGTGTAGGGGTGTATGGTCTTTGTCAGCTGGAATTATTTGAATTCTGAGGAATGAGAGGGGTGTAAACATGTTAGCCTAAAGAAAGAAGGCTCAGTGTCTTGGAGGACGCAAGGGAGGATTGCTTGCTGCACTTGCTCGTTTCTGGCTTGCTGGTTTGCTGGTATCTGGACTTTAGGCTATCCTGATTACTGAGATTGCTACTGTCCCCAGAGGAATCCTATAACCCCACCCAACAGGAAGAAATAAAGAGAGCCATGTCTCCTTTCCCTTCTAATCTTTTTTTCTCCTACCTGGGATTGGGGAGTTGGAAAGGAGATACAAGCTTTAAGGAACCCTCAAATAAAGTAGTAGTTGAAAAATCTAGCACCTATTTTTAGAAGGCGCGTGCATGCGAGCGTGTGTGTGTGTGTGTTTGTGTGTGTGTGTGTACCACATTAGAGTTGATTGCGCCAATGGCTCGCACAGGCAGGGTCCCAGGTTTAAAGCAGGCTGCTGGCCTTACATGAGGCACCAACCCCGTTTTCCCCTGGGAAACTCCACAAGGCTATGGACCCTACCTACAAAGCTCTGAACGCATTTATTTAGACCTCTGGACATCTGCAAGTTTCCTTCTGAAAATTGTAAAGAACCGTGTCCAGCCTACCCCCACTACCTGCCAGTCCAGCCTGCAGGAGGGAATCGCCCTGCTGCCTTGTAATTCTGAACTAAGTAGAATTGACATGAAGCGTTAGTGCTGAGTGATGGCAGGGTGGCTCCAGCAGCCTCCGGAGCAGCACTGTGGGGACAGGCTCAATGAGTATTCTGATGGGCGGTAACTGTGCAGTGTGTGGCAGAACCACGCTGCCCTCATCTTGTCCAGCAAGTTGTCCAGTGCAGGGATGCCCTCCTTCAGGCCTTTCTGCTTGCTAGTGTCAGCCACAGTTTGGCTGGGGCGGCTGCTGTGGTCAAATGGGTCCCCAGGCAGGATCTGCCAGTGGTCAAACACACACTGGGGGAATGCTTGGACACCAGCGTTAGAGCATTGGAGTCATTTGCTTTCAGAGCAAATGACTCCTTGACAGGCCTTGACCACGAACATGTAACAGAAACAGATGGCATGGATCATGTACTATATTGTTGATTGCTTGAAACTGTATATGAAGCTAGATAATGACAGAGTGTATGTGCTTGTGTCTATGTGTGTTAGTGTGTGTGTAGCATGTGTGTGTATTATAGTGTGGTCAATTAGAATTAAATGTTGCATCAGGTTTTTAAAAGTTATTTTATATGTTAATGAACCAATAAAGCATTGAGTGTTCATAACACGTAACTACAAACAAATCAAGTTATTTAAGTTCATTAAAAAGCCCCAGATCTTACTAAAATTAAGACACACATTGTAAGACTATGGGACAAACTAATTAAATAAAGACGATTAGGCATACGACAGATCTTATATATAAAAGGGGTTTATTAAGTGGATATGGAGAGAGAGAGAGAGAGAGAGAGAGAGAGAGAGAGAGAGAGAGAGGGAGATCAGGACATGATGGGGGAAAGAAAGAGAGAGAGAGGGAAAGAGAGATAAGGGGGAAGAGAGAGGGGGTGCCCCAAAGAGAGGAAGGACCAAGAGAGCAAGAGAGAAACCAAGTGTTGGGTTGTCCTTTTAAGGGGCAAGGTAACGACTCCTTCCAAGTGTGACCACCTGGCCTGCAACACATGATGACATCATAAGTTGCTAGGCAACCCAGAAGCAGGTTTTGTTCCAAAATCCTAACACACATCCCCTTCTGTTTCATGTATTTCATCTTATTTTCCACTGTGTATTTGGTCAATCAATTGTTTTTAACAAACTGGGCATTGATCTCTAAAAAGGCAGTTGATGGCTTTTAGTTGTGTTTAAAGCGTAGTATTTGTCGTTTACCCCTACTCTTTTCAGTAAAGCTAAAGAACAAACAGAAAAAATTGTCATTTTTTTAATAATCATATAAGTAAAGATAGTTATTTATATATCTTCTCAAATGAATATAGTACATATTATAAAATCTGGTATTCCATGGTAGCACCCTTTAGTAAACAAGGTGGTTCAGACTAAGTCATTGTACTTTAAAACAAATTTACTTTGTAGTCATTTGTCATGATGATGTACAATAAAATAAAACAGAAGATTTTCAAGACACAGGCTATTCCTGAGAATTAAAGAGTACCATTATATGTAGATGATATTAGGTTGATAGAAGCCACCTTGACCTTAGCTTTTCCATTTATACAAAGTTTCACTCTGTTGACTTTTCTGATACCCTTCTAAATTTGTTATTTTATTCAGCCCTGATACTAATCTTTAATTGTTTATAAGAAAGTTAAGCTAAACAAAAACATGCATATTAATCACTTCAGCATTGGCTCCCATGGTGCACTGTGCTATTATATTCCCTGGGAATGTATTTTAAAGCAATAACAGGTGTCGTTGGAGTCTTTAAATTAACTGGCCTGCTTTGGCAATAAATGTGTGCCTTCTATTGCTAGTATAACCTAACAAAAAAAGTGAAGTAAAACCCACTATGGAATTACCATTTGATGTCTCACTTTAATCCAACGATTTAATGAATTTCATGTGTAAAACCAGCCATGGTATCCTAGTTGGTTACCAAATTGAATGTGATGCTGTTTTTTAATATCCTAATCTAATATTTGCCTGAAGAAATTAAATACATTAGAAATACATTGAACAAAGATACTTAGGCCTGAAGATTAAACACAAATCCATAACAACTGTTCTGCAGATTGAGTTAGTGAGAGCCCGGCACAGTGCACTTTGAAGTGAATGCTTTCTCAGCATGCTGGTCCATCTTATAGCCTTGGTACATAGCCTTGTGGGGGAAAAGGGGTATTTTGGTCAATGCATTGGGGTTCAACTGGAAAACATCCCATTAAAATTCCGAGGAAATGTTTTCAATGCTACCAGGAGACCTGACAAACATCTAAGAGAGAAGAGAGTTTCTTAGGATTCTATCTTTGTTTAAAGAATAGAAAGATTGCTCTTTCATATATTAATTTCCTATTTTTTAACACTTTTTGTCACTATAATTTACTATTCTAGTGAAGTGGCAGGTTAGCCTAAGTGTCTCAAAGCCATCAAGCCTTGTAAGTCCAATTTCTTTTCTTTTCTTTCTTTTCTTTTCTTTTCTTTTCTTTTCTTTTCTTTTCTTTTCTTTTCTTTTCTTTTCTTTTCTTTTCTTTTCTTTTTATTTTTAGTTACATTTTATTAACTCTGTATCCCAGCTGTATCCTGCTCCCTCATTCCTTCCCAGTCCAACCCACCTTCCCTCATCTCCTCCCTGCACCTTTCCAAGGCCACTGATAGGGGATGACCTCCTCCCCTTTCATCTGACCCTGGTTTATCAGGTATCTTCAGGACTAGCTGCAAAGTCCTCCTCTGTGGCCTAGCAGGGCTGCTCCTCCCTTGGGAGGTGGGGAGGTCAAAGAGCCCACCATTGAGTTCATGTCAGAAATAATCCCTGTTTCCCTTACTAGGGAATCCACTTGGTTACTGAGCTACCATGGGCTACATCTGAGCAGAGGTTCTAGGTTATATCCATACATGGTCCTTGGTTTCCTTGGTTGGAGAAACAGTCTCATATAAGACCCCTGTGCTCAGATATATGTGGTCCTTGTGCAGCTCCTATCCTCTCCATGTCATATTAATTCCCCCTTCTTTCATGAAATTTGCAGGCAAATGTTATGATCTAGAACAGATCATTCTGAGTGAGGTATCCCAGAAGGAGAAAGACATATATGGTATATACTCGCTTATTTAGAAATATAAGATATGATCAACATAATTAAATCTATACACCTAAAGAAGATAAACAAGAAAGAAGACCCGGGGTAAGAAGATCAATCCTCACTTAGAAAGACAAATGGGATGGGCATTGGATGAAGGAGAAAACAAGTAACAGGACAGGAACCTACCAAAGAAGGCTTCTGAAAGACTCTACCCAGCAGTGTATCAAAGCAGATAAGACACATAACCAAACCTTCGGCAGAGTGCAGGGAATCATATGAGTTCAATTTCTAACTTAAATTTGAATCTTAGAAACTTAAATAGTGAGATCTGATGTGCTTACTTTCTTATGTCACACTCAATAAGAGGTTCTACAGAAATCAACACATCTATGCTCTTCATATGAAAATTCAAATCTATTATCCTTTCTGTGTGATAGGGAAGAGTAAGACTAGACTACTATAAAACAGAATCCTAGATTGATAATTGATACAATGTATCTCCTCAAATCTAGCTATTTACATTAGGTAGCTTTTCACAATCTACATACATTACAATTTAGAAAATGTAACCGGACATGGATAAATATATCATTACTAAAAAATGTATCATTACTTCTTCATATTTTGTTTATTTATATTAGATAATGCAAAGAAAACATCAGAAAAGTGGTAATTTCAGAAGCGTAAAAGAAAAGATTACATGCCTTAAATGATTGACGTCCATCATGTCACAATTTAAAATCAGAGAAAAGCCTTAGTTAAAATAAAAAAAGAAAGAAATCAGACTATTTAAAGATGTGAAACTTTTTTGCTCTTTCTTGAAAACCAGAGAATTATTTCTTATATAATCTAACTTATATCCTTGTTAACTAGTCTATAAATAAAATTTGATCTCACGTTGTGATTTCAGGCAAATGACCACCTTAATTGGTTCTGGTACACAGAAACTGACTTTAAGACTTAATTCCCAAATCTTCGGTCAAGCCATCTGTAGACTAGAATAAAAATAGTACCTACTAGTCGGGTTGATGGTATGATTACATAAAACGAGAAAACACATGCAAGTTGCTGAGCTCTGGACTCACAGTAAAGCTCTATTAGACGTGCCTCCTACATGGACAATTGGCTTGTTCTCTACACTCAGCCAGCATCTGTCATCTCCTTTTCCCTTATTTTTCTCCATAGTACTGTCATTTTCTAACAATTGTCAGATGCTCATTCTAATTGTGCCTGTGGTTTGTCTACTTGAAACACTACAATACTGAGTGAGATCCATAGGATAAAGTATACTGCACTGGGATTGCTGCAATATTGCTAGAGTCAGGGTTGGGGTGAGACATAGAGAAAGTTAAAAAAAAAAAAGCATCCTAGGGGTTTCAGACAATAAGTGATTTTGTTTTTTGTGGGTGTAGCAGATGATCTAGTATGTTTTTGTGTGGAAGGCAACTGTTGAGCATTGAATAGATTGTAATATATAAATAAGACATTATAAATGGTATGTCTGAAATTGCTTCATATTGAAGAGAATTTTGTGTACCGATGCAATTTACATTTTTAAAACCCTCAGATTGTCATTAATGTTGGACATATTAACATGTCTCTCTGTGTGTATAGGGAAAATATCATCACTATAATATTTAAGATTTTGAAAAGTAGTGGTGATAATTATTGATAATGAGGGTTTTAATAATATTTGACTTCATATATAACATTTCATGAAATAAACAGAATGACTATATCACATATGCATGAAGTATTTCAAAAAAGTGGTTAAAGAAGATGATAGTGCATGTGATCATAATTTTTAAAATATGTAAGGAAATGCATGTCCCTGGTGAAGTATTTATACATATTCAATAAAGTGTAGGCAACAAATCAGGTACAATCATATCTAGAAAAATTGGTAAATAAGTATGTACAGACAATAAGTTAGAGTAATGAGCTTAGAACTAATAAGGACAATAAAGGTAAAAACAGAACAGAGATCATAAAAATTAATGAACAAATTAACAGGCATCAAAGTGAGGTCATTTGACTTTTGAGGAAGGGCTAATTTTGACAAAAAAAACTGACCTCCAAGGAATGAGATTATTGTAGTTGAATCAGTGGCAATGCTTGTTTTAATTTGATGTATGAAGTTGAGTATAGAATGAATTATTACCATGCACAGTCTAAGAAACTAAGAAACCTGTCTTTATACATACATATAGTGATAAGTCTATGTACTGTGGGGTCTCTGAGAAAGCTCAACAGGTACAGACTGCTGTCACTGAGCCCGGAGACCTGAATGGGAATGAACGTTAGGATTAACTTGGTAGGAGAGAAGATACTTCAAGCTGTCCTTCTGAGGACAACCATGCATGCACACACACAATAATTAAAGTATAAAAGGAAAACAAGAGAATCACCACAAAGTTTTGTACCAATTTAGGGAAAGATAGCTATTCTACTTTCCGGCATTCACAAATTCTATTTTTTTAATTTTTAATTTTTTAGTTTATTTTTTTTATTTATTACAATTTATTCACTTTGCATCCCATCTGTAGCCCGTTCCCTCGTCACCTCAATCCTGCCCTTCCTTCCTCTTCTCCTCCCATGTCCCTGCCCTTTCTTATGAAACTTTATTCTTTGCTGGACAAGTAATTTTTAGCTGCACAATGCTTGATGAATTTCAAAGAAAATATTTTCATTAGCTAATGTTTAATTTTATAACAAATACACTTAATAAATAGGGAGCAAATATAATAATACATTTTTAAAATTTATATTAATTGTTTTGAGCAGGAGCTCATATAGTCCAAGCTGGCCTCAAACTTACTATGCATTCAAGGACGACATCAAATTGCTAATTTTCTTGATTCTACCTCTTAGTCCCTGGCATTGCAAGTATGTTTCTAGTTTTGAGGAGCTTTCCAGATGAGTTATTAAAACTTTTTTTTCTTTTTCTTTTCTCTTGTTTTCAGTGTTATGGATAAAAATCCATGCCTTTTTGCATGTCAGCTAACTCTACCACTGAGCTGCATCGCAAGCTAACATGATCCCATTTCAAAAAAAAAAATGTTGAAACAGTATTTGAAGTATTTTAATTTTAATAATTAAGGTGTACCTGGTCCATAAAATACTGTCCATTACTAAGCTTGTGGCATTCAATGCCATGTTTTATTTATACTACTCTGTTTTTCTGAAACTCCTTATGTTTTTAACTTGGTATTAAATAGGCTATCTATTACACTTCCTATGCATCATAAACTCAAGCTTCTGCTGTCTTCCTTGCATCTATCTCCGGCTACATGTGTCCAAATCTCTAACCTGAACTGTTGTACAATCCTTGCAAAAATGAGGACATTAAACTCATCCAGGTTGTGGATATACACCTTTCACATGTCAATATTGTTTTCACAGAAAAATCATTCTTCCTTTTCCCAAACGACTTAATAATTATGTCTCATTTCCCCATTGTTATAAATTTAGAATAATTTAAATATTTCCTTTTTTTTTCATTTTGTGTTCAAAACCAGATTAAAATACTTGTGTAAATTAGTAAACTGTTTCCATTACTACTTTCTAAGGCTGGGCCCACATTCTATACTTCTTTAGTATTTTAAATTAGACTCTCTGTAGCCTATACAAGTCTATATACTTTTCAAATGTCTTATGAAGTATTTAAATGTGATTTATATGTGTGCTGATATGTTTTTGTGTCAACCTGACAAAAACTTGAATGCCCCAGAAAGAGGGACTATCAACTGAGAAAATGTCTCCATCAGATTCCCCTGTAGGCAAGTTTGTGGATGCTGCACCCTCTCTCCTCTCCTCCAGGTCCCACCCTCCCTCACTATTCCCCCACCTCCTCCTTCCCCTACTCCTCAGATAATGGAGCCCCCTCTCCTGTCACACACAACCCACCCAGAACATCAGGTTCCCTCAGTACTGAGCTCCTTCTCTTCTCCCGTGGTCTGACTGAGGCAGCTTCACCAGAGAAAGTGATCAAAAAGCAGGCAACAGAGTCCCTGTCAGAGAGAGCCTTCATTCCTCTTACTTGGAGAGCCATCTGAAGACCAAGATTCCATTGGCTACATATGTGTATGAGGTCTAGGTCCAGTCTATGCATGGTTCTTGGTTGATCCTTTGGTCTCCACAAGCCTCCCTGGGCTCTGGTTAGTTGGATCTGTTGGTCTTCTTGTGGAGCTCCTGTCTCTTCCCAGTCCTTTGATCCTTTGTCAAACTAATGCCATTCATGCAAACATTTTTTTTTTTTTTTTTACTTGAGGCTGGGTAAAATTTCAATTAGTTGTTCAATCAAATCTTTATATGTAAAATTTTATCTATCTATCTATCTATCTATCTATCTATCTATCTATCTAGGTTTTTCGAGACAGGGTTTCTCTGTGTTTCTTAGCTGTCCTGTCTGTAGACCAGGCTCAATATTTTTAAAGAGACAGATGGAAGGGGAGGAGGTCCAGCATACTGGGGAAGGGGCAAGGGAGGAGATGAAGGAGGAAGGAGATGAACGAGGAAGGAGACGAGGGAAGGAGGGCAGGATTGGGAGGGAACAAGGATGAGGCTACAGCTGGGGTAAAAAGTGAATAAATTGTAATAAAAAGAAATTATATTAAAAAAGAAATAAATGAGGACATTCCAAAAATAAATAAATAAAAATAAAAAAGAAAGAAAGCAGGCCGAGCAAGCCAAAGGGAGCAAGCCAGTAAGTAGCACCCTTCCATGGCCTGTGCATCAGCTTCAGTCTCCAGGTTTATTTCCTGTTTGAGTTCCTGTTCTGGCTTTTCTCTGTGTTGGGTTATAATGAGGAAGCACAGCCAGATAAGCTCTCTTCGCAAAGCTGCCTTTGGTCATGGTGTTTCATAACGTAAACCCTAACTAAACAGTCCTATTTTATACTACTGCACCTACAGAAACCGTAAGTTGGTGTGAGGCTTAAAAAGCAAATAAACAAACAAAAAACATAACAGTAAAAACCAACCAACCAACCAAACAAACAAACAACAAATAAAACAGATTTTAAGAGTTTGTCTTAACAGAACAAGTATTTCAGAAGATAGATATGTTTAGTATTATGATTACAATTTTATATTTCATGTATATATCAAAATATCACTCAACTCCTTACTATATGTGACTTCCTGATTTCTTCATTTTTAAATAAAAAATATGCTATGAATTTATTTTAAATTTTAAGAGTAATAATTTAATAACATTTTAAACTTATTTAATGTTTCGAGCTAGCATGCAAAGCAGCGGAACGCATGATGACATCTTCATACTTAAGCGTCCTTATGTTTGGTTCCTGCACTCCCCCGCCCCATCCACCTGGCTCCCTGCTGTTGTTCTTCTATTTTATTATCTGCACTTCATCCATTACCCACCTTCCAAAAGAAAGGTAATTCCTCTCCTTTCAAAATCTCCTTTATATATTCATTACCTACACATACATGTACACACACACACACACAACACACACAACACACAAACTATTTTAAATCTAGGTCTTACCTGTAAAAGTTGTGGTATTTGGCTTTTTGTTTGTTTGTGAATGAGGGAGGGGGCTACAGCTGGGATACAAAGTGAATAAACTGTAACTAATATAAAAAATAAAAATTTAATTAAAAAAAGAAAGCCAAGCCAAACCAACAGACTTCTTTGATTTTAATGATTAGTTAAATTACGAATGTCTTAAAATAAAATGTTAAAGAGAACATTTGTGTCAATTTATAACGTGATGTGCTATATTTGTTCTGCCATCTTCCAATTCTCTGATAAAATTTTGAATTTTACTTATTCAGCCAACTTAAAAATATGAAATGAAATATTCAGATATTTTAAAATATAAATTAGAATATTTACAAATCTGAAGGCTCTATGCTTGATAACTATTTGTATTTCTTCCTCGTTGAATTATCTTAGCCTTTATAACCTTTTCATTCCTGCAAATGCTGCAGCACCTGCTCTGAGATAAATGAATCTCAAATTTGTGACTCTTAGAAATCATTGTAGGTGATAATCCCTTATACATGTCTACAAAAAAAATGTGTTGTAAGAAAAATATCAGTCAAATTCACACACACATATATCCATGTAACCTGAAGGCCAAGAACAAAGGTTTTCACCTCCAAAAACTAAACATTGCATTAAGGGAAAGATTTATTATTTCAAAAGCCTCTGTTAAAATGAAAATAGATATTCTCATTGCAACAGGGCTAGTTTTGTTCTTTGAAGTGTCATACAATAAATCTAAGCTCCTTTTCTTCATGAGCACTTTAATTTTGTTATGAATTAGCATGCTTCTCTATGCAGAACTCTTTTCCCCCCATTATACATCATCAGCGTTTCCAATCTCTGTTCATCTTTCTTTTTTTTAGAGACATCTCATTATTCAGTTTTCTTTTCTAAGAAACATAATTTAAAAAGTTATTCTATATCCAAAAAAAGCTGTAGTTTTAAAAGATATAGATAGGGGAGTATGAATTCTACAATAATAATATTGGTTCTTCAACACATATGGCATTTATTTTAGGCATGACCAGTTTATACACATTGATTAGCAATGAAAAAAATTGTAACTTCAATTTCCAATCAAACAGAACAATACTGTCATAGCAAGAAGAAAATAGAAATACACAGCTATCCAATGCAAAACTTTTTCCTATGTAATTAGATAGAGTGTGTTATACATAAAGTTTGCCTAAAAGAGACACTGACAATACAAATTAAATACACTCAATCATTACATTTAAAAAAATCTTTTTCATTAATGATTGAAATGAAGACAATTATAAAATGTGCTTCATAGGATTATTGTGAGCACAATTCAATTGGGTCTGATAAAATAACAAATTGCTTTTGAGAACCTTCTATCATTGTAATAATTACTACAATAGTGTAGTGATTTACAAGAATTAATAATAATTACAGGAATTAAGTAATAATTACAGAAATTAATATTACTGTAAAAAAGTTTCCATGTTGTAAAGTTTTTTTAAATTACGACTTATATAAAACATAAAATAAGAATTCACCAGTCTATAAAATTAAAATAATGATTCAGAAGTGAATTCAATTGTTGGAAACACGTGAGAATAAAGAATCATTTGATAAGAAATAATTGTCACAATACTGGGATGTATGTTGAAATATTTTTTATTCAGTCCTTTCCTATTGAATATGTTATAAACTCTAATTTATAGTTTTTAATATTTCTGCAAACTTTGATTTGCATTACAAGCTGATGACAACAGTCATCAAATTCTAATAGAACTGAAATGCTTAAGTATGGAATTTATGCACAATTAATACCAAAATTAGAAGTAGCAAATGTACCACATTTTCTTCATCTATTCTTTTTTTTTTCAAAAATTTATTTTTATTTTTTTTATCAGTTACATTTTATTAACTCTGTATCCCAGCCATGTCCAGATCCCTCATTCCCTCCTAGTCCCTCCCTCCCTCCCTCATCTCCAACGTGTCCCTATCCAAGTCCACTGATAGGGGGGGACCTCCTCCCTATTCATCTGATCCTGTTTTATCAGGTATCTTCAGGACTGCCTGCAAAGCCCTCCTCTGTGGCCTAACAGGACTGCTCCTCCCTTCGGGGGTGGGGACGCCAAAGAGCCAGTCATTGAGTTCCTGTTAGAAATAGTCCTTGTTCCCCTCACTTTGGGAAACCAATTGGTTACTGAGCTACCACAGGCTACATCTGAGTGGAGGTTCTAGGTTATATCCATACATGGTCCTTGGTTGAATGTCAGTCTCAGAAAAGACCCTGTGCCCAGATATATTTGGTCCTTGTGGAGCACCTATCCTTTCCCCATCAGACTAACTCCCCTTCTTTCTTATGATTCCCTGTACTCTGCCAAAGGTTTGGTCATGAGTCTTTGCTTTGAAAACACTGCTAGTTAGAGTCTTTCAGAAACGCTCAGTAGATTCCTGTCATATGTTCAATGTACATCCCATCTGTCTTTCTAAACGAGGATGGATCATCTTGCCCCATGTCTGCTCAATTGATTATCTTTTTTAGGTGTATAGATTTCATTATGTTTATCATATCTTATAGGTCTATATAAGTGAGTATATCCCATGTTTGTCTTTCTCCTTCTGGGATATTTCACTCAGAATGATCTTTTCTAGATCCCACCATTTGCCTGCAAATTTCATGATTTCCTCCTTTTTGATTGCTGAGTAGTATTCCATTGTGTAAAAATACCACAATTTCTGTACCCATTCCTCCCTTGATGGACATCTGGGTTGTTTCCAGGTTCTGGCTATTGCAAATAAAGCTGCTACAAACATGGTTGAGCAAGTATCCCTTTTGTGTACTTGAACGAACTTTGGGTATATACCTAGGAGTGGTATAGCTGGGTCTTGAGGAAGCACTATTCCTAATTGTTTTAGAAAGCGCCAGATAGCTTTCCAGAGTGGTTGTACCAGTTTACATTCCCACCAGCAGTGGAGGAGGGTTCCCCTTTCTCCACAACCTCTCCAGCATGTGTTGTCGCTTGAGTTTTTCATCTTGGCCATTCTGATGGGTGTAAGGTGATATCTCAGGGTCGTTTTGATTTGCATTTCCCTGATGGCTAATGAGGATGAGCATTTCTTTAAGTGTTTTTCTGCCATTCGATATTCCTCTGTCGAGAATTCTCTGTTTAGCTCTGTTCCCCATTTTTTAATTGGATTACTTGGTTTTCTGCTTTTGAGCTTCTTTAGTTCTTTGTATATACTGGATATTAATCCTCTGTCAGATAAAGGGTTAGTGAAGATTTTTTCCCAATCTGTAGGCAGTCCTTTTGTTTTGATGACGGTGTCCTTTGCTTTACAGAAACCTTTCAGTTTCATGAGGTCCCATTTATTGATTGTTGCTCTTAGAGCCTGTGCTGTTGGTGTTCTGTTCAGGAAGTTGTCTCCTGTGCCAATGAGTTCTAGGCTGTTCCCCACTTTTTTTTCCAATTGATTTAGGGTATCTGGTTTTATGTTGAGGTCCTTGATCCACTTTGACTTTAGTTTTGTGCAGGGTGATAAATATGGATCTATTTTCATTTTTCTGCATGTAGACATCCAGTTGGTCCGGCACCATTTGTTGAAGATGCTGTCTTTTTTCCATTGAATGGATTTGGCTTCTTTGTCAAATATCGAGTATTCATAGGTGTGTGGGTTTATTTCTGGGTCTTCTATGCCGTTCCATTGATCCTCCTTTCTGTTTTTATGCCAATACCATGCAGTTTTTATTACTGTTGCCCTGTAGTACAGCTTGAGATCAGGGATGGAGATACCTCTAGATGATCTGTTGTTGTACAGGATTGCTTTGGATATTCTGGGTTTTTTGTTTCTCCATATGAAGCTGAGAATCTTTTTTTCAAGGTCTGTAAAGAATTGAGTTGGTATTTTGATGGGAATTGCATTGAATCTGTAGATTGCTTTTGGCAGTATGGCCATTTTCACAATGTTAATCCTACCAATCCATGAGCACGGGAGATCTTTCCATCTTCTGATATCTTCTTCAATTTCTTTCTTCAGAGACTTGAAGTTTTTCTCAAACAGGTCTTTTACTTCCTTGGTTAGAGTCACACCAAGGTACTTTATGTTATTAGTGGCTATTGTGAATGGTGTTGTTTCCTAATTTCTTTCTCAGCCTTTTTGTCTTTGGTATATAGGAGGGCTTCTGATTTTTTTTAGTTGTATTTGTATCCTGCTACTTTGCTGAAGGTGTTTATCAGCTGAAGGAGTTCTCTCTTTGAATTTTTGGGGTCGCTCATGTATACCATCATATCATCTGCAAATAGTGACATTTGGACCTCTTCCTTTCCGATTTGTATCCCCTTGATCTCCTTTAGTTGTCTTATTGCTCTGGCTAGGACTTCAAGTACTATGTTGAAGAGATATGGGGACAATGGGCAGGCTTGTCTTGTCCCTGATTTCAGTGGGATTGATTTAAGTTTCTCTCCATTGAGTTTGATGTTAGCTATAGGCTTGCTGTATATTGCCTTTACTATGTTTAGGTATGTGCCTTGTATCCCTGATCTCTCCAAGACTTTAAACATGAATGGGTGTTGGACTTTGTCAAATGCTTTTTCGGCATCTAAGGAGATGATCATGTGGTTTTTCTCCTTCAGTTTGTTTATGAAGTGGATTACATTGATGGATTTCCGTATGTTGAACCACCCTTGCATGCCTGGGATGAAGCCTACATGGTCATGGTGGATAATATCTTTGATATGTTCTTGGATTCGGTTTGCAAGTATTTAATTTAGTATTTTTGCGTCAATGTTCATAAGAGAGATAGGCCTGAAGTTCTCTTTTTTTCTTGGGTCTTTGTGTGGTTTAGGTATCAAGGTGACTGTGGCTTCATAGAATGAGTTTGGTAGTGTTTCTTCTGTTTCTATTTTGTGGAATAGCTTGAGGAGAATTGGAGTTAGCACTTCTTTGAAGGTCTTGTAGAATTCTGCGCTGAAGCCATCAGGTCCAGGGCTTTTTTTGGAGGAGAGACTATTAATGACTGCTTCGATTTCCTTGGGAGATATAGGGCTATTCAGTCTTTCTACCTGATCTTGACTTAGTTTTGGTAGATGGAATCTTTCAAGAAAATTATCCATTTCATTTAGATTCTCAAATTTTGTGGCATATAGGCTTTTGTAGTATGACCTAATAATTGTTTGGATTTCCTCAGTGTCTGTGGTTATGTCCCCATTTTCATTTCTGATTTTGCTGATCTGGATAGTTTCTCTCTGCTTTTTAGTTAGTTTGGCTAAGGGTGTGTCTATCTTGTTGATTTTCTCAAAGAACCAGCTTTTTGTTTCATTGATTCTTTGGATAGTTTTATTTGTTTCTAGTTGATTGATTTCAGCCCTTAGTTTGATTATTTCCAGCCGTCTGCTCCTCTTGGGTGTATCTGCTTCCTTTTTTTCTAGGGTTTTCAGTTGGGCCATTAAGTTGTTTGTATGTGATGTTACGAATTTCTTCTTCAGGCACTTAGTGCTATAAATTTTCCTCTGAGCACTGCTTTCAATGTGTCCCATAAATTTGGGTATGTTGTGCCTTCCTTTTCATTGAATTCTAGGAAGTCTTTAATTTCTTTCTTTATTTCTTCCTTAACCCAGCTGTCATTGAGTAGTAAGTTGTTCAGTTTCCATGTGCATGGCGGCTTTTTGTTGTTTCTGTTGTTGTTGATGTCCAGCTTTAGTCCATGGTGGTCAGATAGTATACAAGGGATTATTTCAATCCTTTTGTATCTGTTGAGGCTTCCTTTGTGACCCACTATATGGTCTATTTTGGAAAAGGTTCCATGCGGTGCTGAAAAGATGGTGCACTCTTTTGAGTTTGGGTGAAATGATCTGTAGACGTCTATTAGGTCCATTTGATTTAGGGATTCTGTGAGAGCTTTTATTTCCCTATTTGGTGTCTGTCTAGTTGATCTGTCCCTTGGTGAGAGTGGAGTGTTGAAGTCTCCCACTATTAAGGTATTAGGATCAATGTGTGATTTAAGCTTTAATATTGTTTCATTTACGAATGTCGGTGCTCTTGTATTCGGGGCATAGATATTCAAGATTGTGATGTCTTCTTGGTGGATTTTTCCTTTGATGAGAATATAGTGGCCCTCCTTATCTTTTTTGATTAACTTGGGTTGAAAGTCTATTTTATTAGATATTAGGATGGCTACTCCAGCTTGTTTTCTGGAACCATTTGCTTGAAAAAGTTTTCCAGCCCTTTACTCTGAGGTAGTGTTTATCTTTGTTGCATAGGTGTGTTTCTTGGATGCAGCAGAATGTTGGATCCTGTTTCCTTAACCATTCTGTTAGCCTGTGTCTTTTTATTGGTGAGTTGAGTCCATTGATATTGATAGATAATAGTGACCAATACATGTTGGTTCCTTTTGTAATGAAGTCGGTGATCTAACCCTGTTTTATTGCTTGTTTTCTTTTCATTTTTGTTGGGATATTATCTGTATGCCCTGTTTTCTTGGGTGAATTTGTTTTCATTGGATTGGAGTTTTCCTTCTAGTATCTTCTGTAGGGTTGGTTTGCTGTGTAGATATTGTGTAAATTTAGTTTTGTCATGGAATATTTTGTTTTCTCCATCTATGTTGATTGAAAGCTTTCCAGGGTATGGTAGTCTGGGTTGACATTTGTGATCTCTTAGAGTCTCCATGATAGTTGCCCAGGCCCTTCTGGCTTTCATAGTTTCTGATGAGAAGTCCGGCGTGATTCTGATAGGTCTACCTTCATATGTTACTTGGCCTTTTTCCCTTGCTGCTTTTAATATCTTTTCTTTGTTCTGTAGATTTAGTGTTTTGACTATGATGTGACGTGATATGTTTCTTTTCTGGTCTAGCCTATTTGGAGTTCTGTAGGCCTCTTGTATATTTATGGACATCTCTTTCTTTAAGTTGGGAAAATTTTCTTCTATGATTTTCTTGAAAATATTTTCTGGACCTTGGAGCCTGGAGTCTTCTTTTTCATCAATTCCTGTTATTCTTAGATTTTGTCTTTTCATAGCATCCTTGATTTCTTGGATATTTTGTGATTGGAACTTTCCTGATTTTACTTTTTCTTTGAGAGAAGTATCCATTTCTGCAAGTGTGTCTTCAGCTCCAGAGATTCTCTCTTCCATCTCTTGTATTCTGTTGGTGATGCTTACTTTTGTGGTTCCTGATCTTTTCTCCAAGTTCTCCAGCTCAAGGGTTTTCTCATTTTGTGTTTTCTTTATTGATTCTAATTCTGTTTTCATGCCTTGCACCATTTCTTTCATGTGTTTGAATTTGGATTCCTGTCTCTCTACGATGGCCTCTATTTCTTTTTTCATTTCCTTTTTATATGCCACTAATTTTTCCTCTACTTGTGTATCTATTTGTTTGTCTATGTTTGCCTGTGTTTCTTTAAGGATATTGTCTATTTCTTCTTTCTTTGCCTCCAATTGACTGGTCTTCTCTTTGAAAGACTTGTTCATTTCCTCCATATGAGCCTCAAATAATTGGGCAAGCATGGCTTTAAAATCATTTTCCTGTGCTTCTGCTGAATTGGAGTATCCATCGATTTGGGGGTTTGCTGGTGAAGTCATGATGTCCTGATTTATGTTGGAAGTGTTCTTTCGCCTACCCCTGGCCATTGGCTTATCTGAAACCTTCCCTGTTTGTTTTTGGATTCTGCAGATCAGACTGGTGCTGTCTCTCTCTGGTGTCTGGAGAGTTCTTCAGGAAGCTGAGAACTCTCAGCGTGTGCTGAGGACTAGCTGTACCTGTGGGAGGAAAGTACTCAGGTGCAAACGGGGCAAATGCAAGCGTGTGTATGTGCGTGTGTGTGTGTGTGTGTGTAAGTGTGCGTGGATGTGTGTCTCGAGCGACAGAGTGATGGCTAATGTTGAACCCTTGAGTGTGTGGGAGGTGCTCTGCACTGTATATGTCTCAGGCGCTAATGATGATTGAAGAGCAATTTCTGGCATTAACTGCCTTACCTTTTCAGTTAGACCCACAGGGCAGGAACTTCAATGTCCCTAGTGCCCCTCTGTTTCCCAAAGTGGGTATGTGGGTGGGAGGGGGGTTCGATGCCTGGCTTCTGTTTAGAAGGACCCAGGATCTGGGGAACTGCAGATTCTCAAGGGTGCACTCACTTACAGGCAGGTCTCTTGGCAGAGATAGTGGTATCGGGGGCTCTCTGCTCTCTGGTTTGGCCCTGCTTCTTTGATGTGCTCCGCCAGATCTGTGCTGCTGTCACTGCCAGGTTCTGAGGTCTTGCTGCAGCTGGAGATTTCAGGGTGGTCACATCAGCAGGGATGGGGTAACCAGGCTCTCTGTTCTCTAGTTTGGCCCTGGTTAGTCTTAAACTGGAGGGTTGTTGTACCCCGCCAGCTCAGTGCTGCTCCGCCACCAAGTCCTGCTGTAACTGGGACTGGGTCGCTAGTCCCAATGCTTTCTGAGAAGTCTTGGGGTCTCTTCACTGTGCTCTCCAAGCTTGGGAGGCCCAGTGCCTGCTGTATCCAGGTTGTATGACGTTTCTGTCTGGTTTTGGTGAGTATATAGCGTATTCTCTGTCACTGTGGGATTGGGCGGGCCGTACAGTCAGTGATCACGATCCTGTGGAGCTAGTATGGAGTCTAGCAGATCCGCGCCCTGGGAGGATGGTGCAGCTGCCACATGAATCTGAGACTCCAGGACACGTGCGTACTGCTGGCTTTTGCCTGCTGCTAAAGGGCTTGGGGCTCCGCCTCAGCTGCTGTATACCCCAGGCAGTTAGGTCTGCACTGAGAAAGATGAGTGCGCTGTGCTTCTGTGCAGAGGAGGAAGGAGGTCTGGGGGAAGGGAGTGCTGCAAGATCAAAGGATCGTTTCTCTCCTTCCCCAAACAAGTCCGTGGGTGACCTGAGACCAAAGTTTTCACCTCCTGCGATGTTCCCTGATGTTTAGAAAGCCTCACCGTGGTTTTCCTGGGATAGAGGTCCTTCCATTCACCAACTCAGAAGTTCAGGTGTCCCACTGCTCAGAAACTGTGGGTGCTAGTCGCCAACTTGGCCCCGCCCCCCTCCTCATCTATTCTTCAGTTGAGTCACATCTAGGTTGTTTTCAGTTTCTGGCTATTATGAATAAAGCTGATATAAACCTACATGATCAAGTATGGCAGACCTGTTTGGGGGTATATTCTGGAGAATGGTATAACTGTGTCTTGAAGTAGATCTATTCCCAATATTCTGGGAAATCTCCAAATTGATGTTGGAAGTGACTGTACAATTTTGGACTTCCACCAGCAATGGAGAAGAGTCCCACTTGCTCCACATCTACACCAACATAACCTACCACTTGAGATTTTGATCTAAGCCATTCTGACAAGTGTAAGATGGAAATTCAGAGTTGTTTTTATTTGCATTTTTATTATGACTGAGGAGGTTGAACATTTCTTTCAGTGCTTCTTGACCATTAGGGATTCCTCTGTTGGGATGTTTTCTGTCTAAATCTGTACCACATTTAAAAAACTGGGTCTTTGTTTTGCCGATGTCTAGTTTTGTTAGTTCTTTATACATTTTGGAGGTCAGGCCTCTATCTGATATGGACTTGATGAAATTATTTTCCCATTCTGTAGTCTGCCATTTTGTCATTTTGGTGCTGTCGTTTGCCTTACATGAGCTTTTCAGTTTCATGAAATTGTTGATCTTAGAGCCTGAGCTGTTGGTGTTCTGCTCAGGAAGTTGTTTCCTGTGCCAATATATTCAAGGCTCTTCCCTACATTTTACTTTTTTTTTATTTATTCATGTTATAGCCTGATCCCAGGCCCCTCCTTCCTCTTCTCCTATTCCCAATCTCATGCTCACTCCCACCACAAGTTCTCTTCATCTTTCTTTTCAGAGAAAGACCCCAGGGGATACCAACACACCCTGGCACATCAATTCCCAGCAGGACTAAGCAATCCTCTCTCACTGAGGCCAAACAAGGCAGCTCAGCTAGTGGAAAGAGATCCAAGTTATGCAACTGAGTCACAGACAGCTCCTACTCACATTGTTAGTGACCTACATATTGACAAAGCTACACATCAGCTACATATGTGTAGGGGGTCTAGGATGAGCCAGTGTTTGCTGTTTGGTTGTTGGTTCAGTCTCTGTGAACCTTCATGGGCCAGGTTAGTTTACACTGTGGGTCTTCATGTGCTATCCTTGACCCCTCCAGCTCCCTCAGTCCTTCCACCCTTTCTACCACAAAACTCTTAATCTCCATCTGTCATTTGACTATGGCTCTCTGCATCTGTTTCAATTAGCCACTGGAGGAAGCCTCTCAGGAGACAGTTGCTCCTGTCTGCAAGCACAGCAGAGTAACATTAATAGTGTCAGGGGTTGATTCACTTCCATGGCGTGGATCTCAAGTTGAGTCAGTCATTGGTTTGCCATTCCCTCAATCTCTGATCCATCTTTTCCTCTACACTTTATAGGCAAGACACTTTTTGGTTAAAGGGTTTTATGGATGGGTTGGTATCCCCTTTCCCCCTCCATTGGGAGTCCCACCTGGCTACAGGAGGTGACTACTTCAGAATCCATTACCCCAACTACCACCACTGCAAGAAGTCTCAACTAGCATCACTCCATAGACTTCCAGAGCCGCCCAAAGATGTCCCCCATCAATTTATGATTATGTTCTCTTCCTATTCTTCTCAGACTGCTCTCCCAAAACTTGATGCCCACCCTTATTACCCTCTCCACTCCATCTCTGACCCAGTTCCCAACCTTTTATCTGCTTCAGGTGTCTACTTTATTTTCTCTTAGAATTAGATGCAAGCACCCTTCCTTGGGCCTTCCTTGGCTTCTTTGGGTCTGTGAATTCTGTACTTTATCACTAATAAATTATATATAAGTACACATTTTTTTTCCATCTGTTTGCCTGCAAAGTGCATGATTTCCTTGTTTTTAATAGTTGAGCAATATTTATCTTTGTAAATGTACCACATTTTCTTTATTCATTCTTCAGTTGAGGGACATCTGGGTTATTTCCACTTTTTGGTTATTCTGAATAAAGCTGCTATGAACATAGTTGAGCAAGTGTCCTTGTTGTATGGTGGAGCATCTTTTAGGTATATGCCCATCAATGGTGTGGCTGTGTCTTGAGGGGGATCTGCTCCCACTTTTCTGAGAAACCTCCACATTGATTTCCATAGTGGTTGTAAACGTTTTCACTCCCACCAACAATGGAGGAGGGTTCTCCTTTGTCCACAATTTCACCAGCAGGTGCTGTCACTTGAGTTTTTGATCTTAGCTATTCTGACAAGTATAAGACGGAATCCCAGAGTTGTTTTGATTTGCTTTTTCCTGATGGATAATGAGGCCAAATATTTTTAAGTGTTTCTCAGAAATTTGAGATTCCTCTTTTGAGAATTCTTTTTTTTTTTGTACCCCATTTTTAATTGGGTTATTTAGTTATATGATGTTTAAATTTTTGAGTTCTCTATATATTTTGGATATTAGCCCTCTGTTGGCTACAAGGTTGGTAAACATCTTTTCCCATTATGTAGGCTGCTGTTTTGTCTTATTGACAGTGTCCTTTACCTTGTAAAAGCTTTTTCAGTTTTATGAGGTCCCATTTATTAGTTGTTAATCTTACTGCCTGAGCTGCTGGTATTATCTTCAGAAAGTCATCCCCTGTACCAATGCGTAAAGGCTTTTGCCCACTTTCTCTTCTATTATATTTAGTGTATCTAGTTTTATATTGAGGTCTTTGATCCACTTGGACTTGAGTTTTGTGCATGGTGATAACTATGGTTCTATTTGCATTTTTCTATACGCAGACATCCAGTTACACCAGCAATGTTTGTTGAAGATGCTTTCTCTTTTCAAATACATGTTTTGTTTTGTTTGTTTTTTGTTTTTGTTTTTTTCTTTCTGTTTTTTTTTTTTTGTGTGTGTGTGTGTGTCAAAAATTAGGTGTTCATAGCTATATAGGTTTATTTCTGGTTCTTTGATTTAATTTCATTGATCATCCTGTCTGTTTTTCTGCCAATACTATGAACAAAGTTGAGGAAATGGCCAACCAATTATTGGTCTAACTTGAGACTGACCCTATGGGAGTGAGGCAAATCCTGATACTATTAATGATACTTTGTTATGCTTGCACATGAAAGCCTACCATAACTGCCTTTTGAGAGACTTAATCCAATAGCTGATGGAAACAGATGCAGAGACCTACTGCCTAACAACATGACAAGGCTGTGGAGTCTTTTGGAATAGTGGGAGGATGAATTCAGGAAACAGGAGGGGCCTAGGATACTGCAAGAAAACCTAGAGAGTAAATTAATCTGGGCCCATTGGGGCTCACAGAGATTGAACCACCAATCACAGAGCCTGCAAAGATTGGACATAGGACCCCTACAAATATGTAGCAGATGTGCAGCTTGGTTGTCATGTGTGTCCCCTAACTATTAGAGTGGGGGCTATCTCTGACTCTCTTGCCTGTCTTTGGACCCTTTCCCTTAGCTGTGATTACCTTGTCTGACCTCAGTGGGAGAGAATGTATTTGGTTCTGCTGTGACTTGATGTACCAAGGTGGGTTGGTAACCATGACTTCCTTCTCTTTTTTTTCAGGAGAAGAGGCAGAGGAATGGGGGGAGGGGTTGCTAGACTGTTATTGTGAGTTAAAGAAGGAGGTATCTGGCATGTGAGCAGGCTGTAAGGTGATTTAATAAATAAAATAATGATGAGAACAAGAATATATTAATAAGCATGTGGGAAAACGTTTTTTATATAGTGATGGTAATAATAAAAAAGCAACAGAAATTTTGGTGAATATGGAATTTCCTCTTAAAGTAAAAATAATGAAAGTGTATGAGATTATAATTATATGCTTAGTTATATATCTAATATATATTAGGAAATTGCTTTAATTCTGTAAAAGATAGTCTCCTATTCTGAAACTGAAAGGGAAGACAACAGTAAAGATGCACAAATAACTTAGGTCTCGTATAGGTGTGAGTAAGTTGATACTGGAAATGAATATACCTAATTCAAAACCATCAAGTTCAAGGAAATTAGGGTATTCTATTATTGGCAACGAGGTCAATGAAGGGCAGAATGTTACATAAAATAAGCTAGTCATAGATAGACAGATACCATTTGATAAGACTTAACCATGGAATCTGAAAAGGTAAGACTCCTAGAAGAAGGGAATAGAATGACAGTGACAAAGAAAAAGGCAAAGTGACTGATACAATGTACGGTTATAGTTATAGAGAAGGCATGTGGTCTGATGATGCAGAGTACATGAATCATGAATCAGAAATATCAAACTAGCTAAAAAAATTTAAATATTCCCTCCATAAACTATTAAATATCTGAAATGATGGAATGTTAATTATGTTAATTATTCTTACTTTATATCTTGGCAACGTATGTATTGAATTATTTCAAACCCTCAAACACATAGAATTACGAACAAAATTTAAAAAGACATATTTCTTCCAAGAACAAATTTGGCAATCACTTTTAGCATGTAACCACATTATAAATTAATTGTCAGGAATTTAGATATTTCTTGGAAATAAAGCTATAACTTTCATATTTTAAATGTTAAACTTACAATATTACTAACTTATGTTTTTCCAACTTTTGTCAATTTCAAATTGAACAGCTTGAAGGGAAAGTTGATTCTGAAGACCAATCTTTCACTTCTAGACTCTGTTACGACAGTATCTTGGGAATTTGAGACCTATCTGCTCTGACACTTCTATATTTTTTCTGTCTAAATAAATAAACATAGCTTCTCTTCTTTAAAGCTATTTCTTTCTTTTTATGAGATATATCCACATGCAAGTAAATATCCAACACATTCACTGGGGGCTCTGGTCTGATTAATTTCTATATTCTAAACAGAGGTAGAATTACTTCTTACTTATCGGTCACTATTTTTTATATATTGGAATCTCTGACTATAACATCCGTTATAAATCTATGATCTCAGATAATTGTTGAAAATATAAGTCAAAACATAATTGTCATTATCTGAGGAGTGCAAGTGTAAACTTTTTCACATTTTAGATTTTGACATTTACCTCAAATATTATTTTATAATTCTCAGTTATATAATTTTTAACTATGGCTAGAAGAAAAAGCTCTTTGAGAAGGTTAATACTGACTGTCAGGGTGTCAGGATATGTGATATTGTATAGAAGCTTCTGATTGTATCTGTGAGGGGTTACCATGATTAGGTTAATTGGAAAGTCAAAGCACACTCAGAAGGGGAAGAACCATGCTCTAGGCTGGAGTCCTGGATTGAATGAAATGGGCAAAGCTAGATAGCCCTAGCAATCACAGGTCTCTGCTCCCATACAGGGGATATACACAAGCTGTAGCCTCAAGCCACTGATGTCAGAAATTCTTCACTAGGATGGAGCAAAAGAAATTCTCTCATTCATACAGCTTCTCTTAGGTATTTGATCATTGCCCTAGGAAAAATAAGTGCTCTTGATGAACCTTGCTTTGCCTTTTTTATTTTTTCTACAATCCTCAGTGAGAGTGAGCCAAAACCACACAATTAGGGAATAAGGATGAACTTTCTGTAATCTACCAAATTTTGACCTAGTTACTTCTAAATCCAATTTGTTCTAATTCTTGAAGTAACTGAGCTACTTTTTTCTGAGAATAAAAATCTCAGAGGGGAATGCTTTTGGGGTCTTTTTGTCAGATTATGAGGTAAGAGCATATGCCAACAAGACTTTCTCTCCCACAGCTTGCTTGAGGCTAGACACTGACTGGCTCAACATAGATATCAGGCTTCTGATAATCCTTACCTATGTACAAGCAATACAGTTACTTTCCATAGTTTTTACTACTTTGTGTCACTGGAGTAGACCTAACAATGCAAGTGACAGGCTAAGGAGCAACTAAGTTTGCTATGGTTACTTCCATCCACACAATCTTGGCAAAACTCAGATGGCTATTATATATATTTTATATATATATATATATATATATATATATAAAAATATATAATATATATATAAAAGCCCCTTCCATACTGTAGGAAGTGCATGGGTTAGTGAAGTGTTACAGCCTTGAGAGGCTATTAGTGCTGTGCAATATGATGCATGGTATGATATGATGCGTAGTATTTATGCTAAATAAGGCCACTAAAATTGTATTGAAATCTTAAGCTATTTTCTTCTTAAAGAGAACCAAATTAATAGTGTAGTGGAAATAATCATTGAAATATCGGAAATCGTGATTTAAGAATTACTTCTGAAGAAGGGATGAAGTTCATTCAGGTGAAACCTTGGTAAATTTGTTATTGAGATTTGTGCAAAAATATGCTGTTACATACTGAGCCAAGGAACTAAAGGAGGGAGAATTGCCTAAATCCCTTGGAAGAGATGAAAGACATTTTAGAGTAAGGAGAAGCTGATCACACTTGGCTCAGGATCATCATTAAGACATGAATATCAATTTGTAAGATACTTCTTACTTCTTAAGCAGAGGGAGCACACCTCAGATGTATGTATGAATCTATTGAGAAAAGATGAAAAGATGATTTCCCAGAAAAGAAAGTGCTAGCATAACTATAGGAAAGGAAAGGGAAACCAAGGACTTGGGAAGACATTCTAGGGAAATAAATGAACAGTCTTTAGGAAATGCTACGCTATCAACAAATTTAGTACCACTAAGCAGTATATTGTGTAGAAAGAAATCATGTTAATAGCAATAATTACAAAATAATTTAGAAAATGCAGACCAAAAATGTAAAAAAATTCATCTTCTTCCCTTCAGCTACCTATAAGATTTATATGGTAAGACCTGACTAAATATATTTAAAGGTATAAAGTGGAGTAAAATTCTCCTGCTTCGAACAACATCCTGTATGGAAATTGCTGTGTCTGTGCTAAGGCAGTAATGTCTCAGTCTAATGTCTTCCATGATTTCGCTTTTAGTAGGTTTAAGTTCACTGTGTTAAATTCAACACACAAATATCAGATCAACACAATGGAAATACACAACGTTTTGAAAAGACTGGCGTTTGATGAAAAGCTGTGCAATCCTGGATTTCCTGTGAGAACATGAGCCAGCCCTTTATCCAGCATATCTATCTTGTGTTTAAAAGTAAAAAAAAAAAAAAATGCATTTAAAATTAACTAGTAACCATATTTTCAAAGCATACTTATTTTGTAAATATAACATGTCATCTAGCCTCCAGCCCATAGCTCTCCCCTCCTTCCAGAGGAGACCTTGCCACATCGGACCCCAAAATCATTAAGTGTATACCTCCCCAAGGTCCTCTGCCTGAGGGTCCAACTGAAACACAGACAGCAGAGGAGAGCTGCAGCTATTTCCTGATTCCAGCCTGAGGCCCATGGTTCTACCCACTTTACTAAAAAGGGCTACCAGACCCCAGGAATATCCAGCCTCTGTCCCAACCCTTTTCAAGGAGTTCTGCAGGCACCAGAAACACCCAGCCTACAACAAGGACAACCAGATGGCTAAAGACCAATTTAAGAACACAACCAAAAAGACCCAGGGCAATATGGCAACAACAGAACCAAGCAGCCCTGGATATCCTACCACAACTGAAACACAAGAAAATGACAATGATTATAAATGGAACATGTAAAGTTAACATGAGGAAATTGTTTTGATCCTATAAAATAATGCATGCTACAAAGTCAATATAATTATAGATATAACTCATGGTGGCCTGAAGAAAAATAATACATATGTGTGTGTTACATAAATAAATAAAGAAATAAATACATGAACGTATCAAAATACACACATTACACAAACATATATTACACATATATGTGTTATATATCATATATATACATATCAATGTATTAATATGTATTAAATATATTATGTAATAAATATGCAATGAAATATTTATGAACTGCTTTGTGCTACACTGTTTCTTTGTCAAGTTACATAACATTGAAGTTAGTACTGATGATGATAATAAATAAGTTCATAGAAGCTTTTGTGAAATTGTAACAACATACATTATAATCCAACCCCTTTAGACAAACTTATGAATACCGTCGGATAGGAAAATTTCAGAGAAGGAAAATGATACTCCTGTTGCCTCAGAGCCATCACATACTAAAACTGATTAGAAAAATCTATGTCAAAGCACCATGGTATGTACTAAAATGCCGCAATAAAATCCATCATTTATATGCACTAATAAAATGAATAGTTACTTAAATGGAAGAGGTGATGTTATTTGCAAATATTGTTATGTTTTAATTTATAACTGAACATACAGCATTGTAAAAAACGAGTAAACGTGATATAGTATGTTCTGAGATGCTATTGAATTGAGGTCCTAATTCCATTTCAAAGAATTCAGACACTCAATGTCTGTGAGAATGAAGTGGGTGTGTCCCGAAAAGTGTATCCACATTTCTTCTCTATGGACTAAAGCAGGTCTTTGCTGCTTTATTGGGATGACCTGAGACAGTATTAGGGGGAATAACCTAGACAAAAGTCAGCATTGAGGAGCACAAAATGCAAATTAATGAAAGGATGTCCATACAAAAGCCAAATTGTTTTCAACGGAAGAATAGCATTTAAATTGGGTAGATCCCCTGTCTGGATTCATGGAAACCTATACTCAGTGCTCATAATCACATCACACATGTACGTAACTGAAACAACAATAAGCTGCAGAGGTCGTGTTTAATATTTAAATTAGTTTTTAATGGCATTACAGGAAAAGAAGAAATGCACAAAAGGTGTATAAAGTTTGTTTTGACTGCAAAGTGAATGATTAATAAAAGACAGGCAGAACTGTGAATAAAAATACCAAGTGCTATGTAGTTATTCCCAAAACGGCATTTATAGCAGACATGATTTAGGCAGATAATAAGTACAAGATAGAAATAGATGACAGAGAGGTAACATTTGATAGCTAAACGAATGCTATATGGTAAGGTATGGGCAGAAAGTATATGCTAGTAGGTAGCTGACGGATAGGTAGGTTGATTGATAGTTCATAGAAGATGGACAAATCTGTCAATAGCAGGTGGCATATCACCATAATTATAAAAGAAAGTATCATTTTTTCTACAAAAAAGCTATAAATATCAAAGCCACATGCAGCCTCTTTATTTGACATGTATCCATCCATAATTTTTTTTTTAGAAATACATGTAACTTTTCAAATGTCTGATCTCACATAAGTTTACAGATTTTATTTATTTATTTATTTATCTTTTTAGCTTGCTTTTGGTACCTATCTTTTCTTTTTTTCATTCATTAATTGATTTGTTTACATCCTGATCAGGGCTTCTTTGCTCTCCTCCCAGTCCCTCCCTCTCCTCTCCGGTACCCCTATGCCTCATTCCTTTCCTTTTCAATATATATAAAGTATTCTTTATTCTTCAAACCACATGCTTAATCACAGCAAATTTCACTGCAACTATTATTTTAATTTTCACATCAACAAACAGAAGAGCCTTCTTCAACAGTTCCCAGTGTGATCATGAACCCTTTACTAATCATCCAAACACAGAATGATCACTAAATGAACTTTATTTATTTATTTTTTCAAAATGGACCCTTAGAGTCACTGTTCATTTTTTTTTCTTTTTCAGTTTATTTATTTATTTTATTTATTTTTTTTTTGTCAGTTACATTTTATTAACTGTATCCCAGCCGTGTCCTGATCCCTCATTCCCTCCCAGTCCCTCCCTCCCTCCTTCATCTCCACCGTGTCCCTTTCCAAGTCCACTGATAGGGGGGACCTCCTCCCCATTCATCTGATCCTATTTTATCAGGTATCTTCAGGACTGGCTGCAAAGCCCTCCTCTGTGGCCTAACAGGACTGCTCCTCCCTTCGGGGGTGGGGAGACCAAAGAGCCAGTCATTGAGTTCCTGTTAGAAATAGTCCTTGTTTCCCTCACTTTGGGAAACCAATTGGTTACTGAGCTACCACAGGCTACATCTGAGTGGAGGTTCTAGGTTATATCCATACATGGTCCTTGGTTGAATGTCAGTCTCAGAAAAGACCCTGTGCCCAGATATATTTGGTCCTTGTGGAGCTCCTATCCTTTCCCCATCAGACTAACTCCCCTTCTTTCTTATGATTCCCTGTACTCTGCCAAAGGTTTGGTCATGAGTCTTTGCTTTGAAAACACTGCTAGTTAAGAGTCTTTCAGATGCGCTCAGTAAATGAACTTTAAATAAAGGTTTTTCTTAAGTAAAATGACAAAGATGAGAAGTAAAATAAAATATATTGTTTTCTTTAATTCTGAATACAAGGAACTCACCTGGAAACCTTATTGAAGCAAACTTTTCTGGACCCCACTGGCCATAACTTTAACTCAGCTGGGCTACTGCATTATTAGTGACCTCACAGATGATGCTTTTAGACAGCAAACTTTTCTCTATATCTTCAGGAGAGAGGGGCAATTCAGCGTCTTGTGTATGATTCTTTTGTTCCATAGCATTCAACTGACATTAAATTAGAAAGAACTCAATGACTCTATGTTAAAAGATAACATTTTTCTACCCACACTATTCTGGAAAAATAAAGATAGGTCCCATTTTTCTGAGATCCATGAATATATATATATATATATATATATATATATATATATATTGCTGTTTATGTTCATAATAAATATGGAAATTAATTGAGAAATTGTATTCATTTAAATAACCATATGTAAAAACATGGTATTAGATTATTCTAGATTATATACCATCAGTTATTAATTTATAGTCTTATTCAATTTTTATGGTAGTTACTGAAATATACATTACTTAATTTTCACATTTGTAATCTAATAAATTTAACAAATACTTTTGTGCTAAACCAGCAACATTTTATAGAATGTTTCAATGTTCTGTGACTGTGATGAAACATTAATTTTGTACTTATAATCTTCATAATAAAAAAACCCCTAAGTATTCATTGCTTTGGGTCCTTGCTGTTGCTAATTAGATATGGGCGTTCTCCAGAACTAGTATAAGGTATTCAGTAACACATGTGACACTGATAATAACTGTATTGAAGTTAAGGCACTCAATAAAATTTTCTGGAGTTTCTGGTAAAATTTATGAGCAAAATAGAACTGTTGTTTTGAACTCCAAAATTAAGAGTGCTTCCTTTGTAACAATAGGCACCAGAAATTATTACTCTCCAAAGCAAGTCCATATATCACAAGGAGCAGAGGTTGGAATGAGAGTAGGCATATTTCAGAGGGGACATTGGATACTGTTGGTAAGTACTTGAACCCCAGTACGAAAAGTACTAATAGTTGGAAAAGAGACATGAAATAAGAGATTTTTTTTTTTTTAACAGTGAAGGCGATTAATGAAAGAATACAGAAGACAAGTATCAGGTATGTTACTGGACCCTTCCAAAAAGACAACTGAGTTCCATTTGTGTGGTTGTGACACAAGTATCTGAAAGAACACTTTAAGGAGTAGGTTCCAGAAAGTTCATGCAATGATTATGGCTGTCTGTATTCTAGGTACAGGGCGATGCTTAGGCAGCGTAGTTAGGTGGTAGGAGTTAGATTAAAGGAGACTGCACTTTTTGGTTGCAAGGAGAGGAGAACACAGGCAGAGACCAGGTATAGTATACAGAGACCTGTATCCTTCGGCTAGAACTCAAAAGTGTCCTGAACTGCCCCCAAATAGTGCTACCAACTGGAAACAACCTCTTCAACATATTAGAAGTTCTGAGAGGTGCTTCATCTCTAACTTATAACGAGATTGTAGGGCAATATTCAACTATTAAGCATCATTTTGGGAAAACATAGTTCAGAGTAGTCTAGGCAAAAAGTAAATAACACTTAGACAGATAATGTAATCAGAACATAAATGTTTAGCCTTAAGGCAAAGAAGCTGAGAATAGTTCAAAAACTGTTGAACCTGGAAATCTAAGCAAGTCTCTCCTAAACCATCCCAGTGATGTGATTGTAAATGTGAGGACTCATAGACCAGCTCTTTCAAGCAATAAACCTTCTGAGAGTCCTAAACAGGTCAAGTCCTCATAGATTTTTACAGGGTTCTAAGGTATAAAAGAGCTTTTAAAAAAATCAATTGTGCTTGATTTTGTCTTGTGGATTACATTGTAATTGGATATAGAAGGCTGCCAGACTTTTAAAGAAATTATATTAAATTGTGCGGAAAAAATGTCCAAAATTTTTTTAGAGGTCTTTGTACCCATCACAAGCTGCAGATAAGACAGAGAAGAAGATGCATGCTGAGCAAGAAAATGCCTTGTTAGTAAAGGAGAGATGATTTAGACAGAGGAATAGAAAGACTACAAGGGACTGGACCAATTCTGCAGGAAATCACCCCTGGGCCCTCAAACTGGGCCCTAATTAGGGAGCTGTCACCTTGTACAGAGCCGGAGTGTGAAGGAGCTGCGGAGCAGGAGACTCGTGAGTTTCTCTCTCCTTCCTGGGAGACAGTGTCATTCTTGATGTAATCTGAACGGTTTGTTTTCAAACTTCAGAGTGTAAGATGTTTTCTCAACGTCTACATTTGTCGTTATCATTTATCATTTCCAAAGTGGTTCAGCTATTCACAGCTTTAATGCAATTCCTTTTTTAATTGTAAGATTATAAATACTTTCAAACTTATAACTAAACTAAAGGTTTTTGGTAAGATTCAACATTTTACAATTGTTTATATTGGGGAATAGGATGTGTCTGCAAGTTGGCACTATTACCTGAAAATATAGTTTCTCTGTGACTTAACTGAGAGGCAAATTTACCTAAATGTGTACCTTAAACTTATTTTTTTCCTTGATTTGTGTTTATTTTTAAAACTGAAAAATCATTTGCATGATTTAAATTCAAGTTTATGCGTTAAAAAAATCCTGAAATCTCAAGACAGGTTTGTGTTTTCTGTGTAGCCAGTTTCAACACAACCAGCACCATAAAGAGTGCACTTTCAGAAACTTTACATATTCTTTTTATGGATGATCCATTCTATTTCATTATTATTTATTTATTTTATTATTATTTATTTATTACGCAAATACAATTTTCAAAAACATAAATATATATATATTGAGTATATGAACTAAACACTACAATGTATTAAATTTGAAGTATATATTTCTGCATATTTAGAAATGTATTCTTCATCTAAGAGGCATTAACATGAAATTACTTAAGAAAATATGATTTATCATGTGCTATCATTACAAGAATCTAGTATCATTTTAACAAGAATATGATCGTTGACATATCTAATCCTGGAAAGAACTGAGACTCCAGTCTAAAACACACCGACATGCAGACATACATACAAACACAGGCAAACACACAGTCACACACAGAGACACATAAACACACAAACATACATATATGAATGTATTCAGACATTTGCTTTAATAAAGGCCTTGTAAACTTCAAAAACATTACAGACAATTTAACAATGCTATGATATGCTGATCATTAACATACATATTTACTATATTCAAAATAAAACTGAATAACGCAAAACATTTTAGTCACATATATGTAACAAAATCACATGGGGGAACTGTAGAGAGCTGCGTAATGCCGCACCTTAAAGATGGAGCTGGTTTCTGACTTCCACCTTCCCGATGGTGAGTGCTCTCTGTCACAGACAGCTCCACATTTGGCTAAGGCTGAGGATCTGGCTTGCTTCCATGTATGTGGACCTATCTGCATTGCCCACGTGGCACGCCTGGGTTGGCTACCCAGAGGCTATTTAAGCTGTGGGCTGGCTTTCCCCAGGGTCCGAGGATTGTTCAAGGTTCCTGAATAAACTGCATTGAAAAAAAAAAAAAAAACATTTCAAGAAACCAACTCCATTTTCCAAAAGCAAAATAGAAATAAAGCAGAGACTCAAAATTGTTTTCCACTACTACTGTTCATTTAAATATATTAAATTTGATTACAACTACATATATCTTCTATAAAGAGGTGTGTGCAATTTGTAATTTTACTTGATGTATGTAAGAAAGGAAAGAATGTTATCATAATCCCCTGTAGCTTCAGATGTCATTTTCAACATTACATCACATCAGAATTAGAGGCAGTTTCTTAAGGTATAATTATAATGGATCTAAAAATATAACAATGAGCTTTTATACATTTAATTTAATTTAATTTTTTATTTAATTTTCAAATGCTCATTATGCTTTTCTGTAATCATGTGTGTCTTTTTTTTGCTGTGCATCAAGAAATTTTTAGCATTTATTTTATTTTTATTTTAATTAATTACTGTTTATTCACTTTGTATGCCCCCTGTAGCTCCCTCCTGCCTCCCCATCTATTCCCACCCTCCCTCCCCTTTCTCCACCCATGCCCCTCCCAAAGTCTACTGATGGGGGAGGTCTCCTCCCCTTTCCTCTGACCCAAGCCTATCAGGAGTGGCTGCATTGTCTTACTCTGTGGCCTGGTAAGGCTGCTCCCCACCCTCAGGGGAAGGTGATCAAAATCTTTAAAAATACTTAGCAAATTGAACATCCTGTCGTGTGAGATGGAACACAAGCTGCTGTTGAGGTGAACAAGGATGTTCCTTATTGATTGTGAATTCAAAGACTCAGGAATGGTTGTGAACACGAAAATTCACCAGAAGATAGGAAGATCTACTAACGTCACCTCATTTCTTCTTTTTTTTCCCCATGTGTGTCTTTTTAAAATATTGCTTGATGTAGTTATAAAGGTATCCTAAAAATTTTCACATTCGTTATATAATACTAAATATTTTCAGTACCAGTACAGTCTTTAATAGGCTAAAAATAAAATAATAAAAGCAGTTTCCTTGCAATTGTCAATGAAAATTGTAAAATTTAGTGAAAGAAATGGCCACAAAATATTGAAAAACTGAAGTGAACACAAATGAATCTGGAGATCTGGTTCCCACTTCTGCCCTTGAGCACTAGGCACACATATGATGCGCACGCACACACACACACACACACACACACACACAAACACACACAGAATGCAGGCAAAATATTCAGACAAAAATTAAAATAAGCAAAATAAATTAAGTAAAAAGCCTAAATATTTTTAAATAAAGCACTTTGTATATTTCATGTCATCCTTAGCAAATTACCAAGGATAGCCTTCACAGATATTTTTTAAAATGTAAATTGGTGATACTTACATCAGAGAAAAACTTCTTTCTTTAATGATTTCTCAAAGATAGACACACAAATAGTCAACTGCTATATAAAATAGTGGTCAACGTGAAAATCAATGCTGTAATGACATAATATTATTCCTCCTATATGATTTATACCATAGAACAATGGTACAGTGGATCAGGAAAAAAAAATATATTCCTTGATAAGGACATTTTATTTTTTCACTTTTTTAAAAATTATTTTTGAGACAGTGTTTTTCTGTGTAGCCTTGGGCTGTCCTGGACTCGCTTTGTAGACTAGGCTGGCCTTGAATTCACAAAGATCCACCTGACTCTGCTTCCCTGAGTGCTGGGGTTACAGATGTGTGCCACCATGCCTGGCTTATTTTTTCTTTTTCTTTTTACCACACCTGACATGATTGTCAAATAGGGAAGGACAGACAGATTCTTCAGTATATGTTACCAGGAAAATGGAATTTCCAACACAACAGAAAAAAAAAAAATAAAACTACACCCTTAGATCACACACACACACACACAAAACGTGTTACAGATGCCATAGAAAGCCTAGGACAATCAAGTTACCTGAGGAAAATATTTGAGAAGTTTTTATAACAGAACTCAGAAAAATGATATTTTGTGTGTAATCACCATAATACGAAAATCAAACAGAGCAACTCAGACCAAGTACCTAGTCAAAATGATTCACAATCGGTAGGAAATGATGTGAAAAATTACACAGAGGTTGGAAAAATATTCATTCATCATTTTGATAAATCTCAATCAACCCATTAGGCCAACAGATAAAAAATATGTCCTCTGATTTCTCAAAAAGCAGTAACGAATGATAAGCAAACACATGAAATTATGTTAACATTAATGATTTTTAATAAAATGAAAATCTAAATCATAATAAAACATCACATTCCTGCTTAATAGAAATGGCCAATATGAAAAAAAAAATACAAATGATTGCAATTTCCATGGAGGATATGGAAAACAGAGTAATGTACAAACTGTTAGTAAAAACATATTATTACAACTGCTAAAGAAAACATATGGTGTTTGTCAAAAAATTAATAAAAAAGCTTATATGTGATTCAGCAATCCAATTCCTGGGTACACAACTAAATGAGGAAAACTTAACAGGACAAAGTCATCCTCATGTCTATTCCAGAATGACTTACTTTTACAGTTGCCAGTATGAAAACTCAAATTATGCCTATGTGTCTGGCAATGGAGAAAGATCTAAGCCACAGGTGGCTTCACACATGGGAAGGTTAATGGACATTATGCATGAATATGACATATACAAAGTGAATAAATTGTAATAATGATAATTAAAAAAAATTAAAAATGGCATATAATGCTGCTGAGAAATGATTAGAAAAATAGATGCCTAGTCAATATATTGACTGCAGTTAACCATGTAATAAAGTTTGAAATGGGCTGAATGCATCTTATTATCTTATCTCATAAGTGATAATGATGTAAGGTAACAATTAGACAAATTTTTTAAATTAAATATTCATTTTTTACAAAGTAAATATATCCAATTTAATATTGATACACACCTTAAAAGAGCAAATGATGGACTAGAGTTTTAAAATTGTCTCTAGTATAATGTTTGATACCAACTTATGCTATATACATATGTATAGTTAAATTTTAATGGAACAAAATGCTAGTAAAGTTTCAATGATATTCATATCTCAAAATAAAATAAGAAGTGATCAAGGGGCAAGCAAGATAGCTTAGTATGAAAAGGATTCTGTTCAAATCTGAAGACCTGAGTTCAGTTCTTGGTGCCTAGTTTCTGGAAGAGGAGAACAAGATCCTGCAAGTAGTCCTTTAACCAACACACATGTTCTGGTATATGAAAAATCACACAGATACACATACAAACTAAATAAACGCATATATAAATACTTAAAGCAATTAACAATTTAAGATAGATCAACCATGGTTTGAAGACATCTATCTTGCAACAATTTTAAATAAAAGACACTGGATCTATATGAATATTTTCAATAAAAGTTGAAAATACATTACAATATAAATAAAAACTGTTTTTTATTATTCTCATCTTCATCATTTATTTATATTGATTATTAAAGTTCATTTTTCCTAATTAAGCAGCATGTACATAAAAATCAATATAATGCAACTTCTTTAGGGTCTTCCTTGTTGTTTAGTTTCTTTAGGAAAGGAGAGGAACTGACCACAGAGGGCCTCTGAAAGACTCCACTGATGGAGGTATGCAAGCAGAGGCTGAGACTCATGCCAAACTTTGGGCAGAGTACATAGAATTTTATGAAAGAAAGGGAAGACAGAAAGACCTGGAGGGGACAGGAGCTCCAAAAGGAGACCAACAGAACCAAAAATACTGTGCCCCTGGGTGCCTGCAGAGACTGATATACCAATCATTGGCCATGCATGGAGAGGACTTAAAACCGCAGCTCATATGTAGCCCATAAACTCAGTCTCCAAGTGGTGTCCCTAGTAAAGGGAACAGAATCTATCTCTGATATGAACTCAGCAGAAGGCTCTTTGATCATCTCCCCCTGGGGAACGGGGGGGTGAAGCCTTGTCAGGCCACAGAGCAAGATGATTCAGCTAGTCCTGACGAAACCTGATAGCCTAGGGTCAGTAGATGGGGAAGAGGACCTCCGCTGTCAGTGGACTAGGAAAAGGGAATAGTGGGAGAAGAGGGAGGGTGGGATTGGGAGGAGATGAGAGAGGGAGTCACAGCTGGGATACAAAGTGAATAAATTGTAATAAATAATAAATAAAAAAATTAAAATCAATATTCTGAGGGATAAACTCTTAAAGTAAAAAGTATCGTATATGAAACGTTTTTGAGACAACATTATTTTGAGAATGAAAAAAAACATATAATCAATATAGGAAACTTATTTCTATCCCACTAATAAAGAAATAAATATAAATCACATATGTGTTAAAAGAATCAAGAAAACATAACTGGTAAATTTTGTTCTACCTTTCTTTTATGTTGTGTTTTTTCTGTCAGGAACTTTGTGGATATGTGTGTACGTTTGTATGTGTGTATGTATGAGTGGTATATGTATAGCTGTGTACTCATGTACATATGTCTATGTACACATGAGTACGTGCGCATGTAGAGGAGGGATCTTGAGTCTTCATTAGTACTTTCTTTTACTCTTTTTTTAAAATGAGGTTTCTTTTTTAATTTATTTATTTTTTATATTAAGCACAGGTTATTTGCTTTGTTATTTTATTTTATTTATTCTAGCCATAGCCCCCTCCCTCATTCCCTCCCAATCTCACCCTCCCTCCCTCATCTCCTCCCTGCCCTTTTCCAAGTCCACTGATGGGGTAGGTCCTCCTCTCTTTCCATCTGACCCTAGCTTATCAAGTTTCTTCAGGAATGGCTGCAATGTCCTCTTCTGTGGCCTGTCAAGGCTGCTCCTTCCTCGGGTGTTCAGGGGTCGAAGACCTAGCTGTTAAGTTCATGTCAGAAATAGTCCCTATTCCCCTTATTAGAGAACCCATTTGGACACTGAGATACCATGCACTATAGTATAAAGTAAAAACTTGGTAGGCCATTTGAATAATATTTTCTTCAACAACTCTAAGATATGAAGTCTCTCAGAAAAATTCTTATTCCTCTGGGTCTTACAGTTTCTCCACCTCCTTATCCACTATGATTTCTGATCATTAGGTTCAGAGGTTGTTCTCTAGATGTATCAATGTGGACCTTAGTGACAATTCTCTGTAGTTTGACTGGTTGTGGTTTTCTGTAATGGTCTTACTCTGTTGCAAGAAAAAAAATTTTTTTTTGATGATGGCTTACCATTATTTGTGATGATGAGGTTGAACACCAGCACAACACGATATTTCTAATAATGCAGTATTAGCATGTTTACTTTGGTGGTAGCCACTAGCTCTCTAATTGGATTAAGGCCTGTTCAACAAGACAACCATTGAAGCTGGTGAAATCACTGCTGTTGGAGGAAAACATACTACTAGTTTACTAGAACAGCATAATTCCTAACCACATATTTATTCATTTTAACTCTGTATTTTTAGTTTTTTTACAATCTCTGTGTTGGAAAGATTGCTTGAGAATGGGAAGTGTCTGAAAATATATTTATTTAATTGTGAAGTTATGCTGAATTTCTAATAGTTATTAGAAGCTAAACAACAAACCAATCCAAACAAGCAACTGTACGTTTCATAAAGCTTTAGGAATAAAGGAAATATTAAAACTTACATGATTAAGCTCCACCAGAGACCATGCGGACTGGGAACAGTCCGCGTAGGCTGCCTTCCCATCAAACTCCACTACTCTTCTACTATCTCACTGTTGCCATCTCTCCAGTTCTGACTCTCCTAGTATGCTTGCTCTATTGCCCCAGCTTCCAACTCGTGCATAGTATCCTCCCTCTACCAGAGACCACAAAGACTGGGAGAAGCCCAGGCCATATCGACCAGGAGACAAGAGAATAAACAGAAACCAAGAAACAAAACACCCATCCAACAACAACAACAAAAAAGAAAAATCACTACCTACACCTATAATTACCCTAAAAGCCAGATGTTAGCTAAAGAACACAAACAACAACTAAGAAAACATGTTACCAACAAAACACAGGTACCATAACATCAACTCCTGAAAATTCTAATGCAACAAAAGCACAAGAAAAAAGACCTTAACACCGAATTCATGAAGATGATTGAAGTCCTTGAAGAAGAAATTAATAAACCCCTTAAATATTCAGGAAAACACAAACAATTAGAAAAATGAATATTTTTTTTTTAGAAAAAGCCAAAGACCAAACAAAACAAGGAACCAGAAAATTGTTAATGACCTGAAAATTTAAATAGAAGCAATAAAGACAACATAAACTAAAGAAATTCTGGGAAAAAAGGTCTAGGTAAATAAACAGTAGCTACAGATGCAAGCATCACCAAAATAATATAAGAGATGGAAGACAGAATCCCATTGAAGAAAATATAGAAGAAATAAATACATCAGTCAAAGAAAATGTTAAAACTAAGAAGTTCCAGGTATAAAACATCCAGAAAATCTGGGACATTATAAAAAGGCCAAATCTAAAAATAATAGGATTAGACAAAGGAACAGAAGGAACAGATTCCCAGTTCAAAGGCCCATAAAATATATTCAAACAAATCATAGAAGAAAATTTTTATAGCCTGTAGGAAATTCCAAAAAAAAAAAAAAAAAGGAATTTACAGAATACCAAATAAATGGGACAAGGAAAGAAAGTTCCTCCCACCACATATAATCGAAACACTAAATGTACAGAACAATGAAAGAGTACTAAAAGTTGCAAAGGGTAAAAGCAATTAACATATAAAAGCAGACTTATTAGAATTATACCTAACTTCTCAGTGGACACCAATTCAATACAATCCCCATAAAAAAATTTTGACACAAATATTTATAGATATCAAGAATACAATATTCAACTTCATATGGAAAAACAAAAACAAAATACCAGGATAAACAGTCTTGTACAGTAAAATAACTTCCAGAAGTATCATCATCCCTGATTTAAAATTCTACTACAGAGCACTAATAAAACCCATGCGGTACGTTGTTTCCTGTTTTCTTCTTCTTCTGATGTCCATCCTCTTTGCCACCTTCTACAGAGGGCTTCTGAAAGCCAGAAGAAGAAAACAGGAAACAAACTAGGAACCTACCACAGAGAACCTCTGAAAGCCTCTGCCCTACAGACTATCAAAGCAGATGCTGAGCCTGATGGGCAACTGTTGGGCAGAGTGAATGGAATTTTATATAAGAAGTGGGAAATAGTAAGAGCTGGAGAGGACAGGGTCTCCACAAGGAGAGCAACAGAACAAGAAAATTTGAACACAGGGAACTTCCCAGAGACTCATACTCCAACCAAGGACTATTTATTCATGGAGATAACCTAGAACCCCTGCACAGATGTAGCCCATGGTGGTTCAGTGTCCAAGTGGGTTACATAGTAATGGGAAGAGGGACTGCCTCTGACATAATCTGATTGGCCTGCTCTTTGATCACCTCCCCCTGAGGGGGGAGCAGCCATACTCGGCCACAGTAGAGAACAATGCAGCCACTTTTGATGTGAACTGATAGACTAAGATCAGAAAGGAGAGGAGAACCTCCCCTATCAGGGGACTTGGGGAGTGGCATGCATGCAGAAAGGGGAGGGAGGGTAGGATCGGGAGGGGAGGAGGGAGGGGCTATACTATACTATAGCAATACCCAATATTTAATTGATGTTTAAAAACAGCTAATAGATTTTAAAATGTGTGTAGGAATATACAGTGTGTCCATGAATTTTAAGATTTTGTATTTTTTCTTATATTGAGTATGGATAGTTTTTTCTTCATATGGTATGTCCTGAGTATCTCCCCTGTCTCTTTTCCACCTTCTTCCTCCCCACGTCCTCTAAGATTTAGACATACTCTCTTTTCTTCTCTCATTAAAATTCAAACAAGGACCATGCATGGAGAGGATCTAGGTCCCTGCTCAGATGTGAGCATGGCAGCTCAGTCAAAAAGCGTGTTCGCTAGTAAGGGGAGGAGAGGCTGTCTCTGACATGAACTCAGTGGCTGGCTGTTTGATCACCTCCTCCTAGGTGGATGAGGGCAGCTTTGCCAGGCCAAGAGGAAGAGCATGCATTCAGCCTTCATGAAACCAGATAAGCTAGGGTCAGATAATAGGAGAGGAGGACCTACCCTATCAAGTGGACTAGTGGAGGGGCATGGGGGAAGAGAGTTAGGGAGTGTGGGACTGGGAGGAGTGAAGATGGGGGCTACAGCCAGGACACAAAGTGAATAAATTGTAATAAATAATAAATAAATAAATATTTTTAAAATATTGGAGAAACAGTCTCATGAAAGACCCCTGTACCCTGATATATATGGTCCTTGTGCGCCTTTTCCCTCCAGGTCATACAAACTCTCCCTTCTTTGATATGATTCCCTGGACTCTGCCAAAGGTTTGGTTATGAGTCTCAGTATCTGCTTTGATACACTGCTAGGTAGAGTCTTTCAGAGGCCCTCTGTGGTAGTCTCCTGTTCTGTTACTTGTTTTCTTCTACTTCCAATGACCATTCCATTTGTCTTTCAAAGTGAGGATTGATTATCTTACCCTGGGTCCTCTTTCTTGTTTATCTTCTTTAGGTGTACAGATTTTGGTATGTTTATCCTATTTTATAGGTCTAGTGCCCACTCATAAGTGAGTATATACCATGTGTGTCTTTCTGCTTCTGGGATACCTCACTCAGGATGATCTATTCTAGATCCCACCATTTGCCTGCAAGTTTCATGATTTCCTTGTTTCCTAGAACCCCTTCTCAGATGTAGCCCATGGTAACTCAGTATCCAAGTGGGTGTCCAGTAAGGGGAACAGGGATTATTTCTGACATGAACTCAATGCCTGGCTCTTTGACATACCCCGCCCCCTGAGGAGGAACAGCCTTCCTAGGCCACAGAGGAAGACATTGCAGCCAGTCCTGAAGATACCTGCTAAGCTAGGGTCAGATGGAAGGGGAGGAAGACCACCCCTATCAGTGAACTTGGAAAGGGGCAGGGAGGAGATGAGAGAGGGAAGGTGGGACTGGGAGGGAATGAAGGAGGGGCTACATCTGGGATACAAAGTGAATAACCGGTGATTAATATTAAAAAAATAAAAATTATTTTAAAAAAGAATAAAAAACAAGCTACTAAGGGTTAATGGTATATAATAATATAATGTAGACATCATATATAATATACCATAAGACAAAACAAAAACTAACACATACAGAAACATGAAATTGCAAAAAAAAAAACAAAAACAAAAACAAAAACAAAAAAAAAAAAAAACCAAAGAGAATGAAAAAAGGCCCACGATAATGCAGAAGAAATAAAGACCTACTCATTTGTGCACTCAGAAATCCCTATTAAAAATGCTAAACTGGAAGCCATAATCTATTTAGTCCATCTTCATCAGTGTGGGAAGCATGGCAGTGTGCAGGCAGACCTGGTCCTGGAGAAGGAGCGGAGAGTTCTACATCTTGATCCTCAGGCAGGAGACAGGGACTGTGTGCTGCACTTGACATAGCTTGCACAAGGAGACGCTAAAGCCTATCCCCACTGTGACAGATTTCCTCCAATAAGACCATACTTACCTCAACAAGGCCACACCTCCAAATGCCCTACTTACTGGCCAAGCACTCAGATACATGAGTTGCGGGGGGCATACCTATTCAAGCCATCATGCTCTTTAGCCATTTTCCATGTATATCAAACATTCTGATTTTCTTTCCCACGGCCCTGTGTTATTTACATCTAACCCATATCAACACTCACCTGTTTTTTTAACTTAATTTTATTTTTATTAATTACAGTTTATTCACTTTCTATCTCACCTGTATCTCCCTCTCTCTTCCCCTCCTAATTCCCCCTCCCTTCCTCTTCTCCACCCATGTCTCTCCCTCAGTCCACTGATAGGGGAGGTCCTCCTCCTCTTCCCTTTGATCATAATCTATCATGTCTCACCAATAGTGGCTGCACTGTCATCCTTTGTGGCCTGGTAAGGCTGCACACAACTCCTTCCCCTGAGGGGGAGAGCATCAAAGAGCAGGCCAATCAGTTCATGTCAGAGACAGTCCCTGTTCCCCATACTAAGGTACCCACTTGGACACTGTTCCCATGGGCTACATCTGTGCAGGGGTTCTAGGTTATCTCCATCAATGAACCTTGGTTGGAGTATCAGTCTTAGAAAACAGCCCTGTGTCTAGACTTTTTGGATTTGTTGCTCTCCTTGTGGAGCTCCTGTCTCCTCCAGGTCTTTCTATCTCCCCCTCCTTTCATAAGATTCCCTGCACTCTGCCCAAAGTTTGGCTATGAGTCTCAGCATCTGTTTTGATACCCTGCAGGGTAGAGTCTTTCAGAGGCCCTCTGTGGTAGGCTTCTGTCCTGTTTCCTGTTTTCTCCCTCTTCTGATATCTGTCCTATTTGCCTTTCTGAAAGAGGATTGAGCCTTTTACCCATAGTCCTTGTTTAGCTTCTGAATTTGTACAGAATTTAGTATATTTATCTTATACTGTTTTTGACCAACACATACCTTCTTTTCTTACCAAATTCTAGATTCATAACTGTGGTTATGGTTTGTGAGCCACCAGGGTCAGATAGATAGATAGATAGATAGATAGATAGATAGATAGATAGATAGATAGATGGATGGATAGATGGATAGATAGATGGCTGGCTAAATAGAGATAATCGTTGGATTAGATTCATCCTTGGAGTATGGTGAGGTCATCAATGTTAATATAGCTATATATGATATGAGTAGCTAGATACACCTTCTCCCAGAAACTATCAGGAGCAAGTAGGCAGTGAGAGGTATCTCCAAAGTAAGTACTAATCTTGTCCAGATCCTGTACCACTACCCACTGATGCTGTGAATTCATATTTTAATGGCTGGGCCTTGGTAAAAATGTAGCACTGTGAAATACTTCTCTTTAAATTTTAGCCCTTGCAGTCTTACTAATGCTATTCTTTAAGACAGGTAATTGGATTTTAAAATTTTATTATTTAAAACAGTTTTAAAATTAAATATATGTTGATCATATTCCTCCCTTTCCCCAAGTTCTTCTATATTCTCTTCTCCCACTACCATCAAACTCTAAGTTATCTCTCTCTCTCTCTCTCTCTCTCTCTCTCTCTCTCTCTCTCTCTCTCTCACACACACACACACACACACACACAAAACAAACAAACAAACAAATAAAAAACCAAATACAACAATAAGTCTCTTAGCTAATCCTGAACATGAGGATGAGGACTGCCTGGAGTGGTTTATACACTCAGTGTCATTCCACTGGGGAAAACTGAGTTTCCCTCTCCCAGCAAGTATAAATGTCACTTCAGTTATTTACCTTTTCCTGGTGGCTAAGTTTCCATTCATTCATTTTTTTAAATAAAATTCAAAAATATAAAAAATTTATCATATTGAATTTGAAGAAGATCAATCAACAGAGGAGCCCAGAAAAGCACAGAAATCATAGACCCACCCATTCACACATGCAAAACTTTCATAGAAACACTAAATGTGAAGCCATCATATAAATACAGAGAACTTGATGCAGACACTTGTAGACCCTCTGCATGCTGCCAAATAGGTTTTGCTCACATTGCTTTAGAGGGTCTTGTTATCTTGGTCTTCTCTATCCCCTCTGTATCTTCAGCTTCCTCTTCAGCAGGGTTCTTGATTTGGGGGATGGAGCAAAGCAATGGAGGGAGGGAGTTTAGAAGGGGAAGGTCTGTAGGATCCACTAGAAATTAGGTAAGGTTCTTTTGCAGATGTAGGGATGAGCCTTGTAAAATTGGACGTGGAGGAATAGAAGAAGAGGCCAAGAACAGTGTGAAGTTAACCAACTGTTTCTCTGGCCAGAATAGGTTGTGAGTATCCAGGGAGCATCCCCTGGTGCTAGGGGCTGAGAAAAAAGCAATCTTGTTAGTTGGGGGATGAAGAATTTAGAAGGGTGATATCTGTGGGATCCACTGGAATTGGGGATAAAAACACTGGGGTGGGGTTTGTGGGTGATCTGCTGCAGAGGTAGCGATTAGACTGAGGAATTGAGTTTGGAGAAGCTGAGGAAGAAGTGGTATCTGGACTGTCTAGATCCTCTTTTTTTGTGGCCTAGTTGGAACCTCATAGGCTAGGTCATATAGTTGGGGAGGAGGACCTCCCCTATCAGTGGACTAAGGGACAAGAACTTGGGGGTGGGGTTTGGACCAGCAGATGAGGGAGATGACTACAGCCAAGATATAAAATGAATATAAATTGTAATAAATAATAATAAAGAAAAAAGTTTTAAAAAGAAGTGACCTCTGTTGTTAGCATACCTGCTTCCCTTAACAGAGTGGCCTGTAGCTTTGCAGAGAGTGCTTGCTGACATTAGAGAGTTGAACTGGGAGAGAATGCCGGAGGGTTATTCCTGCATGGCCCAGTGGTGATGGGGCCGCAGTGAAGGGGAGTCTTCAGCAAGTGGTCTGCCGCAGAGCTGCAGAGATGTGGTTTGGATTTGGAGGAGCTGAGGGAAAGATAAAGGTCTGGTTGTAGTCAATGTATTTCCTAGACCATAGTCAGATAAATACAATTTAAGGAACAAATGTAACCATTAAGTGGCCATAGTTTTCCAAAACTTGTGTGGTGAGAGGATGGGGCAATAGGGCAGACATAGCAAGTTATGTCAGTGAAACTATGTTAACTGAAACTTTTATTGTGGATACATGTTATTATGTAATTGCATACCTGAGCATAGTATCAAGAGTTTGCCACAATTTCATCTTTAAACTTTGGTGAATTCTGGTGTGTCTTGGTATGGACTCATCATTTCATCAGCTATACCTCTCTGGTAGGAGACATTGATGGTGGGGTGCCTATAAAAATACAGTAATAAAACACATGTAGGATTTTTTTTCCTGTTTGTCTGTGTACTTAAATCTTTTAAAATGAACCCTTGAATGATAATCATAGTGAAAAGAAATTTGGTAAATCTTTCATGTGAACTAGAGACACATTTTAATAAATTATGTAAAGAATATAAAGAAACTTCAAATTTGTAGATTCCCAAAATGCCACATATACTTGTATAAAATTATGAACAGTGATTTGTGATCATTATTATACATGATTGTTTCTCAAAGTAATACAATCTGAGGTACATCTAAGAATAAATTAGCAACAACAACAAAAATAGGCAGATAGAGAAAGATGGATAGTGTCTTCCTAAAACACACTTCCTTTCTAGTGAGAATAATGATGGTAAGAAAAATACTTGCTTGGGTACAATTATGTGTGATTAGAATTAGAGGATGGGGGTGGGAGGGAGATGTTTAAAAAAAAGTGCCTAGTCCCATATACTCCCAACGTCACTTCCTCATCCCGTCCTGATTTTTGATCTTTTGGCTGCCTGCCATTTCAGTCGACAATCAACTCTTCCTCTGTTCCATGGAACGGACAGAATTTGGGATCCCTGTTTTAGAACATTGACAACCCTTTTTGGCTCAGTTCATGAGTTGGAGATAAGAGATAAGAATTAGACAGCAATCCTACTGTAATGCACTGAAAGATTTTGAAATATTTAATATAAGAAGGGCTGATATTAATGGTTCTGGAAGTCTGAATTTATATTAGGCCTTAGCTAATTCTCAAAGACAATGCATAAACACTTCTAGAATTGATGGACACTCAACGTATGTTCCTATACATATCTAAGAAATAGGAACTCAGGAAGTGATATTCGTAGAAGAGAAAGTAACTTTTTAAACTTTATAAATTATTTAAAATAATCTCTCTCGACTCTACTTTAACATATGCCACTTAAATATAGCAATAATTTAATAACCTAACATTCTTTGTGGTAGTAAAACACACAGGAAAAGAACAAAGACTTATCCATCAAACATATTTAAAACCTGGATTTCTAAACTTTCATCCAAGATTTAATTTAAATCAAGTGTTTGGAACATTTAAAGAAGACAGAAAAACGAATGTATGCCAGAAGTAATTTTAACCATACAAATATAATATTAAGTTCCATTGAAAAGGAGAATTGGAGTGTAACATTTTTGTGTGTTTCTAAGAGTTGAAAGCTGAATAAAGTAATGTGGAACTATTAAATGAAATGACCTGACCTGCTAAAAGCAATTTAAATTGCTAAAGGAAATGCAGCACTTTTCACATGTAGACGGAAAGAGTCATCTTGCAAAGGGTCACTAATGTTAGAAAGACTAAAACATATGGGAGAATTTCAGAAAATTGTCCTTTGGATACTCAGTGAAGAACATTATAAGTGACCTTATGCCTAGCAAACCCAGTCTGAAAAGATTAGGTCAGCCTGCACTAGTAAGAATAATGCACTGCTAAAATGTTGGTCTCTAGTTATGATAAGCTTTTATTTATTTATTTGTTTATTTATTTATTCATTTGTAGAATAAGCATTTTATAAATTATTTAAATTTGTGGCTACATAATATATAGATGTTTTAAATACCTAATGTGAATAAACTTGTCATGAATAAATGTTTTTACTGTAATCATAAATACATAGTTACTACTCTAAGAAATTAATATGATGCAATATTAGTTTTCACCTTAGTCAAATAATACACAGAGAATAGTCTTCTTAAATTATCTGAAGGGAACTAGTATTCATTCAAACTATTTTAATATTAAGTAGAAATTAAAATCATGTGGTAGGTGTGATAATAAAGCACATAGAGCATCTATGGAGGAGGGGCAAGAGGGTGGGACTGGGAGTTGAGGAAGGAGGAAGCTGGGATCAGGCTGTAGAGTGATTAAATAAAACAAGAAAGAGAGGGAGAGAGAAAGGGAGATGAACAGAAAGAGAAAGAAATAATATGAAACAAAAAATAAAACCGTAGTCATAAAAATGATTTTTCTGACAAATGCGCATCTCATAATGAATTCTAGCACAGGTAATCTGAATTAATCCTGTGTAAATGAGAATAGCAAGTATTATATCCTAAATATCAGGTGTTTAGATTCTCTATTTTACATAATTTGACATGAGATCTAATTTTAGATACTCTTACACAGGCAAGGTGGTTTACTGGATAAAGGCATTACTGTCAAGCCTAGTGGCAGGAGTTTGATCTCCAGATTCAGCAGAAGAGAAGAAAACCAGCTATAAATTATGTTCTGGCCTCTATATGAGCACTGGAAATTATTCAGACATACACACACAATCAAAAATGAAATAGACTGATTACTAAGATGAGCTACCTCTCTCTCTTTCAAATTTGATTGTGCTTTGAGCATATAACTAGAAAAATGTTTCCTGAAGGACTCAAACAGGTAATATTTCAAGATAAATGCAGGTTCTTTCTAGTATTATAGTATTGTAAATTCTGGCGTGGACAAAAATCCATGACAATATACATGATACTAGGCATATAAGAGAAGACAGGTTCAATGTGACAGAACTGTAGACCAGATATTACACATAACTGAGTACATGAAGAGGTAGATGAAGGTACTTACAGGTATGCAGAAAATGGCAAAAGGAGCAGAATATCATAAATTAGCCTGTCTCAGAAAGATTCTTGGGGTTGATAGTCTCATTTGTGATGGCCTCATCTATCATGCTCTTGGGAGAACATTGAAAGCAGAGTGCCCAGAAGAGATAGTCTCTGGTTAAATACTATTTAGTAGGAAAAATCTGAATGGCATCTTGGTTTTAGTGAAACTAGAGCAAAGACCACAATATCAGTCCCTTGCCAACTCAGAAGGATTTTTTTTTGTTTTGTTTTGTTTGTTTGTTTTCCAGAACATTGTGAATCTATCTTTCAAAGTTGGACCGGTATATAACCACATAATAACAAAGAATAAATAACAAAATATCGTGATTTCAAAACCTTTAAAAGTACTCTGAAGCCTTAAATAATGGAGAAAGAGGTTATTGTAGCCTATGGTTCAAGAAATGATCCATGATGGAAGGAAAACTAATTCATCAGGGACTTATGCAATAATTCATCCCAATACTCAACTTGCTTCCTATACTTTATTAACAGGCCAGGCAAAGTGAATAAACTGTACTTAATATAAAAAAAAATAAAAATTAAAAAAAAAATACTGTCAAACGAATAGTGCTGTCCACAGGCAAGATGAATCTTCCCATATCTATTAAGGGTGTGGAGGCAACAAAATTCTCAGACTTGTTTTGTGTTCTATCAAATAAAGGGGCCCCATGCATGGTAAGGTAAAGCTGGCTTAAAATCCACAACTAAGAAGGATTATCAGGAAAGAACTATTGTTTTTAGCTATACTGACACAACATCAATCTGCCTTATTTATGCTAGTGCCCAAAGGCATGTGCTGTTTGCAGTCTTAATATAGAAACATGTTTGTAATAAAAAATGAGCAATACAGAGACCAAGAGCAACCCAAGATACTGAGAATAACTGCTGGTGGAGTGCCCAGCCTTGAATGGGACATTCATATCACCTTTATTTTTATTTTTTTAATCTTTTTTTATTTTTTATTAATTACAGTTTATTCACTTTGTATCCCCCCATAAGCCCATCTCTTCTCCCCTCCCAGCCCCACCCTCCCTTCCCCTTCTTCTCGCTTGCCCCTCCCAAGTCCACTGACAGGGGAGGTCCTCCTCTCCTTCCTTCTGATCTTAGTCTATCAGATCCCATCAGGAATGGCTGCATTGTCTTCTTCTGTGGCCTGGTAAGGCTGCTCTCCCCTCAGGGGGAGGTGATCAAAGAACAGGCCTATCAGATTATGTCAGAGGCAGTCCCTGTTCCCATTACTATGTAACCCACTTGGATACTACGCTGTCATGGACTACATCTGTGCAGGGGTTCTGGGTTATCTCCATGCATGTTCCTTGGTTGGAATATGAGTCCTTGGGGAGACCCATGTCACAGAGGGCCTCTGAAGGGCTCTGCCCTACAGACTATCAAAGCAGACACTGAGACTTAAGGCCAACTGATGGGCAAAGTGCAGGGAATCTTAAGGAAGAAGTAGGAAATAGTAAGATCTGGAGAGGACAGGAACACCACAAGGAGAGCAACAGAATCATATAACCTTTATTAAGGCTCAGCAAACAATACAGAAAGACTGTCACAGTCAAAAACTGGGAGAAGGGTCATATCTTGCTGTTTTGTAGGCATGACACAGCCAATGTGATCATGTTCCCGTCTCCACAGAACGTATCATATATGGATTTATTTTTTTAATGTTAAAACATCTTTGATATTTCTTTTTTTTTTAAGATTTTTCCCAGTTTTATTGATGCTGTTTTTTTTTTTTTTTTTTTTTTTCAATGCAGTTTATTCAGGAACATTGAACAATCCTCGGACCCCGGGGAAAGCCAGCCCACAGCTTAAATAGCCTCTGGGTAGCCAACCCAGGCGTGCCACGGGGGCAATGCAGATAGGTCCACATACATGGAAGCAAGCCAGATCCTCGGCCTTAGCCAAATGTGGAATTGTTCGTGACAGAGAGCACTCACCATCGGGAAGGTGGAAGGCGGAAACCAGCTCCATCTTTAAGGCATAGCATTCCGCAGCTCTCTACAGTTCCCCCTTTTTGTTTTAGACGCATCAGGCAAGAGTAGAGGTCTGATCTCTGATATTAGAAATAAATTGGGACTTTGTACAGATGTTCATTTAGGTGTCATCCACCCAAAGAGCATCAGACCCATCCGATACCTTTTTCTCAGAGGCGGGGCCTGGGGCATCAACCCGCATGCAATCAGACATGCTCTTCTCTGGGTCCAAAGCGGCTGACCCTGAGTGCAGTGCTTAGCCTCGCATCCTGAGCGTATCATTTTAGCTTTTTATGGTATCCAACCATGCTTGGGGAGAATGTCCTGCTTCAATGGCTGTAAAGGCCTGAATGATCATGGCTGCATCACACTGTTGTGAGACTCTAATCTTGCATATATACCACAGGCAAACCAAGGAGACCAACACCAGAAGGCCTGCTAACATTCCCATGCCCGCCCATTCCTTCAGATGATTCATGGCTGCAGCAATCCATGTTGATAATCCTGTGGCTAGTCCTGCGTCCACTCCGGTAGAATTTACTGTGACAATGGCCACTCTCAGCTGCTCCATCGTAGTATCGAATTCTCCAGTCCAATTACCTAAAATATAGCTCGACAATTGTTTAGACAGATTTGCAGCACAGGAAAAATTCTCATGTTGTATGCTAGTGACACAAAGTCCAGCATACTTTCATTGACAGCCAGGTTGAGCGATTTGCCATAGGGTATCAATTTGCTCCTGCACGAGGTCAATCCTCTGATTGAACACCCTCAAGCTTCCTTTTAGTTGAGCATTAATTCCTTTATGTACAACTAAGGCATGAGCTACATTGGCTAAATGATTATTCAGGGTCTGAGCAGTCTGCCCAGTATGACTCATGGCTAATGCCCTGGTGGTAGCTCCAACAGCCGTCAATGAGATGGTAGTAACAATGGTGGCTGTAGTACCAAGATCCCTTTTCTGTCTGAAGAGAGTCATAGCGTGAGGGGCATCAATGGGCACAGGCACCCAGTGAGGCATGCGAGTAACCAGGGCATACCTAAATTTACTAGCATTCCAGCATTGGGCAAAAAAGCAAGTATCATTACCACAATTACTTGGCTCTATCTGGCTAATAATGAATAAAAATGGGGGATATAGACAAACAGGTGTGGGCTTATAGCAAATATTATGAGAAGCCTTAGCCCCTCGTTGGAACATCCTGCGTCAGTTCTAGAACTAGCAGTGGTGGTGTCCGAGGTCTGAGTAGGTTCAGGAGACAATTGCCCCCAGGGGCGAGATGTGCTCCATGCCAATTGACTAACTCCATGTTTTCCTCCAATTTTGAAAGTCATTTAAGGTTACCAGGCCACAGTAGAGGACAATACAGCCACTTTTGATGTGAACTGACAGACTAAGATCAGAAAGGAGAGGAGAACCTCCCCTATTAGTGAACTTGGGGAGTGGCATGCAAGCAGAGGGAGGAGGGAGGGTGGGATTGGGAGGGGAGGGAGGGGCTTATGGGGGGATGCAGAATGAATAAAGTGTAATTGATGAAAAATTTAAGAAAAAAGGGAAAAAAATAATCTTTGATATTTCTAAAAGTTTTTTGATATTTTTTGTTCATTTTTGATTGGTGCTGAGAATTTTGTAATTCCTCTCTGAGTGTTTTCAAGGACTCTCTGTTATTTAAATCAGAACTATTTGGTCTCTATGCATTGGGCATTTTCAGTAGTTTCATGCTATTCTGATTTCCAAGTTATTTGTACTATGATCATAAGAATCAAGAAATTATTTCAATGATCTTATATTTAAAATGATTTACATTGTGTCCCTGTGGGATATACTTTAGAAAAATTCCACCTGAAATTTAAGAGTATGTCTTCACTTGTTGAACCGGAAATGTTTCTACAGTCATTAGAAAATTTACAGTGTAATTCATGTCTGTTTTTGTTGTTGTTAAAGTCTATATTAGGCCCCCATTGAGAAGATAATGTGATTGAGATCAGCACTATTATTATGTTGTAATCTACCAGAACCTTAATGACTAGTAGTGATTTTGTAATAAAATAGGTTGTTTTGATGTTTGTTCTATGTTTATTTGCATTTCTTTGTTTTCTTGGAGGATATTTTCTTTTTTCAACATGCAAAGACTTTCTTTGTCTTTACTGACTGATTTTGTCATGCAGTCATCTTTGTCGGAGAAAAGATTTATTTTCTGAAATTATTTGCTTAGAATAACACTTTCTATCCTTATATTTTTAGTCTTCATATGCTTCAACTTATAAAGTATGTATATTGATGGCAACATATTGTTAAAATAATTGTTTTTTAAAAAATTAACTCCCACCTCCCCCTGAGGGGAGAGCAGCCTTACCAGGCCACAGAAGATTACAATGCAGCCACTCCTGATGTGATCTGATAGACTAAGATCAGAAGGAAGGAGAGGAAGACCTCCCTGATCAGTGGACTTGGGGAGGGGCATGCACAAAGAAGAGGAAAGGAGGTGGGACCGGGAGGGGAGGAGGGAGGGTTTATGGGGGGACACAAAGTGAATAAAGTGTAATTAATAAAAAAATAAATAAATAGTAAAAAAAAATTAACTCCCTTTGCAATAGCCATGAATATCATAAAGTACCTTAGTGTGACTCTAAACAAGCAAGTGAAAGACCTCTTTGAAAAAAACTTCAAGTCTCTGAAGAAAGAAGTTGAAGAAGAATATTGAAGATGGTGGCACTTGGAGGACACTCTTTTTGACCACCAGCACAGCAAGATCTGCACAGTGACCAGCAGACAGAACTCTGGGCCTTCAACTCACCCAGCTAAATGGCAGAAGAGGTCCAGTTCCACCAGGCGCTTGGTCACCAGCCCAGAGCCTCACGCAGCATGCTCTGATCACTGTCCCAGACTGAACTGTGAGCCCCACAACACCAGAAACTGACATTTCCAGTTGAGAGATAACCCCACGGTGCAGGCAAACATTAGGACCGACCTTAGGTCACCCAGACAATCCCTGGAAAAGACTAGGGTTCCAGCGGGCACCCAGCAACCAGCCCAGAGCCTGGGACCAAGGTGCCAGCGCAGAGTCCTGTCTGCACCACTGACTTGCTGCCACAGATCTAACAGTGGGCCCCAGAGCACCAGAGACTGAGTTTCTCTTTCGGGTGAAAACCCACAGTAAGGTGAACAGCAGGTCTGACCTCAGAGCACTCAGCCAACATGCCTCTCCCCAAAAAAAGTTCTCAGGAAAAGTTACTGTGTTTCAGCAGACGCCCAGGCACTCAATCAACAGCAAGGCAGAGCCACGCACCTGTGCCTCCATGTTCTACTCACCATCCTGGACAAAATTGCAGTCCCCAAAGCACAGTCTGGATGTCCCTGACGGAGGAAACCCCACATCGAGGAAAACATCAGGTCCAATGCTCAAGACCCCAGCTCCAGAAGACTTTAAGCGTCACATCTGCAGCAGGCATGAGTTCCCTGATCACCAGCCATTGATTACTGCTAGGGCACTGGGGCACACAGCTGCAACCTCAGACCTACAAAGGCTTGAGAGCTTTTGGAAAAGCCCTCACTGCTACAAAGTGTGACCAGTTATCCCTAGCTAAACTGAAAAATCTGCGGGACTCCTTGGTTATTAAGAGAGCTGCACCCAACAAATATACCTTAATAGTAGCAATAGCAGCTCATTAAATTCAGAGCAAGAAACCCAGCAGCAGGACAGCCATCTCCAGGACTTCTCCTGATGAGAGGAGAGCCTTCCTGAACACCACAGTTACCACACAGATTCATATGTCTGAGGTAAACTGTGACAATTCCTAAGAAGCACCACCATTCAGTTGACCATACCCAAAAAGCTGAGGAGATCTCCTTCAGACAGCCAGATGGGTAGAGGCTAGCGAAAAAGCACAACGAACTAAAGGCAAAGCAGTATGGTGTCACCAGAACCCAGTTATCCAGGGGAAAGTAGCCTTGGACATTCTAACATAAGTGAAATTCAAGATGATCTTACATCTATGCTTATGAAGAGGTTAATAGAGGAGCCAAATAAAATGTATAAAGAATTAGAGGAAGATAAAGTAAAACAGATTATGGCCATCCATAAAGAAATACAGGAAGATGCAACCAAACAGTTTGTGGCTTTCAGAGAGAAAATGATTAAATCACTGAAAGAAATAAAAGAAACAGAGGAATGTTCAAACAGGTGAAGGAATTGAAGGGGAAATACAGTCAGACAGGTGAAGAAAATCAACAAAACAGTCCAAGATATGAAGATAGAATTGAAAAAATTAAAAAAAATACAAATGAAGGAAATCATGGAGAGGGAGAACCTAGGAAAGAAAACAGGAACTACAGAGGTAAGCATAACCAACAGACTACTAGAGATGGAGAAAAACCACATGATCATCTCCTTAGATGCTGAAAAAGCATTTGACAAAATCCAACATCCATTCATGCTTAAAGTCTTGGAGAGATCAGGGATACAAGGCACCAACCTAAATATAATAAAGGCAATATACAGCAAGCCTATAGCCAACATCAAACTAAATGGAGAAAAACTTAAATCAATCCCACTGAAATCAGGGACAAGGCAAGGATGCCCACTCTCTCCATATCTCTTCAGCATAGTTGTTGATGTCCTAGCTAGAGCAATAAGACAATTAAAGGAGTTCAAGGGGATACAAATTGGAAAGGAAGAAGTCAAAGTATCACTATTTGCAGATGATATGATAGTATACCTGAGTGACCCCAAAAATTCTACCAGGGAACTCCTACAGCTGAAAAACACTTTCAATAAAGTGGCTGGATACAAAATTAACTAAAAAAAAAAAAAATCAGTAGCCCTACTGTATACAAAAGACAAAAGGGCCCAGAAAGAAATTAGGGAAACAATACCTTTCACAATAGCCACAAAGAACATAAAGTACCTTGATGTAAAACTAACCAAGCAAGTCAAATACTTGTATGAAAAAATAATTTCAAGTCTCTGAAGAAAGAATTAGAAGAAGATATCAGAAGAGAGAAAGATCTCCCATGCTCATGGCTTGGCAAGATTAATATAGCAAAAATGGCCATCTTACCAAAAGCAATCTACAGATTCAATGCAGTTCCCATCAAAATACCAACACAATTATTTTTTTAAAATATTTTTATTTTAATTTTTATTAAATTAGTGTTTTCTTATAAGATTTGGCTTTGGAAATGTATTCCTGGCTGCCAGTTTATGGGACTAGCTAAGAACATTTATGTGAAAAAATTTAATAAATGACCAATTTTATTCAACAGTTGACTCACCAATATTGTTGATGCAAAAGACAATTCTTACCCTCAAAGAAGGTAAGAGCTTATTTTTCAGCCAAATAGAGGACCTATATTATATGAACACAAAATCAGTTCTCCCTAGTAACATTCTCCATCATTGAAGAAGTTACAGACTCTTTCATTAGTAATTGAACAAACGGAATATATAAGTGAGTATATTGTCCATATATTCATAGGAATAAGAAGTAAGTAAGCTACAGAAAGGAAATACAACTTTTATATAGATTTTATATGACATCCATAAGTGTTTGTATAGAGGAGTCTTCTATTCAAAATATATTTCAAAAGTCTGACCCGGAGTAAGAAGGACAGTGAGTTACGTATGGATTTGTTCTGTGAATGACTAACAACCAAGGACCATGCATGGACTGAACCTAAGCTAAGCCCTCTACACAGATGTAGTGAATGTCAGCTCAGGCTTCGTGTGGGTTTCCTAGTAAGGGGAGGAAGGGCTGCCTCTTATATGGAATGTGTTGCCTGCTACTTGATCTCTTCCCTCTGGTGGATACCTCTCACCAGGCCACAGGGGAAGAGGAAGCCCTCAGTTCTGATGTGGGTTGATGGGTGGGTGGTGTCTCACCTTTTCTGAGGAAGAGAGGAAGAAGAATGGGGAAGAAGGAGGGAGGGTGGTGCCTGGAGAGAGGAGGGAGGGGCTACATTCGGGATGTAAAGTTAACAACTTAATTAGTTACTTAAAAAATATAAAAAGTAAAATTTTTAGAAAAGGAAACTAAAGATAGTCCAGCATAATTTAATTGTGGATCTACAACTTTTGAATTTTTCAGAATCACTAGATTCTAACTGTTCAGTCTTGTACATTCTTCAAAACCTATGTGAATTTTCTTTCATTTGCGAGCTTCAAGTGTTTTAAATGTATATTATTAATTTCCTATTGTATTTAAAATAAATGTTTTAATCTTCGTGTTTCAATTCTAATGCTTGCAAATTCTGAATTATACTTGTGCTTATTCAATTCATAGTTATTTATAGAACAACACATAATTTCTTCTATTTTTCTGTAAATCATTAACTTTTCCCTCTTTGAAATCTGATGCTCAATCGTTTATTACAAGGTTGATAGTTTAATTCCATGACAACTCCAGGTCTTTAGTAACAAAAACTGAAATAATAGTTCTTAAAGTCATTTATCCAGTTAATTAGAAATGTGGCCATTAATTCATCATATGGATTTATTTCAGTCATTAAGAATTCAAGTTCACTAAGCATGAATGAAAATAAATTAGGATTTTAGATAGTTTGTGAGTCAAATTGTTTGGTTTAGCTTGCATTTCATTTAGGGATATCAATGCTCAGACTACCTAGTAAGAGACACTTTATATATGAAATGTTACATGCCATTATTTCCAAAATAAAGAAAAAAAGATATGAGTTGTTCATCTATAACTACAAAATCAATGGAAATGAATTATTTGGTGTAATGGACTTTAGTGATTGAAAACAATGTATCAGAAACTGTAACAATTGAATGTGAAGACAGAAATAGCTGAAAAGACATTTACATCTGGCTGGAGACAAATGTGTTCATGCTCTTATAACCTGCTCTAACTCATATCCTCCTTCACACTATATTGAGCAATTAAATATGCACACATGAAAAATATTCTATTTAAGCAGATATTCACTTAATTGGGTGAAATAGTCAGAAAAGAAGAAACTGACCATCTGTCATTTTTCTCCAGACTATATTTTGTGAGAGGAATAGGAACTAACTATTTGGAGAGCTACAAAGTTCTTTTGGTGAGTAAGACCCAGGCTGCAGGGAGCATTGTTACATCATTCAATATTATCAGATTCAGTCACTTCTGCATCATGCAGACAGGTGTATCTCATCAGAACAATTGAACCTATAAGTCGATGATCTATACTTTGAGCTCTGGTAGTCATAGCCATCATTATCAAACCCCTCCCTCAGGGCTCAAGGATTCATGTGTAAGAAGACACAGAATGTTTGTAAGAGTTGGAAGTTTTAAATTTCTTTAAGCAATCAGCATTTTCCAGGCACAGCATGCCAGATCTACAGATGAACTCTCAGACACTGTGACAGCATGCACAGGCTAGCTCAACCTCCAACTTAGAAGAGAGAAGGGAACACAAAATGAGCCTAACACCTGGCTAAGGAAAACTTGGGAATTTGTAGCTTCTGGGAGAGGGAAAGTCAGTTTCTTTAAAATTGGTGGCACTTAATATATCAATCAGACTCCAGGGAAACCTCCACATACAGATATAGATGAACAACAAAGACTAAGTCCATGCCAGTAAAAGGAAACAAATGACTTACTGTTAAGTGCTTAAAATTAGAACTCTTATGATAAAACCGAAATAAAATATTGTTATTAATTTTCAGAAATAGGTCAATTATAATCAGGTTATTTGTATTTTTGAAATGGGAAATGAATATTTTAGTGGAGCTAAGAAACTCATAATCTTTATGCTGAGAATAAACTCAAAAAAAAGAGATAAAAGGGAGAACTTGTGACATGTTTTTCTTTTGCCCATGCCATCTCAAGTTATTGTTTTAATTAAATGTAATTTATTCACCAGTTTCCCTCTACTTTACTTCATTTTGCTTAAGTTCTAGATAACTTTTCATGATCAAAGATGCATGTTTTAAAAGTTTACTTTTGAAAACTCTAGTCATATGAACAGATTGCTTCTTATATAAAACATAAACTCTAAAAAAAGAAAAAAATGTATAACTTGATCAATGTATTCCCTAGAGAAGTTCACATTGCCAAAACAGAACTTTCAAACAGGTATTTCAGAATTGCACAAATGAAACCTCAGTAGCCTTTATTTCACTGAAGACAAAAATCAATAAAATATGTTTAATCTGGAAGAGCAGTATTCTTTGATTTTGCTATATCAAAAGATGTTGAAATTATGCAGGAGAAACAGTTTTATGCATCTTAAAAGTATTTTCAGAAGTATCAATGCCTTGGGATTATCTGTTTTCTGTCAGAATATTTGGACCATTGCCCCAAAATGTTCATTTATCTTCATCTTTTATCATTGTATCATTACACCATATCATACAGTGAGGAACTTGCTGCAGGCATCATTCTTTTGAGTTTGGAGAAAACTAAGAATTACTTGAAAGATGACAATTTTTTTTTACAGAAAAAAATTGTAATTCTGGTGATGAGTGTGTATATTCCATTAAAATGTGTATTTAATTATTCACCAATAAAACTGAGTCACAAGAGCACATTATAAGTCTTTCATTAACTATCAATTGTATCGTTTTCCTGACAACACATGTTGTGAAATAATTGAAAAGATGTGAATATGTGAACACTGAAAGTGTATGAGCGCTAAGTATTAGATTTGATATTGGAAGGTACAGTCTCTCTTGCCACCACAAAATCCATCACAACATAACTGAATTACACTCAAAGTAACTGGAAAGCAAAACCAGCAAGACAAACATAAGTGCTACAATAAATTTTACTGAAAATTTTACAAATCCAAGAATCCATTTTAAAAAGCAGTAAGCAAACAACTAAGGAAACAAGTAGAACGTAATCATATGTCAGAACCAGGTGAACTTAAGGTGTCTACACAAATATCTTATATAACTTGCCAGTATAATTCATGTCCACCCATTATTTTAGTGGGTGGCTGCAGAGCTTACAATCAACACTGTTTCTTCAGCATACTATTTCAATTCCTATCTTTTCTATATCAGTGCTTTCTTCCTTAAAATCCAATATCAGGTAGCAAGACAGTCATCAGAATTATAAAAAAGAATTACCTTACGGGATCAATCAGAAAGACAGCCATAGTATGGATATATAAACACAGATAATACTCATGGACCAGAGACATATTATCTCTTTATTCCAAAATCTTCAGTAGTTGAGGATTTACCCTGCTGCTTCCTGATCCCATGAATGCAGCCGCAGCTAATGGTATTTTTTTGTTGTTTGCTTATTTACTTTGCATCCCAACGGTGCCCCTTCCCTCCTCTCCTCCTTTCCTCCACCTCCTCTTTCCCTCCTTTCCTTTCCCTTCAGTCCCAGAAAAATGGAGCTCCTCTACCCCCATATTAACCCTCTCCAACACATCAAGTCACATCAGGACTGAACATATCCACATCCACCAAGGAAGGCACTCCTGCTAGGGGTAATTGATCTAGAAGAAGGCAATAGAGTCCATGTTACAAAAAGCCCTTTTCCACTCATCAGCTGACCTTCCTGAAGATCAAGCTACCCATTGGCCACATATGTGCAGAGGGCCTAGGTCCAGACCTTGCATGCTCCTTAGTTGATGTCTCAGTCTCTATAAGCTTCTGTGAGTCTGGGTTAGTTGTCTCTGCTGGTCTTCTTGTTGAGTCCCTTCCAGGGGCTTCTATCTTCCCCCCAACACTCCCACCAGACACCTGGAGCTCCATACCATGCTTGGCTGCAAGTCCCAGTATCTCTCTCCATCCACTCCTGACTGGAGACCTCCAGAGGACAGTCAAGTTATGCTCCTGTCTGCAAGCCTAACAGAGCATCATTTATAGCGTCAGGGGCTGGCTTTCTATCATGGGGAGGGTCTCGGGTTGAGCCATTCATTTGTTGCACATTCCCTCAATATCTGTTCTCTTTTTTATCCCTTATATTCCTTGAAACCAACATTTAAGATGAATCAAAACGCATCATTAGTAAATTTATATAGAACTGCTGTATGCTGGGTGATAAATATCCTACAAAATCATTATAAAATATTCTCACAGGTTTATCTTTGAGATGATAACAACGCAAGTACTTTAATGAATGAGGTGAAAGCCCTCAATTTCTAACTAACTATTTGATGGCTAATGTGAGGATAACTATTACATTTATTTCATATCAAATTATCAAAATTAGTGTGATAACAAGGAACACTGGATATAACTAAGTCTTAGAAGTGTTTCATGGGTCATGAAATAGCTCAGTAGGTAAAATCATATATGGGCTATACATACATACATTTGCCTGTACACATACACACAAATAAAAGAATGAAAATGCAGTATACTTTGTAATGTTATATTATATTCATATTATTATTGTACAGTAATAAAACCTATCGAAAGAAGATAAAAGGAAAAGAGAAAAAAGAGAGGGAGGGAGGGGAGAGGGAGAGAGGAATGGAGGAAAGCAATGTAGAAAGGAAGAGGGGGGAAGGAGAGAGAAATGGAGAAGAGGAAGGAGAGAAAAAAAGACAGAGACAGAGAGATATGGAGACACACAGAGTGCGTTCTGGCTCTGTTTATGAATCCTGGCTTCTTACCTAAGCAGAGTGAGTGTGTATCTCCACATATGAGCTTGACTCTGTATGTAAGTTTTGATCACTGAAAACATTTTGGCAAATGCTTTGGTCTTCACAAGGGTAATAAATGGTACGCACAAAATACCAATTAAAAATTTAAAAAGGAGAATAAATCAATAGGAAATAGGACTATGCATTTGAAAAGGTGTACATGATTTAGTGTAATGGGTAAATACTTTAATGTAATAAAGAATATATAGCATACCAGAACCAAGCCCTCTTAGTTTTGAGTATTAGATAGAGCACCCTTATCATAGAGTTGGATATAAGCTCATGGTTACCATGAATGTTGTCATGTAGACCAGTTATAGAACACTAGTTAGGGGCTTAATGAATTGAGATATGAAAACCAAAATATTTGAGAATGACAAACATGGTTGATTTTTGGGCTGTCCAGATAACTCTGTATAGTTTATGTATAGTTATCAAGTTTATGTATAGGTATCATAACATAAGCATGTATGTTCTACTTGTGTACAGAACTTCATGCTACAGAAATGTTCCTTTTCTTGCCCCAGTTCAACAGTACTAATGAGGACTCTGTGCTGTCATAATGAACCTCTTCTCTTTACTTAATTCTGCAAATGTCTTAGCAACTAACTCTGAGAATATTGTTTTCTGCACTCTCTTTCACTCTGTGAAGCACGTGCTTAGCAATGTGTTTTATTAGATGTCCCCTCCCATGCAGTGCATGTCAGGAAACAAGTATACTGTTTAAGTAACTCCTTACACTGGGATAAACCCTGATTTTTTTTCTTGAAATATGTTTGAATGCTGAAAATAGTGTATACTTTGGGGTTATTCTATTCCTCTTTAGTTAGTTGAGCTCTCTAAAGTCTGATGATATCTCTAGAGATACTGGCTTTCTAACTTTTAGTAGGAAATTCACATGACAATTTTTAATTAATTACAGTTCATTCATTTTGCCATCTGTAGCCTCTCTACCCCAGTGATCCCTCCCAATCCCACTTTCCCTCCCTCATAGCCTGCCATGCCCCTCCCCAAGACCATTGATAGGGGACAACATCCTCCCCTTCACTCTGACCTTAGCCTAGCAGGTAAAAATCTGTACTGGCTGCATTGCCTTCCTCTGTGGCCTGGTAAGGCTGCTCCCACCTCAGAGGGAGGTGATCAAAGAGCCAGCCACTGAATTCATGTTAAAGACAGTCCCTAACTGTCTCTAACTTGGAGACTCGGCTGCCAAGGGCTACATCTGTGCAGGGGTTACCTCCATGAATGGTTCTTTGTTGAATTATCAGTCTCGAAAAGACCCCTGGGCACAGAATTTTTGATTCTGTTGCTTTCCTTATGGAGCTCCTGTCCCCTCCATATTTTACTATCTCCCCCTTCTTTCATAAGATTCCTTGTACTCTGCCCAAAGTTTGGCTATGAGTCACAGCATCTGCTTTGATACCCTACTGGGTAGAGTCTTTCAGAGGCCCACTGTGATAGGCTCCTGTCCTGTTTCCTGTTTTTTCCCTCTTCTGATGTCTGCCTTATTTGCCTTTCTGAGTGAGGATTGATCATCTTACCCAGGGTAATCCTTCTTGCTTAGCTTCTTTAGGTATACCAATTTTAGTATGTTTACTCTACATCATATGGCTTTCATCCACTTATAAGTGAGTATATACCATGTGTGTCTTTATGCTTCTGAGATACCCCACTAGAGTAATCTGCAGATTCAATGCAATTCCCATCACATGGCAAATTTTAATGTTAAAGAGTATAAGTACTGTAGAGTATAAGTACACTGTTTTAATGAGGTGCTCTTAAAGAACTTCAGTATGACACATCCCAACCTTTTCTGATGGGGGTGGTGCTATACTATATGAGAGCTTGTATTAAAATGTATATTTTGGGTTGTAGGCTTTTAAATGTTATAACATTTTATTGTGTTCCTGGCAATATTAAAAGCTACTTTTTTTCCTGTTCCTTCTTTTTATTAACTCATATACTTGTCTTCTGGTTTGTTGAAGCATTAAGTCAGAAAACACTTGCCACAGTAATGTCTGTCAAAGTGGCTGGCCATGAAAACTACAGCATCACATTAATCAGAAGGACACTCTTGAAGAAGCTGATGGATGTTGCCATTTTCATCCATCTTATAGTTTTTCAGCACAGCCAAATTAACCTTCTTCTGCTGCTGCTTATTTTTCTTGGAGGTAGTATAAGACTCCTTCTTTCTTATCCCCACCACAAAGTCTCAACACAAGATGGAGGTTGGACTACAAAAGCTACCCTAATAAAGTCTCAGCAAGAAGAGCTGAGAAAGGGAGAAACTAGAGGATATCCAAAAGTGACTGGGAAAAACCCATGAAGCCTCAATCCCACACAAAAAACTACGGTGAAGTAAGGAAAGCTGCAAGTGGAGGAAGCTGGCCTCCTCTGAGGAAAGCACTCTAATTGGTTGTTCAGTGCCAAATGGTCAGCCTTGAAAGCAGACATACATTGTACAGGTAACATTATACAGACTGAAAAGCTTAAATTTAGGAATATGTATTTACATATATTCATATATAAATATGCAATAACAATGCATGTTAATGAAAAAAAAAAGACCATGAAACTGAAGGAAAGTGGGAAGGGTTATATGAAAGGATTTGGGCTAAGGAATGGGAAAAGAAAAATGTTGATATATATATATATATATATATATATATATATATATATATATAATTACAACATTTTTGTAATATAAATAATAAACTGTTAATAAACTGTAATATTAGTTATACTTTATTAACTTTGTATCCCAGCTGTATCCCGCTCCCTCATTTCCTCCCAACCCCACCCTCCCTTCCTCATTTTCTCCCTACCCCTTTCCAAGGCTACTGATAGGAGAGGACAGCCTCCCCTTTCATCTGACAATACCTTATCACGTATCTTCAGGCCTGGCTGCAAAGTCCTTCTCTGTGGCCTAGCAGGGCTGCTCCTCCCTTGGGGGGGAGGTCAAAGTGCTAGCCATTGAGTTCATGTCAGAAATAGTCCCTGTTCCCCTTACTAGGGTACCCACTTGGATACTGAGCTACCATGGGCTACATCCCAGTAGGGGTTCTAGGTTATATTTATACATGGTTCTTGGTTGGAGATACAGTCTTATAAAAGACCCCTGTGTCCACATACATTTGGTCCTCGTGGAGCTCCTGTTCTCTCTAGATCATACTAACTCCCCTTTCTTTCATATGATTCCCTGCACTCTGCCGAAGTTTTGTTATATTCTCATATGGAACTTATATTAAACACATGGTCACATTAATTTTTATTTTTCTAGGATATTTATAGTTTTCCTTTGTAGTCTATGTCTTAGAGCATATAAAATGTTTCAACCCCAACTTTCCCCTTTAAATGTAAACATGTGAGTACTTCACTTGACTGACTATTGCCTGTGGAAAAAACATCTTATATTTAGGAATAGCGAGTCAGGAGTTCCGGGAATCCAAGACCAGACTTAGTTACTTAATGTGTTCAAAGCCAAATGGATTATATGAGACCATATATCAAAGAAAGAAAAAGAAAATAGAAGAAAAGAAATGTGAAACAAAAAAGAAGAAAAAAATGTACACAATCATTGTGTCCTACTGCTGAATTAAGTTCTCTGCAGCAGAGAATTCTCTGGTGACGCTTGACAGAAAGTCAATGCAAACTAGTTCAGGTTCAATGTGAGATTTATTGGTCCATGCATCCAGGAAGGACAAGGGTGAATCTGAGGTTGAGTGGAACCAGGAAATTGAATGTCTTCAGGATACTCTGTATGTCAGTCTCTTCTTGTACTCTTCCTAGATTGATTCAGTTCTATTTTAGTGCAGCAAGCCTAACTGGGAGTTGGGTGGTGACAATCCTGTATCTGTGTTAACAATGCCATGGCCTAGCAGGTAACACATCCAAAACAGCCTCTGTCTGAATCATTGTGGAGAATGAATCATTTTTTTTTTCTTCCTAGTTTGAGTCTTCATTATATTCGTCATCTGTCATCTATATTTTGAATAAAAATTTAGGACATGGAGTAAAATATTAGACAAAAACAAACATTCACACCTGTACACAATGACATGTGTAGAACTACCATTTTATAACTGTTTGTGGGATTTACTAATGCTTCTCTGGAGACACCTTCCCTTTCACATCTCATCTTGCACCTTCTACTTTCTGGACTATGAATAGCATACAGGATATTTGTAGCTTGCTATTCTTAGTAAAATGTGGTTTTCAAGAACACCATCAATCCTTCCATGAACTTCTATTTTCTAAATTTTTGTTTGTTTATACTATTTTAATAGACAAGGAAATGTTATTTTCCCATACATTTTTAGAATATTAATGCAAGACCTATTGTATGCTGAATCTTTTGTTTGTAGAAGTATCCCATAAAGCTATGTCCTTTATACATGACATGATTCTAAGATCACTTCACTTGGGTTGTGAAGTGACAAAGTTAAAGAGGTCAAATATCTCTAAGTGTTTGATCAATGTTTCTGAATCTGTTAGGTATGAAATTGTAGTTTATTCCATATCCTGAACTTCAGAGCATTCCATAGAATATTTTTTTATTTAAGTTCTAATTATTTTAAATTTATTTATATGAATATTTTGTCTGTGTATCATGAGCGTGCAGTGCCCTTGAAAATCATGAGAGGGAATCCAAATTGAAATTCAGTTCCACTTTTTCCAAGGATGTTGGTATAAGAACCAAACATGGGTCCTCAGCAAGAGCACTCTGTGCCTTAACTGCCATCTTACTACCACCACCATTGAATATTGAACAAACTGATACTACATCAGAGTAATGTTTCCACTGTTCCATGTGGGCCTGATAAAAAGATCAATATGTAAATGATCTTTATATATTTATATCATATTCTTACTATGTATTTTTTCAAAGAAATTGACATTGAAAATATCAATGAATGAAGAATCTTCTCAGTTTTCTCGATTTTTCTATTATCAAAACACACAAAAATAGTACATGGAAATTCTAGTACTAAAACTGTTTTACCCTGTCTATGACTGAATATTCCTTGAATCCCATAGAATTAAGTTTGTGAATTGCACTTAGTTAATTTGTTGCTTGTTTCTTTGTATCAGTAGAAGTTGTAAATGAAACCTTCCTCTGGTGTGATAAGTTGTGTTTTATAACAGTTCACAACGTTCTCAGCAATTATTGTTACACATACCTGTCACAGTTGGCACTAAATGCTTTCTGGAGGTGCTGTGAAAGCAATTTGCAAATATAATTAAAGCCCCAAATAATTGTTTTCAGATACAAACATTATTCTCCCTGGATACAGTTCTTTAAGAGAGACAAAGCTACCTGTGATTAAAGAGTTCTTAAAGCCTGAAGAGGACTTACTGCATGACAGAATCTTTTCCTGTTGGTACCAAGTTAGAAGGCAAGGATATAGAGCCTTCTAGGAGGGTAGATCATCAGGGACTATCAGTATGAACCTTGCCGAGACTGAATACCTCAGCTACCACTGGGGCTTTGAAAAGCTGCACTTCAAATGTGAATGCCTCCCAACATCACCTTCATTTCAGGCTTAGATGATGCTAAGCAGAAAAGAGTCAGGATCTGAAATTCCAGCCTCAGAGCTGTGAGATCACAGACGTGTGGTATCTAAGTCACAACATGGAAGGATTTCATTGTATTGTGCTCCAAAAGGAAAAACCTGGAAAACTCAAATGAAGTCTGTGCATATGTATAGAGAGATGAATCTCTTCAAAGTAGCAGCAAAAACAAAACAAAGCAAAACTATGACATCCAGTAGCTCTGAAATCAAGTTTGTAAAGCTTAAGTAGTTCTGACAAAACCCAACTATAGCAATCATGAGTGCAAAGCGTCCAGGGCCAAATTCTGGTCAACCTACGTGTTGATAGAATGACCGTTGCTGTATTCCCTCACTCATCCCATAACCTGCTTTCTTATGATTAAGCATACTTTGAGGTCATCTTAACTGTGTCCAGTTACATCTTAAGTTTAAAAAATAAGAACAAATACCTTAGTTTTTTGAAGTTCCCCATTCTTGAAGGTAGCAAACTTAGAATTGGTTGATGGTATAGATCAAATGCTGGGCTTGTGAATACTTTTTCTGAGTTTTTATTTCCCATTTCTACTCACTGTATTTTGTCCAATTTTTAATGTTTTCAGCACACTGATTTACATGGCTTACTCTTTTCAATTCTACTTCCTCAAAAGCCATCTTCCTTTTGGTGATTACATGCCTTTAGACTCAGTTTATTACTGTTAAATTTATATGCTCTTCATAATGTTCCATTTTGGGTTCTTTTATTCCCAATTTTTTTGTCAAAAATGTTTGTATATATTTATAGCTACCTTTACCCATAAAGTTATGCTTTCCCACTTAAAAAAAAAAAAAAAAAAAAACAAAAAACAAAAAAAAAAAACAAAGTAGCAGCAAACAAATTCCTAATTCTAAACTCATACTCTTAATAAATATCCATTGTTTCTGAGGTCTGCATTTAGATATTTGATGGGAATTATGTATGATAATTACTCATCAGTTCTTCCTACTTACTAGAAGCTAACTGAATTGCTAAGTAAGAAAAAAAAAAAAAACAGGAAAAGAGGGGAATAGTATTTGGAAGATGTCTTCTCTGAGTCATTTCCTGGGTATAAAATAGCAGAGAAAAGTAACTAGGCTGCCCGTAGATTAAAAGTGAATCCATGCTACTTCTCTCTGTAGAATTTATTATTATCTGGAAGTAAACTTTAAATAAATATATTTGTATAGTATATAAAATATAGAAAAATCTATATATTTATGATCATAAGGTTAAGTTTTTGTGTTAAATCACTAATCAAAGTCTCAAAGGAATGATTCTGTTGATATGCTTGTGCATAACAGGATAGCACAACTCTTGTTTTCTCCTCTCTTTTTCTTCCTCTTTGTCATGCTTAAAACTGTGTTAGTACGTTTTAACAGACCAGCTTTGAGCAGTAATAGTTAAAAATAAGGCCAGCAAAATGGCTTTGAGTATGATGTGTGCTCAGCACCAAGCCCAACAACCTGAGTTTGAATCCAAAGACTCAACAAGCATACACACCACATATACATCTATACACCAACACACACACACACACACACACACACACAGAGAGAGAGAGAGAGAGAGAGAGAGAGAGAGAGAGAGAGAGAGATTACATATATATCTAGTAAAAATTAAAATGATGGAATTTGAACACACAGAACTTTATTGTGTTGTTCACATTTATGGAAAATAGTACCTTAAATCATATATGTACTGTATGATTATTCATTAATTTTAGTTTGTTTCTTTCAGATTTGTTCATTTCTTGTTTGAAAAATAAAGCTATTCTCCAAAATTTTAAGAAAAATCATGAAATCATGACCTTGTTCTCTGTTTTGTTTGTTTGTTTGTTTTGTTTTGTTTTGTCATTGGTACAGTACTTTTTTTTCAGCTAAGTATACTGGCATTTTTACCCTAAACATCAAAATTTAATTTTGATACTCTATTTGGCTTATCTTCATATCTTGGAAGACAATAATTGAGACACTTACTCTAAGAAAGAAAATAATGCTTTTCCTATTTTTCCAATGAAGCCATATTGACAACTTTAGATTAGTATTTTGATTTATTTTAGGTATATATTTTGTAGTAGTAAGAATGAAATACAACTTGCATGTATATTACATATTTATTGATTTTACTGACATTAAATCTTGTTACACTATGTCATTTTTGAGAATTTTAACATTCTCACCAGCAATTCAAATCCACCATCTATAATTTCAGTCTTTCAGTTTCATCTTAAGATGCAGGCATAATAATCTTTGAGATATTCTCCACTGGAATCTTACAATCTTGTTCATTGTTCTCTCTTTTTGTCTCCCTCAACCCTTTTCTCCTTTTATGCTCTCCTCTCCCATCTTTCACTATGTTTCGTTAAATGTACTTACACTTTGAATTCCCTTTACCTGATCTGATTGTTTATATTATTAATGAGTAGTTGACAGTAGTTTTCTGTGAAAAGATTCATAGTTTAGCTTACAAGAATATTGTAGGTTCAGCGGAGATGAACTAACTTTTAGGCAGATCAGATTTCACAAAGGACTAATATTGACTAAGACTGTTCCGTGGCTATTAGTCACTCTTACGCATTCCTGTATTAAAAAGGACAAATGTGGTAGAAAAAAAGTGCAAATGTACAGGTTAGTGATAAAGGACACTGACAATCTCCTAATAGATTCAAGGCTTCTGCTGGAAGAGAGGCTGATGATGTGACAGCTCCATGGTATGCTTAAACACAATTCTTTTATTGTAGATATGAGAGGGAATAACCAAAGCCATTTGGAGAGTCCAAAGCAGAGACAAAATAGAAAGCAAGGAATCAAAAACGGGGGAAGCAACACAGAGACAGCAGGGTTATTTATGTGATGCTGGCCTTGGGATCATGAAGCATACAAGAGTAAGGAGATCAGAGATTCCTCCTCCATCCTCCATGTTTTCAGAGAGCTACTGAGGCCAGGCAATGTGTGGCAGGAGAGGCCATGAATGAAGGCATTAAGAAGGCAAGAAGTCTTAAGAAACTTCTGTGAAGCTGTGGAAGTGAAGCCTGGATTGTTTTGGAACCCCTGAGATTTTGGAGATGTTAGAATTTTGAGATAACTTCCAAAGAGACCTGCATACAGGAGTTGTAACCAGACTAAGATAAGAATGTGTGTGCCCAGCAATAAATCTTGAAGAAATCAATCTAGGTTCTTTCTCATGGAGTTCCAGGATTTGTTGCTTTCACTGATGAGTCCTGGTCTTTCTTTTGTCCAGGATTCCTCTCTATGACCGTATCCTTACCTTTCTGAATGGTCTTTTCTATTCTCTGCCATTATGAGCTGGATTTTCATAATTTGCCTTTTGATTTTGTAAGGAATTAGAGTTAATAGGTTGCCTTAAGTCTCAGAACAGACTTTGGACTTTTACACAATGTTGAGATTGTGTAAGTATCTGAGGACTTTAATGGAGTAAATGCACTTTTACTATATGGATATGGTGGTTTGAATGACAATGGCCCCATAGGCTCATAGAGACTGACATGATTTAAAAGGATTAGGACACGTGGCCTTGTAGGAGGAAGTGTGCCGCTGAGGTTTCAGAAGCTAAACTAGGACCAGTGGCTCACTCGCCACTGCCTGCCAATCCAGATGTGAAATGTCTGGCTCCTGCTTCAGTACCCAATCTGCCTCTGTGCCTGCATGCTTCCTGCTGTGATGATAATGAAATAAACTTCTGAAGCATAAGTAAGCTGCAATTAATGCTTCCTTTATGAGTTGCTGTGGTCATAATGTCTCTTCTTTTATAATTTTTATTTTTTATAATAATCACAGGTTATTTATTTTGTATCCCAGCCCATAGCCCCCTCTCTCATTCCTTCCCAATCTCATCCTCCCTCTCTCATCTCCTTCCTGCCCCTTTCCAAGTCATAATGTCTTTTAAAAGTAATAGAAAAGGGGACATAAGGATTGAAATGGCCAGAATTTTCCAAAAGTAAGAATAAAAATAAAAAAGACAATAGTCATGAGACTATGGAGGGAAGGAGTGGAATGTAGTTGTGTTGAAAATGTCACCTGTAGTCTTCCTCATGGAAGCATTTGGTTGTCTATTTGTAACATTGTTTTGAATGCTTAGAAAATGTGACCTTGTTGCTGGGAAGACCTTTGCTGAAACCTCTCCCTACTCCTAGTTTACTCTCTGCTCTGTTTCAAGTTTCAGATGTGCTCTCTCAGCATCCATTTCCTGTAGACACACCTAGTGTCTGTGGCCCCACTTCTCTACTACGATGCATCTGACCATTATAGATCCTTAATCCAAAAAAGAGCCTTCCTGCCATAAGTTGCTGTCATCCCGGTGTTTTATGGGAGCAATAGAAAAGTAACTAAAACAACAATGTATTTTGTGAAGCATATTTGAACAGAGTGATGGTTTTAAAAGTTCAGGCTAAAGAGGTACAAAAGAAATGAAAAAAACTACATGAAAAGTATATTTAAAATGACAGTAAAACTTCATGACTAGAATCACAGAAACACTGTGAAACTGGCTGTTGTTAAGTACACATCATTACATAGTTGTGGTTTTTTTTTTTTTTTCCTCAAGAAAATTGATGACTGACAACCTTGTTTCCATCTGCAACCATCTAACATCTGTGGTTGTGAGCATCAAAACACAGCTGCTGCAGCTTTGAGTAAGCACTCCAATTTATTTATTTTTGACTTAAAAAAATCTTCAGTTTTCATCAAACATCACATTTGTTAAGCTAAGTCCTTACAGCAAGAGAAACACAAAAAGGAGGAATCACTCCATCAAACAGTGAAAAAAAAAATACCGTCTTTCTTGCATTTTTTTTAGATGGGACACAAGCTTGCTTCAAATAAAAACATGTCATGTCATTGTTGCTTGTTTTTTAAGAAAGCACATAACTTCAAGCTATGAGGCTGGTCCATATCCCAGAGTACATTTTATAAAAAAAAAAAGTAATATTTTTAAGAAAAATATTAGAAGGAGTCAATTGAGCCATTGCAAGTCAAAATAAATAAAAGCATTTTGCTGGTGTTTCAGATGTGCTCTTACTGATTGTAATCAGACTTTCCACTTATGAAGAACATCTTAGAGGATATTAAAATTTAATTGATATTATGCCAAACTATTATTCATTTTCCCAATTCTTCACCATAGTTCTAATTTATTATGATTAGGTTATTTTGCCTAAATTTACTTCTTCCCATTTAAATCCAGAATTATATGGAGAAATAAATTCATTATACCAAGTTTTTTAAGGATGTGCACTTTATTTAATTAATTAATTAATTAATTAACTATTTATTTATTTATTGTGGTTATTTTACATAGTGTGATGTGTATTCTCTACTGGTTTCAGTCCTTGTGAATCTGTGTGTATGGGTGGATGTCCACATGTATGATTTTGTGTGTGGAACTGAGCGGTTTCTTTTGGGTGTCTTCCTCTATTATTATTTACCTTGTTATCTCATACAGAATCTCTCAATAAACTTAGAGCTCACCTATTTGACAAGAATAACTGACTAGCAATCTCCAGGAGCTCCCTTCTTCCCATTCCTCCAACCCTAGGACTATAGTCACACACTCCAATTCCTGAATTTGACATGCCGCTGTAGTGTTGTGCAACAATTTCTTCTGAACGAAAACCATCATTTTGGAGTTAAGTTACTTAACAGAATTTTCTAACCTAAAGAGCTGTAAACTATTCCATCTATGATTGTTTGGAAAATAACTGTGGCCATAGGTTCATGTATGTTAATACTTAATCTCCAGTTTGTAGAGCTGTTTGGGACAGTTTAGGAGGTGTGGCTTCATTGCAGGAGGTGTGTCTCTGGAGGTTTCAAGAGCCTACGCCACTCCCAATGAAGTCTTTTTGCCTCGTCCTTATGAATCAAAACGTAATCTCTCAGCTACTGCTCCAGCACCATGCTTGCCTGTCTGCTGCCATGCTTTGTTTTATGATAACCACGGGCCTCCAATTCTTCACAATTTTATCTTATCCACGATGTACCTCTACTCCTTATCATATAAAGTGCATTGATTATGGTATCTTATCACAATAGACAAGTCATTGAGAACCCACCCTCCATGGAAACTTTTTAAGTGACATCATGATTTAGAGAGTGGCAAATACAGAAACTAACCAGGTTCTTTAAGTCCCACCTTCCCCAAGTATATACAGGAACTGGAGAGAAACTCCAAGGCACTTTGAAGAAGCAGAAGACAGCCATGCCACCTATCATCAGCTGATATCAGCAAAACTGTATGGAAGAGGCTCACACCATTTGAGCTTTCTGAATGACAGTCTCCAACTTGTAGAACTGTCTGCAAGTTGTTCAGTGTACCTCATGTGTCTTAGCTTATTATATAAGGTCCCAGTTCTTGGTCCAAAGACTGTCTGTAACGTGATTAAAGCAACTATTCTGACCCTTGTCAAAAGCATGTTGCCTGCTTAATTATGCCACTGTACTTTCCTGATAGACTCAGCTGACCTCAGTGCCTGTACCCATTCACTAATTAGGATGGCATTACCTAACTCACTAACAATCCTAAAGCATCCTGGAGCTTTGCCAACTTAGAGCCACCAATAGGCCTTTTCTGGTTCAAATCCCAGTGTAATAACATGAGTTTATCTCCTAGAAACAATGATTCCAAAGAACAATTAAAACATTATATAAAATTTAGCATTTACTCACATGTTTATTAAATAATAAGGTATTTTCATTAATTAAACATAAGTACTGAATAATTATCTTTGATACATGTCAATACAGACAGTTTACTATTCAAAAAATAAATGAAAGAGGGACTCTGTGATAAAAGCAATATTTTTTTCTTTACAGGTAATTTATTTTGAAATATACTGGAATAAAGATATGGGTTTCAAACTAATGTTCTTTGTAATAACTTAAAACATGTGTTGTGTCCTCCAGTTTTCTAAAGATCAGTGATGTGTGAAATTGAAACAGATGGCAGATATTAAAGAACAACCCATGATATACTTTGAAAGGAAGGGGAAATGTGTTTATTGAAGGTTTATATTATACCACATAAATAGTAGTGTCATTTAAAGCCTAAAAAAATCTTTAAACCCGTAATTCTCTCAAAATTTTAGGTAGAGTAATTAAATTCAAGGAAAGTGTAACATATGGGAAGTTCAAGTTCACAAACTGGTCAATAGATGCCTTCAGCTGTAAGTTGTGTACATGCCCAGTAATGAGTCATTTAGTATATTCAAGCTGAATGTTCTTTAGTTGGATGGCCCCACAAAGAAAAAATTGAAAACAATTGTGAGAAATAACATCAAACCATGAGAACATGTCATCAGAAGTCATTTATTGTATATGACAACTAGAATTGCTGGGGCCATTGATTGGGTTGGAAAGCTGTTCCCAGATTTCAGTCGTTACTAACCAGGAAACTATTTTCAAAAGATCTGTATGAAAATCTTGAAATCAAGCTTTATGCTTATGACTACTTAAATGCATGCCTCCTAGCTTGATAGCTAGAAAAAGGTTTGCAAACCTCATTAGCAGTTTAGTTTTATTAAGTATTTGAGGCATAAACTTGGTAAAGTCACTGAACCATTTCTAGCAATTGTGAATGATTTGAATTATCAATAATAACTACTTTAGAAATGTGTTTCATGGTGAGTCTGTAACAGCATTATTTTTGAAGTTTAAAAGCCTGATGAAAGAGAATGTCAGTGAATCATCTTGGTAAGAATATTTTAAATGACTATGACAAGCATGCACACACACAGAAACACACACACACAGAAAGAGAAAGAGAAACACACCTCAATTAGCTTCCAGAGAAAAATGTAAATGGGTAAAATTTTGATTTTAAAAAAGAGATCTACTAATAAAATGTCTGAAAATTCTTTAATTAAGCATCATTAAGTTTTAATGATGAATGGGGAAAATGTAGTTATGTGAAAAACACCTGAAAATAAATTTTCATTTTTCATTAATAAAATGTGAAAGGCTTAAAAAAACAGAGAAACGATAACTTTATACAAGTAAGTAATAGGAAAGATCACACACAAAAACAATCCTGGCAAAACTGGAAAGCTTAAAAGGAAAATTTACGTGAAGACATTCTGAGCCTTAATGTGAGCAATGAAATTCTACCCATAAAAATAATTAGAAAGGTAGTGTAGATTGTAACTGTCTAATAAAATACAATTTGATTTACATTATGTGATTAAGTCAAATTTTAATAATTGTACAATCAATAGTTCAATCATATCAAGAACTTTGAAATTCTTGTAATTCTTGTAATTTTCCTCTAGATTAAAGATAATAAGTGAACCTGGGCACAATTCTGAGGATGTTAATGAAACTCTTGGATAAATTTCAAGATTTCTTTATTCACATTAAACTCTCATTAGATTTTTAGCATATAGGTATTGATTTATCTATATTCATTTCTACAGAGTGAATTGTTAGGCACTGAAAACTTCTTTACATCTGTATAAGAGCTAGGGGTCATGTTTGTAACATCTTATTGTTTAGCTAAAGGAGCAAATACTGGAGCTAGTATCTTGTGGGCTACTATCTTCTCCTGAGAAGTAAATCGTTATAGGATCTCATCCATAGTTGTTCTCTGACTATGCTGACAGTCAGGACAAAGAAATGGGACAGTTTCAGAAGACAGACAGGCCTCAACTTATGCCACAGTTAGAAACAACAAGTGATCAAAATGCATACAAGAATAATTTCAAAATGCTGTGTAAAAATTTTTTCTCATTAAAAACTGCAAACTATCAGAGCAGATGCTGAGACTTATGGGCAACCTTTGGGCAGAGTGCAGGGAATCTTAGGAAAGAAGTGAGGAAACAGTAAGATGTGAAGAGGACAGGAACTCCACAAGAAGAGCAACAGAACCAAAAAAACTGAGCACAGGGGTCTTTCCTGAGACTGATACTCCAACCAAGGACTATGCGTGGAGATAACCTAGAACCCCTACTCAGATGTAGCCCATGGCAGTTCAGTATCCAAGTGGGTTCCATTGTAATAGGAACAGGGACTGTCTCTGACATGAACTGATTGGCCTGCTCTTTAATTACCTCCCCGCTTAGGGGGAAGCAGCATTACCAGGCCACAGAAGAAGACAATGCAGCCACTCCTGATGAGACCTAATTGACTAGGGTCAGAAGGAAGGAAAAGAAGACCTCCCCTATCAGTGGACTTGGGGAGAGGCATGCATGCAGAGGGTAGAGGAAGAGAGGGATTGGGACGGGAGGAGGGAGGGAACCACAGGGGGGATCCAAAGTGAATAAAGTGTAATTAATAAAGTATAACAATTAATTAATTAATTAATTAAAATTTTTATTTAAGTATTTAAAATCTTTTCCCAACTTTTTTATTTTATTAATTATTTTAATTTACATCTTAATCATAGGCCCCTCCCTCCTCTCCTCTCTATCAGATTCTACCCTCCCTCCTGCATTGACTCTCCCGTATTCCTCAGAGTAAAGGAAGCCCCTGAGACACCCCATATCATCTATTCACTTAAGAACTGAGTTCTTCTTCCTCCCCTGTGGTTTGGTAGGAAAGTCCCATCAAGGGAAAGTGATCAGAAATCAGGCAACATAGTCTGTGTCAGAGACAAGCCCACTCCCCTAACTAGTGGACGAAAATGAACCCTAAGATGTCCATTGAACTTATCTTCTTGGGGTCTGCGCATTTTAGTATGTCTATCCTGTAGTATATCCTCCTATAATATCCTCTTATAAATGAGTATATACCAAGTGTGTCTTTCTGGGTCTGTATTACCTCACTCAGGATTATCTAGTTCCATCCATTTGCCTGAAAAACTAAAGTGATAACACATGTTGGAGAGGATGTGGAGAAGGGGAACCCTCCTTCAGTGCTGGTGGGAATACAAACTTGTACAACCACTTTTGAAATCAATCTGGCGCTTTCTCACAAAACTGGGACTAGACAAACCTCAAGACCCGGCTATAGCTCTTCTGGGTATATACTCCAGAGACACACCACCATACAACAAGGACACTTGCCCAACCATGTTCATAGCAACTTTATTCCTAATAGCCAGAAACTGGAAACAACATAGATGTCCCTCAACTGAAGAATGGATAAAGAAACTGTGGTACATTTCACAATACTACTGAGACATTAAAAACAAGAAAATCATGACATTAGCAGACAAATGGATGGAACTATTTATTTATTTATTGACTTTACATCCTAATCATAGCTCCCTCTTTCCTGTCCTCTAACCTTCACCATCCCTCCTTATTCCAACTATTCTCCCCATACTACCCCTCAGTAAAAGCAAGACCATCTGCACCAGCACCCACCCACCTCAGCACAGCAAGTTACATTAGGACTGAGGGCATCCATTTCCTCACTTGCCACTTTTATCTTTTATTACTATTATTATTATTACTATTATTAATTTATTCACTTTTTATTCTGGTTCTTACCCTCTCTATCATCTCCTCCCAGTCTTACCCTCCCTCCCTCTTCCTCTCTTATCCCTCTACCCGAGTACACTGATCTAAAAGCCTGAGAGCTCTTGGAGTTCTGTCCAGCAAGTTGTCTCTCGTGCCAATTCATTTAAGGCTCTTCCCTACTTTTTCTTTTAATAGACTAAGTTTGTCTGGTTTTATGTTGAGGTCTTAGATCCACTTGGACTTCAGTTTTGTGCAGGGTGATAAGTATGGATCTATTTTGCAGTTTTCTACATGTAGACATCCAGTTAGACAAGCACCATTTTTTGAAGATGCTTTTTTTTCCCCCATTACATGTTTTTGGCTTCTTTGTAAAAAAAAAAAAAAAAAAAAAAAATTAGGGTGTCTGTAGCTGTGTGGTTTTATTGCTGGGTCTTTGATTTGACTCCACTGATCCAACAATCTGTTTCTATGCCAGTACCATGCAGTTTTTATTACTGTTGCTCTATGGCACAGCTTGAGATCAGGGAAGAAAATACCTCCAGAAGATCTTTTATTGTACAGTATGGTTTTAGTTATTCTGGGCTTTTTTGTTTTACCTTATGAAGTTGAGAATTTTTCTTTCAAGGTCTGTAAAGAACTGTGTCGATATTTTGATGGAAATTACATTGACTCTGTTGACTTCAGGAGGGCAGGTGAGATCTGATGTCTGGCTGCTAGAGGGGAGGGTCCCTGGGCCTGGGGTTCCATACTTGCTTGTGTGTGTAGAAATTCCAGCTGTTCATAGTTTAATATCCAGACCTGGAATGGTCAAGGGGTCTATATCCTATACACCCCAGCTCACAGAATGCCCCCTCTTGTCCTGGGAAGCCCCAAGTTACATGCTGTGGATCCAGTTGCCACTTCCCTTACTAGATTCTGAGTTTTCGATCCTCTGCCTCTCAGATAAGGAATGCACTGGTTGCCTCCAACTTGGATCCTCCAACCTTCCTACTCCCCTACCCCTGTGGCCACTTTTTGAATGCATGGGAACTCTCATATAATTGCTTATACTAATTATCAGAGTTGATGGAAAGCATAGTTAAATTTCTTACTCATATTTCAAAAAATAGAATGAAAATCACCTTTTCCCAGAAATTAGTCCTTATGAAGGTTGTTTTTCTAAAATATATTGAGATATCACACATAGCAAAAATTGCTTATTGGTTGGCTGTAACTGCTCAATAGGAGACTCCTGTTCAGCGTAAATAGTACCCTAGGTTCAATCTTCACAGCTGAAAAAAGTAAACATTTCTAATGTAATACACTTATTACTGAAAATAGATTAGTGAAACTATGAGCAAGGAAAATGGATAATCCAATAAGACTTAGTATTAAAATGGAAGTGTTTGTGTGCATTATTTCATTTTATGTAAATCAATATTTAATATTAACAAATATAACATGACAGCACAAAAGTAGTAATAGCAGGCATACAATAGCTTCTGCCAGGGATCTGTACATTAATGAAGAAAGCTTGTTTATTTTATACAAAAGGACAAATATTTACCTTAAGATTGCAAATCACATAAATTATTACTCTTTCTCAACAAAAAAGAAACATTTAAAATATATTGAATATATATACTCAGAAAATATTTCACAGTATTGCCATTTTTAGCATTTTAAACAATGTTTGTTTAAAAACTATCATTTCACCACTGACATCTTGTTTCCTTTCATAAACCTTCAAGTAGAAATTCTTTTTAAATGAGTAATTTAAACTTTCACCTCTATTTAAAGTATTTCCACCTCAATATATTCTGTCTTGATATTCATTAAGAACCTCATTTTGCATTTTTTAACTGCTAAGATTCCTTCTACTTAAAATTGAACACGAATTGCTCAAAATGACAATCATCATTATTATCTTATAAAATATGCCCTCATCTAGGGAAGCCATCCAAAGATGATATATGTGATCTGGGCTCCAATGATTGGAAAGGACACAGCAAAGTGGAAAAGAGTAAAAAGACATTCAAGAAGAAACCAAACTTGGAATCCTGAAGACCAGTTATAATAATATAACTGTTATTATAAAGAGCATTGGATATTCAAGAGCAGTTCAAGCACTTGTGGCTTTGATATGGTGATTTCTGAACCCTATGGGAAAAATAGAAGGTTCAATATTCTGCTTATAATGTCAGGGGAACTTAGAAAAGTATAAACATTTCTATTTCTATTCTCTAATTTTTTTCGGGGGAGGGGGTGAAAATTACCTCACTACCGTTTTTTTCCTCCTGTGCTTACTTCAATTTTTCTTCACATCATTCACTCTTCAAAAAGGTTAAAGGGTACACACCACTATAGAAGGATTGTGCTATAACAACAAAACTCCTCATATACTTCCATTCCACTGGAAACCTTTTCTTTTAGAAGAGGTTGGAAGGAGGGGAGAGTGGGACCAGGAGGAGAAGTGGGAGGGGGCTGCAGTTTTTTTTATTTTTTTTAAATTTTATTTTTATATTAAGTACAGTTTATTCACTTTGTATCCAAGCTGTATCCCCCTCTCTCTTCTCCTCCCAATCCTACCCTCCCTCTCTCACTTCCTCCTATGCTCCTCTCCAAGTCCACGGGTAAGGGAGGTCTTCCTCTCCTTCCATTTGACCCTACCTTATCCAGTCTCATTCAAACTGGCTGCATTGTCCTCCTCTGTGGCCTGTCAAGGCTGCTCCCCCATCCAGGGGAGGCAGTCAAAGAGCTAGCCTATGAGTTCATGTCAGAAACAGTCCCTGTTCCTTTGACTAGGGTACCCACTGCTATGGGCTATGCAGTTTGGTTTTAAAATGAATAAACTTAATTTAGAAAGACACACCTGGTATATACTCACCTATAAGTGGATATTAGCCATATACTATAGGATAAACATACTAAAATCTATATTCCTAAAGAAGCTAAATAACAAGGAGGACCCTAAGGAAAAGGCTTAATCCTCATTCAGAAGGGCAAACAGGATAGACATCAGAAGCAGGAGAATATATGTAATAGGACAGGAACCTACCACAGAGGGCTTTCAAAAGATTCTACCCAGCAGGGTACTGAAGCAGATGCTGAGACTCATAGCCACACTTTGGGCAGAATGCAGAAGGTGAAGCTAGAAAGAACTGGAGGAGACAAGAGTTCCACAAGGAGACGAACAGGGTCAAAAAATCTGAGCCAGTGGGGCCTCCAGAGACTAATGAATCAACCAAAGGCCATGCATGGAGGACCTAGACCCTTGCTCAGATGTACCCCATAGGCAGATCAGTCTCCATGAGGGGGTCTCCTAGTAAGGGGGACAAGGGCAGTCTCTGGAACGAACCTGATTGCCTGCTCTTTGATCACCTCCCCATGGCAAGTTGGTCTTCCTTACCAGGCCAGAGAGAAAAAGGATCCAGAGAGTCCTGATGAGACCTGAGGGGCTAGGGTGAGATAGTAGGGGAGGAGGCCCCCCATCAGTGGATTAAGGGGAGACATAGGATAGGGAGGGAGGGTAGGACTGGGAAAAGCTTAGGGAGGGGGCACAGCTGTAATACAAAGTGTTTAATTGTAAATATAATAATAATAATAACAATATAATAAAAACAATTGTCCCATTAAAAACAATGGGCCTGGGATCTGAACTCAAAACTCTCCAAAGAAGAATTAAAAGTGATGCTGGATGATATATGCCTCTAATTCCAGGACTCAGGAACGCAGAGACAGGAGGATCTCTGTGAGTTCCAGGACAGTGTGGTGGTTAAAGTGAGTACAAGACAGTCAAGGCTGCACAGAAAAACCCTGTCTGTCTCAAAACAAACAAGCAACAAAACAGCGACAAAGAAATAAGAGAGACTCAGAAATGTCTCAAGAAGTTTCCATCTTCTCTAGCAGTTAGGAAAATTCAAATCAAAATGACTTTGAAAATTCATCTTTCAATAGTCAGAATGATGAAGATTAAAGAAACTGACATGAAATGCAAATCAGTGCTGCTGCTCTGGAACTCCATGTAGAGAATTCTCAAAGGACTGAAAGCAAGTCTCCTATTGAGCAGCTATCGCACTCCTTAGCACACCCCTAAAGGACTCAAAATCCTCCTCCGCATCTGTTTAACCATGTTCATTGCTGTTCTATTCACAAAAGTTAAAAGTGGAAGCAATCCAAACATCCCTCAACTGATAATGGATAATGAAGATGTAGTATGTATACACTAAAGAACAGTATTCTGCTTAAAGAATAAGGAAATGAGATTTGAAGGATTATTGCTGGATCTAGAACATATTGCATTCAGTGAGTTAACCTAGACCCAGAAAGAAAAATACCTAATTTTTCTTTCAAATATTTAGAAGTGAATATGTAATCAAGAATAATCTCAGAAATCAGAAGAGTATAAAGACATTATGCTAGGGCTCAAGAGCAGGTAACAGAAAGATAAAAGTTATTTGGAGGGAGAAAAATGTGTGAAGAAAAATGAGTCTTAATTAGGGTGAAGGGAAGGAAGTCTGTATAGAAATAGGAAGAAGGACAAAGGTAAAATAGCACTAGGGAGGTTCGGAAACACATAAAATCACCTTATTTATTTACCTTAATGACATATACGGTATTTATAAACCTGTAGGAATACATGTGCATATATGGTCCAAATTACTCACAAAAACATAATTTTTATTTTTGGTGTTTAACATAAATATTATAAGACAACTGGTAAAAATATAATTTGACATAAAGTCATCATAAAATTTCAAAACCCCATTAATTTATATTAATATATTTTTATTATTTTTTATTTTTACAAATGAAAAACATTTTGCTTTGCTTTGCTTTGCTTTTGAGATAGGGTGCTATACCCTAGTCTGGTATGGAACTTCCTGTGTAGCCCAGGTTATCCTTGAACTCAGCATCCTTCTGCTTCAGCCTCCTGAGAACTGGAGTTGTGCGTATACCTGGCCTACACTGATAAGATTTTTGGAATGGTTTTTCCTTTCCTTATTTTACTATGCATGGCATTTGTATATATAATAGTACTATTTCTGCTCTAGGCTAGTTTTTCAATTGTACTTTTGTTGTAATAGTTTTAGTAGACTATTAAATTCAGTTAGTTTAGTTCTTCTTTGTAATTAAAAAGATCTTTTGAGCCAGTGAGTGGTTTTTCAGGTAAAGATATTTGCTGCTAAGCCTGATGACCTGAGTTCAATCCCCAGATCCCACATGGTGAAAAGAAAGAAGCAACTGCTAAAAATTGTCCTGTGACCTTTGCAAGTACCTGCGGCATAGACAAGCACCACATGCAATAAAGAAAGAAATGGAAAAAAAAAATTTCAAAACCCCAATATCTCATTCATGTAAAGAAATTCCAATATAGAATATTGAAAAATTGTAATTTGCAATATTGATGATATAGAAAATTAGCAGGCAGCAGAACACAACGGTGACAACCAGGATGTGTCAAGCAAACGCTAGAGAGCGGCCTGCAAAAAGGGTTGGGGATGTAAAGCACTCTTGGTTGTTGGGAGAATGCCTACTCAAATACATGTCTCTAATGTTATCAATTATTATTTTACAAGATTTTTTCATTTTTATTTTAAAAAGCATTAGCCTGAACAATATGTTGAAGTGTTAGATAGAAGGCAATAGAAACAGATGTTTCAGAACTACATAAAAGGGAGGGCTAAGTTATGACTGACAAAAATTCCAGGTAATATAGTAATAGGCAATGAAAAACTTTTTATATTTACTCAGATCACTTTTATTATGTAAAAAATTTGAGTCTCAATAATTTCACTATTTTCTAAGATACAAATAATACGTAATATACGCTATATTCAATGCATAAATGTGTGTTTACTTTTGTCATCTCAAGAATAACAGTGCCCACAAAGAACTTTTGGAAATTACTTATCTGAGGAAATTATACTCTCCAGTTTATTGTTATTATGAAGAACAATAGTATACATAAAATTATCATATTAATTTCAAGGATATTATGAATAACTGGAACTGGGCAAATGATTACCCTTCCATCTATATGTAAACACCGAGTTGACACACTTTAGGTTTATGTCATTGTGTTTAATGCCTTCCAGTGGTTTGAATTAGCAAATTTTAATAAGGCCAAATGTGATGCTGTGTCACAACATTCCACTAACTGATAGGGCATTTTAAACATAGCCTAGCTTAATATCACTTAGCCCAGCAGCCAATATTCCACAAAGGCTGTGCCAAGGAAGTTTCTCATCCAGGATGTTTTCAGCAGATGGTGTTCATCCTGCCATATGTTGCAAAGCTGAGATGAGCTTAATGATACCCTGCCAGCTACTTCACTCAGCAGTGAAAGTGACTACAAATTAATAAATCCCAAGAATAAATGAGAGAAATAAAATGATAAGAAAATAATGCTACACACTCAGTTGGTAAATACATAGGATAAACTGTGTCCATGCTCCACTGCTTCCTGTAAGGGAACTATATCTTAAAATACAAATTGGGCTATTTAGATACTATTTTATGTTTTGGTAAAGTGTATATTATTTGAATTTTTGAAAGTAGTCTGTGCTTCAAATCATCAATGTGTAAAATAAAAATACATGAATTAACTTTTAAAATATTGTAATGTTTTAAAATTTGAAATATTGCTGAATTTCTTTGACAAAGCTCCCTAGCCTCTGAAATGACTACTTTTCACTTAAAAGTATGTTTTTCTCTCCCTCCCTCCCTCTCTTTCAAACACACTTTCTTTTTTTTTCTTCCTTCTTTCCATTTTTCTTTGCTTCCTTTTTTTCTTTTTTTCCACATTAAATTGAACACATTGTTTTTTTTTTTTCTATCATTGGCCGTTCTAATCAAGCTATGATTTCTTTTCAGACATAATTACATACATTTTTAATAACGGAAAATAAATTTAGGTTTTAATTATATGTACAAAATAAAACATAACAAAGAACATAGTTTATTATCTTATAATGTTGTGCATATTGCTGTTTGTGTTTATACTCAAAGAGCTCAGGCCATTCATAGAGTGACATAGCATTCATCCTCTATTGTGCTTTATAGCTATGTCTTCTTCAAGCAACAGCACTTTATAAATCCTTTTTCGCTAATAAGAGACATTTTGTATTTATCTATCTTGATAAATAATATACCCGTATGTTGGGTAACAGTTTCCCTTGAAATCCTCCATCCTGCCAGAAAATGTCTTAAGCAGGAAGGTAAACAACCCAAGTTAGCTTCAGGAAGTTCATGAATCTCAGCAGATTCACTGGCTTCCTCTCTGAAAAATTATACAAAAAGCTGAGAGTCACACTCAGAGGAAGGAAGCTGAGCTACAAAGAATCCTAAAATAAGCCAAGCTTCAAAGAAGAGTACTAAGAGTGGACCAGGTGCCTGGAAGAAACAGAAATCAGCCCAGCTGCTGGAACAGGTTTAGAGTAAGTGTGTCACTTACAAAGTCTGTAAACTGACATCATGACCTCTTCATAGTATGCCTAAGAAGAAGGATTTTATTATACGTGAGAGAGAGAAAGAATAGCCAGAGGCGTCTGGAAGAGTACAGAGCAGAGAAAAAAATATTAGATTAAACATGGCCAGCTGAATAATGGGTTTTCTGAGAGAGACTGGAGAATAGAAGGAAATAGGCAATAGAGGAAACATGTTGAAAAAAGCAGGATTATAGGAAGAAAGAGTAGCTAGGGGGAGAAAAGTCCTTTAGCTGGAGATACTTTAGATGAGAGTAGCTAATATGGACTTCAAAATGCACAGTGGATGCTTGTGACACCAGCGTGTACTGTGATGTGCTGACAGGCGGCCTAGGAAGCATGTGTCCTTTCTGATAGGTGCAAGGAAAATGACTCCTTTTGGTAGATGAGAACCCGCTTCACGAGTTCCTGAAAAATGATGGTTTTTATCTAGCTGCCAGACTCTTCCTGGAGTCCAGGCTCGACCCACTTCTGGAGGATTGGCCTGCCTTTTAGAGTTTGGGGAACTGAGTTTCCAACCTCCAGGCTGTGTAGGGTACTGCCAGTTCCCAGCTTTGTGGGCTGTCACCTATGCTGCAATGGGCATCGTGATACAGCGTCTATGGGTTATTTATGCTCTTCCGTGTAACCCCTCGCCCATATTCCTGTTAGTAACCCCAGGAAAACTCATTGGTTCATGAAGTTGGACTTTGGTGGTGTCCTCTACTATGCCCCGACATGGAATTTTTATCTAGATTCAATAGATGTGTGTGTTGCATCTCTCAAAAAAAATGTTTAATCACACAGCACTACTTTTTATTTAAACTTTTTAAGTTGGAGTTTCTTCTAAGTGCTCAATAACCAATATATGTGTATATCCCTATGTAATTTATGAAAGATTGTTTTTTGTATATGCATTTTATTTATTTTTCTCAGCACTTTAAACATTATTTTTAATTTATTACAATTTATTCACTCTGTATCTCAGCTGTAGCCCCCTCCTTTGTTCCCTCCAACTCCTGTACTCCCTCCCTCTTCTCCCCTGACCCTTCTCCAAGCCACTGATGGGGGGGGGTCCTCCTGCCCTTTCATACATAGTATGTTATCTTACTTGTTTTAAGGCCACATTTTCAGCAGTCTTCTACTCTTGTTAAATGCTTTATTCTTCTAATTCATTTTCTGATAACTGATAAATTTATGGTTAGCATGTAAATTTAAAACAAAACAGTAAAATGCTTTACACACGCATTCCTTTTCATAATCTGGAAGGTTTTGTACAACACAAAATTCCTCAAAATACCCAAAATATGGTCTCAATTGCAAGAATAAATTGCAGGAATGAAATATTGTCATTAGATTTTCAAATCTGACTTTACACAGGTGCAAAGTCAACCCTCTAAAGTAATTCTTTCTTCTTGCTTCTATTATATAACATCATTTGTTTCCTCTTTGTTTAGCAAATGGATTGAGAATGATGTATTTCACTATTAGTGGAATATGCAGTGTATCTTCAAGCTGCCATTGCAGGGTCCTGTACAGTAGTTTTCCTAATTGTGGGACAGACTTTATACACACTACAGTGTTTCCTAAACTTGGGTCAATATTCAGATTTATTCTGCTTGCTTTTTAATTGTGTATGATTGGATATAAGGCCTGCTCTACAGAAGGAAACACATTCCTGGTACTCTAAATCTCACTGTGAAACACTGTTGGGGGGACTTCTAGGCCGCAGGTATGAACCTACCATTATTCAAACTTTACATCCACATCTCTCTACCCATATTTTGGTGGCGGTCTCATCACTCATCAGAGAGGTTTCCTTGTGTAATGCAGGGTGGTTAATACAGAAATATACAGCAGCCAAAGTTCAGAAACCAGGTAACTGTGACAGCTCACACACAAATGGAATATTCACATTATACTCCAAGGGCTCAGGGATCATAGCGGAAGAGAAGACATAAATTTTATTAGTGCCAGAAGTCAGGGGTGGTCAGAGTGAAGCAGCATCTTCTGGACATGAGGGGCTGCACTCACAAATATGAACTCACAGCAGATTTCATTGCCTGCGAAAGACACACACATGAACAAGCCAGTTGAAATATGGAGGGAGTATGTCATGTGTCTCTGATGCTAACTGGGGAGCCTTGGATTCTTGATGGCTTCTGGTCAAAGGAGAGTCATTGGTGTTTAAGAGTTTGGTCCTTGTAAGTCAACTAGGCCACACTGGATGGTCCAATAACCACAACTATATGAATGGCACAAAATATATAAAAATTAAAAAAAGAATAAATCCAACACCCATTCATGTTTAAAGTCTTGGAGAGATCAGGGATTCAAGGAACGTACCTAAACATAGTAAAGGCAATATACAGCAAGCCTGTAGCCAATATCAAAATCAATGGAGAGAAACTCAAACCAATCCCATTGAAATCAGGGACAAGGCAAGGCTGCCGACTCTCTCCATATCTCTTCAACATAGTACTTGAAGTTCTAGCCAGAGCAATAAGACAACTAATGGAGATCAAGGGAATACAAATTAGAACAGAAGAGGTCAAAGTGTCACTATTTGCAGATGATATGATAGTATACATGAGTGACCCCAAAAATTCAACCAGAGAACTCCTTCAGCTGATAAACACCTTCAACGAAGTGGCTGGATACAAAATTAACTCGGAAAAAAAATCAGAAGCCTTCCTGTATACCAAAGACAAAAGGACTGAGAAAGAAATTAGGGAAACAACACCCTTCACAATAGCCAGTAATAACATAAAGTACCTTGGTGTGACTCTAACCAAGCAAGTGAAAGACCTGTATGAGAAAAACTTCAAATCTATGAAGAAAAAAATTATTAAATTTAAAAATGGGGACATGATGTTGCAAGGATAAGGAAACAGGTGGATCTGAAAATAGTTAACATGATTAAAATATTGTACGAAATTCTCCAAAACTTAATTAAATCATATCATTTATCTATTTTTTGTTTCTTAAATTTAAAATAGGTAGTCAACTTTCAAATACTTTTTGTATTGTCTAGTTATATTTTGTATTGGTCTAGTTCTATTTTCAAAGAGCACTGATATATTTTGTACATTCCTAATATATAGCATAACATCTAGTGACATGAGATTCAGATTTGTCATTACAAACATGTGTGAAGTCATAGTCTTCAGGCTGAGCAACAGGCTCCCTATAGCACTACATGCCTCTTTAGGTTTACTTTTCTCTGCTTTTGCCTGTTTTGCTTTCTTTTACTTTGGAAAGACACTACATGTTTTTATCATTTCTGTTTTTCTTGCTTAGTGATGACGTTAGAAAAAAAGCAGCTCTAAGCAATTGCTTTGATTTTTTTTTTCCTCTTTTGCTCCTCATTCTCTCAATTGGTATGTAATTTCTTCAATATTTAAGAATCGACATCAATACTGTGTGTAAAACTCAGGTCAATCAATCTTTTCCATATCAGGGCCTTTTTCATATTATCTATAATAACTTCTTATTTTTTTTCAGTATCAGGCTAAAAAGGCACAGGAATAATGCCGATGCTTCTATCCCTCTTTTCTTTACCCAGAGCCTTTACTAGCTCCATGAGGATTCATCTCTCAGGCTCTGACTTACAGTGAATGTTTTTTCTCACTATAATCATATTTTTAGTATTTTGTCTTGTTTAATAGCAATCTTGGCAAAGAGTTCCCAAAGGTATGTTTTGATCTAGCATTAGGACTGCATGTATTCATTCATAGTGAGTTGTTTTCAACAGGATACACATGGTTTCACGTATATGGAGTCTAGTTTGAAAAGCACGTATCACATGGACAAAACTTAACTGTATGTATATATTTCATAGACGTCTAGGATGCTCAGTTTTGTCCTTTTGACGCAACCCTAGAATAATCACCTGAGAAAATATATGAGGAATTGGCTTATTATACCATTTTTGAACATATCTAAAAAGTATTGTTCTAATCAATTAGGTGAAGAAACCAACCTTCATGAAGCGACAGCATTTCACGGGTTTGGTCAAGGATTGAATGAAGTGTGCAGTTAGCTGAGCATTGCCTTGTTTGCATTCGTCTTTTCTTTCCGTTTGATTGTGAATGTGGCTCACTATTTCAAGTTCCTGCCTTTTTGACTTTTTAACAAGTTTGGAATGTAACTTGTAATTTTTATATAGGAAAAAAAAAACATTTGTTCTAAGTTGCATTTGCTAGGGCATTTTGTCAGAGCTATATGAACGGAAACTAAAATGGAAATAATATTTTATTAATGTCACTTTGTTTTCTTTACATTCTCTGATAAAAAACAAACAAACAAACATTAATACCTGTAAGAGTATTTTATTTTATTTTAACCCATCTATATAGCCCAAATCCCCCAAATCCCACAATTCTTTCTTCATACGTTTCCCTGAGCTCTGGGTATTTTCAACAAGTTCCTTATTTGTTGGAAGAAGCTTGTATATTGTTTGGTAGCAGATTTTTGCTTTCTAAGTGTCTTCTTGTTGAGACCAGACTTTTTATTGGTAGTGTGCCATTGCTCTATCCCAGGTGCCCATCTGGGATTCTTAAAAGCTTTGAGATGCCCAAGGTTGTGACATTAAAAAATGCGACAAAAATTCTGCTTTCTTCCAACTTTAGTAAATAACAGGGGTTCAATCTGCTCTATCAGAAGCTAGGGGATTCCTGTAGGTCCCTGTAGTCCTCCATTTCATTCATCCAAATACCTTACAAGTAGAGCTATTCTGTGTGCCAAGAATTACATTTCCTGCTGTGTGAGTGGCTGCTTAGGTTTTTCCTGTTACTGTTTAGACAAAACTGAGAATACTGTTGTGTTTACCTAAGTCAGTACCTTTGTAACTGCAAGCTAGTGTTCAAAATAGTAATTACCAATACCACCCCAAGATTATGAGGAAAGTGTGTCACAATGTTAATGATACACATATTTGTTTTATTTTTTCATTTCTATTAAACAGAAAAAAAGAAATGGCTGAGTCCCAGCATCTGATTCTGTACTTTGCTGGGTAGAGTCTTTCAGAGGTCCTCTGTGGTAGGCTCCTTTTCTGTTTCTTGTTTTCTCCTTCTTCAGATGTCCATCCTGTTTGCATTTCTGAATGAAGATTAATCATCTTACCCAGGGTCTTCCTTCGTGCTTAGCTTTTTTAGGTGTACAGATTTTAGTATGTTTATCTGATATTATATGTCTAATATCCACTTATAAGTAAGTACATACCATGTGTGTCTTTCTGCTTCTGGGATATCTCACTCAGGATGATCTTTTCTAGTTTCATTCATTTGCCTGCAAATTTCATGATTTCTTTGTTTTTAATTGCTGAGCAGTATTCCATTGTGTAAATGTACCACAATTTCTGTATCCACTCCTCTGTTGAGGGACATCTGGGTTTTTTCCAGGTTCTGGCTATTACAAATAAAACTGTCTTGAACATAGCTGAGTAAATGTCTTTGTATGGTTGAGCATCTATTGGATATATGCCCAGGAGTGGTATAGCTGGGTCTTGAGGTAGCCTTGTTTCTAATTTTCTGAGAAAGTGTCAGATTGATTTGCAAAGTGGTTGTACAACTTTCCATTCTCTCTTTTTTTTAATTAAATTTTTATTTTTTTACATTAATTAAATTTTATTCACTTTGTATCCTAGTGTATCCCCCTCCTCATTCCCTCCTAGTCCTACCCTCCTTCTCTCATCTCCTCCCATGCCCCTCTCCAAGTCCACTGATAGGGGAGGTCCTCCTGCCCTTCCATTTGACCTTAACCTATCAGGTCTCATCAGGATTGGCTGCAATGTCCTCTGTGGCCTGGCAAGGCTGCTCCTCCCTCAAGGGGGGAGGTCTCAAAGTGACAACCATTGAGTTCATGTCTGAGACAGTCCCTGTTTCCCTTACTAGGATACCCACTTGGATTCTGAGTTGCCATAGGCTACATCTGAGCAGGGGTTCTAGGATATATCTATGAATGTACCTTGGTTGGAGTATCAGTCTCAGAAAAGACCCCTGAGCCCAGATAATTTGGTTCTGTAGCTCTCCTTATGGAGTTCCTGTCCTCCAGGTCTTACTAAGTACCTCTTCTTTCATATGATTCCCTGTGATCAGCCCAAACTTTGGTTATGGGTCTCAGCATCTACTTTGATACACTGGTAGGTAGTCTTTCAGAGGCCTTCTGTAGTAGGCTCCTGTCCTGTTTCTTTTTTTCTCCTTCTTCTACTGTCCATCCCATTTGTCTTTCTAAGTGAGGATTGATCCTCTTACCTCAGGTCCTCCTTCTTGTTTAGTTTCTTTTGGTGTATAGATTTTAGGATGTTTATCGTATGTTTATCGTATCCATTCTGACCAGTAATGGAGGAGGAAGATTCTCCTTTCTCCACATCCTCTCCAGTATGTGTTGTACCTTTGTCTTAGCCATTCTGTTGGGTGTAAGGTTAAATTGCAGAGTCATTTTGATTTGCATTTCCCTCATGACTAAGGATGATAGCCAAACTTTGGGCAGAGTGCAGGGAATCTTTCTGAAGAAGCTGGAGATGTGAAGTCCTGTATAGTACAGGAGCTCCACAAGAAGACCAACAGAGCCAAACATTCTGGGTCCAAGGGACCCTGCAGATAATGATGCTTGAGCCAAGGACCATGCATGGAGAAGACCTTCACCCCTGCTCAGATGTAGACCATAGGCATCTCAGTATTCCTGTGGCTTCCCTAGTAAAGGACAGGGGCCTTCTCTGACATGGACTCAGTGTCTAGTTCTTTGATCACCTCCCCCTGGGAGAGCAGCCATGACAGGCCACAGAGGAAGAGCATGCAGCCATTCCTGATGAGAACTGATAGGCTAGGGTCAGGTAGTAGGGGAGGAGGGCTTCCCTTATGAATGGACTAGGGGATGGGCATAGGGGAGAATAGGGATGAAGGGTAGGACTGGGAGGAGAAGAAGGTGGGGGTTACAGCAGGAATACAAAGTGAATAAATTGTAACAAATAAGATAGGAAGATAGAAAAGAAGTAGAAACTGACAAGTTCTCACAAGTTATAAGGTTGATGAAACGATATTATGACATACCATATGATTCATTGAGGTTCCGCTGTGTGCAAACACACAGACACATACAAACACACACACACACACACACACACACACACACACACACACACAATTATCTATTTGTTACATGATGTATATATTTCTGAGAGAATATGACCACTCAAAATATCAGACATATCAGGCATATAATCAGTAGGTTTTGTCTTTCTTTTTCCTAATGAGAGTGTTAGTGTTTTGTCTTGATACATTTTCCTGTTTTGTGTATTGAAGTGACTACATGATCAATGATTATGGAAATCTCCAGTATTTTGTGCATGTTTTTGTTAACGTGAGGAAAATATAGTTCTGACACAAAGGCTAAAGGGGAACATTATGTTAGATGGATACTTCTGTGCATCATTCCACTTCATTGCTCCTTCAAAAAAGCACATATTAAACAACTATATTAATAAGAATAACAGAGAAAGGGCAGGAATAAGCGTGCTTTTCTTACAAGACTTTATAGACTTTTTATTATTTAGCGGAGGAGAGAAACAAAATGGGCTGTCAAAAACACTGAATTAAAATTGTTTGTGACTTTTTATTTAGAATGAATAAATTGCTTTGTGTAATGTGCACTGCATGCTTTGCTGATTAAACTCTGACATGGATACATTTAAACAGAGCAGGAAGAAAAGGCAGTCTGCATGAGGAAGGACACAGTGTTGGTTTTGAACAGTAGGATGTGTAGGAGTCACCATAAATGTAGCCAGGATGTGGTGCAAGAGCAGTTAGAGGGAGGAGGGTGAGTGTGCTTTATCAAAGGATGTGTCCAGCATCTTACACAAAAATCACTGGAAAACACTAGATCTTTTTGCTTAATTTTATATTATCATATACAAGTTACACAAAATTGTGTTTTTATCATTCCATTTTCATATGGTATATAAGTTACTTTGTGATTGTAGTACAGCACAGCAAAACTTTTATTTTTTTTTAAATGGGGGCTACTGGGCTATATGTGTAATTTCATTGCAGAAGAATGAAAGGCTTTTGAAATCATTGTGACACTTTGTGTATGTGAAGTTTGCGTGAGTCATATTCTGAATTCTCTAGTGAGATTACAATTTTATACTTGATTAGTTGTGGAAAGATTTGTTATCAATAATTGCTTTATGAGGCTTGTGCAATTTAAACAGTACAAAATATAATTTTTATGACATTACATGATCTTATTATTTTATTAATAGCCTTCATTCATTGAAAATTTAAGTATAATAGGATTAATTTTATGGACTTCATAGATGGTCTTCTAAGGTCATCTTATGAGGCAATAGTACAAGAGAATGGGACTCTTCTAGTATGATTTATTGTGCCTATTATTCTCACTTGTAGGCAAACATCTCTGAGTATTCTGTCTGCTAATACGCAAGGAGGGACTCACCAAAATTAGTGTTAGACACAGTTGTGAGGGTAGAAGGGAAGAAAGGATAGGTGGGACTGAAAACTGTTACCAACTAAACATTTGTAACTAAATCCAGCTTCTATAGGCTTTATCTCCAAGTACTGTCAGAGGTAAAATTGGCCTAGGAAATGTATCAGTATTTATTTACAAATCTGAATGAAAGAATAAATGTGCAGATAAAGATATTTCAGCTTACCTATTTCAATATATTAACTTGTATTTTGTGATCTGTCTTGTCATAGCAATATTGAGAGATGTTTTAATAGATGATTTTAATAAGTAGAATATCCTGGAAGAAAGAAACTTAGTGTGTACAATGAAGATTGTGAGATTAATTATAACACAAATTTTGGAGAATGACAGTAATAAGGTAATAATGAAATAAATTATGAAGTAAACAAATACAGGTATAAATGAAAGTCTTAAAAATAGGTTATATTAGAAGCGTAAATGTGAATAATATAACAATATAAAACATAAACATAATTTAATGGCATTTAGAAAGGAATATGAGATCAGAGTGGTGAGAAAATTATGACAAAGCTAAAATAAGAATGAGTTATATAATAATCAGAAAAATAAACCTCAAGAAAATAACTCCTCATTCATGCTTGTGCAAGCAAATTATTTAACTCAGTGGGTCACACTCAAAGAAGACATAAAATGAGTGAGAAGAGGATGATTAGGTTTCCACTGGGAGAAAAGAATAAGAGAGGAAAATGTGTGCCTGAGGATCTATAAAACTTAATGACATTAATTGTACACATGTATCATACTGTCAAATAATTATAAATAGGGAAAAATAGAGCAAGAAAGGTAGGTTCTGTGTTTGGACACTACTATAACATGATTTTTACCACTATATATTTTAGTAAATTGTAAATTGGTTTGTATTGTAAGTACATTAGTTATTTTTATGCTAAGATAAACTACAAAGACAAACCAACTTCCTAAGCATATACTTTTGTTTTTAGTGAGAGATTTTATAATAATAACAATAATTATTATTTTTATTATGTAGTTTAATTCTCTCTAAATTGCTTGATTTATCATTTATTTCATAGTCTCCTTTTGAGCATTTGGTTGTTTTATTACATTACATGTATCCTATGCAATTTTAGTACTTGTAAGTATGGGTTATTATTTTTATGCAAGGATTTGCATAAACAAAATCTATAAAACATATTTATTAAAATATATTCACTTCTCATATAATTCAGAATTTCTGATCTCTTAAATCCAAAAAAAATAGTACTGTAAAGTAAGGACATCATTTCAGTCACTTGTTGTTCTTAGTAGTCACTGTGGGGATCCAGTAGAGATTTCCCTGCATATTGACCTGTCCGCCATGGGTCTGAGATACTGCCTTCCCTCAACCTAGAGAACAACCAAACATTAATAACAGAGTCAAATGAACCACCGTAGATCATCATCTCAGTGCATCTAAGATGCTCAGGGACTTTAGTCTATCATGAATACCCACTCGCCTCACAAACATATCACTTAATTGTTCCTGATGGAAAATTTCATTGCATTATGTGATGAGAGAAACAAAAAGCATCTGTACATCATACGATATGCTAGTATTTTAAGTATAGCCAAGATAAGTAATTGTATTTCTCTTGTTGAGTAGACACTTTTACATGTTTAATGTGGCGACTACATGTGCTATATGTACACACATGTGCGGAAATATGTGCATGTGTACATATATGATAGATATAAATGTAAGCACAAAATATATGGTTCCTACAGCATATGTTTATATTATATGCAGGCTACATACAGTGTATATGTCCATGCACATGTAGAATACATGTTCTGTTCTCATACTATTCTAAATTAGCTTTTAATAATCATATTGCATAATTTAACTTCTTATTGTATAATAATATAAATACTTCTGAATTACAAGAAGAACACTGGTTTCTTTAAGTTAATTGCTATTTTCTGTTCCTTTAACTTGAAATTCTATTTTTGTAGCTGCTCCCTGCTTGCTGGTGACTGATTTTCTAAATTGCTTTCCTCACAAGAACCACCTATTCATACTTAATTGTCAATAAAATGCTAGCTGCAATCCCCCTGTTGCTTGCTTTGTTAAAGTTTCTGTCATCTACATTATGTGAAATATTTGAAAGATATTGTATTACACAGTGTTGTGCATTCAGCAGATGTCTGATTAACTAGAATTTTCATAGTTAGGCCAGTTAGTTTCACAGAAATGTAGAACTGGCACAACCACACATTTTTCTGTTTGCTTTTTATAAAGGATCCTTTACAGAGTCTTCCTCAGCTGAGTGTATTGCTCACATTGTACATATTCTCTTAATCAAGGAGTTTATTGGTTGGTGCCCTTCATATTCACATTGGAGACCCACTATAATTCAGCATCCAAAATGCTACACTGGAGCACAAAAAACAAGCTACAACTCATATCAACCATTATGTGATCACGTCAAGAGAGAAACTTAAGGCAATATGGATGAGACTTCCACTGTACACTAATCATTAATGTTTAAAAAAATGAAATATTTTATTTGCTTTATCTTTTACTATAATTTACATGCGATATAAAAGATGTTCTTCAAAATTTTAAGCAATATATTTTCATGCATTCATATAAAAACGAGAACTTAATAGAATTTTATTTTATTCTATAGTGGTAAAATGTAATTCAGTGAAATCTATTCATGTGTTATGTAGGTAATCATGAATATGTGTGATATAGAATCTGTATTTCTACTTTCAGCATAGACTTTCATCAAACACCAGATATGTGGTTTTGATTTCCCGTTACATAATAATTAATATTGATAATTTGACAGGAGCTAGAATCACACAGGAAACAAGCATTTGTTCAGGCAAATGAGAGGTTACCTAGCTAATATGAACGAGGTGGAAGATTCATCTTACATATGAATAGTAGCATCCTACATGCTGGGATACAAAGCATTAGTTAATAAAGATTAGTTAATACAAAGATTAGTTAATAAACTGTAACTAATATTTAAAAAATAAAATAAGAAATTAAAAAAATCCTGTACAAGCTAATAGCTTTACTTTCACTTTGTTGTGAGGTAAATGTATTCTCCACTGCCTAGACACTTGTGTGGAAATTCTACTCCTCAGTATAACAATGTTAAGATCTGGGGTCTTTAGGTCTATGATGTCATAAAAGGACAGCCTTCAGCAGTACAATTAGTGTTCTCAAGAAGATACTGAGACTCATAGCCAAACTTTGGGCAGACTGCAGGAAAACTTATGGAAGAAGAAGAAGATACAAAGACCTGGAGAGGACAAGAGCTCCACAAGGAGACCAACAGAGCCAAAAAATCCTGGGCGAAGGGGGACCTTCAGAGACCAATATTTTAACCAAGGACCATGCATGGGGCGGACCTAGATCCCATGATCACAGGAAGCCCTTGAGCTGCTTGGTTTCCAAATGGGTTCCCTAGTAAGAGGAGCTGGGGCCGTCTCTAACATGAACTCAGTGCCTGGCTCTTTGATCACCTCCCCTAGGGGCGTAGCCTTGCCTGGCCTCTGAGGAAGATGATTCAGACAGCCCTCATGAGACTTGATAGAATAGGGTCATATAGAAAGGGAGGAGGGCCTCCTCTATCAGTGAACTACGAAGGACATAGGGGGAGAAGAGGGAAGGTGGGAAGGACTGAGAGGAGATAGAGGAGGCTACAGCTGAGATACCAAGTTAATAAACTGAAATGAATAAATAAATAAATAAACAAACAAATAAGAACATTCACAAAAGGACTATATCTCTCTCTCTTGCCATGTTCAGTGACTGCCCCTTCAATCACTGAATCATGCTCTTATTCTTATCTTAGACTTCCAGCTCCAAGAACTGTAAGACATGAATATTGTTGTTAATAAACCAATGTGTAGCATGCTGTTGTGGCAGCTTGAAATAAGAAAACTACAATTTGAACACAGGGAACTTCCCAGAGACTCATACTCCAACCAAGGACTATTCATGGAGATAACCCAGAACCCCTGCACAGATGTAGCCCAGGGCAGTTCAGAGTCCAATTGGGTTACATAGTAATGTGAAGAGGGACTGCCTCTGACATAATCTGATTGGCCTGCTCTTTGATCACCTCCCTCTGGGGGGGGGAGCAGCCTTACCTGGCCATAGTAGAGGACAATGCAGCCACTTTTGATGTGAACTGACAGACTAAGATCAGAAAGGAGAGGAGAACCTCCCCTATTAGTGGACTTGGGGAGTGGCATGCAAGCAGAGGGAGGAGGGAGGGTGGGATTGGGAGGGGAGGAGGAAGGGGCTTATGGGGGGATGCAGAATGAATAAAGTGTAATTGTTGAAAAATTAAAAAAAAATAGAAAACTACAAACCAAATGTATAGCAAAATAACTATGTTTCACTTTGACAGCTTTCTGTTTCTTTTACAAATACCTGATACAACAAACAGGTAAAGCAAAAATGTTTATTTTGCTCATATTTTAGCATATTTTGGTACATAGCCTTGTTCTTTCTTGGAGCCTTCACATTCTCTGGGCTCTAGCATTTATACTCTCTCCAAAATTCTCAGATTTAAACTATCTGCAGGAGGAAAAGAGCTCCTCTCAGAGCTAGCATGAGGCAAATAGTCTGCTTCTGTGGAGCTTCTTAATCAGTCCCATATCCCATACCTGGGACAAAAAAATAAAAAGAAAGAAAGAAAAAAAAAAGAAAGAAAGAAAGAAAAAGAAAAAGAAAAAGAAACATGTTTATATCCATAACAGGGCTGGGGGGAGGGACCACAATCATGATATAAACTGAATAAGTTATAAAATAATATACTAAAAAACTGAAAAATTAAAAGACCTTAAATGGTGTTAAGCAGTAATGGGCCAATAAAGCCCCATGAAGATTAATAAAATTCCCGGTGTTGTGAATGGCTTATCTTTTTTGGAGATGTTGGCAAGTGGGGATCCATAGATGCCCTAATATTAAGACTATTTTTAATTCTTGTGGATACCTTCAGAATTTCAGGCTAAGAACCTTCTGCTGATGACACCACACTCTTGTGTCACAGAACATGGAAAACTTAAGCTGGCACTCACACTGCAACTTCCTCTTTTGTGGCTAAATTTCATAGTGCTGGAAGTCCCAACTGGTAGTGGACTACCAGTGAAGAAAAATTTATCATCGCTCTTGCAAGATCTGAATCTTGCATTCTCCAACAATTAATGTCCTGGCAAGACATCGCCACTGCCCTGACAAAGGCATGAATATCAGGAAGAGTCAGTGGAAAAAGGAAGGAGCTACAGGTGGGATACAAAGCAAGTAAACTGAAATAAATAATAAACAAACAAATAAATGAATGAAAAAAAAAAGATTGTGGTCCTTTGTGGGCTTACCATTCCCTAGTGAAAGCTTCACATCTGAGAGCATATGGAGAACACAAATTGAGCTTGATTTACTCAGAAGGAGAGAGACGGAGAGGAGAGCACAGCTGGGTAGGTTTGGAAGGGGAGATGAATCTGTTAGGAACCAGGGGTTGGGGGGGGGAAGGATACATACTATCAAGATGCATTTGGCAGAATTCTCAAACGACTAATAAAAATAAGAAAATAAGTAAATCTCATTTTCTCCATGTCCTGCACTTTGGTTAATCATTAAACCTGGTAATATATGCCGGAAATAATGGTTTACCCATAGAGAACACTATGCTTTTGCATGTTTTCTATCTCTTATAAACATTTATGTACCCACATGACTAGAATTAATAGATTTTCATACAATTGAGGCACACTTACAAAGGATCTCATTTTTCTACTCTGAGAACACTCTAAGTCTGTATACAATCCATGCCTCAGTTATGTAAATAATAATAATAAATTTAATAGATTCATTTACAAAATCCACAGCCACATGAAGAGACTGGAGAGTTCAGCACAAATCCTCAGTCCATGTAGTAAACTCTCACACTTATAAGCAGTGTGAATGGTGATTGGTATAAGATCAACACTGGGGATTAAGTTTCGTGTTGTTTTGCTATTCATTGTTCTTCCCTAGATCTATTATACAGCCACACGATCATTGTCAATAACAAAGAAATCAGTTAGCTTTTTAAAATTATTCTTCTAGATGGTATATAATCAGCTCTCTGTACAAGTGGGTTTTATATCCCTGGTTTTATTCAATCACTTGTATTGAAATTATTTGAAAATATTAAGTGCAAGCAGCATTATCATAAATAAGTATATGGGTGTCATTATTTTCTAAATTTTATACTGTTAACAGCACTTAGATTGTTTTAAATTTTATAAGTAATCTAGAAACAATCTAAAATAGAATAACCTATGTCAGTGAAATATCCTTGTAAAAAAATATCTACTTCATCCAGTTTACAAAGGAGGAATGATGAGTTTTGGTCAGATCTTTAGTTTTATAATGTATGGTCCATGATGAAGTGTTTCCATTGCTTCAGGCCTAAGGAATGTAGACTGCATAATGTAGAGTCCTCAGAGGACAGATGTTCATAACACAGTGGCCAGGAGCCGAGCAGACGAGAACAGGCTTCTTCCCACATTCCTCTTGAAGGCATACCTTAAATAATCTGAAACCTTCTGTCCTACCTTTTAATGATTTATACCACCTTCCAATTTCGCCAAAACCAAAGATGAAATGTGTAATTTCTTTGTAATTTGAGGATCATACTAATTCCAAAGAAAGCAAGAAATAAACACGCAAACTATGGCCAGATACCATGGCATTCAGAGAAAGGAATATGCATTCAGTTTGTGGTAAATGGGAGCAGCAGAATCCATCATAGAGCCAGGTGATAGCTCACTAGAAAGACATAAATGCATCACATTTTACCCCATAAGCAGATGCAAATATGATTTCTCTATCAAAATGCAAATATTTCTCTATTAAAATGCTATTTGTATTACATGTCTGATATGTTTTCATGCTTACTATTTTGGCTAGGAACCTAATTTCTCAAATGTGCTGAGGATATACTATACTACTGAGCTGTAGCCTCAGAAATATTTTAAATTATAATTGAAAAATATGGCATTTAAATATTTATGTTTGCCTCCATGCAGGCATTTTCTCCTTCCCTGTATATAGTTTGAATACTAACAGTTTACTAATAGGGAAAGGGGGTACTAAATATGTTATTTGAGTTTTAATGCACATTAGAGTAACAAGAACTAAAATTTCATGAATCAATTTTTTTTTTTCATGTGTGAACAGGATTCACTGTCCAAACTGAAGGCTGAAGTTAATTTTTACTGAGTCAGACATTCTAGAAGTCACAATACAGGTAATAAGTGAAAGCTATTTGCTCTCCATTCTTGCAATACGTCGAGCTGATTATGTATATTGAATTACTGAACAAGTGTCCAAAGGAGCCTTTAGTACGGAGAAATCTTATTTCTGGTTGATTATCTAGTTGTGGAGGTACTGGCCGTGTTGCACAGAAATACAGCGAATATCCTGGCCATCAGATACTTGGAAGTAGATACTGCATTGATTGCAAGAGTTGACTGCTCGAGATTTGAGAAGGAAGAGAGAAACTTATTTGTTATTTGCTTGGCACTAAAAATTGAAGAAGTTGTGTATTATTCAGCATTGTAATCTTTTCTAAGTATGTAGTAAATCTTTAAAGATAAATTATTGTATGACTTGGAAAAAGGCAAGGACAGCAGAACCCTCAAATATCTAGAAGAATTATTTGACTATTAATACTTACTATCAACTAATTTTACTCTTTCCTAAACTTTCATTCAAGAAACTATACAGACATAATGTTTTTGTGTTCCTGGTCATATTGATTAGGTTTAATACATTCTGCTCAAAATGTTGTAATTAAGAGTAATAAATATACACTATTTATGAATTTTGTCTGCATAATGCTATTTTGTCTTTCTATAACTTTGACCAACAAAATGTGTGTTAGTATCAGAAACATTTTCTCTGATGCTTGTCTTGATCTCTAATGCTTTTTTCTAGATATATGCTTGATGTCAACATTTATGTCTGTGATTAAAAATCAGAAGAACAAATCTGAAGGAAACATTTGCTAAAAGTACTAATCACATAAAAATTATTAATTTTCCTCACCTCACATAAACGATACCTTACTGTCCAATAGTATTGCTTATTTAATATCCTTTCTGTTTTTTTATAAACTCTTTTTTAATTATTTATTAATTACACTTTATTCATTTTGTATCCCCCCATAAGCCCCTCCCTCCTTCCCTCCCGATCCCACCCTCCTTCCCCTTTCTGCATGCATGCCACTCCCCAAGTCCACTGATAGGGGAGGTTCTCCTCTCCTTTCTGATCTTAGTCTATCAGTTCACATCAAAAGTGGCTGCATTGTCCTCTACTGTGGCCTGGTAAGGCTGCTCCCCCCTCAGGGGAAGGCGATCAAAGAGCAGGCCAATCAGATTATGTCAGAAGCAGTCCCTCTTCCCATTACTATGTAACCCACTTGGACACTGAACTGCCATGGGCTACATCTGTGCAGGGTTCTAGGTTATCTCCATGAATAGTCCTTGGTTGGAGTATGAGTCTCTGGGAAGTTCCCTTTGTTCAAATTTTAGCACTTCCCCAAGATCCAGCCATACCACTCCTGGGCATAAATCCAAAAGAGGCTCAAGTACACAAAAAGGACATTTGCTCAACCATGTTTGTAGCAGCTTTATTTGTAATATCCAGAAGATGGAAACAGCCCAGATGCCCCTCAACTGAAGAATGGATGCAGAAACTATGGTCCATCTATACAAAGGAGTATTACTCAGCAATGAAAAATAAGGAAATCATGAAATTTGCAGGTAAATGGTGGGACCTGGAAAGGATCATCCTGAGTGAATTGTACCAGAAGCAAAAAGACACACATGGTATATACTCACTCATATAGAAATACAACATAGGACAAACCCACTAAAATCTGCATCTAAAGAAACTAAGCAAGAGAGAGGACCCTAACTAAAACAGTCAATCCCCATCCTGAAAGGCAAAGAGATGGACATCAGAAGAAGAAAAAAACAGGAAACAACCTAGGAACCTTCTACAGAGGGCTTCTGAATGCCAGAAGAAGAAAACAGGAAACAAACTAGGAACCTACCACAGAGGGCCTCTGAAAGCCTCTGCCCTACAGACTATCAAAGCAGATGCTGAGCCTGATGGTCAACTGTTGGGCAGAGTGAATGGAATTTTATGTAAGAAGTGGGAAATAATAAGAGCTGGAGAGGACAGGGTCTCCACAAGGAGAGCAACAGAACAAGAAAATATCCTTTCTCTTACAGCTTGCAAGTCAACAAACTTCGGCGTTTATGGTTCCTGTTATGTTTCAAAGACTAATATATTTTCATCTGTGTCAATCGAGTATATTAAAGGTCACTCTCATCGGGAGCCTGAGCTATAGTCTCATACTTGCTCTTTCATCCAAATTTCATTTCATAACATTTGATATAAAAGTCGTCTATCTTAAAGATTGCTAGCTGCCCCATTACTGTTTGCCATCATTATTAAGAAACGACATAGTCTAGGGCCTTGTCTTTAATCTACCATATCATGTCTTATTTTGTTATTCTTTACCAACACTCTGTTCTTCTGTCCCACCGTTCAAATATACTTTATTGTCTTAATAATTTTAAAAGTTCAATTGTTGTATTTGGTCTGTCTTTCTTTATGACTGATTTCTCATTATGATATTTGTCTTGAATGACATATGTTAATATCTTTCCAAATGAAGTTCCTATGTTTCTTTGTTTTTCTCTTTTCAGTCTTAAAGCTATAGGCTCTGTTAAGTTTTCTGATTAAGAGAACATGTTTGCATAGTCATTTATTTATTTTCGAGTACAGTTTTTCTATATTTCAAAAGTTTCTATGAGCTTTATAAAATGATGTATTATTACATAGTGCCTAAAGCTTGAAATGGCACCTCATAGGTTTTCCATGCCTAGTAAACAAGTTAAAAAAATCTCTTCTTTCTAAGTATGCAAACAACTGTGTTGATATAAAGAACATAATATTTGAAAAGTTTAATATATAAACTTAATTTGTAGTGTAGAAAAATCTATTGTAAAAACTGGAAAAATTACAGGCATTTGTAATAAAAAGGAAACTGATTTATGCTCTTGAAAAGCAATAATTGCAATTATAAAACAAATAATATAATTTATCAAGCCAGACCATTGAATATTTAATTTAAATGCTTATATGAAATAAAATTATTTCAAATATGACATAATTATTATTGCTATTTTTTATTATTATTGCTTGTTTCTATTATCTGTCTCATAATTATTGACTATTTCTACTTTTATGTCAATACGCAAACTGTTCTGAGTATTTCAGTCATTAGGTAGATCATGCTGATAGGCAGCCTACCCTTCATTTGTCTCTGATTTGTTTGGGAAATAACTAGAGTGGTAACAAATCGAGATGCTCTAGCTAAAACGGCTAAAGTTTATCCTGAGTCTTCAATAATTCTGCCTTGCAAGGTCCACTCATTACAGTAACTTGTAGGTTACAGAACAGGTAGACTCAGAGCAACTGGGTTTGTCACCCCAGTTCAGGCGAGGAAAGAAAAAAATAACCACGATTTTCTTAAGGCTTGATTTAAGATCGCTTTAATTTCGTAGAAATTCAATCAGAGGTTATGCCGCTTTTAATAAAAAGATCATTTTCATTAGTATAAAGGGCAAACAACATGAAAATATTTTAATTTCTTTGTATATAAAATAGTGACAGGCACATAATTAGATTTATTTCACATACTTATTTAGATAGATATAGTTATTTAGATTTACCTAGCTCATCTTCAACTACTAACATCATTTGTGATTTTCTGATTAATGTCAATAATATGCTTGAATTTATTCACATTTTTAAAAAAGTAGTTCACTTATTACTCAGAGAGCTTGTATTTCTTCCTGGCGTTAGCATTCTGTGATTATGTGATATGTTTTGACTAATAGTTTTAAAATATTTATTATTACTTTGACTTTATTATCTGTGCATCTGTCCAAAAGTATGCCACGTGTTCATTTCCTAGCGAGCCAGAGAGGATGGTGGATTTTCTGTAGTTGATTGGTGTGAGTTGCCTGAAGTGAAAACTTTGTTCCCAGTTCAGTTTCTCTAAAAGAGCAGCAAGTGCTCTCAACAGCTGAGCCAGCTCTCCAGTCTATAAGTCATGTTTTAAATTTTGGTTCTTGGAATTGAATTTTGGGCCTTGAGGATGTAAAGCAAATAGTTTGTGTTGTATCTCCTGGGTCACTTTCTAAAAATACAAGCAAGCAAACACCAACCACCAAAAACAACCACTAAAACAAAACCAAAAAACAGAAAAAAAAATTCTTTAGTGTTTACATCCACAGTAAAATTGAGCAGAATGTACAGCTGTTTGCATAACTTCCTTGATAGCTCTCATTTCATTTTCTCAGTTGCCTCTCAGATTTTAGAATATTTTTAGTGATTATTCTAGAACAACAACAACAAAAAAGCATTAATAGCTAATCCAAGTCTATTCTGAAATCACACAAAGCACACTATGTTGCGTAGTATACCACATCAAGGCATGTGTAATTATCTTTCCTGTATCATTGATGATATCATTTCAGCAGTGCATAAGTATATAGAGTACACACCACAACCCCAGAAAGTTCAGATCACATAAAATACCTACCCTCAGGCGTCCCATGGTGTTTAAGTCAATAGAATGCATCTGTGAAGGTGGCCAGTTTCTAACACACAGAGTTCAGGTCTATTGCATCTAATCATTATTTCATTGTTCTCCTTTGCTTTATTTATTTTTTTTTTGTTGCCTTATTAATCATGACTCCTATTTTTTCATGATTTAATTTTTCTCATGTTGCCAGTATACGAACAAATTACCTAGGATCAAAACCAAAAGTGTTTACGGAGGACACTGAAAGTAGAAAATCAGCAGTAGCATAGTTATTGATTTTTCTGTTACGTAGCTCTCATTCTGAAATATTGAAGAACATGACCAAGTGATGGATCCTGATTAAAGATCAGCTTCACTGAGCTTAACTTAGCAAGCTTGAAACAAAACAAGTATGGAATAGGGACTGACATACTGAATCTTCCAATGGCCTAGAGAGTAGAACCCCATGCAAGTGCCTTTCGGCAACAGAACAAGCAGAGCGAACACACAAGATTTGTTTTCATTGTTGTAGAAAAGAGAAGAACTGAATTTTGGAATACCAACCTTTCTTTATAAAAATACATTTTCAGATATTTGAATGACCACCCTTGAAAAAAGTGTCTATGTCCAATGATATAAAGGAAAGATTTAGGCTAGGTGCATGCTACACACAAAGGCCTAAAATGCCAAATCACTAACTCAAAGACTCAGACACAGAGTGAAGAGAAATTTAGAGGTGTGCTTCTTTGTTTTTTAATTTTTATTTATTTTATTTTAATAAATAAATTTTGATCATTCTTTTTACTGTACAAATTCTGTTTTACATTCAAGTCTGAATTTTCTCATGATACAGATGACATTCTCCATTGTATCTCATTTGTGAAATATACAGAGAAAACATGTCTGAACATATTCCAAATGGCCATAGTAGTTATTTTAATTATAAAATAAATAGTCTCAAAAGTTTCTGTAAGCTGGGATATATATTGTATTTAAGTGCAGCCAGCTGCAGGTGTGCATTTCTTCAAATGAAAACTAAAATGTGGAAAAGAACACTCTTCCTTTTCACTCTCATTGAATGAAAAAGAAAAGCATAAGGATACCTTCAAGGGGCTCTGAGGAAATAACCACATTTAGTTCATAAGGTTTAGGTTGAATTGGGTTTAATTTAATCTGAAATGTGTTTTATTTCATATTTTTATGATGCAATCACCTCCAATTCATGGCAAAACAATTCATTTGATATAATCTATGGAAATTATAGAATTTCTGTTAAGAATTATTATACATTTAACTTAGCATTCATAAAATAATGTCCCTCTTTTGATTCCAAAAATCTCTGAGAATGATTGGGCATGCATTTATTTTCATTTCAAGTGAATTTCTCAAGTAGCTGATGAAGCATCAGCTGTATCATCATCGTATGTGATGATGTTTTCTGTGATGATACATGACAAGTACGATTAATAATATAATTTATGTATAGCATGAATGGGAAAATAGGTCAATATATTATTTTTATACATGTTACTAACACTTCTTTCACAAACACCTGGACACTTTCTTACAATCCTCATTTAGGATCAAATTATAAAACTATAAATTTTAAGGTTCAGTAATTACAGAAAATAATGATTAATTTCATAGTTCTCTTTGTAAATTCTTGGAAAATATTTTTCCATGTGAAATTGTAAATAAATTATAAAAAATAATTAGCAATTGCACTGAGTTAGAAAATCCAACAAGCATGCATATAGCACATATTAAAGTAGTTATTAAACTATCTGTTCCTTATAATAAATTGGCAAATGTCCAGGTCTCCAGGTCTGTATTCTTATTTATTTTTGCCATAGTGGTTAATAGAAACATGCCTTTTCATTCTCCTAAATTTTTATTTATTTTCTGTAATATTTTACTTTTTTCACTGTTCCTTCATTTGAGGAAAAAGTAATGAATTCTATGAAGAAATTAACATTCCAAATGCTTTATATACCAGTGTGACCACTATTGAGATTCTCTTACTTATAAAATTAGGGTCATTACATCCAAGTCAGGAGTATTACTCATTCTCCTCATGGTAGAACATACTGCGTAAATTTTCTAAGGGAAGGCGCTAGGGTGGCAAACTCATTCCAGAAGGTGGGGAAACAGAAGTTTGAGATGTAATAGAAAAAATATGATTCTTTCTATATAACTTCATATTTTCAGAGTTATCACACTGCTGAATACTAGAAATAAAAATTAGTATAAGTCTAATCTAAGTTATCCATGTCATCATGTATCAGGAGACAAAGACATTCAGACAAGAAACATCCTGAAGAACAATGTATATTCTTTTTTTTTTTTTTTCAATTCAGTTTATTCAGGAACCTTGAACAATCATCTGACCCCGGGGAAAGCCAAACCACAACTTAAATAGCCTCTGGGTAGCCAACCCCAGCATGCCACGTGGGCAATGCAGATAGATCCACATACATGGAAGCAAGCCAGATCCTCAGCCTTAGCCAAATGTGGAGTTGTTTGTGACAGAGAGCACTCACCATCTGGAAGGTGGAAGGTGGAAACCAGCTCCATCTTTCAGGCGCCGCATTACGCAGCTCTCTACAGTTCCCCCTTTTTGTTTTGGACGCATCAGGCAAGAGTAGAGGTCTGATCTCTGATATTAGAAATAAATTGGGACTTTGTACTGATGTTCATTTAGGTGTCATCCACCCAAAGAGCATCAGACCCATCCCATACCTTTTTCTCAGAGGCGGGACCTGGGGCATCAACCCGCATGCAATCAGACTTGCTCTTCTCTGTGTCCAAAGCGGCTGACCCTGAGTGCAGTGCTTAGCCTCGCATCCTGAGCATAACATTTTAGCTTTTTATGGTAGCCAACCATGCTTGGGGAGACTGTCCTGCTTCAATGGCTGTAAAGGCCTGAATGGTCATGGCTGCATTACGCTGTTGTGAGACTCTAATCTTGCATATATACCACAGGCAAACCAAGGAGACCAACACCAGAAGATTCATGGCTGCAGCAATCCATGATGATAATCCTGTGGCTAGTCCTGCGTCCACTCTGGTAGAATTTACTGTGACAATGGCCACTCTCAGCTGCTCCATCGTAGTATCGAATTCTCCAGTCCAATTACCTAAAATATAGCTAGACAATTGTTTAGACATATTTGCAGTACAGGGAAAATTCTCATGTTGTATGCTAGTGACTCAAAGTCCAGCATACTTTCATTGACAGCCAAGTTGAACGATTTGCGATAAGGTATCAATTTGCTCCTGCACGAGGTCAATCCTCTGATTGAACACCATCAAGCCTCCTTTTAGTTGAGCATTAATTCCTTTTTGTACATCTAAGGCATGAGCTACATTGGCTAAAAGATTATTTAGGGTCTGAGCAGTCTGCACACTATGACTCATGGCTAATGCCGCGGTGGTAGCTCTAACAGCCGCCAGTGAGATGGCAGTAACAATGGTGGCTGTGGTTCCAAGATCCTTTTTCTGTCTGAAGAGAATCATAGCGTGAGGGGCATCAACAGGCACAGGCACCCAGCGAGGCATGCGAGTAACCAGGGCATACCTAAATTCACTAGCATTCCAGCATTGGGCAAAAAAGCAAGTATCATTACCACAATTACTTGGCTCTATCTCGCTAATAATGAATAAGAATGGGGGATATAAACAAACAGGTGTGGGCTTATAGGAAATATTATGAGAAGTCTTAACCCCCTCGTTGGAACCTCTACTGTCATACCTCTGTGTTTTCTCTCCTACTTTGTTCTCTCTCTCCAGCCATTGCCTCTGTCTATGCTGTTTCCCCTTCTGACTGAGGTGTAAACTTCCTCCCTTGGATCCTCTAGTTATTTGTGTTATTTAGGACTGTGCATAGTGGTACATTCATCCTATGAATGTAGGATGGCTAAGATCCTATGGCTAATATCTACTTATAACTGAGTATATACCATGCATGTCTTTCTGGGTTTGGGTTATCTCACTCAGGATGACCTTTTCTAGTTTCATTCAACTGCATGCAAATTTCCTGATTCTTTGTTTTTAATAGCTGAGTAGGTTTCCATTGTGTAAACTTACCTCAGTTACTTTATCCATGCTTTGGTTGACAGACATCTAGGTTGTTTCCAGATTCTGGTTATTACAAATAAAGCTGCTATAAACAAAGCTGAGCAAATGTCCTTGTTTTACTGGGGAGTATCTTTTGGGTGGATACCCAAAAGTGGTAAAGTTATGTCTTGAGGCAAAGCTATTCCCAATTGTCTGAAAGTGCCAGATTGATTCCCAAAGTGCTTGTGAAAGTTTGCACTCCCACCAGCAGTGGATGAGTGTTCCTCTTTTTCCACATCCTCGCCGGCATATTCTTTCACTTGAGTTTTTCATTTTAGCCATTCTTATGTGTGTAAGACATACTCTCAGCACATTCCAAACTTAGGGGACACAAAGAAAGCAGCCTGTAGAGCTACATTTTATTCAGGGAAAGAATAAAGAATAAGGGAACTTACTGGAAAACAAAACGCAGTTGTTACCAATAATGCAAAAATAAAAATAACAAATGCTTTTTAACAATCATTTCTATATTGATTAAAATTATGTTTCATTTAGTATTTATTAAAATAAATTATTCTAATGAATGGCTAAGCAATCTCTCCATTCTGAAAATGCACAAATTTTATTCTGATATAATTTTTTTTATCAGTTCCACATAGAGATGCTAAATTTTAGTACATCTATTTAAAATTACATCCTTTGGATTACTAAATTTATTCATTTTTATCAAGTCCTAGTAGGCCATCTGAATGATGGACTTCTTAGGAAACATGCCAGAAGAACAAATGCTCAGGCATTAATACAACTTTTATGTTTCAGTTTGAAATAATTAAAATTTAAAAATAAAACATGGTTTCTATTCTTGAACCATTTTCCTTGACTAGTTTGCCAGTCAACCCACGTGGTTCCTGTGGGCCTCAGGCATGCAGTCTGCTTGCTTCTTACCTCATTAGCTTTCTCACAAAATGTTCCCCATAGAATTCTTTTTAGAATCAATCTTGCAGACAAGCAAAGTGTGTAGTCGACACTTTTACCTTGATTAGTATGCAGTCGCACAGCTGATATAATTTAAATTGAAACCACTTTGTTATTAATCCTCGCCAGAAATAAGCAAAACTACAGAAGGAATATTTTAAAACTTACTAGAACATACTAGTACTCTTGCTATGTTAGTCTACAGTTTGACTACAATGTTTTGTTTTGTGAATGGCATTCTGGATGTTTCAAAGCATTCTCCCTGATTTCTGTGATGAGATTTCCTCCTCGGCCGTACTGTGGCATGCTATGCCCCTCTCCACAGTTGCTTTCTCTTGTCAAACTCTAGTCTACCTACCATTTTATAGTGACTTTGCTGATTGGTGAGGGCTATTAATCAGCTGACAGTAAAGGGAGGGGGAGTGGATATTCATCTGAATGGACCTGCTGCAATTAAAAGTGCTTGTAAAACATTAAAAAGGAAAGTGTTAGAGGCTTTCCTGCAAAGATGGAAGGCCAGAGTTGTGGGAGGGAAGCCTGTGCCAGTGGATGAGACTACGCAAAACACTGAAAGGAGACCGGCATTATAAGCAAAGACCTCCCATGTCACAGAGATACACTAAGCTTACCATTGCTGACAACTGAGTCTGGTCAAGAGCAACCATGATCCTGGGGACAGAGACTCTGCAGAACATTTTGCTAGAACTCCGCATTGGCTCTTTATAGATTCTAGAGCAAAACGACCAGCTTAATCACCAAGAGCTTACACATTACAGAATTATTTATCTATAATGAAATAATAAGTCTTTTCTGTGTGTGTGTGTGTGTTTAAATGAAAATCTTTTACAGGTTTGAAAGCCTCACATGCAATTCTCTGTAAATAATTGCAGCTTCCTGGTTGTGTGTTCTTAGTTTTTTGTTAGGCACACCCCCTCACACAAGCACACAGTGTAGGCTAAGAACCTTTAATCCTGTGTCTATAGATTCAATTATTCCTCATTCACTCAGCAAGATGGAAGACTGTGGGCAGCTATTATGGAATTATCTGAATATAGCAATATGCAAGAGCATAGAAAATCAGTAGCTACCCAGCGATCAGTTCAACATATGAGTCTTGAATGGCTGCATGTGTGTATGTGTGTGTGTTTATATGAAAAGGGAGACTATTGAAAGTGAAAGACCTGATTCTAAAAGCCCTTTAATCCTTTATCCAACAAATTGGGCATGTTTTGTCGCAAGCTGTGCTAGGCACTGAAAATTCAATAGTGAGCGAGGGGAAGTGTACTTTCTGCATTGTGAAATGTTCAGTCCAGTGGGGAACCAGGAGCTTAATCACACCACGTCACTCCAGTGAACACTATTACAGACCACGCAGTCTGGGCTGAGCCTTGGTAACCAATTTCAGGCATTTAGCTTTTATTCTATAAACAACAGGGAAGTTCTGCACAATTTACCTACAGAGCTTTAGGTTTCACCGATGGGAAGGAAGGTGATACGACTGAATCGTGTTTTAAAGAAAACACTTAGTAAGATAAAATTTATGAAGTGCATTAAATAATGAGGAAAGAAAAATATAAGAACAGGAACATTATTAAACATTATTATGGTCTTTATATTTGATCTGAGGGAAAATAAAATGTATGATTCAGAGAAATAAAATCAGAATAAAATTAATTAATTATTTAGGAAAGAAAAGGTCATTTAATATTTACTGATATGAGGATTATACTCTAGAGTGGTGGTGTTTACTTGAAAAAGTCATTTCTATCAACTGAATTGTTATACACTTCTTAGGCCTCATGTGGGTCCACTAGTTAAAGGTGGGGATATCTCTGACAATGACTATCTTGCCTGCTTTTTGAACACTTCCCCCTGGTGGGACTTCGCTACCACAGGGAAGGAAGATGAAGTCAGTCTTAATATGAAGACTTGAGCTGGGTGTCCGGATAAGGGGGTCCCCTATTCTTAGGAATAGGGGAGAGGAGATTCAGGAGGGTAAGACTGGGAGGAGAAGAAGGAAAGGCCTATGACTGCGATGTAGATTGAATTAATTACTAAAAATGAGACTTTTAAAACTGAACTTTCATTTTGAACTAATTTAAATTATCTTATTATGTGCACACACACACACATATATACATATTTAATATTTCAGTAAGAGAAACTGAGGATTGGTTCCTCTATAACCCCCCAAAAAATGTGTTCTGACATTTGAAATGTGAATGTTAACTTATTTATTATAAGTGGGAACATAGTGACAGATTTATCTTAAAGATAATGTGATTATAAACTCTCCTGATTATGTTAATGGTTTTGATATAAACTCAAGAGATTTATTCCAAGATGAGGTTGAACAGTGGAAGCAAGGTTGGTATGAGACTTAGAAATCATGACAACCCATAGCTTCTAGCAGCTAAAGAAGATCGAGGAGTAAATTTTTCTTTCTAGGAAAGAACCAGCTCTAGAAACACCATGATTTTAACCCAGTGAAAAAGATTTTTGAGATTGTGACTTCCGCAAATGCAAATCAAAGCTGATTTGCAACTAACTATTGGGTGTGATTTGTTCCTTAACCTAACAATCAGACAGAACACATTTGTATATCTGTGCATTTGTGTATGGTTCAAAGCAACAGGATCTCTAAACAATTGACTCATCTCTGAATCAACAGCCCAACCACCAACGAATAACCATGACAAAAGTGTTCTTTCATGCTTAGTTCTTGGTTAAGGCACCAGTCTCTGCTGGCCTCTCTTGGTCCAGAATTTTTTGGCTTTGTTGGTCACCATGTGGAGCTCTATCCCCTGTAAGTCCTTCTCTCCACCCACCCCCCTTTCATAAGACTCCCTGTGCTCAGATCAAAGTTTGGCTGTGAGTCTGTGCATCTGTCTTCATCCCTGATTGGGTGGAGTTGTTCAGAGCATGGAGAGGACCCAGAAAGCCTGTTCCATGGGTAGCTCAGTCTCCATGTGGGTTCCCTAGTAGGGGTAGCAGGGGCTGTTTATGATATGAACTAGGTTGACCACTCTTTGATCACTTCCCCCTGGCTGGACCACCTTGCCAGCCCAGGGAAGAAAAAGAAGATGATGGTGAAAACAACATTCAAGATCCACACATGGTATATACTCACTTACATAGACCTAAAAGATAGGATAAACATACTAAACTATGTATACCTAAAGAAGATAAACAAGAAAGAGGTCCAGGGGTAAGATGATCAATCCTCATCTACAAAGACAAAGGGGATGGACATTGGAAAAAGGAGAAAACAAGTAACAGGACAGGAGCCTACCACAGAAGGCACCTGAATGACTCTACCTAGCAGTGTATCAAAGCAGATGCTGAAACCCATAACCAAACCTTTGGCAGAGTGTAGGGAATCATATGAAGGAAGAAGGAATTAATATATCCTAGAGGGGACAGGGAGCCCCACAAGTTCCAAATATATCTAAGCACAGGGGTCTTCTATGAAACTATTTATCCAACCAAGGACCATGCATGGATATAACCTATAACCTACAACCCCTGCTCAGACATAGCCCATGGTAGCTCACTATCCAAGTGGGTTTCCTAGTAAGGGGGACAGGAATTGTTTCTGACATGAACTCATGAGCTTCCCCTCCCCCCCTGAGGGAGGAGCAGACTTGCTAGCCCATAGATAAGGACATTGCAACCATCCTGAAGATACCTGATAAGCTAGAGCCAGACAGAAGGAGAGGAGGACACCCACTCTCAGTGGACTCAGAAGGGGGCAGGGAGGAGATGGGGGGGGAGGGAAGGATTGGGAGGGAAAGAGGGAGAGGGCTACAGCTGGGATACAAGTGAATGTATAAAATTATTTAAACATAAAGAATATTAAAAACAATAAGAAAAGAAAGAAAACAACATTCAATACAACAGCTTTTGAAATATCCCACAAAAATGAAATTGTTAATGAAAAATTCATGCTAGGCTAGTTTATACCCATGGAGACATTTTATGGCATCAAAAAAATGAGGTGCCTTTGAGGATAAGAAACTGAAGACTGCAGCCCCCAGTTCAGTGTTGTTGAAAGCACTCATTCTTTCCACCACAGCAACGTGGGGGGACGGGGGTGATTCTCAAGGAAAGATATGTGTAACATGTCTGTAGAGCCTGAGATCCACAAGCAGAGCTTTGGACCTCCATCTTTTCCTGCCTCTACACAGAAGAGATGTTCAAGAATATATAAGGTTGGGAAAATGAATTTAGTGTTTGTAATAGAGTGGGGACCTGGCATCCTCATCTTTTCTGTAAAATATAAACTTCCCAGAGAATTTTTTGCAGCAAAAGAGATGATACAGCAATTGTATAAATCATAGTATATATTTCTATTGACTGTTAGTATAGACTTTAATTTATCATAGTTCAAAAAATTTAAATGTGATGCTTCTAGTGTTTTTTCTTACTGCACTTGTTCAGATAAGACTGAGAAGAATGTAGCAGCATGTTTGATATTATACACTAGACAAACCTACTGAATATGTATAACATGAAAAAATAATCAATAATTTACATAATAAAGTTCCAAAACAATTTATTATTAAACATAAAAATATAGTTATGTATAAATGTTAAATTTTAAAACAAGGAATAAATAGTTTTTTGAAAGCAAAAATATTTAAATATACTTCTTACTATTTTTCTCTCGTTTTGGAGCAATAGATCTATGTTTGGGTTCTTGACTTATTTGGACTTTTTATTAATGTTTTGAGGTAAGGGTCTAGTTTCTCTTTATGTTACAAGGATAATGTGTTATATTGTTTGCATATCAGATGCTGAACACCAGTAGCTGTCCATTCCAAAGGCTAGATGGAATCCTTGGAAGTCTCACTTTGATACTGATGGATTGTTAGATTCTGCATAGCTACAGGTCCTTTTCCACATAGAAACACTGAAGAAACTAGATCTCAGTGTCAGCAAAGGATGGGAACAACAGCAGCAGAGACAGGGTTGATGTGCTCAGGGAATGAATATTCCTGACCCAAGCAGGACTGCTTTTCTCTTACACATTTTGATATCTGTACCTTGTATTGGTATGAGAGAAATATCCTCACAAATATGCCCTGAGGATGAGGTGAATGTTGTAACCTGCTTAAATTCTATAGTCCCTTTGTTGAGACCTATTTTATTTCTTAGCATAATATGACTCCTCTGTTAACACCTGCTGTAGCCTTTAGTTTATTGGAATCTGTTTTGCCTCCAAGTATGTCTCTGTGGTTTCATTTCTCAAACTTTGTATAGTCTGTCACTTGGATGCTCTATGAAGTCCCTTAACTGCAGAACCAATCAAATAAAATTAAAGGTCAGTTAGAAAGTCTTTGTTTAGCTAGTCAAAATGATGTAATGTTGCTTCTTACACAGGGATACCTGGTTGTGATTTTTGTTACCTAGCTGTTACCTAGTTGCAGTTTGTTTCCTAAATCTGGTTACAGTTTTGTTACCTGATTGCTACCTGGTTACTTGTTGTTGTTGTTGTATAAAAATCTTGCTTTAGGAGCAGATCAACTAGCTCACTAGTCCAGATTATGGCCCTGGCCGTTCATCAAAAAACATCTGCTTAGTTCAGTCTTGTGTCTGAGTGATCAGCGAGTCTTGAACCTGTAACAATGAAGATCTTAGTTGATACCAGTCCAATCCAGCTGACAAAAAAAAAAAAAAGAAAAAGAAAACATAATCATTTCAACTTCTACTGTCTGTTTTCTGAACACTGAAATATGGGTTTCCAGCAGCATTCATTGATGATTATGTATTTTCCCCAATGATTATTTTAGCATGTTTATGAAAGATCAGGTATCTATAGTTATATATGGTTACTTCAGTGCTTCAATTGATCTATGCTTTTGTTTTTATGCCAACACAATATTGTTTTTATTACGATTACTTTGTACTATAATTTGAAATTAGATATGCTTTTTTGCCCAGGATTGCTTTAGCTATACCTGTTCTTTTGTCCCTCTATATAAATTTTTGAGATTATTTTTAGAAACCTTTTGCTGAAGACACCAGAGTTTGGTTCTATGGCACAGAGAAATCATTCTTGAACTGGTTGAACAAACAAAACAAAATAAAACCGTTCTTCATCACTCACTTTTATAGTATTAGAGGTACTGTGCAATTTTAAAAAGAAAACAAATATGTCAAAATATGTGCAGAATAATGTATAATTTATAATAGAAAAAGATAGATGACTAAAATAAGCAAAAATAGTTTTTAGTTTGTTAGTTAGACAAAATGATAATATAGTCAAAATATTTCTGACAATTACATCCAACTAAACTGGACAACTTTGATAAGCAGAGGGTAGCCAGTCATAATAGGCACTTTATGTATGTATGTATATATTTACGAATGTATGTATGTACGTATGTATGTATGTAATACAATTTATTCACTTTGTATTCCATCTGTAGCCCCATCCCCCTTTTCCTCCAAGTACCACCCACCCTCCCTCTTCACCCACTTCCCTTGTCCACTAATAGGTGAGGACTTCCTTCCCTTCTATCTGAACCTACCCTAAAAGGTCTCATCAAGGCTAGCTGCATTATCTTCCTCTGTGGCCTGCCAAGGCTGTACCCAGCCAGAGGAGGTAATAAAAGAGCCAGCCACTGAATTCATGTCAGAGAACCCTGCATCCTTTATAAGGGTACCCACTTAGAAACTGAGCAGCCTATGGACTTCCTCTGAACAGGGGGTCTAGGTCTTCTCAAGCATGGTCATTAGTTGGAGTATTGGTCTCTACAGGACTAACTGGGCCCATGTGTTTTGACTCTGTTGGTCTCCATGTGGAGTTCTGGTCCCCTCCAGTGTACCCGCCTGCGGGACTAGTAATTCGTGGGGTCTTCGAAGAGGGCCAAGCCTGAAGAAAAACGGGCAAGAGAGAAGAACGAGACCAAGCAGTTTTCCTTGTCAAAGTCTCGTTTATTGTGGGGCAAGGCTTTTGCTTTTAAGCTCAAAGAATAAGGAAGTAAAAAATTGGAGGGAGAAGGACGGGAGGCTATCTCGTGATTTCGGTCAGGTGGGGGAATCAGGTGGTGAGATCATGTGGGGGAGTCAGGTGGGGGAGTCAGGTGGGGGAGTCAGGTGGGGGGTGGTTCCTGGTCTCAAGAAGCAATCTATCCAGGTGGTCAAGGCTAGTTGCAGCCTCCGGCGCCAGCATCCGTCGTGACTACATGCCTGGGATTCTTGGTCTCCGGCACTCCAGGTCTTTCTATCTCTCTCTTCTTCCATAAGGTTTTCCTACACTCTACCCAAAGTTTGACTATGAGTATCTCCTTTGATACATTGAAGATAGAGTCTTTTAGGACCCCTGTAGAATGTTCCTTGTCTTCTCCTTTTTCCCATGTCTATTCTGTTTGTTCTTCTTTTTTTAATTTAATTTAATTTAATTTTTAATTACACTTTATTTATTTTGTATCCCCTAGTTCCCTTCCTTTTCCCCTCCCAATTCCTCCCTCCCTTCCCCTTCTCCACACATGCCCCTCCCCAAGTCCACTGGTAGGGGAGGGTTTCTTTTTCTTCCTTCTGATTCTAGTCTGTTAGGTCTCATCAGGAATGGCTGCATTGTCTTCCTTTGTGGCCTGGTGTTCTTCTTAGTGAGGGTTCAGCCTCTTCTCTGGGGTTCTTCTTGTTGTTTAGCTTCTTTAGGACTATAGATTTTAGTATGTTTATTCTATATTATATGGATAAAATCCACTTGTAAGTGAGTATATACCATATGTGTCTTTCTACTTCTGGGTTACCTCACTCAGGATGATCTTTTCTAGTTCCCACCATTCGCCTGCAATTTTCATGATTTCCTTGTTTGTTTGTTTGTTTTTATAGCTGAGTAGTATTACATTGTGTAAATGTACCACAATTTCTGTACACATCCCTCAGTTGAGGGACATCTAGGTTATTGCCAGACTCTGGCTATTATGAATAAAGCTGCTATGAACATAGGAGAACAAATGACTTCAAGAAAATCATAGATGAAAATTTTCCCAAACTTAAGAAAGAGATGCCCATAAACATACAAGAGGCCAACAGAACACCAAATAGACTAGACCAGAAAAGAAATTACTCTCACCACATAATAATCAAAACAGTAAATCTACAGAACAAAGAAAAAAAATGTTAAAAAGCAGCACGGGGAAAAGACTAAGTAACATATAAAGGCAGACCCATCAGAATCACACCAGACTTTTCAACAGATATTATGAAAGCAGGAAGAGCCAAAGATGATGTCATAAAGACTATAAGAGACTATAAATTCTAACCTAAACGATGATATCCAGCAAAACATTGAATCAGCATAGATGGAGAAAACAAAATATTTCATGACTTAACTAAATTTAAGCAATATATACATAACAATTCAGCCCTGCCGAAGGTACTAGAAGGAAAACTCCAACAAAACAAGATCAACTATATCCAAGAAAACACAGGATAAAGACAACATCACATCCAAACAAACAAAATAAAACAAACAAACAAAAAAGAAAGTCAGCACACAGACCCCAATCACCAACCTACTCCACAAAAGAGAAGCTGACAATCACTGGTCACTAACATTTATTGACAACAACGCTCTCAACTCTCCAATAAAAAGACACAGACTAACAGACTGGCTGTGGAAAACCAGGATCTAACATTCAAGAGACACACCGATACAGCAAAGGTAGACATTACCTCAGAGAAAAGGGCTTGAAAAGGATTTTCCAAGCAAACAGATACAAGAAGCAATCTGGAGTAGTCATCCTAGTATTTAAAGAAATACACTTCCAACCAAAACTAATCCAAAGAGATGGAGAGGGATACTTCATTATCATGAAAGGAAAAATCCACCAGGAAGACATCACAATCCTGAACATCAATGCACCAAACACAAGGGCCCCTGCATTTGTCAAAGAAACATTATTAAACCTTAAATCTCACATTGATCCCAACACCTTAAGAGTGGGAGAGTTCAACACCCTACTCTTGCCAAGAAACAGATCATTGAGACAGAAGCTACACAGAGAAATAATGACACTTAATGGACTTAAAAGATCTCTGCAGAACCTTTCATCAAAACACAAAAGTGTATACCTTCATCTTAGCACCTCATTTTAGAACCTTCTCCATATTGACCATATAGTTGGGAACAAAGCAAGCCTCAACAGAAAAAAGAAGATTGAAACAACCCCTTGTATCATATCAGACCATCATGTTCTAAAACTAGACCTCAACAATAATAGAAATAACAAAAAGCCTACACACACATGGAAATTAAACAACTTTCTACTCAATGACAACTGGATTGGGAAGGAAAAAAAAAGAAATTACACATTTCCTAGAATTCAATGAAAATGAAGGTATAACTTACCCTAACTTATGGGAAACAATGAAAGCAGTGCTAAGAAGAAAGTTCATAGCATTAATTTCCTTCATAAAGAAATAAGAGGCATCTCATGAAAGCAACTTAATGGCACACCTGAAGGCACTACAGAAAAAAAAGAAAAGAAAAGAAAGAAAGAAGCAGACACACCCAAGAGGAGTAGAGGATCAGTAATAATCAAACTCAAAGATAAAATCAGTAAATTAGAAACAAAGAGAACAATTCAAAGGATCAATGAAACCAAAGGCTGGTTCTTTGAGAAAATTTACAAGATAGACAAACCTTAGCCAAACTAACTAAAAGGCAGAGGGACACTGTCCAAATCAACAAAATCATAAATGAAAAGGGGGACATAACAATAGACACTGAGGAAATCCAAAGAATTATTAGGTCCTAAATTTTCTTCATAGATTCCATTTATCATAGCTGAATCATCATCAGTTGAATAAAATAAATAGTCTATATCTACTAAGGAAATAAAAGCTGTCATCAAAAGTCTCCCCTCCAAAAAATGGCCAGGGCCTGATAGGTCAGCTCAGAATTCTGCCAGACCTTCAAAGAAAAGCAAACTCCAATTCTCTTCAAATTATTCCACAAAGTAGAAACAGAAGGAACATTACCAACCTCATTCTATGAGGCCACAGTCACCTTGATACCTACACACAAACACCCAACAAAGAAAGAGAACTTCAGACCAATGTTGCTTATGAGCATTGATGCAAAAATACTTGATAAAATACTCACAAATTGAATCCATAAAAACATAAAAGATATCATCCAATATGAAAAAACAAATAGGTATCATTCCAGGCATGCAGGAGTGGTTCAACATACAAAAATCCATCAATGTAATCCACCATATAAACAAACTGAAAGAAAAAAAAAAAGACACATTATCATCTCCGTATATGCTAAAGAAGCTTTTGAGAAAATTCAGCACCCATTCATATTTAAAGTTTTGGAGAGATCAGGGATACAAGACACACACCTAAACATAGTAAAAGCAATATATAGCAAGCCTATAGCCAACATCAAACTAAATGGAGAAACTTAAATCAATCCCACTGAAAACAGGGACAAGGCAAGGCTGCCCACTCTCTCTGTATCTCTTTAAAATAGTTCTTGAAGTCCTAGCTAGAGCACTAAGACAATTACAGGAGACCAAGGGATACAAGTTGCAAAGGAAGAAAACAAAGTATCACTATTTACAGATTTTTCTTTTCTTTTGTTAATTCAGTGTATCATATTTATTTCCATAAACCATCTTTGCACCCCACTGATAAGTCATTATTGATCACAGTTTGTGTGGTCTTTTTAAAAGTTACTTTATGAAGTGACCAGAAGATTGAAAATGTCTTAATAAATATTTTTTTAGTATTAAAAAAAATGCTAAATGTACTTAGTGATTAGAGAAATGAAAATCAAACGGCCCTAAATTTCACCTCATAACCATCAGAATGGATAAGATTAAAAAAATCAAGGGATAACTCATGCTGGAGAGGTTGTGAAGAAAGGGGAAGCCTCCTCCATTGCTGTTGGGAATGTAAACTAGTACAACCACTTTGGAAATCAATCTGGTGCTTTCCCAGAAACCTAGGAATAGTGTAACTTCAAAATCCAGCTATACCACTCCTGGGAGTATATCCGAAAGACACTAAACCATACAACAAGGACATATTAGGCATTTAAACAAAAATTGTATATTGGAAAAAATTTCAAGCTATAAATTTTGTTTAATTAATTGAGTTTACATTTAGAGGGTCTTACAAGTTATTCAGTTTTAACAAGCATTGAATCAGTAACCTTTGTATGTCACTTGAAAAATAATGACAGATCTACTACAGGGACATTATAGATTTGATATAATACTAGAGTCTGTTTGAAAATGTGAATTGTATATCAGGAAATTTGTTTCTACTTTCTCAGCACACATATTTCCTGGTATTTTTTCACTTTTGCATCTCTGCATTTGTCACAGCTGTAGGACTAAAACATCATATGAGAAATACTGGCATGCAAAAGAAATAATAAAACTCTGATTCTAGGAATGACAAAAAATTCCGTGGAACCTATTCTGAAGGGTTCCTGAGTACGTAGAGGCATGGTTTTAGGGAAGCATTTCATTTAGATCTGTGTGTTCCAAGGTCTCTCTGTCTCTCTCTCTGTCTCTCATGTCTGACTCTGGGTCACTGCGTTTGTTCCCATCTGCTGCAAGAAGAAGCTTTTCTGTTGATAGTCACTAAGATATTGATCTTTTTATTTCTTTTTTTACTTTTAAAAAATTTATTTATATTTTTATAAATTACAGTTTATTCATTTTGTATCCCCGCTGTAGCCCCCTCTCTCATCCTGTCCCAACCCTGACCTACTTCCCTCATCCCTTCCTGGGCCCTACCCCAAGTCCACTGATAGGGGAGGTCCTCCTCCCCTTCACTCTGACCCTAGCCTATCAAGTCTCATCAGGACTGGCTGCATTGTTTTCCTCTGTGGCCTGGTAAGGCTGCTCCACCATCAGGAGAAGGTGATCAAAGAGCCAACCACTGAGTTCCAGACAGAGACAGTTTTATTCCCATTACTAGGGAACCCACTTGGACACTGAGCTGACATGGGCTACATCTGTGCAGGGGTTCTAGGTTATCTCCATGCATTGTCCTTGGTTAAAGTATCAATCTTAGAAAAGACCCTTGTGCCCAGAATTTATTGTTCTGTTGCTCTCCTTGTGGAACTCCTGTCACCTCCAGATCTTTCTATCTCCCTCTTCTTTCATAAGATTCCTTGCACTCTGCCCAAAGTTTGGCTATGAGTCTCAGCATCTCTTGTGATACCTTTCTCGGTAAAGTCTTTCAGGGACCCTCTCTGGTGGGCTCCTGTCCTATTGCCTGTTTTCCTGCTCTTCCTATGTCCATTCCCTTTGCTTTTCTGCATAGGGATTGATCATCTTACCCAGGGTCCTCCTCCTTGCTTAGTTTCTTTTATGTGTACAGATTTTAGTATGTTCCTATAGTATATGGCTAATATCCACTTATAAGTGACTATATACCATGTGGTATAGTCTTCCTGCTTCTGGGATAACTCACTCAGGATGATCTTTTCTAGTTCCCACCTTTTGCCTGCAATTTTCATGATTTCCTTGTTTTTAATTGCTGAGAAGTATTCCGTTTTGTAAATGTTCCACAATTTCTGTATCCATTCCTCAGTTGAAGGACATCTGAGTTGTTTCCAGATTCTGTTTATAACAAATAAAGCTGCTAGGAACATGGCTGAACAAATGTCCTTGTATACTTAAGTGTCTTTGGGATATATGCCTAGGAGTGGTATAGGTGGATCTTGAGGAAGCACTATTCCTAATTGTCTGAGAAAGCTCCAGATTGATTTCCAAAGTGGTTGTACTAGGTTACATTTCCCCCAGCAATGGAGGAGAGTTCCCCTTTCTCCACACCCTCTCCAACATGTGTTCTTACTTGAGATTTTGATAATAGCCTTTCTGATGGGTTTAAGGTGAAACCACAGGGTTGTTTTGATTTGCATTTCCCTGAAGACTAGGGATGATGAGCATTTCTGTGTTTTTCTTCATTTAGGTCTGTACCCCATTTATAACTGTGTTACTTGATTTTTTGCTGTTTAAATTGAGTTCTTTATGTACTCTGGATATTAGCCCTCTCTCAGATATTGGTTTGGTGAAGATCCTTTCCCAGTCTGAAAGCTGTCATTTTGTTCTGATGATAGTGTCCTTTGCTTTACAGAAGCTTTTCAGTTTCGTGAGGACCAATGTATTGATTTTTGATATTAGATCCTGTGCTGTTGGAGTTCTGTTCAGGAAGTTGTCTCCTGTGCCAATGAGTTCTAGGCTTTTCCCCACTTTCTCTTCTAACTGATTTAGTGTGTCTGGTTTTATGTTGATCCACTTGGCCTTTAGTTTAGTGCATGGTGATAAATATGGATCTATTTGCATTTTTCTACAAGTAGACATCCAGTTTGATCAGCATTTATTTACCATTTATTAAAGATGCTTTTTTTTTTCATTGTATGGTTTTGGCTTCTTTGTCAAAAATCAATAATCCATAGGTGTGTGGGTATATTTCTGGGTCTTTTAATAAAATCCATTGATCCACCTTTCTGTTTCTATGCCAGTACCATGCAGTGTTTATTACTGTTGCTCTGTAGTACAGCTTGAGATAAGGGATGGAGATACCTCCAGATGATCTGTTGTTGTACAGGAGTGTTTTTACAATTCTGGGTTTTTTTTTTTTTTCGTTTGTTTGTTTTGTTTTGTTTTTTTTTCCATATCGAATTGAAAATTGTTCTTTCAAGCTTTGTAAAGAATTGTGTTGGTATTTTGATAGGAATTGCGTTGAATCTGTAGATTGTTTTTGGCAAGATGGCCATTTTCACTATTTGAATCCTACCTATGCTTGAGCATGGGAGATCTTTCCATTTTCTTCGATTTCTTTCTTTAGAGACTTGAAAGATTTTTTTCAAACAGGTCTTTCACATGATTGGTTAGAGTCACACCAAGGTACATTTTGTTATTAGTGGCTATTGTGAAAGGTGTTTTTCCAAATTTCTCTCTCAGCCCTTTTATCTTTCATGTAAAGATCAGCTACTGATTTTTTTGGAGTTAATTTTGTATCCAGCCACATTGCTGAAGGTGCTTATCAGCTGAAGGAGTTCTCTGGTTGAACTTTTGGGGTTTCTCATGTATACTATCATATCATCTGCAAATAGTGATACTTTGAATTCTTTCTTTCTGATTTGTATCCCCCTGATCTCCTTTAGATTTATTATTGCTTTAGCTAGGACATCAAGTACTATGTTGAAGAGATATGGAGAGAGTGGGCAGCCTTGTCTTGTCCCTGAGTTCAGTGGGAATGATTATGCTTCTTTCCATTTAGTTTGATGTTGGCTATTGGCTTTTTGTATATTGTCTTTACTGTGTTTAGGTATGTGCCTTGTTTTCCTGATCTCTCCAAAACTTTAAACTTGAATGGGTATTGGTTTTTGTCAAATGCTTTTGTAGCATCTAAGAAGATGATCACATAGTTGTTTTTTTTTTTTTCATTGAGTTTGTTTATATGGTGGATTACATTGATGGATTTCCGTATACTGAACCCCCCCCCCCATGCTTGGGATGAAGCCTACTTGGTTATGGTGGATAATATTTGTATGTGATCTTGGATTAAGTTTGCAAATATTTTATTGGGTATTTTTGCATCAATGTTCATAAGAGAGATAGGTCTGAAGTTCTTTTTTTGTTGTTGCTGGGTCTTTGTGTGGTTCAGGTATCAAGGTGACTGTGCCTTCATGGAATGAGTATGGTAATGTTCCTTCTGTTTCTATTTTGTGGAATAGTTTAAAGAGAATTGGAGGTAGCTCTTCTTTGAATGTCTGGTAGAATTCTGCACTGAAACCATCTGGCCCAGGGCTTTTTTAAGAAGGGAGACCTTTGATGACCACTGCTACTTTCTTGGGGGATATAGGACTATTTATTTACCTGATCTTGATTTAATTTTGATAGATGAAACCTATCAAGAAAATTGCCTATTTTGTTTAGATATTCTTTTTTCTTTGATCTTTTTTAAATTATTTTTTTATTTTTTATTAGTTACATTTTATTAACTCTGTATCCCAGCTGTATCCCACTCCCTCATTCCCTCCCAAACCCTCCCTCCCTCATCTTCTCCCTGCCCTTTCCAAGTCCACTGATTGGGGAGGATCTCCTCCCCTTTCATCTGACCCTGTTTTATCAGGAATCTTCAGGACTGGCAGCAAGTCCTCCTCTGTGGCCTAGCAGGACTGCCCCTCCCTTGGGGGGTCGGGAGGTCAAAGAGCCAGTCATTGAGTTCCTGTCAGAAATAGTCCCTGTTCCCCTTACTATGGGAAACCAATTGATTACTGAGCTACCATGGTCCTCGTCAGAACAGAGGTTCTAGGTTATATTCATACATGGTCCTTGGTGGAGTGTCAGTCTCAGAAAAGACCCCTGTGCCCAGAAATACTTGGTCCTTGTGGAGCTCCTGTCCTTTCCACATCATACAAACTCCCCCTTCTTTCATATGTTTCCTTTCACTCTGCCGAAGGTTTGGTTATGAGTCTTAGTATCTGCTTTGATACACTGATAGATAGAGTCTTTCAGGGGCCCTCTGTGGTAGGCTCCTGTCCTGTTACTTGTTTTCTCCTATGTCCAATGCACATCCTATTGTCTTTCTAAGTGAGGATTGATCATCTTACCCTGGGTCCTGGTTATAGGCTTTTGTAGTAAGACCTAATGATTAAATTTCCTCAGTGTCTATTGTTATGTCTCCCTTTTTGTTTCTAATTTTCCTAAGGGTTTGTTTATCTTGTTGATTTTCTCAAAGAACCAGCTTTTGGTCTCATTGATTTTTTGAATTGTTTTCTTTGTTTGTAACTCATTGATTTCGGCTATGGGTTTGATTATTTCCAATCTTCTACTCCTCTTGGGTATGTCTGTTTCTTTTCTTTCAAAGGCTTTTAGGTATCTCATTAAATTGCTTATATGAGATGTCTCAAATTTATTCATGAAGTCACTTAGTTCTATGAACTTTCCTCTTAGCACTGCTTTCATTGTGTCCCATAGGTTTGGATAAGTTGTGCTTTCATTTCAATTGAATTTTAGGAAGTCTCTAATTTTTGTTTTCATTTCTTCCCTGACCAGCTGTCATTGAGTAGAGAGTTGTTTAGTTTCAATGTGTATGTGGGCTATTTATTATTTCTGCTGTTGTTGAGGTCTAGTTTTCAGCCATGGTGGTCTGATAGGATAAAAAGGATTTTTTCAATCGTCTTGAATCTGTTGAGGATTGCCTTGTGCCAGATTATGTGATCAATTTTTGAGAAGGTTCCATGAGGAGCTGAAAAGAAGGTATACTCTTTTCAGTTTGGGTAAGGAGTTCTGTAGACATCTATTATCTCCATTTGATTTAGGACCTCTGTAAGTGCCATTATTTCCCTACTTAGCTTCTGTCTAGATGATCTGTCCCCTGGTGACAGTGGTGTGTTGAGGTCTCCCACTATTAAGGTGTTGGTATTGATGTGTGATTTAAGTTTTAATAATATTTCATTTACAAATGTAGGTGCTCTTGTGTTTGGGGCATAGATGTTCAGAATTGTGATGTCCTTTTGGTGATTTTCTTGAAGTATTTTTTGGATCTTGGAGCATGGAATCTTCTTTTTCGTCTTTTTTATTCTTATATTTTGTCTTTTCATGTCTTTTCTTTGATTTTTTGGATGTTTTGTGTTTGGAACGTTCCTAATTTTATCTTTTTCTTTGAGAGATATATCAATTTATGCAATTGTATCTTCAGCACCTGAGATTCTCTCTTCTATCTCTTGTATTCTATTGGTAATGCTTACCTTTGTGGTTTGTGATCTCTTTTCTAAGTTCTGCAGCTCCAGGGTTTTCTCTGTTTGTGTTTTCTTTGTTGATTCTAATTCTGTTTTCATGTCTTGCACCATTTCCTTCATCTATTTGAATGTGGATTCCTGTCTTTCCATGGTGACCTCTATTTTTTTGTTTGTTTCCTCTCTATATGCCACTAATTTAGCCTCTACTTGTGGCTCTTTTTGTTTGGCTGCAGTTGCCTCTGTTTGAGAGCTTTGTTCATTTCTTCTTTATGTGCCTCTAATAACTGAATAAGCATAGCTTTTAAATTATTTTTTCCAATAAATTAAAATATCCATTTATTTTGGGAGTTGCTGGTGAAGCCATGATGTCCTAATTTTGGTGGATGTGTTCTTAAGTCCACCTCTAGCCATCTGCTTATCTGTAACCTTTGCAGTTTGTTCCAGGAGTGTGTATTTCAGACCGGATCTGTCTGTCTCTGGTCTCTGGAGTATTCTCTAGGAAGATGAGAGAGTAGATGTTGGTGTTTCAGTTTTAGCTAAGGGAAGAAATTTGCAAACACATATATGCAAGTGAGGGCATGTGAGTTGCAGTGTGACTTGAGGGAGAGGGTACTAGAGTTTATAGGTGCCTGAAGGGTGGTGCTTAAGTGTGAGGGGATGGGGACTCAGGGGTGGGGTTTTGGGTGAGGTAAGGGTGCTGATGCTGTTTGTGGGCACAACGCATATGTGCTGGTCCCCTAAATTCCTCAGGCCTGTGGTACTGTCCTCCTGCTATTCAAATCTGTCTGGGCTCCAGGAATTGTTTGCCTGGACTCCACTTGGAGACACACTGAGCAGGAGCTTCAATGTTGAGAAGGCTGTCCCAAGGATCCCTATGTTGCCCACAGTGGGAGTGTGGGTGGGAGGGATCAGATGACTGGTTGCTAGTGTAGAGGGTTCCTGGGGTTCTACAAGCCCTCAGTTAAAGGCACACTCACTGCCTAACAGGCCTAATAGGAAAGCGCTGGCGATCCTCCTGTTCTCTACTCTCAGATTTGTACCCGCAGGGGAAAATGAGAGTGCAGGAGATCCATCCGCTCAGTGGTGTCCACAGTTTGGCTGCTGGGTAGGAATGCCTCTGTAGCCTCAATCACAGAACATATAGGCTCCTGCTTGTACTAGCCACTGTCCTGCCCCAGCAACAGCTCTGGGAGGCCAGCCTGTGCTGTTTCAGTCAATGAGCATGCAGAGGTTTGTGCTTGGACTAGCAGCTGCTACCCAGCTACAGCTGCAGCTCCACAGGAGGCCAGCCTGGGCCTTTTCAGTCACTGAGCATGGAGGCTTGAGCTTGGGGCAGTCAGTGCAAGCATTCTCAGTGCTTGGGACAGAGGACAATGCAGGCTGCCTTTCCAAGCAGGGATACCTGTGCTTGCATAAAGGGGAAGATCAGGGGGTTGAATATTCTCCACTCTCAGTCCCCATACAAGTCCATAGGTGACCTGGATCCAAACTGTCCCAGCTCCAGGGTTGTCCCTACTCTCCCAAGAAGCATCAACATGGATGTTCTGGCCTCAGCTTCCCCTCCACTCGGATACTGTGCCCCTCAGATACGGTGTGTGCTGGTCCCCACCATCTTGGAATTACCAAGAAATTGATCTTTGACTATAAATATTTGACGATAGCATAAAGTCATTAAGAGTTGTTTTATTGTTACTTTATTTATTTATTTATTTATTTTTTGACCAGTAGCATTTGGTTTGGCCCTATGCTTCTGGACTGTGTAGTCTCTAGGTTTGGGTATAGTGTTGGGTATGTATTCCATCTCATGGCATGGATGTACTTAAGTCAAATCAGACATTGGTTGGTTACTCCCACAAGCTCTGTACCATCATTGCCTTAACTTGCTTTGCAAGGAGGACAGATTGCACATCGAAGGTTTTGTGGCTGGGTTGGTGGTTATGTTTCACTTTTGGTAGTCTTTTTCATGCCAATGAGATTGTAGGGGTAAATTGTTCTGTGTAGACACATTCTCAACCTCTTCATGTTCAATAATTTGTGTGTGTTATGTCTTTAACAATGGGGATTTGCTGTCAGTTGTCAGACAACAATCTCTTCTCTTGACAACAGCCTGCATTGTTGGGGATGTTCATAGAAACCCTTTGGCCAACAACTGAAGCTAATGTAGCCCATTTCCAGTACTGAAGCTTCATTTGGAACAAGAGATGCCAGTTGGGACTCCATCTTCCTCATTATTTCCACATCATTATGACCACCTTTTTGTATCTTAGGATGTTTCCTCTGTGCTAGATTTTCATACCACCCTTACAATACCTCTCAGGTCTAGCCGTCTCTCTCCACATTCCCTCCCTTAACCCGTCTTCCCTAGGCTTTGCCACTGATCCTCCATTTCCTGCTCTTCTGGTCCACTCATAAGATCTGTTCTATATATCCTGCTCAGAGAGATCCATGTGTCCCACCTAACCCCTTCCTCTATACCTAACATCTCTGTGCCTATGGATTGCAGCTTGGTTATACTTTATATAACAGTTAATATTCACACATAAGCAAAAATATATCATATTAATCTTTCTGGGTATAGGTTACCTCACTCAGGATGATTTTATTCTAGTTCCATTCATTTACCTGAAAACTTTATGATGCCATATTTTTTAACAGATGAGTAATACTCCATGGCACAAATGTACCATATATTTTTTATCCAATCTTCAATTCAGGTGAATCTATATTATTTCCAATTTCTTACTGTTATGAATAAAGTAGCAATGACGTGGTGCAGTAAGGGTACAGGTGATGGAATAGAGCATACTTATGGTATGATGAAACATCCTTTAAACTATATTATACTATCTAAATGAAGAAAAAATAGAAGATGTAAAAATTTCTGTAAAAGACAATGTAGTTTGTTATTCTTAAAAAGGACTTTTTGTCATCATGCTCTTCTGGGTCCTAGGACAGAAGAGACATATACATCTGAAGTTATTGGGGAGAAGATGTCAGAGACGCTGGGTAAAACACAGCCCTTTACAACCACAACCATTGTTTTATTTTATTTTTTTTTAATCTTTTTAAAAATTTTTATTATTGGTTACATTTTATTAACTCTATATCCCAGCTGTATCCCACTTCCTCATTTCCTCCCAATCCCACCCTCCCTCTCTCCCTCATCTCCTCCCTGCCCTTTCCAAGTCCACTGATTGGGGAGGACCACCTTCCTTTTCATCTGACCCTGTTTTATCAGGTATCTTCAGAACTGGCTGCAAAGTCCTCCTCTGTGGCCTAGCAGGAATGTTCATCCCTTGAGGGGTGGGGAGGTCAAAGAGCCTGCCATTGAGTTCCTGTCAGAACCAATTGGTTACTGAGCTACCATGGGCTGCATCTGAGCAGAGGTTCTAGGTTATATCTATACATGGTCATTGGTGGAGTTTCAGTCTCCTGTGCCCAGATATATTTTGTCATTGTGGAGCTCCTATCCTCTCCATGTCATACTAACTCCCCCTTCTTTCATATGATTTCCTGCACTCTGCTGAAGGTTTGGTTATGAGTCTTAGAATCTGCTTTGATAAACTGCTGGGTAGAGTCTTTCAGAGGCCCTCTGTGGTAGGCTCCTGTCCGGTTACTTGATTTCTCCTACATCCAATGCACATCCCATTTCTCTTTCTAAGCGAGGACTGATCATCTTATCCCAGGTTCCCTTTCTTCTTTATCTTCTTTAGGTATATTTATCATATCTTATAGGTCTATGTAAGTGAGTATATACCATGTGTGTCTTTCTCCTTCTGGGATACCTCACTCAGAATGATCTTTTCTAGATTCCACCATTTGCCTGCAAATTTCATGATTTCCTCATTTTTGATTGCTGAGTAGTATTCCATTGTGTAAAAATACCACAATTTCTGTATCCATTCCTCCGATGATGGACGTCTGGGTTGTTTCCAGGTTCTGGCTATTACAAATAAAGCTGCTACAAACATGGTTTTGAGCAAATGTCCTTCCTGTGTACTTGCGCCTCTTTTGGGTATATACCTAGCAGTGGTATAGCTGGGTCTTGAGGATGCACTACTCCTAATTACCTGAGAAAGCACCAGATTGATTTCCAAAGTGGTTGTATCAGTTTACATTCCCACCATCAATGGAGGAGGGTTCCCTTTTCACCACAACCTCTCCAGCATGTGTTGTCAATTGAGTTTTTTATTTTAGCCATTTTAATGGGTGTAAGGTGAAATCTCAGGGTCATTTTGATTTGCATCTCCCTGATGGCTAAGGATGTTGAGCATCTCTTTAAGTGTTTCTCTACCATTCTATATTCCTCTACAGAGGATTATTCTCTGTTTAGGTCCATACCCTGTTTTTTAATTGGATTACTTGATTTATTGCTTTTTAACTTCTTTAGTTCTTTATATATTCTAGATATCAACCCTCTCTCAGATCCTTTTCCAGTCTGTAGGCTGTCATTTTCTTTTGCTTTACAGAAGCTTTTCAGTTTCATGAGGTCCCATTTATTGATTGTTGATCTTGGAGCCTGTGCTGTTGGTGTTCTGTTCAGGAAGTTGTCTCCTGTGCCAAAGAGTTATACGTTTTCCCCCACTTTTTTTTCTAACCAATTTAGAGTATCTGGTTTTATGTTGAGGTCTTTGATCCACTTGGACTTTAGTTTTGTGCAGGGTTATAAATATAGATCTATTTTCATTTTTCTGCATGTAGACAGCAAGTTGGACCAGCACCATTTGTTGAAGATGCTGTCTTTTTTTCCATTAAATGGTTTTGGCTTCTTTGTCAAAAATCAAGTATTCATAGGTGTGTGCGTTTATTTCTGGGTCTTCTATTCGGTTTCATTGATCCTCCTTTCTGTTTCTATGCCAATACCATGCAGTTTTTATTACTGTTGCTCTGTAGTACAGCTTGAGATCAGGGATGGAGATACCTCCAGATGATCTGTTTTATTTTATTTTACTTTATTTTTTATTTTTAACTGTAGAGTAAAGTGATTGAATTTAAATTATAAGTTGAAAGTCAAGTGCTTATCCCAGAATTCTGCTTAACATTTAGTTGAAAAGGCAGTTTTTGTTTTATCATATTTCTACTGAATACATTTTTGTAAAGATTTGTTCCATTTTAGGAAAGATTTAAAAATGTGAATAAACCTGAAGCTCAAATAGGAACACATCATTTATATTTAAAATACTGAGAAATTGGGCATGTTCCCAATGCTGCATATTCTAAGAGATAATAGGAACACATGGCACTTCAGGAAATGGTACAAGTACTGACTCAGGAATCCTCTCTATGCATCCTACCTTGTATCTCAGATGGTTTTATATCTTTATTTTGATTCAGACCTCAAGACAACTGCATTAACTTCAGGGCTTACACTTTTTAAAGAAAATAATAATTATTATTACTATTATTATTAATTACATTTATTCACTTTGTATCTTGGTTGTAGCCCCCTCCCTCATCTCCTCCCTCTCCTACCCTCCCATGCCTGTCCTCAGGTCCTCCCTTTCTATCTGACCCTAGCCTATCAGGTCTCGTGAAGACTCTCTGGATCCTCTTTCTCTGTGTTCTAGAAAGGCTACTTCCTCAGGGGAGGTGATCAAAGAACAGGCAACAGAATTCATGCCAGTGACTGTCCCTGCTCCCCTTACTAGGGAACCTACATGGAGACTGAGCTTCCCATGGCTACATCTGAGCAGGGGGTCTAGGTCCTCTCTATGCATGGTCCTTGGTTGACTCATCAGTCTCTAAATGACCCCCTGGGCCCAGATTTTTTCTCTTTGTTGGTCTCTTTGTAGAGCTCCTGACCCCTCCAGGTCTTTCTATCTCAACTTTTTTTCATAAGTTTCTCTGTACTGTGCCCAGAATTCGGCTATGAGTGTCAACATCTGCTTTGATACCCTGCTTTGTAGAGTCTTTCAGAGGCCCTCTGTGGAAGCCTCCTGTCCTATTTCCTGTCTTCTCCTACTACCAAGGGTTTAACATCTCATTCATTGGAAAACTGAAAGCTTTCAAATTTCTGAGTTCTAAGAACAAGAAATGAAATCATATAGTGTATTATATGTGGATGATTCTCATTGTCAGACAAACATTCTGTGGAGGGTCACATCAAGGAGAATTTGGCTGTGCCAGGTCTCTAATACAATTCAGGGCCCCCTCAAAGTGGATATGATCATGTTCTACAAAGAATATTAGTTTGTGAACTATTTATCGGGGTGTGGAGAGTAGAGTAAGGTAGAGGAATGGGGTACCTCATTTAAATGCAATATGGATTTGTAGAGCACAACAGCTTGGCATTGCAATGTGGGTACTTTCTGAATAAATATTCTACTGCTACATGAAGTAGAGTCTTACAAAGTCCTCTGAAATCTGTTTAATGATAAGAATGGCACAATTCTCAGTAAAAGAAAAAAAGAATGTATTTCAATATTAGGACTAGATTATTGTTTCATTTATTATTTATAATTTATATTCTAACTAACAATTTTAAATTTTGGATAAGTCCACAACTTAAAATAAACCCTTAATAATATATACCATAAAACAAATTCTCCATTTTCCTTTGTATGGATCCTTTCTCCTTCATCTACCAATGTATAAAGCAGGAACTGCTCTTTTAAACAGGAGGCTGTCCTACTCCTGCACTAAAAAGCTTTACTGAATTCTTCACCTCTGACTTCCCTTCATCAATGCCAGCCTCAGCAATGTTGACCTCCTCTTTCCCTGAAAGCACATCATCTCTTTCTTCCATCTTCTGCCACTATGAACTCTTTTCTGCCAGTGTTTCATTGACTCTAAATCCAGCTATGTTGTGCACAGCATCAAACACAGTGCAATGTACCTCACAGGGCTAAATAAATATTTCATGAGTGAATGCATATCATTATTTTCCTTCCCACTGCTATACTTATGTGAATTCCCAGTTATGACTAAATTCTACCATATAATTAGATAATATCCATCAAGGCACAGAAAAATCCCATGAACTAGATTTCTGAAAGCAAAATGTGACTTGATTAAAATTGAATTTATACAAATTCATTATTTTAAATCTCAAAAATAACTACCTGTTGGTGTTTAATAGTGAATTCTGCCAAAATATGGAGATATGCTATATCTAATATTTTATCTTAAATAAAGCATGGTCCTTTCGATGTAATTATAATTTGCAAGTGTCTAAATTGGAAAGTTTTAATTATCCACAGATAGCTTTGAGTTTCTTAATGTGTATGTATGTAAGAGCTAGAATGAAGAAGGCAGATAAAGAGAGAGAGAGAGATATCTGCTTCTGCTGTCTTAATTATGTTCTTACAGACATTATTTTTAATTTTGGAAAGTATTATGCCAACATGAAATAGCATGTCTTGCTGAATGGCTTTGTAATTATATTTCAGTGAATACCAACTTGGTGATAGTCAATATATTTAAACAAATTATATTAACCTAATCTACCATCATTTTCTCACTGAAGACCTTACTTGAGTACAAATATTTTTTAAACCTAATCAGTAATTACAAGGACTATTGCAGGAGAAGAGTTATTGCTGTACACAGTGGCATTTCCAACTATGGCCACACTGAAAGAAATAATCATAAACAGTTTAATTATTACTCTAATTGCTTCTAATCTGGTTAATCAGCCATTTGCTTCAGTGGTGGTCATTACTTTCGGCTTTCTAAGAAATATTTACTGCAATGATCAAAATTTATCCTCTACTAAAAAATAAAACAAAACTACAACAAAAACACGATTGTCTTCTATTTTGTGGCCTTTCTATAACAACTGCAGTAACATTCCCAGGCCATCCTTGTCAGTAATATACCTCTTATTAGTCTTTATATATTTAAAACATATTTAATATCTATTTATTTGTGTGTGTGTCTATTGGTCTGTCTATATGCATGTCTGTTATTCTGAGAATTTGTGCTCATGTACCTATGAAGGATTATGGAGTCAAGAAAAAGGTATTTAATTCCCTAGAAGTGGAGGCAGTTGTGAGCCCGAGACCTAAGTGTTAAGAATCTGTTGAATGAGGTAACTGAGGCCCAGAAAGACACATATGGCATGTACTCACTTATTAGCAGATATTAACTATATAATAGAGGATAACCATACTGCAATTCTCAGATGCAAAGAGGTCAAGAAACAAGGAGGACTCAAGGGAAGATCGTCCAATCTCACTCAGAAGGGGAAATAGAATAGTCAGCAGAAGTTGTAGAAAAGAGGGAATAGGATAGGAGAGGGTACCTAGAGGGGGTAGATCAGAAATAGAGTGAGCAGGGGCAAGAAGACAGAGGGCTTACTTACCGAGAGAAGGGCAGCCATCCTCAGGGCACCACTTAAACAAACCAGAGGCCGTCAAAAAGGTGGGCCCATGGGAAGATGTATGGGTGACTCTAGCTGAAAACCCTAGCTGCAGGGCTCATGGAGACTGGAGAGGCTGCCCTCTAATCAGACAAGATTTCTGGTGAAGCAAGGAGAACACCCAGCCCACCTACAAGAACTTCCATCCAGAATTAACCCTGCCTTCTGGATATGAAGGGATTAGGATAAGGCAGAGATCAAGGAAATGTGGAACTGATGCCTGGCCCAACCTGTGGCCCACTCCATGGGAGAGAGCAACCCCTGGCCACTATTTATGAAGCTCTACTATGTTTGTGGATGGGAGCTTTGCATTGTTCTCTGAGAGGCTTTGCCCAGCAACAGCTCAGGAAAAAAAAAGAATGTATCTACGGTCTTCTGCAAGAGGAATGAACATACTTATACACTGAGCTATCTCCTCCGTCTCATATATATTCTAAATAAATAAATAACGCATTATATATGTAAATAATATATAGTCTAAAAACCAAATCTGTCATGTTTTTTTAAAAAATGAATTATAGCAAGTATTTTGTTCAGATGAGTATTTTAAATATTTGTCTATTTATATTCTATGTCTGTGTACATGTATTTATCTTGTTCCATGAGGAGTATTTATTAAATGTTATTGATAGTTATAGAAAAAGATGTGTAGAATAACAACAAAATGCTTTATGTATCCATTCTTTTCCATGGACACTTTTGAATCATGAGATCACTGAACATGTGACTAGACAGAGTGGTGGAGAAGCATACTTGTTAGCTATAGTTATAATTTGTGACAATTTGGGAGAAATGGAGCTTAGGTAACAATATAACAATAAACTTAACAAAATGTCAAAAAATAAGAATAAGGCTGCAAATAAGTTGTTATACAGAAAAATGTTACTATATTGCTAGAAATTACATAATAATGTATTCATTTAAATTTTTAGAGGCTGTGGGGTTAAGGTTTCCCTTCTGGCTTGTAACTATGTCCCAGGCAGTCCTCATGTTTGTAGTGTTCCTACTTCCTGTTTCCAAGTGTTGGGCTTACAGACATGAGGCACTGAGCCCAGTCTAGAAACTTGCATTTCACAACAAATAAGTGAGTTGAAGCTACTGACATGAATTTAGGAAAAAGAAGAGGACTTGGTGGTCAAAATATTCCAGATTTCTCAGGAATATTGGCAAAGTCTATAATCACATAGCACAAATCCAAAAGGAAGTTAAGATGATATTCATTTGATTTGATCTGTCATAATAATTTGGCCTGAGGTCCCTTCACATTTTTAATTATCTGAAATCGTTTATATATCTGTATTTTTTCAAAAGATTTAAATTTTCCTTTACTTCACATTCAAAGTGAAATTTATCATCCATCTAAATTTGTTCTTCGAATGTGAAAAACATACTCCTGTGACAAAAAGATATAAAAACAGCATCTTAAAATAGATTCATATTTTTCATCTAAAAATCATGCAAAATGGTAATAGGAAAGAAGAGATTTTTCACATATGTTCTTTTCAGAGGTAAGATATCTATTTATTTTTTTTACTGACAAATAATTTTCCATGAAACTTACTTTAATAAACATTCTCATTTATTGCTAGAAAACGGGGGAGTACCCTGCCTTCCACAAATTACGTATATGCAAAGTGTCTGGGTGTTTATTTTTTGAGGATATTGTACTCTAAGAACAACAAATTGTATCTAGTATCAAGGTAGCTATTTTGGTTCTCCCTTGGGGAAGGCAAAGCCTAAGAAAATCAGTTAAACATAGTATACCTGCTATGTAATTGGCTCGTGTGAGAAGAGATGAATTAGGATGTTATGCATGTGGCACTCCATCTGTTTTTGTTGTATTTATTCATCACATGAATCTGCTCTTATTCAGCTATAGGGAAGCACTTAATCGTTATTTACACATCAAAATGCTGAGATGAATACATTGCGTGTATAAAGGCTTTCAGAAATGTGGGCATGGCTCCCAGAGGAACTAATACTCAGAGTAAGAGTCTGAGACCATGTAAAATGAAATGAAATTCAATCTGGCTAATTAATCAGATAGAAAGAACTAAAACGACAAGTTTCCACAAAAAATACATTTGTATAATATACAATGATTATATTACCCCTCCTTTCCTAAAACTAAAGTAAGAAACTTCATATATTTGTCATAAATCATATCTCCTTATGACTGATAGAAATGTGTGTATATTTGTCTTTTACTCCCTGTCTTTTTTTTACCATCTCCCTTCTTCCCCTCTTGTGTCTCTTATTTCTCTTCACCTCCCCCTTTCTCTCTGTCTTCTTAATTTTCTTTTCTGTTTGTTCTCTGCTCATATAAAGAACTTCCCTCAGTCACATCTTTCCTGTGTCCTCTCACTGTGATGTTTCTGTTATAAATATGAAAGAATTGGGGTCAAATAACTATGGATTACAACCTTAGAAACAAGGAGGCCAAGTGAATATTTCTTCCTTTAAGCTGACTTTTTTCAGAACTTGGTCATGAAAGTAGAGATTCTAAAATTGATGTTGTCAACAAATATTTTATCAGCTGGTAACAAATATTTACATCCGTGGAAAAATCATTCTAGAGACAGTTCCCGGAGCCATGCTACAGTGACTGCAGATTTTTATCTGTCATCCTGTGGAGCAGGTTCGGAGCTGCACCAAGAATAATGCTGTGACTTTGAATGGTTGAAATGTTGTATGTGCTGGTGGTGATCTGCAGCAGCACTGAAAACCAAATTTCCAGAACTTAGCTTTTCTTTTCAGACATTTATCTACTCTGCTTTGAAAATTCCTTAAGTCAGTATATAAAACTTTTGCCTTGCCTTCCCTCTCCAGGTATAATCCTCAGTCTCACCATGGCTGCTGTTAACATCTCTCATTCAATCATTTCAGAAATATTTAAACACTTTCTTTCATCTTTTCATCATGATTGTGTACATTATTGCAAGAAAACTGACAGAAAAGTCAGCAGTGCAGCAGAATACATCTCTATTATATAAAACAATAGAATTTTTTCAAAGTTCTTGTGAATTTTATTTATTTAAAATTGTTGCAGACTAAACTTTAATATTGTCCAACATGGTACTTTTGATTTGAATCTCAGTAGTGTTTCTCTTAACCATAATTTACTACTGTGTCTCCTCTCTGAGACCTGTGATATTTATACATACTAATTATTGTCTCCTTCCCAATTGCTTTTCATTTGACTGCATTATATTTAATGACATCTTCATATGAAGTCCTCTCCTCCTGTTGTTTCTGTCCACTTATTTTTGTGTTATAAAGCTATTTCCTATTATTTTTAAAGCACCCAAGCATTCAATCCCTGCTACTATTAGTCACATCTACTGTGTGAGAGAGTAAGCACTAAAGTAAAAAAAATAAATCAGGTACATATAAATTTCTTAGGTAATTCTAACAATGGCTTATGATAAAGAATTCTATTACTTAAAATAAAAAAAATTAAAGAAAATAATAAAGGCTTAGGTATGTTTAAAGGTTCTTTGCTCCATGCTGCTAAATGAGATAGCTTCTTTCTTTATTTTTTTATCTTATCTTATTGAAAAAAAAAAAATAGAGTCTTCTTTCATATAATACATCCGAACCACAGTTTCTCCTCAGTCTATTCCTGTCACCACAGATTCTCCTCTTCCCCCGATTCAATCCCCCTCCTGTTTCTGCTTCAGAAAAGAGCAGGCCTCCAAGACAACCAAACAGGGTAAAATATGACACAATAGCTTTGGGACTCTTCCTCCTATTGAGGCGGCTTTTATCAATTTCATGAAAAAAATCTGTTAAGATTACTCAGTGAGTAAATTAACTTACATACATTTCTTTTTTAAATTTTGAATATTATCTAACTAAAATAAAGAGTGTTTTCTTCAAAGATAAGTTCAGGCAACTGAGTGTGGAAATAGTGTCATCTGTGACTTTGTCACCAGTAAAAATCATGGTGAACACTGTTAAAGCTTGTCAGTAGTTAGAATGTATGGTATTTACTAAGCCTTATTTTGTATTGCATTCTTTTTGACCTGAAACTAATTTCTCAAAGTCATTCATCAAATGTTCTAGCAATGAATAAAGTCTGTGCCTACCATTACTATTGTTAAATCATCAATGGAATTAAACCCAATTCAATATTCCATTCACTATTTGAAAGATGAATCATAGCTCTCCTTGAATTGATTTGCTGTGGGGTAAATATTGCCATATGAGGACTCGGGGTTTATGACATCACTTTATCAGAACTCATAAAAGGCCTTTGTAACATACTGCATCATGTTACCAACAATTCTGATAGAGTTTATAGTGGTCCCTTACCTACTATGGTCTGAGTTGATGTGTCTTATTCATTCACTTTTTTGCTAAGACTAAAAAAAAAAAAATAGCCTTTATTGGGCATTATTACATGCTATATAGACTGAGCTAAGTGTCGATATGGATTTTTTTTTTTTTTTTTTTACTTCTGGCAACATGGTTAAGGTATATAATATTCTTCTCTTCAAGTTTCATATAAAGAATAAATAATCAAAGAAAGCAAATCATTCAATTCCATTCAAGCAGAAGACACAAAGTTTAGGAACTATGCATGTAGAGAAGACTTATGAGCCAAAATCCTTGACTGTCTGATAACTCCCACCTTGAGAATCACCTGTTCTCTTCTGAGTTATGCTTTACTAAATATCCTACAATGGCACATGTTATATTGGGTTTTCTGAACTCTCTACCTGTATGATAATGCAGAGATCTTTGCGTTTACACATTTACATATTTACATCAAAATGGGTCACGATTTTGTGCTGCAATTTAAGCATAATAATACAAGAAAATTGGGATAAATTTACAAGCACAGAAATAAAACTCATCAAGACACAGTTCTTCGAAGTATTAAAATAAGAATAATATCTCGAATTCTTAAGGAAACAAAATGAAGCCTGGTTAAAGATTTTTGTTGCCCTTTCTGAATCTTGCTTCTTGATATAGAACAAAGGTAACAATCAAGCTGTAACCACAAAATTGTTTTGCCCCCAAAGGTCATCTCTCCCAGTAGGTTTCTGTTAAAACTCTTTCTCATTTTAAGTAGACGGCTGGCTTTGCTACTTCTGCTTCTCTGGGGAAGAAAGATGCACCATCCTGATAAATTTAACATTCCTTATACTGAGAATGTCTCCCAGGAGACGCAACTACGAGCAGCATTGGATACACAATCCTGGTAAACACCCTGTGAATTGAGCTGTTATAGGAAACCGAAGGATAAGCATAAGGTACTTCCCTCCCCTCTGAAGCCTGTATTTGGCTTCCAACACTCCTGCTTCCTAAGGGCTGTGGAGATTTATTTGGCTGTATAGATCAGTTTGCAAATGTTAATGGAGCCATTCATGATAGAACTTTTGATAGTTCTTGTTTGCTTTGTGCTTGGCAAACCATCCTCTTTGCAGGATGCTGTGGGATTGACCGAGAAACATTTAGAAACGCGAATATCCCTACACACTAGATCTTCTGACTTAGAGAGGTTGCCTTCCACTTTTGAGGTTCCCTTGGAAGAGATCTAAAATTCTGTTACAAGCAAGAAAATATTGAATATCAGAGTGATTATAGTTTATTAAAATAATTTATGGGATAAGGCAACTTAAAGCAGATGCTGCTCAGAGTGGGATGTAGAAACTGACTCATATCTCATCAATAGCAAATAGCTTTTTCTGACTCAGTACATATTACTAAAAAAAGTTCAGAAACAGAGTGATTGCATTTATTCTCTACTCAAGGGAAAGGTAAAATAGCCAAGTTTAGAAGGTGTAAATTAACTCTGTTTTCCTTTTTTTTGTCCATATGCGCACATAAAAACATACATATATACATGTGCTTATCCATATTCCTAAGGACAAATAGATTTGTCAATTTAGTGTCCCTTATTAGAATCACAGAGATTATGGACATTTCACTGACTATAAAAATAAGTACCTATCAGTGTCCAAATATGAATAATATTCTCAAACCACCAATGTCAGGTGAGTGAATGTTTCTTGCTCTGTTCATACAATATGGCCATTCATATTATTTCTAGAGTTATTTTAGTATTATGAATCTTATTGAATCAAGTAGTTGATGCTTTTCACCACATCCGGTTAAAGCAGTGTCATTCATCAATCGCCACACTGTAAAAATATCTGTCACTGTAAAATAAAATTTTCTGTTATCGGCCAATCATTTTACCATTGAGTGTTCGTGTGTACAAAGTTGTTATATTCCTATGGAGTTACATTCCTATTTTGTCATACTCTGTAGAAAATCATAATTTGAGCGAGAATTTTATGTTATATTAATAGTTACATCATAGTATAGCAAAACCATTAGTGAATTTTAAATCTTCAAGCCTAATATAACTTTAAACATATCACTATAATCTAGTACATGACTTAATGATACAGTGAATGCATATTTTAAAGTTAAACACTACTTTGAAAATAATATTTTATTTAATACTTTCATTGGAACATTAACAGACAAAAACCAATCTTTCTGTAAAATGTTTGATAAAAAAACATCTGGTGTCATTCATACATTTGATTGAAGATGTCCATAGCAAAGGCACGTGTAATAAAAAAACTAAAAGTGCTTGACTAGATTACTACATCTTTGTATGTATTAAGAGAAGCCTTTCATTTATATAATTAAATATACAATTACATTCAATTAAGAAAGTGATTAAAAAACCATAGCAAAATTATAAGACATAACATATGCTACTTAAAGGTTAGTTTTGCCCAAATGACAGAAACATGTTTTACCTGGATCACTCAGTGGATACATATCAGAATCACAGGATAATCTCCTACACAGCAATGCAAAGCCACCATAGACACTCCTAAGAATGAGAGTTGGCAACAGAAACCAAAGAACAAAATATGCACCCAAACATAAGTTCAGATATCAGTACCTAAAATTGCAATTTTCTAAAACCTATATACCTAAATATGACTATACAAAACACAATCAATATGACAAGGATAATATGTCTCCACTAGAATCTAGCAATTCTACCATAGCAGGCCCTGAATTCAAAAATACTTGAAGCACAAGAAAGAACTCAAAGTAGCCTTTATAAGTATGATAGAAGTTTAAAAAAGGAAAGTGAATAAATATCTTAAAGAAATATGTAAAAATACAAACAAATGTTAAGAGAAAATGAATAAAAGTTTAAAAGCTAAAAGCAGAAATAAAATCAACAAATAAAACCCAAAATAAAGTAAATCTTGAAATGTAAAACCTTAAGAATTGAATAGAGGGATTGGGACAGGAGGAGGGAGGGAACCAAAGGGGGGATACAAAATGAATAAAGTGTAATTAATAAAGAATTTAAAAAAAGATGTTAAAATGACAAAAAAAGAATTGAATAGGGAAACTCAGAGGCATACTTAGCTAATAGAATACATGATATGGCACTTTCTTGAAAATTAGGAATAGTGCTACCTCAAGATGTAGCTGTACCATTTCTGGGCATATCTCTGAAAGCTGTTCTATCATACAACAAGGAAATTTGCTCAGCTATGTTTATTGAAGCTTTATTCATAATAGTCAGAATCTGGAAATAACTTAGATGTCTCTCAGATGAGGAATGGATACAGAAATTGTGGTACATATGCACAATGGAATACTACTCAACTATTAATAACAAGGACATCATGAAATTTGCGGGCAAATGGATGGAACTAGAAAAGGTCATGCTGAGTGAGGTAACTGAGAAGCAGAAAGACAAACATGGTAAATACTCAATTATAGGTGGATATTAGCCATGTAATATAGGATAAACATACTAAAATCAGTAGTCCTAAAGAAGCTAAACAACAAAAAGGACCCCAGGGAAAACGTTAATCCTCATTCAGAAGGTCAAAGAAATAGACAACGGAAGTGGGAGAAGACAGGGAACAAGACAGGAGGCTACCAGGGAGGACCTCTGGAAGACTCTACTGATGAGGTATTGAAGCAGATGCTGAGACTCAGAGTCAAACTTTCGACAGAGTGCATGGAATCCTATGGAAGGCGACAGACACAGAAAGACCTGGAGGGGATAGGTGATTTATAAGGAGACCAAAAGAGCCAAAATATCTGGGCCTAGGGGTCCTGCAGAGACTGATGAGTCAACCATCAGTCTCATGGATGGAAAAGACCTATACCCCCTGCTCAATGTAGCCATGGGCAGCTCAGTCTCCATATGGGTTCCTTAGCAAGGAGAGCAGGTGCAGTCACTGGCATAAACTGTGTTGCCTGCTCTTTGATCACCTACCCCTGGCAAGGTGGCCTTACTAGGCCAAAGAGAACAGGATCTAGACAGTTCTCTTGAGACCTGATGGAGTAGGGTCAGATAGTAGAGGAAGAGGACCTCCCTTATCAATGGATTAGGACAGAGTCTGGGAGAAAGAGGGAGAGAAGACATGAGGGAGGGAGCTACAGCAGAGTACAAGTAAATGAATTGTAATTATTAATGATAATAAGCAGAATATAAGAGATGGAAGAATCTCAGACATTGAACACTTAATAGAAGAAATGGCTATATTATTAAAAGTAATCTATATCTATATGTATCTATGTATCTATCTATCTATATTATAGAACAAGGCATCCACAAAATGTGGATGAAAAAACACTATGAAAAAACAAAATATAAAAATAACAGGAATAGAGGAAGAAGAGGAAAACCAGATGAAAGGCAGAGATAATATTCTCAAAAAAATCATAGAAGAAAATTTCAGCAACCTAAAGAAAAAGATGCTGATCAAGATACAAGAAGGATACAGAAAACCAAATGGACAAAAGAGTAAAGTCCTTTCAGCAAATAATATTTAAAACATTGAACATACAGACCAAATAGAATAATAAAAGCTGAGAGGAGAAAAGACAAAATAACAAAATTATACCTACGAAAATTGCACCTAATTTCACAATAGAGAATATAAAAGCCAGAACATGCTGGATAGGTATTCTACAGACTATAAGAAATGACAGATGCCATCACAGGCTACTTTATACAACCAAACCTTCAACTGCGATACATGAAAAAAAAAAAAAGTGTTCCATGATAAACCAAATTTAAGCAAAAATCAATCTACGAATTCAGCCTTACAGAAAGTCTAGAAAGAAAGCTCCAACATAAAGAAGATAACTACAATAAAAGAAGAAAAATGAGAAGAGACATGCAAATAAGCACACACACACACACACACACACACACAACAACAACAAGCAAACAAACAAACCCATACCACATAACAACCCAAAGCCAGAAATCAGCAATAATTTTTCATTGATATCTCTCAATATCACCTGTTTTGGTTACCTAAAGAAGAGGGACACACTAACAGAATGTATGACAAACAAGATCCATCATCTGCTGCACACAAGAAACACACCTTAACACTAAAGACAGGCATTACGCCAGGGCAAAAGAGTGTGAAAAGATGTTCCAAGCAAATAGGTTTAAATGCAAGCTGTTGTAGGCATTTTGACACCTGAAAAAATAGAGTTTAAAACAAAACTAGTTAGAAGAGATAGGGAAAGACACTAAATTCTCATCAAAGAAAAAAAAATCCACCAAGAGGACATTTCCATTATTGATAGGTATGTACAAATATAAGGCATACAAATTAATAAAAGAAAAACTACCACAGCTTAAATCAGATATTGACCCTCACACACTGATAGTGGGAGACTTTGATACCCCACTCTCAACAATAGATAGGTCATCTAGCCAAAAATAAACAGAGAAATGCTAGAGCTAACTAATGTTGTAAACCAAAATATATCTAATATATTTACAGAACAAATTACCCAAAGCAAGTTTCAACTGATACAAGAAAATTTAAATAACACCCTGCATCAGATCTGACAACAGGTAAAGATAAATAGCAAAACAACAAGAAAACAAACAAACAAAGAACCAGAAACAACGGAAAGCTTACAAATTCAAGAGAATTTGAATACTGAATTTAAAAAAATAGGTTAGAACAGAAATTATGGAAGACATTAAAAACGTTATAGTATTTGTTGGTATAACGTTCTTGTGGAATTTATACAATTTACACTTGATCATTCAAATGCTGATTTCTCTACCCCACTATCTGGTTTCAACCCAGACATTGCACTGTGATGTTTATTCTAAGCATCACCTGTCTCATGTTTGTGTAAACATGCCACCATTTGTTCTCTGTAATTTCAGTAAAACAATCAACCAATGCAGAGCAATGGACAGAAGAGGATGGGACATCCTCTTCTGGAGGGGAGAAAGAAACAAGTGGGAGGATGATTAAGAAAGGATTTGGAACCATGAGGAGACATGAACAGGACCTAAGATATGACTAAAAGCAAGTATAATGGGTGAAATCTGAATTGTAGGAAATTATGCAAGCTTGGAAGTTTAGGATGGAGTAACTATTGCCCAGCATTGTGCTCTAGGTAAATTAAATAAATCCTAGTCTCTGTGTGGTGATTTAGGTATACAGCTGGTTTAGGAATAACCACTGTTTAACTAAAAGATCAATCAATAATGAGTATTAATAACCCACAACTAGTATTGAATGAAAATGGATACATAAAATAACTCAAATATATGGGATGGAATGAAGGCAGATCTAAGAAGGAAGTTCATAGCACTAAATATATACAGAAAAAAATTAAAGAGATCTGAAAGATTTTAAACAGATCTGAAAGTTTAAAATCTAAAGGAAGGAATCACACCCAGAGGAGCAGACACTGGGAAATATTCGAACTCAAATATAAACCGATAAAGTAGAAACAAATATCCCAAACCAAGACCAAAGATCTAAGAAACAAAAGAGCTAATCTTTGTGAAAATCAGTAAGATCGAAAACTTCATATCTAAATTAACTAAAAAGCAGAGAGAGAATACCCATATTAACAAAATTTTAAAAATGAAATTGAGGACAAAATAAAGGACAGTGGGGAAATTCAATGAATCATAAGGATTCATTTTAAAAACCTGCACTGTGCCAAATTTGAAAAATCAAAAGAAATGGATAATTTCTTGATACATGTAACCCATCATGCTTAAAATAAAGATCACCTAAGTAATTTATCTGACCTATAACCCCTAGTGAAATAGAAGCAGTAATTAAAAATCTCCCAATGAAAAAAAGCCTAGGACAAGATTAGAGAACAGCAAGAGAGAGGAAGGAATACATAAAGATACAGCTAAAATTAAGGGTAATTTGAGGGGCAGTATGGAAACCTAATATAGTAGTAGCTCTCTAAAATACATACATATATCAAGGAGATGTAAATGAAATTATCAAATAATTCAGAACACAGAGTCCCAATTGGACAATACTTGTCATCAAATGAAGCTTTCAGTGCTGAAATTCGGTAACAACTAATTGACCTGTTGGCCAAAGAGGTCTCATGGACATTCTCAAACAACTCAGGCTTTTGCTCTGACAGCTCTCCACAAACTGACAGAAAAACACCATTCCTAAGGGACAGTTACACATCTCAGTGAAAATTTGACCTGGAGAACTTGGCCTGGAGATAGCGAAGAACCTTCAACTCTTTGTTTTCAGGTCTTTGGAACAGGGAGGTACTCTGTAGAAAAGTAAACACCATCCTGGAGACAAACCTTGGATCTACCATGCTGTCCTGCCTGCAAGTTATGCTCACACAATGCTGGCACAAAGCTTGCAGGAGCAATAAGGCAATACCTGCTTTGTTTTAAGGACCACTCCACACTATGGAACCCATATTTGACATTGTGTGAGTTACCATGAACCTGAGATTAGATAGCCCAGAGATGATGTGCTTCTACATAGCGCCGATTTCCCCAGCACACTTCTATGTAAGACCATAACTGTCTAATTTTAAAGAAAACACTGAAACTAGTCATTCTTGATCGTTTCACTGTTTTCTCACTTGTCTACACGGTTTCTACCACAACCATAGAACCGTTAGCACAGAGCTTAAGTCTGTGAACTTAAAAATTACTTTTATATTCTTCCAGAAATTTCTTCAAGGAGTGGTAACTTTGGATAAAACCAATTATTTCATCTTGGCAGTCATTTTTCTCTTTATATATTCTGCCTATTGGCATATTCATTACACTTGTATGATATAAGCAATTTTATTCTATAATTACTCCTAGTTTTCCAGTGCCCTTTAGACACTTTCACCACTGCTTTCAGCAGTTTAGTGTAGCTAATTCCCTCAAGAAACAGGACCTGTCTTCAATATATTCTCTGTTTTACTCCTGTTCCTTCACATTCAGACATCAGGATTGTTAAAGAAAGCTTTAGCTACTGATCCTGTAGGCAGCTCTTCTTGGCATGGCTGCACACTGGCACCATTCATAGGCACGTAGAGATGTAAACACTGTGTTTCTTGCTGGAGAAAGAATGGTAATTACGACTGAAAATTAAATTAGTATGAGTGATTTTTAGCTACATAATAAAGAATTCCAGCAGCATTCCTGTCAAATCACCTAAAGCGAGTAAGTACCTCACTGTTATAGTTTAAATTTCTACTTCCTATTAAAGTCTGGTTTTCTCATTCTACATTCCCATTAATAAAATCTTTCAACATTTTACTTGCTTTTTATTATTCCTTGATTTAATAAGCTGCCTCAATTCTAAGTTGGGTAAGATCATTTCCTGTACTAATCTTAATGAATGACAATGACCTCAGAAAAATAAAATACATATTAATATGGTATTTCTCATTAATCAAATTAGAATCTCCCGGACTCCTGTCACTGGATTATTAAAGTACTCAGTGAGCACTCTGTGACCTCCAAGGTAAGGTCTAGTGTAAAAGGTTTTTATTAAGAGATCAACAACTAAAAACATAGGTTAATCATTTTAATTAGTTGAGAAAAGTCAATACGAATATTCAAAAACATCAGTTATTATAGGTGTGTAGAAATTTTCTGGTATGTCATTCCTGTTTGAATTCTTCAAGTCATCAGGCCAGTACATATTCTTTATTTTTCCTTCCTTCCTTCCTTCCTTCCTTCCTTCCTTCCTTCCTTCCTTCCTTCCTTCCTTCCTTCCTCTCTTCTTTTCTTTCTATTGTTTTCTAAAATTTACACTATTCATTGGTTAACCATAAGATTTATTGTTCAAAATACACATTTTTAAGATAGAAATGGATTATTGTAATGATCACATCATGGAATATGCATTGTCATAAAATATCCTTGGCCAACTAAATGCATGAATCACTATAAATGTGAAGGTTTTCAAAGTCCTGCAGGTTTCAGGTTCAAGCAGATTAAGACAATCTCTCACCAGGTTCTTTCAGGAAGATGTAAAATGAAACCAATTTAGTTCTTGTACATGGATAAAGGAGAAAAAACACAAAGCAGTAATGTGACAATAAAGCCAGCAAAACATAGCATAACAGAAGCAAGAAGATCAAAAACAGGTGCTCTCAAATTGCTCCTAACATCCTAATAAGAATCAGCTGCTTCCTTGTGTTTGGTTTTTCAAAAATAATTTTGTTTTGAATTGAAAAATAATAACTTTACACATATAGAGAGTACAGTGGGATTTTTAGGGTTCAGTTACCTGATGGAACACATCATTCACAAAAGAGAACCAGAATAAAAAAAAAAAAAAACTTCTGAAGGAAGATATTTTAAAACATGAAGACAGACCTATGAATGAATCTAAAATTGTTCAATTAACAACTCAAAAACTTCTTCTCTAAAGGATAAGTATTCCACCAGTGGGCTCATTATGACGGGGAGGATGGCATTGCCGTTCACATGATACTGAGAGTGCTGAAGCTATGAAGCCTTCTCCCTCAGCAGCCAGTGTTGACCTTCTGACACAATAAAACCCAAATAGCAAGCACACAGTTTTCAACTCAGTTTCAGCTGTAGCTTTTGTCTGACATTCAAGGTGTGTTCTGTGCCAAGCAACAGGGTCGTATGAACCAGTTCTGTTGGATTTACAGGAAGACATGAACAAGCCTATATTGTTTTGGAAGCCTCTGAGATGTCTACAGACAACGCCATAGGAATAGCCAATGTTGAACACTGATTTTTTACTTTATTTTTTTAATTTATTTTTATTTATACATTTTTAATTACAATTTATTCACTTCGTAGGCCGGCTGTGGCCCCCTCGCTCGTCTCCTCCCAACCCCACCCTCCCTTCCTCTTTCCTCACTATGTCCCTCCCCTAGTCCACTGATATGGAAGGTCCTCCTCCCCTACTATTTGACCCTCCAATCAGGTCTCATCAGGCTGGCTGCATTGTCTTCCTCTGTGGCCTGTGAAGGCTGTACCCCCAGGGGGAGGTGATCAGAATGTCTGCCACTGAGTTCCTGTCAGAGAAAGCAATGCTGCTCTTACTAGGGACCCCACTTGGAGACTGTGTCTATGGGCTACATCTGAGCTGGGTTTTAGTTGTTTTCCATGGATTGTCCTTGGTTGGGATATCAGGATTCAGATTTTTTTTTTTTTTTTTTTGGCTCTGTTGGTATTCTTTTGGAGCTCCTGTCCCCTCCAGGTCTTTCTATCTCCACTTATTTCATAAAATTCTATACCCTCTGCCAAAGTTTGGCTATGTGTCTCAGTTTCTATTTCAATACTTTGATCAGTAGAGCTTTTCAGAGGCTGTCTGTGGTAGGCTCCTGTACGGTTCCCTATTTTCTCCTGCTTCCAAAGTCTATTGCACTTGTCCTTCTGAATGAGGACTGAGAATTTTCACTAGGGTCTTCCTATTTTTTACCTTCTTTAAGAGTATAGATTTTAGTATATTTATACTATATTTTATGGCCAATATCCACTTATGAGTGAGTATCTGCCATGTGTGTATTTCTGTTTCTGGGTTACATCACTCAAGAGGATCTTTTCTAGTTACCCCATTTACCTGCAAATTTCATAATTTCCATTTTGTAAATGTACCACAATTCCTGTATCCATTCCTCCGTTGAGATGCATCTGGGTAGTTTCCAGCTTCTGGATATTATGAATCAGAATGCCTAAGATCAAACAAATCTCACATTTTAAATTTAGGTTACAAAGCAATATGATTCCACATAACTTTTCCAAACATTTTAAAAACACTCATACTTCCAACCCCATCCTATCTTAAACAAACACCCCAGAATTCCGATATTTGATTTTTATTATCTCAAAGCAAAATATGGATCATTCTGTTACTTTACTGTCTTTGACATTTTTTTGTCCTACAATTGTTTGAGATTCATTTGCCATTTTCAAACAAGTATTTGAGTAACACACAATTAAATTATTTATGTATCACATAATCTAGTTTATTGATATAAAGCATCACAAAGGAACTCAATGGATTTAGAAGCTCCTATGCACTGAAGGACAAACCAAGAACAGAGAATGATCTCAAATTGTGTGGTACTTAAATATTAAGCATAAAATATGTAAGCCCTTTTCCATGCCTTCTTGCTCATGAGTTCTCATTTTTAATATAGTTACATTTTAATAACTCTTTTCATGTACTCCCAAGGATAGAAAATATAGCTTGAAAATGTCTTTGTCAGAGAAATATTGAATCATTTGATAACCAGTTCATGATTTTGTCCAAGGTTTGAATCAATGTCATGATTTCCTAATTCATCCCTCAGAAATAAAGTCAGTATTAAGATATGGCATAAAGCAAGTAACTACTGAAGGGATATTTCAAATGCCACATCACTAAATCAGTTAGAGAATAACTTTGTACATGTTGAGAACTTTGCATTGAGAACTAATTCTTCTGTCAGTGTGTTGTCCTCTATACCAGAAAAGGGTTAAATCAGATATACACAACTACAAAAATAAATTGTCTTTATCCCCAGAAAGAAAGGTTGGAAAAAAATCAATAGTATTTAAAATCAGATATAAGTTCACAAGAAAAATATCATCTATGGGGATTAAAGTAGGATGGTTTAGGGTAACATGTCCCCCTCAGGCCATCTCTCTTCATAACCTCATAAGAATTCCAAGTCAATATAAAATTGATACATTTAAGAGGGAGGGCACTTTTAGGAAACATGACAGAAATTCCTTAGAAGGAGTTTTTGGTTTTTGTTTTGTTTTTTGTATTTTTGTTTTTTATGAAATATTGTAACAGAACAGTGTACAACATTATATCAGAATTTCAGTTAGGGTGGAGATATTGCTAAGTAGATCATGTGCTCTGCTTACATAAATTGTCTATGGAAGAATAAATGCATATGTTGGGTTTCCTTAAATACGTGGTTTAAGGACTTACTTTTTATCCATGCTACCAAAATCGATCCTGGTAAAATAATTTCAATTTGAATTTATTCACTGTTACCGAAGAAGCTTTGTATGGAAAAAAAATCAAATATCACAGTTAAAAACATATCATTTTAATACATGTATTCCCATAGTTAATTAGGACCATAAAAGACATCACATTCAATATTCACCCATTAGCAAACAACATTTTAATTACTCTGTGAATTTTTGTGTCATACCATGGATCGAACTTGAGTTCAGTAATTGTTGTATATTAATGCCAAATGAAAGCAATACAGGAGCATGATGATGCTATTGGCTTTGAAGCCTGTGCACCGTAATTACCAGGAGAATTTGAATAAGGTGCCATTGAGCAGAACAGAATTTCAAATGTGTTTCAGTGGTCTTGAAAGAATAGTCCTGGCATTTTAATAGACCTTGAATAATTCTAATTTACATGCACCGTTGAGGCCCACTATTTAAAATTCTGGAGTTTGAAAGAAAGTACATTTCGCTTGCTTTTTCAAATGTTTTTTACATACCAAACCAAATAAGAATTTTGAGACAACTTTTCTTGACAGAAAATGGGAATTATGAGGTAAATACATTTTTTAAATGCCAAGAAACATCTATAAACCTCTTCTTTGTTTGCTTGCTCCCAAAGTAATCTCATCTGCACTCTCTCAGATAAGTTAACCGTTGATGTGGTATCTTTCAACTGTATTTCTCTGTCCTGAACCCCAAATTTTTTCACAATCATTTTCCTATAGGTAGATAAGCCAAATAAGCAATTAACACTATCATATACTGAAAATTTACCAATATCATACAAGATACAAAGAATCACAAAGAAATCACATGCTGATGAAGTGGAAACACACAACACTTTTAGATTTAGATGGTGTGCTTTTCCCTTTGCTACTAAGAATGGTTGTCATGTCAAGCCTGAAAAGAAAATATGAAGTAATAAAACATGAGATCACAAGCCTTTCTTTTTAACTTATTTATTTTTCAACCTCTGTGGTGAGCTTTGGGGTTATAACAACTTTAACTTGGAAAACAAAATCTCTTACTGGTATGTAATGCTAGTGTCCTATGAAGACAGAACTCTTTGATGTCACTATTGCAAAAGATCATCAGAAGATGCTTCCAAGATTGAGCAAGGTCTTGTCTGGGAAGTAAAGGAATGGCAGATGAAGTTATCCAGATGAAGTTTTTCCTAGTCCTCTGAAAAATACAATAAGCATCTTTGCACATTACTCAGTAAGTAGGCTTTATTTTGTAAGGACATGTTATGTATACACATATTAGTCCTGATATCTTCCAAAAAAAATTCTGCAAAATTTATCCATCAAAATAAAAAATGATAATTATTTTCTTCAGTTCCATGTCTCTGGGAAAAACAAGGTTTTGAGAAAAAAAATTAAAAATGTACCTAACCACTACAGTAAGATAAATAATGTTGGTTACTGCATTTGTTTCAATGAATACGTTTTCATTGAACATAAAAAAAAGTCAACACTAAAATGAAACAGTTGACTTCAGAATAGAACTTAATGTATTTCCTACTATTGCATGTATAGTGGAACAGCACATTCTATCACATATGTTCCAAGTAACTAGGACACTTCATTTATGCATGCAGAATATGTATTAAATGATTGATGGAAACTCATACTCCTTTCCCTTTACTGTTACTGTATGTTTCACTTTGATTCACTTATAAGATTTTCATTCTCACGAGACTGTGGGATTATTTTTTAATACAATGATTTAATAAGTTTTTAGAAAGTAATTGTATTTAAATTTTAAACATTGAACAAAATATATTATTATTGAGACATATTTAATTAGAACAGTTAATTGATATAACCAACTTGTCAAATATTCTCTATGAAATGGTCAAAATATTATAACAATAACATTATCATAATAAACAAACAATTCAATATGAGTTGTTATCTAAGAAACCTCAAATGATTTAATAGAACTTAGAAATTCAGAGCATTTTTCCATATATTTGAATCAACAACTTTATTTGTGTAGAATTCACAGAAATCAAAAGTGGAAAGAATAATTAATATTTAAAATCAATAATAATATCACTTAAAATAGAGAATCTCGGTGCTACTTAGACTTTTAAACTGTAGAATTGTCTTGAAGAAGAAAAAATACATAGGCTTATAAAAACATACTATGAACAAGATTGTCATTGCTTTATTTATAGTTTAAAATTCAAATTTTATGTTATCATCTTATTGTGTGTGTTCCTATGATGAAAGTGATCCCATAGGCTCATATGTTTGAACACTTGGTCCACAGTTGGTAGAATTATGTGGAAGTGTTGAGAGGTGTGGCTTTTTTGGAGGTGTGTCACTGGTGGTGTTTTGAGGTTTCAAAAAGACACAACATTCCCAGTGTTCTGCTTCTGCCTCCTAGTTGTAAATCAGGATGTGAGAGTTCAGCTGATCCTATCACCACGCCTTTGTTCTGCTGTCATGGGCCCTGACTTTCTGAAACTGTAAGTCCAGTTAAATGCTTTTTTTGCTAAGCTGCTTTGTTTTGTCAGTTATACAGAAGTGACTAATACAGAAGTTAAGCAGGCCATCCTAACAGGAGCTTGGAAGACAGCAGTGCTGAGAGCCACAAGGACGGTGGAGGTCTAGGACAAGAGACTGCGTAGTCAACACCACCTCAAGATGTCCGCATTTGTTAGACTGTGAAACGTTAGAGTCATAAGGGAATGCTAGGACTGACACAGTGAAATCAGGAGCACTAAGAACGAGAAACGAAGAAGCATGGGGCAACCAAGGGGGCCTGAAAAGCCACAACAGAGAGGCTCTAAGAACCAAAGTCAATGTCAGTGGGCCATCTGGGAAATTTCCATGAGAGCCCCTGGGAAACACACTGATTATTGGGCTTTCCCTTGTTTGTTTGTTTGTGTTGTTTTTTCATATTTTTTTCTTCTAAGGTACCTAATTATAACACACAAAGTTTTACCGAACATGGCTTCTAAAATGATGGCTGTCAATTTAGACAATAGACACTAGACTCTCCCCAGACAAGGAGAGCTAAGAACACTGCAGCTAGTACTCCACGGCACTCAGACTCCTGGGAAGGTGATAGGTAACAGCATCAACTAGTGAATAAATGTAAGCACATAGTCATGGCCAACAACTAACAAAGCTGCAATCAGCCGTAAAAAGGCCGTGCTTCAAACACCTTTGCCTGGGTGAGTAGAATGCAGAAAGAACATGACTTTTTTTAAAAATTTTTTATTTAACTTTTATTAATTACACTTTATTCATTTTGTATCCCCCCATAAGGCTCTCCCTCCTCCCCTCCCGGTCCCACCCTCCCCCCCTCTTTCTGCATGTATGCCCCTCCCCAAGTCCACTGATAGGGTCCTCCTCTCCTTCTTTCTGATCTTAGTCTATCAGTTCTCATCAGAAGTGGCTGCATTGTCAGAGTTCTAGGTTATCTCCATGAATAGTCTTTGGTTGGAGTATGAGTCTCTGGGAAGTTCCCTGTGTTCAAATTTTCTTGTTTTGTTGTTCTCCTTGTGGAGTGGGAGTGATGACTTTTTGTTGGACCAGTAGAGCATTTTTTTTTTAGGATGTATGGTGCTCTAAATGGCCAATATCAACTCAGCCTTCTGCCACTATCTCTTAGAAAGCTGCGGAACCATTTTAATCCAGCAAGGAACTCAAGTCTATCCTCCTTGATGAAGGCTATACTTTTCATTTTTAATTCAATATTTATACCTCAGAGGCTTCATTTACTTTTCCTTAATTTCTTTCTTTTTTATAATCCTGATTAATAAATATTACCTTTATTTATCCAGTCTTATAAGCATCAGTTGATTTAATCTTTATGCTTGTAACACAATAAACTGACTTAGTTTCCAAGATATATAACTTTCTACCTCTTGACATCAGAAAATGGCTCTTCCCTTGACACAATGTAATTATTTCCAAAACCTTAGAAGTTTGCTAAAGACACACGAATGAAGTTAAGAAAGTGAAACAGGCCAGAGAATTGCTAGAGTCTATCTTAGAAGCACTGAACTATGACACTCATAACTTGACTCACTTCAATAGGACTCAAGATGTTTTTTTTTTTATAAATTTCATAACTATTGTTAATAGCTAGTTTTTGATTAAGAATTTTTACTATTCTGCTGATAAAAGTATTTTTCCTAATAATGCACTGGCTCCCAGACCATAATTCCATTTTATTTTTACATTTATGATGCAATGAGCTCAGCAAAACCTCAATAAATATTTTTATTAAGAACACATTGAGAGATTGATACAGCAATGGAAAAGCCAGAAATTGCTATAATTGCAAAAATGAGAAATAGCCACTATTTATAAACTCTTTTTGGATTTATCAAACATGTATAACTAAATAACAGAGTCACATGCCAAGGGCATACCAACAACTATATCCATCATGAAACTGGTATTTCAACCCCTAAGGTGAGTAAAATTCCAAGTAACATAAAAGTTGACTCTGTTTCTGTCTCCCTCTCCCTCCTCTTTCTCTTGAAAATAGTTCTCTGAAAAACAATAGAACCATAATTGCAGGTTAACAAATGCTTTCACTAAAAAGAAGTAGGTGTCATCACTCTGGAGAACAGATGCATAGTAAGATTCATTAACAAAAGGGGCAGCAATAGAATTCTTCTCAAAAAATGATTGTCATTTATGTTGTTCTTACAAATTTTACAGAACTGCTCTTTTCCATTTTTAGCTAACATGACATTCATATTGACATAGAATACATAATGATTCTATATTCTAATGGACACATATGACCATTTTCTCAAAGTACAGCATATTTTCTGGAACTACAATATACCATATTAAAAATTCTTTCATTAGCATATTGCATTTGTGATGCCATATAGACATTTCTCAATGACACGGAAGTCACTTCCTTTATTATGTAGCCAAGTATCCATTAAAGGCATTTCATTCTTACGGGTGAAAAGGACATTCTCTATACATTTACATTGTCTACTCTCTAATCACTATGAGGGTAGAATGAATAGTTTGAAACGTTAATCACCATCCTAAAGTGAATGGAATGTTAGAGGCCGTGGTGGAAGGCTTGTACTTTAAAAAAAAATCTGTGAAAGCAGAGTACTTTATATGTGTATTTTTCATTGTTTTCTGTTATGAGATAAAAAAAGAGAAAACTTATTCAAGGAGCCTGAAACCTTTAATTCAGATGCTATCTCCAGAGAACAAATCCTTAACTCCAGAAGATATAAATAACTTAAAAGACAGTGATCTTCATTCCAGCAAATGAAACATGAGAGATATTAAATCAATGGAAATTAGATAAGTAAGTAAACTTATGTAGTTATATTGGATGATTAAATGGCATAGAAAGTTTGAAATTGAAGTAGCTAACCTTTCCATTAGTAGGGCTATCATGGAGAGTGATGTCCTTGGAATTACACTGGGTTCAACATATATTTAGTGTCTTGAGAATCACTATCTTCAGTAGCACTATACACATCAATTTATCATCTTCCATGTGTTGATAAAAAAAGAAAAGAAAAAGAGAGATCAATTACTTTGAAGCCAAAATGAACTTGGAGAGCTCTATAGAAGATCAAGTAAACACTAAATATGTGATACAAAAACAAAGTTTGAGCCCAGAATCTGAACCCTGGTTATCATATAAAAATGGATTTTTAAATTATTCTCCACAAAAATATAACTTAAGCAGGCCATTTTCCCTTTCTTGGAAATAAAAAGTGGATTTAATTTCTGGCCAAAATGCTTCCTGGGATTGTTGCCAGTAACATGACCTTAGTGAAGTTCAAAACATTTTCCATAAATTAATATGAAATGGAGCAAATTGTAAATTTTTCTATTAAATATATATTCAGCCTTACATTATAATGCATCACAAATGTGTCAAATACAGCAGAAATCAAGAGAGACAGGATTCTATGCACATCATTCTATTGTTCACTGTCTCAAGAACACTCATAACATTCTAAGCTAAATAATGCATGCTACTTAGAGGGAGAAATTGTATTGAAAGATATTCTGATTATAATGTAAAAGAAGCTATAGGAGTAAAACTTCCCATGAATACTGTTTGATATAGTCAATCTCCCAGTCTCAGGAAAAAAGCCTGCCCCACAGATGTGTTTCATGAGTGGCAAAGGCACGATATTCGCTGTATAACTAAGGCCACTACAGAATTGTTCACTTCTCCAAGTCAGGAGTCAGGAGTCCCAATATTAGTCACATAGTCACAGCATGCATTTGTGTGTATAGTATTTTTAAGTATGCATCCATGTGTATTACCAGACACATTTGGAAGTCAGAAATCAACTTCTATTTTCACATCTCATCACACTTTACTGGTCTCTTTGAGCAAGGATCTCTCACTAAACTTGGACCTCAAAGCTTTATTGCTCCAGAGATGACTGGTTTTTCTCAGTTCTATCACTGGACTCACAGGCTCATTAGCATGCCTGAAATTTTAAGTATGTTCTACTGGTTTGAACTCAGATCATCATGCCTTTGCAGCAAGCCTTTCGGCACACCAAGTCAGTTATTCATCTCTACACATTACCATGATGCCTTCTTCCTCACTCTTCTACATATGAAAAAATATATTAGATTTAAAATAAAGACACACCCAAGAGTCTATTCTTCATTTCAGGCAAAAGAAAGCCATGACCTACAGTGGAAAGATATGCTATATGAACCTTCATAAGCAGAAATATTTTTGTCTAAGTCATATATATAGGATGATCAACACATTACCAGGAGTTAGCTTTGTGGCTAAGAGCTCTTGCTGTGCAAGTATTTGGACTTGAATTCAAGCAAAACAGTATCATGATTAATAGAAGAAATATAAAAGTAAAGAAATTTAGAGCCAGGCTTGTTGGCACATGCCTTTAATCTTAGCAATTAGGGAAGCAAAGGCCGATCTCTGTGAATTCTAAGCCAGCCTGGTCTACAAAATGAGCCCAGGACAGCCAGACTATGTAGAGAAGAAAATAAAAATTAAAAAGTAGACAACTTGCAATTAATCACTGGACTTGGGAGGAAGAGGCAAGAGGATCTCTATGAGTTCACATCCATCCTACACAGTGAGTATTAAGACAGCCAAGACTGCATAGGGAAACCCTGTGTCAAAAGAAGAAAATCAAGAAACAGAAAAAAAAAAAAAACCCATAGGTTAATAAAATTAACAATAAAGTCAAATGTAGATTATGCTGTGATAATAAGTTAAAAATAAAGTTCAAGGTCATATGCAAAACAACAGGAGGGGAAACTGAGGGCAACAACAACCAACCAACCAACCAACACACATATATCAGTGTTACTCCTTAAGTACAGAAGACAGACACATCTGAACAGCTTGCTAGGATTATAAATTTTAAACTTGCAATGACGTATTTTTCTTTCTAAATTAGTCTAATATACCCTGACAGAATTCGAATTTTGTGAAATTTGTGCTAAATGTTATTACTTGAAGGAATAAGAGAAGCATCCTATGGGATAAAACAGTGGCTATGGTGTACAGGAGGTCAGATTCCTTATTAGTATCAGCACTTTTTAAAACTCAGATGACTTGCAGTGAGCAACGGTGCTGGACGCAGGAACCAAAGCACCAAAACTCCATCTGCCAAAGGAAATGCTGACCTCTAAGTCTGCTGTGAGTGCTTATGTGGGAGATAGCCCTGCATATAGGTCTATTGGAACTTAAAATCTGCTGAGCAATTACATAGTATCAATATATATGTATACATATACACACACGTGTTAATCTCCCTGTAGTAACACTGGCATTAAAACAAGAGTGACATACCCTGTTTTGTAAGGGTCCTGAGGATCTGAACTGGGATTCTCATATTTTCATGCCACTTGCTTTCCTCATTAGGCCATGACCCCAGCCCTCCTTATGGTCTTTTGAAGAATTATATTGCTTTTGATACTTTCTTTTCTATTCTAATACTTTAGAATTCTTTCTCTTTTCTGATTACTCTGTCTGAGACATGAGTAATATATTGAATAGTGAACAGCCTTGCTTCTTTTGCTTATTTTAGAGAAAATAGTTTCAGTACTCCATGATTCTTATAAGACTGGATACATTTGTTGTCTATAGCTTTTTTTTTTTAATGTTGAGGAATGTTCTTTACATTGCTAGTTTCTTCAAGAATTTTATTATGAAAGATGCTACAATAGTCAAAGGCCTTTTCTGTATCTGCTGCTAAGATTATGTTATTTCTAATTTGAGTTAGGTTATAAGCTTTGAGGCCTTTGTACATAGATTCATGCTTAAATTCCTATAATGAAACTCCATGGGTCCTGGTAAACAATCTTTGCTATGTGTTGTTGTATTTGCTTATAAACTATTTTTATTAAGATTTTAGCTCCATATTCATCAGCCAGATTGATTGATACTTGTTTTTTCCCGCCTTTGCCTGCTTCAGAGAGAAGGGTAGCATTACTTTGTATGCTTTTATACTTTGCTTTTACTCTTGGTCTCATTCTTTTATTATTTGGAGTAGTCTAAAGAGCACTGTTGCTCATTTAAAGGTCTAGTAGAATAAGCTGAGATTTATTTGAACAGGGATTTTTTTTTTTTAAATTTGGGAAACCTTATTACTGCTGCCTCATTCTTAAGTAAATCTAAAGATATTCATGACATCATGTATTAAGCTTGCCATGTTATATGAATTTAGAAATGTATCAATTTATTTTGTATTTTCCAATCATTGGTATATAAATTTTCAAAGAATTCATTGTTGGTACTCTGAATTTTATTGCTGTCTCTTACAGATGAAGAATACTTCTTAACAGCAAAGAAAATGATCAGTGCATTAAAGCTGTTGATCTCTGTTCTTAAACTTCCTGGCCTCTAGAACTATGAACAATGCATATTGAAGTTTGTAAGCTTTGTATTATGTGCTACATTTTATGTGAACCTTAATGGCATGACACTAGGAAAGTTTCTCAACACTCGCATACACCAAATCTCTTTCATTTGGTTGTTCCTGAGTTGATTCCTCCATAGCAAGCCCATAATTGTAAATAAAGAATCCTGCCAAATTCCAGAAGCTGTCCTGACAAATTATCAAACCGAAGAGGATGACAGACAATAACTGATTTGTGGGCAAGTCCATCAGAGATGTGGGGATCTCTGGGAGATGTTGGCTTCTACTGGCATGGTGAATAAAATATGACACTGTGCTTGCAACCTGGTTTCTCAGCTAACGCTGGGAAGTTGGTTTCACAACTAAATTAAACTTGTGCAAAATCAATTAATTTCTACAGAGAACAAAATTGTTTGGCATTGAAAACTTACAAATTTGATTTGTAAGTGTGGATGTGAAAGTAATTCTTTTTTTAGTTTCTTCTGATGGTGATAAATAACTTCATTTAGTTTTATAATATCTAAATATGTTTATTTTATTGTAAAAAGAACTTTTCACTGAATGTGGTTTTCTAAATTGACAATTTCCTATTTCTTTTTTTTCCTTCAGTAAATTTAAAAGGTTCATCTTTTCACTAATATAATTTCTGCAGTTTGTGGTGGTGACACTGTTTTTTGTTGTTGATTAAATATCTCCTCGTAGTCAGAGTTACCGTTGAACTTCTTTTCCCTCTACCTCCATCTTTAAAGAAATGAGATTATACTCAAGTATCACCACACTTGGCTTATCAGAATGTTTTTTTTTTCTTTATGAAACTTAATTTTAACTTTAGTCCTGAATTGCATAATTTTTCAAGAATGGTTTGCTTGCACATTGATTTTAGGATTTCTGTGTGTTTCTGCAGTAGTGCTGAGCCTGGAATAAAATTATCCAGTGCCCAATGCTTAATTTCATACCACATTAATGAAAAGTCATGTTTCCTCCAATCTGGCTTTTGGAATCAGGTGATAATTCCTATGTTTCAGTGTTTAGCTGCGTGTAGATTTCTTCCGCATCATGTCCATGCATGCAGGATGCTGTATGGTATCCCTCTGCCCAACTCCACTGTCTCTGTGAAGCTCTGCACTTCCTGTAAAGTCCTGTGATCTGTAGCTGTACGCCTTTCCTTCAGTTCAGCATTAGCTGATAGTTCTGCTTTCATCTCTCCACCAAGCACTTTCAATGGACAATCCTGTGAATTCCAATCAGAGGCCAATATCCATTGTTGCTTGATGTTCAAGACAATACATGAAAATCATTATCCACTATCTTTTTTCTTTTTGCCGTATATTTTTGTTTTATTTTTCAATTTATAAAACAGAACCTGTTTATTTTTTTATTACAATGTGTTGTAAAATATGGAAATGTCTAGGAATTATAACATTTTAGATTATTGCACATTTTTATAAATGTTCAATTATTACATTATTTCTTATTTTTTTTGCTTTATTGTGTATAATATGACTTTATCAAAGTCTGTCTTCAAGTGACATGGAGCCACTTACTACTTAGCCAAAAGACAGTTATAATATTTGTGGGGTTTGTTTTTGCCACATTTTCAATTTTTATTTGAGAGAGGATGCATATTTCAAATTCTCTCTACTGTATACATGTACTGCTTTTTCTTCTTCCACATACTAGTATGTAGAGCTTACTTTTCCTCTCAGATCTTTGAAAACTATTGAGTTTCTCTCAATGTAATCACAGGGGAGGAGGGAAACAATCTTTCTTGACAGAATTACACTGTCACAATCAACTTCATATGTTTGGTTTCCAATTGAGTGAGAATCTAAATTCTTGTTTGACACCTAGACTAAAAAAAAAAAAATGAGTATGAGATAATTATGGACAAAGAAGTTTCCTCTATGAGATAATTCGGGACATAGAAGATTTTTGAGAGAGAGAAAAAAGAGAGAGAAAAGACTCTGACTAGCCAGGTTTGACCAACTTCCAATTTCTACTTAATTCTCAATCACATAGCCACCCTGTGGTTGCAGTTACATCACATTCATTGTAAAACTGAATAAATACAGTAGTTTTCTTTGCTTAGAATAATTTATCATTACCTAACACTGCAATCACACATATCTTTTTTTTTCTTTTTTTCTTTTTTTTTTTTTTTTTTAGTTTAAGTTAAAAGAATTTTTTTTTTCTTTCAATGCAGTTTATTCAGGAACCTTGAACAATCATCTGACCCTGGGTAAAGCCAGCCCACTTTAAATAGCCAAAATGTTACGCTCAGGATGCGAGGCTAAGCACTGCACTCAGGGTCAGCCTCTTTGGACCCAGAGAAGAGCATGTCTGATTGAATGCGGGTTGATGCCCCAGGTCCCGCCTCTGAGAAAAAGGTATCGGACGGGTCTGATGCTCTTTGGGTGGATGACACCTAAATGAACATCAGTACAAAGTCCCAATTAAGGAATTTTTTTAAACATAGTTCTTACTGACAATGTTTGAGTAGTGTCCTATATTTTCTGGGCTCTCTTATTGTCAGCAGAAATATCACCTATATTCTTTTTTATTTTTCTGCTCTCTTTCTGCATTGTTTCTCATTCTTGGAGAATCTGTGATCACATGGGAACAAAAGCTTGGATTATCTTTACATGATAAAAAGTCATATAAAGCTTTCCAATCCTCTGTCATGTTGTCTTTACACGTACCTTTCAGTCATGTTCTTTTATGGAATCACGTCTTTTCCTGATGCTGTTATTCAATAACTTTCAAATAGTTGCTTGGTTTTATATAATCAAACTTTTGTATTCTTCCAGCAAAACTAATTTACAAAAGAAAGCCAACATCTTTCATTTTGTCAATAAATGAACATATTTTATCTTTTTATTTCATATATATGCCTCATTAAACATATATTTTTATTGATGTTCAAGTGTATGTTTAGTCATAGAAATTTTATTTCTGTTGTAGTAAATATTTATGGGTGTCGGGCTATATAATTTTAATATTTTCACTGAGATTATCATGACGTTATTATTTAACCCTATATCACAAATAATAAGACACAGACACCTGTTAGATTGACAGTTGCCTTATTTACCTCGGACTAGGCTGGGCAGATACTTGACTTACACTGTTTCAATATTCTCACCATCCATCTCATAACCCCATCCAATGCCATCCATCTTAAGCCTCATAAATTGAACTACCTTTCAACCATAATACCATGGTTGCTTTTATTATTTATTTGGGACTTTCCACACCATCATTAGCATCCTTTCTTCATTTCCACATGTGTATGTGATTTTTTTTTCTCATTGCTAACTCACAGTGGCCTCCTTCTTCTTTTCACCAGTCTTTCTGTTTTCCATGATTCTCCTCCTCTCTTCCTGTCCTTCTGTCCTCTGATGTCTTGTGGGATTCTTCTGTCCTCAAAACCGCTGTACCTTGCCATGCCTACCCATGTTGCCATGCTCAGGTATAGGCCATTTATTGAACCAATCAGGTATAATGTTTTAGACTGGTTCACACAAACAAGGATGGGTGTATCCAGCAGGCAGTAACAGGACCCTGAGTGCCAGAAATTAGCATTAGACAAACTTCCAACATATTTTCAAACTAGATATCTCATCTCAAGGTTTCAAATGGTTTAAAAATACCTAAAATTTCAACCAAATCCAACATAGTTAAAATTGTAATTAAGATTATAATTCACTAACATTTATGATAGTAATATAACTTTTGGAGATTGAGGAATATAATTTTCTAAGAACCTTCATAGAAAAATGATAATGCTTAAGTTATAATCTTAGTCATGTTGCCCTATGTTCTTGAGTTTTAAGGTCATTCTCCTTTTTCTTCACTTAAGAGAGAACATTTTGCCACACTTACTTATTTATAAGGGTGCATCTGCATGTAAGCATGCCTACAGCACAACATGTATGTGGAGAGCAGAGGCAAGCTATGCAGTAAGTGCGCTTGCTCTACCGTGCTTGGGAACCCCAGATATTTAATTCGGTTGTCAAGCTTGGTTGGCTACAGGAGCCTTTTCTCATTGAGCCATCTTTTGAATCAGAGAAATAGTATTTTAACAGGTTATAATAAATGATTTTCTAACTATTGAATGACAAATACTCAAAAGCAAACTAAGGAAAGGGTGGTCTCAGAAAAGGGGAACCCTCCCTTACCAACACCACCCTAGCTCATCAAGTGGCATCAGACCTTTGGTCTGCTGAGGAAGCCCCACCAGAGAGATGTGATCAAAAGGTAGCAAAAAAAAGTCCATCTTTATACTAACTATTTAATATTTATAATTCAAATTAAAATATCATTCTATCTGGAAAAGAACAATGGTCACAAAAAATTCATTCAAGTTTTCTCTGATTTGGTCTATATTGTGAATTATATGTCTTTAATAGCAATGCCATGTATGTGCCAGTGACCCACATTACAGTCCTTGTCATCACAGACCACATCGTATTTCCCTGCAGGCCATGAATGTTGTACAAATGGCCACCCATTTCTGGGAGTACTAATTTTAAATTATTTTACAAAGACAGTTAGCAAGTAATAATGAAACCAGTTTTCATAATCTAATTATGACATGGATACCTCTCAACACACTCATTCTCTCTTTACTGGAACAAAATTATACAAATTTGGAGATGGAAAAATTTATTTAGTGAGTGATTCTTTGAATTTTTTTTTCATGTTCCAAGGAATGGTAAGCTCACTGTTAAGCCTGTTTTTTGTTTGTTTGTTTTATTTTTTTAAATGTGGTTGACCTAAGGGCCTATGTAGTCTTCCAATATCCACTAACCCCAATGAACAGAGCAGTTTATTCACAAGCAAACTCTCTTAGCTTCTACAGAGTTTAGACAAGTGGCTTTATATATGAGTCATAAAGAATAACAGAAAACAACAAAACAGAAAGGTCTTCCTCTTGATGCATGGCCTTGAGTAACATGGACAGAAACTGAACTATGAAATAACCATATAGGAACAATATTAGAAATATAGAGAATTTTTTTCAGAATCTTTGCTGAAGTAAGTCAACAAATTTCTGCTTAGAAGAAATTCAAAGATGTAAAAATATTTTCCTTGGTAATCAAAACAACAGGCTTGAGAAGAAACATTGTCTATTCATTATCACTTCATCAAATTACCAATTTTACAATAATCACATTTTGAACATCTTTATAAACACGGAAGCAAACAATCTAACTTTACAAAACAGTCAAGCAAAATCTTCAAACACATAGCAAACCTACTTTCACCACACTGAGTTTCTTTCTTAGCAAAAGGAAGAAATTTCACTTAGTTAAATTGTTACAGCAATGAGACTAGTTAAAGGTGTCAATGTTATTTTTATTTTTTATTTTTATTTCTTATTTATTACAATTTATTAACTTTGTATCCCAGTTGTAGGCCCCTACTTCATCTTCTCCCAATCCCACCTTCCCTCTTTCTTCTTTCTGTGCAACTTCTCTAAACCACTCTATCTGACCCTAGCCTATTAGGTCTCATCAGGACTGGCTGCATTGTCTTCCTCTGTGACCTGACAAGGCTGCACACCCCAGAATGAGGTGATCAGAGAAACTGCCACTGAGTTCCAAAGACAGCCCCTGTTCCTCATTGTCAAAGTGTCAAGTTTTACATCTGTCCACCTACTTCTTGCTAAATTTAAAACAGCTAATAATTAAAGATAAAAAAATTTAATCAAATATATTCTTCAAAGTTTCTTATACCACCTAGATATTACCAAGTCATCACTATCTTAAAGATTCTTTCCTATACTTCAAGCAAAGCACTATTGGTATAGGAATTCTAGATTTTAAAGGAGTCCATCAAAATTTCATTACTTTCCTCCACTTGCCTTTTTATTTATCTAAAATTACATCTAACTTAAAATCCAATAGGGTTATAGAAATTGAAGTTAATCATTTGTTATTCATCCCTCCACCAAAAAATTACAAAGCAATGGATTGAATTGATAGAAGTAAGATGTGGGTTAGATAAAAATCAAAGTTTCTTTCTAAGTGAGGAGGCATCCATTGCTTCATGAGAGATAAACACCATGGTGCCATTAAAAGTTTAGGAATTGATTACCTGAAAATCAATCAGAAATGATATATATCTAACCTGTGGGAGTAGCTGAATTCTGCAAGGAAGTAAGAGGCATTATGATAACCTTGATGAAATGATGAGTGTTTAATCTCTATATACCAAATTATAAGCTAATTTACCTGTTTGGTATAGATTTTCACTACATTTCTGAAGCTAGCTGCCACATCTTAAGATGTTCATCACCAATAGCCTTTACATAATTAATTAAAGACAGATAATTATTTTAAAAATTTAAATGAATTAATTTTTTAAATAAGAACCTACACTATCATGAATAAAAATTTTACATTTTTCAACATGGTTTGGAATTGTGATATTAAGATGAATGTTCAAAAATTTATGTAACAAATACACAATTAAATTCTATATGATTTAGACAAATTTAATAGCATGTTTTAGAAAACCACACTTTTTTGTTCATGTTATATTTAAAATATCTTCCTTATTTTTAATCACATAGAATATCACATATTTTTAAAAGTTCACTAGTTATCAACATAGTTATGCATGGTTACACATGATATTTTAAGAAATATGTGTTTACTATTTTAGTTTTTATCCATGTGAATTATACATTACAAATAAAACCCTGAAATAATTACAAAGATGGTATAACCATGCGTGTCTATGCATTATACCTGTGCAGATAAGTATTATTTTTACTACAATCAAGTAAGAAGTTTTAGAGAATTTAACAACATAACTCCACTAATTATGTGTCCAAGCCTTGTCATGTGGGTGAAATGGATGGCCAGCTGTTGGGCAGAGTGAATGGAATTTTATGTAAGAACTGGGAAATAGTAAGAGCTGGAGAGGACAGGGTCTCCACAAGGAGAGCAACAGAACAAGGAAATTTGAACACAGGGAACTTCCCAGAGGCTCATACTCCAACCAAGGACTATTCATGGAGATAACCCAGAACCCCTGCACAGATGTAGCCCATGGCAGTTCAGTGTCCAAGTGGGTTACATAGTAATGGGAAGAGGGACTGCCTCTGACATAATCTGTTGGCCTGTTCTTTGACCACCTCCCCCTGAGGGGGGAGCAGCCTTACCAGGCCACAGAAGAGGACAATGTAGCCACTTTTGATGAGAACTGATAGACAAAGATCAGAAAGGAGAGGAAAACCTCCCCTATCAGTGAACTTGGGGAGTGGCATGCATGCAGAAAGGGGAGGTAGGGTGGGATCGGGAGGGGAAGAGGGAGGGGCTTATGGGGGGATACAAAATGAATAAAGTGTAATTAATAAAAAATTATAAAAAAATATAAAATATATAAAATGCTCTTCATGGATATAAACTAGACCCCCTGCTCAGATTTTGCCTATGACAGCTCAGTATCCAAGTAGGTTCCCTAGTAAGGGGAACAGGGACTGTGTCTGACATGAACTCAGTGGCTAGCTCCCTGACCACCTTCCCTGGATGGGGGAGCAACCTTGCCACGTCACAGAGTAGGACAATGCAGCCAGTTCAGATGAGACTGAATAAGGTAGGGTCAGATGTAAGGGGAGGAGGACCTCCCCTATCCATGGACTTGGAGAGGGGCATAGGAGGAGATGAGGGAAGGAGGGTGAGCTTGGGAGGGACCTACAGTTGGGATACAAAGTGAATAAACTGTAATTAATATAAAAAATAAAAATTAAGTAAATATATAAAGTGCTAAAATTTCTCTATTCAAGTGTTCTTTGAGGAATGAGTTTTACATATTGAGTCAGAAAAGATTACTGTGGTTAATCAGTAATTTAAGAATTTTGGATCATGATAAACATTATTACGGAAATCAAATATACACATGATAAGACAGTCAAGAAAATGTTCAACAAGACAGTGACATATGGAAGAAGGGGTGATTCTTCAGCAACACTTTATCAGGGAAAAATTGACGTTTATAAGACAAACCATAAAAAATGTTGACGTGGTCAGTTCAATGTAACTAATGTAAGGGTGAAGATGACTATTGGGCTAAGTTGTTAGAAAGCCCATCGTAGCTCAGTATCCAAGTGTGTACCTTATTAAGGGGAACAGAGACTGTTTCTGACATGAACTCAATGGCAGGCTCTTTGACCTCCCACCTCCTCCCAGGGGTGGGGGGGAGGAGCAGCCCTGCTAGGCCACAGAGGAGAACTTTGGAACTTTGCAGCCAGTCCTGAAGATACCTGATAAGCTAGGGTTAGATGGAAGGGGAGGAGGATTTCCCCTATCAGTGGACTGGGAAAAAGGCAGGGAGGAGATGAAGGAGGGAATGAGGGAGCAGGATACAGTAGGGATACAAAGTTAATGAACTGTAACTAATATTAAAATAAATAAATAAAAATAAAAGTTATAGAAAAAATTGATAAATCATAATGATGGCATTAATAACTTAGAATCATTTCATATTTTTTGAAATATAGTTAACTTAAGTAAGGACCATTTTATAAGGGTTTACAAATCTATCCTTTAAGTTTGATATTATATAGTTTTTTTAAAATCATGTTTTACCTCAAATGATTCATTTGTACATGAAATGTATTTCTGCCCTGTAACTTTAAAATTGACCAAATTAATTCCATTTCTAGTTTTTTTATGTCATTGTCTGAGATAAATTCTACAACATTTAATTTTGTATTTGTAATGGATGACATATGTGATCAATAGTATTTAGAAATTAAAAAAACTATCAAAATTGTTAAATGAATACTGTATAAATATTTATCATATGTTCTTCACCAAATGTGTGTTGTAACATTTGATTCACTTACTTTCTATGTTCCTCTGCCCCTATTCCAACCTTTGAATTTCTCATGTCTAAAGGTTAATAGAATAAATTATTAGAGAACGATTTCTCATATCTATTTGTCAAAATTATAAGAGGCTGATTCATAGCTTGCAACAAAAATAGCTTCTGCTTGGCTTAAAATTGTCTTCATAAAATCGATTCTTATTCCTTTTCTACATTGCATATTGCCGTCACCACTGAATTACAATTTCTTTATGCCATCATAAAAATGTAAATCTCACTGTAGAAACACAAATTTTACAATAATCAATAGATATGTATACATATATATATTTTTTGAGACAGGGTTTTCCTGCTTAACCCTGGCTGGCCTGGAATGGGACATGAATACATATATTTATTCAACAATGGAATCAATGTTATCTTTCTCTTTAGAGAAAAAACACAGAAAGACAAAAGACACAGACCCTGAACAAGAACAATATATTATTGTGGAAAGTTAAAAAATTACATTTTCAGGAAATAAGTTGACCAAGTTTAACTCCTGTGGTCAACTGAACGTTTCAATTCAATTTCATGCAGAGATGAAAGGATGCAGAAGGTAGACCAGTAATAAACAAAATAGGAATCACAGGAACAGAACTGTTGTTTTATTTCCATGAGTTGTGACAATGAGTGAGCTGAGATACACAGTAAATTAGAGGGAACTTCAGGTACACGTATTATAATACATGAAACAAAGATATCAGAAAAAAGAAATATATAAAAAGGACATTTATATTAATGTTGTATGTATGTGTTTCTGATATAGAAAAATACAAAGCAGCTGTTAAAATACGTTTATGAGGAAGAAAAGTATTTGTTTTATTTCTTTACATTGATAATACATTAATTTTCTTACTATAAAATATTTTTTATAAAACAATTACCACTATTTTTCCCTATAGGACACACAAGTATGTATCACATGCACACATACACATGTGCACACATAATAAAAATTTTGATGGACTTTTATTTCACTAATATGATGCAAATACTACTGCATTTCAGTTTGCAAGTGCTTATTCTTACTCTGTGTAGCATTTAAAACAATAAATTGTACTATATATTCTCAGTGAAGTCGAGAATCTGGTGTACCCATTTTTTCAATTTAGTCTTCTGTCATTGAGTTTGAAAGATGGCTCAATGGGTAAGTCCTCTTCCTGAGGATCCAGATTCAATTCCCATCACCCACACAGAAGCTTGCAATCACCTATAACTCTGGACCCAAGTGATCTGATATAGTCTCAACTCAATTTCAATATATGCCTACAGACACCAGGCATATATTGGTCAAAAGATACATGTTCAGGAAAAATTCTTCTGGGTGAAATAAATAGTACAAAAAACAAAAGAAATAAAAATAAAATAACATTTATTTCAATAGCAATAAAGATTTTGTTCTCCTGTTTCTATGATCCACAGGACTGAATTAGTCTTTCCTACATGCCAGTGGCTATAGAACCATAAGATGGAGTATGGCTTACCAAGCAAGGTGACCCTCATAGAAAACTGAGACCCTTTCTCTTAGTGATCATCAAATACAAATAATTTCTGATTAAGCAGTGGGGACTCATGAGCTCTTTCATCCTGGAGTGTTGACTAATTTCATCTTGTACTCTTTTGTTGTAGTTGTTTGTTTGTGTTTTCTTTTTTCCAAACAACCACACCAGTTGTGAATTCATGGGAACAGCAGCTCTTTCATGTCCAGAAAACTCTATTTTATATCAGTTTATCCTGACCTCTAGGTCTCAAAGTCTTCCAGTTCTTCCATGATATTCACTGAGCTTTGGTAGCAAGCATGTGAAATATGTTCCACTGTCTGAGCAGTCCACAACAACTTAGTCTCTGCACAAAACTAGTTATGGGTCTCCAGTGAACTCTGTCCACTGGGGAGAAAAATATGCTCCTCTGATGAAGAATAACAAAGTTTAACAACCAGTGTGTATGTGGTAAGTATACACATTACAGGATAGTTTAACACTATGTCAGATTAGCACTCGTGGCTTCTCCAGCAGGGCATAGAGCCTCCTGGAAATGGGTTCATGGGAATAATTATGTGCCAGCCATGCTTTTTCTCATGTGTGACAAACTTTAATTTCTATCAGAAAAAAATAATTATTTCATCTATTACCTTCATGACACTATTCTACCAAGCGGCTTATCTTTCCACCTGGTCATTATTGTAACTCTGAGGGTATCTACTTAGATGAGGCTTTTGAAAACTTTCTTTTCCTTTTCTGTCCTACATGGGATCATCTGGAATTGTGAAAGCTACATAACCTTATTCTCACTTTGCATATAACAAAGTAGTTCATTATTTTTCATTTGCAATAAATTACCAGACAATGATTTGTATTTGTCTCTATATACTGAGACCTGAAACAAAGATAGACTTATATTATGGGTCAGAAAAACTATAATAAGCAGAAATATTATTTGCTATAAAATGTTTGGTTATAGCTTTTTACTATTAGCTATAGAATATATGTGGTTTTAGAAAACAATATTATAATAAAGTGGATGTGTGAGCTAACATTCCCAACAAAGTTTCACTCTTTCCTGTGCCTTTAAGTCTGACGTTAGCATTATATAAAATCAACCTAATGGCACTGAGTTTTCAACTTTCATGATTACGTTAAAATTTCTAACTTATTACTGTTATCTTATCCAAATTGACCGTTACTTCACTCGATTAAATAACTTTGTTCTTTGATCAACAGAGTGGTTTTCAGAAGTTTACAATAATGATCTAGATTTCAAAGATGCAGCAACCAGTGTTCACCATGTCTCAGATGAAGAGGATCTGAGACTCTGAATCTGGTGAGTAGACAGGTAGCTGGACCCAGAGAATTGATCTTGGGGCTTCTCAGGACTAAAGAGGACATCCCATTGCTCTCCTTGTGGAGCTCCAGTACCCATCCCCCAGGCCTTTCTATCTCCCTCTCCTTTCATTAAATTCCCTGTACTCTGCCCAAAGTTTGGCTATGAGTCACAGTATCTGCTTTAATACCCTCCTAGGTAGAGTCTTGCCACAGAGGAAGACAATGCAGCCAGTCCAGATGAGACCTGATAGGCTAGGGTCAGATGGAAGGGGAGGAGGACCTCCCCTGTCAGGGGACTGGGAAAGGGGCACTGACGAGATGAGGGAGGAATGGTGGGATTGGGAGAGGAAGAAGAAGGGGACTACAGTTGGGATACAAAGTGAATAAATTGTAATGAATAAAAAAAATTAAAATTTTTTAAAAAAGAGAGAACACCCCTTGAGTTTGGACTGATAGTTTACAGACCGCTATGGTTGTTTTCTGGGTACAGGAATGACAAACTCTGAACCCTCAACATTTTCTGCATAACCTGGCAAGTATAGAAATCCAGGTCTAGGGACCCTCTGTTCTAGCAGTCGGATAGTGTATCTCTGCTGGTCCCCTGGGGGCAGCTTCAGGTTTCCTGCGACATTGGGGCCAATCATATCCAGGCCCCCTATGGCAGTTTCTCAAATCTGACAGTAAAGTACCTGGGGTCACCAGTACTCTCCACATATGTGTTTGGCATTTCCTTCCTCCCTTCCTTCCTTCCTTCCTTCCTTCCTTCCTTCCTTCCTTCCTTCCTTCCTTTCTTTTCTTTCTTCCCAGACAAGAGACAGATTTTCTCTGTGTAGCCTTGGCTGTCCTGGACTCACTTTGTAGAGCAGGCTGGCATTGAGCACACAGAGATCCACCTACCTCTGCATCCCTGAGTGCTGGGATCCAAAATAACCAGCACCCGTTCTTGAGTCTCTGGACGTTTCTCACCTTCCTGAAAAGCACATCAAACTCCAGAGACAGGTCGACCCAGTCTTCACTACAAGCTCCAAAAACAAACAGTCAAGGACACAGACAATCAGATGGTTAGAGACTGGGTTTCTGTTGGACCATAACTAACAGGAATACACAATCAAACATGTGAAGTAAATGAATAAATTTGTTCAAGACATGAAAACAGAATTAGAGTCCATAAAGAGAACACAAATGGAGGAAATCCTGCAGATGGAGAACTTAGAGAAAAGACCAGGAACCACAGAGGTAAGCATCAACAACAGAATAGAAGAGATGGAGGAGAGAATCTCAAGCCATGAGATACAATTGAAGCAATCAAGACATCTCTCAAAGAAAACATAAAAACATAAAAGTTTCTGATGCAAAATGTCCAAGAAATCAAGGACGCCATGGAAAGACAGAACCTAAGAAGAACAGAAATAGATGAAAAAGAAGATTCCAGGTTTCAAAGTCCAGAAAATATTATCAAGAAAATAATAGAAGAAAAATTTTCTAACCTTAAGAAAGAGATGCCCATAAACATACAAAAGGCCAACAGAACACCAAATAGACTATGCCAAAAAAGAATTTCCTCCTGCCACATAATAATAATAATAAAAAAAACAGTAAATCTAAAGAACAAAGAAAAAGTATTAAAAGTTACAAAGGAAAAAAAGGCCAAGGAAATTATAAAGGCAGACCTATCAGAATCACAATAGACTTCTTAACAGAGACTATGAAAGCCAGAAGGAACAGATAAGATGTAATGAAGATATGAAGAGACGATAGATGCCAATCCAGACCACTATACCCAGAAAAACGTGCAATAAACGTAGAGGGAGAAAACAAAATATTCCATGAAAAAACAGATTGAAACAATATAATAAACAAGCCAGCCCTACAAACGATGATGGAAGTAAAACTCCAACACGAGATAACTACACCCAAGAAAACACAGTAAAAACATAACTTCACAAAAAAGCAAAAGAAAACAAATGCTCAATCACCAGCAACTCCACGATAAAAAGAACTAACAATCATTGCTCATTAATATCTAACAGAGACAATGTGCTCTCCAATAAAAGAACACAGACTTACAGAATGGTTGCAGAAATAGGATCCAACTTCCTCTACATTCTAAAAAAACACACCTCTGCAGCAGTGATAGACACTACCTCAGAATAAAGGGCTGGAAAAATGTTTTCCAAGCAAACATTCCCAAGAAGTAAGCTGGAGTAGCCATTCTAATATCTAAAAAAAAAAAAAAAAAAAAAAGACTTTCAAACAAAATTGATCAAAAGAAATGGAGAGGGACACTTCATTCTCATCAAAGGAAAATTCCACCAGGAGAACATCACAATGCTGAACATCTCTTCTGCAAATATAAGGGCTCCTGCATTTGTCAAAAAAACATTATTAAAGCTTAAATCAACATCAATCTGAACACATTAGTAATGGGAGACGTCAACACTGCACTCTCACCAAGGAACAGTCCACCAAGACAGAAGAAATATTGAAGAAGTATTAACTCAAATAGATCCAATAGATGGCTAAAGAACTTTGAATTCCAACATAAAAGAATATACTTGCTTCTCAGAACCTCACAGAACCTTCTCCAAAACTGACCATATAGTCAGGCACAAAGCAAGTCTCAAGAGATACAAAGAGAATGAAAAAATGCCTCTGTCATATCAGACCACCATGATTTAAAACTAGACCTCAGTAATAAGAGAAATACCAAAAATCCTACCCATGCAAGGAAACTAAACAACTCTCTACTAAGGGAAGAAATAAAGAAAGAAAGTAAAGACTTCCTTGAATAAAGTGAAAATTAATGCACAACTTACACAAACTTATGGGACAAAATGAAATCAGTGTTAAGAGAAAATTTCATAGCACTAAGTGTCTTCATAAAGACATTTGAGACATCTCATACAAGCAACTTAATTGCACACCAGAAAGCTCTGGAATGGAAAAATCAGACACACCCAAGAGGAGTAGACTGTCGGGGAAATTACTAAGCTCAGAGCTGAAATCAATAAATTAGAAACAAAGAGAACATTCAAAAAGTTAGAAGACCAAGAGCTGTTTTTTTGGAGAATATCAATATAATATACAAGCTCTTAGCCAAACTAACTATAAGACAGAGAGGCACTATCCAAATCAACAAACTCAAAAATGAAATGGGGGCATAATGACAGACACTGAAGAAATCTAAAAAAATCATTAGGCACTGTTTCAAAAGCCTATCCATTACAAATTTGAAAACCTAAACGAATATTTTTGAATCAGTATTCTTGATGGCTTCTATTTATGAAAGTTGAACCATTATCAGGTAATTAAATTAAATAAACCTATATTCCCTAAGGAAATATAAGCAATCATCAAAAGTCTCCCATTCAAAAAAAAAAAAAAAAAAGAAAAGCCCAGGGCTAGATGATTTCAGAGCAGAATTATATCAGACCTCCAAAGAAGAGATAATTACAATAATCTTCAAACTATTTCACAAAATAGAAAAAGAAAGAACATTACCAAACTCATCCTATGAGGCCACAGTCACCTTGATACCTAAATGGCACAAAGACCCAACAAACAGCCTCCCTTAAAAGCATTGATCTAAAAATACTCAATAACATGCTTGCAAATCAAATCTAAGTACACATCAAAGTTATCCTCCACCATGACCAAGTAAGTTTCATCCCAGGCATACAGGAGTGGTGCAATATATGGAAATCCATAAATGTAATTCATCATATAAACAAACTGAAAAAAAGAAAACAAGATCACCTGAGTAAAGGCTGAAAACTTTTGACAAAATCTAACACCCATTCATGTCTAAAATTGGGGAAATAAGGGATACAAGGCACATACCTAAACATTATAATGGCAATATACAGCAAGCCTATAGCCAAACTAAAGACAGAGAAACTTAAATCAATCCTATTGAAAATGGATTAAGGATAGTCATTAAGGATATGCAAATCAAAATGATTCTGATATTCCACCTCACACCCATCAGAATGGCTAAGATCAAAATTTCAAGTGACAACACATGATGGAGAGGATGTGGAGAAAGAGGAACCCTCCTCCATTGTTGGGGGAAATATAAATTTGTACAACCACTTTTGAAATAATTTGGGCTCTTTCTCAGAAAACAGGAATAGTGCTGCCTCAGGACCTAGCTATATCAGTCCTGAGCATATATCTGAAAATGCTCAACCATACAACAAGGACTTTTGTTCAATTATATTCATAAGAGCTTTATTCATAATAGCCAGAAACTTGAAATAACCTAGATGTGCCTAAGCAGAAGAATGGATACAGAAATTATGGGACATTTGCACAATGGAATGCTACTCAGGTATTAAAAACAAGGAAATCATAAAATTTTTAGGCAAATGGGTGGAACTAGAAAAATCATCCTGATTGAGGTAACCCAGAAGAAAAAGAAAAGCATATATATATATATACTCATTTATAAATGAATATTAACAGTATAATTTAGGATAAACATTCAAATAGTTACAGACGTAAAGAAGCTAAAAATCAAGGAGGACCCTAGAGAAGATGCTTAGGCCTCATTCAGAAAGGCAAACAGTATAGACACTGGAAGAGGTTGAAGAGAGGGAACAGGCCTGAAGTCTACCACAGATGTCCTCTAAAAGACTCTACCAGCAGGGGATCAAAGCAGATGCAGAGATTCACAACCAAACTTTGGTCAGAGCACAGTGAGTATTATAGAAAAGGGGAGAAGTAGAAGGACCCGGAGAGGGATAGCAGACCAACAAAGACAAAAAAGCTGAGACCATGGTGGATTGTAGAGTCTGATGCATCAAAGAAATACCATTCATAAAGCGGAATAGTCCCCCTGTTCGGATGTAGGCTATAGGCAGCTTAGTCTCCCTGTGGGTTCCCTAGTACAGAGAGCAGAGACAGTCTCTGACATGAGCTCATCTACTTGCTCTCTGATCACTTCTCCTTGGTGTGGTGACCTATCCAGCCCACAGAGGAAGAGGATCCAGACAGTCCTGATGGCACCAGATAGCCTTGGGGTCAGACAGTAGGGGAGGAGGACTTCTCCTAACAGTGAATTAGGTGAGAGGAATAAGTGAGGAAGAGGTTTGGACCATGGGACCAGTAGGAGATGATGGACAGGGCTACAACTGGGATACAATCTGAATAAATTGTAAATAATAATAATAACTATAGAATAATAATAACATAATAATAATAATAACTATTAACTATTAACAATGTTAATTCTATAGTTTTCTAGACATTCACTTTTTGCTTTCCCCCTTTATTCTGGTTCTTATCCTTTAGTCTTATCTAGAAAAATGCTGTTTTGTTTTTGTTTTTGTTTATTGGTTATAGATATAAGAAATATATATGACAAATTATTTAAAAACTGCATTTGAGTTTTAGACAAGATGTTATATTCTATTATTTGAACATAGAAAACATACAGAGAATTCATGATGTACCATTTTAATTTTTCCACACATGGTCTGTATTTTCACATAACGTGCAGAGTAAAAATATTATTCATCCAGCTAAAATTTGACAATTTGGAGACATGATGAAAAATATTACTGAAAACCTCTCTCTTGTTTTTTTTGTTTTGTTTTGTTTTTGTTAAACTTCTATTGTGTAGGCGTTTTGCTTGAAAATACATACCCTTTGATATACACTTCCATAGATTTAAAAGAATTTCCTTTATTAACTTATCTTTGTTTTTGTTTGATGAAGTAAATTTATCCATTCCTATTTATTCCTATTTAATTTACAACACATTTCTGCTTAGTTGTGAAAAATAGAACTTTTGAGGAGACTTGAAGATCTGGATGTTGGAAGACTGCTAAATGTATTCAATTTTATTGATTGTGACTTCAGGTACTATGGTACTCAAACAAAAATCTTCAAGGCAGTTCAAACGACTTAGTGCTTGGGAATGGTATGGATTGCTTGCTTCTTTGTTTGCAGGCTTGCTTGTTTAGCACAGATTTGGAGATGGGGGTCTTATCTGTCCTCTAGATAAGCCAATATGTCCCCAACTCACAACAATACCCTCTCCTCCACACCTAGCTTTCCAATTATAGGTATAAGACAACATGCCTGAACTGGATTTCCTCTCTACTACTGATTAACAAATGTAGCTCTTATAATATTGTAATTAGAAGCTACCTGAACATTAAAAAATAAATCCTCACTAATCAGTGTTTATCCCAACTTTCATTTGAAATTTCTATATCTTTTTTTTTTCATTTTAGTTGTATTTATTTATTTATGTATTTTTTTTTCAATGCAGTTTATTCAGGAACATTGAACAATCCTCGGACCCCGGGGAAAGCCAGCCCACAGCTTAAATAGCCTCTGGGTAGCCAACCCAGGCGTGCCACGGGGGCAATGCAGATAGGTCCACATACATGGAAGCAAGCCAGATCCTAGGCCTTAGCCAAATGTGGAGTTGTTCGTGACAGAGAGCACTCACCATCGGGAAGGTGGAAGGCGGAAACCAGCTCCATCTTTAAGGCATAGCATTCCGCAGCTCTCTACAGTTCCCCCTTTTTGTTTTAGACGCATCAGGCAAGAGTAGAGGTCTGATCTCTGATATTAGAAATAAATTGGGACTTTGTACAGATGTTCATTTAGGTGTCATCCACCCAAAGAGCATCCAGACCCTTCTGATACCTTTTTCTCAGAGGCGGGACCTGGGGCATCAACCTGCATGCAATCAGACATGCTCTTCTCTGGGTCCAAAGCGGCTGACCCTGAGTGCAGTGCTTAGCCTCGCATCCTGAGCGTATCATTTTAGCTTTTTATGGTATCCAACCATGCTTGGGGAGAATGTCCTGCTTCAATGGCTGTAAAGGCCTGAATGATCATGGCTGCATTGAAATTTCTATATCTTAAACTGATCCACATCTATACGCTTTCACTCAGACTGCACCTCTTACCCTCTGTTCTCTGCTAACCTGTTTTGTGGCTCTTACATGCTTATTGAGAAAAATACAACTTTTTGAGGAAATTTTAATGTCTGCATATTGGTATATAGCTAAATATTTTCATATTTTATCATTTGATAGTGACATAGTGTAACATGGTGTTAAAACTTGAATCTTCAAGGCTTGGAGCTTGGAAATAATACTGATTTTTCCACATGTAGACAATCCATTAGACCAGCACCATTTGTTGAAGATATTGTCTTTTTTTCCTTTGTATGGTTTTGGCTTCTTTTTCAAAAACTAAGTATCCGTAGGTGTGTTAGTTTATTTCTGGGCCTTCAATTTGTTTCCAATGATCCACCATTCTGTTTCTATGCCAGGACCATGCAGTTTTTACTATTATTGCTCTGTAGTACAGCTTGAGATCAGGAATGGAGATACCTCCAGATGATCTGTTGTTGTACAGGATTGTTTTGGTAATTCTGGATTTTTTTGTCTTTCCATATGACGTTGAGAAATTTTTTATATTTTATTTATTTACTTAATTATTTTATTATTAGTTACAGTTTATTAACTCTGTGTCCCAGCTGTATCCCACTCCCTCATTGTAATTTTCTTTTTGTTTTGTAGATTTTTTTATTTTTTAATATTAATTTCAGTTTGTTAACTTTGTATCCCTGCTGTATTCCACTCCCTCATTCCCTCCCAATCCCACCCTCCCTCATCTCCTCCTTGCCCCTTTCCAAGTCCCTCCTGATTGAGGAGGACCTCCTCACATTTCATCTGACCCTGGTTTATCAGGTATCTTCAGGACTGGCTGCAAAGTCCTCCTCTGTGGCTTAACAGGACTGTTCCTCCCTTGGGGGGGGGTGAGGATTTCAAAGAGCCTGCCATTGAGGTCCTGTCAGAAATAGTCCCTGTTCCCCTTAATATGGAAAACCAATTGGTTATTGAACTACCTCGGGCTACATCCCAGCAAAGGTTCTAGGTTATATCCATAATGCTCCTTGGTGGAGTGTCAGTCTCAGAAAAGACCCCTGTGCCCAGATATATTTGGTCCTTGTGGAGCTCCTATTTTTTCCACATCATACTAACTTCCCCTTCTTTCATATGATTCCTTGCACTCTGCCGAAGGTTTGGTTATGAGTCTTAGTATCTGCTTTGATGCACTGCTATGAAACCGAAAAGCTTCTGTAAAGCAAAAGATCACTGTTATCAGAACAAAATGACAGCCTGCAGACTGGGAGAGGATCTTCACCAACCCTGTATCTGACAGAGGGCTGATATCCAGAATATATAAAGAACTAAAGAATTTAAAAGCAATAAATCAAGTTATCCAATTAAAAGTAGGGTATGTAGCTAAACAGAGAATTCTCTATAGAGGAATAGAGAATGGCAGAGAAACACTTAAAGAGATGCTCAACATCCTTAGCCATTAGGGAGATGCAAATCAAAATGACCCTGAGATTTCACCTTACACCCATCAAAGTGGCTAAAATCAAAAACTGAAATGACAACAGATGCTGGAAAAGTTGTGGAGAAAGGGGAACCCTCCTCCATTGCTGGTGGGAATGTAAACTGGTACAACCACTTTGGAAGTCAATCTGGTGCTTTCTTAGACAATTAGGATAGTGCTTCCTCAAGGGAGAAGATGAGGGAGGGAGGGAGGGTTTGGGAGGGAATGAGAGAGTATATACAGCTGGGATACAGAGTTAATAAAATGTAAATAATAGTAATAATAATAAATAATAATAAGAAGAAGACACAGCTATACCACTCCTAGGCATATACCCAAACTTTGCTCAAGTACACAACAAGAACATTTACTCAACCATGCTTGTAGCAGCTTTATTTGTAATAGTAAAAAAATTTTCCTTTTAAGTTCTGTAAAGAATTGTGCTGGTATTTTGATGGGAACTGCTTTTGAATCTGTAGATTGCTTTTGGCAGGATGGCCATTTTTATTATATTAATCCTATTTATCCATGAGCATGGGAGATTTTTCCACATTCTTCAATTTCTTTTCAGAGACTTGAAGGGTTTTTTTGTTTTGTTTTGTTTTTGTTTTTGTTTTTGAACAGGTCTTTCATTTATTTGGATAGAGTCACACCAAGGTACTTTATGTTATTTAGGGCTATTGTGAAGGGTGTTATTTCCCCAATTTCTTTCTTTGTCCTTTTGTCTTTGGTATACAGGAGGGCTTCTGATTTTTTTGAGTTAATTTTGTATTTAGCCACTTTGCTGAAGGTGTGTATCAGTTGAAGAAGTTTTCTGGTTGAATATTTGGGGGTCGCTCATGCATACTATCATATCATCTGCAAATAGTGATACTTTGACTTAAAGGCCCACCAAAAAGCCCTAGGGAAAAAAAAAAGAAGAAGCAGACACACCCAAGAGAGTAGACCGCTGGAAATAATCAAACTCAGGGCTGAAATCAATAAATTAGAAGCAAATAAAACTATTCAAAGAATCAGTGAAATCAAGAGCTGGCTCTTTGAGAAAATCAACAAGAGAGACAAACCCTTAGCCAAATTAATGAAAAGGCAGAGAGAAACTATTCAAATCAGCAAAATCAGAAATGAAAAGGGGGACATAACAACAGACACTAAGGAAATCCAAACAGTCATCAGGTCTTACTACAAAAACCTACATGCCACAAAATTTGAAAATCGTCATCAAAACAAAACGACTGCCTTCAGATTGGGAAAGAATCTTCACTAACCCTTTATCTGAAAGAGGACTAATATCCAGTATATACAAAGAACTAAAGAAGTTGAAAAGCAGCAATCCAAGTAATCCAATTAAAAAATGGGGAACAGAGCTAAACAGAGAATTCTCAACGGAGGAATATCGAATGGCAGAAAAACACTTAAAGAAATGCTCATCCTCATTAGCCATTAGGGAAATGCAAATCAAAATGACCCTGAGATATAACCTACACCCATCAGAATGGCCAAGATGAAAAACTCAAGCGATAACACATGCTGGAGAGGTTGTGGAGAAAGGGGAACCCTCCTCCACTGCTGGTGGGAATGTAAACTGGTACAACCACTCTGGAAAGCTATGTGGTGCTTTCTAAGACAAATAGGAATAGTGCTTCCTCCAGACCCAGCTATACCACTGCAAGGTATATACCCAAAGTTTGTTCAAGTACACAAAAAGGACACTTGCTCAACCATGTTTATAGCAGCTCTATTTGTAACAGCCAGAACCTGGAAACAACCCAGATGTCCATCAACGGTGGAATGGGTACAGAAATTGTGGTATTTTTATACAGTGGAATACTACTCAGCAATCAAAAAGGAGGAAATCATGAAATTTGCAGGCAAATGATGGGATCTAGAAAAGATCATTCTAAGTGAAATATCCCAGGAGGAGAAAGACAAACATGGGATATACTTACTTATATAGACCTATAAGATATGATAAACATAATGAAATTTATACACCTAAAAAAGATAATCAATTGAGCGGACATGGGGTAAGATGATCAATCCTCATTTAGAAAAACAGATGGGATGTGCATTGAACGTATGACAGGAGTCTACTGAGCGCATCTGAAAGACTCTAAGTAGCAGGGTTTTCAAAGCAAAAACTCATGACCAAACCTTTGGCAGAGTACAGGGAATCATAAGAAAGAAGGGGAGTTAGTCTGATGGGGAAAGGATAGGAGCTCCACAAGGACCAAATATATCTGGGCACAGGGTCTTTTCTGAGACTGACACTCAACCAAGGACCATGTATGGATATAACCTAGAACCTCCACTCAGATGTAGCCTGTGGTAGCTCAGTAACCAATTGGTTTCCCAAAGTGAGGGGAACAGGAACTATTTCTAACAGGAACTCAATGACTGGCTCTTTGGTCTCCCCACCCCAGAAGGGAGGAGCAGTCCTGTTAGGCCACAGAGGAGGGCTTTGCAGCCAGTCCTGAAGATACCTGATAAAACAGGATCAGATGAATGGGGAGGAGGTCCCCCCCATCAGTGGACTTGGAAAGGGGCACGGTGGAGATGAGGGAGGGAGGGAGGGACTGGGAGGGAATGAGGGATTGGGACACGGCTGGGATACAGAGTTAATAAAATGTAACTGATAAAAAAAATAAAAAAATAAAATAAAATTAAATAAAAAAAAAGAAAATCTAAAGGAAATTGACAATTTTCTTGATAGATTCCATTTACAAAAATTAAATCAACATCAGGTAGAAAGATTGAATAGCCCTATATCCCCTAAGGAAAGAAAAGTAGTCATCAAAAGTCTCCCTTCCAAAAAAAGCCCAGGGTCAGATGGTTTCAGCACAGAATTCTACGAGACCTTCAAAGAAGTGCTAAATCCAAATCTCTTCAAACAATTCCACAAAATAGAAACATTATCAAACTCCTTCTATGATGCTACAGTCACCTTGATACCTAAACCACAGAAAGACTCAACAAAAAAGAGAACTTCAGACCTATCTCACTTATGAATATTGATGCAAAATACTCAATAAAATACTGGCAAACTGAGTCCAAGAACATATAAAAGATATCATCCACCACAACCAAGTAGGCCTTTAGTTTTTTTGGTGTTTTTTTTTTTTTTAGGCTCCCTTTCTTTTTTAAAATTAATATTTTATTTTTTATATTAATTAGAGTTAATTCACTTTGTATCCCAGTTGTAGCTCCCTTCTTCTTCCCCTCCCAATTCCACCCTCTCTCCCTCATCTCCTCCTATGCCCCTCTCCAAGTCCACTGATAGGAGAGGTCCCCCTCCCCTTCCATCTGACCTTAACTTATCATGTCTCATCAGAACTGGCTGCATTGTCCTCCTCTGTGGTCTGGCAAGGCTGCTCCCCCATCAGGGAGAGACAGTCAAAAAGCTAACCACTGAATTCATGTCAGAGACAGTCCCTTTTCCTCTTACTAGGGAACACTTTGGATACTGAGCTGCCATGTGCTACATCTGAGCAGAGGCTTTAGGTTATCTCCATGCATGTTCCTTGGTTGGAGTATCAGTCTCAGAAAAGACCCTGGACCTTTTTGAGTAAAGAATAGCACACCCTCAAGATCCAGCCTTGCTACTCCTAGGTATATATCCAAAATATGTTCAAGTACAAAACAAGGACATTTTCAGCCATGTTCATAGCAGCTTTATTGAAAATAGCCAGAACCTGGAAACAACCCAGATGTCCCTCAACTGAGGGATAGATACAGAAATTGTGGTACATTTACACAATGGAATACTACTCAGCAATAAAAAACAGGGACATCATGAAATTTGCAGGCAAGTCCCTATCAGTGAACTTCGACAGGGGCTTAGGAGGAGATGAGGGAGGGAGGGTGGGATTCAGAGGGGATGATGGAGGAGGCTAAAGCTGGGATACAAAGTGAATAATTAATATAAAAATAAAACATTAATTAAAAAAGGAAAGGGAGCCTAAAAAAAAAAAAAAAAAAAACACCAAAAAATCTAAAGGCCTACTTGGTTGTAGTGGATGATATCTTTTATATGTTCTTGGATTCAGATACATATATATATATCCATATCCCAAGAGAAGCAAACTGTATCTTCTTCAAGTCATGTAGTCACTAAATTTCTACCTGCAACCTTCAAAAAGAAAGAGAAAAAAATAGTAACGATTTGTTGCTTCCATGTTTGTGTGTTTCCCAGGGAGTTCTTCCTCTCCTTCTCCTTATTAATTGGCACTCTCTAAATCCTGCTCATTCACTTGTCTCCCTGAGGATGAAAGTATAGTTACAATCCCCATGCTTCTAAATACCTACATAGATTACTTCATTTATCCCCATACCTCAGTGGTCATCCCAATTCCAAGAATAATATAATGCTTAGATCATGGTTTCTCTCTAAACTATTTCCTCATTCACACTTTACTCTCAAAATTACTTGTATATGATTCATAAATGTGAAAGGGGAAATACATTGATGTATCTACATCTTTGATACCTTCATTTTAATATGTAAAAGAACAAGGAGTGTATCTCCTACAAAAAGATTTGAGGACATGTGAGAGTTCATCATATTTATAAAATGATAACATCTATATTTAAAATGCTTAATAAAATATGATTTAAAATACTATTATATTAACAGAAGCATTGGGAATTAGGTGAGATATTGAGTTGCACAACCTTTCCATTAGTAGTTCATCACTGCACAGCCTGTCTATGCAGTAACATGTGAAAGGAAAACTTCCAGAGTCCTGAAAATCGATTTCTGTAACTGGGATAAATTGGACTGATTTCAGAAGGAAGATTGATACATGAGCGATCTTGATGGAATTCCCCTCTGCATTTCAGTGAGCAATAAAACATTATTTTTCTCTGAACAATTCCTACAAAACAGGAAGTATTTTAACCAATTGGAGTGCAAAGAGCACATTACTTTAAGAAAGGTTATTTACAGGAAAAATTGTGTGATCAGGAAACACATGAGCCATGGAAATTTTTAGAAATATTATAAATCTTGAGATAATGGTTGAATGAAAAATGGTTTAGATCATAGTTCCTTCTAGTTAATAAGATTGGAGGATTTTGATCAGGGTCATTTTTTAGTAAATCAGCCTGTAAGTGCAATTTCAAAGGGTGAATTAGAGCAGAAAAAGCAACTGAAATTTGTAAAGTCAATTATCATACTTAGGCAAGAATCTAAATTGCTGACATGGAGAGGCTCATTGGGGATGATGACATAGAAAGGAGGAGCGAAAATGAAAAAACCTAACAATTTAACAACTTATTCTAAGTAGGTAGAGAAAAGAGGGTTACAAGTGTTATTCTATTTTACTTGTATTAGTTCTTTGCCTTTTGATACATTTTCATCATATTAAAATATCCATCCAACTTTCCCAAAACTATATCCACCTTCCCAACCTGCCCAAATTTCTATTCTATTTTATAAATCCTTTTTTTCTTTTTTTTGGTTGCTTGTATACTCAGGAATATATGGTCTTCTGGAGGAGAATGGTGACTTTCCAGTGACAACAGTCTTAGGTGAAAACTAGTTCTCCCTCTCAGCAGTTAGTGATATAAAATCACCACATAGGACCAACTGCTTTTTTCATACTTGGATTTCGTTTTCTGAAAGAAAATGAATTGGAAGTGGGCTTAGAGGAGAGGTTGAATAGAACTGGGAGGAGTCAAGAAAGGAAAACCTATGGTCAGAACATATTGTATGAAAGGAAAATCTATTTTAAATAATTAAAAAATGAAATTATTATTGGTGTTTGATTTCTTGAGTTCATTATATACTTTGGATATTAGCCCTTTGTTGGATGTAGGATTGGTGATCTTTTCCCAATCTGTAGGTTGCAGTTTTGTTTTATTGACAGTGTGCTTTGCCTTATAGAAGCTTTTCATTGTGTTGGAATTTTGATGAGGATTGGATTGAACAGGGATAAAGATAGGGCAGATATAACAGTGACTGAGGAAAGGTCCAACAATGCCAGCCTTTCCAGGCCTCAGGAGAAAAGGACATGCTGGGCACTGATGGGATTTGATGAGCTATGCTGGATAGGAAGAGGGGCTCCTCTCTTCTGAGGAATAGGGGAGGGGGATGCAGGAGAGGGAAGGAGGGTGTTACTGGGAGCTGAGAAGGGATGGGGTAATGACCAGGATATAGTGAATAGATAAATAAATAAATAAACCTTTAATCTCTTTTCTAATGTTTGTAACATTAGAAAATGAATCACATTTTCAATCTTTTTCTCATCTAAGCCTGTTTTATTTCTGCTCTTTCTTTATATATATATATATATATATAATTGCAATCATTAATGAAACTGTAATTATTTGTATGCTGACAATCAAAATTAAACAAGTACCCAAAAATTGAAAAAAAAAGAAAGAAAAGTTTTAAAAAAGTAAGGTTTTGTTATACAGGATGATTTTAGCCATTCTGTCTTTTTTTCCCAGCAATTAAAAACAAGGAAATCATAAAATTTGCAGGCAAATGGATAGAACTAAAAAGAATCAACCTGGATATGGGGCTCTGCATTTACTCACTTGAAGTTGTCCTCCCTTGCTCACAGGCCTAACGGGAAAGCTAGCGCAGGGGTTCGCCCTGTTCTCTGTTCTCAGATGCGGGCCCACAGGGCAAATGAGGGTTTAGTAGATCCGTCAGCTCGGCAGTGTCCAGGTAGTGTACACAGTTTGCCCACCAGGCAGGGAGACCTGTACTCGGGGTGGCAGCCTGTGTTGTCTCAGTCCCTGAGCAAGGAGGCTGCTGCTTGAACTAGCTGCAGGACCTACTGCAGCCACAGACCTGCGAGGAGGCCCATGCAGCCCTCTGCTGCAGATTGGGAGGTCTGCCTCTGCCATCTCAGTCACTGAGCATAGAGGCTTGTACTTGCGCAACCACTGCTGCTTCCACTGAGCAGGAAGGCCTGTGCTTGGGGTAAGGGGAAGGTCAGGGCAGTTGAATATTCACCACTTTCTTTCCCGGAGACATCCATGAGAGACCTGGATCCAAACTATCCCAGTTCCTGGGTTGTCTGTTCTCACCCAGGAAGCGTCAATGTTGATGTTCTGGCTTCAGCTTCCCCTTTGCTCACCAATTTCCGTGTTTTAATATCCCTTGACATACACACTTTCTCTACTACCTCGTTCCCCTTATCCCTTCCTGTACCTTGTTTTCTTTGCCTTCTTGATACTACTTCTGTTCTATACCACTTCTTAAAATCTTCCCATCATGACCCTTTTATTTTCTTTTTTCTATGGGTACTCAATTTAAATACATGTGTCTAAAGACTCAAAACTAAGATGCAAATATGAAACAAAATGTGTGGAGTATTTTTGTGCATAGGTAGTATAAGTTATGTCACACTGAATGATTGTTTTCACCTTCATTCTTTTACCTGAAAATTCTACAATTTTTAAAAATTTGATCTTCCTATTCATAGTTATATACAAATAATTAGTTTTGCATGGTCCTAGACTTAGGATGTATCAATATCCAAATACATTCATTTAAACTAAACAGTGTGTATCCAAACCTATGCCCATCTATAATATATCTAAAACTCAGTCACATTAATACAAATCAATCAACAGATACTTGCTTAATTTTCCATGCACATTTCTAGATGCTTTTAGAGTAGGAAGTAACAAAATGTTGAAAACATACCTTTTAGTTGATGATATATAATACACAAAATAAGAAAATACAATGCATAGAAAACCAAAGAATCCCACAGATATTACAAGAAAGTCTAACCTATCAGAATAGCTAAGATCAAACACTCAAGTGACAACAAACACATACTGGAGAGGATGTGAAGAAAGGGGAACCCTACTCCACTGCTGATGGGAGAATAAACTTGTACAACCATTTTGGAAACCAAGCTGGTACTTTCTCAGAAAACAAGGAATAGTACTACCTCAAGATCCAGGTATACCACTCCTGGGCATATATCTGAAAGATGCTCAACTATACAACAAGGACATTAGCTCAACTATACTAAAAGCAGCTTGATTTGTAATAGCCAGAAACTGGAAACAACCTAGATATCCCTCACCCAAAGAATGGATCAGAAATTGTAGTAACTAAACAATGGAATACTACTTAGTTATTAAAAATAAGGAAATCATGAAATTAGCAGGCAAAAGAATGGAACTAGAAAAGTTCATCCTGAGTAAGGTAAGCCAGAAGCAGAAAGACAAGCATGGTATATACTCACTTATAAGTGGAAATTAGCCATACAATATAGGATAAACACTCAAACATCTACAGACCTAAAGAAGCTAAAAAACAAAGAAGACCCTAGGGAAGATACTTAAATTTTTATGCAGAAGGGAAAACATTATAGACACCTGAAGTATTAGAAGAGAGGAGACATGATGTGAACCTACCATAGATGTCTTCTGAAAGACTCCACCCAGCAGGGGATTGAGTAGATGCAGAGATTCACAGCCAAACTTTGGACAGAGCACAGGGTGTTTTATGGAAGAAGGGGATATAAAAGGATCCTGAGAGGACTTGCTCTATCAGTGGAGTAGGGAAGAAGTATAGAGGAGGGAGAGGGAGGAAGGGTATGACCAGGAGGAGCTGAAGGAGGGGGCTACAACTGGGATACAATAATAATAATGAATTATTATTATTATTATTTGCAATGTATTAACTGTAATAATAATAAATTATTATTATTATACTTAAATAATGTAAACTGAATTTTAATTTGGGAGATATTGTAATATGCATAAGAATGGAAAATATTAACTGAGAATTATAATGGAATAAATCTTCATGTAATATATGGCTGAAAAAACAGCCATACATCAATTAAATGTCCTCAGCAGTAAGATCATGTTTGGGGATGTTCAGTAAACATGTTAAGTTGTCAGCTTGAGGAAGACATGATTAAACATTTTGATGAAAGCATCTACTCTGTTTTGAGAATCCCCATTAGATTAGAGACTTAATCGTTAGATACAATTTCTATTACGAAAACAGAAATGCATTACTTTACAAATGATCACATTATCTTCAATCTGTCTGTATAGAAAAATTTAATTAAAGGGTATCACAAATAGGTACTCAATATTCTCAGTTACAAAAGATAAAAGATATTCCTGCTTTAAAGATAATGTCCTGTCACCCTGCTTAATTTTAACTATTTTGTCCTTTAGTAAACCTCCAATATTTGAGGAAATAGACTAAACAATAAAAATAAATGAACACTTCAGTGCTGAGTAAGCTTGGTGCCCAAACAGAAAAACACTACGTCAAATTTAAGACTCAGAACTAACTAACATAGCTAACTCCAATACAAGGAACAGGTGTGAAGATCTACTGAAGCCATATGTCTAAGCATTCTTCAATTAAGATTCAGATTCGGATCTTAATCTGTAAGGCAATTAATTGTTACTGATTAATTGAGGATTAAGTCAAGTAGTTTGGTCTAAGAAGCCTCCCTCTCCGTAGTGTGTAGATTTTACTGTACATTTAAACTGTGAAGCCAGAAAAACAATTGTACAAAGTATCTAAAAGAAGAACTAGCACACAAAAATATCAAATCAATCACAACAGCTATGGACAAGTAATTTGGGCAACAGTCAAGTTTATCAGAGTCCAGGTTACACATGTAGCCACTGTCCTCCGTTTTCTATGCTACCTTGCTGACACTGGCTTATCATTCTTACCTAAATATAGGTTCCAACCTCATGACCATAAGTAGTCAAGGTGGTAAATTATATTCTACCAGACATTAAACTCACTCTAAAGCATATCTGTAATGAGGTCCACAGGAGATTTATTGACAATTATATGTTCATTTTATTTCCTAGGCAACTAATGAACAGCTTTTAACCTCTTTTTTTCTGATTTTCATTGTCTTTCTTTTTCTCAGGAATGTGATCCTCATAATTGGTCTTCCTTACCACACTGAAATGGGACATAAAGGACATACGGTTTCATACGTGTGCAATGTGATGTAAATGCTAGGGGTGCTTTGAGAAAAAGGAGGGCGGTATGACAACCTCGCTACTCTACTACTCTTTTCTCCCGAAGTCAACGTCGTATAAATATATTTTGTATATTTCAATGGGAGCATTAGTTTATCTGCTTTCTCTAGACTCATGTACTATGTAATTTTTAATACAATTTTTCAAATTATTTACATACTATATATACAATTATATACATAATACATAATATTTACTTTCTTGTATTCAATTTAGTCTTTGATTCTCTAAAGCATGTTCCAGAGAAAACAATAGCCTTTCCAGAATAATATTCTCAACTATGAAGACTGGTGGTCTCAAAACATATGCATATTTAAATAGATTTTCATTCTCTTTCTTCCTCCTTTCTGTCCCCAGAAAACCCTAAACATTTTAATTTGATCTTGCATAACTCAAGTAAAGTGAATGAAAAATATAAAAAAAAAAACAGCTTATCAAAGGGATATTATACCTACTGAGAATTTTCATGAGAAGAATGTAAAATACCAATATTATCTCAATATGTGTGAAAGTGGAGCTGAACAATACAGTTTGAAAATTCTGATTTAAGAATATAATTTAGCTTAGATACTTTCGTGTGTTTTGAAAATAAGATCAGTGTTTTTAAATAAATAAATCAATATATTGAATTCGAATATATTGTTTCTTTGTTTAATTTCTGTTTCATTGACCTGCCCTTTGTTGAGAGTGGGGTGTTGAAGTCTCCCACTATCAACGTGTGGGGATCTATGTGTGGTTTAAGTTTTATCAATGTTTCTTTTACAAATGTGGGTGTCGTATTTGGAGCATAGATGTTCAGGATTGTGTTGTCTTCCTGGTGGAATTTTCCCTTGATGAGTATGAAGTGTCCTTCCCCATCTCTTTTTATTAATCTTGGTTCAAAGTCTATTTTATCAGATATTAGGATGGCTACTCCTGCTTGCTTCTTGCATCCATTTGCTTGGAAAGCCGTCTTGCAGCCCTTTACTCTCAGGTAATGTCTATCTTTGTGACATACGTGTGTTTCTTATACGCAACTGATTTTTGAGTCTTGTTTACACATCCATTCTGTTGGTCTGTGTCTTTTTATTGGAGAATTGAGTCCACTGATGTTAGGAGAGATTAATGACCACTAGCTGTTAGATATTTGGATATTGATATTGGCTGTGGTAGTGTGTTTGTGTGCTTGACTTCTTTTTGTTTTGCTGTAGTAAGGTTATTTCCTGTGTTTTCTTGAAAGTAGTTAGTTTTCTTGGGTTGTATTTTTCCTTCTAGTATCTTCTGTAACGCTGGAATTGTATGTAGGTATTGTTGAAATTTGTTTTTGTCATTGAATATCTTGTTTTCTCCGTCTATGAGGACTGAGAGTTTTGCAGGGTATAGTAGCCTGGGCTGACATCTGTGTTCTCTTAGGGTCTGCATGATATCCATCCAGGCTCTTCTGGCTTTCATAGTCTCTGTCGAGAAGTCAGGTATGATTCTGATGGGTTTGCCATTGCATGTTACTTGGTCTTTTTCTCTTGCAGCTTTTAGTATTTTTTCTTTGTTCTGTATACTTACTGTTTTGATTATTATGTGGCAGGAGGATTTCTGGTTCTTTTGTTTTGTTTTTTGTTTTTATCTAATTTATAAGGTGTTCTGTAGGCCTCTTTTTTATTTTTTATTTTATTTTTCTTTATTAATTACACTTTACTCACTTTGTATCCCCCCATGGTTCCCTCCCTCCTCCAGTCCCAATCCCTCTCTTTCTCCACCCTCTCTCTGCAAGCCCACTGATAGGGGAGGACTTCTTTTCTTTCCTTCTGATCCTAGTCAATTAGGTCTCATCAAGAGTGGCTGCCTTGTCCTCTTCTGTGGCCTGGTAATGCTGCTTCACCCTCAGGGGGAGGTAATTAAAGAGCAGGCCAATCAGTTCATGTCAGAGAAAGTCCCTGTTCCTATCACAATGGAACCCACTTGGATACTGAACTGCCATGGGCTACATCTGTGCAGGGGTCTTAGGTTATCTCCATGCATAGTCCTTGGTTGGAATATCATTCTCAGGAAAGGGCCCTGTGCTCATATTTTTTGGTTCTAGTTGCTCTCCTATGGAGTTCCTGTCCTCTCCAGACCTTACTGTTTCTCACTTCTTTCCTAAGATTCCCTGCACTCTGCCCAAAGGTTGCCCATAAGTCTCAGTATCTACATTGATAGTCTGCAGGGCAGAGCTTTTCAGAGGTCCTCTGTATCAGGCTCCTGACTTGTTCCCTCTTTTCTCCTTCTTCTAATGTCCAGCCTCTTTGCCTTTCTGGATAGTAATTGAGCATTTTAGCAAGAGTCCTCCCTCTTGATTAGTTTCTTTAGGTGTACAGATTTTAGTAGGTTTATCTTATATTATATGTCTATATGAATGAGTATATACCGTGTGCATCCCTCTGCTTCTGGGATAGCTCACTCAGGATGATCTTTTCCAGATCCCACCATTTACCTGCAAATTTCATGATTTCCTTGTTTTTTATTACTGAGTAATATTCCATTGTGTAGATATACCACAATTTGTGCATCCATTCCTCCACTGAGGGGCATCTGGGCTGTTTCCAAGTTTCTGGCTATTACAACTAAGGCTGCTACAAACATGGTTGAGCAAATGTCCTTATTGTGTACTTGAGAATCTTTTGGATATATGCCTAGCAGTGGTATAGCTGTATCTTGAGGAAACACTATTCCTAGTTATCTGAGAAAACACCAGATTGCTTTCCAGAGTGGTTGTACAAGTTTACATTCCCACCAGCAGTGGAGGAGGGTTCCCCTTTCTCCACAAACTCTCCAGCATGTTGTCTCTTGAGTTTTTGATCTTAGCCATTCTGATGGGTGTGAGATGAAATCTTAGGGTTGTTTTGATTTGCATTTCCCTGATGCCTAATGAAGTTGAGCATTTCTTTAAGTGTTTCTCTGCCATTCGATATTCCTCTTCAGAGAATTCTCTGTTTAGCTCTGTATCCCATTTTTTTATTGGATGACTTGATTTTTTTGCTGTTTAACTTCTTTAGTTCTTTATATATACTGGATATTAGCCCTCTGTCAGATATAGGGTTGGTGAAGATCTTTTCCCAATTGTAGACTGTCGTTTTGTTCTGAGGACAGTATCCTTTGCTTTACAGAAGCTTTTCAGTTTCATGAGGTCCCATTTATTGATTGTTGCTCTTAGAGCCTGTGCTGTTGGTGTTCTGTTCAGGAAGTTGTCTCCTGTGCCAATGAGTTCAAGGGTATTCCCCACTTTTTCTTCTAAGTGGTTTAGTGTGTCTAGTTTTATGTTGAGGTCTTTGATCCACTTGGACTTTAGTTTTGTGCAGGGTGATAAGTATGGATCTATTTGCATTTTTCTACAAGTAGACTTCCAGTTAGACTAGCACCATTTGTTGAAGATGCTGTCTTTTTTCCATTGAATGGATTTAGCATCTTTGTCAAAAATCACATGTCCATAAGTGTATGGATTATGTCAGGGTTTTCTATTCAATTCCATTGATCCACCAGTCTGTTTCTATGCCAGTAACATGCAGTTTTTAGTATTGTTGCTCCATAGTACACCTGGAGATCAGGGATGGAGATACCTCCTGAAGATCTTTTACTGCAGAGAATTGTTTTAGCAATTCTGGGTTTCATGTTGTTCCATATGAAGGTGAGAATTTTTCTTTCAAGTTCTGTAAAGAATTGTGTTGGTAATTTGATAGGAATTTCATTAAATCTGTAGATTGCTTTTAGTAAGATGGCCATTTTTTACTGTTAATCCTGCCAAGCCATGGGCATGGGAGATCTTTCCATCGTCTGGTATCTTCTTCTAATTCTTTCTTCAGAGACTGGAAATTTTTTTCATACAAGTCTTTGACTTGCTTGGTTAGGTTCACACCAAGGTACTTTATGTCCTTTGTGGCTATTGTGAAGGGTGTTGTTTTCCTAATTTCTTTCTCGGCCCTTTTGTCCTTTGTATACAGGAAGGCTACTGATTTTTTTTTTTTGAGTTAATTTTGTATCCAGCCACTTTGCTGAAGGTGTTAATCAGCTGTAGGAGTTCCCTGGTAGAGTTTTTGGGGTCTCTCAGGTATACTATCATATCATCTGCAAATAGTGATACTTTGACTTCTTCCTTTCTGATTTGTATCCCCTTGATCTCCTTCAATTGTCTTATTACTTTAGCTAGGACTTCAAGAACAATGTTGAAAAGATATGGAGAGAGTTGACAGCCTTGTCTGTATGCCTCTTTTATTCTTATAGGCCTCTCTGTTCAGTTGGGGAAATTTTCTTCTATGATTTTGTTTAAAATATTTTCCATGCCTTGTAGGAGGGAATCTCCTTTTTCCTCTATTCCTATTATTCTTAGGTTTTGTTTTTTCATGTTGTCTTGGATTTCTTGGATGGTGTGTGTCAGGAATTTTTTAGATTTATTATTTTCTTTGACAGATACATAGATTTCTTCCATTGTATCTTCCACACCTGAGATTCTTTCTTCAATCTCTTGTAGTCTGTTGGTTATGTTTACCTCTGTAGTTCCTGTTTTCTTTCCTAAGTTCTTCCTCTCCATGTTTTCCTCCGTTTGTGTTTTCTTTAACTGTTCCAATTCTAACTTCAGATCTTAAAGTGTTTTGTTGATTTCCTACACCTGTCTGACTGTATTTTCCTGTTTTTCTTTCAATTCCTTCACCTGTTTATTTAAACATTCCTCTGTTTCTTGTATATCTTTCGGTGATTTAATCATTTACTCTCTGAAAGCCGCAAACTGTTTGGCTGCATCTTTCTGTATTTCTTTATGGATTGCCATAATCTGTTTGATTTTATCTTCCTCTAATTTGTCATGCATTTTATTTGTTTCCTCCATTAACCTCTTCGCAAACATACATGTAAGGTAATCTTCTTGAATTTCACTTATATTAGGGTGTCCAGAGCTATTTGCCCCTGGATACCTGAGTTCTGAGGATGCCATATTGCTTTGCCTTTTGTTGGTTGGGCTTTTATGCTGGCCTCTACCCATCTGTCCATCTCAGGTGTTGTCTGTTAATTTCTGGGTCTTGGGGTGGGAAGAATCCCCTTGGCAGGGTTCTGAAGGAGATCTCAGCTTTTTGAGTATGATCAGCTGAATGGTGGTGCATCTCAGGAATTGTCAAACTTCACCTCAGGCAAATGGACCTCTGTGGTTACTGTGGTGTTGAGGAAGGCTTCCTTCTCATCAGGAGAAGTTCTGGAGATTGCTGTCCTACTGCTGGTTCTCTTGCTCTAAATTTAGTGAGCTGCTACTGCTGCTGCTGCTACTGTTAAGCTGTACTTGCTGGACATAGCCCTTGTGAAGAACCACAGAGTCCCATGGTTTTGTCAGTTTAGCTACAGATAACTAGTCACACTTTGCAGCAGTATCTTAGGGCTGCTCCAATGGCTCTCAGGGTTTTGTGGGTCTGAGGTTGGAATGGTGTGCCCCAGCACCCTAGCCTTAATTAGTGGCAGGTGAGGACAGCACTTGTGTATGTAGTAGAAGGCCAGAGTTTAGGGCCTGTGGGACCCAGAATCTTTTCTGAAGCTGGGTGTCCTGAAGGTTGGAACCGAGGTTTACCCTAAGTGTGTGTTATTTTGGGGTCTGCAGGTCCATCTGGAATGGCGAGTAGACCAAGCAGACACTTGGCTCTGCTTTGCTGTCTACTGGGTGACTGGGTGCCTGGGAGCATGGGTGCTTGAAGCAACCCTGGTACTTTTCCAGGGAACTTTTTTTTGGGGGGAGGGAGCCAGGCATGTTTGCTGAGTGCTCTGAGGTCAGACCTGCTCTTCCCCTCACTGTGGGCTTCCACCTGAGAGAGAAACTCAGTCTCTGGTGCCCTGGGGCCCTCAGTTCTGTCTGGGATGGTGAATCGGGTGCACAGGCAGGACTCTGTCCTGGTGACTGTGCACCCCACTTTGGGCTGGCTCCTGGGTGCCCGCTGGACCTGTATTTTTTTTTCCAGGGACTGTCTGGGTGACCTAAGTTCAGTCCCGATCACTTCCTGCACCGTGGGGTTTTCTATAGACTGGAAATCCCAGTCTTTGGTGGTGTGCGGCCCACAGTTCAGTCTGGGACAGTGATCAGAGAACACAGGTGGCTTGTGGCTCTGGGTTGGTGCCTGAGTGCCTGAGTGCCTGAGTGCCTGGTGGGACCTGGGAACTGTTCTGCTGTTTAGTTGGTTGATCTGAAGCTGATTGAATTCCACACCATGGGGTATCCTCTCACCTGGGAAACAACACAATATCTGGTGTTTTAGGGCCCTGAGTTCTGTCTGCTGGTCACTGTGCAGATCTTGCTGTGCTGCTGGTCAGAAAGAGTGTCCTCCAGGTGCCGCCATTTTGGATCTCTCCAAAGTCGAATATAAACTCAGCTTTAGAGTAGCCACATACAACGTAGAATTGGTTACTAAGAATATATAGCAGGAAAGTTTGTCATGTGTCCTTGTTTCCTTTCCTGAGCAACAATATTCATTACCATTAAGAATTTTACAATATGTTAGCCATGACTTGCCGATCTAGTTCCTATTTGATTATCCTGTCTTAAATAATACTACTGATTTTTGTGAGAAAAAAATAAATCTTTATCAAACTGTAGTTTTTTCTAGATTATTCCTTATAAAATATCTTACAGTGTTAGCACTTCACAAATTACACAGAACAAGTTTTTCTGAGCAGTTTGTGACTTAAAATTTGTTCTAATGAGCATTTCTATTTTTATGATATCTTTCCTAGAGGAAATAAAAAATAGATGGCATTATAAAAGGCTACGAAGGAACCTGTGCACTCACATTATTAGGTTCGGTCCTGCTATCAGACAGGAATATATTGAAAACTGTCTCCATCTGTTATTAACTTTGATCCTTTGAACCCCGGTTTCTTTATCTTCAAAATTTACAGAGATAATGATATCTTAGCTAAAAGCTCCAAAGATTTAATGGCTTATGAAGAAATGTTCTCATCTCAGTAATTGGTTCACAAAACTAAATAAATTTGAGTGAATGATATTTTGCTCTTTATATTATTGATTTTAAGAACCATGAGTGTTTTCTTGCAAACCATCCCTTTTTCTTAGAGGCAAACAATATTCCTATAGAATATGAAATTAAAAATTGAAGTATTGCATTCTTTTCCTAACAATGCAGTGTCCTAAACAGTTCCACATGAACTGTCATGTGGAGAAGTTTTCACTGCTTCAGTCACTAAGGTCCAACATTAGACCTAACCGGCAGCTGTGAAGCAACTTTTCCAGTGGAAAAGCTTGCACATTCATTTCTTCCTGAGGTCACGTGTAAAGACAATGAAGGTTGCTCCAGGAGAACTGTTGAACAAGGAAAACCAGATTGCATAGCATTCCCAAAGAACCCTTCTTTTCAATGGCCTCTATGTAACCATTTCTAGTTACATCCCAAACTTTCCCTGCATAGTTCATTCTACCTGGTGCTTTGTGTAAGAGCCTTGAATTTGAGAAGGGAGGCACACAGCATTTTTCTTGCAATAATGCAGACTTTTGAGTATTCACAACACATCCTCAAGTATTTATGACTATTTTTCTTTTTTCAGTCTCTGCCCAAGAAGAGAACAAGGTTTGATGAATGTCAAGTAACTAAGAGACATGAATACCAAGTTGGTATGAGTGACACAGGAGAGGTGAATTATTGAACATAAATAGATCATGTCAGCAAAGAATCGTGACCAGAATGTGTAACAGTTAATGCACTTTTTTCTTTCTAAGTAATCGGAAATTGCAGAAAGCACTGATACAGTGTTTAAATTATATATTTATGGAACAATGCTAAATTACTACAAACTCAATAAAATAAACACATTATGTGTATGGACAGTATAATTAAACTATGATCTATCATTACATTCACATTCTATTTACTTTAAATTCTAAATAAATATTTTAATATTGATTTTATGACTAACAAAATATTAAATCTCATAAGTAAATAAAATATTACCAATACAAGTCATAGAATTTATGCTTATCTACATAACATGTCATCATTATTTTAGCAAAATAGTTGTGGCTTATACTACACTATGTATAAATATAGAAACATAAATTCTGCTCCTAAAAGTGTAATACAAATATGTGTATTTCAAATACACACAATTCGTATATCCATTACCATTTATGTGCAACACACTTTCACTTATTTACTTTACGGTAGACAGATTTAATTGATTGGTACATGTGCAATTTTTAGTGTTCTGCTTCTCGTGATACCATTTTTAGAACTCCAGCCAAATTTTGGTGGGTATTCCTTATAAATGCTGTTGAATCCAGTGAGAGAAGAAACAAGATGAGAAAAATGCTTAAATTTTGTTAAGGTTGACTAACCAGATAATTCTGAAATAAAGGCTAAGGAACAGTGTTTCATCAAAGATCTTTTGTCCTCTTCTGTTGGATTAAAAATATGACTGAGGAATCAATAGCATCCTAGGATAGGTAAATGATAGATTATATATATATATATATATATGATAGATAGATAGATAGATAGATAGATAGATAGATAGATAGATAGATAGATGAATAGATACACAGACAGATAGATTATAGTCAGGTAGATCAATTAATTTTTTCTTCAAAGAAAACCTAAACTTTACTTCAAATTAGTTAAGAAGATTACCTAATTAAGTGAACTTTTGGCAAGGGACATGGCATTCAGTATTTTGTTTCACTAAATGCACTCCTAATTAAAACCATAGAAATGAATTTATACTCAATACAATTCTTAAATGACTGCATCTTAGAATACAAGAACAACTAAAATTGTATTCATTTGGTAGTTATGTTCTTGCTTAATGAAATAAAAGTACTCTCATCTTTATTTATTACAGCCAATGAATTTTAAAAGTTGCATTGAAAATTTCAACTGAATTTTAATTGTTCCTTGCACAAATATAGGTTAGAGAGTACTGAAAGAAAGAAGTATATATTAACAATAAACTTTATTTCAAGTAATTAATAGAATTCAATTTTGAGCAGTCATTATTTGTGTATAGTTTATTGTCTAGGGCTGGCGTCTCTCAAATTTTTCCATCTTTGATGTTAACCTTTCCACTGATATTGTTATTGTTCTGGTGTTGTTTATGCAGCCATTTGTAGTAGACTTTCTGACATCCATCCTCCTAAAATTCCTGCTCCATCTTCTGTGAAGTTTCCTAAGCTGTAACCACAGAGGCTCTGTGTGGTAGAGCTATATCCGTGAAGCTGGGCTTCCCAAAATATGTTGATCTCCATACACTCTGTGCAACTGTATTTTTCTCTGATAGATTCCATTTTTTTAAAAATAATATTTTTTAAATATGAAAGGTGTAAGCTACACTTAACTTGGGTATAATGATGAGGTTAAGAATGTAGTTAGGAAGTAGGCTAGTCTAGTAAAATGGCAGTAGCAGGTTCTTTTCTAAGGTCTATGATCACATTAGCTTTGGGAAGCTGGCTATGTTCCCATACTGTCTTGATTTTCCTTCTGTCAAATAAGCTTTAAGTCCAATTAAATAGCTCTTGGTTGCCATGGATATATGAGTGCCACACTTATGCATAGCTTGCCATATTAGTAATCACTGTGACTCATAGACATTTCAGTAGAGTAGTGGCCTTTGATTGCTTCCCTTCTTTGGCATCTCGGATAGTATTTTCTGGAACCATGCAAGCTGGACTGCAGGGAAGTGGTTTTCTTTTTTTTTCTTTTATTTATTTTTTATCAGTTACATTTTATTAACTCTGTATCCCAGCCGTGTCCCAATCCCTCATTCCCTCCCAGTCCCTCCCTCCCTCCCTCCCTCCCTCATCTCCACCGTGCCCCTTTCCAAGTCCACTTATAGGGGGGACCTCCTTTCCATTCATCTGATCCTGTTTTATCAGGTATCTTCAGGACTGGCTGCAAAGCCCTCCTCTGTGGCCTAACAGGACTGCTCCTCCCTTCGGGGGTGGGGAGACCAAAGAGCCAGTCATTGAGTTCCTGATAAAAAGAGTCCCTGTTCCCCTCACTTTGGGAAACCAACTGGTTACTGAGCTACCACAGGCTACATCTGAATGGAGGTTTTAGATCAAGGACCTCAATATAAAACCAGATACCCTAAATCAATAGGAAAAAAAAGTGGGGAACAGCCTAGAACTCATTGGCACAGGAGACAACTTCCTGAACAGAACACCAACAGCACAGGCTCTAAGAGCAACAATCAATAAATGGGACCTCATGAAACTGAAAAGTTTCTGTAAAGCAAAGGATACCGTCATCAAAACAAAACGACTGCCTACAGATTGGGAGGGAAGTGGTTTTCAATCAGATCCACCACTAATCACACGAAGCCTATATCCTAGGTGTTAAGTTTTAGGATGAATCCCCTTGCTGGTTGTCAAGTACAGTCTTGTGTATATGTGATTGTGATTTCAGTATCTATATTCTTTCACACACTCACAGTGATGTGTGTATGTGTGGGTGTATGTGTGTGTGTGTGTGTGTGTGTGTGTGTGTGTGTGTGTGTGCGTGAACATGTTCTCTTAGAGCCCAGACACATAGGGTACTGTTCATTATAGTTACAATGGGTTGTGAGCTACCAGTTACAGGTGCATGGAACTGAACTAGGCTCATTTGTCAGGGCAGGTCATCTCTTGGTCACTGAGCTATCTCTCTAGCTCCAACATTACAAATACTTACAAAAATTGTAAAAGAATTGGTAAAATAAATTATCCTGTGGTATGAGAAGAATGAGAATTAATAGAATCGATGCAACGTGAAGTCATTCAGAATATGACCTTGAGAGCATCACTTCTTGTGATGGCATGCCTTCTCCTTAGGAGCATCTGCTATCTGTCAGGATCCAAGGGCCAGGAGTAGTAATGCTTAAAGTGGAAACACATAAAAACAAACAGAAAACACTAGCACTATATATCCTGTCATGGATATAATGGAATTCATAATATGTAGCATATGAAACAAATGCATACTAATAATATTAAAAATTCAATTGAAAAAGTCACTAGAAATGTATGTGAAGGAAAGCATGATAATATAGTATTATATTATAAAGTATGTAAAGATATTAAAAGATAGTTAGCTTTCTCTAGACTAAATATAGGCTTAAGAGGAGTAAGACTTTTTGGAAACATAAATGAACAACAGTGCATCCTTCTAAAGCTAAATATTGCAGAAGATGGAGCAGAAATATCACAGCCAAACGTTAGGGAAGAATATTCTTCTAAAATAATATGTTCTACAGGACAGAACTGTTGTACTGAAGAACATGTAGAAACTATAGTTGTAGGTACAAAAACTGTAATAAATCAAGCCGGTTATCACCCAGCATAGAGAAAAAGGGGATTAAGCTTGCACCACATCTAGCCTTTAAGTTAATGGTAGCTGATGCTCTTTAGGTAAGGGGGATTCTGTCACTTTTTTTCATCCTTTTTTTTTTTTTCTATGTCTATTTTAGTTAGGGTTTCTATTGCTGGGATAAGCACCATGACCAAAAGGAACTTGAGAAAGAAAGGCTTTGTTTAGCTTATACGGAATGAAGTCAGGTTTGAACCTGGAGGTAGTAGCTATAAAGAGGCCATGGAGGGATGCAGCTTAATAGGGTGCTCTTCATGGCTTGCTCAGCCTGCTTTCTTAAAGTAGCCCACAGCCACAATCCAGTGATGGCACCACTCACACTGGTCTTGGCTCTTTCCCATGAATCATCTTGCCAGGAGACAAAGGAAGACAGTGCAACCAGTCCTGATGTGACCTGATAGGTAGGGTCAACTAGAAGCGGAGGAGGACTTCCCATATCAGTGGACTTGGAGAGGGGCATAAAGGGAAAAGAGGCAGGGAAGGTTGGATTGGGAGGAGACAAGGGAGGGGGGTCACAGCCTGGATACAAATTGAATAAATTGTAATAAATGATAATAATAAAATCTTAAAAATATATCCCACAGGCTTAAGGAAAACCATATCTTGTTGAGACATTTTCTTAATTGATATTACTACTTCTCAGGTGTCTTTAGCTTTTGCCAAGCAGACATAAACCTACCCTGCACTGTGGCAGAGAGCTCAGGCTCCAGTGGAAAGTTCCCCAAACATGTCACCGACTGTTGTCATTAATTGGACTCCGTTGGTAATATATATATATTTTTTAATGGGAAAACATATATTTGCTTTAATTTAAAATGTCACATTGGAAGTGGGAGAACAGGGAACAAGACAGGAACCTGGCACAGAGGGCCTCGGAAAGACTCTACCCAGCAGGTTTTCAAAGCAGATGCTGAGACTCATAACCAAACTTTGGGAAGAGTGCAGGGAATCTTATGAAAGAAGGGGGAGATAGAAAGACCTGGAGGGGACAGGAGCTCCACAAGGAGACAAACAGAGCCAAATATTCTGGGCCCTGGGGCCCTGCAGAGACTGATGAATCAACCAATGACCATGCATGGAGAGGACCTAGATCACCTGCTCAGATGTAGCCCACAGGAAGCTCAGTCTCCATGGGGGTTCCCTCGTCAAGAGAGCAGGGACTGTCTCTGGTATGTACTTGGTTGCCTGCTCTTTGATCATCTTCTTCCTGGCAAAGTGGTCTTTCTAGACCATAGAGAAAGTGGATCCAGACAGTCCTGACAAGACTTGAAAGGTTAGGGTAAGATAGTGGAGGAAGTGGACCTCCCTTATCGGTGGACATAGGGAAGGAGGGTGAGAATGGGAAGAGATGTGGAGGGAGCTACAGCCTGGTTACAAAGTGAGTAAATTGTAATTAAAAAAAATAATAAATGTGACATGGTGCATAAGGCATATTTTAATCACCATTTGGTTAATCATAAGAGAAAAATAAAGCAGAATGACAACACTAGGATTATCATTTAATCTCATGCAGGCTCGTATCAGGCCCCAATGACACAGAAATATCATTTCAGTTAACTGATATTGCTTAAAAAAGAAGTAACCCTATAATCAAAACTAGCTATGAGCGAATTGCCTGATTTGAAATCCTCCAACATGCAAATACTCTCTCTCTCTCTCTCTCTCTCTCTCTCTCTCTCTCTCTCTCCTTTCACAGAAGTCCTGAACAGAGCACCAAAGACTGATTTTTTTTCTGTTGGATACTGAGTCTTTGATAAATGAAAGGTGTTTTTCTCTTTCTGCTAGTTATAGAACCACACTGGATTATTTCCTCATGTCTGCAACTATCAACAAACATATTGATAAGATGGAATAAAATATCGCTGCTTACAAAATACATCAAGAGTTCTATATGTTACCAAAAGTTGAGACTGTGAAGAGAAGAAATTGACAGCAAGCATTTGATAAGAAGGACTATTAGTGAGCTCTTGAGAGAACAAATTTATTATCTACATTATGCCTTAGCACAATCACGTCCAAATTCAAATTTGGATGTTGGGTTAGGAATTTTCCATTTAACACATTGTTTCACTAATGAGTGAATTAAAAAGATTTAAGCATCATGACTTTAGAAAAAAGTGGGTAAGGCATACACTACATTTTTTTAAATATATATTTGAGGATAAAAGAAAACAATAGCAATATGATATAAATTTTGAGTAATAATTCAAGACTTTCAAAGAGTTGACATATGCGAACTAAAACCGATCATTAAGACAGTAATGCATGGAATTCAATCAAACTTTATATGCACAATTGCAGGTGAAATTTATCTACAAATCCCTTGGGTTTTGACAGAGAAAAGTTGATATGTAATATATGATCTCTATGGTTGAATACCCCAAATCACTCCACCTTAGCACTTTGATAAGTTTTGAGATTCTACGTTAACCACTATGCACTAAATGCATTTTAGTCAGTGTTTAGAGGAGCAAGAATCTCTAGGTGTAAACACTAATATTAGAACAACTCCAGGCTCAAGAAACACCATAAAAGAGAAAGCACAATGAACAACAAGACGTGGAAAGTGTGAAATTCTGTCTTCCAGACAGGGCTATGAACTCAAGCAGGTGTGCTTACTTTTGTAGTTATATGAACACATATATGGTAAAATCCACCATGGATGGGGAAGGCCGTTTTAAGACCCTACCCTTATATAAGGAGCTATTGGATGTTCTGGATTTCTGAAGGTATGGGACTCACTTTTCTTTGGGCAGTGGTAGGTAGCCCATGCTCCAATTAATGACACAATAGTCATGCACATATGGGAAGTACAGGATAGACTCTATTGGTTACTAAAATTTTAAAAAGACATGAAGTTGGGAGTGACACACATGAGTGTGTCACTGGGTCCTAAGGGCAAGTGCAAGAAGGTAGTAGGGGGTGGTTATAATCAAAATACATTGAATACATGTGAGAAATTTTCAAAGAAAAAATAAAACATAAATAGTAATTTTCATTTGTTACGCATGTGTGTTCGTAAAGATACAAAGTCTTAAAACGAATCATGACAGTGTGATTAACAAATATGAAGTGCTCAAAAATGTGAGAAAAGCAAATGATGAAAAATATGAAAATGAATTTGACAATTAACTGTTCAAAACTATAACCCTGCTTCTATATTAAAATGTGATGTGAATATTTTACTTCATGATGTGACTTAAATCGGCAGGTACATCTCCTTTAAAGAACTGATAAGCACATGGACTAATAGTCTATGTATCTCTTGCCTGGATTAGCATAATGCTTAATAGGATCACATGTGTGTGTCAGGAGCTCTGAGGATAGCTCTTTGATCTCTAAATCTTGAAAGCAAGAAGATTCTGAAGCCTTTGTCAGCAATAGCAGGGGAGGAGCTGCCGTCTTATTTAATATCCCTTTGATATTTGGCCTCCTTTTAGTTGTATGTGTTCAGAATTCTTTCGGGGTCATGTATTGATATACAACAGACTATATCACAGTCTTAGAGTCTATGGAAATCATTTGTGTGTTGAATAATGGTTCTTGGTTTCAAAGTACCACAATTCTAGCGTTATTTAAAACATTATTTTCTTAGCTTTTTAAGTAATTCAGAAGCAAACAATTTATTAAAATTACAGATACTTAACAATTGTGGAACACAGGGGGGGAAATCATCTGTAGCCTTCTACCGAGAAAATGAAATAATGTAAATACAGGAACAGCAGTGAAGCATCTCAATGCCAGTGGCTATGTGAGTACTATCTTTTATTTCTACTTCCTAAATTCAATCACAACTGATAAAAGCTATATCATACAAATTAGAAGTCAACATAAATATTTTGCATTTATTGTTTTGTCACAATTATAACCTAAAAGATTGTTTCTTTCGGTAAATTGATTTAAAAAAGTAGCACAGATTCACAAATGTCTTAAGTGAAAGAATTTTTATTTTTATTTTCTTTTTACAGTCAAAATGGATGGATTTATTTTTTATTTTTTATTATTGGTTACCTTTTATTAACTTTGTATCTCAGCTGTATCCTGCTCCCTCATTCCTTCCCAAACCCTCCCTCTCTCCGTCATCTCCTCCCTGCCCATTTCGAAGTCCATTGATTGGGGAGGACCTCCTCCCCTTTCATCTCACCCTGTTTTATCAGGTATCTTCAGGACTGGCAGCAAAGTCCTCCTTTGTGCCCTAGCAGGACTGCTCCTCCCTTGGGGGGTGGGGAAGTCAAAGAGCCTGCCCTTGAGATTCTGTTAGAGATAGCCCCTGTTCCCCTTATTAGGGTTAACCAATTGTTTACTGAGCTACCACCGGCAACATCCGAGCAGATGTTTTAGGTTATATCTATACATGTTCCCTGGTAGAATATCAGTCTCAGAAAAGACCCCTGTGCCCAGATATATTTGGTCCCTGTGGAGCTTTTTTCTGCTCCATGTCATACTAACTCCCCCTTCTTTCGTATGATTCCCTGCATTCTGCTGAAGGTTTGGTTATGAGTCTTAGTATCTGTTTTGATACACTGCTAGGCAGAGCCTTTCAGAGGCCCTCTGTGGCAGGCTCCTGGCCTGTTACTTCCTTCATTGCTGGTGAGAATGTAAACTGGTACAACCACTTTGGAAATCAATCTGGTACTTTCTCAGACAATTAGGAATATGCTTCCTCAAGACCCAGCTATACTCCTAGGCATATACCCAAAATTTGCTCAAGTACACAACAAGGACACTTGCTCAACCATGTTTGTAGCAGCTTTATTTGTAATACCCAGAACCTGGAAACATCCCAGATTTCCATCAACGGAGGAATGGATACAGAAATTGTGGTATTTTTACACAACATAATACTACTCAGCAATCAAAAATAAGGAAATCATGAATATTGCAGGCGAATGGTGGAATCTAGAAAAGATCATTCTGAGTGAGGTATCCCAGAAGGAGAAAGACAGACATGGTATATACTCACTTATACAGACCTATAAGATATAATAATCATAATGAAATATCTATGCCTAAAGAAGATAAACAAGAAAGAAGACCCTGGGTAAGATGATCAATCCTCACTTAAAAAGACAAATTGGATGAGCATTGGATGTTAGAGAAAACAACTAACAGGACAGTAGCCTACCACAGAAGGCCTCTGAAAGACTCTACCTAGCAGTGTATCAAAGCAGATACTAAGACTCATAACTAAACCTGGGGCAAAGTGCAGAGAATCATATAAAAGAAGGGGAAGTTAGTATGAAGTGGAGAGGATAGGAGCTCCACAAGGGCCAAATACATCTGGGCACAGGGGTCTTCTCTGAGACTGATACTCCACCAAGGACCATGTATGGATATAATCTAGAACCTCTGCACGGATGAAGCCTGTGGTAGCTCAGTCATAGTAAGCGAAGTAGGGACTATTTCTGACATGAACTCAAAGGCAGGCTCTTTGACATCCCCACCCCCCAAGGGAGGAGCATTCTTTCTAGGGCAAAGAGGAGGACTTTGCAGCCAGTCCTGAAGATACCTGAAAAAGCAGGGTCAGATGAAAGGAGAGGAGGTCCTCCCCAATCAGTGGACTTGGAAAGGGGCAGGGAGGAGATGAGGGAGGAAGGATGAGATTGGGACGGAATGAAGGAGCGAGATACAGCTGGGATACAGAATTAATAAAATGTAACTAATAATAAAAACAAAACTAAACTAAAAAAAATAAATTAAATAAAAGACAATGGTCTTTATAGGCTCATTAGTTTGACCACTTGGCCCAAGTTAGTGAAACTGTTTTGAAAAAAAGAAAAAAAAGATGTATGTCCTTTTATGAAGAATGTGTATTACAAGAATGGGTTTGAGGCTTCGAAAGCCCACACCACTGCTGGTTAATTCTCTCAGTCTCCTACGTAAGAACTTGAGCCCTTAGCTACTGCTCAGGACCATGCATTCCTACTTATTGCCATCTTCGCTGACATGATGGCAAAGGGTTATACCACTTTGGAACTTTAAATCTCACTCAACTATTTCTTCTGTAAGTTACCTTTGTCATGGTGTCTTAATCACACCAACAAAAAAGTGATAAGATGCTTATATTATGATTTCTAAATATTGCAATAGTTACCTGATTTAGCTTTACTAGGCAATAAAACATAAATTTTTAAAGATGACAAATGAAGAATTCACATCTTTTCACATAGTAATTTTGAATTCAAGAAGGTGAAATAATTTTAAGTTTTCCAGCAAGACAGAGACAACTTGTTTTTCTGAAGTATCTTATGCATATATAAATTAATCAAAAGATATGGAGAGGGCCACTGCACTCTCATCAAAAGCATTTGACAACATCCTCTATCCATTCGTGTTTAACATCTTAGATAGATCAGGGATACAAGACATATACCTAACATAGTAAAGGAAATAAACATGGGTATACCATCTCTATGGTAGAAGTTAGGGTTATTTTGGTTTTTCCTGGGTGTTGTTGTTTCTTTCTACCATAGAAAACTTTAGATTGACTAATAATTTTTCTGTGTTTAGAATACATAAGAGAATTGTTTTTTTTTTAATATTCATTTTTAGCATCTTAAACCTGTGAGGAATATCAAGCTAATCACTACATTAAGGTTCATGTTGAGAAACGGAGTCCTAAGATGAACAAGAGTGAATTTTGTTTGTTAACTCTGGATGCACTAGGAGAACAAAATTTGAATTTCTTACATTCAAATAGGAGGATATGTTTATTGGAGTAGTTAGAAATGATAAGATATAGATGTGTATTAGTGTTGTCTGCTATTTTGAGGTCTAAAGTAGGAAAAGAACACAGACTCATATATAATATATATTACATATGTATATTAATTTGAACAAACAAAAATTACAAGTCAAAATATATTGGTATGGAAAGAGTAATCCTATGAGAAATGCAAGATACTCACTATCCTTTTCACTTTAAAATACAAAATGAGATCATGTAATTCACACCCCCCCACACACACACACAGACATGCCTAGTGTATACATTTTTCTTTGCCTTTTTGGAGCAATATGTCCCAGACCGTAACTAACAAGAGGGTTGTGTTTGAACAAGATAATAATCATAAAAGAGGAAGAGCATATGATTCCACAGCATATTTAAAGAAGTACTTCTAAAGTAGCCCTTTTAATGCTGTATAAATCCAGAGCAAATTATCACTTTACAAAAGTTTATACAGCAAGTAGGCATATTACACAGTTGTTCCAGCTGAAGAGCTAGCAATAGATATGAATTTCAATTTCTATCCTTTAAAATGACCAAAAAAGCAGTGTTACCTAAATGGTTTGCCATTTTATTGCATCATTTCTTGTCTGAAACATTGGATCCATTAATCTCTCTACAGCTCTTAAAATAATAAACTTAGTCGATAATCAATTTAGAATGTAAAGATTCTAAAGCATTATGTCATATAAAATATGCTTATTTGGGTATTATAGGCTGGCTCAGGTTCCTGACTCCCTCTCCCAAAGGTACTTGTTACTGTGTCTTGATGTTCTCCTATTAGAGATCTTCAGTCATGCTATGAGAAATACAAGCTTGCAGAATTTTAGGGACTCTGACATACACAAGCTTCATATAAGTACTGGTTCCTGGTGAGACCACTGTCTTATCTGAAGTATTTGAAATAAAACTTGGCAGTCATAGGTATAACATTCTCTGTTCCTGAAATTGTAGGATGTTTTCTGCTTAGGTTCTCCTGAAATATAAGATGTCAAGATCAGTAATGACAAATACTAATTTTCTTCACTTAGGTCAACAAGTTCATTCATTTGAGAAGTTAGCAAAATCAAACCAAAATTCTAGCTGTGTAAGCATTATACTCTTTAGTTTCTCAAAGAAGTCAAATCTTTATTTTCCGAATTTCCTAAGTATATGAATGTACACTTCCTATGACTTTATTATTTTTGATATTGATGTCATGTGGCTAATAAGTTATCTGTCAGGTTTACATTAATGAAGAAAAATGGTAAGAAAGCATTCATGGAAAATAAAATTAATGTTCAAACTAAGAAAACATAAAAATTCCAACATAAAATGCAACTTCTGACACCTTTACAGAAAAATTTTAAAAAATTCTACAGAATCAAGGATGAGTAGTAATTTTTAATTTTTAATTTTTAATCTAAAGGGTAGGTTTATAAACAGAAAATTGTCTGGATGTATAGATATTTAAATTTTTACATTATTTGCTAGTATCTGTTTATGCCCTTTCCATTTTTACATTAGTGAAAATTCTAAGACAAGTTTGAAACACTCAATGATGCGTTCCAGAAGACTCTAGACAATTTGATTATAACCCTCAATATGTTATTGCTTTCTGACAAGGATTAGCAAAAGCAAGGGATTAATATTTTTCAGGAAATTTAAAATTTCCTAGGTTATTAGGATATAATTAGTTTAGTTTCTTCTACAAATGTAAAAATGATATGTTAATTTGTAAAGAATGAAATAAAATGAAACCAAATTTATTATTTGAAATCTGAAAAGGAATTCCTTTCCTTGTAATTTTATTACTCTGTAGTCATTTAATTTGTTGTTTGCTCAAAAAATGAAAAAAGTAGAGACTGGGTAGTTTTGGGGCTGCATCTGAGCAGCGGTTCTAGCTCTTCTCTATGCATGGTCCTTGGTTCATGCATCAGTCTCTACAGTGCCCACGTGGCCTTTTATTGTTGTTGTTGTTGTTGGCTTTGTTGGTCTTCTTGAGTGGCTCCTGTTCCCTCCAGGTCCTTCTATATCTCCTCTCTTCCATAAGACTCCCTGCACTCTGTCCAAATTTTGGCTGTGAGTCACTGCATCTGCTTCAATCCCCTGCTGTGTGGAGTCTTTTAAAGGACATCTATGGTAGACGTCTGTCCTATTCCCTCTCTTCTCTGGCTTCTGGTGTCTATCCTGTTTTCCCTTCTGAAGCAGAATTAAGCATCTTCCTTAAGGTCCTCCATGTGGGTTTCCTAGTAAGAGGAGAAGAGACAGTTACTGACATTAACTCAGTTGCTTGCTCCTTGATAATTTTTTTCCTGGTGGGGTGGGAAACCAGAAAGGAGGAGAATCCAGGCAGTCCTTATGGGAGCTGATAGGCTAGGGTAGACAGTAGGGGAGGAGGACTTCCCCGATCAGTGGACTAAGGAAGAGGGATAGGAGAGGGAGGGTGGAACCAGGAGGGTATGAAGGAGGGAACTACAATGGGGAAACAAAGTGAATTAGCTGTAAGTAGTAATAATAACAGCAACCACAATAATAATATAATAGAAAAAAGAAAAGGAAAACTCAAAAAATACAATTACATTTTTATGCATTTAAAAACATTGGAGGATGTGAACAAATTTGTGATGCAATGCTTTCTTGCTTTAGAGTTAATATGGCTAACTTTTTCTTAACTGCATTATGCTTAGATTTATTGCTCTTATTATCAAGAGTGGTTATCAATTCAGTTGCTGAATAGAGACAGCAATAGCAAAAAGCTAATATACCAAAATTATGCTACTGAGTGTTTCATTTCTTTTTAAAGAGACATAAAAATTCTTAACTTATAATGGATAATTTTAAGACAGAACATTTTTCCTAGACTCAAATTTGTATAAAACTTCCATTACAAAGAATAAACACAAGTTAAATGAAAAAAGCGGTTTAAATATCCTAATTATTATAAAATATTCCTTAAGACAGCATCATATTTATGTATGTTAGTTAACCCATAGAAAATAGAAATAATCTGTTTTTACACTTAGTTCTCATAATAGCAAGTTTTTATCTAGGGGTCTTCCTATTATATATATATATATATATATATATATATATATATAATATTTTCTTAGAATTTCTTCCATTATACAGCAGAATAGATTTAATTGTTTCTAACATCATTCTGATGTAAGTTACTAATCTGTAAGAGTCATTTACTTCTTAAATACAAGGTCACAGTTTTATCGTGTCCTTTAGTTCATGACATCTTCCATCAACTTTTCTGGCTGAAGATTGATCTCTCCCTTCTGCCTGCCATCTAGATTGTCAGATATATAGTTTTATTAGGATTGACCTGTCAACCATGAGATGTTGTCAGCCACAGCCTAGCAAATAAAAATAGTTCATATTTTCCAGAACTTGAAGATGTGCTCTGGTAAACTTTCAGCATGCATCCCCAACTGTGAGTTCCAGCAATGACTATTCATTTTAGTTCAAGGCCAACATCCTTAAATTAAAAGCAATATTTGTGATACATCATATTTGACAGGCAAATATATCTGCAGGTAGATATAAAAAGGGTTCTCCTAAAATATAAGATCACTGTGAATAACTCATTCCAAGTGATAACAGTCCCATTGTAAGAATGATTACTCCCATAAGCAAGGATATACGCTGCCCTACTTTTCTCCTGGTAGGACTCTTTCAGATCCTTACAGAAATTACAGTTTGTGGTTGCTTTAAACACTTCTTCTTTCAACTGGCCCAAGGTTACAACACACCACCCTACTTATAATGTAATTATTTAGTGCATAGTAAGATATTCCCCTCCCACAAAGTAAATTTTGAAAATGGGAACTCAATGTATAGATAAGCTAGCAGAGTGTTTTTCTGGCCTTGACAATATCCTAGATACAGTCCCAGGCCCTATGAAAAGCAGATGTGGCAGTGTAGGTCTGCATTTCTAGTTCTAGGGATATGGAGACAGGATTATCAGAAATATAGTATCATTGGCAGCTACTTAAAAAGTTTGAGGAAATCTTGAATATGAGTTAAAAACAAAGAGAAATACAGGATACAGTACAAAGTGGGAAAAGCTTGTGGGTTTCAGGTTTGGGGTTTGAAAACTAGTATGACATTTAAAATTCTTTTTTGTGATCATTGTTATATTCAATGACATATAAATGACTTGTTGCCTATCACAGCTCATTTTCATCATGATTCTTGGCCGTTTTGATAACCATTCACTCTGTTTCAACCCTTTCACTTCTGTACCTTTTTCATTATTTATTCTGCACAAGTAAAAATAATGTCAGAAAGAATTCATTATTTCTTTCAAGATACTCAGTACAAGTTCTGCTTTATGGCAGATTAGGCAACGTAAAGCAGGCAAACCTCCTAAGTGACAGGAATAATACACAAATGTAGAGGAGACAGAATATGCTTTCTTTGTCTGACATATAAATACACTCAACTGGAGGAAATGAGGCCTCAGCCTGAGACTGTCACTCCAACATTTGACCTGGCTACTTTGTACCATCTTCCATCCATTTTTATTCAAGCACTTGATTCCTTAGACTATTCAGTCGTCCATTCATCCCCAGAAGCTTCATATGGTTTCAGACACAACTTACTAGACACCTTACTAGAATTGTTCCTTATTCTTTCAACTAAGGCTATCCTATTTATGCAGCAAATTTACCTCAGCTATCAAGCTCTCAGTCATGATATGTTATTCAGTTTCTTCTCCTTAATGTACCTTTCTGATACTTTAATTTTATAGTTATAACTATAACTATAATTTTAGCATTATATCACACTATCTTAGCACATGTCTTTTAGTTTCACATTGCATCAATATAAAAGCAGAGATCATAATTTGTTCAATAATTCATGTGGATTAAGCAATGATCTTGTGCATAAGATTTCTCCTGAACATCAATCTATCACCAAAAAATAAAAATAAATAAAAAAGAAGATTCACTGTTCTAGCAACAGTAAACAGGTTGAAGGATAAAAATTTTGATTTTGGTAATACATTATCCTTCCTTTGCAAGTGAACTATTGTCAAGCTCATTCTCTAAATTTATCTGCATTATGAACTATATTTATGCATATTAATAAAATATACTAAATATTATTACTGATATATAGATATATGTGCATATTATCACTAATATATTAGTATTATTAGCATATTATTTGAAGAATATAGATTAATTTCTTAACTTAGCTCTAGTTGGGAAACCTCTAGTTTTAAGAGGGAGTACAGCTCTAACCATGCTTTTGTAAATCAAAGTAGAAACTGCCACTCCAGCACAAGTCACAATGTAATAGTTATCTAGGTGACCTTATTGTTAAAAAGACTGAATAAGCATTAAGCAGTGTTATGGCTCAAAGCCTTGAAAAAGTAATACAGTATTCAGAACTTGCTAATTTATGATACAGCACCATTATCAGCCAGTTCAAAAATATAAGTTTAAGGTAGTTAATTCAGGTGGCTTCATATGCTTGTAAATCAATTAGACACATGTAAAGGTGTTATATGTAAGAAAATCAGTTGTATTAATGTCTTCCTGACATTAAATTGTTAGAAAAAAAACAAAACTAAACAAATTCACTAAAATCTAAAACACTCGAATCAACCTATACTTTTGGGCAATTAAAACAAGACTGTGTGCTGGTATGTTGACCATGATCAGGAAAAAAAAGAATGAATTCTTAGTCATATTTTCTCTTATCATACACTATTTGATTTCCTATGATTTTCTTGGTTTCAGGTATATCCAATTTACTCTTGTTTTTTCCAGGTTTGGAATATTTTGTCATATCTATCAGATTGTTGACCTCATCATTACCAAGTATTTCTGCTTTCAAATTGCATTTACCTTCAGAAGAGTAAAAAGAAATTTCAGACAGCTCAGGGCCATCAAAGGACCTCCATAGTATTCAAGTAGCCTCTTCTCAGTTAACTGAAGAAAGGGAGGACAAAGTAGTAAAAGCATTTGAATTAATTAAAAGTGTTATATTAAGAAAACACCTTTATTTTGCATGTTCAATAGGAGTTTCTTTCAAGGTTCTAGTTAGGCAGGCAAAGAGAAATATCATATTTTGGAGCTTATTATTTCATAACACAAAATATTTTCAGTAAATGTAACTGTAAAATAATTTACTATTAAATATCCTTGATTTCTCTACATTATCTAAGGCACTAGTACTTTGCTAACAGTTTGGCAAACTGCCAGCTTCCAGGATTTAACCATGTATATTGCTCTGAAATTTAACCACACTACCACATTAAAGATGGAAATGTTTGTATAAATATGCACTTATACAAATATTCAGCTGTTAACAGTATTGTTTTGAACATTAATTCTTTATCCAATGAGTATCAAATTTCAAATACAAAGTATACCCAAAGAAAAAGGAATCACAATTTTAAGCTACTTATTGAAGTGAACATGAAGAAACTCTATTATAATAAAATAGATTTATATCTTTCTGCTTCTGGATTACCTCACTCAAGACGATCTCTTCTAGTTTCTACCATTTGGAAAAAAAATTCACCATTTCTTGTTTTTAATAGCTGAGTAGTATTCCACTGTATAAACGTACCACTATCCATGTGGGGACCCTAGGAAGGGAGCATGGGCTTTCTCTGGCAATATATCAGTGACAAGCTCTCTGATCACCTCCCCTGCATGTGTGTGTGTGTGTGCAGCCTTGTCAGGACACAGAGGAAGACAAAGCAACCAGTCCTGATGAGACCTGATATGCTATGGTCCCATGGAAGGGGAGGAGGACCTCCCCTAACAGTGGACTAGTGGAGGGGCATAGGGGGAGAAGAGGGAGAGACGGTGGGATTGAGAGGAGATGAGGGAGGGGGCTTCAGTTGGGATACAAAGTGAATAGATTGTAATAAATGGTAATAATAAAAAGATTTACTTATTCATGTCTTATATATATATGTATATATATATATATTATACATGTATATATGTCTCTGTCTTCATGCATACCAGAAGAAGCAATCAGATGCCATAAGAGATGGTCATGAGCCATCATGGGTTTGCTGGGAATTGAACTTGAGATATCTGAAAGAGCAGTCAGGTGCTCATAACCACTGAGCCATCTCTTTAGCCAAAAGCCCTCCAGTCTGCTCTTTTTGTTTGTTTGTTTTTTGGGTTTTTGGTTGTTGTTTTCAATCCTGCTTGATTGTATTTTTCACAATTATCATTTTATTAATTGCAATTTTAATTACTGTGATTTGGATACCTCAAGTAAATTTAACTAAAAAAAAAAGCTCCATGTGTACTCTAGCAGTACGAATTCTGATTTATCAAAAGTAACTTTTAACCAGATTTTTTAATTTTTTAATTTATTACAATTTATTCACTTTGTATTCCAGCTGTAGCCTCTTCCCTATCCCCTCCCAATCATGGCCTTTCTCCCTCTTCTCCTCCTCTGCCTCTCCCCCAGTCCACTTCTGGGGAGGTCCTCCTCGCCTACCATCTGACCCTAGCCTATCAGGTCCCATCATATCTGGATCATCTTCTTCTGTGGGCTAGCTAGGTCGCCTCACAAGGGAGAAGTGACAAAGGAGCACACAAATGATTCCAGGTCAGAGACAATCTGTTCTCCTCTTGATAGGGAACCTGCATGGAGTCTGAGCAGTATATGGGCTACATCTGAGCAGGAGGTCTAGGTCTTCTCCATGCACAGTCATTGGTTGATGCTTCACTCCTTTTTTTTTTTTTTTTTTGGCTTTGTTGATATACTTGTGAGGTTCCTGTACTCTCAAGGAACTTCTATATCCCCCTTCTTCCATGAGACTCACTGTTTGCTGTTCAAAGTTTGGCTGTGAGACTCCTCATCAGCTTCAATCACCTGCTGGGTGAAGTTTTTTACAGGACATCAATGGGAGACTCCAGTCCTGTTTTCTCTTTTACTGCTTATGGTGTCTCTCCCATTTTCCCTTCTAAATAAGAATTAAGCATCTTCCCTAGAGTCCCCCTTGTCATTTAGCTTCTCTGGGTCTCTAGATTTTAGTATGTTTTTCCTAAATAATATAAGTGAGTCTATACCATGCATGTCTCTCTGCTTCTGGGATACTTCACTTAGGATGATCTTTTCTAGTTCTATCCATTTGCCTGTAATTTCATGATTTCCTTGTTTTTAACAGCTGAGTAGTATTCCAAAGTATAAATCTACCACAATTTATGTATTCATTTTTTCCTTGAGGGACATCTAGTTTGTCTCCAGATTCTGTCTATTATTAAGAAACCTGCTTTGATTCTGGAGGTATCTCCATCCCTGATCTATAGGGCAACAGTTTTAAAAACTGCATGGTACTGGCATAGAAACACAATGGTGGATCAATGGAACCGAACAGAGGACCCAGAAATAAACCCACACACTTATGGACACCTGATATTTGACAAAGATGCCAAAACCATACAAGGGAAAAAAGATAGCATCTTCAACAAATGGTGCTGGTCCAACTGGATGTCTACATGTAGAAAAAGGAAAATAAATCCATACTTATCACCCAGCACAAAACTGAAGTCCAAGTGGATCAAAGACCTCAACATAAAACCAGACACATTAAATCGGCTTGAAAAGAAAGTGGGGAATACCCTAGAACTCATTGGTACAGGGGAAAACTTCCTGAACAGAACACCAACAGCACAGACTCTAAGAGCAACAATCAAATAATGGGACCTCATGAAACTGAAAAGCTTCTGCAAAGCAAAGGACACCGTCATCAAAACAAAGCGACCGCCTACAAATTGGGAAAGAATCTTCACCAACTCTTTATCTGACAGAGGACTCATATCCAGTATATATAAAGAACTAAAGAAGCTGAAAAGCAGCAAACCAAGTAACCCACTTAAAAATGGGGAACAGAGCTAAACAGAGAATTCTCTGTAGAGGAATATCGAATGGCAGAGAAGCACTTAAAGAAATGCTCAACCTCACTAGCCATTAGGGAAATGCAAATCAAAACAACCCTGAGATTTCACCTTACACCCATCAGAATGGCCAAGATGAAAAACTCAAGTGACAACACATGCTGGAGAGGTTGTGGAGAAAGGGGAACCCTTCTCCACTGCTGGTGGGAATGTAAACTTGTACAACCACTATGGAAATCAATCTGGCACTTTCTCAGATAACTAGGAATAGTGCTTCCCCAAGATCCAGCCATACCACTCCTAGGGCATATATCCAAAAGAGGCTCAAGCACACAAAAAGGACATTTGCTCAACCATGTTGGTAGCAGCTTTATTTGTAATAGCCAGAAGCTGGAAACAACCCAGATGTCCCTCAACTGAAGAATGGATGCAGAAATTGTGATACATCTACACAATGGAATATTACTCAGCAATGAAAAATAAGGAAATCATGAAATTTGCAGGTAAATGGTGGGATCTGGAAAGGATCATCCTGAGTGAGTTGTCCCAGAAGCAAAAAGACACACACGGTATATACTCACTCATATAGACATACAAAATAGGACAAACCCACTAAAACCTGTGCATCTAAAGAAACTAAGCAAGAGAGAGGACCCTAACTAAAATGTCCAATCCCCATCCGGAAAGGCAAAGAGGATGGACATCAGAAAAAGAAGAAAACAGGAAACAAACTAGGAACCTACCACAGAGGGCCTCTGAAAGCCTCTGCCCTACAGACTATCAAAGCAGATGCTGAGCCTGATGGGCAACTGTTGGGCAGAGTGAATGGAATTTTATGTAAGAACTGGGAAATAGTAAGAGCTGGAGAGGACAGGGTCTCCACAAGGAGAGCAACAGAACAAGAAAATTTGAACACAGGGAACTTCCCAGAGGCTCATACTCCAACCAAGGACTATTCGTAGAGATAACCCAGAACCCCTGCACAGAGGTAGCCCATGGCAGCTCAGTCTCCAATTGGGTTACATAGTAATGTGAAGAGGGATTGCCTCTGACATAATCTGATTGGCCTGCTCTTTGATCACCTCCCCCTGGAGGGGAGCAGCCTTACCAGGCCATAGTAGAGGACAATACAGCCACTTTTGATGTGAACTGACAGACTAAGATCAGAAAGGAGAGGAGAACCTCCCCTATCAGTGGACTTGGGGAGTGGCATGCAAGCAGAGGGAGGAGGGAGGATGGGGTTGGGAGGGGAGGAGGGAGGGGCATATGGGGGGATGCAGAATGAATAAAGTGTAATTGACGAAAAAGAAAAAAAAAGAAAAAAAAGGAAAAGATAATCTAAGAACCTTAAATGACTTTCAAAAGTGGAGGAAAACATGGAGTTAGTCAATTTACATGGAGCACGTCTCGCCCCTGGGGGCAATGGTCTCCTGAACCTACCCAGACCTTGGACACCACCACTGCTAGTTCTAGAACTGATGCAGGATGTTCCAACGAGGGGGTTAAGGCTCCTCATAATATTTCCTATAAGCCCACACCTGTTTGTTTATAACCCCCATTTTTATTCATTGATAGCCAGATAGAGCCAAGTAATTGTGGTAATGATACTTGCTTTCTTGCCCAATGCTGGAATGGTAGTGAATGTAGGTATGCCCTGGTTACTCACATGCCTCGCTGGGTGCCTGTGCCTGTTGATGCCCCTCATGCTATGACTCTCTTCAGACAGAAAAGGGATCTTGGAATTACAGCTGCCATTGTTACTGCCATCTCATTGGCGGCTGTTGGAACTACCACCACGGCATTAGCCATGAGTCATAGTGTGCAGACTGCTCAGACCCTAAATAATCTTTTAGCCAATGTAGCTCATGCTCTAGATGTACAAAAAGGAATTAATACTCAACTAAAAGGAGACTTGTTGGTGTTCAATCAGAGGATTGACCTCGTGCAGGAGCAAATTGATACCCTATGGCAAATCGCTCAACTTGGCTGTCAATGGATGTATGCTGGACTTTGTGTCACTAGCATACAATATGAGAATCTTTCCCGTGCTGCAAATCTGTCTAAACAATTGTCTAACTATATTTTAGGTAATTGGACTGAAGAATTCGATACTACGATGGAGCAACTGAGAGTGGCCATTGTTACGGCAAATTCTACTAGAGTGCACGCAGGACTAGCCACAGGATTATCATCATGAATTGCTGCAGCCGTGAATCATCTGAAGGAATGGGCGGTCATGGGAGCGTTAGCAGGCCTTCTGGTGTTGGTCTCCTTGGTTTGCCTGTGGTATATATGCAAGATTAGAGTCTCACAACAGCGTACTGCAGCCATGACCATTCAGGCCTTTACAGCCATTGAAGCAGGACAGTCCTCCCAAGCATGGTTGGCTACCATAAAAAGCTGAAATATTAGGCTCAGGATGCGAGGCTAAGCACTGCACTCAGGGTCAGCCGCTTTGGACCCAGAGAAGAGCATGTCTGATTGCATGCGGGTTGATGCCCCAGGTCCCGCCTCTGAGAAAAAGGTATCAGACGGGTCTGATGCTCTTTGGGTGGATGACACCTAAATGAACATTGGTACAAAATCCCAATTTATTTCTAATATCAGAGATCAGACCTCTACTCTTGGCTGACACGCCTAAAACAAAAAGGGGGAACTGTAGAGAGCTGCGGAATGCTATGCCTTAAAGATGGAGCTGGTTTCTGCCTTCCACCTTCCCGATGGTGAGTGCTCTCCGTCACAAACAACTCCACATTTGGCTAAGGCTGAGGATCTGGCTTGCTTCTGTGTATGTGGACCTATCTGCATAGCCCACGAGGCACGCTGGGGTTGGCTACCCAGAGGCTATTTAAAGTGGGCTGGCTTTCCCCAGGGTCAGATGATTGTTCAAGGTTCCTGAATAAACTGCATTGAGAAGAAAAAAAATAATAATAAAATGTTGTTTCACCAGTAAAAAAAAAAAAAAAAAAAAAAAGAAAAAAGAAAAAGAAAAAGTCCTTGTTGTATGGTAGATTATCTTTCGGGTATATGCCCAGAGTGGCACAGCTGGATAGTGACATGGCACTATTCTCAGGTTTCTGAGAAAGCACCAGAATGATTTCCAAAGTGGTTGTTCTTGTTTACATTCCCACCAACAATGGAAGACTGTTCCCCTTGCTCCACATCCTCTCTAGCACGTGTTGTCACTTGAGTTTTTGCTCTGAGATATTCTGATGAGAGTGAAAGGGAATCTCAGAGTAATTTTGATTTTGATTTGCATTACCTTGATGAATACAGACATTGAACATTTCTTTTTTTATATTTTTGTTTTTTATTTTATTATTTTTATATTAATTAGTTTATTTACTTTGTGTTCCAGCTGTATCTCGCTCCTTCATTCCCTCCCAATCCCATCCTCCTTCCTTCATCTCCTCCCTGTCCCTCTCTAAGTCCACTGATAAGGGAGGTCTTCCTCCCCTTTCACCTGACCCTAGCTTATCAGGTCTCTTCAGGACTGACTACAATGTCCTCCTCTGTGGCCTAGCAAGGCTGCTCCTTTCTCAGTGAGGAGGTGTGGAGGTGGAAGAGCCAGTCACTGAGTTCATGTCAGAAACAGTCCCTATTTCCCTTACTAGGGAACTCCTTGGAGACTGAGCTGCCATGGGTTACGTCTGAGCAGTGGTTCTACATTATATCCATGCATGGTATTTGGTTGGAAAATCAGTCTCAGAAAAAACCCCTGTGCCCAGATATATTTGGTCCTTGTGGAGCTCCTGTCTTCTCCAAGTCTTACTAACTCCCCCTTCTTTCATATGATTCCCTGCATTCTGCCCAAAGTTTGGTTATCAGTCTCAGCATCTGCTTTGGTACACTAGATAGAGTCTTTCAGAGCTCTTTATGGTAGGCTCTTGTTCTGTTTCTTGTTTTCTCCTACTTCCAATGTCCATCTCATTTGTCTTTCTAAGTGAGGGTTGATCATCTTACCCGAGGTCCTCCTTCTTGTTTAGCTTTTTTAGGTGTACAGATTTTAGTATGTTTATCCTATCTTTTATATGCTCAAGCACACAACAAGGATATTTGTTCAACCATGTTCATAGCAGTTTTATTCGTAATAGCCAGAACCTGGAAACCACCCAGATGTCCCTCAACTGAGGAATGGGTGCAGAAATTGTGGTACACTTACACAATGGAATGCTACTCAACAATTAAAAACAAGGAAATCATGAAATTTGCAGGCAAATGGTGGGATCTAGAAAAGATCATCCTAAGTGAGGTATCCAGAAGCAGAAAGACACACTCAGTATATACTCGTTTATAAGTGGATACTAGACCTAAAAGATATGATAAACATACAAAAATCTGAACATTTCTTTAAGTGTTTCTCTGGCACTGGATATTCTCTATTGAGAATTCTCTATTCTGCTTTGTACCCCATTTTTAATTAGACTATTTGTGTTGCTGGTGTTTAGTTTTTTGAGTTTTTTATATATTCTGTTTATCAGCCCTTTATCATATGTGGGGTTGGTGAAGATATTTTCCCAGTCTGTAGGCTGTCATTTTCTTCTGTTGAAAGTGTTCTTTGCTTTACAGATTTTCAGTTTCACGAGATCCCATTTATTGATTGTTGATCTTAGAGCCTGTGCTGTTGGAGTTCTGTTCAGGAAGTTTTTTCCTATGTCAATGAGTTCAAGGCTCTTTCCTAATTTTTCTTCTATACTGTTCAGTATGTCTGGTTCCATGTTGAGGTCTTTGGTCCACTTGGAGTTTACTTTTGCGCAGGGTGATAATATGGGTCTATTTGCACTTTTCTACTTGCAGACATCCAGTTAAACCAGCACCATTCGTTGAAGATGTTAACGCTATTATCCTTTTTCTATTGTGTGGTTTTAGCTCCTTTTTTTTTCCTCAACAGATTCTAGAAGCAGTTTTTTTTTTTTCAGCCATGTAGGATATTTTTTTTCAAACACATTAAAAATACATATTAACTGTATTTTTGTTTGGTTACAGTGTAGCGGGTTTCCATGTGCTTTTTCATTAATTATTTGTTTTGCCTTCCTCTTCCCCCCGCCTCTTCTTCCTTCTCCTTCTTAAACTTTTGCACTTCAGAAACTGTCTTTATTACCTATGCCCTGCACTGATCTGTCCCAATATATTTAAAGATTTTTCTTGCAAATATCCAACCTCTATTTTCTTAGCTTCTATAAGGATTCTATGTTGAATACTCAAAATTAGAGTTACATTTATTTTCAGATGACACATAAAATCATAGAAATTATGCATATTAATAAGTTTTTGTGGTGTTAAAATGTGCACCACTGTGTAATATGATTAAACAACTCTATTTAAAATATTTATATACTTTATAGAAAAATAATTTAGAATAATTTTCTTCCTTCTTAGGGAATACATCCCATGATTATTATCTACAGTGGCTATGCTGGTAAAGAACAAATAACTATCTAATTTCTATTTAAATTAAACTGTCTCCATTTATCAAACATTTCCTCCCTTCTCTCCTACTCCCCTCAGTAAGATCTGTGAGATCAAATTTTAGTAAAACATGCTTCTAGATGTTTGTTCTAGTTTTGTTTTTGTCATTGTGATGAAATGGTCTGACAAAAATGCATCCCAGTGGAGAAAGTGGTTTATTTAAGCTTAAAATTCCAGATTATACTCTGTCATTGCAGAGAAGTTGAAGCAGGAACTTAAGTTAGCGAGCCTATCACATTTGCTTATAATCAAGAACAAAGGAAAATGAACACATTAATGCTATTTGCCTACCTTCTTTATATTGTTATGAATTTTGTACTTTTATACAGGTCATGACCCTTGACTAGGGAATAGTGTCTCCCTCACAGGTCTGGGTCCTTTCACAGCACTTAATTATTATGACAGTCCTCTATAGGCAAACCTATATACAACCAATATACTCAAACACTTATTGAGACTCTTCACAGGCAAATTGACAATTTGCCAGTTAGAGATAACCATAAGAATGTTTATGGATACATTTAGTATAAATCATGTAGTAATCATCTTGGTTTTTATAAATTTTTATGATAATTCATAACATTTCAAATAGAAAAAAACTAACATTTCATCAAAATATCTACCACCCAGAAAATAGTGCAAATTCAACTATTATGATACTAGTATTTTGTTGACACATTGTGCTAAACTCTGCCGATTCCTTAAAATTTAAAGTAATACATAATTTTACAACCGGAATACCCATGTTATTCAAAAGAACAGTGTGAAAGCCTCACTCAGATAATTAGCGAAACAACATTTTCTGACTTACTTCTTTGACTGTCCTTATCTAAAGATATCTTTTTATAATATTTTTTGTTTATTTTGGCTTCTTTTTTTGAGAAAATATCATTTTTTGAAATTTTTTATAGTTAATGAAAGTACATACAATTAATTGATAAAGAAGAGCTACTTATTTGCTTTATTTATTTATTTTTAAGAGCTACCTGTACTTTTGATAATTTTATTTTATTTTACAAGTATATCGTATGAAGATTATGTATACGTTATGAAGCAGAATTATAATAATTGGCAATGAGGTGATAAAATCCACCACAGAATTTTTGTATTTGAACTATGTGTCTTAAGTCTGTCTGTGCTTGTCACAGACTTTAGAAGATTGAAGGCAATTCAAGACCAATAAGTAAGAGCAGTAGTTAATAAATCTCCCCTTAGTGTCCGACGGTTAATATAATTCCTCTCACAGCTATCTGTCTTCTATGCCTTGTCACGATGCTGTAAAGTGTCTCCTATATCATCAGGTTTTCTCTTCTGTTTTTTCTATTCCCAGAATTTCTACTCTTACTGTGATTGTCCTGAAGAAAAAAAGGCATATTCTTCCCTTCCCCAGCTCAGGACTTGTCCTCAGTGTTGATTTTTAAAATTTCATGCTTTCCAAAATCTCATGAATTTAATAATTTCTCTTTACAATGAAAATATGAAAGTTTATATTCACTTTTGTTACTTGAAAGTATAGAATTTCATTTTTATAATAAATGATAATTAATTATATGTAAGAATGGGTGGGAGTAAATTCATATTTGCAACTGAATTTATCAAACATTAGCAATTGTTGTTTGAACTCTTAAAGATGCTTAAAATTAATAAAATAAGTTATACTTCTAATACTATTCCCAAATTTTCATCATCCATTAAGAAAGACATTGCAAGGAATCACTTTAAATGGTTCTTTTTCTTATGTTTATATTACTTATTTTATATTAAATTAAAATGAAATTTATTTCATTCAATGAAGAGATAGAAATTACAATGTTATAATGTGAACTGAGATCATTGAAACAATTTAAATAAGAAAAATGTTATAACAAATGAGGTAATACACAAATTACACATGAAAAATTTAAAAAGTCACAAACAACATAATGTGATTAACTTCCTGGTAAACATTTACTGTTCAGATATTTATGAGCTGAATAGTTTGTCAACATTACTATAAATGACTCCAGGCTCCAGCTATGCCAAGAACTGTTTAAAGATCTTTGCAATCACACTGAATTAGGAACAGGAGCAGCAACATTCCTTTTGAGAAATGCCTAGAATAGAAAGACAAGGCTTCAACCAATAGAAGAACACTGGTCTTCTAAGGAGTTATTAAGAACTTGTTCATGATTGCAAGACCATCAGTTAGGAGAACTGAAATGTGACCTTAGATAATTTCTATCTGAACTTATAGGCTTTGATGCAATGCTTTTTAATTTCTCCTTGCTTGATGACTGAAATTAGAAAATAATTCAAGAGTGATAACTTCTCTGATGCATACCTACCAGAAAAATATTATCTAGAGTAAACATTGGGACTATTTCTATTTTTAATGTGCTTTCATAATATCAGAATGTGAAACCAACAGATAAATGTGTTGAAGAAACACCTGTACTCTCAAGTTTATTGCAACACTAGTCACAAAAGCCATGAAATGAAGTAATATATGCACCCATAATTTGATTATTAGATAAAATAGGAAACATGAACATAATGCAATAGTTTGTGAACACAAAAAATTCTGCAATTTTAAACAATATGGGTAGTAAGGATTTCATTATGTTAAATAAACTGAGGCAGAACAATAACTGCATTCATGTATGCTCCAAAATAACTGGTCTCAGAAGAAATTGAGAATAGAATCATGCTTACCACAGAAAATGGTATGGGAAGAAGAAAATGAAAGGGAACAAAATAAGGGATACTCAGCTGGTGACTAAATTATCTTATAATTAAAAAGGAGTATGTAGTTCTGGTGTGCTTTTGCACCATACAGACACTATAGGTAACTATAATATATTACATACATGAACAAAGCTAGAGAAAAAATTTAATGTGCTTAGTTTAAAAAGTAAATAAACACCTGAAAAGATAGCATTTTTAACCCAGACTTAAATGTCACTAATTTTTTACATATATTGAAACAACACAAACATGTAACCGACACATGTAATTTGTATTTACTATATTAGTTATAATTTTTAATTAAAATAAGAATTAAGGCAATCAGCCATAGTATTTATGTTTATTTTGAACTACATTTATTTTTAGTTTAAATACAATTGTGCTTATCTTCTATGGCTCTGTGCCTCATAATATGCTTATACTATATATTAGGATAATATAATATATATATATATAATATATATAATATATATGTACTATTAGGCTAAACTACATTTATAAGTGAGTACATACCGTGTATATCTTTCTGGGTCTGGGTTACCTCATTCCATATGATCTTTATCAGCTCCATCCATTTGCCTGAAAAATTCATGATTTCTTTGTTCTAATAGATGAGTGGGTATTTCATTGCATATATGTGTCACAGTTTCTTTATCTATTCTTTGTTTGAGGGACATATAGGTTGATTCCAGATTCTTGCTATTGTGAATATGCTACCAACATAGTCGAGCACGTGTCTTTGTATGGTGAAGCGTCTTTTGGATATATACATACGCAGGAGAGGTATATCGAGGTCTTGAGGTAGTGCTATTCCAGTTTTCTGAGAAATCACCAGACTGAGTTCCAAAGTGGTTGTACAAGTTTACACTCTCACCAGCAATGGAGGAGGGTTCCCCTTTCTCCACACCATTACTAGCATATTTTGTCACTTCAGATTTTGACTGTTCTGACTAGCCTGAGATGGAATCTCAGAGTCACTGAAAGGACTGCGTTGTCAGGCCACAGGGGAAGAGGGCACTTTCAGTCCTGATGGAACTTGATTAGCTGTGGTGGATGGGAAAGGGAGCTCCCCTTTTCTGAGAAGGGGAGGAGAGAGGAGAAAAGAAGGAGGGAGGTTGGAACAAAGAGAGGAGGAGGCTACTACAAGTATGAACAAGGAATAAAAATAATAAAAGAAATAATAAAGAGAAATACAATTGTGCACATTTGTGAAGTAAAATGTAACATTTCAACAAGTCTAATTATGATAGATCATACTAGATTATTGTACTCAGTATATCAACCTACTAAATACCTATTATTTTTGTTTTGGTAAGTTCAAATTAATATCTACTATTTTGAATAATTATAATCTTAGCCAACTAATGTGTTATTGAATATTAGAATCTGTTTTACTTAACAGTACTTTTCAATTTCTTTATAAATGGGTTGATGTTTCCATGCTTTTTGCCTCAAGTTTAGCAAACATTATTTGTGTTTAAAGTTAGGTAATAATGATAAAACTCACTCTCTAATATTTTCAGGAGAATTACGATGAATATTTTTTCTTAATTCCTCATATTAAACTAGTTACTAAATTTTCATAATTTATACTATAAATGTACTGCAACCAGTTGTTAATATATCATTTAAAAATACACAGCATGTTAGGCTAATATTTCATTATGAAAATATTCACCTACATTTCACTTAAGATCTAAATGTTAGAATTGATTATTTATGTAATAGGCATAGCCACATACTATATGAAATATAGTATTCATATAATACAAATATAACATAGTACACATATGTATATTATGTTACAATACATACATACATTACAATATAATATAAAAATATAAGAGTAATGTACACACTTTGGATTTCCTAATTAAACATGATGTGATTTAATCAGTTATGATAATTGAAAACTTTTTTATTGAAAATATTGCATTGTCAAAGCAGTTTGTGAATGAAGTTCCAGCACAAAGGAAATTGAGGAATAATTGTTAATTAAAGGTAAACTCCACCTACATAACAAGAATGAGTCTTAAAAATAGAAGAAAGAAAAAAAGAAAGAAGAAAAAAGTGAAATGCTGCATTATTTTTTAAATTTTTTATTATTATTAGTTTTTACAACTTATCCATTTTTATCCAGATTGTAGCCACTCCCTCAAGTCCTATTGGCCCTACATTTCCTTAATCTCCCCCCATTCCCTAGTCCACTGAAAGGGGGAGTTCTCCTTTCTTGCCATCTGCCCCTAGCTTGTCATCAGGACTGTCTGGATCCTCTGCCTCTGTAGCCTGAGGAGGCCACATCACCAAGGGAAAGTGAATGAAGAGTGCGCAACGGAGTTCAGGCCAGAGGCAGCCCTTGATCCCCTTACTCATAAATCCACATGCAGACTGAATTGTCTATCAGATATATCTGAACAGGGGATCTAGGTCCTTTTTATGCATGGTCCTTGATTGGTACATCAGTCTCTGAAAGATCCCCTGGGCTCAGATACTTTAGCTTTGTTGGTCTCTGTGGAGCTCCTGTCCCTTCTGTGTCTGTACATATCCTTCTTCTTTCACAAGACTCCCTGTGCTCCGCCCAAAGTTTGGCTGTGGGTGTCAGCATCTGCTTTGATCCCCTGCTGGGTAAAGCCTTTCAGAGGACCCTCTAAAGTAGGCTCACATCCTGTTCCCTTTCTTCCACCACTTCTGTTGTCTATCCTGTTTGCCATTCCGAATAAGATTTAAACGTCCTCTCTAGGGTCCTCCTTGTTGTTTAACTTCTTTAGGTATGTAGGTTTATCGTATATTATACGGCTAATATCCACTTATTAGTGAGTATACATCATGTGTCTTTCTGCTTCTATGTTACCTCACTCAGGATGATCTTTTCTAGTTCTATCCATTTATGTAATTATTTTATATTTGTCTTTTATAAAGATTTTATTTCTATCATTATTTTAAAATGTTTATTAGTTTAGATTGAAAATATACTTACACTGATCTCTTTTTTTTCCATTCATCCCTCCAAACCTTCCCATGAACCTCTACTTTCTCTCTCTCAAATTTATGGGCTCTATTTCTTTATTTGTTATTAAACACACACACAGGCACATACACATATACATACATATAGACACACATATTCCTAATTATGTAATTGTAGCCTGTTCATTCTATATAATATTACATATATTACATACGTATTACACACACAAACACACACACACACACACACATATATATATACGATCTCATACACACAGATAGATAGGTAGGTAGATAGATAGATAGATAGATAGATAGATAGATAGATAGACAGATAGGTAGATAAATGAGATCTCAGGACTGACCCCATGGTATTGGTTAACTGTCTAGTCCTTGTGTTTGTGTGTGATTCTGCCCATATGAGATATGAGTGCAGGTGTCTCAAGAGACATTTGATTCCTTAGAAGTGGAGTTACTGAAGGTTGTGGTCAGCCTGACATGTGTGCCAGAGCCTGAACTACACTTCTCTGGGAGAGTGGCAATTTCTTTTAACACTGAGACATCTCTACAGTCCCATTTTTTTCCATAGCCATCACATGAGGTTCTCTTTGTCATAAATTATTGTTTTATAATTGACTTGTGAAGCTGAATTATGTCTTTCTCAAAAATATTTTAAAATGACAAAAAATAAAAAGAAACACTGAGAGTGAGTAATGATAAAGGAAGAAACAAAGGTAGTGAAAACAAGGTATACAGAGAAGACAAAAATAACATGATGTGAAAATATATCTACTAATTTTTTGCAAAAGTAAAGTAACTAATGTGGATGCTGAAGTGTGTTATGTAATTCTGCTGTGACTATGATAATGTACCTTGACCAAAGCAGCTTGGAGAAAAAAGGTTTTGTTTTGGCGTATGGATCATAGAGTCCATAATGGTGAAGATGCCAAGGGAGAAGCAACTTGAGATAGCCACCCACATTATCCCTGAGGTCAGGAAAGGGATGAATACCCATACGTAGGTCACTTTCTCTCCCTTCTTTTTATTTAGTCCAAGATTCCACCCCAGGGAATGGTGCCATCTATCCAATACTAGTCTTATGTCAACATTTAGCCTAATCAAGATGATGTCCCATACTTATGGACAGAGGCTGGTATCCTTGGAAATCTTAGATCTCATTAATTGGGCAATTGTGATTAGCGATCATGACATGATTAGTATTAAGACAATTTACTGAATTAAGCTTTCCTAAGATTAATAGAGTGCACCTCTGGTCTGTCTGCAAGAGGTTTTCCAATGAGGATTAAATTCAGGGGAAACATCCTCCTGATCTTAATGAGTATCACACTAGTTAACAGTCTATGACCCTGAGTTTAACGAAAGGAGAAAAAGGACAGTTCAGTTTGTGCTGGTATTGTTCTCCCTATTCTTCCTGGATGGCATGATGATGTATATTATCCATAATACAGCATCCTATGCTACATGGTAATGCAACATCTCTGAACTATGAGGCAAACAAATTTTTCCAACGTTAAATTTTTTGCTATCACAGTGATGGGAAATTGGGAAACAAAATTGTCCACTATGAAAATTATCACAGTTTGTTTGATTTGGTATAGAGGGAAGAATGAACCTTTGCTCGGACGAAGCTTGTGGTAGTTCAATAACCAATTGGTTTCCCATAGTGATGGGAACAGAGACTATCTCTGACAGGAACTCAATGGCAGGCTCTTTGACCTCTCCACCCCCCCAAGGGAGGAACAGTCCTGCTAGGCCACAGAGGAGGACTACGAAGCCAGCCCTGAAGATACCTGATAAAACAGGGCTAGAGGAAAGGGGAGGAGGTCCTTCCCAATCTGTGGACTTGGAAAGGGGCAGGGAGGAGCTGAAGGAGGAAGGGTGGGATTGGGAAGTAATAAGGGAGTGGGATACAGCTGGGATACAGAGTTAATAAAATGTAACTAATAATAATAAACAATAATAAAAAAATTACACTGCAGATAATGTAGTCTCCTTAATTCCTCAACTACACTTTTTAGAATCTCCTGAGAAGTAGTACTGTTAATTCAATTACATCAATGAAAAAAATTCAAAGTGATGAAAACCTCACTAGGGGGAGCCAAGATGGCGGCGCCGGGAGAGCACTGCTTCAGAGAAGTGGGACAGCACTCTCTGTGCAGCGACCAGGAGACTGAACTCTGGGCCCTAAAACTGCAGCAATCGTGTTTCCCTGGTGAAGGGAGGCTCCCACGGTGTGGGAGTCAGTCTGGTCCACTCTCAGCTGCCCAGCCAGAACCCAGAAGAAATCCCGGGTAACACGGGCTTTGGGTCTCCAGGCTGGAGCCACAAGCCTGCGTGTCCTGATCACTTTCCCAGGCTGATCGGTGGGCACAAGGGTGCCTGAGACTGGGAGTCCCAGTCGCAAGAAAACCTCACGGGGAAGCAAAGTTGCAGGTCTGATCACGGGCCACCCAGTCTTTCCCTGGAAGGTCTCACGGACCATGGGTACCCGCCGCCATAGCAACTGATCTACCGCCGCACTGGCACTGAGAGCTGCGCGCCCAGCTCACCGGTACGGAGGAGCTGTGTGCCCCAGTGCAACAGGGACTGGGAACCCCTGCCTGGAGAGGGCCCCACAGGGAAGGAAGAAACCATGCTGCTAGGGTCACCTAGGCTGTGCCTGGGAAAAGTCTAACAGACTGCAGATCACAAACAGGCTAGTACACCCAGCCATCACAGATCCGGGCCACGCTCCGCCAGCCTAGAGGCCTGGTTTGTACCAATTACTCTTTACAGACAGAACTGTGTGCCCCAAGACACCAGAGTCTTAGAGTCACTGTCTGGAGAAACCCTCACAAGGAACAAGGAACAAAGCAAAGGGGACGGACTTAGGCAACCCAGTATATCCACAGAAAAGGTCCCACAGACTGGACCAACCCAGGGAACTGCTGCATGCCAGATAACCTGCTGTTACCAGGAGAGCAGTACTCACCCGCCACAAATTACCTCGTGGGTTCTGGGGCACAGAGCCTACAAAAGACTGGGAACCCCGAGATCAACCCCCAAATACTGCTCCAAGGGGCAACCAGTTATCCCTAACAAAACCAACCAAACCACGGGACTCACAGGTTAGAGCAGCTGATCACTAAATTTACAACAAGAAACCTAGAAGGAGGACAGCTGTCTCCAGGACTTCTCCTGGTGAGAGGAGAGCCCTCTTGACTAATCAGGACCACTGTTACCGCCCAGGTCTCTATGCCTGAGGTAAGCTGTAGCAACTCCTGAAAAACACCGGACATCCAGTGACTATACCCAAAAAGCTGAGAAGGCTTCCTTCAGGAAAAAACATCTTCCTGCCAAAGGGATTCTCTCCAATACAACAGTCCAGGAACAACCAGAAACTAAGTTCAAACAACTAAGATAGCCCAATGGGTAGAGGATAGCGTAAAAGTTCAACCAACAAAAGCCAAAGCAATATGGCATCTCCAGAACCCAGTTATCCACGGGCAAATAACCCTAGACACCCCAGCATAACTGAAATTCAAGGAGATGACCTAACATCTATGCTCAAGAAGATGATAACAGAGGAAACAAATAAAATACGAAAAGAAATAGAGTAAGCTGCAGCCAAACAGTCTGTGGCCTTTAGAGAGGAAATGCTTAAATCAATGAATGAAATAAAAAAAAAAAAAAAAAAAAACCAGAGGATTGTTCAAACAAACAGCTGAAGGAATTGATGGAAAAACATGAAAATACAGTCAGACAGGTGAAGGAAACCAACAAAATAGCTCAAGACCTGAAGATAGAATTGGAAAAATTAAAAAAAAAACACAAATGGAAGAATTTGTGGAGAGAAAGAACTTAGGGAAGAAAGCACGAACTACAGAGGTTAGCATAACAAATAGGCTACAAGAAATGGAAGAAAGAATCTCAGGCGTGGAAGATACAATGGAAGAAATAGATGTATCTTTCAAAGAAAATGTTAAATCTAAAAAATTCCTGACACAGACCATCCAAGAAATTCAGGACAACATAAAAAGACAAAACCTAAGAATAATAGGAACAGAGGAAAAAGAAGATTCCCTACACCAAGGCCCAAAAAATATCTTCAACAAAATCATTGAAGAAAATTTCCCCAACTTAAAGCAGAAGCCAATAAGAATACAAGAGGCCTATAGAACACCCAATAAATTAGACCAGAAAAGAAAATCCTCCCGCCACATAATAATCAAAACTGTAAGTATACAGAACAAAGAAAAAATACTAAAAGCTGCAAGAGAAAAAGGCCAAGTAACATATAATGGCAAACCAATTAGAATCACACCTGACTTTTCAACAGAGACTATGAAAGCCAGAAGGGGCTGGACGGATATCATGCAGACCCTAAGAGAACACAGATGTCAGCCCAGGCTACTATACCCAGCAAAACTCTCAGTCCTCATAGAAAGAGAAAACAAGATATTCAATGACAAAAACAAATTTCAACAATACCTACAAACAAATTCAGCATTACAGAAGACACTAGAAGGGAAAATACAACCCAATAAAACTAGCTACATCCAAGAAAACACAGGAAATAAATAACCCCACTACAGTAAAACAAAAAGCAACCAAGCACACAACCGTATGACCACAGCCAACATCAAATTCAAAGCATCTAAAAGCCAGTGGTCATTAATCTCTCTCAATATCAATGGACTTAATTCTCCAATAAAAAGACACAGACTAACAGAATGGATGCGTAAACAAAACCCAGCAATCTGTTGTATACAAGAAACACACCTAAGTCACAAAGATAGACATTACCTGAGGGTAAAGGGATGGAAGAGGGATTTCCAAGCAAATGGATGCAAGAAGCAAGCAGGAGTAGCCATTCTAATATCTGATAAAATAGACTTTCAACCAAAATTAATCAAAAGAGATGGGGAAGGACACTTCATACTCATCAAGGGAAAATTCCACCAAGAAGACATCACAATCCTGAACATCTATGCCCCAAATACAAGGACACCCACATTTGTGAAAGAAACATTGATAAAACTTAAACCACATATAGGTCCCCACACACTAATAGTGGGAGACTTCAACACCCCACTCTCAACAAAAGACAGGTCAACTAAACAGAAATTAAACAAAGAAACAATATCTCTAACAGAGGTCATGAATCAAATGGACCTAACAGACATTTACAGAACCTTACACCCAAACACAAAAGAATTTACCTTCTTCTCAGCACCTCATGGAACCTTCTCCAAAATAGACCACATAGTTGGTCACAAAGCAAGCCTCAACAGATACAAGAAGATTGAAATAATCCCATGTATCTTGTCTGATCACCATGGGATAAAGCTGGACCTCAATAACAACAGAAATAGCAAAAAGCCTACACATATATGGAAACTGAACAACTTGCTACTAAAAGACAGCTGGGTCAGGGAAGAAATAAAGAAATAAATTAATATCTTCCTAGAACTCAATGAAAATGAAGACACAACCTACCCAAACTTGTGGGACACAATGAAGGCAGTGCTAAGAGGAAAGTTCATAGCACTAAGTGCCTTTTTTTTTTTTTTCAATGCAGTTTATTCAGGAACCTTGAACAATCATCTGACCCTGGGTAAAGCCAGCCCACTTTAAATAGCCTCTGGGTAGCCAACCTCAGCATGCCACGTGGGCAATGCAGATAGGTCCACATACATGGAAGCAAGCCAGATCCTCAGCCTTAGCCAAATGTGGAGTTGTTTGTGACAGAGAGCACTCACCATCAGGAAGGTGGAAGGCGGAAACCAGCTCCATCTTTCAGGCGCGGCATTAGGCAGCTCTCTACAGTTCCCCCTTTTTCTTTTGGATGCATCAGGCAAGAGTAGAGGTCTGATCTCTGATATTAGAAATAAATTGGGACTTTGTACTGATAGGAAAACATGGAGTTAGTCAATTTACATGGAGAACATCTCGCCCCTGGGGGCAATGGTCTCAACCTACTCAGACCTTCGGACACCACCACTGCTAGTTCTAGAACTGATGCAGGATGTTCCAACGAGGGGGTTAAGGCTTCTCATAATATTTCCTATAAGCCCACACCTGTTTGTTTATAACCCCCATTTTTATTCATTATTAGCCAGATAGAGCCAAGTAATTGTGGTAATGATACTTGCTTTTTTGCCCAATGCTGTAATGCTAGTAAATTTACTAGCTGGTTATTCGCATGCCTCGCTGGGTGCCTGTGCCGTTGATGCCCTCACGCAATGACTCTCTTCAGACAGAAAAGGGATCTTGGAATTACAGCTGCCATTGTTACTGCCATCTCATTGGCGGTAGTTGGAGCTACCACCACGGCATTAGCCATGAGTCATACTGGGCAGACTGCTCAGACCCTGAATAACCTTTTAGCCAATGTAGCTCATGCTCTAGATGTACAAAAAGGAATTAATGCTCAACTAAAAAGAGGTTTGATGGTGTTCAATCAGAGGATTGACCTCGTACAGGAGCAAATTGATACCCTATGGCAAATCGCTCAACTTGGCTGTCAATGAAAGTATGCTGGACTTTGAGTCACTAGCATACAACATGAGAATTTTCCCTGAGCTGCAAATCTGTCTAAACAATTGTCTAGCTATATTTTAGGTAATTGGACTGGAGAATTCGATACTACGATGGAGCTGCTGAGAGTGGCCATTGTCATGGTAAATTCTACCAGAGTGGACGCAGGACTAGCCACAGGATTAACATCATGGATTGCTGCAGCCATGAATCATCTGAAGGAATGGGCAGGCATGGGAGCGTTAGCAGGCCTTCTGGTGTTGGTCACCTTGGTTTGCCTGTGGTATATATGCAAGATTAGAGTCTCACAACAGCGTAATGCAGCCATGACCATTCAGGCCTTTACAGCCATTGAAGCAGGACAATCTCCCCAAGCATGGTTAGCTACCATAAAAAGCCAAAATATTAGGCTCAGGATGCAAGGCTAAGCACTGCACTCAGGGTCAGCTGCTTTGGACCCAGAGAAGAGCATGTCTGATTGCATGCGGGTTGATGCCCCAGGTCCCACCTCTGAGAAAAAGGTATGGGACGGGTCTGATGCTCTTTGGGTGGATGACACCTAAATGAACATCAGCACTAAGCCTTTAAGAAGAAATTTGAGACAGCGCATTCAAGCAACTTAATGGCTCACTTAAAAACCCTAGAAAAAGAAGAAGCAGACACACCAAAAAGGAGTAGATGGCTGGAAATAATCAAACTCAGGGCTGAAATCAATCAATTAGAAACAAATAAAACAATTCAAAGAATCAATTAAACCACGAGATGGTTCTGTGAGAAAATCAACAAGATAGACAAAGCCTTAGCCAAGCTAACTAAAAGGCAGAGAGACACCATCCAAATCAACAAAATCAGAAATGAAAAGGGGGACATAACTACAAACAGTGAGGAAATTCAAACAACAATTAGGACTTACTTCAAAAGTCTATACGCAACAAAATTTGAAAATTTAAATGAAATGGACAATTTTCTTGATCGATTCCACTTACCAAAGCTAAATCAGGACAGGTAAATCAAGTAAATAATCCTATATCCCCCAAGGAAATAGAAGCAGTCATGGAAAGTCTCCCATCCAAAAAAAGCCCAGGACCTGATGGTTTCAGTGCAGAATTCTACCAGACATTCAAAATAAGAGCTAACTCCAGTTCTCTTCAAACTATTCCACAAAATTGAAACAGAAGCAACATTACCAAACTCATTCTATGAAGCCACAGTCACCTTGGTACCTAAACCTCACAAAGACCCAACCAAAAAAGAGAACTTCAGGCCAATCTCCCTTATGAACATTGACGCAAAATTACTCAACAAAATACTCGCAAACCGAATACAAGAACACATCAAAGATATCATCCAATATGACCAAGTAGGCTTCATCCCAGGTATGCAGGGGTGGTTCAATATACGGAAATCCCTCAATGTGATCCACCATATTAACAAATTGAAAGAAAAAAAAAAAACACATGATAATTTCCCTAGATGCTGAAAAAGCATTTGACAAAATCCAACATCCATTCATGTTTAAAGTATTGGAGAGATCAGGGATACAAGGCACATATCTAAACATAGTAAAGGCGATATACAGCAAACCTATAGCCAACATCAAACTGAACGGAGAGAAACTTAAAGCAATCCCACTGAAATCAGGGACAAGACAAGGCTGCCCACTCTCTCCATATCTCTTCAACATAGTGCTGGAAGTCCTTGATAGAGCAATAAGACAGTTGAAGGAGATCAAGAGGCTACTATTGGAAAGGAAGAAGTCAAATTATCACTATTTGCAGATGATATGATAGTATACGTGAGTGACCCAAAAACTCTACCAGGGAAATCCTACAGCTGATAAACACCTTCAGAAAAGTGGCCAGATACAAAATTCACTCAAAAAAATCAGTAGCCCTCATGTATACAAAAGACAAAAGGGCTGAGAAAGAAATTAAGAAAACAACACCCTTCACAATAGCCACAAATGACATAAAGTACTTCAGAGTAAGCCTAACCAAGGAAGTCAAAGACTTGTATGAAAAAATTTCAAGTCTCTGAAGAAAGAATTAGAAAAAGATATCAAAAGATGGAAAGATCTCCCATGCTCATGGCTTGGCAGGATTAACATAGTAAAAATGGCCATCTTACCAAAAGCAATCTACAGATTCAATGCAATCCCCATCAAATTACCAAAACAATTCTTTACAGACCTGGAAAGAAAAATTCTCAACTTCATATGGAATAACAAGAAACCCAGAATTGCTAAAACAATCCTCTACAATAAAAGATCTTCTGGAGGTATCTCCATCCCCGATCTTAAGTTGTACTATAGAGCAACAGTTTTAAAAACTGCATGGTACTGGCATAGAAACAGAATGGTGGATCAATGGAACCGAATAGAGGACCCAGAAATACACCCACACACTTATGGACACCTGATATTTGACAAAGACGCCAAAACCATACAATGGAAAAAAGATAGCATCTTCAACAAATGGTGCTGGTCCAACTGGATGTCCACATGTAGAAAAATGAAAATAGATCCACACTTATCACCCTGCACAAAACTGACGTCCAAGTGGATCAAAGACCTCAACATAAAACCTGACACATTAAATCGGCTAGAAAAAAAAAAGTGGGGACTACCCTAGAACTCATTGGTACAGGAGAAAACTTCCTGAACAGAACACCAACAGCACAGGCTCTAAGAGCAACAATCAATAAATGGGACCTTATGAAACTGAAAAGCTTCTGCAAAGCAAAGGACACTGTCATCAAAACAAAGCGACTGCCCTACAGATTGGGAAAGAATCTTCACCAACCCTTTATCTGATAGAGGACTCATATCCAGTTTATATAAAGAACTAAAGAAGCTGAAAAGCAGCAAACCAAGTAATCCACTTAAAAAATGGGGAACAGAGCTAAACAGAGAATTCTCTGGAGAGGAATATTGAATGGCAGAGAAGCACTTAAAGAAATGTTCAACCTCATTAGCCATTAGGGAAATGCAAATCAAAACAACCCTGAGATTTCACCTTACACCCATGAGAATGGCCAAGATCAAAAACTCAAGTGACAACACATGCTGGTGGGGTTGTGAAGAAAGTGAACCCTTCTCCCCTGCTGGTGGGAATGTAAACTTGTACAACCACTATGGAAATCAATCTGGCACTTTCTCAGACAATTAGGAATAGTGCTTCCCCAACATCCAGCCATACCACTCCTGGTCATATATCCAAAAAAGGGTCAAGTACACAAAAAGGACATTTGCTCAACCATGTTTGTAGCAGCTTTATTTGTAATAGCCAGAAGGTGGAAACAGCCCAGATGCCCCTCAACTGAAGAATGGATGCAGAAACTGTGGTACATCTATACAATGGAGTATTACTCAGCAATGAAAAATAAGGAAATCATGAAATTTGCAGGTAAATGGTGGGACCTGGAAAGGATCATCCTGAGTGAGTTGTCTTAAAAGCAAAAATACACACACAGTATATACTCACTCATATAGGCATACAACATAGGACAAACCCACTAAAATCTGTGCATCTAAGGAAACTAAGGAAGAGAGGACCCTAACTAAAATGGTCAATCCTCATCCTGAAAGGCAAAGAGGATGGACATCAGAAGAAGAAGAAAACAGGAAACAACCTAGGAACCTTCTACTGAGGGCTTCTGAAAGCCAGAAGAAAAAAACAGGAAACAAACTAGGAACCTACCACAGAGGGCCTCTGAAAGCCTCTGCCCTACAGACTATCAAAGCAGATGCTGAGCCTAATGGGCAACTGTTGGGCAGAGTGAATGGAATTTTATGTAAGAAGTGGGAAATAGCAAGAGCTGGAGAGGACAAGGTCTCCACAAGGAGAGCAACAGAACAAGGAAATTTGAACACAGGGAACTTCCCAGAGACTCATACTCCAACCAAGGACTATTCATGGAGATAACCTAGAACCTCTGCACAGATGTAGCCCATGGCAGTTCAGTGTCCAATTGGGTTACACAGTAATGGGAAGAAGGACTGCCTCTGACATAATCTGATTGGCCTGCTCTTTGTTCACCTTCCCCTGTGGCGGGAGCAGCCTTACCAGGACACAGTAGAGGACAATGCAGCCACTTTTGATGTTAACTGATGGACTAAGATCAGAAAGGAGAGGAGAACCTCCCCTATCAGTGGATTTGGGGAGGGGCATGCATGCAGAAAGGGGAGGGAGGGTGGGATTGGGACGGGAGAAAGGAGGGGCTTATGAGGGGATACAGAATGAATAAAGTGTAATTAATAAAAAAATAAAAAAAGAAAAAAGAAAAAAGAAAACCTCAGTAATATCCACTACTATCAATAGGTCCTAAGTAAAATTTTATTATAAAATTTTGTACAGTATAACACACATGGACACGGGCCTGCTGGGTTAATAAGAGATTTGCATACAATAAAGAAAGAAAGAAAGAAAGAAAGAAAGAAAGAAAGAAAGAAAGAAAGGAAGGAAGGAAGGAAGGAAGGAAGAAAGAAAGGAGTCTAATGCTCACAAGTTAATAGACAACTTATTAAAAAATAAATGTTTGTAACTCGTCTTTACTTGATTAATCATTCTTCCTTTATAAAAGTGTTAGTTGATTCTAATCCTTTTTGTGTTTTAATTGTGTCTTTTCAATTTGATTGAATCGTTTTTAATGTTTAAAGATTACATATTAATAAATGATATTTATACCTCATTTTAAGACAGTATTAGTAAAGATAATAAAATCGGCTTCTGATATCCTACAAAACAAAACAAACAACAATTTAAACACTCATTCTACTTAAATATCAAACCTGGGTGTTGGAGATACGGCTCTGTTGCTAAGATGGCTGGCTGCTCTTCCTGAGGACCAGAGTTCAGTGACGCAGCGTCCAAACTCAGTGGCTCACAATTGCCTATAATTCCCTCTGCAAGGGACTCCGTGTTCTCTTCTGGCTTCACAGGCACCTGTGTGTACATGGCATTCATTCAAACAGACACTAATATACTCTACTATATAATTAATAAAAATAAATCATTTTAAAAAAGTGTAGGTTCTTATTAGCTCACAAAACCACTTTGTATATTATAAAAACTGAATAGCATACTGCTTTGCCGTGTGAGATATTGAATTCTAAACAAATTTTTTAAATTATTTATATAAGATTGTGTCACACTGAGGCTGATGTCCAGCAGTCAAATCTCACATTTTTCCTGGCCTGGAAAATTCTTCAAAAACTACTGGTCTTTAGTTTACATAGGAATCACAATGAAGCTGGTTTTCATAACAGCATTATAACACATTATACCAACGATGAAGTATATGAGCTTGCCAGTAGAAGTGAAGGCAAGCAGACAAAGGAAAGCTTCCTTCTTCCACCTACCTTTTAGCTGGGCTATCATCAGAAGGCGCTATGCACATTCCCTGAAGGTCTTCACTTCAAATTACCTGACCAAGCATATGACTATCCAGATTATTATGTAGATATAGTCAAATTGACAACCAAGGTTTACCATCACATCACAAATGCCAAAGGCTTTCACTAATCAAATTCTGGGTTTATTTTATTGAACAAGATCTAGTGATATTCCATCAATGTTGTGTAGCCATGCCACACCAAGCACAAAGTTTCACTAAGCACTAGATTGCATTCCCCAAACCTAAACTAACCTACTCTGGTTAACTGGTACACCTTCAATATTAAATTATTTTAATTAAAGTTTAATGTCATGATCACTAATATACTTTCTCAAAAAATATATTCACACAAAATATAATATTGTGTATTACTATTTGGTTATACATTAGTTGTATATTGTTACATAATGTCCCTGATATCTCTTCAAGATTGTCTCAATAAAGTAACAGAATTCTCCCTCATATATTTTATAAGCTGACTTTCTTCCTTGACTTTTAGCCATAGTAATTAGACTAATTGTTCCCTCCCATCCAAACTAAATTTGCTGTTGAAATCAGCGAGCACGGAGAACCTATTACCCCAAACTCTGCTTACCTTGGTTTCTGTACACGCATCTATGTGGCAGACCTGCACTTTCACCTGGAGTTACCACTTACTCATACCTTTTTCCAAACTAGGCAGCTGCATTTCTAAGTCCCTGTTGGCATCAAGCCACCTGCTTATTATTTTCTGAACAACTGGATAAATGATCCCTCGGCTAACAATCAACTTTAGACATTTTATTTTTTAACTATTTGTCTTAATTTTGATTATGTCTAGATGTGTGTGCATTTGGGTATATGCCTGTGTGAGCACAGATGGCCATGAAGTGCTAAAGAGGGCATAGGAGTCCTGGAGCTGGAGTTATAGATGGTAATACCCGCTACAGGTGCAGGGAACTGAACTTATGTCCTCTGTACCAAAAGTCCATGCTCTTAACCACCGAGCCATGTCCCTGGATCCTGAGAGTTTCTTTCTAGTCAAATATATTCCCAGTGTGTCTTTTACAAGCAAAGGAAAGGCTGATTGCCCTTCACTGTGAAGTGAACATCAGTGTGTGTTCATGTGAACTTTTAGGAAAATCTCCTATCTATCCTCTCATGCCTATGTGTCATTAAGTACATGTATAGCAAAAACAAACAAACAAAAATAAACATAGATGCACTGTGAGAAAAGACATAGATTGTAGGTAAAGTAATGATATGATTTAATTTAGTAATTACTCAAGCTACTGTCCTTAGTAAACAGTCTCTTCTTTCTTTAAGTCCTATAAAAAGAGACTCCAAATTATAACCTGGGGCCCTTGAAAACTCTCACTCCTGCAGTAGTTTTTCATTCTTGATAATTTATCCCTCTCACATCTGTATGATTGCTTCAACTCCAAATAAATTTATCTTGTTGCCTTTGCAAATTCTATTTTCAATTCTTCGCATAACACCAACAAACTAAGTAATCCAAATAAAAATTGCATTCTCAATAGAGGAATATCAAATGGCAGAGAAACACTTAAAGAAATGTTCAAAGTCCTTATTCATCAGGAGATTTCACCTTACAATCATCAGAAGATCAAAAACTCAAGTGACAACACATGCTGGAGAAGATGTGGAGAAAGGGGAACCCTCCTCCATTGCTGGTGGGAATGTAAACTGGTAGAACCACTTTGGAAGTCAATCTGGTGCTTTCTCAGAAAACTAGCAATAGTGCTACCTCAAGATCCAGCTATACCACTATTAGGCATATATCCGAAATATGCTCAATTATACAAGGATATTCGCTCAACCATGTTTGCAGCAGCTTTATTTTTAATTGCCATAATCTGAAAACAGCCCAGATGTTCCTAAGTAGAGGAATAGATACAGAAATTGTGGTACATTTACACAATACAATACTACTCAATAATTAAAAACAAGGAAGTCATGAAATCTGCAGGCAAACGGTAGGAACTAGAAAAGATCATTTTGAGTGAGGTAACCCAGAAGCAGAAAGACACACATGGTATATGGTCACTCATAAGTGGTTATTACACATATATGATAAACATACTAAAATTTATTTCCTAAAGAAGCTAAACAACAAGACCCAAGGGAAGATGTTCAATCTTCACTGAGAAGGCCAAACATGATAGGTATCTGAAGCAAGAGAAGATAGGGAACAGGACAGGAGCCTACCACAGATGGCCTCTGAAAGACTGCACTGACCGGCATATTGAAGAGAGGCTGACACTCATGGCCAAACTCTGGGCAAGAATGCATGGAATTTTATGAAAGAAGGGGGTGATGGAAAGACCTGGAGGGGACAGGATCTCCACAAGGAGACCAACAGACCCAAAAATCTGGGCCCTGGGTCCCTGAGGAGATTGATATCCCAACCAATGACATGCATGGAGAGCACCTAAAACCTTGCTCAGATGTAGCCCATAGACTCAGTATCCAAGTGGGTTCCCTAGTAAAGGATGCAGGGGCTATCTCTGGCATGAACTCTGTGACAGGCTCTCTGATCACTTCTCCCATGGGAGGTGAAGCCTTGCCAGGCCAAGAAAGAAAGATACAGAAGGAAGAAAATGCAGCCAGTCCTGATGAGACCTGATAGGCTAGAGTCAAATAGAAGGGGAGGAGGACTTCCTATATCAGTGGACTAGGGTTGGGGCATAGCAGGATAAAAGGGAGGGAGGGTGGTATTGGGAAGAGAGGAGGGAGATGGGCACAGCCGGGATACAACCTGAAAAACTTTGTAATAAATAATAATAATTAATAAAAATAGAAAAATATAAATATATGTAAAAAGATTAAAAAATGAATTTGGAACCTAGAAACATGTGGTCTGGATTCTGCTCCATGTATGTTATTGTCTCACACTGGAGAAGGATGGAGACTTTGCTGCCACTTCTCTGAATTGGCCTCATTAATATTGGTCATCTCTACCCAAACACCTGTGCATTCTTCTGGTCACTGCAATACTCAGTGTATTCGTCCTACATTTGAACACTATTGCTGCATACTGAGTGAAAGTTACTGCAAAGAGTTTAGTAACAAACATATAAGAACATTTCCAATCTATCATGATTTGCTAAATGTTCTCTATGTTTTATGGAAAGAATTCACAAAGAAGTACATTGCAGTAGATCCCAACAAATCAAGTAACTTAATACCCACACATAGTTTTCAGTTTCTGAGCAAAAAATTAACAGGAACTAGATTATTTAAAGCAACATCCTTTGCTTTCTAACAGTTGTTTAGACGAGAATTCTAGGAATTTTGCCTGGTGCTTTGCTCAGATCCTCAAAAGTTAAGGTCACAGTGTAAGCCAGGGCTGGGCTCTTATCTGTGGCTTACAGGAAAAAAAAAATATTTTCTAAGTTCTTCTTTATTGCTTCTGAGTATTGTTCTTTACAATTCTGACACTATGATTTTCATGCCCTTGCTGTCTATCACTGTAAATCTCCTCTCTGCAGCAAGAGTCTGCTCATGAGCATTATTCCACTGTCTTTTTTATTTATAAGGACAGAGAATGTCCTTCTTATGTGCCCCAACATATCAGAACTTCTGCAACTCTTTAGATATGTTTTATAATATTTAACATAATGCAATTAATTAGAATAAATCCTTCTGAGTGATCTCTCTTTTGCTGTGTTAATTAGCAAGTAATAATAATAAAATGGTAGTAATACCAGTGGTGTCCCTTTAAAATTTTCCCCACTGCAGTGAGTCCTCTTGCTTCCATGGTCACATGTTCTTTCTACATGTAAAACATTTCCAGGCCTTCTTAAATTTTCCTGATACTCATCCCATTACATTTTTAGTTACAACTAAATGATTTCAACTAAATTCGCAGAGTTCAAAAATCTCACAAACTTCTCATCTAAATAATCTAAGTCAAATGTGGGTAAGAATTTTAAATGTTATCCTTTCAGTACTGGTTTAAGGCACAATTCGTTCCCATTAAGGGGCCCTTGAATCTAAGGAGAAAAAAATTTCATTGCCTTCAACACATATTACAATGGTATGTAAAGGGGAATGGTTATATATAATCTTGTTTCAAAGCGTCCAACCATAAAAAAATCAAATAAAAATTTACAACAGATTTCAGGAGCTGAAAATAAGCTTCATGCCTCTTGAGTCTGTGATCTGGGCTCTGAGATTGTCCTGGATACTTACCTAGACATTTACCTCAGCTCTGTAGTCTTCATTTCTACCTTCAAGGCTCTTGATTTTAATGTGCAAGCTTTTGCTACAGCAATGTGTGCAAACAGAAGTGTATTGAAGTCGTAATTGTGGCTGGGCAAATGCTGCCAGATATTTGTCCTGCATTTGATAATTTGGGAAGTTCTCAGTCTACCGGAGGAGTCACCCTGTCAATCAAACCTGAGCAAGAGCCACCCTGCACAACCTTTCCCTGTTGCTGTGGAAGGATGAAAAGGTCAGACACATTTCAGTCACTCACAGGGCTCTTTGTAGAGATTAGATATTTGATTCATGGGATATCCCAGAAATCTCAGCAGAAGCCACCCACAGAGATGGGATTATCTGGAAAATCTCTATGATCTGTCTCTTTACTAAAGTGATGAATCCACATGACATATACAGCAGGTCCATAAGGTTCTTTAAAGTGTTTACACTAAAATCATGGATGATATTGACTGGAAAAAAAAAAAAGCAGAGATAACATGGCAGAAAAAAAAATAATGCTAGATTCCAAAATTCTGCAGGCAAGAAATGGGCTGATAAAGTTACTTGGGTGCAAACACAGCATTGTTCAAGAAAAAAAGATGAATAAAAGGTGGAATACAGGTCTGGAGAGGGCAGAGCTAGGAGCCCTAAAGCATTATTTATATCCACAGTAGAGAGATCTTGGCTGCCTTTAAAGATTGCACAACACTAGCAGCCATCAAATTTCTTCCATTTTCAGAGGCTATATCTGCACCTGTTTCCTATACTGGTCCTGGAACCATAGTTTTAAAAGAGAGACTTAATTTCAAGGTTTGAGGAACAAATATAAAGAGGAGTTTTACTTTAGGATGGATAGTAGCCATAATCTCACAGTTTTCTGATCTAAATGAGGGTTTTTTTAATTTTTTATTTAACTTTTATTAATTACACTTTATTCCTTTTGTATCCCCCCATAAACCTCTCCCTCCTCCCCTCCTGGTCCCCCCCTTCCCCCCCTTTCTGCATGCATGCTTCTCCCCAAGTCCACTGATAGGGGAGGTCCTCCTCTCCTTCTTTCTGATCTTTTTTTTTGTTCTTCTCAATGCAGTTTATTCAGGAACCTTGAACAATCTTCTGACCCTGGGGAAAGCCAGCCCACAGCTTAAAATAGCCTCTGGGTAGCCAACCCCAGCGTGCAGATAGGTCCACATTCAAGGAAGCAAGCCAGATCCTTAGCCTTAGCCAAATATGGAGTTGTTTGTGACAGAGAAACCATCTGGAAGGTGGAAGGCAGAAACCAGCTCCATCTTTAAGGCACAGCATTATGCAGCTCTCTACACTTCCCCCTTGTGTTTTGAGTCAGTGAGAGCAGATGAGATTTTAACACTTTATGAAGGATGCAGTGACTTCAGACCCTTCAGGAGTGTTGGAATAAAGAACATTTTCTACACAAACCAGAAAGAATATTATGAACATGTGATGTGTGGTCATAAACTTATAAGCTGCCTTTTTCAAATATGTCTTTTTGTATATTGATTTAATTTTTTTATTAATTACAATTTATTCACTTTGTATCCCAACTGTAGCCCCTTCCCTCAACCCCTCCCAATGCTGGTGGAACTAATTTGTTACTTTGACTAAACTGAACATTTTGTATGGAAAGATTTCCTGTGTTATTTTAGTTGGGTAGAGTGTAACTAATGAGATTACTGTAAAGGAGAAAGAATAGTTAATACATGGTTGTGTAACTGCAGAAGCAGAGAAGAGAAATACAAGGAACAGATTAAAAATGTTATTCTTCTGTCTTCAAAGTCGAACTAAAAGGAGCCATTCAAGATAATAAATAATAATAATAATAAATGAATATATAAATAAAACCTGGTTTATCTCACTCTAACCTCTTTATAAAACTGTATAACCTTAACTATATTTTTATTTATTATTTGAGAACATCATGACTGTATATACTATATTTTATCATACCCAACTTGCAATCCCCCCCTTCAGGTTTCTAAAAAACCGTGACAGCCATGTCGTCCTCCTTTTGAGTCCATTTGATATTACCCACATACCTATAGCTTAGGACCATCCTCTGAGCATCAACAGCCTATCAGAGAGCATATACCTCAAGGAAACAGAGTCCCAGAAGCCATCAACTGCTGTCAGTGGCTCCTCATCTAAAGCTGGGACCGCTTCCAGTGCATAATAGAATTTTGACTAACTTGATCATTCACATGCAGGCAACATAATTTGGGCAAAGAGTCATGGCAGCTCAAAGTTCCTATGAGCAACCAATGTTGAAGTTCAGGTGACCTTTTTTTAAAATTTATTTTTATATTAATTACAGTTTATTCGCTTTGTATCCCAGCTGTAACCCCCTCCTTTATTCCCTCCCAATCCCATCCTTCCTACCTCATCTCCTCCCAAGCCCCTCTCCAAGTTCACTCATAGGGGAGGTCCTTCTCCCTTTCCATCTGACCTTAGCTTATCAGATCTCAACAAGAATAGCTGCATTGTCTTCTTCTGTGGCCTGGCAAGGCTGCTTCCCGCTCAGGGGGAAGTGGTCAAAAAGCCAGAAACTTAATTCATGTCAGAGACAGTCCCTGTTTGCCTTACTAGGGAACTTACTTGAAGACTGAGCTGCCATGGGCTACCTCTGAGCAGGGGTTCTAGGTAATATCCATGAATGGTCCTTGGTTGGAGTATCAGTCTTGGAAAAGATCCCTGTGCCCAGGTGTTTTGGTATGGTTGCTCACCTTGTGGAGCTCCTGTCCTCTCCAGGTCTTACCAGTACAATCAGGTGACTTTGGATGATTGGGGATAGGAGGCTTCTTTTGAAATACTATGTATCAGAACTTCATGACCGTGTTGGCATTTTTTGATGATATAAATTTCACAGGAGTTTTGGAAGGTCTGTATGAATTAATTTTATTTGAATGAAAAAATCACTTTCATAACTTTATGTCTTTTTATTTTTTATATTTTTTTAAGGTGAGGCACTCCCTTAAACTTCTAAGTATCCTATAACTGTATTTTTCTGACCTTTGAACCTTCAGGATTTGAAATATTGGGAGCATAGCTGTGGTTGGATTATTTTTTTAACCACATCTTTGTACCTTGCCTGTGTCTATAAACCTATGTCACTGTCTAATAATCACACTTTCCTTCAGTGCCAATAACATGCCTTTCCCTTGTTTCTTTACCCACAACATCTTCATGTTCATATTTATCTACCAAGTTTGTTCAAGGTACTGTTGGCTTTGTGTCATCGTCATTAGACTACCACCTGTCGACCACCTCCACAGGCAGCCTCAGGACTGAGAGGTTTGTGAAGGCAGAGTTCCACCTCCTCACACCAAGCCTCTATGAAGTGTCAACTGTTGTGAAACAAACTGTATAAACTCGGCAGCTTGTCACAGCTCTGGTTTGTACTCCAACTGTTTCACTGCTCATAAAATCAGTAGACTTGACCGAATCGTCTGCCCGAGGGTCACTTGCTATGATGTCAAACTTTTAGTTGAATACGGCTTGCATATGAGAGTGCTGGAAATATTGGTGAGCTAATTGAGGTTCCAAGATATTTCACTTTTGGTATTCTTTCTCTTTTCTCACTGACCACTGAGGGCTGAGCTCTGCGTCTATGGGCTGCCTGTGTTCTCTGAAGTTTCAAAGGCATCTTTTATAAGACATCTTGTATCCCATGGTCCATTAAATTGTTTTTACATATCCAGTCTATCTGGACTAAGACGTTTATCATTAGCCAGGGGAAACTGTGCTTTTTAAATGAGTCATTTAATTAGCTGGGCTCCTTGCCCAAATCTACTTCTCATCATGTATAAGCCAAAGGACAGTAGCTCAGGGAGAAGACCATGAGTGTTTCTCAGAATTTTATCACAGCTCACAATTTTCAGATGAAGATAGTGAGTATGTTTATATCTTGAGAAAAACCAATAGTTGTAAAATTATTGGAAAGTTATGGCTTTAGGCATAGCAAAATTCTTTTGGAGGGCAGGAAATGTTCCTGGATAATATTTTAAAAATATTGGCATATAAGCTGAAATTTTTGCTATAACAAGTATCTGAGATAAATGGAAAAGAGAAAAGTACTCTTTTATTTTGATTTTTATGTGTGTGTAGCTTTTGTTTGTTTGTGTATGTGAGTCTGTGTGTAGAATGTATGTGTGCATGTATATGTGTGTATATCATGTGCATACGTGTATGAATATTGTTTATGTATTTGAAGTGTGCTTGTATAGTGTTTGTGTGTGTGGACTGTGTGTTGTGTGTATGTGTGTATTTATGAATGTGTAGTGTGTATGTATATGTAGTGTGTGTGTGTATGTGCATGTGCACATATATTGGTTTGATCATAGTTTCACAGTTTGGGAGATTTCAGTTCTTGGTAAATTGACCTGTTGCTTTGGGACCTGTAATGGGTTAACAGTATATAGTAGGCACATTTCATCTTGGGTGGCCAGGAAGCAAAGAGTAAACAGAAAGAACTGTTCCCTACAACTCCCCTCTATGATAAGAGGGCATCTAACTATAGCCAACTCCTGCTACTTATTTTGTTATTTGATTCATTTATGTTTTAGAGATGTGGTCACATTTATTTCCAGCTGGTCTCCAACTATTTATAAAAAAATAATCTTGTATCTCTGGTCATCCTGCCTTCAACTCCGCATGCTAACATCCCAGGCTAATGTTAAGGAACTGAGCGTGTGTGGTGCTGAGGTTGAATCCAGGACACCTCACATGCTAAGCTAGCACACAGCCAACCACCTTAGATCCCCTGCCCAAGCCATCACCTCATCAAGCTTCAGGCACCTCTGCTTAGTGTCACAGTCCTTGGACATGTGGATCTCAGTGGCACTTACCCAATCACAACAATAAATATAAGATTAGTAGTATTATTACATGGTTCAATTTCCTCAGACTTTGTTTCATTTATCTTGTTGTCTTAAAAGTCTGCCCTGGCACCTCCAACCCTCTCACAAGCCTGTTGTAAGTCATGGCACCTCCAACCCTCTCACAAGCCTGTTGTAAGTCCTGGCACCTCCAACCCTCTCACAAGCCTGTTGTAAGTCCTTAAAGATGGAGGTTTGTGATGAACATCAAAATTACATTCATGAACCATCTCTGCTTTTCTTTCTTATATGAAGCCTACTCATAGACAAATTAATATAATTGTGACATATTGTTTACACTCTCAAACAGAATAGCACAATACATGTATTCTAGCAAACACATTAGAAATGGAAAAAATTATTTATATTTGCAACATATTATAGTCACTGCAGCACTGCATAATCATTATTATTATTCTATTTCTGTGAACAGTTCAATTACCATTAGATTCTAGATCATCTATGCATGCTTAAGGAGGATTGGCAACAGCATATGTATGATCTTTTGTTTTATCTGATTGTATCAGAAATCTAAATTTTTATCTAATTCCATGCATAAGTAACTCCAGTCACTGAGACTTGTGCAGGTCAGGGTTAAATGGAAAAATTGCTGCTAAAATATGCATTTCAATAACCTTAATGCATATTCATAACTTATTTCTAGCACTGTGGAAAGATTAAAAATTCAAACCATAAAGTTGATTGTTATTCTAGTACTCTGCACTGTGAGGACAGGAAACAGGTTGCTTTGTGTGCTGGTAAAGTGACCAGGCTTTCCCACTCCACAGCAGCCAGACTCCCCACTCAAACCCCACCCCAGTACACATTTTTTGTATCCTCCTTTGCAGATTGGGAGATATTATTTTTAACAAGTTAGTAGGTTCCAACCTTACTGATGGCTACCATGTAACCTCACCTCAAATTACTCCCCTTTTAAGAAATTTCTTTGCTGTTTTTTTCTGAGTCTATACATTAAATTATTAATGTCTTTTACAATGAATATTGTCTTCTGAACATAGCATCCTAACCCCTTAGAACATGATTCCCTTCCCACTATGGTAGTTTTTATATTTCAAACAAGTTTAAATTTATTAGATACTGAGGCACAAGTTCATTTTGCCAAATTCTTCTGGTCACAGTATTAATAATGTTATGCTGGACAAACTTTTGCTTCTTAGTCATCTCAGCTTCTATTTCTCTTACAAGGATTTATTTATTTTGTAAAGAATTGAGAACTACTCTTCCCAGCTCCTCCCAATTCTTTCCATCTGGATTCACCCATTTAAGTTACTTTACAACTCTGTCTCTAATTAGAAAACAAGAATGCTACTAATGGAAAATAATAAAATGGCATAAATACATTTTGAGAGAAAAAAACAAAACAAAACTAACACATCAGAATAGGCCAAAATGAAGAAAGGAAAAGATCTAAAAGAAAAGAACAAGGAACAGATATGATCCAGAAACGTATTGTTCACAAAGTAAGAAAATCCATAAAAACACTAAACTAGAAGCCATAAAATGTACAAAAACGAACCTTGGAGTAAAGAGAGAGAGGAGTAAGAGAAAGAGAAGAAAAGTAAGTAAATAAATAAGTAAAAAAATAAGATGAAATTAATTTAAAAAATCACTGATGTGATATTATGGAACATGGAACTGCCAAAAGTGTGATTCATTTCACTAAAATTCAATCTTCTATTCGATTCCATTGATCCACCATTCTGTTTATATGCCAGTTCGTGCAGTTTTTATTACTATTGCTCTGTAGTTCCGCTTGAGATCAGGGATGGAGATATCTCCAAACAATCTGTTGTTGTACAGGATTGTTTTAGCAATTCTGTTTTGTTTTGTTTTTTTTAGTTTTCCATATGAAGGTGAGAATTTTTCTTTCAAAGTCTTTAAAGAACTATGTTATGTTGGTATTTTGATGGGAATTGCATTGAATCTGTAGATTGCTTTTGGCAGGACGGCCATTTTCACTTTTTTAATCCTAACAATCCATGAGCAAGGGAAATCTTTCCTTCTGTACACCTAAAGAAGCTAAGTAAGAAAGAGGACCCTGGATAAGATGATCAATCCTCACTCAGAAAGACAATTGGGATGGACACTGGAAGAAGGAGAAAACAGGAAACAGGACAGGAGCCTACCACAGAGGACCTCTGAAAGACTCTAACCAGCAGTGTACCAAATCAGATTCTGAGACTCATAACCAAACTTTGGGCAGAGTGCAGAGAATCTTATGAAAAAAGGTGGAGATAGTAAGATCTGGAAGCGACAAGAGCTCCACAAGGAGGGCAAGAGAACCAAAAAATCTGAGCACAGAGTTCCTTTCTGAGACTGATACTCCAACCAAGGACCATTCATGGATGTAACCTAGAACCCCTGCTCAGATGTATCCCATGGCAGCTCAATAGCCAAGTGGGGAACAGGGACAGTCTCTGACATGAACTCAGTGCCTGGATCTTTGATCACCTTGTCCTGAGGGGGGAGCAGCCTTACCAGGCCACAGAGGAGGACAATGCAGCCAGTCCTGATGAGACCTGATAAGCTAAGATCAGATGGAAGGAGAGGAGGACCTCCCTTATCAGTGGACTGGGGGAGGGGCCTGGGAGGAGATGAGGGAGGAAGGGTGAGATTGGGAAGGAATAAGGGAGGGGGGCTACAGCTGGGATATGAAGTGAATAAACTGTAATTAATATAAAAAATAAAATTTAATAAAACTATTCATTTTTATTTACTGCTTCTCATGTAGCCTACCCTGAAGAGTAATTGCCTTCCCCAGTAAGACTTCCTTAAAGAAAAAATAATTTCCTGTGTAAGTGATTATCAACTGGCGATAGCTTCTGGGTTAGGAATGAGGGTATGCGTACATTTCTCATTTTACTCTAGGCCCCATCTGGTACAGACCTGTACAGGTCCTGGGAATGTTCCCTCTGAATCATCTATGTATATCAATTATGTTGATTTAGAAGCCCTCATTTGCTTGGTGTCCTCCATCTCTTCTGGCTTTTACATACATTCTACTTCTTTTTTCACTGTGTTCTATAATCCCTGAGGAGAGGGATATGATAGAGACATCCCATTAAAAACTGAGTGTTCTCATCAGCTACATCTGAGCAGGGTGTCTAGGTCCCCTCTGAACACGGTCCTTGCTTGGTGCATCAGTCTCTACAGGACCCCCTGGGCTCAGAATTTTTAGCTTTGTTGGCAGGGGAGGAGGACTTCACCTTTAAGTTGAATAGGGGAAGGGGATGGGAGAAAGTGGGAGGGAGGGTGGAACTGGGATGAATTGAGGGAGGAGGCTACAATCAGGATATGCAATGAATAATTTGTAAAAAAAATTAAAAAATAAAATTATATATACAAAAAGAAAAAAGACTCAGTGTTCCAAAATCCATTACTCATTGCATAATGTCTAGTCCATGTATCTGTTCTCACCTACTTCAGGGGGGAGCATCTGTGGTAATAACTGAGACAAGACACCTATCTGTGAACATAGCAGGAAGATAATAGAAGTTATTTTCTTGTTGCACTTATTCATTTATTTATTTATTATGAACAAAAGTATTTGGATTTAAGTATATGGTTTTTAGCCTAGGCCCATTGGCTATCTACTCTCAGGGTAAAACCTAATATGGACTCAGCCACAAGAAGTATGCAGACAGCCAAATGAGGTACTAGTTGGTACTCCCTCAAGCTCTGGGCCACATTACACTTGCATCTCTTGCAAGCAGTACACTATTATACATCAAAGGGTTTCTGGCTGGGTTGGTGTTTATGTTTCTCCTTGGATAATTTTCAGAGTACAATTCTGCACTAAAGATGCTGGCATCTGGGGTGAAGGCCATGTGTAGGCAGAGCTTAACTTCCCCACATTCAGTGAGATTTGTAGGTGTAGTTTAAAGCAATGGAGCATTGCCACATTTTTTGGAAACAACCTGTAGTCCTGAAAACTACTTGGGCTGTGTGGGGGTTCACATGGGACTCTTTTGGCTAACAACAAAATCAGATGTAACACAGTGATGGTACTGGAAGCTTTGTTTGTAGAAAAGAGACATCCAGTTGGTGCTCTCTTTCCTTTATTTGGCAGTTTCATTGAGATCACATTTGCAGACATGCATGTATATTTAGAAAGCTTCTACTGCTCCTTCTGTTTCTATTTTCCATTGAGAAGCTAAGTCCTACTCTAGCAAATTTGTCCTTACATGTTACTTGGTCATTTTCTGTTGCAGCTTTTTGTATTATTTCTTTGTTTTGCACATTTAGTATTTGCATTACTATATCCTGAGGTCACATTCTTTTCTGATGGCCTCTATTTGGTGTAGTGTAATCTTTTTTTTTTTTAACCTTTAGAGGCATCTTGTTTTTGTTTTGTTTTTTTGTTTGTTTCTTTGTTTGTTTGTTTGTTGTGTAAAGTTTAAAAAATTATCTTTATTACAATTTATATACTTTGTATCCCAGCTGTGAGTCCCTCCCTAGTCTCCTTCCAATCCCAGCCTCCCTCCCTCTTCTCCCCCTACACCTCTCCCCTAGTCTACTGATAGGGGAGGTCCTACTCCCATTTCATCTGTTCTAGTCTATTAGGTCTAATCAAGGCTGGCTGCATTGTCTTCCTCTGAGGCTGGTAACTGGGGGTGATCAGAGAGCAGGCCACTGAGTTCAAAACGTCTTGTTTTTTAGCTTAGGGAAATTTTTCTTCTATAATTTTGTTGAAAATATTTTCTTGGTTTCTTCTCTTTCCTCTGTTTTTATTAATCTTTTACTTGGTCTTCTCATATTATCTCAGATTTCCTGGATGTTTTAAAGTTAACATGTTCTTTGATCAAAGTATCCATTTATTTTATCCTGTCATCAAGGCCTGAGATTTTTTTCTTCCGTCTTTTATTTTGCTAATGATGCATCACTGTGAAGTTTGAGTTCTTTAATTTTCTATTTCCAATTTCTTTCAGTTTGGTTTTGCTTTGCCAATTTTATTTTCACTTGAAAATCTTAAACATTTTTATTCAATTCTTCCACTGTTTGGGGTTTAAAATTATGGAATGATTCAAGATTAGAATTCTAACCTTGCAAAGGGACTATGCTAATCTCATAGTACCAATTTTAGTATATGAGTTGTTCAAGTGAGCACCCACCTTTGTTTTTTGAATTCCAAGTCATGATTCATTTTAATGAAGGGTATAATGTTGGCTGCTTTCAGTATCAGTAGGAAAAAATGAGAAGTAGGTTATAGAGTGAATAGTGTTATTTCTCATCCAACTCTTCCACTTTATGGATATGAGGCTGAAGACATTGTTATGTCAGGTGTTGTTTCTAGACCTCATGTTAGGGTTCTTGGGTCACAAAATTAATTAAGAATTTTAGGGAACTAGTTTGAGTTTTACAATTATATCTAAATGGAGTTCTGTGTCATACCGAGAGACACACTTGTATATTTAACTCAGAACAGTCAAAAACAACAGTGCCTAGCAATAAGAATAAATATATATATATATATATGAAGTAAAAGAAAGTTGTTAATATTAACCCTGGCTTTATGACAGGAAAAGGAAACTAGAGCATTCTTAGCTACCCAGAGTTTCTTCTATGCTGCATGTTTTTATAGAACTACCAGGTGCAGACACACACACACACACACACACACACACACACACACAAGGTTACTAAAAAGTGATAGGAAGCATAAATTCTTGAGGCATGACATAAAGACTTACATAAGAGAAAATACTGTTATACACAATGAGACTATGAGAAACACACACATTCTGGAAACTAAAATTTGGCATAACTGCATACAAGTGCTAAGCCACCTATTGTGGTGGGGTATACATTACACAGGCTCATACTGAGTCAGTCAGACAGAGGTGGAGCTTTTAAGCCTTGTGTCAAATTAATATAAACCACCCAAAATCTTTCTTTAAGATCATGTGAACTAGACTTGACCATTTAAATGTATTCCCTGAAGTTTTCAAGATAGTTACATCATTGCATTTGCAGTGCTGGTGTTCTGTGGGAATATGTCATCATTTCTGAACATGGGATTGGTGTATGCACTATTGAAGAGTATTTGCTTCAAACAAAGTCCAAGAAAATCTTTACTATAATGAGACTGCAGTAAACATCTTTTAAGTATGAATTTAACTATACAACTTCAATATGTCTGTGAAAGTACAACAGATGCTCATATCAGATATGCTTCTCTGCTGGATACAGCCCACAGGCTTCAATCTCTACAACAAAATCCTCTGAAGAGCTGCCTCTCAGTGTGTGATTGGTGATGATACAAACACATTTCCTCCTGAGGTACAATACATCAGGGCCAGCAATGTTCTTGGAAAGTGCAGAGTCAGGGATGGAGAACAGATTTTAAAATTGAGGTTCAATGAGCAGTATAGAGGAGTTTTACACCTACAAGCAAATTGAGAAGAGATTGATTAGGAGTTTAAGGATCTGCCATTACTAGCTAAAGATTGTTTCAAGGTTGTCGATGCCTCTGAGTCCTGGACAGTTGCTGATGAACAGCAACTGGAGGTTCTGTACTATGAAAAACAAAACACAATTTTTATTTTTTTCACCATGAACTAACACTTAAGAAAAGACATCTGAATATTTGTTTATTATTAAAGATATTTTCAACAGGCAACATTTATAATTTTTAGAAACTATTTGGTAAATAATATTGCTTGAATAATTGAGTTCTGGAACAATTCATATTGGATATTTGCCCTAAATATTAGCTTTCCATCAAAATCAGAAATTATTTACCACTTAGAGGATTAACTTGGTATTATGAAAAGCGTAGTCCTACTACAATGAGTAATTGAATCTTCTAGGACATCAAGTTTGAACATTTAATTTCATTTGAAGTATATTGGTAAGTAAGTAGATGTTCTTTGACGAGAAAAATTTAAAATGAGCATAAAAATTTAGTTGAGGTAAATTTAGTTGAGGTAAAGGTAAAGGTAAAATTTAGTAAAGGTTATAGCAAAAAACTAATGTGTCAAAAGTTCAGTGAGCCAGAGAGAGGGGTTTCAGATAAGGTTTAAAGAAAAAAGTAAAGGCTAAGAACACAAATACTGGCTCTTAGATACTATTCTAAATATGATGCCAATGTAACAATATGTTATCTATTTAGCACATTCCACAGCATATATGGTGGCACATGTATATAATATCAGTACTCAAGAATACAAGTCAGGAAGGGTGCAACTATTTAGAATATATGATTATACTCTGACTCAAAAAAATTTAAAAAAAGATTAATATGCTTAATCATGGTTTATATAATCTTAATAACAGAAAAATAATCATGACTATATTCTTTCTCCCAAATTCCAGATATCCTCCACTAACACATTTTATTATTTTTTCCATTAATTAAATAATTAATTTACTTTAAATCCTGATCACAGCCCACCTGCCTCCCAGTCTCTCCCACATCCCTCTCTCCATTCTCTCCTCTTCTCAGAAAAGGGGGAGAACTGCATGGTTACCAACTTGTCCTGACACATTGAATCACTGCAGGACTAGGTGCATCCTCTCCCACTGAGGCCAGAGAAGGCATCCTAGTAAGGGGAATGAGATCCAAAGGGAGGCATCAGAGTCAGAAAGGGCCCTGCTGCAGCTGTTGAAGGACTCACATGAAGACCAACCTGAACATCTGGTACATATAAGCTGGGGGCATAGGACCAGTCCAAGCATGCTCTTTGGTTGGTTGTTCAGTCTCTGTGAGCCCCCATCTTCCCAAGTTCATTGACTCTGTGGAGTCCTTAACCTGTCCAGCCCCACCAGGCATTCTCCAAATCTTCCAGAGGACTCCCAGAGCTCTGTATAATGTTTGGTTGTGAGTCTGTGTTTCTGTTTCCATCAGGTGCTGGGTGAAGCATGTTTACAAGCATAGCACAGCATGCAGTGTCAGCGGTTGGTTCTCTTTCAAGAGATAGGTCTTAAGAAGGGCCAGTCCTTGGTTGGCCATTCCTTTAGTCTTTGCTCCATCTTTATCCCTGCACATCTTGTAGGTAGGACAAATTTTGGTGGTTGGTTGGTGTTTTTATCTCTCCCCTAGATGTGCTGCTTGGCTATAGAATGTTCACTTCAGGCTCCATGTGTTCATTGCCAGGAGTATCACTTAGGGTGACTCCCATAGATTTCCTGGGGCCTCCATTATACCATGTATCTGGAAAATCCAGAGATGCCCCTACTCAAGATTTCTGTTCTTTCTCCCAGCCCTCTCTCCCCTGCTCTCCCTACTCCTAACCCCTACCCTTGCTCCCATCCCCATCACCTCTTCTACCCAGTTTCACCCTGCAATCCACCTCCAATGCCTATTTGAGTTCTTTCTGAGTGAGATTAAAGCATCATCCCTTGAGCCCTCCTTGCAGCTTAGCTTTTCGGGTCGGGGGATTGTACCACATTTATCATGTTTTTTATGGCTAATAATAAGTGAGTGCATGCCATGCATGTGTTTTTGGATGTGGGTTACCACACTCAGGATGATATTGTCTAGTTCTGTCTATTTGCCCGCAGATTTCATGAAGTTCTTGTTTTTTATTTATTTTTCGATATTAGTTTATTTACTTTACATTCCGAAGGTGGCCTCTATCTCCCCTCTTCCCATCCCCCCACCACTTCTCCTTCCTTCTTCCCATCTCCTTTTCTCCCCACCAAAAACCAAGCTCCTCCCATATTAATCTTCCTCAGCACATCAAGTCATATCAGGACTGAACATATCTTCATCTTCTGAGGCCAGTAGCACTTCCAGGGGTAAGTGATCCAAAAGCAAGCAACAAAGTTCATGTTAGAACCACACACCCCAATCACCAGGCACCCCCATATGAAGACCAGGTTCCTGTAGGCTAAATGTGTGCAGGGTCCCAGGGTCTTGAACTAAAACTACTCCCAATTATCAGAGAAACTGGCAGATGATTTTCAAAGTACTTTTACAAATTTGCATTATCCCAGCAATGGAGAAATATTCCTCCACAACCACACCAGGATGTAATGTCCTTTGAGGTTTTGATTATAGCCATTCTGTTGGGTGTAAGAAGGAAACCCAAAGACTCTTCAATTTGAATTTCCATGAGGACTATTGCTGTTCAACATTTATTTAGGTGTTTGTTGGCCATTTGGGGCTCCTCTGTTGAGAATTACCTGTTTAGCTCTGTACTCCATTTTAAATTGGGTTATTTGGTTTGTTGGACTTTAATTTATTGAGTTCTTTATATATTCGGGATATTAACTTTTTGTTGGATGTAGGGTTGGTGAAGATTTTTTCCCCAGTCTGTATAGGCTGTCATTTTGATCTGTTGACAGTGTCCTTCGCTTTATAGCATCTTTTCAATTTCATGAGGTCCCATTTATTAAGTGTTGATCTTAGAGCCTGAGCTGCAGGTGTTCTGTTCAGGATGTTGTCTCTTGTATCAATGAGTTCAAAGCTCTTCCCCACTCTTTCTTCTAGAAGATTTCATGTATCTGGTTTTATTTTGAGATCTGTGATCCATTTTCACTTGAGTTTTATGCAGGGGGAATGATGTAGATCTATGTGCATTTCTCTCCATGTTTTTCTTTTTTAATTTTTATTTTTCTTTTTAGTTACAATTTGTTAACTCTGTGTCCCAGCTATATCCTGCTCCCTCATTCCCTCCCCCTCCTCAACTCCCTCCCTGGTCTCCTCCCTGCCCCTTTCCAAGTTCACTGATATGGGAGGACCTCCTCCCCTTTCATTTGACCCTGTTTTATCAGGTATCTTTAAGACTGGCTGCAAAGTCCTCCTCTGTGGCCTAACAGGACTGCTCCTCCACTGGGGGGGGGGGGGTCAAAGAGATCCTGTTAGAAATAGTCCTTGTTCCCCTTACTTTGGAAAACTACTTGGTTACTGAGCTCATTTCTCTCCATGTTGACAGCCAATAAGACCAACACCATTTCTGAAGATGCTTTCTTTTTACATTTTTTAAAAATCTTTTATAATTTTTATTAATTACAGTTTATTCACTTTATATCCCCCTATAAGCTCCTCCCTCCTTCCCTCCCAGACCTACCCTCTCTCCTTCTTCTTTTTACAGTTTTATGGATTGCTTTGTTTGTAAAAAAAAAAAATCAAGTGTGTGTAGATTTATTTCTCTGTCTTAATTTCAATTCCATTGATCTATTTATATGCCAATACCATGAAGTTTTTATTATTGCTATGTACTACAGTGTGAAATCAGAGATGGTGATACCTCCAGAAGTTCTTTTATTGTACAGGATTGTTTTAAATATCCTGGATTTTTTGTTTTTTTCATAGGAAGTTGAGAATTTTCCCTTAGAGTTCTATAAGGAATTGTGTTGATATTTTGTTTAGAATTTCATTGTATCTATAGAGTGCTTTTGCTATGACGGCCATTTGTTTCAAGTTAATCCTACAGATGCATGTATGGGAGATCTTTCCCACTTTTGATATCTTCTTCAATTTATTTCCTCAGAGACTTAAAGTTGGTGTCATACAGGTCTTCACTTTTTTGATTAGAGTTACACCAAGATATTTTATATTATTGGTTGCTATTCTGAAGGTTGTTCTCTAATTTTTCTCTCGCCAAATTATCATTTGTATACCACCAAACAGCTACTGATTTTTTTTTTTAGTTAATTTTGTATCCAGCCAAATTGTCTAAGGTGTTTATCAGCTGTAGGTGTTCTCTGGTAGGGTTTTTGAAGCACATATGTGTACTATCATATCATCTACTAATAGTGATACTTTGACATTTTCCTTTGCCACTTGTATCCCTTTAATTAACTTTAGTTGTCTTTTTTATTCATTAATGAATTTATTTGTTCAGGTTACATCCAAATTGCAACCCTACTCAGTCCTTTTCTCCAGTACCAGCCCCTCATCCAGGTCCACCATGCCCTCCCCCACCTGGTACCAACTTACTCTGGCATATCAATTACCATTAGGATTAAGTGCCTCCTCTTAAACTGATGAAAGACAAGGCAGCCCTTCTAGGTAAATAGGATCCAAAGGGAGGCAAAATAGTCCAAGTCAGAGACAAACCTTGCTCCAACTGTTTGGAAACCCACTTGAGGACCAGGCAGTCCATCAGCCTCATATGTATACGGAAGCAGGGACTTATTTCATTGTCTTATTTCTCTAACTAGGACTTCAATCACTGTATTAAAGAATTACAGAGAGAGTGGGCAGCCTTGTCGTGTCCCTGATTTTAGTGGAATTGCCATTAAGTGTGATGTTGGTTATCGGTTTGCTGTATGTTTCTTTTTTTTGTGTTTGTCCATGCTTTTTAACATGAAGGGATGTTAGATTTTTATCAAAGGCATTTTCAGCAAATAATGAGATGATCATGTGTTATTATTTTCTTTCCATTTGTTTACATGGTAGATTACATTGACGAATTTTTGTTTATTGAATCATCCCTGCATCCCTGGGATAGAACAGCACTTCATCATTATAGATGATATTTTTTTATGTGTTCTTGGATAAGGTTTGTATATTATTGAGCATTTTTCATCTGAAATTCTCTTTCCTTTTTGAGTCATTATGTGATTTCTGATATCATAGACTGAGTTTAGAAAAGCTCCTTCTGTTTCTATTTTATGACATAGTTTGAGGAGTATTGGTATTAACTCTTTATTTATTTATTTTGGGGGTTGGGAAACTTTTAATGGTTTCTTCTCTTTCCTTAGGAGATACATTACTATTTAAAATTGTTTACCTGATCTTGATTTAACTTTGGTAAGTGGAATCTGTCAAGAAAACTGTCTATTTCATTTACATGTTCTATTTTTTGGAGTATAGATAGGCTTTTGAAGTAAGATCTAATTATTCTTTGGGTTTTCTTAGTATCTAGTGTAATGTTCCCATTTTAATTTCTGCTTTTATTAATTTGGATGTTAGTGTTTTTTAGTGAGCTTGGCTAAGGGTTTTTCTAGAGAAGCTTAGATTACAAATTGTTCAATTTTATATAAGGATCATAATCCCTTTTTCTTAAAAAGACTCAAATTTTTTATGAAATAGAAGGGAGGTATTGATTTGTATTTATCAGGCGCTAATTACCAATTTAATTAAAATTTTAATAAATTTAAATAACTGAGGACTTTTATGGTTCAATAAAACTCACGTTTCAAATTCTAGGTTGATAAAAGTCAATGGAATAAAGATTTGATTCAGAGGGCCTACTGCTGAGAATTTCTTTAGTACTTTAGGGTTTATGTTCAAATCTATTTTTCCCATGCATTGATAAAAGGCTCCACAGCCTATATTTTCTATTCTCACTTCAGTTTTTGTACTGCAATCAATGTTCTCTGTGATGTCCAATGTAGAGTTGCATTAAGTAAAAATAAATGAACAAATATTCTTAACATTTAATTATGATAAACCTTTATAACTTTTATATATTTAAAAGGCTAACTACTGATGATTTAACTAGTTGCCAGAGGTGATTGGTGAAAGACAACATAAAATAATTAACTGACACCTTGCATCATCAAAATTTCTAATGCTACCTGGGTGAACAGAAAGTTGGTGCAGAGATGAAGTTCTCATGAGGAACACTTTGTGTCTGTTTCCTGTACTGATGTCACTTATTGTACTTCTTCCTTCCTAGGGCTCTCCCACTGATGGCCTTCTTTATACCTCTCTCTCTTACTCTAACCTTCCAGAGTCCTAAAGATGCACTGGAAATCAGCTTAATACACTGATTGCCAAAATACTTCATCATTTAATTGTATCTCAACTGTGTGAGGCTGGAGCATGAAAAGTTTTGAGAGTAGATTTATTTTACCCGTTGTGTGCACACACACAATCCGCATCTTGATCACCCTCCTAAATTTCTGCTTGTTATAGTAGGAAACACAAAGGTCTCATCACCAAATACAAAGCAGCCATTCCACTTCATACTTTTTTCTTTATATCCCAGTTTCTCCCAACTACAAAAGAACACTGCCTATCTATTTAATCTCTAATATAACACTCCCAATTTATTAAAAAAAATCATACCAATTGAAAATTAACTATTTCATGCCAATTGAAATTTAACATATTCTTATCCACTCAGAAGTTTATCAGTATGAATAAAAGCTCATCTACACACTTACTATGTCTATTCCCATGTGCCTTTCAGCAATTTCTACATCTTGAAGGAATGCACTATACCTTTCACTTTCCACTCAGTTTTTAATCTCACCTCAAATAAATTTATATTTTCTTTTTTTCTTGATATTGTACACGTTATTAAGAAAACACTTGTTACAGTGTTTTAAATTTAAAATACAGAATCCTGTAAGAATGTGACTTGCCTATATTTTCAAACCATTTTCTTTGTGGATGTGGGTTTAAGACAGGGTTTCATAAAACACAGACTGATGATGGTATGTACACAAGAGTATTTTCAAGCTCCTCCATTTGCCATGCCCCAAATTCTAGAAATGCAGGCATTTACCACCATGACTGCTTTACTTCCTTTGGTTTTAAATAGAAATTTTTGCATGGTTCCATTTGAACTGTCAACTAAACCACAATTACCTCTTCTGCTTTCATCCGCAGTGTTTATCTGGTTGATTCTGCATTTCCAAAAGTTTGTACTTGACATGACCTGGATTCTAGAACACTTTTCAGAGCCATAAAACCAGCTAACTAACCAGGGCGTTCTAATCTGTACATGTTTTTATTTTCTCAGATGAGAGGATGAGATGAGAGTAGTTCTCAAGCTCTTTCTAAACTCTCAGCTGTTCTGGTATTACCTCCTCTCCAAGCTTACAGATTCGAACTGTTTCCTCTTGGCTTCTGGCTGAATTGCTCTGCCTGACCTCAACTAATACTGAGAATCTGTTTTAATCTTCTGGCCCTTTTACATTCTCTGGCGCATTCTGTCTTCATAATGTCTAGTTTGTTCTCTCTGCATCCTGTCTTTGTAAAACTGTCCAGGTAAGAAAGTCTTGGTAAAAAACTCTCCTTTCTCTCTCTGTGCAGCTCATAAGTAGTCTTGGTTTCCTGTTCTGTTCTTGTAAGAGTTGGGTATATCTTATAACTGACTCATTCTGTGAATTCCTTCTCTGATTTGTTACTGTGTCTGCCCATCAATTAAACTTCATTTTCTTTTTTTTTATTTTTTTTATTTTTTTTAATTTTATTTTTTTCTTATCAGTTACATTTTATTAACTCTGTATCCCAGCCGTGTCCCGATCCCTCATTCCCTCCCAGTCCCTCCCTCCCTCATCTCCACCATGCCCCTTTCCAAGTCCACTGATGGGGGGGGCTCCTCCCCATTCATCTGATCCTGTTTTATCAAGTATCTTCAGGACTGGCTGCAAAGCCCTCCTCTGTGGCCTAACAGGACTGCTCCTCCATTCGGGGGTGTGGAGGCCAAAGAGCCAGTCATTGAGTTCCTGTTAGAAATAGTCCTTGTTCCCCTCACTTACTGAGCTACCACAGGCTACATCTGAGTGGAGGTTCTACGTTATATCCATACATGGTCCTTGGTTGAATGTCAATAGACAATATCCTTAAAGAAACACAGGCAAACATAGATGAGATTGATTTTCAAAGTGGTTTTGAAAGTTCTGATTTTCTTTGTCTTGGGCATGAACAGGTCTTGACCCTGAGATATCACCTTACACCCATCAGAATGGCCAAGATGAAAAACTCAAGCGATAACACATGCTGGAGAGGTTGTGGAGAAAGGGGAACCCTGCTCCACTGCTGGTGGGAATGTAAACTGGTACAACCACTCTGGAAAGCTATCTGGCGCTTTCTAAGACAAATAGGAATAGTGCTTCCTCCAGACCCAGCTATACCACTGCTAGGTATATACCCAAAGTTTGTTCAAGTACACAAAAAGGACACTTGCTCAACCATGTTTATAGCAGCTCTATTTGTAATAGCCAGAACCTGGAAACAACCCAGATGTCCATCAACGGTGGAATGGGTACAGAAATTGTGGTATTTTTATACAATGGAATACTACTCAGCAATCAAAAAGGAGGAAATCATGAAATTTGCAGGCAAATGGTGGGATCTAAACTTCATTTTCAAACACGGTTGCTTCCTTTGGTTACTTCCTTCTATATACTAACTTTACCTTCATTTCTTGGAATTAAAGGTGTGCACCAAGGTCATGTCTGTATTGCAGCAGATCATAATGTAATTCAGAGCAGGTCTGCATTCTAGCTGGATCACAGAGACGTAGAAGGTTTGTTGATGTGATCCCTTGCCAAAGCAAGCCACATGGATGAGTAAAATTTTCTCTAAACTAATGATGACCTTTATTTTCGGCATGAAAATATTTGTACTGTCATCCTCCATGTTTTAATACCATTTACTGAGAATCTTTATTGACTTCTCACCAGTGTGATAGTCATAGTGTGTGTGGTAAAATGTGCAAAGTAATATGAAACTTGAGTGTCATTTTCATATAGTTAAGGAGTTTTACAAATTTCTCTGACAATTGCTTTCAGCTCTGAAAACACAATTCATCTTCCTGAAAAGTATTAACATGTTTTTTGACATCTCTTCTACTCTCAGCACTGATCACCTAACAATAGTAGTTGCCAACAAGTAAACATTTTAAAACTTAAGTCATAACATAATCTTTGCCAGATCCAGTGATCCAGTGTCCTGTATCAGGTTAAACCTGAAGTTTTACTGTGGTCAGCCCTATATGTTATCTGGAATCTGATCTCATCTCCTCCTCTGTCCCTCACTATTGACTCCTTAGTCTTCATAAGCACACAAGTCCTTCACTTGCTTCTATGTCTGTAATATCCTTTCCTTTGTTCTGTGGTTTTAATGTTGGTGTCCTTCAAAATTTAGTAATCAATGTTATTATATTGAAAAAAGGGGCTTTAAGCAACAAATATGCTATGAAGAATCTTTTGTTAAAATTATCAGTGCTCTCCTTGGTTTGCCTGTGGTGTATATGCAAGATTAGAGTCTCACAACAGTGTAATGCAGCCATGATCATTCAGGCCTTTACAGCCATTGAAGCAGAACAGTCTCCCCAAGCATGGTTGGATACCATAAAAAGCTAAAACGATACGCTCAGGATGCGAGGCTAAGCACTGCACTCAGGGTCAGCCGCTTTGGACCCAGAGAAGAGCATGTCTGATTGCATGCGGGTTGATGCCCCAGGTCCCGCCTCTGAGAAAAAGGTATCAGACGAGTCTGATGTTCTTTAGGTGGATGACACCTAAATGAACATCGGTACAAAGTCCCAATTTATTTCTAATATCAGAGATCAGACCTCTACTCTTGCCTGATGCGTCCAAAACAAAAAGGGGGAACTGTAGAGAGCTGCGTAATGCCGTGCCTGAAAGATGGAGCTGTTTTCTGCCTTCCACCTTCCCGATGGTGAGTGCTCTCTGTCACAAACAACTCCACATTTGGCTAAGGCTGAGGATCTAGCTTGCTTCCATGTATGTGGACCTATCTGCATTGCCCACGTGGCATGCTGGGGTTGGCTACCCAGAGGCTATTTAAGCTGTGGGCTGGCTTTCCCCAGGGTCAGATGATTGTTCAAGGTTCCTGAATAAACTGCATTGAAAAAAAAAAAAAAAAAACTATCAGTGCTCATACAAAAGAAGCTTCACACAGCTCTGGGTCTTGGCCTTTCATCTCCCTTTATAAGAGGCCACAATGTTCAAAATTACACTTTAGGAACAGAGAAAAAAACCTCTTAGATTTTAAGTATATCTGTAGCTTGATGTTAAACTGCTCAAACTCTGTAACTAATAGAAAAAAAGCTTGTTCTTTATAAATTACAATGACCAGGTATTCATTTATGATATTGTAGATGCAATAATAAACAGCATTAAGCAATAATTTTTCTTTAATTTCTCTAACTCTTTCCACTCTTTTTTCATTCTTGTTTCATACACTAATTGTTTATTTTATCAATTATATTGTAAAATTTAAGATGGATGTTAGAATCTGTATCTTCATTGTCATAGTTTATCATAGTTAAAGGACTGAATATAATCAAACCCTAAATACACATTAAAGACTAACTATATATTGACACATAGCTAACCATGAAGATCCTTAAACAGCATACTTCTTAAATTAAATAGCATAAGAACCTAGTATTATTAGTTTATAGTAAGGATTATATATGATTAACCATATAAGCTAGTTAGCTGAATTGAAACTTTCTTTGATGCTTCCTGGTCAACCAAACTGCTTTCAAGGAAGTTAAAATGATAACTTGCCATCATCTCTTCTTTAATCTTTCAGTTAGTGGTTTAATCTTTGTTTTTGACTTAAAGCCTATGAATAGAATACAATTAGGAAAATAATTTATTACTGCTTTTAAAAGTCCATGATAAGGGAAAGTTACCATTTCTTTTTTAACCACCAGTCATGTATTAGTCATTTTTATTTTGTGTAAAAACATCATGACTATATATATATATATAAAGAATTTTATTTGGGCTTACAATTCTAGAGTATTAGAGTTCATGATGGTGGACCAGAGCATGTGACAGGCATAATGGCTAAAACAGTAGCTGAAAGTTCCTGTCTTACACTGCAAGCATTAAGCAAAGAGATAAACCTAGTAAATGACACATCTTAATTCCCAAAGCCTGCATACTTTGTTTCAGCAACATCACTCCTTCTAAATCTACCCAAACATTGACACCAAATGGAGATGATTATTCAAAGGCCAATGCCTATAGGAGACATTTATAACTCACAGTACCATGAAAGCTTACATTGTTTCTTTTAAAGTGCACAGTCAACTTGACACTCCCAGATTTCTGGCATGTGCATATATCTTTTTAAATAATCTCTTCAAAATGATAAATTACCAGCAACCATGACAATTTCCTTATTACATTATGCGTGTTAGACAATTATACACTTGAGCTCGTAGCATTCTTCATGATAACTAAGTAAATGTATGGTAACACTGTATAATATAAAGAATAATTGCTTACAAGCAAAATATCTGAGATAGATACTATATATTCAAAATGCTTATAATAATCATTTCATATATAAAATGTTAACTATTAGCCTAACTAGCTATATCTATGAAGAAATGAATTACTAATGATATCTCAAGTTGTAAAATATAAAATGAAATTAATAAATTGTTCCTATTAATTCTTTACATGTCCAGAAAATAATGTGTAGATACCATATACTTTACCATTTCATTTACTACTCCACACTATATTCAATGATTGTTTCAACCCATATATAATCAGAGGTAAGGCAAAGACAGCCCAAACAAAATTTTATTCAATGAAACATCAAAAAAAAAGGTTGTCTGTTTTATTTATTTAATACTGAATATTCATCAGTGAAATGAATATGACTCAGAGAGCTCAAATATATCTTTGAAAAGTTATTGAAGTTAGTAATGCTGAAAAATTTAAAGTTTCTGTTCTCTCTAGAGACATATTTCATGAGAGCATACATTTGAAATATCAAAAGCTCACTAATTTTACCAAAATAATTAAAGAAAATAGCTATTCTAGGTATTTAGATATAAATATACTCTAAGCATCAGTGATTCTGGTGAGTTGTTTAATGGATTAATTAGTTTGAATTGTAATGAAAATTTCAATTTTCTTTGTTTCACATTAACACTGAGTTTGATTTGAGAATAATATTATTTCATAAATTTTGTTTAAAAAATCTCTAAGGTTTTAAACATTGTAAAATAAGTACGATTTTCTAGTTTTTAAAACTGTCTGTCAACCCACTCTTGTGTCAGCACCTCCTTGCTTCTAAAACCCTCCATATCTAAGCCTCTGTGGCCAAGGAAAATCAAACCAGGAAGAATTATTAATGAAGTAGGATCAATATGTTTTCTGTGAATAAAGAATTTTAAATTGATTTTTGTGGAGTTTATTTCCTTTTCCTCCCTCCACTAACATTCTCTTTGACTTATTTCTAGATAACTTATGTTGAATTGTTTGAAGCTCATTAAAAAGCATTCACATTTGGATCTTACTCTCACTGAATGCTTAGTAGGTAGAAAAGTAAAGAGCCAAATACATAATCCTCTCAAACATTTAATTATGTTACCTATCTAGGCAAAGGATTTTGTGTATGTATTGATTTAAGAACCTTGTTTAGTTGAGATTATCCTTGACTATGTTGTCAGTGCCAAGACACTCACGATTGATCCTACCTCCAAGAAACCCAAAGTTCTAAGTCAAGTAATATGCGGTGATGGAGTCAGAAGAAAGAGAAAGACAGAGAAAGACAGTAATTTTAAAGTTTACTTAAAAGAGATGGGATTGAAGATAGAGAAGGAACCCTGAGGAATACAAGGAGGAGTAAAAGGGATTTACCCCTGGAATCTACACAGAGTTTTAGGAAAAGAATAGAAAAATATAATGGATGTTAATTTTTAGGCACAGAGCAATTGCTTGTCTATGTGCATAGTACATGCATAGCCCAGAGAATTTTGAGACTCACTATTTAGCATAGACTATCTATGAAAACAGTTCAATCCCACGGCGACCTCCTGCACCCTATCATTACAGCCATGAATCTTGCGCTTCTATGACGGATTTTGATAAAACGAGAATTAAACAATTCTAAGACATAATTATTTTTATTTTTTAGAAAAAAATGTTGCTTGTGAAATTTGTTCTAGCTGTGATAGAAGAGCGAACTCAGTAGTATAAATTATGTCATTCACAAAGCTTACAATTTTGTTCCAAAAAAAAATACATTTTTGAGTAAAATTGTAAAGCCAGAGGGAAATATGAATTTCAGTCATTGATTGCCTAAGTAACCTTTTTATAGAAGGATTAAAGAACTTAACCAGATATTTAAAAAATATTGTTTGGAGGCTCTACATTAGGTACACATAATACCTGAAGTATGAGAGAATTCAGAATTTTTATAAATGTTTGGCATAAGCACACTAAACAATTTAAACTTCTGCATATTTCTATAAATGTGTAATTTCCTGTGACGCTGAGAGTTCACAGTTTAGAACATGACGATTAGTTCTCACGGCAGCTCTGCTCTTGAGAAAATTTTTACCATCAGTAAGTTAGAGTCTATTTTGGCTCCAGCTCCTGTGCCTTAGGATGACAGACTGAGGGTGACCATCCAACTGCATCCAGAACATCTGGAGCCCAGATCTCCATGGAGGATAAACGTGAGGAAGGGGCGCAGAAACCGCGCCAGATGCGCTGTAATTATTGTATTTGCAGGGGAAGTTGGTTCTGTCTACTTCATCACTCTCCACACTTTTTAAACATCTGATAAAAACACTGTGGTGCTTCATGTCAGGTTGCTGGCAGCGTGAGAATCCTCTGTGGATTAATCTGTGCTAACAAAAAGGGAAATAAAGATTTTTTTTTTTTTTGTCAGTTGTCAGTGTCTAAATTTCAGAAAGAAATTTAACAAATAAGCAGCAGATTGGTAGACAGAGTTTAACCCCAACAAGCATCCATAACAAGGGCTGGGAAGGAATGAAGGCAGGCTTTCTAGTTCTGCTTGAAACCAATCATTGTTAATGCTTACAAAGACAGGGAGATAATTTGTATCATAAAGCACAAATGAGTGATCTGATTTGGTTTCAAACTCCTCAACAGTCCTAGCACAGTCAGGTAAAGATGTATTGAAGTATCCAAACCTGTGGAGTTTGGCAACTAGTAATATTAAAACACATGAGGAAGGTGGTAAGACCAGTGTACGTGTAAGACAATGTCAGGATAATATGAATTTAGAGATTCGATTCTTCACTAATGTGTTTTATAATAACCAATTCTCTGCTTCATCTGGAAATTCTCAAGGGCAAGATCCTGGGAAAATTCGTGAGGTACTTTAACTTAACAAACACACCAAAGGCAACCATTATCGAACTGCTTGACCATTTCACCTTCCACAGTATGAATGCTAAAGATTCAGGGAGTTCTTTAGTAATTACGAAGTGAAAAGAACAAAAATTACACATGACAAAGAAAAAGAGAGGAAAGCTGAGGAAACATACTGATTCTAGGATCCACCTCGCTCTTCAAATTCTAGTAAATGGAATAATGAGTCTACACTGATTCTAAGCCCATATAAACAAAGACCCTGGCCTTCATCCTCTCCCGTGTGTGTGTGTGTGTGTGTGTGTGTGTGTGTGTGTGTGTGTTCCCGTCTCTCTCTCTCTCTCTGATGTGAGTGTGAATGTGTGCTGGTGAGTGTGAAGGTCAGAGCCTAACTCTGACTGTCACTCCTTAGAACTAGAGGCTTTTTTGATTGTTTGTTTGTTATATACTGTTTTTGAGAGATGAACTCTGGCTGGGACTTGGGGATTGATTTTTACATTAGGCTTGAGTTCCAAGGATCTACCTGCCTCTGAACCTCTTAAGCATTATATGAGAGTAATTTCACATTATAGCACCTAGATCTTAGCATTGGTACTTGGGATCTGTACTCATGTTCTCATGTTTGCATAACAAACATTTATTATTATTATATTATTATTTAATATTTATTCACATTGTATCCTGGTCTGTCTTCACTCTGATGAAGACAGACATCATGAAAGAAAAACAGGATAAAGTAATTAATGGGTATTTAAAGGCTTAGATTTTATAAGAAACTTATTTATGATTCTTAAAGGCGTCTACCTTCCTTCCAACCCATTGACCAGTGGTAGGGGAGAAAGAAGTCTATTAGGAATCAGGGTTGTAGACATTTTTAGAAGTAGTTCCTTGGGGTGAGTCCACTCTTCATTGTTCGAATACCAGCAGTCCATTCCAAATGCCAGCACCAAACAGCAACATGAATCAGCAAGATTTAGCAGATCAGGAGTCAGAGATAGCCAAAAGACTCAGGTGGATTGTCCTGAGAAATTCTTTGAACATTTCCTTCCATAAGGTGAAGTGTCGAAGAACAAAGACCAGTGTAGTGGTGTCACTCCAAAAGCCGACATCTCACTGTCCATGGGCTTCTATGTATCTCGTCTCCTCAAAGTCCACCCATGGATGGTTTCAGCTGGCCAAAGTCATGCTCGCAGCACAGCAAAGCATCACATGCCTGTTTACAAGACAAAGTCTAGCAAAACATCACATGAAACAACTGAGTCTTCAAAGAAATGAGAAACTTTCATGTCACGTATTTGTGATGATTAAGGAAATATAAAATAAATTAATATTATGAATGCATTTTGTATTATTAATGTCAGATTATGACAAGAATTCAGAAGAAAATGTTAAATTTAAGTAAAAACTAAAGTTGCACTTTATGTGTTATTTTCTGAGAACAGCATATTATAGTCACATAGATGAATGAGTAATTTGAGTTGAATGTTTTTGAATATTAGTTTATCTGTCTAACTTTAATTTAATGATGAGGAAATCATTCATGTGATAGAAGAATACAATGGTGTCTTGGAGAACACTGAAAATTCATAGTACAGATAAAGAAGGAATTGTAAATAAAATCAATTGCCTATGTAGTCAATAACTCAAAACAACTCTGGAGGAATTTAAAGAATGATTCTGTATTGAAAAGTTCATTTAAAAGTTAAGATACCATCTTAAAGGGGAATATGGAAATAAATATAGGTATGAATATGAATTAAAAGAAAACCTAAATGATTTCTTGCTGAACGATATGAGTCCAAAGATACATGTACTGGATGATTTCCTCTCCTTATGTATATTTATATCCATTAGTATTTCAATGATCTTCACTCTGAATTATTTCCTATGTATAATGAGCTGAGTTTTGTTAAAAAAAAAAACATTTAAGAATATATGTTTCCAGAATCTACAGTTTTCTTTGTCCAAGGTTAGAGGATAAATTATTATAATTTCTATATTTTTGAGTATATAATGAACTTAACTTTAATTGAATGTTGGCAGTTCCAGAGTTGGAGTAATGTATCATTCAGATAGGTTCATGGCAGAAGAACACTCTTGATACTGTGCTTAGTCACATGATCTTTGTAGGATGCACCATTAGTCAATGACTTTGCATAGGGATATTGTCTTGACACTAATTCATTTATTATCATCTTAATTTGATGAGTTTTGAAAACATTAATAAGCATATGGTATATAAATACTCTAGATACTGTTCACCTATATATCATTATTTTTTGTTTGAATTTGGCAAGACATGTATTTATAATTTCATGACCAAACTGTAAAACACTGACATAGTTCTCTCCCTACTTTTGGTGTTCTAGGACAAGAACCTCCATTGAGCTTTTCCCCAGCCCACACACATGGGTCACTTTTAGTGTTGTTTACTCTTTTGCTTCAGTGAAGTAGCACCATGACAAAGGCTAATTACAAAATAAAACATTTATTCGATGCTCTCTTACACTTTCAGAAGATCAGTCCATAATCATCACGGCAATGGCAATGTGATGCCAGGTAGCAGGCAGGCAAGTATGGCACTGAAGCATTAACTGAGAGCTTGCATCCTGATTGGCAAGATACAAAGTGAAAGGCTGAGCTTGGCATGGCTTGGCTTTTGAAACCTCAAAGCCCACTCCTGGTTTCACATCTCCTCCATCATGGCCATACCATTTAATAGTTTCCAAACAGTTCCACTAACTGAGGATTAGACATTCAAACACATGACCCTATGGAGATCATTCTCATTAAAACTATGACACTCTTCAATGGTACCAGTTTGTTTTTTAATGTTGTTGTATTTTTCTTATTAAAAAGATGGTTATTCCAATTTTCATCTACTTAATTGCTTACTTTAAAACCAAGAAGTAAAAGCAATATAAAAATATATGTTATAAAATATAGTATTAGAAATTGCACACACATAAAAATATATGATTTTTATTATATAAAAATATATAAAATATAGCAAACCAAGGGTATAATATTTCTCATATTAAAATATAAATATTCTTACAAAGAACATACATGAAGACACTGACTTTTTTAAAGTGGTAAACAAAGAAAAAACATTGAAATTTCTCTGACTTTTCTGAATCATAATGTTTAATGAATTTTTATTTTTGCATATTAGTATTATTTAGAGTACTATTTGCAAAAAAATACTGTTACAGTAAGTTCTATTGTAATAACCATATGTTACCAAGCCACATTCAAAGACATCCTAGGTTAACATGCCACCCTTCAAAGGCATCCTGCTCAGCATTTATTTGTGTATTTAAAGGGGAAAAAAAAACAGATACAATGAAAGTATGTGACTGAGAAAGAGGTCAAATACATTGAGATTTCAGAGGTTATGCTCTTACCTTTCTTGACATACAACATTTACATGTATGTAAGTAAGGATGGCTAAGCTTAGACAAAATTCAATGAGGGAAACTCAATAGTTTGTAAAATGTTCCTGAGCAGAATAAGAGGGAAATAGCTCTCAACACACAGAGAATTTACAAATTTATCTTTATTTGTTGATGTTACTGAAATTATCATACAAAAAGGAAGAGACACGAACATGGACATAGTTGACAAATTACGACAATCAAATGTCAACTTCACTTCCTATATACTAATATTGACTAATTAAACTGAGGAGTTTATGGTTGGAGTAGGAAGGGCTAGAGTAGATGTATTGTCTTGTCACTTAGAATGGTTGAGATATCTTGCCTTTGTCATTTGTTGTTGAATATAACAGAATATAGAACATAGTGTCATAAAGGGGGAAAAGGTGAACGTGGAACAAGAATGATTACATGCCATGGATAAAAGGAAGACAAGATAGAAGATGTAATATGAGGAGGGATAACTAACACCAAAAGCCATTTGACAAACCTGTAAGAAAAATCTACTATTGAAGAAGCTTCCGCTGTATGCATATAAAAGTTTAAAAATGAGTCAAAATATATTCAGGCACAGTACCCAAACTAGACATCATATACTACCAACTAAAATCCCAACAGCAGAACTGAATTATCACTTTTGAATTATAATCCAATAGAATCCCATAGGCACAAATATATTATTAGCTGTTTCCAATGATGCTGCTTACCTCTAAAACTTGATGGTACAACTTTATAGTTAAAATTTTTAAGTACTTGATTGTTAGAACATGGAGAAATCAGGTAGTGGCTTCATCTGTACTGCCTGCCTTTCATAGCACACAACTAAAGGAGAAAAGTAATCATCACTCTTTCCTATCTGTAAACACTGTAAACTACAAAAAAAAAAAAAAAAAGACCTAAGGAAGACATGTCCACTTGTCCAATAGTGCCATGACATTAAAAAATAAACAATCTATTTTGATTAGATTTCAAACAACTCTTCCAGATAAAATGCACACATATATGCCTTTGATGATAAAGCATAAAACCCAGGCTTATTTGGTCAACATAAATTGGACAGAATGGCAGATAAAGAGATGGAGAGAGAGACAGAGACAGAAGAAAAAGAGAGAAGAGAATGCTTACTTCAGGTTGTGTAGGAAGATGCAGAGGATCTAAGAGGACTCAGAGAGAGAGAAGAATATGACCAAATTATAATAAATGGCATTCTCAAATCATTATTAAAAACACTGTTAAAATAAGAAAGACTATGTTAATAACATGATGGCATACTTTTAGTTATTTGTGTCTGGTTTTGTCACCATTGTTCTATAACCAAGCCTCTAGCTATGTAAGGATGGACATTCATTTTTCTTTTTGTATTTTATCATACGTGAGCGTAGTCTACATATAATTTAGATCGCATGATGTTGTAGTAACTTTAAAGGTACATGGTAAAAACACTTATTATTTGCCCTATAATTATGACAGTGGTATTATCTAACTCGCTGTTATAAAGTCACAGATATATTTTAGACTTTAAATTTGCTTTATTTCAGCTTGGACTGGGCAGATAATCCCACCTATGCTCTTTCGTTATTGCCCAGCCCCCATCCCAAGCCATGTGATTTAACTATTCCTTTCTGGACTACTTTCCATCCATAATCCCCAAATACTTCCTAATATTTTTCATTTGGGCATTTCCTTTCCACACCTTTCTTGGAGTTTTTCCTCCTAGCCCAAATGGTTCTTTTCTTTCTTTCTTTTTTTTTTTTTTTGTTTGTTTTTTGGTGATTTTTTCTTTTTAATTTTTTAATAATTACACTTTATTCACTTTGTATCCCCCCCATGAGCTCCTCCATCTTTCCCTCCCGATCCCACCCTCCTACCCCCTTCTTCTCGCATGCCCCTCCCCAAGTCCACTGATAAGGGAGGTCCTCCTCTCCTTCCTTCTAGTCTTAGTATATCTGATCTCATCAGGAGTGGCTGCATTGTCATTGTCTGTGGCATGAAAAGGCTGCTCCCCCCTCAGGGGGAGGTGATCAAAGAACAGGCCAATCAGATTTTGTCAAAGGCAGTCCCTTTTCCCATTACTGTGTAACCTACTTGGACATCAAATTGTCATGGGCTACCTCTGTGTAGGGGTTCTAAGTTATCTCCATACACAGTACTTGGTTGGAGTATGAGTCTCTGGGAACACACCTGTGTTCAAATTTCTGGTTCTGTTGCTCTCCTTGTGGGGTTTCTGTCCTCTCCAGATCTTACTATTTCCCACTTCTTACATAAGATTCTATGCACACTGCCCAACAGTTGGCTGTAAGTCTCAGCATCTGTTTGATATTCTGCTGGGCAGAATCTTTCAGAGGCCCTCTGTGGCAGGTTCCTCGGTTGTTTCCTGTTTGCTTCTTCTGATGTCCTGTCTCTTTGCCTTTTGGGATGGGGACTGAGCATTTTAGTAAGGGTCCTCTCTCTTGATTAGTTTCTTTAGATGTACAGATTTTAGTAGGTTTATTGTATATTATATGTCTATATGAGTGAGTATATACCTTGTGTGTCTTTCTGCTTCTGGGATAGCTCACTCAGGATGATCCTTTCCAGGTCCCACCATTTACCTACAAATTTCATGATTTCCTTATTTTTCATTGCAGAGTAATATTCCATTTTGTAGATGTACCACAATTTCTGCATCCATTCTTCAGTTGAGGTGCATCTGAGCTGTTTCCAGCTTCTGGTTATTATAAATAAAGCTGCTACAAACATGTCTTTTTTGTGTACTTGAGCCTCTTTTGGATATATGCCTAGGAGTGGTATGGCTGGATCTTGAGGAAGTGCTATTCCTAGTTGTCTGAGAAAGTACCAGATTGATTTCCAGAGTGGTTGTACATTTTTACATTACCACCAGCAGTGGAGGAGGGTTCTCCTTTCTCCACAGCCTCTCCAGCTTGTGTTGTCACTCGAGTTTTTCATCTTGGCCATTCTGATAGGTGTAAGTTGAAATCTCAGGGTCGTTTTGATTTGCATTTCCCTGATGGCTAAGGACATTGAATGTTTCTTTAAGTGTTTCTCTGTCATTCTATATTCCTCTATTGAGAATTCTCTGTTAAGCTCTGCTCCCCATTTTTTAATTGGATTACTTGTTTTGCTGGTTTTCAGCTTCTATAGTTCTTTATGTATACTGGATACTAGCCCTCTGTCAGAAAAAGGGTTGGTGAAGATTCTTTCCCAATCTGTAGGCAAACACTTTGTTTTGATGATGGCATCCTTAGCTTTACAGAAGCTTTTCAGTTTCATGGGGTCCCATTATTTGATTGTTGCTCTTAGAACCTGTGCTGTTGGTGCTCTGCTCAGGAAGTTGTGTCCTGTACCAATGAGTTCTAGGCTGTTCCCCACTATCTTTGTGACTTAAGTGTGTTTCTTATATACAACAGATTGCTGGGTCTTGTTTATGCATCCATTTTGTTAGTATTTTTTTTATTGGAGAATTGAGTCCATTGATGTTGAGAAAAATTAATGACCAGTGGCTGTTAGATCCTTTGATTTGATGTTGGCTGTGGTCATAAATTTGGGTGCTTGGTTGCTTATTGTTTTACTGTAGTGAGGTTAATTATTTTCTGTGTTTCCTTGAAAGTAGCTAGTTATCTTGGGTTGTATTTTTCCTTCTAGTGTCTTCTGTAACACTGGATTTGTGTGTAGGTATTGTTGAAATTTGTTTTTGTCATTGAATATCTTGTTTTCTCCATATATGAGGACTGAGAGTTTTGCTGGGTATAGTAGCCTGGGCTGACATCTGTGTTCTTTTAGGGTCTACATGATATCTGTCCAGGCCCTTCTGGCTTTCATAGTCTCTGTTGAAAAGTCAGATGTGATTCTAATGGGTTTGCCATTATATATTATTTGGCCTTTTTCCCTTGTAGCTTTTAGTATTTTTTTTTTTTTTTTGTTCTGTATACTTACTGTTTTGATCATTATGTGGCAGGAGGATTTTCTTTTCTGGTCTAATTTATTGGGTGTTTTGTAGGCCTCTTGTATTCTTATTGGCCTCTCCTTTAAATTGGGGACATTTTCTTCAATGATTTTGTTGAAAATATTTTCTGGTCTATGGAGGAAGGAAACTTCTTTTTCCTCTATTTCTATTATTCTTAGGTTTTGTCTTTTTATGTTGTCTTGGATTTCTTGGATGGTCTGTGTCAGGAATTTTTTAGATTTAATATTTTCTTTGATAGATATATCGATTTCTTCCATTGTATCTTCTACAACTGATATTCTTTCTTCTATCTCTTGTATTCTCTTGGTTATGCTTACCTCTGTAGTTCCTGTTTTCTTCTCTAAGTTCTTTCTCTCCACAATTTCCTCCATTTGTGTTTTCTTTAATTTTTCCAACTTTATCTTCAGGTCTTGATCTATTTTGTTGTTTAACTGTTTGGCTGTAACTTCCTGTATTTCTTCACAGATGGCCATAATCTGTTTTTCTATATCTCCTTCTATTTCTTTATGGAGCATAGATGTTAGGCATCTTCTTGAATTTCATTTATGCTGGGGTGTCCAGGGCTAATTGCCCCTTGATAACTGGGTTCTGGAGATGCCATATTGCTCTGACTTTTGTTGGTTGAGCTTTTACGCTAGCCTCTACCCATTGGGCTATCGTAGGTGTTTGGAGTTAGTTTCTGGTTATTCCTGGAATCCTGTAGTGGAGAGAATCCCCTTCGCAGGAAGATGGTTTTTCCTGAAGGATGCCTCCTCAGCTTTTTGGATATAGTCACTGTATGGCTGGTGTTTTTCAGGAGTTGCCACAGCTCACCTCAAATGTAGAGACCTGAGAGGTAACTGTGGTCCTTGTTAGTCGAGAGGGCTCTCCTCTCACCCAGAGAAGTCCTGGAGACAGCTGCCCTGCTTCTGGGTTTCTTGCTGTAAATTTAGTGAGCTGCTGCTGTAACCTGTGTATCTCTTGGTTTGGTCAGTTTTGTTAGGAATAACTAGTTGCCCCTTGGTGCAGCATCTGGGGGGTTGATCTTGGGGATCCCGGGATTTTGTAGGTCTGCTATTGGGGCTCTGTGCCCCAGTACCCAAGCGGTAATCTGTGTTGGGTGAGTACCGCTCTCCTGGTAACAGCAGGCTATCTGGTGCACAGCAGGTCCCTGGGTTGGGCAAGTCTATGGGGACCTTTTTCAGGGATATACTGGGTGGCCTAAGTCCATCCCCTTTGCTTCGTCCTGTGAGGATTTCTCATGACAGTGACTCCAAGTCTCTGGTGTCCTGGGGCGCACAGTTCTGTCTGTGAGGAATAGTTGGTACAAAGCAGATCTCCGGGCTGGCGGCTTGTGCGCCTGCCTGCTAGTCTGAGGGACCTTTCCCAGGGATATACTGGATGACCTAATTTGGGTCCCCGTTTCCTTCCTTCTCTGTGGGGTATACTCCTGACAGGGACTCCCAGTCTTTTTTGCCCTGGGGCGCACAGCTCTTTCTGTGCAGGAGAGCTGGGCGCCCAACAACTCTGTGCTCCCTGCTTGGGCCCAGTTCAGTGATGGATGCTCCCACCAGCTGGTCTGTGAGACCTTCCCCTTGCAAAGCCTGGGTGGCCCAAGTCAGCACCATTTCCTTCCTTCCCTGTGGGGCCCTCTCCAGACAGGGACTGCTAGTCTCTGTTGCACTGGGGTGCACAACTCCGTCTGTGCCGGAGAGCTGGACGTGCAGTCACTCTCAGTGTTGGTGGCTTGAGACCAGTTCAGTGATGATGGTTCGTACCCGCAGGTCTGAGCGACTTTTTCCAGGTAAAGACAGGGTGACCTGTGGCCAGTCCCACTGCCTTCCTTCCCTGTGGGTTTTTCTCGCGACTGGGACTCCCAGTCTCTGGTGTTTTTGTGCCCACTGTTTCAGCCTGGGAAGGTGATCGGGACACACAGGCATGTGGCTCTGGTCTGGGAGCCTAGTGCCTGTGGGACCCAGGATCTCTTCCGGGTTCTGGCTGGGTGGCCTGAGCGTGGACCCGCACACCGTGGGGGTTTCCTCTCACCTGGGAAACAAGATCGCTGTTGTTTTAGGGCCCAGAGTTCAGTCTCTTAGTCGCTGTATGGATAATGTTGTCCTGCTCCTCAGATGCAGTGTTCTCCTGTAAATTATTCTTATATATATATATATTTAACTATTGTGATATAATTTTTCCGTGAAAACTATCAAAAGTAACAGAAATTTATTGACTGAATTTTTTTACTGTGTGTGGATATTTTTTTTTCCCATATCATAGATGAAGTTGACGTCGACAACAAAATCACTATCACTTTTTTGTAAGTACAGGTTACATGCATCTCTAACTTTTAGAAGCTTTGTGATATTTCTTCACAGTGTCTTCTGAGTCAAAGGTCTCTGAGAGCAAAGATGAAAGCTGTAGATGGACTCGGTAGGAAGCAATTGCACACGGTGAGTTAGATTATACTGAAAGAACAATCTTTTGAAGATGGGTAGTTTTCTTGAGTCAAGCTGGCATACAGTGAAAAAGTCAAATTACTATGAACAAAAGCCTAATATTCCAGGTGCTTCAGTGTTTTACATTCTCAGTAAGACACTTGGTTATTGGTTAGTTATCATGGCTAACTCTACTTCATTTCCAATCTTCTCACCATGTGAACATATATATCAGATAGACTTAAATCCTATGAGAGAAAAAAAAAAAAAACTATTCCTTTTACAGTCTCTCACCAATCTATTTAGGAATACTTTTGTAATATTTATAATTTTCAGCATGACCTAAAGACTGTTGATTAAATTTGGGCAGAGTGCCAGAGTCCTTATGGTAGAAGAAGGAGATAGAAAGACCTGGAGGAGACAGGAACTCCATAAGAAGAAAAACAGATCCAAAATACCTGAGCCCAGGGGGTTCTGCATAGACAAATAATCCAATTAAAGACCATGCATGGAAAGGACCTAGACCCGCTGTTCATAGGAAGCCCACTGGCTGCTCAGTTTCCAAGTGGATTCCCTAGTAAGAGGTACAGGGGCTGTCTCTGACAGGAAATCAATGGCTGGCTCTTTGATCACCTCCCCTGGGGGAAGGATGCAGCCTTGCCAAGTCACAGACGAAGATGAAAATGATGCAGCCTTGATGAGACCTGATAGGCTAGGGTCATATAAAAGGAGAGGGGGTTGTCCCTTTTCAGGGGGGTAGGTAAAGGGTATAGAGGAAGAAGAGGCATGAGGGATTGTGGGTGGGACTGGGAGGAGACAAGGAAGGGGGCTGCAGTGGGGATACAAACTGAATAAATTATAATAAATAATATATAAATAAAACAAAATTTAAAAATTAAAAAAAAAATGTGTGTGAAGACATAGAAGAAAGCCAGTTTGTAGGATGGTTGTGTGTGTCTGTGTGTGTGCATGTGTGTGGTTAGGAGGAAGTAAACCCCATGGACAAATGCCACATGACCGCCCAGATGGAGCTGTGGGAGGGGAGAGACAAGGCTTGTGACCCTGGAGGCTGTTCATTCCTTAGTTTTCACTTCGGCTGCACAGCCTCTGAAGCGGATTGCCTTTAGGACAGGGGTCACACCTCAGAAGTGTGGGCGTGGCTCTCATGAACCTGCAGCTCTTGTGGGTGCAGCCCATCCTGACTTTCCACAGGGTGGAAGAAGATTCCAATGTTGAGCGCCAGGGAGAGGCTAGCCCTTGATTTGCTCTTCATACCCCAAGTTCCAGACCTGCTCAGACCAGAAGTAAAGCCAGAGGCACTGGGGTAGAAGCTGTGGGCCTCTCCAAAGAGGTGGCAAGGTGACTGTGAATCCCACAGTGAGGAGGTATGCTGCCATGAGGGCAGCAGAGTGGAAACACGTGAAAACCAAAAAAAAAAAAAAAAAAAAAAAAAAAAAGCAAATAAAAACACAAAAAAAATATTAAAGTGAAAAAACAGAGTACAAATTTATCACCCTTTCCTGCCAGGAAAGAAATATATAAGCAATGCTAAGAAACCCGAGGTGGAGACAGGGGGCTTAATTGTGTTTGAAAGGCCTCCCGCGAGTGCTCAGTCGGAGGACCAGCTGATAGCGTGGTAGGTTTTAATGAGGTCGTTTTGTTTTGTTTTTCCTACGGTGCTGATGTATATGTAATGTCTAAAAAAGTTATTTGTACATAAGTTTTTACAATGCTACAGATATCACTGGGTCTACTATATGTAAAAAGTATACATATAATATATATATATATATATAATGTTTGTTTAAAAAAAAGATTTAAAAAAAATAAAATAAAGTACTAAAGAAAAAAATTCTGGTATTGAATGGCCAGATGTGCTGGGAAAAAAATATTTTCTTTATTTTATGTAATAAAAATTTACGTATATATAAATTAAATATAGCATTAAAAATGATCTTCAGGTATAATTTTCCAATGCAAAGAAAACATGGTAATCCACAAGAGGCTCAAGAAAGTTTCAAATGCATCATGAAAATACAGGGGCCTAATTTTTCAATTAGCTGATAACATGAGCTCTTTGAGCTTTTTCATGCGGCATTCAATATGAACATGAAGGGCTTTCATTATTATAAAGCAAATAATTCACAGTAGGGCAATCATTTCTGTGAATTAAAGAATTCCTCATGAGTGGCAAAATGACGCTGTTGAGACCAGGACAATTTCAGCACCGCTATAAAATGGAAGTGTTTATTACACTGATTTTGTAAGTGTCAGACTGTTTTACCTTTATTACAGTATAAACAGAAATTTCAAAGTATTCTTTTTTTCACAAATTGAATTTTTTATTTCTTTTTTATTTTTTTTATTAATTACACTTTATTCACTTTGTATCCCCCTTGTAGCTCCCTCACCCTTCACCTCCCAATCCCTCCCTCCCTATCCCTGCTCCATGCATACCCCTCCCAAGTCCACTGATTGGGGAGGTCCTCCTCTCCTTCTTTCTGATCCTAGTCTATGAGGTCTCATCAGGTGTGGCTGCATTGTCTTCCTCTGTGGTCTGGTAAGGCTGCTCCCCCATCAAGGACAGGTGGTCAAAGAGCAGGCCAATCACTTCATGTCCTTGTTCCCATTACTATGGAACCCACTTGGACACTGAACGGCCATGGGCTACATCTGTGCAAGGGTTCTAGGTTATCTCCATGAATGGTACTTGGTTGGGGTATGAGACTCTGGAAAGACCCCTGTGTTCAAATTTATAGGCATATAAGTTTTAAAATAAGTGTAAAAATTAATATATCAAAATCCATACAAAACATTATTTCCTTAGGTACTCTCTTATTTCTGCAAGATTTTTTAATGAATGTTTTTTAAGGTAATGAGTTCCTATATTGACAAATGGACATAATTTTTTTTATTCTACTCATTTAAAATCTGTTTTTTAAAATGAGTAAGTGCTGAGGTAGAAATTTTCAGTTTTCTGATATATAGTTTAGCTTCTTTGTATTGTGGCAGACAGTTGTTTTCAAATAATTGTTTCTTTTTTTAATTTAATTTAATTTTTTATTATTAGTTACATTTTATTAACTCTGTATCCCAGCTGTATCCTGCTTCCTTATTCTCTCCCAATCCCACCCTCCCTCCCTCATCTCCTCCCTGCCCCTTTCCAAGTCCATTGATTGGGGAAGATGATCAGTCCTCACTTAGAAAGACAGATGGGATGTGCATTGGACGTATGAGGGGAGTCTACTGAAGGCATCTGAAAGACTCTACATAGCAGTGTTTCAAAGCAAAGACTCATGACCAAACCTTAGGCAGAGTACAGGGACTCATAGGAAAGAAGGGGAGTTAGTATGATGGAGAAAGGATAGGAGCTCCACAAGAACCAAATATACCTGGGCACAGGGGTCTTTTCTGAGACTGACACTCCACCAAGGACCATGTAAGGATATAATCTAGAACCTCCGCTTGGATGAAGCCCGAGGTAGCTCAGTAACCAATTGGTTTCCCATAGTAAGGGGAACAGGGACTATTTCTGACAGGAACTCAATGGAAGGATCTTTGACCTCCCGACCCCCCAAGGGAGGAGCAGTCCTGCTAGGGCACAAAGGAGGACTTTGTAGCCAGTCTTGAAGATACCTGATAAAACAGGGTCAGATGAAAATAATTTTTTTCTTATTATATAAAGTAAATATCAATATATCTGTAAGATATTTCTCAAAATTGTTTAATGATATTTTGCTTTTTTTGATCTTTTATGATTTTTTTCCATTATTTGTCATTAGGAGATGGGGGATCTTGGGGAGAAAATGTGATTTTCTAAGTTCTGAGTTTTTTTAGTAGAGAGATTACTTAAAAAGATTTTTAATAAGCTAACAATATATATTTGTTCTAGTAATTGCAAGTCATGTTTGTCTGGAAAAAAAGATATTTACTCCTTAACAGCATTTCTCCTGCTATTTATTCTTTAACAATAGGCACAATCCCCCATGATGAAAATGCTGATTTCATATATATATATATATAATGTTTTAGTCCTGCTTGTATATCCTATACAATGATATTGGTCATCTTCATCAAATCTGTTAGTTTTTACAAAATCAGCACAAGAGATAGCAGTACTTATAATTTAGTTTTATTATACTAAATATCTTCTAAAATGAGATGGAATTAACAATTTTAAAGAACGATTCATGTACTTCAATGATGTAGAAGGTATAGTAAAAAGACTACTAGCATCTATCATTAAGCACAGAACACAGTTGTAGGATTTCTGCACTGAGAAAAACAAGTTAATATAATTGTGTAAAGGAACTAAATTTTAGTTGAATGGCATTTAAGTCACTTTGAATGTGTGACAGGATGTCTGCCAAAATAATTTAGAAGTTTATTTGCAATCTGATTTTTACTGTAAATAAACACGTTTCTCGTACTTTAGCATTCCCTACTTAGCTACATATCTTCATATCTTTAACGTAGCAGTTATATTGGCCATTTGATTGTTGAAAGAAGTATTTTTGTTTTCATTTTTATTGTTTACAAATTTATAGTTTACACACATCACTACGTTACAATACTTATCTAAGAGAATGAAATAGAATTATACTTTAGTAACTGAAGAAAATTATTACATATTTTTAATATGTCAAAAGCATGAACTTATGTGCTCTGGGTTAATAAAGTAGAATAAGAATTTGTGCAGAAATTCTGAATCCTACGGCCTTATGATGTATAACCTAAATGCAAAGACTAACTCAGAGATTTATTAAACCCACATTAAGAACATCATGTAAAATATAGAATCAGATAGAGTAAAACAATCTAGAATATATTTTTATTCATTACAACTGAACTTTAAACTAACCTGAAAAGGTTAGCTCCTATAAGATAAACAGCTCCTCAGCTGAAGCCCTTCCAATGCAGCAGCCCCATAAGGCTGCTCTGTTGGCTGTCAGCCAGACCCAGGGATTATCGGAAAACGTTTCTAGACTAACTAGTACTTGTAAGCCTAGTGTACTTCTATGAAAAGCCTAAATGTATTAATGACCTTTGAAGCAGTTGTGACACAACACTTAGGCAAAAGACTTAGTGGGGGAAAAACTTCTTTTAGCTCACAGTTTCAAAGGCTTTAGTGCATGACTGCACTGATGGGCGGTTGGAGAACATTGCAATAGCAAACGCATTAAACGCATTGTCTTTCAGTTTCTGACAGACAGTAAGAAAATACACGGCCAAGGGGTCTACTGCTTCCAACTAGGCCACACTTTCTTCCTTTCATCTTCTTCCAATAATGCCATCATTTTAAGGATATATGAAGCTATGGTCTACATGTCTCTAAAAATATTTTCATCTTTCCTCACCCTTGTCCCAAGAGTTGTACACCAGAAATCTGCTAGGCATTTCTTGATCCAATAAAAATAACAACTTTAGGCATCACCTTGGGTAACTGTAAATTACTCACAGTCCATACCACACAATATATGAAGATAATCTGGCAAGTCCCCTGGTCCTTCCAGGGGAGGAAGACACCACTGCCATCTTCTGCATTCTGTCCTTGGTATTTAATTTATGGAAAGCACCCATTAAAATGCTTCTAACCATGAAAAGTACATTTGCTGGCCTAAGCTATGTTTTTGTTTATATTATGCTTACCATTGATTCTAAAGGTTCTCTTTTCTCATTAACATGAATGTATCTAGCTGTGGTTGCTATAGTTTTCATCCAAAATTAAAACTTGTAATAAATTTACAATAAAACCTCACAAACTATAGTATAGCCTGAAAGTCAAATACAGTCCAAAATTTTAGCACTCTGATCACTCTCATTGGTCAATAGAACACTTCCTCATATTTCTGAAAATCCAATAAGCAGAACCATTTATCACGAAAAAAATTCCTTGAAGAGCCAAGGTAAATTACTGGGTTCATTTCTTAAATCTTTTTAAAATCATCCTTTTTTGTTTTAGACACATCAGGCAAGATTAGAGGTCTGATCTCTGATATTAGAAATAAATTGGGACTTTGTACAGATGTTCATTTAGGTGTCATCCACCCAAAGAGCATCAGACACGTCCAATACCTTTTTCTCAGAGGCGGGACCTGGGGCATCAACCCGCATGCAATCAGACATGCTCTTCTCTGGGTCCAAAGTGGCTGACCCTGAGTGCAGTGCTTAGCCTCGCATCCTGAGCGTATCATTTTAGCTTTTTATGATATCCAACCATGCTTGGGGAGAATGTCCTGCTTCAATGGCTGTAAAGGCCTGAATAATCATGGCTGCATCACGCTGTTGTGAGACTCTAATCTTGCATATATACCACAGGCAAACCAAGGAGACCAACACCAGAAGGCCTGCTAACACTCCCATGCCCACCCATTCCTTCAGATGATTCATGGCTGCAGCAATCCACGATGATAATCCTGTGGCTAGTCCTGCGTCCACTCTGGTAGAATTTAAGGAGGAACTGTAGAGAGCTGCGGAATGCTATGCCTTAAAGATGGAGCTGGTTTCCGCCTTCCACCTTCCCGATGGTGAGTGCTCTCTGTCACGAACAACTCCACATTTGGCTAAGGCCGAGGATCTGGCTTGCTTCCATGTATGTGGACCTATCTGCATTGCCCCCGTGGCACGCCTGGGTTGGCTACCCAGAGGCTATTTAAGCTGTGGGCTGGCTTTCCCCGGGGTCCGAGGATTGTTCAATGTTCCTGAATAAACTACATTGAAAAAAAAAAATCATCCTTAAGTGAGAGTATGAAGGGACAGCTGTCGGTTTTAGATTTGTATAGAATATGCATGGGCTGAATGAACTATGTTGCCTTTATGGCTATAAAGATCGCTGGTGAAACTGGGACACCAAAAACTTCTACCTAGTTTGTTCTGCCTACAAACAGTGCTGAGGTAAAAGTGAGACAGAGCTCGTGGGTCTGGCCAATCAATGACTGGTCCAACTTGAGACCCATGTCACAAGAGAGACCACTCCTGCCTGGAAGCCCAGGAACCACAGACATAGGGTAGAACCAAACACGACTGGCAAAATGTCACTAAAATTATTCCTAATGATAGGCTGCTGTACCTATAAATAGGAGACTAGTTGCATAATCTTCATCAGAGAGGCTGCAGCCAGCAACTGATAGCAGCAGATGCAGACACACAGCCAAACACTAGGCAGGGATCTGCGAAGAAGGAGAGGACAGATTGTAGGTGCAAGAGGAGTTAAGGACACTCCAAAAGCACAGCCCACAGAATCACCTCACTAGGGCTCAGAGGGGTTCACAGAAACTGAACCAACAATTAGAGAGTCTGTATGGGTCTGACCCAGGTTCTCTACATATGTGTTATAGCCGTGTATATTGCTGTGCTTGTGGGAATCCTAACAGTGGAAGCGGGGACTGCCTCTGACTTTTTTAAAACTATTTTTCTTTTCTTTTTTTAATTTTTATTTTATTTCAGTTCGTGTACTTTATATCCCAAGACTGCTTCCTCCCTTCTTTACTCCCCTTTCTCTTCTCTTCCTTCCACCTTCCCCTCTCCCTTTTATCCAAGAAAGGGGAACCCCCTCTCCCCATATCAACTATCCCCAGCATAACAAGTCACTAATCAAGCATGACTAAGCAAGTCCTCATCCACTAAGGCCAGGCAAGGCAGTCCTGCCAGAGGGAAGTTATCCAAAAGCAGGCAATACAGTACATATTAGAAACAGAACACTATGGCCATGCTGAAGAAAGAATAATACTGTTGATTTGTCTTTGAAGAGTACTTTGGTCCCAGGCCCTTTTATCACTGATCCCTATCAAACATGAGAAGAGATGTATTATTCTATCACATGTTCTGCCTGGAGAATGGCTAGGAGCAATGAAGCCTCATGTCCACAGGCTTTGAATCTGTAATATATTTTCTCCCTTTATCTTATTTCCATAGGTATTCAACACATCAAGGAGAATGTCAAATTAACACACACACAAAAATAATGAACTAAATTCTATGACAAGACTTTGATTTCTATGAAACATAAAGAAAGCGTGCATTGGTTTTCTCACTGAATAGCGTCAGTGAGCAGGAGATGGTGCACATTGGTGTCAGTGTGCTTTTGGCTCTTGTAAGGATCCCATATCCAGAACAACTGCTTCATTTGGTATATTGCTCTGTGCTCATGCTGCCGATAACCCTCTATCATGTGCCATTGTTCCTCTGGGCTTTACAAGTGCCAAGCTAATGAATGAAATGGGAATGTGATCAGGAGCACATCCATGTTCTATCTTTTATTAAATTTTATGGATAGAAATAATTTGGACATTATTGTACGAACATCATTTATTGTATCATTTATATTGTAGTAGAAATGGTATACCAGTTTCAAAATACTCTAGCTGTTCTCAATACAGAAGCTCTTACTCTGCACATGAAAGAAGATATTTGAGAATTTAAAAGTTGAGAATATGTGCTACAGTTTTATAACCAGCAGATTATCGGGAAGGCTCATATGTCCAAGTGGCACGCTGGGAGATGGACTTCAACCATGGCCTTTGTTATAATATGATTTTCATGAACATGAGATCTGTTTTAGGAATTCTGATAGCACTTTGGATTGCAATTCATTGCTGTTAACTCTGTTCCTGATACCAAGCATTCTCAAAGAATGAGGATGGTGCATTTTCTTCACATATGATTGTCAAAGTTCTGGGGCCTAAGTAGGGCTCTAAGTAGAGCAGATTTCCTTTACTTCTACTTTGTCTCAGAAGTACCGTAAAATGCATCCTATATTGACAGGGTTATAACTAATTTTTTTTCTTGATAATTCAGTCTTTTCTTGACCAGTTCATTATGGTAATAGACATGCATTTTGGTTAAAATGAGGATGATCCACATAGGTTCATAAATTTGATCACTGGGTCCCAATGAACGGCACTTTTGAGAACGTTGTTGGAACCTGTCAGCAAGATGGAGCTGTTCTGGAGAAAGAATCTCCTTAGAGTTGGGCTTTGATGATTCGTAGTATGGTACTGCTTCATGTTCTCTCCCCACCTCTCTCTGCCTCCCCCTACTTCCTGTATGTAGATAAAAATGTCATTAGCCAGCTCTCTGCTCTTGACATTCTGTGAGCCTTTCCCAGCTTGAATGAAATCTATCCCTCAGAGACCATATGAAAAATAAACCCTTTCTTTTGTAAGTTGTTTATGGCATATATTTCTTTAAGTTATCACACACATTTTTTACTCTCAGAATTTCTTAAATTTCTCAATTTTCTATAGTCCATTAAATAAGACTGAAGCCCCATGAAAGTTTCCTCTTTCGTGTTAGAGTGTTTACCAGTGTCATTCTTACTTAGGTCCTATATAGGTACATATGCTGATGAGACTTTAAAGGTGTATCTTCTCTGACAATATTAGAAGACAAAATATCACTGTTAATTTCCTGCTTCTGTGATTCTTAAAATCTTTCCACTGTGATCCTTGAGCCCTATTGCAGGAGCTGTACGTAGGTACATCAATGAGGCCAAGCGGCACATAATCACATGTTCTCTGCATTTTGGTTTGGTTTGATTTTCTGTAATGGTCTTCCTATGTGGCAAGGAAATATTCCTTTGATCAGGGGTGAAACCTATACTGTGTGTACCCGTGTGTACCAACATAATTAGTTATGGATTATATTTGTTTAATAAAGTAGTACGACCCAGTCTACCAAAGAGAAGTCATGATTAGTGATTAAAACTTAGCAAACAACCTAGGGATTACTTATAATCAATACTTTCATTGTGAAACTTTTGTCTTAATCATAATAATTTATCTCAAACATCTCTATATTTTGTGTCTTATCTGAAGCCTTAATTCTCCTTCTCAGTCTGTTTGTCTTTAAGACCATTGTGCAACTCTAAATTTTAACTGTCACCTAGCTTTTGAGTAGGCAGTTTCCTGTTATATTGGTGCTGCAAGAAAGTCCCTCTCTAATTTTATCTCTTACCATCTAATTTAATATACTAAGTTGCAAACAAACCTCAGTTGTTCATGAAGAGTGTGTGTGTGTGTGTGTGTTTGCCATATATAAAGAATAGTTGATAATATTCTCATATTTTTTTAGATAAATTGAAATTGCTAATATGGGAGATCTTAATGTCCATTCACTGGAATTTGGTAGGTGTATCCTGTGTTAAATGATAAAACATATTATAGTAGGCAAATTGTCTAAGGCTTAATTTTGTTCTTCTATGACTGCCTTCATACATATAATACTTCTTAAATGTGAAACATTACTTCTTCAATGGTTCTTCAAATTTCTACGAACCATGCCACAAGTATATTACGGAACATCCTAGGTTCAGTGTCATGGTATTATACTGTATGTCAAAGAAGATTGACTCTGCATTCAATTTTATATTTTATTTTCTTAAACATGGTGTACTCAGGAGGCATGACTCATTTGTTCCCCCACATATTCATGATAATGCATTTCATAGTACCTTTGGTACTTTGTACTCTTTTTACTCAGCAAAAGCAGTCATTGCTCTGTGAATTCATGTAGATTTTTTAATCTTCCTTGTTTGCCTGGACAAGAAGGTATCGAGTCAGATTCCAAGGAAACCAGACCCACTTTGTAAGATATCTCATTTGAGGCATTTGTTTAGACCTTACATAAAGTAGATTTCTGCATTTCAACAAGTGAATATAAAAGGGTAATTAAGTAAATTACCCCATGCATCTATCATTACTGAGAAGCTTTGGTTAGAAATAATTGGATGCTTATTGTTTTATGATGCCTGCCCTTTCTTTCTCCAAATGTCAGGGGCTTTGAATGGGACAGGTATTTCATTCCAGGCATGTTCCCACACAGTTTCTCACAGCTGAATATATAACAGATACACCATTATGACGAGAAATGAGTAATAACATAGTCCTCTCACCAGAAAGAAATCTAACAAATGAATCCCATCTGTACAGCATACTAGGAATAGCAAACTTTTACATCTTGCCCAGCACCACAAATTCACTCATGATGTACTCTCCCACTTTATAACAGGAGAAAACGGACAGATTGTGCAAACACATTGGCCTTTCCTGATCTTATATATTTATTTTTGTTTTCTTGCCTAGGAATTTATCATATTTTGTTACTCCATAATAATTTAATAAAAGCTTACTTTAACCATTTAGCATAATCACATAAGTATACCTTATGCATTTATACACAGTTTATATTAGCACTTCTTTTTTTCCTTTTTTATTTTTTTTTTATTAATTGCATTTTGTTCACTTTGTATCCCAGGTGAAGACCCCTGCCTCATTCCCTCCCAATCCCACCTATCTCCCTCATCTCTTCGTATGTCCCTCTCCAAGTCTGTTGAAAGGAGAGGTCCTCCTCCCTTTCCATCTGACCCTAGCCTATCAGGTCTCATCAGGACTGATTGCATTGTCTTCCTCTGTGGCCTGATAAGGCTGTTCCCCCATCATAGGGAGGTGATCAAAAAGCCAGCAGCCAAGTTCATGTCAGAGACAGTTCCTGTTCCCCTTACTAGGGTACCCATTGGAGATTGAGTTGCCATGGGCTACATCTGCACAGGGATACTACAATTTTTTCAATGCATGGTCCTTGATTGGAGTATCATTCTCAGAAAAGACCCCTGTGCCCAGATTTTTTGGTTCTGTTGCTCTCCTTGTGGAGCTTCTGTGCCCTCCAGGTGTTTCTATCTTCTCCTTCTTTCATATGATTCCCTGCACTCTGCCCAAAGTTTGGCTATGAGTCTCATCATCTGCTTTGATACCCTGTTGGGTACTATCTTTCAGTGTCCTTCTGTGGTTGGCTCCTGTCCTGTTCCTTGTTTTCTCCCTCTTTAGCTTTCCATCCCATTTGCCATTTTACCCAGGGTCTTCCTTCTGCTAAGCTTCTTTAAGTGTACAAATTTTAGGGTGTTTAATCCTATATTATATGTCTAATATCCACTTCTAAATGAGTTTATACCATGTGTGCCTTTATGCTTCTGGGATAACTCACTCAGGATGATCTTTTCCAGTTCCCACCTTTTACCTGCAAATTTCATGATTTCCTTGTTTTTAATCGCTGAGTAATATTCCATTGTGTAAATGTACCACAATTTCTGTATCTGTTCTTCAGTTGAGGGACATCTGGGTTGTTTCCAGGTACTAGCTATTATGAATAAAGCTGCTACAAACATGGTTAAACAAATGTCCTTGTTGTGTACTTGAAAATATTTTGTATATATGTGTAGGAGAGGTATAGCTGGATCTAGAAGAAGCACTTTTCCTAGTTGTCTGAGAAAGCACCAGATTGATTGCCTGAGTGGTTGTACAAGTTTACATTCCCACCAGCAATGGAAGAGGATTCCCCTTTCTTCACATCTCCAGCATGTATTGTCACTTGAGTTTTGATCTTAGCCATTCTGATGGATGTAAAGTAAAATCTTTTTGGGTCGTTTTGATTTGCCTCTCCAGGATGGCTAAGGACATTGAATGGTTCTTTAAGTGTTTCTCTGTCATTCGATATTCCTCTATTGAGAATTCTCTGTTTAGCTCTCTACCCCATTTTTTTTTCAATGCAGTTTATTCAGGAACCTTGAACAATCATCTGACCCTGGGGAAAGCCAGCCCACAGCTTAAATAGCCTCTGGGTAGCCAAGCTCAGCATGCCATGTGGGCAATGCAGATAGGTCCACATACATGGAAGCAAGCCAGATCCTCAGCCTTAGCCAAATGTGGAGTTGTTCGTGACAGAGAGCACTCCATAGGGAAGGTGGAAGGCGGAAACCAGCTCCATCTTTAAGGTGCGGCATTACACAGCTCTCTACAGTTCCCCCTTTTTGTTTTAGACGCATTAGGTGGATTACTTGATTTGTTGCTTTTTAACTTCTTGAATTCTTTATATATACTGCATATTAGCCCTCTGTCAAATATAGGGTTGGAAAAAAAGCCAGCATCTTCAACAAATGGTGCTGGTCTAACTGAATATTTACATGTAGAAAAATGCAAATAGATCCATATTTATCACCCTGCACAAAACTAGATTCTAAGTGGATCAAAGACCTCAACATAAAACCAGACACAATAAATTCATTAGTAGAAAAAGTGGGGAAGAGCCTTGAACTCACTGGCACAGGAGACAACTTCCTGAACAAAACACAAACAGCACAGGCTCTAAGATCAACAATCAATAAATGGGAATTCATGAAATTGAAAAGCTTCTGTAAAGTATAGGATGCTGTCATCAAAACAAAACAACAGCCTACAGACTGGGAAATATTAGCACTTCTTAATTCGTGTAATGTAATGTTGGATTTTTATTTTTGTTGATTTGTATTTTATGCATTGCAAATTAAAATATAATTACAACATTTTCCCAGTCTCTTTTCTTTCTCTAGTCCCTCCCAAGTCCTTTTTCTTTAACTCCTTTTATGTCCCCTCTCACTCTGAAATTGTTAGTCTGTCATCTTTGATTATCATTAATAGAGGCCTTTCTACATGTATGTACACAGACACAAAGATATGTATGCATGTATGTATGTATCCATGCATATGCAACCTGTCGAGACCTTTTATGCTGTTTGCATATACAGCAATTCAAGCGCTAACTACTTTTTTATTTGATAGCCAATTAATGTGCTTATCCCTAGGAGAAGATAATTATCCTTTCAGAAGTTACTAATTGCCTATAATTCTTTGTGGAACACTGTAGGATCCTCCCACTTCCATGTTAGTATGTCCATTGCTATTGCCATTTTCCTTGTCTTGCTTATGCAGGCATTTATAGGAGCACTGACTGTCTCACAACAGATGACCTGTTATTCTAGTTCTTATAATCTTTCTTCCATCTTTTCTGTGATCTTCCCTGAACTACAAATGCAGGAGCTGTGGTGTAGATGTATCCACTCTTTCTGGGTTTCCCATAATCTCTTGACCCCTGAATTTTAAGTTGTGATCTTCATTTGCTATACTCAGAAATTTCTTTGAAAATAGGTGATAATTATATTCATCCACAAAAAAATGCATAATATTTAGAATGTAGTTAGACATCATTCTGGCCTATCAAGTTAGCAGTGATGACTTTTCTTCTACATTTCATGACTTTACCAGCCTCAGAAAGTTGGCTAGTTTTCTAATACCAGGCATAATTTCCATCCTGTTAAATGAAACTTATGTTTATTTAGATCTGATTGTTGCCAGCAACACGTGCACGTCACTGGTTGCACCTTGACATGGTTCTTGCTGTGACTACTGTGTTATGTTGTATCATTGCTGTAGTTCATTGGTGCTGCTTCTGAATAGGGCCAGTAATTGCTTACTTTCCTTGTCAGCTTACAAGCTTACTTCCTGGTGCCTTGGGTGTTATACCTCTAGGTAGAAGATTTTCAGAGTTAATCCAATTTGACTAATCTGAATCTGGTGTGTTGAGTATGTGGTGTCTTCAAGAATACGGCTTACATTTTCCTGATGACTAAGAACATTGAGCATTTCTGTAAATGCTTCTGGGCCAGTTGAGGTTCTTCTGTTGAGAATTCTCTGTTTAGTTATGTACCCCATTTTTAAATTAGCTTATTTGGTTTGCTGGTGTTTAATATCTTGAGTTTTTTGTATATTTTGAAAATTAGCCCTCTGTCAGATGGGAGTTGATGAAAATCTTTTTTGTTATACTGACAGAGTCCTTTTCTTTACAGAAGCTTTTCAGCTTAATGAAGTACTGTTTATTAATTGTTGATCTTAGAGCCTGAGTTGTTGCTGTTCTTTTCAAGAAGTTGACTCCTGTACCAGTGAGTTTAAGGCTGTTCTCCACTTTTTCTTCTCATAAACTTAGTGTATCTGGTTTTATGTTGAATTCTTTGATCCACTTGGATTTGTGTTTTATGCTGAGTTGTAAATATGGATCTATTTGCATTTTGCTACAAGTAGACATCAGTTAGACCAGAAACATTTGTTAAAGATTCTTTCTTTATTTCATTGTATGAAATTGGCTTCTTTGTCAAAAATCAAGTGTTTGTAGGTATATGGGTTTATTTTTGCATCTCTGATTCCATCGATCAAGAAGTTTGTTTCTATACCAATACCATACAGTTTTTATTACTCTTGCTCTGTATTATAGCTTGAAATTAGTGATGAATATAACTCTTGAAATTCTTCCATTATATAGTGTTGTTTTAGCTATCCTGGATTTTTTTTTTCAGATGAAGTTGAGAATTGTTCTTTTAAGGCCTGTGAAGAATTGTGTTGGTGTTTTGATGGGAATTGCATTGAATCTCTAGATTGCTTTGGTTAGATGGTCATTTTTACACTCATCCAAATAGCTAAGATCATAAATTCAAGTGTCAACAAATGCTGGCAAAGATGTGAAGCAAGGGGATTGCTGGTGGGGGTACATACTTGGACAATCACTTTGGAAATCAATTTTCTGGCTTATCAGAAAATTGGAAATAGATATACCTTAAGACTAAGCTACACACTTCTAGACATATGCCCAAAGGATACTCTACCTTACCACAAGGACACTTCCTCAACTACGTTCATAGCTCCTTTATTCATAATATCCAGAAAGTAGGATAATTTAGATGCTGCTCAACTGAAGAATGGATAAAGAAGCTGTGGTACATTTACACAATGGAATATTACTCAGCCACTAAAAAACAATGAAATAATGAAATTGGCAGGCAAATAGATGGAAGTAGAAAAGATCATCCTGAGTGAGGTCACCCAGATCCAGAAAGACACGCTTGGTATGTATTCAATTATAAGCAGATATTAGCCATATAGTACATGATAATGCCACAATCCACAAGCCAAAAGAAGCCAAGGAAAACTCAAGGGAATATGGTTAAATCTCACTTAGAATGAGTGAGACATCCAAAGTAGGTGGAGCAAAGGAAGTGTGTGGGAGGTAAGGTGGGGAGGATAAAGAGAGTGGGATTAGTTGGAGGGGAGAAGAGGGAGTGAGGAGAAAAACTGGGAGAGAGAATAGGAATTGGTTGGGGTTCATCTCTGGAATAGAGGAATCTCCTGGAAGCCTATGGGGGTGACCCTAGATGAGACTCCAAGCGAGCCATGGGTGGGGACAGGAAACAGAGCAGAAGTTGCCACCTCTTGCAACCAAGTGGCACTCCCAGTAGAGGGAGGGGGATTCCAAACCATACCTAAAACCTTCCATCCAAAATGTGTCTTCTGTACAAGAAGTGTAGGGGCAAAGGTGGAACACAGACTGAGGGAACGGCAAACCAGCGACTGGCCTAGCTTGAGACCCACCCCACTAGAGAGGCCAGCCACTGCCACTGTTAATGTCCCTCTGCTCTGCTTGCAGAGAGGAGTCTAGCATCACTGTCTCCTGAGAGTTTTTTTTGTTTTTGTTTTTGTTTTCCTCCCCAGCAGCTGATGGAGAAAAACAGAGACCTAACACCAAGCAATAAACCAAGATCAGGAGTTCTGTGGAAGAGTTGAAGGAAGGAAAGAGGGAGCGGGAGGGGTGAAGAACACCACAAGAAGACCTACAGAGTAATCTAACCTTGGCTCATGGGGGCTCACATATACTGAACCACCAACCAAAGAACTTTCATGGACTGAACCTAGACCCCATACACAAGTAGCAAATGTGCTGCTTGCTCATCATGTGGTTCCTCCCAAAACAGGAGTAGGGACTGTCTCTGAACTTGGTACCTACTGCTGGATCCCTTTCCCGTAGCTGGGCTGTCTTGTCACTCCCTGGTGGGAGAGGATGTTCTTAGTCTTGCCTTGACTTGAGATGCCAGGGTAGATTGGTAAAGACTGGGGAGTCTCCCTTCTCTGGGAGGAAGGAGAGGGGGAAATGGGAGAAGAGGGGCATGCCTTGTGGATGGGATTGGGAGGAGAGAAAGGAGGAGGCTGGGACCCACATGTAAAGTGAATGGATAGATAAAAATAGATAGCTAGGTAGGTAGGTAGATAAATAGATAGATGAAAGAAAGAAAGAGAAAGAAAGAAAGAAAGAAAGAAAGGAAAGAAAGAAAGAAAGAAAGAAAGAAAGAAAGAAAGAAAGAAAGAAAGAAAGAAAGAAAGAAAGAAAGAAAGAAAGAAAGAAAGAAAGAAACAGTTGGGTTTATGGTCTACCTCTCAGTGGTAACCAAAGGCAACAGCCAAAGTTTATATTGCTTTAGGAGTCACTTGAATGAATAAACATTCGAGAGGAGATTTCTTATGCCTGGAGCTGATGGTTTTGGCAATCTATTGTATCTTGTCAAACTATAGGCATAGCTACTTTTAAGCCATATATATATATACACGCATACACTTACATATACATATTGTCTATAATTTTCAGTCAGTAAAAAGTTATAAGATCTCTTGAAGCTTTATTGTTTAGTGTAATTTGTATCTCCTCTGTCCTCCTCTGGAGCAGATTTCCTTATTTTTCCATTTCCTATATTATGTCACCTGTATCCCACTATTCCCTCATCCATTTCACCCTCATCATTCTAGTATTCTTCCCTTGTTTCTTTGGTTGCACCATTTTGTTTATTCACATATGAAGATTTGTAACTAGGAACTACAGGTAAGAGAGAACAGGCAGAATTTTTTATTTAATTCTAAGAGTAAGGAAAGTAAAATGTACAGGCAAGGATCTAATAATAAAGCCATTTGAAAGAATATAGATTCTAGAGCATTTAAATTTTTAAATCATTGACTGTCAGCTATCTGGGAATGTGGCTTAGGAAAATAAAACTGCCCTGGGAAAGACCACAGTAGTCAGGTACAGCTAATTCATTTTTGGTATCTGGATAAGGAAAAAAGGATAAAATGATGAATTGATAATATTAACTTTTGCTAGCCTCTAGGAGTTGGATGTTGTCACAGTTTAAATTTTTGTGTGTGTGTTCTTAAAAAAAAAAACTACAAATGGGGTTCCTTTACTTTTACTCGCTATTGTATTTTCTGATAACTTATTCTTAGCAAGCCCTTCATTTTAGCTTCAGCATTTAAATTTTAATGGAATAAATAGGATGGTTCAAGGTTTACCTGCAATTAACACTTAAAAAATGTCTATTGAGGAAAGGTAGTATCTTATTTCAGTGTGATGTTAGTGAATTTCAACAAAATAATCTTTAAAACAAAATTTAACATAAAATGTTTTTCTAGCTATCATATGCGCATAATTTTTAAAATTTTATTATTAATAGTAAACATTTACAATTTATTCACTTTTCTATCTCACCTGTAGCCCCCTCCGTCCTCACCTCCAGATCCCACCCTTCTTCCCTCTTCCTCCCCTATCACTGTCCCCTACTCCACTGATAGGGGAATTCCTCCTGTCCACTCCGGGTCCTTATATATCCTCCTTCTTCCATAGGACTACCTGCACGCTATTCAAAGTTTGGCTGTGAGTTTCTGTATCTGCTTTGATCTCTTGTTGGTTGAAGTATTTTAAAGGACATCTGCTATAGGGTCCAGTCCTGTTTGCTCTCTTTTACCCTTCCAGTGTCTATTTCCTCCTGAATGAGAATTAAGCATATTTCCTAAGATACTCCTTGTCATTTAGCTTCTTTAGGTTTATAGATTTTAGCATGTTTATCCTATATAATATGGCTAATATTCACTTATAAATGAGTACATACCATGTATGTCTCTCTGCTTCTGGTATAACTAACTCAGAATGAAGTTTTTTAGTTTCATCTTTGGTGGAGTGACATCTAGGATGTTTAAAGCTGTTATGAAAATAGTTGAGCAAATGTCCTTATTGGATGGTTGAGCATCTTTTTTTTTTTTCAATGCAGTTTATTCAGGAACCTTGAACAATCATCTGACCCTGGGGAAAGCCAGGCCACAGCTTAAATAGCCTCTGGGTAGCCAACCCCAGCGTGCCACGTGGGCAATGCAGATAGGTCCACATACATGGAAGCAAACCAGATCCTCAGACTTAGCCAAATGTGGAGTTGTTTGTGACAGAGAGCACTCACCATCGGGAAGGTGGAAGGCAGAAACCAGCTCCATCTTTAAGGCATGGCATTACAGAGCTCTCTACAGTTCCCCCTTTTTGTTTTAGACGCATCAGGCAAGAGTAGAGGTCTGATCTCTGATATTAGAAATAAATTGGAACTTTGTACCGATGTTCATTTAGGTGTCATCCACCAAAGAGCATCAGACCCGTCCCATACCTTTTTCTCAGAGGCGGGACCTGGGGCATCAACCAGCATGCAATCAGACTTGCTCTTCTCTGGGTCCAAAGCAGCTGACCCTGAGTGCAGTGCTTAGCCTCGCATCCTGAGCATAACATTTTAGCTTTTTATGGTAGCCAACCATGCTTGGGGAGACTGTCCTGCTTCAATGGTTGTAAAGGCCTGAATGATCATGGCTGCATTACGCTGTTGTGAGACTCTAATCTTGCATATACACCATAGACAAACCAAGGAGACCAACACCAGAAGGCCTGCTAACACTCCCATGCCCGCCCATTCCTTCAGATGATTCATGGCTGCAGCAATCCATGTTGATAATCCTGTGGCTAGTCCTGCGTCCACTCTGGTAGAATTTACTGTGATAATGGCCACTCTCAGGTGCTCCATCGTAGTATCAAATTCTCCAGTCCAATTACCTAAATATAGCTAGACATTTGTTTAGACAGATTTGCAGCACAGGAAAAATTCTCATGTTGTTTGCTAGTGACACAAAGTCCAGCATATTTTCATTGATAGCCAGGTTGAGCGATTTGCCATAGGGTATCAATTTGCTCCTGCACGAGGTCAATCCTCTTATTGAACACCATCAAGCCTCCTTTTAGTTGAGCATTAATTCATTTTTGTACATCTAAGACATGAGCTACATTGGCTAAAAGATTATTTAGTGTCTGAGCAGTCTGCACAGTATGACTCATGGCTAATGCCCCGGTGGTAGCTGCAACAGCCGCCAATGAGATGGCAGTAACAATGGCGGCTGTAGTTCCAAGATCCCTTTTCTGTCTGAAGAGAGTCATAGCGTGAGGGGCATCAATGGGCACAGGCACCCAGCGAGGCATGCGAGTAACCAGGGCATACCTAAATTCACTAGCATTCCAGCATTGGGCAAAAAAGCAAGTATCATTACCACAATTACTTGGCTCTATCTGGCTAATAATGAATAAAAATGGGGGATATAGACAAACAGGTGTGGGCTTATAGGAAATATTATGAGAAGCCTTAACCCCTCGTTGGAACATCCTGCGTCAGTTCTAGAACTAGCAGTGGTGGTGTCCGAGGTCTGAGTAGGTTCAGGAGACCATTGCCCCCAGGGGCGAGACGTGCTCCATGTAAATTGACTAACTGCATGTTTTCCTCCACTTTTGAAAGCCATTTAATATTCTTAAATTATTTTTTCCCTTTTTTTAAAAATTTTTCCTCAATTACACTTTATTCATTCTGCATTCCCCTATAAGCCCCTCCCTCCTCCCCTCCCAATCCCACCCTCCCTCCTCCCCTCCCAATCCCACCCTCCCTCCTCCCTCTGCTTGCATGCCACTCCCCAAGTCCACTAATAGGGGAGGTTCTCCTCTCCTACATGGAATATACTCACTCATATAGACATACAACATAGGACAAACCCACTAAAACCTGTGCATCTAAAGAAACTAAGCAAGAGAGAGGACCCTAACTAAAATGTCCAATCCCCATCCAGAAAGGCAAAGAGGCTGGACATCAGAAGAAGAAGAAAACAGGAAACAACCTAGGAACCTACCACAGAGGGCCTCTGAAAGCCTCTGCCCTTCAGACTATCAAAGCAGATGCTGAGCCTGATGGGCAACTGTTGGGCAGAGTGAATGGAATTTTATGTAAGAACTGGGAAATAGTAAGAGCTGGAGAGGACAGGGTCTCCACAAGGAGAGCAACAGAACAAGAAAATTTGAACACAGGGAACTTCCCAGAGACTCATACTCCAACCAAGGACTATTCATGGAGATAACCCAGAACCCCTGCACAGATGTAGCCCAGGGCAGTTCAGAGTCCAATTGGGTTACATAGTAATGGGAAGAGGGACTGCCTCTGACATAATCTGATTGGCCTGCTCTTTGATCACCTCCCCCTGGGGGGGGGGGGCAGCCTTACAAGGACATAGTAGAGGACAATGCATCTTTTGGATGTAATCCCAAGAGTGGTTACCTCAAGAGTGGTATCTTGAGGTAACATTACTGGTTTTCTGAGAAATATTCAGATGGATTTCCAAAGTGGTTGTATAAGTTTCCACAAGCAATATGAGATGGTTACTCTTTCTACAGATTCTCTCTAGCAAGTTCTGTCACTTGATTTTTTGATCTTGGCAATTCTGACAGCCAGTGATACATAATCTCAGATTTTTGGTTTATATTTCCATGCTGAGTTGAGCATTTCTTTTTAAAATTAATTTATTTTCATGAATTACAGTTTATTCATTTTATATCCCAGCTGTAGACCCCTCCTTTGACCCCTCCCAATCCTACCTTTTTTCCCTCTTCTCTTCCTGTGCCCCTCCCCCAGTCACTGATAAGAGTGGTCCTCCTCCCCTTCCATCTGATCCTAGCCTATCAGGTCTCATCAGGACTGGCTGCATTGTCCTACTCTGTGTCCTGTCAAGGCTGCTCACCCCTCAGGGGGATGTGATCAAAGAGTCAGCCACTGAGTACATGTCAGAGACAGTCCCTGTTCCCCTACTAGGGAACCCACTTGGGACACTAAGCTGCCATGGGTTACATCTGTGCAGAAATTCTAGGTTTTCTCTGTGCATGGTCCTTGGTTGGAGTATCAGTCTAAGAAAAGACCCCTGGGCCTAGGATTTTTTTTGCATCTGTTGCTCTCCTTGTGGAGCTCCTGTCCACTCAAGGTCTTCCTATCTGCCCCTTCATTCATAAAATTCCCTGCACTCTGCCCAAATTTTTGATATGAGTCTCAGCATTTCCTTCAATACCTTGCTGGGTGGAGTCTTTCAGAAGCCCTCTGAGATAGGATCCTGTCCTGTTCCTTGTTTTCTCCCTCTTCTGATGCCCATCACAATTGCCTTTCTGAATGAAAATTGATCGTCTTACTCAGGGTCCTCCTTCTTGCCTAGCTATTTTAGGTGTAAAGATTTTAGTATGTTTATAACACAACTAAAGGGGATCAAAGGGATACAAATAGGAAAGGAAGAAGTCAAATTATCACTATTTGCAGATGATATGATAGTATACATGAGTGACCCTGAAAATTCAAACAGAGAAGTCCTTCAGCCTATAAACAGCTTCAGCAAAGTGGCTGGATAGAAAATTAACCTAGAACCCCTGCTCGGGAGTAGCCCATGGTAGCTCAGTATCCAAGTGGGTTTCCCTAGTAAGGGGAACAGGAACTATTTCTGACATGAACTCAATGACTGGCTCCTTTACCTCCCCCCCGCAAGGGAGGAGAATACTTGCTAGGCCACAGAGGAGGACATTGCAACCAGTCCTGAAGATACCTGATAAGCTAGGTTCAGATGGAAGGGGAGGAGAACCACCCTTATCAGTGGACTTGGAAAGTGACAGGGAAGGAGATGAGGGAGGGAGGCTGGGATTGGGAGGGAATGAAGGAGGGGGGCTATGGCTGGGATACAAAGTAAATAACCTGTGATTAATATTAAAAATAAAAATTAATATAAAAAAAGAAAATTAACTCAAAAAATCAGTAGCCCTCCTGTATACAAAAGACAAAAAGCCTAAGAAAGAAATTAGGGAAACTACCCTTCACAATAGCCACAAATTACATAAAATATCTAAGTGTGTCTGTCACCAAGCAAGTGGAAGACCTATTTGAAAAAAAAAAAAAAAAAACTTTAAGACTCTGAAGAAAGAAATTGAAGAAGACTGAAAGATCCCATGCTCATGGATCATTAGGATTTACAGAGTGAAAATGGCCATTCTGCCAAAAGTAAACTACAGATTCAATGCAATTCCCATCAGAATATCAACACAATTCTCTACAGAACTTGAGAGAACAATTCTTAATTTCATATGGAAAGACAAAAAACCCAGAATTCCTAAAACAATCCTGTTCAACAGCAGATCATCTGGAGGTATCTCCATCCCTGATCTCAAGCTGTACTATAGAGCAATATTAATAAAAAACTGCATGGTACTGGCATAGAACCAGAGTTAAGCATTTCTTAGTGTTTCTCTGCCATTCATTTATTCCTCTGTTTAGATCTGTATGAAAAAAACAACAACAACAACTTCAAGTCTCTGAAGAAAAAATTGAAGAAGATATCAGAAGATGGAAAGATCTCCTGTGCTCACTGATTGGTAGGATTAACATAGTAAAAATGTCAATTCTATCATAAAGCAATCTGCAGAGTCAATGCAATTCCCATCAAAATACCAACACAATTCTTTTCAGACCTTGAAAGAACAATTCTCAATTTCTTCTGGAAAAAAAAAACATAATAGTTAAAATAATCCTGTATATATGTTCATTTAATACAATATCCATTGTCAACTTGTTCTAATTAAGAATTATTGACTAAAATTCATATAGTTCTTTCTGTATTAAGAGAATCTTTCCTCGGGTACATGATATGGGCTGTTGTAAGAGGACACAAGTATCAACTACATATACCATGAGGTTCACATACCTCCCATGTAACTATTGTTATTAATGTGTCTGTTTTGATTGGTAAGATGTGTAGTGACATCCACACTTTTCATTTTTAGATATCCTGTTGAAATTATGATTTATGTAACATATTATATATATATATATATATCATCTGCTGATACAGATTTTTCATACAAAAGTCAGAGATCTTCATGTCAAAATTTTAATGATTATAAGACAGAATATGAAGTCTTCACTTTAAAATTATTTGAAATATAACGTTGTTAGTGTATTGAAAAAATTAGAAAGGGGATACTTTCTACATTCTGGAAGTACTCAAACTTTTTCTCTTTTTTTAAAAAGATGTTTTTTTCTATTTTTATTTATTTGAATCTATACATATTTGTTTGCATTTTACATGTGTGTTCATGTGCCTGAAAAAGCAAGAATAGGAGTTCAGTTTCTCTGAAGCTGAAATTACAGGATTTTTTGGGCTACTTAATGTGGGTACTGGGAATCATTCTGGGGTCTTCTGTAAGAAGAGAAAGCACTTTTAACCACTCAGGCATCTCTCTGTCCACAGCCTTTCTCCTGTGGGTCTTGACCCAGTTTAGATCATGAATGGCACATTTTTAGGTGGCCTTTCCTGGTAGTGTTGCATATCAGTTCTTCACTGAGGCCATTAGAAAGGAAGGAGTGCTAGAACCACAGAAAATCCAATCCAACTTGCTTTATCTGGGTGTGATCACAATCAAAGAGGTACCAAACAGCTTGCAGGAGTTAGAAAACACAGAAACCTGCAACCGGCCATTTGGGCTGACTCAAAGGTCTTTCAAAACACCTTGTCTCTTAAGTGAGTGAGAAAGATAAGAATTTAACTTTTATGGCTTCTTTTTTTTAATTTTGATTTTTATATTAATTACAGTTTATTCACTTTGTATCCCACTGTAACCCCCTCCTACATTCCTTCCCAACCCCACCCTCCCACTCTCATCTTCTCTCATGCCCCTCTGCAACTCCAATGATAGGGTTATGTCTTCTTATATTTGGGAAATGTTTATTGAAAGACAGTTAATATTGAGGGTTGACAGGACACAGACATTTAGGTGAAAATTATTTTCCTTGAAACTCACTGTAAGTTGATACCAATATACCACTTCTGAGGGTCCCTGTTTTCTTTTATCTTCTTTAGTAGGATTTTGGACCTTGAGGCTCTATAACACAACAGTTGTCACATAGACTGTTGATCCCAGCAAAGCCTGTCTGTAAAAATTCAGCTTAGCCCCTTCCCTGGTCCACTGATAGGGGAAGAGGGAAGGAGGGAGGGATTGGGAGGGGATGAGCGAGATGGCTACAGCTGAGATACAAAGTGAATAAACTGTAATAAATAAAAAAATATTTTTTGCACGACATAGTTATTTTCACTAATCTATACTAGCTGTGCTAACATGATGGGCCCAGCATCACCTTAAAATAATAAATAGACAGATTTTTCTCAGTTAAAAAAAATCAGTTTAACTCTTCCATTCTAACAAACAGAAGAGAAGAATGGCATAGAAAATGGTTGGAGTCACTTCCTCATTTTTGCAGCCATTAGAATATATGCTGTTGAACAAATGCCAGGGTCAAAAATAAATTAATAACTTCTGGAAATGTGTTAGCTTTCTACTGAAATGTTCATAAGTACACCTGAATACCCAGGCTGACTTCACATAACACTATTTCCATTATATTTACTCCAGCTGACTTATTCTCCCTTAAGGTACAGGATCAGTGTGACCTATTTTATTTAATTGCCATTTGGATTAGGGAGTACTTTCCATCTTGACAGCACAATATTCTAACTAAGAATTTTTCACTAAGATACATTCTGAGAATTAAACAATCAAGGTGAGCTGGCTCTGTAATGAGTTCCATTAAACAAATCTTAATAATAAAAACACAGGAAGGTTATATAAAGAAAGATTTTCAGCATTTATCACTACCTAAAGTTTTAATAAAGCTAATTAAAACCCTTTCCCATTTTCACAGTAGGTAATAGTTTCAATCAAGTCTCTAATAACTCTTTCAAAATCTATTAAAATAGCAATGTGTTTTTATACCAAGTATCAATTTTCAGCTTGATTTAGCAAGCAAAACTGTATGAATTTTAGAGTAAAATGTTAACTGTTCATCACATGAGTTAAACTAAAGTCATCTACTCATTGCTTCGTTTACACCAAAGTGTATATAAATATTTATTTTGGACCTACCCAGAACTAAAGCAACATTTGGGGGATAATCTATTCTTCCTTTTGGCTGGAGGCATGCCACTTGTTATAGTATGCATTACCTGGTAATGGTTAACAACTCACAGTTATGGTGTCATGATCGTAAGGCAGGGAAACATTGTAAGGAAGAGAAGTTATAGCAGCTTGCTATTCTGGCAATCCATTGATTTAACAGTCACTTTGTTCAGATCATCATTTGATGAAATAGACTTTATGCCCATTAACCGTGAATCAACTTTCAGTGTAGATTGTTTTCTTATTTCTTCAGTTTCTTGTCTCTGGGAATCTAGATTATTCTGGTTTGTAAGAAGGCACAGGGCTCCACGGCATCTGATTAAATATTAATATTTTCTCAGACAAATTGATGTATTTCTTAGAAGTGGCTATACTTCTCTTTTCTTTGCATAGTGCTGTATTCCATGGTACTCATTTAAAACACATATATAACAATTAACACTATTTAAGGTGTTATACAAAGAATTCTTCCAAATAATGACAATATTCTGTCTCTTCAGGTCTGCCTGCATCCTCTCCCTCTGTGGCCTAGCAAGGCCACCTCGTCAGAGTAGGTGATCAAAGAACAGGCAACAGTTCATGTCAGAGACAACCCCTGATCCCACAGTATGTGCCCCGCATGGAGACTGAGCTGACTTCAGGTTACATCTGAGCAGGGGATCCTGGGTCCTCTTCAGGCATTCTACAAACCAGAGTCACCTTGATACCTAAATCACAAAAACACTCAACGCAGAAAGAGAATTTAAGACCAATTTCTCTTATAAACATTGACAACACAAAAATACTTAATAAAATACTCCCAAACCAAATCCAAAATTATATCAAAAATATCATTCACCATGACTAAGTAGGCTTTATCCCAGGCGTGCAGGGATAGTTCAATATACAGAAATCCAAGTAAACTACCATATAAACAAACTGGAAGAAAAAAAAAGTGATCATCTCTTTAGATGCCGAAAAAGCATTTGACAAAATCCAACACTCATTCATGTTTAAAGTCTTGAAGAGATCAGGGATACAAGGTACATACCTAAAAATAGTAAGAGCAATGTACAGTAAGACTATAGCCAACATCAAATTCAATGGAGAGAAACTTAAATCAATCCCCTGAAATCAGGGACAGACAAGGCTGCCCACTCTCTCCATATCTCTTTAACATAGTACTTGAAGTCCTAACTAGAGCAATAATACAACTAAAGGAATCAAGGGGATACATATCAGAAAGGATGAAGTCAAAGTATCACTATTCACAGATGATATGATAGTATACATAAGTGACCTCAAATTTTCTTCCAGAGAACTCACTCCTACAGCTGATAAACACCTTCAGCAAAGTGTCTGGATACAACATTAACTTTAAAAATCAGTAGCCCTCCTGTATACAGAAGACAAATGGGCTGAGAAAGAAATGAGGGAAACAACACCCTTCACAATAGCTCCAAAATAAAAGTATCTTGGTGTAACTCTAACCAAGGAAGTGAAAGACTTATATAAACATTTAAAAAATGAAATGCTCTCATTAAATTATCAAGGGGTATCTTTGGTAGTTCATGTCTAACTAAAGAAAATGCTGGAAGGACTTTTGTGTTAATTTCAAAAAGTGTAAGAACTAAATTATTCATCCTCTTTTTGTTTTGTTTGGTTTGGTTTTTGCAACGTTGCAAAGCTGGAAGTACCTTCCTACACTTGAGTTTAATCTCTAGTAACTCGAGAATTACACAGTATTTTCTGAGAATGTTGAGTATTTAAGAACAAAACAAAATTATTTTTTGGTTACAGTGAGTATTTAAGAACAAAACAAAATTATTTTTTGGTTACAGTGAGAATTTCTTTTTTCTAGTTGAATTGGCTATTTTGCCAAAAAGTTGAATACCTTAATATTTGCTTTCAACTAAATTGAATTCTTAAATGTTATATTTATACAATCCATCTCTCCTTCAAAAATGTCCTTAGAGTTCATGGAAAGGTTATTGGTAATGATTATAAACTTTAAGACTGCATTAGTGATGGATTTTTCTCCAGTTGCTCATCAGCAGGGGAGCTCTATATCAGCAAAGAAGGAAGGAGTAATTAAGAGCACTGAGTCCTTCAGGATTTCTGCTACAAGTCCATCCTGGGCTTGATGGGGATTAATGAAGATTCTTGCTGAAACACCTAGACTCATAATGCATTCAATTAGACAGCTAGTACTAAGATATGGCAAAACTCCCAGAAAATATGCAAGCAAAATGCATCTCATCTCCGTAGATCTAGGAGAAATAAGCACCATTGGCTCACTATACGTTCAAAATTTCTGGTTAATTTCATAGCAACCATCTGGGCATAAATTTGAGATGTGTGCGTGGAGGTAATACAGCCTACATTCACAGGCAGAAATTGTGTTGTTTGCCTGTAATCCAAGCACTGACAATTGATTATGTTTGACCACTGACACTAATTATCGGTGTTAACAATTGCATTAACTATTTTTTTTTCAGTGTTTGGGCTGTGCCTGTCAGTGGGTAACAATGTCTGTCTTGCTAAGTGCTGAATTTATTGCTAACTATATCTAAATCCTCAACAGGTAGCACACTTACTTGTTTTCGTCCTTACTCAACCACACTTCATAGTATTCTCTTTATAAAATAGAATCCACAGTTTCCAAATTTGGTTTTTTTTTTTTTGGTTTTGTTTTTTTTTTTTTTTTTTTGTAAATGAAATCACAGACACTCATTTTTTTTTCTAATTTCTGTAAACTATAAAGAATTTGTATGACATGACAAAGGGAAATGTTAGTTGAAGGTAGAATTAACTGTAGTAATAAGCAGATATTAAAAGAACATTATTTTTAATAAACTCCATCTAATCTCAAAGTTTCTTTTAAAGTGGATGAGTCATTGTGAGATTCAAGGCCAATATGGCTACACACTGATAAATGTTTCATAAGTTAATACTGTCTTTAAGACTGGAGTATCACCATATATCACAAAATTCCAGAAGCTTATAAAAACTCAAAGTGGCAAAGAAGTTATTCTGTTCCTGAACTGCACTGTATCAGACACTAAATTTACTTCACAGTATCTATTTTTAGAATTCAAACTCTAGAAATCAGAAATGAAAAGCTTAATTATTTAGCCACTCAACTATAATGAGTTCTCATAGCAAAAAAAAAAAAATAGACAAAATACACTTTTCCACTGCAGTGGCCACTTTCTCCTCATCTCTGCAGTGGCCAGCTTTCCATTTTCCTAATAAATAACAAAGATACTCAGCCCATAGGGCAAAAGGTATATCTTGTCTCCTTAGAGTATTCTGTCTGGCATCCATTGACCCATTGGTTCAAGGCCCTTAGCAAAGCAGCTTATCATGTGGTAAACACACAGAAGAGCAACAATTTTTCTTTAATGAGATGGTGTGAAAGACAGGTGCAGAGGAGGAGGTCACAGTGTCACTATTGCCTTCAAGGCTACACTGCCAGGAAACGGATATTCTTCCTGGCCTTGTCTGAGTTTTGACCATCTTCCAATTGAGTGGGAAAACGCTTATTTATACTTGTGTATCAAATGAGATGCCCTGGACTGTTTGTGTTCCTTAAAAAAAAATTGACTTCTTATGTTTTCATTTTTCTAGTATTTTAGCTTTGCATAATCCCATTAGTTCAAAGATTGTGCTAGTGCACTCAGTTTTACTCCTTTCTGAACATAAGGCATCAGGTCAATCTATTGCCTCCTTTCTGATTTATTTGAAAACAAAATCTTGTTTTTAGTACTTTGTTATGATAGTACTTAGGGACAAATATATTTCCAAATTCATAATCCTGATACAAATTCAACTTTGAAAATTACATTGCTGTACAGAAATTTTTCATAGATGGTTGACATAGAAGTGACTCTTGCCTTTCACCTCATGTTTCAAATATGGCATTATAAAAATCTTTTCTAAGGTCCCCCCTGAGGAACAGCTAAGAAACAAGTTTCATGGACTCTTTCTTCTTTGGTTCTCAGTTAGATTTTCCTGTAGGTTTGTATAGAATGTTTTAAATTTTCCACTGGCAATAGCAGAGAGACATATACCAGATGTAGAGGCCACCGAAGACACAAGAACACAAGGTACCTATGATCGGTTCACTGTTGCTGAACCTTGAGAAGGCTAGTGGGAGCTTTCATCAACAACTCTTAGGATTTGAAAATGTTTCCAGTTGAATTCAGTGCTTTTGTGCTCATTCAGATGCCATTTCCGTAAATTCAGTAGTAATTTCTCTAATTATTGGATCCTAGCCCCATGTCATTCAATGTTAGCTCAAATTGTATTTCCTATTTTAAACCAATTCTAATATCTATATCAATATTTACAAGGATTTGAATTTCAGTTGCCTTGTATAAGACTATGTCTATCAAGATGATATCAGGCTTCCTAAGATTCCCTTCTCTGAGGTTAACTGCTGTTCTTAGGAGCCTAAGTTCTGACCCAAGTTCTCCTCTTTCCAAAGTATCATCTGTTCAGTCGAATGAAACTTACCTGCCTAAGCAATGTAAGTGTGTGAGTCAGTGTGTGAACCTTGCAGCTCTCCTTGAATACTGTAGCTTCATACACTCCATTCATAATTCTCTAACACAACAGAAAAATGCACTAGACTCTGACTACTCCTCACAGTACTGTAACCATCATCACAACGCTCTGTTTACAATTGTCACATTTTCTGTCATATGTTAGATGTCTTTCCTCAGTTATACGTCCTTAAATAATCATCTCAATAAAGTGTAAGATTAAAAGTTATTGAAGACATATAAAAATTAACATTTATAAGATGATAATCCTATTAAAACTATCCAGAGTATATTAGTTTGAGTAGTTAAAAATAATATATATTAACTAAGGGTACATTATCAAGAATGGTTATACCTATTTCAATTAACTGAGCAGTTGTAGGAAAGAAATACAATTCTTGTAAAGGCAGTTTATTTACTGGCAGAAATGAAGTAGAAATAAATTCATATGGAATCATTATATGGAGTCTAATAAAACATGCTCTATAAATAGAGGCAGTACATCTTATCATTGGAAATACTGGGCCCCTTGAATTATAAAATATGATCTGAATGTGTGATTATTAACCCTCATGAAATATTTTCTCAAGAGGTAAAAGTGCACTGCGAATGAACCATATTTCCATTCCGGGGGAGGGGGTGGAATGCCTCTGGATATGTCAGGGACTACCTAAGCACATCTGAACAATTTTGGGGGATCATTAACTGTAAATTAGTTAAGAACACTTTGTTAGTTAGACTTTGTATGTAGAAATGAATGAGTGTTTGTCTCTGACTCTGTATCTCTGTCTCTAATAGGTTCTTACAATGTACCTGTGGCTATCATGTGTGTTACTGATTATGAAATTCACTCAGAATTTCGAACATTTCGTTAGTTAGACTTTGTATGTACAAATGAATGAAATGTATATACAAAAATTGAAAATTTCTTTTTGGTTTGACTTTTGCATCATTAAAATATGACATCAGCGCTATACTAAGAAATGTCTACTACAAGGCATATATCCCAAACATGCTCAACTATACAAGGGCATTTGTTCAGCCATGTTTGTAGCAACTCTATTCCTAAAATCCAGAATTTAAAAACAACCTAGATATCCTGCAGTGGATGAATGGATACAGAAATTGTGGCACATTTACATAATGGAATTAAAAACAAGGAAGGGGAGCCTTACCAGGCCACAGAGGAAGACAATGAAGCCAGTCCTGATGAAACCTGATAGGCTACGGTCAGACTGGAGGGTCAGTGGACTGGGGGAGGGGCATAGGAGGAGAAAAGGAAGGGAGGGTGGGATTGGGAGGGGACAAGGGACTGGGCTACAGCTGGAGTACAAAGTGAATAAACTGTAATAAATAAATAAATTTTAAAAATAATTTTTATTTATTTTATTTATTTTTATTTTAAAATTTCTTAAAAAGAAAAAAAGGAATTCATGAAATTTTCAACAAATGGCAGGAACTAGAAAAAAATCATCTTGAGTGAGGTAACCCAGAATTAGAAAGACAAACATGGTATATACTCACTCATAAATGGTTATTAGCCATATACATATAGGATGAACATACTAAAGTTTATGCTCCTAAAGAAGCTAAACCAAAAGGAAGACCCTAGGGAAGATGTTCAATCCTCATTAAGAAGGGCAAGCACAGTAGACATCGAAGAAAGAGAAAGCAGGGAACAGGACAGGAGCCTACCACAGAGAGCCTCTGAAAGACTCTACTGATAGAGTTATCAAAGCAGAGGCTGAGACTCAGCCAAACTTTGGGCAGAGTGCGTGGAATGTTATGAAAGAAGGGGGAAATAGAAAGACGGAAGGGACAGGAGCTCCACAAGGAGAACAACAGAAACAATAAACTGGGCCTTGAGAGCCTTACAGACTGATACCCCAACCAAGGACAATGTACTTAGAGGACCTAAAACCCAGATTCAGCTGCAGACTCTCTGATCACCTCCCTCTGGGGGGTGCGGACTTGCCAGGCCAAAGAGGAAGACAAAGCTCTCAGCCATGATGAGACCAGATAAGCTAGGGTTAGAGGGAAAGGGAGGAGGACCTCCCTTATCAGCAGGGAAGGCAGAGGGAGAAGAGGAAGGAAGTGTGGGATTTGGTGGAGATGAGGGAGGGTGCCACAGCCGGGATACAAAGTAAATAAATTGTAATTAATAATGATGATGATGATGATGATGATGATGATGATGATGATGATGATGATATTTAAGGATTAAAATTATAGAAGAAAATAATATAAAACTCTGTATCTCTTTAAAAGGGAGAGAGAGAAAGGCATTATTTTTTGAGTGCTGTATTTAACATAGATAAAGTGAATGTACTTACTGAGATAAAATAAAACATTTGTCCACTAAATTAATATTTATAGTCTTCTGTAGACATTTATGAAAATAATGCATAAATAATATATGTTAAAAATATAATTTTTCATCTGTATATTCCTTGTGTTTCCCTAATTTTATTTTATTATTTTTTAACAAAATAAAATGTAATAACTTAAAATAAAAGCTATCATATGGAAGTTGGACAAGGCAAGCCAACAGAAGTAAAAGCGCCTCCACGAAGAGCACAAGAATCAGAGACGACATGAAAATGCTAACCTGAGAGATACACCATAATGCAGAAGTGCTACTGGAAACCCCGTAGGCCCGGAGCTGTTTCAAGCTGTGAGTTCAGATTAGCTCGGCTTGTTCCCTCGGTGCCCTCTGTGCACTCTGGTTCCCACATCCCCTCCCCTCCTCTCCTCCGGTTACACTGAGCTCTGAGAGGAGAAATTTGATGGAGACCTCACATTTAGACTCTCCTTTTAACAATATCTGGCTGTGGGTCTCTGTGTCTGTTCCTATCTGCTGTAGGATTGAACCTCTCTGATGATGGCTGCATAGGCACTGATAGATGAGTGCATTGTTACTTTCATTCTAACAGTAACATTTCACTTTACCCTAGTTCTCTGCATTATCCAGTCTTTGGCACTTGGTCACCCAAGCAGTATCCTCTATGGGTTCCATCTCATGGGGTAGACCTTAAGTCAAATCATACAGAGGTTCCCTGAGTTTAAATGATCATATTTTTATTTTCATTAAAAACCTGTTAAACACACACACAGGGAGAGAGATGGGGGACAGCTAGGAGACAAGTGTAATGAAGGTAGGAAACTTGATGACTGCTTTCCAAGGGTGTGGATTGCTTCCAGTAGGCGCTCAGTATTCCATATAATTTTAGAAAAAACAAAAACACGTAAAATTTCAACAGTATGGGAATGCCATACTGAGCTCCAGAAGCCAATTACCTTTCTATCACAGGTTATAAAAAGGATTCAAACCCGTAGGTTTAAAATATATATATATTTCATATAATGCATAAAACAAGATATCTCAGGCACAGATATTTGTTTCATTTTAAATTTTTAAATTCAAATATAATTTATATCATTTCCCCCTTCCCTCCCTCCAACTCCTTCCATAACCTAGTCTAAGAAAATGTGTGAAAACATTCGTTGTATTATTATTGTGTGTTGATAACTATTCCAATATAAAGGCAGTTCTCTTATTTTAATATTTATATTATTTTATATGTAATGATTTTTACATTTTCTTTTATTAAATTTACTGTTTTCTTTATTTCATTTCTTTATGTCATTTCTTTATTAAATGGTGTATTATGAATAGTAATCACTTTTCTATTATGTAGGTTATAATTATTTTCTCCATTATAAATGTATTTTCTCTTTAGCTGTATTTAACATATTTATTTCAAATAGCTCTTGTTAAGGTGAATGTCTTGTATAAATTATATTTGGTTCTTTAAAGCCCAATTTGCCTTCAATTTACTGGACTAGGTATGCTTACATTTTGATATTTGTCAGACTTTAGACCTGCTAGTGTTCATTGCTGAATTTTCAGGACTTTTTCTCTAATGGCCCTGATGGTACTTAAATATAAGTGATGTAAGTGTCTTTCTGATTGCTCTATTATCTGCAGCTCCTGGTGTGTGGATTTGGCAACTCCTTGAGGTTCAGACTGTGAGACGGTAATGAGTGCACATGATTCCTAATAACTGACCCGGTGACTTGTCTTGACCAAGCTGGGGTGGTTTTTTCCTCCCAACAGCCCCTCAGATTTTGACTTGACTTCAAGCCTAATGGCTGGATGTGATTCAACACAGAACATTTTCTATTAAACTGGCCTACTCCTGCTTTCTGCTCTTGCCCTTCTTACCACCACAGGTCCGGTCTGCTCTGTTTGTCTTTGTTTGTTAGACTGTCACTTTTCCTCACTGTGTCTGGATGTTTAAGTGCCACTAATTGCAGGCTGATTGCTTCAATGTGTTCAATAATGCCTCAGGACATAACTGCCTAACAGACTAATCTAATCAAATTGGGGCACTTTGAAGGTATATTTGCAAAGGTCAAGGCATTGTATTAGATCTGACCACAGGAGGTCTTTCTCTCTCTCTCTCTCTCTCTCTCTCTCTCTCTCTCTCTCTCTCTCTCTCTCGCTACTTCTCTCTAACAAACTGAACAGTAAACAACCTATTCTATATTGAAAATAAACTGATCCATTCTCCTGAATCCCCCCATCACAAACTTTTCTATTTCAAGAGTTCCCTTGGATTTTTATATCTTCAAATTATGCTGAAAATGCTGATAAAGAGATTTTTTTAAAATCTAAATTCGGGTTTTAATGCAAGCTCTTTACACACTAAGCAATCTCCCAGACTCATTTTGTTTTAGTTTTACATGGAGTTTCACTACGTAGCCCAGGCTAAGAGATTTTAGTGTTCTTCTACTTCTAGGGGAAAACCTTGAGTCCTTATGCTTTGCTGCAACATGGACAATAGTCTACACACACACACACACACACACACACACAGGCATACCCATACACACACTCCATACATAAAATCAATACTGTTAAAGGTGTAATGGACCCAAGAATTTTGAGTCACAATTGGAAACATAACTTAATAAATTACAGCTTAATAAAACAAGAGCGTCCTTGTTCCCAATCTGCAGATACTTACCCTGATGAATATACATAGCTATGGACATGAAGAAAAACCTCCTGCCTTTTTCTCTTCATCACACAATCTTCATGAAATATTCATGAAGAAAGATAGCACTTTACTGCATGCAGTCTTTCCTGAGTGAAACTTCTAATTTACATGCCTGGGATGGGAAGAAAGGCATGGGACTTAATTTGGACCCTACTAGTATTCAATTTTAATAGCTTTTATTATGAAATGATCCCCTTGTATAAATACTCTTTCACTTGTGTATATGTTGTTCTTATTTGCTCAAATGATGGGATGAGATGAGAGCCATACCCAAGCTTTTTGAATACATGGCTTTTTCTGAGTCCAGAGTGTTTCTGTCTAACTATTCCTAGGCCTAGGTCTGGAAACTTCCAGCCTCTATACAATCTAATCTTCTGCAAGCCTGGACCCTTAAGGCTTCAGCTTCCAGCCTCCATCTTCTAACCTAGTCCTAGAATGTATTCAGCCTTTGAGAAAAATTACTCAATAAGCTCACCCTTTCTACTTCTTTCTGAACTCTTGCTGACTGGTTCAACTCAGCTGTTGTGGCTCAAAAACCCCTCTCGAAGGTGACTGATAAAAACTGGCTTCTCTTGACTGCTCACTGAATTGTTCTGCTTGGAAATACTATCACTGAACTCCACATGCTGAATTTAAATGCACAGATTAAACTACACTTACATAAACTGCACAAAACTGTACTGTACTCCCCAACTCTATTGCACTGTCTCCACAAATTCATATTCTCTCTCTCTCTCTCTCTCTCTCTCTCTCTCTCTCTCTCTCTCTCTCTCTCTCTCCTCCCTCCCTTTACCTTTCCCTCTCCCTCACCTTCCATTTCTTCTTTTCTCCCCTTTTCTGTGTATGTGTGTGTGTGCATGCCTGCCTGCCCTGCTCTTAATTATCTTTCCTTCCCTGTCTGTTCTTATGAAAGTTGGGTGTATTCTATTTCTGACGCATTTTGTTATTTTTTTCTCTGATTTTTCACTTTTTCTGCCCCTCAATTCGACATAATTGGTTGAAATTAAAGGTGTATACTACAAGATTATAGCCACAGGGATTAAAAAATGTATACTAAGGATGTGTCTTTATTCCAGCCTGATCATACAGACTTAGGTCTTTGGATGTGCCTTGCCAGAGTAGCCATGTTGCTCCATTAAAATTTCTCTACACACTTGTTTTATTACCTCAGGGCACTGTACAATGCTAAAAGCAAATAAGAAGTAACACCACAGTTGCTTTCCCACTGGCATGGATGACCATTGCGGTCTTCATACTTTTATGAGAAAAGTCCCTTTCAGTGTAGACTTTCAGGATTATTTTCTGTCAGCATATTGTAACTGGTAGCCTCATTTTAGGTGACAAAACAATCTATTTAATGAAATGCCTAAAGCTTCTAGTAGTATCTGCTCTTATACTTTCTTCAGAACAATGCCTAAACAAAGGTGTTTTGCACACTGCACTGAGATTATGCAGATGGCTCTAGTTTGTCTTGGATAAATAGAGGTGGATGAAGCAAGTACATTGATTTGATAACACTGCTAAGTTCCATGTTAAGGTAATAACCTTAGATTACTTACTTTAAATTTGTATAATATTAATGAATATGTTTTAGAAATTCTGAATGTGTTTTACAGTTTAATGATACATGAGGTGAAACAGTTGATTTATTGACCAGAACCCTGTGCTAATTCTTCCTGGTATTTATAATTTCAACTAAACTGTACTAGTTAGAACCTTTTACAGTTTGGGGTACCATTGTTGTTGTTGTTGTTTTGGAATTGTTTAAATGAAATCAGTTTTAATTATTTGGGCTTGATTAGAAGTGTTCCTCTACTATGGGCTACATCTGAGCAGGGGTTCTTGGTTAATATCCATACGTGGTCCTTGGGTGGAGAAACAGTCTCATAGAAGACCCCTGTGACCTGATATATTTGGTCTTTGTGGAGCTCCTGTCCTCTCCAGGTCATACTAACTCCTCCTTTTTTCATACGATTCCCTGCACTCTGATTTCCCTAGTAAGGGGAACAAGTACTATTTCTGACATGAACTTAATGGCTCCCTCTTTGACCCCACCCCCACCTCTGAGGGAGGAGCAGCCTTGCCAGGCCACAGAGGAGGACATTGCAGCCAGTCCTGAAGAAACCTGATAAGCTAGGCTCAGATGGAAGGGGAGGAGGACCTCTCCTATCAGTGGACTTGGAAAGGGGCAGGGAGGAGATAAGGGAGGGAGGACGGGATTGGGAGGGAATGAGGGAGGGAGCTATGGCTGAGATTCAAAGTAAATAACCCGTGATTAATATAAAAAAATAAAAATTATAAAAAAAACAAAGTGAATAAACTGCAATAAATAAATAATTTTAAAAAGTTAAAAAAAAAAAGAAGTGTGCCTCTACAGTCTCATGAGTTAAAGTTGTCATTCAGTTGGGGATTCCAGACACTGAAGCAGTGAGAACTCGGGATTAATCATTGGGTCAATCCATTGATATAGTTTGTAATTTGTTGCAGAGACATGTCATTTACTTACTTGGTGGAAAGAGACCACCGAGATAGCAGTTCAGGGTTAGATAGTAAGAGCCAGCCATTCTCTCTAGTGCTAGTCTTCCCTGACATGAGAGCATTGAAGTAGCACATACTACATCTGTAATGCATTTCATCACCACAGATACACAGCAATGGATTGAGCTGGCCATTGACTAAACTCTGTGAAAACATGAGTCAAAGTAAATAATTCATTCTCTTAAAATGAGGACAAAACCTAAGTAATAAAAGGAATACTGGGAATAACTATGAAATGTTTAAATTTTTTATTGATAGCAACTCATATCATTTAATTTTACATTATATCTTATCTTGCAAGTGAAAATTATTTCTTGACTGAACTTTACATTGGACCCTGTCACTCCTACATCAAATGTTTGGTTCTCTCACTTTCTTTTAACATCATCTACAATTTTTCAAGGAGGTTCTACTAGTTTTCACCTTCTCTCTTCTCCCTTAAGCTGGTATTACTGTCTGGTGTCATAGTTGTCACCTACAGACACTCTGCAAGCTGGATGCAGCCATTTGGTACCCTTGTCAAAGTGCCCAATGCTGCTGCTGAACTTGCCTAGTGCCTGTTTACCTTGTGCTATAACACTGTAGACTTCCTAAAATGTTCTTCCACATCTTACTTAATGGAATTGAAAATTTTGGGACAATCATAGAAAAATGTCTTTTGTTTCTTTTTTTAATTTTTATTAATTACATTTTATTCACCTTGTATCCCCCCTGTAGTTCCCTCACTCTCATCCTCCCCTATCCTTCCTTCCCTCCCTCCCCCTTCTTCACCCATGCCCCTCTCCAAGTCCACTGATAAGGGAGGTCTTCCTTTTCTTCCTTCTGATCCTAGTCTATTAGGTCTCATCCAGGGTGGCTGCATTGTCCTCTACTGTGGCCTGGTAAGGCTGCTCCCCACTCAGGGGGAGATGATCAAAGAGCAGGCCAACCAGTTCATGTCAGAGACAGTCCCTGTTCCCATTACTACGGAACCCACTTGGACACTGAACTGCCATGGACTACATTTGTGCAAGGGTTCTAGGTTATCTCCATGAATGGACGTTGGTTGGAGAATCAGTCTCAGAAAAGACCACTGTGCCCAGATTTTTTGGTTCTGTTGCTTGAGCTCCTTGTGGAGCTAAGATCTCTAAGACTTAGTCATCTTCCAAAGTTGTGTAGAGGTGATCACAATCCGGTTTCCCCTGCATAGCTTGATGAATAACAGTTAAAACAATTTCTACATTAAAAATGTTGAATTTTCCCACTTCTTTCATAAGCTTCCCTGCACTCTGCCCAAAGGTTGCCCATAAGTCTCAGCATCTGCTTTGATAGTCTGCAGGGCAGAGCCTTTCAGAAGTCCTCTGTGTCAGGCTCCTGCCTTATTCCTTCTTACCTCCTTCTTCTGATGTCCATCCTCTTTGCATTTCTGGATAGGAATTGAGCATTTTAGCAAGAGTCCTCCCTCTTGATTAGTTTTTTAGGTGTACAGATTGTAGTAGACTATATTATATGTCTACATGAGTGAGTACATACCATGTGAGTCTTTCTGCTTCTGGGATAGCTCACTCAGGATGATCTTTTCCAGTTCCCACCATTTACCTGTCTTATGCCAGGTTCATTTCCTCAGAGAACATGAGGAGATGACTCGATGCAATTGCAAGAGACCTTTTTTTTATTATTATTATTTCAAGAGAGCTTTATTAGGAGAGCAATTAAACTTGGGACCCAAGTCTCACTGGCACAGCAGTAGAGAAGTGGAACCCTGAGCTCTGAGTGAACAGGATTTTTAAATGGAAAGTCTGTGAGCAGGGGGTTTCCATGGTAGCAAGCAGGGGGGCAAAAGCCTTGGCATTACACAATTGGGTGAAGTTTAGCAGGGCGGGATGACCTTTTCTGAGGCACACAATCACAATGGCTAATGCATATAATCACAATGGCTATTTTTCTAAACCATATCCGAGACACTGGGGAGAATTATCCCACCGGATTCTCAACCAATTCCCATTGATTATTGTCAGGGAGTTTGTCTCTGTTTTCTATGAAGCATTTATTCTGTTATATTTCCTGGAGGCTGTTGCTAGGAGAGTTAACTTTGTTTTCTGCCAGGTGTACATTCTGTGATATTTCCTCGTATCTGAATTCAGTTCCCAGTCAAAATCTCTATTTCAAAATGGAGTTATATTCAAGCTAACTTAAACTCTTCATCTGCAAACTTCATGATTTCCTTGTTTTTTATTGCTGAGTAATATTCCATTGTGTAGATGTACCACAATTTCTGTATCCATTCCTCCATTGTGAGACATCAGGATTGTTTCCAGATTGTTGGCTATTACAAATAAAGCTGCTACAAACATGGTTGAGCAAATGTCCTTATTGTGTACTTGAGCCTCTTTTGGGTATATGCCTAGGAGTGGTATAGCTGGATCTTGAGGAAGCACTATTCCTAATTGTCTGAGGAAGTGCCAGATTGATTTCCAGAGTGGTTGTATAAGTTTTCATTCCCACCAGCAGTGGAGGAGTGTTCCCCTTTCTCCACAATCTCTCCAGCATGTGGTGTCATTTGAGTTTTTGATCTTAGCCATTCTGATGGATGTAAGATGAAATCTTATGTTCATTTTGATTTTCATTTCCCTGATGACTAAGGATGTTGAACATTTCTTTGAGTGTTTCTCTGCCATTCAATATTCCTCTATTGAGAATTCTCTGTTTAGCTCTGTACCCCATTTTTAATTGGATTACTTGATTTGTTGCTGTTTAACTTCTTTAGTTCTTTATATATACTGGATATTAGTCCTCTGTCAGATATATGGTTGGTGAAGATCCTTTCCCAATCTGTAGGCTGTCGTTTTGTTCTGACGACAGTATCCTTTGCTTTACAGAAGCTTTTCAGTTTCATGAGGTCCCATTTATTGATTGTTGCTCTTAGAGCCTGTGCTGTTGGTGTTCTGTTCAGGAAGTTGTCTCCTGTGCCAAGTTGTCTCCTGTGTTCAAGGTTCTTCCCCACTTTTTCATCTAAGCAGTTTAATGTGTCTGGTTTTATGTTGAGGTCTTTTATCTATTTGAACTTTAGTTTTGTGCAGGGTATAAGCAGGAACTCCACAAGGAGAGCAACAGAACCAAAAAATAAGGGCACAGGGGTCTTTCCTGAGACTAATACTCCAACCAAGGACCATGCATGGAGATAATCTAGGACCCCTGCACAGTTGTAGCTCATGGCAGTTCAGTGTCCAAGTGGGTTCCATAGTAATAGGAACAGGGACTGTCTCTGACATGAACTGATTGGCCTGCTCTTTAAACACCTCCCCGTGCGGGGGAAGCAGCCTTACCAGGCCACAGAATAAGACAATGCAGCCACTCCTAATGAGACCTAAAAGACTAGGATCAGAATGAAGGAAAAGAAGACCTCCCCTATATGTGGACTTGTGGCAGGGCATGCATGCAGAGGGGGAAAGAAGGGAGGGATTGGGATGGGAGAGGGGAGGGAACCATTGGGGAGATACAAAGTGAATAAAGTGTAATTAATAAAGAATTTTAAAAATATTGAATTATCTTTCTAATATTTATATCATGAATTAACTCATTCTGACCACCGAATATGGGGATATTTCAAGTTGTAATTATCAGCTTCCCAGGCAAAAGCCTAGAAACTTGTTTTAAAATTTTGCATATTGCTGTTAATCCCATTTAATGCATATGTTATTTATTTACTTGTTATCTCTATTATATACCTGAAGGTCTGTCATCTACTACCTGATAGCTAATACCTACCAAGGACTTCCCATCAAACAAAATAGTTCATAAATATGTTAACCAATCCTTCCACCTCATCAGATTCCGGAAACCAGGAATACTACACAGCATTTTTTGTCCCCTTCCTAATACAGTGTAGGGTACCTAAGAGTGAGTGCTAACTGAAGGATTGCAATACAAACAAACAAACACAGTAACTTGTCTCTACTTTGTACATCAGGTGCTTCACATTTGGTGTACTACAGGTCCAGAAGATACCACCTGCAACACATCCACATATTCACTCTCATTCTCAGTCAAGGGGAAAGAACATTCTGCTCCACTGGCTGTGTGTTACCCAAATTATTGATAGCCCAGTACCCTACAACTTCCTCCGTGACCCTATTCACCTATTTTCAGAAGGGAAAATTATTTTCCCATTCAAATTCAAGATGCCTGAAGTTCTATGGTGAGTATGCTTTCTTTGCTAAAATAGTCTTTTCAAACAAAATCTTTTACCTTTCTATAAATTTTCTTTTTAATTGACAGTTGATGGGAAGTTTCTAATTAAGCTTTATTATAGCCCCAAGTAGTCTCTTTATTTTTCTCCTTTCATAGGTATTCTACATGTGATCTTTCCTCTGATTCCTGCTTTATGAAGTGTATCAGTTTCAGCTGAAGACATGCACAGTTCTTAAAGCCTTGACTCTGATCTTCAAGGTAGTTTTATATTTCAAAAGTCTAAGCCAATAACCAGTCAAAGCACGCCCAGGGGCTAATGCAACTTTGATTAGAGCCTTCCACTCTGGCTTTGAGTTCTCTTTTTATTGACAATCGAATGTCCCCTTTTCTTGTTTTTAAGCTTATTTATTTGATGAGATGTGTTTCAAATTTAACATTCTTATATTTTGTAGTGGTAAAGTATGGATTAAATCTACCATAACAATTGGTGTTGCTGTTTTTCAGAGTTATAAAGGACTAAATAAAGACCATAGTGTGTCTTTTGTTATAACACTGTGGAGTTCTAAGTTGTGATAGGAGAGAGTATATAGTTGATATTATTCTACCAAGGCAAAGAGTATTTTTAAAAATTAAAATCACTTAAATTTCACAAATTACTGTAATATATATGCATATATAAATCATAATTCATGAATGATTTCAAATAAAAAGATTAAAGTTAGCTTTAAGACACACATTTAGTAGAGCATTAAGATGTGTGTTCTCAGAACTTTATTGATGCATTTTTGTAATGTTTGAATTAGTCCTTCTGTGGTTTGTTATCTTTTGTCTTATAAAGAGTGTCTATATGTTGAGTTTCTTTGTACATTCAGTCACGAGTTTGAGCTCTTGAGAGAAAGACTAGTGTGGTCTAGGCTGCACTCAAGCTTACTATGCAGAAAGGACTAGACTTAAACTATTGATCATTTTGCTTCTTTGTTAGCTGGTGAGAGTGCACGTGTACAGCTTTATTCTTGGTTTAAAATATTTTAAATGGATCAAATGCCAGATACCAAATAGACAAGTGAAATGTTATATAAATATTTTTCAAATTTCATTTTTATTTTTACAATTTTTAAACTTATTCTTCTCACATATATTAGATCCTAACTGCAGTTTCCCCTCCCCTTTCCTTGTAGTGCCCTGCCCATTGCTGCATCTGTTTCCATCAGTTGCTGGGTGAAGCCACTATGATGACAACTGGGCCAGGCACCAATCTATGTATATAGCAGAATATCATTAGGAATCATTTTATTTAGTTCCTTTTTTCTGATTGTATTTGATGTTTGATTCTGTCCTATATCTCTGAACTTTCCAGACTCTCGTTCTTGCCTCTCAAGGCAGTGTCAAGGCGGGCTCTCTCTCATGGCATGTGTCTCAAGCTGGACCAGTCATTGATAGCTCCTCCCACAAGTTCTGTGCTACCTTTAACATGGAACTTCTTGCGGGCAGGACAACTTGTAGGCAGAAGACTTTGTGTCTATCTTGGTGTCTCAGTCCATCCACTGGAGGTCTTTTCTGGTTATAGGAAATGGCTACTTCCAGTTCCATATACCCCATTCTAGTAGTCATAGCTAGAGTCACTCTTGTAGATATCCGGATGTTTCCATTGTACTAAGTTTCTAGCTTGTCCTTGAGATGCCCTCCTCCCACAATGCCCATTGTCTCTTTTAGTACTCTCTCCTTCCATCCTCATCTCAACTGATCCCTCCTGTTCCTGTCATCACCTACCAGCAAATACCACTAAATATGTATTCTATTTCCCCTTCCTTGGGAAATTCATGCCCCCCCAAACTGTCCTTGTTACTTAGCCTCTCTGGGTTTGTGGATTGTAGCATTAATTATCCTTTACATATATTATCTAATCATAAGTGAGTACATACCATGTTTAGTTTTCTGGTTCTGGGTTACCTCGCTCAGGGTGATGTTTTCTAATTCCATCCATTTGCCTGCAAGTAGCAGAATGTTCTTTCTTTCTTTATTTATTTATTTATTTATTTATTTATTTATTTATTAAATCTGAGCAATCCTCCATCATGTACATGTGCCACCTTTCCTTATCTTGTCTTCAGCTGAGGGACATTTAGCTTGTTTTTAGTTTCTGGCTATTACAAATAAAGTTGCTATGAATATACTTGAGCAAGTGACATCGTGGTAAATGAGAGGGTCCTTTGGGTATATGCCCAGGAGTGGTATAGCTGTATCTTGAGGTAGATCAACTCGCAATTTTCCGAGAAAACTTCATATTGACTTCCAAAGTAATTGTACAAGTTTGTACTCCCACCAGCGATGAAGAAGTGTTCCCCTTGGTTCACTTCTTCTCCAGCATGAGCTGTCACCTGTGATTTTTATCTTAGCCATTGTAACAAATGTAAGATGGAAGTTCGGTGGCATTTTGATTTGCATTTCCCTGATGGGTAAGGATATTGAACATTACTTTGCCAGCCATTTGAGATCCTTCTCTTGAGAATTCTCTGTTTAGATCAGCACTCTATTTTTTTAATTAGATTATTTGGTATATCGGTATCTAGTTTCTTGAGTTATTTATATATTTTTGATATTAGACTTTGAAAGTATTGAGTTGGTAAAATCTCTTTTTCCCCATTCTGTGATAGATAGCACAGAGATCTAGGAGAGAACCAAACTCTACCAGCATCTGGAATCCCAAAGTCCGTTCAGGGTCCAGAAAACAGAAATTCCCTGCTCTAACAGGGTCCACACAATAACCAGAATCCACAGGCCATGCCAGCTCCCAGGACCACAGAATCTCAGAGGCAGCATCAGCATCCAAAACTTCAAAGATCATTTCAAGTTGCCACAACCCCAGTATATATACTCTACTGGAACTGAGGACTCGCCTGCCCTGTACCAGATCCACAAGCTTCTCAGCCAAAAGACCAGAAAGGAAAAAAAAACTAATGGAGAAAAGTCCCACATCCATCCAACAAAGATAACCTCAGAAACGGGCACCCAAACCAACAATTACCCAAAACCAGATCTCCATAGTCCAGCTATAGAACACAGTCAACAACCATCAGAGCAATATGGTACCACCAGAGCCCAGGTATCCTACCACAGGAAGCCCTGATATTACAACACTGCTGAAGCACAAGAAAATGACTTTAAAACCAATTTTATGAAGATAATAGATGCTATTAAGGAGAAAATTAATAAATCCTTTTGTTGGGTTTGAAAGGAGAGTAAACACACTTCAGAGAAGTTTAAAAATGGAGAGAGCCAGAGAGATCAAGAACACCACAACAAGACCTAGAGAGTAATCTAACCTGTGCCCATGGGGGCTTATAGACCCTGAACCACCAACCAAAGACCATGCGTGGCCTAAATTTAGATCTCCTACACATAGGTTGCACATGTACAGCTTGCTCATCATGCAGGTCCCCTATTAATAGGGGTAGGAGCTGTCTTTTGTCTATAATCTCCTGCTGGTTCAGTTTCTCCTAACTGGGCTGCCTTGTCACTCTCTGATATGAGAAGATGTATTTAGTCCAGCTGTGACTTGAGATGCTAGGGCAGATGGAAACCAGCTGGGGACTTCCTCTTCTCTGTGAGGAAAAAGAGGGGGAAATCAGAGTTGGGCCTTGGAGGACAGGAGGGAGGGGTTTGGAACTGGGATGTAAAGTGAATGAAAAGAAAGAAAGAAAGAAAGAAAGAAAGAAAGAAAGAAAGAAAGAAAGAAACAAACAAACAAACAAACAAACAAACAAACAAACAAACAAACAAACAAAGATGAAAGCTTGATTTTCTGCACCTCCAGGGAAGCGCCCAGTTTGAGATCTGAACTGTGTCTCCAAAGAAAATTGTACAACATTAGATTGGAACACAAAGGGGGGTGGAGGGGGTGGGTTGTTGCATTCACCAATTATATTTTGACAAAAGGGGTTGAGCAAGGAAGTAAATATGAGTGGTTGGGCTTTATTGAAGTCACCTGGTTTCATGACCCTTGACTCAATTTTGCAGTTAGGATTCCTCCTGGACTTTGGTCAGAAATTTAGAATGATAAGAGAACAAAGGAGTGGGCAATCTTTAAGTCAAGACAGGAAACACATTCATGACTTCTGTGCCTTAGTTTAGATAATAGGATAAAGGTAAATCTTCCTTCTTTACATCCTTTACTGGTAACAGACAAACAAGAAACAGCTGAAGAAGCAGGATAAGAGTTGGTTCAGGAGCCTTGTCCCTATTAATGAGATAGAGGTTATTCTTGAGATGTGCAGCAGTCTCTTAACACTTTAGTGAAATCCACAAACACAAAAACAAAGAATTGGAGAAAATCAGTAAATTCCTTAAAGAGAGCCAAGAAAGCAAAGATGAAAATAAATAGGTGAACGAAATAAATAAAACTCATCCAGACTTGAAAATGCAAATAGAAGAAAAGACACACACACAAAGTGAGGGAATCCTGGAGATATAAACTAGAGATGCAAGTATTACCAACAGAATACATGATATGGAAGAAAGAATCTCAGATGTAGAAGATAGGATAGAAGAAACTGATCCACAAGCTGCTCAGCCAAAAGACCAGAAAGGAAAAAAACTAATGGAGAAAAGTCCCACATCCATCCAACAAAGATAACCTCAGAAACGGGCACCCAAACCAACAATTACCCAAAACCAGATCTCCATAGTCCAGCTATAGAACATAGTCAACAACCATCAGAGCAATATGGTACCACCAGAGCCCAGGTATCCTACCACAGGAAGCCCTGAAATTACAACAAAATTTTTACAAAATTTTGTTATATTATTACAAAATGTTATATCTAAAAAAAAATTCTGAAACAAAATATCCAGGAAATCTGGGACACTATGAGAAGACTACACCTAAGAGTATTAGGAATAAAAGGACAGAATACCAGCTTGAAGATGCAGAAAATATTTTTAACAAAATCATTTTTCTGAGTAAATACCAAGGGCACTCATATGCACAGATTTAATGTTATAAATAATTTTAAATATGTTCTTGCTCTTTTTGCATCTTTGCTTCAATTTAATAAATTTGTTTGGAGAACACATATAAGTCCTTCCTTCACTACAAACATTTTTTTTCCATTTTTAAAATATATTATCACATCTTTAATTAATCCATCACAATATGTTTGTTTCTTTTGTTGTTTACTGTTATATGTCAGTGATGCTTGTACTCCTGAAATTTCAACAACGGGGTCATCAAAACAAAGCCACCAAAAGGCAACCTCTAACTGTCAACATACACAGGGAAAATCTCACAAGGCCACACCTACAGATGATGAGTTACAAGCAATTCAAGGTTACTAAGAGCAGGAGAATCAGTCTGCCAGGTCTGATGAGTCCTTGCAGTCTTGACTGAAATGCCCATGGTTGTGGCTGACCTTTTGGGATTGGAGAACCTATTAAGGGAATTGTCCCTTGAGCAGACTGGATATTCCTCTCAGAGTAGCCATTGTGTACAGTTCTTCATCAAGAGGTGAGGCCTTTTAAGATTTTCTTTATCCATGCTGGCAGTCAACATCTGTCATCATTCTGCATGTTTAGTTTTGGCAACAATATTGAGATTTCAAGGATGCAGATGCCCTGCCATAAGAACGCATACTTCAGCAAATAGTTTTTATATAGAAGAAAGTATGACAGTAACAAGAATATTGTCAAAAATTTTGGCCAAACGAGGATTGATCATCTTACCCCATGTCCGCTCAATTGATTATCTTTTTTAGGTGTATAAATTTCATTATGTTTATCATATCTTATAGGTCTATATAAGTGAGTATATCCCATGTTTGTCTTTCTCCTTCTGGGATATTTCACTCAGAATGATCTTTTCTAGATCCCACCATTTGCCTGCAAATTTCATGATTTCCTCCTTTTTGATTGCTGAGTAGTATTCCATTGTATAAAAATACCACAATTTCTGTACCCATTCCACCGTTGATGGACATCTGGGTTGTTTCCAGGTTCTGGCTATTACAAATAGATGGGATGTGCATTGAACGTATGACAGGAGTCTACTGAGCGCATCTGAAAGACTCTAACTAGCAGTGTTTTCAAAGCAAAGACTCATGACCAAACCTTTGGCAGAGTACAGGGAATCATAAGAAAGAAGGGGAGTTAGTCTGATGGGGAAAGGATAGGAGCTCCACAAGGACCAAATATATCTGGGCACAGGGTCTTTTCTGAGACTGACATTCAACCAAGGACCATGTATGGATATAACCTAGAACCTCCACTCAGATGTAGCCTGTGGTAGCTCAGTAACCAATTGGTTTCCCAAAGTGAGGGGAACAGGGACTATTTCTAACAGGAACTCGATGACTGGCTCTTTGGTCTCCCCACCCCCGAAGGGAGGAGCAGTCCTGTTAGGCCACAGAGGAGGGCTTTGCAGCCAGTCCTGAAGATACCTGATAAAACAGGATCAGATGAATGGGGAGGAGGTCCCCCCCATCAGTGGACTTGGAAAGGGGCACGGTGGAGATGAGGGAGGGAGGGAGGGAGGGACTGGGAGGGAATGAGGGATCGGGACACGGCTGGGATACAGAGTTAATAAAATGTAACTGATAAAAAAAATAAAATAAAAAAAAAATTAAAAAAAAAATTTTGGCCAAATATAGAAAATTATTTCAAACTGTATTTATTGAATTAAGTTTCAACAAAATGGAAAACGCTTTGCCAATTTATAGTTGTAGAAGAAATTATTTAAAGCATTGGGAATAGTGGTCATCTGTACTTTAACAAAGAGAATTTACTTGTACAGTTTATACTTACTAACAATATATGAGGAGAGATTTTTTAAGCTGTATCTCAAAAATATTTGCTTGAGAATTCTTAAGATTACATTTGTAAAACCTCATAGTCATTTTTCTGTGTGTGTGCTTTAAGTGCCTGTGTGAGACTGAGTCTACACCTGGCTGTGCACCAGTGGATCCTACGAGTGTAGGGTTTCTTTTTCTCATTTTATTAGGAACTGAACCTGGATCTTACCAGCTGATTAGATTGTATAAGCAGTGCACTCTCGGGTTCCTTCTGTCCTTGACACTGGATTGCGAAGACATGTAGGCATGCTAACCATATAAATTCAGGGACTCCTGTTTCTTCAGCAAGGATTTTATCCACTGAGCCACCTACAAAAACTTGGAAAAAATTGCAACCAAATTTTGGAGTGCTTTAAACTATACTAATTTCTTCCGTAACTGTAAATTGACGAGGAATTGTCCATTTTGTTGAAATTTAACTCAATAGTAACTATTTAAAATAATTTTATATATTTAGCCAAAATATTTGACAATGTTCTTGATATTATCCTACTTTCTTTTTATAAAAATATTACTGAAGTATAGATTCTATAGGTAATCACATGGACAAAAAAACAGGACCTGATTTCCGAAGTTCTTATTGTGGCTGTGTGTATAGGGGGGGAAATACAAATACACCCACAAACACAAACACACATGCAGAGACAGAGACAAAGAGATAGAGAGACAGAGATATTTCCCTCTGATAGGTAATTATCTGCATTTACTGATTTCTGTTATTTTCCTCTTCTTAGAATCCATTGTTTAGTAGGAAGGTTTCTCTTCCCTGAGTACTTTAATGCAATTCCCAAAGTTACAGCAATAACACTCTGCAATTGCTACAATGGAATGATTATTGCTTCTGATTTCTGCTTCAGCATCATTCAGTAAATTTAATTCTTTTAACAGATGAATTTGGTATAATAGGAACTGCTCCTTGGTAAGCATATTCCTAATGTCTCATAGACCTCCTGGTAAATAAACCTTTTCTTGTTCTCCAGATGTAGTTTTTATTCCACATTGCTATTCACAGTAAACAACAGACTAGTAAAATAGACAGTGCAGGTTTAATGATGAATTAAACTGCATTGCATTGACATTCTCTGAGCCAGTAAGCTCTATGTAATTGATTTTCTTTCAGGGGTCAGTGTGAAACAGCAGTTTGAAAGTGACATCTCCAAATAAATTCTGATTGTTGACCCCTGCCTTAACTGTCTTTCTGTATATCATTAGCTGAGACATTAAACCTGTAAGTTTCTTCACCTGTGTTACATGGCAAGAATACTGATTAGCATCATAGCGTTGGGAGCAAAATTGTTAACTTTGCATCCTTAGTGATCATTTATGAGAAGGATTCTTAGATTTTAAGAAAGCAAATGAAATTAACATGTCTATTTAATTACCATTATGAATATGTATGTGTTGAATGTTTCATTGCACACAACAGCAAAAGTTAACACTTCTAAAATGCCAGAGATCTGACTTTATGTGGATATGAGAGTAAAATCTTTAGGGTTGGCAAATAGAAAAGAAGATGACAGTATTTGATGTGAACTTTAATTTATTTCCTGCTTCAGTTTTAGGTTCACTCTGTAGATTTCTTCGTTCTATTAAATATACAGTGACTTGGATCATTCCATGTGGCATATAGTGTATGTGGTTTATATTTTCTTGATTGTTGTGATATTAAAAGTGAGGATAGGGGGAGGGGCAAGATGGCGGCGCCAGGAGGACTCTTATTCTGAGCAGCAGCAGCAGGATCAGCACAGTGACCAGTAATCAGAACTCGCGGCCATAAAACACAGTCATTGTGTTTCCCAGGTGAGAGGATACCCCACGGTGGGGGATTCAATCAGCTTTTAACTCACCTGGCTAAACCGCAGAAGAGATCCCGGTTCCGCCAGACACTTGGCTCCCGACCACCAGCCCCAGCCACAGCCCAGAGCCACAAGCCAGTGTCTCTGGTCACTGTCCCAGACTGAACCGTGGGCACCACACTATTAGAGACTAGAATTTTCAGTGGAGAGATAACCCCAGGGTACAGGAAACGACTTGGACCAGCCTTAGGTTACCCAGACATCCCCTGGAAAAGACTCGGGATCCACGGGCACCCCAGGAGCCAGCCCGGAGCCAGAGCCAGGGACCCAGGTTCCCGCACTGAGCCCTGCCTGCCTGCGCGCTTGACTCGCCGCCTGAGATAGAACTGTGGGCACCAGGGCACCAGCGAATGAGTTTCACTGTCCGGTGCAAACACACAGGGAGGGAAACAGCTGGTCTGATCTCAGAGCACTCAGCCAACACCCCCAGCCTGAAAAGGTCCCCGGAAAATTACCCAGCTTAGGGAGTCACTCAGGCTCCCAGAGGCCGCAAAGGCAGACACAGGCAGTTTCTGCGCACCAGACATCTGGCAGAGACTGAGCTGCCATCAATCAGCTGTGCTCCAGGCATAGGCAGTTTCTGCGGCCAGCCAGCTGGCGGACACTGAGCAGTGTGCACCAGGGCAAAAAAAAGACACTGGGAGTCCGTGTCTCCAGAGAATCCACAGGGAAGGAAGGAAACTGTACTGACCTAAATCACCCAATCCTTCCCTAGAAAAAGTCTAGCAGTCTAGTGGGGCCGAGGCGCCAGCACTCAGCTGTGCTCCAGACACAAGCACAAACAGTTGAGGCACGCCTGATGTCCAACTGGGTCACAGCAGCTGATCATTAAATTTACAACAAGAAACCCAGAAACAGGGCAGCTGCCCTCAGGACTTCCCTGGGTAAGAGGAGAACCCTCTCGACTAACAAAGACCACAGTTACTACTCAGGTCTATATCCCTGAGGTGAGCAACTCCAGAAAAAACACCAGCTATCCAGGGACTATACCCAAAAAGCTGAGAAGACATCCGTCAGGAAAAACCAGCTTTCTGCAAAGGGGATTCTCTCCACCACAGGATCCCCAGGAACCACCAGAAAATAACCCCAAACACCTAAGATAGCACAATGGGTAGAGGCCAGCATAAAAGCTCAAGCAACAAAAGACAGAGCAATATGGCATCTCCAGAACCCAGTTACCCAGGGGCAAGTAGCCCTGGACACCCCACCATAACTGAAATCCAAAAAGATGACCTAACAAGTATGCTCATGAAGATGATAACAGAGGAAACGAATAAGATACGTAAGACAAACAGAATATTGCCATCCGTAAAGAAATAGAGGAAGCTGCAGCCAAACAGTTTATGGACTTTAGAAAGGAAATGCTTAAAACACTGAATGAAATGAAAGAAACAGAGTTGAAGGAACTAAAAGAAAAACAGGAAAGTACAATCAGACAGGTGAAGGAAGTAAACAAAACAACTCAAGACCTGAAGATAGAATTGGAAAAATTAAAGGAAACACAAATGGAGGAAATAATGGAAAGGAAGAATCTAGGGAAGAAAACAGAAACTACAGAGGTAAGCATAACAAACAGACTACAAGAGATGGAAGAAAGAATCTCAGGTGTAGAAGATACAATGGAAGAAATCGATGTATCTGTCAAAGAAAATGTTAAATCCAAAAAATTCTTGACACAGACAGTCCAAGAAATCCAAGACAATATGAAAAGACAAAACCTAAGAATAATAGGTATAGAGGAAAAAGAAGACTCCCTTCTTCAAGGCCCAGAAAATATTTTCAACAAAATCATTGAAGAAAATTTCCCCAAGATAAAGGAGAGGCCAAATAGAATACATGAAGCTTACAGAACACCCAACAAATTTGACCAGAAAAGAAAATCCTCCCACCACATAATAATCAAAACAGTAAGTATACAGAACAAAGAAAAAATACTAAAAGCTGCAAGGGAAAAAGACCAAGTAACATATAATGGCAAACCCATTAGAATCACACCTGACTTTTCAACAGAGACTATGAAAGCCAGAAGGGCCTGGACGGATATCATGCAGACCCTAAGAGAACACAGATGTCAGCCCAGGCTACTATACCCAGCAAAAATCTCAGTCCTCATAGATGGAGAAAACAAAATATTCAATGACAAAAACAAATTTCAACAATACCTACAAACAAATCCAGCATTACAGAAGACACTAGAAGGGAAAATACAACCCAATAAAACTAGCTACATTCAAGAAAACACAGGAAATAAATAACCTCACTTCAGTAAAACAAAAAGCAACCAAGCACACAACCGTATGACCACAGCCAATATCAAAATCAAGGGATCTAACAGCCACTGGTCATTAATCTCTCTCAACATCAGTGGACTCAACTCTCCAATAAAAAGACACAGATTAACAGAATGGATACGTAAACTAAACCCAGCAATCTATTGCATACAAGAAACACACCTAAGACACAAAGATAGACATTACCTGAGGGTAAAGGGTTGGAAGACGACTTTCCAAGCAAACGGACCCAAGAAGCAAGCAGGAGTAGCCATTCTAATATCTGATAAAATAGATTTTCAACCAAAATTAATCAAAAGAGATGGGGAAGGACACTTCATAATCATCAAGGGAAAATTCCACCAGGAAGACATCACAATCCTGAACATCTATGCCCCAAATACAAGGGCACCCACATTTGTGAAAGAAACATTGATAAAATTTAAAGCACATATAGATCCCACACATTAATAGTGGGAGACATCAACACCCCACTCTCAACAAAGGACAGATCAACAAAACAGAAATTAAACAAAGAAATATTGTCTCTGACAGAGGTCATGAATCAAATGGACCTAACAGACATTTACAGAACTTTACACCCAAACACAAAAGAATTTACCTTCTTCTCAGCACCTCATGGAACCTTCTCCAAAATAGACCATATAGTGGGTCACAAAGCAAGCCTCAACAGATACAAGAATAATCCCTTGTATCTTGTCTGATCACCATGGAATAAAGCTGGACCTCAACAATAACAGAAATAGCAAAAAGCCTACACACACATGGAAACTGAACAACTTTTTACTAAATGACAGCATGGTCAGGGAAAAAATAAAGAAAGAAACTAAAGTCTTTCTAGAAATCAATGAAAATGAAGACACAACATACCCAAACTTGTGGGACACAATGAAAACAGTGCTAAGAGGAAAGTTCATAGCACTAAGTGCCTTCAAGAAGAAATTCGAGACAGCTCATTCAAGCACTTTAATGGCTCACTTAAAAACCCTAGAAAAAGAAGAAGCAGACACACCAAGAAGGAGTAGACGGCTGGAAATAATCAAACTCAGGGCTGAAATCAATCAATTGGAAACAAATAAAACAATTCAAAGAATCAATGAAACCAAGAGCTGGTTCTTTGAGAAAATCAACAAGATTGACAAACCCTTAGCCAAGCTAACTAAAAGGCAGAGAGACACCATCCAAATCAACAAAATCAGAAATGAAAAGGGGGATATAACTACAGACACTGAGGAAATCCAAACAATCATTAGGACTTACTTCAAAAGTCTATATGCCACAAAATTTGAAAATCTAAATGAAATGGAAAATTTTCTTGATCGATTTGACTTACCAAAGCTGAATCATGACCAGGTAAATCAACTAAATAGACCTATATCCCCCAAAGAAATAGACGCGGTCATCAAAAGTCTCCCATTCAAAAAAAGCCCAGGACCAGATGGCTTCTGCACAGAATTCTACCAGACCTTCAAAGAAAAGCTAACATCAATTCTCTTCAAACTATTCCACAAAACAGAAACAGAAGGAACATTACCAAACTCATTCTATGAAGCCACAGTCACCTTGGTACCTAAACCTCACAAAGACTCAACAAAGAAAGAGAATTTCCGGCCAATCTCCCTTATGAACATTGATGCAAAAATACTTAATAAAATACTTGCAAACCGAATCCAAGAACACATTAAAGATATTATCCACTATGACCAAGTAGGCTTCATCCAGGTATGCAGGGGTGGTTCAATATACGGAAAGCCATCAATGTGATCCACCATATTAACAAACTGAAAGAAAAAAAAACACATGATAATCTCCCTAGATGCTGAAAAAGCATTTGACAAAATCCAACACCCATTCATGTTTAAAGTATTGGAGAGATCAGGGATACAAGGCACATATCTAAATATAGTAAAGCGATATACAGCAAGCCTATAGCCAACATCAAACTGAATGGAGAGAAACTTAAAGCAATCCCACTAAAATCAGGGACAAGACAAGGCTGCCCACTCTCTCCATATCTCTTCAACATAGTGCTGGAAGTCCTTGCTAGAGCAATAAGACAGTTGAAGGAGATCAAGTGGATACAAATTGGAAAGGAAGAAATCAAATTATCACTATTTGCAGATGATATGATAGTATACGTGAGTGACCCCAAAAACTCTACCAGGGAACTCCTACAGCTGATAAACACCTTCAGCAAAGTGGCCGGATACAAAATTAACTGAAAAAAATCAGTAGCCCTCCTGTATACAAAAGACAAAAGGGCTGATAAAGAAATTAGGGAAACAACACCCTTCACAATAGCCACAATGACATAAGGTACCTCGGAGTAACCCTAAGCAAGGAAGTCAAAGACTTGTATGAAAAAAATTTCAAATCTCTGAAGAAAGAATTAGAAGAAGATATGAGAAGATGGAAAGATCTCCCGTGCTCATGGCTTGGAAAGATTAACATAGTAAAAATGGCCATCTTACCAAAAGCAATCTACAGATTCAATGCAATGCCCATCAAATTACCAACACAATTCTTTACAGACCTGGAAAGAAAAATTCTCAACTTCATATGGAATAACAAGAAACCCAGAATTGCTAAAACAATCCTCTACAATAAAAGATCTTCTGGAGGTATCTCCATCCCTGATCTTAAGCTGTACTATAGAGCAACAGTTTTAAAAACTGCATGATACTGGCATAAAAACAGAATGGTGGATCAATGGAACCGAACAGAGGACCCAGAAATAAACCCACACACTTACGGACACATGATCTTTGACAAAGATGCCAAAACCATTCAATGGAAAAAAGATAGCATCTTCAACAAATGGTGCTGGTCCAACTGGATGTCTACATGTAGAAAAATGAAAATAAATCCATACTTATCACTCTGCACAAAACTGAAGTCCAAGTGGATCAAAGACCTCAACATAAAACCAGACACATTAAATCGGCTTGAAAAGAAGTGGGAAATACCCTAGAACTCATTGGTACAGGAGAAAACTTCCTGAACAGAACACCAACAGCACAGGCTCTAAGAGCAACAATCAATAAATGGGACCTCATGAAACTGAAGAGCTTCTGCAAAGCAAAGGACACTGTCATCAAAACACAGTGACCGCCTACAGATGGGGAAAGAATCTTCACCAACCCTTTTTCTGACAGAGGATTCATATCCAGTATATATAAAGAACTAAAGAAGCTGAAAAGCAGCAAACCAAGTAATCCACTTAAAAAATGGGGAACAGAACTAAACAGAGAATTCTCTGTAGAGGAATATCGAATGGCAGAGAAGCACTTAAAGAAATGCTCAACCTCACTAGCCATTAGGGAAATGCAAATCAAAACAACCCTGAGATTTCACCTTACACCCATGAGAATGGCCAAGATCAAAAACTCAAGTGACAACACATGCTGGAGAGGTTGTGGAGAAAGGGGAACCCTTCTCCACTGCTGGTGGGAATGTAAACTTGTACAACCACTCTGGAAAGCTATCTGGCACTTTCTCAGACAACTAGGAATAGTGCTTCCTCAAGATCCAGCCATACCACTACTGGGCATATATCCAAAAGAGGCTCAAGTACACAAAAAGGACATTTGCTCAACCATGTTTGTAACAGCTTTATTTGTAATAGCCAGAAGCTGGAAACAACCCAGATGCCCCTCAACTGAAGAATGGATGCAGAAATTGTTGTACATCTACATAATGAAATATTACTCAGCAATGAAAAATAAGGAAATCATGAAATTTGCAGGTAAATGGTGGGATCTGGAAAGGATCATCCTGAGTGAGTTGTCCCAGAAGCAAAAAGAAACACATGGTATTTACTCACTCATATAGACATACAACATAGGACAAACCCACTAAAACCTGTGCATCTAAAGAAACTAAGCAAGAGAGAGGACCCTAACTAAAATGTCCAATCCCCATTTGGAAAGGCAAAGAGGAGGGACATCAGAAGAAGAAGAAAACAGGAAACAACCTAAGAACCTACCACAGAGGGCCTCTGAAAGCCTCTACCCTGCAGACTATCAATGCAGATGCTGAGCCTGATGGGGAACTGTTGGGCAGAGTGAAGGAAATTTTATGTAAGAACTGGGAAATAGTAAGAGCTGGAGAGGACAGGGTCTCCACAAGGAGAGCAACAGAACCAGAAATTTTGAACATAGGGAACTTCCCAGAGACTCATACTCCAACCAACGACTATTCATAGAGATAACCCAGAACCCCTGCACAGATGTAGCCCAGGGCAGTTCAGAGTCCAATTGGGTTACATAGTAATGTGAAGAGGGACTGCCTCTGACATAATCTGATTGGCCTGCTCTTTGATCACCTTCCCCTGGGGGGGAGCAGCCTTACAAGGACATAGTAGAGGACAATGCAGCCACTTTTGATGTGAACTGATAGACTAAGATCAGAAAGGAGAGGAGAACCTCCCCATCAGTGGACTTGGGGAATGGCATGCATGCGGAGGGAGGTGGGAGGGTGGGATTGGGAGGGGAGGAGGGAGGGGCTTATGGGGGGATGCAGAATGAATAAAGTGTAATTGATGAAAAAAATAAAAATAAAAAGAAATACACCACCAAAAAAAAAAAAAAAGAATTAGGGTTAACAAGCCAGGCATGGTGGTGCACGCCTTTAAGCCCAGCGCTCAGGGGGGCAGAGGCAGGAAGATCTCTTGAGTTCGAGACCAGCCTGGTCTACGAAGTGAGTCCAAGAGAGCCAGGGCTACACAGAGAAACCCTGTTACTACTAATAATAATAATAATAAGAGTTAGCTAAAATTGTGAGTATAAGTCATGATACCACTAACTGGAAGAGCCAGGGTCTGAACTTGGGTTTTGGCTCTGACTTCTGAACCTTTCTTGTCTTACCACATTGCTATTCTCTTACATCCTAAACTACTAAGGGATGGAAATATAATATTGCCACAATGTAATACTTTCATGTGCCCTCTGCCATCCAACCTACCCAGAAATCCTGACAGTATGGCAGAGAATTCATCTGTGATACTGGCTGACTTAGAGTAGAGACAAGGTGAGGACTGTAAGAGGAGAACCAGGAGACTCGGGTTCAATGAGCCCACGGGGCTTAAAAAGACTTCCTGTGTCTTTGAACATCTGTTCATCTGCTCAGAGAATGCCAGATGTCCTTTTCCTCAGGAGCTATCAGGGTGCCTGCTGAACTGTGTCTGCTCCGTCATTTAAGTGATCATTTAGTCAATGATCCTAAATTCTTTATAATGCACCAGGCCCATTATTTTTTTAAATGTCTAATTCTTTATGAGTGCTTATTATTAAAGTGATTACTTTATACACTAAAAAAAGTGAGGATGTATTTATATTAATACTATCATTTTCATAACATATATAAGTATATATATATATATATATATATACATACATATGCAAAATTCTTGTGGTGTCACTTTTTCTCCATTGACCTATAATCAATTAGTCCAAACTGGAAAGCTAACAATCCAGGTTTTTCATGCAGTGGATTAAATAAGGCAGAAGGAAAAACGTGTTCAAAGTTCAGCTTTCAGTCCTATTGCAAATCATCTTAGAAAAAGAGAATATGGATAATTATTGCTCTTAGTACCAGGACATGTATAGAATTAGATTTTAGGACATAGAAAACATACTGGATAAAATTTTATTTTATGTTCATTAGTTTGGGGCTTCTTCATTTACTACTTTTGTCATCAGAGTTATATGATCTGGGTTGACCTGCATAGGCAAAGTTCAAGAAATAAAGTAGGAAGTCATAGCTCCTATTGGGGTTAATCCAAAAAAAGAATATGGTGGGTAGAAGTGTAATTTCTGTGAAGCTATATTTCAGATAATCAAATACCAATCGTTTGTTCTTCCATTTCCTGAAATGTAATATTCCCCTAACTGGACTGGATGTAGATATGGATATAGATGATACATAGATATAGGCATAGGTATAGTTATACGTACAGATGTTTCTATAGAAATAGAATATCTGTAGATGTCATCCCAAATTGCCAGCACAAATCTAGAACAATAAAATAATCCTTTCTGAGACTTCCTGGCTGTACTGGAAACACGGAGGAGAAGACTAATACAACAATGGTTTCTGAGAAGACACTCATGACTTTATTTTTAAATGTAAACATTAATTTGATTGATCACTGTGGTGGTCAGTATTGATTATCATCTTGTTAGAATCTAGAAATGTTTAGGAGATAAACCTTTGGAAATGTTCCTGCAGGAATTTTGAGCTTGTTTTAGCAGACTTTGGTAGACACAGCTGAAATGTTGGGGCTCTATTTCATAGACGAGAATCCTGATTTAAAGAAGGAAGTAATCAGAGAAAGCGTGAGCTATAGTTGCCCACTGTTGCTTACCTACATGTGACGTGCTGTCGCTATCCAAAGCGCCCACTCTCATACCTTCCTTACTGTGATATACTCTAAACCTTAATTGTGACTAGAAAAGAAGTCTGCCTTTTTTTTTTTTTTTTTTTTAGACAAGGTTTCTTTGTGTAGTCTTGACTGTTCTGGACTCCCTTTGTAGACCAGGCCTCGCTCTCGTAGTGATCTGCCTGCCTCTGCCTTCCAAAGTGCTGGTATTACAGTTTGTATCATCTCGCCAGGCATTTAATGTGCTTTTATTAGGGTTTTTCTTACAGCAATGGTTAAATTATCAAGGGAAAAGTTTAATTGATTATAAAAAACACATTTAAATATGCAAATTAAACACTTTTTAAAAAGCTTTGCAAAGACAATGCTTATTAATTAGAGGTTAATGAAAGAATACTAAAGCGACTCAGAAGAGAAGGAATATAAAACATGCATTATTTTATTTTATTTTTTTCACTTTGTATCCAGGTTTCAGCCCACTCCCTAATCTCTTTCATGTTCCATCTACCTTCTTCCATTCCTATCCCCCTCCCCTAGTCCACTGATAAGTAAAGTCCTCCTCCCCTACTATCTGACCCTAGCCTCTCAGGTCCCATCAGGACTGTCTGGATCCTATTTCTTTGTGGGCTGGCTAGGTTGCCCTACAGGTGTAGTTGTCAAAGGGCAGGCAACCAAGTTCATGGCAGAGATTGCTCCCATTACTAGGGTACCCTTATGAAGACTGAGCAGCCCGTGGGCTAAAACTGAGCAGGAAGTCTAGGTCCTCTCGATGCTTGGTTGTTGGTTGATGCATCAGTCTCTGCAGTCCCCCCTGGGCTCAGAATTTTTGGTTTTGTTGGTTCCTGTCCCCTTCTGGTCCTTCTTTCTATTTCCTTTCTTTCATAAGATTCCTTGCACTCTGCCCAAAGCCTGGCTGTGGCTTTGCATCTGCTCCAATCCCCTGCTTGGTGGAGCCTTCCAAAGGACCCTCGATGGTAGGCTCCAATCCTGTTCCTTCACTTCCACAGCTCTGGTATCTATCCTGTTTACCCTTTTGAATGAGCATGAAGCATCTTTCCTGGGTCCTCTTTGTTGTTTAGCTTCTTTAGAACTGTAGATTTTAGTATGTTTATCAACTTAAGTAAGTATATATCATGCATGTTTTTCTGTTTCTATGATACCTCAATCAGGATGATTTCTTCCAGTTCCATATATTTTCCTGTAAATTACATGTTTTTTTTTTCTTTAACTTTCATTTTTATTTTTTATATTAATTAGAGTTTATTCTCTTTGTATCCCAGCTGTAGCCCTCTCCTTCATTCCTCCTAATCTCACCCCTCCCCCCTCCCTCCCTCTTCCCTTCCTTTCTCTCTCCCTACCTCCCTAAGCTCCTCCCTTGTCCCTCTCCTAGTCCACTGAGAGGGGAGGTCCTCCTCCTCTTCTATCTGACCCTAGCCTATCAGGTCTCATCAGGACTAGCTGCATTGTCTTCCTCTGTGGCCTAGTAAGGCTATTCTCCACTCAGGGGGAGGTGATCAGAGAACCAGACACTGAGTTCATGTCAGAGACAGTCATTGTACCCATTACTATGGAACCCCCTTGGAGACTGGGCTGCCATGGTCTCCATCTGTGCAGGGATTCTAGGTTATGCTCCTTGATTGGAGTATCATTCTCAGAAAAGACCCCTGTACCCAGACTTTTTTGGTTGTGTTGCAGTCCTTGTGAAGCTCCTGTCCCCTCCAGGTCAATTTATCTCCCCTTCTTCCATAAGATTCCCTGCACTCTGCCCAGAGTTTGGTTATGAGCCTCAGCATCTGTTTTGATACACTGCTGGGTAGAGTCTTTCATAGGCCCTCTGTGGTAGGCTCCTGTCCTGAGTCCTGTTTTCTCCCTCTTCTGATGTCCATCCTGGTTGCCTTTCTGAAGAAGGATTGATGATCTTATAGAGGGTCCTCCTTCTTGCTTAGCTTCTTTAGGTGTACAGATTTTAGTATGTTTATTTTCTTATATGTCTAATATTCACTTATAAGTGAGTATATACAATGTATGTCTTTCTGCTTTTGGGATACCGCACTCAGGATGATCTTTTCTAGATCCTACCATTTTCCTGCAAATGTCATGATTTCCTTGTTTTTAATTGCTGAGTAGTATTCCTTTGTGTAAATATACGACAATTTCTGTATCCATTTTTCCACTGAGGGACATCTGGGTTGTTTCCAGGTTCTGGCTATTATGAATAAAGCTGCCACAAACATGGTTGAGCAAATATTCTTGTTGTGCACTTGAGCATATTTTGGATATATGCCTAGATATGTATCTGGTATAGCTGGATCTTGAGGAAGCGCTATTCCTAATTGTCTGAGAAAGAGACAGGTTGATTTCCAAAGTGTTTGTACAAGTTTACATTCCCACCAGCAATGGAGGAGGGTTCCCCTGTTTCTACAACCTCTCCAGCGTGTGTTGTCACTTCAGTTTTTGATCTAAGTCATTCTGATGGGTATAAGGTGAAATCTCAGGGTGGTTTTGATTTGCATTTCCCTGATGACTAAGGACGTTGAGCATTTCCTTAAATGTTTCTCTGCCATTATATATTTCTCTACAGAGAATTCTCTGTTTATCTCTGTACCCAAATTTTGATTGGATTACTTGATTTGTTGCTTTTTAACTTCTTGAGTTCTTTATATATTCTAGATATTAGCCCTCTCTCTGATATATGGTTGGCTACAATCATTTCCCATTCTGTAGGCTGTCATTTTGTTCTGATGACAGTGTCCTTTGCTTTACAGAAGCTTTTCAGTTCATGAGGTCCCATTTATTGATTGTGGATCTTAGAGCCTGTGCTGCTGGCGTTTCCTTCAGGAAGCTGTCTCCTATGTCAATGAGTTTAAGGCTCTTTCCCAGTTTTTCTTCTAATAGATTTCGTGTCTCTGGTTTTATTTATTGAAGTCTTTGATCCACTTGGACTTTTCTTCTGTCCAGGTGGTGAATATGAATCTATTTTCACTGTTCTACCCTTAGACATCCAGTTAGACCAGTACCATTTATTGAAGATGATATTTCTTCCCATTTTATGATTATGACTTCTTTGTCAAAAATCAATTGTCCATAGGTGTGTGGGTTTACTTTTGAGTCTTTGATTCATTGCCATTGATACACCAGTTTGTTTCTATGCCAGTACCATGCAATTTTTTAATTTAAGAAGATGTCAGAAGAAAAAGAGATCTCCCATGCTCACGGATTAGGAGGATTAACATAATAAAAAAAATCCATCCTACCAAAAGAAATCTACAAATTCAATGTAATTCCCATCAAAATGTCAGCATGATTCTTTATGGACCTTGAAAGAACAATTCTCAACCTCGTAAGGAGAAACAAAACAAAACAAAACAAAAACCAGAATAGCTAAAACAATCCTGAACAATAATAGAATTTCTGGAGGTATCTCCAACTTGGATCTCAACCTTACTATAGAAAAACATGAGAATTTTAAACACGATTATTTCTTTTTATTGTGTGTATATCTGTGTTTATGTGTGTGTTTGTATATTCAAGTGAACACGTCTGTGTTGTACCATACAGGTGGCTTTGTAGGTCTGAGGAGGGCATCAGATTCCTTGTCACTAAAATTAGAGGCTTTACGAGCCCTGCTGTGGGTGCTTGATCTTCATTCTGGTCCTCATCATTGACCAAGCAACATTTATTTTATTTTTATTTATTTAATATTTGTAAAAATTAATTTATTTATTCACTTAACCTCAAGGTCAGAGCCCCCACCCTCTTCTCCTCCAACTCCCACTTTCCCTGCCTGTCCCCCCATTCCTCAGAAAAGGGAAGCTCTCCTACTCAGCCTTGCCAGCTTGATTAGTTATCTTTTCTATCAATTTTACTGATCTTATAAGAATTTTTTTACAAAGTAGATTTTCTGTGTTAATTTGGTTTTCTATTTTATGAGTACTTTGTCATTTTTATTTGTAAAGTTTTATTTTTTATAGTATTAGAGGTTAATATTGTTTTTTGAGCATTTGTCAATGACAGTGAAGACATATTCTAAAGTACTATTAAACATATCTAATATAACATATTTGAGTATATTTTTATTTTCATAGATTAAGGAAACTTTTGTATTCCTTCCTGGTGCCGATTTCCAATTGAATCCAAATATTAGAAGAGACTAAAAGATATTTAAATATGCTAAGACTGGCATAATAGACAAAGATACACTATATTTGGCATTATCATAGTCTTCTAAAAATAATAGCTACTCCAAGTTAGTTTAGAATGTTATTCAACATTTGATCTTTCAATATTCACAACAAATTTATTCTGAAAAAGAAAGGAGTTGCATTCAAATATCTGAACATATTATAATTTCTATTTCTGATAGAATTTCTTCAGTTACCAGCACCCAGTGAAGCTCTGTTATCTAGTACATAAACATTTAATGTGCTACCTTCTCTTTATAACTTGACCTCCTTTATGATTTGATGGTAAATTTTCCTTCACTCTGGCACTGTGTGTAGCATCATCAGGTCCAGGAAGTGCTGTGCTGTAATAAGACTGTTTAAATATTAAATTAAAATACATCATTTTACTAGTTACCATTGTGTTTTTCTTTTTGTTTTTTTTCTGTGTTTTCTTTTCTCTTTGTGTATAATTGCTGTTTAATTACTTTTTCTTGATTATATATTTTGAAAATTTTTATTAATTATTTATTATAATTTATTCACTTTGTATTCCAGTTGTGGCCCACTAGTTTTGTTTCCTCTGAATTCCTCCCATACTCCTTTCCTCTCCCCCTATGTTCCTCTCATAGTCCACTGATAGGAGAGGTGCTCCTCTTCTTCCATCTGACCCTAGCCTATCAGGTCTCATCAGGACTGGATACATTGTCTTCTTCTGTGTATATTTTATCTAAATCATTGGCTGATTATATAAGACTATTATTTATACATGTATTCATCACTTTTGCAATGAAAAAGACGTTTGTTTCATATCTACTGCTTATAAATTGCTTACTTCAGATACAAAATAAAACACCACATATTTGTATCTAAAAAAGTGTTCTGATTTGTTTCATCTTCACATAAAGCTTAGATTAGTAAATACAATACACCTGAGGATAAGAAAAAAAATATATCCTGCAATTCATTGTTTAAATTAAAGCTTAAGACCTTAACGCTCACTTTTCAAAAGCTGCTTGCAGGTTGTGTGATGATCATTCAATCGGTTTCCATGGAAATGTAATGAAGTTTTCTCAGCAAGGGTTTTCAAAAGTGTGTTAAATTTCAATGACTGAAACTTAGCACTTGTCTACTCACACAATCTAATTACTAAACTCCTAATTTAGCAATGGCTTCTAGCATACTCCTAGAGTGACTAGCACGGTTCAACTCTTTAAACAGTACTGAAATGTCAGTGATGGATTCCAGAATGATTCTGAAATTATCACAGGAGGTACTGTTCATCTTCACTGCTATACAAACCATGCTGTAAATTCTCAACTTAGATGCACACTTGAATAAACTGATTTCAGTATACTGTCGGTGTTTAGGGACAAATGAAGCAATTCTGTTCTCTGTGGGCTCTTTGAAATTCAAGGTCTGCTATTTGTCCTCAAAATATTAGCTTTTGGGTCTAATGGCCAAATCCTCTAATTTACCAAATACATGAATATAATCTACTGATGTGATTAAAATGTTTTACAAGTACCAAATCTGTAATAGATCCACAGCTAATCCTGTATAAATGCCAAAGACAGAGAATGTTTCTATCTAAAAACATTTGGTTTAGAAATACGACATACTTATTCTTAAATGCTAAAAATATTATATTTATATGAACAAATGAGGTAAATAAATCCATTAGATGAATAAGTTTTGGTATTTTAAAAGTATATCAACAAATTTAGCTGAATTATTTTGATACTTGGTAAAATATTTAATTTGGCCAAACACTTTATAAATTGGTGTATAATGAGTTACTCTGACCTTCCACATGCCAATTCTGACCTAAATACATGAAAATTAAAATTACTTATTCTTCTTCTTAGTTTAAGGTCTGTGTTTGTTCTTATCTATTGTTATTGGTCCCCGACAGTCTTTTCGAGTCCAGGTTTAGTTCTGATTTCAGAGTATTGGGCATCAATACAGATTCTAAGAGTGAACAATAAAATATGAAGTTAAGGTCATGTAAGAAATAATTGAAAGAAACAGATGGGTATTGAGAATCACCAGCATTAACGAGATATTTTAATGTGTGTGTCAAATCATCTCTGAGATAAGACATAGTAAATTGGATGACATGCAAATACTCTGAGCATACTAAATGCCATCATCATTTTAAATCACGTAATTTCAACATGTTTTTATGTTCACACAATAAAGAGAGCAGGCATGAAAAATTAACCAGTACTAGACTGGGTTATCCAGTAAAAGAACATAAAATATAAAAAGCAGAAGTAAATAAGCTATGTAATCTCTAGTTATTATTGTTTGCATTGTAAAAGGATTCCTAATCAGCACAACAAGAAGAAAAAACATTTTTAAAAGACCATGAAACTTGTCACTACTTGTTATCAGGTGATTGTATAAAATTATGATGAATTATGATCATGAAATGGAGATAACCAAGAACCCCTGCACAGATGGAGCCCATAGCAGCTAAGCCTAAAGTGGGTACACTAGTAAGGAGAACATGGGCTGTCTCTGACATGATCTCAGTGGCTGGATCTTTAACCACCTCCCCCTGGGAGAGGAGCAGCCTTACCAGGACACAGAGGACAACAATGCAGGCAGTCCTGATGAGACCTCATAGGCTAGGTTCAAATGGAAGGGGAGGAGGACCTCCCTATCAGTGGACTTGGAAGGGCATGGGAGAAGAAGGAAGAAAGGTGGAATTGGGAGGGGGCTATAGCTTGGATACAAAGTGAGTATATTGTAAATAATAAAAAATAATTAATTAAAAAAAGAGCTGTGCAGTGGTCCGATCATGCTGCCTTCTCTGAGATAGGTCCTGATCCCCTCATAGTTCACAATGCAGTGAAGAGAAACGGGTGATTGAATTAGGGGGAAAAAATGGAAAAGAGGCAATAGTGTGCCCACAGTAGGGATGGAAGTATCTACCAGGAAGTCCTGATTCTTCCAGAAGTTCACAGAGGCAAGAAAGATTCTGGAGAGAAAAAACACAGAACTATTGTCCGCTCATTTCATTTAGCTTCATGAGGACAACTGAGTTATTATAAAAGCTGAGAAAAAGTCACACGAAGGTGATTTTCAAACAGCAGGAAACTGGTAGAAACAAAATCATTTGTTTTCTGTATATTTTGGTTTTAATTTGCTGAAAATAATGTGCTTTTATATTAATGTGTTTGCTAAATTCTTTTGTTAGATTATTTATAAATCAGTTAAGGTGTTATAGCAATAAAACTATTTCATCTGTGAAATAATATTATTAATTTTTCATTCCAAAATGAATAGGTTACAATTTTTATTAAATTTCATTGCCTAAAACAACAAATATAATAAAAATCTTTAATGGAAATGTCCAGAATGGACATTGTTCTCTTGACTGTGATCTAATAAGGAGGAAGGCTTCCTTTTCTTACTACATGCAATGTTAATTGTGGGATGAAAAACAAATGCACAGAGAGAAATATACACACACATTTTACTCACAGAAATCCCACCAAACCTCAAAATTGGTAACCATAATATCTACGCCAAAAAATAGAGGGAAAAAATGCTCAGACAAAAATATTATGGGACAAAACTCTGCAAAAAACACCATTGAGAGTTAAGCTGACCACCAACTGTGATGAATGTAGCATGTTCTTTCATTAAAATTTATTAGTTATTGTTGTTGTTGTTGTCATTATTGATTACAAATTGTTCATTTTTTATCCTTCCCAGCTGTAGCTCCCTTATCTCCTCTATTAAGACCACCTCACCAGGGGAAGATGATCAAAGAGAAGGAAATTAAGTCTTAATCATCTGGGAAATGCAAATCAAAACTACCCAGAGATGCCACCTTATACCGATCAGATTGGCTAAGATCAAAAGCAAAAATGACAACACATGCTGGAGAGGTTGTGGAGAAAGGGAAACCTCCTCTATTGCTGGTGGAAGTGCAACCTTGTACAACCACTTTGGAAATCAATCTGTTACTTTCTCTGACAATTAGACATAGTGCTACCTCAAGATCCAGCTATACCAATCCTGGGCAAATATAAAAAAAAAAGATGATCAAGTATACAACATGGGGCATGTTCTTACTAGTGCTCTATATGCCCTGTGAGACTCCATTGAATAAAACTAGTAATTTCTCTGCTAGTGGTTGTCAGTTGGAGAAAGCTTCTGGTTTAGGGATTGACAATGCATATTTTATAAGAAAGACCAGAAAAGACTGTAAGATACTCAGTAAATCCATATTGGAAAGCAGTAGAAATATGACAGCTGAATGCAACCACTGATTTTGTACTGAGAGTTTTGTTGTGTGAGCTACTAGTACACTAATTTTCAGTTAGAAAGCACTTTCTTGGGTTATTTTTTATGATAGCTTAGAGATGGTGTATTTTCATTAAAGATTTGATTTTAAAAAAGTTTATGTTGAGGTTTTTGATGCACTTGGAATTTAGTTTTGTGCAGGGTGATAAATGTGGATCTATTTTCATTTTTCTGCATGTAGACATCCAGTTGGTCCAGCACCATTTGTTGAAGATGCTGTCTTTTTTCCATTGAATGGTTTTGGTTTCTTTGTCAAATTTCAAGTATTCATGGGTGTGTGGGTTTATTTCTGGTTCTTCTATTCGGTTTCATTAATCCTCCTTTCCGTTTTTATGCCAATACCATGCAGTTTTTATTACTATTGCTCTGTAGTACAGCTTGAGATCGGGGATGGAGATACTTCCAGATGATCTGTTGTTGTACAGGATCGTTTTGGAGATTCTGGGTTTTTTGTTTCTCCATATGAAGTTGAGAATCTTTTTTTCAAAGTCTGTAAAGAATTGAGTTGGTATTTTGATGAGAATTGTGTTGAAGCTGTAGATTGCTTTTGGCAGGATGGCCATTTTCACAATGTTAATCCTACCAATCCATGAGCACAGGAGATCTTTCCATCTTCTGATATCTTCCTCAATTTCTTTCTTCAGAGACTTGAAATTTTATTTTTTGAAAAAGTCTTTCAATTGCTTGGTTAGAGTCACACCAAGGTACTTATGTTATTAGTGGCTATTGTGAATGGTGTTGTTTCCCCAATTTCTTTCTTGGCCCTTTTGTTTTGAGTATTCAGGAGGGATTCTGATATTTTTTTTAAATTGATTTTGTATCCAGATACTTTATCAGAAGAAGGAGTTCTCTGGTTGAAATTTTGGGGTCACTCATGTATACTGTCATATCATCTGCAAATAGTGATACTTTGACTTCTTACTTTCTGATTTGTATCCCCTTGTTCTCCTTTCGTTGTCAAACCTCTCTAGCTAGGACTTCAAGTACTATGTTGAAGACATTTGGAAAGAGTGGACAGCCTTGCGTTGTCCCTAATTTCAGTGGGACTTATTTAAATTTCTCTCCATTTAGTTTAGTGATGGCTATAGGCTTGCTGTATATAATAGGAAAACAAAGACCATCCCATCCAAGTTGGACAAGAACTGTTAAAATATTTAATGTATTTGACCTAATATATGACATAATAAGAGTGAGAAATATAAAGATTTTGTTGCATTCATATCTACATAAATATAGGTGCTTTGATAGTAAGATGCCTGATAATAGTTAAAATACGAAAAATATAGTATAGTTCTTTTTCATCCCTGGAAACATAGAAATCTTCATTTTTTCAAAGCCTTAAATTCACAGGGGGTTGAAGGAGCACATCTGCCATAGCATCTGTACTCCCAGCCCTCAAGAGACTGAGCCCAGATAGAGAGTTTGAAGCCAGCCTGGCCTCCATGCAGAGTTCAACAAGACAGGACTATGAGACACCGACTTAAAAACAATTATTCTTATTTTTTATTTTTTTATGATTTCTTCATTGTATATCCTGATTTTAGTCCCCTCCCTCAACTTCTTTCAGTCTCAACCTCCATTCTTCTTCCATCCCCTTCCCCTAGTCCACTGAAAAGAAGCATTTTCCTACCCTGCCATCTGCCCATAGCTTATCAAGTCTCATTAAGACTGCCTGGATCCTGTTTTTCCTCTGGCCTGGCAAGGTCTCATCACCAAGGGCAAGTGATCAAAGAGAGGCAGCCAAGTTCATGACAGAGGCAGTTCCTGCTCCTCTTACTAAGGAACCCACATGGTGAGAGGCCTATATGCTACATCTGAGGAGGGGTCTAGGTCCTCCCCATACATGGTCTTTGGTTGGGACATCAGTCTCTGCAGGCCCTCGAATTTAAAATATCTGTAGACCCAGATATTTTAGCTTTATTGATTTCCTTAGTGAGGTTACGGAGAAAAAGAAAGATACGTATGGTATTTACTCACTTATAAGAAGATATTAGCCATAAAATAAATATAGGATAAACATACTTCAATCTACAGACCTAAAGAAGCTAAACAATAAGGAGGACTCTAGGGAGGATGCTTAAATCTCATTCAGAAAAGCAAACAGGATAGACACCAGAAGCAGTAGAAGAGACACAACAGGATGGGAACCTACTATAGAGGGTCCTCTGAAAGGATCCACCCAACACGGGATCAAAGCAGATGCTGAGACTCACAGTGAAACTTTGGGCAGAGCACAAGGAGTCTTATGAAAGAAAGGACCTCTGAAAGATGTACACTAGGGTATCAAATGAGATACTGAACTCAGAAACAGACTTTGGGCAGAGTGCCAGAATTCTTATGGAAGAAGAAAGAGATAGAAAGACCTGGATAGGACAAGAACTCCACAAGGAAAACAGTGGAGCCAAAAACCCTAGGCCCAGGGAAGCCTGTAGAAACCAATACTCCAACAAAGGACCACACTTGGAGAGGACCTTGAACCCTCTCAGAGGAAGCCCAATGGCTGCTCACTTTACAAGTGGGTTCCTTAGTAAGGAGTACAGGGGTTGTCTCTGAGAAGAGCTCAGTGGCTGGGTCTTTGATAACCTCCCCCTAAGGGGTGCAGTCTTGCCAGGCCACGGAGGAAGATGATGCAGCCAGTCCTGATGAGACTTGATAAACTAGAAGGGGAGGAGGTCCTTCCCTGTAATGGGACTAGGAAAAGGGTAGCGGGGAGGAGAAGGAGGGTGGTTGAGACTGGGCGAAGATGAGGGAGGAGGCTGCAGAGGGGATACAAAGTGAAAAAAAATGTAATAAATGAATGAATAAAGAAATAAATAGAATTTAAAAAATTAAAAACACCAAGTAAGTTAAGAAAATAATCCATACATATGTCCACACACTATCTACACATATCATGAAGTCAACTAATAGATTTATAGCATTTATTTCTCAAATTATAAAATGTAAGGAACATAGGAGAATTAAATAATAGCATACATGTGCCTAAAATTATATATTCTAGCAGCAAACCTTCCTGATATAATTAGAACATAAATTTAATAGAGCAGATATTTTACACTTTACTCATTACAGCCAAATAAAATGTGAACTGTCAGTTCTTCAATTATAAGCCTTTTCCTTTTATTTTCAGACATAACCATCACATTCAATCTAAATTAAATACTTATTTGGAGACACCCAATATGATATGTCGTATTAATTTTAATCAAAGTATGACACACACACACACAAAAAAAACAGCCAACAACAAAAAACAAAAACAAACAAAAAACAAACTCAAATAAGATTTTGGCAGAGCCTAAAATACTTCTTCCCCACATCTGTCATTGCTTCATCTAGTTTCTTGATTTTTTCATTTTTCTTTATCTTTTAATTTGTCAGGGACAAGGTAGTGGTGATTAGAGGTGGTGGTGGTCATGGTGTGTGTGTGTGTGGCAGGATTTCTGTGCTTGTGTAGCTGTATGCACATAGAGGCCCAGGACTGATGTTCAGTATAGTTAACAATCACCTTCTATGTGTACAGGATTCAGAAGAGGCTGAAAACTACTGCTTCATCTAAACTTGGATGGTCAGTGAGTTTCACAACTCTCTCTGATTCTGCTCTGTCAGGTGTCACAGCTCCGCCTGGGGATCTGAACTCCAGCCCTCATATTTATTCCACAAACACCTTACCAATGGAGCCACCTCACCATCCACCTATTTTGCTTTTTATTTTTATTCAATTACCATTTTCTTACTACAACTGGATATTTTTTTCTAGTGACTTGAGCACATTGTACACAAAACAATTTTATTATTAAAAATATATAATTTTACTATTTGAAAACCATTCTCTCAAAAAAAGAAAAGAAAAGAAAGAAAGAAAGAAAGAAAGAAAGAAAGAAATCACTGAAATTAACCAGCATCGTTTTTGCTGCTGCATAATTGAGTTGGGCAGAGATTGGGAGTGGTTTATACAGATAATACTTGGGATGAACAATTGATTGGTGTAAAAGCCATTCTGTATAAATCCTAACATGTAACTGTTTCTGTTCTATCTTGCTACATGTATTATGCATGGATGACTCCATTCTTTTTTCCCCATTACTGATTGTGTGATTTTTTTTCCCATTTGCCTGTACCTTCTCATCACTATTGACTTGTGCAACCTCCATCCCTCAGCTCACACTGATATGTGTGTTCTTCCTTATATTTCTTGACTTTGCCACCAAACTGAATCGCATCCAATATCTGGCTACTAATAGTTGGAAAGTCTATAGTTTCATGTAAGTGCATGAAATCTGATAAGTTTATAAATGTATTAATATACTTTCACAGTTTTGAATTTTACTGACAATTTTATGAAAAGCACTGTATCCATAAAATTGATACAAACTGATGATCCTACAAGTGTTCTAGCTTTTTACATGAATATTGCAGTGATGGCCATGAACATAACTAACGCTTTCCAAATATCCTTGTTTTTTTTTTTTTTCTGTTTTGTGTTCTTTCATTCCTTTTTTTCACTGCCCCTTTCATTTTCTTTTTTTTTTCTGTTGTTGTTGTTGTTGTTTTTAAGACATGAAATATTTAGAGTGACACCTTCCACTCTAGTAAATTTTGAAATGGAGTATTCTAATTGGAGAACTACGAGGCAATGCTATAGCTACATCTTTGTGTTTATTCAGCTTGCTTGAAGTATTTCTTTTATTATTTGAATAAATGCTTGCTATTATTCCCATGCTAGTTCCAGGAAATGCCCTTTTCTTCTCGTTTATTTTATGCAGTTTAGTCAGGGTGAGTTATTCAGTATATTTTCTTTTATAACTCATTTCGGTTAGCATAACTTTTTAGGCCCATCAATGTTTTCAGCTGTAGTAGGATTTGTTTCCTTTTCAACAATGTGTTGTTTGTTGAGGGTATGCATCCTGTTTTCATTATCCTTTCCCTTGTCCAAAGGCATGTGGTTAGTTTCTATACCACAATGATGTGAAAAACATGACAACAAACATGAAAATACAGAAATCTCTTTTGACCTTAATTTCCATTTTGAAAACATATTTACATACACAAAGATTTCTAAGTCATATGGTAGCACTATAAATAGTTGCTCTAGAAACCTCTGTACTCTGAAGCACAGATGATCCAATGCTTAAATTCTCACCAACAAATTAAAAGGCTTCATTTTTCCATACTTTACAGTTTGAGTTGTGTGTATTTGATGATTAATAATGGTAAATTGTATGACTTACTTGTTTATCATTTGTCTATTTCCTTAATAAAACATGTGCAAGTCCTTTGCACATTTTTAAATGTTTTTCTTTTATCCTAGAATTCTACAAAATGTTTTGAAATTTAAGTTTTTCTCAGATGTATAAATTACTATTATTTCTTTTCTTTTTGTAGGTTTTACCTTTTCAGTGTATTGATTGTTTCTCCGACTGTGCAGAAAGTCTATTGTTTTATGTAATCTCACTTGCCTAAATGTGTCTACCTTGGGGAAGAATTTGTGTGTCTGTGCGTGTATGTGTGTGTGTGTGTGAGAGAGAGAGAGAGAGAGAGAGAGAGAGAGAGAGAGAGAGAGAGAGATTTCTTCATTTGATGTTTGACTCTTTGATACAGAATCATTTCTTGTGTCATGTAATACTACTGTGAGAGACAATGACATGAGTTTTGGGCCTTTCTACTACTGCCTCAGCTTCATGACCATTAATGTTTGTGTGTTATCATACTGACACTCCTCTCATTTCCCTGATTTTGAGACAGAGACACAACACGTGGCCCAGGTCAGTCACCACTTTATTATTACTGATATTAGAGGTGTGAGATGCCATGTTCCACTTCAGAGTACTTTTCAATAATAATTTCACCATGAGTTATTGAATAAACCTAATTGAAAAGATTGAAGCAAGAAAGAGCTAATGAAATTTTGAAAGAATTATTAATAAGGTGTATTTCTACTTTTATTTCAAAGAACGATTATAACTTAAAACAACAAAAGTAAAAACATTATTTATCTGGTTTGAAAACATCATCAAAATTCATATATTAACTAGGCATATGTGCTTTAAATTTAAAAACTCTTACCAGATGCTTACCTAACAAAATGTGATATAAACTAAATTATGTATTTGGTGTTTATTTTTAGTACATATGCACACTTTATGTTTCTGTATGTCATGCTACTTAATATAATCTCTTTTTAATAAAAATTCATAGACTTTATTAGTTATTATATTGCCACAAATTTATTAAATGGAATTGAATTTTATCTGTAAAACAGCACATAACTGGAAAACACTGCAGAGAAATAGTCTTTGATATTCTAGATGCTAGCTTTTTTTTTTTAATTTCCATCAGTTCATCCAGTAATAAAAATAAATTTTAAATTTTAGGTTAAACTTAAGAGGTGTTTTTAAGTTAAATGTTTCATAATATACTTTAATAAATGCCAAAGATTATTTTCTAAAACAGTGTGAGAGTAAGTTAAAATGAGAGCATCATTACCAAAGAGACATTTCTGAGAACAAGTTTTATTCATATTTCACTCAGGGTGAGAATCCTGTTATGAGAGGAAACTGAACCACCCTCTCCTCTGTAACTTAGCCGTGACCCTTGTCACCTCATTGGTTTGCTTGCAAGAATTAATTGACAAGGATTGAAAACATTATGCAAATTCCCCCTGGCAGTTCTTCTTACTAGTTTGACAGCTACACACTGCTTAAATGTTTAATCCTACAAATTAAAAGAAATGGGAGAATCAACTGAGTGTTCACATGAAAGCCATTCTAAACCATTCTAAACCTTAAATTAAAAAACCTCACAAAAATTTAAAATAATCCTAAAACAACCATTGAAATAGTGTTCAGAATACAGTTGAGACATAAAACTGTGTTTAGTATCATCCTGCATACTTTTTTTTATGATACCATCATCTTTTAGCTAATTTCAATATAAACAGACTAACCTTTAAAATTCTGTGACACTTCTATGTCACTTCTACAAGATATATCAAATGGCTGTAGCAAGTGGAAGTAACATAATTTTCTAATTAACAATGTTTCTAACTAAAATTACTATGATCACATTATAAATCACTATTTTTTCCTTTGGATATATATAAAGCTTATTTTTTTTGCTATTCTGATATTTAAAAATTGTTGTAATTATAAAATAATTAAATCAAGAGGTGCTCTAATTTAGTTATATTTATCTTATTTGAAAAAATTAATTCTAGGATTTTTTTCTTTCCATTCAATTTTTCATAGGCATCTTTGGAGTGATTAACCAAAGTAGACACACAAAAATGTCGTTTGGTCTAGTAGTTTTAGTGTGTGTGTGTGTGTGTGTGTGTGTGTGTGTGTGTGGAGTGTACAGGTGTACCAGAGAGGCATGTGCATTCAGCTGTTCCTTTGTTCATGTGTTTGATGTATTTTTCTTAAACACTCTCCACCTTGTTTTTAAAGACACTGTCTTCATTGACTCTGCAACTTGGATTTGGCCATAGTAGCGGATCACTGAACGGCAAGACTCTTCCCACGTATGGGATTGCAGACATACAATTCCAGCTCTAGCTCATACCCCTAATTTAAAATGGAACCTGTATATCAAACGTACTTCCTCATGCTTCCTTCTAAACCACTTTAGCTCCTGAGACATCTCCTAGACCTCTGACCAGATTTTGCCTTCTATATCATAAATTTACACTATTTTTGTCAATGGTTTTCTTCTACCTTCATTTACTCTATTTATAGATATTACTTATTTGTTACTTATTTTCTAAACAAAAATAAAACATTACCTTTTTACAGAATCATTAGTGAGGATCTTAATCTATACTGTAATCTACCGTGTATCTATTTCAATTGTTAAATTACCATTGCATTCTAATTAAACACGAGACACTTTCCCTTACCTCATCTGCACCTGCCAGAAAAATCCCTTCTAGTGAAGGTGAATAATCCGTTCCCACTGTACAGCTCAGGTAGCTAGCCCTAAGTTTATAATGTTGGCCTCAGACCATGCTATACTTACTACTTCATGCTCTGTTTTAGCATATTTACTGTCATATTTACGGCACTGGCTGAAGAATACATGTTAAGGAAGTTTGCAGTAAAAGATCCCAATTCAAAAGTTCAATGTATGCCCTATTCAATATGACATTTCTCCATGTAAGATATTCAGCAACCCTTGTTGGAGGGAGGTACTGCCTTAAATAAAATATTTGTCAGTCGATACAATGTGCATCTCTCTTGGGCTCCTTCTAGTGTCTGAGAGAAAGAATTACACAAAAAAATAAAGATGGACTAATGGAAGCATTTTGAAACATTTTAGGGGTGGGTGAACAGATTTGTTAGCCATCTGGGAATGATGTGAATTGTTGTAAAGACTGTGTACAGTCTCACTTTCTACCAGGACTAAATAAACTTCATGCTGCCGGGGATGTGGACAGAGAGCTCACTTCTCACGTACAGAAGCTGATAGTTTAAGATGGAATTTTAAAGACCTGGTTGAAAAGGCATCACATGACAAATAATGTTCTGGAGACTGATAAAATTCCAAAGGGAGAAATTTGAGGAAGTTGGGAATTATTCAAGAGATTTGATGGTGATAGTGATGATAATAATAATAATTGCAGTCACCAACTGTTATAAAAATAAATTTCATTAATATAAAAAATGCTGACCTTACATATGTTTGAAGAGATAAAGTTAGCTTCTTTGGATTATTATATAACTGAATGTAAAAATCTTAGAATTAAAACAGTAAGATAGAAAACTGGTGCTCCATAATAGAGGACTCAGAGATGAATCCATACAGATATAGTCACCAGATTTTCAGCAAAGTTGTCAGAAGCATACAGGTATGAAAAAAATCAGCTCATTTAGCAACCTCCCCCTCCTCCCAAAGGAGGAACAGCCTTGCTAGGCCACAGAGGACACATTGCAGCCAGTCCTGATGAGACCTGATAAACTAGGGTCAAATAGAAGGGTAGGAGGACCTCTCTTATTAGTGGACTTGGAAAGGGGCAGGGAGGAGATGAGAGAGGGGAGGTGGGATGGGGAGGGAATGCGGGAGGGGGTTACAGCTGGGAAACAAAGTAAATAACCTGTGATTAATATAAAAAAATAAAAATTATAAAAAATAAAAAAACTTTATATCCACCACGAAGAGAATAAAATTAAATCTACTACTCTTAGGACAAAAATTTTTCAAATTGCATCAAAAATAATAGTTTACAACTGAAAATGCTAAAGGAAGAATTGAAGCACTTGAGGTGCAGACAAAAATTCTTTACTAGAATTAAAATAGAACAGGAAATAACCTGAGAACTGACAAATGAATGTCATATGGAGTTAAGCTTAAGCACAGCAAAATAACCAATAACCGAGTGTATACATGGCCTACAATGAGATATTACTTGTGCTAAGTGATTCATATTTAGAACATGTAAAAACTCACTTTTGGTTATAGTGTAATCCAGTATAGTTACCATGCAATTCACTGCAGAGACTTTCCTATAAGCTCAAGCTGGATCTGCGTTATAAACTCTCCAAACTAATTGTAAGCAGACGCCCAAAGGACTCAAAACTTTACCACAGAGAAACTTATGCGTCCATATTCATTACAGCTAGTTTCACAAGCAAAAACATAAAACCAAGCTAAAGCTCCAACAATGAATGAATGGATAAGGGAAATGTGAAAGGTTTAAAATACTTGAATCAAATCACGAATTCTATAAAATTCTCATCAGGAGGTATAAAAATATCTTCATATTGATTCTGCAGGAAGTCTGCCCAACAGAGTGAAACTATTACACCAGAACACAGGCAATAAGGATTTCTCTATGTCATGGCAGATACAGGAGAGATACAACAATGACAAGAAAGGAAGCAGGAAGCAAAGTCCGTAGGGGACTATGTCCCTACAGGGCACACCTCCTCCTCATTTGTGCAAAACACTGGCCTGCCTCCAGGAAGCTTACTTGCTTGCTACAGACACTTCTGAATGCATGGCATATGGCAAAATGCCATGTGCATTTTTTATAGGAATATAAAAATAAAAATGACCTTATCAAAAAGAATATTGTAAATTTGTTTAAATAATCTCGACTTAGACTAATCTTAAATAGATAAATCCAATGAAGATGAAATACTTGCAGATTGGTTCCGTGGCAGCAGCCCCCATAAGGACCAAGATACTACAAAAACCAGAGTTAGTAGAAGATATTATGTTATATGAAATGATATAGAAAGCAAAAAAAAAAAAAATAAGTAGCATTGTCTAGAAGAAAGTAGAATAGGGATTGACTTGGTCTAGCAGAGGTTTGGGTTAATGAGTACTGAACTAAATGAAAATGAACTGAGAAACTTCGTATGTTCCGTAGCACAATGGAGAGACTCTAAGCTTCACTGGTATGTAAAATGGAGGTAGAAATGAGGGGCTTTAAAACTCCCAACACAAGGAAGTAATAAATATTCTTTAAAATGCAGATGGTGATATTGTTCATCTAATCATTACATCTTTCATAGATGTATCAAAGTATCATACTGTGTCTCATAGAGTTGTCCAAATATTGTGTCAGTAAAAACTCAAAACAAAGCCCATGAGGAGGAACGAATTTCACTTACTTAACATAAGAAAACACAAAATGCTTATATGACATCAAAATTGTGTGTTAGATATATGTTTTTTACAAATAGAAAAATGAATTTGCAATATATTATAGCAGTATAAGAGCATGCTCCCTTAGAAAATACAAATTAAAATCAAGACATGCCCATTGCATAACAGTAAAAAGCTGTGTTTCATAAATTAAGAATTACTATCAAGATCACTCACTAAACGCACACATTCAATGTGCATATTGATACTGATATGAATAGTTTGAAAATACTGATATGTTGTGGACAGGATTATATTATAAATGAAGGGAAAATAAACTTGTACACTTTTTCATTGAAGTTTTGCTTAGTAGACTTGTACTATAAAATATTTTTGCACATGTTAAACATTTAAGTATAGAAGCAAACACATCAGATTGTTGTTTGTATAATGTTCTTGTGGAATGTATACAATTTACCCTTGTACATTCAAATGCCGTTTTCTCTACCTCACTATCTTGTTTCAACCAGAAGTTGCATTGTGATGTTTATTCTAAGCATCACCTGTCTCAAGCTTATGTAAACATGTCACCATTTTTTCTTTGTATTGTCAATAAAACAACCTGAGCAATGGAGAGAATAGGGTGGGATATCCTGGTCCAGAGGGGAAGAGAAGGAAGCCAGTGGAAGGGGTTGGAGTGCAGGGAGTAGCAAGAGAGGACTTGGAACCTTGAGAAGAGATGAACCTACTGAGATATGACTAAAAGCAAGTATGGTGTGGGAAATCTGAATGGAAGGAAACTATGCAGGCTTAGAGGTTTAGGATAGAGTAACTATTGCCCAGCATTGTGCTCTAAGTTAGTTAAATAAATCCTAGTCTCTATATGATGGCTTGGGTATATCGCTGGCTTAGGAATAACCACCATTCAACTAGGAACCTGCCACAGAGGGCCTCTGAAAGGCTCTGCCCTGCAGACTATCAAAGCAGACACTGAGAGTTATGGCCAACTGTTGGGAAGAGTGCATGGAATCATAGAAAAGAAGTAGGAAATAGTACAATCTAGAGAGGACAGGAACAAGGAGAGCAGCAGAACCAGAAAATTTGAACACAGGGCTTTTTCCAGAGATTCATACTTCAACCAAGTACCATGCATTGAGATAACCTAGAACCCCTGCACAGATGTAGCCCCCATGGCAGTTTAGTGTCCAAGTGGGTTCCACAGTAATGGGTACAGGGACTGCCCCTGACATAATCTGATTGGCCTGCTCTTTGATCACCTCCCCCTGAGGGGAGAGCAGCCTTACCAGGCCTCAGAAGATGACAATGCAGCCACTCCTGATGAGATTTGATAGAGTAAGATCAGAAGGAAGAAGAGGGGGACCTCCCCTATCAGTGGACTTGTGGAGGGGCATGCGTGAAGAAGGGGGAAGGAAGATGGGATTAGGAGGGAAGGAGGAAGGGGCTTATGGGGGGATACAAAGTGAATAAAGTGTAATTAATAAAAGTTTAAAAAACAAAACAAAAAAGATAAAACAATAATAAATATTAATAATCAAGAACAGATTGGTTTTCATTTTCAAAATGCACTGACTCTTTTCATCCTGTTGCTATTGTTGACTACAATAAGTAAACTAACCAAGTTGAACTCTGCGTTATTGGTACTGAGTTTACAATATACGAACACATTCACTGTTAATTAGAAATGAACAATCTACTCAGGTATCAGGTACTGGAAAATTACTCTGAAGTAAAACTTATATCTATCTATTTATTTATTTACTTACTTATTTATTTTTACACTTTATGCATTTTATATCTCAAATGTAGCCTCCTCCCTCATTTCTTCCGTCCCATTCTCCATCCTTCTTCTCCCATATTTCCTTTTCCTAGTTGACTGAAAGGGGAGTCCTCCTCCCCTGCCTTCTGATCCTGTCTTATCAAGTCTCATAACAACTGCCTTTGGCATTCATATGTTACAGTGGGGTAACTGGACCACTAGTGAGATTGTTGTGTACCAAGTTCCTCAGGGATTGAAACATTCTTTTCTGCAAGGAGCTCATCAAAAAGGAAGTCAATAACCTAAATTATTTTCAAGAAGTTCTGAAACTGAACCTATTAAATAGGGCCTTCATTCCAAAAAAGTATATAAGCATTAAAGACTGCTGAGAATCATTCTCAGAGGCGATAAACCGCAAAGAGGATACTTAGAAGCTCAGCAAGCTATAAGAAGCAGTGACCAACTGAACGGCACAGAAGAAAAGGAGCAGCTGAGCTGCCTGGAGGAGGCTCAGACAAACTGAGCCACCTGGAAAGAATGCTCTCCCAACTGCTGCTCTCCCCACAGGCTGTGCAGTGTGATACAGATTCCCAGCTACCACTCATGCTGAGGTCAGTTTCATGATGCAGATGCCTTTGAGTTATTTCTGCTCCTGTAAATAAAGCGTAAGACCCTTATTCCTGTAAGTAACAACAATAAAACTCACTGGTTCACTAAGTCAAAAGAGGAAGAGCCTCTTCCTCTGTGGCCTGTCAAGATAAAATCATGAGGGGGAAGAGATCAAAGGGTAGGTAAAGGAGTTCATGGCAGAAGCAGCCCCTGCTCCTTTCCTCAGGAATACAGATGGAAACTGAGCACCCTTATCAGCCTCATCTGAGCAGGGGGTCTAGGCCCTTTATGCATGGACTTGGTGGGTGCATCAGTTTCTGCTGGTCCCCCTGGGGCCAGAATTTTGGACTTTGTGGGTCTCCTTAGGGAGCCCCTGTCCCATCCCCTGTCCCATTCTATCTTCTCCTTCCACAAGATTCCCTTTACTCTGCACAAATGGGATGAGAAAGAAACTAGGAAGAAAAAAAATACCCTTCCCAATAGCTACAAAAAGCATAAAGTATCTTGCTGTAACTCTAACCAAGCAAGTTAAAGACTTACATGAAAAAAAAACAAAACAAAACAAAACAAAACAAAAAAAACCTCAAGTCTAGGAAGAAAGATATTAAAGAAGATATCAGAAGATAGAAAGATTCCCAACGCTCATGGCTCAATAAGATTAACATAGTAAAAATGGCCATCCTACCAAAAGCAACCTATAGTTTCTATCCAGTTCCCACCAAAATACCTACACATTCCTTCACAGACCTTGAAAGAAAAATTCTCAACTTCATATGGAAAAATAAAAATCCTAGAATAGCTAAAACAATTTTATACAATAAAATTCTTCTGGAGGTATTTCTATCACTGACCTTAAGCTGCGTTATAGAGCAATAATAATAATAAAAAAATGTATGGTACTGGCCTAGAAACAGACTGGTAGATGAATGGAATTGACTTAAAGACTCAGAAATGAACCAACAAATCTATGGAGAAATGGTTTAGACAAAGAAGCCAAAATCATACAATGGGAAAAAGATAGCACCTTCAACAAATGGTTCTGGTCTAACTGGATGTCCACATGTAGAAAAATGTAAACAGACCTATATCTATCACCCTGCACAAAATTAAAGTCTAAGTGGATCAAAAGACTCAATATAAAACCAGACACACTAAATCTGTTAGAAGAAAAATTGTGGAAGAGCCTTGAAATAATTGGCACAGGAGAAAACTTCCTTAACAGAACACCAAGAACTCAGGCTCTAAGATAAACAATCAATAAATGGGACCTCTTGAAACTGAAAGGCTTCTGTAAAGCAAAGAACACTGTCTTCAGAACAAAATGACAGCATACAAACTGGGAAAAGATCTTCATGAACCCTATATTTGACAGAGGGCTAATATCCAGAATATATAAAGAAAACAAGAAATAAGACACAAACCGACCAAACAATCCAATTAAAAAATGGGGTACAAAGCTAAACAGAGAAATCTCAACAGAGGAATATTGAATGACAGAGAAACAACAAAAGAAATGCTCAACATCCTCAGTCAGCAGGAAAATACAAAACTAAATTACCCTCAGATTCCATCACACACCTATGAAATGGCTAAGATCAAAAACTCATGCTGGAGAGAATCTGGAAAAAGGAGAACCCTCCCCCATTTCTACTGGGAATGAAAACTTGTACAACTACTTTGGAAATCAATCTGGCTGGTGTTTTTTTATTTTTTTTTTATTTTTTTTTTCAGAAAATTGTGGTACCTCAAGTTCCAGCTATATGACTCCTGAGCAAATACCTAAAGGATCCCCTACCATTCAACAAAGATATTTGCTCAACTATGTTCATAGCAGCTTTATTTGTAATAGCCAGAATCTGAAAACAGCTCTCCCTCAGACAAACAATGGATACAGAAATTGTGGAATATGTCCACAATGGAATTCTACTCAGCTATTAAAACAAGGAAATCACTAAATTTGCAGGCAGATGGATGGACTAGAAAAGATCATCTTGAGTGAGGTAACCCATAAGCAGAAAGACTCACTTATAAACAGATATTAGACATATAATATAAAATAACTTTTCTAAAATCTACAGAACTAATGAAGCTATTCAACAAGGAGGACCCTAGGGAAGATGATCAATTCTCATTCAAAAGTGAACAGGATAGATCCCAGAAGCAATGGAAGAGAGAGAACAGGACAGTAGCCTACCTAGAGGTCCTCTGAAAGGCTCTACCCAAGAAGGTACTGAAGCAGATGCTGAAGTAAAATATTATAAAATGTTTTTGACTTGTGTTGAGAGATGACCTAACATTTTCTGATAATGGCTAATAATTTACTTTTGCAATTTAAGCCATATATTGTATACCTAGTTTCATGAACACAGTTGTGTTACTTTCAGTTCAATGTTCAACATATACTGTTCCACAGAGTTACTATTCATAAGTTATATATTGTGAATATGACACTATTAAAGTTAAGAAATGAAGATGCATATATTTGCATTTGCTTAGTAATAAATGATACAATAATCATACACTAGAATGAACTACATTAAAAAAGATAATTTGAAAAAAATTGATTTTCAACAGGATTTACCTATTCAAGAGGATTAATAACATTAATCATAAACAAAAACTTTAGAAAACAAGGGTTTGCATATGCTTTTAAACTAAGTTCCTTGACTTTTAGACTAATGGGTGAACCTTTTAGAGTAAAAATTTATTCATTATTTTCCATAAAGTGATAGATTATTCCCTGTCATTTCACTCAGTACAAGCATGGTTCCCTAGTTCTCATTTACAACATTTCTCTGTAGAGCACAGTCAGAGCTTTCCCTTCCATTCTGTCAGCCAAAATGCTATCAAATGGAATGAGTAAGGATGCCTGAGGCTTTACATTTAAGGTCACTGGGAAGGCTGAATGTTGTTGCTACGATGTGCTATGCAGGGATTTATTTATAATCTAGAGCACACACATCCACAAATAGCCCGAATCCCTTTGGTGCTCCAATAAACATTTCACATATTCTGCTCAGTTTACAGTAGGACTTTAATCGGGGCTGTCTGTAGATGCTGGATCATCTGAACAACCGTATTATGTAGCCTGGGAGTTGCTAAAATACTGAGAGTTGTAGATGAAAACCCAATTAAGTGCATTGGCCAAAAAGATTGTTCCCTCGACACTATCAATAGAGTAATCACACATTGCAAATAAAGTATGGAGAGAGGGTATATGTGTTCAAAATCTGGATCTTCAGTCTCTTTCAGCTTGAGTGTGTCAGTGAGACACTGTCATTTTACTCACTCGCAAAAGGAGTTGGGGTTCTAAAAAGATTATGTCTAAGCAAATGCCAATATTTTGTGATTTTTTTAAGTTTAAATTTAACATTGTGGAAAGTTATTTCTAATTGTTTTTTTTTTCTTTACTGTGAAGTTCAATGACTATTTTACAACATGATATGAGCAAGAGAATTTCTCAGATCTCAAAGTTAAGATCAGAGATTATAACCAAAACTTGTATACTCCCATGCTTACTTCTTTATGTTTTGGTTTTTCAGTTATGTATATGTGGAGGATGCTTTGTGCATGTGAGTGCATATGCTTGCAGAGACCAGTGACATCCTATCCCCTCAAGCTCGAGTTACAGATATTTAGGAGCCGACCCACATAGGTGGTAGAAATTGAACTGGAGTTCTAGGGTAAAACAGCATTGCTTCCACATCTGTGCTCTCTCCAGCCTCCACAGGAATCTCTTCATCTACAGTCTCCACAGAAGTGACTATGATGGATACTACTAAGATTGCACACAGTTTTACTCATTTTCAAAACTTATCTATTAATAAACTAACATTTTTTGCTAATAATTTGAGTTGGTTATTTTAACCACTAAAATAATGATGCCTTATTATTTGTTTTTATGTGAATATATGAATTTGTACTTACTATACAATGAGAGTGTGCAATATCCCAAGGATCCTTCATGTTGTAGGTAAATGTGTGGTTGAATTATTATAAGCATGAAATAAATTAAAATTAAGCAAAAGACTTAAGAACTGTTTCCTATTCCAACTAAGATTCATTTCAGTTAGCCAAGGAAACAACAGCTACTGGATTATAATTTCTCCTTGAAAATTACTCAATATTTGAATGAATTTAGTGTCCTTATATTTGCATGATATAATATAACATGAAAAGACTACTAAGATTCTCTAATGAAAAAAAGTGGTTTTGACTATCAGCATGGAACATTTTTAAATGATCAATTCTTTATTTTTCCAGAGAAAAATTATGACACACTAACCCTCACAAGCCTTTTATTTTTTTTTTTATTTTTATTGCCTTCAGATTGTTGTGTAGTGCATAGTCTCATCTGACTATGGTGTTCTATCTCTTATAACTAAGACCCATTCTCCAGGATCTGGATATAATTATCTTCTTAAATTCTCATAAAACCCCTATTTAGGTTAAAATAATGAGTGAGAAACTTGTAATTGTGATTTGAAAAGAGTTTATCACTGTGCAGGTTGGATAGGCAAATGAATCAACCAACCAGACAGTAGAAGGTAATGACTGGTTCTGTTTTAGGAATAGAGTAAGCACTGCCCTTTGCTTCTCATACCTTTGGATGATATCATGTCATTGCATTGCTCTGGTCTTCTTAACGCACATGACCAACCTTGGAGATCGTATAGATTGTATAGATTCGTAAAATGAACAATGATAGGTTAGGGTGAGAGGCAAGGGTAGGAGGACCTCCCCTATCAGTGGACTTGGGGAGGGGCATGGGAGGTGGTGAGGAAGGGAGGGTGAGATTGAGAGGGAGTGAGGGAGGGGACTACAATGAGGAATAAACTGTAATTTATTTAAAAATAATTAATAAATTTTAAAGTATTAGAGTATTGCTCATGATGATTATACATTAATTTCATGGGATTAATATATCATGTTGTATGTATAGGCTATATTATTCTTAAGTCAGACTTAGTAAAAAAAGTTTTTGGTGGTTTGATTAAAGCATAATATTTACAATTATTTCCTAAGTTATCAATTTCTTTGCTTTATACCTACCTAACTTTTATTTTCCTTGGTTAAAAAATGACTATTCAACCAGTAAAGACATGATACAAAGCTCAAGACTAACTATTCACTGTAATTTCATAATAATTTTTATGTTGGAGACTTACAGACAGACAAAGGTGCAGTAGATTAGAAAACAGCAGACCTAGATCTTCTGCCTTAGAAAACAATTCAGTCAGACATGGTGGCAGGTGCTTTTAATCCCTGCACATAGGAAGCAGAGACAGGTGGATCTCTCTGAGTTTGAGCCAGCGTGGTCTACAAAGCTAGTTCCAAGACAGTCAGGGCTGCACACAGAGAAATCCTGTATCAAAAAAATAAAAATAAAAAGAATGTAAACACTTAATTCTGTCTTCTAAACACACAGTACAATGAGAGGCTCACAAAATATTAATATATATCATGTAAATATATATAATAAATACATATACATATTAATGAAGAAAACAGAGAGTGAAAGAATCAATGCAACTCAATAAAAAAATAGTATTTTAAAAGTAAAAATCTGGGCAGAGTGCGGGAATCATATGAAAGAAGGGGGAGTTAGTAAGTCCTGGAGAATACAGGAGCCCCACAAGTACCAAATATATCAGGGCACAGGGGTCTTTCATGAGACTGTTTCTCCAACCAAGAACCATGTATAGATATAACCTAGAACCCCTGCTCTGATATAGCTCATGGTAGCTCAGTGTCCAAATGGGTTCTCTAATAAGGGGAACAGGGACTATTTCTGACATGAACTTACTGGCTAGGTCTTTGACCTCCCCACACCCAAGGGAGGAGCAGCCTTGCTAGGTCTCAGAGGAGGATTTTGCAGCCAGTCCTGAAGATATGTGATAAAACAGGGTCAGATGGAAGGGGAGGAGGTCCTCCCCTATCAGTGGACTTGGAAAGGGGCAGGGAGAAGATGAAGGAGGGCGGGTGGGACTGGGAGGGAAGGAGGGAGAGGGCTACGGCTGGGATACAAAGTAAATAAACTGTGATTAATATAAAAAATAAATTAATTAAAAAAGGTAAAAATCTGGAAAGACAATGAAAAATAAAATGTGTAATTTTAGAAATATTGGGGACTAAGGAGAGGGCTAAGTAGGGTTCTTACTGCATCTGAATTTAGACACTCATGACACATGTAAATATTATGGATGTATGTCCTTAAATTGTAAAATAAGTACTAAGCCAGTTTAGAGAAGTAGTATCTTTGAGGATCTCTTATGAAAGAATAATTATAATTAAAAAAAAAAACTTGTCTAGATAAAATGATGAGCTACAAGTAAATGAAAGCTAGAAAAAAAAAAAAAAAAACAACAGCAACAACAACAAAAAATAAAAACCTAGTGGAGTATATCAACCACATTACACTGTAAGCCTCATGCCAGGAATAAATCAGCTGACCAACAGAAAACAGAGGAGGGTGTGTGTGTGTGTGTGTGTGTGTGTGTGTGTGTGTGTGTGTGTGCTATTGTTTCATCTTAGTTGTTAGGAGAGAAAGTATGTGAGGTTGGGTATGTACTGAGCAGGAAGGATCTGGGAGGAATTAAGTGAAGGGAAGTATGTAATCCAAATATATAAACTTCTCCAAAAATAAATATTAAAAGATAAAAAATAAGGTAGAAATTGATAGAATTTCTGGAACTAACTTCTACTCCCCACAGGTGTACATACAGACATGGCTCAAGCACACACCCCACACACACACGGGCCACATTACTTTCCTTCTGTTTCCATTTGTTTCTATCTGTTCTGTTGTAAACGTTTCGTTGCATCAACTATTAGCATGTTGAAAAGGCGGCCTTTCAAAGGTAATTGGGTTATGATATCAAAGCCTTCATTAATGAGATCAGTAAGTTTTCTATTATAGACCCCAAGGAGCTTCTTTCTCGCATATAAGTGGTTGGTTTCTGGAAGTCAGTACTTTCTAATCATCATCATCATCATCATCATCATCATTATCATCATCATCATCATCATCATTATCATTATTTTCAATACAGGGTTTCCTCTGTGTAACAGTGGTTGTCCTGGGGCTCACGTTTTAGACTAGGCTGGCTTTGAATTCAGATAAACCTGGATATTGTGCTGCTATGGGCTAAAGGGAACAGGGACTGTCTCTGACATGAACTCAATGGTTGGCTTTTTGACCTCTCCCCCTACCCCTCACTCCCTACCCCCACGAGGGAGGAGCAGCCTTGCTAGGCCACAGAGGAAGACAATGCAGCCAGTCCTAATGAGATCTGATAAACTAAGGTCAGATGGAAGGGGAGGAGGACCTCCCCTATCAGTGGACATTGAGAGGGGCAGGGAGGAGATGAGGGAGGGTGAGTGGGATTGGGAGGGAATGAGAGAGGGGGCTACAGCTGGGATACAAAGTGGATAAACTGTAAGTAATATAAAAAATAAAATTTTAATTAAAAATAAATAAATGTCTGGTTCCCTGAGTGCTGGCATTAAAGGTGAGCACCACCATCTCTTGGCTGCAGTACCTTATTCTTATTCTTTTTTATATGTATTTATTTATTACTTATTACTGTGTATCCTGGATGTAGTCCTCTCCTCATTTCCTGCCCATTTCACTCTCTTTTCATCTTCCCCTTACCCCTTTCCCCTAGTCCTCTGAAAGCTGGAGACCTCCTCCTTGCCCTCTTGGCCCTAGCTTATCAAGTCTCATCAGGACGGCCTGGATCCTCTTCCTCTGTGGCTTGACAAGGCCACATCACCAGGAGGGAAGTGATCAAAGAGCAGATAACTGAGTTCATGACAGGAGTCCCACTCTCATTTTTGTTTTTATTCTTATTCTCATTCGTATTCTTTTTTCTTATTCTCATTTCTGGAACAGGTACACAAAGGGTGTCATTTAAAGTCCTTTCTGTAATATTTCACTGCAGCAACCTCAATAGACCAGGATACAAACCATGCATGTAATCTTTATAACTGATCAAATAAACAAACCCCATCCTCATCCTACTGCATATTCCTGGGGCTTATAAATTATCCAAAACACACCTGGAAGATAATTTAGTTCATTCTTGTAAGCACCATCCCATAAGACCATGTCTTTATTCATTTACATTTATTTTCCCAAAATATTTAGTTACAAAACATTTAGAACCAATTGGAAATTGCAACATGGAAAGTTGATTTAGACACAAAATGATTACTTGCTCTTCCTCATATTTAGTAAACCATAAACAGAAAATATTTACTAAATCTCTAATGAAATTATTTAATTAGGAGTAAGTGAAATTTTAGCACATTTTTCAGCTATCTTCTCATTCTGGTTTTGATAAATGGATTTATCAGAATGAAATTAACACAAAAATAAAAAGAACATTACAATGATTTTTCTCTTCGTTACTTCAGTCTTTGATTGTTGTAAGTTATAGTATCCACAAATAAATAGAAATGAGAAAACAAAGTTATAAAGTCTAATATTCCAGGAAGAAAGTATTATATTAAATAACAAAATGCAAATAATAACATTATGATATAGTCTCCTACAAGAATAATTATGAGAAACAAGGATCAATACTAAACAGAAATGTTTGATAATATATGTAAGTATTCTCAATCAGTATAAAACTTACAAAGTTAATATGTCTCTTAAAGAATAATTTAGTCATGACCAGATAAAATATTCATACATATTTAATCAAAATTTCACAATGTTTCCTTATAGTTTACTTCATAGTAGCTTGTACCTTAAAAATATCAAGGTAAATGTAAATTTATTTCTAAGAACAAATATAATCAAGCCTCATTCTCTTCTGTTTGCTGTCATATCAGAATTCTGTTATTTTGTTTTGACACTAAAACTATAAATTAATCATTTTGTATTTAGGGTGATAAATACTCATGTGTAAAATCAAATACAAAACATCATTGAGTGCTCTCTGTCACGAACAACTCCACATTTGGCTAAGGCCGAGGATCTGGCTTGCTTCCATGTATGTGGACCTATCTGCATTGCCCCCGTGGCACGCCTGGGTTGGCTACCCAGAGGCTATTTAAGCTGTGGGCTGGCTTTCCCCGGGGTCCGAGGATTGTTCAAGGTTCCTGAATAAACTGCATTGAAGAAAAATCATTGAATGTAGTTTCTGAGACTATGCTACTCCTACGTTCTCACATACCTATTGCTCTCAATGGTCTTAAAGTTCATTAGAATCAATGAACAAAAGTAAAAAAAAAAATGTTTTAATAATGTATAAATTTGCTTCAGAAAAGGAAGTAGAGGTGATCAACTGATAATTAGTACACATATTGACCTTCTCAAACACTAAATTACATTGAAAAATATTAGGGACTACATAAGTTCATAAGGAGAATTCTTGAAAATACCTACCTAGTGTTGGGCAGAAAAATCAATATATACTATTTTTTATCTAATACAAATGGTCCACAGTAAATGCATTCTTGCCAGCTAGTCATCACTGTATTCTAAATGTTATGACTAATAATAATATATGAGACTTTAAATCAGAAAATCTTAGTTCCATCCCTATTGCACAGAAGCAGGGGTTGACTATCACTGAAAGAAACAAAAACAAGCAAGTAAGAATGCCTTCTAAGATTTTAAAATGTTAGAGTGGGAATGAGAATGAAATATATCTATTTTAAAATATGTAACTTTAAGTCTGACATTTTTTTAAATTTTTATTTTATTTTATTTTTAATTATACTTTATTTACTTTGTATCCCCCCTCTAGTTCCCTCCCTCCTCCCCTCCCAACCCTTCCCTTCCTCCCCCTTCTCCATGCATGCCCCTCCCCAAATCCACTGGTAGGGAGGGAGGGTTTCTTTTTCTTTCTTCTGATCCTAGTCTGTTAGGTATCATTAGGAGTGGCTGCATTGTCTTCCTCTGTGGCCTGGTATGGCTGCTTCCCACTCAGGGGGAGGTGATCAAATTGCAGGCCAATCAGTTCATGTCAGAAGCAGTCCCTGTTCCTATTACTATGGAACCCACAAGTCTAATAAATTTGTCTTTGTTTTAGATATTTGAATTTATTTTTATATTGTGTATTGGTGTTTTGCCTGTATGTATGCCTAAGGACTATGTGTGTCTCTGGGACCGATAAACAGATCCCTTCAGATGAGAGGGTCAGGTAATTTTGAGCCGCCTTGTGAAGGCTGGGAAGAAACACAACTTCACTGCAAGTGCAGCAAATGCTCTTAATAATGAGTCTTCACTACAGATCCAAATGTGCTGGTTTTAAAAAAAGACACAATTAATAAGCATACACCATGAATTATAAATAAGCTTATTTTGGTTGAGAGATTTTAATGACTGTTTTTATTTCCTTGGATGTTTTAAATATATTTTTATTGTTTATGTGATTTTGGTTTAGTTACACAAGTATTATCTATCAAGAAAATCACCCATTTCATTTCGATTTTTCAATTTTGTGGATTACAGATGTTTTAAGACCTAATAATTCTTTGTATTTCCTTGGTGTCTGTTGTTTGTTCCCCTTTTCATTTCTGATTTTGTTAATTTGCATATTTTCTATCTGCCTTTTAGTTAATTATACAAAAGGTTTTCTCTATCTTGCTAATTTTCTCAAAGAATCAGCTCTTGTTTTCTTTGTTTTTTATATTGTTTTCTTTGTTTCTAATTTATTATTTTTTTTTAGAGCTTTAAGTTGCTAGTATGAGATCTCACTAATTTCTTTTTGAAGGCACTTAGTTCTATCTACTTTCCTCGTAGAATTGTTTTCATTGTGTTCCATAAGCAGAAGTATGTTGTGCCTTAATTTTCATTGATTTCTAGAGAGTCTTTATTTTTTTCCTTGACTCAGTGGTCATTGAGTAGAGTTCAGTTTCCATGAGTTTGTTGCCTTTTTGTAGTTTTTGTTGTTAAACTCCAGTTTTAATCCATGGTGGTCTAATAAGATACAAGGCATTATTTCAATTTTTTGTGTCTATAGAAGCTTGCTTTGTGACCCAGGATATGGTCAGTTTTAGAGAAGGTTCCATCTGCTAAGAAGAAGGTATATTAGTTTGTTTTTAGGAGAAATGTTCTGTATATATCTGTTAGGACCTTTTGATTCATAACTTCTATTTTGATATGATAGGATTAAAGTATAAATTATATATAAAATAAAAGGTGTCTTTACCTCAAAATAACTTTATTCATGCCTATATATTTTCCATTTTAAAGACTGAGCCATAAGTACAGTTAGATATATTGAATAACTGGAAAAAATATTAGAAACACTTTGTTGGCTTAACAGCTTAACTATATTTTCTTTTAAAAGACCATGTTTCTTTTTAATAAAGTTAAAAACTTTATGAAGGCATACTTATTAACCAAGGCTACATCTTAGCATATAAAGTCTATATGATTAAGAAACATCTAGAGCTGGGCATAGTGGCACATGCCTTTAATACCAACACTAAGAGAGGCAGAGGCAGGCATATCCTTGTGAGTTCCAGGCCATCCTGGGCTACAAAGTGAGTACAGGCTACCCATGGCTATACAGAGAAACACTTTCTCAAAAACAAAAACAAAAAAAAAAAAAAAAAAAAAACCAACCAATCAAACAACAAACAAACAAAACAAACTAGCTAGACACAAACAAACTACTTATATATAAAAAGTAAGAATATTGATCATCTTACCCTGGGTAGCTCCTTGTTGTTTAGCTTCCTTAGGTGTAGAGATTTTAGTATGTTTACCCTACCTTTTAGGTCTAGTATCCACTTATAAGTGAGTATATACTGTGTGTGTCTTTCTCCTTCTGGGATACCTCACTTAGGATGATCTTTTCTAGATCCCACCATTTGCCTGGGAATTACTTGATTTCCTTGTTTTTAATTGTTGAGTAGTATTCCATTGTGTAAATGTATCACAATTTCTGTATTCATTCTTCCGTTGAAGGACATCTGGGTTGTTTCCAGATTCTGACTATTATGAATAAAGCTGCTATGAACATGGTTGAACAAATGTTCTTGAAATATGCACTTGAGCATATTTTGGATATATGCCTAGGAGTGGTATAGCTGGATCTTGAAGAAAAACTATTCCTAATTGTCTGAGAAAGTGCCAGATTGATTTCCAAAGTGGTTGTACAAGTTTACATTCCCAATAAGAAACAGTACAGGAGCCTACCATAGAGACTCTACCTAGCAGTGTATCAAAGCAGATGCTGATACTCATATGTTTCAAACCTTGGGCAGAGTGCAGGGAATCATATGAAAGAAGGGGGAGTTAGTAAGACCTGGAAAGGACAGGAGCTCCACAAGGACCAAATATATCTGGGCACAGGGGTCTTTTCTGTGACTGATACTCTAACCAAGGACCATACATGGATATAACCTAGAACCCTTGCTCAGACGTACAGCATGGCAACTCAGTGTCCAAGTGGGTACCCTAGTAAGGGGAACAGGGACTGTCCCTGACATGAACTCAGTGGTTGGCTCTCTGACCCCCACCCTTAGGGAGGAGCATCCTTGCTAGACCACAGAGGAGGACACTGCAGCCAGTCCTGATGAGACATGATAGGCTAGGGTCAGATAGAAGGGAAAGAGGACCTCCCCTACCAGTGGACTTAAGGAATAGATAAGGGAGGGAGAGAAGGTGGGATTGGGAGAGAACGAGGAGGGAGGTACAGCTGGGATACAAGGTAAATAAACTGTAATTAATATAAAAAATATATATAAATTATAAAAATACCACATTAGGCTATCAACACGAAAACAATCTGTAATTTTGTAACTTAACCAAACATCTTCTTGTAGCAAATTTTAATTTTCATCTACAACTTACTTTAATCTTTCTCCTTTTGATTCCTTTTACTGCTGCTTCAGACTTGGTGTCTATTTTTAGAGTTTTAGTTTTTATTTATTTCTCCTAAGGTGTTGAACTACAGGACCGTGAAGAATATTATTTTCATATGATTAAATATTTTTCTCTTCATTATTGAGTTAACTTGGCATTGCTTATTTTAAATTTTTCTCATTGAGTTTTGCTTTCTGTGCTTTTTGAAACAGAAGATTTCCGACCATAATGCAAACTAACATCATTTTCTTAATGCACAAGTAATGCAAAGTCTAATGTAATGGTTGTCTGCAATATTAATAATGGGAAAAAAGTACCATCCTGAAGTTTATCAGTTGACTATTTACCTGTTCTTCTCAAGTTTATTTTGCTTTTGAGTTCTTGGATTTTGCAAGTTGAAAATTCATGCAGTTCTGCCCTCTTCACCCACAAAATTTCTCTATTATCAATTTTCAAATCAAATACCCTAAATTTTAGGTTAAGCAAATCCTCAGGACTTGAATTTGAATAAATTTCTTCATACTATAAGGAGGCCAGCAGAATGGTTTTCAAATGAACTCCTCTGGACCTGATATTGGTATAAAGCTGTTATTGTGTTTTAATTCATCTTCCTGAATGCTTTTCTTTTTTAATTTTTCAAAGCAAGTGATATATTTTGTAATAAGAAATACTTGTTTTCTACATCTCTGGACATCAAACTGCATCTTGCCTTTTTAAATCACTTGCTTTAAACATTTATAGTGTGCCTTTGCTGTGCTAAGCACTGTTCTTCGTGGCTGAAATATGGCACTAGGGAAATCAGTTGAACATCCTGCATCAGGGATCTGCAGTGTGTTCTCTGTAGTAGTTTATCATAATTAAAATTATATATTTAACTGTTTGTACTTTTGTTTAAAATCTACCTTCCTTAACTGTGCAAGTAAAATGTCGTGTCAGGATTTCTTTAATATATGGTTGTAATTTCACTTTCTAAGCACTCTTAGTAAGAATATCTGTCCAGTGGACAAAATTGACATCAGAAGCTTAATAAACTTTTGCTGAGGTGAAAATATAAGGCAAATAAGGAACAAATTAAATTAAATTGGTCTTTTATGTTCTCTTTCTTTGTAGCAAGTAATATATTTTGTAATAAGAAATATTTAGTTTCATTCTTTATGTGAACATCAAGAGATTTTCTCAGTACTGTCTAATGTAATAAAATTTAAAGTATATGATAATAGATTAGAGGCTGATAAAACAAGATGTAACCTGTACAAAAAGACCTAAGATCACCTGCAGCGTCATCATCGAAAGCTCTGATTAAAGCAATAAGGTAATTAAAGTCAGCATTAGCAATATTATACAATTCTCTTAAAGTTTTATGTTTGCTTCTGCCATTTTGAGTGACACCTTCTTTGAGGATATATTGAGAGAACACACTGCTATTCTATTCTACTGAAGCCATTCACTCTTAACAAAAAGAAGACCTGTATTTTAATATAGCAGTGCTTTATCAGCTTATGGTTATTGCATCTTAAAAAGGTAAATAAAATTTTACTGACTTATTTAAAAACACTAAATTAGCTTTCACCAATTACTTGGTTTTTATTAACTTTACTGCATTTTAGAAAATACTATTGTAATTTGTTTATAAATATGTTGGGAGCATAAGACAGGCTATATTGTTTTCAAACAGCCTTTTAACTTCTTATTGATTTTTCATGTTTCACATCATGCACTCTAGCCCCATTCATCTTCCCATTCCCTCATATCTGCCGTCTGCCCTGACAACCTCCCTGTCAAATAAAATACTTGCAAACCAAATTCAAGAACACATCAAAAACATCATCCATGATATTCAAGTAGGCTCCAACCCAGTGATGCAGGGATGGTTCATCATACAAATATCCATCAACATAATCCACCATACAAGCAAACTGAACACACATACACACACACACACACACACACACACACACACATGATTACCTCATTAGATGCTGAAAGGGCCTTTGACAGAATTCAACACCACTTCATGTTTAAAGTCTTAGAGAGATCAGGAATACAAGGTACATACCTAAACAAAATAAAGTCAATAAACAGCAAGCCTATAGCCAACATCAAGTTGAATAGAAAGAAACTTAAAATGTTCCTACTAAAATCAGGGACAAGACAATGCTGCCCACTCACCAAATCTCTTCAATACAGTACTTGAAGTCGTTGCTAGAGGAATAAGACTAGTAAAGGAGATCAAGGGAACACAAATAGGAAAAGAAGTAGTCTAAGTACCACTGTTTGCAGATGATATGATAGTATACATGAGTGACCCCCAAGATTCTACCCAACAACTCCTGTGGATGTTAAACACCTTTAGCAAAGTGTCCACATACAACATCAACTCAAAAAAGTCAGTATCCCTCCTTTATTCAAGTGACAAAAGGACTGAGAAAGAGATTAGGGAAAAAAACAAACCTTCACAATAGGCAACAAATAATCTAAAATACCTTGGTGTAACTCTAACCAAACAAGTGAAAGACCTGTCTGACAAGAACTTCAAGTCTTTGAAGACAGAAATTGAAGAAGATTTTAAAAGATGGAAAGATCTCCAGGCTCCTAGATCTGTAGGATTAACATAGTAAAAGTGGCTATCCTAGCAAAATCCACCTATAGTTTCAATGCAATTCCCATCAAAATTCCAACACAATTCTTTACAGACCTGGAAAGAGCAACCATTAACTTCATATGGAAAAATAAAAGACCAAGGATACCCAAAACAATGCTGTACAATAAAAGAACTTCTAGCAATATCAACATCCCTGATTCCAAGAACTACTACAGAGAAATAGTAATAAAAACTGCATTTCATTGGTATAGAAACAGAAAGGTTGATAATGTGTAGACCTACAAGATATGATAAATGTAATGAAATCTATACATCTAAAGAAGATAAACAAAAAAGCAAACACGGGGTAAGATGATCAATCCTTACTTAGAAAGACAAATAGGATGTGCATTGGGCATATGACAGAAGTCTACTGCAGAAGGCATCTGAAAGACTCTACCTAGCAGCGTTTCACAGCAGATACTAAGACTCATAACCAAACCTTAGGCAGAGTACAGGGAATCATATGAAAGAAGGAGAGTTAGTAGGACGTGGAAAGGATAGGAGCTCCACAAGGACCAAATATATCTGGGCACAGGGGTCTTTTCTGAGACTGACATTTCACCAAGGGGCATGTATGGATATAACCTAGAACCTCTGCCTGGATGTAGCCTGTGGTAGCTCAGTAACCAACTGGTTTCCCATAGTAAGGGGAACAGGGACTATTTCTGACATGAACTCAATGGCAGACTCTTTGAGCTTCCCATTCCCTAAGGGAGGAGCAGTCCTGCTAAGCCACAGAGGAGGGCTTTGCAGCCAGTCCTGAAGATACCTGATAAACCAGGGTCAGATGAAAGGGGAGGAGGTCCTCCCCAATCAGTGGACTTGGAAACAGGCAGGGAGGAGATAAGGGAGGGTGGGTGGGATTGGGAGGGAATAAGGGAGCGGGATACAGCTGGGATACAGAGTTAATAAAATGTAACTAATAATAAAAAATAAATTAAGTTAAAATAAAAGAGAAAAAAATATATTGGGAAGAAGTTACATTTGGAGACCAGTCTCCATTCTACGCTTCTGTGAATGTTCAGTCAGTTTTATCTTTATTGTATTCAATCTTAGGATTCTTCTCTGAGTTGATATTAGTAATCTAATTTCCCAGTTGGAGCATCTTGACTATGTTGTTTGTTTTCTTAACCACAGCTCAACATTCAACTGACTCTATAGTTTCTGTCACCTTGTCTTGTGAGTTATTACTTGTTTCTCCCAAGCAGATTGTAAACATCTCTAGGAGAGAAAGTCTCTATGCTCGTCTTTTTATTTTTTCCTACAGGACTTACTATGATATCAGGCTATCACAGGTAAAAATAAATTCATTTAATAAAAAAATAAGGTTGATAATGGAACTGAATTGAAAACCCAGAAAAAAAATCCCCCATACCTATGGCCACTTGTTTTTTTTTTACAAATAACCCAACACTATACAGTGGATAAAAGAAAGCATCTTCAACAAATGTTACTGGTCTTACTGGATATCTGCATATATAAAAAGGCAAATAGACCTTATTTATCACTGTGCACAAAACTCAAGTCCAAGTGGATCAAAGACCTTGACATAAAACCAGAGACTCTAAATCTATTAGAAGACAAAGTAGGGAATAGTCTGGAACTCATTGGCTCAGGAGACAACTTCTTGAACAGAACACCAACAGCACAGCCTCTGAGAGCAACAATTTAATAAAAGGGACCTCATAAAACAAAGAAGGTTCTGTAAGTCAAAGGACACTGTCAATTGAACAAAACGGCAGCCTAGATTAAGAAAGGATCTTCACCAACCCTACATCAGACAGAGGGGTAATAGCAAAAATATACAAAGAACTTAAAAGTAAACATCAACAAATCATTTTTAATAATCCAATTAAATAAGGGGTACAGAGCTAAACTAGGGATTTACAAAAGAGGAATCTTGAATGGCAGAGAAGCACTTAAAGAAATGCTCAATGTTCTTAGCCATCTGAGAAATGTGAATCAAAATTCTAAGATCCTATTTTACTCAGTGGCCGGCTTTTTGACCACCTTCCCTTGGTGGGAGGAAGGGTGTAGCCTTGCCAGGTCACAGAGGAAGAGGATGCAGCCAGTCCTGATGAGACCTGATAGGTTAAGGTCAGATAAAAAGAGAGGAGAACCTCCCCTATCCATGGACAAGGTGAGGGACATAGGGGGAGAAGAGGGAGGAAGAGTGGGACTGGGAAGAGACAAGGGAGGGGGTAACAGCCAGGATACAAAGTGAATAAACAGTAATAAATAATAAACACACAGACACACAAAATGACTCCATAGTACAGTACTCAGAATGGCTAAATCAAAAGCTCAAGTGAGAATACATGCTGGTAAGAAGTGGAGAAAGGGGAACACTCCTCCACTGCTGGTTGGAATGCAAAATTGTTCAACCTCTCTAGAAATAAATCTGGAATTTTCTCAGAAAATTTGGAATAATTTACCTGAATGATGAGCTCTACCACTCCTGGCATATACCCAAAAGATGCTCAACGGTTCAACAAGAGCATTTCTTTGACTAGTTCATAGCGACTTTATTCATAATAGCCAGACACTGGGAACAACCTAGATATCTCTCAACCAAAGAATGGATGAAGAAACTATGGTACATTCACATAATGGAATACTACTCAGCTATTAAAAACAAGAAAATCATGAAAAAAATAATCCTAAGAGAGGTAACCCAGACCCAGAAAGACACACATGGTGTGTACTCAGAAGGTGAAATTACACCTATATTATAACATAACTGTACGACAATCCGCAAACGCAAAGAAACCATGTAACAAGAAGAGCCCAAGAGAGGGTGCCCAAATATCACTCAGAAGAGGAAATAGAATAGACAACAGAAGTGGATGAAGAAAGAGAACTGGGAAGGAGATAGAACGAGGAGGAAAACAAAGGTGGAGATCAGATAGAGGAAGAACAGGAGTGGGAGGTGAGAGGGAAAAGAAGGGAAACTGGGGGGTCGGTGGAAGCCTGTGACAGGGTAGGCTCTTGGGACGACATGGGTGTGACTTTAGCTGAGACTCCTAACAGGGGACAAGAGCATGAAGTCTGAAGTGACCACCTTCTAGCCAAGCAGGACTAGTGAAAAGAGGGGGACAACATCACACCCACAAAACCTTTGATCAAAAAATCACCTGGTCTCCAAGAAGTGCAGGATAAAGAGGAAACAAAGATTGATGGAAAGCCTAACCAATAATTGGCCCAACCTGAGACCCACCCCATGGTAGAAAACCATCCCCTTACACTATTAATGATGCTCCACTACGTCTGTAGACAGGAACCTAACTTGACTGTCGTCTGGGAAGCCCCAGCTAGCAGCAGATTGAGACAGATGCTAAGACTTGCAATCAGCATTAGGGAGAGCTCCAGGGTCCTGTGGAAATGTAGGGGGAAAGATGGAAGGAGCTGGAGGGTACAGGAACCTGACAAGAAGACCAACAGAGGCAACTAACCCAGGACCATGGGGCCTTCCAAGACTGAAACATCAACTAAGGATCATGCATGATCAGGACCTAGGGCCCTTGTACATATGTGGCTGATGTGCGGCTTGGTCTTCATATGGGACACCTGGCAAGTGGAGGAGGGAGTTGCTGTTTCTAACAGACTGTTGCCTGCATTTGGATCACTTCTCCCTGGCAGAGCTGGCTTGCCTGGCTTCAGGGAATGAGGGTATTTTCAATCCTGAAGTGACTTGATCTGTTGGCGCGAGTTGATACAGAGGGAGAGGGGGACTCCCCTTCTGGGATGAAAGAGAGAGGGGAAAGGGAAAGGAGGGGAAGGAGACACTGGGAGGAGAGGAGGAAGTAAATAAATTGAAATAATAAAAATAATAACAACAGCACAATTAAAAGCAACAAAACAAAACAAGCACACACATAAACAAAGAGGAAAATGATGCATAGAAAACATCTCATCCTGGAAGATGTAGGGAGTAAAGGTGTGTCCCACAGTATACGCCTCTGTCCCTCTGTTCACACATCTTCATTTGGAAATGTTTATTGCAATGAGTCATTGGTCTGGTGGCGGTCTATGGCTTCTGTGACACCATCAATATTTGACTTTCACCAGGACTCCTCCTGTTTATCATTGTATCACTGTGTCATGAAGCCCCTGAAGTTTTGGATAATCACAATCACCCCCTTTATGCACCCCAAGAGTTCACAGATATCGATTTTGGCATGGACCAACTCAAAGCCCTAGGTCTGGCCTTGGGTGATAGCTGAGTTGGTCAAACAGTTGACTCTCCCTCCTCCACATCACCAGGTGGCACTCTCTCCTGCACTGTTCTGGCTGGGCCTCCTTTTTTTTTTATTTTAAGCTTTTATTAAATGTAAAATATCATATGCATGCATTGAATACACCAGGTACAAAATCAAATAGTTTTCACAGTTGGCATTTTTTTTCCATAATTTTATTTTTCTCATTAGTTACATTTTGTTAATTCTGTATCCCAACTGTATCCCTCATTCCCTCCCCAATCCCACCCTCCCTCCCTCATCTCCTCCCTGCCTCTTTCCAAGTCCACTAATAGGGGAGGACCTCCTCCCCTTTCATATGACTCGCTTTTGTCAGGTATTTTCCGGACTGGCTGCAAAGTCCTCCTCTGTGGCCTAACAGTACTGCTCCTCCCTTGGGAGGTGGGGAGGTCAAAGAGCTAGTCATTGAGTTCATGTTAGAAATAGTCCTTGTTCCCCTTACTATGGGAAACCAATTGATTACTGAGCTATCACGGGTCACATCCGAGCAGAGGTTCTAGGTTTTATCCTCTCATGGACTTTGGTTGAGTGTCCATCTCAGAAAAGACCCTGTGCCCAGATACAAAGACCTCAACATAAAACCAGATACGCTAAATCTGTTAGAAGAAAAAGTAGGGAACAGCCTGGCTGGGCCTCCTAATGCAGCCATCTGCAGGAGGCAAGGTCAGCTCCGAGGCTATCATACCCTAGGGCCTGCTTACCTGTATGCAGGCCTCCACAGCTAGCTGCATTGTGCTGCTGTCAAAGTGCAGGTGAACATGCAAAATAGTTAATAATTCTATTTTAATATTCAACTAAAACAATAAAAATAGTAAAATGTCATGCTCATTAATAATAAATTATAGAGTAGAAATGAAAGAAAGAGGGCATTCTTCAGAAAATAGTAGTAAAATATATTTGCCCTCCTGAAAAAGACAAATATCAAAGGTTTAGCCTCATATTGAGGCTGCAGGCTAACCTCTCTAGTTCTTGAAAAAGGTCAGAAAGTTATAGAATGAGGAAGAAGATCATTTTAACCTCATAGAGCACACCAACCAGGACAATAGCAACAAGAAGGCAAGAGCACTAGAATATAAAGACATTGCTACCCTAATGTTATCCATAGTTTCATACTTATAGCAAATGTTATAAGAATCCAAGTCCTGAGGGTAGTCCCCTGCAGAGCACAGTTTCCCTTAAAGCAAGGTCTCAGATTTAGTGATCAAAACTCAGCAGGGTATCAAAGCAGATCCTGAGACTCATAGCCACACTTTGGGCAGAGTGCAGGGAATTTTATGAAAGAAGGGGAGCTGAAAGACCTGGAGAGTACAGGAGCTCCATAAGGAGAGCAACAGAAACAAAAAATCTGTATCCCAGCTGTATCCCTCATTCCCTCCCCAATCCCACCCTCCCTCCCTCATCTCCTCCCTGCCTCTTTCCAAGTCCACTAAGGGGCCTTTTCTGAGAATGATACTCCAACCAAGGACCATGCATGGAGATAACCTAGAACCCCTGCACAAATGTAGCCCAAAGCACCTCAGCCTCCAAATGGCCTCTCTAGTAAGAGGAACAGGGGCTGTCTCTGACATGAACTCAGTGGCTGGCTCTTTGATCACCTCCCCCTGAGGGGGGAGCAGCCTTACCAGACCAAAGAGGAAGACAGTACAGCCAGAACTGATGAGAGCTGATAGGCTAGGGTCAGATGGGAAGGGCAGAACCCCCCCCCATGTCAGTGGACTAGGGGAGGGGCAAGGAAGGAGAAAAGGGAGAGAGAGTGGAGCTGGGAGGGGATTAGGGAGGGAGCTACAGCTGGGATACAAAGTGAAAAAAAATTCTCATTAATAAAAAAAAGTAAAAAAAAAAAGAATAAAATAAAAGCCTCAAAGTGCACAAAATAGAGGATGCTAAACAAACTGGTGGGCTAGGGAAATGCTGATGCGCCTAGACCAAAGAAGTATCTGCCCTTCTTGCATTGGAATCTCCTACTAATGCTAAGTAAAACCATTAACTTGCTAAGGGATCTGATGTGTGCCTGTGCCAGCATTAGAGACCAGAGAACACTCCTGGGATCGGAGTGAATTATAAAACAGTGTGAGTTATGGGATTATATAATTAGCATTGTTCAATAATTACACATAGTGTAGTCAAGCAGCTACCAGACCTGATTTGAATTCATTATTGACCTCAATTTCTTTAAAGTGAGAATTTTTTCTCATGTTCTCTAAGATTCTATGATAATATAATCCCCATGTGTTTATTTGCAATAACATAGAAATGTAAATTCACAAAGAACTCAATGCATTTTTATAAGAAGAACATACTGGAAAACAAAACAAGTCCAGAAAATAGAAAGGTGCTTTTTGTAGCTCCTTTGGCCACAGCAGCGGCAGTGATGAGAAAATAAGGGTACAAATTAATTTGTGATAATCGATTGGCTCACATAAAATGTTAACGAAAATAACTTCCAAGTGTGTGATAAAATTAGCAGAAAGAAGTTGATTCACTGAAACATACCATGCATTGGATAAAAAAAACTAGTAATGTTGTTATGGTGAAGATTATGTTTATTTAACTAGAAGAATCTAAAATCTGCAAGACAATAAAAGCAATGTGAAGGCCAAGTTATTTAACTTAAAACTCTAATGCTGATGGAATCATGGATGATAATATGTATTGAATAATGGATGGAACATCTGGATTAATGACATTTTGAAATATTTTATCTTACAGATATAACTGTAAAATAATGAACATGCATGAGGTTTAGGTTCGTGTGTGTGTGTGTGTGCGCGCGTTTTGAGTTATTATAGTAAATTAGGCATTGCTGATTTATGTTTCCACAACAGTATTTCATGAATTTTTTTAATTTTATATTATCATTCAATTGTATATTTATAGCTTCAGCAAAACTTGCTAGCCATATAATACTTAACATAATTTGGTATCAGAAAAGTATAATTATTTTTAGTTTACCAAATATATCTTGATTTTATGCCAATGTTCTTTTATCTACATTTAAAATTATAGTAAAAAAAAACAGGTAGTTTCTAGCATAACCATGTACATTCTGTTCATTCTTCATACAGTGTTTAATCAACACTTTGTCTTATAATTATTCAGAACAGTCCCAGTGTTTCTGAGTCTTTGCTATGAGTACAGGCTTTATACATCCATCATTACTTACACTGGGTATTTCATAGGATCCTGAAATTTAATGCCTTTTATTTCACAGTATAAAATGACTATTTCAAAAAGAAGAGAATAATAAACTGGTGGAATAAACTTGGCTGGTGGAAAGATGTGCTGTTAAGAATAGAAAGGGAACACTGTCTGAAAGCATATCTGAAATGAGTAAAATGAAAATAATCAGTTTCATGTATGTAAATGAATTTAATTCTTTAAGTTGGTTGGGCTGAGTCCAATCAGTAGAAATCCTCAGAAGTAACTACAGTGTTTTCTGGGAAGAAATCCAGCCCCTGTGTATTGTACAGTAACCCATTCCCAATGTTTTCCTACATGTTTTAGAATTTGAATTCACAGTGTACAATCATAAAATTATACCACTCACACATATATGCATGGACATATTAGTGCATACATAGATACACAAATGCACACCATGGGAGGGATGTAAATTCAGGTACATTCTCTTATATAATTCAGTTTTGCCACTGAAGTCAGAAACTTGATATTCAAGTACTACTGTCATCAAGCGCATTGGGCCTTTCACAATTCAAAACTCAGTCTATAATCAGGTGAACATTAGAAAAATAATATAGGATAAACATACTAAAATCTGTACACCTACGGAAGATAAGCTAGAAGGAGGACCCTGGGTAAGATGATCAATCCTCACTCAGAAAGGCAAATAAATGGGACAGATATCAGAAGAGGGAGAAAACAGAGAATAGGGCAGGAATCTAACAGAGGTCCTCTTAAAGATTCTACCCAGCAGGGTATCAAATCAGATGCTGACACTCATAGACAAACTCTGGGCAGAGTTCGGGGAATTTTATGAAAGAAGGGGAAGATAGAAAGACCTGGAGGGGACAGGAGTTCCAAAAAGAAAGCAAATTATTAATGATTCAGTTACATATCAGTCATTCTAATAAGGTGAGTATAGTGAATTGGCCTCATAAACATAGCCAACTGATAAACTGGTAAGTTAACTTTCTCACCAGGAAAGGTGAACTTTAACCACCAAACACAATGGTTTTCTTGACTGCTGAATATGTTCAAAAAATTTAACAAGAGAAGATGTAATATCCGGACTTTCAGACAATAGATTTTTACCTTTTTCTTCATCTATATTTATAGGTATTTCTTCCTAAAGATTTCTATTAACAAAAGTTAATAAGTTGAGATATGAAAATTCAGCATCATTTCCTTCAACTAAAGTATTAAAGTGAGGAAAAGAACCAAAATTATAAAACAGTAACTATCAGTATCTGTGTATTTATAATCTACCATTCAATACAATTTTCAAAGATACATATTTAATTCATTGTAGTTTGAATAGTAAAGAAAAGAAATCAGGTCATGTGCACATGACATTATTCTCAAAGAGAAGTTTTGTTTTATATACCCATGAAAAAAGTATTTGATACAAGACTATGATGATATTAGATAATTTTAATTACTTGAATTAAGAGTTATCCTGAAACACATAGAGCAGAATGTATTAGTATGTTTTATTTCCAATTTTTTTTTTTAGATTTTAGTTCCCTCAGAATTAAAATACTTGGTGTGACAATACCTATGGAACCACTTCTTGAGATATTTTAGAAAGGCCATAACTCATGTCTTGGAAGATTTTAATTGTGACACAAAAATTCAAAACGTTCATGAAAATACATCAATAAAATTATATATTTTTAATTTTGAACTATTTTGTTTTCTTCTATTTTATGTGTAATATCTTTTCATGTTATGTCAAGTCATTGGAAAATGAATTTTCTGAGGATGATTGTCCTAAGAAATGCCCTTTCAAAATTTATTATGTGTAAAGTTCAACTTTCTCTCTGATAAATCTATGTTATAATAAGAAGGAGAAAATCATGCCTGATTCTAGTACTTATTAAAAAAAAAAAAAAAACTATGGATGGAGCTACATATGTAGCTCCACTGATAGAATGTTTGCTGATATACATGGAGTAGTTGGTTCAAATTACAACACAGAAAAAAAATCATACAGGTGATACCATTGAACAGTAATTTTTAGGGGGTTAATTGTTGAAGGGAAGCACGTTAAAATTGAGGATGTTCTAAAGGAATGTGAAATGCCCTATCTAGAAGAGGAGCTCCTAAAATTCTGGATCTTCTAAAAAGATCTTTATTAAGTTTCAGGAAGTTAAAAAAAAAAAAGATTCAGAAAGTAAACAACACATAAATTTCAGGAAGTCCCTGAAACTGTCCAGATTCAGAAGATAACTCCCTCCTCATCATTATATAAGAAGTAAGACTACTGATGAGACTCACATCAGTTGGTCTTCCTGCAAGAAATTTTCTGACTTGTACATCTTCTTGTAAACCGAAGTGAGCTCCAAGATTCAAGCTTTCCAGAACAGGATTCATACTGGTGGGGAGTTTCAGGGATACAGCGGCCTCCTGGCTCCTGTAAATTAACCCCAACAAGTCCATTGATTACCAACATGGACTATAGTAGTATCCAAATTTTGGTCTATCATTGTTTGCTTTCCTGGGCTGGGTAGACATTTTATCAGGTCTCCTTAAGCACAGGCACATACTTTTTGTATTAGCACTTGTGAAGCAGAGGCAAAGAATCAGAGTTCAAGGTCTTCCTCAGCTATATATTGAATTTTCTAGAAACCTGGTTACAGAAGACCCTGTTTCAAAAAAAATGAAAAACAATAAGTAACAATAAATAAAAAGAGATGAGAAGATGACAAGAGAGCTGTAGAGAAACTATTTGATGACTGACTCTAGAAATCAATAAGATTCAGTACAGTTCTACTATAAATATCAAGCTCATTCTTACCAACATTCCCGAATCTGGAATCACTGTTCTGTTTTAGTAAGGCATATTTCTCAAATAATGAAATCCACAGTGCATCCTGGAGAGTCACCCCAATGGGAGACACACTTAGTTAGGATAAGTGACTCAGATCTCTCAGTTGGACATGAAACCATCAAGTCAAGGAGGTGAAGTTGTGTTGCTGTTTCTCATGGGGACTCATGTTGTACGTTCCAGCTGTAAGTAAATCAATTGACGATGCATTTGCTTTAGCAACTGTAACTCAGACTTACATATATAGAGGCAATCATATTTTTAGTACGGAGAAAATGGATGAAGAAATCACAAGAGCGAGATGTTACCAGGTATTTACAGTCAGAGGATGGAAATTGTGTTTGAAATGAGATTTTAGTCAAAATCAAGTCAGTTCGTGAATATCGACCTGTTTTCTAATCCAAGTGCTGGTCAATTTAAACTGCTTACGTACTTGCTTATCTTTCCATTTAACTGTGTACATTCCAACATAATACACCTTTCATTGTCTCACTTGTGCATCAGCATTTGAAGAAGCTACACTTTCTTGCATAAAATACTGAAATAAACTCTTATAGCTTAAGTTTATTTAGTTATTTTATTTTCTAGCACTTTCTTAAATTGAAAATTCCCATGCAGCCTATCTTCCATTTCCTCGCACTCTTCTTTGTACCAATTCTCAAACTGCTGTTTTTTGTCATCAGTGCATTGATGTGCAACTGACACTAACATAGCAGAGGAAACATCTTAAATTCATCCTGCGAAATTTATTTTTCTATGCTTGCCACATGGGCTTCCTTTCTAGCAAAATGTGTGTGCCAAATTACACATTATATTATCAAATAAAGCCTTTTGTTTGAATTCTTATTTGGTTGCTCTGTTAATATTGTGACATTACCATTGCATTATTAGTAGAATATGTAAATTTCTAATACTGATAAATAAACACCATATGTGTTAACATTATACTACCAAATAAAGCACAATAAACACATTTCCCCGTGCAGATACATTTTACTGTAATGATAATATTTTTCTAAGTCTTCATTGGGCCTCATATTTTTTTCTGAAGTCTAGTTTTATAGCAAAAAGTCTAATTTTATAGCAAAACCTTGAGCATTTTATATTAAACTCATCTATGCACAATTCTTCATGTTGCTGTATTCTTTTTAAAAATTATAATTATGTGCCAGCAAAAATGGGAGCATGCAGACCTTTAGATATGCATCCTTTAATAATTTCTTAGAGATACTATGATTACTTTACTATGTATTTCTATACAGTGCTACTTTAGAAAGTGTGGACTATACCATCCTGCTGAATATAAGAGAAGAATGTGAGTATGGGAGATAAAAGGACACAGTGTCTGCAGTTCTTCTTCATATCTGCACATGCATGTGGCCTACTCAGAAACTCATCCATAACTCTTAACAGACATAGTTACTGGAGAGCAGAGAACTAGGGAGTAGTTAGAAATGTGAGCCTGAGTTGAAGTTTGCCATTTTTAAAAAATAAAACACAACTACACATGACGGAGAGCCTGCATTAACATGAGGAAGACCTAAAAAACAAAATTTCTACTACATTTTCTGCCTAGACAACTACTTCGTTCAAGTTGTAATACCCTGAGTTTCAAATAAATGGAAAAAAAATAATTTGCTCTTACCCTATTTGAATTTTGAGGAGGCAGAACCAAGAGTGAAGCTGATGACAATATTGATTAATATTGCAAATTCCTTAAGCAGTGATAGTTACAATATCCAGCTGCCTCCTCTTGCTGGCTCTGTGCTGGGTATTTAACTCTTAGTGTCTTCTTGGATTTTGATACACACGGTGTATCAGAGAACTGAGTACACACAGCGAGCAAGTGAAGGGCTCACTGCAGCCTGTTATGCTCATCCACCAAACTAGAACAGCATATTTCATGGGGCAGTTAGGACAACTACAAGGTAGTGCTTAACAGTGATTGTGATGACAGAGTGTATTAGAAAAAGAGATAACTTTATCCTCTCTGTCGAAAATGAAATACATTTCATATTTTACTTTTTTTCCTTAGGCTTTCATCACAAAATCATATGTTTGGTGAAGGCCTGCTTGTTGATATCTTTTCAGTTCTTCTGCACAACAGAAATATTTCCTGCTTTCTCCTTTACTCTATTTTCAGATAATGCTGTCAGTTTATACTTGATATATTTTATTATTTGGCTTCATTAAATGATTTCTGATATTTATCATATTAAAAATATCAAAATGACACATCCAGGTTTAAAAATAATGTCCTTTTCAGTTTTTACCAAGACATGCCAGATAACTTAAAGTTAATCTTTATCCCAAGTCAGCCTGTTATGGTTGAAATTAGCTTAATTAGGCATAAAATAAAAAGAAAATTCATATTTTGATCTGAATTATGTTGTTATAAAAAATGAAAATCCCAACCATTCTATTTTACCAATGAAGACTCAGAAGCCAGATGCTGGGGTGAAACATACTGGCTCAGAGAGGCAGAGAAAGCTTCCAGCTGACCTTCCTTCTCAGCTCATGGCCCAGAATGAAAAGGTCAAAAGTTTGTTAACTCAGCTGAAGGCCCAGGATGACAAAGCCAAAAGCTCAACACCAATGGGCTAAAGAGCCCAAAAGTTAGAGAGCCAAAGCCGAGGAGATGAATGCTCAAGAGCCAAAGACCTAAAAGCCCCTCTTCTTCTCCATGCTGTCTTAAATACTCAAAGTTCCTCCTTTCTGTTAATCCCGGTCAGCTGCTAACTTGTTCTGCCTCTTGACCTAGGGTTAACTTTATTAAATCCTGTGTACAGAAAACTCTTGGACTAAAGGTATATGATAGGGCTGAGCCACACCACAAGCTCCTGTTTATAATAAACAGAAATTCTTGGATTAAAGATGTGTGCTAGGGCTGAACCACAACAAACAAAAGACAGGGTTTTATAGTTCACAATCTCAGGGATCAAGACTGGATCAAATATCCTGCAACGAGTTAGAATGCAATTCTCATTTTGTTTAACTTCTACAGATGAACAAAACCCACAGTTCATGGTAAATGCTATTCATTTTAATATTTACCAATAGTTTAACTATGTAACTTCATCGTTATTTATATTATAATCATTTTGTGACTCACTTACCAGTTCCATAATGTGTGTTACAAATATATAATTTGTTATGGAAAATAAAGGTGATTGTAGAGAACATCCAGGTAATTCACTGAGGCTTCAAGAACAGTGATCCTAACAAAACGATTTTTTGTAATTATATAACTCAGAAAGAAATCTTAACTTTTCTTCATAGCAATGAAGATGTATTAGAATGTTGTCTATTATTATAGCATGTTATAAACATATTCATAGGAGGATATGTCTGCATTGCTTATAACACTACAAAGTGGGTGACACAATGAGTAAAAGTAAAACAATCTGTAAGACTTCCCTTGCTAAATCAGTAAAGGAAATTTTGACTCTCATAAGAAAGGCTTAACATACTTTGTAAATGATACACATCTGAGTGTGATGATATCTCACAATACTGACATGATCCTAATGTCCACTATAAACACAAACATATGAACTGCTATGTACCTGAACTCAGATATGAATCTAAGCAAAGCATTTTGCTCTAAATTTTATGAAAAGATGATATTTTAAATAAAAGGCTGTATGTTTTCTTTTGAAAACAAGATTTTCCAAAAAGTAAATTAAAAGAAAATGGCGTTTTCAACAATAAATAAGTAGATAAATAAGTAAAACGTAAATACTGAAACACTTACTGTCACAGAAATACACAAATTACTGAACCACCAATGAAGAAATTCTAGGGGAACCCTCCTCCATTGCTGGTGAGAATGTAAACTTGTACAACCACTCTGGAAATCAATCTGGCACTTTCTCAGACAACTAGGAATAGCACTTCCTCAAGATCCAGCCATACCACTCCTAGGCATATATCCAAAAGAGGCTCAAGTACATAATAAGGACATTTGCTCAAACATGTTTGTAGCAGCTTTATTTGTAATAGCCAGAAGGTGGAAACAACCCAGATGCCCCTCAACTGAAGAATGGATGCAGAACTTGTGGTACATCTACACAATGGAGTTTTAATCAGCAATGAAAAATAAGGAAATCATGAAATTTGCAGGTAAATGGTGGGACCTAGAAAGGATCATCCTGAGTGAGTTGTCCCAGAAGCAAAAAGACACACACAGTATATACTCACTCATATAGACATATAACATAGGATAAACCTACTAAAAACTGTACATCTAAATAAACTAAACAAGAGAGAGGACCCTGACTAAAATGCTCAAGCCCCATCCTGAAAGGCAAGTGGTTGGACATCAGAAGAAGAAAACAGGAAACAACCTAGGAACCTGTCACAGAGGGCCTCTGAAAGCCTCTGCCCTGCAGACTATCAAAGCAGACACTGAGACTTATGGCCAACTGTTGGAAGTGGGAAATAGTAAGAGCTAGAGAGGACAGGAACCATACAAGGAGAGCAACAGAACCAGAAAATTTGAACACAGGGAACTTCCCACAGACTCATACTCCAACCAAGTACCACACATGGAGATAACCTAGAACCCCGTACAGATGGAGCACATGACAGTTCAGTGTCCAAGTGGGTTACATAGTAATGGGAAGAGGGACGGCCTCTGACATAATCTGATTGGCCTGCTCTTTGATCACCTCCCCCTGAGGGGGGAGCAGCCTTACCAGGCCACAGAAGATGACAATGCAGCCACTCCTGATGTGATCTGATAGACTAAGATCAGAAGGAAGAAGAAGAGGACCTCCCCTATCAGTGGACTTGGGGAGGGGCATACGTGAAGAAGAGGGAAGGAGGTTGGGATCAGGAGGGGAGGAAGGAGGGGCTTATGGGGGGATACAAAGGGAATAAAGCGTAATTAATAATAAAAAAATAAAAAATAAATCTTAGAAGCAATACAAAATAATTAAGATATTTCCCAGCAGTTGAAATATAGCATCCTGAAAGTGTGTATCTTTCCTATAGAAGCCAAAACAAAACTTCAATCCCAACTCAATACTATAGATCTACATGAACTACACACTGAGAATGAGAAAATAGAGTGTTGCCTGTTTCCTATATTTTTCTTTACTTCCATGGTATCATGTAATTTATATTTGGAACAATTTATTAAAATATTAAGAAAATAGTAACAATGATAATAAGGGTATATTATGGCTCTAGGCTTTCAATAGTAAAGCAGATCTCACATATACTTTGTAAGAGCTCTTGTTCTGCAGGAGAGATTTCTGGGTCCTTTGAAAGAATATTCTCTAGCCAGAGTCTGAGCTGAACAGGTGGAGGAGAGAATGAACCAAAGATATTATCTGTAGGTTTAAAACTTATTGATAACTTCAATGTTTCCTATTAATTTTCATATTGCTAATATTTTAAAAAGTGGATGTGTATGTGAAACTTTTCCAAGAAAATAATTTTTGCAATTATTAATTTCGCCAAACTCCCATTTTGTTATTTCTTTTAAAAATCGGTTGTTTGTGAATTGACCTCTTAAAATATGTAATATATTAATAACAAATATTAAAACAATATATATTTAAACTTTAGTAGTTTTGGATATCATATCTCTTGTCCCCTCCACATGTTTTGGTTGGTTTGTTTGTTGTTTTTTTATATTTGTTATTTATTTATTTTTTATTTCTTCTTTTAGATTATTGCATCAGGCTTACCAAACTGCACTGGGCTTACCTTTCATAGACTATCCTCTCACAGTATTTATGTAATTCCACTCATAGTGCTTTCTTCAAATTTTCAAATTCTGTAAATAATAATTTTGTTCTACATATCATTTAAGGCTGAATTGCTGATTGGAACAGTCACTCTTTATACCAAGACTTTTCAAGCATTAAACAATCAGGTATTTTCACACTTGAAAGAATGATTTATATTTTTATCCTGAGAAAAAATGGAGTTGGAACTTATCTGTTAATTAACAGTACTAAATTCGTAGACTGACTCAAAATGTCTAAATAACCCATGAAATGTCACAGATTCGTACAGTGCTATATAATATGATATTGTTAAAGATATATATGTGCTATTATCATGTATCTCATAGAAAAATAGAGCTCATCCACTTGTGTAAAACTGTAAGGGTGCAGATATCACTCAAGAAAAAAATCCAGACTCACGTAATATGCAAACACTATAGAGTGTTTATTTTCTGCAGAACTCCAGCAGGCTGTGGTCACCACTTTGACAAAATGGCTAAGACCACAAAATGGACCCTATTTATAAACAGTCTGTTAGGGGAATTCCAGGGATGAGTAGGTCAAACATCTGCAAAACATAGTATTTCCAGAAGCATTCTAAGATCACATGGACACTAACAAATAGAAATGGCTTTAAAGATAATGCAAAATACTGATTAAAGAGAAAAAAACTTTGACCAAAATTGATATATTAAGAGACTGAAATGTATACATCTTGGCTGAATTGTGACAAACCAAAATGAGAAAAACTTCGGTATGAAAAAATATAAAAGTTGTAAATACCGATAGTATTATTTTGCACATAGGCACAGAAGAATTTTTCTAATAATGGCTACATTTTCTTGGATAAGTATTTGATTAAAAAATTTTCACATCTAAACTATTAAAACAATGCAATTACCCATAAATATAATTTATATTTTAAAACATTGATTTAAATTTTTAAGAAAAGAAACATTCAGGCCTTTACAGCCATTGAAGCAGGACAGTCTCCCCAAGCATGGTTGGCTACCATAAAAAGCCAAAATATTATGCTCAGGATGCGAGGCTAAGCACTGCACTCAGGGTCAGCCGCTTTGGACCCAGAGAAGAGTATGTCTGATTGCATGCGGGTTGATGCCCCAGGTCCTGCCTCTGAGAAAAAGGTATCCCGGAAGGGTCTGATGCTCTTTGGGTGGATGACACCTAAATGAACATCAGTACAAAGTCCCAATTTATTTCTAATATCAGAGATCAGACCTCTACTCTTGCCTGATGAGTCCAAAACAAAAAGGGGGAACTGTAGAGAGCTGCGTAATGCCGCGCCTGAAAGATGGAGCTGGTTTCCGCCTTCCACCTTCCCGATGGTGAGTGCTCTCTGTCACAAACAACTCCACATTTGGCTAAGGATGAGGATCTGGCTTGCTTCCATGTATGTGGACCTATCTGCATTGCCCACGTGGCATGCTGAGGTTGGCTACCCAGAGGCTATTTAAGCTGTGGGCTGGCTTTCCCCAGGGTCAGATGATTGTTCAAGGTTCCTGAATAAACTGCATTGAAAAAAAAAAAAAAAGAAAAAAGAAAAGAAAAGAAAAGAAACACCTTCAAATCTCTATCAGTTGCATTTCCTCAAAGATTGGGGAAAAGCTTTGATAGCCCCATGGATAAGGTGGGGACTGTAGGAGTCAGAAGGGTAGAAGATAACAGGAGAACCAATGAATCAACCAATCTGGATAGTGGCTGCCGATTGAAGTCCTGTTCTTTTCTGAAGGGAGACAGAGCAGGAGTGAATCTGGGAGAGAGCAGATGTAGGGTTCAGCTATGAGGAGAGGAGACAGGGGAAATTTTAGTCAGGACATATTGTATGAGAGAATAACCTATTTTCAATAAAAAAAGACACCTTCAAAGTTTTATTTGTCAATTTTTCTGTAGTGACAATTTGTAAATTATCTTTTTATATTCTGATAGAAAAGGAGTATGAAAAATGTGTCTCGTTTTCTACTTTTGTGTCAGGCATTAACTATCAGTTCATTTTTGATGTATCCAAGCTTACCATCTTCGTCATATTATGATAATGTTATTTTATTGAATTTATCTTAAGGCCTTTTCCAAAGTGATATTTAACTTTTTATTGAAAGCATATTATATATAATTAGACATACCAATTTATATATATAAATGTATATAAATATATAAAGAAACATGTATACACACACACACACACACACACATATATATATATACATGAATTAAAGAGAAAGAACATGAGTTCAAAAGAGCAAAGGGGAAAATTGGATGTAGAGAAGGTAACAGGGAAATGATATAATCATACTATAACATAAACATTACTTTAATTTTTTATTGAAAAAATAATATATGCACCTAGCATTACCTGTGGTATAAAATTGAGTTAAAATAGTGATATGAGTATACGGACATAAATTTAAAACATTTTTAAATAAAGAAATTCTAATACAGGTACAGTGACTTGTAAAAAGTAAGAAATAAGATTCAAGGACACAGAAACTACCTCTCCTCTCAAATTTTTTTCTTTTTTTGCTGTGCATCAAGAAATTTTTAGCATTTATTTTATTTTTATTTTAATTAATTACTGTTTATTCACTTTGTATGCCCCTGTAGCTCCCTCCTGCCTCCCCATCTATTCCCACCCTCCCTCCCCTTTCTCCACCCATGCCCCTCCCCAAGTCTACTGATGGGGGAGGTCTCCTCCCCTTTCCTCTGACCCAAGCCTATCAGGAGTGCCTGCATTGTCTTACTCTGTGGCCTGGTAAGGCTGCTCCCCACCCTCAGGGGAAGGTGATCAAAATCTTTAAAAATACTTAGCAAATTGAACATCCTGTCGTGTGAGATGGAACACAAGCTGCTGTTGAGGTGAACAAGGGTGTTCTTTATTGATTGTGAATTCAAAGACTCAGGAATGGTTGTGAACACGAAAAGTCACCGGGAGATAGGAAGATCTACTAACGTCACCTCATTTCTTTTTTTTTCCCACTTTTTCTTCTTTTTTTTATTTTATTATTATTTTTTTTATCAGTTACATTTTATTAACTCTGTATCCCAGCCGTGTCCCGATCCCTCATTCCCTCCCAGTCCCTCCCTCCCTCCCTCAACTCCACCGTGCCCCTTTCCAAGTCCACTGATAGGGGGGGACCTCCTCCCCACTCATCTGACCCTGTTTTATCAGGGATCTTCAGGACTGAATGCAAAGCCCTCCTCTATGGCCTAACAGGACTGCTCCTCCCTTCGGGGGTGGGGAGACCAAAGAGCCAGTCATTGAGTTCCTGTTAGAAATAGTCCTTGTTCCCCTCACTTTGGGAAACCAATTGGTTACTGAGCTACCACAGGCTACATCTGAGTGGAGGTTCTAGGTTATAACCATACATGGTCCTTGGTTGAATGTCAGTCTCAGAAAAGACCCTGTGCCCAGATATATTTGGTCCTTGTGGAGCTCCTATCCTTTCCCCATCAGACTAACTCCCCTTCTTTCTTATGATTCCCTGTACTCTGCCAAAGGTTTGGTCATGAGTCTTTGCTTTGAAAACACAGCTAGTTAGAGTCTTTCAGATGCGCTCAGTAGACTCCTGTCATATGTTCAATGCACATCCCATCTGTCTTTCTAAACAAGGATTGATCATCTTACCCCATGTCTGCTCTCTTGATTATCTTTTTTAGGTGTATAGATTTCATTATGTTTATCATATCTTATAGGTCTATATAAGTGAGTATATCCCATGTTTGTCTTTCTCCTTCTGGGATATTTCACTCAGAATGATCTTTTCTAGGTCCCACCATTTGCCTGCAAATTTCATGATTTCCTCCTTTTTGATTGCTGAGTAGTATTCCATTGTGTAAAAATACCACAATTTCTGTACCATTCCTCCGTTGATGGACATCTGGGTTGTTTCCAGGTTCTGGCTATTACAAATAAAGCTGTTATAAACATGGTTGAGCAAGTATCCCTTTTTTGTACTTGAACAAACTTTGGGTATATACCTAGCAGTGGTATAGCTGGGTCTGGAGGAAGCACTATTCCTATTTGTCTTAGAAAGCGCCAGATAGCTTTCCAGAGTGGTTGTACCAGTTTACATTCCCACCAGCAGTAGAAGAGGGTTTCCCTTTCTCCACAACCTCTCCAGCATGTGTTATCGCTTGAGTTTTTCATCTTGGCCATTCTGATGGGTGTAAGGTGATATCTCAGGGTCGTTTTGATTTGCATTTCCCTGATGGCTAATGAGGATGAGCATTTCTTTAAGTGTTTTTCTGCCATGCAATATTCTTCTGTCAAGAATTCTCTGTTTAGCTCTGTTCCCCATTTTTTAATTGGATTACTTGGTTTGCTGATTTTCAGCTTCTTTAGTTCTTTGTATATACTGGATATTAGTCCTCTGTCAGATAAAGGGTTAGTGAAGATTCTTTCCCAATCTGTAGGCAGTCGTTTTGTTTTCATGATGGTATCCTTTGCTTTATAGAAACTTTTCAGTTTCATGAGGTCCCATTTATTGATTGTTGCTCTTAGAGCCTGTGCTGGTGGTGTTCTGTTCAGGAAGTTGTCTCCTGTGCTAAAGAGTTCTAGGCTGTTCCCCACTTTTTTTTCCAATTGATTTAGGGTATCTGGTTTTATGTTGAGGTCCTTGATCCACTTGGACTTTAGTTTTATGCAGGGTGATAAATATGGATCTATTTTCATTTTTCTGCATGTAGACGTCCAGTTGTTCCAGCACCATTTGTTGAAGATGCTGTCTTTTTTCCATTGAATGGATTTGGCTTCTTTGTCAAATATCGAGTATTCATAGGCGTGTGGATTTATTTCTGGGTCTTCTATGCGGTTCCATTGATCCTCCTTTCTGTTTCTATGCCAATACCATGCAGTTTTTATTACTGTTGCCCTGTAGTACAGCTTGAGATCAGGAATGGAGATACCTCCAGATGATCTGTTGTTGTACAGGATCATTTTGGAGATTCTGGGTTTTTTGTTTCTCCATATGAAGCTGAGAATCTTTTTTTCAAGGTCTGTAAAGAATTGCGTTGGTATTTTGATGGGAATTGCATTGAATCTGTAGATTGCTTTTGGCAGGATGGCCATTTTCACAATGTTAATCCTACCAATCCATGAGCACGGGAGATCTTTCCATCTTCTGATATCTTCTTCGATTTCTTTCTTCAGAGACTTGAAGTTTTTCTCAAACAGTTCTTTCACTTGCTTGGTTAGAGTCACACCAAGGTACTTTATGTTATTAGTGGCTATTGTGAAGGGTGTTGTTTCCCTAATTTCTTTCTCAGCCTTTTTGTCTTTGGTATATAGGAGGGCTTCTGATTTTTTTGAGTTGATTTTGTATCCTGCCACTTTGCTGAAGGTGTTTATCAGCTGAAGGAGTTCTCTGGTTGAATTTTTGGGGTTGCTCATGTATACTATCATATCATCTGCAAATAGTGACACTTTGACCTCTTCCTTTCTGATTTGTTATCCCCTTGATCTCCTTTAGTTGTCTTATTGCTCTGGCTAGGACTTCAAGTACTAAGTTGAAGAGATATGGGGACAATGGACAGCCTTGTCTTGTCCCTGATTTCAGTGGGATTGATTTAAGTTTCTCTCCATTGAGTTTGATGTTAGCTACAGACTTGATGTATATTGCCTTTACTATCTTTAGGTATGTTCCTTGTATCCCTGATCTCTCCAAGACTTTAAACATGAATGGGTGTTGGACTTTGTCAAATGCTTTTTCAGCATCTAAGGAGATGATTATGTGGTTTTTCTCCTTCAGTTTGTTTATGTGGTGGATTACATTGATGGATTTCCATATGTTGAACCACCCTTGCATGCCTGGGATGAAGCCTACTTGGTCATGGTGGATGATATCTTTGATATGTTCTTGGATTAGGTTTGCAAGTATTTTATTGAGTATTTTTGTGTCAATGTTCATAAGAGAGATAGGCCTGAAGTTCTCTTTTTTTGTTGGGTCTTTGTGTGGTTTAGGTATTAAGGTGACTGTGGCTTCATAGAATGAGTTTGGTAGTGTTCCTTCTCTTTCTATTTTGTGGAATAGCTTGAGGAGAATTGGAGTTAGCACTTCTTTGAAGGTCTTGTAGAATTCTGTGCTGAAGCCATCTGGTCCAGGGCTTTTTTTGGAGGGGAGACTGTTAGTGACTGCTTCGATTTCCTTGGGAGATATAGGGCTATTCAGTCTTTCTACCTGATTTTGACTTAGTTTTGGTAAATGGAATCTTTCAAGAAAATTATCCATTTCATTTAGATTCTCAAATTTTGTGGCATATAGGCTTTTGTAGTATGACCTAATAATTGTTTGGATTTCCTCAGTGTCTGTGGTTATGTCCCCATTTTCATTTCTGATTTTGCTGATCTGGATAGTTTCTCTCTGCTTTTTAGTTACTTTGGCTAAGGGTTTGTCTATCTTGTTGATTTTCTCAAAGAACCAGCTTTTTGTTTCAATGATTCTTTGGATAGTTTTATTTGTTTCTAGTTGATTGATTTCAGCCCTTAGTTTGATTATTTCCAGCTGTCTGCTCCTCTTGGGTGTATCTGCTTCTTTTTTTTCTAGGGTTTTCAGTTGGGCCATTAAGTTGTTTGTATGTGATGTTACGAATTTCTTCTTGCAGGCACTTAGTGCTATAAATTTTCCTCTGAGCACTGCTTTCAATGTGTCCCATAAATTTGGGTATGTTGTGCCTTCATTTTCATTGAATTCCAGGAAGTCTTTAATTTCTTTCTTTATTTCTTCCTTAACCCAGCTGTCATTGAGTAGTAAGTTGTTCAGTTTCCATGTGCGTGTCGGCTTTTTGTTGTTTCTGTTTTTTTTGAGGTCGAGCTTTAGTCCATGGTGGTCAGATAGTATACAAGGGATTATTTCAATCCTTTTGTATCTGTTGAGGCTTGCTTTGTGACCCACTATATGGTCTATTTTGGAAAAGGTTCCATGCGGTGCTGAAAAGAAGGTGTACTCTTTTGAGTTTGGGTGAAATGATCTGTAGACCTCTATTAGGTCCATTTGATTTAGGGATTCTGTGAGTGCTTTTATTTCCCTATTTGGTGTTTGTCTAATTGATCTGTCCCTTGGTGAGAGTGGAGTGTTGAAGTCTCCCACTATTAAGGTATTAGGATCAATGTATGATTTAAGCTTTAATAATGTTTCATTTACGAATGTTGGTGCTCTTGTATTTGGGGCATAGATATTCAAGACTGTGATGTCCTCTTGGTGGATTTTTTCTTTAATGAGAATATAGTGGCCCTCCCTATCTTTTTTGATTAACTTGGGTTGAAAGTCTATTTTTTTAGATATTAGGATGGCTACTCCAGCTTGTTTTCTGGAACTATTTGCTTGAAAAACAGTTTTCCAGCCCTTTACTCTGAGGTAGTGTTTATCTTTGTTGCATAGGTGTGTTTCTTGGATGCAACAGAATGTTGGATCCTGTTTTCTTAACCATTCTGTTAGCCTGTGTCTTTTTATTGGTGAGTTGAGTCCATTGATATTGATAGATAATAGTGACCAATGCATGTTAGTTCCTTTTGTAATGGAGTCGGTGATCTAACCCTGTTTCATTGCTTGTTTTCTTTTCATTTTTGTTGGGACATTATCTGTATGCCCTGTTTTCTTGGGTGAATTTGTTTTCATTGGATTGGAGTTTTCCTTCTAGTATCTTTTGTAGGGATGGTTTGCTGTGTAGATATTGTGTAAATTTAGTTTTGTCATGGAATATTTTGTTTTCTCCATCTATGTTGATTGAAAGCTTTGCAGGGTATAGTAGTCTGGGTTGACATTTGTGATCTCTTAGAGTCTCCTTGATACTTGCCCAGGCCCTTCTGGCTTTCATAGCTTCTGATGAGAAGTCCGGTGTGATTCTGATAGGTCTACCTTCATATGTTACTTGGCCTTTTTCCCTTGCTGCTTTTAATATCTTTTCTTTGTTCTGTAGATTTAGTGTTTTGACTATGATGTGACATGATGTGTTTCTTTTCTGGTCTAGCCTATTTGGAGTTCTGTAGGCCTCTTGTATATTTATGGACATCTCTTTCTTTAAGTTGGGAAAATTTTCTTCTATGATTTCCTTGAAAATATTTTCTGGACCTTGGAGTCTGGAGTCTTCTTTTTCATCAATTCCTATTATTCTTAGATTTTGTCTTTTCATAGCATCCTTGATTTTTTTGGATATTTTGTGATTGGAACATTTCTGATTTTACTTTTTCTTTGAGAGAAGTATCCATTTCTGCAAGTGTGTCTTCAGCTGCAGAGATTCTCTCTTCCATCTCTTGTATTCTGTTGGTGAGGCTTACTTTTGTGGTTCCTGATCTTTTCTCCAAGTTCTCCAGCTCAAGGGTTTTCTCATTTTGTGTTTTCTTTATTGATTCTTATTCTGTTTTCATGCCTTACACCATTTTTTTCATGTGTTTGAATTTGGATTCCTGTCTCTCTATGATGGCCTCTATTTCTTTCTTCATTTCCTTTTTATATGCCACTAATTTTTCCTCTACTTGTGTATCTATTTGTTTGGCTATGTTTGCCTGTGTTTCTTTAAGGATATTTTCTATTTCTTCTTTCTTTGCCTCCAATTGACTGGCCATCTCTTTGAAAGACTTGTTCATTTCCTCCTTATGAGCCTCAAATAATTGGGCAAGCATGGCTTTAAAATCATTTTCCACAGGATCAGATGAATGGGGAGGAGGTCCCCCCATCAGTGGACTTGGAAAGGGGCACGGTGGAGATGAGGGAGGGAGGGAGGGAGGGACTGGGAGGGAATGAGGGATCGGGACACGGCTGGGATACAGAGTTAATAAAATGTAACTGATAAAAATAAAATAAAATAAAAAAAAATAAATAAAAAAATAAAATCATTTTCCTGTGCTTCTGCTGAATTGGTGTATCCATCGATGTTGGGGTTTGCTGGTGAAGTCATGATGTCCTGATTTATGTTGGAAGTGTTCTTTCCCCTACCCCTGGCCATTGGCTTATCTGAAACCTTCCCTGTTTGTTTTTGGATTCTGCAGATCAGACTGGTGCTGTCTCTCTCTGGTGTCTGGAGAGTTCTTCAGGAAGCTGAGCACTCTCAGCATGTGCTGAGGACTAGCTGTACCTGTGGGAGGAAAGTACGCAGGCACAAACGGGGCAAATGCAAGCGTGTGTGTGCGCGCGCGCGTGTGTGTGTGTCTGTGTGTGTAAGTGTGCGTGGATGAGTTTCTCGAGGGACAGAGTGATGGCTAATGTTGAACCCTTGAGTGTGTGGGAGGGGCTCTGCACTGTATATGTCGCAGACGCTAATGATGATTGCAGCCCAATTTCTGGCATTAACTGTCTAACTCCTCAATTAGGCCCACAGGGCAGGAACTTCAATGTCCCTAGTGCCCCTCTGTTTCCCAAAGTGGGTATGTGGGTGGGAGGTGGGTTCGATGCCTGGCTTCTGATTTAGAAGGACCCAGGATCTGGGGAACTGCAGAATCTCAAGGGTGCACTCACTTACAGGCAGGTCTCTTGGCAGAGATCTTGATATCCGGGGCTCTCTGCTCTCTGGTTTGGCCCTGCTTCTTTGATTTGCTCTGCCACTTCTGTGCTGCTGTCACTGCCAGGTTCTGAGGTCTTGCTGCAGCTTGAGATTCCAGGGTGGTCACTTCAGCAGGGATGGGGTAACCAGGCTCTCTGTTCTCTGGTTTGGCCCTGGTTAGTCTTAAACTGGAGGGCTGTGGTGCCCCGCCAGTTCAGTGCTGCTCCGCCGCCACGTCCCTCTGTAACTGGAGACTGGGTTGCTACTCTGGATGCTTTCTGGGAAGTCCTGGGGTCTCTTCGTTGTGCTCTCCAAGCTTGGGAGGCCCAGCGCCTGGTGTGTCCAGGTTGTATGATGTTTCTGCCTGGTTTTGGTGAGTATATAGCGTATTCTCTGTCACTGTGGGATTGGGCGGGTCGTACCGTCAGTGATGGCGATCCTGCGGAGCTAGTATGGCGTCTAGCAGATTCGCGCCCTGGGAGGATGATGCAGCTGCTGAGTGAATCTGGGACTCGTACTGCTGGGACAGGTACTGCTGGCTTTTGTCTGCTGCTAAAGTGCTTGGGGCTTCTTCTCAGCGGCTGTATATCCCAGGCAGTTAGGTCTGCGCTGAGAAAGATGAGTCCGCTGTGCCGCTGTGCTGAGGAGGAAGGAGGTCTACGTCACCTCATTTCAATAGTTAGTTGTTCGCTATCTATTTATTTTGTGAATATTTTTTAGAAGATATTTCACAAATATTTTCAATTAAAAATACTTTTCCCCGAAACTAAGATGTGTGGCATCATTTCATTTTTTTCTTTGCTTTTAAATAGAGAGACAAATATTAAAAGTTGTTAACTACAAATATGTAGGTATTTGTACAGGATTTATTTGTTTACCTTAATATGGCGAATGAACGTGAAAATTTCACTATTGTGTGTACCTTGTGGTTTGGCGGGTGTAAGCCATGTTAAATCACGAATGTGTAAGATAAAACATGACTGTGTTACTGACAAGGGGCTCAGCACGAGTGTGACCAGGGAAACGCGGGCGTCCCTTTGCAGATTAAGCAGTCAAAGTCTTGCCGTTCTGAGATTTGGTAAAACAAGGCTTACTATTAGTTAAGACTGAAAATGAGAAATCACAGTGAGTTATGAGAGAAAATTCCATGTAAAGATGACTTTCATGAATTTAAAGTTGCATCCACTTTAAAAAGTAAGCATCTGAAATGAAAAGGAAGTGAGTATTATTCTTTTTATAAATGAAGAAAGACTCTATAATGAAATTCATGAACTATCTCACAAAAAAAGGTTAAACTATAAATTCAGATGGCCCTGGTCGCTTCTTTATTGTCAGGCTTAGTATTAATTTATCCCTGACAGACTTCAATAGATCTTTGTCTAATGTGAAATTCTGAAAGCTTAATCGGCAGATAACAAGTCAACTACCTGTAACTGAAAACAAAAGTAGCAAATTAAAATAATTTGTCTTTTATAATGATTCTCCTCACAGCACAAGAAAAGAAAATTTGACTTTTAGCTGCTAATGCATGAGAATTTACTTAATGATAGTATTTGTTGTAGAGCAATTCTGAATCACTATGCAATAGACTGAAAAAGTGCACCCTTATTATTAAGATAAATAATAAATATTTAAAGGATTTTGCTCTTACTAATTTAACTTATGGTTCTGAAATGTTAATGCAGCAAAATGCCTGTACTGTAACAAAGCAACAAAGATAATGTTTTTCTATTTTGATATTTCAGAAAAATCAGCTTCCTTTCCCACTTCAATAATTTTCTTCCCAAATAGAAGCATGAACATAAGTGACAACTTTTGTATTTTGGAAGAATAAATCTGTAGAGATTTGAAAAATTAGTTTTCAACTTCTTATAACTAAACAGTAGTATAAATCAAACTGATATTATGAAAAAATTTCATTGTTTGGGGCAACTTATATTTGATATATTTTATCTTCTGTATATGAAAAAGAAGATGTCTAATTATAGCATCATATACAGTTTATGGTAACACAAAAGATATAAAACAAAGGTTCTACTGCTAAAGAAAACATGTGCTTGAGACATAGAATAGAGCAAAATGAACTTGGTGTAGACATAGAAACTTCTTGTCTACTGGTACAATTTCATGGTACTGAAAACTGCATTATAAACTGTTGGTGGGGAGAGTAAGCATCAATCAAACCTAGCAATGGATTTTGTGATCTACTGTGATCACTAGCCCGGAAAAATATGCCCACAAATGAAATAGTGGCATTAACATCACAGGAGTAAGTAACTACTCACTACTTGTTTTTATGCCTCTTAGCACAAGATGAAATCTGTACTTGGTACTAATGTCAAGCCAAAAACCTGTGGCTGGACCAGTAATAAACACTAGGAGAGAACCTCCTACTTTATTCTGCTAAACTGACATAGTGTTAAACTGACTTAATTATTTAACGTAGTAACCATATATCAGCTTGTCTATTAGCTCCCAACTGAAAAAATTCTACTTGCAGCAGGTGATTAACACGTCGCCTAATGATTGTCAAAGTGCAGAAAGTAAGAGGCTACAGAAGGATAACATAAAAGACAGCCCTGAAAGGAAATGATGTACTGCCCCAACTCTCTTTACTTGGGGATCATTACGGAAGAGGTGGGAGAAAGCAAAAAATTTGGAGGCTGTGGATTTAAATATTACCTTCTGGACACATCAGTGAAGCTGCTCATATGAACTCACAGCAGTTGTAACATGCTAAAATCTGTACAAGTCAAAGCCAGGCCAAATTCCATCACGGAGAGGGGATTTTGAATCATAATACCGCTTCTAGTCTTCTAATTATTAGCAACTGTTACTTTTGGGGAGAAGAAGGGACTGTTTTTTCAAAAAGTGTAGCACCTGGCAAGTTGGCCACTCTCAGGTGGAAGATCATGTATCCAAGAATATGTGGGCAATACAAACCAATCTTGACAGATTGACAAAAGAAAAAGACAAAGTTGGGTGAATCGGGAAGGGTGTAGATCTGGAAAGAGAAATAGCCTATATAAACAAAACACATTATTTATTATATGTAATAATAATACATAATTAATTTATATATAATAAATTTTATATAACAGAAAATGAAAGGACTAGAGGAATCGAGTCCTTGTTTTTCGGATCCTGTTCATGGTCAAAATGTGAAAGTAAGAGGCTCAGTAGGTTGGATGAGGGCGCACTAAAGACCATCAACAATAGAAGGACTAACTAGGTCTTTCCAGCCAACCTCAAATTCCTAATGTGAAACACACCTAGAAAGATCATTGTACACCTCCTTAACATGTGGCCACTGGGGTGTGGAGAGGAACCATGTTGAGGGGAAAACTAAGGGGCTTGGCACCTACACTCTCTAAAGTAGCATGGTCAGATGGATGATGGACTGAACGACACAACACAGGCACGTGTGCACAGGGCTAAATATAATTATAAATATAAACCAGTTCCCTGGGTGAATTTTCTGAAATAACTAAGATAAGGACTGTGTAGCATTAAAACAAGAGTAGGAATGCCTGTGCAGAGCCCTATGGGAGTGTGCTGGTTTCACACCCATAAAGGCACCTTGGCAAATACACAGCAATAAAAAGTTCCCACATCACAGTCAATAGTGACTAGGAATTTTCCCTTTTGACAGAGAGTCTGCCAGTAGAGTCTGAGCAGATGTTATAAGGCCAGGAGGCTAAAGGGAATCCTCAAGTATAACATAGGGTCACATTCTGTTACAGTATGTTACATTATAGCATTTCCTAAACCACTCAGTTTCAAAGTTAAAAAGAAAAGATCACAGGTAGCCAGGAAATCTGACAGCCTAGACCTTTATTCCAAAGAAGCATATTTAATTTAGTTCTTTATCACATTTAAAATAGGATTTGCTTGTAAGGAAGAGGGATTCAACTATGTATCAGAAAGAATGTACAAGAAATTGGCTACATTTCATCCTTATTTGTAAAACAGACCAATTAAGACTTACAAAACTGATTTACAAAATGAAAATCTTCACTTTTAAAAAACTACTATGCAAACAAAATGGCCTCTTACTTTTTATTAGGGAAAGAAAAACATCTACTTCCTTTTAAAACAAATTTTTTGTCAAAGATGTTTATGAGTGAAGTTTACATAAAATCATCTGTTAATATTTTCATTGTCATTTTAATTATATTTTTGGAAAATATTGTCAACTTTATTTTATTTCAATTTTATACTAAATGTATTACTTCATCTATTTTAATAAGCATTTACATTTCCTCAGCAAGTATACAGAGTGAAAGTAAATTTTAAATGATGTTTACTGAGCTTGGTAATTTTGTTCCTCTAAATAAATTAAAATAAAATTATGCAATTTAAGTATGTGCAAATTAACAGTAAAATTATAAAACACTCAGGAATCTATAAGCAGTTGTATTTCCTGTATACAAGTCATGAATCTGTCAAAAAAGAAAAGCGAAAACATGGTAATTTTGCTCTCCAGTAATTTACCATGGATATATGCCAACGAGAGGTTTTCTTTTAACAGATAGTTCATTTTCTTTCTGAAGAATTCAGAGAAAAGAGTAATGATGGAGAGAAAACAAGTTAACACGTGAAAAGGGGTTACATGAGAATTCTTCCCAGGAGCAGACAGATAGGCTCAGCTATGACAATGAATAGAGGAAAACAACAACAACAAAAAAAAAAAAAACAGTGTGATCGATGACGGCTGGTGGCCGTGATATGACAAGCATAAGGGAGCTAAAAATGAAGTTATATGGTGAAATGCACTTTATATCTGACATTGTGAAATGTCCTTTATGTCTGTTTCAGCGTATTTCATCTGAGTCTCTCTGCACAATTATTTAGTCTTTTTTTCACTACTGCATCTGGGATTATTTTGCTTATTTAAATACTAACATTCAGAGCAAAAGAGCAGAGACTTCTAGAAATTTAAAAACACATGGCATTGTTCATTGTTCTTGTGTTACTACTATCTTTAAAACAAAGAAAAAAAAAAAGAGTTCTCTTAAAGATGAGACTAGCCAGAATAAGGAAAATTCCAGGCTTCAATATGTTTTCTCTGTGTGTTACAACTAACATGCGTTGTTTTGTTTTTTTTTTGTTTGTTTGTTTGTTTGTTTTGTAGAATGATCTTATTCTATAATTTTCACGGGCAGCAAAGAATACCAACAAGAACTTGTTTGAATTGTTGAGGACCCAGACCTACCCTTGGGAAAGTATTTGATTTCTGGAAATGTGACTGTGTTCAGTAACCCACCATTTCTAGGAGAAGAGTAATACAGGCTTACAGAGTAATTCCTTTCAAATATTATTTCATGTTTTTTTTTTCTTTTTAATTTAAGCTACAGTATAGCAGAATATGTTATGCTTTCTTTATACCTTTTTTGTTTTATTTTTTTGGGAGGGACTTCCTTTATTATTTTATTTTACTTTTTTTTTTTTCATTTGTATCTCTCTCCTCTCAGTTCCACCCTCGGTCCCTAGTCCTTCCATATTACTCTTCCCTAGTCCACTGAGAGGGAAGATTCTCCTCCCCTACTGTCTGACCCTAGCCTTTTAGGTCCCATCAGGACTGCCTGGATCCTCTTCCTCTGTGGGCTGTAGCAGATAATATGGCCCATTTTCTGCAACTTCATCTCCCCGATAAGATCGGGTCTACAGTGTTTAGTATTTATCACCCACTACTGCTCTCTTTTTTTACAGATATCACTATATGCCCCTCCCTTACGCCAACCCCTCTTCCTCTCTGCTTCCTGCCAGTTTCCGGGCTTTCAGAACTTTTCGAGGTTAATTAACAAAGAAATTATTCGAAATTAAGGTCCATATTAGAGAACGGGTAGTTTTTGTCCTTCTGGCCCAGAACAATCTTGTTCAACATAATTTTCCCAATTGTATTCATTTCCTTAAATATTCATTATTTTAATTTTTCTACGTAGCTGAATAATATGTGCACACACACAAGCACATTTTCATTAGTCATTTTTCAGCAGATGGATATTTGACTCCTTCTAGCTCTTTGCTATTGTGAGTAGGACAACAGTGAACAGAGATGTGCAGGTATCTCTGTCTTGAGGAATGGAGTTCTTCGGGCATAGTGTAGTACAGCTGGCTAGTCACCATTATACACCGACGTGGAATGAGGAGGGTGTTGAATCAGATATTGTCTAGAGTAGTCTAAACCCTCTATGTAGCTGAGAACACACTTGAACTCCTGACCTTTCTACTCATTAAATTATACGTATACATCATCATGCTGGGCTTTCATTTCACTCATAAGATGTACGCCATATTAAAATGTTTAAAGAAAAAATAAATAAGTATAGTACTTTAAAAGTTTACAGACTGCAAAGAAACTATGCTAAAATTCCACAATTAGAGATGCTTTAATTTTTGGTATTAAAGTGTGATTTTTATTTAACCATAACTTATTCTATTGAATATCTACGTTCAATTTATTAATTAATGTTGCGGTTACAATTGATAAGACACTATAACTCTAAACCTAAACAGTGAGGTGGTAAAAACAGAGAGGATGAAGATAGTGCTGATACATAAAACTTATTGTGCCTGAAGTGATAAAAACACATACACAGAAATTATGTTAATCATATTTTGATCGAGATTTGACCTTAAATTCAATATATCTCCTATTACACAGAGCATAGAGTTACTATCTAAAGCCATCATTTTTCCTATAAGAATTTTGTTTTATAATATTTAAATATGACTATTGGTATTCCATACAAATATTATTCTGAAAAGATAAAAGTATTTTTAGAAATTGCCACTTTCTCTTTGAAATGATAATTTTATTTTACAAGTCTGACTTTTTGCACTATGATGGCATGCTAATGATTTGTGATAGATTTACAATATTTTTGGAAGTAGGCACATGAATATATAATTTTTAGATATTAAGTAAAATAATTAGTGGAAATAAAAATACCTTGCCAGTATGCTAGTGCATGATGCAGGGGGATGATTATTTCAAAGCCACTCTATTTAAAACAGAAAGAGTTGTCTTTAATGTTAAAAAATAAAATAAAGCAAACTGGCTCTGTGATCACCTCCCACTGGATGAGGGAGCATCCTTACCAATCCACAGAGGAAGACAATGCAGTCATTCCTGATTAGATCTGATAGGCTAGGGTCAGAGAGGGAAGTGATTGAGGACCTCCCCTATCAGTGGACTTGGGGAGGGGCATGGAAGGACATGAGAGAGGGAGGGTGGGATTAGGAAGGGCTAAGGAAGAGGACTACAGCTGGGATACAAAGTGAATAAACTGCTATTAGTAAAAAGAAAAAAATTAAATGAGTTCTTAGAGACATGTGGCATGATTTAGTTTGATTAGTTTTATTGACCATTTTTTAATTAATTATAATAGATGTTTCAAAAATAAAATCTTAAAAATATGCAGTACTATTTTATGAGTTTGGGAGAACAAAATTTTATGCTAATAAAATGTTATTAAAACATCATTGGTATATTTCTCTCTACTTTTTTTATAGAATTAGATATCTCTCTCTCCACTTAACCCTTCCTAACAAGCTACATTGACATAAATAGAATTAATAAAAGTAAATAAATATAAAATTATGGCAAGCAAACTATCATTTTAAAATAATATATTTTAACATTTATTTGTTTCATACCACATATTTTGATCATATTATTCCCTTCCCCCAATTTCTTGCAGATTCTCCACATATTTCCTGACTTTCTTTTTTTAATTTTAATTTTTTATACTAATTACAGTTTTTTCACTTTGTATCCCGGCTGTAGTCCCCTCCCTCCTTCCTTCCCAATCACACTCTTTCTCCCTCATCTCGTCCCATGCCCCTCTCCAAGTCCACGAACAGGAGACTTCCTCCTCCCTTCCATCTGACCCTAGCTTATCAGGTCTCAGGAGGACTGGCTGCATCCTCCTCCTCTGTGGCCTGGCAAGGCTGCTCCCTTATGAGGGGGAGGCTGTCAAAGAGCCAGCCACTGAGTTCATGTCAGAGACAGTCCCTGTTCTCATTACTAGAGTACCCACTTGAATACTGAGCTGCCATGGGCTACATCTGAGCAAGGGCTCTAGGTTATCTCCATGTATGGTCCTTGGTTGTAGTATCAGTCTTAAAAAATACCTCTGTGCCCAGATATTTTGGTTCTGTTGCTCTCCTTGTGCAGCTCCTGTCCCCTCTAGGGCTTACTAACTCCCCCTTCTTTCAAATGATTCCCTTCACTCTGCCCAAAGTTTGGTTATGAGTCTCAGCATCTGCTTTGATACACTGCTAGTTAGAGTCTTTCAGAGGCCCTTTGTGGTAGGCTCCTGTCCTGTTTCCTGTGTTCTCCTTCTTCCAATGTTTGTCTCATTTGTCTTTCTGAGTGATGATTGATCATTTTACTCAGGGTCCTCCTCCTTGCTTAGCTTCTTTAGGTGACAGATCTTAGTAAGTTTATCCTATATTATATGTCTAATATCTACTTATAAGTGAGTATATACCGTGTGTATCTTTCTGATTCTGGAATACCTCATTCAGGATGATGTTTTCTAGATCTCACCATTTGCCTGCAAATTTCATGATTTCTGTTTTTAGTTGCTGTGTAGTATTGCATTGTATAAATTTCTGTATCCATTCCTCCGTTGAGGGGCATCTGGGTTGTTTCCAGGTTATGGTTATTATGAATTTCTTTCTCCATATTTCTTTCTCTGTTTTCCTGCCCCCTCCAAAAGAAAGAAAAAGGAAAAACAACATAACAAAAAAATAAAAATCACAACAAACCAGAAAAATAAAGAAAATCAATGTGATGAGAAAACACACACACACACACACACACACACACACTTGTGTTAAGCTGTGAATAGGCCTTCCCTGGAGTGTGCCTGATATACCCACTGACACTCCAGTTGAGGAAACCAAGCCTTCCCTTTCCCAGCTGAAATCAGTTGCTTATAGCTTATTGATTATGGCTGGGATTTATTCATATCTCCCTTTCCACACGCTTGGATATTTTCTGACATGAACTTGCACAGATCTTGTGCTTGCTGGCAAAGTCTCTGTAAGTGCATAGATGTATCAGCCTACTGATTCCTGAAGGCACTCTTCTGCAGTCATCCACCACTTCAGGTTCTGACATTTCTACGTCTTCTTGTCCACATAGATCTCCTTAAGGAGTGTTCTTGGTAAACGGTTCACATTTAGGACTGAAGTAATATAATAAAATGACTCCTAGTGACAGATTGCTGTGCTCGTAAACCAAAGCATTGCTCACCTCTCATCGGAGAAGCTTATTCCTTCTCTGTATCATCAATACTGATACGCAGCTGGATAATGTGAAATCCAAAACTTTTTATATGCAGTTAAGTTGTCACAACTGATAACTGTTCTGGTAAATGTATTTGAAGAAAATGAATCATTACACTTAAAATACAAATGAATTTCAAGGTAGCTGGAATGCTGTATTTCACAGAGACAAAAATAATCAAAATCTATCAAATCTATCAAAATAAGAATTTATCATACTTAGACAATCTACTTAATTTTGTTATGATTAAAAGCAGCATTTAGTTTTTAATATTTAGAAGCAGTAGCCTTATAAAATGATTTTTGATTCACTTTAAAAACCACAATATTGAAGGATTAAAATAAAATAAAATTTTGTTTGCAAACTGCCTTTCTTTTCTACTCTGAAAATTTGAAGATTCAGTAATTCTTTTTTTTTCTCATGGATTTCACAAGCTGTCAGTCACACAGTTAAGTCTCATCTCATGACAACGCTCTCTGGGATTAGTCATGGGTTAGTATTGTTAGATATTAACAGCCAAGTACAGGTTGGAATGTCTATGTTTATATTTTGAAATACATACAATGTGCTGTGACACACTATCATCCTTACCAGCTTCACTGTATTTCAGACCATCTTAAAAAGTGCTGAGGCATGCCTGTGAGTTTGTCTATCACAGAGGGTGCTTCCCAAAAGGAAGAACTGAGGTGGAGGAAGCATGCTGAAAGTGCAAACAGTGCCAAAAGGACAGAGCTAAGGATTACATTCATAGGTAAAGGAGAAAGTCCTTTACAACCAGAATTCCATTTCTTGTGTCATACACTCTGTTCTGATAGTAAGAGTTCACATTAACCCTATTCTTTCAACCTAGGTGAATGGTAACCATGTAAACCATGACACCAAACGGCCCTTGACACTATTGAATTGTTTCTGTGAGATATTGACCCATGACAACATCAATGAAATTAACTAAAACAGATATTATGCCATTATTTTAGTAGATACAGCAATTTTAAAATGGCTGCAAACTAAAATGTTCAATAAACTATCATATCCTATGAAATTATGACACAACTTTAAAGTTAAGTTCTTTGCTATCTTTAAAAAAATCTGTAATGGAGCTATTTTTCATGCCTTTATATGATTCTTGTGAATGATAATTTTAGTTTCCATGACTTGTTAAATGTAAATATGTAGATTGTAGATACAAGCTATACATACTTAGTAGTTCATAGTTCTTTTTTAATAATTTATTTAATTTTATGTGCATTAGTATGAAGGTGTCAGATCCCTTGGAACTAGAGTTATAGACATTTGAGAGCTGGAATGTGGGTGCTGGGAATTGGACCTGGGTCCTTTGGAAGCACAGTCAGTGCTCTTAACCACTGAGCCACCTCCCCAACCCTTATAGTTCTTTTATTTTATGTTTTTTGAAAGCCCTTTTTTATTTTAACTTTTAAAAAATTAATTACAGTTATTTACTTTGTATCCCCCTTGGTGGTAATGTAAACTTGTACAACCACTCTGGAAATCAATCTGGTGTTTTCTCAGACAACTAGGAATAGCGCTTCTTCAAGATCCAGCTACACCATTCCTAGGCATACACCCAAAAAAAGATACTCAAGTATACAACAAGGACATTTGCTTAACCATGTTTGTAGAAGCTTTATTTGTAATAGCCTGAAGCTGGAAACAACCCATTTTTTTTTTTTAATTAAAGTTACATCCCACCAACCTTTCTCATATATACCCCCTGTGCTCTCTATTAAATTTGTGGTACCCGGCCTTATTTTTCTTTAAATGTTCATCTATAGGTGTAATCTGCTCAGTCTACAGATTACTTTTAAGTGTTTTCTTTTTAATATGTCAGCCAACCCATGTTTTTCTTTTTGTAAGATATTTGTAGCCAAATTGTAATTTATAAATGTAAAATTGTCACTCTGTTTCTTTAAATTTTTATTATTTATTTTCAAACCCTCACAAAATGACATACAAAGACTCTGAAAGCCATTGTACTTCAGCCATTTACAAATCATATAATTAAAAATCTACAGATCATTTTTTCAGTCTTATATTTGTCTTATATTCTTCATACTATCATTGTGAATAGGGGTTTGTCTATTTTCACAAACTCTCAGATATTTGAAACACAAAATGTTACTGCCATGTCATAGATACTTGGTACTGGCAGCTGAATTAGGAATGTTATTGCTTCATTTAAATATTTTTTGTTTTATTCATTTTTTTCTTCAAAATAGTTTTCCATTTACTAAATTGCTTTCCACACTCCACTGCCTTCTTGTCATGTAAAGATATGAGAATTCCATGATGAAAAACTATAGAACAATGAGGCGAAAATATCAGTCTAGATTTGACATTAGAAAATGACATGCAGCTTTCTTAGCAGAAATCTTTCAGAAAGAGAAAAAATAAAAGTAAGAAAGAAAGAAAAAAAAAAAACCAACAGCAAAATACCACCAGTCTGAATTACTCTGTGTAGCAAGAAAAATACTGCAACAGCCTTTTCCCTGGTTCATTGCCTGAGCTTCCTCCTGCCCAGGAACAAGAAACATAACATCTCTTTCCTGGGCTATAAATGTTCAAAGTGCCCTAAGATTCAAAGGGGTTAAGTTTCCAAAGTGATGCTTGTTTTCCATCTCCAAGTGAGGAGGCAAGAGAAATTCCACTAGGGTGCTATTTAAGAAAGAACTACAGACTCATGTTTAATTTTTAAATTTTGTACCATAGCAGTTTTTACAAAGGAAAACAGAGTAACATAATCGGGGGCTGTGTTCCCATGATATCACTCTAACCATAACCATGCATGAATTTCTTCCATTAGGTATTTTTCTTTTTTTTTTTTTTTCTCTTTTTGGAACAGCATAAATGAGTACTTTAAAGGAAACAGTATGTCATAGAAAATGCCCCATTGCACAGTTTTACTGACTGGGACTTATAAAAATATTGATAAGGGGTTAGAAAGACTGATTATTTACTCAGGGTGTGTGTGTATATATATATATATATATATACATATAATTATATATGTAATTTTATATATTACGTATTAATTAAAAGTATTTTGTTACACAAAAATATATAATTGTAAGTCAAATTAAAATTCTCTATGTTTTATTCAAACATTCTGAGTGCTATGTATCTCTCTTCCTTCCCTCTCTTTCTGTATTAACTTCACACTCCTCCCCAAGTAAGGACACCCACCTGATTTACCATTTCCCCTTCATAACAACATTGTCCTTCTTTATCTTAAGACCAGTACTCCAACCATTTTATGCTCCCCTTTTATAGCCCTGGTTTCTGTGGTGATCCCAGGTATGTTCACATCCAAAGATTCTGAGCTGGCATCCACATATAAGGAAAAGCTTGAAGCTTTTTATCTCTCTGGGTCTGAATTCCATCACTGATTCCATTATTCTTTCCAGGTAGATGGTCTTCCTTTATACATATAGACCACAGTTTCATTAACCACCCTTCCGTTAAAGCACATAGAAGTGGTTCTTATTCCCTTGCTCTTGTGAATATAGTGACAATAAAAACGACTAATGAGAAACCTTGAGCACATTTCTGTGGAATATAACGTCCAGTCTTTGTAGTGGATATGAGTTGCTTATGTGGTAGAATTGCTTTCAGTTTCTTGAGGATTTGTGACAGTAGTTTCAAGAGTGCATGCACCAGGTTGCAGTCCTACCAACAGTGACGTAATGCATCAGGCATCCTTTTGCCCAACATCCTCTCCAGCACTCTGTGTTACATTTTTTTCCTCGTTCAAATCTTAGCCATTCTGGGGTAAAATGAAATTCGGAAGCAGTTTTGATGTGCATTTTCATAATGCTTAGTATGTTGAATCCCATTGAGATATTCCTTAGTAATTGTTATTTCTTCTATTGTGAATTCTCTGTTTGGATCCACAGCACATTTTTTTAATTGAATCACTTGTTTTCTTGACTCTTCTTTTTTATTTATTTCCCTTATATGTTGCATATTAATCCTCTGCCATAGTGACTGAAGTTCTTTCCTGCTCTTTGAGCTTCCTCTTTACTCGACTGATGGCTTTTCTGCTTACAGAAGCATTTTTAGATCTATAAGGTCAAGCGTTGAACTTAGTTCCTCTTCAAATGGAATCCTGTTCAATATTCTTCCAAGGAGCTATGTTGTCTTCAAGCTGTTTCATAATGGCAGATTTCAAGCCGAGGGTTTAACCACTTGGAGTTAATTTTGGTGCAGGATGATAGAGATGGCGCTAATTTAATCTTACATCTACACATTTAGCTTTCCCAACACCATTTATCGTGCTTTCTTCAGTGTATATTTTTGGCAACTGTATCAAATATTAAATGACTATTATTATGTGCACTCCTATGTGGCTTTTCTATTTTGTTTCATTGATCTGCACATTTTGTGCCAACACCATGCCAGTTCCATTACTGTGGCTCCGTGATAGTTCCTGGGATCTGTACTGTAACTCCTAATAAAATTAAGATTCATTGGTTTTCATACCAACCAACTCAGATTAAGTATTTTTCTGATAAGAAATGTTTCAATGTAAATAGATTACTTTAAGATTCATATGTCCTTTTTATGCTAATACACCAAAACAATGAAGACTACTTTAAAATAGCCTTGAAAGCTCATGCAAACACTCGCTACCCCACCACCTATATGAACTGCTATCATGAGCTTGGAATATGTTATCCAGTAGCTAATAGCCAGGCAGTGTCCATGGAAAATTATGTAAGAAGTAGAAAATAGTAAGATCTGGAGAGGACAGGAACTCCACAAGGAGAGCAACAGAACCAGAAATTTGAACACAGGGGTCTTCCCAGAGACTCATACTCCAACCAAGTACCATGCACAGATGTAGCCCCCATGGCAGTTCAGTGTCCAAGTGGGTTACATAGTAATGGGAACAGGGACTGCCTCTGACATAATCTGATTGGCTTGCTCTTTGATAACCTCCCCCCTGAGGGGGGAGCAGCCTTACCAGGCCACAGAAGATGACAATGCAGCCAGTCCTGATGAGATCTTATAGACTAAGATCAGAAGGAAGGAGAGGAGGACCTCCCCTATCAGTGGACTTGGGGAGGCGCATGCATGAAGAAGGGGGTGGGAGGGTGGGATCGGGAGGGGAGGAGAGAGGGGCTTATGGGGGGGATACAAAGTGAATAAAGTGTAATTAATAAAAATAAAATTAAAAAAACCACATATATCCTGGTCCTCATACTATAAAATTAATTCTCCCCTTTGTTTCTTCCCTTGTGCTCTGCTACAACTCAGGAATCATTTAAATGACTGAAAAATATCCACAAGAATCTTTTAAATTGTCAGCTTTTGAAAATCCTTATTCACATTTAATTGCTTAGAATATTAGTCCTGTGCCTGTCTCATTATTAAGCAGCATACATTCTTTTGAGAGGATCAGCCCAGCTCCTTTCTTGCTAATTTTCATTTTGTTCACTAGTGTTTACATCACATCCTATACTATTATTCAAGTATTCATACACCTATTTGGTTGGCCATTTTAAGTGTGAAAAAAATGAACTCATGTGTATTATGAGCTCAACATCAGGAAAAACATAGTATTAGCTATTGTTGTAATTGCCAAAACAAATCGCATGATCAAAATCAGGTACTCGGTCAGTACGTAAGCACAGAAGACTAAATAAAATAGAAAATAGATTCCAGTAGCCTACTTCATATATTTAACTTTTTTAATGTTATTCATAGAGATAGAGAGGTGGCTCAAGTTTAAGAATTTTCTTCCAAAATATCCAAATTGGATTCTCACAACCACCTGTAATCCCAGCACATGGGAACACAGCACCCTCCATTAGCATCCATGGGCCCTGGCACTCAAAGGCACCCACAGACCAACAGACATACCTGCCTTAAAGAAATTTAAGAACCCTTTAAAGTGCTGTTATTATGGTGTTATTCAGCATCTTCACTAGTGAAAAGAAATACAGCTTTACAGTTTAGCCCTCTGGAAAAGGAACTGAACGTAACTTTTGAGGAAAACAACGTTAATTTTATAATCATAATGGTTCATTTTTCTTCACTATTAGGGTCCTCGATGGCTTGATTTCCTTTCAGTGAACTGAGATCCTGTCTCTAGAGTTTCTGGTAAAACAGCTCTCCCAGTCTCATCACATCTAACAGGCGAGGTGAGGACTGAACCTGACAGAGCTGCTAGGAGAGCACAATGGTGGAGACGACAGTGAGGCCCTGGGCGAGAGCTGTATTTCAGTAATTCAGGGATTTTTATTTTTTTCCTTTAAAGTTGCCTTCCCCCCGCCTCCCCGCAGGGGAGAGGTTTAAAGCATTTTGTGTGGGAGAAAGGCTATTTTACTATTTTTCTAAAAGTGGGTATTTCTACCAACCTGAAAAGTTTCATGTCACTCTCAAGCACATTATTAGGAGAGGCAGAGCTAGCTCAGACTCAGACTTCCCTCTTTCCCTGCCAGAGTTTTCTGCAGTTGAAAACGCTGGCGTGACAAAGGAGCTGCAGTGAGAGAATAAATGCCCTGACTGAAAGGACCTAACCGTCCCCGTCATCCTAATATAACCTGTGTGATTCCATTCGTGCCACACTTTGATTAGACGATAGCTCTGTAATTAAACTGAAAATGAACAGTACCCTACAAGAAAATGTCAAGCAAATATTATTTTTCAACAGTCCTTGTTGACTGTTCCTTAGAGTCAAATAGGAAGCATAAATATCGCTGAGCATTAATGGCGTCATCCTGGTATAAATGGAGCTTAATGGCATAACCAACTTGATGAAAAAATTAAAAGCCTAATAAATATTGTGAGCGAAAACTAAGCATCACCTCCCTGAACACCTGAGCTAAGATTACTATCTCTAAATCCTACCAAATTAGTGGGCTAGGTGGATATATCACTATTAGAAATAATAATGGAGAATAATGGAAGCACAATGGTTAGTGAATTTTGTCCAGTATCTCTCTTAGTACTTCAGAAGAGAAACCCTACGACCCTCCTTACCTTAAAGATACAATACAGTGATTAGAATGAAGGCTTTTTGTTCTTCCTGCTACTGTAAAACTAGAATTAAATATGTCTTTGAAAAATAAAGTTTAAGCGGCCTGAACTAGAGAGGACTGTAATAGTTTCTTTTCTCTGTGGGATAAATCCCCAAGAGAACAACAAGAAAAGGAATCGGGAGTGAACCTGGGTCACGGCTGCTTGCCTACATGTAGTTGGGAGGAATTTCAGGGCATCAGAAGCCGCAGGGTCTTTACCTCACAACAGGTCCCGTGATAATACGATCTGCAGAACGGCTTCGTTGAGCCACTTCTTCCCGCTGAATCGCCTCACCTATCATTTCTCAGAGCACTTTCTGGGGCTTCTCCTGCTGAGGCCCTGCTGTTCGGTACAGGAGCCTTTCGTGGGAAACTTACCATTGAAACCCTCACAATAACTTGTCATTAGGGTGGTTAGTCTATTTCACCCTCCGTCTCATGAGTTGCAAGTTAGCAATGGCATCTTAAGGAAAGTTTTGGTTTGACAAAACAATTACACAGGAATTATAAGAGAGTTTTAGTTTTCCCCTTCTGGCCTCTCTTCTCAATGTCTTGTATAGCTGTAAAACATTTGAAAAAGTTAGGAGTAAATCTTATGACAGTAATAGTGACTGAAGGGCAGACGTTACTTAGGTTCACGAGATAGTCTGTGTGTGTTCCGGTGTGAGTGTCAAGGTATTTTACTGCATCTCCTTGTCTCTCTTCATAAGATACCGTTATCTTAGAAAGTTCCTCATTATTCTTTTCTTCATTATTTTGACCCTGCCAATGTTTAGAAGTCATTTTACAAATTGTTCCCCTATGTATTTGTCTTATATTTTCTCATAATTACATATGAATTAAATATTAGACATTGTTGGGAAGAGAACTACAAAAGAGAAAAATATGCTTACATGTGACTGAACTTTGAACCTGAAATGCTGCTTCCAAGACACTCCACTGCAAGCATGTCAGTTTTTTTCTTAATAGATATAAACCTAACCTTTATTTGCCTGATATAATTCTCTCAGAGGTTTACTGTTGAATAAGCTCACCCTTTCTTGTTTTTTCTGAACTCTCCCAGTGTGGGTTAACTCAGCTGTTCCTGCTCAAACTCTTCTCCAAGCTGACTAATTTAAATTGGTTTCTCTCTGCTTCTGACTGAATTGCTCTGCTTAGCCTCAACTCTGGAAATTTGTTCTTATCTCTGGCTCCTTCCGTTCTCTGGTTTCCACTGCCTCTGCTGACCTGCACTCAAGTGCATGGACACACAAATGAGCTCAACTCCTCCACGCTGCTGTCAATGCACTGACTTAACTCATCTGCATTGACTCCCAACTGATTGACACAAGTCAATTCATCTGAATTTAACTTAACTCACCAAATTCAACTGCCTCTCCCTGAGCTCTCTTAAGTAGCTTTTCCTGAGAGATGGGTGTATCCTATCTCTGACTCCTTCTGTAACATCTCCTCTGTCACTTTGCCCCTCAATTAGATGTCACTTTCAAACATGGCCACTTTCTTCTATTAACTTACCTACATTGCTTGGGATAACAGGTGTCTACTGAGGCCATGTCTGTGGCCATATCCAGCCAGAACATACTGTAATCCAGAGCAAGTCTGCACTCCAGCTGGGTCACATGAACCTAGATCTTTGGCTGTGATCCCTTGCCAGAACAGCCATGTTGCGGGATTAAAATTCTTCTACCAATAGATGCTAAATATTTTAGCAAACATGTTTAGAATGTGTGTACGTATTGTGCTTGGATTAAACTTCTCCATACTGTTCCTAGTGTGTGTCACTCATGCTTATCCTCAATGATCACTGCTCTGATATTCATAAATATTTTCTTCACCTTTTTTATATTTTTAAAACACTAATTTACGAGTTTCTGGAGAATGCAGTTTTGTATACTTGCAGTGGAAGTCTGACCCAGGAACAACAATGAGCCTAGAAACAAGTCTCCACGCAAGGACACGGGTTTGCTGATGTCTTGATTTTAGCAGAGTTCGGGAGAACTGAATCAGCTTTTGATTTCTCTTACTGTTTTTTTTTTTTTTTTTTTCTACTTTCAGTTTCATTGATTTTTTTTCACCCTTTCTTAAGTTTGCTTTAGCTTAGTTTTTCTTCTTTTTCTAGTTTGGAAGCTGCAAGTCTAGGTTATTAAGTTGACATCTCTTTTCTAATGAAAACCTTAAGTGTTCTCTGAATCCGCCATTTAACTACATTTTACATTTTTTTTTTTGACATGCACTTCAGTAACAGAAAACAGACCTTAATTTTCTAGGAATTTTTTTTTAATTATAAGTATGTAACCTAATTTATAAGCATTCAGAACTCCCAATATATATGTCTGATTTTATTCATATTTGATTTAATTATGGTTCCAAAATATGTAATTACTTAAAGTTATTTCAAATGTTATTTGTCAGTTAATGTGATCTACATATTTCAGATATTGCATGTGTATTTGAATTTATATTCAGTTTATTATAAAATATTACACTGTTTATGAAATTAGATCCCAATTTCTCTGATAACAGATTCATTCAATATAGGTTGTTTTAATAATTTCAGAAATAGCTACAGTTTTATGAAGTAATCACATGCATGTAAGAATTATCCAATTTTTATGAGGTGTGATTCATAAATAAGAATAAAATTTGCAACCTCATTGGTTAGAAATTATCAAGCATTCTTTTATTAGAATGATTTGAATATGCAAATGAAAGAATCTTTATGTCATTAACTCTAACATTTACAAGGTTAAAATTTGTTGCTAGTCTATCAACCCACAGTTCCTGATACACATTCTTTTGTGTCTATCTAAGGTGTGGTAAAACTAATAGTACTTTTAGAAAACGTTTATTTTCGTTTTAAATATTTTTGCTAGTTCTTTCAGAATTTCACCAACATATATATTAAACATGGAAAAAAATAGAAAAGATTACAATTTCACCTTGCTTTTTTTTTTTTTTTTTTCTGAGACAGGTTTCTCTCTGGAGCCTTGGCTCTCCTGCACTCACTTTGTAGGCCAGGATAGCCTCAAGCTAACAGAAATCCACCTGCCTCTACCTCCTTGAGTGCTGGGATTACAGGCAGGTGTCACCACACCTTGCTTATTTCTATTTTTTTAAAAATAGATGCTCAATTCTCATTCAGAAAGCCAAACAGGATAGACAGCTGTAGAAGGAGAAAACAGGGAACAGGACAGGAGCCTACCACAGAGGACCTCTAAAAGACTCTACCCAGCAAGCTATTAAAGCAGATGCTGAGACTCATAGCCAAACTTTGCGCAGAGTGCAGGAAATCTTGTGAAAAAAAGGAGGAGACAGAAAGAAGACCTGGAGGGGACTAGAGCTCCACAAGAACCAAAAAATCTGGGCCCAGGTGTCTTTTCTGAGACTGATACTTCAAATAAGGACCATTCAGGGAGATAACCTAGAACCCCTGCACATATGTAGGCTATAGCAGCTCAGTTCCCTAGTAAGGGAACTGAGTAAAGGGGGTTCCCTAGTAAGGGGAACAGGGGCTGTCTCTAACATAAACTCAGTGGTTGGCTCTTTGATCACCTCCCCCTGAGGGGGGAGAAGCCTTACCAGGCCACAGAGGAAGACAATACAACCAGTCCTGATGAGACCTGATAGGCTAGGGTCAGATAGAAGGCGAGGAGAACCTACCCTATCAGAGGACTGGGGAAAGGGCATGGGAGAAGAAGAGGGAAGGAGGGCGGAAATGGGAAGGAATGAAGAAGGGGGCTGCAGCTGAGATATGGAGTGAATAACTTGTAATAAATTTAAAAAAAAAACATTAAAAAGATCTAGAATTATTTTGTCAACAACTTAACCAATATGTTATAGCCACAATTAATTTTTAAATTATAATTTATGAAGCACATAAAAATGTACCTTTACCTTCTACACAGATGGACTCCCTTAAACTTAACCAATAGGAATGAAGTTGTAAAAGTCATAGTTTTTTCACAGAGAGTATCTCAGAATTATCGTGAGGGCACTGATACTACCACTTCAAAATCAAAAGTTATGTAGTATTTTCTTGTAGTGTTTCCAATTGAGGAAGACATTTTTTTATTTTAGAGTTTTTTAAATGAATGATTCTGTCTCTGTTTATTAGTAATGGGTAGAGTCATGAAAAAAGGATATGCCTTTCTTCAATATTCACCCAAAGTATGCTCCATTGAAAACAAGCAAAAATGCCCCAAATGAAAGTTTTATCTCATCATGGGCACTGTAGTGGCAGTGACTATACACTTCAGGTAAGTATCTTCAGTGCTCAAACATCAGGGCAAAGCGTCAAATCTTTTAATGGAACAGAGTCAGGTACTGAGAAATAGAGAATCAATTAAAGGAATTGAAAGTGTGAGTCCATTATTAGTGAACACTGAATATGGTAGAGTGCAGCATTGTTTGTGCCTCAAATTCCAAATATCCTATAAATTCTTTTCATAGCCAATTCAGGAGATAAAGTTCACTCATTTTAATTGAAATGTCGAGTGATCTCCATTAGCTTAGATGTGTTTGTTTTATTTCACTTTTAGAATTTGTACTTTGGTTTCCAGAACTGTGGTGATATCCTCCACACATTTCTTTCCTGCTGTTTAGAAAAAAACAAACATTGTACACTAAGAATTTTGTGATTCTTAGTGGAATACTCTAAGGGCTCAGGTAGATTTGTAGTCTCTTACAAGAACCAAGCCCATTTTGAGCACATAAAGCAGCTATGACATGTGGGTCTGGAGGCATAGGGGGCTTTTGGAGCCACGATGAGGAATATATGACATTTTACTGATTGTTATAAAATACTTTCTGTGTATTTAAAGCCTTTTGGGTGACAAAAATAATCCTTTAATTTAAATCCTTGTAATTTAAAAATTTTTATTTCTTTGTAATTTACATTTTGCAAAGTCATGCTATGGCATTCCTATTGTAATCAGGGAACACCCACTTTGGAGTCAGTTTTTCCCTTTATTTGTAAGTTATAGGATAAATCATGTTTGATTATTAGGGGTTTGTCTGTATCTGCTGAGCCATCTCTCTGGCCTACCATTTCTTTAAATTAGGATCAGTTAAAATTGTATTATGTGTGTTACATTCTTCCATTGAATTTGTCTATCTTTATAATATCCATTTTTTTTTTCATTTTGCTTGTGTTTAAATGAATACTAGGAATGAACATTTTTATATGAAAGTTAGGTTTTTGGGTTACATATAGGAATACAGCACCAAATAAACATAATTTGTAGTTAGAGACACAGGAAATGATTTGTACCAGTACGATGGAAGGTCTCATCAATGAAAAGACAATTAGTTTCTAATAGTCAACGTGATATTGAATAGGCTAAGAGATTTCAGTCACTTCCAATAGGTCTTCTTTTTCCGCTATGAACTGTGAAACTAATTCCATTGTCCAATTTAGAGATAATGTTGGTTGGTAAACAGAAGCATTAATATTTACTATTGACTACATTCTTACCTTATGCTAGAATTTTGGTATGTCACAAACTACCTTAGATATTATGGTGATGTTAAATGCCAACTTAGAATCACCCTCAATTAAGAAACTGTTTTGATGTCTTCATTGATGTTGGCATACACACCACAACTGGGGTGATGTCATCTGTAGCAGGACAGGTAAAAAGAGTAGGGAAGAAGGAAAGCTATCCTTCACCTTTTGTTTGCTTGTCTTTCCCTATTATCCCATTGTAATCAATGCATCTGGCGCTGCTACTGCTGGTTCTTTTGCATATACTAGAACCGGTGTTTCCAGGCTTCTTTGTCTAGTTGAAGACCTACATTTCTCCAGAAATACTTCGGGTCCTTGGCACCAGATTCAGACCACTGAAACACTCAGCCTTGTAAACTCGGCATTTAACCAGTTTTTTGGCCTCTCTGCTATGAACCAGGCATTGCAAGATAGTGATTGCCTAGCCACCCAGTCTCAAGGACCAAAGTAACTCCTGGTACTCAGGCTGAGACGGGTGCTACCATTTCAACATAAGCTGATTTATGAAATTCCAACATTCAGTTTGTACATTTGTCCTGTTGTTTCTGTTCCTGGAGAGAACCCTGACTAATTTAAATAGCAAAGAAGAGATCTTTAGTCCTCTAATTATTTAAATATCTTACAGTTAAAAAGGTACAACTCTTCATTTCAACCTGTCATTTAGACTTGAGTTGATAATATTATCAGCAATTAGTTTAATAATAGAGCATAATTAAAATGCAAAAATTTTTTATCATCTTTCTAAGCCAAAAGGTATGTGTGACCTCTGCCTTATGAAAATGAAACTAAATCAGTGGCATCTTCTTTTCATTTTAACTATGCAGGTTCAGAGATGAGATTTTGCCACAGTTGTGTTCTATCCCCTTAGCCACTGCCTGATCACACCATTTCACTAATCACTACCTCATAAAATTAACCAGTTTTTATTATTGATTTGTAACCAAGCTTCGGACGTGTCTCAGAAGGTAAACATGTTTCCCACATAAATACTAGCAACTTGAGTTCGAACTCAGGAGCATAGGAGACAACCACCTCAATAAAATAATCCTTTGAACACCTACCTGCATCTCTCTCTCCTCTGTTTATCTGTTTGTATCTATGTATGTGTCTATGTATCTATGAATGTATCTATGAATCTATCTTTATTTCTCTCTTTTGTTCCCCTCTGCTCTCACACACTACACAAATAAAAGCATTTTTAAAAACTTTTAAAAGTTGTAAGCAAACTTCAAATGTAATTAAACTTATAATACAAAATAGTAAAATGCAAAAGTATTTTATATTCTGTGAAATTTCTGAGAATAGAAGTTATAATTATGTATGCATTTATCAGATTTTTCTCATTGGGTAGTTAAAACAATTACTGCCTAAGGCATGGTGAAATGAGTTTTAAATGCTTGTGATATTCAATAAGAATAAAATATTGATATTCGATTATGAGGAAATTCATGTTTGAACATGAGGTATGAATGTACTTTGGAGTAGTTATAGCTTGTTAATTATTAAGTGCTTTAATATATGAAATAACTTAGAGAATTACTTTCCAACATTCCAAGTCATTTTAAAATCTCTGGCTACATCATTAATAAATATCAGTATCTGGTTCATTAAACTGCTTCTCCTGCTAATGCTCAAGGCATAGATTTAAATGAATCGTTGTGGAGTACAGACATGGTGTTTGTGAGCTGTGTCAGGGAGGTCCTGGCACATAGTTTCATAAAACACCTTGAAACTGAAGCAGAGGCAGCTGGAGAAATGGCTCAGCAGTTAAGAGCTTTGGCTCCAAGCACTCTCATAGTGTCTCACGACTACCCCGGACTCTGGTTCCTGGAGATCAGAGCCTTCTGACTTCTGCAGGCAGCAGCAAGCATGTGCTGCACATACACACACATGCAGGCAAACCCTCATATTCATAAAATAGCTTTTTCTAAGTGCAAAGCATAGTTAAAGATGCACAATACATATATAAATTTAGGCTGTTTAAACCTTAAAAAATTCAAACTTAGTTCCTCATATTTGTGGAAATATAAGAAAAGATTACTTAATTTGACTTTTTTTGTGAAACAACTTTTTCAACATTAGCAATTAGAGGAATGCTGTCCTAGTTTTAAATCTTTCAGTTGACAAATGTAGTGTGTACTATACAATGCAATGCATATTTTATTCTATGTATGCATCGTAGAAAGATAAAATCAAGTTATTTAGCGTATGTAACGCATTATTAACATTATGTGTGTAGGTCTGGTGATATTGTAAGAACTATGCTTTTGACAATTCTGCCACATATTATTACTAACTGCTGTCCCATGCACCGCAATAGAGCACTGAAAGCCATCCCTGAAAGTCATTTGAACTTTTTACCCACTTCAATTCATCGTTTCTGCTCACTCTCACATTCTGACAATGACACTTTTAAGATTCCACATACACATAAAATCCTGAAATATTTGTCTTTTGTGCTTGGCGTATAATTTCACCTATCTTCTTTTTAAACTGTATAGTAGTCTCTCTCTGTCATTATCTCTGTCCCTGAGGTGGTAAGTGTGAGTACATGTGTGTGTGTGTGTTCATATATATATGAGTGGTTTTTTTCTCTATCCTTTGTTGGTCACTTACAAGATTTCCATAATTTCACTCTTCTTAATAATGCTGAGATGACCATGAGAATGCAGATATCTATCTTCAGCAGAGGGATCTTAAACCTTCAGAAACCTAACCAGAGGTGAGATTGATGGCTCATTTAAAGATTCTAATTATTTATTTGACATATTCATAGGAATCTGTTTCCAGAATTGGTGTGCTAATTTGCATCCCTGTCAACAGCATTCAGGAGTTCCCTTTTCTCTGCACCCTTGCCAAAATGTGTTGTCAATCTGCATTTTGATAGCCCTTCCTGCAGGTGTGAAGTGATAACCTCCTTGGGGTTTCGTTTTACATATAATTCATGATTAAAATCATCAAGCATGTTGTTGTCTGCTTCCTGTTTGTCTAGTTTTGTAACTTGCCTTTTTCGATCCACACATTTTAAAATCTGGGTAATTGATTTCTCTCTGAATAAGTTATTTATATCTTTCATATGCTTTACATATTAGACCGGTGCCAGGTATATGCCTGAGGATTTTTCTCCTACTGTACACATTTCTTTTTATTACATTAAGTGTGTGTGTGTGTGTGTGTGTGTGCAGAAGCTCTCGGTTTGATTTGATTCTGCTCCTCTTGTTTCTGTTGTTTCTGCTTTCAGAGTGTTTACACAATATTGCTATCCATACCAGTGTTATAGGTCCTTCACCCCAACACTTACTTCTAGGGTCTTTACAATTTCAGTTTTTGTTTTTAGGTGCAACGCAACTGAGAATGTACTCAACAACAAATTTCACAAATAAAAAGTCTGATAGACGGAGAAAACACAAGGCTTTTCCTCTCAGAATAAATGGAGCTCTGCTTCACCTCTTTTGGTTTGCAAGGATAAAGGCCCATTATCTAATATGTGATTTATAGAGTGCTTTTGCAAAACATATTATTCAAGGACCCACTCAAACTTAAGGTGATTTATTAGACTTATATTAACTGGGTTAATGAATCATGGCTAGGTAGAATCCTGTGGTTTTCAAAATTAAGGGTAAATATGACAGACCTCTCAAGTCCAAAGATATATAAGTCCTCTAATCTTTAATGGCAATTTATGTCCCTGGTTAGCTTTTATGATCTGTCTTAAATCCTACTTTCATTCTAGGAGCCATAATCCTGAGCTTCTAAGAGTTGGCTACTAACATTACCTGAGAGTATTGAATGTGTAGAGAAATAATTTAATGCTGTCACTTTCAAGTTCACTAATGCATTTGTAATTGTAGCAGAATCTGCTTTGATTATACAAACATGGGCATACACAAGATAAAAGACATGGTTTCATGGTAGCTTGTTTCCTAAAATCTACAACTGTTTGCTTTCCACAGCTGTGTAGCAACTACTTAGAATTCATGGAAGAGTGATGTTATCTGATGTACTTTCAACATGAATTATGTGCTAATTGTACTGCTTTTACTCTGTTGTCTAACCCTTATCTAAAAGGTCTTTTTTATCAATTATCAAAATGCAAAGCTTTTTAGCATGGATTAAGCTATTTAATAATCTCTTGTAGTATAATTAATTATGGACTACTTTTTTATAAATTGAAATAATTTTATTTTATTTTATTTTGAATTTTATTTTTTCTTATCAGTTACATTTTATTAACTCTGTATCCCAGCCGTGTCCCGATCCCTCATTCCCTCCCAGTCCCTCCCTCCCTCCCTCATCCCCACCATGCCCCTTTCCAAGTCCACTGATGGGGGGGACCTCCTCCCATTCATCTAATCCTGTTTTATCAGGTATCTTCAGGACTGGCTGCAAAGCCCTCCTCTGTGGCCTAACAGGACTGCTCCTCCCTTCGGGGGTGGGGATGCCAAAGAGCCAGACATTGAGTTCCTGTTAAAAATAGTCCTTGTTCCCCTCACTTTGGGAAACCAATTGGTTACTGAGCTACCACAGGCTACATCTGAGCAGAGGTTCTAGGTTATATCCATACATGGTCCTGGGTTGAATGTCAGTCTCAGAAAAGACCCTGTGCCCAGATATATTTGGTCCTTGTGTAGCTCCTATCCTTTCCCCATCAGACTAACTCCCCTTCTTTCTTATGATTCCCTGTACTCTGCCAAAGGTTTGGTCATGAGTCTTTGCTTTGAAAACACTGCTAGTTAGAGTCTTTCAGATGCGCTCAGTAGACTCCTGTCATACGTTCAATGCACATCCCATTTGTCTTTCAAAACGAGGATTGATCATCTTACCCCATGTCCACTCTCTTGATTATCTTTTTTAGGTGTATAGATTTCATTATGTTTATCATATCTTATAGGTCTATATAAGTGAGTATATACCGTGTTTGTCTTTCTCCTGGGATATTTCACTCAGAATGACCTTTTCTAGATCCCACCATTTGCCTGCAAATTTCATGATTTCTTCCTTTTTGATTGCTGAGTAGTATTCCATTGTGTAGAAACACCACAATTTCTGTACCCATTCTTCCGTTGATGGACATCTGGGTTGTTTCCAGGTTCTGGCTATTACAAATAAAGCTGCTATAAACATGGTTGAGCAAGTATCCCTTTTGTGTACTTGAGCAAAGTTTGGGTATATACCTAGCAGTGGTATAGCTGGGTCTGGAGGAAGCACTATTCCTAATTGTCTTAGAAAGCGCCAGATAGCTTTCCAGAGTCGTTGTACCAGTTTACATTCCCACCAGCAGTGGAGGAGGGTTCCCCTTTCTCCACAACCTCTCCAGCATGAGTTGTTGCTTGAGTTTTTCATCTTGGCCATTCTGATGGGTGTAAGGTGATATCTCAGGGTCATTTTGATTTGCAATGTCCCTGATGGCTAATGAAGATGAGCATTTCTTTAAGTGTTTCTCTGCCATTCGATATTCCTGTGTCGAGAATTCTCTGTTTAGCTCTGTTCCCCATTTTTTAATTGGATTACTTGGTTTGCTGCTTTTCAGCTTCTTTAGTTCTTTGTATATACTGGATATTAGTCCTCTGTCAGATAAAGGGTTAGTGAAGATTCTTTCCCAATCTGTAGGCAGTCGTTTCGTTTTGATGACAGTATCCTTTGCTTTACAGAAACTTTTCAGTTTCATGAGGTCCCATTTATTGATTGTTGCTCTTAGAGCCTGTGCTGGTGGTGTTCTGTTCAGGAAGTTGTCTCCTGTGCCAATGAGTTCTAGGCTGTTCCCCACTTTTTTTTTTCCAATTGATTTAGAGTATCTGGTTTTATGTTGAGGTCCTTGATCCACTTTGACTTTAGTTTTGTGCAGGGTGATAAATATGGATCTATTTTCATTTTTCTGCATGTAGACATCCAGTTGGTCCAGCACCATTTGTTGAAGATGCTGTCTTTTTTTCCATTGAATGGATTTGGCTTCTTTGTCAAATATCGAGTATTCATAGGTATGTGGGTTTATTTCTGGGTCTTCTATGCGGTTCCATTGATCCTCCTTTCTGTTTCTATGCCAAAACCATGAAGTTTTTATTACTGTTGCCCTGTAGTACAGCTTGAGATCAGGGATGGAGATACCTCCAGATGATCTGTTGTTGTACAGGATTATTTTGGAGATTTGGGGTTTTTTGTTTCTCCATATGAAGCTGAGAATCTTTTTTTCAAGGTCTGTAAAGAATTGAGTTGGTATTTTGATGGGAATTGCATTGAATCTGTAGATTGCTTTTGGCAGTATGGCCATTTTCACAATGTTAATCCTACCAATCCATGAGCACGGGAGATCTTTCCATCTTCTGATATATTCTTTTATTTCTTTCTTCAGAGATTTGAAGTTTTTCTCAAACAGGTCTTTCGCTTGCTTGGGTAGAGTCACACCAAGGTACTTTATGTTATTAGTGGCTATTGTGAAGGGTGTTGTTTCCCTAATTTCTTTCTCAGCCTTTTTGTCTTTGGTATATAGGAGGGCTTCTGATTTTTTTGAGTTGATTTTGTATCCTGCCACTTTGCTGAAGGTGTTTGTCAGCTGAAGGAGTTCTCTGGTTGAATGTTTGGGGTCGCTCATGTATACTATCATATCATCTGCAAATAGTGACACTTTGACCTCTTCCTTTCCAATTTGTATCCCCTTGATCTCCTTTAGTTGTCTTATTGCTCTGGCTAGGACTTCAAGTACTATGTTGAAGAGGTATGGGGTATGGACTACTCTAAACCACACTTGACCTTGTAAACGGTGGCAAATAAATAGCCACACTATTACTTTTCCTAAACATCTGAGCACAATAGATGCACAATATACACTGGTTTTAAGGTTTGTATTTAAAACATAACGTAACCACTCTTTCTGAAATGCCATGTGGTTAAGTACACATTTTGCTCCTCTTATTTCTTTGGAGAGATGCATGCAGAAACTGTAGCAACACCTGTTAGGACGCTACAGCACTTCCTTGCCATTATTTTACAATGTAAGGAATCAGAGTTAGCCCAGGGAATGCTAACAGATTCCTGCTGGGAGAAGGAATTTAAACAAGGCAAGTGCCTGGGTAAAGTGGATAAATCCCTGTTGACATTTTCAGACTTGAGCCAGATTCCAAGGAGAGAACTATTAGCTTAGAATCACCTAATTCACACTTCTAAGGTGAAGCCACATAAGCACTTTCCCTGGCCTTTGTTCCTGTGTTATTTTAAGCAGAAGATTTAATTAATTTTATGTTTCTCAGTTGCTAGTTTTGTTTCCTTGTATTAAAACCACTCCTGAATGTTTAAAAAAAAAGAAATGTCACTCAACCACAGTGAAAAGCAAGCCAAATCTAAGTTAGAGTGTAAAAAAGCCTCCTGTTATTTAAAATACACATACATGATTTGCAAAACAAGTAAAATGTATAACTAATGCTAGGTTTTGTGTTACAGTTTTAGTGAAACAATTTATGCAATAAAAGTAAATATGACAAATTACTCACTGTAAGTGACAAAGAGTATTGTAGCCATGTTGTGGAGTGGACGCCCTCAGATGTCCAAAGGACATGAGGGTCAACCTAAGCTCTGCCTCCTAACTGTGAATAAAGTCAGGTGAAGCAGGCCCCCCAGTGTGGAGAGACTTGTGCGTCATCATATAGAAAGAGACTCATTCTTAAATATACCTGAAATTGAACAGTAGCCTCTGCTATAGTGGCACACAAGACATGGACTTTATGATAGTCTGTTTCCTATCTTACCTGTGTTTCTTGGGTGTTCCTATCACCAATTTTCGTGAATTTATAACAATGTCTTATTTTTTTTTCTCTTCAAAGTACTTTTTTCCAACTAATTGTTGGAAATAGTTATTTAAATAACTATTAAGATAGTTATTTAAACGTGAACAAGTTTTAAAATGTTAAGAAATGCTGCCAGTTTCTCAGTTCTACTAAATTAATTGATTTTTATTTAAAAATCTGTTCTGTTTGTCAAGGTTTTAGTACCATCAGAAGAAATTTGAAGTATATCTTGGATGAGCTGTAAGAAAGAGGCCTTAACATTTAGCTTTCCTGAACTTCTCCCTGGATATAATTAATGGGATTCCTAAAAACAATGGAAAGCTTTACTGCTTAGAATCCTATATATGAAATCTTAGTGGTTAAAGAAAGCACTGCTAAGTCAATGCACATATTTGCTTTGTTATTTTTAATTATTCAAAAGTTATTTTTAATATCTCATTTTGTCTGAGTGCAATTCTAAAAATAGTCCTATATTCTTTTTGCTTGTTTGTTGCAGTTAAAAACAGTTAGTAGGTAAAATCTTACAGGAAAATACAAACAGTAATGTTTCATGTAAAATTTGGGCCTGTAGAGACCAATACAAAAAAAAAAAAAGGCCATGTGTGGAGAGGACCTAGTCCCCCTGCTCAGTGGAAACCCCTAGGCTGTTCAGTGTCAAGTGGATTCCCTAGTAAGGGATACAGGGGCTGCCTTTGACATGAATTCAGTGGCTGCCTCTTTGATCACCCCCTCCCTGGTGGGTGCAGCCTTGCCAGGCCACAGAGGAAGACAATGAAGCCAGCCCTGATGAGACTTGATAGGCTAGGGTCAGATGGAAAAGAGGATGAGGTCCTCTTATATCAGTGGACTAGGGAAGCGGTGTAGGGGGAGAAGAGGGAAGGTGGTGGGAGGAGAAGAGGAAGAGGGCTACAGCTGGGATGTAAAGTGAATAATCTGAAATAAATAAATATATATTTAAAATTATAACAAATAAAATAAATAACAAATAAAATAAAAAAGAGAAAGTTAAAAATCATTCACAAGCCTATGATGGTTGAACAACAATGTCATGTAACCTTTATTTTGGAACCACCCATAATCATATTTCGAAATAAAATTTCTTGTTATAATATAAATCAACCATTTTCCAATTGAGCGTATGGTATAAAGCGCATTAGTGGCAGCAGATAAAGTAACTACGCTATGATGTTTTCAGAAGTCAAATGTGTTTTCTTCACCTTTGTCATTCTTCAAAGATGAAGACATTGAAGTAGATTTTCTACTTGTCTAAGGTTCTCCTATAAGCACCATGAATTAGGTGTAGTAATGTAAATCATGTGCTCTAGACAACAAATGATCAAACCCTACACAGATTAAGAATAGGAAGTGAAAGCATAATAAAAGGTAATGTCACACAAGATGCTGTTGTAGTATGGCTTTCTCCAGTGGACATAACATGATGCCATCTTAGTGTACAGACTATCTTGGCCAAGTAGTCATAATAATAATGAAGATACTTATACTACCCAGTCAATGGAGAAGAGGAGGCTTCTAATGTCGTCACCTGGAATTCAGCTAGGTCTACTTTTTCCCTCCCATTAGCTGCAAATGATCTTGGAAGATAACCAGCCAAAGAGAAAACAGAAGGTTAATTGAAAAGGGTAGTTTATGATACAACTTCCTCATCCTTGATGGGGTAGCGTTGTATTACACTGCTGTGGGACGCCTCATGTACCTCACTAACCCCTTGCCTGTGCTTCATGGGTAACTACAATAAACTCAATTGCTTTCCAAGTCGGAACTTTTCTTAGAATACTACTTTGCTCTGTATTTGGAGTTCTATCTAAATTTATAGTCACTTTTTTCACCTCCATATAAGTTTGTAGTTGGAGAACATCACAGAAAATATAACAAAATGAAATTTATTTATTTTTCTATGGCCTTTTGGAAGTATATACTTATGGAAGTTAATGACAATACTGTATAATATTAAAGCAAAATGTAACTTCTAATAACATATTTGTTTTTCATAGTTTTCTGAAGCTTCATGACCCTTTAGTAATATAGTCCTACCTTAAGTTGTGTAAGAAAACACATAGAGAGAAAACACATGCTCCATGTAGCATGAAGAAGACTGCACGAGCCGGTCTCAGTGAAAAAGGACATGAACAACGGACTTAAGGCAACATTGTGTCTCTGTGGTAGGTAAGATCTGGCAAATGCCTTATCACATCATGGTCTATGGAGTCCTGTGAATTCTTTCGAACAATAAAGTCAAAAGTTTTGCCCAAGGTATTTATATAAACTCAAGAAAAAAACAGAGCAGAGCCACTTTTAAAGAGAAAATGTATATATAAAGGAACACTTGGGAAATGTTAGGTATAGAGACAGTGAAAATACAAACATCAGAGTTTCAATAAATTAAATAAATTTGAAATTAACAACTATCCCCCAAAATTAAACAAACAAAACTTAAATAAAAAAATAAATCTATATATTATATCCATAAAACATAAATACAATAAATAGTACTTACTATTTAAATTCCAAGCTTGATTGTTTTACTTATAAATACTTGTATGCATTTAGATTAACAATAATAACAACAATTTTACACAGACTTTTTTCTCACAAGATGAAAAATAAACTAATTGAAATTATTAGAACCATAGCATGGGAAAGCATGGTAGTTACAATGGTTTGAATGAGAAGTTCCCCATACACTCAGGCATTTCAGTATTTGTTTGACTGCTATGGTGCTCTTTGGGTAGGTGATATCTTATTGAAGAAATGCATCACATAGCAGTGCTTTTAAAGACTCCTGCCATTTCTGGCTCACTCTTCCTGCTTCATGCGTGTTGCTCAATGTGTTAGCCCTTGGATTTCTGTTCCAGCCACTCTTCCACCACTACTGTGTCTACTTCAAAGTTACAGATTCATCCCTCTGGAACCGTAAGCTTAAACAAACTTCTGTAAGTTATCTTTGTCATGAGGTTTTATCACAGCAATAAAAAAGTAACTAGCACCATAATCTTCCTAATAACCAAAATGCCAAACCCGTAACTGTGGCCAAGATGTACCTACCTCCAGCAAAAATAAGTGCTGATCACATCCTAGAGAGACAGTGTGAGATCAGGCAGTGTTTGCTCATGCTACTCAGTTCAGCGTGAACTCTAACACTTACTGTAGCCTGACTTTTGACTATTTATGGAGTTCTTTTACCCACCACATTCATCCCACTCTTATTCCACCCTTCCAAACCTCCAATACTAGGTAGGAGAGGAAGAAGTTAAAGGGCAAAAGGGCAACCATATCATTGGAGGACTTCCTGCTGCATAGGGGCGTCAAAGTCCTTCCGGTGAGTGTGATCTTCATCACCAGTCTATCTACAACCAGCAACCAGCAGCACTGGCAAACAGCAAACATCAACAGGAGCAGCAGCAGGTGAAACATCATTTGCCAGGCTTTTCTGGGCTCTGGCATCTATATACCCTCTGAAGAATACCCTGAATTCCAAATATGAACTATCATCAGCTGGCAAAATTATGCCCCTGCTAGAGCATGAGACAAATTACAGTCATTCGCTATGGACAAACTGAAGCAGCCCCATATCCCACACCTGGGATTAAAACAACTTATTCACATGACACTTCTGTGTTTTTAAATAAACCCAAAAATTGTCACTATGCTCTATAGTTTTATTAATTCTACTTCTGGGCTATGTCTGACTATAAATAATGGAAGCTCCATGATAAAACATGAGTAAAGGGGTAATAAAAGTACTTTACATATACTAAAGTTTTTTTTGTTTTTGTTTTTGTTTTTTAATATGTAACTTGTTCCCAAACTGTTTGCTTGTATGTGATTAATACTTCGGTCCTGGAGATGGTATGCTTGGTGGGTTTAGGATGTGTGGCTTTGCTGGAAGAACTATGTACTGCAGCCAGTTGTGAGAGTTTAAACACTCAGGCAATTTATATGATATTCTGTCTTTTAGTGCTTGTAGTTCAAAATGCAAGCACTCAGCTTTCTACTCCAGGAAAACACATAATGTGCGCGAACGCGCACACACACACACATACACACACACACACACGTGTAATTTCTGTTACCTGTAATGCCAAAACTTGGCACAAAGAAGTTGGAGTTTCAGTAATTTGTTGCCAGTCTAGGCAAAATAGAATTTGACCTGAAATTGTTAAACTATCAATTTCCACAAATTAGTATTTCAAAGAATACAAATTGAGACCAAACAATTTAGTTTGATTTGTATAAATCACTTTCTGCAAACTAAGTAAATTCTAAACATTTATGAAATGCAAAGGATGAAGAATATCAGAGAGATTTCCATCTACCAAGGGAGGATGCAGCTATTGAAGAGTTTAGCAAATCTCAGCCCAGAGAACACATAAAATTGAAGGGGAAAAGTCACAAAAACAATTTCGTTCCTTGGAAATAAGCCACAGGGAAATTAGTCAAAAAAGCATCCATGTATTAAAGCTGCTCAAATTTAGGTCAGAAATGAGGCATCCATGGCGTCCTGGCCTGGAGCTGCTCCAGTTATCACACTTGCCTGCCCTGTGCCTAGATTACTTGACACAGCAAAGTTCCCAAGGCAAATCTGGCTGTGAATACCAGCAGCTTCACAGCCGAGGAAGTCTGGATCCGTCCAGATAACACTGCGGTTTGTGCTTACTGGGGTTGTCAGTGAGAACAACAGCACTGGGGAAAACTAAGCAGGATGTCCAACCTCCACAAGCCAAAGGTAGCAACCTCGTGTTCACCGAGTACAGAACAGAAGCAAAGAGTTTCGGAGGCTGATTCCAAGAGGGGAGCTTAGTTGATCTCATGACAAATCCTTCTCTAAACGAAAGGCTAGGCATACTTGAGGGAAAATAGAGAAAAGTCATGGTGAATTAGTTTATAGACCCTCCAAATATGCATTTATCAGGAATTTGCCTCTCTCCACATCCAGGCCAGCATTTATTGTCATTTGTATTTTTATAAGTGGATGTACTGAATACAGTGAGGTGAAGTAATAAAATAGTTTTCAGCTTCCTTTCCGTGGTGGTTAGGATGAGGAAAACTTTCAGGTGTTTAGTGGCATTTACATTTATTCTTAAGAACTTTTTTAAATTACGCAGTCACTGTAATCATGTTTATTTTTTAAATATTTAGTTTTTTGAGTTCTTAGTATAACTGAGATAATAATACATTGTCATATATGTGTGTGTGTGTGTGTGTGTGTGTGTGTGTGTGATATATGTCAGTGATATTCTTCCACTCTGTGGTCTGCCTCTTCACTAAACTGTGTTTCTCTGGCTGTGCTGAAGATTTTAATTTCGTGGGATACCATTTATCAATTGTTACTAAAGCCATATTCAGAAAGTCCTTACCCATGCATATATGTTAGTGTGCATTCCCTGCTTAAGTCCTTACCTCTAACTAGATGCTAGAGTGTGCTCACTGCTTATTTTCTGTGGCAGTTCAGCTTGACAAGTCTTCTGTTGAGGTCCTTGATCAGTTTGGAGTTGGCTTCTACACAGTGTGAAAGGAAAGTGTAATAGTGTAAAGTATAGTGTAATATGTTTCAGGTGGTTTTCCCTCCTGTCCCTTAGCTCATGGAATGTGTAGTATACGGATGCAACACCTATCAATTAAAAAGTCCTAGGCCATAGAGCTAGGCTCTCTCTGACTAGCTGATAACTTAAAATAACCAGTTATACAGTTTTGCATACTGCCACATGGCTGGCTACATGACCTTAGACACCATACATCCATCTTCCTTGCATCTTGCTGGCTGGGTCCCACACACCTGGCTCTATACCAGTATCCCTTCTACTTGAAGGAAGTCCCATCTCTTTTCTGCATCCATCAACCATAGGATTTTTAACTGACAGGTGATGCGTTCATACAACACAAGAGATTCTTTCTACAGAAAAGAATATGCTTTTATTCTTCTGCATGTTTCCATCCAGATTTCCCAGCACCACTGGTTGAAGATGCTATCTTTTCTCCTACATGTACTCTTTGAGTCTTTTTGTCAAAAAAGGCAGGTTACTGTGACTAATATAGTTACACCTGGATCCTCTCTTCTGTTACATTAATCCATTTTGGTTCCAGCATCACGTTGTTTTTGTTACTGTAGCCTGTAGAACAACGTTAAGCCAGTTGTGGTGATTCTTCTTGCCGTCAAAAAGTGAGGGAGTATAAACAAGTATAGCTACATTGGAAAGATATCTGTAGGTTTCCCAAAAACTCTAAACGGTACTCTCATAGGACTCAGACATTCCTCTTCTGCAAACATACCGAAATGACTCTATCGCCTTTCAGAGAGCACCCCTGGTTGGTTGTTGCTTTATTCAAAATATCCAGGAGCAGGAAGATGCTGAGATGTCTATGAGACAGTTAAAAGATAATGACAAAGTGGTACACAGTTTAATTTAACTGTGCAGAAATTAAAAAAAAAATTAGGTAAATAAGTGAAACTTAACAATAATGCATTAGGCTGAGAAAGACAAAAGATATATAATCTCTCAAGTGGGAATCCTTGTATTTAATCATTAGTTTTGTGTATTTAATTTGGCGCACTGGTGGAAAGGGACCATTGTAGAAGAATGAAAGCAACCCCATGTCCAATTGCCTACAGCAAGAAAACATTAAAAACATTGATAAAGAGTATAAGAAGGCTGCTAGGAAGTCAAAAGATGTATGCATAGAAGGTGGTAGGAGCTTGGGTAAAATGAGAATTACAGAAAGTACATAATTCCTTATTGAAATTATTATTTTGAAAATGTCACCATTATATGAAGTGGATTCTGACTATTGTACTCATCCTCCATTTCCCACCAATTCCAAGACTCAAGCTTTTTCCCTACATATAAGTATTCTTACCTTGTTTGTGACTCACTAAGTTTAACTGGGGCTGGTGATGTGATAAGAGTTTACTACTATTTTTTTTTAACACATTGAGCTTATCCATGGGTGCATAACTGATAATCACTTCTGTCTCTTTTCAGAACTTATTAGTGGCTCCTAGTTCAGCATGAAGAGGTTGGGTCATATGAGTCCTTCACAGATCTATGATTGGCTGAAACACTGAAAACTAATTCAGTGCCTAATAAAAAAGTGAAAAATATATCTTTAAGCATTATTGTAATAATGTATCAGAATTCAGTAATTGATTTTCAGATACAGCATGGAAATCTCAAAGAATCTGAAATTTATAATTTGTATAGTTTTCAAAAACACTACTACTACTACTAATAAAATGTTTACCATTCTTCTTTGTTTTTAGGTGTGAGTAAAAGTGTAACAACACTATAGAACATTGTTTATGTGAAGAGAACAGATTTCTAAAGCTGTAACTGAGCCTGTAAAATACATAAACCATGAATTCTACTTTCATAAAATAAACTTGCTGTGCTGAAGAGGGAAAATATATCTGTTATAATCACCAGGAAAGTATCAGAATTATAAAATGACTTTAAGTTAGAAAATGGTATAAGAACTCTTAGAATATCACATATTGAATGTTTCAGTGTTTGAAGAATTAGATCTATCAGATTAATAATTGTAATCTGAAGTGTCATGAAATTTATCAAAGTTTATAAATGATGTTGATCATTGTGACAGCTTAATCTGTCAAATTTATAATCCAATTGAGCATAAAATCAAAGCACAAGAGACTGAAGTGTTTGTAATTTTGTCAAAACCTTTCTTATATTTGTAAACATATTGAGGTTTGTAAGTCGATTAAGAGTTTTAAGAAATAATATTTTAAATACATCATTGAGAAAGTAAATGTTAAATAAATATAGTAAATAGTAAATGTTAAATGTTAAATAACAGGAATAGGTTTCATCAAATATTTTTAAATGCTTAAGTTCCTTTGTTTCTAAATGCAGTATTAAAGGACAGAAAATGATATTTTTACCCAGGCAATTCACTGAATAGAATAGACTGATATTCTTGGTATTTTTGTGTGAGTCCTGGGGTCATAAACAACACCTATTACACAACTCAATGTAAACATGATACATTAGCCAATGCTGCATAGAGACATGGAACAATGTATTCTACTTGCACTTAACAAATTTTCAATCAAAATTATCTACTAAATTTAAATAAAAGATCCCCATATTTCCTGTGGGTTTTTTTTTTTTCATACCTGAAATCTAAATTTTCCCTCTTAAGAGAAAAATATAAATTACTTTCTTTCCTAATTGTCCCTTCAAAATGGAAACTTGTAAGATAGAGGGCATGGAAAAATCATGTTTTTATGTACCACCAAAGAAAGACCTTCCCTTCGTTTCTTCATCAAAGAATTAGTCAATTAAAATACAACTCTCTATGGTGGAGTGTGGATACCACTGTTGTGAATTTTGATCTGAGCGTCCATCAACGGGTGAGCTTATCTGTAAGTGTTTTTTGTTTTTGTTTTTGTTCTTTTTTATTTTTTTTATCAGTTACATTTTATTAACTCTGTATCCCAGCCGTGTCCCGATCCCTCATTCCCTCCCAGTCCCTCCCTCCCTCCCTCCCTCATCTCCACCGTGCCCCTTTCCAAGTCCACTGATGGGGGGACCTCCTCCCCATTCATCTGATCCTGTTTTATCAGGTATCTTCAGGACTGGCTGCAAAGCCCTCCTCTGTGGCCTAACAGGACTGCTCCTCCCTTTGGGGGTGGGGAGACCAAAGAGCCAGTCATTGAGTTCCTGTTAGAAATAGTCCTTGTTCCCCTCACTTTGCGAAACCAATTGGTTACTGAGCTATCACAGGCTACATCTGAGTGGAGGTTCTAGGTTATATCCATACATGGTCCTTGGTTGAATGTCAGTCTCAGAAAAGACCCTGTGCCCAGATATATTTGGTCCTTGTGTAGCTCCTATCCTTTCCCCATCAGACTAACTCCCCTTCTTTCTTATGATTCCCTGTACTCTGCCAAAGTGTTGATGGAAAATTCTTAAGGATAACTTGCCTTTCTTGTCAAGTGTAAGCTTAGAACGTTTTAGATCATTCTGTGAGGAATGTAGTAACTCAGTATGTACTATTTGACTAAATGTAGAAGCTGTGTCAAGAAATGAAGAAGACTCCTTATGATACTCAGAATTAGTATGTTAGCAGAAGACTGCAGAGCATAATTAGAAGTGATATAAAACTCTAAGAATAAACACCTAAGAAGATCAGATTCTAAACCCACAACAAAGAATGAAAAACAGACAGGATTAGACATAAGAGCTTCAGAAATACATAATTCTAGTAAAATATTTTAATTGCAGAATTAGAAGGTATTTAAATCCAAATAATACCTCATGAAAAAATGCAGATTCTGCACTAAATTAATATGAAACATATATGCACACAGTGACTGTATTAAATATTTTGCTTATCGCTTTCATATTATTGAATAATATATAGAAGTAAACTTACAGATTATATATTAGTGTATATATGCATATGTGTACTTTGTGTAAAACTGCATGTATAAAGTGACAAACTAAAATATACAATTAAATGACAATAATATAAACCAAAAGCTGTAAATTACAAAAACACATGTAAATTTCATGCACTAAGTATGAAATAAAAAAAAAATGATTTGGTTAAGATATTTTTCGTCATTTATTTACGTCAATCCATAGCATCGAGAATATGAGATACTCTCTAATGACATATTTACATAAACTGATTAGATAAGTCAATATGGATTGATATTGAGGGTAGTGATATGTAAATATTTAATGAATTGGTGCGCAGCTAGATGTTGGGCTGATATTTTATATTGTTGAAGATTTGGTCATCTATACTTGCAGTCCTTGATGAAGGCATTCTGCAGCCTGTCTTCATGTTAGGAGGGCAGAGATGCACTGAAGGCGAAGGTGCTGTGTCTGTGCAATTTGACTTCAGGCGTGGAAGTGTGCTGCTGTGCTCTGGATTTGTTTTGGTAGTGTCTGTATGAAATAATCTTACAGTGCAAAAGTATGTATCAAATACATTCCTCTCCTTGTGTAAACATCATTAGATGTGTGATGAACTGATAATTTGTTTTAAAAATCTGGCTTTTGGGGGCACACAGTTTGACTACCTCCCCCTGAGGGAGGAGCAGCCTTACCAGGCCACAGAAGAAGACAATGAAACCAGTCCTGATGAGACCTGATAGACTAAGCTCAGAGGGATGGGGATGAGGACCTCTCTTTTCAGTGGACTGAGAGAGAGACAGGGGTGGGAAAGAGGGAGAGTGGGATTGGGAGGGGAGGAGAGAGGGAGTGAGGATACAGGGGAGATACAAAGTGAATAAACTGTAATTAATAAAAATAAAAATATTTAAATACAAAATTAAAGGTGCGAAAAGATCTGTCTTTTTGAGAAATGAATGAATAATATTACACAAGAATAAATAGTGAAGGTACATGCTATGACTCTCAGTGTTTGTATGGTCAAATCACTCCATGCATACATAAGTGATGTAAATACGTCACTTAGCGTCAAGTGGTGAGTCACAAGTACAGCTCGGAGGTAGCACAGCATTATTCCTGTTTACTAGCGTGGTTACCCGGAGCATGAAGTTCTCTACCTTATTCCTTAATAATGAAATATGGACTCATCTTTAAAAGCCATTAGCACACCTAAGACTTATTACATATATACTAATGTAATGCTTGAAAATCCTCTGTAACTAAATGTGCATGGTGTGCTGAAGTGGAAATTTCTGGTTTCTTTGAAGACTCAGTCGTGTCATGTGATGTTTTGCTGTGAGCTGTCTTGTGCTAGGGGTGTGACTTTGGCCAGGTGAAAACATCTGTGGTGGACTTTGAGGAGAGGGGATATAAAAAAGCCCAAGGACAGTGAGACACTGCTTTTTGGATCGACATCACTGAGTTGGTCTTCTTTCTTCAAGATTTCACTTTGCAGAGAGAAACATTCCAGAGAACGTCTTGGGCAATCCGACTGATTATTGTGTCTCTCACTGACTTGTTCCAATCTGCTGAATCGTGCTGATTCATGCTGCTGTTTGGTATTGGCATTTGGACTGGACTGTTGGTATCTGGAAAAGGAAGAGTGGACTTATCCCAAGGAACTACTTCTAAAAAGGTCTACAACCCCCTTTTCCTAACAACCTTCTTTCTCCCCTACGTCTGGTCAGTGGGTTCGAAGAGAAGTTGAAGTGTTTATGAACCCTAAAAAAATAGTTTTTTTTTTTAATCTAAGCCTACAGTGTGCCCTTATATAATGATATTTATTTCATTAAAAAGAAACACAAGGCATGGAAAAAGAATATCAATAAGGCTGATCTTATCTCCTATTTAGATTGTCATCTTGAAATAGATCTATTGCCAAAGCATGTTAGCGATAAATGTACAAACAGTACTCTATGAAAACAGTTCATGATAATGGCATCTAAAATTATTTCTATATAAGAGTATTTTCCTACAATATTCATTAGTACTTCAATGAATAATAATGAATATCAATGAATAATTATGTATCAATTATTATTTTTAAAGACTAAGTTTTATGATTAAAATTTAAAGCACTGGTGTTGGGAAAGTGCCCATGTTTAAGAAAGCCAAGAGACTAAGTGTGAAATATTAGTTTCAATATTTCAATATAATCACTTTTATTCTTGAGTATAACTTGAATTAAGCTTGATTGATACCTTCAGCAATATTCTTTGGGGGAAGGATTTCATTAACTTTGCTTGACCATTGAAACCTGTATGAACTGTGTTATGGTTGGTCTGATGCTTGTATTTCAATGCTAATTACTGGCTCTCAAGATCTTGTTCATGCTCAAATATACCTATTTTCTTCATATAAACCTGATTACGATGTTGTACCTGATTAGTTAATAAAAAAGGGCTGTACATGGGTGGAAGGAGGTAGGTATGGCCAAGGTTTCCAAGCTTTGGGAACAGGAGAATCACTGGAAGGAAAGAAACAGATGGAAAGAGAGGAAAGAGGAAGAATCCATGATAGGTTACCATGGAAAAGGAACCGAATGGGCCAGGTATGGAAAGAAAGGATCCAGATGAAAGATAAACAAGTATCTATAAGATTATGGATGGAAGGTAACCCAGATGAGAATGGTTAAGGCAGACAGGGTTGGTTGTGGCCTGGCAGGTGGATGGTGATGCTATTGAGATAGTGCAGTTAAAATTGTTTGCCCAGCCCAAGGTTTTATAAAGTAACTATGAAATATAACAGGTGTCTGTGTCTTATTGATTATGACAGCAGAATAATAATAGCACCATAATAATTACAATACTACTAATAAATGACATTTATCCTGTCACCAATTTATTTACTAAGAGAATTGTTTAAAGATTTTTTTTTTCCATTTGTGAAGAAAAGGGTATTGGAAGTTAGAGAACCTTGTATTGAGTTTGCAGATTGTTTTTGGTAGGATATCCACTTTAATGATATTAAACCTACCAATTTATGAGCATATAGTGATTTTCCATAGTGTGTCGTCTTCAATTTCTTTTTTTTTTTTATGTTTTAAAGTTTTCTTTTTCATGCCTTTCAATTCCTTGATCAAAATGGTTGCCAGGAATTTTAATGATTTATTTAAATATTAATAATGTTTTAAATCTTTTTAAATGTATTTATATACCTGTGCCTGTGTGAGTTTATTTTGTGAGTTCACTCATACATATATACATATATATATATACACATACAGATATGCATGCATACATATGTTTACATATATGTATTTATATAATTGTACATTATAGGTCTATTTATGTGATTCAATTCATTTTGATATGTTGATATTTAATGACTTCTCTATGATTGTATGATTGTAATCTGACTCAATGCGGGAACCTACTTTGGCAGAGTAGCTGCTTCTTCAGGAGTGAAAGATCAGTTCCTTCGTTTGTATGTTCAAGGTTGGGTGTCAGTGTTCAAATTAAAAGATGTATACATGGTGGGTAGATGTGGAAGCATTGTTTGCATGGCTAATTGATGTAGAATTGTTTTGAAATGAAAATGTCTTCTAGCCTAATTCATTTGCTGAGACATTCAAGTAGCCAATTTTTAAAACCAGAATAAGGGAAAGCTAATTTTTTTTCAACGTAAATGTATCTTGAGTTGTGTTTGTTTTACAGTGAAATAGTACAGCCAAATTAATAAATTAACAGATCCTTAAATTTAAAACTAATGTTTCTACTTGTTTCAAAAGCTGAATCAAATAAGAAAAGTAAGATATTTGTTCAAATATTCATTTAACATCATAAACAAGCGATCCAACCTCTTTCAGAACCTTCTATAGTTCTGAAAGTAAAGAAAGATTCTGAAAGAAATTCAAGCAAAATAAATCACTTCTTAAGAGGTATCCCAGAAGCAGACAAACACACATGGTCTATACTCACTCATAAGTGGATATTTGATATGTAATATAGGATAAACATACTAAAATTTGTTCACCTAAAAATCTAAACAAGAAGGAGGACCCTGGGTAAGAGGATCAATTCCTCACTTAGAAAGACAAAAGGGAAGGTCATTGGAAGGAGAAAATAAGTAACAGAACAGGAGCCTACCACTGAGGGCCTCTGAAAGACTCTGCCTAGCAATGTATCAAATCAGATGCAGAGACCTATAACCAAACTTTGGGCAGAGTGCAAGGAATCATATGAAAGAAGAGGTAGTTAGTAAGATCTGGAGGGGACAGGAGCTCCACAAGGAGCAACAGAACCAAAATATCTGGGCTCAGGGGTGTTTTCTTAGACTGATACTCCAACCAAGGTACATTCATGGATATAACCTAGAATCCCTGCTTAAATGTAGCCCATTGCAGTGTCCAAGTGAGTGCCCTAGTAAGGGGAAAAGGGACTGTCTCTGACATAAACTCAGTGGCTGGCTCTTTGACCATTCCCCCCACCTCTCCAGAGGGAGGAACAGCCTTGCCAGGACACAGAGGAGACATTGCAGCCAGTCCTGATGAGACCTGATAAGCTAGGGTCAGATGGAAGGGGAGGTGGACCTCCACTATCAGTGGACTTGGAGAGGACCATGGGAGGAGATGAGGGAGAGAGGGTGGGATTGGGAGGGAATGAAGGAAAGGCTACAGCTGGGATGCAAAGAGAATAAAATGTAATTAATGTAAAAAATAAGAATTTAATTAAAAAAACAAGAACAAAAAAGGAATGATTTTATTATCTGGCTTTTATTAATGAAGGATGAATTTTAGATTATTAGCTTTGATACGTTTTTCTTAGGCTGAGTTTTCTATATTTATGAATACTAGTAAATTAATTTTATCTTTTGCTCTCAAGTATCTTGCTTTAACTCATTTCTTTATTTTCTAAGATTTATGAGATAACCTCTAATATTTGTTATGTAATATAATGTATTCCTTTGAAAAGAGATTGTACTGTACTTTGAAGCAGCTCAAGCTCATAATTATTTTCCATCTGTACAAATGCCATTAAAATATCCTTATAAATTTAAATTTTTCTTCTCTTCAAGTAACTCATTGCAATTATGCCTTACTTTAGCCTACCAATATTTCTTCCCAATTCACAGTGAATAGTTGGTTCACTGTGAAAGTTTATTTCTTGAAGTGATTATATTATTTCTGGAAGTGATCATTCAATTTCATTGACTGAATGATGAATTTAAAACCAGATAATTTTGCACCCACTGTTTAAAATATTATAATAATGCTCCATTATTTTTTATAAAGTTAATATCTGCAAAATATAAAATATACATCATACTATATACCTGATCATCTCCAAGACTGTATTTCCATCAGAGAATATTGATGCTATTCTGTAGTGTCACTGTATCTGTCTACTCAATACATAGAGATAATGTTACTATATTCTATTAGGAAATACAATGTGACATTGACTAGTGGAACCCCTTTAATTTTGTGATTACTTAGTTTTTATATTTTTATACAAATATAATACAGAGATCCAATCAACAATAATTTATTTTTATTTTAAAATTTTTATTATTCTATGAGCATTTCATATATGTATTTAATGATATATTATACCTACTTCTAGTGTTCCCCTCCAACTCTCTGCACAATCTTAACAGAACCTCCAGATCCACAACTTTGTTGTTGTTGTTATTGTAGACAAGGTACTGAGTCCCCTTAGAGCTGCTCATAGGTTCCTGACTGTGGATCTATCCACTGGAGCCTCATTAACCAAACAAGAACCCTCCCTCCACTAACAAATATCCACTGCTAGCAGCTTCTCAGTAAGCCCTGGAGCCTGAAGATCATGTAGGCTCTCTATTCAGGGATGTGGCTTGTTTTGATTCTGTATGGCTACTCATAGATAACCACATTTTCTGTGAAATTATGAGTGTAATAAACAGGTAATTTTCAAAAGACAACATTTCAGAACATTCCTCACCACCCTTCAACTGGTATGTTTTTCAAACTCCTCCTACCAGATATTTTCATAGCCTTGCCATAGATGGATTTGATATGAATGTCATATTCAGGATGAGCACTGATTATTTCATTCTTAGCACTTTGGCTAGTTCAAATTATTTGTTTTTACCCGAAGTTGGGAGAAGTCCACTATAAACATATTTAGAAACAAATTTGAAAGGATTATGCTGAGCAAGCTAACAATAGCACTTTGGAACTTAGAACCTGTGGAATAACTAATGTGAGCTTTTTAACAGGCTTAACCATGAAAAAAAAAAATCCCTAATATAGACCAGACTTCAAAGCTCATCAGAATAATGCTTGTTATTCTATAATATCATTGCCATTATTATAATTCATTCTGTCTCTTTCTTTCCCTAAAAATATACACAAGATCAAGGCAAGGGCTCTGCCTGCCTTCCTACAGAGGTCTAGAGTGCCCTAGGACATTCAGGTTAGTCCCCTCTCCCTTCCAATACCCTGAAGCCAGTTCCCCTTGGGGCAGAGCCAGCAGGGGTGAGATGCCCTGTTCCCTGAGCTCCATGTTTCTGCCTGCCTTCCCAAGGAGACCTGATGGCCCCAGGAACATCCAGGTTAGACCCCTCCCCACCAATCCCCTGCATGCCAAGTCACCCTGCCAACACAACAGCAGCAAAATGAACCTGCTCCCCTGGGCTTTATTAATCAGCACACAACTCTGCCTGCATCCCTAGTAGCCAGCTGGCACCGGACAACTAGATGGCTAAAAGCCACTGTAAGAACACAATCAGTAAGAGCCAGGAAAATATGGCATCACCAAAGGCCAGCTATCCTTCTACACCAAGCTGTGGATACGCTAATATGCCTGAAGCACTAAAAGATGACCTTCAATCCATTCTTATAAAAATGATAGAAACCTTAAAAAAGGAAATGAATAAATTCCTTAAAAGATATACAAAGAATGGAAAATAAGCAACTCTACTCAATGACAGCTGGGTCAGGGAAGATATTTAAAAAACAAAGAAGAAGAAGAAGAAAGAAAGAAGAGATGCTCTTCTCTGGGTCCAAAGCGGCTGACCCTGAGTGCAGTGCTTAGCCTCGCATCCTGAGTGTAACATTTTGGCTTTTTATGGTAGCCAATCATGCTTGGGGAGACTGTCCTGCTTCAGTGGCTGTAAAGGCCTGAATGGTCATGGCTGCATTATGCTGTTGTGAGACTCTAATCTTGCATATATACCACAGGCAAACCAAGGAGACCAACACCAGAAGGCCTGCTAACGCTCCCATGCCCGCCCATTCCTTCAGATGATTCATGGCTGCAGCAATCCATGATGATAATCCTGTGGCTAGTCCTGCGTCCACTCTGGTAGGATTTACCATGACAATGGCCACTGCATGCGGGTTGATGCCCCAGGTCCCGCCTCTGAGAAAAAGGTATCAGACGGGTCTGATGCTCTTTGGGTGGATGACACCTAAATGAACATCAGTACAAAGTCCCAATTTATTTCTAATATCAGAGATCAGACCTCTACTCTTGCCTGATGCGTCCAAAACAAAAAGGGGGAACTGTAGAGAGCTGCGGAATGCTATGCCTTAAAGATGGAGCTGGTTTCCGCCTTCCACCTTCCCGATGGTGAATGCTCTCTGTCACAAACAACTCCACATTTGGCTAAGGCTGAGGATCTGGCTTGCTTCCATGTATGTGGACCTATCTGCATTGCCCACGTGGCATGCTGGGGTTGGCTACCCAGAGGCTATTTAAAGTGGGCTGGCTTTCCCCAGGGTCAGATGATTGTTCAAGGTTCCTGAATAAACTGCATTGAAAAAAAAAAAAAAGAAAGAAGAGACTTCCTAAAGTTCAATGAACATGAAAGAAGTTGGAGACATCTCATACAAATAACTTAAAGGCCTACCTAAAAGCCCTAGGAAAATAAGAAGCAGACACACCCAAGAGGATTAGATGATTGGAAATAATCAAAGTAAACTGAACTCAATAAACTAGAAACAAAGAAAACAATTCAAAGTAATCAATGAACCAAGAGCTGGTTATTTGAGAAAATCAACAATATAGAGAAACCCGTAGCTAAACTAACTAAAAGGCAGAGAAAAATTATCCAAATCAGCAAACTCAGAAACAAAAAGGAGGACATAACAACAATTTGTGTCACTGAGTAAACACAAACAATCATTAGGTCTTACTTTAAAAGCCTATAGCCACAAAATTTGAAAATCTAAATAAAATGGAATATTTTCTTGATAGATTTCATCTACCAAAATTAAATCAAGATCAGGTAAATAGATTAAATAATCCTATATCCCCCAAGGAAATACAAGCAGTCATCAAAAGTCTCCCATCCAAAAAAAGGCCAGGGCCAGATGGTTGTAGCACAGATTTCTACCAGACCTTTGAAGAAGAGCTAACTCCAATAATCTTAAAACTATTCAACAAAATAGAAACATAAGGAACATTATCAAACTCATACTATGAGGCTACAACAACCTTGATACCGAAACCACAGAGACCCACCAAAAAAAAGAGAGCTGTAGACCTATCTCTCTTGTGAACATTGAGCAAATATACTCAATTTAATTAATGCAAACCAAATCCGAGAACACATAAAGTATATCATCCAATGTGACCAAGTAGGCTACATCCCAGGCATATAGGGGTGGTTCAACATACAGAAATCCATCAATGTTATCCACCATATAAACAAACAGAAGGAGAAAAATCATATGCTCATCTCCTTAGATGCCAAAAAAGCATTTGACAAAATCCAACACCCATTCATGTTTAAAGTCTGAGAGAAGAGAGATACAAGGCACATACCTAAGCATAGTAAAGACAATATACAGCAAGCCTATAGCTAACATCAAACTAAATGGAGAGAAACCTAAATCAATCTCCCTGAAATCAGGGACAAGACAAAGCTGCCCACTTTCTCCATATCTCTTCAGCATAGTACTTGAAGTCCTAGCTAGAGCAAAAAGACAACAAAAGGAGATAAAAGAGATACAAATCAGAAAGAAAGAAGTCAAAGTATCACTATTTGCAGATGATATGATATTACACATGAGTGACGCCAAAAATTCTACCAGAGAACTCCTGCAGCAGATAAACACTTTCAGCAAAGTGGCTGGAACCTCCTGTATACAAAAGACAAAAGGCCTGGGGAAGAAATTAGGGAAACTACACACTTCAAAATAGCCACAAATAACATAAAGTACCTTGATGGGACTTTAACCAAGCAAGTGAAAACCTGTTGGGAAAAACTTCAAGTCTCTGAAGAAAGAAATTGAAGACAATATGAGAATACAGAAAGATCTCCCATGCTCATGGATAGGTAGGATTAACATAGTGAAAATGGGCATTCTGTCAAAAGCAATCTACAGATTCAATGCAATTCCCTTTAAAATACCAACATAGTTCTTTACAGAACTTGAAAGAACAATTGTCAAATTCCTATCAAAAACAAAAAACAAAACATTAAACAAACCAACAAAAACAACAACAAAACAGAAATTGCTAAAACAATCCTCTACAATAAAAAAGCTTCTGGAGGTATTTTCATCCCTGATCTCAATCTGTACTATAGAGCAACAATGCTAAAAAATGCATGGTATTGGCATAGAAACAGAATGGTGGCTCAATGGAATTGAATAGAAGATTCAGAAGTAAACCCACACACCTACATATACTTGATTTTTGACAAAGAATCCAAAACCATACAGTGGAAAAAAAGATATCTTCAACAAATGTTGGTCTACCTGGATGTCTACATGTAGAAAAATAAAAATAGATCCATATTTATCACCCTGCACAAAAATAAAGTCCAAGTGGATCAATGATCTCAACATGAAGCCAGACACACTAAGCCTTTTAGAAGAAAAACTGTGGAAGAGCCTTGAGCTCATTGGCATAAAAAAAAAAAAAAACTTACAGAATAGAACACCAATAACACAGGCTCTAAGATCAACAATAAATAAATGAATTTCATGAAACTGAAATTCTCTGTAAAGCAAAGGACAATGTCATCAGAACAAAATGACAGCCTACAGACTGGGAAAGGATCTTCACCAACCCTATATCTGAAAGAGAGCTAACTTCCAGAATATAAAAAGAACATAAGATCTTAAATACCAACAAATTAAATAATCCAATCAAGAAATGGGGCTAAACAGAGCTAAACAGAGAATTCTCAATAGAGGAATATCAAATGGCAGAGAAACACTTAAAGAGATGTTCAACATCCTTAGTCTTCAGGGAGATGCATATATCAAAACAACACTGAGATTTCACCTTACACCCATTAGAATGGCCAAGATCCAAAACTCAAGTGACAGCACATCCTGGAGAGAATGTGGAGAAAGGGGAACCCTACGCCATTGATGGTGGAAATGTAAACTTGTACAACCACTTTGGAAATCAATCTGATGCTTTCTCAGACAATTAGGAATAGTGCTTCCTCAAGATACAGCTATACCAGTTCTAAGCATATTTCCAAAATATGCACAAGTAAATACAATGGGGACATTTCCCCAACCATGTTTGTAACAGCTTTATTCGTATTAGCCAGAACGTGAAACCCAGATGCTCCTCAGTTGAGGAATGGATACAGAAATTGTGGTACATTTACACAATGGAATAATACTTAGCAATTAAAAACAAGGAAATCCTGAAATTTGCAAGCAAATGGTGGAAACTAGAAAAGATCATCCTGAGTGAGCTATCCCAGAAGCAAAAACACACACATGGTATAGACTCACTTATAAGTGGATATTAGTCATATAGTATCCTAAAGAAGCTAACAAGAAGGAGGATCCTAGTTTATTTTCTCAATCCTCACTAAGAAAGAAAATAGGATAAGACAACTGAAGCAGGAGAAAACTGGGAATAGGATAGGATCCTTCCACTGAGGGCCTCTGAAAGACTCTACCTAGCATTGTATCAAAGCAGATACTGAAACTCCTAAACAAACTTTGGGCAGAGTGCATGGAATCTTAGGAAAGAAGGGGGAGATAGTAAAACCTGAAGAGGACAGGGGATCCACAAAGATAGCAACAGAACCAAAATACCTGGGCACAGGTGTCTTTTCTGAGACTGATACTCCAACCAAGGACCATGCATGTAGATAACCTAGAACCCCTGCAGAGATGTAGCCCAAAGCACCTCAGTCTCCACTTCCCCCTACCCTGTCCCCCTCCCATCCTTTTCCTTCTCTTGTATGGGAGAAGCCAGTTTGAATCAGAGGAGGTTGAGGTGGAATAGTTGAGTTGAATCACCCAGAATTCAGAGCTAGGAAGTGCAAGCTTATTTAACAGTAAGTCTCAAAGGATAAAAACATAATAAGTCGAGATTGAATTATACAGAGGTCAGAAGCTTCCACAACTAGACCTGTGTTAGCAGAGTCAGTAAACCTCTGAGACAAGTGTATCAAGCAAATAAAAGTTACTTTTACAGGGAGAACAACTCTGGAATGAGGCAGAAATCCAGGACAAGAGTAACTCTCACTAATCTATGATGGTGACTCTAGCTAAGATTCCTAGCAACAGGGGATATGGAACCTGAAATTCTAGTCTCCTGCAGCAAGACATCCAGTGGAAGGAAGGGGACAACTCACCCATAAAACCTTAGACTCAAAATGTGTCCTGACTACAAGATGTGCAGGGATAAAGATAGAACAGAAATTGGGGGACTAGCCAATCAATGACTGGCCCAACTTCAGACCCATCCAATGAGAGAGAGACAACATCTGACATTATTAAGAATATTCTGCTATACTTGCAGACAAGAGCTAGCATAACTGTCCTCTGAGACCCTTCACCCAGAAGCTTATGGAAACAGATGCAAAGACCCACAACCAAACATTAGTCAGAGCTTCCGGAATCTTGTGGAGAACGGAGAGGAAGGATTAAAGAAGCCAGAGAGGTAAAGGACACCACAAGAAAACCTACAGGATCAACCAACCTGGACCTATAGTAGCTTGCAGAAACTGAATCACCAATCAAAGAGCATGTATGGGATGGACTAGGCCCCTACACATATGTAACAGATGTGTAGCTTGGTTTTCCTGTGGGTCCCTTAACCACTAGAAGAGGGGCTATCTCTGATTGCATTGCCTGTCTTTGAAATCTCTTTCCCCTAACTGGGCTGCCTTGGATAGCCTCCGTAGAAGTGCCTAGTACTACTGTAATTTGATATGCCAAGGAAGTTGATATTCATGAGAACCTCTCCTTTTCTGAGGAGAAATGGAGAGGGGAGGGGAGAGGACTGAAGGGGAGAGACAGGAAGAGGAAAGAGAGTAGGAAAGGGAAGCTGTAAGTGGGATGGATGCAAAGAAAATAATAAATGAAAAAAGATAGGCACAAATACATTTTTTCTAATTTGAAAAAAAAGTGATTATAATTTTTAAATGAAAATGTATTTCTTAAGACTCTTTCATTGACCAAATGCAGGTGTATTAACTCTATGAAATAAAATGTGTTAAAATGCTTTATACAATTCTCAGTGATAGAGTAAGAACATGAAATATCTTTGTATGTAGTTGTAATAAAATGTGATCAGTGTATTTAATTGTTACCGATTTATATGTAAATGTTTTCTTTTAATAATCATTAAACCAGAAAGTGAAAAAATAGAGTGAGCATATGAGAAACTAGCTTTAGTCAACACTTCTTTCAAAACCTCTTTAATTTGCTGACTAGCTACTGTTTTCCTGTTTTGTTTTGCCATTTAAAAAGTAATCTACTGCATTTCAAGAATGAAAACATCTTGAGAACTCAGTGGGATGAAGCATATTATGTCTTTGTTGGGTGCATCTGGCAGAGAAAGCATTAAAATCATATACAGCGACTGAGTCAAACTGTGATAATCAGTCTGCATGGGATAAGCTATTATACATTATTTAGGAGTTCTGCCTGAGACCTGTGCTTCTCCTTATATATATTTCTCTCTCTTTTTCTGCTTTTTGCATTAATTATCTTACTAAAAACTCTATTTGGAAGACTATGTCATATTTAAGTGAACATAATCTAATGATTAATCAATTGAAAAGTTATACTCCTAATTACAAGCAATTTTTGCAGCATGGTGCCGAGAAAGTGCCACATATTATAATAATATGCATTACTTACTGATTTTCAGAATTTACAATTTTTCAGAAATATCGTAATTCAAACAAATAGATTGCTATTACATTCACATTGTTACAGTTTAAAAATATAAATCATATTTACTTATATCTTGTGTATTTACTTATTCTTTTCTGCTAATAAAAGATTGAACCTACTTAGACATTAAATTTATTCTGTATTTTAGAATAACAATTTTTGATGTTTAACTGTAAGTTCATAAATATTTATCATTACAAATTAAACATGATTGAAATTTTCTTTTAATGGCTTAAATTTATTTATGCAAATACTAAAATGCTATAAAATTTCTGTATCGATAAGAACTATGTAGAACTTTGGAAGGGGGCTATGAGATATATTTAGCAACAGAGCTACCCTCTCTCCTTTAGTTACTAGTAATATTGCTCCTTTTACAGTTGTGTCTAGACAAATACTTACACTTAGAGGCACTGAATTGAATGGCATTAAAGAGCTTTCTTACCCATATCTAAAAATTGTCTTTGAAGAATACAGTTAATGTACCTAAAACACATGTACCTTGTGTTCTGAGACATTGGGCTCTCAGCTGAAAATATCTTGAAAAGCTTGTTCTCACTGTGACCCATAAACACATAAAACAAAATGTAACATGCCATCCTTAAATAATTACTATTTGGAATTTCCATGATCAACCATAATTTCGGAGCTCAGTAACATAAGACAAACTTTTTGTAAAATTAAATGTTTGAAATAGAAATCCAGTGACTTGAATTTCCAAAACACATGACATTTTCTACAACTAGAGATTAAGGTTCTTTGAATGTTATGAATACTAAATCAATTAGTGTATCATTGGAAACTCAGTCTTCTAAATACAAGATACCCTGAAAGTCATTCAAGTGGCATTGGCCCACTTTAACACTGTTGAGAATGTTTTTATTGCTATAGTAAATAATAAATGTGCTAACCTATGATAATAATGCTTGCATAAACTATCTTAAAAACATTTCTAAAATCAGTTAATAAACTAATAAACATTAGCCCTTATACAAATGCCAGGTTATTTTCAAAGACCTAAAAATACAAATCTGATCTTATCAATGATCAAGATCAGTAAAGGAAATAGCTAATATCCATAGTATTGGAGGAAAAGAGAAAGTATTCAGTAAAGTATTTAGTACGAAGTAAATTTAGTGCAATGAATCTCTCACATTCTTGTGAAAATATTGACTGAGCAATTAAAAACAAAATGATAAACAAATATGTTAGACATAACAATAGTTGAAACTTACTGGAATAATGATTTTCTGGCTGATACTGGTATTGTTGCCCCTCTTATGGCCATTCCTAAAAAGGAGAGATATAATTAAATAAAAAATATTATCCTTATTATAAAATATTTGATAGTGCTATCCTGTAAAATAATGTAGGAAAAAGAAACTGGGGAATGTACAGCCTTTCGTCTTGAGCAAGAAAATAGAGTAGAACAGCTGTAGAGAATCTGACAGATACGTGATGCCTTCCATCATAATGGCGAAAATAACCTCGCAATTTAATTTAGGTTTAAATTCATTTCTCAAAACTTTCAGTCCATTTTATGTACAGCCCATGGTATTGTAGAACAGCAAAATTATACAGCAACTTATTATAGTATTTAAAAATAAGCAAATATATTAGGTTATGTTTTCTCCTGATTAGCATAACACTATAGGAATAAGCTCAATTTTTTCTCATATTTTTGTTGTAAAATATTGAATTCAGGAACAGTAGAACTGGGTTGAGAACAAATAAATATCACCACCATGGTGAACTGCTACTGAGCTCTCATTAAGTACCAGGAAGAATAACACAAAGACTGCGAATGAGACACTTGTTATAGTTCTAGAATAGGATGGCATTAAAGAGCTTTCGTACCCATATTTGAAAATGGTCTTTGAAGAATACAATTAATGTACCTAAAACACATGTACCTTGTGTTCTGAGACATCGGGCTCTCAGCCGAAAATATCTTGAAAAGCTTGTTCTCACTGTGACACATAAACACATAAACAAGGAATGTTTATGTGTACCTCAAGGCAGGTAGGACAGAATGAGGAGATGACTTAAGAACAAAGAATTGTCACTTGAGTGTAAGGTGAAATCTCAGGGTCGTTTTGATTTGCATCTCCCTGATGGCTAAGGATGTTGAGCATTTCTTATTTTTTTTAACTTTTATTAATTATACTTTATTCATTTTGTATCCCCCCATAAACCCCTCCCACCTCCCCTCCTAATCCCACCTTTCCTCCCGCATCTTCATACATGCCCCGCCCCAAGTCCACTATTAGGAGAGGTCTTCCACTCCTTCCTTCTGATCCCAGTCCATCAGATCTCATCAGGAGTGGCTGCATTGTCATCTTCTGTGGCCTGGTAAGGCTGCTCCCCCCTCAGAGGGAGGTGATCAAAGAGCAGGCCAATCAGTTTATGTCAGAGGCGGTCCCTCTTCCCATTACTATGGAGCCACCTTGGACACTAAACTGCCATGGCCTACATCTGTGCAGGGGTTCTAGGTTATCTCCATACATGCTACTTGGTTAGAGTATGAGCCTACAGATTGGGAAAGAATCTTCATCAACCCTATAATCTGGCAGAGGGCTAATATCCAGTATATATAAAGAACTAAAGAAGCTGAAAAACAACAACCAAAATAATTCAATTAAAAACTGGAGAACAGAGCTAAACAGAATTCTCAATAGAGGAATATCGAATGGCAGAGAAACACTTAAAGAAATGCTCAACCTCATTAGCCATCAGGGAAATGCAAATAAAACCAACCCCGAGATTTCACCTTACACCCATCAGAATGGCCAAGATAAAAAAAAAACTCAAGAGACAACATGCTGGAGAGGTTGTGGAGAAAGGGGAACCATCCTCCACTGCTGGTGGGAATGTAAACTTGTACAACCACTCTGTAAATCAATCTGGCGCTTTCTCAGAAATGTAGGAACAGCATTTCCTCAAGATCCAGCCATACCACTCCTAGGCATATATCCAAAAGAGGCTCAAGTACACAATAAGGACATTTACTCAACCATGTTTGTAGCAGCTTTATTTATAATAGCCAGAAGCTGGAAACAGCTCAGATGCCCCTCAACTGAAGAATGGATACAGAAATTGTGGTACATTTACACAATGTAATATTACTCAGCAATGGAAAACAAGGAAATCATGAAATTTGCAGGAAAATGGTGGGAACTGGAAAGGTTTGTCCTGAGTGAGCTGTCCTAGAAGCAGAAAGACACAAGGTATATACTCATGTAATTTAGGATAAACCTACTAAAATCTGTACATCTAAAAAACTAATCAAGAGGGAGGACCCTGACTAAAATGCTCAATCCCCATCCCAAAAGGCAAAGAGGATGGACATCATAAGAAGAAAACAGGAAACAAGTTAGGAACCTGCCAAAGAGGGCCTCTGAAACGCTCTGCCCTGCAGACTATCAAAGCAGATGCTGAGACTTATAGCCAACTGTTGGGCAGAGTGCATGGAATCTTATGAAAGAAGTGGGAAATAGTAAGATCTGGAGAGGACAGGAGCTCCACAAGGAGAGCAACAGAACCAAAAGTTGAGCATTTCTTTAAGTGTTTCTCTGCCATTCTATATTCATTTACAGAGAATTCCCTGTTTAGCTTTTTACCCCAGTTTTTAATCGGAATTGCTTGATTTGTTGCTTTTTAATTTCTTTAGATCTTTAAATATTCTGACACTCCACCAAAGACCATGTATGGATATAACATAGAACCTCTGCTCAGATGTAGCCTGTGGTAGCTCAGTAACCAATTGGTTTCCCATAGTAAGGGGAACAGAGACTATTTCTGATAGGAACTCAGTGGCAGGCTCGTTGACCTCCCTACACCCCACAGGAGGAGCAGTCCTACTGAGCCTCAGAGGAGGACTTTGCAACCAGTCCTGAAGATACCTGATAAAACAGGGTCAGATGAAAGGGGAGGAGGTTCTCCCCAGTCAGTGGACTTGGAAAGGGGCAGGGAGGAGATGAGGGAGGGAGGGTGGGATTGGCAGGGAATGAGGGAGCAGGATACAGAGTCAATAAAATGTAACTAATAATAAAATAAAAAAATGAAATTAAAAAATATTCTGGATATAATCCCTCTGTCATATATAGGGTCTGTAGGCTGGTTTTTTATTATCATTATTATTATTTTTTTATGACAACAGTGTCCTTTGCTTTCCCTAAACTTTTCAGTTTCATGAGATCCCATTTATTGATTGTTGATCTTAGAGCCTGTGTTGTTGGTGTTCTGTTCAGGAAGTCGTCTCCTGTGCCAATGAGTTCTAGACTTTTCCCAATTTTTCTTCTAGCAGTGTATCAAAGCAGATCCTGAGACTCATAACCAAACCTTGGAGAGAGTGCATGGAATCATATTAAAGAAGGGGAAGTTAGTATGACCTGAAGGGGACAGGAGCTCCACAAGGACCAAAATATATCTGGACACAGGGGTCTTTCCCAAGACTGTTTCTCCAGCCAAGGACCATGCATGGATATAACCTAGAACCCTTGCTCGGATGTAGCCCATGTCAGCTCAGTATTGAACAGTTAGGGGAACAGGAACTGTTTCTGACATGAACTCAATGGCTGGCTCTTTGACCTCCCACCTCCCCAAGGGAGGAGCAGCCTTGCTAGGCCACAGAGGTGGACATTGCAGCCAGTCCTGAAGAGACCTGATAAGCTAGGGTCAGAAGGGTAGGAGGACCTCCCCTATCAGTAGACTTAGAGAGGGGCAGGGAGGACACGAGGGAGGGAGGGTGAGATTGGGAGGGAATGAGGGAGGAGGCTACAGCTGGGAGACAAAGTTAATAAACTGTAACTAATATAAAAAATTTAAAAAAATAGTTTAAAAAAAGAACAAAGTGTTATTTAGAAAAGTTAGGTTTGGCCGGCAGCTCAGTGACACAGACCCTGTCATGAACAACACAGGTGTATCGGGTTCCCTTTGCTGCTGACCAACACGTCTGTAGCAAGCTCACAGTGTTCTCTGTGCTTTTGACCTTCCATCCAGACCTGGGCTATTTGGCCTCCCTTACTATGCACGACAATTTAGACAGCTGCTCATGAGCTCATTATCGCTTACCTTCACATTTATTCCACTCAGTCTTCCTTACGCCATATATCTTGCCACATCTAATAGTGTGCTTTATTTCATCATATTTTTCCATCTTAAGCAAGTCTGATCATTTTTCCAAGGCATGGAATTGACTCTGCACACATTGTTTGGAGTGATACATTTGTTTATTAGTTTTAATTTATAATATGTTACAGGCTAGACAGAAATTATAATAATTTAAAAATTATTTTTAAAAGAAAATAATTAAATTAGAATTCATAAAACCTTCATCATAGCAAATATAAATTTCATATACTATTGAATAAATAGTTCTTTTCCATAAATCATTATATGCTGAAAATGAAATTACAAATCAATTTTCATTCCAGACTCAACATTCATTTGTCTTACTTCTACTTTGTTCTCTTATTTTTAATGTTGTTCTTTTCTTCTTATTAATTAAGAGCAATTTAGAATCATGCTTAAAAATAAATGCAAATTGCTAAGCACTTTATAAAGTTTTTTTTTTCTTTTTTTACTTCTTTTAAGAAAATGGAAAAATCCTCTCCAAATTCACAGCATGTTTCTTGAGAAGTCAATGTTTTTTTCTCTTTTTCTTAATCTCTCTTGGTAGGCATCTTTTAATCAACCTTAGATGTTAACAGCAGTGAAAAAATAAAATTGGAAAAGGCCATCTGTTCACCATGCTGTTATCAGGCTGCCTCCACTGCCGTGAAAGTAGCATGTTCTGAGAACCGTGAGGAAAAGAGGTGACTAATAGAAAAACGTGTCTGTTACTGCTGTACTGAACAATCTAGAAATACCCAAATTCAAAAATAGAACTATTAGATCTTTATCTAAGTATTAGATAAAACTGTAGCTCAGCTCATCTTTCAAAACTTCAAGTGAAAATGTTTAAAGAAAATCTCTACTGTAATATAAATCACTGTTATTTCCAGACACGTACTTTTACCTCTACCCTTTTAAGAAATACAATAATTTAGGTTTTACAAAGTGTTTCAGTAACCCTGGACCCTCAAAATATGGCCAAGATCTAGGAGGAAAGTGTTTAAATTAGGCTATTGTTATTTACATCTACGCTGAAGCCCCACTAAATGTTCTTCTACAACTTTGTGCATATACAAAAGTGAAAAAGAATTTTATATCTCTCATCAAGTTCTCGTTCTCTAATATGTGCACAAACACATAGAAGAATGTAAGGTTAATTGCACATGTTTTGAAGGTAAATATGTTGCAATAGAACAGGGGTAATGTCTCCACTATTTAGGAGGTGTAAAAAAGAAGATTAAGAGCTTAAAAGGGACTGCTGTTTTTTTTTAAAAAAAAAGTCAGGATTAATCAACTAGTGCAGTATAAAAATACATTGTTTTTGTATGATAAACTGCAATATGAGTCACAAAATAGGAGTTAGAGAATTTTATTTTTTCAAGACAAGATTTCTCTTTGTAGCCTTGGTTGTTCTGAATAAGCTTTATAGACCAGATTAGCCTCAAAATCACAGAGATACACCTGCCTCTGCCTACCCAAGTGCTGGGATTACAGGCATGCACCTCCGAACTTTTTTCTTATGTAACATATGTGATAAGCATCTATGTAATAAGCATGATTTCAAAATAATTAGATTATCTCCATTCCCCCGAGAAAACTAAACATGTTAAAAGTCAATGCAAAACCTGGGAGTGTGGCAAATTATTAACAATACAATATCTTGTCTAAAGCACACACAAAAAATATGCTGAAGATGCAGTATTTAGAGCTTTATTGTGTGATGGATTTGTATGCCATTTGTGGTTGATTAAACCATCAACTGGCTTGAAAATGTATCATTCATTGATGCATTATCTGCTAATGTAGTTTTTATACGAAAACACAGAAAACATTCTGATGTGAGCTTTATTACCACCCTACAGAAAAGAAGCAAAGCCTGGTGACCAAATCCCTAAACACAGTCGCAGGTGATCAAATCCCTAAACACAGTCTCAGGGACACTAGACTATGTTGACTACCTTAAAATTATCTTTTTCTCCTTTTTAGATTATTTTTTAATATTCGGAGATTATAATATAATTACATCATTACTTTCTTTTTTCTTCCCTTTAAGCCATCTTGCATAGTCTTTCTTGAGGTCTTTCAAATTCATGGCTTATTTTTCATTAATTGTCGTTACACACCTGTATGTGTATATTCAAAAATTACACTGTGCTTGGTTTGTACAATCTTACTTACATGTACTCATTTTCACTGGTCTTCAATATTTAACGGTATTTTTTATTATAATGACTATTCTACTGATCTCAGTTTTCCTTAGTTTGTTATAGTTCTTTCTTTATGGTTAAGGCCTCATGAGCATTCCGTGACTATGTTAACACATCTTTGGATATCAACCTTCTTCAGCTCCCTACATACCAGCCTCTTCATCTCTTCATTTATCCTGAAAGGAATTTTGATAAAGAAAATGTTATTACACCTCATCTAACGCCCTCCAAAATCATCAATTAAAATATCAAATGTGCAAATGACCATCTTTCTTTATATTAGGTGATGCACTTTTGAATAAAAGGGAAGATGTTATAGTATAAAAAGTTTTTAGCCCTCTCTCAGATATAGGGTTGAAGAAGATACTTTCTCAGTCCTTTTGTTCAAGTTATAGTGTCTTTTGCTTTACAGAAATTTTTCATTTCCCATTTATTGATTGATTGATCTTAGAACCTATGATGTTGGTATTCTGTTCAGGAAGTTGTCTCCTTTGCCAATGAGTTCAAGGCTCTTTCCCAGTTTTTCTTGGAACAGATTTAGTGATACTGGTTTTATGTTGAGGTCTTTGATCAATTTAATTTTAACTTTGTGCAGGGTGATAGATATGGGTCTATTTACATTTTTCTACATATAAACATCCAGTTAGACCAGCACCACTTTTTGAAGATGCTATCTTCCGTTTGATGGTTTTGGCATCTGTCATACATCAGTTATCTGTAAATATGTGGATTTATTTCTGGGTCTTCAATTCAATTCAATGATTTACCAGCCTAATTCTATGCCAATACCATTCAGTTTTTATTAGTGTTGCTTTATAGCACAGCTTGAGATCAGGGATGGAGATACCTTCATAAGATCTTTTATTATAGAGGATTGTTTTTAGCTATTCCAGGTTTCTGTTTTTGTTTTTGTTTTTGTTTTTTTTTTTTGTATGAAAATGAGAATTTTTCTTTCAAGGTCTGTAAAGAATTGTATTAGTATTTTGATGAGGAAGGCTAATATTTAGAATATATAAAGAACTCAAGAAATTAGACACCAACAAACCAAATAATCCAAATTAATAATGGGGTACAGAGTTAAAAAGAAAATTCTCAACAGAAGAATATTTAATGGCAAAGAAACATTTAAACAAATGCTCAGCATCCTGAGTCCTTAACAATCCTCAATATCCTTAGGGAAATGTGAATCAAAATGACTATGAGATTTCGTCTCACACCATTCAGAATGGCTAAGATTAAAATCTCAAGCTACAGCACCTGCTGGCAAAGGTATGGAGAAAAGGGAACACTATTCCAATTCTGGTGTATAAACTTGAGCAAGCACTCTGGAAATCATTCTGGCGCTTTCTCAAAAAGTTGAGAATAACTTTACCTTAAGACCTTATAACCTTAAGAGGTTATGTACCTCTTCAGGGTATATAACCAAAAGATGCTTCATTCACCATACAGCAAAGACACTTGCTCAACTATGTTCATTGCAGCTTTATTCACAAGTCAGATTTGAGAAACAACCTAGATGTCCCTTAACCAAAGAACGGATTTTAAAAACCTGTGGTAAATTTACATAGTGGAATGCTACTCAGCTATTACAAACAAAAAAATCATGAAAATTTCAGGAAAATGGATAGAACTAGAAAAGATTATTCTGAATGAGGTAGCCCAGACCTAAAGAGACACAAATGGTATATACTCATTTATTAGTGGATTACAGCCATGTAGTACAGGAAAACCATACTAAGAAGCACAGACCCAAAGATGGTAAATGACAAGGAGGATCCAAGGGAGGGTGAATATATCTCACTTCAAAGAGAAGATAAAATAGACTGAGGGTAGTGGCTGAAGAGAGGAAACAAGGTAGGATTGGGGGTACAGAGTGTTAAGAAGTTAGAGAACAGACCTGGGGAGACCAAGGGCAAGAGGTCAGAAAGACTGTAGAAAAAAAGCGTTTCGGGGTGGTGGTATCTCTATGACAACCTGGACCCCTAAGTCAAGGTAGGATTTTGGGAGGATAAGAAGGATACTCAAGCAGAGATTCCGAGTAGAAGAGGCCACAGAGACTGAGGAGGATACCTAATTAGAATAGTCTCCTTGCAGAAGGAGAGGTATACCAAACCACTCACAAAAACCTCTGCCAGAGCCTGCCAGCAAAGTTGAACAGTACCTGAGCGTGGAGTGAGGACTGAAATAAAGCAAGTCACAAGATCAGCTCAAGAGGGATGTCAGTAAGACTGCAGCCACGAGTTTATTCCCCACTTGTTTTTTATAGGCAAAGTATAACAAGTCACATCAATACAAGAAAGAGGTTCATGGATTTGCCAAACTTGTTTTCTTTTCTTTTTAATTTTAAATTTAATTTTATTAATTAATTTATTTATTACAATTTATCTACTTTGTATCCTGCTGCAGCCCCCACTTCCTCTCCTGCTATTCCCATCCAGCCTCCCTCATCTCCCCATATGCCCTTTTCCTAGTCCCCTAATAAGGGAGGACCTCCTCCCCTTCTATTGAACCCTAGCTTATCAGGTCTTATCAAGGCTGGCTGCATAATCTTCTTCTATGGCCTCACAAGGCTGTACCCTTACCAAGGGGAGGTGATCAAAAAGCCAGCCACAGAGTTCATGTCAGAGAGAGCTCCTGTGCCCCTTACTAGGAAACCCACTGGGAAACTGAGCAGCCTATTGGTTTCCCTTGAACAGTGGGTCTAGGTCTTCTCCATGTATGGTCTTTGTTTAGAGTATTCATCTCCAAAGATCTCCTTGGGCCCAGGAATTTTGGCTCTGTGGTTCTCCTAGTGGAGTTCGTGTCCCTTCCAGGTCTTTCTATCTCCTTCTTCCAAACTTGTTTTCTTAAACCACTTCCCTGTAGCAGATATGGTCCAAGGCCACACAAACAAGTTTAAGGAACTTAGCAAAACATTTTGCTTATCTTTGTCTCAATGTGAAGGCCAAGGTTAAAACACTAAAAACAACAAAGCAGCTTGAGAAACAAGCAGCTCTTCACAAATCTCAATCCTAGATAGAACAGGTAGAGCAGAGATCCATGGAATGCTGAACCATTGCTTGGACCAACCAAAGACTTACCCTACTGGAGACTGCCAACCCCTGACATCACTAAGGATTCTCTGCTAAACTTGAAGACAGGAGCCTACCAGAGTTGTCCTCTGAGAGGTGCTACCCAGAAGAGCCTCAAAAAAGATGATGAGATTCACAACCAAACACTGGGGGATGCCTAAGGTATCTTGTGGAAAAGTGGGAGGAAAGAGAAAAGAACCTGGAAGTGATAGGAGCTCCACAAGAAAACCAACTGGGCCAACTATCCAGGGTCCAGAGGGATCTGACACTGAAGCATCAACCAAGGATCATTCACAAACTGAACCTAGGTCTCCTGCATAGGTATAGCAGATGGGTAGCTTAGGCTTCATGTGGATCCTCTAGTTAGGGAAGTGAGGAAAAAAAGCTTGCCTGCAGCTCTGTTTTTCTGGAGGCATTTTTGTAGTTTAAGTTCCCTCTTCTCAGATGACTATAGGTTGGGTCAACAAGTTACTATTCAGCACTCCCATAGAGTGCAGCTGTCAGACCACAGAGAAGTTCCTCTGTGTAGTAAATAATGTTTAATATAGAAACTCACAACTGACCAAATTGGAGCTCACAAGTGTATGTGGAGTACTCATCGACAGATAGACCATCTATAACACATGCCCTTCCTGCAAAGCACAGGGACCATCTTGGAAAAGGGACAACAAAGTTGGAAAAAGCCTGACATCACAGAGGACTCAAAGCACATAGGGTGTCTGAGTATAACAAGCGTCCTTCACTTATGAACCAACAGCAGCTATGACCCTGAACAGGAGCATGCTGATCAACATTCTATTACAGAGAGGGGAGAGGCTCTTGTGTCCCCATCACAAGATGAAGTAGAATTGAGAGTTGATACCTCTTAAAGAAAGGAGAGTTGGTTGTTTTCAAAGATGGAACCCCTTTGGGTTGACTGTGGTCCAAGGTGTGGCTTTGTTTGGGAGGAACACAAATAGGACTCAGTGCTAGGATGGGGGTGTAGAGTTGTCTGGGAGGAGTTAGAGGGAGGAGTAGGACAAGGATATTATCAAATACATTGTTTGCATTGTTAAATTCTAAAATAATGAATGAAATGACTGTTTCTTAACACAGAAATTACACATTTGCAAGAGATGTAGTAGAAAAATAGCTATGGATGTGTTTTTTCTTTATTTTCTACCTTAGAGAACAGACCTGATATTAATTGGATTAATTAATTATTAGTTGATTAAAAACTATTTACTGAGGTAGAATTAAGAATACTTTTCAATCCTTTTAAATTTGCTTAAATTATTGTTTATTGAATAATGTTATGCAAAATCTTACGTATGGAACATGTCTAAATTTATAGAAATAGTTCTGAGTAGTTATTTTGGGGAATATTTCTTTTAACTTCATTTCTGTAAGATAATCTTAAACCTGCAAATTAAATGAACTTGGCAAAGACTAATGCCACATTTTCAAGTAAATATTTTCTTGTGCCAATTTCAAATTATTTCATTGCTTTGAAAAAACAGAAAGGATTTCCTCAGCTATGAAATAAGATGTGTGGTTTGAAGAGATTATTTTTAATGTAGATATATATGTATATATACATTTATTTATCTAAAGCAAGAAATTACTATAAACATTTTAGTAAATATTTACATTTATAAACATGTAAATTAAAAATGCTTTATCTTCCTTTGGAAGTTCTATCCAGAGATAAATGAATTGCCAATTACTGATAAGAAATTAATAGATATGCCTAAGAATTCTTATTATTTATCATAATTGGAATTTCATGATTGTGAAAATAATGTTATAAATTAAATGCACTATGAAAATAGTAAAATCCAATAGTGTTTTGTTTTTCTAAGCAGTTGTTGTATATTTGTTAGTCATATTAAATATTTCAGTGATGACAGACTGAGAGTGTATTAACTTATTGTGTACTAAATTATCAAACTCCTTAATATTCCTTTCAGTTTCCCCTGGAAATTTCTATCCATGCAATTTAGTACGTCTTAAATTGAGTTTACATTAAATTTAATAAAAAATATTGATCATTTACCCTCTAAGCTAAAATGATGGGCCCTTTATTGTTCTGAATTTTTTCTATCCAGATATTTATTAGAAATGTATATTATGACATAAAGAAATAAAGATGTAAAAATAGTTGAAAGCTATGATAATTTATAGACATATACATTTAGAAACAATGATACTATATAGATTTTCCTTGATTATTTTATACTCATTTTCTATTTAATTTCAGTATAATAATATTTATAACAATCTTATCATTGAGGTTCACCTACTCTTTTTCTTGTGTAGAAATCTGTAATATATATTCTAAAGTTTATTCTTCTATAGTTTCTCCTGATATTTCTGTTCTATTTTATGAATATTTATGATATAATTTCAGATGAAAAATTGGGTACATTCCATGTGCAAGCATGCTGTTACGTTTTTTCCTGTCACCTCCAGTTCCTTCTATCCCTCCACTCTTCCATAAGACTCCTTGCATTGTGCCCCAAATTTAGCTCTGAGTCTCAGCATCTGCTTCATTCCCCTGCTGGGTTGAGTCTTTCAGAGGTCCTCTGTAAAAGGCTCCTGTCTTGTTTCTTGTCTTCTCCTACTTCTGATGTCTATCCTGTTTGCCCTTCTGAATGAGGATTAAGCATCCTTCCAAGAATCTTCCTTGTTACTTAGCTCTTTAAATCTCTGGATTATAGTATGGTTATCCTGTATTATATGGCTAATATCTGCTTGTAAGTGAGCATATATCATGTGTGTCTTTCTGGGTCTGGGTTGCCTCACTCAAGATGATCTTTTCTAGTTCCATCCATTTGTCTGCAAATTTCATGATTTCCTTGTTTTAATAGTTGACTAATATTCTATTATGTAAATGTACCACAGTTTAATTATCCCTTCTTCATTTGAGGGACATCTGGGTCTTACCAGTTTCTGGTTATTACAAATAAAGAGGCTATGAACATAGTTGCAGGAGTCCTCTAGCAGAGTCGAAGAAGTTACCGAGTGGGGAGTGAGGATTGAAAGAAAACAAGCAAACAAACAGAAAAATGACACACTACACACAAGATCGGTTCAAGAGGGCTGCCAGTAGAAATCATCACACAGGTTTATTTCATAATTCTTTTTTACAGGCAGAGCAAAGCACCTAGATACAATGAAGTGTTCATCAAGAAGTCAATCTTGTTTACCTCAACCACTTGTCTGTGTGATCCTCACACAAACAAAAGGAAGTGAACTTGGCAAAACATCCTGCCCCTTCCTGTCTCCAGGTGAAGGCCAGGGTGAAAACATGGTTTTAGCTGAGAACTCAATAACAAAACAGCCTGACAAACAAGCAGCTCTCCACACATAGTTCTTGTATGGTGGAACATCTTTTGGCTATACGCCCAGGAGTATAGCTGGGTCTTAAGGTAGAGCTGTTTCTATCTTTTTGAGAAAGTTCTAGATTGCTTTCCAAAGTGGTTGTACAAGTTTGTTCCCTTCTCCATATCTTCCCCAGAACGTGCTGTTACTTGAGTTTTTGATCTTAACTATTCTGATGGGTGTAATTTGGAATCTCAGAGTCATTTTTATATGCATTTCCCTGATGACTAATGACGTTGAACATTCCTTTAAGTGTTTCTCTGCCATTCAATAGTCCTCTGTTGAGAATTCTGTTTAGCTCTGTATCCCCCCCCCTTTTTTTTTAATTGAATTAACCAGGTTTTCTTACACCAGGTTTGCCAACAGTATGGACAGACAAATGATTAGAGGGTACCATAAGAACACAAATACATTTTAATTCTATTAACAAGAAAATGCAATTTAAAGATAAGTTTTGTGTTTACAAAGACTAACTACATTTAGAAGATAGTGATGGTAGCCAGTAGTCATATATGCTATATATATCCTATTAGCTCTAATGCACTCAATAAAAGTATCCCAGAAGAAAGGACAAGCCCATATTAGGAAGCCATTATCTTTAACATGGTATTTGAATTCAATAAAAATGTAAGACATGCAAAGAGATGAAATATATACTGTGATGACACAAAACAATAACCAAAACTCTATTTGATTATCCTGAACGGAGACTGACAGAAAACTGAAAATAACTTGTTTATCACTTGTGAAAGTCTGTTGGAAAAGTTCAGTTAGACATTAGCTCAGGAAGCTAATGCTATCAAAGAGATAAGAATGTAAAAAATAAAATGTTAGACATGATAAAAGAGAGAGAATGGAGTGATTCAGGAGTCAAAAGAGAACTTGAAGTAAGATCAATAGAATCCACTCAAAAAGAAACAAAGAGATAAACAAGCAAAAAGATACAGAAGACACCATCAAATACTCATGGAACCATATTGTTTCATTCAATACAGATGCATTTTGAGTGCTATAAGAGGTGAAGGAGAGAGAGAAAACAGAGTAAAAAGTATTTGAGGCAACAATGTTTTAACATTTCTTAAAGCTGTCACCCCATGAAATCACAAAAAGCTCATTGAGCATTAGTACAGGGAATACATCAAAATTAGTATATACACAGAGCACAATACCTCCTAGCAAATAAAAGACAATCAGTTTATTAAATTATGCATGTATCGGCATTAGTAATAGACTCCTTTTCTTAGTAAAAGAAAACAACAACAACAAAATCCATCCAGACATCAGATACTGCATACTGCACCTTCTGGTTTATATGAGAATTTGAGAGAATAAAACTGTGATAATTCAACAGGAAAGACAACCCACTGGGGCTGTGATTAGTTTAGCTCAAGAAGCTCTTGCCTTGTGTGTACAAAGTCCTGGTCCTGTTTCCTAGCCTTAGCCCTGGAGATGGTAGATCATGTCTATGACATCAGTAATGAGTGAAGACAGGTGTTTTACTCAATGTCTATCTCAGATACACAGTACACTGAAAGACACTCTATGAAATTGAAACTTAGTCTGCAACAGACACACAAAGTAAAACAGTAAAAAGACCTGGGTCTCTTAGTGATCTAGTTGGTTATGACAATTATAGCAGAACAATGCACAAAATGTTGTGGTAAAATGTATTCATGTCCCTAGCAAGGACATCCTTTCAAATAAGTGATCATATTTCATGTTAGTAAGACTCAAATATGAGTTCCTCCATATATATTATGTGTATACATTTAAACATAAATGAATGTCTAAGTACATGAAAATTATCTGGCAATTCTTCATTATAAAACAATTTTGTTTGAGACATGCGTAATAAGAAGTATCTCACAAATAATGTCAGAGTGAATTAATGATGGGACATTCCTATAAACATAGCTCTTGCTGTAAGAGAGCCAATGAGTTTGGAGGCCAGCATGGTCTGTACAACTAGGTACAGGTTAGTAAGAACTATTAACAAACAAACAAACAAACAAACAACCTTCTAGTCCTGGTCTTTAAAAAAGTAACCATCTAACTAATCAAATAGGTACAAAATAAATAGATGAAACAACTTGGTATAAAAAATAAAGAAGTTAAATATTCTAATAATATTTTCAATAAATTGTAAATGTTTTTTATTTTCAGATAAGGTGAGGGGATGGGATCTTCTCTGAAGCCTTTCTGGCTCATTCTGAACTCTCACTGGCTGGTTCAACTCAGCTGCCAAGGCACAAACTCATCTCCAATCTCACCTTTGACTGTTTCAAACTGGCTTCTCTTGGCTTTTGACTGAATTATTCTGCCTGACCTCAACCTAATTCTGGCAGTATATTTTAATCTTCTGGCTCCTCTCATTCTCTGGCATGTTCTGTCTTCACCTGGGTCTAGCTTGTTTTCTCTGTCTTTGTAAAACTGCCCTGGTAAAAACCTCTTTCTCTCTCCCTTGCTGGCCTTAAGTAGCCTTTCCTTCCAGGCCTGTTCTGATGGGAGCTGGACGTACCTTATTTGTGACACATTCTGTCAAATCTTTGATTCATTACGTTGTCTGTTCCTTAATTAGACCTCACTTTCAAACATGACTGATTCCTTCTACAAACTAATCTTACCTTCATTGCTTGGGATCAAAGCGTGTACTAAGGGTGCGTCTATATTCTAGCCAGACCATACTTTAATCTGGAGTATGTCTGCATTTCCGCCAGATCACAAAGACCAAGAGGGTCTTTGGATGAGATCTCTTGACAGAGTAGCCATATTGCTAGTTTGAAATTCCTTTACAGTAAATAGTCTAAACACATCACTTGAAAAATTTACTCAGTTCCACGAAAAACAAAACAAAACAAAAAAAACCAAAACCTCTCAAGTTTATATCATGGAAGTTGCCACCTTAAAAAATACTACAGACATTATGTATTTTCTAGTGGAAAATAATTTAAAAATATTATTCCTGTATTATCCTTCTGAATAATCAATGTGTCACTTGGATTGGCAATGTACACATAAATCAACAAATTCAATTGAAAAAACATTTAAAAATAAGCATTATTTTATGTGGTCTTTGTTACAGTCAAAGAAAAGTTTGAGGACTATTAAAACTAGAGAACAGGAAATATTGGCAGTGAATGTAACATTAAATTTGAGATGACATTCTAGCATAGACAAGATCATATAATGGTAAAAATAAACAAAGAATAAATTCCATAGGTTATGGTAGTAAGCTGAGAATATATTCTAAAATCAATAATTGCTGTGTATATATCCCTGATGCTAAGTGAATTGTTGAATTTAAGTTCTACAGCATCTCCTATAAATATTATAAGGCCCATGATATGATTGAAGATGTTTCAGTATAATAATATTAACTATTGCAAAAATATGTAAATCACTTTGGATAAGTAAGTAGAAGCTTAAATAGAGTTAAACAAATCACCACAGAAAATGACATGAATAACAATGATAAAAATCCACCCTACAGATTACCATCAGACTTCTAAATAATGACAGTAAGTAATGTCTTATAGGTATGGATGAAGATATCAACCCTAGGAGTTGCAGGGGTTGCTCAGTGGTAAAGAGTGCTCGCCAATATCCAGAGCTCCTAAGTTCCTAGAACACACTGAGTGGCTCATAATTGCCTGTTACCTCCACCTATAAAGTAGTTGACAAGGTCTTACGGCCATCAAAGGCACCTGGATGCGTGCATCATCATATCCACATAAAGATACTCAAGCATATGCAAAGAAAAAAACAATCATTTTTACAAATTAATACTATACTATACCAGAAGTCAAACTTTCTTCTTTAAATACATTTTTTAAAATTTTTACTTAAAGAATAAAGTTTATTATAGTAAGTAGAGAAAATCTTTTACCTGAGGATGTAACTTTTTAAGAACAATATATGATCCAAAAATCAGGAATGGATTTTAAAGGGCATAATGCAGAAGTTGCTCAGCCTACAATTCTGAATATTGGTCTGATGCTGTCAAGGTGATGATTTTTTTTATGCTTGTCAGAATGGAACATTTTTCTTAGTTAATTTAACAATGAAACCCACAGGACAACAAGGTCCCAGCACTCAGCCAGTCTTTACTGATAGCGAAAACATAAGGTGCTCATGCTCACACACATACAAAATGAGGTAGACTTTCCTGAGTCCATCTAGATATCAGGGCTCTCACCTGTTTTGAAACATGGGTTTCCTCTCTTCCTTGGATTGTCTGATTTGGTGTATCATTAATGGAAGATTCAAAAGGTCTGTCAAAGATTTGGTTCCTATAAAAAAAAAAGTGTATCAAGTCTCTGTTCCAGAGATGGAGGAGGTCAATAGAAGATCAGCATTGCAATATATCTCAAGTGTTAACCAAAAAGAATTTAAAAGCTTTTATGAATATATAGAGGTTCTTAAAGAGAGACATAAATTAATATTTTTTAAAAAAATCTATGAAAACACCAACAATGAAAAGAAATGAATAAAACAATATAAGACCTGAAAGTAGAAGTAGAATCAATACAGAAAACCTAAACTGAGGGAAATCTGACAAAGAAAAATTTAGAAACTTGAACAGGAATCATAGAGGTAAGCCTCACCAACAAGTGAAAGAAGAAAGAATCTCAGGCATTGAAGACACAATAGAAGCAATGGTTATCCTTGTCAGAAAACAAACAAACAAAAAACATTAAATCTAGTCTACTCTTGGCACAAAAAAAAACCATAAAATCTTGGACACTATGAAAATACAATATCTAGTAATAGTAGGAAGAGAGGAAGATGTAGAAACCTAGGTCAAAGGCACAGAAAATATTTTCAACAAAATCAGAAATATTTACCTAACTTGAAAGAGATACCTATAAATATTCAAGAAGAATCCAAAATACCAAAAGCACTGAAAAAGAAAAATAATTTCTCTCTGCATATAATAATCAAAACATTAAATGTATAGAAAAACAAAGAATATTAAAAATTGTAAGGAGAAAAGACCAAGTAACATATAAAGGAAGAACTTTTAAAATTGACACCTGGCTTCTCAGTGGAGACTCCAAAAGCCAGAAATTCCTGAACAGATGTACTGTAGGCTTTAAGAGACCACAGATGATGCCAGGCCAGACTATTATTCCTAGCAAAAATTTCAATCCCCATAGATAGAGGAAAAAAACAGACAGATTTTTTACAGATCCATGTAAAAATCCATTCCTGCAGAAGGTATGTCACCAAATTAAAGTGGTTAACCACACTCAATAATATAGAGGAATAAATGACACCAAATGAGCAAATCAAGAGGGCAAATGGCCACCACTATCACCACAAGGAAATATCAGGAATCAACAAACACTGTTCATTAATATCGCTTAACATTTATAGTCTTAATTCCAAAATAATAAAAAAAACATAAAATAAATTAAAAAGCAGGCTCCATCCTTCTGCTGTATCCAAAAACAAACAAACAAACAAACAAACAAACAAACAAACAAAAAACCCCTAAAACCAAAAAAACAAAAAAAACACCATCTTATCAAAGGCAGATATCAACTCAGGATAAAAGGATGAAAAGAGATATTCCAGTTAAATCAATCTAAGAAGCTCTCAGTGTTTCCAGTGGATATGGCTGTGCTGCAATCTGATGTAGCCAGTGCGATATTTGGCAAAATAGGCCGTAAACCAAAATTAATAAAAAAGATAAGGAAGGACCCTGAATACTACCAAAGGAAAAATCTCCCAAGGGGACATTGCAACTTTTTGTATCTATATAACAAACCCAAAGGCACCCAAGTTCATAAAACATACTGTAGCTTAAATGACATGCTGATTTTTACACATGGAAGTTGGTGACCACAACACCCTGTTCTCACCAAGAGCCACGTCACCTAGACAAAACAGAACAGAGTAATGATGGAGCTTGCTGACTTTATAAGCCAGATGGACCTAATAGACATTTACAGAACATTTCAACAAACAACAACAAAATGCCTTCTTCACAGCAACTCATGAAACTTTCTCCAAAACTGACCGTTTATTCCAAGACAAAACAAATCTTAATATATGCAAGAAAGTTGAAATAATACCCTGCATATAACATCCCCATCATAAGTTAAAGCCAGATATCAACAACAAAAACCTTACAAACTCAAACTCATGAAAATGGAACAACACATCACTGAACGATAAGTCTAGATAGAAATTAAGGAAAATTTTCTTAATTTTTCTAGAATTGCATGAAAACGAATACACAACATATTCAAATTTTGGGGACACAATGAAGAGGGAAATTCAAAGTACTAAGTGCCTGTGGTTAAAAAAGAGAGCGAAAGAGAGAAAAAAGACCTCTCTTACTAGTAACCTAACAGCAGACCTGAAACGCAAAAGGAACAAAGAGGAAATAACATCAAAAAGGAGTAAATAAAAAATTAAATTAAAAAAGCAAATTTCAGTCTGTATAAATGATATAGAAAAAAAACAAAAATAAAATAAAACAACACGAAGAATCAATGAAGCAAAGAGTTGGTATGTTGAGAAAATTTGGTTGATTGACAGTCAACCAAATAAGCTAAAAAGTAGGGCGACCATACGCAAAAGTGAGGTTCTGCATCTCCTGGAAGGATGCTGGGTGCCTCCAGACACAAAGCCAAAATTGCACGCTTCTCTGCAAAAGGTCCAAGCACAGTCGGTCTCCAAGCAGAAAAGGATGAAATGCGGGCTGAGAACAGAATGAAATCCGTGTCACAAAATCTCTCATCCAGCCAGGGTTAGGGGAAAGGATGCTTTCTCTTCAATAACCTTTACCAGCACCAGGCTAGGCGGCAGCAGGGAGCTCAGGAAGCGACAGCGGCCCAACATGAGTCTGGAAGCTGCTTCAGGAACAGGCGGTAGTTTGCTCCCACAGACTGGAACTGCATCAGGCATAGATGAACAGCAGAAGATTCTGTCGTGGTCTTGCAGTGACTTCTGGGGTCACTACCTAACCATCAGTCGAGTTTGGGGATGCAACAAAAATTCTTTTTTTTTTTTTTCAATGCAGTTTATTCAGGAACCTTGAACAATCCTCGGACCCCGGGGAAAGCCAGCCCACAGCTTAAATAGCCTCTGGGTAGCCAACCCAGGCGTGCCACGGGGGCAATGCAGATAGGTCCACATACATGGAAGCAAGCCAGATCCTCGGCCTTAGCCAAATGTGGAGTTGTTCGTGACAGAGAGCACTCACCATCGGGAAGGTGGAAGGCGGAAACCAGCTCCATCTTTAAGGCATAGCATTCCGCAGCTCTCTACAGTTCCCCCTTTTTGTTTTAGACGCATCAGGCAAGAGTAGAGGTCTGATCTCTGATATTAGAAATAAATTCTTAGAGGGGAGGGGAGGCCCTTCTTTCCCAAGTACTGCGGGTCAGAATAAACAGCCAGTCTCAGATGTCCTTTGGTAAAGCAGATGGTGCTTGCCGTTTTATTTCATATGAAATAGGGACTTATAAATCTTGGGCAGTGGGGAGGGGCTTTGAGGATGAACACATTGTAATTCGTCATCCCTTGCAAATGCTGCAGGACTGCAAACGGAAGTACATCCTGTGGGCAAAAAAAGAGGGCAAAGTTCAGAGTCAAGGTAGCTCAGAGCTCCAGGACTGAAGTCAGGTGGCAACAAGGGCATGACCTGACTTGGGCATGCTTACACCCATAGATGGGCACTGCAGTGGGCTAGAAAGATGTCAGCAGTCATCCTTGCGGACACCGGGCATTTGGCGGCCTGATAGGGCCAAGAGGCTTGGGGGATTTGATCCAGAATCTCACAGTGGCCTTCAGAAAGGAGGGGAGCTCGCCATTTTTCAGAATAAATGATGAATCTCAAACTGTGGTGAAATAGATGATGCCGGCCCCCCTGTATTTTGTGTGAAACAAGGAGTTATAATCCAGAACAGTGGGAAGTGTTTTGGTGGTGAATGTGTTTAATGTGCTGGGGCTGAGGGTGGCAGAGATACGGGTAAAATAAAATGTTCTGTGCTGAGTTCTAGAAGTCCTGGTCCAGCACCGGCCCCGACAAAATCGGACACAGCTGAGCTTAGGCTCAGTCTCACCTCACCTTGTTCAGTTTCTCTCCACCCCACCATGACCGCCACCTGCTGTAAACCCTGCAGCAGAATCAATACGAGTTACCAGATATCTTAGCTGTCTAGAAAAGCACGGAACTCTACACATATTAGGTACCCTGTGATTTTCTACAACTGTCGGGTTTACTTTTCTTTGTGAAAGACTGAAAAAAAATGAAACTAATTAAAGTAGAAAATACTATTATGCGAACTAGCTTAACAATAAAACAGAGCTGAGTTTATTGTTTCTTCATGTCAAAACTGATGAGTAAGAAAAGTAGAATAACTGAAAGCAATGACTCAGTAAAAAACAAGAACATCAGTTTTTTGAAGCAGAGAAGAGTCTTGAAAACATGTTGCCAAGCAGGGGTATGGATGAGGTCTTTTCATATCGTAGGAATTGACCTGTTTTGTTCCATGCTTATGTAAATTACCCACTGAGCTCAGATCAATCCGATTGGTTAAACTGAACTTTTGTTGGGAATTTTGATGATTGGCTGAAGGGTTAGGTAAACGACCTCAGGTTCAGGAAAACTCTCCCACAGGAGGAAACCTACCCTAAAGCTCTAATGAATGAAAGTAGCAAAGGCTGGCTGATGAATAAGGACTTTCTGGATTTTAGTTCTTTGACTCACAAATTAGGTAGAGTACCACCATTTCTTCCAGGACATTTATACATCTAGTTTTCCTCTGGCCTGCAACCATTACTGACACCTATAGAATAGATTGCTTTGTTCTCAAATCTGAGTATGAGAACATCTTCATATGTCACAGAATTATTTTAATTGAAGTAGCAGGAAGTATATTTGAGAATACACTTTCACGGGTCTCAAGAACACCTGCATGAAGTGGAATGAGCGAAACAGAATTTGACTCGGATGTGCTGCTGTTTGCACTTGTATCATTGCTCTGAATGAAACATTGGATGTGATAATATTTATAAATAATAACATTGAGGTTAGGAGACTGTCAGAATGACTGAGATTTTAAGAGAATCATCTAGGAGCTTATGAGATAAGTCAGAGGATAAAGTATCTTGCCTCCAAATTTGATCACCTTATGGGATCCACTCTGTAGAGAGAACATTATTAGTAAGCTTGTTATTGAGTGACAAAGGTAGCCAATTTCAATGCAGACAACAAAGGTCTGTCTTTGTGTGGATAGGAGAATGGAAGATATATGTAAAGCATGAGAAGCAGCTTATAAAATGGCATGTAGAGCAGCTTTCTTTTGACTCTGATAATATCAACTGACAGAAAGATTGACCTGGGAATCTGTCTGAGGAATGAGATGCCCCTACCTACCAACACAGGAGCGTCCTCTTTCTCCACCAGAAAGGAAAGGATGTACCTCCCAAGCCACACTTTATCTCCAACTTTCTCAGCCAATCCTTAGTATTGCTTTGGCTTAGCTTGAGTGGAACAAGAAACAAATACCAAGACAGGATTAAGCATTCTGGAGAGATCTATTGAGGGATCTGTTCAGCAAATGGGCAAGTGAGCTAGAGTAAAAGAGTGTGCTAGCAGGCTTTTGAGAAATACTTGACTGCATAAGAATTGGATTTCTGCCTGAGTCACTTTATTATCAGGAGAGATAAGTTTCTACACAGTCTTTATCAAGCTTATCACCTTGTGTGGGAATTCTTTATCTTCCTCAAGCTCTTTGTTTGCTCCTTTGTACTGCTTAGCTTGTAAATCAGTGGCCCTCAGGCATGCCCTCAGCTTTCCCCATTTCAGAGAAAGGTCAGACCTTTCTGCTTCTGTATGTGAGAAGTACATGTTCAATAGCCCTGTCTCAGATGGCTGCCCGGGATTCTGCTAACCATGAGGGGCTGCAACACTCTGTTGAAGCTGACTTTGATCTATCTCCTCTCTAAAAGAACATTTCCATCCAGTTCTTGACTGTGTTGTGTTTCTATTGGTGAGTCTGGTATAAAATTCAATGGATTCAATGCTTGGAATCCTACTCAGGAGTGGCAAGTGATGTCAGTTTTTATGCTGTAGAAATTAAACCTAGTTTGTGCAACATCCTTCTGACTTCTGCGAGTAACAGATATTCTAAGACAATAATTTCATGGTAGGAAATTTGGGGAAGGCCAACCAAGTGATTCATTCCTGTAATCCCAGAACTTAATTGAGAAAAGCTATCATTAGATTGGTCTATAAAAGTGTCTTTGGGGTTTACATATCATATATCATACATATCTGATAAATATATTACATTTTGTATTACAATTCATAAGCATAGAAAATTACATTTATGAAATAAAATAGTTTTATGGGTGGGGTTATCACAACATGAGGAATTGTATCAAAAGGGTCCCAGCCTTAGAAAAATTGAGAAGCAGTAGTTTATAGGCAAGTCAGCAAGGTACTTTTTTGATTAATGATTGAGGTTAGACAGCCCAGCCCAATGTAGGTAATACCACCACTGGGCAGGTGGATCTGGATTGTATAAAGCGCCAAAATAAGCAAGCCAAGAAGAGGACTCCAGCAATCAGTCTTCTATGGCCTCTGCTTCAATCCAGCCTTCAGGTTCCTGCTCTGAATTCCTGCTCTGACTTTTCTGAAAGATAAACTGTTACCTAAAGCTATGAGACAAAGTAAACCCTTTCCTCTCAAATTTGTTTCTCATCATGATCTTTAACATATCAATAGAAACCCTAAGTAAGAGACTCTCTCTCTCTCTCTCTCTCTCTCTATATATATATATATATATATATATATAGTATATATACAACTAAAATGTTAAATAGTAATTTAAAATTCTTTGCTGTAAAGTACTAAATCCATATTAAGAAGATAACAGACTTGAGTAAGAATGGGTGAACATAGGCTACAAGTATATATCAGACAAGTGGCTTATACTTTATATAAATAGTTCTTTTGAAGGCCATTCAAGTAAGCTGACGTGAATATAGAAGATTAATACTCCCAAACTCCTAAAGATGGAAAAAGAATACAATGATTTTTATTTCCTAGGAGAAAGTTGAAACTACATTTTCCCCCACTGGTGTTCAAAGTAAAACACTAAGAAAGAAATAGATGCCAACAATGAATAACTTCCTACACAAATCATGTCACTGATAACAATCTAACATCAGTTGAAAAACAGATATAGTAAACAATTTGTTGGAGCTATGTTCTAATAGAAAGTTAGGTAACATGAAAGTGTTTGAAGAATTTATTTTTATCACAATGAGAGCACTAATTCTAAGTTTTGAAGCCATTTTGATTTTGAATGGTATGTCTAGGTAGAGAAGGAGAAACCACAACGTATATTCCACCATCACACATAACACATCTTTCAAATGAAGCCACATTTTCTTAAGACAAATATTCTGATAACAAAATTCAAGATTATCCTATATCATATGTCTATATGAGTATATACCGTGTGCATCTTTGCTAAAATGCTCAATTCCTACCCAGAAAGGCAAAAAGGCTGGACATCAGAAGAAGGAGAAAAGAGGCAACAAGTCAGGAGCCTGACACAGAGGACCTCTGAAAGGCTCTGCCCTGCCGACTATCAATGTAGATACTGAGACTTATGGACAACCTTTGGGCAGAGTGCACGGAACCTTATGAAAGAAGTGGGAAACAGTAAGATCTGGAGAGGACAGGCGATCCACAAGGAGAGCAACAGAACCAAAAAATCTGAGAACAGGGGTCTTTCCTGCGACTGATATTCCAACCAAGGACTATGCATGGAGATAACCCAAGAACCTTGCACAGATGTAACCCATGGCAGTTCAGTGTCCAAGTGGGTTCCATTGTAATAGGAACAGGGACTGTCTCTGACATGAACTGATTGGCCTGCTCTTTAATTACCTCCCCCTGAGGGAGAAGCAGCATTACCAGGTCACAGAAGACACTGCAGCCACTCCTGATGAGACCTAATTGACTAGAATCAGAAGGAAGGAAAAGAAGTCCTCCCCTATCAGTGGACTTGGGGAGGGGCATGCATGCAGAGGGTGGAGGAAGGGAGGGATTGGGATAGGAGGAGGCAGAGAACCAAGGGGATATACAAAGTGAATAATGTGTAATTAATAAAGAATTAAAAAAATACAAGATTATCAATGAAATTTAGTTAAAAAACAAAGACATGGTCCTTAAATAAAGATTGAGTTTGGGATAAATGACATCCTCTAACAGTGACTTCACATTTAGTACACTACCAAAGAAATACCTCTGTTTCAACACTGTTTCTGCTGCATGCTTACAATCATAGTTGCAAGTTTATTGTCTTGAAATTTAAAACAAAATCTTTAGTTGAGCATAAAGAATACACATAGAACAATCTGAAAATTCTCATATATTATAGATATTTATTAGGCAGCAATGTGAACTCTGATAATTTGGTTCTACGCTGCTTTCCCATTGCTGTGATAAAACAATGACCAGAAGTAATGCAGGGGAGAAAAGGGCTTATTTCAGCTCATACTTCCTGGTTAACCATCCACCACTGAGTACAACCAAAATAATAACTCAAGATAACTAAACTGGAAGCTGAGGTGCTTATTACTAGCACCTGGTAATTCTCTGGTATTGCTCAGCTAGTTTTCTTATGTAACCCAAGTTCAATGGACTAAGAATAGTGTTGCCAACAGTGGGTTGTTCCCATTCACATTAATTATCCATTAAGACATTCCCTCACAGAGATGGCTACAGGCCAATCTAACAGACACGATAATTTAGTTGAGGTTCCCACTTCCTAAGTGAGCCAGGTAACCCAACATTATGTCAGGTTAACAATAATCACTAACCAGAACAACCTCATAAGAAATTTACCAAACTGAGTTAAGAAAAGAATAATTACATTTCTTAAATATGCATCAATTTTATGTGTAGGTGCTCTTCTATAAGTAGAAATGTCATTTTGTTTGATTTGAACAGTGGAGTTTACCAATTATTCCAGTAAAAGATAATGATCCAAAAGTACACTTTTAAGAGGAGCTGAGGATAAACTATTTTCAAACTCAGTTGTGAAGACAATATTTACTTTCCCCTAATAGAGAGAATAGCTCAGGCAGAAAGGCTTCATGCGTTAAAGTGAATAGATAAAATCACTGTTAGCTGTTCTTTATGAATATGAATAAATAAATACAATGCTTTTTGAAAGTAAAATATTAAAACTAGTTAAGATGCAATTGATAAATTTGCAATATCAGCATATAGCATATAATACAGGAAAAGTTGTTTCTGACTGACAATTGTTGACTCTTATTGTGGATGACACATTTTGATTAGAGTGGAAATCTCTATTGTAAAAAGTATGTGATGTTATTTATTTGCACATGTGGTTTCGATGTTGATACAATTGGGTAAATAAATGCAAAAGCCCCAACTTTGAGGAGAAAAACACTGAATATTGTATGCTGTTTGATATATTGGTATCTGTTTGAAAGGATAATTAATATCTGTACCGAAGATCATTAGTAAATGTGTAAATAATGCAACATTTTCTGTATTCTTAATAGATCCTTTCATGTAAATTATATGTAACTGAATGAATATTTATTGCACATTTGGGCACTATAAATAACATTTAATCTGTATAGTAACTTTTATTTGCATCTAAATCTATCATATCATCTCACCAGCAAATCTGTGAGACCAACATTAGAATACAAATTTTTGTAAATAAATTTAATGGCTTTCTCTAGATCAGCCTGTCATCAAATACACAAATTAAGCAATAACAGCCGATATGCAGATTCAAGGAGATTTATGCTCTCAGTAGTAGCATTGATGCTAGGGAACATCTTGTTAGAAATAAAGGGATGCGTGAACCACATAGTTTTCTCAATATTATACATCTTAAGGAAAAAAATTGTGGAATGGGGACATGTATGACATAATAGAATTTCATTTACAGAGTGACCAGGTTATATATTACTTCGTACCCTTGCATGAGATGCTATGTTTCTTAGGAAAAGAGTTGGTTTTATAAAGTATAAACATAGTCTAATGAGTTACCATATAAGAAAATAAGAAAGCAAGAGATTATCTCTTAAAAAGAGTAGGGTAACTGATTGTCTTGCTGGTAAGGATATGCACAGAGGATGATGAAAAATATATGAAACTAGTATTCCAGAGGGAGCATGCTCCCTACAGGGGCATCAAAACAATTCAAAGTAGTATTAGCAAAAAGGTATTTAGAAGGAAAGAAAATCACTGTAGTTTAGATTAAAGAATCTTTTTTGAGATTTTTAAAATTTATTGCAATTTATTCACTTTGTATCCCAGGTGTAGCTCCCTCCCTTGTCTGGCCCCCTCCATCCCTCTCTCCCTCCATCATCTCCTTCCATGCTACTCCCCAAGTCCACTGATAGGGACAGTCCTCCTCCCCTTTCATCTGACCCTAGCCTATCAGGTCTCATCAGGACTGGCTGCATTGTCTTCTTTTGTGGCCTGGTAAGGCTGTACCCTTCCCCCCATGGGGAGGTGTTATAAGAGCCAGCTACTGAGTTCACGACTAAGACAATCCCTTTTCCCCTTACTAGAAAATTGACTGAGCTGCCATGGGCTACATCTGAGCAGGGGTTCTAGGTTATATCCATGAATGGATCTTGATTGGAGTATCAGTCTCAGAAAAGACCCCTGTACTCCAGATTTTTTTTTTGGTTCTGTTGCTCTCCTTATGGAGCTCCTGTTCCCTCCAGATATTTCTTTTCTTTTCTTTTTTTTAAACTTCATGTAGAACTGTTGATCCTGTTGTTTATTGCATTTATATTTATACATACATGTAGTTCCCCACCACGTGCATGCATATGTGCCTGTGTTTGTGTGTGTGATTTTATATAACTGCACTCTGTTGTTTTCTCCTATTGCTCTGATAGAGTCCCAGTTTCCTTGTCCTTAAGTCTCACTCTAGATGTTCTAGCTAGATAATCTTGTTTACTCATGCAGTTCCTTTTTTTTTTAAATTTTTTTTTTAATCACAGGTAATTCACTTGTATCCTAGCCATACCTCCCTCCCTCTTTCCCTCCCAGTCCCACTCTCTCTCCTTGGTCTCCTCCCTGTCCCCTTCCAAGTCCATTGATAGGGGAGGTCCTCCTCCCCTTCCATCTGATCCTAGCTTATCAGGTCTTGCCAGGACTGGTAGCAATGTCCTCCTCTGTGGCATAGCAAGGCTGCTCCTCCCTCGGGGGCAGGGGGAGGCACAATGAGCCAGTCATTGAGTTCATGTCAGAGATAATCCTTGTCCCCTTTACTAGGGTACACACTTGGATACTGAGCTACCATGGGCTACATCCAAGCAGGGGTTTTAGGTTATATCCATGCATGGTCCTTGGTTGGAGAAGCAATCTCATAGAAGACCCCTGTGCCCTGATATATTTGGTCCTTGTGGAGCTCCTGTCACCTCTAGGGTATACTAACTCCTCCTCCTTTTATATGATTCCCTGCACTCTGCCGAGGTTTGGTTATGAGTCTCAGCATCTGCTTTGATACACTGCCTGGTGGAATCTTTCAGATGCTCTCTGTGGTAGGCTCCTATCCTGTTACATGTTTTCTCCTACATCCAATGTCCATCCCTTTGTCTTTCTAAGTGAGGATTGATCATCTTACCACTGGTTTTCTTTCTTGTTCATCTTCTTTAGGAGTACAGATTTTAGTATGTTTATCCTATGTTATAGGTTTAATACCCACTTATAAGTGAGTATATACCGTATGCGTCTTTCTGCTCCTGGGATACCTCACTCAGGATGATCTGCTCAACATCCTTAGCCATCAGAGAGATGCAAATCAAAACAACCCTGAGATTTCACCTTACATCCATCAGAATGGCCAAGATTAAAAACTCAAGTGATAACACATGCTGGAGAGGATGTGGAGAAAGGGGAACCCTCCACCATTGCTGGTGGGAATGTAAACTTGTACAACCACTTTGGAAATCAATCTGGCACTTTCCCAGACAATTAGGAAAAGTGCTTCCTCAAGATCCAGATATACCAGTTCTAGGCATATACCCAAAATGTGCACAAGTACACAACGGGGACATTTGTTCAACCATGTTCATCGCAGCTTTCTCTGTAATAACCAGAACCTGGAATCAACCCAGATGTCCCTCAGCGGAAGAATGAATACAGAAATTGTGATGCATTTACACAATCTAATACTACTCAGCAATTAAAAACAAGGAAATAATGAAATTTGCAGGCAAATGGTGGGATCTGGAAAAGATTATCCTACAGTTAATTCTATCTCCTGCTTCTTTCATAAGATTCCCTGCACTCTGTCCAAAGTTTGGCTATGAGTCTCAGTATCTGCTTTGATACCCTGCTGGGTAGAGTCTTTCAGAGGCCCTCTGCAGTAGGTTCCTGTCCTGTTCCCTGTTTTATTCCTCTTCCAGTGCCTATCCCATTTGCTTTTCTGAATGAGGATTGAGCATCTTACCCAGGGTCCTCCTTCTTGCTTATCTTCTTTAGGTGTACAGATTTAATATGATTATCCTATATTATATGTTTAATATCCACTTATAAGTGAGTATATACCCTGTGTGTGTTTCTGCTTCTGGAATACCTCACTCAGGATGATCTTTTTTAGTTCCCACCATTTTCCTGATGATGGGAACTAGACAAAATTTTTAAAGGTATGCTGTGGCAGTTTCAATAAGTACTAATGTCTTTCTCATTTAGGCTTGAATGGAAAGTAAACTATGTCAGAGTTTGCATCATCTTGAAAAAATAACTTTTGCCAGTATTGACATTGGAAAGATTATGTGCTCCATAAGCCTCATCCTTTAGCTGTGGGATTAAAATTTAAGGATACCTGTCTAGGAAAATGTTTAGAGGTGCCGTTTAGCAAAGTCTTCCTGAAAACACATTGGAATAACAAGAGACCATAAGAGACACAGTCAAATGAGAAATGAATAAAAGTTAAATAACATTGAAAAAATTGCAATGGCAAATGTTACAATAACTCTAAAAGTGCAGTAGCAGCACATGCACTTTATTGATAACCAATAGCCCTCTAAATGTGTTTAAAATCTCCTTAATAAGATGGATATCATGCCCAGTACTGAAACGTAGGCAGTTCCCTAGGCTAATGAAGTCATGGACATTGGAGGAGAACAAACAATCGTTACTTTAAACCAGCAAAACACCTAACAATATTAAAAGCATTTATCCTTAAAAACACAGAAAGGTATAGGTGCCAACCTTCATCAAGGAAACCTGTATTCACTAGATACAGTTGCAGAAAATTATATCTAATCAAAACATAGGGTTATAGAGCCCTTTTCCAAGTATACATCAAAACTCCCACACCTAAGCCTCAAGGATCCTTGCTAAAGAGGAGGCAGAAAGAAAAACAAGGATTTTGATGTGAGATTATGTCCCCTAGAAATGTCAGAAACTACAACTCATAATCTCACTAACCAGAATGCCCATTCATGAGTTGAAAGATGACAGAAAGGCCAGGAGACTTAAACTATACAAAAAAAATAAAAAGTACACACCACAGAAATAATGAGAGCTGGAAAAATAATGGTTATCTAATATGAAATGGGAAGCCCTGAAAAGATATATACAACTAATATCATACAGAATAAAGTTTATTAATGTATTTAGTAATATATGTTCAATATAAAAGTTACAAAAATTTTAACAGCAATTCATGAATAAAGAAGAAATGAATTTGAAAGAGAGCAAGAATAGGTGTATGGGAAGGTTTGAATTGAGAAAAAAGGAAGGAGAAAATGAGGCAATAATATTATAATCTTAAAAATAAAGAAGTCCTTAAATAAGAGATAAAGAAAAACTTCCTATGAGAATGGCATTTTTCCCAAGTATGGCTAAACATGTATTCATGTCATTAGTCACCAGATAAATATAAATTAAATATAATAATAAATAATTTCACATCTGTAAGTATGAATAAAATAAGGATAATTAAAGAAGTTAAAAATGTTAAAAATAACATTAATAATAGAAACCTTAGACCGTAAAGCATGTAGTATAAGATGGATGAGAAGAGGAAGTTGCATAAATTCATACTATATTATATATGAGATGGAATATTTCCACTTGTAAAATTGATATTACATTTTTTAATACACAGGCATAGAACCCTTAAATATTAAACCCAGCAAGGGAGACACATGCATTTTTTTTAAAAAAATATTTTTATTTATATGTGAGTTCATATGCCACCGGGATGCATGTGTGTTAGTGTGTGTGTGCGTGTGTTAGTGTGCGTGTGTGTGTGTGTTTGTGTGTATGTCCCCACAGAGGTCAGAAGGCATTTGATCCTTGAAGCTGTACTTACAGGTTATAAGCTTCCTGATGTGGATGTGGCAAATTAGAGCAGGGTCTTTTGGAAGTGTAGCACGTGTTCTTAACCACTCAGCCATCTCCCCAGCCCCCATATGCTTGGTTTTTATTGGCTCTCTCTCCTGTCCGAGTCTTCTGTGCTGTCAGATGGGCAGAACTGAATGTCACTTATAAGTCACATTCGTACCAGGACTGGGTGTAAAGAAAAAGGTTGGTGCTTCTCTGTTTTCCTCCAGTCATTGTTCAACTTGCCATATGATGAAACAGATACACAAATATACATTTTTTTTTAAATTATGTCTGTTGAACCTAGATCTTTCCTTACTGCAACTACCCTCATTCTAGGCTGATGGTCTACTCCTCCAATCATTCCATTGTTTCCAAGCTTTTTGAGCTAACTGATGCCATCTCTTATTCAAATCAAACGCTATAAGTTACTCTTTGTTGCCCAGATCTATGCTGAAACTTGTGTACATTGCAGAAGAGTTCTGGATAATTTATACTGCTATATGACTCTCATTTGTTTCCCATCAAGATTCTTGTTGTCTCTGTAAGCTGTGAACTACAGGAGATGAAGTGTGTCCAGAGAAAAATTCCTCATATCGAACCAGACACTTCTGGATTGAAATTTCCAAATGTGGTGATACCTCAAGGTTTTTCCCCCTCATTTGATGTATATTATCTTTTTACTCTCATGAGGTGAAATAGTGTATTCCTATGTATTCCTATGATATATTCACTCCTTGAAGCAGCCGTTACTGGGGGATGAAATAAATGACAAAGAGATGGAAAGGAGTACAGAAAGGCAGGTTGCTGGTAGTCTATGGTACAGATGAAGAAAACAGCTATAGAATCTACATTCATGAGAATTTTAAACATTAGGCTATTTTATTTTGGCTCCAAAAGCAAAATGTCAAGGTTGGTGTTACAAACAGTAGAACCTTATATCTGTGTTCTCATGGAGGTTCAGGGACCACAATAGGGTGCATCAAGTCTGGCCTCTGGATCAGTCTTTCCTCCTGGCTTGTGAATGAGTACTTTCTCCCAGGATCTGCATAAAACTCGACTTCCCTGGAGTCCTTCCCCTCTCCTTAGAACAACACAAGCCCTATGGGATTGACACTCTATCTTCATGACTGCAGTTAATCTTAACTATCTCTCTAAAGCCCTAACTCCTAATGTGGAGACTCTGAGTGTATGGATTTTACACATCTACAAGGGAGCCTATAACATGTTAAATGTGCAGTTCAAACAGCAGCATTTTCTTTATCCCTCACCTTTTCACTAAAGTTACCCGGTAAACAGGAAGCTTTTTGTTGTTTTACAGGAAGGAAGGAATTATAGCAAGTAACAGTCACAAAGTTGGAGAATGATTTAATGTTTCTAATGTATCTAAAAATTGTCCAGAGAGATTAGATAAATCTTTCTTAATGTGTTTTGTGATTGAAGAAATAAATGGATAGAAGTATTTGTATAAAGAACAATATGTCATTCAACCAGAGTGGAAGTGTGCAGAATACAGATTTGAGAATTCTGAGTTGTTGGACTAGAAAAAATTCTTCTTCAGCGTTCAGGAAGTTAGGCCATTTTCTTGAAAATAGTGACAGAATTTAATGCACTTGCTTTTGAAAATGAAAAAAAAAATTCCTAGGACTAAGTCATTACATTCCTCATTCTTGCTCTCTCTATCTCCAGTACATTCCTGCTTAGAAATCCATGTTTTAGTTTCCCCGGGCTTCTTGCAAAGTACTTCTGAGTTGCTTACACATCAGCACAAAACAGGAAATCGTTGCCTCACATCCCTGGAGGCAGGAGTCTGATACAGCAGAGCTACTTTCTTTTGAGATTTGTGAGAGATGGAACTGTGTAAGGCATTGCTTTTGGTGTCATCCTCCCTCCCCACACACCCAGACACACATACACACATACACATACCTCTCCTTTTCTTGCACTCCACCTCTCTTTGTGTTGGTGATAAAATCCACGACTGGCAGTTCCTTATGATTAAGCTACAGCAACAGCCTGAGACTGTGTTTACTTTGTGAGGATAGCAGTCATACTCGATAGCAATCCATGGGAATGACCTTCCCTGAGCTTGACTGCATTTGTAAAAATAACTGTCTCCAAATAAGACAGCATTATGCTTCACTTAGGCTTAAAATTTCATCGTACAAATTTTGAATTTACATCCAGGCACTAAATAAATGAATATGCAATGGGAACTAATGTGAAAATTATGGAACACTTTGTCCTGAACAAAATTTCACATTACCGTTTTAATCATTGACGAAAATGTTAAATATTACCGTTGTGGTTTGAATCTGAAATGAACCAGTAGACTCATGTATTTGAATGCTTGGCCGGTACTGTTTTGGAACACTGAAGAACTCCGTACTGAAGGCAGACCTTTTATCTGGCTCCTCTCTGCGTTCTCATTTCCGTGGGCCCAGGTGCCTCGGGCTCCTCCTTCAACGCAATCCTTCCTGCCCATGCTGGTCTGCACTCATAGCATTCCGAAAAAGACTTCTCTTATCTTTTGAAACTATCTCTTGGCTGTTTGCCCAAAGAAACAACAAAATTAATACAACTAAATAGCAAAGTAAACACATTTAATTATCCTTATTGATTTTTGAATGTCTATGTTTAAAATCATAGAATTAATAGCTTATTATCCAGAAAGTTTATTGAAAATATTAATACCAAATGTTGAAAAATTTAAATGATCTGAAACAAACTTAACCACAGGAAGTTATCTCTTAGTTACAGTTATTTGATAATATCAGAACAAATGGCTGTAGACTCACTAAGGCTCACCAAGACTCACTAATTTCACCACTGATGCCATACACATTGTGTATATCAGCAAGTTTTATCAGCCAATGCTGTCATGACTTCCTTGGAAGTAAGTTAGTTTGTGTAGCTTGGTTGCCAAAGCAAAGCCTGTTGTAACCAGATACAGTTCCCATTGTGACTTGGTATTCTACATGTTACCATTCTAAATATGTGTATTTTAACGTTTTAATTATAGGAAATGAAAACAGTGGAAATTTTAATTTTCTATGTAGAAGAACAGTTTGAATTCTCCAAGAAGAAAACAAGTGACTATGAACTCTGAGCTGAAACTCATTGTATAGTTTGTTTTTCATTTCCCAAGCAAGCGGTAAATCCCTTCTGCCTTTCACACATAACAATTAGTGTCATTATCCACTGCTCTATCATAATGCTGTGTACACCAACCTGCAAATTATCCAAACATTCAAAAACTGCAGATGACAGGAGTAAAGGATCGCTTATTGATTTTTTTAACTCCCTCCTGATGAATGTAGCCCTTTGCCCACTGAGATGTCAAATCCCACAAAATAAAATGTTGAGCTGAGAAGATGCAAGAAATGAGTTGATTTAGAGGAATGAAGCATGGAAATGATTTCACTGTTTTGTCTACTAGTATAATGTAAGAGGATTTAAGTTCTAAAAAGTTAAAGAAAATGTCAGTTTCAATGATATTTATAGTCAATGATGTTCTATCATTACAGTGACATAATGAAAGGTACTCAATCTTAGACTCCTAGGCAGGACATGTAAAAATAATTGCAAAGATTGTTAATACATCCTTTTCCACAAATAGAATCTCAAATAGAACCGACAACATTTGGGGCATGATCGCTTAGGGCCAGACTATAAAAGCAAGACCTTTTAGCCTAAATGTATTAGCTTCCATCTCTCATCCATAAACTTGAACAACAGACTTCATACAACATTTTCATATTAAAATGGAAATTCTTTAAGGTGAAGGAAAAAGAAATAAAGAAACTTAGAGTTTCTAATTCATTTTTTAAGACAATTTTTGCTCATTGCTTAATCTTTAAATCACATTTCATTATATGTGTGACACAAGTTCAAAAGCCACAAAATCATGTTATGTATGTATCCTGGTGAATTTGTAGGCACATCTCTATCGACACTTGTACTTAATTATACATCAGATAATAACTCTTTATCTTACCTTTAATTAATAAACTTAACTTTGTTTCATACTGACTCATTAATTTTTTTTTCAGTAAAAGTAAAGATTCTAGGTTTCTCTTTAAGTATGTCCTAAAGGAAAAGAACAGCACAGCCTTCACACTGCAGCATGAGCTGTGCCTCTCAGTGCCCCTGGCAATAATCCTGAATATAGGACATAAGTGAAAATTTAATAGTATGAGCAATATATAGTCATATGCTTAAGTCCCATAATGATGAAAAGACAGCTGGTTTGTAGGGCTAATGTAGTTTTTCCGGTAAACTTAGTGAGCCAAATTTTAGGTGCTATGGCTCAAATAAAATGCAGTGGCACAAGTTTTGATAACATTATCAACAGCAAAAACATCACTAGAATCCTCTCTGTCAGGTCCTGGGAATTTGCTTCTGCCCTGAGCAAGAGTATACATGTTTGATTTCTATTGCTGTGATAAACACCACAGCCGAAAGCCACTTGGGAGGGATTGGGTTTATTGGGTGAGCAGGTAGCAGTCCAACAAGAGAAGCTGAGCTAGGAATCTGGGTGCTGGAACTAAAACAGGAGCCATGGAGTGACACTGCTTAGATGCCTCCTTTTGACTCACTCAGGTTGCTTTTTCATATTCCCCAGAAAGACATGCCCAGGGGTGGCATGCCCACTGTGGTCTTACCTCTCCTATATCAATGTATGATCAAGAAAATGTCTCACAGCTGACTACAGACTTATAAGATGGAGCTATTTTCTCATAGTAGGTGTCCTCTCCACAGATGGTTTTAGATTATGTCAAGTATATGTGAAAAATTGCAGAGAAAGAATAATTTTTTATCCTAACCATGCTTTCTGTCCTTAATAATCTCTCTCTCTGTCTCTGTCTCTCTGTCTCTGTCTCTGTCTCTGTCTCTCTCTCTCTCTCTCTCTCTCTCTCTCTCTCTCTCACACACACACACACACACACACAACACACATGCATACATATACCGGAAGATTTTCTGCAAATACTACCACCAGCAGATTAAGGATCTACATGAGGCAAGAAGGAAATAAAGTTCAACCCAACTTTGTCAGTGTTGGTTCAAACTTTTAGAGTCTGATCCCAGTTCATTTTGACATATTTAAGCACAGCATAACTTTGAAAAATGTTTTATTGTGACAATTATGACAAAAAGGCATTACTACATCAAGACTCTTTTGCAAAGGTCATGTCTTTTACAAAGTATCTATGACCGCATAAGAATGGGTTCTATTGTCTGAGAAACACTGTTCAGGGTAAGGGTCTGGGGAGGAAAGGTTTGAAAAAAGTGTAACAGTAGACTGTTTTTCAAAATATATGAAAGTAAAAACTGGTATAAATCCCTTTCTTTGAAGAGAAAAGACTGTCAGCATTTTTTATTTCCCTAGTGCTCTCTGTCAGCACAAGATCCTTGTGCCCTCTACGCACACACACACACACACACACACACACACACGTTTGTGCATACATGTATGCCTGTATAGACGCACACATATATGCAATGTTTTTCTGCTGAGTATGTCTGTTCTGTAGAAATCTTCTGCTTTAGTCTGGCATTTTCCTGGTAGCAGTCCTCTTTGTTATTTGGAATGACATTTTAATTAAAAGGTTTTTACATATAATATATATTATTTTTATTTTAGGTTTGCAATATAATTACACAATTTTCCCCTTCCCTTTTCTTCTTTCAGACCCTAGACTACACCTCCCCTTGTTCTTTGTATCAGAATCTATACACATAAATTCTCACTTATGATATATTTTGATCACATCCTTTCCCCTTTCCCAACTCCTCCCAGATCCTTCTAATCTTTGTACCTATCCAACTTATTCTCTCTCTCCTCTATTTATCCCCTTCCCACACACAATAAATCAGTTCAAAACAAACAAAATACATTAAGCTGCAAATCTCTGGTGTTGACCAGTTCTTCATGGACATGAGGCTTGCCATGGAATGTGGTTTAGCTACCCAGTGGCACTCTAACGGAGAACACTGATTCTCCATTGCCCATCCAATGTTAGTTGAGTTAGTTGAAAAGATCTTGTTGGTGAAGGGTGGCATGGGGTGCTGTGTTAACTCCCACTTCTCTATGTTAGAAATATCCTGTTTTGACCCAGTGTAGGTCTTGTTTATGCTGCCACAGCCTCTGTGAGCTCCTAAGTGTATTAAGCCTGTTGTGTTTGGTGCTATTTTATGAATGGTGCTGTTTTCTTGGAGTCATCTATCATCTATGTCTCATATAATATGATTAGGGCATGAATATAATGAATAAGTGCCCTGACTCCACTCCGGAGTTTCATTTGTTTTGTTGAGTTTTGTCCTGACACTTTTTATAAGTTGTTTATCTGCTTGTTTGGATTTACACATAGAAAATATGAATCAAAGTAACTTTAAGAAAATAAAAGAAAGCTCTAACGTCATGAAATAATTTAATTTCATAGATTCACTGGGCTAATGATGTTTTTTAAAATACAAAGGGCTACTATTTTCATGCTCTTTCTGAACTACATGCTATATCAAAAAATAAAAATAAAAGGATAAGATAATACCAAGCAATGTGTCCTCACAAAAAAGTCTCAAACATTAGAATAGGACATTAGTAAAACAATATCATCTTTAGTGAGATGACTCAGAGGATAAGAACTCTGGCAGCTGTTCCAGAGGACCCTTTTGATTCCCAGCACCCACATGTGAACAGCTGTTTGTAAATCTGGTTTCAGAGGACCTGATGTCCTTTTCCTGCATGTGCAGGCCTTGCTTATATGTGATAAAGACGTATGTGTGAAAAAAAGAGACAAACACAAAATCATTTTAAAAATTTATTTAGTTATTTAAATTATATTGGTGTGTATGTGTGTGGAGAGGGGTGGGTACGTGGAAGTCTATGTGTCACTGGGAATGTGTAGTCAAAGGACATCCTGCAGCTGATTTTTCCCTTCCACCATGTAAAATCTGGAAATTGAACTCAGGTCTTCAATGTTGGTGCCAATAACCTTAACCAACAGAGCCACCTCACCAGCCTAAATAGAAAATATTAAAACCTCTGTAGATCTTGCATGTTATTGTTCACAAAGTCATTTTATTTTAGAGACTTTAAACTATAAATGCCTGGTGTTTTGTTTTCAGGGCATGTGCTAAAATTATTCATTTCAAGCTGATAAAAAATCCATGAAAAAGGTGTGTATTGCAATGAAAGACTCGTCCTTAAGGAATTGGTAGCATTCCAGAGGAGTAGTCCACCAAGTGCCTGTTCATCTTCAGTGTTTCTGACCAAGCTAATGGCTATAAACTGCTTTTCTCATATAGAAGCCAAAATAAGCAGTTGATCCATGAAATAATATGCCTCGTCAATAGAAACCGAGAAACAGAATTAATATCAGTGCTTTGTAGTATTTGTACTACAGCTAAAAAAAAATGTTTTTAATGTATTTCGCCCACAGAAATTGAAAAACAAACAAGACGTTTCTTCAAAATTTTAAGCAACAGGAATTCTTATTTCTAAATCACTGAATTATAATTCAACTGCTTTCAATGCTGAAAACTTACACAGTATTGGATGTTTTTCCATTTTATAGTTCATGAGAGTCACTGAGAGGCTGCAGATATAACATGACCCACAGCATGATTGTATGTGTCTGGGCTATAAATAAGATTAAAAATCAATATGTCAATTAGATTATATAGCTAAGTACTAGTATACATTATTAACACAGGACTAGCCAATATATAAATTCCACTCTTAATGACTCTTGGAAATTTTGTGCTGATATGTACTTTAGTTTCTTTTGGTTATTTAGAAAAGGACATTGTAATTCTGAGTTTTTTTTTCCTTTTGAAACCATATTCAATATTTTATATTTTTTCAAATATAAATGATATTAAAACTAAGCAAGTTGCACATGTTTGATTTATTGGATTTGTGAAGTTTCCTAGTGTGCTACTTTGCTTCTCTCTATAATAAAACATTCACCAAAAGCACTTGGGGAGAAAAAAAGAGTATTTCATCTTACAGGTTGCTATCCATGAAGGGAAACATCAGGCAGGAGCAGAGGCAGGAGTCAAGGCAGGAAGTTGTTTACTGACTTGCTTTCAGGATCACATTAGATACCCCTTTCATGTCTCCCAGGACCCTCTGTCCCACCTGTGTGAGAGTAGCACCACCTACTTTGGATTGAACCATTCCACATCAATCAACAATAAAAAGAAATTCCCCACAAACATGCCACAGACAAATCTTATGGAGGCATTTCTTCAATTGAAATCCTGCTTGCATGCCACTCCCCAAGTCCACTAATAGGGGAGGTTCTCCTCTCCTTTCTGATCTTAGTCTGTCAGTTCACATCAAAAGTGGCTGCATTGTCCTCTACTACGGCCTGGTAAGGCTGCTCCCCCCCAGAGGGAGGTGATCGAAGAGCAGGCCAATCAGATTATGTCAGAGGCAGTCCCTCTTCCCATTACTATGTAACCCAATTGGACTCTGAACTGCCCTGGGCTACATCTGTGCAGGGGTTCTGGGTTATCTCCATGAATAGTCCTTGGTTGGAGTATGAGTCTCTGGGAAGTTCCCTGTGTTCAAATTTTCTTGTTCTGTTGCTCTCCTTGTGGAGACCCTGTCCTCTCCAGCTCTTACTATTTCCCAGTTCTTACCTAAAATTCCATTCACTCTGCCCAACAGTTCCCCATCAGGTTCAGCATCTGCTTTCCGCCTTCCACCTTCCCGATGGTGAGTGCTCTCTGTCACGAACAATTCCACATTTGGCTAAGGCTGAGGATCTGGCTTGCTTCCATGTATGTGGACCTATCTGCATTGCCCACGTAGCACGCCTGGGTTGGCTACCCAGAGGCTATTAAGCTGTGGGCTGGCTTTCCCCAGGGTCCGAGGATTGTTCAAGGTTCCTGAATAAACTGCATTGAAAAAAAAAAAAAAAAAAGAAATCCTGGTAATTTAAAGTGAGAATGTTACTGTAAGATAATAAAGTACATAATGTTAAAAGGTGATTAGAGAACAAATTCAAATTGTCTCTTTGCTGCAAATATTTTTTTTTCCATTTGTTACTTGATCACTTAAAGTAAAAGAAATGCAGCTTTGTCTGGTACATTACACAACTAGTTTTCTTACTTAGATAGCAAATTTAAATACCCACTTATATACTGGTTAGTGTGTGGTTAATTTCATTCATCGTTCCAATGCATCTATCTTTACTCCAGGCATTTTTATCATTGTATGTGGAGAATATATAAACATGAATTTCTAACATGGATACTTGAAAAAGTATATGACTAGAGCTATACATTCTTAAACTGCTTACATTCTTCTCTGTCATCTACAAAAAAGGCCATTTAGAGTTCGTTTTCTTCTTAAATACCCTAACATTATACACACTGATTCTTGGTTCTACAATTTCTATATTGCATAGTGTTTTGTATCTACTGGTGAAATGAGATTATTTTCTTTTATTTGAGGCAATATTTTTATTATCAAATATCAAATGCCAAATACCATCTGTAGAGATGGAGGACACATGTCTCTACATCATAGAATAAAGAGTGAAGTAAATTTTGCACTTAGAAGATATAATACAGGTTAGTGTGAGAGGACAGATGGCCAAGTAGGCATGAGTGACCTTCATGTCTATTTCATGTGCTCACAGTTTTCATTTATTTATTTATTTATCTATTTATTTATTCATTTATTTATTTGTAAAGTGAATTCTGACCGTGCCAGAAATGAATGCTGAGATTGGTTCTATCTCAACCCAATTCCATCTGTTTTTTAATTAGTGTCAATACCTCTCAAATTTTGATATTAATTGCTTATGAATTTTAACATCCATGCATATGGAGAAAGTGTGCCTTTTTCTGTATCAGCAGAGATTCTTTTTTAATGGCAAGGCAGTGTGAACAAATTAGATATATTCCATTTAGGTCAGGACAGAATGCCTTTCCAGATTTTAAAGGTTGGATAATTGCTTACTCAAGGACATAATACAAATTACTGATTAAAAATTCATGTCGGAAAAAAAATTCATGTCGGGTCAATGTGACCTCATGCCTCTATCCTTCCAACTAGTAGTTTATATGCAAGACGTGTTCTAATTTTATAGTGGATCCTGGACTTCTTTTCTCTTTTAATACCTGATTGCATTTCATATTTGTTGAGGGTCACTGGTAAAACATAATCACAAACGATGGATGGAGTGCTGGATCAGTGCTTAAGATCACCGGCTGCTCTTCCAGAGGCGCACATTTAGATTTCCAGCACTCACGTGTCTTCTCGCAGCTATCTGCAACTTTAAGTCATAGGGGATCTTATGCAAACGTGATGAGCAGATTAACATGGAAGGGAAACACCCATACACACAAAATAATAATAATTAAATTATTAAAAACCGTAATAACAAAACATACTCTAAGAGGGCAATGTCATGATTTTATTGCCTCAAGCACTGGAGCACTTGGTCTCCAGTTGGTGTTCCTGTTTGGGGATGTTTAGGAGGTAGAGTAAGATTGGATGAAAGTCTCTAGGAGGCTTTAAGCATTTAAAGCTACAGTTTCTTTCTTTTCTTAGTTCTTGCTCTTTGCTTTGAAATAGTGGCTTGAAGATATCAGCACTCAGCTTCTTGATGCTATGCTTTCCACCGTGATGATGGACTTTTATTCCTCTGGAAGCATGAACCCAAATAAACTCCTTTTCCTATAAGCTGCCTCGGTTTTAGCATCTTATTACAACAATAGAAAAGTAACTAATACAGAAGTATATAACAAAAGAAAGTTTGGGATGGCACCAAGAAGTTAGTGGATACAGTACAGTCAGATATCTTACAGTAACAGTGACAATAAAAGATCTTCAGAGTCTACTGGAATCTCACAGATATAAAACATTGTCTGAACTGCTTTTATTGTCGCTAAATTTCTAAAGGGAGATGGCAATTACAGAACCATGTGCTTCCTGTGACATTTCTCATCTAATTCTAATTAGAGGCACAAGATTCATATGAATGTAAAATTAAAAAATAAACGACACATGTGAATTATAACAGTGCTATGAGAGAAATGGAGAATATGACTGCTCTGTTTTCTATTCCATAGCTTAGGACACAGCTATTTATCTTTATAGTCATAAAAGAGACATATTACCAATATTCTCAAACATAATGAATGTGAAACATGGCATTTTATTTTTACAGAGACCACCGTGGTCATACTACAGTATTCAAAAATTACCCACAAATATTTGTTACTCTTCCATTATATGTCATACATTGGATTTCCATTTTGTTTTTCCTGGGCTTATTAGAGTACCTTTAGATTTAATTTTTCTAATTCTCAATGACATTCATGAAAGATTCCTTTATTCTATTGCAATGAACCATTTACTTAAAAAATTTCTAGTTAGCATGCATTATATATGCTCCTTATTTTTAGGTGTGGTAATTTGACCATTGTGTTTCTAAGATGACTCATTGAGTAGGAAGCATTTAAAGCAATATAGTTGAGATGAACCCATATAAGAAAAGAAATCAAAGTGCCCATGTGTGGACCTGTTACTCAGAGCTGGAGAGGACACACAGAATGGTTAAAAGGCTGTCTATTCACCAGCTAGTCTCTAGGTTCAGTGGAAAATCCTGTCTCAAAGGAGTAAGATTAAGAGTTATTGTGCATAGCATCCTGTAGTGTCTTACCTCCACATATGTAAACACATATGTGCATACCACAAATAGATACATATACACCATAACAAACAAAACCAACAGTATATTTTAATTTAGATATGGGTAATCAGAATATAATGATTTTCTAAGCAAAACAAAATAGGAACCAGTCAGTGTCTTATTATATTGTACTTGCTCTTACTCTGATTTCTTTATATTTCAACTTTTGTGATTGTAACTCCCCTACCTGTGTTTGTTCTTTGTTTTCATACTTGGAACAAATATGTCCATGTTCTTTTCTTTGTTTTTCAGCTTTAGATGAGGTAAATTCTTTTTCTAATACTTTCTGTCTTTGATGTCAGTTGTCATGGCCACATTTTACAATTGTTTCACATAAAAACTGAAAGCATCTGGCTATTACAAATAAAGCTGCTGCAAACATGACTGAGCAGATGTCCTTTTTGTATATGAGAGCATCTTTTGGAGATATGCTTAGGAGTGGAAACAGCTCGGATGCTACTCAGTTGAGGAACGGATACAGAAATTGTGGTACATCTATAAAATGGGATATTACTCAACAATAAAAAACAAGGAAATCATGAAATTTCCAGGTAAATGGTGGGAACTGGAAAAGATCATCCAGAGTGAGGTATCCTAGAAGCAGAAAGACATACACGGTATATACCCACTCATTTAGAAACATAATATAGGATAAACCTACTAAAATCTGTACACCTAAAGAAACTAATCAAGAGAGAGGACTCTGACTAAAATGCTCAGTCCCCATCCAGAAAGGCAAAGAGGATGGACATCAGAAGAAGGAGAAAAGAGGAAATAAGTCAGGAGCCTGACACAGAGAACCTCTGAAAGGCTCTGCCCTGCAGACTATCAAAGCAGATGCTGAGACTTACGGCCAATGGTTGGGCAGAGTGCAGGGAATCTTATGAAAGAAGTGGGAAATAGTAAGATCTGGAGAGGACAGGAGCTCCACAAGGAGAGCAACAGAATTAGAAAATCTAAGCACAGGGGTCTTTCCTGAGACTGATACTCCAACATAGTACCATGCATGGAGATAACCTAGAACCCCTGCACAGATGTAGCCCCTGGCAGTTCAATGTCCAAGTGGGTTCCATAGTAATGGGAAGAGGGACTGCCTCTGACTTGAACTGATTGGCCTGCTCTTTGATCACCTTCCCTTGAGTGGGGAACAGCCTTACCAGGCCAGAGAGGAAGACACTGCACCCACTGCTCATGATACCTAATAGATTAGGATCAGAAGGAAGGAAAAGAAGACCCCCCATATCAGTGGACTTGAGGAGGGGCATGAGTGAAGAAGGGTGAGGGAGGGTGGGATTGGGAGGGGAGGAATGAGGAAGCTACAGAGGGATACAAAGTGAATAAAGTATAATTAATAAAAGTTAAAATAATATTTTAAAAACCTGAAAGTAGAAGACATATATGGCAAGCTTATAATCAGTAGAATTAAACATTTACCAAGATGATACAACAGTATACTAGCTTAAAAATATAAACTGTCTTAAAATTTTATTTATTTTTTAAATAAATTACAGTTTATTCACCTTTATCCCAGCTATGGCTCCCTCCATCATCCCCTCTCAATCCCACCTCTCTCCCACATCTTCTCCCATACCCCTCCCCAAGTCCACTGATGAGGGAGGTTCTCCTCCCCTTCCCTCTGACCTTAGCCTGCCAGATCTAATCAGGACTGGCTGCATTGTCCTCCTCTGTGGCCTGGTAAGGCTGCTTCACCCTCAGGGGGAGGTGATCAAAGAGTCTGCCACTGAGTTCATGTCAGAGACAGTCCCTGTTCCCATTACTAGGGAACTCTCTTGGAAACTGAGCTGACATGGACTATTCAAGATTCTATTCAAGATTCTGGGTTATCTCCATGCATGGCCCTTGATTAGAGTATCAGTCTCATAAAAGACTCCTGTGCCCAGAATTTTTGGATCTGTTGCTCTTCTTGGGAGCTCCTGTTCCCTCCAGGTCTTTCTGTCTTCCCTTCTTTCATAAGATTCCCTGCACTCTGCCCTAAGTTTGGTTATGAGTCTCAGCATCTGCTTTGATATCTTGCTGGATACAGTCAATGGCTCACTGTGGTACACTCCTGTCCTGTTGCCTGTTTCCTCCCTCATCTGATGTCTGCCCCATTTGCCTTTCTGAGTGAGGATTGATAATCTTGCCCACAGTCCTCCTTCATGCTTAGCTTCTTTAGGTGTACAGATTTTAGTATGTTTATCGTATATTTTATGTCTAATATCCATTTATAAGTGAGTATATATCATGTGTGTCTTTCCGCTTCTGGGATAGCTCACGAAAGAAATGCTCACCATCCTAAGTCATCAAGGAAATGCAAATCAAAGCGATCCCTCAAAAAGGGTAAGATAAAAAACTCAAGTGACAACACATGCTGGAGAGGATGTGGAGAAAGGAGAACCCTCCTCCATTGCTGGTGGAAATGTAAACTTTTACAGCCACTTTGGAAATCAATCTGGTGCTTTCTCAGCTAATTAGGGATAGTGCTTCCTCAAGATCCAGCTATAGCACTCCTAGGTATAAATCCAAAAGATGTTCAAGTATACAATAAGGATATTTGCTCACCCATGTTCATAGCAGCTTTATTTGTAATGGCAAGAATATACACTTTTCCTGCGTCCACTCTGGTAGAATTTACTGTGACAATGGCCACTCTCAGCTGCTCCATCGTAGTATCAAATTCTCCAGTCCAATTACCTAAAATATAGCTCGACAATTGTTTAGACAGATTTGCAGCACAGGAAAAATTCTCATGTTATATGCTAGTGACTCAAAGTCCAGCATATTTTCATTGACAGCCAAGTTGAGCGATTTGCCATAGGGTATCAATTTGCTCCTGCATGAGGTCATTCCTCTGATTGAACACCATCAAGCTTCCTTTTAGTTGAGCATTAATTCCTTTATGTACAACTAAGGCATGAGCTACATTGGCTAAATGATAGTTCAGGGTCTGAGCAGTCTGCCCAGTATGACTCATGGCTAATGCCCTGGTGGTAGCTCCAACAGCCGCCAATGAGGTGGTAGTAACAATGGTGGCTGTAGTTCCAAGATCCCTTTTCTGTCTGAAGAGAGTCATAGCGTGAGGGCCATCACAGGATTATCATCATGGATTACCCTATAGGCATGATTTGTGCTATTATTTTTATCTAATAATCTAATAGATGAGTAGACAATTAGAAATGATCAAGCTCAGGGCTGTAATCAATGAATTAGAAACAAAGAAAACAATTCAAAGAATCAATGAGGCCATGAGCAGATTCTTTGAGAAAATCAACAAGATAGACAAACCCTTAGCCAAACTCACTAAAAGGCAGAGAGAAACTATCCACATCAGCAAAATCAGAAATGAAAAGGGGAACATAACAATAGACATTGAGGAAATCCAAATAATCATTAGGTCTTACTACAAAAGACTATATGCCACAAAACTTGAAAAACTAAATGAAATTGACAATTTTCTTGATAGATTCCATTTACCAAAATTAAATCAAGATCAGATAAATAGATTAAATAGTGTTATATCCCTCCTCAAGGAAATAGAAGCAGTCATCAAAAGTGTCCCTTCCAGTCTGATGCTCTTTGGGTAGATGACACCTAAATGAACATCGGTACAAAGTCCCGATTTATTTCTAATATCAGAGATCAGACCTCTACTCTTGCCTGATGCGTCTAAAACAAAAAGGGGGAACTGTAGAGAGCTGCGGAATGCTATGCCTTAAAGATGGAGCTGGTTTCCGCCTTCTACCTTCCCGATGATGAGTGCTCTCTGTCACGAACAACTCCACATTTGGCTAAGGCCGAGGATCTGGCTTGCTTCCATGTATGTGGACCTATCTGTATTGCCCACGTGGCACGCCTGGGTTGGCTACCCAGAGGCTATTTAAGCTGTGGGCTGGCTTTCCCCAGGGTCCGAGGATTGTTCAAGGTTCCTGAATAAACTGCATTGAAAAAAAAAAAAGAAGATTATACACTTTTTAAAGGAAGACATATTTTAAATCTAAAACAACATGATGTATTTAGCAATAGAAGATGCAGCAAAATGTGTTACAGCTAATTTTATACAACTGTTTTTCTTTCTTTCTCTCTTAACTTGGCTATCATGTAAATGATTTACACTCTTATATTTGTTTAATAATAAGCTTCAAAACACAATAACGGAACAACTACTACTCTAATCTTAAAGTTTTATGCTAATTTAGTCTCCTTTCAGCATATATCCCAAAATACTCCTGCTGAGTTCACTCTCCAGGTGTCTCTTGGCCCTCTGTCTGTGTCTGAATCCTCTAGCTGAATCCCCTACTTCCTTTTGTAACTCGTCCTCTCCTGGCTTGGAAAAGTCCAGCTCTATTATTTCCTCTGCTCAGCAGCTGGCTGTAGGCTGCTTTATTGACATAGCAGAGGACCACTGGGGAGCTGAGTTTATGTATCATTAAGACAGGAGATTTTTAGAACAAGGCTTGCAACCCTAAATTTGGGGGGGGGGAACAGAAACCAGCATTTGAATTATGCAATTACCTTAAGACTACATATTTCCATTTTGGTCTAATAAAAGGCTCTTTCTCTTACAATAACAAACTACATGTAATAATACTAATTATGAAAATTACTAGGTAAGATACATTTATATATTTTAGCACCCTTGAATAAAGTATTCCACTATCTATCAATTTTTTGTCACCCTAAACAATTCAAGTTTAACTGTGAGACTATAACTACCTAGTATTCATCCCTATCAAAGACTTAAGAAGGAATAAATATTACCTAATATGAAAGAAGTGCAGGCAAGTAGTTTCTAAAATATAGAAACGAGAGAGATAATTGGCTGCTTTGCCAGTTTTCCCCAAATTCTTTTATACCATTGGAGCATCATCTTTAGCCTTCTGGCTCAGAATGTTTGACAGACTTTTCTGTGAAGCAGGAATTATAAAGGGCTTTCCTACGTTGTCCTTACAAAGCTCGGCAGTCAACTCTCCTGCATCCAGTATGTGCAGTTTTGGGCAGTGTTCTGTTTGTAATTGACCCATGGGCATTTTTCATCCAGTGGCAAGCTTGCCACATATGAAGCCATTGATACTGTTTGAAGTAATACGGGGGCACTGCCAGGAGCAGATCTGTCTCATAGTTAAAAAGCCTTAAGTATCAGAGATCAGACCTCTACTCTTGCTTGATGCGTCTAAAACAAAAAGGGAGAACTGTAGAGAGCTGCGGAATGCTATGCCTTAAAGATGGAGCTGGTTTCCGCCTTCCACCTTCCCAGTGGTGAGTGCTCTCTGTCATGAACAACTCCACATTTGGCTAAGGCTGAGGATCTGGCTTGCTTCCATGTATGTGGACCTATCTGCATTGTCCATGTGGCATGCTGGGGTTGGCTACCCAGAGGCTATTTAAGCTGTGGGCTGGCTTTCCCCAGGGTCAGATGATTGTTCAAGGTTCCTGAATAAACTGCATTGAAAAAAAAAAAAAGCCTTAAGTTAATAAAATCTTTAATCGCTGTTTTCTGTAGGTGTCTGAGGTTTTGGAAAACTATATACCTGTCTGTCTCACCTGAATTATTTGTTTTTAGTTATTTTTTTTAAATCTGTTAATCTAGGAAATAAATTTTGTGATTGACCAAACTAGTATCTAATATTACCACGAGTTTGATTGTCTCACTGCTACTATGTACATCTTACTTATCAAAGTAATAGCAGCTTTCAAAAAGTCTAGAATTTAATATTACAGTTTTATGAATTATATAGGTACGATACCTTAGCATGTTGTGACAAAATACATTCTTAAATTTGTGTAATAACACAAAGACCTATTCCAATGTTATATTTTTGGCTTTTTAACCTTTTTTGATCTAAAGATATATTTAATAATCTACCCTTTTACTTATCATTTCTATAACCAACCACCTTGAAACAATAACAAATATTTTTCACTAAAAATATCCACCCACTCTTGGGAATGGGGCATAGTTTCCTTAAACTTCTTCCTGCTGCTTTGGGACATAGTTTTTCTTTTTGGGTGTAAGAAAATTGGGATATTGCCCAATCTTAATAAAACATGATGTGACTTTTGTTATCCAGTCTCTGAATGTTGAGAAAGTTGACAGTTAACTGAAGTCCAGAGTGCAACAGTCTGTGATGCTGGACAATCTAGCTAACCGATTTGAAATTGTTGTGGATTCAGATTTTTGAGGAAGCAGTCTCATTGAGGCCATCTATGAGGTAGGATCACCTGGACTACTTGTCTTTTATGCTGTCTGGTTCACTTGCTCTGAAAAATATTAAGTTTCAAATGTATTACAATTTTTTGTATTAATATATGTATGGGTTGTGCACTGAGCAGAGTTCAGTTAAAGATGATTCTCTGTAAAATATATCTTTTTTTTAAGTGAGCTCTCCTTTCATTTATTTACTAGTTTATGAGTTTATGGTGCTGAGAATTGAACTGAGGGACTCATGTTTTCTACTCAAACACTCTACCACTAAGCTATATCCCAGCCCCCTGTAACATATATCTTCATCTATGCAATTTCATAGAATGACACGATGAATCCTGAGGGATTGTAGGCAAAGATTTATTGACTGTGCATAGCTGAAGTCGTGGCTGCAGACTTTCTCATGTCTCAGTTACTCTCAGAGCTGTTCCCATGTGAAGAGATCACACTACGCTACTTGTCCTGTTTGATCATCTTGATTTCTTTCCTTCTGTCTGCTTCTAAGATCTTACAGAGGGCTTTCCCTGTCAAATCTGATTTCCAACAATTTGTATGAATATGCTTCTTTTGGTTTAGCATATTCTTCTCCCCAAGGAACACATTTCCTGTTTTCCATTTTGGGATCATGACATCCTTAATATAAACAGGCTGATTCAGTTCACCAGTTTTGTTTTGTTTTGTTTTGTTTTGTTTTGTTTTTCCATAATCCAAAGTCTCTCAGCACCTGTGCTTATTGTCTCATTGATGTTTAAAAACTTTAAAGTAATTGAAGCATAGTCTATTCTATCCCTGGGGAGACTCCTCACCCCCTTCTGTTCTGTGAGCATTTTCTTTAAAGTCCTGTTAGATTTTTCTACAACTGTCTACCCTGTAACATTGAAAGATATATCTGTAACACTTTCTATGCTATATTTTCTAAAATATTGTTGTATTCCAATGGATATACATGCTTAAGCACCATCAGCCCCAATTTTCAAAGGCACCTCCAAGACACTCACTGTCTCTAGCAAATCTGTCACCTTAGACTGTCAAAGCAGATGCTGAGTCTGATGGGCAATTGTCGGGCAGAGTGAATGGAATTTTATGTAAGAAGTGGGAAATAGTAAGAGCTGGAGAGGACAGGACTTCACAAGGAGAGCAACAGAACAAGAAAATTTGAACACAGGGAACTTCCCAGAGATTCATACTCCAATCAAGGACTATTCATGGAGATAACCTAGAACCCTGACAATGCAGCCACTTCTGATGAGAACTGATAGACTAAGATCAGAAAGAAGGAGAGGAGGATCTCCCCTATCAGTGGACTTGGGGAGGGGCATGCATGCAGAAAGGGGGGGAGGGTGGGACTGGGAAGGGAGGAGGGAAGGGCTTATGGTGGGATACAAAATGAATAAAGTATAATTAATAAAAGTTAAATAAAAAATAAAAAAAAAAGAATCAGGAATTTAAAGCAAAAGCCCCCTGGAATTCTGAATACAACCCTATACCATGGTGCTTATACTTCAGTTCTACAAACTGCAAAATGAAGCCCATTCTCTGACCTTGTTCCAGAGCAACACCAAACAGGATCTGCATTTCTACTTTAGCATACATGCTTTCATCCAGTAATTGAACCTTGATAATACACATATAAAATCCAGTCTGACAAACTTGGGCTATGGCTGAAGCCTTTTTATTCAGCATCACAGTGGGCTGCCATTCTGCAATTTCTTCAAGCCTTTATGTTTAAACGATATTTGTTGCATCATCTATGTTTCCAAATTAATATTTGTACTGATTGTATCACATGGTGCTTGCTTGGAGAAACAGTCTCATAGAGGATCCCTGTACCCTGATATATTTTGTCCTTGTGGGGCTCCTGTCCTCTCCCGGTCATAGTAACTCCCCCCTTTATCATATGATTCCATGCACTCTGCCAAAGGTTTGGTTAAGAGTCTCTGCATCTGCTTTGATACACTGCTAGATAGAGTCTTTCAGAGCCTTCTATGCTAAGCTCCTCTCCTGTTACTTGTTTTCTCCTACTTCCCATGTCCATCACATTTGTATTTTTAAGTGAGGATTGATCATCTTACTCTGGGTCCTCTTTCTTATTTATCTTCTTTAGGTGCACATATTTTAGTATGTTTATCCTATCTTATAGGTCTATATATGTGAGTATATACCATGTGTATCTTTCTGCTCCTGGGATACCTCACTCAGGATGATCTTTTCTAGATCCCACCATTTTCTGCAAATTTCATGATTTTCTTGCTTTTAATTGCTGAGTAGTGTTCCATTATGTAAAAGTACCACAATTTCTGTATCCATTCCTTAACTGAGGGATATCTGAGTTGTTTCCAGTTTCTGGCTATTACAAATAAAGCTGATACAAACATGGTTGAACAATGTCCATGTTGTGTACTTGAGCTTTCTCTGGATCTAGGCCTAGGAGTGGTATAGCTGGATCTTGAGGAAGCGCTATTCCTAATTATATGAGAAAGTACCGGATTGATTTCCACAGTGGTTGTACAAGTTTATATTCCCACCAACAATGGAGAAGGGTTCCCAATTCTCCACATCCTCTCCAGCATGTGTTGTCACTTGAGTTTTTAACTTTTGCCATTCTGGTGGGTGAAAGTGACTAGCTCCTTTACCTCCCCTCCACCTCCCAACCCAGAGGGAGGAACAGCCTTGCTAGGCCACAGAGGAGGACATGGCAGCCATTTCTGAGGATACCTGATAAGCTAGGGTCAGATGGAAGGGGAGGAGGACCTCCCCTAGCAGTGGACTTGGAAAGGGGCAGGGAGGAGATGAGGGAGGGTGGATGGGGTTGGGACGGAATGAGGGAGGGGGCTATGGCTGTGATACAAAGTACAGTGATTAATATAAAAAATAAAAATTAAAAAAAGAAAGGGAATGTCTTGTTAAATTAAGTAAATATGTTAGTTAATTGGTTACATAATTATTTCAGAAATTATATGAAATGTAATATCCAAAGTGAAACACTTAAATGTAATATCTAATGTAAGACAATACTGTTATCTTTGGCATATTTTGTAACAAGAGACATTAACAATTTACAGTTTCATATAAAATAAATATGTTTAAAATATGAAAGCTTTGAAAACTTAAGTGTAGATGTTACAATGTCGATTTTCATATGTAAGAAAATAGAGGAATAAGTTTGAATTTGACAAGAGGACACATATATTTCAGGAAAATGAAAGCCAGAGCAGCTGTGGTAGTCAGCAACATCAGAGAATCATGGAGTTTGTAGCAGAGGGGACTTGTCAACAGCCTGTGTCCGGGTCTGTTTGAACACAGCTGCAGTTGGGACTTTCAAGATCACTCCCATCTGGACAGGACTACTGCGCTTCTGAGAGATTTTCATCAGAGACCACGCAACCAACAGAGTAGGTCAAACAGAAAGACAGATGGCAAAGGAAGTGGAAAGCACTTGATATTTTAAATTATGAATAATTCTTACTTTCATGAATCTTTAAGGTTATCGTAGGATCTGAAATACCCCATGCTAATGAATGTGATTACAGCCTGGGAGAGAAGGCGATGCATGGGAACGTAAGTGTTTGCAAAGCTTTTTTAAATAAGGTGTTAAGATACTGTCACTTTTTCTCCATTTGTGATTTGACTTGGAAAACATAAAAATCACAATAAACATCCTTCTGTTTAGTTCCTTTATACAACTAACATTATTTTTTAGTAATTGCAGACTAAGCACACATTTTAATGTTTTAAGTAATAGTTTCCAATATATGAAAAATATTGTATTTTTATGTGTAAAATTCATATGTAAGTATAAAATATATTTTTAAATATGGAAAGCAAACCTCTTAAAGTTCACATCTAAGCAGTTACCTAATATATTTTTCAATTAGTACAATCTTAGTAGATTTTTGAGTTGTGAAGCTCATATTTATATATCAAGTACATTCACTTTATATTGAAAAATGTTCTGATAATAAAAGCCACTGAAAACAATTCATATAAATTTATGGTATAAATATTATATGTAATATTAATATATATGTATACATATCTCTATATAAATACATATGTAAAAATTGAAATGCCTCTCTTACAAATTATGTTTTTTTGTTTTGTTGTGTTTTTGGAGACTGATTCTCATTATGTGGAGACTCTCATTATGTCGACCTGTGTGAAGTAGAACTCACTGTATCGACTAGACTGAACTCAATATCACAGAAATCTTCCTTCCTCTGTCTTCCAAGTGCTGGGATTAAAGGTGCATGCCATCATACTTAGTTAAAATTCACAAGAAAATGTGAAAAATAAATAACGCATGGTAATTATACTGTATGAGATAATCTTTGTTATTTTTGTTAGATTTGACTAAAATGTATAGAAAATTACGATTTTTTTACATCTTGCATAGAGACTACTCTATGAAACTTACATGTGGAAAATATAAAAATATTAATATATATAATTTCATATTTTAAAGTCATTTATTTTAAACTGTTTTATAACATTCTTCAATTCATACACATTAGTATATTCCTTGACTGAATTGTTTGAGTCATCTGGTATAATGCATATTTCAGTTGTCAACTTGATGACTACCAATAGTAAATTAACAATTCATGTTTTTTATAGCATTTTAAATTCTAAATTACCACATTGTGGGTTTTTAAATTAGATTTGCTCTTTTTAAAATTATTTTTAATTTATTATAATTTATTCACTTTGTATCCATCTGTAACCCCCTCCCTCATTCCCTCCCAAACGCATCTTTTCTTCCTCATCTCCTCCCTGCCCCTTTCCAAGTCCACTGATAGGGGAGATCCTCCTCCCCTTCTATCTGACCCTAGCCTATCAGGTCTTATCAGGACTGGCTGCATTGTCTTCCTCTGTGGCCTGGCAAGGCTGTCCCAACCAGGAGGAGGTGATCAAAGAGCCAGCCACTGTGTTCATATCTGAGACAGCACCTGTTTTCCAATCTTAGCCCCCTCCCTTGTTTCCTTTCTGTCCCACACTCCCTCCTGCTCCCTCCCCAAACTCATCCTTAGTCCTCAGAAGTGGGGAGCCCTGAGAGTGGGGTCTTAATGTATCAATTAATTATTATATTTATTCAAGGAACATCTGAGAGATATCATGCATCCCTGACGACAATCTTTACAACTCAACCACTCTGACATTCTGATTAGACTCCCATCCTCCAGAACTGTGAGAAAAACAATCTGGCCACTGCACAATTCAATTTACGGACTGTTAGCCTAGCAGGCCGCATTAACCAGGACACATTTGATCAGAAACTCTATGTTCTCGACTCACCCTACAGTGCTTAGGCTGCGACTTCCAACGAACTGTCCTTTCTCCTCCTTACTGTTTTTCTGTTACTCAGGCCATGCTGGCCTTGCTTTTTCTCTTCAGAATGCTCTTCCTCTAGATCACCCCGAGTATTTACAATAATTGCACTAAAATATCACTGTCTTGATGAAGTCAACATCCTGCATACTATTTCAAATTTAAATTATAAATAAAAATACTCTTGTCATTGCTGCCACAGTTTTAAAATTGAGCCCATGCTTTTTCGTTTTTAAGAGTCATTTCATCATCATGAAAGTATTTAATCTGCTTATCTTTCCTACACTCTCAGTAAAATATACACTACAGAAAATATTAAATCTTTCTGTAACAAAGTGTATGAAAAGTGATGACCTAATGAATGAGTTCATATCATTTACAAACATTTGTCAATGACTGTAATACAGATATATTTTAAGGGCTATTACCAGAAATACACTTTTAAGGACTCTTACCCTGCATATTTCTTCTTGAATTAAATTCACCCATGTGTTCTCATTTGATTTTGGGGTTTGTAATCTGTTAGCAGACAATTAGAAAATATCTTAAGATTATGACATTTTACGTAGACATCATAAAATATGATTTTAGATTGTGACTATGCTATTATTGATGTTTCCTTGGGAAATGACCATTAATCTTAAAATATCTTTCCATCAAGGTTAGTTTTTTGTTTTTGCAGTGTTTACTTTTTGTTGTGGTGATAAATAACATGATCAAAAGTAACTTGGGGAAGAAAATGTTAATTTCTGCTTGTCTGTTATAGTCCATCATCAATGAAAGCCAGGACCAGAAGTTCAGCAGGAACTGAAACAGACATCATGAAGGAAAGCTGTCTACTGCCTTGGTTCCATGCTGAGCTTAATCTTTTCATGCAATCCACACCCTGCAGCCTAGGTATGTTACTGCCTACTGTCCCTTGGACCTTTTTAAAATCAATCAGCCATCAGAAAACACACCTTAGTCACACCCACACGCTATAAAATATATGCAATACTTCAGTTAGGATTTTTCTCTTCCCAGGTGTGCCGTATTGACACCAAAAATATGGACATATGTCATTTTTATTTGTCATGTTTATAATTAGAAAATTTTTAGATACGAATCCATTCCAACATTAAAGTATGTGCTGATGGCCTTGGATAAATTATCTTTTGTATGTTCTCTCTCTCTCCCTCTCTCTCCCTCTCTCTCTCTCTCTCTCTCTCTCTCTCTATCCATCTATATATATATGCATGTATATGTGTGTGTATGTGTGTGTTTGTGTGAAGAACCCATAGTAGCATAATCTATCATATTTGTTGAGAATAAGAATAGATTCTGGTACTACTGGCATGAGTTTCTTCAATCTCTGGAGCTTCTATCTGTCTATCTTTCCCTCTTCATCCATCTATCAATCCATCCATCCATCTATCCATCTATCTATCTATCTATCTATCTATCTTCTTCTTCTTCTTCTTCTTCTTCTTCTTCTTCTTCTTCTTCTTCTTCTTCTTCCTCTTCCTCTTCCTCTTCCTCTTCCTCTTCCTCTTCCTCTTCCTCTTCCTCTTCTTCTTCTTCTTCTTCTTCTTCTTCTTCTTCTTCTTCTTCTTCTATTATCTATTACCTGTCTATTGTAGGAATCAGCACTGGCTGGATTAGGGACTCTCTTACACAGTGCTTCACTTTGGTGGCATCTTTGCTTCTACAGTATGTTTATTACTGAGCAGGGTTTGAGAGTAGAAGGACTTCTTCAACAACACAAATGCTGGTGCTGTGATGCCCTCTGGCATTCCTCAGCCACTGCTATACATCACTGATGGGAGATTCCATCCGGTTAGAGCACTGGCCTTTCCAGGCTATAGGACCTGGGGAATCTCAGCAGTTTGAAAGAAGCTCCTGAAAGACTTAAAAGCTAAAAGTATCTCCTAGAAATTGCATGGTTCATTTTTCTCTCTAGGATTTCAACTTTACTGAATTGTAACTTAAATGTTATCTGGGAATCCTGCCATATTTTTTAGATACTAATATTTTAACTTTCATTGTTAAGACAAAATAAAACTGTAATATAAAGTTTTCTGTATTTCCTGAGTCCATATGCAGTTAATTCTAACCTATTGAAAAGAATTCAAACCACATGATTGTATTCTTATAAGAAATACCTGATGACACTTAGTCCATCACAGGAGCTGACCTTCAGACAATCACTGTCAACTGACCTAACCCTACCCCAGATTGGCAAATTTCTCAATCACTACAATATGTACAAAGATAGCCAAGGTCCAGCTGTAATAAGTCAAGGTTTTTCTGTGTGTTATTTTATTTTCTATCTGTAAGTACTGCTTGTACACATTAATAGGTGAAGGTCTATGACTCAGCAATGTTTCCGAATGCTAATGTATTAATAGACTTTGGTAGAATAAACTTCTACATTAAACTTGTCCAAAGTATTTCTAATAATTATAGGTTTTTAATAGATCAGAAGTCTACTGTTTTATTGGAGAGAAAACCAATGAAAGTGTTACTAAATAGGTTTCATATTATTTAAATTTAAACAATGATAAAAATATCCCTCTTAGGACTTTACAGCCAGTCCTGAAGACACCTGATAAACCAGTATCATATGTAAGGGGAGGAGGTTCCCCCTTATCAGTGGACTTGGAAAGGGAAGGGAGGAGATGGGGGTGAGAGGGTGGGATTGGGAGGGAAAGAGGGAGTGGGATACAGCGGGGACACAAAGTTAACAAACTGTAACTAATATTAAAAAATAAAAATTAAAAAATAGAAAGGAAAAAAATCCCTCTTAAAAGCTTTATTTATGTTTTGCACTAATATTAAACCATGTCTCAGTCTTTAGTGATCTGTCAGCATTTCTGTTCTTCTTTCTTTGAGCCCCAAGTAATCAAATTTTTTATTGTATTTTTTTTCAAACCCTCTGAAAGTTGTCAGTTTTTCACGCTGTATCTTGAGGCATACAAGTGAAAAAAAATCACTGTAAAATCTCTTACTCAAGTAAATAACTCATATTTTTAAGCAACACATTTCTGTTGACCTTTAATATTAAAGGAAAATTATGTTAATAAGTCTACAAAGAAAATGACTGAACTACTCTGTTCATTTTGGTCCACTTTTATACATTGCATTTTTTAAATCACTAATTGCCAGTGTGCTCTCTGTATTCCTATAATTTATTTTTTATCATCACAAACCATCTCAATAGGAAAATTAAATGTTTGAAATAAAGAATAATTCAAGTTAAAATTAAAGAGTAACTTTATAATGGGCTTTAAAATTAAATAAATCATTCGGAGGAACTTTGAAGAGTGCTTTTATATAGCAGAAACTGAAACTTTGTGTTTCACAGAAAAATGCCAAATTAAATGTTCTTTGTGGTACAAAGATTTGTATTTTATATTTAGCATATCTTTAATATCTGTATTAGGATGAGAACAAAGTATGTGCTTTATAAATCTGCCAGTTAATAAAATAAGTCATATTCTTTACATAATGGATGAATACCTAGAAGAATGAAAATTGCCATTGTAATGGAAGTTTTGGTTTCTTTGTATGTTATGTAAATATGCTTCTGTTTTAAACCCAAGTGTGGGATTTTAGCTGTGCTATACTTTGTCCACACCTGTTAGTTGTGACTTGTGGCTCGTGATCTTTGTCAGGTGGTAACGACCTTCCATGTGAGGCACGAAGAGAGGCAGGGTCTAGGACTCTGAGAGAAAAAATCTCAAGCTGGAAAAGAGACCATGTGAGGTTCTGTGTGGCGTTTAGTGCGGTGTTCATGGTTGGCATGTGGCATGGAGCAGTTTGGAGAGACCAGAGACCAGAGATGGGGTGGTGGTTTGGAGCAGACAGAGAGAAAAGCTCCAGAGCTCAGAGACTTGAAGGAGACTGCCAGCAGCAGCCGAGGAGACAGAGGTTGGTCTAGAGCCCTAAAAGAATGCCTTGGCCCTAAATAGCCAGGGGAAATAAAGGATCTGAGCCCCCTCTCCCCACCAACCTTTCTCTCTCCTACTTAAGGTTCGGGATCTTGTGGAAGGGAGGAAGCAGGTAGAGGGAAAAACACCCCAAATAAAGAAGACAGTGACAGGTGGCTTTATGTTACATGCAATTTTGACTGCTTTTTCTTTTTTCTTTTTGGCAAGACAAAGCACAAGCTATGTGAAATATTTTAATTATAATAAATGATAATGAATCATTTTATCATATTTAAAGATGCATCATGTTTTTTCAGAATGGTTTATGTGGTATCTTTTGATAAAGAGTCATGTAAACGCTGAACATGATAGAGATCAACAATACCTGCACACCCTTAGTCCCAACCAAATAAAAGCAAGTAATAGATGGAAGATAAACTTTTAGACAAATAGTGTCGGCGTAAGTGGACATTCAAATGAAAATATAAGTAGTACTCTAACAAACCAATCAAACAACATACTTTGATATATTCTTTGTATTTTGTGCAGTGATAAATTAACAATAACAAACGTAAATGTCAAAAGTTAAACAGTGCAACTTTTCAGGAAATTTTAAAACCTTTTCAGGATAAAGTTTTCTACATAAAACTAAAATCCTTTTAAGCTATTTTTTTATCATTATTTTACAATGAAAGTCACTTACAAAAGGAAATTGAAAAACTTTATTTCATTGAAGCAACAGAACTTTGCTTTAATAGGTACTCTTTTAAAATATGAATTGATGGCTTAGCATTAAGAACACTAGCTACTATTTCAGAGGTCCTGAGTTTGAACGTTGATCCAAAAAATTCCTATAATCCTAGCTCCAGAGGATAGGAACCTTTTTTTTTTTTAATTGACTCACAGTTCTACATACCTGACATACATTTAAATAAAATCATACACATTCATAAATAACTGAAAACTAACTGATAAACTTGAGAAGAGAATAAAATAATACACTGTATACATTTCATAAAGATAGCTTGGTAAAACATAGAAAAAAACCAAAGTTCTACAATTAATAAAATAACCAATTCAATTTGAAAGCCAGAAAAAGCTATGGATATACATTTCCATAAAAATGGTAAATAATCTTATAAAATATATTGAAAATCATTAGAAGTTAGGGAAGAGCAATTTCATCTCCAAGAGATAATTCTATACACATATAAAATTGGTTGTAATAAAAAAATGGAAAAACTAAATGCTTGCAATAACAGAAAAAAATACTATCACTCTTGAATTGCATTAGGTAATTAAAAATGTTCCAGAAACATTTTGTGCCTTATTAAAATAAGCATGTACACATCAAACAGTTTAAATATTTTCTACTTTTCTCTTCCCTTTGAGCTCCTAATTTTCAGACTTTCCTCTTTTCATTTTCCAAACAGTCCTTGGAAAGAGGTAAAATGTTCAGACTACATTGTAGAGATAAACAAAGATGGGTTAAGTCAAATTATTGAAAAAGTTCTTATTCAACTTACTAACAGTTGAGAAAAATATAACCTATTTCCACATCAAATCTGTATTGAGTACATATGGCATCTTTTTATATCAGTTTGAACCCATTAATAACCCATTAATAAGTCTGCTCATCTATAATGTATCAGTGTAATATTAAAGATGGAGATCAGAACCATCTCCTGATATCATTTGACCAAGAGGGAGGCCAATTTGTGCCTTCATCCATCTTTACATTCAGCTCTTAAAAACAAGGACATCATGAAATTTGCAGGCAAATGAATGGAACTAGAAAAGATCATCCTGAGTAGCCAGGATCAGCCTGAGGTGGCCCAAACCCAGAAAGACACACATGGAATATACTCACTTATAAACAGATATTATCCACATAATACAGGATAATCATACTACAACTTACAGACCTAAAAAAGCTAAGTAACAAGGAGGATCCTAGGGAGGATTCTTAAGTTTCATTCAGAAGGGGAAACAGAATAAAAAATGGAAGTGGCTGAAGAGAGGGAAGAGGACTTGAGCCTACCATAGATGTCCTATGAAAGACCCCACCCAGCATAGGATCGAGAGGATGCTGAGACTCACAGCCAAACTTTGGACAGAGTACAGAGAGTCTAATGGTGGCACAGAAGGACCTGGAGGGGACAGAAGCTCTGCAAGAAGACCAATAATTTGGGCCCAGAAAAGCCTGTAAAGATTGATGCACCAAACAAGGAACATGCATGGAGAGGACCTAGGCCTCCTGCTCAAATGTAGCTCATGGCAGCTCAGTCTCCAGGTGCATCCCTAGTAAGAGGAGCAGGGGCTGTCTCAGGCATGGAGTCTGTTGCCTGCTCTTTGATCACTTCTTCCTGATGAGGCAGCCTTGCAAAGCCACAAAGCAGGAGGACGTAGCTAGTCCTGATGAGACTTGATAGTCTGGGGTCAGTTCGTAGGGGAAGAAGTCTCCTCTTTTCTAAGAAATAGGGGAGGGAAATAGGAGGGAGGGTGAGGGAGGGGGGACCAGAATGAGGTAAGGGAGGAGGCTGAGATCAGGATGTAAAGTGAATAAATTAAAGAAAAAAACAAATTTAAAAAAGAAAATACAATATTCTTTCCCCCTGGACATAGATTTGTTCTGTTGTTAATATGCAATCTAAATAAAAACAGCATCCATCCAACAGAGTGAGGTAGACCCTGTGGGATGAGGTATGTGCTGTCTTTATGCCATGCTAGATAAGGACAGAGCCTTGAGGTTGCTGAGACTGGTGACCATCTTCTCAGATGAATAAAGAGAAATTCCAGGGGGAGGAAACGTTGTGATTAGCCAGTTTAAGCAGGTCATCTGCTCTCTAGGTGGAAAAGAACATTGTCATCCATATCATCTGTTGTCTAAAAAAAAAAAAAAAGATGTAAAACACAGAAAAACAAATGTCGGGTACCCACTAACCTTGCCTAGATATTTTCACTATGTTCTAAAGCTTCTCTTGTCATTTGTCTCTTATCAAAACAGACACTGGGAAAGATAAAAGCATACTGAAAAAAATAAGAAAATACTAAGCTAATAGCGTATATGCAAAGTAGCTGCTGTAGAAGCATGAAGGTTCTGTTCTTGCTGCTTCAGTCTTTGTGAACTCATACGCACCTTGCTTAGCTGATTCAGGGGGCCTTGTCCTCGTGCTGGACTCCATCTCACTCCATCTTACCCTCTTTCTGCCTCCTCTTCTATGGGATTTCCTAAGCTTTGGGGAGGGACTTGGAGGGCTTTGATGGAGACATCAATTTAGACTCTTTCTCTCTGCATATTGTCTGTGTGTGGGTCTCTATATCTGTTTCCAAGCCTCTCTGGTGATGACTGATCTGAGAAAATAGACTATCATGAGAAAAAACTTCTTTGACTTTTTTTTTTCTTGGCCAGTAGAGTTTAGTTTTACCCTAGATCTCTCTGCATTATACAAGCCGTGTTTACCACCTTTTGTCCTAGCATATTTTGCAGGGAGAACAGATTTTAGGTCAAACGTTTGTGGCTGGGATGTGTTCACTTTTTTTTTTGGTAGTCTGTAGAGTACCTTCAAAGGGACAGAATGTAAAGTGAAAGCTCCATGTGGGCACCAGCTTGACTTCCCTGTTTTCAATGAGTTGTGTGTCAGTTGTACTTGGCGATGTGGTCTGTATTTCCTTGGTGTCTGTTATTATGCCTTCTTTTTCATCTCTGATTTTGTTAATTTGGATATTCTCCTTCATTGCTAGGTTCAATATATATGATAGATATTCATTATATAAGATTGCTTTTATTATCACGCACATACATACAAACATGCCTTACTCTTGATTCAGGAGCATAGATAAGCACATAGTTTGAGATTGCTGCTATGTGTTAGCTTAGACAAGTAAGGGTGCTTGTTAGATTGGTCTCTTAAAGGCAGGTTAAACAGTCAAGCTGAACACACAGTAGCATAGCAGCCCCAAGGCTTAAGTGATCTCAAGGGGTGTTATTTATTAACAGTGGCTCTGTGGTTGGGCAACAGTCCAGTCTCTTACGACGTCAAAAATATTTTCATCAAAATGCAGTGGCATGTATTTTACAATAAATCCAAACAAGAAACAATTTGAATGGTTTCTGGTTGAATAATACAAATAACAACAAGACAAAAACAAAACAAACAAACAAAACAAAACAAAACAACAACAACAAAAAAAAACTCTTAAACAACACTTAAGAAAGCAGAAAACATTTACTTAATATAAAAATTTCAGAAATAATTTAAATGCATCTAAAATTTCTGCTATGTATATTCTTATGTATGGTCTTACTGAGTAGCATAATTAAAATTTTCCATAAAGTGTAAATCATGAGCAGAGATTTTTTTATGATTTTAGGTAAAACAGCTTTAAAACTCATTTTAAAGTTGCTAAGGTGACATAGCACCACACATAGAATATGAGAATGCTCAACTTAGAGCAACAGACAATTCCATTTTTATCTCCCTTGTCAGTAAATGCTATCTATTCCCAGAGGTTAGTTTGAATAAAAAATGGTTTGTAAAAGAAAAAAAAAAAAAAAAAAAAGAAAGCAGAAAACTGTGAAAACCCTCAACCATTTGCCTAACATAATTGATGTAACAAGATTGTTACAGTAAAGAATAAGTCAGATGATTCCACAATTAGAGACAGAAGCAAACAGGAATGAATCAAGTTGTATATAAAACGAAAAATGAGTAATGCTTATAATAGAAATGTTTTGTATGTGTACCTTCTTAATGTCAAGGTCCTTGTTGTTTTGCAAGATGTCACCTTTGGGGACCAGATTACAGAAAAGCAATAGTAATCCTTCTGTATTACTTGTTAAGACTTCATGTTAATAAAAAATGTCTCAAGTGAAGCAGCATAATTAAAAAGGAAAGATTACACATCAACACAAAATATTAATAAATATGTATTATAACCAAGGGAGTAAAGATATTTTTAAATGGAAAATATATAACTAACAGGAATGTTAAAAGGAAATAACCCAAAATTATTCTGTTAAAAACATACACATGAAGGGATGGAAACAATGGTTATCCATCTGAACAGGTTAGTTCTTTTACTGAAAATAACACAGAAACTCATATTATAAAAAACATGTTCCAGAACTTCACTTAGCTAAAGAGGCAATATGTGTGTTTTGTTATGTAGATGAAGGAGACTAAATATTCAGGTTTTTCATGTAGTCTTTTTCATTTTGCAAGCATTTCTTTCTTGAAACTATGACAGAGAATTTAAAACAAGATTAGTCTTGGAAAGAAATTTTGAAATATTGGGCCTAATGTAGAATATATAGAACAAAATACCCAAATCACTAAGTAAAACATAATAGGGATTTATTTGGGGGCTTTGAATCTTTTTTTTTTTTTTTTGCATTGAATCTTAGAAAGTCCATTAATTACATAATAAAAATTATGTACTTTAAAAAATTAAAAAATTAAAGAAACTGTTGTTCATCCATGATGGAATAATACTACAGCATTTGCTTTGGAGGGATGTGCCCAGAAAGGGAACATATTATTAAATAAAATCAAACCAATTCAATGTTGTGCAAGATCAAAACAAAGTGAACAATTCAACTACATAATCACCACAGAGTTTATCATACCGAAAGTCTAATAACTATGTAAAAAAAGTAGTCAATTGTGAATCATACCCGAAAGGAAAATCCTTCATCTGAAAGAAGCAGTGTATGATGGAAGCTAATAATTTTGAAGGGGCAGGCGTTAACAGCAGATGCCTAGTCCGTCATTTCAGGGAAACTAAACAAAACAAATAGCCGTACGCAACACTAAAGAGCATGGAAATTGATGATTCCTTCTTATTTCTTTGTCTTATAAAATTTCTAGAACAAGACATGAAAATAGTTGAAATACATAATACATACTAGAAATGTTAAAAGAAAATCTAAGTTGCTGTGAGTAGATAGCTGTGAATTCTCACCATACTGGAGTGCATAACAGGAAAAGCAATAGAAACAAGGGATAGAACTACCTGAAAGCTATGTCATTTGATCAGCTTGCACTTTGGGATTCAGACAGGATGGTTGTCAAGGAGAAAAAAAAAAAAGCTTTTGTGAAACAATTACTTAAATTAATAAATTATCATTACAAATAACAACTTGTAGATTATGTACGTAAATTAAAACTGCACAAAATCGACATTTACGGAGATTCCAAGATGGCGGCGAGCAGAGCGCACCGTTTTGGAGAGGCAGAAGACACGAATCTCCGGAATTGAATTCTCCAGATACCAGAGAAAAACCAGTCTGACCTGCAGAATCCAGGAACAGACAGTGAACACGACAGATAACCAAATGGCCAGAGGTCAGTGAAAGAACACAACCAATGCAAATCAAGATATCATGGCTTCACCGGCAACCTCCAAAATTATTGGACACTCCAACTCAGCAGAAACAGAAAAAGAAAATGATTTTAAAGCTATGATTATCCAGTTATTTGAGGCACATAAAGAGGAAACCAAAAAATCTCTCAGAGAAATTGTCATAGAAATTCAAACAGTTAAAGAGGATACAAAAAAATCCCTTAACGATTTGGCCTACCAAATAGAAACAAAGAAAAACGAGGTGAACGAAGAAGCTCTTAAAGAAACACATGCAAATATAGCCAAACAATTGGAGGCAGAAGCAGAGGCACTAAGAGAGGAAACAAACAAAAAAATAGAATCCATCTTGGAGACACAGGAATCCACACTCAAACAGATGAAGGAAATGTTGCAAGACATGAAAACAGAATTAGAATCAATAAAGAAAACACAAACTGAGAAAACCCTGGAACTGAAGAACTTAGAGAAAAGAGAAGGAATCTCAAAGGTAAGCATCACTAATAGAATTCAAGAGAAGGAAGAGAGAATCTCCGGTGCTGAAGATACACTCACAGAAATTGATACTTCTCTCAAAGCAAAAATAAAATCAGAAAAATCCCAAACACAAACCATTCAAGAAATCAAGGATGCCATGAAAAGGCAAAATATAAGAATAATAGGAATTGAAGAAGAAGAGGAGTCCAGGTTACAAGGTCCAGAAAATATTTTCAAGAAAATCATAGAAGAAAATTTTCCCAACTTAAAGAAAGAGATGTCCACAAACATACAAAAGGCCTACAGAACACCAAATAGACTAGACCAGAGAAGAAACTCCTCATGCCCCATCATAGTCAAAACACTTAATCTACAGAACAAAGAAAAGATACTAAAAGCAGCAAGGGAAAAAGGCCAAGTAACATATAAAGGCAAACCTATCAGAATCACACCGGACTTCTCATCAGAAACTATGAAAGCCAGAAGAGCCTGGGGAGAGATCATGTGGGCCCTAAGGGACCACAGGTGCCAACCTAGACTACTTTACCCAGCAAAGCTTTCAATCAACATAGATGGAGAAAATAAAATATTCCACGACAAAACTAAATTTAAGCAATAGTTGAACAGCAACCCAGCCCTACAGAAGATACTAGAAGGAAAATTCCAATCCATTGAAAACAAATACACCCAAGAAAACATAGGTTAAAGATAATTTCCAACAAAAGTCAAAAGCAAACAAGCAATGATTCACAGTAACATCGCCAACTCCACAATAATAGGAAATAACATTCAATGGTTATTAATATCTATCAACATCAATGGACTCAACTCTCCAATAAAAAGACACAGACTAACAGAATGGGTGCGGAAACAGGAACCAACCGTCTGCTGCATCCAAGAAACACACCTAAGCAACAAAGATAAACATTACCTCAGAGTAAAAGGCTGGAAAATAGTTTTTCAAGCAAATGGACCCAAAAAACAAGCAGGAGTGGCTATCCTAATATCTAATAAAATAGATTTTCAACCAAAACTAATCAAAAAAGACATAGCGGGGCACTACATTTTCATCAAAGGAAAAATTCACCAAGAAGACATCACAATTCTAAACATCTATGCCCCAAATACAAGAGCACCCACATTCATAAATGAAACATTATTAAAGCTTAAACCACACATTGATGGCAATACCCTAATAGTGGGTGACTTCAACACCCCACTCTCACCAAGGGACAGATCAACTAGACAGAAACCAAATAGGGAAATAAAAGCACTTACAGGGTCTCTAAATCAAATGGACCTAATAGACATCTACAGATCTTTCCACCCAAACTCAAAAGAGTATACCTTCTTTTTAGCACCTCATGGAACCTTCTCCAAAATAGACCATATAGTTGGTCACAAAGCAAGCCTCAACAGATATAAAAAGATTGAGATAATCCCTTGTATTCTATCGGACCACCATGGACTAAAGCTGGACATCAACAACAATGGAAACAACAAAAAGCCTACATGCACATGGAAACTGAACAACTTACTACTCAATGACAGCTGGGTTAAGGAAGAAAGAAAGAAAGAAATTAAAGACTTCTTAGAATTCAATGAAAATGAAGGCACAACATACCCAAATTTATGGGACACATTGAAAGCGGTGCTCAGAGGAAAATTTATAGCACTAAGTGCCTTCAAGAAGAAATTTATAACATCACATACAAGTAACTTAATGGCCCAACTGAAAACCCTAGAAAAAAAAGAAGCAGATACACCCAAGAGGAGCAGAAGGCTGGAAATAATCAAACTCAGGGCTGAAATCAATCAATTAGAAACAAATAAAAACTATTCAAAGAATCAATGAAACAAAAAGCTGGTTCTTTGAGAAAATCAACAAGATAGACAAACCCTTAGCCAAGCTAACTAAAAAGTAGAGAGAAACTATCCAGATTAGCAAAATCAGAAATGAAAAGGGAGACATAACTACAGACACTAAAGAAATCCAAACAATCATTAGGTCATACTACAAAAGCCTATACACCACAAAATTTGAAAATTTAAACGAAATGGAAAATTTTCTTGATAGATTCCATCTACCAACATTAAGTCAAGATCAGATAGAAAGACTGAATAGCCCTATATCCCCCAAGGAAATTGAAGCAGTCATTAACAGCCTCCCCTCCAAAAAAAGCCCTGGGCCAGATGGTTTCAGTGCAGAATTCTACCAGACCTTCAAAGAAGTGCTAATACCAATTCTCCTCAAACTATTCCACAAAATAGAAACAGAAGGAACATTACCAAACTCATTCTATGAAGCAACTGTTACCTTGATACCCAAACCACACAAAGACCCAACAAAAAAAGAGAACTTCAGACCTATCTCTCTTATGAATATTGATGCAAAAATACTCAATAAAATACTTGAAAACCGAATCCAAGAACACATCAAAGATATCATCCATCATGACCAATTAGGTTTCATCCCAGGCATGCAAGGGTGGTTCAACATACTGAAATCCATCAATGTAATCCACCACATAAACAAACTGAAGGAGAAAAACCACATGATCATCTCCTTGGACGCCGAAAAAGCATTTGACAAAGTCCAACACCCATTCATGTTTAAAGTATTGGAGAAATAAGGGATACAAGGCACATACTTAAACATAGTAAAGGCAATATACAGCAAGCCTACAGCCAACATCAAACTCAATGGAGAAAAACTTAAATCAATCCCACTAAATCAGGGACAAGAAAAGGCTGCCCACTCTCTCCAACTCTATTCAACATAGTACTTGAAGTCTTAGCCAGAGCAATAAGACAACTAAAGGAGATCAAGGGAATACAAATCGGAAAGGAAGAGGTCAAAGTGTCACTATTCGCAGATGATATGATAGTATACATGAGTGACCCCAAAAATTCAACCAGAGAACTCCTTCAGCTGATAAACACCTTCAGCAAAGTGGCTGGATACAAAATCAACTCAAAAAAATCAGAAGCCCTCCTGTATACCAAAGACAAAAGGGCCAAGAAAGAAATTAGGGAAACAACACCCTTCACAATAGCCACTAATAACATAAAGTACCTTGGGGTGACACTAACCAAGCAAGTGAAAGACCTGTTTGAGAAAAACTTCAAGTTTCTGAAGAAAGAAATTGAAGAAGATCTCAGAAGATGGATAGATCTCCCGTGCTCATGGATTGGTAGGATTAACATTGTGAAAATGGCCATCCTGCCAAAAGCAATCTACAGATTCAATGTAATTCCCATCAAAATACCAACTCAATTCTTTTCAGACCTTGAAAAAAAGATTCTCAGCTTCATATGGAGAAACAAAAAACCTAGAATCTCCAAAACAACCCTATACAACAACAGATCATCTGGAGGTATCTCCATTCCCGATCTCATGCTGTACTACAGAGCAATAGTAATAAAAACTGCATGGTATTGGCATAGAAACAGAAAGGAGGATCAATGGAACCGAATTGAAGACCCAGAAATAAACCCACCTACCTATGAATACTCAATTTTTGACAAAGCAGCAAAAACCATTCAATGGAAAAAAGATAGCATCTTCAACAGATGGTGCTGGTCTAATTGGATGTCTACATGCAGAAAAATGAAAATAGATCCACATTTATCACCCTGCACAAAACTAAAGTCCAAGTGGATCAAAGACCTCAACATAAAACCAGATACGCTAAATCTGTTAGAAGAAAAAGTAGGGAACAGACTAGAACTCATTGGCACAGGAGACAACTTCCTGAACAGAACTTCAACAGTACAGGCTTTAAGAGCAACAATCAATAAATGGGACCTCATGAAACTGAAAAGCTTCTGTAAAGCAAAGTACACCGTCATCAAAACAAAACGACTGCCTACAGATTGGGAAAGAATCTTCACCAACCCTCTATCTGACAGAGGGCTAATATCCAGTATATATAAAGAACTAAAGAAGCTGAAAAGCAGAAAAACAAGTAATCCACTTAAAAAATGGGAAACGGAGCTAAACAGAGAATTCTCTGTAGAGGAATATAGAATGGCAGAGAGACACTTAAAGAAATGCACAACCTCATTAGCCATTAGGGAAATGCAAATCAAAACGACCCTAAGATTTCACCTTACACCCATCAGAATGGCCAAGATGAAAAACACAAATGACAACACATGTTGGAGAGGTTGTGGAGAAAGAGGAACCCTCCTCCATTGCTGGTGGGAATGTAATCTGGTACAACCACTTTGGAAGTCAATATGGCGCTTTCTCAGACAATTAGGAATAGCGCTTCCTTAGACTCAGCTATACCACTGCTAGGCATATACCCAAAATTTGATCAAGTACACAATAAGGACATTTGCTCAACCATGTTTGTAGCAGCTTTATTTGTAATAGCCAGAAACTGGAAACAACCCAGATGTCCATCAATGGAGGAATGGATACAGAAATTGTGGTATTTCTACACAATGGAATACTACTCAGCAATCAAAAAGGAGGAAATCATGAAATTTGCAGGCAAATGGTGGGATCTAGAAAAGATCATTCTGAGTGAAGTATCCCAGAAGGAGAAAGACAAACATGGAATATACTCGCTTATATAGACCTAAAAGATAGGATAAACAAAATGAAATCTATACACCTAAAGAAGATAATCAAGAAAGCAGACACGGGGTATGATGATCAATCCTCATTTAGAAAGACAAATGGGATATGCATTGAACGTATGACAGGAGTCTACCGCAGAAAGCATCTGAAAGACTCTAACTAGCAGTGTTTCAAAGCAGATACTAAGACTCATAACAAAACCTTTGGCAGAGTGCAGGGAATCATATGAAAGAAAGGGAGTTTGATGTGGAAAGGATAGGAGCTCCACAAGGACCAAACGTATTTGGGCACAGGGTCTTTTCTGAGATGGACACTCAACCAAAGTCCATGAGAGGATAAAACCTAGGACCTCTGCTCGGATGTGACCCGTGATAGCTCAGTAATCAATTGGTTTCCCATAGTAAGGGGAACAAGGACTATTTCTAACATGAACTCAATGACTGGCTCTTTGACCTCCCCACCTCCCAAGGGAGGAGCAGTACTGTTAGGCCACAGAGGAGGACTTTGCAGCCAGTCCAGAAAATACCTGACAAAAGCGAGTCATATGAAAGGGGAGGAGGTCCTCCCCTATTAGTGGACTTGGAAAGGGGCAGGGAGGAGATGAGGGAGGGAGGGTGGGATTGGGGAGGGAATGAGGGATACAGAATTAACAAAATGTAACTAATGAGAAAAATAAAATTATGGAAGAAAAAAAAACTACAAAAAAAATAAAACTGCACAAAACCCAGCGATTTTAAAAACAAAATCTGGGAGAAATATGTAACCACATATCTCTACTAAATAAATTATCATTACGCTGAAATAATAGAAAAAGGCATAGCAGATAGAAATGCAAAATACAAAAAGAAATAAAATTCCAGAAATGGTTAAGATATTAGCTATCAGAAAAGATAATTTGCTTTTAAAAAGAATACTAATGAGAGTGCATTTCCATAAACCACTATCCCAAAATAAACATCTCTAATATTTTCAAACCGTAGAAAGGAAAATTTGACTCTCATAAGACTCCCAAGTTTTATTGATTCTGACTAAGGCTTTGAGAATTTCACGTGATATGTTTTGATTACTGTCCTAATTGGGATTACTATTGCTGCTGTTGAAAAGTCATGGCCAAAAACAACTTGGAGAGAAAAATGTTTATTTCACTGACATTTCCAAATCGCTGTCCATCTTTGAAGTAGGTCAGCATAGGAGCTCAGACAGGAAACTAGAGGCAGAAAATGCTACTGAGGCCACAGAGGAGCAAGCTGCTTACTGACTTGTTCCTCATGGCTTGCTCAGCCTGCTTTCTATAGTACCCAGGACCACCAGCTCAGTAGTAACCCTACCCGCTATGGCCTGGGACATCACTAATTAATAAAACGTTCTACAGGCATTCTTACAGCACAGTTTCATGGGACTGTTTTCTCAGTTGAGATCCCTTCCTTCCATGGCTTATCTAAGTTAACGTTGAAGTCGTCAGTACAATCATATTCACTCCTCTTCCCACACACGTGGCCTGTTTCTATCTACTCAACTTGTGTCCTCACTCGGTTTTGTTTCAAATGTATTGGCTTCAGTTTGTGCTGTCCACATTCTCTTGGTTGATGGATGTGGAATGTGTGGCCTCCAGTGAAACAGTGTGAGTGCACCAGAAAATAAACTCTTAGAGAAAATTGGCTCTCCCTCTCCAAAAGGCTGTTAACTGCCAGTATATGCTCAGCTCAGAGTGGAGCATTGTACCCAATTCCATTCTCTGTTCTTGGCTTTGTCTGGCTGGAGCATGCAATGTCGTGTGTAGACCATGCAACAATGAGTGTGAATTCATAAATACAACTGTCCCGCTGGCTCCTGAAGACATTTTATTTGTAGTCATAATCATAGATCTGCATCTCAAAATCTTTTCATCCCTTCCACAGATTCTACAAATTTGAGAGGATGGGTACAAAATAAATGTTCCATTTATGACTGAGCATTCCATAGTCTCATTCTCTGTACCTTTGTCAATTGTATGTGTCAAATATTATCACCTTTTACTGCAAATAGAAACTTCTTGATGAGAGGTAAGAGATGAATTAATTGCCAAGGCTGTTTAGTTACCTTTCCAGAACTTGATGGTAGATCCATATTGTCAAAGAAATTATGTACAATACACAGAGATATGACCTGGTGTTGATCTAGAAGCTTTATCTTCAGTGTCTAGATTTCAGAAACTGGAAGGCACTATCCATGCTATCAGACAAGAAAATTGATTATAAATCTTACCTATCTGTGAACTCCATGAGCAGCAATTACAACTAGCCTTCTAAGACGTGTCCATTGGTGCAACTGTGTCATCCACTTCATGAGAGCAAACAACCACTTTCTGACTGGATTTAAGTTCTGATCCACGAGATGAAACCTATACATGGCATCACTCTTGGGACAAGAACCTGTGACTAGACAAGTCACCATCTCTAGGAGAGAATATAACACTATTATGAGGTTAAATGGACATAGAATTAAAGTGACCAGTAATCACTTATTCTTTAAGGAAATTTTGAGACTATCATCTCTACCTTATATCTTCCCCTACTTAAGCACTGGTTTTTATTTATTTGTGTCTGGATATCGTATTTTATCAAAAATATGCTTCTTTTCCTTCTTTATTATATTGTAATTTCCTTGAGAGTATAACCATTGCCTTATTACACATCAGTGAATAGTTCCTTCTAGATATGAAATCATAATTTCCATGATAAAGCTAATGGCTAAAGAATGATTAATTTTGTAAGCTATTAAAGACATTTAGCAAAATTTAACTAATTTATTTCACCCTCATATTAACATTATAAATCTGTTCATCATGACTAAGCCAGTAACAAACAGCATGCAAAATGGACAGTTTAACATAATAAAAATCTAGAGCTAGAAAGATAGAAAGGCAGTTAAAAACACTAGCTACTCTATCTGGTCTGATTCCCAGAACCAACTTGGTGGATTGTAACAGCCTCTAACTCTAGTTCCAGTGTTTCCAATATTTTCTTCTGGACACTAATGATATCAAGCAAGCATACGGCACACAAACATACATATACACAGAATACCTGTATACATAAAATAATAAGAGTTTAGACATCTGAAATTCATCTGTTCACTATCCACCTTCTTCCAGTGTCTCTGGAGACAAGTGTCTTTTTCCTCTCAGCTTCTTGGTTTGTAGCTTCTTGTGCTTTGGTAGAGGGTGAGTTTGGTATAGGGTGGGATTCTGTTCGACCTGCTCCTAGCTTGTGTGGCTTTCTTTTCTTTGAGTCACTTGTCCTTTGATAGGGACATTCTCATTGGATTTAGCATTTATCCTAAGTCTAGCATACACTCCTGAGATGCCCACCTCATTTTTGCAAATATCTGATGCCTGAGTAAAGTTCCAATTTGAGGGCTCAGATGAGCCTGGACTTGGCGTTAACAGTAGTGAATGCAATGCCATGTTTCATATTGGTTGAAATTACTCATTATTTAAAAATGTTATCAAAACTTTGAATTGCAAAGCATTTGCCTAATCATTGTAAAGTGCACCATAATAAGGTTAAAAGTGATAGTAATATCAAAACATCCAAATGCAAATGATGGTGAAGAACAACGGTATGTATGTATCTTCTCATTTTTAGTTTTTTGATTAAAATTATGTAAATTTTGGCCAAGATTTTTCATTTATATATTATCACTAGAAAAAAAAATGAAGTTTTGACCCTTTTAGGCAAGATTATTTGTCACATTTAATCAATACTGGATTACTTCTAAAATCAAAGAATAATGTTATAGTATGTTATTGCACATGAATTGTTCATCTTTAAAATCAGAAAGGATTCTTTACAAATGTTGACACTCATTTTAGAGTTCATGTTAGGGGAAGCTTGACAGGATCACAGATGCTGGAGGGGAGGTTGTGAGGAAAATCAAACCAACAAAGCCAAACAGAAAAGCAAATGAGCATCAGGAAATGAATCCTTTCTCCTGCTGATCATCAGCTTCTAAATCCACTGATGCGAATAGAAATGGAATATGAAATGTTTATTTCCTGAGGACATTCCAGATGCTTGGCTGGGCAACTCTTTCAAATAAAGAGATGTAAAGAAGCAATAAAGTGATAAAAAATATGTATGACATTACTCTCTCCATAAACGAAAACAAAATTAACAGATCTTAAAGAGAAATGAGACAAAACTATGAAGTACTTAGCAAATATATTAGAAAACATATACCTAATGTTCATAAATTTAGTACAGAACACCGAAATGTGAAAAATCTGGAAGTAGTACAGCAGCATAAAAATCAAGCGAGCTCTCTGAAATTTTTAAAAAATATGATTTTCAATGTCTATTTAGAGTATGTGATATGCTCAGGACTTATCTCCATCCCTCAGGACTAGTCCCATCGAAGCCAGACAGGACACAGAATAATTCAACACACTGGGTATGAGGGTCAGCAGAAGTATTTTCTAAAGAGAGGAACTGAGTGTCATTCTGGTCAATAAACATTAAACTTTTTCAGCCTGGTTTCAAACTCGCTTCTAGAATTCTGAAAAGGATAAGTAATATACAACCAGAAAACTAAACAGGCTAAGACATGATGGGTAAACGTCAAGTTATTAAAAACAGGGAAAACGTATTTAGAACATAATCCACACTAAGCATGACCTTTAGGAAGGCTATCCTTAGAGCCACCCACCATGGACAAATCTTTTTTGCATTGAGATATGTGATGATGACATTTATGAACCTGATGGAAAATATTCCCCAAAATTGAGGGGAGAGGATTTTAAAAAATAGTACACAAAATAATAGCAAGAGATTAAACAGTGCTTTAAAAATCTAACTATATATATAGTAAATATATACAAGAAATATATCTATAACATGTCTTAAAAGGAGCAGTGAAAAGCAGCAGTGATTGTAAAGAGAAACTATGGTAATCTTACATGTTCAGCTCTGCATTTGCTGTGGAAAAATAGGTGAACTGTTCGATATTAAGTGCTATTAAAATGCACTTGCAACAATGGTCACATTGTTGCCTTAAGTTCTGAAAGTAAAATGCACACAGGTCTTAGGAGAGCCAGGAAAGAATATCCCTGCACATTCCTACTTAAATTGCACATGCAGCTTTCTGAGCTCTGTGCAGAGAAGAGATTGTCTCCTGTTTAAACCACCTGAGGATGCAATTCACTGCCCGTTAGTGGGGCTATGCCAATGGGAGGTCTCTGACAAGGCTGCTTGTGTAAGAAATGTATGAATTGTTTCTCTTACCCCCTGTTGTCTTGCAAGGGAATGACTTCTATGGAAGAAACATTAAGAACTCTCCAAGTTCCCTTAACAATTTTAAAACAGTAAAATGAATAAAGTAAAATATATCGCTAAAAATTTCAAATTGGAAATTTTCATTTTTTGTTATATGAGCCAATAACTATCAATAAGTTTTAAGTGAGTTGTGCTTGTGAACTTGTATGTCTTATCACTTGTATAAAGTTTTAGAAATATATAAATCTGAGTTTTTAATATTATTTAAAAAACTCATAGTAGTAGATTTAAAATATTTGTCTTTGCCATCTTATACTGCTTTGGATGTTTCAGCCCTACTGGGTAGCTTTCTTGGTGCTTGAAAATCTCGCTATACTTGCAGTTGGAAAAGAAAGAGTATACCTTAATCTCACCCAGCTGTGAACCTGGAAAGCTACACCAGTTTCCCTAACAAGATATGCCCACTGGTGCAGTGGCACGAACATAATTAGGGTAATTAATTACTCTGATGGGATCTAAGATCCACATCATGAGATGGAACCCATATCTGGCACTGTTAAGTAAAATGTCCTTAGTAGTTTGAACCAAAATGGCCCCCTGAGGTCTAATGGGAATGGCAATATTAAAGGTGTGGTCTTCTTGGAGTATGTATGGTTTTGTTGGCAGAAGTGAGTAACAGGCTATGGGCTTTGAGGTCACCAAAGCTCAAACCAGGCCTAGAGCTGACAGCTGCTTCTTGCTATCTGCAGATCCAGATGTAGAACACTCAGCTACCTCTCTAACACCTTGTCTGTCTGCATGCCATCATGCTTCCTGCCATGATAATAATGGTTTAAACTTCTAAACTGTAAGTAAGCTCCAATTAAATGTTTTCCTTTATTAGAGTTGCCATGGTCATGGTATCTCTTCACAGCAATAAAACTTTAACTAAGACAGAATCTTTGTCTATATAGGTTCCACTCCCTAAAAAGCAAATACTAATATTATTATTCTGCTGCACATGTGTATTGTTAAAACATCTCCTAATGACTTAATGCTATACTCATATGTCAGAGCACCTCTCAAGTCTCATTAAGGAAGCTTCTCTTTGCAGTCGATGGTAATTAACACAGATCCCTGAAACGTTTAACCTACAGAGAATATAAACAGTGTAGACTTCTCAGCCCTAAGTGGGACATTCATATCATCACCTATCCCAAGACTCTGAGTTCTTTGCAAAATAAGCGGCAGAATTATCACAAAAGCCAGAGTGGAAACAATATTTTTCAAGACAGTTTCACATACGTCTGTGTAGAAATTGTGTGACAACATGCACAAGAACTACGCAAGTTCTAACCAGAGAAGTCCCACCAGAGGAGAAGGAGCAGTGTAAGCAGAAAATCACAACACTGGCTAGGTGCTAGTTACACTGGACAGCAGCTGGAAGAATGAGAGTCAGTTTTGCTTAATATGTGATTCCTGGTAGGATGTCAACATGGCCGAGCAGGCCCTACTCCCAGGAGTGGGCAACACACAGAGATTTTATGAAAAAAGGAGAAAAAAATTAATCTACAATTTGATGAGAAAAAATGGAGGGGTGATGATAGGAGGCATTGAGAAGGGTAAATATGTTCGAAGTAAATTGTATGAAGTTCCCCCAAATTCAGAATAATTGTAAAAGCTTAATGACATGCATGTGACTCCCATATCTAATATAAAATGACAGTTTTTAATTTTAAGAATGTATCTTATAAGCCTGAGAAACTGAATAAAATTATGAAGTTTAGATACATTATTTGTATTTCTTAGTCTGTTGTTTTATCATATAAGATATATTGTATTTCATATAAAGAAAGTGAGAAAATGTTTGTACTTATTAGTTGGTATTCTACTTTTGCTTGAAAAATAGAGTTTCTTTATGATGGATAAAACCAGAATTCTACTTTATACCAATAGAAACACTAGTTAACATTTTATTCTGTTCTTAAAATTTCCTAAGTGATTTCTTTTTTGTAAAATGTCCCCTTGTTGTAAGTGTGTATGAGCATGAGGACACATAAACACAGACACACACATACACAGACACATGCACACATGAACAAATCAAACACTACAGGAAGAAAAATTTTGGAATGAAAGCTGTATCTGTAGTATAGTCTTAAATAATGATTTTAGCTATATGCTTTTCTTCAGACTGATAAAATTTCATATGCTGAATATATTCAGTTTTTATATACCTTGTTCTTAAAAAAATTTAGTTTTCTATAAATGCATGATACTCAACATATTTCAATTTCCACATGTGTGTAAAAATGTGTACATACCTGATTAGAGTTAGCCTTTAAATATGTTATGTCATATTGTAGACATTAAATCCATAAATACTATATTTCAAAATCTTCTTCCAAATGCAATTTTAAGGAGTCTTAGAAATTGATATACCATAAAATTAGTGTGACTAAAACACTGTATGAGAAACTCTGAAAAGTAATGCATATTGCAATTCAGGAGAGTGAAGTGCACAATCCTATTGATTTAAAATTATCTAAAGCTAAGTGTATCATAATTTTCTGCAAATATTACTTGTGTAGAGCAAATATTTGTTTTACACAAAGAGATTTCAAATATGAGCTTTAGTATAGCAGGGAAAGACACTCAAGGCCAAAATATATGAACCTGGAGTTTGGCCTAAGTTCTTCCCAGCTGCAATCTACAATTTCTGAAAGTCAGAGAAGACTTTTCGGTTTTATTTACTGTGAACAGATGCATATTAACTCAATTGTGGCCTTTTATAGTAAGAATTTCTTCAATTTTGTATCTCCTGGTTTTGTCTTAACTTGAAATATTGTCTTAGGTACTACAGTAACCAATCTAATTTTATTTCCTAAAATAACCTTGTAAACAATCTAACTTCAAAATTACTAAAATTGTATGAATGTCTATCAATAAGCACTTACATTAAGCACTCCCTTGAGAAGCTTAGGAACACTTAAGTGTGTTCTCTTCCTTTTCTAGGCATTTCTGTCCCTCCTTCACGCTTGTGCCTAAATATTCATTAAAGTATTTCTTGATAAACTCTAACTTTGGTTCCTATTACAGAACAATCCTGAGTGGAAGTCTGTTTCTCTGACTCTCTCTATCAACACACCCCATCAAAAACTTCAAATATGAATATTATGTTTACATAAACAGTAATGATAAACAGGCTTTTAGAGCTTAAAAGTATTTTCACAAATATTATAGTTATGATCAGTATTATACTAAATACCTGTACAATAGTTTTTGAGAATAAGACCAAAGAATAATCACTGAACCCAGTAATGGCTGTATTTTTTATAAGATACACATTGAAAGAACAGAAAATACATCTTAAGGTTGTATACTGTGTATTCGGTACCATTTTAAAATGTTTTGGATATGAAACAGTAAAGTGCAAAGTCTATAACTTTATTCTAGTTAATGTTGTAGAGGAATTGTTGATGTATGAAGCATTCCTGACCCCTTATCTCATTCTTTTGCATTATCAAGAAATAAAAAATGAGATCACATGATTGTGTGAACACATATGAGGTCAATGGACAACTTGTAGGTGTCATTTCTCTCCCTCTCTCACGTGGATCCTGGGGATGGGATACAAGTCGTTATGCTTCAGTCCATTAGCTTTTGTCCACTGAGCCAGCTCTGCTGTAAAGAATGTTTTCTGGTAGGTTTATTTAAATTTATTCACTTTACATACCTGTTATAGCCCACTCCCTCATCTCCTCCTGTTCCTAACCTCCCTCTTCACCTCTATCCCCAACTTCTGGTCCTCAGAAAGGGGGAGACTTCCTCCCCTACCAGCTGATCCAAGCCTATCAAGTCTCTTCAGGACTGTGTGCACTCTCTTCCTCTGTGGCCTGACAAGTCTGCCCTGTCAAGGGGCAGTGATCAAAGAGCAAAGAGCAGGCAATAAAGTCCATGTCAGAGATAGCCTCTGCTCCCCTTACTAGGGAATCCACATAGAGACCGGGCTGCCTATCTGCTACATCTGAGCAGAGATTCTGGGTCCTCTCCATGAATGGCTCTTGGTTGGTGCATCAGTCTCTGCAGGCCCACCCTGGGCCAAGGATTTTTTTGGCTCTGTTGATCTCCTTGTGAATCTCCTGTCCTCTCATGTGTATTTATCCCCTGGCTCTTCCCTATGACTCCCTGTGATCTGCCCAAAGTTTGGCTGTGAGTCTGGAGGGAACAGGACAGGAACCTACCTCAGATGTCCCCTGAAAGACTCCACTATGTTGGGATCAAAGCATAGGCTAAGACTGCTGATCTTTCAATCTCTGTGCCTCATCACACGATTGTTTCTTGTTTCTGCCAAAACTGATTTATCTGTATTTGAGTAAGAATCCAAATCTGTATTATTACAAGATAAATAATTTCTATCAAAGCAGAACTGTCCTTTTTATCTTCACTGTCCATCTACATTGCTTCCATTTCTGGAAATCTTTAAGAAACTCTCTTAATGCCTCTAATGAGTTTGCGCTTGTGAATAAGGTTCTTGGCATCCTTGGAGGTAAAATCAAAGTCATTGCAGCATGGATGCTTTAAAAAATTACCTTCTACACTCTCCTTTTCTGTCATAATAGGCTCTTACATTTCCCAGAACAACAGGTTATTGCTTTTCTGCTCTCATTCCAAGTGATGTTCTCGTCTCCACATCCTCCCTCTTCACCCAGAGTTAACATTCTGAATCTTGGGATGTAGACTTCCCCTTAAAATCTATTTTGCAGCCTCATCTCAAGTTTAATTCAATCAGCTTTTATTTTCCATCAGTACTAATGACTTCCTTTTAATTTACTCCACTGGAAATTTGAAGCTTCCTCCTTTCATGATACAAACAGCCACCTGCACCTCTGACATTCAACTCCACATTCAGTAGTGTCCATGTTAAAGTATCATCAATTTGTCTCCACCTCTGCTTTCTGTCCATCTAGAAAACCAGAGTGCAAGAGACTCTAGGCAGGGCAATCTGAACTCAAAATGGGGTGTTACTAAATAAGAATATCTTTATCCCCCTAGCCTCAGAAAATATCTCAAGTTCCTTAGAGAGAAAACATGGAAGTAAGTGAAGAATTATAAAATAAAAAAAGGAATTTCTTCTAGCAGTTTTAGTGTGTCTAGTTTTCTGTTGAGGTCTTTGATCCACTTGAAATTTAGTTTTGTGCAGGGTGATAAATATGGAACTTTTTGCATTTTTCTACATGTAGACATCCAATTAGATCAGCATAATTTGTTGAAGATGCTATTTTTTTCCATTGTATGGTTTTGGCTTCTTTATAAAAAATCAGGTGTGTAAGTATATATGTTATTTCCAAATCCTTGATTCGATATCATTGATCCACCAACTTATTACTCTGTTAGTACCATGCTGTTTTTATTACTGTTGCTCTATAGTAGAGCTTGAGCTCAGGGGTGGAGATACCTCCAGATGATCTTTTACTGTAAATGGTGCTTTTATTTTTTTATTTTGTTTTTTTTCCATATAAAGTTGAGAATTGTTATTTCAAGGTACGAAAATAATGGTGTTGTTATTTTTATAGGAATTGTATTGAATATGTCGATTGGTTTTGGTAAATTGGCCATTTTTACTATGTTAATCCTACCGATCCATGAGCACAGAAGATATTTCCATCTTTTGATAACTTCTTCAATTTCTTTCTTCAGAGACTTGAAGTTTTTGTTTGTTTGTTTTTGTTTTTGTTTTTCATACAGGTCTTTCCCTTATTTGGTTAGAGTTACATGAAGATATTTTATGTTATTTGTTACTATAGTGAAAGGGGTTGTTTCCCTAATTTCTTTCTCAGTCTATTTGATTTTTGTATACAGAAGGGCTACTGATACTTTGGAGTTAATATTGTATGCAGCCACTTTGCTGAAGGTGTTTATCAACTGAAGGAGTTCTCTAGTAGAAATTTAGAGGTCACTCATGTATACTATCATATCATCTACGAATAGTGAGGCTTTGACTTCTTCCTTTCTGATTTGTACCCGATTTTTCTCCTTCAGTTTTCTTATTGCTTTAGCTAGGACTTCCAGGACCATGTTGAAAAGAAATGAAGAGCAGCCTTGCCTTGTCTCTGATTTCAGTGAGATTGTTAAGTTTCTCTTCATTTAGTTTGATGTTAGCTATAGGCTTGCTGTATATTGCCTTTACTATGTTTATATATGTGCCTTGTATCTTTGATCTGTTTAAGACTTTAAACATGAACGATTGTTGGATTTTGTCAAATGATTTTTCAGCATCCAAGGAGATGATAATGTGTTTTTTTTTTCTTTCAATTTGTTTATAAGTTAGATTACATTGATAGATTTCCGTATATTGAACCGTGCCTGCAAAACTGGGATGAAGCCTACTTGGTCATACTGGATGATATCTTTAATATGTTCTTGGATTCAGTTAGCAAATATTTTATTGAGTATTTTTACATCAATGTTCTTAAGAGAGATAGGTCTGAAATTCCTTTTGCACGGTTTAGCTATCAAGGTGACTACTGCCTCATAGAATGAGTTTGTTAAAGAGTATTGGAATTAGCTCTTCTTTGAAGGTACCAGAATTCTGCGCTGAAACCATCTGGCCCTGGGCTTTTATTGGGTGGGATATTTGATGACTGATTCAATTTCCTTAGGGAATTATAGGACCATTTAGTTTATTTACATGATTTTGAATCAACTTTGGTAAGTGGAATCTATCAAGAAAATTGTCCATTTTTTTTAAATTTTCAATTTTTGTGGTGTATAGGCTTTTGAAGTAGTACCTAATGATTGTCTGGATTTCCTCAGTGTCTGTCATTATATCTCCCTTTTCATTTCTGATTTTGTTGATTTGGATAGTATTTCTCTGCCTTTTAGTTAGTTTGGCTAAGGGCTTCTCTATAATTTTCTCAAATAACCAGCTCTTTGTTTCATTGATTCTTTGAATGGTTCTCTTTGTTTCTAGTTTATTGATTTCAGCCCTGAGCCTGATTATTTCCAGCTGCCTACCTCTCTTGGGTGTATTTTCTTCATTTTTCTAGGGCTCTCAGGTGTGCTGTTATGTTGTTTGTACTGTATGTTTTGAATTTCATTCTGAAAGCACTTAGTACTATGAGTTTCCCTCTTAGCACTGCTTTCATTGTGTCCTTAAGTTTTGGGTAAGTTGTGTATTCATTTCCATTGAAGTCTTTAATTTCTTTATTTCTTCTCTGACTCAGCCATCCTTGGGTAGATTGTTAATCAGTTTCCATAGGTATGTAGTCTTTTTGTTATTTCCGTTATTGTTGAGGATTAACCAGAAACACAATATCTGTTAAAAGAAAAAGTGGTAAGAGCCTTGAACTCATTGGCACAGGAGACAACTTCCTGAACAGAACACCAACTGCTCAGGCTCTAAGATCAACAATCAACAAAGAGGACCCCACGAAAGGGAAAAACATCTGTAAAGCAAAGGCCACTGTCAACAGAATAAAATGACAGTCTAAAGAATTGGAAAAGTTCATCAACCTTACATCTAACAGAAGGCTAATATCCAGAATACATAAAGAACTCAAGAAGTAAAACACCAACAAACCAAATAATCCTAAGATTTCACCTTACACACAACAGAATGGCTAAGATCAAAAACTCAAGTGACAAAAAACAAACAAACAAACAAACAAACAAAAAACCAAAAACCCTCAAGTGACAACACAGGCTGGAGAGGTTGTGGAGAACAGGGAGCCCTCCTCCACTGCTGGTGGGAATGTAAACGTGTACAACCACTCTGGAAAGCAATCTGGTGCTTTCTCAAACAACAAGGAATAGCGCTTCCTCAAGATCCAGCTATACCACTCCTGAGCATATATCCAAAAGAGGCTCAAGTACACAATAAGGACATTTGCTCAACCATGTTTGTAACAGCCTTATTTGTAATAACCAGAAGTTGGGAACAGCCCGGATACCCCTCAGTGGTAAAATGGACACAGAAATTGTGGTGCAGTTACACAATGGAATATTACTCAGCAATAAAAAACAAAGAAATCATGAAATTTGCAGGTAAATGATGGGATCTAGAAAAGATTGTCCTGACTGAGCTATCCCAGAAGTAGAAAGATACATACAGTATATCACTCATATAGATATATAATATAGGATAAACCTACTAAAATTTATACACCTAAAGAAACTAATTAAGAGGGAGGACTCTTGCTAAAATGCTCAATTCCTACCCAGAAAGGCAAAGAGGATGGACATCAGAAGAAGGCAAAAAGGGGAATAAGTCAGGAGGCTGACACAGAGGACCTCTGAAAGGCTCTGCCCTCCAGACCATCAGTGCAGATGCTGAGACTTATGGACAACCTTTGGGCAGAGTGCAGGGATTCTTATGAAAGAAGGGGGAAACAGTAAGATCTGGAGAGGACAGGAACTCCACAAGGAGAGCAACAGAACCAAAAAATCTGAGCACAGGGGTCTTTCCTGAGACTGATACTCCATACAAGGACCATGCATGGAGATAACCTAAGACCCCTGCACAGATGTAGCCCATGGCAGTTCAATATCCAAGTGAGTTCCATTGTAATAGGAACAGAGACTGTCTCTGACATGAACTGATTGGCCTGTTCTTTAACTTACCTCCCCCTGAGGGAGAAGCAGCATTTCCAGGTCACAGAAGAAGACAATGCAGCCACTCCTGATGAGACCTAATTGACTAGAATCAGAAGGAAGGAAAAGAAGTCCTCCCCTATCAGTGGGCCTGGGGAGGGCCATGCATGCAGAGGGTGGAGGAAGGGAGGGATTGGGACAGGAGGAAGGAGGTAACAACAGGCTGGATAAAGTGAATAATTAATTCACTTTAATAATTAAGTGTAATTAGTAAAGAATTAAAAAAAGAAAAGATTTAAAAAGCTAGATGATCTGTTCGTGAACACTGAGAAGGTCTGACTGAGAATAGGGCTTGGGAAAGAATTAGGCAGAAGGATCGTGATAGAAGCAAAATTGCTTACTTCACAATGTGGTCTACTAGCCTACGGGAAGTAAGGGCTATTCATGCATATTATTCCTAGTCAAAGAAAAATGTAATGAATTGCTAGAATGTTGGAAGTGTCATTGCTATTCTAGGCGCTGTTTCTCTGTCCTCTCCCTGTTATTTTTAGGCTTTATTTATTTATTTATTTTTACTGAAACTACATCTCTCATGACAACCAGGATTTGCAGTCCAATAAGAAGACAGAACACCTCAGTTACAAATATGATTTAGTGGTTCCCTGGGAACTATTGCTGAATCAATGATCTATTTAATTCTCGTCTTTACTCGGGAAGCTACTCTTTATAGCAAATATGAAGAAGAGAGGAGTTCTCACGGCAGAGAGCATGGAGTGGGTTCTGTTGATCTCTGGAAACAGACCCAAGCTACACAAACCTCTGTTAAGATTTGTCTGATCAGAGAATGCAGTAGAAGCACAGTAGGGAAGGGACATTCCTGGTGTGATTCATAACTGGTAGCAGGCATAGTTTTACAGAAAGCAGCCTTTCTTAACACAATTGAGAAAACACTGATGCTCATAGTAAAGCCAGAGCAACTGCAGGGAGGAGATAAAGGTGTCGATAAACCATAAGCCCTCTGAAATAGGACAGTTTATTGATCTGAGAGGGGACTCTTGTGGAGTACACAGAAAGGAGTTGTGGTGGAAATGGCAAGAAAGCAAACCACGAGCAGGAGAAAAGGAGGCCATTCCTTTAAGTCCATTGCATGCAGGTTTGACACAAGGTCATAAGCAAAATGACTATAGAGATCCCTCAAGGGCTCAACAGTAAACACATTTCTTCCTAACTCTAAGCTTCTGCTTTCTGATAAAATCTCCTTAGGAAATAAGGATGAGGTGTAATTTCATAAGCAGCTTTTAGTCAGTATTTGCGGAGGGAGTAAACTATAAATCTTTAATGAGTTCCATTAAGACTTTAAAGTCAACAGTGTAGCACACAAATATGATCCAGAATTCTTTTCCGTTAAATCTGTGTGTGGAAAACAAACATAATCTTATTTTACTTGTGTGTGTGTGTGTATGCTTGTTCATATGTGTTCACTTGTCTGAGGTGTATGTGACTAGGTGTGTGTATGTATGTGTGTAGGCCCAAGTATAGCGTAGAATATAATTTCCTAGGAGCCATTTACCTTGCTTTTGGTGACAGGTTCTTACTGGGATCTAAATATTGCTGATTAGCCCAGGCTATCTTTCCAGCAAGCCCCAAGCATCTACCATTCCTTAACTTTATCTCCCCAAGTTATCTTATCAAAGTCTGCTTCCCAATGGCGGGATTACAAATCTCAATCACTACATTTGGCTTTTTATATGGGTACTGGGGACTGAACTTGGGTACCAATGCTTGTAGGAAAACAATGTAATGACTGAGGTATATTTTCATCACCTGTAATCTTTTGCCATTCACTGTCTTACGTTACTAAATGAAGCCATAATAATTGACCAGAAGATTGCTATTTCTTATTAATTTTAGAGCATAGACTTCATAAGAGTTACTGAAATGTATTTTGGTTTTCTTGCTCTCAATAAATATATATTTTTGTTCATTTTGCTTTGACACACCAAGAAAAATATTTTTTCTCATAAACTATTTCAATTAAACAAGATCTTCCTTCAAATAATTTGAAAAAGTAAGTTGGTGTTTTAGATAAATTATAAATATGAGTTAAAATGTAAAATTAAATGCATGTGTCCATGCCTCAATTTCCTATTGAATTATAATTACAAACATGTTCTCTAACTTCCTTAATTGCTCTAGAATTGATGCAATGTGGTTATTGATTTGTCATATGAAAATAATGTATATGTATAGATAATATCAGAAGTATGTAACAAAATTAAAAGGAAAAAGACAAAGGCACTGGTGTTTCCATAGTAACAGCATGACTAGCCAGTTGTAACACCATGGTTACTGAAAAAGGCAGTGGCCTGAATTGAAAGCGTAAAATTGTAAAATCAAAAGATTCACATTATGACTTTTGGCACATGACTGTAACACATGCATTCCTAATTCAGCTTGCCATCAAGACCATCTTTGTCCTTACTGAGATAAGTTAATGAAGACCTGGAGAGTTCTATGGTTTTGATTTGACAGACAACAGACGTTGCTGCAGTCTCTTGCCCTAAGTACCACGATATCCTGCTTGCTTCAGAGACTTGTGTGAGGGAGAGAGGGTTTAAAACAGTGATTAGTGTAAAGTTGTGTTTGATGATGCATGGCTATGTTGCACTTCCTGATAAGTAAAGAGCAATCAATTAATTTGAAGAAAGTCAAAATAAATATAATATGAAGAAATTTTAAGACAGGAATAAGTCAAATATTTAAAGGTAAGTAATGGACTAACGTATTTTTTGAAGCTTTAAAACCCAATCCAAATGACATTACATAGCCTAACAGAACAAAATTAATATCATGTTATATCAGATTACTCACTACTAACTAAATTTGGTAAAAAAAAACCCTAAAATAATCTTTACAAAATTACAAGTTAAACTTTAGGGTCAGAATTTTACATACTTTTTGAAATTTTCACAAGTTACAAGAAAAATACAAACTTTTCACACATACACACACACACACACATATATGTATATGAAAATATATGTATATATGTATATATATGTATATATGTATATATTTGAGGACTGCTGTCTTGCTGAGTGATATCAGATGTAAAACACACACACACTGACAAACACACACACACAGATACACAGACATAGCGACACACATTCATACGCATATACACACATATATACAGCCAGAAACACACACACTCATACACACACAGAGACACAGACACACACACTCATACACAAACATACACATACATATGCATATACATACACACACACACACACACCTCAATAAAGGAAAGAAAGTATCAAACATAAAATCTAATTTAGAGTGTAAATAGTGAAATCTCCTTACCTACCCATTCTACAATGTGACTACTTGAACAACAAAATCTACAGAATTCTTAGAAATTCTTAGGTCAGTGGAATTTCAAAAGCACATGGAAAAGTCTATATAATTTAAAAAATAAGAAATGAGCAAATCTTTTATCTACAAATGTAAAAAAAAAAAAAGAAACACAATCAATAAATCCTATGAGTAAAGGACTCTGTGAAGGATACAGTCCTTATGAGAAGTAAATATCAATTAAAAGTGCGTGTATTGATATCATTGAAAAGATACTGTCAGAGGAAATCAAGGAAAAGCGCTCAGTCAGTAGACTGTTTTCAGCACAGGTGAAAGTGTGAAGTCCTGAGTTGCACACAGCACCCACTCCTGTAAAGAGGCCTGAAGTGGTGGGCTTCAGACCCCAGCAGGACGCAGAGTGAGAGCATTGCTGGCGTTTGTTTGCCAGACAGCCTAACCAAGAAGCAGGTCTCAGTACCCAGGAAAGTAACGCACCTAAAAGAAACACAAACAGTCCATCACAGAAGGACACAGAGGCTGACCACTGGCTTCCGCAGGCACATAGTCTACATGAACCATCACCCGTGTGCATGTATTTCCAGACTCAGCTATGCATATGAGTACATACACATACGTGGAGGAAATATTGTGCTCATTACATTTTAAATGTTTAATTAGTTACACCTGATGTTTGTGATAAATAATTGTTTTGTAATCAATAAATATATTTGACTATGACTTTTATATAATTAGGACTTTGTAATGCTTTTATTTTACATTATTATGACAGGGTCTCATTTAGTCTTGAACACCCTATGTGGCTAGGAATGGCTTTGAACTCCTGTTTCTCCTTCTTCTCCTTTCCAGGTGATGTGGTTGCAGGTGCCTTACTTGTTCTATGATTATTATTTTATTTATTTAGTTGTTTAATGGGTGTTAGAGTTTCATTTTGTGCCAGACTGGCTTGATTTTGAAATTGTCTTACCTCTTATCTCTGCCTCCTGTGTACTTTCATTTTACATAAAGAGGATGTCAACCTTACAGCTATATAAAGAACTTTGTAGCTTAAGCTGAAAAAAATAAAATAAAAGAGAGACATATAAAAATAATTTCAATATAATCCTAAAAATCAATGAATGATCTGAGTCTGCTTGTGCAGCTGTTGAGTTCAAGGCCATCCTGGTCTACATAGTGAGTTCCAAGCAAGTAAAAGTTACAGGTTGAATTCTCTTTCTAAAAAAACAAAAAACAGACAAACAAAAAATGCCAAACAATAATCAAATCCATCTAAGAAGAAAGTCAAATAGTCTCATTGTCAATAGAGAACCAATTGTCTTTTGTAAATAAATGGCTAAAGATTAGCAAAAACGAGGGAGAAACAAGAGAAATACCTATTTGATAACCATTGTGTATCAAATTATCCCTATTTGGGATTTCAAAAACTTCCTCCTAAGTGTCATAGCTCAGTAAAATGTCAGGATAGCTAACTGAGTGGTGGGGGCTTTTGAAACCTGAAAGCAGTCCCCAACACTTCCTCCATCAAGTACAAAGCTGACATCTTTCCCAAAGCATTGAGCCAAATGAAGAGCAAGTATTAAAGTATCTAAATCTGTAGGGTCATTCTCATTCAGATCAGCACACTGTGCCAGTGGCTGAAAGTTTATCTACGTACACACTTTAAAGAAACAGTTTAGTGCCCACCATTTGACTACAATTTCATGATTTCCTTGTTTTTAATTGCTAAGTACGATTCCATTGTGTAAATGTACCACAATTTCTGTATCCATTCCTCAACTGAGTGACATTTCTGTTGTGTCCAGATTCTGACTATTAAGAACAAAGCTGCTGAAAACATGGACGAGTAAATGTCCTTGTTGTATACCGGAACATATTGGATATATGCCTAAGAGTGGTATAGCTGGTTCTATTCCTAATTGTCTGAGAAAGAGCCAGATTGATTTCCAAAGTGGTTGTAGAAGTTTACATTCCCACCGGCAAAGAAGGATGGTCCCCCTTTCTCCACATCCTCTCCAGTATGTGTTGTCACTTGAGTCTTTGATCTTAGCCATTCTGATGGGTATAAGGTGAAATCTCAGGGTTGTTTTGATTTGCATTTCCCTGATGACTAAGGATGTTGAGCATTTTTTTAAATTTATTTCCTTATTTTTTTATTTTTTTGAAAGCAAACATTTTTTATTTTTTATATTAATTATAGTTTATTTACTTTGTGTCCCAGCTCTTTCAATCCCTCCCAATCCCACCCTCCTTCCCTCATCTCCTCCCTGCCCTCCTCTAAGTCCACTGATATGGGAGGTCCTCCTCCCCCTCCATCAGACCCTGGTTCATTAGGTCTCATCGGGACTGGCTGTAGACGTCCTCCCCTTCCCCCGCTGTGGCCTAGCAAGGCTGCTCCTCCGTTGGGGTGGTGTTGGGGTGTCAAAGAGCCCGCCACTGAGTTAATGTCAGAGACAGTCCCTGTGAAAGCAAACATTTTAAGGGAGAATTCTTTTTGATAGTCCTTTGACTAGGGCAGAGTTAACAAGAAATAGTCCACAAGGGAGTTACAAAAGACTTCTTGATTTGTTTTTGAGTTTTGTATTTTTCCTTCTTTGCTAGTTATATCTTTGTCCACTTAATTTATTAATATACATCACCTACAATAATTTAAAAGAATAATTTTTTTCTAGTTGAGTCTCATAGAACTGACACAATGCAGTGAAACAGACAAAAATTCACAATCAGTTACAAAATATTGAGGAGTCACAATGTCCATTGTTGTTGTATGTGAACTGCCGTTGGCAGAGAAATTCAACTCTGACTTGAGCACACTGCGTGACTTCATTGTGACAGATGTTGGCCTGCAATAATCCAGCTGTGGCTCGGTGGCCTTGTGCCACACATTCTCTGTACGTAACAGCCCTTCTCAGATGTTGTATTAATGTGGTCTTCAGGGAGTGAAAAGAAAACAGTAAATTTAGCCAGAAGCATTGAACTTTTGAATCTAGCATTTTAAGCCTTAACATGGATTAACTTTTAGTTAAAGAAAAAAAAATATAGGAATTCCACTTATTGGTAAATTGTGCACTATTATTGATGTTAAATGTTCCAAGCATAAAATTCCATAGGAGGCATTTTATTCTGTAACTCTTCCTTCCTCTGTATATAGAATATATGCTCAGTATTCCTAAAAAACTGGCAAAATTTTGCTAGATTATAACCACTGCTTCAAACCTTAAGTCTGAATACCATCCCTGATAGTTCTCTCTCTGGCATTGACTCCTTATTTTTTAATTTTAATTTAATTTTTACATTAATTACAGTTTACCAGGTTTGTAGCAGTTTTATTTGTAATGACCAGAAGTCAGAAACAACCCAGTTGCCCCTCAACTGAGGAATGGATACAGAAATTGTTGCACATCTAAACAATGGAATATTACTAAGCAATAAAAAACAAGGAAATCATGAAATTTGCAGGTAAATGGTGGGAACTGGAAAAGATCATCTTGAGTGAGGTATACCAGAAACAGAAAGACACACAGGCTATATACACACTCATAAGTGGATATTAGACATATAATAGCATAAACCTACTAAAATCTGTACACCTAAAAAAACTAATCAAGAAGTTTATTCACTTTATATCCCAACTGTAGCCTCCTCCCTCATTCCCTCCCAATACCACTCTCTCTCTCTCTTTCTCTCTCTCTCTCTTCTTCTTCTCCTCCCATGCCCCTCCTTAAGTCCACTGATAGGGGAAGTCCTCCTCCACTTCAATCTGCCCCTAGCCTATCAGGTCTCATCAGGACTGGCTACATTGTCGTCTGTGGCCTGGTAAGACTGCTCCCCCCTCAAGGTGAGGTGATCAGATGAAAACAGTGGTTGAGCATTTCTTTAAGTGTTTCTCTGCCATTTGATATTACTCTATTGAGAATTCTCTGTTTAGCTCTGTACCCCTTTTTTAAATTGGATTACTAGATTTGTTGCTGTTAATCCCAGAAACAGAACACATGAAATATACTCACTTAAAAATGGATATTAAAAAAAATAAAAAAATAAATAAATAAATTTAAAAAAAATAAAAAAATAAAAAAATGGATATTAGGCACATAATACAGGATAATCATACTAAAATCTGTACACCTAAACAAGCTAAGCAAGAAGGAGGACTCTGGGTAAGATGCTCAATCCTCAATCCTCAGAGGAAGACAATGCGGACAGGCAAAAAGGCAAACGGGATGGTCACTAGAAGAGGATGAAAACAAGTAACAAGACAGGAGCCTATCAAAGTGGGCCTCTGAAAGACTCTAACCAGCCTGGTATTGAAGCAGATGCTGAGACACATAGCCAAACTTTGGGCAGAGTGCAGGGAATCTTATGAAAAAAGGTGGGGGATAGAAATACATGGAGGGGACAGGAGCTTCACAAGGAGATGAAAAGAACCAAAAAAATCTTGGCCCAGGGATCTTTTCTGAGACTGATACTCTAAATAAGGACCATGCATGGAGATAACCTAGAACCCCGCTCAGATCTAACCTATGGCACCTCAGTTCCCAAGTGGGTACTGTCTCTGTTATAAAATCAGTGGCTGGTTCTTTGATCACTTCCACTTGAGGAGGGAGCAGCCTTACCAGACCATAGAGGAAAACAATGCAGCCAGTCCTGATGAGACCTGATGTTTAAATATTCAACAGGACATTTGCTCAACTATGTTCATAGCAGCTTTATTCATGATAGCCAGAATCTGGAAACAACCCAGATGTCCCTCAATGGAGTAAATGATACAGAAATTGTGGTACATTTACACAGTGGAATACTATTCAGCTATTAAACAAGGAAATCATAAAATTTGAATGGAAATGGACAGAAGCAGAAAAGATCATCCTGAGTGAGTCAGCCCAAAAAGCAGAAAGACACATGTGGTATAGACTTACTTATAAGTGGATATTAGGCATATAATATAGGATAAACACACTAAAATCTATAGCCCTAAAGAAGCTGAACAACAAGGAAGACCCTGGGGAAGATGTTTCATCCTCATTCAGAAGGGCAAACAGTATTGACATCAGAAGCAGGAGAAGACAGGGAACATACCACAAAAGGCCTCTGAAAGAATCTACTGATTGGGGTATCAAAGCAGATGCTGTGACTCATAGCCAAACTTTTGGCAGAGTGCAGGGAATCTTATGGAAGAAGGGGAGATAGAAAGACCCAGAGGGGACAGGAGCTCCACAAGGAGACAAACAGATCCAAAAGATCCTGGGATCAGGGGGTCCTTCAGAGAGAGCTGTTCCAACCAAGGACCATGCATGGAAAGGACCTATACCCTCAGCTCAGATATAGCCCATGGGCAGCTCAATTCCCTAGTAAGGGAATAGGGGCTGTCTCTGACATGGACTCAGTGGCCTGTTCTTTGATCACCTCCCCCTAGAGGTGCAGCCTTGTCAGGGCACAGAGGAAGAGTATGTAGGCAATCCTGATGATACATGATAGACTAGGGTCAGAAATAAGGTAAGGAGGACCTTCTCTATCAGTGGACTAAGGGAGGAGCATAGGTGGAGAAGAGGGAAGGAGTGTAAGGACTGGTAGGAGATGAGGGAGTGGGCTACAGACAAGATACAAACTGAGTAAATTGTAATATATGGTAAAATTAATAAATAGTTAGGTAGCTTCAAGATTAATACTTGCACAGATTCCAATTTTCCAAATTCTTTTAGTAGATGACTCTAAGTACATATTTTGTTGAAATTCTTGTTCTTTGTGCTTTTATTTAAGTTGTATTTCAGGCTGAAATCCACATAGAATTCTTCTGTGCAGGCAACCTGTCCTTTTGTGCTATACAATTTAACCTTTGTCATTGGACTATTAATATAAAATGAGTTTATTTGACGTCTCAGGCTAAAATATGAGCAAGATTTCAGATGCTGAAAATAAGAGGCCTGTGTTCAAAAGAGTAGGTGGAGAGACACAAACTGCGCCTGTACAGATTGATAGTCGTAGCCTTTCTGTAGGTGCACAGATATGGGAGGTGGCATTAATGTGGGCAGTCATAAACCTCTTCATGACTTCATAAGTTCATGACATAAACTTGTACAACCTGTGAGAAATCTTGATGTTTGTACTTGGATTGAGAAAGCATTTAAATCTGCTAAACAAGTTTGATAATATAATGTAATTAAAAATTTAGAACTCATAAATTATACACATCACCTCACTGAAGTGAAAAAAACATTCTTTTCTAACTCAGAGATGTTTGTCTTATTTAATATGCGAATATGTGAATTCATCCACTAAAATGGATTAATTCTTTTAGAATAATTTTTGTCACTCTTAGGGAAATATTATATTGGGTTAATATAAACGGCTTTTCCATTACGACAAGAAAAACATTATGGATACTTTAGTAACATTTTTATTTGATTTTATTTAAAGAATTACACTGCATGAATTTAAAACATTACTTGGTTATAAACAGTAATTTTTAGTTAAGTTATATCAGTACCTAAAGGTGAAAATTGGAAATAAATGGTAAGATATTTATCTCTATTAATAACATTGAGGAAAACGAACTCACAAAAAGGGTTTGTGGGAAGCATCTGGTCACAAAAATGCTGAAGTGGCCAACAGGCTACTAGCCATGTCTGCTCTGAGCTGCCTGGGCAGGTAACAGTTTACCTGTCCCTTCCTTTGAGGAAACAGCCCTGTGCATTTAACATACACTCTCCCTAGCGCTTAGCTGTGGGCGCAAGGATGTGTGCTTCCCATAATAACCTATAATGGACACAGCATATTGAAAGCAGTTCACTAACAAGCATGTCTTACAGAAGGGATGCTGTGAGGGTGAGCAAGTCCAAAGACAGATATGTAGTTTGCAGTTAAACTAACCACGCTATTTTACTATATATATATATATATATATATATATATATATATAATAAATTGAAAGAGTCATTGTATTCCTCAAAATATGTCTTAAAATTATTTTCAATGTGATATTGGTACAAACTATATGCTAAATGTCTCAAAATAATCAGAAACTTCTCCTTTGAGAAATTTTATATATTAATTTAAAAATGTCTCCTCTATCCATAATTTAATCATAAAATAATAGTTAATTGGAAAAATTAAAAGTCACAAATTCAGAAGTACAGAATGAAATGTTATTCCTGATATCTGCTTATCATTAAGAACTGGCACATAGCTTAGCTTAATTTCTAATGAAAATCATAATGAACAATTACCTGTATCTGATGAAAAATACCCAATTTTTGGAATAACCATTTCATTTAAATTTTTCTATTTGTATCTCCTTATTTTTTTTTAATTTCTGATATAGTTCACTAAAGCCCTTTCCAACTTTCAAAAACTAGACTTTTTTAGGATTCTACATATACTTTGAAGAGATAGCAGCCCTTTTCTCTTAATTTATCAAAATATGCTGTGAATTCAACAATTTAAACTAAACATTGAATGAAGCTTTGATCACAAAGGGCTAATTACACTTTTATTTCCTGTAAAATTTTATGTATTCTGTTTATTTATTCACCTTCCTTCCTTCCTTCCTTCCTTCCTTCCTTCCTTCCTTCCTTCCTTCCTTCCTTCCTTCCTTCCTTCTTTCCTTCCTTCCTTCCTTCCTTCTTTCCTTCCTTCTTTCTTCATTCCTTCCTTTATTTCTTTGCATAAAGGTCCTTGTAGTTCAAATTGAACTCCAACTACTTACTCCTAATCTTCCCTCTTTGTCCTCACAAAAGCTGTGTTTACAGGCCTACTTTACCATGACTACATTAAATTTGTGTATCTCACTTAAGTTTCTACAATAAGCTTCTTCTGACATATATGAAATAAAAATTGCAGCCATTGTAGATATCTCTTAGTGTCATTAATGAACCATAAGCTGTACATGTATTCAGATGGGTTTGTTTTATTGAGAATGCTGAGCTGTTTTTTGATATGACTAGCCATGTTCTTTCTCATTCTATACTTCTCAATTACACTTGGAGTGTGATTGAAATATTTTTATTAACATTTTACTGGTGTGTTCTTTGCTGTCCAAAATTTCAGGTTGTGTTTGATGTACTCAGCAGTTTCAGGCACACAAGGTACTAAGGATATTTTTATCAGTCTCATCTGAAAAATGATTTGTTTGTCAGAATCACTGTCTTATTTAAATCTCTGTGAATGTATCCTTCCCCTCCTCTGCCTTCTCCTCCTTCCCACTTCTAACACTTCTACTTCCTCCTCCTTCCCCTTCTTTTAAAACTTCCTGAGACATAAATTACTTTTGAATACAGACATTGACATTGCAACATTCCATTTTGGCATGTCTAGAGGGATTATGTTTATCCCTGTAACTAATACAATCAAGGTACTGTGACTTAAAGGATTCCTTGACTAGTAGGGCATGCTAAAGCATTTGGCACCGCTGACTTAGCTCACTGACACAAACTAATGAATTTAATAGCTCTGTCAGACTGCCTAGCTACTTCTCTGAGAGATGGGACAAGGCATTTTACACATCATTGGCTGTAGATATAATTTGGTTTTGTTTCTATCGTATCTTAAAGGAGGACTGATCTTCAGGGATTCCCATCAGTTCTTCATTCAATGGCTATTTCCAATATAAGTGGGAAACATAAAAGAACATCTTTAAGTATCACTGAACTGCAGTTAGCTGCATATCAAGTTACTTGCACTTTTTGGCAGCTTCCTGCAGTATAGCAATGTTGTTCCCTGCCATTAACAGATGGAGTCTCAACGTGAGAATTGCTGCTGTAAAATCTGCAATATGTTAGGTTAAAGATTAAGTGAAATCAATGTTGAGGGTACTGGCACGTCATATATTTCAATTGTATGTACTCTGCCAATTACAAGCTTCATTAATTTACTTATTAAAGATGAAGATTTATGATAAAAACTTCAACATCACAAAGGTGTTCCATGGCAGCAAGCTTATGTCCCTGAGGTGAGTGGCAGATGCCATGGAAACTACACAGCAGCTTGCTTCCCTGCTTTTCAAATTGCAGATGTACAAAACAAGAACATTTTTATGGGTGGTTGTTAAGATCGATGAAGCAAAAAGTTGACAGCTTTTAAAATATTTTAACGGTGTATAATGGCATATATTAGTACAGCAACATCAGTAATTTTTTATCTCTTTCCTGATAAATGGCTTAATCTCAAACTGAAAAATCATAGTTCATTGTAAAAATTGCTTGAAATAGTGAGATATTCATTTTCTAATTGGGCTTAAACTCCAATTAGTTCTATAACAACACAAATGACACAATTATCAAATTAGACTCAGATAACTTTCCAGTTGCAAATCTGTCATAATAGTTTTTAAATTCAATCAGTAAAGAATGATGCAAATGCAGCTGGGAGTCTGAGAAATTCCTCACTTTGGATATCAGATATATGATTTATGGCTGAAACAATGATTCCACATAACTTCTAACAGTTGACATAGCTTTTTTCAAACACCAGGAAGCATGAAGACCGTGAAGTAACTTTGCTTAGTATTCTAACTTTTTATAGCGTATTTGATATTGCAATACACCTCATAATTTCATAGTTTCAAAGTTCATTTTGCAAAAACAATGCTGAGGTAAGGTCATCCTGCCTAAACTGTTCACAGCACTGTTTCCTTATTACAAAATACCTTATTCCTAGGAGATTGACCATTAGACATTGTGTGAAAAAATTAGGTGTGCACACTGGTCTTTTTGGCTTCCAGGTACCTACTTAATAGCAGACATATTTGCCCCTTTTTCCTCTGCAAGGTAGCTGAAGAATAGTAATATATTTAAGGAATGGATGACTCTGGAAAATAAAGAGCATTTTTTTCTTTGACTTTTGAAGAAAATGTATATATTCAGCAAAAGAAAAAAGTAAGTATAATTATATTAAGTCATTCAATAACTTTAATTATATTAAAAAAGAACAAAATTCTAGAAATATATTTGTTTAATTTGTCACTTGCTTTGCAAAAATATTAAGTACAGTAAACTCACATTTTATGAATTATTTTTAATTTTAAGACAATAACAATGACAAATGATGTAGAATTTCTGAGTTTAAATCATATTGAAGACATTATTTCTTCTGTTTCAATTACAAAAATGTCAGAATATCAGACTTGCACTTTATAAAAGCACTATTTGTCAGTCATCATCCTCTTATTTATATCCCATGGATACTGAAAATATGTGTTTTGTACTGTGTATCATATTAAATATTAGAAACTTTCATAGAATGGTGATCATATTCACTTCCTACCTGCTCCTAGCATAATTTCTAACAAATCCACCTCATACTTTCCCATTCCCTCTCTTCTCTCTCTCTATTCCCCAGCCCCCCTCTTTTTCCTAGGTTACCGAGGAGTCCAATTTGTGCTGCATCTGAAGCTATCCACTGGAGCATGTTTTATTTTTTCTATTATTATTATTATTAGTAGTAGTATTTAAATTTTATTTACCTTATATCCCAGTTTTAGCCTTCTCCCTCATCTCCTCCAGGTCTCAACCTCCCTACCTTTTCCCTTCCTACCCCTCTTCTCTACTTCACTGATAAGGAAAGTCCTCTTCCCCTACTGCCTGACCCTAGCCTATCAGATCCCATCAGAACTGCCTGGATCCTCTTCCTCTTTGTGCTGGCTAGGTCCTCCCACCAGGAAGAAGTACTCAAGGAGCAGATAACTGAGTTCATGTCAGAGATAGTCTCTTCTCCACTTACTAGGGAACCCACATGGAGAATGAGCTGTCTGTGGGCTACATCTGAGCAGGGGTCTAGGTCTTCTCTATGTATTGTCTTTGGTTTCTGCAGTACACCCTGGGCCCTGCTTAGTTTTGGCTTTTTGTGTCTCCTTGTGTGGCTCCTATCCCCTCAGGGTTCTTTTACATCCCCTTCTTTCATAAGACTCCCAGTGCTGTGACCAAATATGTTCAAAGTCGCTTTGTTCATAATACCCAGAATCTGGGAAAACAAAAACAAAAACAAAAACAAAAAAACAAACTTGATGTCACTCTGCCAAAGAATAGATACAGAAATTGTGGTATATGTACACAACAGAATACTACTCAGCTATTAAAAACAAGGAACTCATGAAATGGATGGAACTAGAAAAGATCATCATGACTGAGGTAACCCAGAAGTAGAGAGACATTCATGGTATGTATTCACTTATAAGTAGATATTACTCAAACTATTTTCATACTAAAATCTACAGACTAAAAGAAGCTAAATAACAAAGAGGATCCTTTAGAAGATCCTTCATTCTCACACAGAAGGGCAAACAGGATAGACACTGGAAGCAGGGGAAGAGAAGGAGCAGGACTGGAGACTACCACAGATGTTCTCTAAAAGACTCCAAGCAATAGGGGTTCAAAGCAGATGCAGAGAGCCACTGGAGCATCTTTAACGTTACCAGGGATAATGTCCTTAAAGAAAACTTATTTTCCCTCTGCTTCTTCTTCCATAATGGTTTCTGGGCTGTGAAAGAGGAGGTGTGCTGTAGTCAGCCCGTTTATTACTGAGCATGTCACTGAATAGACTTTGATTTGTTGTGGATTTCTACAGTAACTGTTGTCCACTGCAGGAAGAAACATATCTGTTGAGTGCCGAGAGCTGTGGTAATATATTAACATAGACACATGAACTTAGTTGTTTGATACCATATCCTTTTAACAAATTAATTATATTGAGTTCACATCTGAGGCCTGTGAGCTATCCAGCCATGCATTCTTGGTCAGATTTCCATTTCTTGTTATGTTACACTTATTAAATTATTTCGTTTGGTTTGTCACTGTATAAAGTTATTATCATAGATCTCTAACTTATGCTATCATGAACTCCAATGAACGCTTAAGCTTTTTCTAATTGCGATCATCAAGTTCTAGTGACTGTCTTTGAAATTGTGCTTTTCATGTTAATCAAATAGGGTAAAGCAATGTCTAAGGTTTGCAGCCATAATTCATGTTGACATATTCCCTTTCTGCTGATTGGTGGCTCACCATAATTTGAACCCTGGTGCTCTTATCTTTTACCCATGTAGTTCACTGTGATTCTACCACACTTAACTCAATTGTTCTCTGAACAGTGCCCAGGGCAATCTAGGGTCATGAATGAGTCACTTGAAACTGAAAAGAGTAACAGAGCAGCTGCAAATTCCACATTATATTTGGAAAATATTGGGTGGGGCTTCTTGCCAAGACCCAGTCCAGGCAACAACTATGTTGGAAGAACAGCCACAGTGATTTCAGAAGGCAGTGGGCATCTGAAGCTCATGTTGTCTGCAATAAAATTCCTGGGACTGGGAGAATCTAGGAGCATTGAAGAGTGAGTCAAAACATTTAAGAACTGGGCTTGTAGTATCCCAAGCAGTAAGGGATAACTGGATATCACCTTGAGGTAATATTCAAATGTATTAAAGCCCACTGCCTGGGAGAATCTCTGAGGACCTCAAATATACTGCTGGGAGGAAATGTATTTGCCACTTTAGGGCATTTGTTTTTGCTAATATTGTTTGTCAAATTGACTAGAATAGGAATCAATTACATGGTACAGAAGCCTTTAGGTAATCTTCTACGAGATGTTATTTGAAGCAGAAATACACAGTGAGTGAAGGTTTCATCTTCTCTTGGCAGACCAGATAAGAGGTGGTAAAAGAAGATCGTCTTTTGCTTGCTTTGTACACTCTAGCTGGCAAGTTCTTCTACCCCAGTGCTGCTACAATCCTTCTGTGGTGAAGCAGAACACAGCTTCTTCAAGCTTCCAATGTGGAATGAAGACCAGTGGCCCTCCAAGAATACTCAATGACAGATTGGGACTGTGGAAGCACACCCTCATGGTTGAAACTAATTAGTATGTGTCCTTTCTTGATCAAAGGAGTGATTTTTGGATTAGTCATATTCTTTAAAATATCCTTATATCCACTTTAATAATAATGATAAATATTCTTATTATACATTCATTTTATCTATTCCTCTAGCAAATCTTGACTAATATAGCATTAAGTAATCTAATAAGTAGAGAGCTCACTATCAGAACACGAAGGCTACTGAGTTCTGGGGTGAGTTCAATCTTTGCAGACCATCTACTCACTCGGGGAGTGTTCTAGTTTGTTTTCTATTTTCTGTGATGAACATTGTAACCAAAATCAGATTTAGGAGAAAGTATTTATGCATTCACAGATCACAGTCTGTCATGAAGGCATGTAGGAAAGATACTTGGAGGCCAGAACAGAAGCAGAAGCCACATAGGACCTTGCTTGCTGGTTTGTTTGCTGTGAGTTGCTCATCTTGCTTTCTTATACACACAAGCCCACCTGCTCAGGATGGCACTGCCCATAGCAGGCCAAGTCCCCCACATCAATAATTAATCAAGAAGTGGCCCCATAGGCTTATCTACAGGACAATATGATGAGATTAACTCCTCAGTTGTTTCTTTGTTCCCATGTATGTCAAGTTGACAGAAACTATACCGCACAGTGATCCTCTCCATACTTATGACAACTACAATTTTCACACTATTTCTAATTGACATGGCTCCATTATCAGATATGAATAATATCCCATGCCAAATGCTGCCAAGTGAAGTAAGTTCTTCACCATACTGAGTTAATACCTCCAGTCAAATGAGGAACATCCTTTGCCGTTGGTCACTGATAAAAGAAAACAAAAGTCAGTGACTCTATTTTTTGCCTTTTCTGTCAGCATCAATTCGTCAAAGTATTGTCTTTCAAGTCTACAAAGTTCATAATAGAAGGGTAGGAGTCAACATATAGGATAATAAGTCACCTTCTAATCATGATTCCCCAATTTCTTTCTTTTGTTTCCTGTGACAGAATACTTCTTTGTAGCCAGTACTTCAGCTTTGAGTTCATACTGCCTATTTTAGTGTATTAATTTTAGAGGTTTGGTTGAATATGGAATTCTAGATGGGTGATTTAGAACTGTGTGTACTTGTTTGTTTTTACCAATGCTTTACTTATTTGACTTCTCTCTTACTAGCTTGGTTTATGGCAAAAACCCTGCTGGGAATTTCATTTGTGTATTGATGTAATGGCATTATCTTACCACCAACCACAGATGCTTTCAGCATTCTGTCTTTCTGAAGTTTGAATAGGGCAGCAATGGGTGAGTTTCTTCTATATTTTACAGTGTATATTGGTCTATGAACTGCATGGATCTTTGATTTAATGTCTATCATTAATTTTGAAAATTCCACATTCATTATCACTTCAAATATATTTTCAAGTTGGCCTTGTGTTCTTTTCTTATATTCCAATTTATGTGTAGTTCTTTTGATTCATGTAACATACTCCTTTGGCATTCTGTTTGTTATTATAACTATTTTTTTTCTTTGCTTTTCAGCTTGAAGTTTCCATTGAAGTATTTTCTGAACCACTGATTTTTTTTAACCATGTTGTGTCTACTGATAAGCTCATTAAAGATAGCCTTAATTCAGTACCTTCCACTTCTTCAAGGACTTTCTTGTTTGTTTGTTAATTGCTTAATATTTATATCTTTCAGGACCTGACTAGTAAAGTACTTGCCCAGCATATTCAATGTCTTGCGTTTGATTTCCAGAATCTTAAGAAGTTTCCAGCATTATACCCATCTCACTCATGTTCTCCTATTATTAATTTCCCTTTATATCCTTTTAGCATAAAAATTGTAGTTAGTCCAAATCCAAATATTTTCTGTAATTTGAAAGCTTAGAAATATGTCAAGCTGTACTTGGTTTTTCATTTTATGCTTTATTTTGTCTTCCAAAATCCAACATATCATGGATTTTTGCTATTGCTGTGAAAAACTAGAATGTATTAGGTATAGGAACTGAGCTAAGGGGACATTTAGAATGTGTATTATTCCTCAGCATGTAGGTTGTTTGTAAGGTGTTGTGATTGTTTGTTGGATTTCTTTTTTATTCTTTTCAGTGACAAATTTTGATCCCTTTGTTGTCATTTCATTTGTCTTCCTGTTGACTTTTGCTTTGTCCTTATTCCCCTAGGACAGTGTCTGTTTCTTGCAGTTCTTTCAACTATAATCCATTGCTAAATGACCTGGTGTTTGCTGGCCTTGCTTATATCCTGTGGGGAAGTGGAGCAGTCAGTAAAATTTTAAATGAATCCAAGTAATAATGAATACATGAAGTTTCCTATTACAACAATGGTATCGGTTCTCCCTCCCCCACAGATACCTGCCTCTGTACTTCAGGGCTCAGATCTTTCTTTTCAATGTCTGCCACTTGTTGATCATGCTCTGCTCCACACCATCTCATCACAAAACACCTACAAACTGTGAGTTACTTAACAGAAAGTATTTCAGTATATCAGAGTGTTCTGGGATCATGACATTAACATTGATGTCTACTAAAGACCGGCATAAACTTTCATTTCAGCAAATGAATTTCACCACCTTTATAAGTGTCAATTCATGATAATACAAAAGAAATAATATCCCTGAAGGTCCCAGCTCTGTTTAAAGGATTAATCTCTATGTGAACTCAGATACATTCTACCAGACTCTTGAGCATGCTTTCCTAAAAATAGTACATGTTGTTTTATTAAGTTCATCACAAACTTCTATTATTTTTCTTATTATTACATAAATGTGAACCTGTAATCTGGCAAGACATTTTTGAAAAATCTTTTTATTTATTATAACTTTTCACTTTGATTTTTAAATTTATTTATTTTTAATTGCAGTTTATTCACTTTGTATCTTAGCTGTAACCCCTCCCTCATCTCCTCCAAATCCTGCCCTCCCTCCCTCTTCATCTTCCATGCCCCTACCCTAGTCCACTGATAGGGGAGGTTCTTCTCCCCTTCCATCTGAAGCTAGCCTATCAGGTCTCATCAGGACTGGCTGCATTGTCTTCCTCTGTGGACTAGTAAGGTTGCTCCCTGCTTAGGGGGACGGGGGGGTAGAGGTGATCAAAGAGCCATCCACTGAGTTCATGTCAGAGACAGTCCCTGTTTCCCTTACTGAGTACCCATTTGGACACTAACCTGCCATGTGTTACATCTGTGCAGGTGGTCTAGGTTATCTCCATGCATGGTCCTTGGTTGGAATATCAGTCTCAGAAAAGACCCCTGGGCCCAATTTTTTTTTGCTTCAGTTTCTCTCCTTGTAGAGCTCTTGTCCCCTCTGTGTCTTTCTATCTCCCCCTTCTTTCATATGATTCCCTGAACTCTGCCCAAAGTTTGGCTATGAGTCTCAACATCTGCTTAGATACCCTGTAGGGTGGAGTCTTTCAGAGGTCCTCCGTGGTAGATTCCTTTCCTGTTCCTTGTTTTCTCATTCTTCCGATGTCTATCCCATTTATCTTTCTGAATTAGGATTGAGCATCTTACTTAGTGTTCTCCTTTTTGCTTAGCTTCTTTTGTTGTATAGATTTTAGTATGTTTATTTTATATCATATGTCTAATATCCTCATATAAGTGAGTATATACCATGTGTGCCTTTCTGCTTTTGAGATACCTCACTCAGGATGATCTTTTCTAGTTCCTGCCATTTGCCCTGGCAGGGCTTTATAAGTGAACCTTCAGAAAAAATGCTGAAATTTCTTGTCTAATGCACGTAAAATGCTCACTACTTTGAAAATAATTCCCCTTCTTTGAAAATAATTACTTGACTGCAGAGTAGATAGCAAATAAAAATTTAAGTATTTTAAGTAACAATAGATTTCATTACCTCTAACATCCAAATACTGATTTATTAGTTAAGTTGCCAAAGAAATGTGACCTGGAAAACATTTTCAATAACATTGCACAAAATATAACACACATGTGAATTAAGTAGAGAGACACAAGATAATGGGACCCACAGGTTCTACATGAGAAAAATGACTTATTTATCACATTATCTAGGCTGATATTTTGAAAATAGGTATTTGGTGTTATTAAAGTCAAGTTAGCCAGATAGCATCACCTACTGATAGTAAACGTTTCTATATGAAACAGTACCTGATGTATACAATTCTCTTTATAGAAATTAGAAAGGCATTCTTATATACATGTTATTATACCATTCAGATCTTTACAAAATCTGTTAAGTGTAGCCTTAACCTACTTGTAAAAGGACAGGTCTTATTTCTGTATACTTTTAAACAGTCTTTTATTCTTTTCAGACTATCAAATAACTTGGCACTAGTTGCCACTTCTGTATTTAGTTCTTAGTCTCATGTTGTAAGTTATCGTTAACTGTGATGGAGAAAAAGGACCACAGTTTAAGGAGGGTTCAGTGGACATAGAGATACAGTCTGCTATTTTGATCGGGTTTGAACATTCTTCTTTCACATTTGGTAATGCATGCAGACTTATCTTATGAGATGACAAGTTTGGATGCCTTATAATCACCGTAGAAGCAAGAATCAATGGCTTTGTTGACCTAGCCAGTTTGACACTCATTTCCCTGGAACATAAGAACATGACTAAGAGATAATGCAGCACCTTTATTCTCTGTGTTTCTACCTCATACACAGGGTACATGGAAAGTATTGGAACACAGGTGAGTCACACTAGAGATGATGTAATGAGAGGCACAGTGAACACAGAAGCATTTCCTGTGGAGGCAAGGACAGGGAGGGAACAAGGACTCTTCTACTGTCAGGACACTTGAACCTCCTTACCTTTAATTCACTCCAAGATGCAAGAAGAGATTTATTTCCTAGTTTATGTTACAGGGTTTTGCCAAGGAAATGACATCTGTGACCCCCTTCCCTCAGGCACCAATATATCTTTGTTTTCTAATCTAGTTAAAATTTACAAATCAAGGGTCAACATTTAATGCAATGACAAATTTGTCCTTACTGGAAGGAAAAATGTGTTTCTGAGTTTTATATTTATACTCTAGCTGTGATGGTCTGAATGAAAATGACTCCAATATCTCTTAGGGGAGTATGGCTTTATTGGGGGCTTGACCTTGGAGTAAGTGTGTCTGTGTTGGAGGAAGAGTATCACTGGGGGTAGGTCTTTTTTTGACTTCAGAAGCTCAAACCATGCCAAGGGTCATTCTCTTCCTGCTGCCAGATGATCCAGATGCAAAGCTACTTCCCTAGCACCATGTCTCCTAGTGTGCCGTCCTGCTTTCTGGCATGTCGATAATAGACTAAACCTTGGACTATGTATCAGCCCCAAATAATGTTTTCCTTTATGAGAATTGCTATGGTCATGATATCTCTTCACTAAAATAAAAACCCTAACTAAGACACCAGCCGTATAAACCTTGTTTGGTCCAATTCAACATAGAAAAGGGACAAATTGATACATATGTGACCACCAATAGCTGATAGCATTAATGTTGTTTCAGTCTATAAATAATTTCATTTTCCTTTGATTAACTACTTTTTATTGGACTCATGTCTTCTTACCAGGAGAAATAGTCATGATATTAAATGTCACAAGAAGACATAAAGTATGGTTAAAATATTTCTGTTTCAGGTAAAATTGCCCTTATTTTATCATGACAATCAGCATTTGCAACTAATAATAGATGTGTTCTTATTTTTATAACACTGCAATGGACTTTCTCATCATATGATAAACTATTTTTGTTTCAGGTTTTCTTTTTTTTAATAATGTGACAGAAGATAAATTGTGATGTGTTTAAAGAACTAAATTTGTTAGACATTAAAATGTGTGCAGCTATCTTACTATAACAGATTTTTTTTTTTCAAAAAAAAAAAGCAGACAGATATGGTGATAAGCATCATAGCATAATTGTGGACTCTCTGAAAGGGAACTTTCTCATGTCACTTTGGTACATCTGGAAAAAGAAATGGCATGGCATGGTTGCTGTAGGATCTAACTTTGTATAGAACTTTTGTTTCTGGAAACCCCTCAATCCAGAGAGAGTAAAAACAAGATTCCAGGGACTCTAGAATATATACTTAATTAATTCTGTCTCTCTGTTTGTAAGTTCAAGTTGTGCTCTTATCAATATAGTAAATCACAGAATATAGGTTTTTTGAAAGCTTTGTGGAAACCTTTCAAATAAGTCAAGATGTTACTATCATGAGTCCCCTCTTTGCTCTTATTATATATATGTATATAGATAGATAGATAGATAAATAGATAACATACATATATTTATATATAGATAACATACATTGAAGTATCTAGTCCAATCCATACTCTGTTCACTCAGCTTCCATAAGAGTATATTTCCATTCATTTTGAGAAGAGCAGAAGTTCATTTCAAGTCCACTGCTCTGAAGTCTTCCCACTGTTGGATTAAAATCATGTATATTTATTTATGTTCAAATTTAGAGTATTTCCTTTAGAAGTAGATTTCTAAATTTGTTTCATTGTAAGTCCTTTATAAATGTTTTCCTGTAAACCATGATTCAGATAGTTACTAATGAGAAGGCAGCTCTGATGCATTCCATTGCGGTCTTATGTGACACATGTCATTTTCTGTCTCTTCAGGGAGGTAAAGGTTTGTTTTTTTTGTATTGTGTTGTCTTTGACCGAAATCTGTCTAAGAATTGCCTCCTTTGTATTTTAAGTTATCAGTCTTGAACAGATGTCTTGACACTTTAATCTTAAACTGCCTTGTCTTTCTTTCTTTACATATTTCCTGTGTATCTCTCTGCATGTCTTTCTTTTATTTTTTTCTGTCACTGCCACTGCTTCATGAGTTTTGTACTTTCTTTTTATCAGAAAAATGCTTGTGAATCTCTCTTGAAAAAAATTTTACTGTAATTTCTGTTGCCTCCAATCTTCTATTATGTCTTAGAGTAATTACATTGGTATGAGCATACATATTTCTGTATGTGACTGTCCATGTATGTGTCCATGTATGTGTCCATGTGTGGAGTGCATGTATGCACATATGTGCACATGCGAATGAGTGTTTCTACAAGAAACATAGGTCCCAATGTTCAGAGGATTCCAAGGGGTACAATGACTGAAAATATGTTTGTGATAGTTTTATTCAGATGAATGTTGTTCTAAAGAAAGAACAGCTTTGGTAAGTGATAGCAACATGACTCTGTTCAGATATGTTCCGTTTTTCTTGCTTTTCCTACAGGGATATTACAATGAAATCTTTAATTTCCTATGGAAAACTGTTAGTGGTTAGCTCTACATGCTGCTTGAGTTCTGGTTCTTTTCTTCTTTCTTCAAAAAGCTCCATTACATTCTGATATTCTATTGTGTGTTCTTTACCCTTTCAATATTGCTTGACTTTGTTTGCCACACAGTATGCAGTGAATTAACTTCATATGTTCAAATTTGTAAAGACTACTTTTTCATGAATATGATTTTATTCTATCTTAAATTTTTTTTTTATTTTATCAACTGCCAGTTTGAACTGAAGTTTTTTCTCTACTGTTTTATTTTTTAGAATTTAAATGCATGCTTCAATTCATGTTAATGTTTTCTCTTAGTATTCTTTCAGAACCTGAAGACATTAAAGTTGCCACAGACCTCAAGTTTTAATTCTCTTTCACCCAGTTCACTAAGATATTTCTCTCTGCATTGCCCACGTGGCATGCTGAGGTTGGCTACCCAGAGGCTATTTAAAGTGGGCTGGCTTTACCCAGGGTCAGATGATTGTTCAAGGTTCCTGAATAAACTGCATTGAAAAAAAATAAATAAAAAAAAGATATTTCTCTCGCCTGTTTTCTTGTAACAATTTTGTAGTTCAAGTCTTAGATTTACATTTTTTTTTTTCAATGCAGTTTATTCAGGAACATTGAGCAATCCTCGGACCCCGGGGAAAGCCAGCCCACAGCTTAAATAGCGTCTGGGTAGCCAACCCAGGCGTGCCACGGGGGCAATGCAGATAGGTCCACATACATGGAAGCAAGCCAGATCCTCAGCCTTAGCCAAATGTGGAATTGTTCATGACAGAGAGCACTCACCATCGGGAAGGTGGAAGGCGGAAACCAGCTCCATCTTTAAGGCATAGCATTCCACAGCTCTCTACAGTTCTCCCTTTTTGTTTTAGACGCATCAGGCAAGAGTAGAGGTCTGATCTCTGATATTAGAAATAAATTGGGACTTTGTACAGATGTTCATTTAGGTGTCATCCACCCAAAGAGCATCAGACCCGTCCGATACCTTTTTCTCAGAGGCGGGACCTGGGGCATCAACCCGCATGCAATCAGACATGCTCTTCTCTGGGTCCAAAGCGGCTGACCCTGAGTGCAGTGCTTAGCCTCGCATCCTGAGCGTATTATTTTAGCTTTTTATGGTAGCCAACCATGCTTGGGGAGAATGTCCTGCTTCAATGGCTGTAAAGGCCTGAATGATCATGGCTGCATCACACTGTTGTGAGACTCTAATCTTGCATATATACCACAGGCAAACCAAGGAGACCAACACCAGAAGGCCTGCTAACACTCCTATGCCCGGCCATTCCTTCAGATGATTCATGGCTGCAGCAATCCATGTTGATAATCCTGTGGCTAGTCCTGCGTCCACTCTGGTAGAATTTACTGTGACAATGGCCACTCTCAGCTGCTCCATCGTAGTATCGAATTCTCCAGTCCAATTACCTAAAATATAGATGTAAAATGTATTTTAAATCAATTTTATATTTACTTTTGTATATGACCCAAGATTAGGTTATATTTCATGTCTGTCCAATAAACAATAAAGAAACTACTCATCCTTCATTTTATATCGTTGTTTCTTGGTAGTACAGCAGTTTAGTCACAAGACTTTGGACATTTTTAATTATGATCCTAAAAATAAAATAATTTTGTTCTTTCTGATATCTCTACCTTTCATTTGGCCTATCATGTTATTGTACAGAAAAGAACATTTCAGAACAAAATAAAATTGAATTGTTTGCAAACAAATAGTAAATCACATTTCTATTTAATTTTCTGAGAATTAAATTTAAACTCATTAATGAACATTGAACCTTTTCATTTCTGTTTACCTCTACGTAGTTATATGAATGAAATATTTGAGTTTAACACATTAGTGTATTTAAAATTCATTAGTGCATTTACATTGCTTTTAAATACTTTTATTTTATTTAAAATTTACACCTTTACATATGATAATGGGATAAATGAGGATGATTGAATTTATACTGTTTAAAACAACGTTGCAGTAGTAAAATAATCTTCACTGACTGTCACATATAACTAACTCCCTTTACATGTTTTCTAACATGTTGTAGATCATTCTCTTCAACTGTTTGTATTTGTTGACAAAAACTAATGGATTTCAACTTTTATTTATTTTAATATCATCTTCATATTTGTTTTCATCTTCTTATTTTATTATCATTCTTCCTGCCTTATAGATGAAGTGCGATATAATACCTTTTTTTTTCCACTCCTTAGAGGATTCACTGTAGATTTTAGGTTTGTGCCATTATCTTTTAACAATGGAGATAGTCGTTATGAACAAAGTTGGGCTGGGAATTCTCACTTTTGTGTGTGAAACTCAAACATCATACATGTGTATGCATGTTTTAAGTTTTTCACACTGTGTTGCGAAATTCATTTTGACAGTATCACAGTCATAGTATCAGATGAATCTTCTAATTAACTTTTTATCATCTAGTGTCAATAATTAAATGGATATGCTCCCTCATATAGCTAAATTTATTTTTTTTGTAATGTAATAAAAATTTATACTACTATATTTTTAGAGGGAGAATATCTTCCCACGTATTAGTTTTGGTGATATGCATTTTTAGAATTTTTTTCATTTCCGGTCAATTGGGAAAATATTTATAATATAAATGGAAATAACCCTAAAACTTCTCAAATGGTGAACTTATAACCTGAGGTAGTCATTCATTCATTCATTCATTCATTCATTCACTCTTTTTGTTGCTGTTATTTTTTATTTGGGTTCTGTGCAGGCTTGGAACTTTTTTGTTAACCAGGCTCACCTCAAACTCAGAGATCCACCTGCCTCTGTCTCCTGAGTGTTAGGATTAAAGGCATTCACCCTGGTGCTTGGTGCATCCATTCAAATTAAGGATTAAGGATGTGGGTCTGGAAAGAATGCTCAGTGCTTAAGAGCACTGTGTGCTCCTCCAGAGGTTCTGAATTCAATTCTTGGCAACCACATGGTGACTCATAAACATTTGTAATGTGATCTGGTGCCCTCTTCTGACATGCAGATTTACATGCAGATAGAGCACTCATATATAAAATAAATATAAAAATATATTTAAAAAAATGAAGATGAATAACTCAAGTGACAACACATGCTGGAGAGGTTGTGGAGAAAGGGGAACCCTCCTCCACTGCTGGTAGGAATGCAAACTTGTACAACCACTCTAGAAATCAATATGGTGCTTTCTCAGACAATTAGGAATAGCACTTCCTCAAGATCTAGCTATACCACTCCTAGGAATATATCCAAAAGATGCTCAAGTCTGATCAACCATTATTGTAGCAGCTTTATTTGTAATAAACCAAAGCTGGAAAGAGCCCAGATGCCCCTCAGTTGAGGAATGAATACAGAAATTGTGGTACATCTACACAATGGAATAAAAAAACAAGGAAATCATGAAATTTGCAGGTAAATGGTGGGAACTAGAAAAGATCATCCTGAGTGAGCTATCCCAGAAGCATAAAGACACACATGGCATATACTCACTCATAAGCGGATATTAGACATATAATATAGGATAAACACACTAAAATCTGTACACCTATGGAAGCTAATCAGGAAGGAGGACTCTGGCTAAGATGCTCAATTCCCATTAAGAAAGACAAAGAGGATGAATATCAGAGGAGGGAGAAAACAGAGAACAGGACAGGAGCCTATCACAGAGGGCCTTTGAAAGGCTCTACCCTGCAAGGTATCGAGACAGATGCTGAGACTCATAGCCAAATTTTGGGCAAAGTGCAGGGAATCTCATGAAAGAAGGGGGAGATAGTAAGACCTGGAGGGGACAGGAGCTCCACAAGGAGAGCAACAGATACAAAAAGTCTGTGCAAAGGGGTATTTTCTGAGACTGATACTCCAGCCAAGGAGCACTCATGGACATGGCCTGGAACTCCTGCACAGAGAGAGCCTATGGCAGTTCAATATCCAAGTGGGTTCTGTAGTAATGGGGACCCAGACTATCTCTGACAGGAACTGGTTAGCTCTTCGATCACCTCTCCCTGAGGGGGGAGCAGCCTTACCATACCACAGAAGAAGACAATGCAGCCACTCCTAATGAGACTTTATAGACTTGGATCAGAGGGAAAGGGAGGAGGGCCTCATCAGTGGACTGGGAGAGGGACACAGGTGGGGAATGGAATAGGGAGGGTGAGATTGGGAGGGGAGGATAGAGGGAGGTACAGGGGGATACAAAGTGAATAAACTGCAATTAATAAAAATAAAAATAATTTTAAAAAGAAACTAAAAAAGAATCACCTCCCCCTGGGGGGTGGAGCCTTGCCAAGCCACAGAGTAAGATGATGCAGCTAGCCTTGATGAGACCTGATAGGCTAGGGTCAGATAGACCAGAAGGAGGTCCACCTATACCGGTGGATTAGGGAAGGGGTTTAAGCTACAGGAGTGAGTGTGTGTGAGACTGGGAGGATACAAGGGAGAAGGCTGAAGCAGGGATACAATGAATACACTAAAAGAAATAAATGAATAAATAAATGTGAAAAAAATGAATAAGAATAATTTTCATGCCTGGAAAACCACCCAAAGATTCTGTGTTAAATAGGAGTTTACATATGACACCTTTCTTCTCTCCTTCTCTAATTAAACATGGAAATTAATTGGAGTTATTCAGAGGTGAACTTCAGTGGAGAAAATGATGTCACTAATAGGTGTTGAGATAAAACCCTTGAGCAACAATGGATTGTTTCCTGAATACATTGTTTCCAGAAGCGAAGAGTAGATAAAGAATTGGAAGGAATGCTTGACTATGTATAAGTTAGTTAGCACTGGACACTATATTGTTCTTACACCCAAGAAAAGCAAGTATGCTGCAGATATCCCCTTGTTCTTCATGTCTGAATCTATATTCATAAGTCTGAACATGCCTGATGTTTTATTGCTCAACTACATGTTAACGATCATCAAAGTCTATATATATTTCTACCATAAACCCCCATATATTCCAGTCTATTGAAACATTTGCTTACATCACCCTCTCAGATTTACTTCAAATTACTAAGAAGGCACTTCCATATTTTTTTCATGCTAAACTTTATGAAAACATGCATTTTATTGTTCTTAATCAAACAAACTATAGCTTTTAATCAAATAAAAAGTAAAATCTAACTTCTGCAACCTCTACCAAAAGTCCTCCAATTGACTCTCCTTCATAGAGAGGCCTTGATAATATTTAGGGCAAGATTTCTGAAAACACTCCATTGTAATAGTGAGATATTGGCCACACTGTGCTCTTCGACACCTTTTTGTTACCACTTTAATGAAAAGAAAAGCCAATCTTGAAAACACTATGTTTGTTCTCTTTTCTAATGCACAATAGTTCCAATACTAACTGCATGTTGTTTTGTTCTGGTCCCAATCAGATATAAGGGATTTCATTTAACAATGCTTGACTCTGCTCCACTGATTAGATACAATGCTGTGGACATCTAACAAATTGCCACTATTTATCAGCAATTAACAGCAGCCTAAAATAGAAGTGAAAGAAAGCTCCAGGGATTAAATAAAAGTGTTTTATTTCCCAGCCTTCTAAGGACAAAAATTTTAATCAGTATGCTCTTGTAATGTTATTAGGCAGAGTCCTTAATTTGAATCATGCAGATATATATTGGCATAGCAACTTAAATATGAATCTTTATAATTCAGTTCTGAAGAACTTTAGATATACTATTATTTCCACACATTATTGTTTACTTGATGTCATCAAGGTTATTTAAAGGACACTGATGAAACCCAAAATGGAACTAATTATTCTTTTTAAAATATTTTGTCTACACATGATGCTTATTTGCTATGTTTCATAAGATAATGCAATTATTGTTGACTTTTATTTCAAGCTTCACATTATTTTAAAATTTCATAAATATATAGATTTTTTTTTAAAAAATGCATAATATTGAGCCTCATCAGGACTGGCTGCATTATCTTCCTCTCCGGCCTGGTAGGGCTGCTTCCCCCTCAGGGAGAGGTAATTAAAGAGCAGGCCAAGCAGTTCATGTCAGAGGCAGACCCTGTTCACATTACTATGGAACCCACTTGGACACTGATCTGCCATGGGCTACATATGCGCAGGGGTTCTAGGTTATCTACATGCATGGTCCTTGGTTGGAGTATCAGTCTCAGGAAAGACCCCTGTGCTCAGATTTTTTTATTTTGTTGCTCTCCTTGTGGCGCTCCTGTCCTCTTCAGATCTTACTATTTCGCACTTCTTTCCTAAGCTTCCCTGCACTCTGCCCAACTGTTGGCCATAAGTCTCAGCATCTGCTCTGATACCCTGCAGGGCAGAGTCTTTCAGAGGCCCTCTGTGGTAGGCTTCTAACTTGTTCCCTGTTTTCTCCTTCTTCTGATGTCCATCCTCTTTGCCTTTCTTAAAGGGGATTGAGCATTTTTGCCAGAGTCCTTCCTCTTGATTAGTTTCTTTAGGTGTAAAAATTTTAGTAGGTTTATCTTATATTAAATGTCTATATGAGTGAGTATATACCATGTGTGTCTTTCTGCTTCTGGGATACATCACTCAGGATGATCTTTTCTAGTTCCCAACATTTACCTGCAAATTTCATGATTTCCTTATTTTTTATTATTAAGTAATATTCCATTGTGTAGATGTACCACAATTTCTGTACCCATTCCTCAACTGAGGAGCAACTGGATTGTTTACAGCTTCTGGCTATTGCAAATAAAGCTGCTACAAATATGGTTGAGCAAATGTCCTTATTGTGTACTTGAGCCTCTTTTGGTTATATGCCTAGGAGTGGAATAGCAGGATCTTGAGGAAGCACTATTCCTAGTTGCCTGAGAAAGCACCAGATTGATTTCCAGAGTGGTTGTACAAGTTTACATTCCCACCAGCAGTGGAGGAGGGTTCCCCTTTGTCCCTATCCTCTCCAGCATGTGTTGTCACTTGACGTATTGATCTTGGCCATTCTGATGGAAATAAGGTGAAATCTCAGGGTTGTTTTGCTTTGCATTTCCCTAATGGCTAATGATGTTGAGTATTTCTTTAAGTGTTTTTCTGCCATTAGATATTCCTAGGATCAGAAGGAAGGAAAAGAAAACCTCCCCTATCAGTGGACATGGGGAGGGGCATGCATGGAGAAGGTGGACAAAGGAAGGGGTTGGGTGGGGAGGAGGGAGCTACAGGGGGATACAAAATGAATAAAATGTAATTAATAAATAATTAAAAATAAAAAAAATTCCCTCGATGGCTAAAAATAATACAATTAAAATGTTCAAGTTTCAATTGGCATAGAATCGCCACTTTGCAAGTCTGTGAACCTTAATAAAAGGCCTGGAAATATTTAAACATAAGGCAGTAAATCCTTTCTTTTCATATTTTTATACTAAGTTGTTTTGCATAAATCTTTAAAAAGAACTTATCCGGAATGGACATTGGATGTAGGCGAAAAGAAGTAACAGGACAGGAGTCTACCACAGAGGGCCTCTGAAAGACTCTACCTAGCAGTGTAACAAAGCAGATACTGAGACTCATAACCAAACCTTTGGCAGAGTGCAGGGAATCATATGAAAGAAGGGGAGTTAGTATGATCTAGAGAGGACAGGAGCTCCACAAGAACCAAATATATCTGGGCATACAAGTCTTTTATGGAACTGTTTCTCCAACCAAGAACTATGTATGGATATAACCTAGAACCACTACTCAGATGCAGCCCATGGTAACTCAGTATCCAAGTGGGTACCCTAGTAACGGGAACAGGGACTATTTCTGACATGAACTCAATGGGTGGCTCTTTGACTTCTCTCCCCCCCAAGGGAGGAGCAGCCTTGGTAGGCCACAGAGGAGGACTTTGCAGCCCATCCTGAAGATACCTGATAAAACAGGGCCAGAGAAAAGGGGAGGAGGTCCCCCCTATCAGTGGGAGATGAGGGAGGGAGGGTAGGATTTGGAAGGGAATGAGGGAGTGGATACAAAGTTAATAAACTATAACTAATATTAAAAAAGAAAAAAGAACTTAAAAATGTTTATTATTATTCACAATATTTTAATAACTATTTAAGATAGATACAGAAGAGCTAAAAATTCCATTCTTTATATTCATATTCATCACAATTTTTCCATTGACAATTTATTGAAAATTATTTATTACATTTTTATGTATGTTGCTGTAAAACTAGCTATCATATTTTTGATGTTGCAAGTTACAACTCAGATGGTAGCCCAAGGTTCCATAAATAGCATGTATGTCTTTGATTATAGCATGCCAATTTAATTTCATTCATTTTTATATAGAATTGATCATGAAAGAAATTAAAGGTCTCTTTTGTGACAAATTTCAGATGAATTTCAAAGTATTAATATTTTTTTAAATTATAACATGTGCCAATATGCCTCTAGCCTAAAGTATTTGCTGAAGTAAAGTTTGTTTGAAAGGTCAGTTTTCTTTGCTAGCATGAAGTCTGGAATGTACTTTTCTAGCTGTGTTTACCCTGAGGCCGTTCACTTTCTCCAGCTGCTTTACCTGGCATATCACAGTCATCTTTCATTGTTCCTTTTACTCCTGATGAACCTGATTCTTGAGATACATAAAAACTCTGCTTATGACCAGGAGGCATAGTAGGCTTAAGTCTACACTGACCCTCCTCTCTAAAAGGCCACATTTAGACATTAGGTCATGAGAAATTAGTACTTACTTTTTTATTTTTCATAATAGATAATTAAGATGGATGATAGATAAATAGATGATAGATAGATAAATACATACATACATACATACATACATACATACATAAATTCGTTCATAGATAGACAGGTAAGTAGACAGATAACAGTTGACTTTGGTACAATCTGAGTATGTTGGTAATAAGATTAAGAAACATCATCAGTCATTTTTATTTTATTTAATTTTCTTATCTACTTCCACATAGAAAAGAGCACAAAGAGCAGCACCATTTCTAATACATAGGAAATCGGTATATATCAGACTGCATGTGAGTAAAAAGAGCCACACAACCAAGAATTAAAATACTCACCAATGAGAGTCAAAAGGAATTCTAAAGCCGTAGTGAAATACGTCTGTGAGACTGATGCTTATGCACATCCTTGTCAGCACGCTGATCAAGGAGTATTTAGTGTGCTACAGACTAATTATTTTAGTCATTACAAGAAGTTTTTATTTATAAATCAAATAGGAATGTTTAAGGTACAGCTTCTATTTATTATTATTATTATTATTATTATTATTATTAACATTATTATCACTTATTATAATTTGTTCTGTTTGTATCCTGGCTGTGGCCCCCTCCCTCATCTCCTCTCAATCCCTTTCACCTCCCTTCATGCCCCTCCCTGGTCCACTGATAGAGGAGGCCCTCCTTCCCTACTATTTGACCCTAGCCAATCAGGTCTCATCAGGACTGGTTGCATTGTCTTCCTCTGTGGCCCAGCAAAACACTACCCTCCCACCCCCAGGGGAGGTGATCAGAGAGCCTGCCACTGTTCATGCCAGAGAAAGTTCCTGCTCCCCTTACTAGGGACCCCACTTAGAATCTGAGTCTATGGGCTACATCTGAGTCTGGGTTTTAGGTCATCTCCATTCAAGATGTCCATCAGTGGAGGAATGGATACAGAAATTGTGATACATTTACACAATGGAATACTATTCAGCTATTAAAAACAATAAAATCTTGAAATTTGCAGACAAATCGTGAGATCTAGAAAAGATCATCTTGAGTGATGTATCCCAGGAGCAGAAAGACACACATGGTATATACTCACTCATGAGTGGATATTAACCATATAATATAGGATAAACATACTAAATCTATGTTCCTGAAGCAGCTAAACAACAAGGAAGACTGTAGGGAAAATGTTCAAATCTCATTCAGAAGCACAAACATAACATGACAGACATCACAAACAGGAGAAGACAGGGAACAGGACAGTAGTCTACCACAGAGGGCCTCTGAAAGACTACTAATTGAGGTATCAAAGCAGAAGCTGAAACTCATGGCCAAACTTTGGGCAGAGTGCAGGGAATCTTATTAATGAAGGGGGAGATAGAAAGATCTAGAGGGGACAGGATCTCCAAAAGGAGACTAACAGAGGCAAACAAACAAACAAACAAACAAAAAACAACTGAGCCCTGGGGGACCTGAGGAGAATAATACAGATTCAATATTAATCATCAATGAATAGTTATTATGATATAGAACATATACTGAAAATTTTTTGCTGTGTTGGTATCTAAGAACTACCATCACTAAAATGGTATTGAAATGCCACAGGCTCATGTTTGAATACTCATTCCCTGGTTGGTAACTAGTTTCATTTAGATCAGTAGACTTTCCTTATCTTAAAATAGGGCACAAGAACCCTATGGCTATGGTGTTCTGACCAATATACAGAGGCTAGCAGGGATCTGAACAAATAGGCTTTACAAAAGCACCCATTTTACACCATAAACTTAAGTCCCATTTTCCTACAGCCTTCTAAATCAGACTACCTATTCATCAACGAAACAACAGACTATTTTCTTTGTTCTTGGTTGCCAGAAACTGAAGGTAAGTTCTAGCAGGTGTACTTCAGACACCTGACCTGGCAGAATCAGACTGGCATTACTTGGAAGCCTCCTCCTTGAAATCTAGATCCTGTAGTATCTGAGGGTGCTGTATCAAGGTAGAATGACAATCAAATAAATCTTCACAACTAAACATCTGTGCACCCAAACAATGACTAGTCCAACAAAATTCCTCAAGCATAAATTAGAGCCGATTATATCTTGAGCATATCTAACAACTATCTAATGGACATGAGCCACTCTCAATATGAAAGGATTGATACTCGATATTATGAATTCAATTATCTGTTGCTAAAGAGGCCATAGATCCTAGAAACCCTACTACTGCCATTTTCCTAAATCAATATTTTTTCTAAAAATATTTTAAATATCCTTATACCTTCAGGTAAGTTTGCCTCACAACTCCCCATCAAAGAAGACTATTTTTTCCCCATTCTCAGCATTCTTTGTGTAGAACAGAGGTCTCAGGGGCTTCCTCCATTCACAGTAGTATATTTATTGGTATTGTCCTTGTTCACCTCGCAGACAGTCAGGTTGTTGAGACTCTATGGATGTAGCTTCTGACATTACTAGGAGACAACATATCACAGGAAATTCTGAGGTCCTCTGGATCTTACAGTCTTTCTGCTCCCTCTCCTGCAATATTCCCTCAGTCTTATTTGTGGTAGTGTTTTGTAGAAATACCTCTTGGGACTAATCTCTCATTTTGATTGTTTGTGGTTTTTCATAGTAATCTCTGTTGAAAAGAGAAGGTTTCTTGATGAGGAATAAAGACTACACTTATCTGTGGGCAAAAGGACAAATGTCTATAGATTATTGACAATGATTATGCTAGTTGAGTAAATTAGCAGTTGTAGGTTCTCCTCTGGTATCTCTGACTTCACTAGCACTGAAGTTAGGTGTCCTTACCAGGGCCGTTTTCCTTCTTGTTAAGCAAATCTTTTGTTCAGTTGAAAAGTTGTTGGTTACAACCAATGTATGCATGCCACTATTGGATCCCTGAGGGTTATTGTGCCATTCTATTTGTTGTGGTTCTTAGATATCATAACTGGGTAGGACTGTTGGTTGCTTCTCTCCTTTGGAAGTTTGCATGGCTTTTTCTAGTGTTGTAAAGGCAGTCCTCAAGGAGGAAGCATTCATATCACTTCCACGTCAGCAGTCTCTAGGCTCTGTTTCTGAAATGTGTGATGCCTTTAGCAGTAGAGACTAATCTTTAACGTCTGAGGGGGAAAAAAAGGCAATATGCCGCACATGTTTTCAAGAGTCTCCTGACCAACAACCAAAAGAAGATTCAGATCTGGTAACTGAGTTTTTATCAAGTATTTTGTTTTTATCTCTTTGATGAGAATATTGACATCTCAAACAAGTTCATATTTCATTGAAATTATACATGCATTTTTAGGTGTAATTACAATGTATTGTAGAAATATTTTTGATACTTAATAGTATGATTCTGTATGGCTTTTCCAGATACCCTTACTTTAATTTACCGTCCTCTTCCTTCTTCTGTCTTTACTTTTTATCCTATTCCTAAAATTTTCAAATAAAATAACATACAAACAAAAACCTTTTTGTTTTAGAACAAGTGATTTTCACATAATTTAAAATAAACCTGACTTTACCTTGAAGAAGCAGATGATGAAGCAACTGATATGAAATTGAAATGACTGCTTCATTTCAAGTGAAACATATGTAAATTAAAATATGATTCCAGTGAATTGCTGTGACAAGAGCTTAACTAGTGCATAGCAGTAAAGTAGTTTTCACTAATTAATTAGAAGAAAATGAAACTGAAGGAAATGATTGAAGGAAAATGACCATTCATTCCCACCAGAGTTGCAGCTTCATTCGTTGAAATCAGGTCATATGTTGTACTCTACATTTGTCCTTTCTTTGTAGAATCACTTGATGTCGTGTGGCAGAAACTGAGAACAGAGGGGATAACCCAATTTCAAGTTTGTCTCTGATGCACTTCCAAACCTCCTCTTGTGGGAAATGAAAGTGAATTGCTCTAAGTGAGCAGAGAGTGGAAATAGATCAGAACAGTCAATCGTGGCCCTGTAAGAGGATGGCTGAGTTTATTTCTTCTTAGAACAATGTGTCTTGATTGATTGTCTGTATCTGGTGAAATGAAGAGGGCTGAAAATATCTGAACCAAATTCATCCTTTAATCAGTGAAATTATCTGTAAGGAAAACTAATAATGATTAGTTATATGTTAATCACAATCCCAAATACTTCAGGTTCACTGGTGAATATTTCTACAAATTAGTGCTTCCTTTCATAATTGCCACATCATTAAATACTAAAGAAAAGAATTTAAAAACCAAAGCACTATGTTATGCTGATTTACAGCTAGCTAATAACAAAGAATATATTACAATAGAAAATTAAGTTACTTCGATGTTGAGGGATGATCAGAATTCCTTACAGATTTCTCCTTTCTGCATATGTTTGAATAGAATACCCATATGGTCCCTAATATCTTTTTATATATTTTATTATTATAATTTATTACAATTTATTCAATTTGCATCCTGGCTATGACACCTCCCTCATCTCCTCCCAATCCCTCCCTCCTCCCTCTATGCCCCTTCCCTATTCTACTGATAGGGGAGGTCCTCCTCCCCTTCCATCTGACCCTAGCCTATCAGATCTCATCAGTACTGGTTGCATTGTCCTCCTCTGTGGCTGGACAAGGCTGCACCCAGGGGTGGTGACACATCTATTTTAAAATAGGTCATTTGTCTAAAACAGGATAGAAAAGTGGATTTGGTACGTTCTTGTTTCCGAGCACACTGCAATGCCACCTAGCATGATAGGAGTCTGGTATCCTCCTGCAGTGTGTCTCACTAGCATAGTGTCCTGTTCTTACATTTACCCACATAGCAGATGATCTGAAAGACATTCACATATATAGCAATAGGGTTCACTTATTTTAAATCATTTAATGTTTTGTAAGTCTCAATAATGTGATCCTGGAAACTCCCTATGTCCTGAATAGTTGAACTAAAAAAAATAAAATAAAAAAAATGCACATCTCAATTCTGAACAAATAAAATTAGTTACTACAATACAATACAATACAATACAAATACAATTCTGACCCAAATACAAAAACACCCATGTTTCTAACAAGAAACATTACTAAAGCTTAAACCACACATTGATCCCCACAAATTGATCGTGGCAGGCTTCAACACTCTCATCAAATGTCAGGTCAACGAAACAGAAACCAAACCGAGAAATAATGACACTAACAGATGTCATGAACCAAATAAACCCGACAAACATCTACAGAACTTTTCGCCAAAACACAAAAGAGTATACCATGTTCTCCACACCTCACTGAACTGTCTCCAAAATTAACCAAGTGGTAGATCACAAAGCAAGCCTCATCAGATAGAAGAAGACGGAAATAATATGTTATATCCTATCAGAACACATGGACTTAAGCTGGATCTCAATACAAACAGAAGTAACAAAAATTTGTTTTAAAACTGGAGGATAAAATATGTTCCTGAATCTAAAACTTGAGAAAATGGTGAGCATTAAATTAGTGCTACAATTCCTACATGGCTATCACGTCTACCCAGGAAGTGACAGGTTAAGGCAATTGGTCACATATTGACTTTAAAATGAGATATAACATTTTTATACTTTAGTATACTTAAGCTTGATTAAATCTCAGAGTCCTTTATGACAATTACAAAGTATTAATTAAGCCTAGGACAGTGTTAAAGAATCACATTGCTATTTTGAAACACAACAAATGTCAAAAATTAGCATCTATATTCTCTTCTCTATGAGTTACGCTTCATTAAACGAGAGTGGGTGTGATGTATTTCAAATTACACATTCTCTAGCTAGCAAAAGAATAATGTATGCCTCAATTGTCACTATCACCAGTTTCTAAACCATAAAGAAGCAACTTGAGTATACAATAAGTATTATTTGAAAACACTAAAGGAATAAAAATAGTATAACTGCATATACTCTCTGAAAGAAATACAAAGATCTTCTCTGTAATAATTTTTTTACCTATACACCCAGTAAATTATGCTTTATTTTATTAAAGAGTTTAACTGTTTATATAACATATGAGAATGAGAAGGAGTTATCATGGCACCGTAAAGATACTATCAGAAATATGAGGTTGATAGCAATATCTATAGGCTAAATCATCAGCTAGAAATAATACCATAAATTTCAAAATGAGAAGTCCTTCAGCACTTTTCTATTATAGTCTTGTTCAAAGAAGAACAAAGAAAGTCTAAACTACCTCTACTACAATCAGGCATGCAAACTAAGTAGCCATATTTCAAAAGCCACCACAGAGATTTAAAGCATTTTGTAGGCACAGGAAAGCAATGATAGGAAAGATGGCTGATTTCCCATAACCGTGGGTACCAGAAGGCAAGGTGGTTGATGGCTTTAAAGTTGATGAGGGAGGTTTACATTTAACTCAGAATGCTAAATGCAGTGAAACAATCTCCCAAAAGAAATGTGGATTTAAAGATATTTTCAGATTAAAAAAAACCCTCAATGCATTCTCCACTGCATTCTCGTGGTACTTGGTTATGCTACGGATACATTTTTCAAGCCTAAGGGAGAAACTTTCTAAAAGGTAGCTATCTGGAAAAGAAAATAGAAAAAAAAATGGAGCATCATGAACACCAGATAAATACAATATTTTTCATTCCTTTCTTGTATTCACTAAAATCGATGAAAATAAATATATGAAGAAAAAAGCAATAGTGACTCTTCATTTAAACGTGAAATTCCCTACAATGGTAATTTGCTATTGTTAAGAGCAGTGGTGGAATTGTATTAAAATAATGTTATTGGACTTCATCAGAAATATGGTAAGTAAGAATCTTTACAAGGCTGTGCTAAATTATTGAAATATATTTTGCTATTTCTTGGAAAAATATTAAAATACTCCTTATAAAAATTATATATGACAGAATTATTAAACTTTCATATGTGTCTGTGCATATGTGTGTTGGTTTAAGATTGTACCATTGGCCAGATAGTAACATGAAACTAGAAAAAAAATCCACAAAAAAATAACTAGGAGGTTTGGAGAAGCAGAGGACCTTTTTGGCGAAGATAGGTGAAATATTTTTGTTTTTAAATTTTTTAAAGTTTTATGGTATCCCAAGATTGTATTTATTTATTTATCTCAATTTATTCACTCTGTATCCCTGTTTTATCCCCACCCTCATCTGCTCCCACCTTTCCTCTTTTCCCCTTATGCCCTTTCCCTAGTCCCCTGATAGAGGAGGACCTCCTCCCTGTCTATCTGACCCTAGCCTATCAGGTCTCATCAAGGCTGGCTGCATCATCTTCCTCTATGGCCTGGCAAGGCTGCACCCCTCCCCCCTCAGGGAAGGTGAACAAAGAGCCATCCACTGAGCTCATGTCTGAGACAGCCCCTGTCCCCTTCCTAACCCATTTGGAAATGAGAAGCCTATGGGCTTCCCTTGAGCAGGGAAGCATGATCCATGCATGGTCCTTGATTGCAGCATCAGTCTCAGAAGGACCTCTGGGCCCAGGATTTTTGGCTCTGTTTGTTGGTCTCCTTGTGAAGTCCCTGTCCCCTCCAGATCTTTCTTTTTTATTTTTTATTAATTATTATTATTTATTAAAATTCATTCAAATTGTATCCTGGCAGAGGATCTATCCCTTGTCTCCTCCTAATCCTGCTCTCTCTCCCTCTTCTCCCCCTATGCCCCTCCCCTAGTCCACTTTAGTAGGGGAGTACCTCCTTTACTTTTTTTTAATTTAAATTTATTTATATATTTATCTATTATAATTTATTCACTTTTTATCCCCACTGCAGCAGCCTCCCTGGTCTCCTCCCAGTCATACCCACCCTCCCTCTTCTCCCCCTATTCCCTCTCCATAGTCCCTTGATAGAGGAGATGTTCCTCCCCTTATCTCTGACCCTAGCCTATCAGGTCTCATCAGGACTGGCTGCATTGTCTTCCTTTGTGGTCTGGTAAGACTGCTCTCCTCTCAGGGGGAGGTGATCAAAGAGCTAGCCAACGAGTTCATATCAGAGACAGGCCCTGTATCTTTTTCTAGGGAACCCACTTGAAGCTAAGCAGCCAATGGTCTTGCTCTGAACGGGGAGTCTATGTCCTCTCATGCCTGGTTCTTGGTTGGAATATTGGTCTCTGCAAGTCCCCCAAGGCCTAGGTATTTGGCTCTGTTGTTCTCCTAGTGAAGTTCTTGTCCCCTCCAGATCTTTCTATCTCCCTCTTCTTCCTCCCTAAGGTTTCCTGCACTCTGCCCAAAGTTTGGTTATGAGTCTCAGTATCTCCTTTGATACCCTGGTGGGGTGAAATCTTAATAAACCTGCAAATCTGACATAGAAGTAAATTTAAACAGTACCCATGCATTAGAAAAATTATTGGTTGTATTTCTGTGTGTTTAATTGCTTTAAATACAAGATTTAAAATTCAAGATATAGAAAAATTCAAGATACAGAAAAAGTAAATGTGATAATAGCATTTGAGGGTTTGGGGATTTAGCTCAGTAGTCGCACGGCACTGGGTTAGGTCTTCAGCTCTGGAAAAAAAAATTTAAAGACAAAAAGATAATAGCATTTGAAAGCTCAAATCTTTACTGTCTGGAAATGAGGCCACTGAGTGAAGGGAAAACATACTTATACATCTGAAGTGTAGCATTAATTAAGCATCAACTCCATGAAAGTCAATCAACTATATGCAGCCCTAGATAAAATAATAATTTCCTTTTGGAAACCATGACAAACTATTAATTCTCTATCAAGATCATTCAATAGTCCAAAATAGCAGGACACACTATCATGGAAAGGTATCAGGGAAGCCTGATGCTGGGGTTTAGCAGGCATGGAAGTAGAGTGTTCTGTTGAGGAGGAAAAGAGTTCAAGAGGAAGTGGGAATAAACTTGAGGTGCATGTGATCAAAATGAATTTTAACCTCGAACTCCTGCAACAGATGTCATCCATTGCAGCTCAGTCTCAAAGTGGGCACCCTAGTAAGGGGAACAGGGACTGTCTCTGACATGAACTCAGTGGCTGGCTCTTTGACATTAAAGGAAAGCAACATCACCAACGGTAACTTTGACCATTACTGATGACATCATTTGCAACTCTTAACTTAGAATCATTTTTACGCTCATTTTTTTTTTTCAATTGATGAAAACTTTCACTGATACAAGGGAGCAGCAGGGGGCTTTGGTACATGGGACTTCCACATATCTAACAATATAAGTTTAAAATGTTCTAGAAAAGAAACAGAATGTGGTTTTACTCTCTTAGTTGTGAAAAAAATTTCCCCAAAACCTCATCAGGCTCAATGATATTTAAGGAAGACAAAACTGTACAAACTGGGCATCAAAAACTTAATTTTTCACCATTAGAAACATCTTAAGATAATTCAAGTTTGACTAATTTTTAGCTCATTTCACACATCAGACTCAATTATAACCATGTAGGTAATGAAAGCTTTGGTTTCTTTGTATGTTATGTAAATATGTTTTGTTTTCATTCCGGGTGTGGGATTTTAGTTGGGCTACAGTTTGTCCACGCCTGTTAATTACCACATCTAGGAAGTGATCTTTGCCAGGTGACAACAGCCTTCGACATGCAGCATGGAGGGGGTGTTGTCTAGGACTCTGAGAGTATAAATATGAGAAAGAGGCGGTGCATGTGGTGGTGATCCGTGTGGTGTTCCTTGTGGCATTGTGCTGGCATGTGGTGAGACCGGGAGCTGTTTGTAGCAGACAGATGGAAAGATTCAGATGGAAAGATACAGTACAGGGTATTTGCAAGGAGGAGCCTGCTGGCTGCATCTGGAGTTGGAGGAGTTTGGTATAGAGCCCTAAAAGAACCCTTTGACGCTAAGTATCCGGGAGAAGTAAAGGGGTCTGGGACACCTCCCCGCTAAACTTTTGTCTCTCCTACTTAAGGTTGGAGGGTTGGTGGAAGGGAGGTAGAGGCCCAAACACCCCAAATAAAGGAGAAAATTTTTTTAAAGCACTACACATGTAGGGGTTAAATTGATATTCTGTTTTTTACTTCTATTTCTTTTTTATTTTTAATGTTAAGTTTTATATTAATTAAAGTTTATTAACGTTGTATCCCAGCTGTAGTCCCTCCCTCATCCCCTTCCAATCTCATTCTCCCTCCCTTATCCCCTCCCTGCCCCTCTCCAATTTCACTGATAGGGGAGGTCCTCCTCCCCTTCCATCTGACCCTAGCTTATCAGGTCTCATTAGGACTAGCTGCATTGTCTTCCTTTGTGGCCTGGTAAGCTGCTCCCCTTAGGGGTAGGTGATCAAAGAGTCAGCCACTGAGTTTACTTCAGAGACAGTCCATGGTCCCCTTATTAGGGTACCCACTTGGACACTGAGCTGCCATGGGCTACATCCGTGCAGAGGATTTAGGTTATCTTCATACATGGTGCTTGGTTGGAGAATCAGTCTCAGAAAAGAACCTTTGGCTCAGATTGTTTTGTTGCTCTCCTTGTGGAGCTCCTGTCCCTTCAAGATCTTTCTATCTCCCCCTTCTTTCATAAGATTCCCTGCACTATGCCCAAAATTTGTTTATGAGCCTCAGCATCTGCTTTGATACACTGCTGAGTAGTCTTTCAGAGGCCCTCTGTGGTAGGCTCCTGTCCTGATTCCTGTTTTCTCCCTCTTCCAATGTCCACCCTGTTTGCCTTTCTGAGTAAAGATTGATCATCTTACCCTGGGTCCTTCTTCTTCCTTATCTCCTTTAGGTGTACAGACTGTAGTATGTTTATCCTATATTTTAGGTCTAATACCCCCTCATAAGTGAGCATATATATACTGTGTGTGTCTTTTTGATTCTGGAATACCTCACTCAAGATGATCTTTTCTAGATCCCACCATTTGCCTACAAATTTCATGATTTCCTTGTTTTTAATTGTTAAGTAGTATTCCATTGTGTAAATGTACCACAATTTCTGTATCCATCCCTCTGTTGAGGGCATCTGGGTCATTTACAGGTTTTGGCTATTATGAATAAAGCTGCTACAATTCTTTATTAATAAAAATAGGTTAGTAGATTGATGTATTTTTAATAACAAAATATTGAAGTAATCCACGTTAGTCTCTATTTATTTTATCTATTATTAGATACATTGATACAATGTATCTATCTATTATTAGATACAATGATTCTAATATGAGTAAGGAATTATGTTGGGCACATGTTTAAAATGGTAAAATACACATAATGACTGTAACAGAAGAGCTGTTTCAGAAGTATGGAGTTTTTTTCCAAGCATCAGAGTACCTGACAGCGCCATACAGAAAGTGTTGGAAGTTTGCATTTAGTATTGTCAGATTAAATGTGCCAAAGCTTGAAAACAGAGACAGGCATGGTGATTGTATAATACAGTATTTGCAGTGGTCTTAGCAAAAATAATTTCAGCCTTTACTACGTTAACATCGTCTTATTATTGTCCTGGGTAGTGTGTGCTATCAAAAGATGAAAGAGCCATACTGTATTCATTGGTATAAACAAAATATGGAAATGTATTTTAAAACATATGAATAAGATGATAATGGAAGCACTTTAAATCAGAGATAATGTTATTTTTTTAAATTTCTGAGTATTTTCAAACAACATCCAAGTTATATTAACTTAACTCTGTTTACTGCTGCATATGACTTTCCCCGTATAACTGTGGTGCTGTGCAATCAATGATGCTCTAAAACGTTTTGAAATTGGGTGAGTGTAAGCAATACCACTTCAAGCCTTTCAGATATTATTTACACTATTGCCTTTTTATTGGTATTGATACCAGACATGTCTTGTCTTTCTTGTTTACAAGAACACTTGCCTAAGGCAAATAAAGAAATAAAGTTTATTGTTTTGGTTTGGATTACAGATTTTATTTACTTGAATACTTTCATAGAGAATATGATATAGCCTTTCTTTGGAAAGATATTTACTCTAGGATTAAGATATATGACACTCTTCTGTAATTGCAGACGATAACACCTTCCAGTTGTATGCTGTTTTAATACATAAATTTGGAGATCTCTATTCAAATTTGAAGCTGATTAAACATGACCAAGCTTATTTTTAATAATTCTTAAAAACATCAATAAAAGAAAACTAATATTTCTGATGACAGTTGTTTGCAATGCTTATCACTGACATTCTTTCACTTTCTGATCAAAACCTCTCATAGTATAAACATAGATTTTTGTGGATATTGATTTTTTTATATAGAAAATGCTTACTTTTATTGTTTTGTTTTGTTTTATTTTTTCCTGAGGAAGAGAGACAATAATGGAAATTTGCTTAAAGTGTTGATAATCTCTGCCAGGGAAATTTTGTTCTGAAGTTACTTTATGAAATGTTTACCCACAAATAAATACAACCAAGAGAACTCACAGCTGTGCAGCTCTAACTTCAGGTGCCAAACAGAATCCCCTGCTCTGACCTCTCAGGAAGAAGTAACAAATCAAGACAAGGGGATGGTGTGCTCATGAAAATGTGAAAAGCCTGCACCTCTCCCTGACTTTCCTTTCTCAGCATGGTGAAGAGTGACTGAAAGAGTAACAGCCAGTCACAACAGGGAAAAGACATTTTTAAGGTGCTTAGCTTACTGTTCCTGTATAGCTGCTGTTCAATTTTTGTGTGTAGCATTATTTACTAAAGTAGTCATTATTAAACTAATTGCATGCTTGTCATCAAGATCCTTATCAAAGATAAATAGCAAATTACAGCAGTAGAAACTGTTGTTAAAATACAAATAAAAGCTTTATGAAATCAAATAAGGCCCATGCCTGTTAATTCTTAGATTCTTTAAAATATATTATTTTCAATAATTGTATGTGTGTTATTTGACTTCAGGTTTAGGGGGAAAATAACTGAAAGAAAAGCTTGTCATTTAATGTTTATAGTTTCAAAAATCTAGATAAAACAATATATATTACACGGTCAACTAGGCAATTTCTGTAACCACTCACAAAAAATATATCCTGCTTATCTATCACACACCTTTCATACTATCTCAGGAAATTTTGCAAAGTTTTGCTTACCTGCTGAGTTGTTTCAGTAAATGTTCGTCATTACTGACATTACAGAAGTATATTTGTGTGGGAAGTAGCATAGCACCATTCTGCTGAAAAATGTTTTCTTTTGTTTCCTCATATCAAGCTGAGAAATGATTATTTGGGAGTTTGGAATAAGCTTGCTCCAGCTTTAGGAGTGGAAAAAAACTGTAATATTTAGGTGTAAATACCTCTCAGTCTAGGAGATACAACGAATAGACGTTGTTTATAAACAATTCAACTGTTAGACATTATGAATCTGATTATTATACAATCTATAAAGAATGAAAAAAAGAAGGGCCCGAAAATTTGCTCAGTAACACATGTGTGCTTGGCATGAAAGCCTCCTGGAGCACAATATCAAGAGTAAAACATTAAAAATTTAAAATTAATAAAAACCAAACACAAACAAACAACAACAAAGACAATTTCTGTTTTTTGGATCCCTTTCTATACTCACTTGCCTTTGCCCTGGGACTCTCTTGGCTCCTTATTCCTCAGGGTCTCCACAGGAACACTCCCTATGAACACATAGCTTGCATCAAAGTAGAGGACAGTCTAAAGTCACTGCAAGGGAAAGGAGAACACATGATAAAAGAGAGATGAAAACAGAAGACTCCTACAGAGACGTTTCTCCTGATCTTCATTTTAGCCTGACTTTGTACCACTTCTCAAATCTCTGGAACATGCTCATTTTTCTAAGGTTCTTTCCCTTTCAAGGTGATTGATAGGCCCATTTGGATTGATATATGAAGAAATAATGGTGCATCTTTACTCCTTACTAGAAATTCCCCCATTGTTCAGTAATCTCATAAAGTTTTGGGTATCTGGAACCCAGGTATTGTTAGTTACTGATAGTGAATTTCTAGCAGGGTGAATACATCATATTTTCAAGGAAAGAAGACATAGGTCTCACTCCTGTGACCATTAAACAGAGTTCTGCAGTTCCACACTGTTATTTTAGAATCTGTTGTTGTGAGAGATGTTATAGCCCGAAGCTTCCCTCATCCTGTTTATATCTAATTAGCCACCATATCTTTAATGTGTTCATACTATCTTTTCAATGATGTTATTTCTTTATTAGTGGTATTCACAGCACCCTAGAATTCTCTTTTAAAATAAAACCTTTATTAATACAATTGTCCTACAAAAGACAGCCCATTGAAATACAGACTTGAAGTGAAAATTATATTCAGAACTTTCTGTCATTAATTAAGATTCCACAGTATAATTACTACTGATGAGAATATGGTACCAGTGAGAAATTTCTTTTTGAAACACAGATTTTCATTATAAAATCTATTTTTTTAACTTAAGAGATGTGAGACATATACAAATTTGTTTTTTATGTTGAATTCTAGGAACAGATAGATGAACCATAGTCTAACTTCCTAGACTAGCGAAGTGGCTCCTCTGGCAAAAACAGCTGACCTAAGTCAGCTGATCTATGGTGTTTTGGGGGACTCACATTAAAGATGAAAAAGGATTCCTAACCCTTGTTGGTTGTTCTCTGACATGCATACACATGTCATTGCATATGGTCTTCTCTGCTCATACATGTAATATTTGTTCTCTTCAGACTAACTTCTGATATCATTAGGATATCATAAACTGAAAGTAATTGATTACAAAATCCTTTTTAACAATTTAAAAAAAATTACACATCACTAAATAATGGGTTCAGTTCTCTGAAATAGCATATAGGAGCGTCAGCAGGGTTCCCAGCTGCAAAGGCAAAGAAGAAAGCTGTACTTCCAGCTACTGATTATACTTACTTGGCTGTATCCAAGACTCTGCTGGGTATGTGTCTTCAGCGATCATTAAAGGCAATTCTTTCTGTTCATTGAAATTACGTTTCTTCTGAATGAGAATTAAACATCCTCCCTAGGGTTTTCCTTGTTGTTTAGCTTCTTTGGGTCTGTAAATTTTACTATATTTATCCTATATTATACAACAAATATCCACTTATAAGTCAGTATATATCATGTGTGTGTGTTTTTGTTTCTGGGTTACCTCACTCATGATGATCTTTCCTAGCTTCATCCATTTGCCTGCAAATTTCATGATTTCCTTGTTTGTAATAGCTGAGTAGTATTTTGTTGTATAGATGTACCACAATTTCTATATACATTCTTTAGTTGAGGGACATCTAGATTGCTTTCAGGTTTTGGCTATTATAAATAAAATTGCTGTGAAAATAATTAAACAAATGTCCTTCTTGTATGGTGGAACAGCTTTTGGGTATAGGCCAAGAAGAAGTGTAGCTGAATCTTGATGTAGCTCTTTTCCTAATTTTCTAAGAAAGTGCCAGATTGTTTTCTAAACTGGTAGTACAGATTACACACCAGAAGTGGCAGAAGAAAGGGAATAGGATGAACTGGAGCCTACCATAGATGTCCTCTGTAAGACTCCACCCAGCAGGGGACAAGGCAGATGAGGAGACCCCAACCAAATATTGGGCAGAGAGCAAAGAATCTTATGGAAGAAGGGGAGGAGGATCAAAGGATACAGAGGGAGCTCCACAAGCTCCCTCCACAATAAAGCCAAAAAATCTTGACCTAGGGGGACCAGCAGAGACTGATGAGTCAACCAAGCATTATACATGGAGAGGACCTAGACCCACTCTCAGATATAGCCCATGGGTGGCACAGTCTCCATGTGGATTTCTTAGTAAGGGGAGCAAAGACTGTCTTTGGCATGAACTTGGTTGCCTGCTCTTTGATCACTTCTCCGTGGTGGTGTGACCTTGCTAGCCCAAAGAAGAAGAGAATGCAGACACTCCTTAATAGGTTGGGGTCAGATAGTAGAGGAGGAGTATTCCCACTTTTAGTGTACTAGGGGAAGGGGATAGAAGGAGAAGAGGGAGGTAAGGTAGGGTGGGTCTGGAAGGAGATGAGGGAAGGGGCTACAAGTGGGCTGTTGGAGTATCAGTCTCAGAGAAGACCACTATGCCCCGATATTTTGGTTCTGTTGCTTTCCTTGTGGATCTCCTGTCCTCTACAGGTTTTACTATCTCCCCCTTCTTTCCTAAGTTTCACTCCAGTCTTCCCAGAGTTTGGTTATGAGTCTCAGCATTTGTTGATACACCGCTGGGTTGGTCAGTGGTTATTAATGGATTGGGTTGGTCAGTGGTTGTTAGTAGATCGTAGTCATCATGTGTATTAGAAGAAAAGGACAGATCATGGAGTAACCATGAAAGCACCTTTCAATGGAAGCTATGCAGATTTTTTGACTCTCCACACCTGCACTCTGTTTACAGCTATTTATATCTACTATCGGAGACTGGACAGAACTCAGGTTAATTTTCATATAGAGAGCAACAACGAAGATGTCTTACAAAAGGAAGATCTCTTGTTCTTAGGGATTTTATCTCCAACTCTTTTTCTCTTTATTGCTTTTTTTTTTCTTTATCGGTTTATTTTTGAGACAGAATTTCAATGTGCAGGCCATGCTCTTCTAGACTTGCCCACAGAGCACAAGCTGGCCTCTAATTCACAATTATCTTGCCTCCACTTCTTTATGTCTAGTATAATGTCTATGTGTGTTTGTGAGAGTGTGAGTTTGCATGTTTGTGTGTCAGTGTGTGTGAGTGTGAATGGGTATGTGAGTGCCAATGCGTGTGTGTGTGTGTGATTTCTGTCTTATTTGTTTTAATACTTATTTTCTCATAGCATGTTCTGCATAATGTTTTTAGTTCCTGGTTGACTGGTCACAGTGTGAGACAGTGCTGAATTTTTATTCCTCCAATTTTACTTTATTTTTAACTCTTCTTTAAGTTTATTGAACAGTGCCACAAACCTAAATTCTTTAGGAAACCATGCAATATATTTCTGATAGTCCATGTAGTTGTGGCACTGAGAAAAAAATGTAGTTGTGCCTCATCACATGATCTCAAAATACCAAGAGTTCTAGAAAGGGAAAATCACAAAGTAGTAAAGAAACCAATATATAGATCCATGACACAGAGTTTGAACATTAAGCAATAAATGTATAGTAAAACAGCATGGTGTCAGAAAAAATAAGTATAATTTTGATGTAACAGGGCAAAATAATTTTTTATGTAAATAAGTGTATTGGTGGAGAATCAGTGGCATTGACTAAGTGTCCTGTATCTTCTCATATTCCATATTAATGTTTCCTACCTAAAAAGAGTCAATGGCATTTTTTTCTGTTTGTTTGTATGTTTAATACTATGTTAGTTTGTTTTTATTTGATATTATTATTAATTATCAGTATTACATTCATATTTTGTTTATATACTAATGAGGGAGAAAGAGAGAGTGGATTTGGTTAGGAAAGAAAGTAGGGAGGACCTAGGAAATGCTGGAAGAGGAGAAATTGTAATCAGTGCATTGCATATCTAGTCTCCATAACAGAAAAAGTAAAAGTTTCACCCTGATGCTCTCTCTTTGCTCACAAGGTTTCAGAGATACTCAGAATAACACATCAGAAGCCTCCAAAATGATGTCTTTATGTTGATGTCTTCACCAGTCCCAGCTTTCTAGCAGGTTTTGAAAATACTAATTCTAATATCCATCATGATGAGTCACATAGTTCTCACTAACCTTTATATTGAAATCAAATTATTTCTAGTATTCTCACATATCATTTAAAATTAAAGTCAAATGATTACACTGTGCAATATTTCTTTACATTTTCATTTGTGCTTATATTGTTTGTGTAGCATATTAGTATTTATTATAATTTTCATAATTCATACCTTGTGTTTTGATCTTATTCACTACTTACAATATGCTTTCTTTCCTTTTTATCCTCTCATTAGTAATTTTGATAATTTTATTACCATACAGTTGATCATTTTATCAATATGCGGATTTATGTAAAGCCTTTCTTAGTCTATTAATAATCAATAACATGTCTCCAACTCACCTGAATCATTAACTACAATAATTCCCTCTACTATCAGTAGTAATTACACCAAAACTTTTTCTCAAGTTCTTATAAATTTTATGACTACAGTGTTACAGATCTAGAAATAATATAACTTATTCCAAACAACCAACAATTCAATTCTACCTCTTATAAAACAGTTAACATTTCTTATTTCTTTAACAATAACATTATTGGAAAAATAGTTATTAGGTGTTAATGTTCTACCAGGACATTGGTATTGTTCACAGGCCTGAAATAGAAAATAAAATATTCTTAATAATGCAGCTGTATCCCTGTATTCTATATAATGCACATCCCTTAGTTGTACTCATGTCTATATGCTCTATCTAGCAAACTCTCCTATGGGTTCAAGAGCGTGTCTATAGAAACGAAGTTTGGAGAAAAAGAAGTATCCTTTTCTCTGTCCTTTTTTAAGGCCATGAATTCTGGAAAGGAGTGATGGCTCTGGCTCTCTATTCTTGCTATTGTTCTTTGACATTTATAACATCGATGTCATGAGCATTACTGTCCAGAAGCAACACATAAAGCCATGAGCAAAACTGAATGTACCTGGACATCCTGGGACCTGCTGCACTCACCTCACACCTTCTTTAAGCCCTGTAAAATGTCCCTAAGCCAGCATCTTCATGGAAAAGTGTGTCCAGAGACCATTCCTGCTACCCAGGTGCATTGCCTTCTTGCACTTTCTACAATGACAAACTATAATCCTATAATAAAACTCAGCCTTTTGTGGCCTGCAAATTTCATTTCCACAAGACAAGAAGCAAGAGCCACTAAATCACAGAAAGTCTTCCCTGACTGTGCAACTTAACTCCTGAAATAAAGCTCATGTGAAACTAGGAAGCTTTCTTCATACCCAAGGATGTTCTTCCCACTATTTGAGAACACAATAGAAAACAACGGAGAAATAACACTTTCCCAGTTGTAAAAATAATGTAGTTCTCAGTATGATGCAGCAACAAAAATCCTTTATATTGCTTTTCATTTTATCCTATATCCATATTGGATATCATTCAAATAACTTAAATAAATATGGTACTTAATATCTATCATGAAATATATTCTCAGAGATCACCTTATGTTCTTTCATTAGCTAATGTTCAATTTGGTATGAAGGTATTGCTATAAAGTGATTAATAGCACAAGATTTAGGTTAACTTAAAAATTACATCAAAAATTGTTATATGTCTTATTCTCCTTTAGGTGATCAAAATGCTATTTATCTCTTGTGAGATAATGGCAACAAATTTAGCGAGGCATTACAGTTCATGCCTGTAAGCCCTGAATTTATGCATCTTAAATAAGTGAATCACATTGAGATAGACTCCAGTGTGGCTATACAAAGTTCCTAATCAGCTGGCCGTATGCTATAAGACACTGTCGCACAAAAACAAAAGACAAAAGCAAAATGAAAACTCAACTACAGATTCAGTTTATGATACTTATGAAAACATGATAAGCTTCTGGGATCTAGCCTCAGGTGAGGTCAGGGTGGATGCAAGAGCAGCGAAGAAGGAATGAGCCAGGCATGGGGGTCCTCACGCATGGGGATCTGGAGGAGTTTTACATCCTGACTGACTAGAGTATGGGTGCCTCTTTATTTATACAGAAGGCATGTTGTACTAAAACATATATCATATCATTTTTGTTCCAGGACACATGTTTTAACTTTTGCTTAGTAATGAATTTAGTTATTATCGAAAAAACATAACAGAACAGTATTATGTTTTACAATCATGTTACCTCATCAACCCCACCTCTTAACAATACTGCAGTTTCAATGGCATATTTTGCCAAAGCATGACAGCCTGTTCATAGGCTGGTAGCTCCTGTGGTTTCAAGGCCACCACAAAACAAAACAAAACAAAACAAAACAAAACAAAACAAAGCAAAACAAAACAAAAAACAAAACAAAAATCCAAGCCAACCTGGGCAGATTGTCATATCCCAAACAGTGTATTATCAACTTTTACTAGTCATAGTGCTACTTGTCATTAGGCCCACGAAAAGTCTTCAGGTAAATTTATTATTTAATTTCTGCCATAATACAATGTTTATATTTTACATATTTGTAGAATATATGTTTGTATGTCAAATCTTGGTATTCTTTTCTTCCGTGGTCACATGACACCACAGTGACCCTGTATGACTTCACTTTTTCTAATAAAGGGAGGTCTTACCATTTTATATTTTTATCCTATATTCACATCGTTCTTTTCACATCTGTATTAGGAAGAGGCATATATTTTGATTTGCTGCCAACTTTAATAGTCTGCCAAATATTGTTTACCTTTTCAAGTTTATTTTGTTTTGATAATTTTGTTTCTGAGTAAGTGCAGGGGCAGATGTGCCAACAGTACTTTTCAGAGCCTCAAAAGGAGGTTTCTGTCATGATTATATGAGTTACAACCTCCAGGGCATAAGAACGACTTTCAAGTAGGGCCAGAAAAGAGTATCTTCCTAAAAGCAGGAGGGTTAGTGTGGTCAGGACATTCCTGGGAAAGCTTAGAGGCAGTACTCCTGGGAGAAAATCTAAATGATTCATAACAAAATTTCCATCAATACGATATCCCCAAGTTGTGGAAATATTAAAACCCGACCTCCCTCAAACATACGATGCATATAGTTCAATGCCAAGTAGCAGGAGACTGCACCACAGCAGTTTCATGCTTTGGCTCAGCCTTGCTGGATCTTTGTCAAGCAGCTGCAGGGGTTTTATGATTTGTGCTGTCTCCATTAGACATGGTTGTGCTAATAAGCACTTACTTATTCTAAAAAGGGAATGCGTAAAAACAACCTTTCATGGGATTCTTGAGGTGGACAGTGTGAAACACTGCTGTAGCCTCCACCCCTACAGATCACCTCTGTCTAGTTCTGTCTTCTTAGCTCTCCTACATCTCTGTACATCCCTCCTATTCTGCTTGCCCAGCTCAGAATGGTTCCTTTACCCCTCCCTCATGTGACTTATACACTCTCCAAACTGTACTGAAAACTGTAATAAAAAATAGTGATAATAATAATAAGGAATGAGTAGGAGATCCACTAGGAGGAGGACCTCCCCTATCAGTGCACTTGGAGAGTGGCATGGGAGAAGATGAGGAATGGAGGGAGGGCAAGTGCAATTGGGAGGGAAAGAGAGAGGAGGCTACAGCTGGGATACAATGTGAACAAACTGTAGTTAATATAAAAAATAAAAAAAATAATAAAAAAGAGTATCTACTAGGAAACAACATCGATTTTATAACACTTTTTTTTGTAAAATAATCCAGATGGTCTTAAAAAAAGCTTCAAAAGAATGTAAACTTTACGTAGTATAAACTACTGTTTATCACAAAAATAAGATAACATTGAAATAAGCATACAAATAAGTGGAAGACCATCTAAATCTGAGAAGAAAGCTTTTATTTGTAGTCCTTGGACACTCAACAACATGTAACAGAATGCCCAAAATAAGGCTGATAATAAAAAGTGTCAGAAAAGATACCAAGATACTGGGCTCTTCATACATTATTCTTAAGAATGTAAAATGTTTCACCCATCTTACATTGGAAAGGCATTTGTTTGATAATTTAATACAAACAAGTTAATTAAATTACGACACAGCTCAGAGATTCTATTCCAAAAAGACTGCAAATTCACAAGAAAAGTTTTAAATTTCTGATTCTCTATAATTTAGCCATTGAAAGGCTAAGGTGGAAGCATTGTTATAATTTTGATTCCATGCCCTGGCTGTGTAGCAAAAACCTGTCCCAAGTAATAGTTATCATTGCTGATGTTCACTGCTATGCCTGTATGCTTTTCTGAGTTTTAACACAAATAGTGCAATTTCCCATTCCGTTCTTCTTGTAGTTACTAGCCTAAATCATAAGCACACTTGCCTTGACCCATGCCTTTCTCATCTTTCTAAGGATTCACTCATACAGCTGTTTACAGACCTGAATTGCTAAAGCTAGCCTGGACCCCAGCACAGAAGTGACATTCATTCTCCATCTCTCTTTTTGACAACTACTGAAATTGGCACATTGCGGGTGTCGAGTGATTTTTCTCTCAAAATCGAAAAATGTGGTCCTACTCAATGAAGATGCTGTTCTAGTCACAAAATGAAACTCTGAAAATATGAAAAATTTACTTGGGTCTATGAAAATTTTACAAACCATTCTATACTTCCTATATCTAACCTACATTAATATTATACTTAGTATGTCTAAAGTAGGCAAATTAATTGTTATTAGTGTACTGTATAGGTGCCAAGTACAAATGAAAGAATAAAACAGTGTTATTTTTCTGTTCTCACAGAAAAAATATGGTCATATGTCTTCGGAAATAATAATACATCAAATCAAATACTCAAATACTAAAATACAGAAAGAGCCAAATTTTATTTGTGTGATTGCTGATAAACAATTCGTTTATACACATAATGCATAAGTTGCTTTCATTATATGCCTATAGTGTAGTAAAATATTATTCATCAGTAAAAACCATGATGTACTAGTAAGTACCACAGTATGATTCTTCTTTGAAAGGAACATTCTAATTTAAGCAGGGAGAATTTATCCTAAATTTATACATTTATGGAAAAGTTTATTCTAAATATAGGTAGATTAGGGCTTTCAAGCAGCTGAGGCTTAGTATTGGGACTAGTTTTATGTGCTTGTTCGTAAACTATGTGTGTATTAAACATGATTATTAGGCACACTTCCTGGTTATGAATTTTATTAGACAATATGCTGAGTGATTTTCAAATACATTTTCATTTGTAACCCACTGAAGTTTTCAGAATTGTTGTTCCTATTAATCACACGACAATTAGCTGGTTTGTTTGTCTGTAAATGGATGTATTAGATATGTGACCTTTCCAGACATTAATAAGATTAAATTATAAGAAAAGAAGGCCCTCTGAGTAGGCTTTATGATATAAAAAATACAACAATAATGCCAAAGTGTTTTTTTTTATTTTGTTTTATTATGTGATGATGGTTAATATTATGAGTGTCTCCTGATAAAAGTCATGAGACTATTTGGTAAAATAACTGAACAATGAATTTGCTATAGAAAAATAGAGTGTTTTGCCATTTTTTATTATACTAGTTTTTTTCATGCTGTCTTTCTCATTTCCACACCATTCTTTCTCTTTCTCTCTCTGTCCCTCTCTGACTCTCTCTGTCCCTCCTCTCTCTCTGTCTCTCTCTCTTTCTCTATGTGTGTGTCTCTCTCTGTGTAGGTGTGTGTGTAAGATTTTTTAAATGTCTTGCTTGAGAACTTTTCTTCCATGTCCTGAGACTTATATACTAGGAGAAACCAATCTGAACTGTGAAAATCCTCATTTCCACTGGGATTTTTATTTTTAGACTTTCACTCTCTATCCATCTGCCTTTGAGCAATTTTCTGTGCTTCAAGCATGAGCAAGCAATATTAATCCAATTTCTAGTTTCTGTGAAGCACATTATGTTGGATCATATGCACTTCAGTGCTTTTTCTTAGAAACTTCGTGTTTACTTAACTGTTTCACTATCATCAAACTTTATCAGTGAAGGTAGCAAAGTAAAAAACACACATAAATATGTGATTAACTTTATTTCCACTAGAAAAAGGCCCTAATTATTAAAGAGTGGCTCAATGTTAGAATAGAACACTATCAGACAAAATTACATATTGATATTTGAGAAAATATTAATAAACTTGAAAATACAAGTGTCTTGAGGCTAAGACACTTTAATTATGTTTGAAAGAGTATATCTTCAACTTAAGTAAGAAAACATTATTTTACAAACCCTAATTTTTGCAAATTTATTCCTTCCTTTCTTACTGATTTGGAAATACTAAAAGCCAAAGCTATAATACTTCTATTCAATGTGTGATATTAGGGTAGAAATTAGGTAATGCAAAGTTAAAAGAAAAATATCTTGCAAATGCCTGATGTAAAAATGTCTTTTGTATTTGTTATTTTCTAAATATCTTCACTGTCTCCCAAAAGTAAATGTTTTGAACTTGTATGTTTGATGCAATCCTTTGTATAAAGATTAAAAATTTAACTGTGTTGACTTCACTAAAAATCTGTCCAAAATCGTTGAAATTTTCCAGAATTGAATATTCTGTACTTTTGGTAAGTTCAGGGATATTAATTAAATTTTAAGTGTTTTATCTAAAGCAAATAGCTTATTATTACAGTGTCAATCTATCCATGTATCTAGTAGTTTTACAAAAAAATAGTCCTGATGATTCATAACAGGAAGATCGTGGAATGTATGATCTTCAGCTTAAAATAAATTTTATCTAATCTTGAAATTACTAAGATAGTGTCTGAGTAGCAGATACAGTAGTTTAAGTTGTGTTAGCTACCTTCTCTATAGCAAAATTCACTTTGTTACCATAAAAGAAATAAAAAAAAAAATCAAAGTACAGTGCAGAAGAAGAAACAAAACAAATTCGAGTACTCATTAGGATTTGGAATAAGTGAGTGAGAACAACCCTGCTGGTCTGTTCTCTACACTAAAAATGTGCTTTGAGTGAAGACTATTATAACTATTATTTTCTAAATTCTACAGATCAGTGTCTGTCCTTGCTGCAAAAGAATGTAGGTGTTTGATAGATCCTTGTAATAAAAAGTAATCAATATTGTATCTTAGCTCAGTCAGTGATCATTTTCCTGAAATTACAGGATTCTTTTCATTGCATCACCTTTCCCCAGTGGAAATACTGGCACATTACCTGGAAGGGAACTCTTAAATCTAGTATCAGCTATTTTCACGCATTTGAACCAGGAAGACGATTAATACAACAGATAAGCTGACAGTAAATTGTATAGAAAACTACTTCCCCAGTAGAGGAAAGAAAGAGGAAAGGATAAGAAGAAATTGAATGAAATGTCCTTGACATAAAAAAAAAAAAGTGAGAAGCAGAGACGCTAAGCAGCATAATGACACATTTACAAGCCCTAAAAATAAAGCATACACCACCCAAACCAAACAAGAATTTTGACAGAAGAAAAATATCATTTAGCTTATTTGAACGATTGCTCAGGACCTACAGAGGGAACAAAACAGAGGCAGAGGGACAGACAGATATATGCAATGCTGCCAAGCTATTATTACTTCTAAGACTGATGAGAAAAACACAGGAAACTTACATGCAGACACAAATGTATCTCCAAATCAAGTATAAAATAGGAAATCATCTATCTCTAATTCCCTCCTCATGAAGGCACCATTCTAATTCTATTTATGATTGAAACCATAAGACACCTCTCATGGATTCTCTTTTGATACTATCCACAGTGTTGAAGCCTGTTGTGCCTGTTTGGTGAGAGTAAGGAAAACAAAAATGAATAAGGTATACATATATAATATACCAACCACACAATTAATCTACCATTAAATTTTCTAGATTTCTAACTCTGACATTCTCTAGATATGCAGGAATTCCATTTACCTACTTTCCTCATTGCTTCAATTGAATCTTATCTTTCCTTTTTTTGTCTTATTTATTCATTCATTCATTTTTTATTACAATTTATTCACTTTGTATCCCCACTGGAACCCCCTCCTTGACTCCTCCCAGTCCTACCAACCCTCTCTCTTGTCCCCTTATGCCCTTTCCTTAGTCCCCTGATAGGGGAGGACCTCCTCCACTTCTGTCTTTAGCATATCAGGTCTTATCAAGGCTGGCTGCATCATCTTCCTCTGTAGCCTATTAAGGGGAGGTGATCAAAGAGCTGGCCACTGAGTCCATTTCAGAGACAGCCCCCGCTCTGCTTACTAGGGAAGCCACTGGAGCCTGAGTAGCCTTGGGCTTCCTCTGAGCAGGGGGTTTAGGTCCTTGTTTGGAGTATATCTGTAGAAACCCCTGGACAGAAGTTTTTTGGCTCTGTTGTTCTCCTTGTGGAGTTTCTGTCTCCTCCAGGTATTTCTATCTCCCTCTTCTTTCATAAGAGTTCCAGTACTCTGCGCAAAGTTTGGCTATGAGTCTGTCTCAATATCTCTTTAAATACCTTGGTTGGTAGGCTCTGTCAGTAGTCCTCTGTCCAGGGCTCCTGTCCTGTTCCTTGTCTTCTACTTCCCATGTGTATCCTGTTTGCCCTTCTGAATGAGGATTAAGTGTTTTCCCTAGGGTCCTTCTTGTTGTTTAGCTTCTTTAGGACTTAGATTTTAGTATTTCTATCTTAAATTATATGGCTAATATTGACTTTTAAGTGAATCTTATCTTTCAATCATTCCATTTCATAGCATACTTTTAAGAGTCTGTTTAACTTGATTGAGAACAAATTTACTTTCATAACATCCTTGCTTCCAGATATAAATTTGAAAAGAAACAAATACATATTTGTTTTTAAGAATATTTAAATATAATTTTGGTTCTATAATCAAAGTTTCTAAGGGGCAAAGGCTATCTGTATTCATGAAAATTTTATCTTCTTGATTATGGAATGGTGTTTTGACACAATGTGATATATATTTTTGTTAATCTTACAATGAAACTTAGGTATTGAAATGATAATCCTGTTTTTACAATCCATGGTTCAAGGAAGCAGAGAGCTGACTCCTCCCCAAATTTTGCCTCTAGCTTATCCTTTTCTACATGGTCTTGTTAGTGATAGTTTGCTTACCATTTCCTGAGTCACTTCTTTCTGTGGAGTTGGGCATATGACAGTATATTCGCATAAGCCTTATATTAGTCTTTCCAGCTTTTAGAAGTAAATTAATGATAGGACTGAATCTTCAGATGTAGAAAGGAATTGAATCTGGGTATTTTCTTGTATATTCTGAATTTTATGTGGAAATAATTTATTTGATATTTTATGTCGCTTCTAAAATAATGATAATTTTAGAATATTTATTTCTCTTTCCTCTAATTTTTTTGTTCTAAGCATTTGTAAAGAAGAAATAATGGTCCTGAGTTAATGTCTACAGTTACTCATGAGAGATTATACAGAGATGAGAAGAAAATGCTAAACTTTTCATTTACTTGTATATGTTAGAAAATTGCATTTGGTCTATCTTTGAAATAATTGCCCATACACCATGTGTCACATCTTTATCATTAATAAATAGAATAGTTGATAGTGAAAAAAAAAGAAGAAATAATTGTTGAAGATCCTCATACTATAATTATGCACATTTTTGGGAAACTATATTAAAAAGAGAGCTATAATTCAAAGAGGGTTATCTAGAAGGGTTTGGACAGAGGAAAGTGAAAGAGAAAGATAGTCTCAATAAATAATTAAAAAGAAAACAAATGTTTCCTATGGGTGTAAATATTTTTAATAAATATGAAACTTAGAATATTGTCAATTACCCACAGTTAGTTAAAGTAATACATTTTGGCTTAAGCCTTATTCTTTCAATAAATATTGGTAAAATCTGGGCATAGGTGTCTTTTCTGAGACTGCTACTCCAACCAGGGACCATGCATGGAGATAACCTAGAATTCCTGCACAAATACAGCCCATGGAAGCTCAGTGTCCAAGAGGGTTCCCTAGTAATAGGAACAGGGACTGTCTCTGACATGAACTCAGTGGCTGGCTCTTTATTCACTTCCACCCGAGGGAGAAAAGCCTTACCATTCCACAGAGGATGACAATGAAGTCTTGATGAGACCTGAAGGACTAGGGTCAGATGGAAGGGGAGGAGGTCCTCCCCTATCACTGGACTAGGGAAGGGGCATAGGAAAATAAGAGGGAGGAAAGGTAAGTTTAGGGGGATGGTAGAGGGAGTTACAGCTGTGATACAAAGTGAATAAACTGTAATTAATAAAAATAAAATAAAAATGTACTCCTCTCTACTGCTAACATCAAAGAGCAGTGCATATTAACCCGTGCCTAGTTAAGAAATAAGAACTTGTATGCTTAATACTCATTTTTCAACTTTATATTACCTTCTTATTTTTTTGTAAATGGTGAGTTTATCCTATGCAATGTAGCTTATTTATTGCAGAATTCCTTCATGCAAATCTGGAAGTCTTGTACATTTTCCTTAGCAGTTATTGTTATAAGAATTTGGCTTCTTCAGGGTCCAAGTGTTTGTTGCACAGTTCTGTCCTTGATTCTGCCTCTGTTTCTCTCCATATGCATCTAAACCTGTGTGTAAATCTTCCAAAAGAACACCACCATTAATCAGTAACAGCAAATATGTCTTTAGCCTACTCATAACTCACAGGTCCACATAGTCGCAATGCAGTTAGCATAGTCTCTTTACTATGCAGTACAGTGATCGTTACTTTCCCAGGTCACCATTTCAGATGTGCTATTTTAGGTCTACCTGGAATAATAAATGGGCTAATGTTGAACCACGTATCTCTTACAACCTGCTGTCTTCGTTATACCAAGACAGGTGGAAGCTTTGAAATTACTTCTTATAAGTACTTGATTAAATTCTTAGCCAAGGGCCATTCTTCCCCCAAATCTCTCTGTGGGGAAGAGACATTCATTTTCTTCTCCCAGCTCTAAGAGCTTCTCAAGGAGGAACAAGTGGACTGTGATTTTGATTGCCATACGGAGGACTCACTGAACAAGGACTTAGAGGAGACCATTGAATTTGTTAATTAGTGGGTCTTTGGTGAATTGGTCTCTCAAAAACTGCACTTTCGGAAAATTGGCAGGAGGAAAAATAACAAAGAGTTAGTTGCAACCAGAAGAAAAGCCACTGCAGTTAAAGGCAGTATTGAGAACTTTACCAGTGAACAAACAGAGAAAATAAATTTGGAGAAATACAGGTTTGAGAAGGTGATATTTCACCTCAATATGTAAAACTAAGGAACATTTATACTTTTATTTTTTATGTTGTATGTTATTTGTGTTTTTAGCTAATTTTTTCACACAATATATTTTGATAGTTCCCCTCCACAATTCCCTAACTTCCTACTATATATGTCAACTTCTTTCTCTCTCTTTCTTCAAAAGAAAAGTGCAAAAGAAAAATACAAAATCAGAAATTAAAAAAAAGATGAGCAAAAGACCAATGAGACCTAACTAACTAACTAACTAACTAGCTAACTAAATAAATAAATATAAATAGATGCCTATACAAACCAAATTGAGACAAAAAGTCTACAAAAATAACATTGAATACCTATTGTGTTAGCCCAACTACTCCTGAGCAAAGGACCTGCCCTGATGTATAATGTCACATAAAAAAACAATAAAAGTTAAACTTCTAAAAGTTAATAACGATGATAGCAAGCTGCCTCTAAAACAACATTTTTTATTAGTTACATAATTGGTTCATATTTTTTCATAAACTGTAAAAATATTTTGTATGTGTGTGTGAATTCTGGAAGAGATCTTGTATTGGTGCTCATCTGCACTCAGTGGAGACCTGTTCTGTGGCCATAGCCAACATTGTCCTTGAGGACAGCTAACGTCATCTCTGCCCCAACCTGGAGGAGATGCCACCTTCCCCCTATTGTTGCTGTGGAAAATGAGACCAGATAAGAGCTGCATTTCTAACAGAGGCACAAAGAAAACACTCAGTACATTAAAAGACATAATGTTGAATATCCTTTTAATTTGTGTTTGCTTTACCTCCTAAGTATAATAGAAAGAAAATCATACAGATTTCCTCAGAAAAGCATGGTTTATATTTTATCACTGAGAAATTTGGAGTTCATCACTCAAATCATATTACAATCAAAACAGAAAAACATCTTCAGTAAGTCTTAAAAAAGCAAACCTGGCCCAGATTAGTAACAACCTGAGGGTCAGTGAGAAAAGCAGGTCTGGAAGGCTCTGGGCACATAAAGTGCTGCACCGTCTATTGATCTTTTTGTTAGTTATATTTGTGCAGATGAGTACTGGGAGAAGAAATGGGAAAACGCTTCCGAATGAGATGCATTTTGTTTGCATTTACATTCAAATGCCCTTAAAGCATCATTTAAGAGTATATTTAAAATATCATTGAAAGAGTTACATCATCGATATGACTGAAAGAAATTCTGTTCTGTTTTCTTATAGATTGCTAAAACATTTTAAGTAACGTGCAAAAATCTTTCTGTAAGGAACATGATTAATTTCTTCCTAATTGTCGAAATCCCACTGCCCTAAGGTGCCTTACATAGAGTAACTGCGTGGTACCTTGGAATGTTATGCGATAGTACTCTGACTCCACCTCTGACAAAGCAAAGCCTATGTCTGTGCTAAGAGTGAGGTAGGGGAAAGGAGGAACTATGTGCAGAGGCAGAGACAATTGAGAAAAGGCAGGAAGAAAACCCTCTCTTAAATGATCTCTTGTATAAGTCAGTGGTCACCTGAGAGACGGCTTGTTGGAAGGCTTCAGAGTGCTTTATATATAAGCAAAGTACAAATACAAATGCACTCTGTCACTTGGCTTTTCTTTTCTGTAACATTCGTTGATACCGTGCAATCTCTCTCTGAACTCTCTCCCACTCAGACAAAATAGATGAGGGGGATCTGAAGTCATGCACTAGTGCTGGTAATTCTGACTCCCTATTCCTCTGTGAAACTTGCCACCTCAGACATCTCCATACTCTGTTATTACACTGAAATTTCTCACTGTCTCATTGAAAACAAAAAGCAAATTATATAACAGTGCTGTTCACTGTATAATCTCGTTTGATGTCTTCTTTTCCACAGAGATGAAAACATTTGCAATACCAATTTTAAGCAAAACACTGCTGGTCATTGTTTTGCAACAATTACAACCTTCAGTGTCACAGATGCAGTTCTTACTTTTGGAGATAGAAATTGAAACCTGTAGAAAAATATAGTGGAACTTACATTCTTTGACGAGCATATCATAATAAAGTTAAGTTTTACTTTCTTTGGACTGTGAATACAGAAAGTTCTGTTTTAAAACCTAAAGGAACTGATGTATTTATGCTCTTGTGTTTCTCATTCTTTTATGTTTTATTTTGCTTTGGATAACTCAATTTAAAAGATCAGGGTTTACACGTTTTTGTCTTCTGCAAGTGTGCAGACTAGTCAACGAAAGAGACTTGTCGAAGTATCTTCGCAAAAGCTTGTACATATCACAGTAAAAGAATGCATCAAGCACAAAACAATGGCAGTGCAGGACATTGCACTCTGTTTCTGTTAGTGGACAATACAGTTTAGAGTGGAGAAAATAGGCTTAATATGAATAATGCTTCACAGATGCAATTAATGAGCAAAGGCTCTACTTTCGTATAATTTTAATGTTACAGGATATAAAAAACACAAAGTACAAAATTACATGTAAAAGAAACTTTGTAATTGATATAGTATTAACAGTTGGAGCTGGGATATGAAAAATGTAAAAACAGAACTTGTAAATAATCTATTTAATTACCTGAAGGTATAAACATATATATGCATATATACCTATATATGCACTGTGATAACATATATATATGTTATATGTGATAACATATAACATATATATGTAGCATCTATATGTTATATATATATATATATATCTGTTTAAATGACATAGACTGCCACAAAGATGTAATTAAATCTTAGATGTTGAAGCAGTTTCGTATTATTAACTTGCCTGGATTAAAGCAATGTAAGCTGATCTAGAATACTACAGAAATTGTATAGTGATACTACAATTCAGGACTTGACACAATGCATATGATGGACCATATAATATGGGCAATAGATGCGTTGGATTAATTGTCAAAAGAAAGAAATAGGTAATAGATTAAAGGTGGTAATTTAGCTCTATTTTAAAGTACACACTTTGCTGTGTCTAAGGGAAATATTACGTGAACAATGGATATTGGCTGACTTGCATTCTCCTTGTCAGCAATCTGGGTAAAGCTTGTTCTCTGTGGATGATGTAATATGTTATCCCAGGTTACATAAGCCTGACTTTCTTTAAATTAAGCTATTATACAACTCTTTATATTATAAGTAATAATTCAAAATATTTATCAACGATGCAATTTTTTATATTGTAGCTTCAACTGATTTTGATAGGATATTATAAAGAATATTACTATCTTTCTTTTGACAATTTCAAGATTAATGAACTGTGTACATATATTCTTTTATCTTTTTATTAAATGATTAAATGTTTTAACATATTTTCACAGTATACAAATAAGTTACCTTTTTTGAAGAATACATTTTAAAAATTTAAAAATATATTTCTGTTTTATGTACTTATATGATACTGCTTTCTATCTTTGTCAAGGAAAAGTTTAAGACTAAAATTAACCAGTCGAATTAGAGAATTAAAACATAAGAAGCAGAAGGTTCAGGAGCCTAGTAGCAAATAAACAAGGAGATATGTTTTTTTTTTTCCTCCACTTTTGAAAGTCATTTAAGGTTCTTAAATTATTTTTTCCCTTTTTTTTTAATTTTTCATCAATTACACTTTATTCATTCTGCATCCCCCCTAAGCCCCTCCCTCCTCCCCTCCCAATCCCACCCTTCCTCCTCCCTCTGCTTGCATGCCATTCCCCAAGTCCACTGATAGGGGAGGTTCTCCTCTCCTTTCTGATCTTAGTCTATCAGTTTTTAAAAAATGGAATTTCTTATAGATTGATGAAAACAAAATAAAAGCAATGGTGGAGACTCCAAAGAGTAGAGACTCTGAACCTTGAAATAAAACTCTAACCCTGTTTGAGCAGAGTGCAGGGAATCTTATGAAAGAAGAGGGAAACAGTAAGATCTGGAGAGGACAGGAACTCCACAAGGAGAACAACTGAACCAGAAAATCTGAGCACAGCGCTCTTTCCTGAGGCTGATACTCCAACCAAGGACCATGCATGGAGATAACCTAAGACTCCCCCCTCTCCCCCGCCCCCCGCCGCACAGATGTTGCCCATGGCAGTTCAGTATCCAAGTGTGTTCCATTGTGATAGGAACAGGGACTTTCTCTGACATGAACTGATTGGCCTGCTCTTTAATCACCTCCCCCTGAGGGGGAAGCAGCATTACCAGGCCACAGAAGAAGACAATGCAGCCACTCCTGATGAGACCTAATTGCCTAGGATCAGAAGGAAAGAAAAGAAGACCTCCCCTATCAGTGGACTTGGGGAGGGACATGCAGGCAGAGGGTGGAGGAAGGGAGGGATTGGGACAGGAGGAGGGAGGGAACCACAGGGGAGATACAAAGTGAATAAAGTGTAACTAATAAGGAATTAAAAAAAACTCTAACCCTTTTCTCTCTCTCTCTTTGTCTTTGATTCTGTCTTTGTCTCCTCTGTCTTTCTCTGTATCTTTCTGTCTCTGTCTTTTTCTCTCTCACACACATGTACACATACACTTTTTATACTGATTACTTAAATATCTTAAATAACAGCAAGGGGTATGCATGATGATTGACTAGAAATAACAAAGTAATCAGTACCTTGTAACTGCTTTGCCAGAAGATTATCTGGGGCATAGAGTTTAAGGTATGTTTGCCCAGCAAAAGAATTTGGCAAGAGGCCACTAAAACGATTACAATTAATCTGTATTACTTAACTGAGTGTAATGCATGCTCACTAACTGTGATACTATTTATATGAATCTTCCTCCAGTAAGCAACAGCAAGGGGGAGTTTTACATAAAGAAATCTATACTCTTGGAAGTGTAAAGTAATAAAAAAAATAAGATACAGGACAGTAGATAAAACATTATAATATTTATTCTGCTTGCTTCAAAAAAGCTCTGGTTCTATTTAAAGGATATTTAAATGAAAGAACATTGACACACTGTGTTTATATCCAATCTTATAAAACTGATGGGAAACCATAGACATTGTCACACAGGCCAATGCAGCTCATTTAGCTTTCTCCTTGGAAACAGGAAACTGTAACAGTGGTTTTATAGAGCTTATGTTGTTTAATAAAAGAAATCAATTTTGAAGATTATTATTAATATTTCTTAGAAACACATTCCAAACACGAAGTTATCACTTGACTATTATTACAATAGATATTGAATAAAACATAAATAATACAGAAGAAAGTACTTTCTCAGCTGAATAAAGAACTCATTCCGTGCCAGAGGTGGGGTACCTGCTTATGCACTATTGGCCTAAGAAGACCCAGAGGCCCTAAAAAGAATACTGGATTTGCCATGAACTTTGGTTTCCTCTTAGAACTAGATGTTAAGACTCTATTCCTGAAAAAAACCACATATTAGGGCTGCAGGACACAGAAATTAAGGTAAGCTGGAAGCACCATACTGGTTATGGTTTATAATGATGTAAGGTTCAATAGAGACTGTAGGAGAGAAAACCCACAAATGGACTGTGGCAGTTCCATAGTTATGCCCTATGCAAAATATTCCCACTGCTACAGTAATTGTACTCCAATATGGGGAGCTGAGCAAACACTGTGATTGTATTGGAGTCCAATTACCTGAGAGGGACTACACCCCTTGTATTTTAAACCTGATCAGAAGTATATAATTGGAAAGCTCATGGACCCAGGCAGGAACATGCTCTCCTATTTTCTTAAGTAGAAATGTTGCTTAACTTTCTCCTAGCTATTTATGTTTATATACATAGACTATTAAAGCTCTCCACCTTAGTCAAAGTGCTGAAAATCAGTGACCTTGAGAGCCCCATTTTAAACTGGACATCTATATCCTAACTATCCTAACGCCTTTGCACAAGGAAAGAATATAAGACCTGAAAGATTGAATGTGAAACACTGCTATTCATGGCAATTATGAGAAAAAAGAAAAAAGAGCTGTGGATGTCTGTGCAAGAGTGGGCTCCTTTATCCATAAAGCAAGGATTTGAAATGTCCAAATATCTCAATTAAAGTTCTATTGCTGTGATGGGACACGATATATATTTTAAAAGTGTTTAATTAGGAGCATACAGTTTCAGAGGATTGATGTGGCAGCAAGAAGGCAGTCATGGCACTGAAACAATACCTGAGATTTCTATCTGATATGCATTCGTGGGCGGGGCAAGGACAGAGACAGAGATAGAAACAGACAGAGATAAAGGCAAAGACTAAGTCTGACATGGAGTTTTGAAACATCAAAGTTCACCACTTGTACCTCACCTTGTCTTGCAAAGCCAACCCTCATTAACTCTTCTAAACAGTTCTACCAGCTGAGACCAAGCATTACAATGTTTGAATTGGCAGTCCTTTTGTTCAAACCACCACACACCTTTCTTCTTCTTTTTTTTTTTTTTAAAGCCACTTTATTCATTTCTAAATACACTTAGGAATAAATTGCATTGTGTTTTCATAGCTTTAGTGTATTTCTTTTTTTAATTCATTTTTTTAATTTTAATTCTTTATTAATTATACTTAGTTCACTTTATATCCCCCCTGTGGTTCTCTCCTTCCTCCTGGCCTAATCCCTCTTTTCTTCCACCCTCTACATGCATGCCCCTCCCCAAGTCCACTGATAGGGGAGGACTTCTTTTCCTTCCTTCTGATCCTAGTCAATTAGGTCTCATCAGGAGTGGCTGCATTGTCTTCTTCTGTGGCCTGGTAATGCTGCTTCCCCCTCAGGGGGAGGTGATTAAAGAGAAGACCAATCAGTTCATGTCAGAGACAGTCCCTGTTCCTATCACAATGGAACACACTTGGATACTGAACTGCCATGGGCTACATCTGTTCAGAGGTCTTAGGTTATCTCCATGCATGGTCCTTGGTTGGAGTATCAGTCTCAGGAAAGACCCCTGTGTTCATATTTTTTGGTTCTGTTGTTCTCCTTGTGGAGTTCCTGTCCTCTCCAGATCTTACTGTTTCCCTCTTCTTTCATAAGATTCCCTGCACTCTGCCCAAAGGTTGTCCATAAGTCTCAGCATCTGTGTTGATTGTCTGCAGGGCAGAGCCTTTCAGAGGTCTTCTGTGTCAGGCTCCTGACTTGTTCCCTCTTTTCTCCTTCTTATGATGTCGATCCTCTTTGCCTTTATAGAAAAGAATTCAGCATTTTAACAAGAGTCCTTCCTCTTGATTAGTTTCTGTAGGTGTACAGATTTTAGTAGGTTTATCCTGTATTATATGTCTATATGAGTGAGTAAATACCATGTGTATCTTTCTGCTTCTGGGATAACTCAGGATGATCTTTTCCAGATCCCACCACTTACCTGCAAATTTCATGATCTCCATGTTTTTTTATTGCTAAGTAATAGTCCATTCTGTAGATATACCATAATTTGTGCATCCATTCCTCCATTGAGGGACATCTGGGCTATTTCCAGCTTCTGGCTATTACAAATAAGACTGCTACAAACATGGTTGACCAAATGTCCTTATTGTGTACTTGAGACTCTTTTGGATATATGCCCAGGAGTGGTATGGCTGGATCTTGGGGAAGCACTATTCCTAGTTGTCTGAGAAAGCGCCAGGGTTCTTTCCAGAGTGATTGTACAAGTTTACATTCCCACCAGCAGTGGAGGAGGGTTTCCCTTTCTCCACAACCTCTCCAGCATGAGTTGTCACTTGAGTTTTTGATCTTAGCCATTCTAATGGGTGTAAGTTGAAATGCAAATAGATCCATACTTATCACCCTATATAAAACTAAAGTCCTAGTGGATCAAAGACCTCAACATAAAACCAGACACACTAAACCACTTAGAAGAAAAAGTGGTGAAGAGCCTTGAACTCCTTGGCACAGGAGACAACTTCCTGAACAGAACACCAGCAGCACAGGCTCTAAGAGCAACAATCAATAAATGGGACCTCATGAAACTGAAAAGCTTCTGTAAAGCAAAGGACACTGTTGTCAGAACAAAACCACAGCCTACAGATTGGTAAAGGATCTTCACCAATCCTATATCTGACAAAGGGCTAATATCCAGTATATATAAAGAACTCAAGAATTTAAACAGCAACAAATCAAGTAATCCAATTAAAAAATGGAGTACAGAGCTAAACAGAGAATTCTTAATAGAGGAATATCAAATGGCAGAGAAACACTTAAAGAAATGCTCAACCTTATGAGCCATCAGAAAAATGCAAATCAAAATGACCCTAAGATTTCACCCATCCTTCTTATAGCTACTGATAGTAAATGGTTTCTCTGGAAAAGAGTGTCATTTTCTTCAATGGGTTAGCTACTACAGGAATAGTCAAGAAAAGGAGTTCAGGGAGAAATGAAAGTAGATTACAAAAGATAATGGGATAAATACAATCACAATAATACATTGTATATAGTTATGAAACAGATATTAAATTGAAAAACAATTACTGTTTATACGAAGCTTTAGTTGTGAAGACTAAATTTAACCAAGACCCTGTGGTTAAAAAAAAAAAAAACAATGAAGATCAAGAAAACTACCCTTGGGGGGGAGCCAAGATGGCGGCGCCAGGAGAGCACTGTGTCTGAGAAGCAGGATAGCACTCGCCGTGCAGAGACCAGGAGACTGAACTCTGGGCCCTGAAACTACATCAATCGTGTTTCCCAGGTGAGGGGAGGCTCCCACAGTGTGGGAATCGGTCGGGTCCACTCACGGCTACCCAGCCAGAACCCGGAAGAAATCTCGGGTAACGCGGGCTTTGTGTCTCCGGGCTGGAGCCGCAAGCATCCCTGTCCCAATCACTTTCCCAGGCTGATCCGTGAGCACAAGGGTGCCTGAGGCTGGTAGCCCCAGCCGCGGGGGGACCCCACTGGGAAGCAAACTTGCCAGACTGATCACGGGTCACCCAGTCTATCCCCGGAAGGTCGCTAGGAAGGCGGGTACCCACCGCCAACACAACTGAGCTCCTGCCGCGCAGAGATCTGCGCGCTCAGCTCAGCGGTACAGACAAGCTGTGCGCCCCAGTACAACAGGGACTGGGAACCCCTGTCCAGAGAGGACCCCACAGGGAAGGAAGAAACCGGGTTGCTGGGGTCACCTAGGGAAAGTCTAGCAGCCTGCAGATCGCAGACAGGTGAGTACGCCCAGCCATCACAGATCTGGGCCCAAACAGGGAACACAGAGTGATCAGAAACTCAGCTTCCGCAGACTAGCAGGTGGGCACATGCTCCACCAGCCCAGAGGCCTGCATTGTACCAAATACACCTTACAGGCAGAACTGTGCGCCCCAAGACACCAGAGCAGTACTCACCCGCCACAAATTACCTCTTGGGTTCTGGGGCACAGAGCCCCAACCTCAGACCTACAAAAGACCGGGAACCCTGAGATCAAGCCCCCCCAGATACTGCTCCAAGGGTCAACCAGTTATCCCTAACAAAACCGACCAAACAACAGGACACACAGGTTACAGCAGCTGATCACTAAATTTACAGCAAGAAACCCAGAAGGAGGGCAACTGTCTCCAGGACTTCTCCCAGTGAGAGGAGAGCCCTCTTGACTAATCAGGACCACAGTTACCACCCAGGTCTCTATGCCTGAGGTGAGCTGTAGCAACTCCTGAAAAACGCTGGACATCCAGTGACTATACCCAAAAAGCTGGAAAAGCTTCCTTCAGGAAAAACCATCTTCCTGCCAAAGGGATTCTCTCCACTACAAGAGTCCAGGAACAACCAGAAACTAAATTCAAACAACTAAGATAGCTCAATGGGTAGAGGAAAGCGTAAAAGTTCAACCAACAAAAGCCAGAGCAATATGGCATCTCCAGAACCCAGTTATCCAGGGGCAAATAGCGCTAGACACCCCAGCATAAATGAAATTCAAGGAGATGACCTAACATCTATGCTCATGAAGAAGATAACACAGGAAACAAATAAAATACGAAAAGAATTAGAGGAAGATAAAAACAAACAGATCATGACTATCCGTAAAGAAATGGAGGAAATTAAAGACAAGAAGATTATGGCCATCCGTGAAGAAATACGGGAAGCTACAGCCAAACAGTCTGTGGCCTTTAGAGAGGAAATGCTTAAATCACTGAATGAAATAAAAGAAACAGTGGATTGTTCAAACAAACAGCTGAAGGAATTGATGGAAAAACTTGAAAATACAGTCAGACAGGGGAAGGAAACCAACAAAATAGTTCAAGACCTGAAGATAGAATTGGAAAAATTAAAAAAAACACAAATGGAAGAAATTGTGGAGAGAAAGAACTTAGGGAAGAAAGCAGGAACTTCAGAGGTTAGCATAACCAATAGGATACAAGAAATGGAAGAAAGAATCTCAGGTGTGGAAGATACGATGGAAGAAATAGATGTATCTGTCAAAGAAAATGTTAAATCTAAAAAATTTCTGACACAGACCATCCAAGAAATTCAAGACAACATAAAAAGACAAAACCTAAGAATAATAGGAATAGAGGAAAAAGAAGATTCCCTGCACCAAGGCCCAGAAAATATTTTCAACAAAATCATTGAAGAAAATTTCCCCAACTTAAAGTAGAGACCAATAAGAATACAAGAGGCCTATAGAACACCCAATAAATTAGACCAGAAAAGAAAATCCTTCCGCCACATAATAATCAAAACCGTAAGTATACAGAACAAAGAAAAAATACTAAAAGCTGCAACAGAAAAAGGCCAAGTAACATATAATGGCAAACCCATTAGAATCACACCTGACTTTTCAACAGAGACTATGAAAGCCAGAAGGGCCTGTACAGATATCATGCAGACCCTAAGAGAACACAGATGTCAGCCCAGGCTACTATACCCTGCAAAACTCTCAGTCCTCATAGACAGAGAAAACAAGATATTCAATGACAAAAACAAATTTCAACAATACCTACAAACAAATCCAGCATTACAGAAGATACTGGAAGGGAAAATACAACCCAAGAAAGCTAGCTACATTCAAGAAAACACAGAAAATAAATAACCCCACTACAGTAAAACAAAAAGCAACTAAGCACACAACCGTATGACCACAGCCAACATCAAATTTAAAGGATCTAACAGCCACTGGTCATTAATCTCTCTCAATATCAATGGACTTAATTCTCCAATAAAAAGACACAGACTAACAGAATGGATGCGTAAACAAAACCCAGCAATCTGTTGTATACAAGAAACACACCTAAGTCACAAAGATAGACATTACCTGAGGGTAAAGGGATGGAAGACGGCTTTTCAAGCAAATGGAGGCAAGAAGCAAGCAGGAGTAGACATTCTAATATCTGATAAAATAGTCTTTCAACCAAAATTAATCAAAAGAGATGGGGAAGGACACTTCATACTCATCAAGGGAAAATTCCACCAAGAAGACATCACAATCCTGAACATCTATGCCCCAAATACAAGGGCACCCACATTTGTGAAAGAAACATTGATAAAACTTAAACCACACATAGATCCCCACACACTAATAGTGGGAGACTTCAACACCCCACTCTCAACAAAGGACAGGTCAACAAAACAGAAATTAAACAAAGAAACAATATCTCTAACAGAGGTCATGAATCAAATGGACCTAACAGACATTTACAGAACCTTACACCCAAACACAAAAGAATTTACCTTCTTCTCAGCACCTCATGGAACCTTCTCCAAAGTAGACCACATAGTTGGTCAGAAAGCAAGCCTTAACAGATACAAGAAGATTGAATAATCCCTTGTATCCTGTCTGATCACCATGGAATAAAACTGGACCTCAGTAACAACAAAAATAGCAAAAAGCCTACACATACATGGAAACTGAACAACTTGCTACTAAAAGACAGCTGGGTCAGGGAAGAAATAAAGAAAGAAATTAAAATCTTCCTAGAACTCAATGAAAATGAAGACACAACATACCCAAACTTGTGGGACACAATGAAAGCAGTGCTAAGAGGAAAGTTCATAGCACTAAGTGCCTTCAAGAAGAAATTTGAGACAGCGCATTCAAGCAACTTAATGGCTCACTTAAAAACCCTAGAAAAAGAAGAAGCAGACACACCAAGAAGGAGCAGACGGCTGGAAATAATCAAACTCAGGGCTGAAATCAATCAATTAGAAACAAATAAAACAATTCAAAGAATCAATGAAACCAAGAGCTGGTTCTTTGAGAAAATCAACAAGATAGACAAACCCTTAGTCAAGCTAACTAAAAGGCAGTGAGACACCATCCAAATCAACAAAATCAGAAATGAAAAGGGGGACATAACTACAGACACAGAGGAAATCCAAACAATCATTAGGACTTACTTCAAAGTCTATATGCACAAAATTTGAAAATTTAAATGAAATGGACACTTTTCTTGATCGATTCCACTTACCAAAGCTAAATCAGGACCAGGTAAATCAAATAAATAGTCCTATATCTCCCAAGGAAATAGAAGCAGTCATCGAAAGTCTCCCATCCAAAAAAAGCCCAGGACCTGATGGTTTCAGCACAGAATTCTACCAAACATTCAAAAAAGAGCTAACTCCAGTTCTCTTCAAACTATTCCACAAAATCGAAACAGAAGCAACATTACCAAACTCATTCTATGAAGCCACAGTCACCTTGGTACCTAAACCTCACAAAGACCGAACAAAAAAAGAGAACTTCAGGCCAATCTCCCTTATGAACATTGATGCAAAAATACTCAACAAAATACTCGCAAACCGAATACAAGAACACATCAAAGATATCATCCACCATGACCAAGTAGGCTTCATCCCAGGTATGCAGGGGTGGTTCAACATATGGAAATCCATCAATGTGATCCACCATATTAACAAATTAAAAGAAAAAAACACATGATAATCTCCCTAGATGCTGAAAAAGCATTTGAAAAAAATCCAACATCCATTCATGTTTAAAGTATTGGAGAGATCAGGGATACAAGGCACATATCTAAACATAGTAAAGGCAATATACAGCAAACCTATAGCCAACATCAAACTGAATGGAGAGAAACTTAAAGCAATCCCACTGAAATCAGGGACAAGACAAGGCTGCCCACTCTCTCCATATCTCTTCAACATAGTTCTGGAAGTCCTTGCTAGAGCAATAAGACAGTTGAAGGAGATCAAGGGGATACAAATTGGAAAGGAAGAAGTCAAATTATCACTATTTGCAGATGATATGATAGTATACGTGAGTGACCCCAAAAACTCTACCAGGGAACTCCTACAGCTGATAAACACCTTCAGCAAAGTGGCTGGATACAACATTAACTCAAACAAATCAGTAGCCCTCCTATATACAAAAGACAAAAGGGCTGAGAAAGAAATTAGGGAAACAACACCCTTCACAGTAGCCACAAATGACATAAGGTACCTCGGAGTAACCCTAACCAAGGAAGTCAAAGACGTGTATGAAAAAAATTTCAAGTCTCTGAAGAAAGAATTAGAAGAATATATGAGAAGATGGAAAGATCTCCCATGTTCATGGATTGGCAGGATTAACATAGTATAAATGGCCATTTTACCAAAAGCAATCTACAGATTCAATGCAATTCCCTTCAAATTACCAACACAATTCTTTACAGACCTGGAAAGAAAAATTCTCAACTTCATATGGAATAACAAGAAACCCAGAATTGCTAAAACAATCCTCTACAATAAAAGATCTTCTGGAGGTATCTCCATCCCTGATCTTAAGTTGTACTATAGAGCAACAGTTTTAAAAACTGCATGGTACTGGCATAATAACAGAATAGTGGATCAGAGGACCCAGAAATAAACCCACTCATTTATGGACACCTGATATTTGACAAATGCGCCAAAACCATACAATGGAAAAAAGATAGCATCTTCAACAAATGGTGCTGGTCCAACTGGATGTCTACAAGTAGAAAAATGAAAATAGATCCATAGTTATCACCCTGCACAAAACTGAAGTCCAAGTGGATCAAAGACCTCAACATAAAACCTGACACACTAAATCGGCTAGAAAAAAAAGTGGGGAATACCCTAGAACTCATTGGTACAGGAGAAAACTTCCTGAACAGAACACCAACAGCACAGGCTCTAAGAGCAACAATCAATAAATAGGACCTCATGAAACTGAAAAGCTTCTGCAAAGCAAAGGAGACCATCACCAAAACAAAGCGACTGCCTACAGATTGGGAAAGAATCTTCACTAACCCTTTATCTGATAGAGGACTAATATCCAGTATATACAAAGAACTAAAGAAGCTGAAAAGCAGCAAACCAAGTAATCCAAGTAAAAAATGGGGAACAGAGCTAAACAGAGAATTCTCTGTAGAGGAATACCGAATGGCAGAGAAGCACTTAAAGAAATGCTCAACCTCACTAGCCATTAGGGAAATGCAAATCAAAACAACCCTGAGATTTCACCTTACACCCATGAGAATGGCCAAGATCAAAAACTCAAGTGACAACACATGCTGGAGAGGTTGCGGAGAAAGGAGAACCCTTCTCCACTGCTGGTGGGAATGTAAACTTGTACAACCACTCTGGAAATCAATCTGGCGCTTTCTCAGACAACTAGGAATAGCGCTTCCTCAAGATCCAGCCATACCACTACTGGGCATATATCCAAAAGAGGCTCAAGTACATAATAAGGACATTTGCTCAAACATGTTTGTAGCAGCTTTATTTGTAATAGCCAGAAGCTGGAAACAACCCAGATGCCCCTCAACTGAAGAATGCATGCAGAAATTGTGGTACATCTACACAATGGAATATTACTCAGCAATGAAAATTAAGGAAATTATGAAATTTGCAGTTAAATGGTGGGATCTGGAAAGGATCATCCTGAGTGAGTTGTCCCAGAAGCAAAAAGACACACATGGTATATACTCACTCATATAGACATACAACATAGGACAAACCCACTATAACCTGTGCGTCTAAAGAAACTAAGCAAGAGAGAGGACCCTAACTAAAATGTCCAATCCCCATCCGGAAAGGCAAAGAAGATGGACATCAGAAGAAGAAGAAAACAGGAAACAACCTAGGAACCTACCACAGAGGGCCTCTGAAAGCCTCTGCCCTACTATCAGAGCAGATGCTGAGCCTGATGGGCAAGTGTTGGGCAGAGTGAATGGAATTTTATGTAAGAACTGGGAAATAGTAAGAGCTGGAGAGGACAGGGTCTCCACAAGGAGAGCAACAGAACAAGAAAAATTGAACACAGGGAACTTCCCAGAGACTCATACTCCAACCAAGGTCTATTCTTGGAGATAACCCAGATCCCCTGCACAGATGTAACCCAGGGCAGTTCAGAGTCCAATTGGGTTACATAGTAATGTGAAGAGGGACTGCCTCTGACATAATCTGATTGGCCTGCTCTTTGATCACCTCTCCCTGGGGGGGGTAGCAGCCTTACCAGGCTATAGTAGAGGACAATGCAGCCACTTTTGATGTGAACTGATGGACTAAGATCAGAAAGGAGAGGAGAACCTCCCCTATCAGTGGACTTGGGGAGTGGCATGCATGCAGAGGGAGGAGGGAGGGTGGAATTGGGAGGGGAGGAGGGAGGGGTTTATAGGGGGATGCAGAATGAATAAAGTGTAATTGAGGAAAAATTTTAAAAAAAAGGGTGGAAATAATTTAAGAACCTTAAATGACTTTCAAAAGTTTAGCAAAACATTGAGTTAGTCAATTTACATGGAGCATGTCTTGCCCCTGGGGGCAATGGTCTCCTGAACACACTCAGACCTCGGATACCACCACTGCTAGTTCTAGAACTGATGCAAGATGTTCCAACGAGGGGGTTAAGGCTTCTCATAATATTTCCTATAAGCCCACACCTGTTTGTTTATATCCCCCATTTTTATTCATTATTAGCCAGATAGAGCCAAGTAATTGTGGTGATGATACTTGCTTTTTTGCCCAATGCTGGAATGCTAGTGAATTTAGGTATGCCCTGGTTACTCGCATGCCTCGCTCGGTGCCTGTGCCCGTTGATGCCCCTTATGCTATGACTTTCTTCAGACACAAAAGGGATCTTGGTACTACAGCCGCCACTGTTACTGCCATCTCATTGGCGGCTGTTGGAGCTACCACCGTGGCATTAGCCATGAGTCATACTGTGCAGACTGCTCAGACCCTGAATAATCTTTTAGCCAATGTAGCTCATGCCTTAGATGTACAAAAAGGAATTAATGCTCAACTTAAAGGAGGCTTGATGGTGTTCAATCAGAGGATTGACCTTGTGCAGGAGCAAATTGATACCCTATGGCAAATGGCTCAACTGGGCGGTCAATGAAAGTATGATGGACTTTGTGTCACTAGCATACAACATGAGAATTTTTCCTTTGCTGCAAATCTGTCTAAACAATTGTCTAGCTATATTTTAGGAAATTGGACTGGAGAATTCGATACTACGATGGAGCAGCTGAGAGTGGCTATTATCACATTAAATTCTACCAGAGTGGACGCAGGACTAGCCACAGGATTATCAACATGGATTGCTGCAGCCATGAATCATCTGAAGGAATGGGCGGGCATGGGAGTGTTAGCAGGCCTTCTGGTGTTGGTCTCCTTGGTTTGCCTGTGGTGCATATGCAAGATTAGAATCTCACAACAGCGTAATGCAGCCATGATCATTCAGGCCTTTACAGCCATTGAAGCAGGACAGTCTCCCCAAGCATGGCTGGCTACCATAAAAAGCTAAAATGTTATGCTCAGGATGCGAGGCTAAGCACTGCACTCAGGGTCAGCCGCTTTCAACCCAGAGAAGAGCATGTCTGATTGCATGCGGGTTGATGCCCCAGGTCCTGCCTCTGAGAAAAAGGTATCAGACGGGTCTGATGCTCTTTGGGTGGATGACACCTAAATAAACATCTGTACAAAGTCCCAATTTATTTCTAATATCAGAGATCAGACCTCTACTCTTGCCTGAGGCGTCTAAAACAAAAAGGGGGAACTGTAGAGAGCTGTGAAATGCTATGCCTTAAAGATGGAGCTGGTTTTCCGCCTTCCACCTTCCCGATGGTGAGTGCTCTCTGTCACAAACAACTCCACATTTGGCTAAGGCTGAGGATCTGGCTTGCTTCCATGTATGTGGACCTATCTGCATTGTCCACATGGCACGCTGGGGTTGGCTACCCAGAGGCTATTTAAGTTGTGGGCTGGCTTTCCCCAGGGTCCGATGATTGTTCAAGGTTCCTGAATAAACTGCATTGAAAAAAAAAACATAGCTTGCAAAAAAAAAAAAAAAAAAAGAAAAAAAAAGAAAACTACTCTTAACTCAACACATTTGTGTTTTGGAAAAAACTAACTTGGGAAGAAAAACATTTCTTAAATGGATGTGCGGGACTTTCAGAACTCCAATGATGCTCAAGAAGGCTCCACAGACAACTTAGACATTTACATGTCTGTAACCTTCCTTTACATTGTTGCTCTCCAGTGCAGTGACCGTCACAGACTCTACTCTTGAATTCTATATCTCTCTTGATCTATATCTTTCACATTGTACCAATAATATGAAGAAAAGTAAAATTTAGAATTTTACAAAAATAGATTTCTTTGCCATTTCACTATGTTTTAATTGACAAATGGTGATATTTATGGGACAAAACTATTATATTATAAAAATTTTAAATATTTACTTTATTTATTTTCTTACAATTTATTTATTTTATATCCCAATTGTTGCCCCCTCCTTCATTGCCTCCCAGTCCTACCCTCCCACCCTCTTCCTCTCTATCCCCTACCCAAAGTCCACTGAAAGGGTGAGTTCCCCTCTCCTGCCATCTTATCAAGTCTCAGCAGGACTTCCCAGATATTCTTCCTCTGTGGCCTAGCAAGGCCACATTGCCAGAGGCAAGCATTCAAAGAGCAGGCAACCAAGTTCATAACAGAGGAAGCCCAAGAAATTGGGAAAACAACACCCTTCACAACAGCCACACACACACACAAAAGTATCTTGTATGAAAAAAATTAAAAAACACAACTTCACGTCTCTGAAGAAAGAAACTGAAGAAGATATTAGAAGATGGAAATATCTCCCATGTTCATGGAATTGTAGGATTAGCATAGTAAAAATGGCTATCCTACCAAGAGTATTCCACAGAATCAGTGCAATACCCACCAGAATACCAACACAATTCTTTCTAGACCTTGAAAGAACAATTCTCACCTTCATATGGAAAGACAAAAAACCCAGGATAACTAAAACAATCCTGTATAATAAAAGATCATCTGGAGGAATTTCCCTTCTTGATCTCAAGCTGTACTACAGAGCAACAGTAATACAAATGACATGGTACTGCTCTAGAAAAAGAATGGTGGATCAATGGAATCAAATCAAAGACCCAGAAATAAACGCACAGACATATGGACACCTGATTTTTGACAAAGATACCAAAACCTTGCAATGGAAAAAAGATAGCGTCTTAAATGGATTCTTGACGCTCATTATATGCCAATTTCCCCTTCATATTAAGTTTAGACATGAAATTAAAGCATTGATTTCTGCTGCCCTTTAAAAGCATTATTTTTTGGGGGGCTGGTATATGGTTACCATGATTTCTTAGCTTATAGGAATCCCTTGGGAACAGGACAGGAGCCTACCACAGAGGGCCTCCAAAAGACTTTGCCCAGCAGTGTATCAAAGCTGATGCTGAGGCTCATAACCAAACTTTGGGCATAGTTCAGGGAGTCTTATGAAAGTAGGGGGAGACAGTAATACCTGGAGGGGACAGGAGCTCCACAAGGAGAGTAACAAAACAAAAAAATCTGAACACAGGGGTATTTTCTGGGTCTGATACTCCAATCAAGGACCATTCATGGAGTTAACTTAGAACCCCTCCTCAGATGTACACCACGGCACCTCAGGATCTAAGTGAGTTTTCTAGTAAGGAGAACAGGTACTGTCTCGGACATGAACTCAGTGTCTGGCTCTTTGATCACCAACCCCCTGAGGGGGAAGCAGCTTTGCCAGGCCACAGAGGAAGACAAATCAATCAGTCCTCATAAGACCTGCTAGGCTAGGGTCAGATGGAAGAGGAGGAGGACCTCCCTTATCAGTGGACTAGGAGAGGGGCAGGGAGGAGATGAAGGAGTAGGTTGGGATTGGGAGAGAGAGGGGGACAGGGCTATAGCTGGGATACAATGTGAATAAGCTGCAATTAATATAACAATAAAAATTTAAAAAGGAAGAAAGGAATCCCTGAATTTGTCATTGGTACTATATAAATAGTATAATGGTGCATGCCTGAACTTCCAATTCTGGAGAAGAGAGGAAGAAGAATCAATTGTTTAAGGCCATCTCAGAATACATTGTGAGTTGGAACCCTGCCCCCCTAAGCTACATGAAACCCTTTCTCAAAGAAACCAACAAATCTTTTAATTTTACTCACATTTACTCAGTGAGGCTCAACTTTTAAGCATTCCAAAATTCTCATCTCTGTATACATACACGGTTGTTCATCTAATGCTAAAAAAAAAAAAAAAAAAGAGCAGGAGATACTTATAAAGAGGAGGAGATAATCACCTCAGAGAGAAGAGAAAGACAACTGAAGAAAAGACTGGCTTTCCCCTGTGTTGACTTGCAGCACGTGCAGAATTACATCACGGCTCTAAGATAAACATTTGTGGTGAATATTTTCTCAGAAAGTATTTTATGCTACCACTTATGTTTATTTAATGTCTGTTTTTATTGATAGTAAAGTGGGAAACAAGAAATTATACTTCTTCTGTTTATAAGCTTAGTTGTTAGTGCCTCAGTTCTTAGGAATACCATGCAGGTTTTTCTTCCTGTTTCATAAGCTACCCTGCAGCTTTAGCTGGCTTCTCCCCTGAAGTCATCAACACATTCTCTCCAGGAATCATAAGCATTCACCAGGTAGTTTTCAGTATAAACCCCCAGTATCTTGAACCTAGTCACAATGTTCTTGCATAAAGACTGGAGATGAAAAGAGAGTTCGGTGGCAGCAGTGTAGAGCCCAGAGAACATCACCGCCCTTACAAAAGTTAAGATGTGACCACATTTAAAGGTTTGACCTGAATGGGGGTGTTTTATTTTCACCTTTATTAATAAGGCTCCTAAGGAATGCTCTATGTTTTACCACATGATGGTGGGTTTATTTCTTATAAACTCAAAACGTTGTATTTTCTGTGATCAAAGGACACTTTGTGAAACTATTGTATTGTTTCTTTGAGCTATTACCTGGAACCATTGTAAATGGCCCTCAAATGTCTTTGCAAGTAAAATAAAATGAAGTAACAAGGTTACACATTGTATTCTCTAAAAATATTTATTTCCTGTTACACAGAGGTCTAAAGCACTGACTTTAACAGTGTTTAAAAATATGATTCCTTAGACATAAAAGAATAGTGCCACTTATATCTCAGGGGTAACAAACAACTGCTTAATAGACTTAGTACTGGCTCCAAAGAAGAAAATCTTTCCTCAGAATTATCAGCCTAGCCAAGTACCTGTGTCTTGTGAGGTGAGGTCATGGACTCTAGAGCAGAAGCTACTCCTGGAACATTCTAAAACCCGTGTAATTCCCGCTATATACTAAATACCTATTCTCCTATTAATACATAATGTTCTTCTCAACTCTCATCAAAGACTCTTCCGCTTGCAAAGTCCATCACAGAGAACCAGTGTCTATATGGTATCTAGGCACAATTGATCCATGTACAGCCCAACATCAACATATATATGACAAAGGCACAAAGTCTGCATGGAAGGATTTCAAGACCCAGAAGAATAAATATCTACTAGGTATGACAGGGAACCTGCATCAGTGAAATACTAAAGAAGACCTGCACAAGGACCACACCAGTTCACATTCATGCACTGATGGAGAAACTCTCACTAAGGCCTCAGCTGTAGAAAAAAGAGCTACGGGAAATTAATGACTGTTAAGAGAGCAGCCATTCTTCTCCTCCAATAAGAAGCATCCTGACTATGCATTCTTTAATAGTCATCTGTAAATACCAGTATATCTTAGTAACACTGAATAAATTCAGCAGGTTCTATTTACACACACACACACATACACACACACACACACACACACACACACGACAGTAACACAGAAAAGAAGATCACAAAGTTAGGAGAACAGGTGAGAAAACGGGAGGATTTGGAGGAGGCAGAGAGTGGCATGTGAAAGATGTAAGGACAGTACATGTGTTAAATTCTAAAAATAATTATAAGCAGATCAGACCTCTACTCTTGCCTGATGCGTCTAAAACAAAAAGGGGGAACTGTAGAGAGCTGCGGAATGCTATGCCTTAAAGATGGAGCTGGTTTCTGCCTTCCACCTTCCCGATGGTGAGTGCTCTCTGTCATGAACAATTCCACATTTGGCTAAGGCTGAGGATCTGGCTTGCTTCCATGTATGTGGACCTATCTGCATTGCCCCCGTGGCACGCCTGGGTTGGCTACCCAGAGGCTATTTAAGCTGTGGGCTGGCTTTCCCCGGGGTCCGAGGATTGTTCAATGTTCCTGAATAAACTGCATTGAAAAAAAAAATAATTATAAGCAATGTTAATATAAAGGAAGGCAATTTTATCAAACTACCCCACATCCAATCACTGATATCACTGAAAATAAAGTTAATAACAAAAAACTATATATTTCTTTTAAATAAGTTTTGCAAAAGTCAAATCAGACAGTTGAGCTAAAATTTGTCTGTTTGATTTGTTCCTAGACAGTATTTCTGGACCCTAATATTAGTTTCTCAAGGATTAGGACAGTAGCAGATGAGTAGTCAGCACAATCCACTGAGGAAGATCTATTATGTTTGTATATCTATCAGAAGCTAATTGTATCTACTGGATTCATTTTAAAATTCAAAATTTAAAACATTAAAAATAAACTATAAAAAAAGAACACCATAGCTGAGCATCGTGGAAAAAGCATCTGAGCCAGGACTCAGAAATTCAACGGCAGGTGGATCTCTGTGAGTCCCAGGTGAGCATGGATTACATAATGTTTTTGGAAGCTAGCTAGTGTTACACAGTAGAGCCCATCTCAACAACAAGAAAAGAAAAAAGAAAAGAAAAAATGGATTAGGTGAATTCTCTCAGGTTAATTAAACCTATTTGCATATATGCCTTGATTTAGATAACCCGGCAAGTATATGAGGATTCTTCATGACAATTGGAAGTAATAAAAGGAAATATCTCTTTATAATGTAGTAGAAACAGTCCTCATATTTTTGCTGCATCTACTCATAGGCCTTCTATGATATGTGGATATTCATTTTGACTAGAAATCCCATTTATTCTTCAAATAAAGGGAACAGTTGCTTTGCATCAGCAGTCTTATTGAAGTTCATAAAAACAGAAACTGCACCTAGTACACAAGAAAGGTGAGGCTAAGGTTAGACTTACTACATTTATGTCATAAAGTACATTGAAACTTTGAATAGATTTATTTCTAAGAAAATAAAAAGATTTATATGATAAATTAAATTAAAACTAGTCAGTAATCACATTTATTACATGGCCACTATTTATGAGAAAAGTCAAGTGTACATGTGTTCATATGTATGTGTACATATGCATGCATGCATACATACATGTATGTATGTACATATGCCTGACTATGGTAAACAGAAACCTCCAGCTCAAAAATGGAAATTCAAAAAAGCATAAGCTTACAATTGTAACTTAATTTAGCCTCTATGATCAGCTGTTAAATATATTTCAACTTTCAATAATAATTTGGGAGTTCATCAATAAATTTAGATTATCCCCTCTTTCCTCAGAGATTCATGTCTAATTCTGGAACATTTCACAATGCTAAGGCACTGATAAAACCTGTGCATCTAGCTTGTTCCTTGGCATCTATCTTTGCTGGAAATGTGGAATTTTACACATTTCAATGTGATCTTCTGTTGTTACTCCACACAGTTGGAAGCTATCATTTCCTTGACTATGAAAACAAAGTTATAACAAATAAATATTTGCTACAGACATAAAAGAAATATAGAAATGTGAATGTCACAAAGAGCCATATGGGACAGTGGCAGGCATAAAATTACTCTTTGTTAAAAGTATATTTTCTTTCTCTTCTTCTTTCATTCTTTCCCCCTCCCTCTATCTCTTCCTTACACAATTGTGTGAGTGCATGTCTACTCAGAAGTCCATGTTTTTTAAATTTCATCTTGATCCCAGCAAAGGGTTTCATTTCTCCAGGAGATGGAGATGATTGAAGGACCTCAGCTTGCTGTATGGGTAACCGATTTCCAACCATTGTCCTCATTATTTAACAATAATTGCTCTTAACCAAGAAACCATCTCTCCAGCCCTCTTTTATTTAAAAAAAATATTGTTATCATTTATTACAATTTATTCAATTTGTATCCCAGCTCTGACTCCCTCCCTTGTCTCCTCCCAATCCACCATCCCTCCTCTTCTCCCCCTATGCCCTCCACTAGTCTCGATAGAGGAGGTCCTCCTCCCCTTCTATTTGACCCTAGACTATCAGGTCTGAACAGAGTTGGTTGCATGGTCTTCCTCTGTGGCCTGGAAAGGCTGCACACACACCCCCAGGGGGAGGTGAACAGACTGCCTACCACTGAATTCATGCCACAGAAAGTCCCTGCTCCCTTCCTAGGGTCCACACTTGGAGACTGAGTCTATGCAGTATATCTAAGCTGGGGTTGTATGTCCTCTTCACACACTGTCCTTGGTTGGGGTTTCTCTTCAGGGCCCCCAGGTCTCAGTTTTCATGGCTCCATTGGTCTCCTTTAGGAGCTCCTGTCCCCTCCAAGTCTTTCTATCTCCCCCTTCTTTCGTAAGATTCCCTGCACTCTGCCCAAAGTTTGGCTATAAGTCTCAGCCTCTGTTTAGATACCTTTACCTAATAAGAGTCTTTCAGATGCTGTCTGTGTTAGGCTCCTGCCCTGTTCCCTGTCTTCTCTGTCTTCCAATGTCTGTTGGGTTTGTCCTTCTAAATGAGGATTAACCATCAGCCCCACGGTCTTCCTTGTTGTTTAGTTCATTTAGGACTATAGGGCTGATATCCAGAATATATAAAGAACTGAAGGAGTTAAATAATAACAAACCAAGTAATCTAATTAAAAATGGGGTACAGAGCTAAACAGAGAATTATCTGTAGAGGATTATTGAATGTCAGAGAAACTCTTAAGGAAATGTTCAATGTCCTTAGTCATCAGGGAGATGAAAATCAAAAAGACCCTGAAATTTCACGTTACACCCATCAGAATGGCTAAAAATTCAACTGACAATACATGCTGGAGAGGATGTTGAGAAAGGGGGACACCGTATATTTTAGACAAAGAGAGAACATTGAGTTTGGTGACTGCAAAGTTGAGGAAGCATCTGGGTGAAGCTGCAGGAAGGGAAAGAAAAAGATCAAAATATGTAAATTTTATATGGAAGTAGGTTAATTAAAATAATATATTTGTGTAATACTTTAGAAATAGATAACCATTTTAACATAATAAGTATTATTAAGATAAAAATGTAGAATGTCACTATTCTTTAGAGACAACATTGACAAAAATTGCATAACCCCATCATACAGAATAAAACTTTCATTATTTGGAAAGCTTTCAAAGAAAGGACAAAATCTCAGAATTTCCACACTACAATGAGAGCTAGTAGTACTGTAAGTCATAGGTTTGGTTGACGGAGTTGCATTTAGCCTGATGCAACCCTCTGATAATTATTCCTTCACAACTGTAGAGGGGTTTGTTTACCTGCAGTCAAAATGGATTAAGCAATCCGTAATGCAGTCACTTTGTTGATACTCTTTTCCTCCATGCTGGCTTCCAGGAGCTTCAGTCTCCACTGTTGATTCCTTCTAAAATCAGTTTTATACTTCATGATGCGGACTGACCATGAAATGTTAAAATGTTAGTGAATATTTGTATACATTTTTCATTTATGTTTTCTACGTAAAAGAAAAATTCTTTACATGATTTGTCATATAGGAATCATGTGTGTACTTGATTATATTTAAAACAATTTTACATATGCATGTGCATTCATATTTGTACAAATATATATATATATATATGTGTGTGTATGTGTCTGTGTGTTCAAAGTCTTTGATAATGTTTTTTAAAATGTAATCATTTTCCCTGTTTGCACACCCCAATTTTATATTTCAGTAGATGTGTATAATGTGTAATGAGAGATCAGGTAATTAACATCTAAAACCTCAAATTGTATCTCTGTGTTGGCAACATTTATAGTCTTCATAACTTTTCAAAATAAAAATTTCCAGCTAAGACATACCAGAGGTGACCACTGGTGTTTAGCATTATTGTATAAATTAATAAGTATATTATCTCTTTAATTATTGAAATAATCATATATTGTTTCAAGATATATAGCAAAATATATATAGCAAATTATAGTTCTATCTCTTTTTTCCACTTAGGTACTGTTTTACTTGTAATGCACTGTCTCTAGCTCATGTCAATTCTCCTGCCTCACCTTCTCCAGTAACGTGATTACAGCCATGAACGTCCATGTTTATGTCCAATAGAAAGTAAGTTAAACCTGAAATTTTGCCATCTGTTCTGAGAACTAATGGTTAATCACTGATTTTTAATTAGTATTAAGCTGAGCAATTTAAAAATCTCTTCTCTTCTGATAGATTGGTTGGCTTCTTTCTCATGGCTACCAGCCAAATTTACACACAGACTTCATGATTTCTCAAAAGAATCTAACAGCTTGTTTCAGCACACATTCTTTCAGGGTGGGTCTTACATGTTATTTCTTATTTGGACAGATTTGGCTTATTTGTGTAAATTAAATCTAGTAATGATAAAGTTCTAGTGATAGAAATTCTTAATCAGAAGCTTTCTGAATCTTTATACATGATGAAGATTATCTATTTATTGGTTTTTGCTTGTTTGTTTTGTTTTTATGTGTATGGGTGTTTGGTTCCTTGTACATCTGTATACCATTTCAGTTTCTGGTGCCTACAAGAGAGAGGAGAAGGCACAGGAATTTATGAATGTTAGAACATGGAATTAAAAATTATTTTCAAAAGCACCAATCAAAGCTATCTACAATGGCTTTCCATCTATATGTGTCTTACAGGACAGTGGACACAAAGGAAAAATGATATAAAGTAAGTAGAGCACAAGGGAAACTGCCACCTAGAAAAAAACAAGAATAAGACATTTCCCCCCCCCCCTTTTGTTTGCTGCAGATCATGGTTTAAGTCTGAATAAGGTTTAAGTCTGTGCCAAGGCGGCACAGTGACAAACCTGGAGGTATGATTCTGGCTTCTGTTTTACAGTAGAACTTGCTAGCTGCCTTCGGGGTAGAAACAGCTAATAAAACCAAATGTGAAAAGTCATTAGCACTTTTAAAAAACTGCTAAAAGGTATTTAAAAAGGTATTTAATTATGCAACAACGTATCTAGTATTTTTTCACTTCTCATAAGATATTCTGACTAAACACTGATGATATAAGTAATATAGACTCAATTGCAGCCTTTGGTTCTTCTTTGCTCTATGACCTTAGGGTGGCAGGTATTTGGGTAAAACTGACTGCATTACTAAAACCAAATCTACTAACTTAACTGTACAACTGCTAACATGGAAGAGGAGTATGTAGAAAAAAATCAGCAGAGGTAGGAAAACTGCTTAAGTTATAATAACTTCACCACAAATGATCTATGAAGTTTGAAAGTGAGGTCCTTTTAGTTATGCTTCCATAACTAAAATAGGTTCTCCGGGAACCTATTTTGATATGCATATTCATTATTATTACAGTGTCATATTTGAACACACCATATCATATTACAGTCATAGAATTTTGAATTTGATCAAAATGCTGATTTGTTATAAAACTCTCCTATATAAAATTTTGATGTTAGCTCTGAGCAGATTATACACCAATTTTTTTCATGATATGTAAAATAAGCTTGTACCTGTTGCTTTTCCTTGTTACCTACTATTTTAAGACCTTGATATGTGTTTCTAAGCATCATCCTAGCAAAACATATTTGTATTTCAGCCACCTGGATACTATTCAGAAACACATTTCAGACAGAAAAATAAACATGTGGAAATTTTTCTCTTGTTTAAGAGATAGATAATTTACCTTGCTTAATATCATGCAAATAGACAATGTATTAAATATCAGATGCTTAGGTAATTTTTGGTCTAGTGTGAACTAGTAGAATAATAGTAATTAAACATGACATTTTATTTCCAATAGTATTAAGGAGTCCACTAGTCACGTCTAACTCAGTTTGGGCTGAGTTCTTTTAGAGCAGATATTGAAAGGTATACACAGCTTTAGCATATTAAAGACTTTCTCGAACGAAAATTCCTGTGTAACCAGAACAGCATCACAAACTGCTGTGATTTAAAGTAACAGCCCTGAAAACCTGTCTATCACAGCTCTGAACTCACGGTTTCTAAAAGCAGTTGCTCACCTCATTCATAGCACTGAACATATAATATCTACTTCACTCTCCATGAATACTTTCAGGCAACATGATATGGGTACAGCTGAATTAACCATTTTGAACATGTAGTTCTGCCCTGTCTTGTATTATTTAATATTATATTGTTTCTTCATCATAAAATGTGTGAATATCAGTGTTGTTGGGATGTTGAATCTACTTTAATATAGGAAAGTGACAAATAATTCTTCTACAGACATACAGCTCCCTTGGAACACATTTTTCTTGTCTGATTGACATTGTACAAAAAAGTACAATGGGAATTTTCAAAGAAAATATCATTTAATTTCTGTTATTTAGGGGTTTCACAAAGAGGTTGTAAAAATATAGAACACCAGAACATTCAGTCAAAATAATACCATAATTAACCGTTGGTATAAATTAGTATTGTAGTTTACCTAATGCTGGTTATCATGTTGATCTGTTGAACTGATTTCCAGTCAGAATTTAAAGTAATTTTCTTTTTGCCTAGTAATAGTTATTCCTTATTTCCTATGTCATAAGGCACCAGTGTAGTAGGCATTTTGGTTTCTTTAAGAATTCAGTTAGGTTATGTCAACATGTTTTTGTTTTAATCCCAGGTGTGGGTTATAAGGCTGTTTCACTGTTCATAGCAGCAGACTACATGCCTCATGCCGGCCCATGATTTTTGCTGTCTGTGGAGAATTTAATTCTGGGAACTCTGAGATGGTATAAATGCCAGAGCCCAGAGAGGGACAGGGGCTCTCTGAGAAAGTAGAAGGCTGCTGCTGCTCCCCCGGCTGCTTCTGATTGCTGTTGTAGCAGTTTGATAAGAAGTTGGAGATATTCTCACAGCAAAGAGTAGGCTGGCCCCAAGGAACCCAAGGACCCTAAGCAACAGGAAGTAATCTAAAGAGTGCTATGCCTTCTCTCCCTACTAATCTTCCTCTCCTAACTTGTGTTGGAATGGATTGGGGTGGATAACGGAGGTAGCAACATAAGACACCCAAATAAAGTAGGTAAAAATGCACACCAACAACCAGCACTTATATTTTTGCTGAATGTTATCAGATTGCTCATTCACTGGTTGAATAGCTTCAGATCCTTGGTTTCCTTTGGTTTTTATAGCTCATCCATACCTTAGAATAGATTATCATATTCTAAAATACATCTTAGCAATGTATGACTGTAGAAACCACTTTTGTGAGAATTATCAAACCTGGCAGTAGACATGCAGACACAAGTTTGGATGGCAATAGCGTTTGTACTTAATTTATATTTGATATTTTATTCCTTTCTAGAGTGTCCAGATAGTCTAAATTTGGTTACTCCTAACTGTTATAGTTAGAGATGTTATTATGAATGGCTTCAGTTTATAACTTTATTTTTGTCATTGGTTAATGGAATGTGGATGTACATGTAAAACTTTTATGTATTTCATTAATCATATTTCAGAAGTTAATTATTTTAATGGAGATTCTTTGGAAGTTTTGAAAAGATTTTTTTATTTTTTTTATTAATTACAGTTTATTCACTTTGTATCCCCCTGTAGCTCCCTTCCTCCTCCCCTCCCAATCCCACCCTCCTTCTCCCTTCTCCACTTATGTCCCTCCCCAAGTGAAAAGATTTTTATATTGTAATTTTCAAAATAATGAGTCTGTAAAATGTAGCTATTTCACTTTTCCTTTTCTCCCATTTTTCACTTTATTTATTCTTGTATTAATAGATTCAATAAAGTAAGCACTTTGAATAAACTTTATAGGAATTCACATTGTGTCTTCTTTCCTAGTCTTGGTAAAATGTATTTTACCACCTCATGAGCTAAACAACAACAGATTTTTTGATAGTTAGATCACATAAAATGAAATTCTAACCCACATTTGTAACCCATATGTGAATCTGCCCTCTCCCTCATATTTAATCAAGTATTAGCCTGTTTTAATTTTAGGTTTATGGTAGTTAATTGCCATGTAACCTTAGTTTTATTATTAACCTCTTTTATCTTCATTTTAGCGTTAGTGTTTATTAATTTTACAACAATTTTGACTTATGAAAGGATTAATTTTCACTTTTTTCTTAATGCAGTAAAATGAAATTTTGTATCATTATATCATTTTCTTATATAAACCTTATTTTCTCATGATATCTATGTTATTTTTATGTTATGTGGCTGGATTCAGTTTTCCGTACTAAAGGGTAGGAAACCCAAGTCAGTAACTGTGAATGGGGCTGGCCTCTGATTCATATTTTACCCGATAGCCTTGTCATATTTGGAACCAGTAATTTTCAGGTTATGTGAAATTTACCCGGAAAGAGATGTGGATGACTGCTAGCATACACTGCTGAACAATATATGGATTATATATGAAAATAGAACTTTGACTCCAAACAGGCAATAATCTGACTAATAATTCAACATCTCATCTAATTCAGAGAGGCTGAATTGCAAGAAAGCAAATTGTTCTCTCTGGCGATGGATTGGGAAGCTAAGCGACACCTTTTCTCACACTCATTCTCATGCTCATTAATTAAAAACCAAAGAGCTTCCCAGTGCTGGTCCCTGTTTTAGCTCTGAGCCAGGTACCCTCAGCCAAAGCCATGCAATTATCTAGGATAACATCCTAAGGGTAAACCACCCATGGCTTCTCCTTGTCAATGTACCACTGTCCTATTCTCAGTGACACAGCCCCTTTCTGAAACTACGGTTTCCCCGTGTTTCTGTTGAACTTGTGTTTCCTTTCAAATATACCTAAGCATAGTTGTGTCACTCAGTTCAGAATGATGGCTTGTTCTTTTATATTTTAAGGACCCTTTCCACACCCTTCTATCTTTCTCTCTCTGTCTCTGTCTATCTGTCTTGGTCTCTCTTTGTCTTTCTCTCACTTGTTCTGTGGGGTGGTGATATTTCTAGATGTCTAGCTACAACTCACCTTGGACAAACATATCTTAAAGAATAGAAATATACAACATACCCTTTAGTGGTCTCTTGTGATAATCAGGTCCTTCAGATTCAAGATTTTCATGTTGAATTCCTGTAAGTAACATCAATTTTTACATTCATGTTTTCTATTTTTCCAACTATGCTAAATAGATTTATTTAGTCTTAATCATTATCATTTACCACATTTATCAGGGATTAAAATTCACCTTTAGAATCAGACAGTCTGAATACCAAGGGGACTAATCAGAAGGTAAAGGTTGTGGAGACTTAGCAAAATAGTCCACTCTTGTTTCATACCTGCATGAAATGGGCTTCTCTAACCACATAGGTTAAAAGGAAAACAGTAAGATTAAAAAATAAATTTAAAAAAGCAACAATAGAAAAACACCTAGCAAACCCTAAAGATGGAAAGGTATTCTAAGCTTCACTTGGAAAGGTAAAACTATCATAATACTCTATAGAAAATATTAAGCCATAGGCTACTAACTATTTTTCCATTATCATTTTATATCTTTAATAACAACATAATATGGGGTAACATGTTTTAGCAGGAAAAGGCACTTTCCTGCAGTCATCATAACCTGACTGTGATCTCCATAAATATTTAGTAGGAGAAAACTGACTCCTACAATTTGTCCTCTATGCTTTACATATCCACAGTGACACTTAAAAACAAGAACCTAAGGACATTTGTTCAACCATGTTTGTAGCAGCTTTATTTGTAATAGCCAGAAGCTGGAAACAGCCCAGATGCCCCTCAACTGAAGAATGGATGCAGAAATTGTGGTACATCTACACAATGGAATATTACACAGAAATGAAAAACAAAGAAATCATGAAATTTGCAGGTAAATGGTGGGAACTGGAAAGGATCATCCTGAGTGAGCTATCCCAGAAGCAGAAAGATACACATGGTATATACTTATATAGATATATAATATAGGAAAAACCTACTACAATCTGTACACCTAAAGAAACTAATCTAGGGGGAGGACTCTGGCTAAAATGCTCAATCCCCATTGCGAAAGGCAAAGAGGATGGACATCAGAAGAGGAAGAAAATGGGAAACAAGTTAGGAGCCTCCCACAGAGGGCCTCTGAAAGGCTCTGCTCTGCAGATTATCAAAGCAGATATTGAGACTTATGGCCAAACTTTGGGCAGAATGCAAAAAATCTTATGAAAGAAGTGGGAAATAGTAAGAACTGGTGAGGACAGGAGGTCCACAAGGAGAGCAACAGAACCAAAAAATTTGAATGCAGGGGTCTTTCCTGAGACTCATACTACAACAACAAAGTACCATGCATGGAGATAACCTAGAACCCCTGCACAGATGTAGCCCATGGCAGTTCAGTGTCCATGTGGGTTCCATAGTAATGGGAACGGGGACTGCTTCTGACATGAACTGATTGGCCTGCTCTTTGGTCGCCTCTCCCTGAGGGGGGAGCAGCCTTAGGAGGCCACAAAGGAGGACAATGCAGCCACTCCTGATGAGACCTAACAGACTAGATTCAGAAGGAAGAAAAAGAAACCCTCTCCTACCAGTGTACTTGGGGAGGGGCATACATGGAGAAGAGGGAGGAAGGGAGGAATTGGGAGGGGAAGAGGGAGGAAACAAAGTAAATAAACTGTAATTAAAAATAAAATTAAATTAAAATAAAAAAACAAGAACCTACAGACCAAATTAATAGTATTAATATTTTTAAAATAAAATGTTAATGACCTGAATGACAAGTAATAAGTCTGCTATATAGTAAAATCTTTGTTCACCACAAGGAGCTCTTTAATAACAACTGTACACTTCTTTTTGCTCTATTATTTTTCCAAATCTATCTAGGGTTGAACAAGCTTCAGATACTTAGCAAACCTGTAGAATCAAAGAGCAATTTTATGGCTAATATCCACTTATGATTGAGTACACATGTGTGTCTTTCTGCTTCTGGGATACCTAACTCAAGATGATCTCTTCTATTTTCTACCATTTGCCTCCAAATTTCATGATTTCCTTGTTTTTAATAGCTGAATAGTATTCCATTGTATAAATGTACCACAATTTCTGTATCCATTCATTCACTGAGGGACATGTAGGTTGTTTCCAGGTACTGGTTATTACAAATAGAGCTGCTATGGACATAGTTGAGCAAATGTCCTTCTTATGTAATTGAGCATATTTTGGATATGTGCCTATGAAGGAGTCTGGTAATTGGAATTCTGCCTCCTGGCCTTGGCAGATTCCGGTCTTATCCATAGTTCCATTTCTCAGAGACTGTCCTTGGTGGTCTCTGCAGGCGGGGTGCTCTGAGCCTGAGAAGTAGATAGCAAACTCCCTGCAACCTTGGGAACCAGACAGCAGACTTTGTGCGACCTTGAGGGAATCCCTGCATGCCTTGCCAGGAGGCACAGATGTGTTGCTACTGTGAAAAAAAATTTTGCTTGTACCCTTTGCTTTATAAGTGTTGTTTGCACGTTCAGTAAACTGAGACTTGATCAGGAATCTGTCTTGTTTCCATTCTTCGTGTCTCTGTCCCCCAATTTCCACTCCCTCTTTCAGGTGGACCCTGTTCGGCTAGCCTGCGGGACGGGTCAGATGGCTCCTGAACAAGGGGCCTTGAAAACGAGGGGCAAAAGTGAGAAATGCTGGTTTTTGGAGCTCCGGATGCCTAAGTTAAAAAAAAAAAAAATGCTTCATGACGACAATCCATCGCATGGAGGAAGACAAGGTAGGCAGGCAGCACAATCATGGAGCAGAGCAGTAGCAGGGAGTTATTTATGAGGACTTTAAAGTCAATGCTAATAAACGCAAGGAATTGGGAGAAACACCCTTATCCCCTTTAGTTTGTAAATGAAGTTTGTCCCTGGTTCCCAGTTGAAGGTAAGTAAATCTGGAAACTTGGGAGAGGGTAGGGAAAAGATTGCAAGAATATTACACTAATAATGGTCCTGAGAAAGTACCTGTTTTAACTTTTTCTCTGTGGACTCTAATTAGAGACATGCTGGATCCTAGGCATGAGAGTAATAAAATGAAAAATTTGATCTCACAAGCTAAAGAATTGCTTGGAGAAATTAGAGCAGCCAAACAGGCAGGAATAAAAGTACTTCTAAGGTTATTTCAAATGTTCATAAAGTAGCTCAAACAAATTTATGCAATTTGAGAGCAGAAAATGATTTAGAGAAAAGCCACATACAGAGGATGAAACAGAGTCAGAGGAAGAAACTGCCAAGTTTCATAATTCAGACTGGCCTTCCAAGCCCTCTGCCCCCGTGGCTTTCCCTGCCACATGTGCAGGAAATACGGGACCACTGCAGGAAGATATTACTGTTCTCTGAGAGAAAGTCCAATTAGAAAGGGAACAAGTTCAGTTATTAAGGGAATTAGAGAAATTAAAATTAAAAAAACAATAATAACAATAATAAAATTGGATTGTTTGCACTGGTAAATTTTAAAGTCTGGTTTTCACTTTTAAAATAATAAATGTGCTTTATGATTTCACTCCTGAAGAGGATGTTTTAATATTACAAAAACAGGTTTTAAAAAAAATATTTAAATGTTTAAAAAGCAGGTACCGCGGTTGTTTTGTTTTTGTCTTTGTCTCTGTTTTTTGTTTTTGTGTGCTGGCTGTCTGTTTTGTTTTCTGGTTTTGGTTTGCTCTCGAGGTCTGGGGAAACTTGGAGAGTTTCCAATCTGGTCAAGGGAAGATGGAGGACGCTCCAATTCCTGGGAAGGGGCTTGTAAAAGCTCTACTTCTTTTGGCACCAGGAGAGACGGTCGCTGAGACCCTCTTCTGTGTGATAAGAGAGCTGCTGGAGCCCGCTCTTTATCTGGAAGCTGTGGAGAGGGCCATGGGGGCTCTGCTCCTTCTGGTATCTATGTGTGTGGAGGGAACCCATGAGGGGGTCCACTCCTTCTGGAATTTGTGGGACTTGTGTCTGGTAGGGGCTGGACAAGTGCTGGTATTTGGGTATTCTGGTTACTCCAATGTGACAATGTCGTATTTCTATGTTCCTTAGCTATGTCACTATGTGTGTATGTGTTTATTTGTGGACTTGACGATATTTTAAAATCCGACTGACGATATTAATATTTTTAGACATGAGACAGTTTGGCTCAACACCTCTGAGTTTGGTCATGGACCATCAGAGTTAAATTCTATAAAACATTTTAAATTTCATCAGGTATTTTAAAATAATAACCCTTGGACATTCTAACAAAAAACTTAAAACAGTTTCTCAAACCTTTGGGGGAGGTTAAAAGACCTTGGTATTTATTTTATTAATTTTAGAAACTAAAACCAAGCCATGCTGTTTGAGCCAATTAAACAAAAACTGCAGTTGTTACAATATATCATGTAAAAAAAACTATAAAATATGTTGTTTTTCATTTAAAAAGGCTGGATGTCACCGGCCAGCAGTGACACCTGAATACCACCTGAGAGAGGGCAGGGGAGAGAGAGACAGGGCTACACAGAGAAGGACACCAAGTCTACATGCTGATCAAAGCGTCGATAATGGGTGTCAGGTTAACACTTAGGCAGGCAAAAAAGTACAGGCAGTTTCTCACGCAGACAATTTTACTTAGCCAAAACATAAGAGGGCTCACTCAAGGTTACACAGAGCCTGCTTTCTGGTTACTGTGGTTGCACAGAGTTTCTCAGTGTCAGAGTGGTCCTCTGTGGGACCACCAATGTCAGTCTATGAGAGACTAGACTTTGGAAGATGGCCAGAGCCGGGAGACGGAGTTCCACTGCTCAGATGCCATTGACTCCAAATTTGCCATTAACTCCAAAAAGGCTGCCACAGCTGGAGATTCTTCAATGCAAAATGTTTGCTTATGCTCTTTTACAGGAGAAAAAGGACTACAGTTCCATGTTAGCCCAGGGTTTTGCAGGGTTATATTTAGATCATTGTTAACCATTATATAAAATATATGCCTGGCTGCCAGTACCTAAATAAATGATTTAATGCTCTTTCTTTCTGGCCTATAGATTTAACATGGCCAGAATAGTCCATTTTTGCTGAGGGCTTCAGGCTAAGTTTAGTTCTCTATTTAATGCTAAATAAAACTTTTGTCCTTTAATTTTTTTGCTGTCAAGTTTTAATACAATATAATAGGATTAATAAGATTTGCTAGCCCCTTTATAAATTATGTTTAATTAAAAGTTTTGCTTTGATTTTAGTTTTAAAAGAGCAGATTTAAAGTTATGCTAAAGATTATAGTTGAGTACAAGATTGAGTTTTACCTAGTCTCTTTGTTTAGGTTGTTTATTTTTTTAAGGTTAAATCTAAAATGGGTATCCATAAAGTTTGCCTATATAGATCTACCTAAAATTTGGTTCTAAATTATACATTTAAAAATATGCCAAAATTAGAAATTATAACATCCTGTTTAATATGATGCAGTTTAGAGCAGATGGTAAAGTTAGACAAAGAGTAACTCAAATATGCTGGTCCTCAGACTTGTCAGAAATCTGATAAATATGGCATTTTAACATATGTAAGCTTGTTATGACAGTCCAACCTGTTGAGGTACAAGAAAACAAATTAATTCAGTTTTTAAAGGAATAACATATAATTTTTTCATTTAAAACAAGTTATTCCAATTGTTGATGCTTTAATGGTATTTACTGATGGTTTATTATCTGGTGTTGCTGCCTATGCTTATGAAAGAAAAACAGTTTATTTTCAAGTGTCTAGCACATCTGCACAAATAGCAGAGTTATCTACAGTATTGGCCATGTTTTAAAGTTTTAATAAGCAGTCTTTGAACATTTTTACAGATAGTGCATTTGTAGCTCAGTTTTTTCCTAGGTTAGAGATTGCAGGTCAAATTCAGACATCTCCTGCTGGGATTTTATTTTTACAAATTCAAAATTTGATACAAGAAAGAAACTTTCCCTTTTTCATAGGACATTTAAGGGCTCATTCTGATTTGCCAGGATTCCTGTCTGAAGGAAATGCATTGGCAGATAAAGCCACCAAAGTTTATTGTTCACAGTTAAAAAGAGCCCAGGATGCCCATAACATGCATCATCTCAATAGTCAAACACTGAGACTTAAATATGGGTGACTAAGGAACAGGCCGGTAGTATAGTCAAGGCTTGCAGTACTTGCCCTCAATTTCAGCCTGTTCCTCACTTGGGAGTCAATCCTAAAGGATTGGTTCCAAATCAAATTTGGCAAATGGATATTACTCATATTCTTGAATTTGAAAAATTAAAATATGTACATGTTTGCATTGATACCTATTCTGGATTTATTTTTGCCACTCCTCAACAAAAAAAAAAAAAAAAAAAAAAAAAAAAAAAAAAGCTGCAAAGAATGTTATTGCTCATTGTCTACAGGCTTTTAATGTTCTGGGTGTTCCTAAGCAGTTTAAAACTGACAATGGAACAGCATATACTAGCAAAACTTTTAAAATATTTTGTCAACAGTTTCAAGTTTCTCATATAGCTAGAATACTTACAATCAAGGACAAGGCATGGTAAAGCATGCCCACTGTACAATTAAGATTTACTTGCAAAAAACAAAGAAGGAGGAGCTACTCCCCTGGAAACCTAAAAATCATCTTAATCATGTTCTTTTCATTCTGAATTTTTTAAATTTAGATAAGCATGGTAAATCTGCAGCAGATAGATTTTGGCATAAAGAAATTAAAAAGACTTTTGCTAAAGTAAAATGGAGGGATCCTTTAACAAATCAATGGCATGGACCCAACCCTGTACTCCTATGGAGATGAGGATCTGTCTGTGTGTTTTCACAGGAAAATGATGCAGCTCGATGGCTATCAGAATGCCTGGTGTGACAAGTGGATGAGGAGTTTTCTCCTGACAATGATAATGCTGTCAATGAGAACCACTCCAGTCAAGATGACTACTTATTGGACATACGTTCCTGATCCATCTTTACTACATCTGGTTTCCTGGGATGATCCAGAAGTCATTGTTTATGTAAAAAACACTTGGCTGCTGGGTTTTCCAGCTTACTTGCGTTCCTTCAAAAGCAAAAGGAATGCAAGTAAAACAGACTCTTAACTTTTCAGGAATGGGAAGGGGTCATCCTCTTCGCTTTACCAGAAAGAGTATTCATCAGGACTGCATACCAGTCTCCCCTGTCCAGGTCATAGGTGGGAATGCCTACCACTGTAAAGTTGGGATGGCAGTTCAAGCCTCCCTTTGCAACCAGGCAAAGGGGAACATTGGAGGGATATTATTGTCCCTTCCTATGGGAGTTAAGAATGACAGTCTTACATCTCCAATGAGTTACCCACCCTGTGAGAAAGGGGATCAATGCACTTGTTCTCGATCAATGGTTCCTTGGACAAGATGCATTGGAGAAACGTCCACCATCTACTCCTGGGACAATGACCCTGCATTTACAGTCGTGGACTAGTCTATTGTTAAGAGGTATTAAGAACTTGGCTTTTGATAAAGGCAGTCAGAATTCTTTTGTTTTAGAAAAAGCTGTTAGTGCTGGACTTTGGAGGACTTCAAATAAAAACTGGCAAACCTATGAATGGAAATTGGGGGCTACCTTGGAATATATAGGCATTCTCTCTGGGAATGTAAGTAGCTTTGCTAAATTAATCAAGTATGCTTCTGTTTTGACATGTTAATCCTCCTTATTTACTGCTAATTGGAAACATTGTAGTAAGACATTTTAAGAACAATGATACCTATTTGATTGAATGTGTATATTGCAATCTTATTAATTGTGTTAGTGCTGATAATAATGCTCTTTCAGTATTAGTTGTTAAGCAACCTGCTTTTGTTATGATTCTTGCTAGGATTTCTGATTCTTGGTATGATGAAACAAAATTTAATTGGACTCAGGTTCAGAATCACCTTGCTGGTATTTGGTCTAGCAAAAACTTCTCATTGGACATGTTAACAATGAGAAATAAGATCCATGACATAGAATCTGCCACGGAACCTAGGTTGGAATTGACCAATACAGCCTGGGATGTATTTACTAGCCTCAGGAGGCACTTTCCATCCTTTGACTCTGTGCTTAACTGGGGACTGACACTTGCAGGCATGGCAGGTGTGGATTTGTTGGCCTGTGCCTGCCTTCCTTGTGTGTTACAGTTCCTTCTTCAACAACTTCAACGTATGCAAGTGCAGTTGCATGAATTTAAATTAAAGATCTCTAAAAACCCCGTTTGATATGGAGGTAAGTCAATGACGGGTAAGGGTGAAATTGTGGTTTTTCCAACCTAACACAGAGGCTTGTGAAAATCGTATCCGAGACCTTGATGACAGGTAAGAGAAAAATGCACCTTTCGACAATCTAAGACAGGCTCTCCATAAAACAAAGAAGGGGGAAGTAAAGGAGTCTGGTAATTGGAGGTCTCTGCAGGCAGGGTGCTCTGAGCCTGAGAAGTAGATAGCAAGCTCCCTGCAACCTTGGGAACCAGACAGCAGACTTTGTGTAACCTTGAGTGAATTTCTGCATGCCTTGCCAGGTGGCACAGACGTGTTGTTACCCTTTGCTTTATAAGTGTGTTTACACGTTCAGTAAACTGAGACTTGATCAGGAATCTGTCTTGTCTCCATTCTTTGCGTCTCAGTCCCCAATTTCCACTAACTCTTTCAGGTGGACCCTGTTCAACTAGCCCGCCGGTCGGGGGTACCAGGAGTGGTACAGCTGGATCTTCAGGAAGCACTATTCCTAATTGTCTGAGGCAGTGCCAGATTGATTTTCGAAGTGGTTGTATAAGTTTTCATTCCCACCAGCAATGGAGGAGGGTGAGATTGGGAGGAAATGAGGGAAGGGACTACAGCTGGGATACAAAATGAATAAACTGTAATTAATATAAAAAACAAAAAACAGAACACCAACAGCACAGGAAATTCAATGGGGTCTTATGATCCCATAACACTGCCAATGTTCCTTTCCTTTTGCAGCAGTAGATCTGAAGTAAGGGAGACTTTGCCTCCAAGGAGTGATTGAAAATACAGAGAGCATTTTTGATTGATGCATTTTGATTAACACTGTTGCTGGCATCAAGCGGGTAGAGAACAGTGATGCCACAAACAGTTTACGTACACATGACAGCATACCCAAAATAATTATCTAACCTAAAACAAAAGTATTGTCAGCGTTGTAGAGCCATCTGTAAGGACTGAAAAAGTTCTGGTCATATTTACAGGCAACTTCAACAGAGCTGACACGAAAGAATGACATGAAAGTCACTTGTCAGAATTCATTTGATCCAAACTCTATATACGAAGAACTCATCATATTTAGTTTGGTAAGGATGGATTGCTCAAGGTAAAAAGAGCATATTGGTTATCTGGAGACCAGCTTACAGACAGAAGCTCTATTATGTGAGTATTAGGATACACTTAGTGCTTCTCCTCCTCCTCCTCCTCCTCCTCCTCCTCCTCCTCCTCCTCCTCCTCCTCCTCCTCCTCCTCCTTCTTCTTCTTCTATAACAAGATATTTCAGAATTCAGGTCATTACAATATAGAATTGATATTCCTACATAAGACAAATTATGTTCTGAAATCCTTGATTCCATTGATGATAACCACTTACTGAAATTTTTATAACACTGAAATAGAATTTATTCTTGAATATGACTGAGCATATCACTTAAATAAAATTAAACATTGTCAAGAAAGTTTTGCCAGATACTGGCAAACTGGTAGTTGTTATTTCTATTTTATCACAGGACATATTATTGTCTTTTGAAAATAATGCATTAATTCTACCTGCCTATGTATAGTCAGCATAGGTTTTATGTGGTTTTGCAAACCTAATGATATTAAGCTGATAATTTTTTGTGCTTAAAACTTGTATAACATTTCTTTGAGAGTTTCGTTCATTTCTTCTTTATGTGTCTCTATTTCTGTGGTTATTTCTTTGAGAGTTTTGTTTGTGTCCTCTTTATGTGCCTCTAATAACTTGATAAGCATAGCCTTAAAATAATATTCCTGTGTTGCCAATGAATTAAAATATCCATTGATTTGGGGGATTGCTGGTGAAGGCATGATGTCCTGATTTTTGTTAAATGTGTTCTAATGCCTGCTTCTAGGCTTTGCTGTTAGTACCTGGAGCTTGTATTGCAGACTGGATCCACATATACTACAGGAAGATGAGAGAGGACCACCAGTTTGAGAGTAGGTGTTGGTACAGGGGTCTTTTTTGAAACTGACTCTCCAACCAAGAACCATTCCTGAATAAAACCTAGAACCCTTGCTCAGATGTAGCCCATGGCAGCTCAGCATCCAAGGGGGTTTCCCTATTAAGGGGAACAAGGACTGTCTCTGACTTGAACTCAGTGGTGGGCTCTTTGACGCCCCTCCACCATGAAGGGGGGAGAAACCTTACTAGGCCCCAGATGGAGGACATTGCAGCCAGTCCTGATGAGACCTGATGAACTAGGGTCAGATGGAAGGGAGGAAGACCTCCCCTAGCAGTGGACTTAGAGAGGGGCAGGTAAGAGATGGGGATGGGGGGGAGGATGGGATTGGGAGAGAATGAAGGAGGGGGTAAGGCTGGGATACAAAGTAAATAACCTGTGATTAATATAAAAAATAAAAATTATTTTAAAAAGGGGGGGATGCAGCTAAGGGAGGAAGTTCCCAGATGCAAGTGTGCAAGCTCAGGAGTGTGTGTGGAGATGTTCCTGTCTGGAAGAGCAGGAGAAGATGCGGAATAAGACAGGAGCCTAACACAGATTCTCTCAGAAAGACTCTGCTGATCGAGGTATTGAAACAGAAGCTAAGACACATAGGCAAATTTTGGGTAGAGTGCAGGGAATCTTATGAAAGGATAGATAGATGAGAGATAGAAAGACCTGGAGGGTACAGGACCTCCAAGAGGAGACAAACAGAGCCATGAAAACTGAGCCCTGAGGACTCTGAAGGAAACTATTCCCCAAACAAGGATAATGCATGGAGAGGACTTAAAACCTCAGCTCAGATGTAGCCCATAGATTCAGTCTCCAATTGGGGTCTCTAGTAAGGGAGGCAGGAACTTTCTCTGGCATGAACTCAGTGATTGGCTCTTTGATCACCTACCTCCTCTTGGGGGTGGGAAGCAGCCTTGCCAGGCCACAGCAAAAGACCATGCAACCCAGCCCTGATGAAACGCAATAGGCTAGTGTCAGATAAAAGGATAGGAGGACTGCCCTTATCAGTGGACTAGGGAAGGGGCATAGGGGAAGAAGAGGGAGGAGGAGATGAGGGAGGGGCCACAGCCAGGATACAAATTGAACACATTGTAATAAATGATAATAATAAAAATTTAAAACTCATTACAATTCCATAAATGAAAAAAAAATGTTGAAAACCATACTATACACAATTCTTTACAATGACATACATTTCTCTTCATTTCTCTTTCTTTTGGGATACATTATAGTTATTATCACAGTAAGAAATGGTGTGTTCCTGGTCAATTCTAAATAAATCTTTTTCCTGGCTTAATAATTTCACACACTTAAAATGAAGTGTTTTTGAAACAACACTCTATCAACAAGTTACTGAAAAGAGACAAGCACTCAGAGAAAGTAACCAATACAGAGGAGAAGAAGACAAAATAAAAGCTGTGAAGTCAGACTAGATCTCAAGCCACTTGAATGGGAGACTATGAGATAATAGAAATTCAGTCTTCCCTGGAAAACTCCTGAATAATACTTAGAATTTCTTCAGTCTTCTGTACTGCTTTTCCCCTACAGTGTGTTAGGACACCAATGGTATGGAGTGTCGGTGCTACTCACAGGGGAAAGGTACATGGAAGACAAAGTTGGTGAGCTGCCTCTACTCCATGTCACCTCACTGTCAAAATCAGGGATGATATAGAAACCTGAGCACTGTGCCAACAACTGCACACAAACCACCTGGACCCAAGCATCATGCAGAGGGCACCTTTAATGCAGCAAACCCACAAAATTCTATGATTTTTGAGGGATTTCATAAAGGGCATGATTTCTGAGAATATTCATAATGTTATTTAGCAAATCTTACTAGCTCTACACATTCTATATCAGCTGTGTTAAAGAAGATCGGTTTTCATCTTCACTGAGATGTGGTAGTATGTGTGTAATACATGTATGTGTGAGTAAGAACCTTGCACACGAAAAGGTCAGAGTCATTAAATAGTCTGTTCACCAGCACCAGACATGCTCACATAAATACAGACATTTTCACTGGAAACTGTAAAAAAAAATGAGATCAGAGCTGGGAACACCAAAATACTCATATGACCAGGTTTTGCAGTACAGCAGCAAACTTGGTTGCTAGGATCTGTCATTTGTGAATTATCTAATAGCTGGAGGAATTTTCTTAAAGAAACATAAAGTAGAGCAACTCCAGGAAGGTAAACACCATAGCAAAGATCATATCTGCTGCTGAATGAGAAGTGATGGAAACTCAGTTATTATGGGAAGTCAGAAGAGGGTAATGACAAAGTTAATCAGTGCTGTCCTATAAAACATACAGGGCCTCTGAAAGACTCTACCTAGCAGTGTATCAAAGCAGATGCTGAGACTCATGGCCAAATTCTAGGCAGAGTGCAGGGAATCATATGAAAGAAGAGGGAATTAGTAAGATCTGAAGAGGACAGGAGCTCCAAGAGAACTAAATATATCTGGGTACAGGGGCTTGTCTGTGACTGATTCTCCAACCAAGGACCATTATGCATGGACATAACCTACAACCCCTGCTTGGATGTAGCCCAAGACAGCTCAGTATCCAAGTGGGTATCCTAGTAAGGGGAACAGGGACTGTCTCTGATATGAACTCAGTGCCTGGCTCTTTGACCTCCCCAACCCCCGTGAGAGGAGCACCTAGCTAGGCCACAGAGGAGGACATTGCAGCCAGTCCTGGTGAGACCTGATAAGCTAGGGTCTGATAGAAGGGAAGGAGGACTTCCCCTAGCAGTGGACTTAGAGAGGGGCAGGGAGGCGATGAGGAAAGGGTGGGATTGAGAGGAAATGAGGGAGAGAGCTACAACTGGGATACAAAGTAAATAAACTCTAATTAATATAAAAATAAACACCACAGTTGTTTCCTCTTATTCTTATCACAAGAAAAAAAAAGTGTGATTTAAATTCTGAACTCTCCAGTTTACTTCCATATTAGACAGTGATCTTCTCTGTCAGTTGGGGAACACATGAAAAATCATTAAATAAGAAACAAAGATGCATGCAACTTCATAGACTCAAAGACAGAAGCAATTTCTTAGCCTGGTTCCTACTGGGGCTGAAGACATGGAAAAGGGTCTCTTTTTTTGAGCGTTTCCATAGTGTTATCTGAAAAATTATTCTCTAATAACCTGAAACTGAAACAAAATAAAAGTAGTGAGCAATCAATTTGCAATAGCTTTCCCCTAAACAAACTGAAACTCTGGATTATTCAGAACCTACACACAACACCTGAAACCGTTTCTTGTTCAGCTGGTTGAAGAAAAGAAAAGAAATAAAGCATTTTCATATATTTTGAACACAAATTGAAGAGACTCACATGAATATGTGCTTTATTTCAAATACCAGAATGTGGTGTTCAGGCAACAGAGTGAAGTTATAAATGTTTGGTTCTTAAGAATTATTAGAACATTTGAATTATCACAGCTGCGGTATGAGCAGTGTTCAGCAACATCGCCTATCTAGTACTGTCTAGAAAGTATCTTTCCACTTGAACTGACTCAGAAAAATTCTTGCTGTTTTTGCTTCGTGTAGATTTCTATTTCAATGCAATTTATAAAACTTCCCATAGAGAGTTTTTTGAATAACGTTGGTTTTTATAACACTGCGACGTCTGCCAGATGACAATGTGTATCTGATGTTTTTATTGTTCCACAAGAAATAATAATAAAAAAACAGAAGTTCTTTAATAAAATCTGAGTTTATTTATTTCCTGGTAAGACCTAACTGTTACATTATTAACAACAACAAGATGATTTTATAGCTGAGGGAGTTTGATGCCAAGCTCTGAGTGTGATGCCTCTGGCTAGACTTGTGTACCATACAATTTTATTCAGTAAGTAGTGATTCATTTTTAAAACGACCTTTCAAATGTTCCCTTCCTGAGCAAAGCAAAATGAGGTTCTTTGCTGTTCATCAGTATCTCCCATGCCTCTGTCACTGACCGTGCTTTTATTTAATTTTCTCTCTCCCAGTGGAGATATACCAGCTTATATTTGTGTAGCATGTCTGCTGCCATCTACTTATTTTTTCAACTGTCAGCACTTCTTAATTCATATATCTTTAATATTTTTTAAAAAAATAAAAACTTTAGGAAGGACAAACATCCAAGTAAATTAGAAAGAATGGGGTTTTTTTCTGTAAATTTTTAATGCTGAGTCAGTTTCCTTATACTTTCCGCGTCATTTTGTGAAAACTCTGTGATGATCACATGTGTAACCCTTACCTCGGGAGCAGAATCCCATTATTGCCTGTGTGTGGTCCTCTGCATCCTTCCAATGTACAATTGTGCTACATGTTTAGAACTTGTCATTATCATCTGCATAGGGTTGCTCTTTTCTAAAACTATTCTTTATTGTCGAGAATATCACACATATAAATGAGATATGATCGTATCTAACCTCTCATTTTCTCTTTCAACTCTATGTATGCCCTGCCATCAACCTCTTCACACCTTCAGGTTTCTTTTTCTTCATTTTTGGATAAACCAGCAAGTTTAGTGAGTGCTGTCCATAAATGTGTGAGTGTGGGGCCCAAGCTGTTCTAATGTAAAGAAGTGAGTCAGGATCAGAAACAGATAAGGCCCATTTCATTTCAAACCCAAATACTTTTAATGTACAATGATGGCTCTAATAAGGTAAAGTCTTAACAAATTCTCAGCATTTTATGAGAAAATGATACATGGACAGTTTAGCTTTTTAGTGAAGGTATTTTAATTTTAAAATAATTTTCTAAGAATTCAGGCAATAGTAAAGATATAAAACATCAAATCTCTTATGTTTTTCAATTCTGAGGGTAAAGAATAATAAAAATGTTACGGAGGAACATTTTATAATAGATACTTGAATTTTTTTTATCTTACAATTATGTATTCATAATTTGTGTTTTATATATACATACATAATTAATTAATTTCTTAGCTAAGGTAACTGTACAATAATTGCTATTTTAGTGGATTGTACAGTAAGAATAGGTTTCAGGGCTGTGAATTATTTAATCTGTGGTGTTAAAATTGGTGGATGATTGAGCTTGAACTCTGGTTTCTCTGACTGTGGTGACTGACTACTTCATCCCTGACATCCTGTTGCAGTCTGCCTTATTGACTCAGGATATAAGCTTGTTGTGATGTCACTGAGTCAAAAGTTTTTACTTTTAGGTCCAGCACATGACTTTCCAATGTATGAAATTCCTTTCATCATTTGTACTATTTCATTCTTTTGTTTCCTTCGGACTTCCTTTCATAAATCAAATGTGGCTGCAGTCACAGGCTGCAGGGAAATGCAGTTTCCAAAGGGTGAAATGAGCTCACAGTTATTTCTGATGAATCCTGGAAAGCTCAAACATAAAAATAATTTTTTGTAAGCGTTGACACAGTCACTATAAAAGTCTTAAGACCACAGTGACAAAATTAAAAGAAAAATGGGTATACTTAAAATTCTATCACCTGAAATATGTATTGGTCGTCATTTTCTATAACCTCCAAAACCTACAGCCCTGGAAATTGATAACTAATGACATACTCTTTCGTACCTCATACTGCATTTCTTAGGCCTACGTTTTGATGTTTTGTGGTATGTGATTCTGGGAAATATATCTTTGTGCAAAATAAATAGTCTGTATGTCAGTAGAGTTTGAATATTCTACTTATGTGAAATTGAATATTTCTACTTAGGTGAGAAATTTTTGAAGTCTAGAAAGAGAAGTAAAGAAAACTGTGTACTGATAGTGCTGTTTCTTTATGTATTTCAGTTTTAATAGCCTTCTATTTATCATTGTAATTTGATATCTTGTTCATTAGTTTTGCATCCAAGAACCTGATAAATAAGTTAAATTAAAAAGATAGAGTAAATATTTTTATCTTGGTAGATAGGATCCAATTCTCATAAATTTTCTATAAATAGACATAACAGAATGCTTTTAGATATATAAATATATATTTTAAATATCAGTAAATAATTATTTGCTAATATGTCCACGTTTTGCAATAGAATCTTTACTTTTTCATTTATTTAATATGTACTATATTATGAGCCTTTATGATCTTTTCTTTTAGAACTTCATTTTGATCATATTATGTTCCCCCTGCAATGCTCTCTATCATGAAAGTCACCTTTGTTCACCTGATGTAATTGTTGTTTTGGAGGCTTGCTGCTAAATACACTCACAGTCTCTAGCTCTTTCTGACCTCTTGCTAGGCTGGTTCAACTCAGCTGTTCTGGCTCAAACTCCTCTCCCAGCTGACTGACTCAATCTGGCTTCTCTCAGCTTCTGACAGAATTGCTCTGCTTGGTCTCAAACTAACTCTAGCAATCTGTTCTAATCTTCCAGCTCCTTCTCATTCTCTGGCTCATTCTGTCTTCACCTGTGTCTAGTTGTTCTCTCTTCAACTCTCTGAAACTCTCCTGGTAAAGGTGCCTTCTATCAGAACTTTGCAGACCTGATAAAACAGGGTCAGATGAATGGGGAGGAGGTACCCCCACCCATCAGTGGACTTGGAAAGGGGCAGGGTGGAGAGGAGAGAGGGAGGGTGGGATTGGGAGGGAATGAGGGAGCAGGATACAGCTGGGATACAGAGTTAATAAAATGTAACTAATGAGAAAAAAATAAAAATTAAAAAAAAAGTGCCTCCTCTCTCCCTCTGTGCTGCCCTCTTTTCACTCTCTGTTCTCCAGAGAGTTGGGCAGAATATCCTATTCTGTCAAATCTTTCTCTGATTTGTCAGTTTGTCTGTCACTCAATTATTTGGCATCATTGTTTGGGATTAAAGGTGTGTAGGAAGAGACTATGTGTATTCCAGCCAGGGGGATTAATCATGTGTGGCTTGTGAGTATTTCCGCCAGGTCACACAGATGTAGGAAGTCTTTGGATGTGATCAGAGAAGCCATCTTTTTGGATTAAAATTTCTCCACACTCTACCCACATAATTTCATGTTCTTTTAACTCTTAAAAACAGAACAAAACAGAAGTAGCACAAAATAAATGATTTCCAATTGGTGTTGTGTAATGGAAGTTTTTGTGTTTCTTTGTAAACTCAGTTATGTAAATATGTTTTTGTTTTAATTCTGAGTGTGATATATTTGTTAGGGTATAGTTTGTCCACACCTGTTAAGTGTCTCATTGCAGGGTGTGACTTTTGTACATCAGGCAGGGGTTGGGAAATAGTCTAAAACTCTGAAAGTGTAAAGATGAGAGAGGAGAAAGAGAAGGTGTGGTGTTTGATATGGGCCTGTGGCTAGTAGTAGTTGGGAGAGGTCCGAGAGAATAACAATATGGCGACTTGGAGCTGACAGAAGAGAGAAAAGCTTTGGGGTGCAGTGTCTTGCAGGACACTAATGCCTGCCTCTGCTGTTGACAGAGATTGGTATGAAGCCTCAAAAATAGTCCTCAATCCTAAACAGCCAGGAAAAGTATAGGGTTCCTCTATCCCCAGTAACCTCTCTCCTATGTAGGGTTGCAAGGTTGGAAGGGAATTTGAGGCCTCAACAAAAAAGATAGAGTTTTAAAAAATGAGTGCAAATCTGCGGGTATAGGGTCTGTCATGAAGTTTGGATAATAAACCCAGTGTCATAATATTGAAGAAAATTGATACTTCCTCTCCCAGCAGCCATCAATTGCAAATAACTTCTCGGTAAGGACTAAAACTTTTCTTGTCATCTCCACTTCTGTGATAAAATTTTGTATGGTTTGAGATTGTTCAGGTCTCCCCTACGGCCCAGAAGATGAAGAAGAAGGGATGACAGATTTCTAGGAGCTAGAAGAGGTAGGCAGCTTCAAATAACCAGAATTTTCCAGCATAGATGTATTCATGAAGTCAGAGACAGTGACATTAATTGTACTACATGAACATATATTCATACACAGATTTTCAAATAATAAATAACAAATAACTAGAATCTAATGAACCTAGTGAATTTAAAGGTTTATATAATAAATAGAAGCATTTAGAACAAAAAGCATTTTGCTAATGCAAATGTCTCTCCCTTCAAATTACATTTTAATTTAAAATTAGTGGTTATTTAAGTAAATAAGACTTACACAGGTGTGAATTAGATAAGAACATGTGACAATTAATAACATTTAATTAGCAAAATGACTTTTTTTTTTTTAACTTAAAAAGGAAAGGCTTTATTTCAGCTTACAACCTCAGGTCACAGTCTATCCCTAAGAGGAATTGGGGCAGGAACTCAGGGCAGAAACCTGGAGGCAGGAACTGAAGCAGAAGCCATAGAGGAAAGTTGCTTAATTGCTTTGCTCCTATAACCTGCTCAACCACCCTTTTTTTTTCCTTACAAAACTCTAGACCACACAAGTATTACAGGTATTTATTTTTACAAAGACATTAAACTCATCACTATTTTGAAAGAATCACTAATGGCATTGGAGAAAAAGCTATTTCAGTCTTAAAATACATATGAAACATTGTCTACATGGAAACATTGTACATCCCCACACATATCCTCCTGTAACACACATGCATCTTATATAGCACACACACATACACAAACACACATATACACACAAACACACACACACACACAATGTGGGGTTGCTAAGGCTGCTGTAAGAAAGTACCTCAGCCATTACCTTCCACAATGGAGAATTGTTTTAGAAAAGTTTAGGAGCCTGAAAACCCACGATTGAGATGTCTCGATCTTGGGGTCAAGTTTAAGTAGGGTTGGTTTCCTCTGGAGTCCTTCTTCTTGGCTGGCATGTCTCCTTACTGATTTTTCCCAGGGTTTCAATTGCAGCTTTCATTTCCACATTTATAAAAATATCATTGTGACTAGAGCAAGGCCCTGCCAACAGCCTCGTTCAAATTCAGTTGCGTCTTGGGCTCTGCTATTAAACACACTTGCACTCTGAGCTCCTGAGTTAAGGTCTCAGCATATGGGAGGGTATACAGCGTGCCTCTGTAATATGTATGCAACATTACATAACAGAGTGTTCATAACATGTGTGCATGAACCATTCCATTTCCATGTAAATAGGGATCTCACAGGCACTTTATTTTGTAATCAGCATGCCATTCTATATCCACTGACTGTGGACTTGGTCATATTGCATGAATGCGGGTAAATGTTGTTTAACAAACTATTTTTGAATACTTAGATTTTTCATTGTTGTTTGCTTTCTGTTTTCATTTGTACACACTCTCTTAAAAAGTAATAAATGCTACTATACATGTTTTGCCATGTGAGATGTTGGGGAATTTTTCCAAAAGAGAAGTTCCTACAGAAGAAATGTCTGGTTTAAGGACCTGGTCATGAAACTTGCTCTTCACAAAGATTTGATCAATTTGTGGAGGAAGTGTGTCTGTCACCTGATCCTTATGTCAGTAATATCCACTTCTGCCTCTGAAAATAAGAGATGGAATATATATATATATGGTATTCTGCTTTCTCTTGGAGGGAAGAAGATCTTTTCTTGTCTGACTCCTCATTTGTTAATCATGTACAATGGAAGTGGTTTTTTGAAAACTTGCAATTTCCTTCCCAATACAGTTCACAACTTTTTAAAAAAACTGATCTGTAAGGAATAGCGCTTCCTCAAGATCCAGCTATACCACTCCCAGGCATTTATCCAAAAGATGCTCAAGTATACAACAAGGACACTTGCTCAACCATGTTTGTAGTAGCTTTATTTGTAAAAGCCAGGAGCTGGAAACAACCAAGATGCCCCTCAACTGAGGAATGGATACAGAAATTGTGGTACATATACACAATGGAATATTACTCAGCAATAAAAAAACAAGGATATCATGAAATTTGCAGGCAAATGGTGGGAACTGGAAAAGATCATCCTGAGTGAGGCATCCCAGAAGCAGAAAGACACACAGGGTATATACTCACTCATAAGTGGATATTAGGCATATAATATAGGATAAACATGCTAAAATTTGTACACCTAAGGAAGCTAATCAAGAAGGAGGACCCTGGGTAAGATGCTCAAACTCCATTCAGAAAGGCAAAGAAGATGGACATCAGAAAAGGGAGAAAACAGGGAAGAGGACAGGAGCTTACCACAGAGGGCCTCTGAAAGACTCTACCTTGGAGGGTATCAAAGCAGATGCTGAGACTTATGGCCAAACTTTGGGCAGAGTTCAGGGAAACGCGTGAAAGAAGGGGGAGATAGTAAGACATGGAGAGGACAGGAGCTTCACAAGGAGAGCAACAGAATCAACAAATCTGGACACAGGGGTCTTTTTTTGAGACTGATATTCCAAGGAAGGACCAAAATGACCTAGAACCCATGCACAGATGTAGCCCATGGCAGTTGAGTGTCCAAGATGGTTTCATAGTAATGGCAAGAGAGACTGCTTCTGACATGAACTGATTGGCCTGCTCTTTGATCACCTCCCCCTGATGGGGGAGCAGCCTTACCAGGCCATAGAGGAAGACAATGCAGCCACTCCCAGTGAGACTTGATAGACTAGGATCAGAAGGAAGGGGAGGAAGTCCTCTTCTATCAGTGGCCTTGGGGAAGGGCATGGATGGAGAAGGGGGAGGGAGGGGTGGAGCTACAGGGGGGATGCAAAGTGAATAAACTTTAATTAATAAAAATATAAAAAGATGGAAGAGAAAATAAAAACACTCACATAAAAAATATGATCTGGTGGATACAAGGCACATACTTAAACATAATAAAAGCAAAATACAACAAGACAACATCAAACTAACTGGAAAGAAACTTAAATCAACCTCACTGAAATTAGGGACAAGGCAAGGCTGCCCACTCACTCCTTATCTCTTTAACTTAGTACTTGAAGTCCTAGCTAGAGTAATAAGACAACTAAAGGAGATCAAGGGGATACAAACCGGAAAGGAAAAAGTGAAAATATCACTATTCACAGATTAAATGATAGTATATATGAGCCATCCTAAAAATTAAATTAGGGAACTTCTTCAGCTTATAAACTGAAGCAAGCAGCTTGAGCAAAGCAGCTGGATACAAAATTAAATTAAAAACAAACAAACAAATAACAACATAAATTGAAGCTCTCCTGTATACAAAAGAGAAACAGGCTAACAAAGGAATTGTGGAAACAACACCCTTCACAATAGCCACAAAGCACATAAAGTACCTTGGTGTAACTCTCACCAAGCAAGTGAAAGAACTGTATGAAAAAAACTTCAAGTATCCAAAGAAAGAAATCGAAGCAGATATCAGAAAATGGAAAGACCTCCCATGCTCATGGATCAGTAGGATTAACATTGTGAAAATGGCTATCCAACCAAAAGCAATCTACAGATTCAATGAAATTCCCATCAAAATACCAACACAATTCTTTACAGACCTTGAAAGATCAATTCTCAATTTCATATGGAAAAACAAACAAACAAACAACAACAACAACAACAAAAAAAAAACTCCAGAATTGCTAAAATGATCCTAAAACAACAACAGATGGTGTGGGCGAATAACCATCCAAGATCTCAAGCTACACTACAAAGCAACATGAATAATAACTGCATGGTACTGGCATATAAACAGAACAATGGGTCAATGGAAATGAATCTAAGATCCAGAAATAAACCCACAAAGCTATGGAAACTGAATTTTTGACAAAGAACATAAAACCATACAATGGAAAAAAAGATAGCATCTTCAACAAATGGTCTAACTAGCTGGATGTTTACATGTAGAAAAATAGAAACAGACCCATATTTATCACTCTGCTCAAAGTTAAAGTCTAAGTTGTTCAAAGACCTCAAAATAAAACTAGATATCCTATATATGTTAGAAGAAAAAGTGGGGAAGAGTGTTGAACTCATAGGCACAGGACACAACTTCTTGAACAGAACACCAAGAGCACAGGCTCGAAGATCAACAATCAATGAGCGTGACTTTATAAAACTGAAAAAGTTCTGTAAAGCAAAGGACATTGTCATAAGAACAGAGTGCCAGCCTACAGACTGGAAAAAGCTCTTCACCAACCCTACATCTGACAGAGGGCTAATATCAAGAATATATTAATAACTGAAGAAGTTAAACACCAATAAACCAAGTAATCCAATTAAAATGGGGTAATGAGATAAACAGAGAATTCTCAATAGAGAAATATGGAATGGCAGAGAAAAACTTAAAGAAATGTTCAACATCATTAATCATCTGGGAAATGCAAATCTAAATGACCCTGAGATTTCACCTTATCCATCAGAATGGCTAAGTTAAAAAACTCAAGGGATGATGCATGCTGGAGAGGATGTGGAGAAAGAGGAACCCTCCTCCATTGCGAGGGTGAATGTAACCTTGTACAACCACTTTGGAACTCAATCTGGCACTTGCTCAGAAAATTAGGAATAGTGCTACTTCAAGATCCAGCTATTCCACTGCTAGCCATATACTCAAAAGATGCCCCACCATTCGGTAAGGACATTTGCTCAACTATGTTTATAGCAGCAGTATTTGTAATAGCCAGAATCGGGAAACAGGAAACAGCATAGATGTCTCTCAACTGAGGAATGGATACAGAAATTGTGGTACATTTACACAATGGAATACTAGTCAGCAAGTAAAAACAAGGAAATAATGGAAATTGCAGGCAAATGGTGGGAACTAGAAAAGATCATACTGAGTGAGATAGCCCAGAAGCAGAAAGACACGAATGATATATACTCACTTATATATGGATATTCAAGATATAAGATAAACATACTAAAATCTATAGTCCTAAAGAAGACAAAGCCCTAAAGAAACAAAAAGGAGGACCCTAGGAAAGATGCTTAATCCTCATTCAGAAGGGCACACAGGATAGACATGGGAAATAGGTGAAGACAAGGAACTGGACAGGAGCATTCCACCTAGCTTTTCACCTAGTGAAAGATTCTAACCACTGGAATATCTAATGAGATATTGAGAAGCAGCCACATTTTTGGCAGAATGCCAAAAACCTTATGGAACAAGAGGGATATAGAAACACATGAAAGAGACAGAAACTCCAAATTAGAACTTCAGAGCCAAAAAAAAAAAAACCTCTGCCCAGGTTTCCTTGCAGAGACTGATACTCCAATCAAGGACCTTGCATAGAGAAGACCTTCATACAGTTTTCATAAATACATGCAAGCAAAGCACTATATAATACTAAAATAGAAAAGATAAGAAAAATGATAAAAGAAAGTTTGCAGACAAAAGTAGTCTACACAAAAAATAAAAAATTAATAAAAGCAATCAGTAGCTGTTAGATTTACAAAGCAATTTTTCATTCTTTATGTGCATAATATTGGGAGAAGGTATTACACCTGAGTCAGGGTAATTGTTATTGTGATGAAACATCATCACAAGACACAGCATAATGGGGAAGAAAGGGTTTATTTGGCTTTTGTTTCACCATCATGTTCCTCAGCAAAGAAGTCAGGACAGGAACTTGAGGAAAGTAGAAACCTGGAGGCAGGAATTGATGCAGATGCCATAGAAGGGTGCTGCTCACCATGGTTTGTTCAGTCTACTTTCTTACAGAAACCTCTGCACCATCTAATCATCTGCAAGTGCAGGCCTTGAAGGCTTCAGCTTCCAGCCTCCGTCTGCTAACCTAGGCCTCGAATGTTTTCAGACTTATTGCTGAATAAGCTCACCCTTTCTAGCTGTATTTTAACTCTGGCTGGCTGGTTCAACTCAGCTGTTCTGGTTCAAACTCCGCTCCAAGCCAACTAATTCCAACTGGCTTCTCTTTACTTCTCACTGAATTTTTCCACTTGGAAAAAACTGCCTCTCAAAGGCACAAACTAAACTACAAGAATTCAGCTGGAATCAACTCAACTGCACCAAACTGTACTGAACTGTATTGTACTCCCAAATTCTACTGTACCTTTTCCACCAGCTTTCTCACTTCCTCTCACTTTCTCCCTCTGTATTGCTCTTAAACAGCTTCTTTTTCTTGTTTGTTCTCCTGTGGATTGGGTGTATCCTATCTCTGGTTCATTCTTTCAAATCTTTCTGTGATTCATATTTTGTCTGCCCCTCAATTAGACCTCATTATTTAGATTAAAGGTGTACACTCATTTCCATCCAGAGGAATTAAAGGTGTATGTTAAGGGTGTGACTGTTTTCCAACAAGATTACCCAGACCTAGATCTTTGGATGTGATCCCTTGCCAGAGCAGCCGTGTTTGGGGAATAAAATTACTCTACAGGATGGAGCCAATATCTTTCAGCATAATGAAAGCTTTATATATGAGAAAATTATAGTCAGCCTTAAACTAAAATGAGGAAATCTCAAAGCATTTCCACTGAGATCTCTGTTCTGGCTACTGGCTGGTTTTGAGTCAATTTGACACAAGCCAGAGTCTTCAGGGAGGTAGGAGACAGTTGAGAAAATGCTTCCATGAGATCCAATTGTAAGACATTTCATTAATTTGTGATTAATGGGGATGGGGCAGCATAAGGTGAATGGTGTAACCCCTTGGTTGCTGGTCCTGGGTTCCAAGGGAGAGCAAGCTGAGGAAGCTGGGGAAGCACTCCTCATGGCCTCTGTATCAGCTCCTGCTTACAGGTTTCTGGCCTTTTTGAGTTCCTACCCTGACTTCCTTTGATAACGAAAAGCAATATGAAAGTTTAACCTGAATAAACGTTTTCCTTCCCAACTTGTTTTTGGTCATGGTGTTTTGTCACAGCAATGAAAACCCTAAGACAACCTCTAATTTTTAAAAACATAGTACTTTAAGTTTCAGCCAGAGCAATAAGACAAAAATAAAAAATGAATTGTATACAAATAGGGAAGGAAGAAGACAAAATATTTTCATTTACTGACTTATGATTCTATGGAGAAGAGATCGTATAGTGTACACACACACACACACACAAAAAAAAAAAAAAAAACAAAACAACCTGGAAACTGACAAACACTTTCAGTAAGATAGCAAGGTTCTAATTAACATGAAATAATAAATACCTTTCCTATAAACCAATCTAAACTTACTAAGAAATAAATTGAGAAGGGATATCATTTGCAAATAAACTAAAAACAAACAAACAAACAAAAAACAAAGCAAACAAACAAACTAAAAAACTTGGAGTAAAATTAACCAAGGAAGTAAAATGCATCTACAATGACTTTTGAAGTTGAGTAAGACACTAGGAGATGGTAAGAACTCCCAAGCTACCAGATCAGTAGAATCAACTTTATGACAATGATTCTTCTACCAAAAACAATCTACAGAACTGATACAACAGTAATAAAGGAGACATTGGAAGAAAGATGTGTTGGAAGATAAAAAGGAACATGAAAGAGGGGTGGAAGTAGATATTATCAAGGTTTTGCATGCAAGTCCAAAAATATACTGTATCTGCTCACTCATATATGCATACTATGAGGATTCAAATGTCTTAGATTTTTGGTTTAAATTACAACAAGAAACAAGACCAGAGCCACAGCAGGGCAATTAAAGAAATCTGATATTAAAATACAGGGTTTATAAAAATAGAGGGGAGATATGAAGCACAGAAAGATTTAAACTGGGATACAGTGAACAAAAATAAGAACATCCATAAAAAAAATCACTAACATATAAGCCAGCTAAAAGATATTTAATAAAAACGAATTATTGAGAGCATAATGTGCATAGGTAAAGTCCAGGGTTTTTTGTTTGTTTGTTTGTTTGTTTGTTTGTTCTGTTTTGTTTCTTTAAACCAAATTCTAGTGCCGGGTATAGGATAGCTCACTGTGAATTGTTGACCTGTGAAATTCCATAAACTCTGAAAATAATAAAGATAAGTTTCTTTTCTCTAGATCACCCACAAGAACTACAGACCTGATTTTTGAAGATCTGGTGTACTTTGGATATAGAACACAGAAGCCAAGCTAGGCCAAGCTTCCATTGTACCAAAGGCACTATGCAGACGATAAAGAAGACTTTTAATGGTCTTTCCGAATACAATACCAATAAGGTTTGAAATTGTACTCATAACAACTATAACATCATATAGGGTACACACACACACACACAAAAAAAAACTTGAAACTAACAAACACTTTCAGTAAAATAGCAAGGTTCTAATTAACATGAAATAATAAATAGCTTTCCTATAAACCTATCTATCTATCTATCTATCTATCTATCTATCTATCTATCTATCTATCTATCTGAAATGATTAGGCATTACCAGTTAAATGGCATGCCCAGCAGTAGATAGCACACAGAAGATGAATGCAAGGGGATCTTTGGGAATTCCTTGTCTCATAATGTCCAAACAGGGTTCTTCCTCTTTAAAAATATTCTTGTTATTTTATTGTACACATGTTTTTCTTCTATTCTTATGCTACAGGTTATGACTTCAAGTTTATTGTTTTTGTGTCATTTCTGAGTATGTTAATGATTGCATCTAGTTCTTATGCTTCTTCTATTTGTTTGTATTGTCCTGTTCTGAGGTGTTATTTTTTATTTTATCATATATATCATTATATTATATTTTAATTTATATTATTTTGCCTTAGAAGCCTGCCTGATTTTTAATGTGAGGAAGAAAGGAGGTGTATCTATTTGAGAGGAGGTTCAAGAAGAAACTAGGAGGAGTAGAGAGAGAGAGTTCATAACCAGGATATATTACACATGAAAAAAAATCTATTTTCAATATATAAGGAAAAGTTTACAACAGTGAATTTTTTTTACATCTTAATTTGATTTAATGTACACAGTTGCCCCAAGTAATAAAAATATTCATTTTGTGAATAATAAAATTGAAAACAATAACTGTATTATAAATCAAAAATTCTAATCACTCAATACAAAAAATGCTTTCATACAATATGACATTGTATTTTTGTTTCATTACCTGAGAACTGTCTTTGACTTAAAAAGAGCTACTCAGCTGTTTAGTCCATAAGCAAACATGTGAATATTTAGTTAAATATTCAAAAATAACTTATGTATTAATCATAAATGAAGACAGAATTGTAGTTTTCATTACACGCTTGAAAAAGTGCTGATAATTCACCTAAAAAAAAAACTTTACTCTTAGATTGTATTTTTAGCCATGCAATTCAAACAAATAGTCTTCTTCAATTTAATAAAACTATTTACATGTTCTAAAAATCCACATCAAGCAAACGGGAAATTCTTATTTTGATTCTACAGCTATTGAACGGTGAGGCACAAACAAAGACATTAGCACACTGGAGTGTGCCTTGAGAAACTATTAAAATGTAGTGGAGTGTGGAATATCAGTAGGTGAAAAATGGGTACTGACAAAACGTAGTGGGGATATTCTGTTTTAATGAAAAGAATATAAATGATAGATTATCATTTCTATTCAGCATATTCTTATCATAAGTATATTTTGTGGTAGTTCAAACTGCAGAGACGTCCGCTATTTATTATTCATGGAGTTGGCCCAGAAGTGCTGTTCGTTCTATGACAGTAGAGTTTCTTCCAACAACTTTTAATTTTCAAAACTGGCTTTGTTTTATGTTTTATTTTGTGGTGGCTTTTGCTAATAAATAAAAGATTTGTTGCTAAGTTTACTTTGCCTGAGGGTAGAAACTGTGACTGAATAAAGTTATTTTCTTGATGTAAAATTCTGCTACTCAATTAAAATAGATTACTATAACAGAAGCAGAGGATGGACATTTTGAAATCATCTCTACCTTTCCTGATCCTAAGCAGTGTGATTTCCACTATACATTATTTTATAATTATCTTATTTCTTTGTATTGAATCTAAATGGAACAAAAGCCATATTTTTCTCCTTTATATTGATTTTGCTAAAAATAATGATGTTAACAGGAAACTTTGCAATTGCATATTCCTGCAGAATTTAAATTCTGCCCAATAAAATTGAGATAACCTTGGAAAATATCTGAGCAATCTAATAAAATGGAATCACCGAGGAAATTAAACCATCTCTATTCTAATTTGATAAAATGTATAAAACTTAAAACAGGTTTTAATGTACTTATATTAAATAACATTGAAGACAATGGACAAATTTGATAAATACATAAATTCTGTAATCAAGAAGCACTCCTATAAACTTTGTAATAACACATTTTCCATAATACATTTTGCACACATGAAGTCCGGTTAACCTACTTTGAGTCTTGTTTTTGGCAAGTCTTTTTGAATAATAGATTTTAGCCTTTGGCATGTAGCTATGGTTAACTTAATTAGAAATATGCTGTAGTACTTTCTTTTGTAATTTGCTGCTTTAGTTACGCAGGCTCTGAAGAGGAGGGCTTATGACTATACCAAACAGAATTTCATTTGCAGATCATCCTTCATGGAAGTTGAATGTATACAACATCCTTTGATATAAATGAGAAAAATGCAAAGGGGAGACATATAACATCAGCAACAAAGTGTGTGTGCCAATAGAACTCAAGCAGTTTCTCTAAAATGTCCAATAGTATACCCATAACAGCTCATTGATAAGCCAACTCTCATAAAATATATTAAAGAGTTCAGTGTTCTTAATTCACACTTTCCACAATCAGGTCCTTCACTGAGATATGTTCAGAAATTGTTAAATCTATTATCAACTATGAGCTAATAACACATTTGGAACATTTCTTGTTTTCTATCTAGAAATATATGTTAATACCATGAAAGAGAGGTTCAATTTCCGTGTTAGCAGAAAAGGGGAAAGGAAACCATTTCCTAAAAACACAGTCCTCCCAGATCACCTCCTGCACATCTCCCTCAATACCTTTCCCTGGATAACTTGGCATCTTGTTTGAAGGTAATCCTAGAGTACACAAAAGTGTGTGTACTGCAGGGTGTGATGTATGTACTCAGTCCGTCAGCCAGTCCTCTGAGACAGGGTGCCTAATGCTCCATAAGCAAAACAAACACACATGCAAATAGCACAAGTTAAAATACACACCTCATAAACAAAGGCAACAAGCCTCCTTCTCAGACTCAAGATAATATTTTATATTGTGAAGTTAAAAATTATATGCATAGTCTTTAAAGCAAGTATGTAAGGACAATGTGCTTTCATATTTTAACTTGGATTTATTTGCTAATAAATAACAGAAATTTTTATTTTTATATACTTGCTTGTCCTCTATGTGCATTTGAAATTATTTAGGTGCACATCTCAATATTTAATCATATTTATGCTGTTGAGTTTTTATAGTTACGTGTATATTTTAGACATCAAATACTGGTCAGTTGTAAAGTTTACAAATATTTTGACCAGTCATTTAAGTTTTCTTTTCATATGATAGATTGTCTTGTTTATTGCTAAAATATAGTTTAAAATAATTCCATTTGAGTATTTTTCAAAATTTTATAACGATTATCCAGGTTCATTATCCTGAAACATTTTCCCTGTGTTTTATTTTACTACTTTCATTGTTTCAGATTTTACTCTTGAGTCTTTAGTCTATTTTGAGGTAGTGTGATTTATCTGTCTGTGTTTTTATCTGATTATTTTATTAAAGATAGATGTTTCCCCTACATAATATATGTTGATTTCCTTCCCTTTAATCCAGTTCTTTCCCTGCAATTTAGATCCAATCACTTTCTTTCTGTCATTAAAAAACAAAAAGACTTTCTGAATGGGGATTGAGCATCTTTCCCCATACAGAAAGGCAAAGAGGATGGACATCAGAAGAAGAAGAAAACAGAACAGGACAGGAGCCTACCACAGAGGGCCTCTGAAAGGCTCTACCTTGTAGGGTATCAAGGCAGATGCTGGGACTCATAGCCAAACTTTAGGCAGAGTACAGGGAATCTTATGACAAAAGTAGGAGATAGTAAGACCTGGAGAGGACAGGAGCTCCACAAGGAGAGGAGCAGATCCAAAAAGTCTGAGCACAGGGGTCTTTTCTGAGACTGATACTCCAACCAAGGACCACTCATGGAAATGACCTGGAACCCCTGCACAGGGGTAGCCTATAGCAGTTCAGTGTCCAAGTGAGTTCCATGGTAATAGGGACTCTGACAGACACTGATTGGCCTGCTCTTTTACAAACTCTACCTGAGGGGGAAGCAGCCTTACTAGGCCACAGAAGAAGATAATGCAGCCAGTCCTGATGAGACCTGATAGACTAGGATCAGAGGGAAGGGGAGGAGGACCTCCCCTATCAGTGGACTAGGGGAGGGCCACAGGTGGGACAGAGAAAGGGGAGGATTGGGAGGCAAGGATGGAGGGAGCTACAGGGTGGATACAAAGTGAATAAACTGTAATTAATAAAAATAAAATAATTTTAAAAATGAAAAAAGACTCCTAAAAGATAATGTATTTAATAAAACAAAATAAGGCATAAAATATAAAATAAAGTTAATGCATTGATTGGCATTTGGACAAAACAAACAAATAAATAGGAAAAAAAGCCCAAGAAAACATACATGTATCAGACCCACTTATTTGTATACTCATAAATTCCATTAAAACCCCTAAAGCAGAAGCCATGGTATATATGCAGAGTCGCTGTGCGTGCTGCCACAGTCTCCTTGTGTTCGTAGGAGCTCTGATCCTCTTGACGTAGAGCATTTTGTTCTCTTGCATCCTCCAGCCCCTCTGGCTACCACACTCTTTCTACCTCCTCTTAGGTAGGGTTCCCTAAGACATGAGGGGAGGTATTTGATGGAGATGTTCAGGTGAGGGCTGAGTGTTAAAAGGTCTGGCTGTGGATCTCTGTATTTGTTTCCATCGCCTGCAAGAACAAGCTTCTCTGATGACAGATGAAGAAGGCAATGATCCATGAATATAGCAAAATGCCATTAGAAGTCTTTTTTTTTTTTTTGGTGGTGCTTTCTGTTTTTACCAATTTCTTCATAGAATAGCATTTGTTTATTTATTTATTTATTTAGCCATTCATTCATTTACTTATGTTGTTTTTTTGAGACAGGGTATCTGTGTAGCCATAGCTGTTTTGGAAGATCAGTCTGGCCTCGAACTCAGAGATCTGTCTGCCTCTGCCTTCCAATTTAATTGCAGGGATTACAAGCAGGCAACACAGCCACCTGGTCAGCATTTCATGGGGTAAGATGATCAATCCTCGTTTAGAAAGACAGATGGGATGTGCATTGAACGTATGACAGGAGTCTACTGAGCGCATCTGAAAGACTCTAACTAGCAGTGTTTTCAAAGCAAAGACTCATGACCAAACCTTTGGCAGAGTACAGGGAATCATAAGAAAGAAGGGGAGTTAGTCTGATGGGGAAAGGATAGGAGCTCCACAGGGACCAAATATATCTGGGCACAGGGTCTTTTCTGAGACTGACATTCAACCAAGGACCACGTATGATATAACCTAGAACCTCCACTCAGATGTAGCCTGTGGTAGCTCAGTAACCAATTGGTTTCCCAAAGTGAGGGGAACAGGGACTATTTCTAACAGGAACTCAATGACTGGCTTTTGGTCTCCCCACCCCCGAAGGGAGGAGCAGTCCTGTTAGGCCACAGAGGAGGGCTATGCAGCCAGTCCTGAAGATACCTGATAAAACAGGATCAGATGAATGGGGAGGAGGTCCCCCCTATCAGTGGACTTGGAAAGCGGCACGGTGGAGATGAGGGAGGGAGGGAGGGACTGGGAGGGAATGAGGGATCAGGACATGGCTGGGATACAGAGTTAATAAAATGTAACTGATAAAAAAAATAAAAAATTAAAAAAAAGAACAGTATTACTTGGTTGGACCCTAGGTGCCTGGGCTATCTAGTCTTAGGTTTTAGATCACATAATCAGTGCCAGGTAGGGTATGTGTTCTATCTTTAGAGTGAGCACTAGGTCAATTCAGATACTGGTTGGTTATCTTCACAAGCTTTGCATTACCATTCCACTAACATATCTTTCAGGCTTGACAGCATTGTAGAATATGCAGACAACCATGATATCATGCAGATTACATTCCCGTACCAAAAATGCTAGGACATAGGGGTGAAGACCGTATGTAGGCACAGACTTGACATCACCATGTTTAATGACTGATGGTTTCTTTAGCAATGGGCCTTGCTGTTAGTTTGTGTAGAGCCACCTATAATCTTGGCAACAGTCTGTGCTGTTTAGGGGTTTCCGTGGGACCTCTTTGGCCAACAATTCAAATAGAAATGACACAGTTCCTGACTGGAAGCTTTATTTTAACAAGAGATTGCCAGTCAGTCCTCCTTTTCCCTCATGATTCAGAGATTTCACTTAGGTCATCTTCATATATATATCTATATATGTATTTTAAGAAGTTTCAGCTCTCTTAGGGTTCCACACTACTCCTCTAATGCCGCTTAATTTCATTATCTCTTCCCATATGCATTCCTTCATGTCCTCTTCCTTTCCTCTCCCCATTTGATTCTCCCATTACAGACCCCATCCATAACTAACTCTTTTATTTTATTTTCCTAACTTAGCCCCTTGTCCCTCACTCTATCCCTACCCTCTGTGGTTCTTTGGATTACATCTTGGTTATCGTTGACATAACAACTAAAAGCACATCTAAGAGAGCACATTCCACACTTGTTTTTCTAGTAATGCCTCATATCAGATGTTTACTTTGTTTCGTTTTTGCTTTCTGTTTTGTTTTGTTTTTCTATCTCCATAGTTTCCCTGTAAATTTCATAATTTCCTTTTTAACAGCTGACTGATACTTCATTTTGTAAATGCATCGCATTTTCTTTATCCATTTTTCTACTGAGGGACATCCAATTTGTTTCAGATTTCTGACTATTATGAATAAAGCGTCAATGATCACAGTTGAACTAGTAACCCTGTGGCAGGATGAAGCATCTTTTGGGTATATGTCCAAAAATGGTGTCCTGGCTAATTTTACGTTAACTTCGCACAACTAGATTCATCTGAAAGGAGTTAACCTCAATTGAGGAAACATCCTACAGCTGGAGGCCATTTTCTCAATTAGTGATTGATGCAGGAGGGTCCAGCCCATGGTGGGTGGTGCCACCCCTAGGCTGGCTGGTGGTCCTGGATTTTATGAGAAAGCAGACTGAGTCAGTGATGCTCAGCAAGTCAATATGCATCACTACTCTGTAGCTTCTCCAACACCTTCTGCCTCCAGGCTCCTGCTCTGTTTAAGTTCCTGCCCTGACTTCCTTCAGTGATGAATGGTGTTATGGAAATGTAAACCGAATGAGCCATTTCCTCCCCAGGTGTCTTCCGGTCAGGGTGTTTCATCCCAGCAATAGTAACCTTAGTAAGACAAGTGGAATAGCTGAATCTTGGGCGAGCTCAATTCCCATGTTCCTGCAGGACCAACACACGGATATTTAAAGTGGCTGTGTAAGTTTTCACTCCCACTAGCAAGGATGTGTGTTCCACTTACCCCACATCTTCACCAGCATGAGTGTTCATTGGTTTTGTTAGTTGTTGCCATTCTGATGGGTGTAAGGTGAAATCTCAGAGCAATTTTGATTTGTATTTTCTTGGTGATTAAGGACTAGTGTTCTTTGAAGAAGACATTAAAGCAGTGTCTTTTTCTAAACATAGGATATTGTTCTCTTTCTGGTACTTTCTAAATATTTATTTATTTTTTGCAATTTATTTATTCACTTTGTATCCCCGCTGCAGCCTCCTCCCTCATCTCGTCCCAGTCCCACTCTCCCTCCATTCCTTTCTAAATTTTTCACCAGCTTTCATAATGTTCATTTAGACTAATTAACTCTGTTCTTAAGTAGTCACAAACGTTTTATTATAACTATGGTAGTGTTCTCATAATTATTGTGAAAAACTTGTGGCTTGATTTTATTTCTGATAATTTGCTGCTGGGTTATGTAGTAAAGCTTCTGTTTCTTGTTTGTTTGTTTGTTATCCTGAACCTATTGAACACACGTTCTTTTTAAGAGTTGTTTGGTGCAATCTTTGTAGTGTTTTCTTTTTAACAAATTTCATTGGCAAAAGATGATGTATCAGGTTGATGAAAAATTAAACAAAAACTTTAAATGTTTATGAAGATTTATAATTTGCAGATAATAAAGAAAAAATAAACAAATGGTGACTTTATTACATATCCATGAAAACTAAAATAAAGAAATAGCAAACTAAAAATTGAATTAGATGGGCCTTGTAATATAGACCTGTTATCCCAGCTTCTTTGTAAGCTAAACTAAACATCTGAGAGGTCTGGCTGGCCTATCAAGGTAGTTCAAGACTAGCCTTTGTGATTTCCTAAGGCTTGCCACAGAAGAGTAATTAAAAAGCTGCTGAGGATACAGTTTATTTAGTGAGTGTTAGAGTGGCAAAGGCAATATTCTGCTGTAATCTCAAAAGTATAAAAGAATAGAAAAGGATTTGAACTGAATTTGTCAACTCTTTATTTGAACAATAAATTTTATCTTTAAAATGATGAGTATACGTTTATAAAGTATAAAAAAGTATACCACGATAATTTATTTATTTTCCCAATTATTAACTTCTGAAAACTACTGTATAATGTTACAGATAACATTGCACTAGGGTGACACTTGTAAGGCAGAAGCATGTTGAACAAAATTAAAGAAGATTCAAGAGCTGCTGTAATCTGTGCCCAGGTAGCTGCCGTTGGCCTGTGAAGAACAGACATGTAATGAATACTTCCTGTAACTTCAGAACATTTCTTAGGTCTGACTCAGCTTGGGTTCTGTTTTATTTCTGACAGAACCCAGCCAATCTTCTAGTTCTGTCCTATGCTGTGGGAAATCTAAGAGGAAATTGTTCCCCTGTGATAGGAGATAGCTGTGACAGGTACAGTTTTGTCAAAACTGTGTAAAAGACATATTTTCCATTAAGTTTACAGATGGAATAGTTTGTGGAGCAGATAAAAAAGAGAAAAACCCTGTGTAGCCATGAATAAAGAAATTGAGATAGCTATAATCTCCTGCTCAAAAATTAAGGTATGTTTTTTTTTTTAAACTGAAGATAAATTAAGAAAACTGGGTAAAAAATTAGCAAGTGATATTCTACTTCTGATAAATACTTTGATTTGTGACTGAAAAATAAAAACCTAAAAACCTAAAACAGGAAACAAAAGAGGAAAGTGAACATAGGATGAAAAATACTGTGAAATTTACTTTAATCACATCTCCAAATAGAGAATGGCCAGTCCCCTAAGGGGATACAGAAATGAATGCAGGAGTGAGACCGAAATATAAATTTCAGGATGCATGGGTGGCTGAAAGTGGGTATGTATGCGCTGGGTTGTGAGTCAACCACTGTATCTGTATAAACCTGTTAACTGTGGCAATAAATTACCTCCTTTACGTTGAAAACTATCTTATGAGCCACTTCAACATAATGATTCCCACATTTGAGTCTATAAAACTGCGCTGAGTGTTAGTGAAAAATGTTTGGAGGTTGCCAAAATTGGACAACATTTAAAATTGAAATCCTAGTCAAACTCTAAGCAAAACTGGCTCTCAGAAAGCCACGACTTTCTTTCTTTTGCAGGGGGTGGGGATCGGGCGGGGAGGGTTTATTTCAGCTTATAGCTCTACATCACAGCTCATCACTGAGGGAAGTGAAGACATCAGTATGGAGTCAGAAGCTGATGCAGAGGCTTTGGAGGATTGTTGCTTGCTGGCCTGCTGCTCATGGCACACTCAACCTGCTTTGTGTAGCACCCAGGACCCTTTGTACGTGGGTAGTACTTCTCTCAATTAGCTGGATGGTCCACATCAGTCTTCAATAAAGAAAATGCACCACAGTCTTGCAAAAATCTGGTAGGGGAGGGTTTTTTTTTTTTTTTCTTAATTGAAGTTCTTTCTCCCAAAATGACTGATTTGTATTCAGTAGATATAAAAGTAGTCAGCATACAGTTACTCAGCCAAGTTAGGTTACTCAGCTAATAAATCTGCTAGCACCTTATACAGCTATGTCCACATACCTTTTAAAAATAACTTTTAATTATTGTTGTTATTATTATTATCATTATCATTATTATTTACATTTTATTCACTTTGAATCCAGGTTATATGCCCTCCCTCCATCTTTCTTTCCTATATCTTCTCCCTACTCCACTGATAGGGAAGTCCTCCTCCTCTACTGTCTATCAAGTTCCATCAGGATCCTGGATCATCTTCCTCTGGGGGCTGGCTAGTTCCTTCCACCAGGGAGAAGTGATCAAGGAGCAGGCAACTGAGTTCATGCCATAGACTGTCTCTTCTCCCCTTACCAGAAGACCCACATGGAGACTGATCTGTCTATGGGGAAATGCAAATCAAAATGACTCTGACATTCCACTTCACACACATCAAATTGGCTAAGATAAAAAACTCAAGTGACAACACATGCTGGAGATAGATGTGAAGAAAGGGGAATCCTCCTCCATTGCTGTTGGGAATGTAAACTTGTACAACCTCCATGGAAATCCATCTGGAGGCTTCTCAGAAAAATGGGAGCATATCACCCCCAAGACACAGCCACAGCAATCCTGGGTATATATCAGAAATATTCTCAACCATACAACAAGGAAATTTGTTCAATTATGTTCAAAGCAGCTTTATTCATAATAGCCAGAATCTGGAAACAACTTATATGTCTCTCAACCGAAGAATGGATACAGAAATTGTGCTACATTTACACAATGGAATACAACTCAGCTATTAAAAACAAGGAAACCATGAAATTTGTAGGCAAATAGATGGTACAAGAAAGATCATCCTGAATGAGGTAACCCTGAACCAGAAAGACACACATAGTATATATTCTCTTATAAGTGGATATTAGCCATATAATATAAGATAAACACAGAAATCTACAGACCTAAAGAAGCTAAACAACAAGAGAAACCCTAGGAAAGATGTTTAATTCTCATTCCTAAGGGAAAACTTCTACCAGAAGTAGTAGAAGAGAAGGATTAGCTTTACTATAGATGTCCTCTAAAAGACTCCATCCAGAATGGAAGCAGATTCAGAGACTCAGCCAAACTTTGGACAGAGCACAGGGAGTTTTATGAAAAATAAAAGGGGGAGGTATATAGAAGGACCCACAGAGGATAGGAGTTCCACAAGAAGACCAGCAAAGCCAAAAAAACTGGGCCTAGGAGGGCTTGCAGAGACTGATGCATCAACCAAAGGCCTTGCATACAGAGGACCTAGACCCTCTGTTCAGATGTAGCCCAGCCTGTAGAATGCTTCTTAAAAGTATGTGCACTCCAGGTTAGGAACTCAGAGAGTGTGTGACCTTGAATGACATATACAGAGTACAGCTAACATGAAAGAAACAGACCACAATGTAAGTGAAATGTTCAGAATTTGGATGGGCCAATGTAGTTTATTAGTCCTTCTGAGGAAAAAAGAAAAAAAAAAAAGAAAAAGAAAGGAATGAGGCAAGTATGAAATAAAAAGAGGCAGGAAGGACTCAAAATGTGAGAGACGCTCCAACTGACTTGGCTCTCTGAGAAGATGGAAGAGAGGGCCCTGAGCCAAGCAGTGTGGGCAGCTTCTGGGAGGTGGAATTCAGTCTTGGTTGGCATCCTACAAGGAGACAGAGACTTTGGGCCTCCAGTGGCAAGTACCGCATAAGGCTAGCAACTCAGACAACTTTAGAAATAGGCATCGTTCTTGGGATCCAGAAAGAAACTGTCTTGACAGCCTGATAAAACTAGGGTTTGGATTCTGAAATGCATAACTATAAAAAAGTAACTGTGTTATTTTGAAGTGTTAAATTTACAGTCATGTGCTGTGGTGGCAATGGGACTCAGTGGTTTTCATATTGTAAATCTGTCATGGATCATGTGGCTGGATATTATCAACTTATTCAGTGAGCAGTAGCACCAAGGAACTTATATAGAAGTTTTATCTCCAGGACAGCACATTTCAGTTGATATTATTCCCATTGTTCAGAGGAGAATGTGAAATCTAGAAATAAAAGTAACTTTTCAAAAACAACACTTTGTTATTTTGTGACTTAAAATTCAAGAGAAGACTTGCTTTTAAGCATTTAAGGGTTGTGTTTATGTCTGCATATACTCCTGGTAATGTCCACTTACACATGCTACATCCCCAGATAATGCAATGCTTAAAGGGAAATGAATCGAGTATTTTATTGTCATTTTGAATAAGGAAAGATATTTTAATAAATTTTCAAATACTATGAATCACTAAACAAGTTCCTTTCAATACAGTTGCTTTAAATAATTAGTGAGCATATTTAAAAGGTTTATGACTAAATATTCATTAAATAAATATTAAGAAAAAGCTTAAAATCAATTTTAGAAATATAACTATAACAAGATAATTTAATTATGTCTGAAATACAGCCCATATTATTAAGCTTGACAACCAGCAATAACCTATAAATAAAGCTATTTGTGGGCAAATTTTTAAGGAATGTAGAGAAAAATTAACAGTTTTTTACAAAGTTTAATTCTGTGGTGCTTTTGTGTATAAGTGTGTGTGTACGCACATGGAATCCAGAACATGACCTGGAGTGTCATTTCTTCTCAGGTGGTGCCCATGTGGTTTTTTGAGACAGATCTGTTGCTGGCATGGTAATCACCAATTATGGTAAGCTGGCTGGCCAGTCAAACCTGAGGATCCTTTTTACCTACCCAACACTGGAATCACAAAGGCTTGCCACCATGCCTGGCATTTCTTACATGGGTTCTGGATAGACTTAAGTCCTCTTGCTCACATGACAAGCAGTATTTGAACATTATTCCCAGGTCAGCTTAGTATATACATAAAATAAAGTGTCATACAAGCATATGTCGTCTAACTTTTCCTGAAGCCATGTGTACTATTACAATCATCATTTTTATCTGTACACCTTTTTCTTCAGTGCAACTAACCTAGCAGGGAAGTTTAAATGTGAAGTCAGGTCCTGTAGAACAGTGTATAAACAACCACTCACTTCCTGAATTGCGGTGAGAAAGCAGGATTTTTCTTATTCTGTTCTGCTTTTGTAGCCCATGTCATAGGGACTCTAGAATCAAGGCTGGTTGAAAAGTCATGATGTTCCAGTTTTTGCCTTCCAAATGTTGAGTCATTGTTATGTAACATGATATCTCAAAAAGTCCTTCTCAAAATTAATTTATTTTACTAATATAATTATGTTTCAATTTAAAATACACCTGATATTTTATATATGATAATTCTAGTATAACATATGGAGTAGCTAGCAATAAGTCCACAATAGAAACAACCAACCCACCAAACAAACAAACAAACAAAATCTCTACTCTTTTAGATGTCACAAACATGATATTTGCTGGGTTATGTGATGCTATGTTTTAATGGTCAGCTCTGAGTGTACTATAGAATCTTCAGGGAAGAGAATATCAACAAGGAATATTTTCCTTGGTGTTGGCCTGTGAGTATGTCCATGAGGACTACCTCACTTACATAAACTGATGTTGGAAGCCAAGCCGAAAGCGGATGGCACCATTGCCTGTTGTGGGGCTTGAACTGTACAGAGAGTTAAAAAAAAATCATGCATGCATACATATTTTCTCTGCCTTTGATCATGGGTGTAAGTTTTTGTTTTATTAACCTACCTTGACTTTCTTGCACTGATGTACTGCAACCTGGAATTGTAAACCAAACAAACCTTTCTCTCTTAAATATATACACATATTTTCCTTTACCACCACAACAAGAAATAGAATTAAGGCAGAAACTACAGTAATTGGGTTGTTGCTGTGATAAACTTTAGCATACGGATTTTGAGAAATTGGAGCAAGTTGGTTCTTTGAATGTGGAAGTGTTTGGTATGTTAGTCTAGAAAAGCCTGCTAAAAGCAGAATTTTACAACCCATTCTAAAGTGAGCTTGGAAGACAGTAATGGGTAATGCATACAGTGGAGGACCAGCCCATGCAGTTTCAAAATGAGTAAGAATTATTAAAGATTTGTAATATGAACTATTCAATGACATTCTGGTCAAGAATCTGAATATATTATGGCTGTGCCCTGAAAGCTTGTATGAGGTTGGATTTTAACTTGATGGACTGATTTGTTTTGATGAGAAAATTTGTATGCAGGAAAGGACACAGGATTGTGCTCTAGAAGGAACTGCCATTAATAAAGGGAACAACTGCCGTGTCTTGAAGCCACTTATGAAAGTGGGGTGGGGAAGGATCCTGGGGAAAACTCACACCAACCAGACTCTCCATCTTGTGAGGATCTGAATTAATCTACAGAAACTTCTAAGATGAAGGGTTCCCTCTTTCTAGAAAGAATAATAAATGCTGACATAAAAAAGAAGGTGAAAAGAGGGAACAAGTCAGGAGCCTGACACAGAGGACCTCTGAAAGGCTCTGCCCTGCAGACTATCAATGCAGACACTGAGACTTATGGGCAACCTTTGGGCAGAGTGTAGGGAATCTTATGAAAGAAGAGGGAAACAGTAAGATCTGGAAAGGACAGGAACTCCACAAGGAGAGCAACAGAACCAAAAAATCTGAGCACAGGGGTCTTTTCTGAGATTGATACTCCAACCAAGGACCATGCACAGAGATAACCTAGAACCCCTGCACAGATGTAGCCCATGGCAGTTCAGTATCCAAGTGGGTTCCACTGTAATAGGAACAGGGACTGTCTCTGACATGAACTGATTGGCCTGCTCTTTAATTACCTCCCTCTGAAGGGGGAGCAGCATTACCAGGCCACAGAAGAAGACAATGCAGCCACTCCTGATAACACCTAATTGACTAGGATCAGAAGGAAGGAAAAGAAGACCTCCCCTATCAGTGGACTTGGGGAGGGACATGTGTGCAGAGGGGGGAGGAAGGGAAGTATTGGAAAGGGAGGAGGGAAGGAACCACAGGGGGGATACAAAGTGAATAAAGTGTAATTAATAAAGAATTAAAAAGAAAAGAGTTCCTTCAGGGACAACACATAAAATGTGCTACACATGTGGTCCAAGTAAGCCAGACTGCATTTTGAACTGGAAGCAGGACTTGATAATATTTAAATTTTCCTCTGAAGGCACCAGGCATGTGTATGGTTTATTGATGCATACATTCAGGCAAAAATCTTGTCCACCTTAAAGAAATGGAGTACTGATGGATACATGTTTCAAACCTGTTAGCAATTTTGAGATGGTGAAATAAGTAGAATCTGGTACAATTTTGAGGAATATACTAGAGGAAACTGTAAATAAATATTCTTCAATAGTCAGCTAGTATGTAATATCAAGGTTGCTACCTGTAATGATGCAGAATCGGAGAAAGAGTATTTTCCCAGTATAAGCAAATTAAAGCATTCATTTTATATAGCGGAAAATGCTGCCCTGTGTCTGCTTCCCACCTGAGGTAACCGGGGCCTTGCTCACCAGCTGTTCTGGATGTAGGGAAGCTTCGTCTGTGTGGTGAGCCCATTGCAGGATCTAGGTGCTTGGGCAATGGAAACAAGGGAATACCTCTGGTCCGGTGTACCGGGGAGGAGTATTTATGCCCCAGGGGAGGTGACCAGTGTTTTAGGGGCAAATTTGGCGTGTCTGTGTACCACTGGACAGGCCACGATTGTTGGAAGCTGCTTCATCTGAGTAGTCAGGGGCTGTAAGGTGAGACAGAGGTGGTGGGAAAGCCTTAAAAGGTCAGAGAAGGAGTGAAGCCTCATAACAGTCAGGGTAATAAATTCTTACTAGGGTTGATGGTTGGGAGCAGGGAGGTAGCCACTTCCTTCCCTCCTCATGGGGCTAAGGCTACCTTAACCCTTCCTCTATAACCCTGGGCCATTACAGTCCCACAGAAGAAAATACGATGAAACTATACTCAGTGTCTTCATTGCTGTTCAATCATTCAGTTGTTGTAAAAAGACATCATGACAAAGTTAACTTAAAAGAAAGCATTTAATTGGGGGCTTAGTTAGCATTTCAGAAGGTTAACCCATTATCCTCATGGGTGGGGACATGGTATCATACCTGCAGGCACTGTGCTGCAGAAATAGCTGAGACATGATGTCTTAATTCACTGGAGGAGGGAGGGAAAGAGAGAGAGAATGAGAATAAATGAATTTTCTACACTGGGTTTTTGAAACCTCAAAATTCTCTCGCAGTGACCTACCTTCTCCAACAAGGCCACACCAACTTCAACAGGACCACATCTCCTAATCTAGCAGTTTTCAACCAAGGGTCAAATGACACTTTTATAGGGATCACTTAAAACCATCAGAAAGCACAAGAATTTAGATTATGATTCATAACAGTAACAAAATTACAATTATTAAGTAACAATAATTTTATGGTTGGGAGTCACCACAGTATTAGAAACTGCATTAAAGGGTCACAGCATTAAGAAGGTTGAGAACCACTGCCTTAATCTTGCCAAATAGTTTATCAACTGGGGAGGAAACAAACCAATATGTGAGCTATGAAAGCCATTGTCATTCAAATCCATTTTCACACTGAAGAATGACCTACAAAAAGACAAACCATGCTAGGTAGATTTCTAACAAAAATTTTTAGAGTACTACTTGATATATATCATTAAAAAGTCGATTTAAGAAAGAACTCCAGAACACAGAAACTATCAATAAATGACTTTGAAATTTGGACATCTCTAGATGGCAATAGATTCTAAATTTAAAATATGACTTCAGGAATCTTGGCAGACAGGAAGAGGTGAGGTTTCATTATATAACCTTGACTAGAATACTAGACAGAACCGAAGAAAAAGTATCTGATAAAATAAAGAGCCCTTTTAATATTTTGTCTTATCTAAACCTGTCTATCAACTCAAAATGTCAGATACGTACTTGTATTAACAATCCCTCAGCCATCTCGGAAGGAAGAAGAGGTGAACAGAGAAGAAATCCCCTCAGAAGGCCTTACAGCTGTTCATTTTCCTAATACGGTGAAACCAATGGAATGCACACAAGAGTCACAAAATTCTCCAGAATGTTGTTTAATAGTAAATAATTTCAATTTAGTCTGACAATGCTAAGTGAAGTTGAAGTAAAATATCTTGGATCCTCAAATTCTAATGACATGAAAACTGAAAAAGCTATACAGTAGGTTATTACTGCTTGCCTGAAGGAAGGGGTTAGCCATGATGCCAGAAGCCTAGAGAACTACTTTTGAAGGAGTGGGTAATGACTCTCTGGCCTTGATATATAGTCATGAAATTCAATTAGAATATGTATGATTGGTAGTTTGAATAGGAACACTTATTTGAAACACATGTATTTCAAACTCATGTGTTTGAAAGCTTGTCCATAGGAAGTGGCACTATAAGGAAGTGTGGCCTTATTGGGGTAGGTATATCTATGATGGAAGAAGTATGTCACTATGGAGACAGGCTTTGAGGTCTTTTATGCTCAAATTACACCCAGTGTAGCTCACAGTCTTCCCGTGCAGCCTGCAGATTAAGATATAAAGCTCAGCTCCTACTCTAATGTCATTTTTTTTTCCAGCCTGCTGCCATGTTTTCTGCCATGACAGAAACCCTAAGACAGTACCTGATTGGATTTCATAAATCATTTGGGGTTTTTTTGTTTTTGTTTTTGTTTTTTAACTTTTTTCTTTTTCTTCTTCTTCTTATTATTAATTACACTTTATTCATTTTGTATCCCCCCCATAAGCCCCTCCCTCCTCCCCTCCCGATGCCACCCTACCTCCCCTTTCTGCATGCATTCTCCTCCCCACGCCCACTGAGAGCGGAGGTCCTCCTCTCCTTCCTTCTGATCTTAGTCTATCAGATCACATCAGGAGTGGCTTCACTTTCTATGATGGTTATTCTTTGGTGGCAATTTCACTATGTCTAGAAAGAGCCAAAACCCAAATGGATAGGCACACCTGTGAGGAATTTTATTTAATTATATCATTTGAAGTGGGAAGAGCAACATCTAATCTGCATCTCTGAGGTTATGAAATGGTATTAGAGAAGGAGGTAAGAGTTTTATATCTTAATTAACAGAAGACATACCATTAATCCAAATCTTTTGAGGTGAAAATATGCACATTTAGTCTGGGCCGCACCTATATAAGGAACACGGGAGGTGGAAGCTTGCTCTCTCCATTGCTCTTTGCTCTCCCTGGCAAGTCTGCTCCTTCAGTGGTGATAGAGCTTACTTTTTCAGGAATTCATTGTATACTGATGACCTGCTGAGGCATTTAGCAACATGGACTGAACAACTATTGGATCCTTTGTTCTTTAGTTGGTAGACAGCCATTGTTTGAAGCAGACCACAGCTTGTATGCTATTCTTCTCTTTATATATGGAATATATTTATATATATGTATATATATTTATATATATGTTATAAGTTCTGTTACTCTAGAAACCCTGACTAATACACTCTGACAATCTTCAATTGCCTCAATCTAGAATATGTATCACTATGTATGCTTTCAGCATTTTGAGAACACAGAAGATGGAGGATTTCCGTACCCAGGAGTACCTAAAGAATTAGATGCAAATGCCTCATCCAAACTTCATTTAGACAGATAAAGAAAATCTAAGCTTTAAGATATAAAAATAATAGTGTGAAACTCTTTGGAACATTGGTGGAGAAATGAAAGGGATTCTAGGAGTGTATGAGTGATGGGTCTCAAGAACAGCAGGCTATGCTGCACCAGAATTTCAGGTCAACATAGATGGTGTCATTATAGCCAATATGTGTGTAATTTGTTGTTACACAGAAATTCTTAACAAATATTATATTAATGCATGGCTCTACTGGAATTATACATTTCCCAAACTTATACTTAAAGTTCCATGACTTACACTGGTGGTCGAAGGAGCTCTAAACTTTTTGTAGTGACTGCTTAAGGTCAACTTCTCAACCTGGATGCCTGGCAGTGCTTTAGTTAGAGTAGTTACATTGATCTCACAGAAGCAGATGTCTCTGTTATCTAGAAAAGTGCTATATAACCCTGAAGCTTCCTGGAGCCATGTTTGCTTTTTTTTTTTTTTTTTGGATGAACAGAAATGACACAAGGAAGCAATGAATTGAACGAGTAGCCAAGAAACATGTAAAATACTGTGTGTGAAGGATAATACTCTCTAGATTAGTGTTCTATCCAGCACTGGCCTATGAGCATCCCTGGATGATAATTTCCTAAGAGCTCTTTATACTTGATTTTAATATCAGAAGCTATCTTTCTTATTATTTTATAACATACCTATAGTATGGCATCAATTGAGTATATATTTATTATGGCTTTTGATCAAATTGGTTCTCTGTAACTTGAGGCCAAAGTACCCATGCTAATGGAATTCAAACAGTGCTATAAAGTTTTCTAATGATCGCATGGCCCAAAAGCCAGCAACAGAATCATTTCATATCCTTTCAGATGGTTTGCTTTCAGCCTGACAGACATTTAAACTTTCTGCACTGGATATTAATTTCTCATTTATTCATTGTTTTATGCCTATTTTTTAGGTTTTTTTGGGGGGGGAAATATTTTTTGTGTAACTAAATGTCTTCTGGTTATTCTTTTTTTCTCATGCTTTGAAGTAAGATTTTGGTGTGATAGGGAATACTTTCAAACACATCACACTTGCACCCATAACAATGACAATGACCTGTTATTATAGTTTTTTTATTCATCATGTCTCAAGTTTTACATTCCATTGTCTTTTCTTATTTCATCTTAAATTATTCTCAGATTTATTTCGTATCTTCCATCAATTCTTTAAAGCTACACCTGTTTCTTTTTCAATGCCAAGTCATTTCTATGAAATTCTATTTAATTTCCAATTATTTCCTTTATACACATTTCTCTCCATATTTGCTGACTAAATCAACTAAAACCAACCAGTAATTGGAAGAAGAAAAAAAAAACATGATTCAAATGACATCACATTCTATGTATATTACAAAAAAACCCAAAACAAACAAACAAACAAACAAAACAAGCAAGAGACTAAGTGAGCAAGGAAAGAAAAAGCGTGGGAATAACTATCATCCCTCAGGCTGAAGAAACAAAGGGAAGATAATAGAATTGTAAAACCTGAAGAAGGTAGCCACCTTCTTAGACTTTTCAAAGTCAAAAGTAAGATCCCCTGAGGAGGGAATGGTCATTTTGAAGAGTGTCCCCAGGAAGGGACATAGCACTGCCATTGTCACAAAGCTGAGGCAGTGCATCTTGGAAAAGCTGGCACTTGAACAGCTGCTGGAAGAGGAGCAGGTGCTGCAACAGGAACAGGCTGCACAGCAGGGATTCTTACAGAACTGGCAAGCAGAGGCGAGGCGCCAGGTAGAGAGACATGAAGACACGTGCTGCCCTTCCCCCTGCTAGAGGCTCATCCTTCTTCTGTGGTCCCTTCCTCATCTGCAAATCCTAACACGGTATTCAAGATTCAGGTCCATCAACACAAAGTTAATTTAGAAGTCTGAGTTCCTACTAAGAGGAAATAGAATCAATCTTAGTAAGGTGATTTCTTGCTTTGTGACATTGCTGCTTACACTTCACAAACTAGCCTTTTGCATACCTACCGTCACCACATTTTAGGAGGCAATTGGCAAGCCTGCAAACAGTTCTGTTTGTTGCATCATTATTTTTTTTTCTCATATGACTATTCACATTGACATAGTGCATAACTGTTCTTTTGGTGTAGAACCTAGATTTCCCTAAATATGTAGGAATTTGCCTTCTGGAGTCTTATGTATTTATGATTATTACTATTTATAATAATAATATCTGTTTATTCTTTCATTACATATTAACATTAATAAATACTGATTCTGTGGCTGGGGAGTTGGCTTAGTGTAGCATTTTTTGCAGTTTCTACACAAGCCTGAGGAACTGTATTTAAATCACTAACATGCTGCTGAAATATATGACGATTGGGAAAGACTTTGTGCAAATATTTTATTCTTGACTTGAAAAACCTTTAGCTACATAAAACAGTGTGTAGGTTTGACAGGAGTCTTACAAATTTGGGTGAGAATGGGTGAAAATCAGGAAGAAGCTACTTCACATAGTCAATCAAATTTTTGTAAATGCATAGTTTAGTTATCAAGCAATTAAAACACTATAACATTTAATGATTGATTTGGGGAGATGAAAAATTTAATTTCAAATTCTAATTTTAGTAATAAAATGTGTTGTTTACCAGATGCCTGCTAGGTTCCATGTCAGAGTACCTTGGTGGGTCAAGTACAAGCAAGGTATACCAAAAATAGATCTCACATAAAAGATTTATTGAAGGGTACAGACAGTGAAAATCATCTCAGATTGGGGGGTGGGAGAGAGAGAAAGAGATACAGAGAAAGGGAGAGAGAAAGAGAGAGAGAGAGAGAGAGAGAGAGAGAGAGAGAGAGAGAGAACAGCTCAGCTGACTGTGAAGACAGGGACCCCATCAGGGATCTTGGGGAAGAGCATTAGAGAAGGAGAGGAAAGGTGGGTGTGACTGGGAGGATATGAGGAAGGGGGCTGCAGTGGGACTACAAAGTGAATAAATTGTAATTAATTAATTAATTAAAAAATCTAATTATTTCATATAAGATTATTTCATATAAGAGAAAAACATTAAAATGCTATTTCCTTCTTTTAAAATTATCATTTATTATAATTTATTCAATTTGTACCCTGGCTGTGGCGACCTCTCTCCTATCCTCCCAATTCCACGCACCCTCCCTCTTTTCCCCCTATGCCTCTTCCCTAATCCACCAATAGGGGAGGTCCTCCTCCCCTTCTATATGAGCCTATCCTATCAGGTTTTATCAGGACTTGTTGCATTATCTTTCTCTGTGGCCTGGCAAAAATAATGCTATTTTCAATGTATAATAAAGTATTGAATCTTACCTAAATCTAAAGAAAGGTCAAGTTTTGTTCTTGGGTCCTGAATAACCATCACTAAGTCCTTAATATCCCATGGCTGCCAAATGAATCTATTCTTTGGAAAATATCCAATAATTCAACAGTATATTTTTATTGAGAGATTGAGAGTGAGCAGGCACGAAAACAATACTTTAGGAGAGACCAAGAATTCTGGTTTGTTAGAGAATTTAACATGCCCCTGTAACAAAGACAGTAGAGACTCAGAAAATTGAAATACAGGATACCCTTTCTATAAAAAGTTATTCTCAGTACATTGTTGCATTTTCTTGGGTAGTGGAGAAAGGAAACAATCAATGGTGGCTGTCAAGCTAAAGGGAAAAGGAAAACTTAAGGCTACACAGTGGAATTCACATAGATTTTTACCATATATATATCTCTACTCTTGACTGACTTTTAAGCTGTATATTTTTACACTAATCGACTATAACCTTGAATATTACAGTTTTCACAGTTCTAAAGTCATCTAGAGAATGAACAACACGAAATGGAAGTAGCTGTTCTTTAGACTGCTATGGTTACAGACATGTCTGCGCTCGGGAACCTGTTCTCTAACTCACCTTTCATAGCTGGAAAAATGCTTCAAATAATTTAGGCACCGAAGGAAGCATTTAATCTAATGTTACAGCATTTTAGAAAGGTAATATTTCAGTATTCACAGTACAGACATTCATAGAAAACAAGATCTTTGCCTTACATTGTTAGGAATTCATATATTATCTTTGTCTCCTAAGAACAGATAAACACTGAAATATAACTGGAAGAAACAATTATTTCTATTGTTAGGATTCCCAAAATCTACCATGATAATGCTATCTTTGTTGATAAAAGGTGCAGAATTAAAGATGAAGGAGGTAAATATTAGACCAAGCATAGAAATTCAGATAACATGAAGCTTAGACCCCCCCACCACAGTGAACTCCACAGTGAAGCCCTCACTGAGTGACCCACAGTGTGTCACTCAAATGCTTCCCCTTTCTTCTGTTACCAGGCGGAAGCACTGAGTGTGTCACAGAGTTAAACAACCAGAGATCTCCTTCTGTGGAGACAGTTCTATTGTAACACATTCAATTCTGTTACTTAGTCCTTTTCAATTCATTAAGTTATGTAGAAAATCATTAAGTAGAAAACACTGATTTTTACAAAATTATACAAAGAAATCACACTTAGAAGGATACATTATACATAAAGAATTTTATACGTAGGAAGATCATTTGCATTGACATGAAATACTTGAAGAAAATTTCCCCAGGTCACTCATCCAATTCAGGCTCTCTGCTTCCTCTAGTGTTTTGTATATTACAATTGGAAATACTTTAACATGCTTTTCCAGGAACACAATAGATTTCAACTTCGTTCTGGCAGTTTATGGATTGCTCTGAGATTGTTATAATCTAAAGACCTAAAATGAATCGATGATGGAATTTACAGCTAATGCTGAGTTTTAGGCCTGTGAATGGAAATGGCTGCTTTTAAAATTTATTTAATTTTTATTAAATACAGTTTATTCATTTGTATGCCACCTGTAGCCCCTCCTTCATCTCCTCCCCATCCAACCCTTCCTCCTTTATCTCCTCCCATGCCCGTCCCCAAGTCCACTGATAGTGGAAGTCCTCTTCCCCTACCCTCTGACCCTACAATATCTTGTTAAACTAACTTATTACCAAAGTAATTTTGAGGCTCATTACAGCACACTGCAATTGCACTCCCTAAATGTACTGGTCAAAACACTGTGCAATTTATTTTTAATTTTATTTTTATTATTTTATTTTTTATATTAATTAGAATTTATTTACTTTGGATCCCAGCTGTAGTTCCCTCACAATCCCACCCACCCTCCCTCCCTCATATCCTCTCTGCTCCTCTCTAAATCCACTGGTAGGGGAGGTCCTCCTCCCCTTCCATCTAATGCTAGCTTATCAGGTCTCCCTAGGACTGGCTGCAATGTCCTCCTCTGTGGCCTAACAAGGCTGCTCCTCCCACGGGGAATGGGGAGGTCAAAGAGCCAGCCACTGAGTTCATGTCAGAGACAGTCCCTGTTCCCCTTACTAGGGTACCCACTTGGATACTGAGCTGCAATGGGCTACATCTGGGCAGGGATTCTAAGTTATATCTATGCATGGTCCTTGGCTGGAGAATCAGTCTCATAAAAGACCCCTGGGCCAAGATATATTCAGTCCTTGTGTTGCTCCTGTCCTCTCCAGGTCTTACTAACTCCCCCTTTTTTCACATGATTACCTGCAATCTGCCCAAGGTTTAGTTATGAGTCTTAGCATCTACTTTAATACACTGTTGAGAAGAGTCTTTCAGAGGCCCTCTGTGGTAGGCTCCTGTCCTGTTTCTTGTTTTCTTCTACTTCCAATGTCCATCCTATTTGTTTTTCTAAATAAGGATTGATCATCTTACTCCGGGTCCTCCTTTTTCTTTAGCTTCTTTAGATGTATAGATTTTATAAAGAAGTAAAGAAGTCAAAAAGCAACAAATCAAGTAATCCAAATGGCTAAACAGAGAATTCTATGTAGAGGAATATAGAATGGCAGAGAAACACTTAAGGAAATGCTCAGCATCCTTAGCCATCAGGGAGATGCAAATCCAAACGACTCTGAGATTTCACCTTACACCCATCAGAATGGCTAAGATAAAAAACTCAAGTGACAACACATGTTGGAGAAAGAGAAACCCCCCTCCATTGCTGGTGGGAATGTGAACTTGTACAACCACTTTGGAAACCAATCTGGCACTTTCACAGACAATTAGGAATAGTGAAAGGGAAAGGGTGGAGAGGAGGGAGGGAGGGTGGGATTGGGAGGGAATGAGGGAGCAGGATACAGCTGGGATACAGAGTTAATAAAATGTAACTAATAAGAAAAAATAAAAATTAAAAAAAAAGGAATAGTGCTTCCTCAATATCCAGCTATACCACTCCTAGGCATACATCCAAAATATGCCCATGTATACAGCAAAGACATTTGTTCAACCATGTTCACAGCAGCTTTATTTGTAATAGCCAGGACCTGGAAACAACCCAGATGTGCCTCAAAGGAGGAATAGATACAGAAATTGTGGTACTTTTACACAGTGGAATATTACTCAGCAATTAGAAAGAAGGAAATCATGAAATTTGCCAGCAAATGGAGGGATATAGAAAAGATCATCCTGAATGAGGTATCCCAGAAGCAGAAAGACACACACAGAATATAAGCACTTACAAGTGGATAGTAGACCTATAAGATAGGATAAACATACTAAAATCTGTGCAATTTATTTAATTTCATGTGTTATAATAACAAACCACGTACAACAAATTCTCAGTGAGTAGGACACCTTCATATGCCCCCATCAAAAGAAATGTGGTGGTGTTGATTCTGAATTAGTTTTCAGTCATTTTTGTTCAGGATTCTAAATATATCTTGTTTTATCTAACTTACTCTCTGGAAGTTGAATTTCACTGCCAAGTACTAATTAATAATTATCTGTAGAGAAACAAATATAAATGATGACATCCTTGAACTACTAATAAATCTTTTTATTTTGTATTCCCTTTTTTATTGACAAAATTTTTTAAATTTATTTATTTTTTATACTAATCACAGGTTATTTACTTTGTATCCCAACTGTAGCCCGCTCTGCTCCCTCATTCCCTCCCAATCCCACCCTCCCTCTCTCATCTTCTCCTTGCCCCTATCCAAGTCCACTAATTTGACAAATTTATAATTTTAGTTATTATTATCTATTACAATTTATTCAATTTGTATCCTGGCTGTGGCTCCTCCCCTGTCTCCTCCCAATCCCACCCCCCTTTTTCTTCTCCCCCTATGCCTTTCCCCTAGTCCATTGATAGAGGAGGATCTCCTTCCCCTCTATATGATCCTAGCCAATCAGGTCTCATAAATACTGGCTGCATCATCTTCCTCTGTGGCCTGGCAAAGATTCACTTCCTAAGGGAAGGTGACCAGAGAGCCAATCACTGAGTTCATGCCAGAAACAGGGTCTGCTCTCTTTACTGGGGACCCCACTTGGAGACCGAGTCTATGGGCTACATCTGATCAGGAGTTTTAGGTCCTCTATATGCATGGTCCTTGGTTGGGGTATCAGTCTCTGCAGGGCTCCCAGGGCCCAATTTATTGACAAATTTTAATAAAATATATTTAATCTTGTGTTTCTTCCTTCCCAGTATATCCCAGATCCTCCATACCTCCTTACCCACAAAATTTTATATTTTTTACTCATCACACTCTGCTTAAACAAACAAACAAAAAAACCCAAGAAACATAAAAATCTACAAAACACAAAAATAATCTTTATTAAGAAGAGAACAGTAATTTTTATATTCCTAATGTTAAACGTTTCCATTCCTCTACTGTTTAGGTATAACATATCTTTGCCACATAAAGTCTAAACCATTACCCTAGATTTTATTCTAGTCTGTCACATAAGCTGTCTTAACATTGGAACGCCATTACCCAGGACAATGGTAAGTAACCATTCCCCACTTAAAGCGACTTGACTGCCCTTCTGTAGTTGATATATACTGAATTATGATTGTATCTCATCAAGGAAGAGTTTGGTGTGTAGAGTTAAGTAATAAAAACTTCAGTGTGATACTCGTCCTGAGTCTGTTAGGGTCCATTAATACATCACATCAAATACTTTTTTAGTACTTGCTGAGTTTTGATATCATCCTTAGTGGTATGGATCAGTGTGAAATCGCGATTCTCCCAGAAATAAATGAGAATTCAATTTAAGATATGGAATGCAGGTAGATAAAAACCAACAGATGTAGCAATGCATATGCTGAACACAGGAAAAATGAATGAGAAAAGATGTAATGTTTATGTAGAGTGACATAAATGTCTCAAACATCAGAGGCGAGTAAGAAGATGCATTACTTCGATTAAGGAATCAGGAAGATAATGAAATGACAGACAGCCTACTCTCATGATACCTTGAAGAACATGCAGCGAGAAAATCCACGTGAAAAAATATAAACATATACATGGCTGTCTCTGTCAGGTGCAAGTTAACCCTCATTTGCAAACAAACAAACAAACAAAAATGCTCTGAATATTTGAACGTCAAAATAATTCTGAAAGCATGTAATGAGGATTATCAATTCTAAAATATATTAACGTGTTTTACGTCCTCTGTCTTAAGCAAGTTTTGAATGTGAGTAATAATATTTATGAGCATTTTGATATAATGGAACCAGACTCAGTCTCCATCTTTTCATTCTCCTATTGATTTACATATCTTCAGTAAAAAGGCGAAGTGTAATTATTTTCTCCCTTTCAGTTTCAGATTTGGCTTGTAGCTCGCCTGTGCCCAAATCAAACAACCTTCAGCCTACAAAAGAGGGCCAGTGGCAGGAGATTAATGGAGACCTGAGTTCTGTTTACATATTGAAAGGCAGGAATACTGTGAAGGCAGTCTTGTGTAAGCAAAATGTTTAAAATGAGGTTTTCGAGACTCCTTTCTTGTAAACTAGATTGTTTAAGTAGAAGCCCCACCCTCCAATACTTAGGCAAATGAAATCTCCCCCAAAGGCAACTGCAGAGATTGCTCAATGGTTAGGAGCTCTTGTTGTCCTTTCAGAGAAATTGAAAGAGCATTGTTTCTCACCTCCTTCATCTCCTATTACTACCTACTTGTAACTCCAGATCCAAGAGATATAGTGTTTTTTCGCCTTGCCCCCATGGATATCACTGTACATATGTGCTATACATATGCACACACATGCAACAATAAACATGTACATGAATGCAGACATAGAGAAAATATTTTTAAAAAGAAATACTAATTAAAAGAGGAAAAGCTACTTTTGACAATAGAAGCACATAAGAACAAATTGTTATGCAAGTAAGATTTAAGAAGTATTAATGAAAAGTTATGTGCAACCATGAAGTTGAGAAGATTGCATAATGTTGACTATATTAAAATTAAGTATTAGGAGATGAGGTTCTCATCGGGAAAATGTGCCTTCAGAATAAAAAGCAAACAGAAACTCTGATCAAGACATAGTTGTCCAGAAAATAAACTAACTAGATATAAGGGGCTTATCAGCATAACACCCAGGAAAGACATAGATTTAGAGATAGGCCATTTTGTCTTATAAGCATTAAAAATAAACAGTATTCTCGGTATCCTGTGAGAATGCAAAGCTGTTGTAGAAGGAGAAATAAAATTCAGTTGAACGCAATGTGATTTCTTAATGCTCAACGTCTTAGTCAGTGTTCTGTTACTCCGATGAGACACCATGTCTACAGCACCTCTTAGAAAGAAAACCAGTTAACTGGCTCACAGCTTCAGAGGTTTAGTCCAATATCATCATGGTGGGGAACATAGTGTCATCCAGAGGGATGTAGTAGCTGAGAGCTATAAATCAGACCTTCGTGCAGCAGGAAGAGAGGTGCATGGGGCCTGGCCTGAGTCTCGAAACCCCAAAGCCCACCTCCAGTGTCACACCTACTCCAACAAGGTCACACATCTTGATCTCCATGAAGTAGCACCACTGCCTAAGGACCAAAGGTTTAAATAGATGAGCCTAAAGAGGTCATTCCTATTCAAACCACCACACTTAATAACTAGATGAATTATTGATATGCTGTCAGTCCTGGAGACCAAGAATAAAATGGAAATACCCTATGTTGGGATTTTGTAAAGCGTGTCCTAAGTACTAAAATAGCTAAAATGGTGAATTCTGGTAGTGTGTTTTTAGATTTGCACTAATCATATAGCAAAGCATAATTTGGTACCAAACAGGGAGGCCTGAAAACACAGTATAAGAAATATTATACGAACTCATGAGGTTACATTTAGGAATATGCATGTATGTAGAAATACATATATGCACATGTAAGAATGACAAAGAGGCCGTGAATATGGAGGAGAGCGGGAAGGGATATATGGAAGGATTTGGAGGGGGAAAGGGAATAGAGAAATGTAATTAAATTAAAATCTCAAACTTACACAGTAAACATGAAGAGCAAAACTATTGAGTGCTCAGCTCTTGCTGAGCATCTTGACCTTCTGTAGAAGAACATGGTGTGATCATGGACTATATGAAGGAGCAGCTCCACAGAGGAGAAACTTACCTAACAAACACTAATACTCTGAAGCAGGTAAGATTGTCATCCAGAGTAACTGGGGACATCCATCACAGACGACTCAGAGTCAGAAAAATGTCACCTTCTGAGGAGCTTCTTCCCACAAGTTCCTAACCAATAAATAAAAAGAAAACATTACATCTGAAACATATTTGTACAGAGACAAATGGCAAGCAAACTTCTGAATTATCTCTGAGTATGCGGCATAGCTGCTACAATAAAACACCATGTAGTTCTTTCTCCCAGAAACAGTCAGTTCCTTATCGACGTACTGCACTAAAGCTGTAAGACTGAATTATTTTTATGTGAGTTCCTTAATTATTGTACTATGATATGTCCACAGGTTTGAGGAGAGACAACAGGACTGACAATTAGTGAAGTAAGAAAGATTTGATAACCTCAGTTTCCAACTGGGCTTTATACTACAAAGCATAGTAACATCAGGCAGTGTGTACCTTACAGGCATGTTGTTAGCATCTAAAAAAAAAATGTCCAATTTTATTTCAGTTCTGTGAATCATTTTTTATGGCCCATGGTTTTCAAAGAAGAGGGCAAATTCATGAGAGCAGTGGTGAGGGTGCTTTATTCTCTTCTGTACCTGAAGACAGTATAACATCAGAGCCATTTCTGAAGAAGTAGACTTATTCAGTACAAACAGCAGGTGGCATCACATGTGTTAAATTAACTTTGTCCAAATAAATCTTTTCTCTACAATCCCCAGCTGTGAAGAAAAGTAGAAACCTATGACAGTCACCCCATGATGACATTTAAAGAAAGATGCTATTGGTGTGCCTTGATATAAAGCAATATGTTTATGGCTGACTATTAGGGAAAATTTTTCTGCATTCTTTTCCTTATTTCTTCTACAGAATACATCATGATTTCTTTTCTACTCACGATTAGAATTCAATGCTGACAGCAACAGCATAATCAGGTTCGGTGATCTAGCTCTTTTCCTTTTTCACCTTTCTTATTATTTCTCAGGTTTGAATAGGAAAAAGAGGTGTTTAGAAAATAAAGTAGCGTGATTAATTATTAACATGTAATGAACAGTAAATGTATGCACATGCTGGGCACAAGAGGAGTAATTAGTAAAATTTTACCAAGATATTGCTTCAGTCAGGCAACACCTCTTGTTTCTATTTCACCGAAATCCAAAGACATCTATGATTGGCATGTAAATTATTCTAAATATTAATAAAGCTCACAGAAGTTTCAAAAAGCAGTTTACTGTTTTCTCTCTTGATAATCATCAGTAAATTATTAAAAGAGAGTTAGTTTTTTAGACCAGAGAATTTGCAGAGAGTGACCATTAGTCCTTACAAGGTACAAACAGTCTTTATTCTAACTTCTCCATTCTATGTATTACATATAAATAATCATTTCCAGAAAACAAAAATAATATGCATATTTCCTGGAACCCATGATTTGAACAGAGGAGCCACCCAATCCAAACTTCAAATTGTACCTGAGAAATGTTATAGATGTCTTCATCTGAGTTATAGAAAACCAGTAAATGCTGCTAAGAGTAAGGGAGATAGCATCATACTAACAAATATAGCCGTGTAGAATATAATTTTATTGGCCAATGCAATTATCTAATTCTCTGTATGTAATAACACTAAATTTGCTGTTAATCACTCTATTCTTCTTATTAAGAAAGCTATCTCCATACATATAAACTTACAGGCACCACCACAAAATTCTTGAGATTCTTCATGATTATGCATGAGTTTACGCCATACTCTGAAATAAACTGAACATTGTAAGCTCAGTAAAGATGCTGTGTTGTTAGCTGTTGTGCCATCAATGAGAAAGCACATCCGCAGGCTAAATGTAATTGGTAAACTTTGGCTATTTCCTAGATATGCAATCTTCACTCCTAAAGATTCGGAGAGTTTGGGATGCTGATGTTGGGCAGACAAAACGTGGTCCAATGTGAAATTTATCCTTTCTGTCAAATACTTTGATATTATTGAAATACTCATAATAGTTTGAATTTAAAGTTTTACATTTTACATTCATAAATTCCTGTTCAATAGAAAATGCTAAAATATCCTCAGAAAAGTGAAGATATACATTATCTTTTTATCTGTTTCTTGTTTCTCAAACTCTGGACATTCCTCTTTTTCATGTAGAGAAAAGAGAAATTTATACTTAAAGTTCATCAATGGTTTTAATTACTTTAAGCATTGTTCTATGACAGCTTATAAAATTTTAATTGTGACTAAGATAGTATGATTTTTGTAATAAAAGAATGTCTACCTCAGCCATTTTCTGTGTTTTCATATATAAACAGTCTGGTATTGGAGACAAATATGTTTTCTTTTAAAAGCTAAAAACATTCTCTTCAGGAAGTTGTCTCCTGTGCTAATGAGGTCAAGTCTTTTCCTCAGGTTTTCTTCTAAAAGACTTAGTGTGTCTGGTTTTATGTTGAGGTCTTTGATCCACCGGGACTTTAGTTTTGTGCAGGGTGATAAGTATTAATCTATTTGCATTTTCCTGCATGTAAACATCCAGGTAGACAACTTTTTCCATTGTATGGTTTTGGCTTCTTTGTCAAAAAATCAAGAAGCTGTATCCTTAGACTTCCTGATCAGATGTAGCTTATGGACAGCTCAGTCTCCATGTGGATTCTCTAGTATAGGGAGCCAGGGCTGTCTCTGATGTCAACTCAGTGGCCGGCTCTTTGATCATCTCCCCTGGGCATGGTGGCCAAACTAAGCCACAGACGAAAAGAATGCAGCCAGTCCTGATGAAACCTGATAGGCTAGGGTCAGATAGTAGGACATGAGGATCTTCCCTATCAGAGGACTAGGGGAAGAATAGAGAGGGTGAAGAGGGAATGAGGCTAGGACCAGGAGATGAGGGAGGGGGCTATAGCCAGGATACAAAATGAATAAATTGTAATAAATAATAATAATAAAGAAAAAATTAAATTTAAATATGAAACAAAGACCAAAGTACATTAATATACTGTAAATTTTTATAGAAATTATGAAAATTAAAATACGTTAGGAATCTTTCAAAATTGCCACTAATTTTAATAATCTAACATATATCTAATGTCTGAATACACATCTTTAAAATCTCCTCCCTTTAAAAAAAACCAAATGACAAAAATAGTTCATCCATATAAGCAACAGAAAAAACACTTGTCCTTCCCACTTTCAACAGTGTTAGTGGCACTCAAAAGTGTGACTGGTCCAAATGTGATAAAATGGCTTCCTTCTGTCAGTTTCTGTGTGAGACTTTCAACTGGAAATACAGGAAAAAATTACTCCCACATTACTGATGCTTTAATTCAAAACCAGTATGAGCACAGTATCATCCAAATTTACACGTGTTGAAATGAACGAAAAAAATTCAGGGAAACTATCATTGGCTATCTAATGTATAGTGGAATCCAAGAGCATAGAATTTCAGTCAGTTAACATGAATTTGTATTCCAGCCATCAGGCTTGGCAGGAAAGCCACTCCATGATGAGACATTTCAATGAACCCAGTTACCTTTCTAAGACTTAGTTTTATGATGTAGATAAAGGAGGTTCCAATCCTTAAAATTTTTCATACTAATAGATTAGTATACCATTTAGAAATATTAATGAGTTAATATTTCTTCTGACCTTGTGAATACATCTCTAGTGCAACTAATACTTAGGACAGATATGCCTAAATTCTTCTGTGAGTAAAATTAAACATTACATAGAGTAGATCTTTTTTAAGAATAGATAGGCTTGATGCTTCCTTTCTTATTATTATTTTGCTCTGAAAATTCATATTTGAGATTTTTGTGTTGTTTGTTTGTTTTAATTAGTTTACTTCAATTTATTTGCTTTGTATCCCAGCTGTAGCCCCTTCCTTCTTGCCTCCCAAGCCCACCCTTCCTCCTTCTTCTTCTTCTCCAATATCCCTCCCCCAGGCCACTGATAGGGGAGGTCCTCCTCCCCTTCCTTCTGACTGTAGATTATGAAAATAGTTTTCTTCAACTGAGTAACCCTAGGTATGTTAACAATACTCCAGGCTTCATTCCCAGGAGTACTTGGCCAAGCAAATCAGATTCCATGTTTTTTTAGTTGTATGTGTTTTTTGTTTGTTTGTTTGTTTGCTTGCTTAATGAAACAAGCAGCAATCAAAGAGCCTACATGGGTCCTCACTAGGCGCTGTGCATACATGCTGTGGTTGTTTAGCTTGGGGTTTTGCTGGACTCCTTACAGTGGAAGAAGGGAGTGACTCTAACTATTTTGCCTGCTCTCAGGAACTTTTACTCTAACTGGACTGCCTTGTCCAGTTTGATATAAGGGTTTGTTCCTAGTCTTTTTGCATCTTGTTATGCTGTGATTGGTTGATATCTCTAGGTGGTCTTCTCTTTTCTGAAGGGGAACAGAGAAGCAGTGGATCTATGGGAGAGGAGAAGTGGGGGAAGCTGGAAGAATAAATGAAGGAGAAGCTGCATTCATGATGTAGTGTATGAGAGAAAAATAAAGGAGAAAAAAAAAGAAAGAAAAACATGGAGTAGAAGATCATGTAATAGATGGTAAATAACAAAAAGACCCACAGACAGTAATAAACTTGAAGCCCTGAATGGTATGAATTTTTTACATCTCTCCCCTCAAATGATATTTTACTTAGTAATATAAATACTCTATCCTCTTAAAATTTTAGTACCATTGTAACATTGAGCATTTACAAACAAAAACTTGCAAAACAATTATATATAAACCGGAAGCTTATTCCACCTCATTACCAAATTTCCTTCTGAGAAAACTCATTTACTCATTTCTGCTCTCAAGCTCATGAGCCATATGATGTTAAGTATTTTAAAAGTAGAAGATATTAAATGATAATTTTGAAGTAAAGATAGGAAACTTCCTACTTGGTATGAGTTTACTTCTGATAAAGCATGGTAAAGCATATAAATATGAGAGAGGCAGCAAGAACAATTACCAGGGTGAAAAGAGACTCAGCTAAAACAGTGAGTTCTCAAGTACTACGAAAGTATTTAATATAGAAAAATCACACACAATTTGAAAAACAAGATAGCATAGTAGTCATTTTTTATTTTATCTTCCTACTGAAGATAAAATTATCTTCCTACTGAATCACTAGCAAGGGCAAATATGCTCCTCTATCCAGGTCATAATACACAAATTGGGAAGTAGCAAATATTCATTAATCCTCATATATTTCTGTGTAACTTCTTTGCTTTTGGTTCTGGATGTTTCTTTGAATCATCATGTGTCTGGTCCGCTGTGATTAAGGGTGACGTTCGGTATATTCAAACATTCACAGCACAGATGTCCCATAGTGCACACAGCACATCTCTATTCCATTTATAGTCACTCTGAGAAAATTTCAAGAAAGAACATAAACTTATACTACTATGGTGCCTAAAAATATTTTCAAAGATCTTTTTAACACACACAAACACACACACACACACACACACACACACACACACACATTGGCATCTATGCTAAGTACAGCACATTACTAGCGTGTACAAAAGCTAGAAGAGGGTATCAGATGCCTAGGAACCAGAGTTACAATTGGTTGTAAGATATTCAGAAGATGATATGAGCCCAATCCAGGTCCTCTGAAAGAGCTTAACAAACCATGAAACCATCTTTCTAGTCCCAGAATTTGGCAATATTAAACATTGTTGGCTACACTGTAGAAGAATATTCATGTGATTAATAAACTTATGCAGATAGTGTTGTGATTGTTTTTTAATTTTTATTTTATTTTTATATTAATCACAGGTTGTTTACTTTGTGTCCCAACCATAGCCCTTTCCTCATTCCGTCCCAGTTTCACCCTCCCTCCCTTGCCTCCTCCTTGCCCCTTTCCAAGTCCACTGCTAGGGGAAGTCCTCCTCCTCCTCCATCTGACCCTAGCTTATTAGGTATCTCCAGGACTGGCTGCCATGTCCTCCTCTGTGGCCTAGCAAGACTGTTCCTCCTTGGGGGTTGAGGGAGGGTATAAATGAGCCAGTCATTGAGTTCATGTCAGAAATAGATTTCTCTGTAGAGGAATATAGAATGGCAGAGAAACACCTAAAGAGATGTTCAACGTCCTTAGCCATCAGAGAGATGCAAATCAAAACGACCCTGAGATTTCACCTTACACCCATCAGAATAGCAAAGGTTAAAAACTCAAGTGTCAACACATGCTAGAGAGGTTGTGGAGAAAGGGGAACCCTCCTCCATTGCTGGTGGGAATGAAACTTGTACAACTACTTTGGAAATCAATTTGGTGCTTTCTCAGACAATTAGGGATAGTGCTTCCTCAAGATCCCACTATACCACTCCTAGGCATATACCCAAAAGAAGCTCAAGTACACAATAAGAACATTTACTCAACCATATTTGTAGCAGCTTTACTCGTAATAGCCAGAACCTGGAAACAACCCAGATGTCCCTCAACTGAGGAATGGATACAGAAATTATGGTACTTTCACACAATGGAATACTACTGATCAACTAAAAACAAGCTAATCATGAAATTTGCAGGCAAAAAGTGTTGTGATTGTAATACACGATATAAAGGAAAGTTTGACTCTATGGGCACATGGCCAATTTGAAAATAACTCAACAGAAACTTAGAATTAGATCCCCTTAAAAGTTAAAAATAGAGGGGGGCGGAGCCAAGATGGCGACTAGCACACACAGTTTCTGAGCAGTGGGATACCTGATCTTCTGAGTTGGAGAATGGAAGGACCCCCAACCCAGGAAAACCACAGCGAGGCTTTCTGAACACCAGAGAACATCGCAGGAGGTGAAAACTTTGGCCTCTGGTCACCCGGAGACTTGCTTGGGGAGGGAGAGAAAAGATCCTTTGTTCTTGCTGCACTCCCTTCCCCCAGACCTCCTTCCTCCTCGGCACAGCGGCACAGCGGACTCATCTTTCTCAGCGCAGACCTATCTGCCTGGGGTATACAACCGCTGAGACGGAGCCCCAACCACTTTAGCGGCAGACAAAAGCCAGCAGTACGTACCCCGGAGTCCCAGATTCGTGCAGCGGCTGCACCATCCTCCCAGGGCGCGAATCTGCTAGACACCATCCTAGCTCCGCAGGATCGCCATCACTGACGGTACGGCCCGCCCAATCCCACAGTGACAGAGAATACGCTATATACTCACCGAAACCAGGCAGAAACGTCATACAACCTGGACACACCAGGCGCTGGGCCTCCCAAGCTTGGAGAGCACAACGAAGAGATCCCAGGACTTCCCAGAAAGCTTTGGGACTAGCAACCCAGTCTCCAGTTACAGCGGGACTTGGCAGCGGAGCAGCACTGAACTGGCGGGGCACCACAACCCTCCAGTTTAAGACTAACCAGGGCCAAACCAGAGAACAGAGAGCCTGATTACCCCATCCCTGCTGAAGTGACCACCCTGAAATCTCCAGCTGCAGCAAGACCTCAGAACCTGGCAGTGACAGCAGCACAGAACTGGCGGAACACATCAAAGAAGCAGGGCCAAACCAGAGAGCAGAGAGCCCCGGATACCACGATCTCGGCCAAGAGACCTGCCTGTAAGTGAGTGCACCCTTGAGAATCTGCAGTTCCCCAGATCCTGGGTCCTTCTAAATCAGAAGCCAGGCATCGAACCCCCCTCCCACCCACATACCCACTTTGGGAAACAGAGGGGCACTAGGGACATTGACGTTCCTGCCCTGTGGGCCTGATTGAGGAGCTAAGACAGTTAATGCCAGAAATTGCGCTGCGATCATCATTAGCGCCTGCGACATATACAGTGCAGAGCCCCTCCCACACACTCAAGGGTTCAACATTAGCCATCACTCTGTCCCTCGAGAAACTCATCCACGCACACTTACACACACAGACACACACACGCGCGCGCACGCGCGCGCACACACACACACGCTTGCATTTGCCCCGTTTGCGCCTGCGTACTTTCCTCCCACAGGTACAGCTAGTCCTCAGCACACGCTGAGAGTGCTCAGCTTCCTGAAGAACTCTCCAGACACCAGAGAGAGACAGCACCAGTCTGATCTGCAGAATCAAAAAACAAACAGGGAAGGTTTCAGATAAGCCAATGGCCAGAGGTAGGCGAAAGAACACTTCCAACATAAATCAGGACATCATGACTTCACCAGCAAACCCCAAAATCGATGGATACACCAATTCAGCAGAAGCACAGGAAAATGATTTTAAAGCCATGCTTGCCCAATTATTTGAGGCTCATAAGGAGGAAATGAACAAGTCTTTCAAAGAGATGGCCAGTCAATTGGAGGCAAAGAAAGAAGAAATAGACAATATCCTTAAAGAAACACAGGCAAACATAGCCAAACAAATAGATACACAAGTAGAGGAAAAATTAGTGGCATATAAGAAGGAAATGAAAAAAGAAATAGAGGCCATCGTAGAGAGACAGGAACCCAAATTCAAACACATGAAAGAAATGGTGCAAGGCATGAAAACAGAATTAGAATCAATAAAGAAAACACAAAATGAGAAAACCCTTGAGCTGGAGAACTTGGAGAAAAGATCAGGAACCACAAAAGTAAGCATCACCAACAGAATACAAGAGATGGAAGAGAGAATCTCTGGAGCTGAAGACACACTTGCAGAAATGGATACTTCTCTCAAAGAAAAAGTAAAATCAGAAAAGTTCCAATCACAAAATATCCAAGAAATCAAGGATGCTATGAAAAGACAAAATCTAAGAATAATAGGAATTCACGAAAAAGAAGACTCCAGACTCCAAGGTCCAGAAAATATTTTCAAGAAAATCATAGAAGAAAATTTTCCCAACTTAAAGAAAGAGATGTCCATAAATATACAAGAGGCCTACAGAACTCCAAATAGACTAGACCAGAAAAGAAACACATCACGTCACATCATAGTCAAAACACTAAATCTACAGAACAAAGAAAAGATATTAAAAGCAGCAAGGGAAAAAGGCCAAGTAACATATGAAGGTAGACCTATCAGAATCACGCCGGACTTCTCATCAGAAACTATGAAAGCCAGAAGGGCCTGGGCAAGTATCATGGAGACTCTAAGAGATCACAAATGTCAACCCAGACTACTATACCCTGCAAAGCTTTCAATCAACATAGATGGAGAAAACAAAATATTCCATGACAAAACTAAATTTATACAATATCTACACAGCAAACCATCCCTACAGAAGATACTAGAAGGAAAACTCCAATCCAATGAAAACAAATTCACCCAAGAAAACAGGGCATACAGATAATGTCCCAACAAAAATGAAAAGAAAACAAGCAATGAATCAGGGTTAGATCATCGACTCCATTACAAAAGGAACTAACATGCATTGGTCACTATTATCTATCAATATCAATGGACTCAACTCACCAATAAAAAGACACAGGCTAACAGAATGGTTAAGGAAACAGGATCCAACATTCTGTTGCATCCAAGAAACACACCTATGCAACAAAGACAAACACTACCTCAGAGTAAAGGGCTGGAAAACTGTTTTTCAAGCAAACGGTTCCAGAAAACAAGCTGGAGTAGCCATCCTAATATCTAATAAAATAGACTTTCAACCCAAGTTAATCAAAAAAGATAAGGAGGGCCACTATATTCTCATCAAAGGAAAAATCCACCAAGAGGACATCACAATCTTGAATATCTATGCCCCAAATACAAGAGCACTGACATTCGTAAATGAAACATTATTAAAGCTTAAATCATACATTGATCCTAATACCTTAATAGTGGGAGACTTCAACACTCCACTCTCACCAAGGGACAGATCAACTAGACAGACACCAAATAGGGAAATAAAAGCACTCACAGAATCCCTAAATCAAATGGACCTAATAGACGTCTACAGATCATTTCACCCAAACTCAAAAGAGTACACCTTCTTTTCAGCACCCCATGGAACCTTTTCCAAAATAGACCATATAGTGGGCCACAAAGCAAGCCTCAACAGATACAAAAGGATTGAAATAATCCCTTGTATACTATCTGACCACCATGGACTAAAGCTCGACCTCAACAACAACAGAAACAACAAAAAGCCGACACGCACATGGAAACTAAACAACTTACTACTCAATGACAGCTGGGTTAAGGAAGAAATAAAGAAAGAAATTAAAGACTTCCTAGAATTCAATGAAAAGGAAGGCACAACATACCCAAATTTATGGGACACACTGAAAGCAGTGCTCAGAGGAAAATTTATAGCACTAAGTGCCTGCAAGAAGAAATTCGTAACATCACATACAAACAACTTAATGGCCCAACTGAAAACCCTAGAACAAAAAGAAGCAGATACACCCAAGAGGAGCAGACGGCTGGAAATAATCAAACTAAGGGCTGAAATCAATCAACTAGAAACAAATAAAACTATCCAAAGAATCAATGAAACAAAAAGCTGGTTCTTTGAGAAAATCAACAAGATAGACAAACCCTTAGCCAAACTAACTAAAAAGCAGAGAGAAACTATCCAGATCAGCAAAATCAGAAATGAAAATGGGGACATAACCACAGACATTGAGGAAATCCAAACAATTATTAGGTCATACTACAAAAGCCTATATGCCACAAAATTTGAGAATCTAAATGAAATGGATAATTTTCTTGAAAGATTCCATCTACCAAAACTAAGTCAAGATCAGGTAGAAAGACTGAATAGCCCTATATCTCCCAAGGAAATCGAAGCAGTCATTAACAGTCTCCCCTCCAAAAAAAGCCCTGGACCAGATGGCTTCAGCGCAGAATTCTACAAGACCTTCAAAGAAGTGCTAACTCCAATTCTCCTCAAGCTATTCCACAAAATAGAAACAGAAGGAACACTACCAAACTCATTCTATGAAGCCACAGTCACCTTAATACCTAAACCACACAAAGACCCAACAAAAAAAGAGAACTTTAGGCCTATCTCTCTTATGAACATTGACGCAAAAATACTCAATAAAATACTTGCAAACCGAATCCAAGAACACATCAAAGATATCATCCACCATGACCAAGTAGGCTTCATCCCAGGCATGCAAGGGTGGTTCAACATACGGAAATCCATCAATGTAATCCACTACATAAACAAACTGAAGGAGAAAAACCACATGATCATCTCCTTAGACGCCGAAAAAGCATTTGACAAAGTCCAACACCCATTCATGTTTAAAGTCTTGGAGAGATCAGGGATACAAGGCACATACCTAAACATAGTAAAGGCAATATATAGCAAGCCTATAGCTAACATCAAACTCAATGGAGAGAAACTTAAATCAATCCCACTGAAATCAGGGACAAGACAAGGCTGTCCATTGTCCCCATATCTCTTCAACATAGTACTTGAAGTCCTAGCCAGAGCAATAAGACAACTAAAGGAGATCAAGGGGATACGAATCGGAAAGGAAGAGGTCAAAGTGTCACTATTTGCAGATGATATGATAGTATACATGAGCGACCCCAAAAATTCAACCAGAGAACTCCTTCAGCTGATAAACACCTTCAGCAAAGTGGCAGGATACAAAATCAACTCAAAAAAATCAGAAGCCCTCCTATATACCAAAGACAAAAAGGCTGAGAAAGAAATTAGGGAAACAACACCCTTCACAATAGCCACTAATAACATAAAGTACCTTGGTGTGACCCTAACCAAGCAAGTGAAAGACCTGTTTGAGAAAAACTTCAAGTCTCTGAAGAAAGAAATCGAAGAAGATATCAGAAGATGGAAAGATCTCCCGTGCTCATGGATTGGTAGGATTAACATTGTGAAAATGGCCATACTGCCAAAAGCAATCTACAGATTCAATGCAATTCCCATCAAAATACCAACTCAATTCTTTACAGACCTTGAAAAAAAGATTCTCAGCTTCATATGGAGAAACAAAAAACCCAGAATCTCCAAAACGATCCTGTACAACAACAGATCATCTGGAGGTATCTCCATTCCTGATCTCAAGCTGTACTACAGGGCAACAGTAATAAAAACTGCATGGTACTGGCATAGAAACAGAAAGGAGGATCAATGGAACCGCATAGAAGACCCAGAAATAAATCCACACACCTATGAATACTCGATATTCGACAAAGAAGCCAATTCCATTCAATGGAAAAAAGACAGCATCTTCAACAAATGGTGCTGGACCAACTGGATGTCTACATGCAGAAAAATGAAAATAGATCCATATTTATCACCCTGCACAAAACTAAAGTCAAAGTGGATCAAGGACCTCAACATAAAACCAGATACCCTAAATCAATTGGAAAAAAAAGTGGGGAACAGCCTAGAACTCATTGGCACAGGAGACAACTTCCTGAACAGAACACCAACAGCACAGGCTCTAAGAGCAACAATCAATAAATGGGACCTCATGAAACTGAAAAGTTTCTGTAAAGCAAAGGATACCATCATCAAAACAAAACGACTGCCTACAGATTGGGAAAGAATCTTCACTAACCCTTTATCTGACAGAGGACTAATATCCAGTATATACAAAGAACTAAAGAAGCTGAAAAGCAGCAATCCAAGTAATCCAATTAAAAAATGGGGAACAGAGCTAAACAGAGAATTCTCGACAGAGGAATATCGAATGGCAGAAAAACACTTAAAGAAATGCTCATCCTCATTAGCCATCAGGGAAATGCAAATCAAAACGACCCTGAGATATCACCTTACACCCATCAGAATGGCCAAGATGAAAAACTCAAGCGATAACACATGCTGGAGGGGTTGTGGAGAAAGGGGAACCCTGCTCCACTGCTGGTGGGAATGTAAACTGGTACAACCACTCTGGAAAGCTATCTGGCGCTTTCTAAGACAAATAGGAATAGTGCTTCCTCCAGACCCAGCTATACCACTGCTAGGTATATACCCAAAGTTTGTTCAAGTACACAAAAAGGACACTTGCTCAACCATGTTTATAGCAGCTCTATTTGTAATAGCCAGAACCTGGAAACAACCCAGATGTCCATCAACGGTGGAATGGGTACAGAAATTGTGGTATTTTTATACAATGGAATACTACTCAGCAATCAAAAAGGAGGAAATCATGAAATTTGCAGGCAAATGGTGGGATCTAGAAAAGATCATTCTGAGTGAAATATCCCAGAAGGAGAAAGACAAACATGGGATATACTCACTTATATAGACCTATAAGATATGATAAACATAATGAAATCTATACACCTAAAAAAGATAATCAATTGAGCAGACATGGGGTAAGATGATCAATCCTCATTTAGAAAGACAGATGGGATGTGCATTGAACGTATGACAGGAGTCTACTGAGCGCATCTGAAAGACTCTAACTAGCAGTGTTTTCAAAGCAAAGACTCATGACCAAACCTTTGGCAGAGTACAGGGAATCATAAGAAAGAAGGGGAGTTAGTCTGATGGGGAAAGGATAGGAGCTCCACAAGGACCAAATATATCTGGGCACAGGGTCTTTTCTGAGACTGACATTCAACCAAGGACCATGTATGGATATAACCTAGAACCTCCACTCAGATGTAGCCTGTGGTAGCTCAGTAACCAATTGGTTTCCCAAAGTGAGGGGAACAGGGACTATTTCTAACAGGAACTCGATGACTGGCTCTTTGGTCTCCCCACCCCCGAAGGGAGGAGCAGTCCTGTTAGGCCACAGAGGAGGGCTTTGCAGCCAGTCCTGAAGATACCTGATAAAACAGGATCAGATGAATGGGGAGGAGGTCCCCCCCATCAGTGGACTTGGAAAGGGGCACGGTGGAGATGAGGGAGGGAGGGAGGGAGGGAGGGAGGGAGGGACTGGGAGGGAATGAGGGATCGGGACACGGCTGGGATACAGAGTTAATAAAATGTAACTGATAAAAAATAAATAAAATAAAATAAAAAAAAAAAAAAAAAGTTAAAAATAAATATAAAACAAAACACTGAATCATACAAGGAGAAGCTTAACACTGGGGTGACTCTTAGATTCTTCCAAAAGCTCAAGCTGTCTACAGGTTTAAAATCCAAATGTCTTTAAGATGCATGTCCTATAGTGACATAGAAAAAAAAAAAAAAGAAAATTATTTGTGTTGATCAGTTTGATTAAGAGTTAAATTTTGTTCTTGAAATTTTTCAGTAATCCAGCAAATTGTCATGTTTTCTTGCTTCTTCTACAAATTCTTGAAAGTGGTCTACTTTCAGTTACTACATATTTTCATGTGACATTTTTTGTCTGCAGCCTAAGCTGGTGGCAAATTATTTTCCTCCTGCCTCATCCTCCTGAGTAGTGAAAATTTCAGGTCTTTAAATAAAGGTAAGTATAAAAGATAAAATATGTTGCATATAAGTTTTACCAACTACTATTTTTAGATATGGAATAAAAAATATGAGAACTGGAGTTCATATAGTCAAGATATATTTATATATATATATGAAATTATTAAATAATTAATAAAAATATTCTTTACATAAAAGAATTATGATATGTATATTCTAGAAAGAATTTACAGTTTACACTGTTCTGAGTAAAATCCCATTAAGAAAATTAGGTGTTCTTCCATTGTTGGGTCACTGCTCCACCCCCATTCATTAAGACTGATATTCCAGAAACATCCAAGTTAGACTCTTCCTGTTCTAAAACCTTGCCCCACCGGGTGCTCTGGGACACACTCAGCTGCTCTAAGCTACTTCCTGTCCCCTGACCTCTGTGGTTGGCCACCACTCTGCCCACATTCACCAAGCCTGCTACTTCAGAAATATCCAAGAACATTCAGGCCTGCTGCACCAGGATATCTAGCACAAGTCTGCCCAATAGAAAATTGTTATATCAAGAACATCTAGTGACAGTCAGATGACTAATGTACAGCATTAGAATAAAATCAACAATATCCAGGACAATATGATACCTTCAGTGCACAGCTACCCTACTACAGGAAGCCCTGGATATCTAAACACAATGAAACCACAAGAAAAATGAACTTAAATCCAATCTTATAAAGATGATAGAGGCCTTTAAAAAGGAAATGAATGAATCACTTAGAGAAATACAGGAATACACAATTAAACAGGTGAAGGATAGGAATAAGACTGTTTAAGACCTGAAAATCAAAGTAGAAGCAAAAAAGAAAACAAAGTGAGGGAATTCTGGACATAAAAAACCTAGGGAAGAGAAGAGGAACAATAGACACAAGTATCACCAACAAAATCCAAGAGATGAAAGAGAGAATCTCAAACACAAGATACAATAGAAGGAGGAGCAGCCTTGCTAGGCCACAGAGGAGGACATTGCAACCAGTCCTGAAGAAACCTGATAACTAGGGTCAAATGGAAAGGGAGGATTGCCTTCCTATCAGTGGACTTGGAAAGGGACAGTGAGGAGATGATGGAGGAAGGGTGGGATTGGGAGAGAATGAGGGAGCAGGCTAGAGTTGGTATACAAAGTTAATAAACTGTAACTAATATTAAAAAAATAAAATAAAGTAAAGTAAAATAAGAATAAAGAAGAAAGAAAAAGAAGAAATTGATATATCAATCAAAAAAATGTTAATGCTAAAAAAATCCTGACACAATACTTCCAGGAAATCTGAGATACTATGAATACTAGGAATAGAAGAAGGCAAAGAGTCCCATATCCAAGGGCCAAAAAGCATTTTTAACAATATCATAGAAGAAAATGTCCCCAACCTAAAATAAGAAATGCCTGTAAACATAAAAGAAGCTTACAGAATACCAGTTATATTGGACCAGAAAAGAAAATCCTCCCACCACAAAATAATCAAAATACTAAATCTTCAGAACAAAGGAAGAATATTAAAAGCTGCAAGGAAAAAAGACCAAGTAACATGCAACAGCAAAGCTATCAGATTTACAGCTGACTTCTCAACAGAGACTCTAAAAGTTGGGAGGTGGACTGGACAGCCTTCTTGCAGCCCCTCAGAGACCACAGATGGCAACCCAACTACTATACCCAACAAAACTCTCAATCACTGTTGATGGAGAAAACAAGATATTTGAAGACAAAATCAAATTTAAACAATATCTGTCTGCAAAGCCAGACCTATAGAAAATACAAGAAGGAAAAAAAATCATACAACTACAGGAAAATCACACATCCAAGAAAACTCGAGATGTGATACAAAGACAATTATTCTTTCTATATTAATTGATACAAGAAATTATTACAGCAGCAGTTTTCTTTAACCGGCTAATTCTCAAATGATTGACAGAGAGAGGCTATGATTTATTATTAATATGTAAGCACTATCTAGGCAGTTTCTGACTGTTCTAATCCTAGTACTTCTAAACCCATATAAAAACCAACCACTTGCCAATCTGATTACTCCTTAGGTGTCTGCTGTTCCATCAACCTGTCCTCATGGCCAAGTCCACATGCTCATCATCCATCTTATCTCAGGGTGACTCCTTTATCTCTAGCTTCCTCTCCACTTGCTACCTCTTCTTTCCCTTCCTCTTGGTCTCTTGACCCGCAGCCTAGGAACCTTACTCTGCCTACCTTTCTTCTGCCCAGTCATAGGTTTCAACACCTTTATTAGCCAATCAGGGATTATTGGGAAACATTATCTCCTATCATATGATAGGAGATATTTCTTTTTTTTTGGGGGGGGTACAATCTTTTATTTATTTTTTTAATTTTTCATCAATTACACTTTATTCATTCTGCATCCCCCCATAAGCCTCTCCCTCCTCCCCTCCCAATCCCACCCTCCCTCCTCCCTCTACTTCCATGCCACTCCCCAAGTCCACTAATAGGGGAGGTTCTCCTCTCCTTTCTGATCTTAGTCTGTCAGTTCACACCAAAAGTGGCTGCATTGTCCTCTACTATGGCCTGGTAAGGCTGCTCCCCCCCCAGGGGGAGGTGATCAAAGAGCAGGCCAATCAGATTATGTCAGAGGCAGTCCCTCTTCACATTACTATGTAACCCAATTGGACTCTGAACTGCCCTGGGCTACATCTGTGCAGGGGTTCTGGGTTATCTCCATGAATAGTCCTTGGTTGGAGTATGAGTCTCTGGGAAGTTCCCTGTGTTCAAATTTTCTTGTTTTGTTGCTCTCCTTGTGGAGACCCTGTCCTCTCCAGCTCTTACTATTTCCCAGTTCTTACCTAAAATTCTGTTCACCTGCCCAACAGTTGCCCATCAGGCTCAGCATCTGCTTTGATAGTCTGAAGGGCAGAGGCTTTCAGAGGCCCTCTGTGGTAGGTTCCTAGGTTGTTTCCTGTTTTCTTCTTCTTCTGATGTCCATCCTCTTTGCCTTTCCGGATGGGGATTGGACATTTTAGTTAGGGTCCTCTCTCTTGCTTAGTTTCTTTAGATGCACAGGTTTTAGTGGGTTTGTCCTATGTTGTATGTCTATATGAGTGAGTATATACCATGTGTGTCTTTTTGCTTCTGGGACAACTCACTCAGGATGATCCTTTCCAGATCCCACCATTTACCTGCAAATTTCATGATTTCCTTATTTTTCATTGCTGAGTAATATTCCATTGTGTAGATGTACCACAATTTCTGCATCCATTCTTCAGTTGAGGGGCATCTGGGTTGTTTCCAGCTTCTGGCTATTACAAATAAAGCTGCTACAAACATGATTCAGATGATATGATAGTATACGTGAGTGACCCCAAAAACTCTACCAGGGAATTCCTACAGCTGATAAACACCTTCAGCAAAGTGGCTGGATACAAAATTAACTCAAAAAAATCAGTAGCCCTCCTGTATACAAAAGACAAAAGGGCTGAGAAAGAAATTAGGGAAACAACACCCTTCACAATAGCCACAAATGACATAAGGTACCTCGGAGTAACCCTAACCAAGGAAGTCAAAGACTTGTATGAAAAAAATTTCAAGTCTCTGAAGAAAGAATTAGAAGAAGATATGAGAAGATGGAAAGATCTCCCATGCTCATGGCTTGGCAAGATTAACATAGTAAAAATGGCCATCTTACCAAAAGGAGATATTTCAACATTCAAAACAATGCCTGGAGCAGGGCAGTAAAAATATCTCAAGGCACTGAAGTCAGAGTCTGAAAATACAGTGCATGGGACCCTTCTCCAAATATTGGAAAGAAATATTTCTACACCATCAAAAACAAAACAAAAAAAGCACACACAGACACACACAATATTACCACGATCAAATTAACAAAAAATAACAAATATTGGCCATTGATATATATCAATATCAATGGGCTCAATTGCCAAATAAAAAGATATAAGTTACCAAAACAGATGAGAATTTGGGATCCATCATTCTGCTGCATCCAAGAAACCCACCTCAGTAGCGGAGAGATACATTACCTCAAAGTAAAAGGCTGGAAAAAAGTACTCCAAGAAAACAGACCCAAGAATCAAGCTGGAGTAACCATTTTAACATCTAGTAAAATAGATTTTTAACAAAATTTCTCAAAGGACATAGGGAAGGACACTTTATATTCATCAAAGGAAAAGTCCACCCAAGATGAAATCTCAATCCAGAACATCCATACCTTAAACACAAGGATATTCACACTTATAATAGAAATGTTACTAACCCTTAAATCCCACATTGATCCCCATGCTTTCATAATGGAAGACCACAACACCCCACTCTTACTATGGCCAGGGCATTGATACAGAAACTAAACAGATAAATAATGAAACTAACCAATGTTATACTAAATTGACTGAATCAATATCTATAGAACATTTCACCCAGACAAAGAATAATATACTTTCTTCTTAACACATCAGGGACCTTTCTCTAGAGTTCACCATATAGTCATATAGTTAGGCACAAAGCAAACCTCAACAGATGCAAGAAACTTGTAATAATTCATTGTGTCTTATCAGACCACAATGGATTAAAGCTGGACTTTAACAACAGAAACAACAGAAAGCATTCAAACTCATGGAAACTGAGCAACTTGCTACTTAATGATCTCTAGGTCAGAAAGAAAGAAAAAAAGATGAAAAGAAGGAAGGAAGGAAGGAAGGAAGGATGGAAGGAAGGAAGGAAGGAAGGAAGGAAGGAAGGAAGAAAATAGAGAATTTCTAGAATTCAATGAAAATGAGGGCTTGTCATACCCAAATCTATGAATGACACAAAGAAAGCAGTGTTAAGAGGAAAGTTCATAGCACTATGTGCCTTCATAAAGATATTGAAGAGATCTCACACTAGACACTAGTGGCTTAAAAACATAGCTGAATGCTCTAGAAGCAAGCACACCAAAGAGAAAAAAATTGCAGGAAATACTCAAACTCAGGGTTGAAATGATTGAAATAGAGACAAAGAGATCAGTATAAAGAATCAACAAAACCAAGAGCTGGTTCTTGAGAAAACCAGCAAGTTAGACAAACCCTTAGCCAAACTAACTAAAAGGTAGACAGATGGTATCCTAATTAACAATTAGAAGTGAAAATGGGCACATAACAACAGACACTGAGGAAATCTAAAGAATGATTACGTCTTATTTCACAAATATGCACTCCACAAAAATGGAAGATGTAAAGTAAATGGACAGATTTCCAGATAGATGCAGTTTACCAAAGTTAAATCAAGAAAGATCAAATAAGCTATATAAATAAACATATAACCATTAAGGAACAAGAATCAGTCATTACAATTATCTAAAGCAAAAATGCCCCAATCTAGAAGGTTTTATCACAAAATTCTACCAGACTTAAAAAAAAAAGTGCTAACACCAAAAATCCTCAGATTCTTTCACAAAATAGAAAGAGAAGAAACATTGACGAATTCATTCTAAGAGATCACAGTCACACTAACACCTAAACTACACAAAGACTAAACAAAAAAAGAGAATTTCAGACAAATTTCCCTAATTAACATTGATACAAAAATACTCAATAAAATACTTGCAAACCTATCAAATGTCGTTAATAGTTTCAGAGGCTGGCTCTCTCTAATACAGTAGGTCTTGGGTTTGTCCAGGCATTAGATAGACATTCTCTTATTCTCTGCTCTTACTTTACCTCTGAACATCTCATTGGCAGGGTAAATTTAGGTCAATGTTTTGATGTTCCTGCTCCACTAACAGTATTGTCTGGTCAGAAGGTGGCCTCTTCCTCTTTTCTGAGGAGTAAGGAAAGGGTGATAGAGGGAAGAGAGAAGGAAGTGGGATTAGGAGGAGAGGAGAAAGAGAGCTACTGTTAAGATGGAAAGTTAATAAATACAATAAAAAAAATAAACATACTAGCAAACTGAACCCAAGAATACAATAAAGATATTGTCTGCCATGGTTATGTGGGCTTCATTCGAGAAATGCAGAAATGGTTCAATATTAAAAAAATCCATCAATATAATCCATCATATAAACAAACTGAAAGAGAAAGCTACATGATCATCTCATTAGATGCTGAAAATGCTTTGACAAAATCCAACTCTCCTTCAGGTTAAAAGTAGTGCAGAGATCTGTGATAAAAGGCTCATAACATACCTAAACACAATAATGGCAATATATAGTGAGCCAATAATCAACACCAAATTAAGTGGAGAAAAATGTAAAGCATTTCCACTAGTATCAGGGACAAGACAAGGTTAGCCACTCTCTCCATATCTTTTTAACATAGTACTTGAAGATCTAGCTGGAGCAATAAAACAACTAAACAAGATCACGTGTTATACAAGTCAGCAAAGACGAAGTCAATGTATCACTATTTGCAGATGATAGAACATCTGGCCCCAAAATTCTACCTGGAAATTCCTTCTTCACTTACTGAGGAACCTGTATGGAAACTGAGCTGTCTATGTTCTACATCTGAGCAAGGGGTCTAGGTCCTCTCTCTGCATGGTCTTTGCTGGATGATAAGTCCCTGCAGCTCCCCCTTCCCCCCGGGCCCAGCATTTTTGGTTTTGTTGGTCTCCTTGTAAGGTTCCTATCTTCTCAAGGACCTTCTATATCCTCCTTCTTTGATAAGACTCCCTGTGGTTTGTCCGAAGGTTGGCTGAGAGTCTCTGCATCTGCTTCAATCCCCTGCTGGGTGGAATTGTTTAGAGTACATCTACTATAGGCTCCAGTCCTTTTCCCTCTTTTCTAAATCTTCCTTTGTCTATCCTATTTGCCCTTCTGAATGAGAATTCAGCATCTTCCCTAGGGTCCACCCTGTTGTTCAGCTTCTGTAGGTCTGTAGATTGTAGTGTGTTCATCTGATATTATATGGCTAATCTCTACGTATATGTGATATATACCATGCATATCTTTCTGCTTCTGGGTTACCTGTTACTTCTATTCTTTTACCAAAATTCAATTTTTTGGCATACTCATCTTTTTTAATTAAATTTTTATTTTTATATTAATTACAGTTTATTCACTTTGTGTATCCTAGCTGTATTCTCCTCCTTCCTCCCTTTCCAATCCCACCCTCCGACACTTATATCCTCCTATGCCCCTCCCCAAGTCCACTGACAAAGGAGGTCCTCCTCCCCTTCCATCTGACCCTAGCTATCAGATCTCATCAGAACTGGCTGCATTGTCCTCCTCTGTGGCCTGGTAAGGCCCCTACCCCATCCGGGTGAGGCGGTCAAGGAGCTACCACTGAGTTCATATCAGAGACAGTCCCTCTTCCACTCAGTATCCAAAATCATTTTAACATTAGCCATTGTGAGTTTTGTGTACTATACAATGAAATGGCCAAGTCTTCTTCATATGCAAAGTTCCAAATATGCTAGAATGTTGCCAGCATGCTCAACTTGACAGCACACTGAGCCACCAGTGAGCTTCCATGCCTACAGAGTACTCTGTCAATATGGACTTGAAGAGAGTGACTAATGGCCAGGAACCTCATGAAATCAAGACAGAAATGATCTTCTACAATGACAGGACATTCCATGTTCTCTGATCTACTTCATAACAAAAAACAGAAAACTTTTTAAACCAGATTCCAAAGTGAATTCTTGAATAGTGTTGTTTATCTTGATAGTTTACAACACAGAAAGACAATAAGTGTCATTAACACAACAGCTGTCATATAGATTATTTAGTGTTATTTAATGAACAATAATTAGTCTAATTTCATTATTTTTTTCTCACCATTGAAGCATTATATGAGGATGTTAGGTCCAAAAATTATCTCAATGAGACCAGTAAATTTTACATGTACTTAATAAAGTTCAGTTTTAGATCCATATTCATCAGAAGATAAATCATAAATCTTAACTAATATAATGACTGCATATCTGATTAGGTTTCATGAAAGTATATGAAAAGAACAAAAGTAATCCATTTCCAAAACACTGAGGTACTGATATTCAAAGTTGATGACATTGCCAAAATATGATCATCATCAGAAAGCAGCAGCATCCTGGATAAGCTCACAGTGTTCTTATACCTGTCTAGGTATGGAATTTTAATCTGGCATGAAAAAAGACATAAGGGTGCCAATTGAAAAGAGTGTGACTTGTTTGAGTGCCAAAAGAATGAAAATGGAGGGTGTTTTACTAGACAGACTCGTCTCATGGAGCCATAAACGGTATTCACACTTTAATATGAATTACTGGATGCAAGGACACAACGTGTCAAAAATAAAATGCCTTCATATTTTGAAGTCCAGGTCTCATATTGTCTACATTTGTTGTATGTGTTTACTGTTCAAAACCTCTCAGGAATTAATGTTTAATTCTGACATTTCACCTCTGTCACTAATATTGCTATAACTTGTATACAAATGTGCTACAGTTTGGACATATTTAGACTACAGCTGAATAAGCAATTATTCCCTATAACAATCTTTTTATATTTTTATTTTTGATATTCACTGTTTTTTAAGTATAAAATTCATATCCATTTGAAAGATAGCCCAGTATTTCTAGATGTAATATAGATATTTACATATCAATATAATTATTTAGATATCTATACAGATATTTCTGGGTATGATGGATCTATAACACACATATACGTTATATAAGATAGCACAGACTAATAAGTATATATATATAGTTATACATATATTAAAAGATGCAATAACATAATAAACACCCAAATAAAACTTTGAAGAATTTTGTTTTGAATCTTTAGAATTTATTTCATCACTAGACCATTACTTCCTGTTCTAGCATAAAATTTCAAATAAAATCTGGGAAACATTCATGCTGGAGAGGATGTGGAGAAAGAAGACCCCTGCTCCATTGCTTGTGGGAATGTGGACTTGTAAAACCACTTTGCAAAACAATCTGGTGCTTTCTCAGACAATTAGGGATAGTGTTACCTCAAAATCCAGATATACAACTCCTACGCATATACCCAAAGTATTCTCAACTAACTATACAACAAGGACATTTGTTCAACCATGTTTGTAGCAGTTCTATTCATAATAGCCAGAAGACAGAGACAACCCAGATGTCCTTCAACTGAGGAATGGATACAGAAATTGTGGTACAATTACACAATGGAATACTACTCTGGAATTAAAAACAAGGAAATCATGAAATTTACAGACAAATCATGGGAACTAGAAAAGATCATCCTGAGTGAGGTAACCCAGAAGCAGAAAGACATACATGGTATATACTCACTCATAAGTGAGTATATTATATTATACTATATAAGTGAGTATATTATATTAGATATATAATATAGGATAAACATACTAAAAGCTATACTTCTAAAGAAGCTAAACAGCAAGGAATACCCTGGGGAAGATGTTCAACCCTCATTCCAAAGGACAAATGCATAGACATTGGAAGCAGGAGAAGATAGGGAACAGGACAGGAACCTACCACAGAGGGCCTCTGAAAGACTCTACTGATAGAGGTATTGAAGCAGAGGCTGAGACTCATAGCCAAACTATGGGCAGAGCGCATGGAATTTTATGGAAGGGGGAGATAAAAAGACTTGGAGGGGACGAGAACTCAAAAGGTGACCAAAAGAACCCAAAAACTTGAGCACTGCAGAGACTGATACCCCAACCAAGGACCATACATGGAAAGAACTTAAAACTAGGGCTCAAATGTAGCCCATAGACTTGGTATTCAATTGGGTACCTTATTAATGGAAAAAGGCGTTTTCTCTAGCACGATCTCAATGACAGGCTCTCTGATCACCTCCCCTAAGAGGCTGTAGCCTTGCCAAGCTGCAGAGGAAGACAATGCAGCCAGTACTGATGAGACCTGGTAAGCTAGGGTCAAATAGAAAGGGAGGTGGCCCTCCCCTGTCAGTGGACTAGGGGGAGGACATATAGGGAGAAGCAGGAGGTTAGGGTGGGACTGGGAGGAGACAAAGGAGGTAGCTGTGGCAGGGATAAAGTAAATAAATAATTTGTCATATATAATAATAATTAAATAAAAAGAAAAAATAGCATACTCATTACTAAAAACAACAAAAAGTTATTATACTGTTACCCAGAATGTAGAATTTATATAAAATTATAATATTAAAAGAGGATATTAAGATGCATGTTGCAAATGTTTAGTATAAATTAAACAAGCTTGCCTGTTTTAACTAAGCAATAAGAAACCATGGAAGCTTGAGGCTAAACTTGATGTATATATGCCATCTGAATATAACATTAATGAGTGGTACAGAAAGAACACTTTCAGTAAGATTGGAAGAATAGTTAGCTTACGAAGATGATAAAATTTAAAATGGATAAACACAAAATAAATTAGTATTATTCAGCTTGATATAAGTTCTGTGACATTATTTAATACTTGTAATTCAGGGAATCATATGAAAGAAGGGGAGTTTGATGTGGAAAGGATAGGAGCTCCACAAGGACCAAACATATCTGGGCACAAGGTCTTTTCTGAGACTGACATTCAACCAAAGACCATGAGAGGATAAAACCTAGAACCTCTGCTCGGATGTGACCCGTGATAGCTCAGTAATCAATTGGTTTCCCATAGTAAGGGGAACAAGGACTATTTCTAACAGGAACTCAATGACTGGCTCTTTGACCTCCCCACCTCCCAAGGGAGGAGCAGTACTGTTAGGCCACAGAGAAGGACTTTGCCGCCCCTCCTGAAAATATCTGACAAAAGGGAGTCATATGAAAGGGGAGGAGGTCCTACCCTATCAGTGGACTTGGAAAGGGGCAAGGAGGAGATTAGGGAGGGAGGGTGAGATTGGGGAGGGAATGAGGGATACAGCATTAACAAAATGTAACTAATGAGAAAAATACAATTAAAAAAAAACAAAAAAAAATACTTGTAATTCCTTTCTCATGTATTTACAAATCTCCACGTGGTAATGATACACCTAGTTCAGGGACAATACTATCATTAGTGTGTCTTTAACCTTAGAACCATGCATATTATGAACACATAATCAGAACTTCTTACTAAGAAAAGTATTTTTTAAATTGTTAGAATTGTAAAAATAATGTGTGATTGCCCAATTCAGACATTTTTTATGTTCCTAATCATCTGTCTCTTTATTTCCTATTGTTTTTCAGTTTTGCTTTTTTATTTTAAAAATTTGCTCTTTTAAAGAACAGTAATATGCAATGAATAATTCAATAATCTGCTTTGCACTAGAAGGACTTAATAAATTCAGTTGTTTCTATACTGCACTGCTAAGGAAAAATACCTGAAAAAACAATAAAAAAGTGTCAAAATTATGAATTAGAGAAACCACAAAATCTTTAGCCATTAGAATCAAGAAAACTGAACATCCCAAGTAGAAGGACAAAAAATTAGACTATTTTCTCTTGCACAAAACAATTCAGGTTAGATCATAGACCTTAAGGTAATACTTGGCTACCTGAAATCCAAGTGTCAGTCAACAAATGAATGGCTAAAAAAATGTTACACACACATACGTACATAAATACACACACACAAACAGACACATGTGCACACATACACACAATATTATCAACAAATAAATAATATATATTTTAGAGGTACATAAAGGGAAATAGAAATTATCACATCGTTAAAAATATGCTCCTTAGAAAGACATAAATCTCTTGCTTTTATCTGTGCATTATAGATTTTAGATAGACACATAAAATATTTATATAAATAGAATGATAAAGTAGATTCCAATAAAACTGTCAACAGTGGTTAAGAGAGGGAAACTATAAGCTAAAAAGGGGTGAGTCTGGTTAAAGTTACATGATATAATTGAATGAAAATATTTTATTACCTTTATTATTACATATACACATGTCCATAACAAAAATGACCTAGAAACCATATTTAACAAAGGTAATTTTAATAGGATTTTTTATTTTACTCATGATTGGATGAATAAAAGTTAAAAGATGAATTGATTAAAATTCCAATGTGCTTACTTACATGTATGCATGTGTGTGTGTGAGAGAGAGTAGGTGTATTGTGGGAGGTAATTTAAATAATTTCTAAAAGTGAAGTAAATGTCAGAGAAAAAAATGAAATATTACCCAATTTAGACAACAATATCATCAGTAGGACATCTGATATGAACTAATGGTACTTCAAAAGTCTTATAAAATTACTAAAACTTCTCACCAGTCCAAAGAGAAAAATTTTAAACAGGACCTGATAATTATACATGTTAGCTATCACAAGATGAGCTTTGTGTTACCATTTTTGCAATAGATATCTTGACCACAACAAGTAGAAAAGGGCAAGGGTATTGTTGTGAGTGCGGTGGACATTTGGTACATCATCGGAACAACAACAAAGGTCACATATAGCAAAGATGGTAACTGAAGCATTTCCACTTCATCTTCGTCACCTCTATATGCAAGACAGTGCCAAAGTGGTGAACATTTTTGGTGTGGAATAAGCGAGATTGTAGAACAAAGCACAAAGTCTAATTTTTCTTTGCCGTCCAGAATATTAATGTGGTATGCATGGCTCTGGTTGGGAAAACTAGAAGAAGAGAAAGAAAGATGGATTTTGCACTTGTCTCAATTCTTCTTTAAACAAACAAACAAACAAACAAAACATCTGTGGGTCACTTGAAATTATTTATTTGACAGTGGAAATACCTTTCAAATGGCACCTAGAAACTTCAAATCAGCAGATGATTTCTTCCTCACCTAATTCTATGAGGGCACCACAATGAAAGATCAATGTAAGACTCTTGCACAGACAGATTGCTTTGGTCAATGGCATCAGGAGGTACGCATACACAAAGCAGAATTTCAGTGAAGTGTTCTAGAAAAAAATAAGCAAGGTTTCTATTATCGCTGTAGTCTTTACAGACACTCAGTTTTAGGTTGCCTCCTCAGGAGAGCAAAATAATTAAAGCAGGATCATCAGTCACAATCATTTTTAAATGTTATCAATAAGACCTGGAGGAGATGACTTTTTGAAAACATTCAAGAAATATCCACGAAATGCATGGAACATAATGTTACCAAAAGAACACAGTGATATCCTAGTACCCAGTTTCCACTGGGAATGCGTAAGACTCCTGAGTTCCAAGAAAGTTTTCAAAATTATCAATTTAAGGAATGTTGGCATCTTTCTAATTTCTGTCTTTTGCTTGTTCTGTGATATTTTGGAAACTGCCTTTCTACTTCCTCTTAATGTGAGATATTCTAATTTATACTCAATTTTGAATTGAATTAAATTATAAAATTGTTTTAAGGTTATCCAGTATTCTACTATATAGGCATTCTTCATTTTCTCTGTTTATACACTGACACAGACATTTCAGTGACATATTGAGCTACCCGAAGATCACAGATGATAAGATTTAAGAATAAAATGTAAAAAAAAAAAAAAAAACATGAATTCAGTGATCATTAAAAATGAGAAAAATAAATAAAACAAAACCCCCACAATAACAGGGATCATCAGTTTATATGTAAAACCAAAGAAAGATCCTTTAAGAATGAAAGCTGGTTTTTGGAAATGTTATCATCATAAGTAAGGGTTGAGGAAAAGCAGGGAGATGACAGATCTCACCAAACCGCAAGAGGAAATAAAGTTTCAAAAAAATATTTAAGAGTGATGACATAGCACACCTACCTCTGAGCTGAAATACACACATACAGACATTTCAATATCAAAGCCCCAAAAGTCATTTCAACTTAAAAAATAATTCATCACAAAAAATATTCAAGTTGTTGTGAGTCTTTTAAAAAAAAGACACACATTTGAAATCCCTAGGGTTGGAAGAGCTTCTTACATCAAGAATATTCTTGAAGCTGCCAACAGATTTTTGGCAGAACCCTTACAGACTGAGGAAGAATGAAATGATATAACTAAAATGAGAAAAAATACTGTCAATAGAAATTATTTTATAAGGCAAAGAAATGGTGAAAAAATGATGGCAATAAGAAAGTTTCAAAGAACATTCAAAGCTGAGGATTCATCAACATTCTGTCTTCCTTAGAGGCAAGTCTAAAGAATTCTTCAAGCAGAGATGAAAGAATACTAGTTAGCAACACGAAAAAAAAAAAAAAATATATATATATACATATAAAAGCAAAACCATGAGAAAAGTTAATTATATAGCTGAATCCTGCTGTAATGCTGTATTAAAGAGTTATAAATCAATTACAAGTTTAAAATAAAGGTTCAAAGAAAGGGCATGAGATATAATTCAGTGACAGAGTGCTTGCTGAGAAGACAAAGAGTTTGAGCTCCAGACAATAAGAAAAAGGCGTAAAAACTAAAAGTGCTAAAACAACTTTGTTTATAATTATTTAAGTCACTATTAATACAACAAGCTTTTTGTTTTGGTATTAAAATTATAATTCTTACTGGGATTTAGACAACATGTTAGAAGTTGAACAACTCTAACAAGAATATTTCTGGACCCTTACTGGGCATTATGGTAACTATTGCTGATAATAATATCTTATATAATTGATATATGTTGAGTAAAAAGAAATTAAGTATTCCAAACACCATACCTCCACACACAATATAACCATAGCAGTAGATGGACTTATTTATTGTTTGAATATTGGTTAACGTTTGTTATGTGTGCACTGACTGTAGTACTTAAATGTTTAAATTTTTATTTTGTATTATACCTCAATGGAAAAAAAAAACACCTAAAAGCTAGATAAATAGTAGAACAATTAATGTCAGTAAACAGTATAATAAACAAAAAAAAAACTATTCAGGAAGACAGAAGTGGTAATTTGTGATTAGAAAGTAACAAAACAAAAAGGTGTTAACTGGGCATGAGTTTGAGGCCAGCCTGGCCTAAAAAGGGAGTACAAGACAGCCTATTACACAGAGAAACCCTGTCTTGAGAAACGAAAACAAAAACACACCTAAATATGGTGTAATAGAAACAAAGAATAAAAATGACTCATTTAAAAGACATGCTATAAAAGTGCTAATATTAATAATAGGAAGGTCCTTTTCCCTTCCATCTGACCCTAGCCTATCAGGTCTCCTCAGGACTGGATGCACAGTCTTCCTCTGTGGCCTGGTAAGGTTATCCCCGCCTCAGGGGGAGGTGATCAAAGAGACAGCCACTGAAAAAAATGAAGAAATTTTAATAAATAAAAATAAATTTTAAAAAGATATTAAATAATTAATTAATTAAAATTTAAAAAGTGCTAATATTAGAATCAGTGTGTAATAGGTAAGGGAAAAACACATAGAGGAGAAATTGAAAAAATGGTAAATTAAAGTTCAAATCAAGTGAATCATGGCTCTTTGGATTCTTACAAAATCTAGAGGAAGGTAGTATTTTATTTTTTTATTTTATTAAATGCACTTTATTCATTTTGTATCCCCCCATAAGCCCCGTCCTCCTCCCCTCCCGATCCCACCCTCCCTCCCCTTTCTGCATGCATGCCACTCCCCAAGTCCACTGATAGGGGAGGTTCTCCTCTCCATTCTGATCTTAGTCTATCAGTTCACATCAAAAGTGGCTGCATTGTCCTCTACTGTAGGCTGGTAAGGCTGCTCCCCCCTCAGGGGGAGGTGATCAAAGAGCAGGCCAATCAGATAATGTCAGAGGCAGTCCCTCTTCCCATTACTATGTAACCCACTTGGACACTGAACTGCCATGGGCTACATCTGTGCAGGGGTTCTATGTTATCTCCATGAATAATCCTTAGTTGGAGTATGAGTCTCTGGGAAGTTCCCTGTGTTCAAATTTTCTTGTTCTGTTGCTCTCCTTGTGGAGTTCCTGTCCTCTCCAGCTGTTACTATTTCCCACTTCTTACATAAAATTCCATTCACTCTGCCCAACACTTGACCATCAGGCTCAGCATCTGCTTTGATAGTCTGCAGGGCAGAGGCTTTCAGAGGCCCTCTGTGGTAGGTTCCTAGTTTGTTTCCTATTTTCTTCTTCTGGCTTTCAAAGGCCCTCTGTAGCAGGTTCCTAGGTTGTTCCTGTTTTCTTCTTCTTCTGATGTCCATCCTCTTTGCCTTTCCGGATGGGGATTGACCGTTTTAGTTAAGGTCCTCTCTTTTGCTTAGTTTCTTTAGATGCACAGGTTTTAGTGGGTTTGTCCTATGTTGTATGTCTATATGAGTGAGTATATACTGTGTATGTCTTTTTGATTCTGGGACAACTCACTCAGGATGATCCTTTCCAGGTCCTACCATTTACCTGCAAATTTCATGATTTCCTTATTTTTCATTGCTGAGTAATACTCTATTGTATAGATGTACCACAGTTTCTGAGGGGCATCTGGGTTGTTTCCAGCTTCTGGCTATTACAAATAAAGCTGCTACAAACATGGTTGAGCAAATGTCCTTTTTGGGTACTTGAGCCTCTTTTGGGTATATGCCTAGGAGTGGTATGGCTGGATCTTGGGGAAGCACTATTCCTAGTTGTCTGATAAAGCGTCAGATTGATTTTCAGAGTGGTTGTACAAGTTTACATTCCCACCAGCAGTGGAGCAGGGTTCCCCTTTCTCCACAACCTCTCCAGCATGTGTTGTCACTTGAGTTTTTTCTCTTGGCCATTCTCATGGGTGTAAGGTGAAATCTCAGGGTTGTTTTGATTTGCATTTCCCTAATGGCTAATGAGGTTGAGCAATACTTTAAGTGCTTCTCTGCCATTCGGTATTCCTCTACAGAGAATTCTCTGTTTAGCTCTGTTCCCTATTTTTTAAGTGGATAACTTGGTTTGCTGCTTTTCAGCTTCTTTAGTTCTTTATATATACTGGATATGAGTCCTCTGTCAGATAAAGAGTTGGTGAAGATTCTTTCCAAATCTGTAGGCAGTCGCTTTGTTTTGGTGACAGTGTCCTTTGCTTTGCAGAAGCTTTTCAGTTTCATGAGCTCCCATTTATTGATTGTTGCTCTTAGAGCCTGTGCTGTTGGTGTTCTGTTCAGGAAGTTTTCTCCTGTACCAATGAGTTCTAGGTTATTCTCCACTTTTTTTTCTAGCCGATTTAATTTAATGTGTCTGGTTTTATGTTGAGGTCTTTGATCCACTTGGACTTCAGTTTTGGGTAGGGTGATAAGTATGGATCTATTTTCAGTTTTCTACATGTAGACATCCAGTTGGACCAGCACCATTTGTTGAAGATGCTATCTTTTTTCCATTGTATGGTTTTGGCGTCTTTGTCAAAGATCAGGTGTCCATAAGTGTGTGGGTTTATTTCTGGGTCCTCTGTTCGGTTCCATTGATCCACCATTCTCTTTCTATGCCAGTACCATGCAGTTTTTAAAAGTGTTGCTCTATAGTACAACTTAAGATCAGGGATGGAGATGCCTCCAGAAGATCTTTTATTGTAGAGGATTCTTTTAGCAATTCTGGGTTTCTTGTTATTCCATATGAAGTTGAGAATTTTTCTTTCCAGGTCTGTAAAGAATTGTGTTGGTAATTTGGTGGGAATTGCATTGAATCTGTAGATTGCTTTTGGTAAGATGGCCATTTTTACTATGTTAATCCTGCCAATCCATGAACATGGGAGATCTTTCCATCTTCTCATATATTCTTCTAATTCTTTCTTCAGAGACTTGAAATTTTTTTCATACACGTCTTTGACTTCCTTGGTTAGGGTTACTCTGAGGTACCTTATGTCATTTGTGGCTATTGTGAAGGGTGTTGTTTCCCTAATTTCTTTCTCAACCCTTTTGTCTTTTGTATACAGGAGTGCTACTGATTTTTTTTTTTTTTTGAGTTAATTTTGTATCCAGCCACTTTGCTGAAGGTGTTTATCAGCTGTAGGAGTTCCCTGGTAGAATTTTTGGGGTCACTCACGTATACTATCATATCATCTGAAAATAGTGATAATTTGACTTCTTCCTTTCCAATCTGTATCCCCTTGATCTCCTTCAGTTGTCTTATTGCTTTAGCAAGGACTTCCAGAACTATGTTGAAGAGATATGGAGACATTGAGCAGCCTTCTCTTGTCCCTGATTTCAGTGGGATTGCTTTAAGTTTCTCTCTGTTCAGTTTGATGTTGGCTATAGGTTTGCTGTATATCGCCTTTACTATGTTTAGATATGTGCCTTGTATCCCTGATCTCTCCAATACTTTAAACATGAATGGATGTTGGATTTTGTCAAATGCCTTTTCAGCATCTAGGGAGATTATCATGTGTTTTTTTTTTTTCTTTTAATTTGTTAATATGGTGGATCACATTGATGGATTTCCGTATATTGAACCACCCCTGCATACCTGGGATGAAGCCTACTTGGTCATAGTGGATGATATCTTTGATGTGTTCTTGTATTCGGTTTGCGAGTATTTTGTTGAATATTTTTGCATCAATGTTCATAAGGGAGATTGGCCTGAAGTTCTCTTTTTTTTTTTGGGGGGGGGTCTTTGTGTGGTTTAGGTACCAAGGTGACTGTGGCTTCATAGAATGAGTTTGGTAATGTTCCTTCTTTTTCTATTTTGTGGAATAGTTTGAAGAGAACTGGAGTTAGCTCTTTTTTGAATTTCTGGTAGAATTCTGTGCTGAAACCATCAGGTCCTGGGCTTTTTTTGGATGGGAGACTTTCGATGACTGCTTCTATTTCCTTGGGGGATATAGGACTGTTTAATTGATTTACCTGGTCCTGATTTAGCTTTGGTAAGTGGAATCGATCAAGAAAACTGTCCATTTCATTTAAATTTTCAAATTTTGTTGCGTATATACTTTTGAAGTAAGTCCTAATTATTGTTTGAATTTCCTCAGTGTCTGTAGTTATGTCCCCCTTTTCATTTCTGATTTTGTTTATTTGGATGGTGTCTCTCCGCCTTTTACTTACCTTGCTAAGGGTTTGTCAATCTTGTTGATTTGAAGATAGTATTTTAAAACGTAATATAGAAATATAATTTTTAAAAGGTAGTGCAGAGCTCTCCTGGAAAACATTATGAGAACTCTGGAAGCCCGCTGAAAAGGGGAAGGGTGGATGGTAGGAGCCGGAGGGGTCAAGGACACCACAAAATCAACTAAGCAGAACTCATGGGGGTCACAGAGACTTGCAGTGGCAATCACAGAACATGCAAGGATCTAGGTCCTATTTTTCAACATATTTTTAAAACTTTTTGTAATTTACTTATTTTATACCATGATTGTAGCCCCCTTCCTCATCTCCTCTAGGTACCATGCTCTCTCTGACTTCCCCTCATTGCCTTGCCCTAGTCCACTGAAAAAGGGAGTTCTCTTTCCTTACCATCTGACCCTAGCTTATCAAGTCTCATCAGGCCCTTCTGGATCCTCTTCCTCTGTGGCCTGGCAAAGCCCCATTGCCAGGGGGAAGTGATCAAAAATCAGGTAACTGAGTTCATGACAGAGGCATCCCTTGCTCCTCTAGATCAACAATTAATAAATGGGATCTCAAGAAAAAAAAAAAAGCTTCTGTAAAGTAAAGGACACTAGAAACAGGAACACACACACACACACACACATACACCACAGCAGCCTACAGACTAGGAAAAGATCTTCACCAACCCTACATCAGAGAAATGACTAATCTCCAGAATATATAAAGATTCAAGAAATTAGACACCAACAAACCAAATAATCTGATTAAAAATGGGCTACAGACCTAAACAGAGAATTCTCGACAGAGGAGTATCGAATGACAGAGAAACACTTAAAAATATACTCATTATCCTTAGTCATAAGGGAAATGCAAATCAAAATGACTCTGAGATTACAGTTTACACTGATCAGATAGCTAAGACCAAAGATTTCACCTTTGCCCATCAGAATGGCTAAGATCAGAAACTCAAGTGGCAACACATGCTGGAGAAGTGGAGACAGGGGAACCCTCCTCTATTGCTGGTAGGAATATAAACTTGAACAACCACTTTGAAAATCATTCTGGTGCTTACTCAGATCTTCACCATCCTGTTTTCTGACAGAGGGTCAATATCCACAATAGATAAACAACTTAAGAAGTTAAATACCAACAAACCAAGTAATCCAATTTAAAAAATAGGGTAGAGATAAACAGAGAATTCTCTATAGAGGAATACCAATGGCAGAGAAACACGTTACAAATGTTCAAAGTTCTTAGCCATCAGGGAGATGCAAATCAAAACAACCCTGAGTTTTCACCTCATACCCATCTAAATGGCTAAGATCAAAATTTCAAGTGACAACACATGCTGGAGTGGATGTGGGGAAGTGGGAACCCTCTTCCATTGCTGGTGGGAATGTAACTTGTACAACCACTTTGCAAATCAATCAGGCAATTTCTCAGAAAACTGGGAATAGTGATACCTCAAGATCCAGCTATACCATTCCTAGGCATATATCCAAAATATGCTCAACTATACAACAAGGGCGTTTGCTCAGCCATATTTGTAGAAGCTTTATTCACAATAGCCAGAATCTGGAAACAACCCAGATAACCCTCAACTGAAAAATGGATACAGAAATTGTAGTACATCTAGACAATGGAATACTACTCAGCAATTAAAAACAAGAAAAACATACAATTTGCAGGCAAATGGTTGGTACTAGAAAAGATCATCCTGAGTGAGATCCCAGTAGCAGAAAGATACACATGGTATATACTTACTCATAAACGGTCATTACACATACAATATAAGATAAACATACTAAAATCTGTGTACCTAAAGACCCTAGCCAAGAAGGATGACTCTGGCTAAGATGCTCAATCCCCATTCAGAAAGTCAAATGGGATGGACTTTGGAAGAGGGAGAAAACAGGGAACAAAGCAGGAGCCTACTACAGAGGGCCTATGAAAGATTCTTTCCAGCAGGGTATCTAAGTAAATGCTGAGACTCATAGCCAAACTTTGGGCAGGGTGCAGAGAAGCTTATGAAAGAAGGGCAGATAGAAAAACCTGGAGAGGACAGGAGCTCCACAAGGAGAGCAACAGGCCCAAATTATTTGGGTAGAGGGGTCTTTTCTGAGAATGATACTCCAAGCAACGACCTTTCATGGATACAACCTAGAACCCCCTAGAAACCCTGCACAGAAAAAGCCCATGATAGCTCAGTGTCCAATTCAGTTTCCTAGAAAGGGGAACAGGGACTGTCTCTGACAGGAACTCAGTGGCTGCCTCTTTCATCACCTCCCCCTGAGGGGGAGCAGCCTTACCAGGCCACAGAGAAAGACAGTGCAGCCAATCTTGATTAGACCATTGATAGGTTAGGGTAGGATGGAAGGGGAGGAGAAACTCCACCATCAGTGGACTTGGGGAGGGGAATGGGAAGAGAAGAGGGAAGGAGGGTGGGATTAGGAGGGGATGTGGGAGGGGGCTACAGCTGGGAAAGAAAGTGAATAAATTTTAATAAACAAAACAATTAAAAAATTTGACTAACTTAGGGAAATTTGTGTAATTGGAATTTTTGGAGAAAAAAAATGAATTTTGTGTTGTATAAAAGAAAGAAAGAAAGAAAGAAAGAAAGAAAGAAAGAAAGAAAGAAAGAAAGAAAGAAAGAGAAAGAAAAAGAAAAATTAAGTGACAACATATGCTGGAGAGGATGTGGAAAAAGGCGAACTCTCTTCCATTTCTGGTAGGGATGTAAACTTGTACAACCAGCCAAATGTTTTTAATAATTCCAACAATGAGAATTTTTGTTATCTATTCCCTTCTTTTATGATCAGAAGTATAAATATGGGTTCATCCACATGACTGCATACAAGTGTCAAGTGAAAAGTTTAATGTCATCTGAGTATATTATTTAAAAATATACTCAAGTGCCCTTTGATATTCATGATTTACTTGTGTTATTTAATTATTAATCCATCATGTATATCTATTCATCTTTAATTAAAAGTCAAAATCTGTGAATGAGTGTTTTTTTACCTAGTTTCTTAATATTGTTTCAGCATAAATTCACTGTTTGTGATTATAGTAAGTATTCTTATTGTATAGACATCAAAGAGTGCTCTAAGCTCCAAAATAATCTTATTGCTACAAGCAAAGCTATTTGAAAGTATTACTTTATTTAAAAAACAATAAAAAAAATCAGAGCATAGGTATTAACAGTATAATAAAATTTTTAAACATTCACAAAATATATCAGTTGAGGATTCTTTTCAATGTTCAGTAATGTTTAATTTTTTTAATCAATATTAAATTTTTAATTTTTATAACTGAAAAACAAGACCCTTCAGTACTAAGTAATACTTATTTTTAAAAAACACATACATTCTTAGTAAATTGGTAATAATGAAACAAGACAATCAAGAAAGTGAGATATATTAATAATTTTGGTGTTAATGTACTATAATTAGTTTGGTTAGGGGTTACAGAATTAAATTTTATTCTAAGGACTTTAAAAAAGGCTGTAGACATGGAATTTAAACTCAGTTTCTTAAGAAAATGATTTAGAAAATACCTTGTAACTTCTCGGCTTCTTGTAATCCATAGTGTCAAACTGTATCTCATAGCTTTGACTCAGTGTGCACCCTTACTTTGAGCCGTATGATGTTCTTCCTGCTGAGCATCTCCGGGAAGGAGGTTAATTTACATGGCTAATGCTCTAGGTGGCTTTCCCACCTTGAGGAAACTGAAGTGCAGGGTGTTGACCTGTGGCAGTTCAATTGTACTGAACACTGAACTTAAGTAATGCATGATATTCACTAAATGTTACCACCTCATCACTTCCACGTTTTCTTTGAGTCATTCCCACACTTAAATGCTTTTTAGGACTACCTCCGTAATTGACTCAGGAAAAAAGTCTCATTTTCTTTGCGAAACAAATGCAGATTGAATCTAAGTTCCCTACCCTACATAGGAATTGGGCGAGGTTAGAAAGTATCCTCTTAGTTCTGCAGCATGGATTACTTATCAGTTCCTGTTTATTTGGTTTGGATGTGCTGGCACAGAACAAACTCATATAAGAATGTGAATGAAAACATTTCCAGAGTCAGGCCCTTACTATTATTGGCACTATGGTGTTATACATATTTCTCTTCCTTATATTTGCATGAATGAGACTCAACTACCTATTTAGGAAACACTGAGGGCAACAATATTTTGCTTCTGAAAAATATGTAGCTGAATAATATATTAAAGCTTGAGGCATTGTTTTAATGGAAAATGGAAAGTAAGCAAACATTAATATAAAGTCAATAAAGTGATATTTTAAATCATTAATCAACCACGTTTCTGGTGAGTCTCCATAGTAAACAGATCTTCTACCTTATGGAATGATTAAACTACACTATTGTTTTCTATTGTTTATGATGGTGAACTATAGAATTTTACAAACAAGTGCTTTAGGGCAAACAGTTTCTTCTAACACACTAAATAAGAGAGCCTATGCGATAGAAGATAAAAATTTTCTTTCTAGTTAATTACACATTAAAGGTTCTATTATATGATAATGTATCAGTACCTTGTAAAATGAATAATGAAAACACTATTAGACAAAACTTATTATCTTATAGTTTATTTAAGTAAAACCAATTAATTCTAAGAATTATAAAATATTTTCCTCTGTTTAATTATCATCTTTATGATGCCCATAGTACTATTTAAATCTTCTAAGTTTCTCATTGCACTCACAAATGAAAATTCTTAATTATAATTTTTCAACCTAAATATTACTCATACATAAATATAAATAATAAATTGATCAGTTCTCGTCATGGCCTGCGGTTTCCTGTGTTCAGTAAGCCAGGCTTCAATATGTGCACAAAGTCATTTTGACACTCTCATTGGCCTATTCACCTTTAAAGACTGTATTATTTTAGTACTAAGCTTAAAGACATAGTCTGAGCAAGGCCACTAAAAACACCAGTGCTCAGAGAATAGAAAAGAAGACAGTATAGAACGGTATGGCTGAAATTCAATGTAGAGCACCCATGTAATATTAGAGTGTTAAGTCTGTCCACAGCCAGTGCCTGTAATTTATGTTTTGCATTTCAGCACTTGAACCGCCAAGCCTTGTCTTTTTATCACTTACATTTCAGTGTGTTTTTCATATTGATGGTCAGGATAGAGAAGCAAAAGTGACAGAGATTCATGTGCAAGCATATTGAGGCTGGAAAAGGAGGGGGAAATCAGAACCAAGAAACGCCTGATGAAGATGAGGAAGAGTATGAAAAAACAGAAAAAGAGAAAGAAATGACTGAGCAGACCCCCACATTCAGTTCCTGCTGATTCATCTCATTTACATTTGCCCCATTTCTTTTGCTATCTGAGTGTACGTGTGTGTGAAATCATGTGCACATGGCATCTATTCAGTGAGTATTGTGTTAGGAGGAGGGGCTAACACTGAAGGAAATGAATGAGATAATCTCTCACTGTGTGAACTTCAGCCATAATAACATCTTATGGAAATGACTACATAATTAGGTCAAATCACAACTACTTTTGCAAAACAATGACTGGTACAATTTTGTTAAATTTACTAATCTTATGACCTCACACATTTCAACACATATCTATATAATATGAGCCAATACATGATAGTTTAATTTAAGTATTATTTTTATATTCAAATACCATGTTTTAAGTAAATAATAAAAACACATTATTGAGATCATATAACAACAAAATTAATGCCTAATTAGAGACCGTTTTATGCTCAATACATTTCCTAACAGATTAATTAATCCACTAGAACTCCAAAACCTAGCATGTATTTTATTCGTTTAAAACTGTGTGAGCTAGATAGTACAGTTTCTCAAGTTGGTATTCACATGCGCTACAGTTGATAAAACACCCGCTTTGTGTACGTGGTTTTGTAAATCTAAGACTACAGGAATGACCAAGGCATCATCTTTGCTCTAGAGTGACTAATTTATTGAAATTGATAAGTACAGATTACAAACCTAAAGCTAATAATTAAATAATGCAATAGACTGACTATTGTGTATTTTACAAAATGAAAGACAGATTAATTATCTATCATATGCATGCTCCCCTTGAGATAAAAGGAGCAACAAATATTTTCTGTCGTTATTGCTCTCTAAGCATTGAAGATAAATTTGTTATTACACAGATGTAGAATGTGCCTTAGACGTGCGCAGTCTTCACTCCTTTTGTAATCCCCTTATCTCGTGCCACTCGTATTTTTCTGTATACTGACTTTATAATCTTCTGGCTTCTCTTCATCAGTCATTTTCAGAATGATATAATTATGCTTGCCCTTTAATAGTTCCGACAGTTTATGAAAACACTGTCCTTCTAATACCACACATTAAGCATCCATTTATCTTCCGTATTTTTATTTTGAAAAATGGAAGAAGAAAAAGAGCAGGAAACAAGATATTAATTACTCGAACTACCTATAACATGAATAGGAAAAGCTGAACAGAATGTGCTCTTGATCAAAGTAATCAATTCCGTAATTCTTATCAAAGTGACATGGCCATTTATGAGTCTAGTAACCTTTGTGTTCATCGTATGTACATTCTCTAAACAAATATAAACATATTTTAAAACACAAATCTCTTCAAATACCTAGAAAGATAAATTGATTTCTTTCAAACACATTTATGCTATCAAACCCAACATTTGAAAAGATAATTTACCTAGAGCCCATAATCTATGAGACCCTAGTGTTGTTTTTATATTGTGATATGTATAATACCCACTCAAATTATTATTTAAGCAAAGTACCTTAAGTCCCTCTGTATGGTTAATTTCTATAACATTTGTTTATGTAAGAAAATCCCTTCTTTCTAACCAAAAATATTGCAACTACTTGGTTTGTTCTTTCCTAATATGATTTCAGTTATTAGACTCCTTCCTAAGTAGCTTCAGTGGATTTCACACCCTATTGATTGATAATTCCTAAAACACATTAGCTCTGTCCTTCAATCTCAGTCTTGTCTTGTCTTCTGCTTGCGTTTCCTGAGCCACTCCTATTTGTAAGATATAGCATCCAAACTCCACCATATGGATTCCACAAGTCTCACAGTTCTTCAAATCATTAAATAAGTATTTTTTTCTTAGAATCTCTCTCCAACACTTCGTGTATTCAAAAATAAAACTCACTTGAATAGTGAACAGAGATTTAGCTTATTTTGTGTTCCAGAACATATGCTCATTATTCTGAGATTTAATTGTCTCTGGTACACAGTAAGAATAATTGCATTGTTTTAAAAATGATGGGGTCATTGAACTTCCTTCCAGGATACATAAATACACATTTTTGGCCTTTGAAAAGCAAGTAGTATTCAATCACTGGTATTCAGTTTGATATTACAGTAAAAAAATCTATAAAGATTGTGTAACTAATGAATCTGTCTGTGAGTTAATAATTATGAGCAAAATCAAATGAAGGCCAGATTTTGCCTGAGAACCTTGTTTTGATCACCCTTGTCACAAATCTATAATGCAGCATCCTTTTTATGTCATTCCTATTGAAATCATTAACTGAAGAACCATCTTTGTATGTGAAAGCCTAGACGTAAGCAAAATTAGTTGGTAAGAGTAGGCTTATATCAATTGTTCAAAACCTAAATGATTTCAGGAAAAGATGTTCTTTAAAAAAATCTCTCATTGACTTTAAAAAGTGAAGTAATTATGAAATTTGCAAATAAATTAACAGTATGAAAAAATAAATTATGTCCATTTATTTTAAAAGAAATCATCTGCCCAATGTAGCTAAGACTACTTACAATGAGGAATAAATATCTTGATTATATTAAATTCATGGTAAAAGTGGATCGTAATTTTTAACACCTATATAATAGTTGGAGTGATTATACAAACATTGTTTATTATATAATGGCTAGTCCTATAAAAGTTGTATATATCCTGACAGTTTAGATAAATGGTTTATTAATTATGGGGGAAAAGGTTCAGTATTTAATTTGTAAACGACACAACACATGGAGTTTGAGTCCAATTTATTATTTCTTTCAACATTCTAAAATTTTATATTCCCCCATGTTTCATAATTCTATATTCTCACTGTGACTAATCTCCAGTGAAATGATATTCATTTTACTAATCAGCAAAAATTCACAGTAATATTGGCAATTGGCAAATTGTCAAAAATTTGACAGTATTGGCGATTGTCAAAAAATACATATATTTTTGAGAGAGATAATTAGAGTTTTGGAACTCTGCGGAAGAGGAGAAAGACGGACTGAAGGATTCAGGGGACTTTGAGACTACCAGCAATGGCGACCCAGTGAATCAGCTGATCAGGCCTTTTACAGGCTCACAGAGCCTGAAGCAGCAAGCACAGAGCTTATAAGGATCTGCACCAGGTCCTCTGTGTATATGTTATAGTTGTTAGCTTGCTGATTTTGTAGGATTCCTAAACAGTGGAAGCTGGTGTATCTCTGACTCATTTGTCTGCTCCTGGAACTCTTCTTCTGTCGGGCTGCCTTTCCAGCCTCGATATGAGGACTTTTACCGTGTCTAATTTTATTTGTTTTGTTGTGTTTGGTTGTTGTCTGTTAGAGCCCTGCCTTTTTTCAAGAGAGATGGATTGGGAGTGGATCTAGGGTAGGAGGGAGGTGATAAGGAGTTGAAGGAATGGAGCAAGAGGAAACGGTGGTCAGGATGTGTTGTATGACAGAATAATCTATTTTCTTTCTATTTTAATTACAGTTTATTCACTTTGTATCCCAGATGTAAAGCCAGGCATGATGACATATACCTATAATCTCAGCACTGTGAAGCAATTACAGGATTCTAGAGACTTTCTAGCCCATCAGTACAGCCAATCAATTAATGAGATCTTATATAAACCCTATGATGGAGTCCACTGGAGAAAGATATTCATTTGATTTCCTCTGTCATCCATACATGCACACACAGGCCTACACATTTTCCCATGGAGACATATACATGGATCTGCACACACACATACAACACAAAAATAGGGGGGAATTTACTGGATGGCTCTGATTGAATGCAAGAATGTAGCATGTCTCAGCGTTATGAAACACAAAAAGTCAAGATCAGTTAGAGGAAACACAGAAGCAAATCACACAGCAATAGGTACTAAGAGGCTTTTTTAAAATTAATTTATTTTTTATATTAATTACAGTTTATTTACTTTGTATCCCAGCTGTAGCACCCTCCCTCATTCCCTCCCAACACCCTCCCTTCCTCCCTCATCTTCTCCCATGCCACTCTCTAAGTCCACTGATAGGGGAGGTCCTCCTCCCCTTCCATCTGATCCTAGTTTATCAGGTCTTACTAGGACTGTGGCCTAGCAAGGCTGTTCCTCCCTCAGGGGGTGGGGAGGTCAAAGAGCCAGCCACTGAGTTCATGTCAGAGACAGTCCCTGTTCCCCTTATTAGAGAACCCACTTGGATACTGAGCTGCCATGGGCTACTTCTGAGCAGGGGTTCCAAGAGACTTTTTGTTAGATTTGCTGTTTCTTTCTTTTTTTTTTTCTTTCTCAATGCAGTTTATTCAGGAACCTTGAACAATCTTCTGACCCTGGGGAAAGCCAGCCCACAGCTTAAATAGCCTCTGGGTAACCAACCCCAACATGCCACGTGGGCAATGCAGATAGGTCCACATACAGGGAATCAAGCCAGATTCTCAGCCTTAGCCAAATATGGAGTTGTTTGTGACAGAGAGCACTCACCATCGGGAAGGTGGAAGGCAGAAACCAGCTCCATCTATAGTTCCCCCTTCTTGTTTTAGACGCATCAGGCAAGAGTAGAGGTCTGATCTCTGATATTAGAAATAAATTGGGACTTTGTACCGATGTTCATTTAGGTGTCATCCACCCAAAGAGCATCAGACCCGTCTGATACCTTTTTCTCAGAGGCGGGACCTGGGGATTTGCTGTTTCTTATTTTCCAAAAAAATGATAGCCAAATGACATCTGAGAAGAGTGAGAGCATTTCTCAAATACATGTTCAGAAAATGGTGATATTTTAATAAGAATCACTTGCCCATTTTAATGGGCTTAAAGAACAAATTATTTCCATCTATCCACTGGGTTTCCAAGAAGAGAAATGCCTGCCTTGAGGGAGAAATACATATTTTATTAGTAGTTACTCTTTCCTTTCTTTATCTGCTCTAGGGACTGGAGAAAGAGCAAACCCGTCTTTCGAAAAGGAAGGAAGAAGTCCTAAGAGAAATATTCAGTATTGTTAACACTAACAATAGAGATGATCCACTCAGTAAAATGCTTGCCTTACAAAGATAAGTATGTGATTTGGTCTTTGGTGGATCTTTCTTGGCCAGCTACTCTTGACAGATAATTATGTTTTTACATTTCGTGAGAGACTTTGTTACAAAAAAACAACACAATCTAGAGAGCAATAAAGACACATTCTCACTCACACATACACACATAGAGAGCCATGTGAATATTTGTATAATATATATTATATATTAGATTCATATTAATGTTATGTTATAAATGCATGTATATATTAGAAAATTGAAGTCAAATTGTGAATTTGGATCTTATCATTTTACCACTTACTTGACAACAAAAATCAGTATGATAAGTGCCATGAAACATTCAGTAAATTTAGGAGGAAAAAAAAAATCAATCACACATATTGCTTCTCTGAAGTAATAAGCTTCAAAGGTAGAAAGTCAATGTGGAAATCCTGAAGAATACACACAGTCAATCATTAGGGATTATAGGAATCACTTATGAAAAGAAAAGCTACACACAAGAGACTAGCAGGTGAAGAAACATTTTGTGTGAAAGGCATGCTGAATTAATAGCCAGGAGACGGCTTCCAGGATGATTGACCCAGGCGCAATTAGTGAGCTTGCACAAGAAGAGAACTTTTCTGGGCATTACTAACAAATTTGTATTAAAATGCATCAGTTTATCCAGTTACTTAACTAACTCTTCCAAGAAATCTTTATTTACTAGCAGCACAGAGCTTCAGCCTCAGAGGCATGTGGCAGTATAGAGATGCTGATTTGCATGTGCCTCTTTGATTTCTGAATAAACACGTTTCCTAAAAATGAAATCTCACGGACCATTTAGCACTATTTATAAAGTCCTTAACGAGTTCATGTTCGCCCCTTCACTACATTTCCCAACATCCTGTGTAGTCTTTGAGGAAGAATATTTCGATCATGTCCCCCATTTATATTATGGATTCAAATGTACAATGGTCATGGCACTTTTGCAAGATTCTCTACATGTGCTGCACAATTTTGTTACAGTAGCTTGAGAAATTGCTCAGGCTGGCTGGCCTCAAATTGAAAATATTTCTACCTCAGCCTATTAAAGACTGAAATTAGAGGCATATATTATGCTATAACACCTAGTGGAGATATTTTATTTCTTTCTTCTCATCCCCTTTCCCAAGTGAATATAAGATAAACATATAAATAAACCATTTATTGGCATAACATCTTCACCAACCCTTTTTCTGACAGAGGGCTAATATCCAGTATATATAAAGAACTAAAGAAGCTGAAAAGCAACAAACCAAGTAATCCACTTAAAAAATGGGGAACAGAGCTAAACAGAGAATTCTCTGTAGAGGAATATAGAATGGCAGAGAAACACTTAAGGAAATGCTCAACATCATTAGCCATCAGGGAAATGCAAATCAAAATGACCCTGAGATTTCACCTTACACCCATAGGAATGGCCAAGATGAAAAACTCAAGTGACAACACATGCTGGAGAGGTTGTGGAGAAAGGGGAACCCTACTCCACTGCTGGTGGGAATGTAAACTTGTACAGCCACTTTGGAAATCCCTCTGGCACTTCCTCAGACAACTAGGAATAGTGCTTCCTCAAGATTGAGCTATACCACTTCTAGGCATATATCCAAAAGAGGCTCAAGTAAACAATAAGGAAATTTGCTCAACCATGTTTGTAGCAGCTTTATTTGTAATAGCCAGAAGCTGGAAACAGCCCAGATGCGCCTCAACGGATGCACAAATTGTGGTACATCTACACAATGGAATATTACTCAGCAATGAAAAATGAGGAAATCATGAAATTTGCAGGTAAATGATGGGACCTGGAAAGGATCATCCTGAGTGAGCTGTCCCAGAAGCATAAATACACACACAGTATATATGTCATATAAACATATAACATAGGATAAACCTACTAAAACCTGTACATCTAAAGAAACTAATCAAGAGAGAGGACCTTGACTAAAATGTTCAATCCCCATCCTGAAAGGCAAAGAGGATGGACATCAGAAGAAGAAGAAAACAGGAAACAACCTAGAAACCTGCCACAGAGGGCCTCTGAAAGGCTCTGCCTTGCAGACTATCAAAGCAGACACTGAGACTTATGGCCAACTGTTGGGCACAGTGCATGGAATCTTATGTAAGAAGTGGAAAATAGTAAGATCTGGAGAGGACAGGAACCCCACAAGGAGAACAACAGAACCAGAAAATGTGAACATAGGGGTCTTCCCAGAGACTCATACTCCAACTACGTACCAGGCATGGAGATAACCTAGAACTCCTGCACAGATGTAGCCCATGGCAGTTCAGTGTCCACTGGGTTACATAGTAATGGGAAGAGGGACTGTCTCTGACATAATCTGATTGGCCTGCTCTTTGTTCACCTCCCCCTGAGGGGGGAGTAGCATTACCAAACTACAGAAGATGACAATGCAGCCACTCCTGGGAATTCTTTATTTAGCTCTATACCTCATTTTTTAATTAGATTACTTGATTTGTTGCTTTTTTAACTTCTTGACTTTTTTATATATTCTGGATATTAGCTCTCTGTCAGATATAGAGTTGGTGAAGATCCTTTCGCAGTCTGTAGGCTGTCATTTTATTTTGATATCAGTGTCCTTTGTTTACAGAAGCTTTTCAGTTTCATGAGGTCTTTTGTGTACCTTTAAACAATGATTTTCTCCTACTTTTAAATTTATTGACTTAAATAAATAAATATTATTTGATTTTTTTATGCATTTTGAAAATAAGCTCAGAAAATTGTTTTTACATTAGTCTACTTGATTTTAAAATTAGATTTTGAAAATTTATTAAATTTATTTTGAAAACTATACTCCACTCATTGTGCCTGCATAGCAGCATTGGCGTGGTCTTTTCTTTTAGTAGCATCTGGCTTTAATTCAATATTTGAAGCCATTTGAAAGTATGTAAATGTTAATGTTTCTAAATATGTCCCATTCACAACTACTAAACACCGTAGATTTTAAAATATATAATAATACATTTTTTAAAAGTCTCTCCAGAAATTACATTTGGTGGTTTATGTCTTCTAAAATTAATACTCTTTTTTTAATCAGTCATAGTACAACCAATCTAACTTGCACTATTTTCCTGTAATGATCATATTGAATTTTTTATTAGAGAATCTCACTGATCTGTGTATAAGATGTATTTGCATGTTACTGGTTTAATGTCTTTCAGTCATTCTATCTCATGAAGAATATCAGTAACATCTCTGAGTGCCAGTAGTGTGATGCATAGAACCCTAATTCTCAAACTACATAAATTTCCACAGCTATATACCCACGGTATACAGGTGACTGGAGATATTCCACACTGTGATTATGTGGATGCTGATGACAAAAATGATTACTTCCCACCATTTATAATTAAGATTAAAGAGCAACTATTAACAAGATAAAATTCTTGATTTGCTCATAAACAAATATTAAAATAATAAAATTGGTGTAACACCTGTGAACTATTTGGTCATTCTAATACTATGAAAACTGTTGTTGGTTCAGTTATAAATAACTTAAAATATTTCCCATTGTTTTTAGGTATAGAATTCATTTTGAATCTTCATAAACTAAATGTGCTTTTGTTTGATGTGAAGCCAAATTTTGGGAAATTTCTTATTTTTTTTAAATCATGTAATTAAGTGAGAAAAAAGAAAAAGTGTAAAAACTGTGTATTTAAAATGTATGCCACGCTTATATTGTTTAGCATTTAAAAGAAGAACACATATATATCCAACTGTCAGAAAAAGCCTGAAAGGATTCTCAGAGAAAGTAACTTGAGCGTGGTGCGGCCACCCACCGGAGGACCAGGAGCAGCGGATGCTTAGATGACTACATCACTTCCTGTGAGGACAATGATCCAGAGGATCGCGAGGTCAACAAACCTGCTGACGATGCAGTTTCTTCTAGCTAGTGTAAGATGATTTAAGGTTCTCATTGCTAAGCCTTCGGTTGTGTCTATCCACTTCCAGGAAGAAAGACCTAATCAGTTTTCCTATATTGATGCTACAAGCATGAAACAGAATAAGGAGACCACTACCAGCAATCTCAGAAAAGTAATTCAGTTAAGCCAAGATACATTCATGAATTGATAATGGAGTTGTATGATAAAACAGACAACTAGATGAAACACTGGAAAATTATACCACTATACTAGAAAATAATCCATCACTACATTACTAGTGAGTTTTAATGAGAACACTTAAGAAAATTGCTGAATATAATGAAAAACTTAAGGAAGAGATAGTAGAGCCAGGTTTGAAGGCAGACACCTTGAATGCCAGCACACAGGAGGTAGAGGCAGGCAGTTCTCTGTGACTTGGAGGCTACCATCTTATACAAAGTGAGTCCAGGACATCTAAGGCTACACAAAAAAACCTTGTCTTAAAAAAATGGAATACTACTCAGCAATCAAAAAGGAGGAAATCATGAAATTTGCAGGCAAATGGTGGGACCTAGAAAAGATCATTCTGAGTGAAATATCCCAGAAGGAAAAAGAAAAACACGGTACATACTCACTTATATAGACCTATAAGGTATGATAAACATAATGAAATCTATACACCTAAAAAAGATAATCAAGAGAGCGGACATGGGGTATGATGATCAATCCTCATTTAGAGAGACAGATGGGATGTGCATTGAACGTATGACAGGAGTCTACTGAGCGCATCTGAAAGACTCTAACTAGCAGTGTTTTCAAAGCAGATACAAAGACTTATAACCAAACCTTCGGCAGAGTACAGGGAATCATAAGAAAGAAGGGGAATTAGTATGATGGGGAAAGAATAGGGCTCCACAAGGACCAAATATATCTGGGCACAGGGTCTTTTCTGAGACTGACATTCAACCAAGGACCATGTATGGATATAACCTAGAACCTCCACTCAGATGTAGCCTGTGGTAGCTCAGTAACCAATTGGTTTCCCAAAGTGAGGGGAACAAGGACTATTTCTAACAGGAATTCAATGACTGGATCTTTGGCCTCCCCACCCCCAAGGGAAAAGCAGTCCTGTTAGGCCACAGAGAAGGACTTTGCAGCCAGTCCTGAAGATACCTGATAAAACAGAATCAGATGAATGGGGAGGAGGTCCCCCCCTATCAGTGGACTTGGAAAGGGGCACGGTGGAAATGAGGGAGGGAGGGTGGGATTGGGAGGGAATGAGGGAGCGGGATACAGCTGGGATACAGAATTAATAAAATGTAACTGATAAGAAAAAATAAAATTAAAAAAATAAAAAATAAAAAAGTCAAAAACAGCAACAAAAAATAAAAATGTAAATGACTGATGACGTTATTAAAAATACCTATCAGTGTACTAGGGAGGGACATAGGGGAAAAAGAGGGAGGGTGGGTGGATGGGGAGGAGACAAGGGAGGGGGCCACAGCCAGCATACAAATTGAATAAATTGTAATAAATGATAGTGATAATAAAAAAAAGAAGAACAAAGCTTATTATGCTCCAGACTACGCTAACTCATTCTGTGAGATGATATCAGTGGGACCACAGAGATGTCTAATCGTGAGGAAGAGTCTTTGAATTCACTAATAAAACCAGCCATAGTATCTTTTAGTGTAGGTCAACTTTATCTCATGACAAGCTTTAATAAGAATATCAGATGAATACTTTCCACTCATACAAATGCAAATTGAAGACTCCAGGATAAAAAAAATGAATTAAAGTTTTTCATCTGATAACATCATTAGGCATATGACTATTTTGCAGACATTAGAAGTTGTACCTAAAATTTAAATATTTAAACTTTTTCATAAATAAATAAAGGTTCCCTCTGCTCTTTCTGACTATAAAATGTTACTGTTGGGCAACACTTCCCTTTCTGTTGAGTTTGGATTATCTTTATTTTCATTCTTCAGCTTCTTTGACTCGGTTCATTGATTCTTTTTCCTCTGGTGACCCATAATTGATAGCACTCTTTCTAATCAAATGAGAATTACCAGGTCAGTAACATGAGTATTTAAATTTAAAATATGAATACTTTGAAAGAACATCCACACAAGGTCAATGTGAAAGTAAATATTTTGATTATAAGATTATGTGAAAGGTCACTTTGAAGTTTCAATAATAGCATTATGTATAACATCACATTAGTACTTCTATTTCATACTTTCAGGCTCATTATAAGCAAATTAAATTTCAACTAATCAACTGAACCACTTAATGACTAGTTTAGACAGGATCAACATCTTCAGTGCTGTGCTAAGACGTATGTAATTTTTCATGGAAAGGAGTGAGCAAAAAGTCCAGAATTTCATTGAAAACCTATAAAATATGCCTATCAGATATTTTTGCACTAGAAATTACAAAATAAAACCAACATTATATATACTCATGAATTAGTTTACATTATATGCATCATTAGAGCTTTTTGTACAGTACTCAAAGAAGCATTCATCAAATGCACCTTGCAGTTGTGTGCTGCTTTGATCAATATATAATGAATGCCTTAAAAAACAAGGCTTCTTATTCTGAAATCCCATAACATGAAATACATAATTTTCTTTAGTTGTTTGGCCTCACTTACCTTTTGTGTAAATTTTGCATTTATAGCAATTATTCCACCAAGGTAACTGCACGAAGACATTTTAAATTTATTTTCCAATTAGAACCACCCTGACTGGCAGAAGAACAAGAGACATGGCAGATTGGAGATTTAACATGATTTCCCATTCATATGGCCTGCCAAGGCTAAACTTGTAATTAAGGGATAATCCCACAGCATGACCAGGCACATAAGCTAGTAAACACAACACAAAAAGTAAAACATGCTTTTGGGAAACCTTTATTTAGTCCTTGGTAAAGAGAAATGTTTTCTAAAGGCTATAAAAATCATTTCCATAATAAAAATTACACTTTAAGTAACTTGCTTTATGCAAAATATAGATATAAAACACATTTGTGTTTTGGAAGAATCTTTTTTAAAAAAGCAAGTCTTAACTATACTAAGAAGGTTGTATAATAACGACTTCACAGAAGCTGGGCTTTTGTAGACTCAGGAATTAACTTGACCCTCATTCTTTCAACTCACTAACTTTCTAAATAACTATTCTTTCATCTCTTTTCTGAGACTGACATAAAAACTCAACACTGTGAAAACTAAATAAATGAGAGTATCCCTGGCTTTTGTAATGAGTTATGACATTCCTGACAGCCTCCTATCATACAAGATTTTAGAACCAAAAATTATAAATGTACTCAGGACTTTGACATTAAGTAATTGGAAGTAATGCTTTTCATAAGAAAACCAAATGGGTAAAACTTTACTCAGCACAGTATTCACACTGTGTTCCCTTACTACAGAAGAAAGGGACTGACTGCAAACTCAGAACCTCAGCAACGTTGTCAATAGACAGAAGAAATGGGTATCTAATTGCCTGTATGTGACTAGAATGTAATTTACTGTCTACAGATAGAATGCTTTATTCTTGAAGTAATAAATAACAGAGTCCTTAAGTTTCTTGAAGCCAAATTTATGTTTTACTTTCAGGACCTTTGCATTTCAATTGCCCTGTAAAAGTGCTTTGTTTAAGTTTAGATCACAGAACTTTTGTTTTGTTTTAAGGATATTTTTATTTTTTATAAGTTTTATTTTTATATTAATTATAGGTTATTTACCCAGCTCTAGCCCCCTCTCTCATTCCGTCCCTATGCCACCCTACATCCCTCATCTCCTCCCTACCCCTCTCTAAGTTCACTGATAGGGGAGGTCCTCCTCCCCTTCCATCTGATCCTAGTTTATCAGGCCTCATCAGGACTAGCTGCAATGTCCTTCTCTGTAGCCTAGCAAGGCTGCTCCTCCCTGGGGAGGGGGAGGAGAGGAAAGGGAAGGTCAAAGAGCCCTCCACTGAGTTCGTGTCAGAGACAGTTCCTCTTCCCCTTACTAAGGAAATCCACTTGGAATCTGAGCTGCCCTGGGCTACATCTGAGCAGGGGTTCAAGGTTATATCCATGCATGGTCCTTGGTTGGAAAATCAGTTTCATAAAAGACCCCTGTGCCCAGATATATTTGGTCGTTGTGGTACTCCTGACCTCTCCAGGTCTTACGACCTCCCTCTTCTTTCATATGATTCCCTTCACTCTTTCCAAGGTTTGTTATGAGTCTCAGCATCTGCTTTGATACACTGCTAGGTAGAGTCTTTCAGAGACCCTCTATGCCAGGCTCCTGTCCTGTTACTTGTTTTCTCCTACTTCCAATGTCCATCCCATCTGTCTTTCTAATTGACAATTGATCATCTTACCCTGGAACTTCTTCTTGTTTAGTTTCTTTGGGTTTACAGATTTTAGTATGTTTATCATATCTTATAGGTCTAATATCCACTTATAAGTGACTCTATTCTGTGTGTGTCTTTCTGCTTCTGGGATACCTCACTCAGGATGATTGTTTGTAGTTCCTACCATTTGCCTGCAAATTTCATGATTTCCTTGATTTTCATTGCTGGATAATATTCCATTGTGTAAAAATACCACAATTTCTGTATCCATTCCTCAACTGAGGGACATCTGGGTTGTTTCCAGGTCCTGGCTGTTACTAATAAAGCTGCTACAAACACGGTTGAGCAAATGACCTTAATTGTGTACTTGAGTATCTTTTGGATATATGCCTAGGAGTGGTATAGGTATGGATCTTGAGGAAGCACTATTCCTAATTGTCTCAGGAAGCGCCAGATTGATTTCCAAAGTGGTTGTACAAGTTTGCATTCACATCAGTAATGGAGGAGGATTCCCCTTTTTCCACAACCTCTCCAGCATGTGTTGTTACTTGAGTTTTTAACCTTTGCTATTCTGATGGGTGTAAGGTGAAATCTCAGGCTTGTTTTGATTTGCATTTCCCTCATGGCTAAGGACATTGAGCTTCATTTTAAGTGTGTTTCTCTGCCATTCTTTATTCTTCTACAGAGAATTTTCTCTTTAGATATGTACCCCATTTTTTTTAACTGGGTTGCTTGATTTGTGCTTTTTAACTTCTTTAGTTTTTTATGAATCATGGCTATTAGCCCTCTGTCAAATATAGGTTTGGTCATGATCCTTTCCCATTCTTTAAACTGTCATTTTGTTCTGATGACACAAGACTTTCAGTTTCATGAAGTCCCATTTATTGATTGTTGATATTAGAGTCTGTGCTGTTAGTGTTGTGTCCAGGAGGTTGTATCCTGTATCATTGAATTCTAGGCTCTTCCTCACTTTTTCTTCTAACGATTTAGTATATCTGGTTTTATGTTGAGATATTTGATCCACTTGGATTTTAATTTTCTCCATGGTGATAAATATGGATCTATTTTCATTTTTCTGCATGTAGACATCCAGTTAGACCAGCACAATTTGTTGAAGATGCTGTCTCTTTTTCCATTGAATGGTTTTGGCTTCTTTGTCAAAAATCAATTACCCAAAGGTTTGTGGGTTTATTTCTGGGTCTTCTATTTGATTCAATTGATCCACCATTCTGTTTCTATGCCAATCCCATGCAATTTTTATTACATGGGATAATAAATGTAATAAATTTTTATTACATTGATCTGTAGTACAGCCTGAGATCAGGAATGGAAATACCTCCAGATGATCTGTCGTTGTATAGTAAATTTTTAGAAATTCTGGGATTTTTGTTTTTCCATATGGAGTTGAGAATTTTTATTTCAAGGTCTCTAAAGAATTGTGTTGGTATTTTCATGGGAATTGCATTGAATCTGTAGATTGCTTTTGATAGAGTGGTCTTTTTCACTATGTTAATCCTACCAATCCATGAGCAGGAGAGATCTTTCCTTTCTCTGATATCTTCTTCAATTTCTTTCTTCAGAGATTTGAATGGTTTGTTTGTTTGTTTGTTTGTTTGTTTTGCAAATAGGTCTTTCACTTGCTTGGTTAGAGTTGCAGCAAGATACTTTATTTTTTTAGTGGCTATTGTGAAAGGTGTTGTTTCCGTAATTGCTTTCTCAGCCCTTTTGTCTTTGATATATAAGAGGGCTTCTGATTTTTTTTTTTTGAGTTAATTTTGTATCCAGCCACTTTGCTGAAGGTGTTTATCAGCTGAAGCACTTCTCTGGTTGAATTTTTGGGGACAGTCATGTATACCATCATATCATCTGTGATACTTTGATTTCTTCCTTTCTGATTTGTATCCCCTTGATATCCTTTAGTTGTCTTATTGCTCTAGCTAGGACTTCTAGTACAATGTTGAAGAGGTATGGAGAGAGTGGGCAGCCTTGCCTTGTCCCTGATTTCAGTGGGATTGATTTAACTCCATTGAGTTTGATATTGGCTATAGGCTTGCTGTATATTGTCTTTACTAAGTTTAAGTATGTGCCTTGTATCCCTGATCTCTCCAAGACTTTAAACATTAGTAGGTACTGGATTTTGTCAAATGCTTTTTCCGCATCTAATGAGATGATCATGTGGTTTTTCTCCTTCAGTTTGTTTATAAGCTGGATCACATTGATGGATTTCCATATATTGAACCAGCCCTACATACCTGGGATGAAGCCTACTTTGTCATGGTAGATATTATCTTTCATGTGTTCTTGGATTTGGTTTGCCACTAATGTTCCTCTGTTTCTATTTTGTAGAATAGTTTGAAGAGAATTATATTTAGCTCTTCTCTGAAGGTCTGGTAGAATTCTGCACTGAAACCATCTGGCCCCGCTTTTTTTTTTTTTTTTTTTTTTTTTTTTTGAAAGGGAGACTTTTGATGACTGCTTCTATTTCCTTGGGGGATATAGGACTATTCAGTCTTTCTACCTGATCTTTATTTAACTTTGGTAAGGTGAATCTACCAAGAAAATTGTCCATTTCATTTAGATTTTCAATTTCTGTGGTGTATAGGCTTTTGTAGTAAGACCTAATGATTGTTTGGATTTCCTCAGTGTCTATTGTTATGTCTCCATTTTCATTTCTGATTTTGCTGATTTGGACATTTTCTCTCTGCCTTTTAGTTAGATTGGCTAAGGGCTTGTCTATCTTCTTGATTTTCTCAAAGAACCAGTTCTTGGTTTCATTGATTCTTTGAATATTTTTATTTGTTTCTAATTTATTGATTTCAACCCTGAGCTTGAATATTTCCAACTATCTACTCTTCTTGGATGTGTCTGCTTCTTTGCTTCTTGGGCTTTCAGGTGAGCTGTTAAGTTGCTTGTATGCAGATTCAAATTTCTTCTTGATTGCACTTAGCACTATGAACTTTCCTCTTTCCTGCTTTCATTGTTTCCCATAAATTTGGGTATGTTGTGCTGTCATTGAATTCTAGGAAGTCTTTAATTTCTTTGTGTATTTCTTCCTTAACCTAGCTATCATTGAGCATCAAGTTGTTCAGTTTCCATGTTCGTGTAGGCTTTTTGCTCTTTCTGTTGTTGTTGAGGTCTAGCTTTAGATCACGGTGGTCAGATAGGACACAAATCAGTATTTCAATCTTCTTCTATTGCTGAAGCTTGATTTGTGATAAACTATATGTTCTATTTTGGAGAAGGTTCCATGAGATGTTGCAAAGAAGGTATACTCTTCTGAATTGAGATGAAAAGTTCTGTAGACATCTATTAGGTCCATTTGATTTAGGGCCTATGTAAGTGCCTTATTTCCCTGTTTAGCTTCTGTCTAAATTATCTGTCCCTTGGTGAGAGTGGAGTGTTGAATTCTCCTCTATTAAGGTGTTGGAATCATTGTGTGATTTCAGGTTTAATAATGTTTCATTGACAAATGTAGGTGGTCTTATATTTGGGGCATAGATTTTCAAAATTGTGATGTCCTCCTCCTTTGATTTTCCTTTGATGAGAATGAAGTGTGCTTCCTCATCTTTTTTGATTAATTTTGGTTGAGAATCTATTTTATTAGATATTAGGGTAGCTACCCCAGTTTGTTTTCTGGCAGCCCTTTACTCTGAGGTAGTGTTTATCTTTGTTGCAGAGGTGTGTTTCTTGGATGCAGCAGAATGTTGTATCCTACTTCCACAACCATTCTCTTAGTCTGTGTCCTTTTATTGGAGAGTTGAGTCCATTGATGTTGACGGATAATAGTGACCAATGAACGTTAGTTCATTTTATTGTGGAGTTGGCATTCTTACTATGATTCATTGCTTGTTTTCTTTTACTTTTTCTTGGGAAATCATCTGTATCCTATGTTTTCTTGGGTGTAGATTTTTCGTTGAATTGGAGTTTTCCTTCCAGTATCTTCTGTAAGACTCTGTAGGTATTGCGTAAATTTAGTTTTGTCGTGGAATGTTTTGTTTTCTCCATCTATGCTGATTGAAAGCTTTGCAGGGTACAGTAGTCTGGGTTGGCATCTGTGGTCCCTTAAGGCCTGCATGACACCTGCCCAGGCCCTTCTGGCTTTCATCATTGCTTATGGGAAGTCTGGTGAGATTCTGACAGGTCTGCCTTCATATGTTGGCCTTTTCCCCTTGCCGCTTTAATATCTTTTCTTTGTTCTGTCAATTTAGTGTTTTGACTATGATGTGCTGTGAAGAGTTTCTTTTCTGGTCTTGTCTATTTGGTCTTCTGTAGGCCTCTTGTACATTTTTGGACATCTCTTCCTTTTATGTTGGGAAAATTTTCTGCTATGATTTTCTGAAGATATTTTTTGGACCTTGGAGTCTGAAATCTTCTTTTTCATTGATTCCTGTTATTCTTAGATTTTGCCTTTTCATGGCATCTTTTATTTCTTGGAAGTTTTGTGTTTGGGACTTTTCCGATTTTACTTTTTCTTTGTGAGAAGTATCAATTTCTGTGAGTATATCTTCAGCACCAGAGATTCTCTCTTCCATCTCTTGTATTCTTTTGGTGATGCTTACCTTTGTGGTTCCTGATCTTTTCTCTAAGTTCTCCAGATCCAGGCTTTTTCCTTTTTATGTTTTCTTTATTGATTCTAATTCTGTTTTTATGCCTTACACCATTTCCTTCATCTGTTTGAATGTGGATTTCTATCTCTCTATGATGGTGTTTTTTTTTTGTTTGTTTGTTTGTTTGTTTACTTTCTATATGCCATTACTGTGCCTCTACCTCTGTCTCTATTCATTTGACAATACTTGCCTGTGTTTCTTTGAGAGCTTTGTTCATTTCTTCTTTATTTGCTTCCATCTGTGTGGCAATTTCTTTGAGAGATTTGTTTATTTCTTCCTATATACCTCTAATAACTGGATAAGCATGACTTTAAAGTCATTTTCCTGTGTTTCCAATGAATTGGAGTATCCATTGATTTTGCAGGTTCCTGGTGAAGCCATAATGTCCTGATTTCTGTTGGATGTGTTCTTTTGCCAACCTCTGGCCATTTGCTTATCTGTAACCTTCACGGTTTTTTCATGGAGTCTGCAGTTCAGATTGGTACAGTCTTTTTCTATTGTTTGGTGAATTCTTCAGGAAGTTGAGCCCCCCCCCCAAATCTCCTCCCAGTTCTACCTGCTCTCTCTCTTTTTCCCCATGCCCTTTCTCTAGTTTCCTGATAGAAGAGGATTTCCTCTCCTTCTATCTGACTCGAGCCTATCGGGTCCATCAAGGCTGGCTGCTCCCTTCAGATCATATAAATCTTTCACCACAAACTTTTATGAACATTTTCACATTAGATTTTTTCAGAATAGCTGAAATGCAAAAGCAAAATATTCAGAATCAGTGGGATGAAAAGACATCTCATATATACATACAAACAACTGATAATTAGAATGGTGATGATTCATCTAAACATACAACAGTGGGAGGAAAAAAGCTGATACTTAAATGTGCAATTTGTCTGATTTGATTCTGTGCAGGTTTGAAACAAACTAAACTGATTCATGATGAAAGTAATTTGTAATGTGGTTACTTTTCCCAGAATATAAGGATTTATGGAGAAGATGTCTCGGGAAATTTTCTGAGGTGCTGGAATAATTTTATCTTGGTAACAGTGTGTTTTCAGAGGTTTTCCTTTGTTACAAATCAGAATTTACACTTACTGTATGTATATTTTGACAATTCTCCTTTGGGACCTGTGTGAAGATAGATAGATTAGATAGATAGATAGATAGACAGATAGATAGATAAATAGATAGATAGATAGATATAGATATAGATATGCTATGTGCTTTAAATCATGACAATATTACTTATAAAGTACAATACAGTAGAAATGATATGGTACTAGTCCTTATGTTATTTGATTTTGGAATAATGTTAAGGAAAATCTGTGTATGTTCAGTCCAGACATAATTTTAAAATATTTTAGTTATAGTTGGCTTAATGTGCAGGTGCATCATCTAATATGAAAGGAAGAAAGTATGTGAGTTAATAATTAAAATGTGAAAATATTAGGTGGCACAATAAAACAATACAGCAGAAGGAACATGAAATGATGATGTGTGATTGTGTGTGGGGGGTATATGTGTGTGTATACATAGCTTTGGAAAAATATATGATAGATAACATCTCTCTTGATTGGCTGTTAGTAAATCATAAAGCAAATTAGTAGCATCCTTCACAGATTAAAGTAACACAGATTTGGTTAATTTTTACTACATATAGCATCTTTCCTTATGTCCATTTTACAATGCAGGGGATTTGTTATTCCTCAGAGCCCTGCAGTTCTTTGTCTGGCCCACTTGTGAACTGAAGGTCTTTGCATTACATGAGTGACATCAAATCATAGGTAAGTTCACATTTAAATGATAAATTCTAAGCAAAACAGATTTTGATAGAGACCAGAAGACTAGCATTTGATTCATCTGGTGAAAATATAAGAGCAGAAAGAAGACATAGTTTAGAGAATTGACTCTGTTTAAGGTAGCTATGAATAAAGTGTTCATATGCATTGTGACTGAGAGTTCCTTAATGGTCACCTCAGATTGACTGATTTTCAGGAAAAAAAAAATCTGCTAAAAAAAGATTCCTAAACTATTTGCTTTTGAAAACTCATGCTTTGAAATTCTTTCTCTGCCCTTTTGAAGTTCACATATACCTTCCTTAACTCAAGGGAGAGTTAAAACGCCAGAGATATATTTCTCATAGACTGATGGCCATCTATTGCCTTGGCAGGCCACTGGAGAAGAGGACATGCTCTGGCTTGATGCAACATGATCAGCTGGGTGGACAGGAAGAGGGTCTCCCCTTTCCTGAGGAGTGGAGGAGGGGGGTGAAGAGAGGATCTGATTGGGAGGCAAGGTGGGATGAGGCTAACCAGGATATAAAGTGAATAAAAAAATAAATTAATTTAATTTTAAAAAAGAACTTAAAAAAGAACTTTGAAAGAAACAGCGCCCCTGTGTCCTGTGTCTGTGTGAGAACTGGACAAATACAATATTCAATGCTTCATCTCAATTTGTTGAGTTATTTCCCATAATGAAAATGGATGAAAGTTATGTTCATGCAGGAAAAAGTCAATCATCACAGACAGGAAAACAGCCAATGAAACCACTTATTATAACTTTCTTACACTTACTTGACTGCCTAACTTCAATCTTCCTTTTTTTTTTTTTTTTCAATGCAGTTTATTCAGGAACCTTGAACATCATCTGACATCTGACCCTGGGGAAAGCCAGCCCACAGCTTAAATAGCCTCTGGGTAGCCAACCCCAGCGTGCCACGTGGGCAATGCAGATAGGTCCACATACATGGAAGCAAGCCAGATCCTCAGCCTTAGCCAAATGTGGAATTGTTCGTGACAGAGAGCACTCACCATCGGGAAGGTGGAAGGTGGAAACGAGCTCCATCTTTAAGGCACAGCATTCTGCTTTTTTTTTTTTTTTTTTTTTTTTTTTTTTTTTGTCAATTGCTTCACTTCTCTTCATGCTCCCAGAAAGCTGCAGTTTTTCTAAGGTCCTTTATGCTGATGGAATCTCCATTGCTTTACTTGGCCATAGGGAGTTTTCTTAAGCAATGTTCCTTGAAAACATGGTCATGTTCTGACAGAGAATAGTGCTCAGTAGGTCTGGCCAATCAGCTGGTGAAAAGATGCAGTTCGAATCTGTCTTACAGTAAGGAATTTTCGTGACAGCGTCTGCTTCCACTTTGTTGCATGCCATCTCCCTCCAGATGATGGCAGGTTGTGTTTGAGAAACTGTGAGAGCAGGTGTGACTGACAGCTAATGAAGTGGCTTCCATGAGCCATAAATATATGCAATCCTCATTTCTTTATGAGCACAGCCTCATAATCACAGAAATCTTAGTGACCCATATTGCAAGATGTTGCAGAGCGGCTGCTCTCTTAAATAACACTGCATTATCTATCCAGGCAGTTGGAAACTGACTGCTTCATTAGCAAGTCAATGTACTTCCAAGCTTCCTACTGACGCTCTGATGTTTCTATCAGTGCACATTGTTCTCTAATTGGAACTGGCATTTGCTGTTTAAATGCTATAAAGTGGAATATAAGCAGGTAAATCAATAGATATCCTTAGAAGTTATGTAAATTTGCAAATATATGTATCTTTTATGCATCTTTTCCTTAGTCAAGAATACTCAACTTGGAAATCAAGCAAATTAGAATGGTTTAATTATTCCATTTGCTTTGAAGAACTAGAAAGAGACAATGCCTCAGAAATAACATTTGGTTATTTAAAATGATGAGGCTAGAATCATTGCTTGAAATTAGTCTTGGCATCTAGTATCTTTTTGATTTGAAATGATTGTACTTTCTCTGATTTTCATGCTTTGATGCTTTTCAAAAGAAGAACTTGTTCTATTATATCTGATCATTCTTTCTATGGAAAGAGCTACTCTTCAAATTGTTTGACTTTAATAATTTCTTTCAGCATTGCTTAATTTTTGCCTTTGAGTGTTAAATTAAGCATTTCCTCCCAGATAGTACATTCCATCTTGGAGTGAAGTTTGTTACTACTAAAAGTGTTCTAAATAGACACAACACATTTTGTCCTTTAGGGAAGCTCCTTAAAACTCAGGATGGCTTGAAGGGAGCTTTCTGAAGGATTCAGAAGGCCAAAAGCTTAGAAGCTTCAGGAAATCTGTCCCTATCCTTCTTCAAGCTTATAAAGGCCATAAGAAGAGCTGCAAGTAATGCTCAGAAAGCCCAAACTTCCTTCAAGAGGCTTCCACTAGGCAAGCTCCTGGTGACAGAAGAGCCAAGGTGCCCAGGGAAGTCTCAGGGAAACAGAGCTGCTTGCAAGTTGTCTGGTGAGCTCAAAGTGTTCTGTTTTTGTGAGTTGTCACTCATGAAAACCTGGGCTTTCGTAATATGGCTGCCAGAGTCTATATAAACCACAAGAAACTTGTTGATTTAAAAATTGAGCATTGGTGTTTTCCGTGTGTTGATCTGTAATTAGTTTCTTTCTGCAGTGAGGAGGCATCTATTCAGTTCTGCACAGGAATAGTATGGCACACTTAATTTTTGGTTTGTTTTTTTCTATTCAGTTTTGACTTGTCACCCACTTGCTCAGTGCTCATAAGGTTATTATAATTAGTCATAAAGCATAAAATACAATTTAAAAATTAAATAAATTCAATTTTCTTATTTATAATTTTTTTTTGTATAAAATCACAGCCGTGTATTCAATAGCCTGAATATTTGTCTAATTGTCCTTTTCTGGGTGGCTGTTGTAGTCTGATATATTAAATGTTAAATAAATAGCTAGTAAACCAATAAGCGAATGTTCTCAAAATAAAAACTATGAAAAAAAAGTTTTTGGTAATTACTAAATTATACTTTTTATTCCTTTTTTATTTTCTTCTACAATACATTCTATAGAATTATTTTGCAGAAATGCATTTACCTAAGTTTGAGATAAATTCTAATTAGTTGATTAAACTGAAAAAAAAGAAATCTTGCATTGTCAAATGAATTTAATAAATTAATTTTTTCATGGACATTAAAATAAAGGTGACATGCCAGCATATTGTCAAGTTGTCACTGACTAAATGTCCTTGACTAAATTGCTGGACCATAACTTGGAGAAAAGTTGGTGAAACCAAAATTTACTGACGGCTGGCCTTGAAAATTTAGAGGCATTAGTTCATAATGCCTATCTTAGAGAGTTATGGAGTATGGAAGACTTTTGCAGGAGATAAAGAAGGAATAGTGAGTAAGATATCTAAGCAGGATAGACAGGAATTTTGACATCTAGGTGTGTGTTTTCTCTCCTTCTAGTGGGAACATTGAAGGGGGATTATCAAGAGATGGGAATAAACAGAATAAGGTACTTTAAATGAACACGTTATAAAATGATAACTAGATTCCACTACAAGAAAAGACTCTTCATAAAGTAGTATCTGGAATGTGGATGTCTGCATATAAAAAGAAAAAATTAAAGAAAGGAAGGAAGAGAGAAGAAAGAAGTAAACAGAATCAACACAGTTCACACAGAAACCACACACAAACCAATCAAAGGAAAAAAAAAAAAGGAAATGAATAAACAAAATATAGCAAGTGAATTAAACAGCTTCCTGTAAAACCTGGTACTGGATATCAATTTAGTTTCTGCAAAACAGTTTTATTAAAAATTAGAGGTAATCAACATGTTGCAAAAATGCAAACCTATTTTTAAAATATCTAAGAGTTAAAGTAAATCCCTATGATTCAATGTAAAGACACCACCACCACCACCACCACCACCAACAACAACAACAAAAAAAACTGATGAGAATATGACTGAGAGATTGAAGAGACATTTCAAGAATTATATAAATATGACTAGTGATTATATGAAAGAATGTCATGTGGAAGTGCAATGTAAATCATTCTTTAAAAATAAAAACTGGTACTATTGTGTGAAGCATCATACAATACAATACAATACCATCCAATATAATAAAATGACTAAAGAGCATCAGTTTTTAATCAATTATTTTCAGGAACTGGATAGAAGCATATGTCCCAACAGAATATACTATAATAAAGGATGCCATGTTCTACACTGTCATTAATAAATGGGGCATTTCTTAACTGACATACTTTTCTAGATCTAATAGATTTGACCATTGGCAATATTGATGAAGCAATCTTGAAGCTCATGCTAAACAATGAAGCATTGTTTCCTGGTTGTAACATATCTGAAATATAAAATTACCCACTACTTGAATTGCTAACAGAAGATGAAGCTTCCCAGTGAAAGGAAAAAGTAATTTCCATTGAAAAAAATGTTACTTGGGCATTTTTTATTCCTAATGGAAAGATTAAGAAATATTGAAAAGTACATTGCTTGAAGATGTATGCACAATTTATAGGAAAATACATCATACTTTTGTTTCGTTCTTTGATACAAGCAATATAAATTTTGAAGGGAGTTGGAAATATTCAGATTCCATCTGAGCACAGGAAATTAGATACGAGGTTGTAGAGTCAACTTTTCCTAGTTGACAACATGAAGCAAATCTGGAAAACAGGATTCTTATTTTATAGTCTTTTCACTTATTATTGTTCTGCACAATAATTTATTTTTGATAATAAATACTTATTGATTCTTTCTTAAGACATTGTTATGAACATAACTAAATGCTGCTGTTCTGTTTTTTCACACAATTCTTACGTAACTATTAATTGTTCATATTTATTTTATATATGTGCACATATTTGTGTATTTGTGTGTAAGTGTGTACAGATGTTTACATGTCAGAGTGTGTATATAGAACTAAGATGGAAACTTATTAGAATCTATACTCTTCTACCATGCGTGTTTCAGGGATTGAACTAAGGATTTCAGGAGTTGTAGAGGGCATAGCTTTAAAACAAAACAAAACAAAACAAAAAGTTAAACAAGTAGGTTTTTTTGTTTGTTTGTTTGTTTATTCAAAAGAAGGAAATGACATGTCTTTGTCTAGAAGGCTAGAGTGGATGTTCTCTAACAACTAGCTGATCCTTTGCTACTCTATGGAATGAGCCTTCATCAAATCCCTCAGAATCTGGAGCAATCCTCTCAGTCAATAGAACTTCTCCCTATCTTACCACAAACGCTTTCCTCAGCACTGTTTCTGTTAACTAACGGAATCCATTCTTGTGGTGAAGATCACAGGTGTTTTGCTATAGAAATATACTTCCTCAGCTCTAGAATCTTCCTTCCGAATAACTCCAGCTTGTGTTAAGTTGACAAGGAAAAACAAAACAAAACAAAAACCTATCCTATAATGTGTTTAAATTTTGATTTTTCCTATTAATTATAACTTGACAAATTTGTTCTGAAACTTGGCTAATTAAACTACTATTGCTATCCATATTAACCATTACTTTGATTTGGGTCTTGAAATAGATCATTCTATTTCTGTAATGCAATTTTCTGGAAAATCTACTGTATTTAAGTGGGCACTGTATTTATAAATGAGTTAACCCCTTCATTTTCTTGATTGTCTACATAGTTTTACTGGTATATCTTTTTAGAATCCATTCATTTATTTTTCAAAAATAGATATTCTGATGTATTTATCCAGAATTTCATTCAGCTGAATATCTTCAGATTCTGTTGTTCCTACTCTGGGATATAGGCAGGCTGAGAACTTTTGCACTCACTCTGACAATCTCTCTTTGTTCTTATCTATCATTCTTGCTTACCCATCATTGAACTTTAAAGTGTTATCTCAGTCATTCCTTCATTGAGAAGCTGGATTCTGGCTCTTTTGATGCTAAGCCATGAAAAAACTGGAGCATATGACTTGCTTCTAATGAGACACTTTGTCTTCCTCATGGCACTACATTGAAAATATGGTGGCCTCTTTCACATGAAAAATTCACTTAAAATCAAATACTTCTTTTTTCCTTATTTAATAAAGTATATTTTAATATAATATATTCTGCTTATGGTTTTCCATCCCCCCAGTTTCCCCTAGATTCTACTTTCCATTTCAAATATACCCCCTTTCTTTCTCCATATCAAGTATTTCTTATAGAACATTTTCCTTGTGCTGAGAAAGTAACTCAAATATTGGGAATAAATCTTCCTACACAAGCATCAATGCTGTAATTTAGATAACTAGTACCTATGTGAGAATCTATGCCACAGGGATTCACACCAGTAATCTCAGTGCTGTGTGGCCTGAGATAATAGAAACTCTTGGGCTTGTCTGAGCTTGTTAGCACCGGGTTCTGTAGGATATCCTATCTAAAGGAGGTACAGTCGGACACCACAAATCCTACTGAGGCCTCCACTTCTTCCTCATGAGCACGCACACTCACAGGGGCACATGGACTACACATGAATACACTTCCCGAGGCTCACATATGCATTTTTAAAAGGAACGTATTTTTCGTCATTGTTTTTCATGATTCTATGAATCTTGAATTTTATACAAGTATGTGGTAGTGGCGGCAGTGTTAGTGGTGTGTATGTGTGTGTGTATGTGTGTGTGTTTACATTTTTGAATTATGGATGATTCTCCCTAAACAAAATTTTGTTGTGTACAATTCAAAAAGAAGGGAGCTTCATTTTTTAATAAAAAAATCTAACAAAAGTATATTATAATCTGTAACAATACAGATGATTTTCTTTCTGTTTTGAAACTTTAGCACATTGGCATATCTCAAAATAGTTACCTATTATTATTTGATAATAGGTGTGAATAATTCCATTTACATTATATAATTAATTTTAACTCCGTGACATGTTGCAGTCTTATCTTGACATGCTGAAGTGTATGATTATATGCTTTGTTTCTTTCATTTGCTCCCTCATGTCTGGAAATTAGTATTTGCATGCATTGATTCTAAAATCTTAGATCAGAAAATGTCATGAGTACAAAATTTTCCTGCGGAAGCCTGCCACAATGACAAAGAAAGCTTAGTGTAGTTATGTATAGTGTTTCACTTATTTACTTCCAAGTGTCCTTGCACATCTTGCCACTTCTGCTTCCCTTGTAACATAGACTGGCAGTGACTCCATCACTTCCTTAATTTTCAGTCTCAGCTTTGTAACAGTTGAGTGTTAACTGTCTGTCCTAGATTGCTTCCTGTTGCTCTGGTAAATGTCATGACCCAAAGCAAAGAGTTTATTTTAGTCTTGAACTTAAGAGTTCATCATTAAAGAAAGCCAACCAAGACAGTCACTCAAGAAAGGATCTTGAAGCTGAAGCTAATGAGTATTTGATACTGGCACTCTGAGTTAAAGTAGTTATAGAACCTGCTTCACCTGCTTGGCCCTGGCACTGCCCATGTTGGATTAGAGCCTTCTGTGTTCATTGGAGATTAGAGGTGGCAACAAAGCAGTGAGACCTAGCCCTTTCTTCAGCTGAGGTTTCCTCTTCCCAGGTAACGGTTGGCTTGCCGCAGGTTGACAGCTGAAGCTTATTAGGTTAGTGTCTTTGCGAGTCTGTTGTTTCCATCTTCCCTCTGATCAGTCTTTAACTCACTCTATCATTCTTTCTCTGTATTGGTTTCATTTGGTAAGACAACTTGTAAATCTGACTTGAAATTTACACGTTGAAATTTATGTTTTGTAACTAAATCAAATAGACATGAACTTCAGATATTATTCACTTGTTTGCATACATTTTAGAACAAATGCACGATTTGTGTGTTCCCTCAATTAAAAAAAAATAAGAGATAGACAATGGTTTTTAAAAAAGCCTCTCACTTCTTAGAAGATTTTATATTCTTAGAACTACTTATTTTTGTCGTTTATTGAGGTAAAATTCAGTTTGGAGAACTATGTTTCCATGCCCTTACATAAGCTGTTTGATTTTTCTCTGGCTTTCTTTGTTTGGTGAAGTATCTGCTCACCAGGGGAGCATTCTATTTCTTACTTTGTGTCTGACCTCAGCTCCATTGCAGGAGCACAGTGTGGTTATGTCTGGTCTCCTCCCTTGTGCTTTAACTTTCCATGCCATTGAAGATCATCTAGAAAAGTCCATTAACCTAGTTTTCAGTTGGTTCTTCTACCTTTGTTCTCAGGTCTCCCTGCACACCGTCAGGTGAATGTAACTAACTGCCAGCACACTTTCATGTGGCCTGTTTGGCTCTGTGACTAGCCTGGGTTTCTGAAGTAGTGAATGACATTTAGGTTTCTATCAAGCACCTTTACTTTCCTATGTCACAACCTCTCTAGTCAGTACAATTTCAGCACAGCTGTCACTTGGGCTTCTGAGAACTCTGCCTCTCCTTCTAGTTCAAGGGTCCTACACAGTGTCTCTCTAGTTTTCTGTCTTAGGCTTAAAGGTAGGAAGTTTGAAGTTTAGCACTTTTATTCAGAAGACAGAGTCAATGTTCTTGGGATAATCACCAACAAATGGCAACAAAATTTATGGTCACTAATATGCCAGTTTCCAAGTCCTATAAGGACTGCTTTTAAAAAGCAATATTTTGGTACTTTTTTTTACATTTTGAATCTTCTCCACTCCCTACCCTCAAATAAATTACTAACTCTTGGGTTTAAATGATAGATGCTACAGATCAACAAATTTGGTTTGAATTTCCATCATGATTATAATTTTCTGTCTCCTTTCCAGTCACAACTGTTGACTGTCCTGTCCTTTTCTTCTGCTTTTTAGGGATCCACAGAAATACAGTAAGGTCATTTAGATACTCCACTATAATCTCTCTATTTAAACTGATCAGAAATCTGTATACTAAAACAGAGAATGCCTTATACCATGTTCTGCTAATGGATGTTATTAGTAGAAGTAATTTAAGCATACATTTCTGTTTTATTAGCATGTATGGATTTTGTACATGTCCACAATGTATTTATATCACAATGTTAGCATCTCTTGTACTCCACACAAACACTCATTAATTCCCTCTGTCTACCCATCTAACACATCTTTTGCATTCATGTTTTATTGTAACTTCATTCCTATCGATTGTAGAATAGATAAGAGCCCAGTAATTGGAGCATGTGTATCTCCCCAGCGACTAGCCCATCAGAGGACATGTATCTCCCTCTGTTACTGACCATGAAATGAATACCAACTTGTTAAAGAGGCTGGAATCCACACAGCCTCTCCTCCTTCTGTAGAAGGATGCTTAAGAGCCCAGCATTATGTAGATATTGTCAAGGATTTATGAGCACAAGAATTCAATAGCCATGCGATGGCACCAGAGGCCAGTGTTCCACACAGCCATCTCCTTCACCTCAATTATGTGGTTTTGATACCATTTTTCTTTCCTTTTCTGTGATATTCCCTGAGCATTGGAGCAAGTGATATGGATTTTCCACGTAGGCTAGGCATTTGACAGTTCTGTATGCTCACTACTTCTATGTACGTATGAGCCTTCATACACATTGTTGACCACTGGAAAGAGCACTGTGTACCAAATTTGACAGAAGCAGAAGCAGTCTATCATCATAAACATAGTTATTCAAAAGGTAATTTGACAAGTTTATGGCATGCTTTTGGGAAACAACAGTAGCTTTCTTAATGAAACCTCTAACTCTCTAGTCTTGTTTCTCTTGAGTTCTATTATAGTCTCTCTCTCTCTCTCTCTCTCTCTCTCTCTCTCTCTCTCTGTGTGTGTGTGTATGTGTGTGTGTCTGTGTCTGTGTACTAGTGTGTGTTTATTTTTCTTTTTTATTATTATCATTTATTACAATCTATTCACTTTGTAGCCCAGCTGTAGCACCCTTCCTAGTCTCCTTCCAATCCCACTCTCCCTCCCTCTTCTTCTCCTATGCCCTTCTCCAAGTCCACTAATAGGGGAGGACCTCCTTCCCTTCAGTCTGACCCTAGCCTATCAGGTCTCATCAGGACTGGCTACATTGTATTTACAGGCAAACGGTGGGAACTAGAACAGATCATCTTGAGTGAGGTAACTCAGAAGCAGAAAGACATTATTTTAATTTTTAAATTCCTAGATAAAATTATCAATTAATTATAAATTACATAATATCTACATCACTAGTTCCATCTAGTTTCTTTAAAAAGTGTCTCAGATACCATCATTTTTTTTATGACAACAAAAGATGTAAAGACCAGCTTAGACATTTGCATATAAGCAGAAGAGATGAACCATGTAGTCAGCTCTAGAAGATTATTGCTGTTGCCTTCCTGTCAAGGATATCCCTGTGACTTTTTAATTGTATCTTTTATTTTTTTTAATGCTGTTTGTTTTAAATTCAACCAGTGCCAAATGTTCAAATTATGAAGAAGTAGATCCCGTAAAGCCTTATGAACCACTTTCATTTTCACACTTACGTGCCTCATGTTGCAGAGGAAGTAGTGTTCACAAAGCCCCAAGTCAGCAGAAGAGTCACCTTGAATGCAATTGCAGTCATGAGCATGTTGGTCAATTTTATTGTTGTTGGGACCAAATGCCTGACCAATGCTGCAGAATGCAGGAAAGCTTTCTTTTGGCTGATACATTGCGGACATAGCCCATTGTAGTACAAAAGACATGGACAGAGAAGTAAGAAGCAGGTGATCACATTGATTTCCCCGTTAAGAGCTAAAGTTGAACGCTATTGCTCAGCTTGCTTTAACGTTTTTACCCACTGTGGAGCTCTAGACACACACATTCAGGATGAGAATTTCTACCTCAATAAAACTTCCCTTTTAATTTTTATTTTTTATATTAATCACAGTTTATTTAATTTGTATCCCAATTATAGCCCCTTTCTTTATTCTCTCCCAATCCCACCCTCTCTCCCTTATCTCCTCCCTGCCCCTCCCCAAGTCCACTGATAAGGGAAGTCCTCCTCCCTTCCATCTGACCATCATTTATCAGGTCTCTTTAGGACTGGCTGCAATGTCCTCCTCTGTGGCCTAGCAAGGCTGCTCCTCCCTTGGGGAGGTGGGGAGGCAAAGAGCCTGCCACTGAGTTCAATAAAACCGCTTTGGAATGTGTTCTCAGACACAGGTGTGTCTGCTGGTGATTCTAAATCCCTCCATGTTGACTTTCAAGATTAATCATCATGAACCTTCTGATGTTGGTTCAGTGGGAAAACATGCTTTCCCTACAGTGATGACCTGAACTGTATCGCTGGGACTCACTTGGGAGAATGACAGACCTGAGTCCATAAAGTTGTTCTCTGACCTCTAATTATGCATTGCGAAATTCATTTACTCACACCCAGATGCATACATATAGACACACACTATAACTAAATATCACAGCAGTTTATTCCAAAGAATAGCTAAGTAGCTTTTATCATATTTTCATGATATTATGTAGTCAAACTTATTTTTCAGCAATTTCACTGCATATATAGACACTTTAAAACATATTTACAAATTTTTAAGCCCATTAGTAAATTTTTGAAACACATATCTTTGGGTGAGATATAATGAGGCAGAGGTCATGAAAGAAAAGAGCTAAAATACTGTCCCACTCCTAGCCCTCCGAGAAAAACGCAGCATGCCACACAAAGCCACTGGAGAAAACATCACAGCAAGTCACGAGGCCAAAAGAAAACAGAACTGAGTGACTCCTTTCACTGTGGTCTCCTCAAGAACACACTGCCTCTTCATGCTTCAGTGAAGTACCATTAAGTTATATTTATGAATATGTGATGTAAGATGTGAAACTTGAAAGGAGGCTAGACAATGAACAGAATTTTAAATAATTTATATGGTTGAAGGAATTGAAGGCAATGGTCTGACAATAAATAATGTCAGTATTAGTACTGGAAAACAACAATAAAAATTGAACAGGGAGGCTTCCACAAAATTGGAGTGTTTGGACGAGCCCCTTAGTTGTAGAGTGCTGCCATGGTCTGTAAATTACAAGGATAGAAAACAGGGCACAACTTTCAGCTTCATATCTCTGAAAAGAATTTGGTACAGAAGTAAGAACTCACAGATAAAAAAAAAAAAATTAACTTTCCTTCTGACCAGACAGAAAACAAACAAAAACAGAGTACACTTAGGTGGGAAATTATAGTGAATGGAATTCAAATCCACAATTGTATAACTTTCGGTGAGTTATGTATTGTTTTCTTCTTTTACTGCATACTCATACAAATACTAGAAAAATTATATTTGGGGGAACAAATAAAATTGGGTGTACTGTAATAAAGGGTTTGCTGGGTAATATTTATAAATACAAAAACTGAAAATAAGGTTTTCTTTTTCCAGGGCAGCAATTGAAAACATAGGTAAGATATCTCTCCCAACTTCAAAAGAACTGTGAATATCAACATATACATTATTCAGTTGTCTTTAAAGAAACAGAACTGATATAACACACAGACAAAGGTGGAACACACACATACACACACACACACATAGAAGGCACATGCACATTCAGAAGTTATATGCACTCACATTTTGAGAAGGCATACATACAACCACAGAAGACACACACAAACAGAGAGAAGGCATGCACACACACACACTCAGAAGACACACACACACACACACTCAGGAGGCATACACACACAGAGAGAAAGCAGGCACCCACCCACACACACACACACACACACACACACACACTAACAGGAATTTATTAGACTGGCCTATAGGATACAGTCTAGGTATACCAACAATGAGATAGCTGCTAAATCTGAGAGTGTGGATGTCTCAGAAGTACCAATCTGACACCAAAGGTCTAGGGGAATTCCTGAAATGCTGTTGATCTTCAATCTGAGTTGAAATACTAAATCAGTTTGTTGAAAATAAGTGAAAAAAAAATGTGCCAGAAGCAGTATGGATGACCTTGCCACCAGAAAGTGACATCCATATTTAGTCAAGACTATCCTTCCCAGGAGTGGCCAGCAGCTTGACCTCTAGTTGATGACTCATGCAGTCAAGTCAACCATGACTAGTCATGATACACTACAGCAGAACTTTTCCCCATTGCTTCAATTTAATACAGTACGGATCTAGGGATGGTTGATTATTCTTCTAACTACAGCTTATGCTTTCACATTTTTATCATTTAAAACAGCATAGTTCAAGACACGATTCTTCAGAATACAAGAACACAGAGTTTCCATGGAAAGGTGGGAGCTTGTCTTTCCTGGAGGTATGGCTTCTTCTAAGCAGATTAATTTGGACTCAGTTGTTCAAACTATTTCAGAAGTAACCATTTCACTGGCTTCTGCTTCTAAATCCTTGGTTCATAGATAACAAAAGCATCCCAATTATCAAAGTAAATATGCACCACTTCTCTTCTTATTTGAACCATAGTACTCTAGAACTAGAATATTTTTGTTAATATAAACCAGTCTTTAAGGAAATGGTTGATTTACTCAACGTTTGTATGGTCTTCAAAGTGTAAGGCAACAGCATGAGAATAAAGAGAAAACAAATTCTAAACAACAAAAACACATAGCTTGGATACTGAATAAGCAGGTTTTTGTTTTGTTTAGTCTGTGTTAAAATTTCTACCCTGTAGTTCTTAAGATGCAGACTCATCTTTTCCTATTCATTGTACTTTAAAATGATTTTTCTCCCTGTGGCTCTATACAGCTTTTCCTAAGTAACTTGTTCTTCTCATTTGGGATGCTACTCCTCCTCTCAATAAATCGTTTCTCTTTGCAGAAGTTTGTGTCCACACATATTCAACATTTCTGACCCTATAAACAGGCTGGGTATCTCACTAGTGATTCATACAATATTCAGAAAGAACAGTGTATGTTTTAAATGCTTAGTCCATGCATTCATAAAAGATGTACCACACACCTTAAAGATTTGATTTTTACCGTTTTTTAAAAAAAAATTATGAGTGCTTTGTGAAATTCACAATATGCACCCCAGTCACACTCGTCTTCCCCTCGCCTTGTACTGCCTTCCACCTTCAACAGAGAGAAAAAATCTCACACGGAAGCTGTAATGTGTCACAATGTGTCTCACAGTGTACACTTTTCTCCAAACCACTTTGCTTGCAAATGTTCATTGCAGTGACTCTTTAGTCTAGTTCGAGGCCTCTCTCTGGCTTTTACTATACTGCCCATACTGGAACCTCACTGGGATTCCTCTAGGATATCCTGTTATTGCCCTGTGTCATTGGGATATTGTAGTTTTGGATCATCAAGCCCCTTTCTGCACTCCAGCAGTTCATTGCTGGGACGATTGCTGGGACGGGCCAATATCTCTGGGCCTAAAGGATACCTGATCTGCTCAGCCCCCTAGCTATACTGCTCTCACACCCTTGGGGTCAGCTCACCAGCAAGCCCTCATACCCAGAGCCAGCTGCCCAGGCCAGGTTCATGGTCTGCTCTCCCAAATGCTGGAGCTGACAAACATCAGGACCACCCCTCCTGCTCCCATGACCCCAGGCCAGATCCCCCACCTCAACAGGAGGTGAGGAGCAAAGTGGGAGGAGGGTATCCTTTTCTTGTCCATGCTAAAATGGGAAAAATGGCTCGGACCAGCTCTCCCACACTCATATCCCCTGGAATGGCTCACCTGCAGCTCCTGCAATGTGCGGGGAGCTCTCCCAAGTACTTCATTTGGTAGAAGCAGTTTCAGCTCTTATTCTCATACCTCCTGGGCCAGCTCTCCATTGGTGCCGAGATGAAGGACAGGGCCAGTTATATACAGCCCTCAGACATCAACATGTCCCCAGGCGGCAGCCCGGATGAGGGGACACCTGTCTGGTCTTTGTTGATAACAGACCCCTGCTGCTACAGGACCACAGACCATGGTTGTGCAGGCCAGTATCTCACCGGGATTCCTGGTCACTAACCTTGAATCTCCAGTTCTGCATCTCTTCACTGTGCCCACATCCTTCTGTTTCTCTTTCTCTTCCATTTCTCCACGACCTACTTGGCTCTCAGTCTTTGAGTGTCTGTGATCCTCCCCGGAGTGGTCTCAGCAGTGTTATACCCTGGTGGTGTTTTATGGCACCAGGCAGGGGTCATCTCAGGCATGGTCTACCTCCCACCCACACTGAGGCGTGCTCGGTTCCAAAATGGTGGTCTTCTCAGGCTAGCTGCCTGTGCAGGCCACATGATGCCCTTCTGGGGCTTGCTCTTCATTTGGCCTGCCTCAGTGGCCCCATGAGAAGGTCATCTCTCTCTGGCTCACTCGTGCCTCTGGTCTGCGGTTCCAGGCAGGGTTCTTCTAGTCTCCAGCTCATTTCCAGTCCTGGGATACCTCGGGACCTGCGTGGTGTGGGACAGGGTCACTCCCTGTCTGGGAGCCCTGGTGCTGGACTGGTGGTTGTCTCTGCGTGCTTTTTTCAGGGAAGGTCAGTCTAGTGATTATCTGGGTGGTCACAGTTCAGAACACTGAGCACAGACACAGCCTCTCTCCTCTCTGCCATACTGACACACTGTGACAAGCAGCCACACCTGCAACCTAAGGGCAGAGAGTTTTGCCGTCTAAACATGGTAAATACTAGAGTCTTTGTGGACACATCCAATGACAACTAGATATGAATATATTTTGTTTTATAAATCTACGTATGAGAAAGGTAAACAGATGAAATGAAAATGAAGAAACAGAGATAAACCAGTACTCTAGATCACTAGGCTAGCCTCTGGGAACGTTTATTCCGTTTTAGACATACTAAAGAATCACCTTCCTTAAGTGTGGGAGATCTGCATTGACAAACTACTCCTTGTAAAGCACAGTTTAAGCCAATGCTATTAATCTCCTTTTACAATTTCAGCGCTGATCTTTCTGAAAGAAACCAGGCAACTTTGTCTATTACATCCTTTGTTCTTTGATATCTTATAATAGGTTATGTAAATATTAAATTTAAAAGACATCCAAAAGTAATATATAAAATATGAAATTAATAAGACCTATTCTACTTTGAGACTGAAATACTTCATGTATTTCATATTATTCACTTGTCATTAGTTGGCTATATATCAAGTTTGTTTTGTAAAAGAGTCTTTGAGTGGCTGGGACTTTTTGAGTGTCTTTATTTTCCTTTAGGCACAAACACTAATACATAAATTGTAGATAATGTTATATGTTTATAGACATACGTATAGGTTTTGTATATAGACATTACTCAAACTTACAAAACCCAAATCTTCCACATACATTTTCTAACTTGTAAGTCACAAAGTCCTATACTTGGTCTCTTTCCTCATATATTCTTTATTTGAAGTAGAATTCACAAGTGCCCCTCTTTTCCTCCTTTGCTTTCCTTATCCCCTCTTATGTCATTTTGTTTCAAGCTGAAGACACTAAAACTAAATAAGTTAGATAGACTTGTTCAAATTCAAACCAATCCAAACAATTTAAAACTGTTATGCTCTGAACTTCAATTTAGCCCTTTGAAAGAACTGAGATCAAGCTTTCCCAAGATAAAACATGAACAAATCTACTCAGATCCTTGGGCGTATTGCTGGTTATGCTAAACGATGGGTTGTATTGAAACAAATAGAATTTGTATTTCTAAAACATCTTATAGCCATTCAGTAAAAGTAAATTTGTTGTATAGTCCAAGAGAGAAATTCTGCCTAAACTTATCTAAAGATGGTTTCTTTAGAAAGGGCAATCACAGTGTAATCTCTCTATGGATCTTCTGTTAGTTGGAATTTTCGGTAGGTGACTGTCCAGGAAAACAGATAGAATAGCATATTTATTATACTTTAAGATTTCAAAAAGAGACAAGGCTCTTCATATAAAGAATAACTGATCACCGGAGACTCCACAGTTCTAAGAGGCTGTTAACATACGGGTAATTGGACTTATAAATGTAAATATGTAATATTTGAGAACTTTGACCCATTGACTTGTGGATTAATGGAGTATGAAGAACTGGCTGCTCAGTATAATGGTTGACATTGATTTCCATCTCCTAATGAGAGCGCTACAACAGAGAAATCTGCCCATCAGTAATATTTGTTTCATGCTTCAGCCTGTGACCATAGGGAGCAATCACTGTTTACTCCTTATAACAAATACTTTCTTCTAAATCTATTTTTTCTTAATCTCAAAGGAAGAGCAAAGAGTTGATTTAACTCAAAATCAATGTACACTTTATGAGAAACAGTATTACCTTTCTCTTCTTGTTATTTAATTACTACTGAATGTCCTTATTATTTTACTTCCTGTCATTTATATTTATGTGTATTAATTTCAGGACATTATTTGCTCACATTATTGCTTACTTTCATCAGAAACTGTTCATTTTAAGATCTACAAATATCACTTTTTTTTTTACTTATTTAACAAATTACCTTTAACTGATATCTGGAATTTTACTGTATTTATTGAGAGGTATTTAACCGGCCTACCACCTCTTAAGAATCTAGGATTCTTTTCTGCGTTTACTTCACCCTGTGTTTGATATCTCTCTACTCATGCCATAGCTTTTTCTCATTTATGAAGTGACACAAAATGCCAAATTTGTTAACATCATGTGTTAACTAATATGTATACATCATATGTATATATACACACACACACACACACACACACACACACACACACACACACCTATGCAAAGAGGAAAAACGATCACAGGGGTTTCATTTTCTGGTGATGCACAGATGCCAGTGAGGAGGAGCCTGATCACAGATTATTGACAAGTCACTCTATTTCTAGGATTTAGTTTACTATATAGTCTGCAGATGTACCTAAGTTCATATCCAAGATGAAACACTTTATATTCCACTACCAACTATAAGATGGAAAAGAAAGTGAATCTCCTGCACAGCAGCATATGTCTCTAGCATGAGAGAATGATGAATAAGAAAAATATTTTGGCAACCTTATGATGGGGAAGAGTAAAAGGCTTTAGACTCTGTAGTAAGTCCAGTCTGGCTGAGCTCAGCCAGCAGGGCCTGTTGGGAGGAACAGGAGATTTGGAGGGTGGCAAGGCTTGGCTGTTTCCTTTCACTACCCTGCTGTGAGATGGGCAGCTTCCTTATGGCTCCCATGTGCGTGTTCATATCTCCCCTCACAGCTACCTGAGAGTCACCTTGGGAAAAGACAAAGATTAGGTCAGGCATCTATTGGTTGCTGCTTGCTTGGGGGACTCCCTGTAGATATCAACATCTGAGTTTGCCCAGGTCTTATATAAAATGGCATCACATTTGCATTTATCCTGCACACAGCCTTCCATGTGTTTTAAATCACCTCTAGATTACCCAAAAAAGCAAAGCTTCTCTTTTAAAATTTGTAAAAGAAAAAATAAAGAATAAAATAAAAGACTCTTAGAAGTTCTATTTGACTTCCATCTCTCACAACAAACATTTTTGTTAGCAGTTTTTCTGGTTCTCTCTTTTATTGGGTCCCAGCAAATGCCTGGGACCATGTCTAGCTAATAATATATAACCTTACTCATTATATCTAATACCTAGTACTTTTAAAATACTTCATTTATGTTTCACTTTTATTGCTTGTTAAAGTCAGCAGCTGCTATCATAAATATAAGATAATTCATTATTTTTAATTGAGTATGCCTAAAAGTTTTTTTTTTTTTTTTTTTTCTTTTTAGATCAGGTACATGGTGATACCGGCCGTCTTCACTCTGACATTTATTTAATATTTTATTTGCTTTTGATTAATGATGTTAGGAAATCAGAAGATAATAAGAATGGCATTAACAACAATTTCTATGAGTTGAAACAATATAAATATCATTATCAATCAACTGAAAAAAAAAGCCACAGACTCTTGTAAACTAATTAATCGTGACAATAAAAATTCAAAAAAGAGGTCCTGGTTGGAGATGTAAGTTAGTGACTTTTTTATTATCAAAGTTTCCTCATTCATGAAATTGGATGTTCACTGAGGGAAAGAAGTATATATAAAAGAAATCTAAGATGGCCCCTAAGGCACTCAATGTTCAAGAAAAGACATTTTGAAGAGCCACAAAAAGAATCTAAAAGCAGGAACTCATGACTTCGAGTAAGGCCCTGGAAAACAAAAAGTCTTTCGAAATCAGGTTGAACAAATCTATCAACCACTGCTCAACTAATAATGAATGAGGATGGAACTAACATGCAAATGGTCAGCTTTGACAGCATTTGTGATCCAAGAAGTAGCTACTTTGCTGATAGAAAGAAAAAAAGGATGGTTTAAGTGAAGAGAAGTGAGGCTGAACTAATATAATAATATCTTTGGGAAGTTTGGAAATAAAATAAAGGACAATTTGCTTAGTTGCTTGTGAGGTTGACACGGAATTCCTCTTGAATCTGAATCCCTTCCTGTGCTTGGACCCTTGATTCTCCAGCTGGTGGCATTGTGTTGGAAGACTGCACAACTCTTAGGAAGCACAGCCTCACTCCAGTGTATGCTTATAACCCAGACTCATTTTCTGTGTATACTCTTGTTCTGACTGTAGACCCAGTGTGATCCAGCCCCATTGCTGTGACCCTCCTGCCACACTTCACTGTCATACCAGACTGTAAACCCTCAGACCGGGCAGCATAAATACATCCTCTCTAAAACAGTTCCTCCTCTCTTATTCCCTCAGTGACAAGTGAAATAACCCGTGTCCCTTGAAGAAAAATGTTGAAGGGGTGAGAAACAGAAGTCATGAAGGTATGGCTCTTAATGACTGTTTTTCTGAGAGTTAGATGCTATAGTGTGGATATGAATACAGAATGTCTGCAGTAAATCCTCTGAGGATTAAGTTCTACAGTCAGGGAAAGCTACACAGCTGTGTGGCTTTTGCTATTGCTTGGAGCTCACTATATTTTAGTTTGGAACGATGAGTCCTATTAGTTATACTTGCACTGGGATTTAAACTAAGTGGGTCACAAAAACACTGAGAAATGAAAGTAGAAAGGGACTTGGGAAGAAGGGGTTCCATAGGAAAAGGGAAATGAGCAAAGAGAGCAAATAGGATGAGCAGGAAAAAGTTCATTATATGTATGAACTTGTCAAAATTTTAATTGTTTTTCTAAAAGATACCCTGCTTTGATACACTGCTGGGTAGAGTCTTTCAGAAGCCTTATGTGGTAGGCTCCTGTCCTGTTTCCTGTTCTCTCTTTCTTCCAATATCCATCCCGTTTGCTGTTCTGAGTGAAGATTGATCTTCTTACCTAGTGTCCTCCTCCTAGCTCAGCTTCTTTAGGTTTACAGATTTTAGTATGTTTATCCTATATTATATGTCTAATATCCACTTATAAGTGAGTATATAATGTATGTGCCTTTCAGTTTCTGGGATACCTCACTCAGGGTGATCTTTTCTAGTTCCTACCCAGCAGTGTATCAAAACAGATACTGAGACTCATAACCAAACTTTGGGCAGAGTGCAGAGAATCTTAGGAAAGAAGTGGGAAATAGAACTGGAGGAGACAGGAGCTCCTCAAGGAGAGCAACAAAACCAAAATACTGGGCACAGGGGTCTTTTCTGAGACTGATACTCCAACCAAGGACCATTCATGGATATAACCTAGAACCCCTGCTCAGATGTAGCCCACGGCAGCCCAGTATCCAAGTAGAATTCCATAGTAAGGGGAACAGGGAATGTCTCTGACATGAACTCGGTGGCTAGCTCTTTGATAGCCTCCCCTTGATGGAGGAGCAGCCTTGCCAGATTCAGAGGAGGACAATGCAGCCAGTTCTGATGATACCTGATAAGATAGGGTCAGATGGAAGGGGAGGAAGACCTCCTCTATCTGCGGACTTGGAGAGTGGCATGGAGGAGATGAAGGAGGAAGGGTAGGGTTGGGAGGGAATAAGGGAGGGGACACAGGTGGGATAAAAAGCAAACTGTAATTAATATAAAAAATAAAAATTAAATTAAAAAAAAGATACCCTGTTTTGGGGATAGTGGCGGATGTATGTATGAGTCAAAATTAATCCAAATAGTGATTTTTAATTTGTTTACAATTGTAGTGGATGGGATTGGTGTAGCTGTGCCTTTATCCACTCCACTGAACATCAACGGAAGCTAACCAGTTGGGAGAGCACAGCTTAAGAAAATGACACTTCTCAGCATCTTGTCAGAGTACAGATGAGGAGCACCAGCCAGCAAGATCACCAGCAAAGAGGGAATGAGACAGCTAAAATGTTCATCTTTGCTGTAGGTGGTTGCAAGGGTTTAAATTTTGTCCTTTGTGATTACCATGATTTTCATGATAACACTAACGCTTTCTATCAATTAAGAAATAGCAAATGAACAAATTCACAGAAAGTATCAGAAAATCACAAATTCTGGTAGGGAATAATGACTGTAATATCTAATACATTTTAAAAAGCAAATTTTAGAAAGTTTTATATATACTAATTGTTAAAAACTATAGTTATATATGTATGCATGTTCCAAATCTGAGTAGAAATACTATCTGACCAATGTTCTGAATAAAATTAGTGATGATTCTGGATGGAAATGGTTATAGGAAAGTACTAAAGAAAGGGATTCTATAGTGATGGGGAATATTTAAGAATATTTAAGAATACTATTTTGTGACAAAAATTTTACACCATTTAAGTTTGAAATTATCATGGTAAAATTATTAAAAATGGCCAAACATTTTGAAATAACATTGTTGTCAGAAACTTTGCCTATATCGCTTGGTTAGGATGAGGATAAGGAGAGTAATGATCAAACTGAAATGCAAGAGTGAAAAAATTGCTTACCTCATTCATTTTAATTTTCAAAAATACTCTCCCCATTAATATCATTAGAAGTGTAATTAGAATGTTTTATTTAATCAGTTGAAAGTTAAATATTATGTGTAGTTATTATGTTAATAACTGAAGGTCAACAAGAGTAAAAAGAGTTTCTAATTATTCATTTAGATTATCTTTGAAGTCTTTTTATCCCTATCCTACAGATAAAACTGAGAACATGCCTCATTAATTTATTAACATATTAAGAAATATATTGTTTTGCTCTGTTGATAATGACAAACTAACATTAACTGTGTAGCTTAAACTTTACAGAGATTTTCACACTTTCAGAAAAATCAGTCAGGTTGTGACAAGCAAAGTATAGCCTTAGAAAGAGTTTGGATTGTTTGGGGATTCCCATGGGATTGTAGATTGCTCTCCCCAAACTGAACACAAGGTCCCATTGTTGAAGATAACACCCACACAACATGGATACATCCAGGTGGTAAGTACACCTGCCTTTCACCCTATGGCTATCATTGTTGCTAGAGGAAGGTATTCTGAAAACTACCAAAAGAGAATTGTAAGCCCAAGCAAGCCACAGTACTTTGGATCTGCAACCATGTCCTGACTGCATGATATGTTAGGGCACTGGTAATACAAAATATATGATTGTGCTTAGGGCCCATTACTCAAAAGGTAGCCCATATGTGACACTGCTTAGGTGAACTAGAACCAGAGACCTGACAGCTCAAGGACCTGAGATTCAATAAAATGCTACTAGTCTAAAAGCAAAACAAAACAAGCAATAACAATAAAATATAGCAAGAATAAAACTCCCCAAAACATTCTGTTATAGATCAGTGTCATGTTCAGCTATCATCAGAGAAGCTTCCTCCTGCAGGAGATGAAAATAAATTAATATACACATAGATAGACATTTTGCAAAGAATTAAAGAGCTTTACACACTCAGCCCTAAATAGGATGTTTCCTTCAAATCTCTCACCTCAATACTGAGGGAACCCAGCAGAGGAGGAAACAGAATGAGTGTCCTTTGTGAATATATTATGGCTTCCTGTTTAGTGTTTTTATGGAATTGCCTCAGTGTGTAAACAAGTGGCTCAGTGTTTCTCGTGTCTTTTTTGGTGATCTTTCTCTTCTGTTTATTTGTTTGGTCCAATTCCAGTGTTTGAATTTTTGTTTGTTTGATTTGTTTTATTATTTGATTATTATCCCTTAAGCCTGTTCATTCCTTAATGAAAGACAGAAAAAGTGGATCCAGGTGGGAGGGGAAGTGGGAAGTAACTGAGAAGATTAGAGGGAGGAAAAACTAACCAAATTATATTATGTGAGAAAAAAAAGCCTATTTTAGGCAACAAAAAGATAATAGGAGAGAGAAAGAGTGTGGCTTTTGATGGGTGGGGTGTGGAAAGGATCTGGGAGGAGTTGGGGAATGGAAAAACCATCATCAGAATATATTGTACTAAGATAATGTATTTTCAGTTAAAAAAAAAACTAAAAGAAATAAAGAAGGAAAGGAACAAAAAGAAGGGAAGAGCAGAGAAGGGAAATAAAAGAAAAAGAAAAGAAACAAAAAGGAAAGAAAAGAGAAACTCGGAGTCCAGGATACTGGTATAATCAGATTATTTTCCCCAGAGGCCAGTTTCTAAACGGTAGACAGGCACCATTTCCCTTGGTTCAAAGGGACTGTGCGTGGCTGTACCTGTTTTCTCTTCCTCTTTGTATAAGGAGATTATAATACCAGTAAAGAGCCGCACACTTACACCTTCTTCTAATTTAGTTATTAATTTAAAAGACCTCAGTTCTAAATACAAGTACGATTCAGACCTTAGCATATGAATTTTGAGCAGACACAAGTGAGTTCACAATGGAAAGTGAGGAGTCCTTCTGTTACTGTAATCGTTAGCTCCTTGTCAGCAATTGAGTGTTGGTAAAACCTTAGATCAGTAAGTGAAATGTCAGATCAGCCCCACATGTTTCAGTTAAAGTTCAGCCTTCCCTCTCACGGTGAATTCTTCAGCAGACACTGAGCAATGTGCTTGGACATGAAAGACATCGAAAGTGCACAACCACCATTCCTACAATCTTAGTCAAAACCAGCAGATGTCAAACATAATAGTTTGAGAGTGATCTCTCTCTCCATCTCTCTCTGTCTCTCTCTCTCTGTGTGTGTGTGTGTGTGTGTGCATGTGGCTGGTTGGTTTATTCAGTGTTCACCTCCCTCTAAGTTTGTCTATTGTTTTGGTTGTGCTTGTATAGTGTTCTTCATTGTATACCCACTTGCTCAATGAAAAACTCCACATGGAGGCAGTGAATGTGCAGGAGGCAGTGAATGTGCAGTTTAGATACAAATCAGAAGATGCAATTGGTGGTTTTGCCTTTGTCTATTTTGTGCATATTCATTTGCACATGTGTTTATCTACTTGGAAATATCACAAATAAAAACATTGTCACACTCCTAATTAAATTCTTGTTAATATTCTAAAAACCAGGTAAACTTCCAGATTTCTATGTGAGTTTGCTTTCTCACCAGTAATGTATTAATGTTTTTATTTATCTTCATCATTATCAGTATTTGCTAATCTATTACTTGATTAAATTCATTCCAGGTGGTATGTTGAGATATAATTTGCATTTTCATGAAGATTAATGATGATGAATGTCTCTTCACATGTTTATTAGAGATTTGCATATCTTCCTTATAGAAATATACACATTTTCCAGTAACATTATCTTTTTCTTTATTAAAAGCTGGAAGAATTTCACATGTGCTCTTAATAGCAGGTCTTTATAAAACTGGTACTTGGAAATATTTGATTTTATTTCATGGGTTTACACTTTGGTTTTCTTGATCACGCTTTTATGAAGTTCAAAAGATATAAATTTTGAACAAGGATAGTTTGTCTTCTATGCATTCTGAATTGGGCTTTTAATTTTATTTGAAGCATCCTTGTGGAAAAGATTTCGTAGCATGTTTTCCCAATATTTTTTTATTAATTAGTGTTTATTCACTTTGTATCCAAGCTGTAGCCCTCTCCCCCTCCACTCCCAATCCCACCTTCCCTCTCTCTTCTCCTTTGCTCCTTCCCCACTCCAATGATAGGGGAAGTCCTCCTCCCCTTACATCTGACCATAGTCTATCAGGTTTCATCAGGACTTCTTTGTCTTCCTCTGTGGACTGGTAAGGCTGCTCCCCACTCAGGTGGAGGTGATCAAAAAGCCAGCCCATGAATTCATGTCAGAGATGGTCCTTGGTCCTATTATTGGGGAACCCTCTTGGATACTGAACTGCCATGTGCTACTTCTGTGCTGGGTTCTAGGTTATCACCATCAATGGCCCTTGGTTGGAGTATCAGTCTCAGAAAAGACCCCTGTGCCCAGATTTTTTGATTCTGTTGCTCCCCTTGTGGAGCTCCTGTCCTCTCCAGGTTGTTCTATCTTCCCCTTCTTTCATAAGATTCCCTGCACTCTGAGCAGGGTTTGGCTGTGCATCTTAGCATATGTTTTGATATCCTAAAGGTTGGAGCCTTTCAGAGGCCCTCTGTGATAGGCTCCTGTCCTGTTCCCTGTTTTCTCCCTTTTCTGATGTCTATCTCATTTGCCTTTCTGAATGAAGATTGTGCATATTACCCAGGGTCCTCCTTCTTGATTAGCTTCCTCAGGTGTACAGATTTTAGTATGATTATTTTATATGTCTAATATCTATTTATAAGTGAGTATATACCATGTGTGTCTTTCTTCTTCTGGGATACCTCACTCAGGATGACCTTTTCTAGTTCCCACCATTTGCCCACAAATTTCATGATTTCTTTGTTTTTAATTGCTGAGTAGTAATCCATTGTGTAAATGTACCACAATTTCTGTATCCATTCCGCTATTGAGGGATATCTGGCTTGTTTCCGGCTTCTGGCTATTACAAATGAAGCTGCTACAAACAATGGCTGAGGAAATGTCCTTGTTGTGTACTTGAGCATCTTTTGGATCTATGCCTAGGAGTGGTATAGCTGGGTCTTGAGGTAGCACTATACCTATTTGTCTGAGAAAGAGCCAGATAGATTTCCAAATTGGTTGTACCAGTTTATATTCCCACCAGCAATGGAAGAGGGTTCCTCTTTCTCCACATCCTCTCCAGCATGTGTTTTCACTTGAGTTTTTGATCTTAGCCATTCTGATGAGTGTAAGGTGAAATCTTAGGGTCATTTTGATTTGCATTTCCCTGATGACTAAGGATGTTGAGCATTTCTTTAAGTGTTTTTCTGACATTCGATGTTCCTCTATTGAGAACTATCTGTTTAGCTCTGTACCCCATTTTTTAATTGGGCTACTTGATTTCTTGCTGTTTAACTTTTTATTATTTATTATTATTACTGGATAATAGCCCTCTGTCCGGTATAGAGTTGATAAAGATTCTTTACCAATTTGTAGGCTGTCATTTCGTTCTGATGACAGTGTCTTTGTTTTACAGAAGCTTTTTCTAACACTTTTTAAAGTTTAGATTTTTATATTTAATTCAGTAATCTGATTGAGCAAGTTTTTACGCATGATATGAAATAACAGTCATTTCTCTGTATGTGCATATGTAGTTTTCCAAGAAACCTCCATAAAATGCCTATCTTTTGTGAAGTAATCATTTTGCATCTTCATAAAAAAATCAAATTACCAATAAAATGACATATTTTTGAGCTATCAATTTGTTACATCGTATGTTTTGATTACTCTCTAACAATTCTACATATGCTGTTAATACTGCTTTTTTTGAGTTTGAACATTATTTAAAGAAATCCTACAACTTCGTCTCACATATTTCGAGAAAATGCCTCATGAGATTATACATTCATCATGAAGTGGACAAATATAGAGAAATTCTTACAGAATTTTTACTAAAAATATTTTTAGTTAATACAGTAATGTGATAATTGCTTCCTGAAAATAGTGAGGTTTTTGGCAATTTGGCACTTTTCTATCAATAAAATTGTGTTACTTTAAAACAAAGTTTATATTTCTCTTCAAGTTAAATAACTGCATTTATTAATTATTGGATTGTTCTAGAATCTTCATTAAAATTTCAGTAAAGTGGGATTGTTTTAAGTTTCTCTCCATTGAGTTTGATGTTGACTATAGGCTTGCTGTATATTGCCCTTACTCTGTTTAGGTATGTGCCTTGTATCCCTGATCTCTCCAAGATTTTAAACATGAATGGATGTTGGATTTTGTCAAATGCTTTTCTGGTATCTAAGGAGATGATCATGTTTTTTTTTTTTTTTTTCTCCTCCAGTTTGTTTACATGGTGAATTACATTGACGGATTTCCATATATTGAACTACCTACCCTTGTATGGCTGGGATGAAGCCTACTTGGTCACAGTGGTTGATATCTTTGATGTGTTCTTGGATTCGTTTTGCAAGTATTTTATTGGTATTTTTGTATCAGTGTTCCTAAGAGAGATAGGTCTGAAGTTCTCTTTTTATTGTTGGGTCTATGTGTGGTATCAAGGTGTCTGTGGCTTCAAAGAATGAGGTTGGTAATGTTCCTTCTTTTTCTGTTTTGTGGAATAGTTTGAAGAGAATTGGCATGAGCTCTTGTTTGAAGGTTGGTAGAATTCTGCACTGAAACCATCTGGCCCTGGACTTTTTTTTTTTTTTTTTTGGAAGGGACACTTTTGATGACTGCTTCTATTTCCTTGAGGAGGGATATAACACTATTTAATCTATTTATCTGATCTTGATTTAATTTTGGTAAATGGAATCTATCAAGAAAAATGTCAATTTCATTTAGTTTTTCAAGTTTTGTGGCATATAGTCTTTTGTAGTAAGACCTAATGATTATTTGGATTTCCTCAATGTCTATTGTTATGTTCCCCTTTTCATTTCTGATTTTGCTGATGTGGATAGTTTCTCTCTGCCTTTTAGTGAGTTTGGCTAAGGGTTTGTCTATCTTGTTGATTTTCTCAAAGAATCTGCTCATGGCCTCATTGATTCTTTGAATTGTTTTCTTTGTTTCTAATTCATTGATTACAGCCCTGAACTTGATCATTTCTAATTGTCTACTTATCTATTAGATTATTAGATAAAAATAATAGCACAAATCATGCCTATAGGGTATTAGTTAACAAACTTGCAGAAGTTTGAAGTTTGTTAATTGGCTGAAGAAAGCCAGGAGTAATTTTGTGAGAGAAACAGTAGTAACTTGTTAAAGTTTTGTTTAAAAAAAGAAACAAAAACAAATATTTCATTATATGTAAATTAGCAGCATCCAAAACAGAAAAACACTCATAGGTTCACAATTCAAAATTTTATTAAAAGCCTGGTAAGCTAACACAGTGGGCAAAGCATTTGTTATAAAACCATGAAGGCATAAGCTTGGAGCCCCAGAACACAGGGAGAAGCAGGGTATAGTAATGATTATCTACAACCCCAGCATCCTGTTGTGAGATGGAAGGGAGCAACAGAAGTATCTCTGGATCCATGGTATAAACAGCAGGACCAAGAGAGACTGTGTATTAAATAAAGTAGAGGACAAAGACAACTACTCAATGCTGTTTTCCTGACCTTTACAGAAACACCATGCCACACCTGCTTCTCTCTTTTTGTCTCTGTCTTTCCTTCTCACTCAGTCACACACACACACACACACACACACACGCACACACGCACACACTTACTCGCATACACACTGTATAATATATTCATATGCAAATTTATTCAATATAACAATACATTTGTAAATATTAAAGCATTATCTATCATCTCTACTCGAGTTAAAAATGCTTTCTACAACCCTATATCTGTCAGAGAGCTGATATCCAGAATACATAAAGAACTAAAGAAGTTAAAAAGCAGCAAATCAAGCAATCCAATTTAAAAAATGGGGTACAGAGCTAAACAGAGAATTACCAGTAGAGGAATACAGAATGGCAGAGAAACACTTAAAGAAATGCTCAACATCCTTAGCCATCAGAAAGATGCAAATCAAAACAAGACTGAGATTTCACCTTACACCCATCAGAATATCAAAGGTTAAAAGCTCAAGTAAAAGTGGCTGTATTGTCCTCTACTGTGGCCTGGTAAGGCTGCTCCCCCCCCCCCCCCCACAGAGGGAGGTGATCAAAGAGCAGGCCAATCAGATTATGTCAGAGGCAGTCCCTCTTCACATTACTATGTAACCCAATTGGACTCTGAACTGCCCTGGGCTACATCTGTGCAGGGGTTCTAGGTTATCTCCATGAATAGTCCTTGGTTGGAGTATGAGTCTCTGGGAAGTTCCCTGTGTTCCCGTGGCACGCCTGGGTTGGCTACCCAGAGGCTATTTAAGCTGTGGGCTGGCTTTCCCCGGGGTCCGAGGATTGTTCAATTGTTCAATGTTCCTGAATAAACTGCATTGAAAAAAAAAAAAAAAGAATATATTAAAAAAAAAAAGAATCAACTTATTAAATCCAAAAAAAAAAAAAAGCTCAAGTAACAACACATGCTGGAGAGGTTGTGGAGAAAGGGGAACCCTCCTCCATTACTGATGGGAATGTAAACTTATACAACCACTCTGGAAATCAATCTGACACTTTCTCGGACAACTAGGAATAGTGCTTCCTCAAGAACCAGCCATACCACTCCTAGGCATATATCCAAAAGAAGCTCAAGTACGCAATAAGGACATTTGCTCAACCATGTTTGTAGCAATTTTATTCGTAATAGCCAGGACCTGGAAACAACCCAGATGTCCTTCAGTTGAGGAATGGATATAGAAATTGTGGTACTTTTACACAGTGTATTACTACTCAGCAATTAAATCAAGGAAATCATGAAATTTGCAGGCAAATGGTAGGACCTAGAAAAGATCATCCTGAGTGAGGTATCCCAGAAGCAGAAAGACACACATGGTATATATCGACCTATAAGATAGGATAAATATAGTGAAATCTATACACCTAAAGAAGATAGATAAGAAAGAGGACCCAGGGTATAATGATCAATCCTCATTTAGAAAGACAAATGGGATGGACATTGGATGTAGGAGCAAACAAGTTACTGAACAGGAGCCTAACACAGAGGGCCTCTGAAAGACTCTACCTAGCAGTGTATCAAAGCAGATATTAAGACTCATAACCAAACCTTCGGCAGAGTGCAAGGAATAAAAAAAAAGGTGTGGGGGGCGGGGAGTTAATATAACCTGGAGAGGACAGGAGTTCCACAATGACCAAATATATCTGGGCACAGGGGTCTTTTCTGAGACTGTTTCTCCAAACAAGGACCATGTATGGATGCAACCTAGAACCTCTGCTCAGATGTAGCCCTTGGTAGCTCAGTATCCAAGTCGGTACCCTAATAAGGAGAACAGGGACTGTTTCTGACATGAACTAAATGTTGGGCTCTTTGACTTCACCCCGGCCCCGCCCAAGGGAGGAGCAGCCCTGCTAGGCCACAGCAGAGGACTTTGCAGCCAGTCCTAAAAATACCTGATAAACCAGTATCAGATGAAGGGGAGGAGGTTCTTCCCTAGCAGTGGACTTGGAAATGGGCAGGAAGGAGATGAGAGAGGGAGGGTGGTATTGGGAGGGAAAGAGGGAGGGGGATACAGCAGGGATACAAAGTTAACAAATTGTAACTAATATTAAAAAAAATAAAAATTTAAAAATCAAAAAAAGACAACATCTTCAACAGATGGTGGTGCACAAACTGAATGGCTGCATGAAGAAAAAAAAAGAGAATGCAATCTATTAAATAAGAAGGCAAATATGTTGTTTTCTGAACTGGAAGGAGACTAAAGAGGAGGCTGCAATGGGGATACAAAGTGAATAAATATTAATAAATAAATAAATAACATTAGTTAAAATAGTTACACTGTAATCTTCAACCTGTTAATATGTTATTAGATCACTTATGTAGGTAAGGGTTTTCCATTCATTCTTGTTTTTTTCACCTTAACTTTTTTTATTATAAATTAAAAAAATCTATTTTCTTTTTAAAATTCACTGTACATCATTGTAGCACATCCTTCCTCTTCTCCCAGTCCTATCTTCCTATTTCTCCCTCCCTCTCTCTTTCCCTCATCTCTCCCTTTTTTCTTCCTTTCCTCCTTCCTTCCTCTTTTCGCTCCCTTTCCCATCAAGCCCAGCTCATCAAGTTGCATCAGGACTGATTATGTCTTCTTCCCCTATGGCCTGGCAAGGCAGTCCTGCCAGAGAAAAGTGATCAAAAGGCTGGCAAGTGAATCCCTGTATGATGCTGCCCCCTCTTCCCTTATTAGAAGGCCTACATGTGGCCTAAACTGCCTATCTTCTACATCTTTGTAGAGGGGTCCAGTCCATGCTTCAGTCTCAGCAAACCCCTCTGGATTACTATGTAACCCAGTTGGACACTAAACTGCCATGGGCTACATCTGTGCAGGGCTTCTAGGTTATCTCCATGCCTGGTACTTGGTTGGAGTATGAGTCTCAGGAAAGACCCCTGTGTTCAGATTTTTTTGTTCTGTTGCTCTCCTTGTGGACCTCTTATTAATAGTATTTACTTCATTAGTTCAGCTGCTGTAAGAGGCAGCCTCTACTCAGTACTGAGTCCTCCACTTACCACATTGAAAATATCATGAATATTTATTTTTGACTAGTTGATTAGCTTGTTATTAAAATAATAATTGATCTCAATCCAACAATCACACATTAACATTTATATTATCCTGAAATTTAACATACGTTTAGAAGCTGTACATAAACTTTAAGAATGCATTGTGAAATTTTACCTATTAACAAGTCAATAATGCTTGTCCCTATAAGTGGGCAGAGAATTTATGAATGATGGTAGTCAGAGAATTTTATCTTTAATGTACATATAAAAAACATAATCACTTATCATTTGTATAAGTAATTTCAATGTAGAAAATAAGATGTATACATCAATCTTCTATTAGTTACAAACTTAAATAAAATGAAACTACTTAAAACAAAAATATCAACACTGTGATTACCTATACTTAGATGGGTCCGCATAAAAGAGATACTTGACTAGGTTTACTTGATATAATAGACACATAAATACTATCAACTAATTTTTCTGTTATTGAGATCATTTTTCTTTGCTGAAGCAATTTCTTTAAGTGTCCACAAATATTTTCTTAATACTGACCTGTAATAGTTTGCCTGTTAATAAGCCATTTTTTATTGGCTGATAGGTTTAATATTCTTGACGCCTTCGTTACATTGCATTGATTTAAAGACAACATGGGCAATAAAAATGCCTCTTGAATATCATGCGTGCTTGAGATATGAAACAGGATGCATCTGTAATCTTGACATAAATGGCATGAATTTCATTAAGCCAACTGTCTATAATCTTTTTCAGATATTTGAATACAAATGCAAGCCTTGGAAAATGCATATTAATGTTGTTATGAAATAATGTATTATTCAATAACTAAAATTATACAGCTCTTCATTTCAAGGAACATTATACATCCAGGAAATGAGAATTTTGTCCTTCATCTGCTGCACATGATTCAGTGCTTTGATGAAGATCATTGCCAATTACAAATATAATGGTGTTGTTGCAATTTTCATTGAAGTCAGATTAGTCATTACAGTTTGCAAATGACCAACCCTCCTTCACAATTGTTTAGTAATTATTGTGAAATTAGAACATCAGGACAATCATTTAAAAACAGTATCTATGATTTTTTTCTCTATTTACACAAAACAAATGATCTCTAAAATCATCTATTACTAGCTAAGGAACGTTTTGCCATAACATTAAGATACTCAGAATTTCCCTGAAGACCAACCTCATTAAATCCAAAGCACAGCATAACTTACATGCCCAAGTTATGATCTACCAACATAATTTGATAATAGAATGCCTATTTGAAATATTGCTGAAAACACTGGTTTATTGCTTTTCCCATCTGGTATTCTTTGTTTCTCCATATCCATGGGTTATAAATAAGGCCAATAATTTGTACCTTCCTCACCCTCCCCATGGACTTAATGTCATCAATCTTGTCAAAATCTTCAATAGATTAAAAAAATAAAAATAATTATTAATTCATCTATATATGCTTTGCCTCCCAGTATGCAACTGGAAATTGAATATTTTATATTCAGCAATTTAAAAGGTGGTTTCTCTGGTCTAGATATATGTTAATTAGAGTTGGACAAAAAATTTTGTTCATTGTTGTCAAAACTTTATACTACCACAAAATTATTAGAGTTGACTACAATATATTTCTTTATTTACCCACTTTTCTATAAAACTCAATCTGTTATTCATTGTTGAGCTTCCACGTCATAATTATGGCATAAGAATTTTAAAACAACATATGTTTTATTCACAGAAAATATTAAGATTTGATTTAGTCCTGGATAAATCATTCCGCTTCTAGCATGGTTATTTACAATGAAAGGCTCAGTAGCATTCCCAGTTTATATATGTGCATATATATTTATATATGTGCATATTCATTATATATAACTTGATTTAATAACAACACATATATACTAGTATAAATTTGCTTTTCTCTATACTTCCTAGTATTCTTTCATCTCTTACCATTTATTAGTCACCTTTATTCTCCTAAACTACATTACATGAGTATATGCATATATAAAGTATATATATATATGTTAATTATATATATATATATAATATAAGATCCATAAATGACTGGAAATGTAATATTTGTATTTCTGACACAAAGTTGACTTAATACGATAATCTGCAGATGCATGCATTTTCCAACAAATAACATAATCTTATTATTATTTAGTACAAAATTGTTTCATAATATCTCATTGTGTATCTATACCATGTTTTCATTATCTGATGTTAGACATATAGCTTGATATCACAGCTTAACTATTTTAAATAGTTTTTTGATAAAGTTCTTTCAGCAAATACCTTTCTAATATCTTAACTTAGAGTTCTTTGATCAAAGACTCGAGCCCAGTACAACTGGGTCAGATAAAATGAGGAAATAAAGATAGATATTATCATCAGGAATGACTTCGTTCACAGCAACTCTGCTTTCTTAATTTTGATTTCTCCTTTACTCTTTTTTTCTTCTCATTTCTCCATGCCTCTAATGTCGCCTATGTATACCTGATAGTATTTCTGTCTGTCTGTTGCTGATGTCCACACACATACATCAAGGCGTGTGTAATAATCTGCAGATAGCATATCCAATGTTCACCAGATATTGTCTTCTTTCAGAAGAAGATAGTGTGGAGCTCCCTAAAGGCTTGTTCCTTACCCACATGGACTGTTAAGTCTCCCTGCACATTGGATATATAAAGATTGGTCATATTGAAAGTTTCAGAAACTTTAGATAACAAGCCTATAAAAAACATTTGAATTTTTATATAAAATGCTCTGAATATATGAACTTTGTTTTGAGATTTAATGTACACAATGAAATTTAGCCTATAATTACAATTCTTTCAAAGAATAGGAGCCACTGACAGTGGACTTGGAGAAGGGCATCGGGGGAGATGAAGGAGGGAGGGGGGATTGGGGGAGATGAGGGAGGGGACTACAGCTGGGATACAAAGTGAATAAACTGCAATTATATAAAAATAAAAATTTAATTGATAAAAGAAGAAAATAACTTCAATTTCAAAACGAAACGTCATTTAACCTTTTAAGGAAATGATTTCAATGTCAACATTTGAAAATTAGATTCCATAAAGTTAAAATGCTTTGACACAACAAAGGAAACAACTTAGTGAAAAAAACAAACCAGAAGAATGGGAAATAAATATTTGCCAACATCTGACAGAGGCTTAATATCTAGAACATATAAAGAACACAAACACTAAACAAGATAAATCAGTCTAATTAAAAATGTACTACTGTCAGAAACAGCCCCTGTACTCCTTACTAGGGTACCCACTTGGAAACTGAGCAGCCAATGGGCCTCCTTTGAACAGGCAATCTAGGTCCTCTCCATGCATGGTCTTTAATTGGAGTATTGGTCTCTGAAGGCTCCTCTGGGCCCAGGTATTTTGGCTCTGTTGTTCTCCTTGTGGAGTTCCTATCCTCTCCAGGTCTCCCTCCTTCCATAAGGATTCCAGCACTCTACCCAAAGTTTGGCTGTGAGTTTCAGTATCTCCCACGATACCATGGTGGGTAGAGTCTTTCTTAAACAAACAATTCTCAAAAGATGAAGGGCAAAGGTCCAAAGAGCATATGAAAAATTTCAACATTACTAGCTAACATGGAAAGGCAAATTAATCTATTTTAAATGTAATCTCATTCCAGCAGCAATGGTTACCTTTAAGGAAATAATAAATGCCAATTAAGATACAGAAAAAAAAAAGCTATGAACATTTTTATGGTTTGTTCCTATTGCATAGATACATGTAAGTGTTTAAAATGAAAATACAGCTCAACTACGGCAAAAGTTTTGTTTCATCTTTCTTTACATGTTTATATAATACCTTCCTAATATACCAATTCTATGTTTGTTCTTGTGTCTGCTTTATACAGAAAAGTGAGAAGTTAATACGACTCAGTAGTTGTATTTTGTTCGTTACAGTCATTAGTGACTTTCATAACTAAAATTAATTCTGGACTAGATTTAAGTGTGGAGAATTATTGTGGAGATTTCAAACATTCATCATTCAATATTCTTAATGTATTAATAAAATATTTTAATTGAAAGTTATTTTAAATGTATATTATAATTTAAAAAATGTGTATAATAATATAAATGCATAAAACACTGATAGTCTATTTATATTTTAATTATATGTTTCCCTCATATATTTTATTTTTGTCCTTCAACATTAGTGTGTTTACTTGTGTCTTCCTTGTGCAGGTCTTGTTAACCAGCCATGCTGAATGAACTTCATCAGAGTAGTTTTTCTGACATTTCCAGGATATTGAGTTTTACAGCAAATTTTCTGTTCCTCTGGCTTTTACACTCTTTCCACCCCTTCTTCTGCTATGATCCGTTATCTGAAGTGCGCGAGTTGTGCTATAGATGTATTAGTTAGAGCTGGGTACCACGTGGTTTCCTTTTCTTTGCATTTTTAGTGGTTGTGGTTTTCTGTAATGTTCTCCATCTGTTTGAAGGACATTTCTTTGATGAGTGGTAAGATCTATTCTGTGTCAGTATAAGGGCAAATATTTAGAATGTAGTTGGAAACTATACTGCTTTATTAGAATAGTTGCTGTAGGTCTCTTTCAAAAGCCATGTGTAGTTTACTAGGTTTCCAGTAGTAGAAACTGGCCACATGTTGAGTGTCCTCAAAGTCCAGTTACAAAGTTTTTGCTTATTACTAAGGTAAGTAGGACACTACTGAATTCCTAAACAGATTTTATCATACTGGTCATTATTTTGGTTCCTAGGTATCACTGCTAGGTAGGACTTTCTTCCCATGGAGGTCTCCATTGTGTTTTCAGGTAACATGAAAGCTAGTCCTCAGGGAAGAAGCCATATGTAGCTTTATGTAATTTTTTTAAGTTATGGGATATATGTTCTTTATTAATTATCCTTTTCTAATCTTTTCTCACACTTGGTGGTTTGTTTTTTCATTTTCCTAATGGAATCATCCCGTTGAATTTTTCATTATAATAAAATAAAACAATAATTAAATTATAACTTAATATTTTATTAGTACTGTTACTGGTGTTACTTTTGTGAAATTAGAACCATATAAGATAATGCAGCTTTATCTAACGTTTTAAAATTATTGATTAAAAAATATTATTAGGCATTTTATGTTTTGATTAGTTCTGCATTTTTAAGTTAGTGTTTTTATGAACTTCAAGATCTAAAGGAATTTTGTTTTTAGAAACTTTGTTTATATGAATCTTTATTTATCCTAGCCCTCAACTGGAAAAAATTCAGATTTAAATAATACTGAATCATCAAAGGGCCTCAAATATCTATTGATTTATATAAATCTTTTATAATTTATATTCATAAATTACTTTTCTTATCACAATCCATCAATTAATTCTTATGTAGTTCATAATTTTGCTATAATTTTAACTTTCTATTTCTTCTTTCTCCAACTTTGTTTTTGCTGATATGCACTATTGTTTTACTCTGAATTCTCTTTGTTAATTGCCAGAGATCTTTAATATTTGTGCCATTTAATCTATCACATTGCCTAGGTAGACAATAATGTCATCAAGAAATAGAGACTGTTTTATTTTTTTGTAATTTTTATTAATTTCTATACAGTGTATTTTAATCATGTTTTCCCTTCCCCAACTCCTAGCAGATCCTCTCAATCTTGCTAATCACTCAACTTTATGCAAAACTCTTTCACTCTCTCTCTCTCTCTCTCTCTCTCTCTCTCTCTCTTCCCCCCTCCCCTGACTCTGTCTCTCTCAATCTCATTCTCAATGGTTTTATTTCTGGATATCCACACAGTATTTATTTCACTTTCTTGCTTTTTGAGACAGTATAATATTGATTAATGGTGATACGCAACAACCCTGAATTGTTCTCAGTAGACAAGTGTACACATTTTCATATTTACCTATGGATTTACATTTAACATAATAATACTTTTTATTTCCCTGATGTAACTGTCACATTAGAGGTTTACTGCTAAAATAAGCTCACCTTTCTGGTTCATTCTGAGCTGTTGCTGGCTGGTTCAGCTCAGCTGTTCTAGCTCAAAACTCTTCTCCAAGCTCATCAATTGAAACAGGCTTCTCTTGGCTTCTCCTCAATTGCTCTGCATCTGAATGCCACAAACTGAAGGGCGCTAAACTGCATGAACTCAAATGCAGTCAACTGAACCTCATCGAACTGCCTGTGTACTGTACCACACTGTACTGAACTCAATTGACTGTCCCCAAGCTGCACTGACTCAGCACTTGATGCATTTGATTCACACGCTCCCTCTCTCTATCTCTCCCTGTTCTGCTCTTTTTGTTTGTCTGTGTTTCTTTGAGACACAGTCTCTCTGTATAGCCTTAGCAGTACTGGACTCTCTTTGTAGACCAGACTGACCTCAAACTCACAGATCCGAATGCCTCTGCATCCCCAAATGCTGGGATTACAAGGGTAGGGATCAGATGTGAGGAGAAGGGGGACAACAGGGGTGGGAAGTGAGAGGGCTGGGAATAAGAAGGGAAACTGAGGTGGGGGAGGCATTTGTTTAAAAAGCTGGAGGTCAGCAACAGCTTAGGCTAATGGGAGGATGTGGGTGTGAATATAGCTGAGATTCCTAAAGGGAGCAGGGAGCTTGAAGACTAAAGTGACCACCTCCTAGCCAGGCAGAACTAATGGAAGGATAAGAACAACAACCCACTGCTGGTGGGAATGTAAACTTGTACAACCACTCCGGAAAGCAATCTTGCGCTTTCTCACACAACTAGGAATAGCACTTCCTCAAGATCCAGCTATACCACTCCTAGGCATATATCCAAAATATTCTCAAGTACACAATAAGGACATTTGCTCAATCATGTTTGTAGCAGCCTTATTTGTAATAGCCAGAAGCTGGAAACAGCCCAGATGCCCCTCAGTAGAGGAATGGATGCACAAATTGTGGTATATCTACACAAGGGAATATTACTCAGCAATAAAAAAACAAGGAAATCATGAAATTTGCAGGTAAATGGTGGGATCTTGAAAAGATCATCCTGAGTGAGCTATCCCAGAAGCAGAAAGATGCACACGGTATATACTCACTCATATAGACATATAATATAGGATAAACCTACTAAAATCTGTACACCTAAAGAAACTAATCAAGAGGGAGGACTCTTGCTAAAATGCTCAATTCCTATCCAGAAAGGCAAAGAGGCTGGACATCAGAAGAAGGAGAAAAGAGGGAACAAGTCAGGAGCCTGACACAGAGGACCTCTGAAAATCTTTGCCCTGCAGACTGTCAATGCAGATGCTAAGACTTATGGGCAACCTTTGGGCAGAGTGCATGGAATATTATGTAAGAAGTGGGAAACAGTAAGATCTGGAGAGGAAAGGAACTCCACAAAGAGAGCAACAGATCCAAAAAATCTGAGCACAGGGGTCTTTCCTGAGACTGATACTCCAACCAAGGACTATGCATGGAGATAACCTAAGACCCCTGCACAGATGTAGCCCATGGCAGTTCAGTATCCAAGTGGGTTCCATTGTGATAGGAACAGGGACTGTCTCTGACATGAACTGATTGACCTGCTCTTTAATTACCTCCCCTTGAGGGGGAAGCAGCATTACCAGGCCACAGAAGAAGACATTGCCAGCCACTCCTGATGAGACCTAATTGACTAGTATCAGAAGGAAGGAAAAGAAGTCCTCCCCTATCAGTGGACTTGGGGAGGGGCATGTGTGCAGAGGGTGGAGGAAGGGAGGGATTGGGATGGGAGGAGGGAGGGAACCACAAGGGGGGGATACAAAGTGATTAAAGTGTAATTAATAAAGAAAAATAAATAAATAAATAAATACCCACATTCTAAAAAAAAAAAAAGAACAACAACCCACAACTAACAAAAACTTTGATCCAAAAATTACCCTGCCTACAAGAAGTGCAGGGATAAACAGGTAACAAAGACTGAGGGAAAGTCCAACCAATAATTGTCCAACCTGGGATCTACCCTACAAGAGAGAGCCAGCCCCAGACACATAACGATACTCTGGTCTACTTGCAGACAGGAGCCTTACTTGACTGTTTTCTGGGAGGCTCTAGCCAGCAGTGTAGATTGAAACAGATGCTGGCCTTGCAAGCCAAGAATGGGATGGATCTCTGAGGATCTTGTGGAAATGTCAGAGGAAAGATGGAAGGACCTCAGAGGGGACAGAAACCTAACAAGAAGACCAACAGAGGAAAACTAACCCAGACCCATGTGGGCTTACACAGACTGTGACATAAACTAAGGAGCATTCATGATCTGGAGCTAGTCCCCCTGTACATAAGTCCGAAGGAATGCTTCTGCTTCCTATGGAAGCAAGTGGAGGTGGATAAGGGGGCTGTTTCTACCATGGATTCTAACGCCTGCTTTTGGATCACTTCCCCTGGCAGGGCTGTCTTGCCTAGCCTCAAGGGATGAGGACATTCTCAATCCTGATGTGACTTTATGTGCTGAGAAGGGGGGTTAATATAGGGAAGGGGGTTCTCCTTTTCTTGAGGAAAAGGGAGAGGGGAAGGTAGAAGGAAGGGAAAGGGGATGAACAGGAGTAGAGGAGGGAGAGGGCACGCTTCGGATGCAAAGTAAGTAAACTGAAAAACAACAGCAAAACAGATTTAAAAAAAAAGTCTGATAACCCAGCAACTATCCCCTTATTCTTGATCCATACTTAGTGAATGCTACCTTATTTGTTCATTTTTTTGTTCCAATTATAGTTTTGGTTGAAAGTTATTTATTTACCTATCTATATTTCTATCTACCTACCTATCTACGATTTATTTATTTATTTATCATTTATTTATTTATTTATTACAACTTCTTCACTTTGTAGCCACACTGCAGCCCACTCCCTCCTCTCCCAGTCCCAACCACCCTCTCTATTCTCCCCCTATGCCCTTTCCCTAATCCCCAGATAGGGGAGGACCTCCTCCCCTTCTATCTGACCTTAGCTTGTCAGAGCTCATCAAGGCTGGCTGCATCCTCCTCCTCTGTAACCTGGTAAGGCTGCACTTCCCAGGGGGAGGTGATCAAAGAGCCAGCTACTGAGTTCTTGTCAGAGACAGCCCCTATATCCATAACTAGGGAACCCACTTGGAAACTGAACAACCAATGGGCTTCCTCTGAACAGGCGGTCTAGGTCCTTTTCATGCATGGTCCTTGGTTGGAGTATAAGTCTCTGCAGGACCTGCTGGACTGAGGTTTGTTTTTTTGTTCTTGTTTTTTTGTTGTTGTTGTTGTTTTGTTTTTGTTTTTGGTTCTGTTGTTCTCCTTGTGGAGTTCCTGCCCCTCAAGGTCTTTCTATCTCCCTCTTCTTCCATAAGTTTTCTGGCACTCTGCCCAAAGATTGGCTATGAGTCTCAGTATGACCTTTGATACCCTGATGGGTAGAGTCTTTCAGAGGTCCTCTGTAAAAGGCGCCTGTCCTGTTCCTTGTCTTCTCCAACTTGTGATGTCTATGCTATTTGCCCTTCTGAATGAGGATTGAACATCTTCTCTAGGGTCCTCCTTGTTGTTTAACTTCTTTAGGAGTATAGATTTTATCCTACATGGTCTATATCCTATATAGATGTTTATCCTATATGGTCTATCTAATATCCACTTATGAGTGAGTATATATCATTTGTGTCTTTCTGCTTCTGGGTTACCTCACTCAGAATGACCTTTTCTAGATCCTACCATTTGCCTGCAAATTTCATGATTTCCTTGTTTTTAATTGCTGAGTAGTATTCCATTGTGTAAATTTACCATACTTTCTGTATCTATTCAATATCCATTGAGGGACATAATGATGGGATTTGAAGTAAATGTGCACCTGTTTCAGAAATTTGGTGTTTATCTGATAGAAAATTAATATTTTCTATATGCTGAGTTTTCTAAAAAATCCTTCAAAAAGTGTGTTTTTCTTGTAACACTTTGGTAATAATCCAGTATTACTGTTAAGGCTCTCTGCTTGCATTGAAGTATGAGAGAGAAATTTTCTGTAGTTTATCACCTAATATCACTTTCACTGTTATATGTCTCTAACCTGTATATTTTATAAGTTTTTAAACCTATTATACCTTGCTCTAATCTTGGGTATGACAAGGTTTGCATTGAGAGAAATAGATACAGCAATACCATTTGGTAAAATCTTTCTCTTACAGTGGTGGGTCTCATGCCATTTTTCCTAGAGAAATAATACATTTCGGTTCATCCCAAGACATGACAACAACAGCAAATCAGAGGTATCAGTCTTTTCAAATATATCTTGGTATGATAGTAGTTTATTTGATTTCCTTGTAGAAGCATAGGTGAGGGTTAAGGACAGGTATACGAATGATCCAACTTCAGCAGCATCAGTAAAATCCTATATAAGAGTGGGTGATGACTCATAAATATGTATCCTTGGTGCTCATTGAACTGAGCTAATCAGTCTCTTTTTCCCTAGTGGACCTGTATTGCCTTTTTTCCCCCACTTTTCCCATTTATTTGTTTGTTTGTTGGTTGCAATTTATTCACTTTGTATCCCAGCTGAGGCCCCCTCTCTATTGGCGCTTAATGCTAAAAACTTGCATGGATTTTCAGAGGAAGTACAAAATACCCAGCCTCGTCTTAGCATAACCAGCGTTTTTCTCTTTACAACCTAGTCATCCTTCTGTCCAACAATTTGAAAGAAGTTTCATTTGTGAATATGTAAAGTTTATAACCGTGGTTGCCTTAGTTCCAGGTAAGACAGTGTTAGCTATTTCCCTTGGCATTATGACTTTGATTCACAAAAGGATGAGGAGCAGCCAGGCCTGGTAGAGCGAGGGTATTCACAGCTACTTAGCAACCTGAGGCAGGTGAGTCAGAGATCACATAGAGAAGCCTTGTCTGGGTCACAAAGCAAGAGTTTATTTTGGACCAGGCAGGCTAGGTCAAAACTGATGACTAGAATAAGAAAAGTCAAACACAAGGCCATTCAGAATAGGCAAAAACAGCAAGCTGTGGAAGAAGCCTAAATTATTTTCTTGGTGAGTAGGAGCAGCATCTTTGGCTTTTCTATGCCAGTTAATTCTCACATAATATCACAATCTTTTTCTCTGAAAAGAGATATACATTGAAAGCCAATATCATCCAACGAAAGGACTGAGTTACAGTTTACAATTCATACAAATGGGAACATATTAAAGTTTTATTTCTTATTTTGTGTGTTTCTAATGTCTCAACATTAGCACAAGTATGGCTATTATATTATTTTTGAATAATAGCTTTGAAAAAATATTCATAAGTCTGTGAAAACTGTTTAAGCAACCACTCATTGATAGATTTTTAAAATTAATCTTTTTATTTTTTATTAATTACAGTTTATTCACTTTGTATCTCACCTGTAGCCCCTCCTTCAGTCCCTCCAAATCCACCCTCCTTCCCTTTTCTCCAACCATGTCTCTCCCCCTGTCCACTGAGAAGGGGGTCCTCATCCTCTTCCATCTGGTCCTAGTCTATCAGGTCTCATCAGGAGTGGCTGCACTGTCTTCCTCTGTGGCCTGGTAAGGCTGTACCCCACTGAGGGGAAACTGATCAAAGAGCAGGCCACATGACGTGAGTTCATGTCAGAGACAGTCCCTGTTCCCATTGCTAGGGAATCCATTTGGACACTGAGCTGCCAAGGTCTATATCTGAGCAGGGGTTCTAGGTTATCTCCATGAATGGACCTTGGTTGGAGTATCAGTCTCAGAAAAGACCCCTGTGCCAGATTTTGTGGTTCTGTTGCTCTCCTTGTGGAGCTCCTGTCCCCTCCAGGTCTTACTATCTCCCTCTTCATTCATAAGATTCCCTGAACTCACTCTCCCAAAGTTTGGCTATGAGTCTCAGCATCTGCTCTGATACTGTGCAGGGTAGAGTCTTTCAGAGGCCCTTTGTGTCAGACTCCTGTCCTGTTCCCTGTTTTTTCTCTCTTCTGATGTCCATCCTCTTTGCCTTTCTGAATAGGGATTGAGCATCTTAGCCAGAGTCCTCCTTCTTGATTAGTTTCTTTAGGTGTACAGATTTTAATAGTTTATCCTATAGTATATGTCTAATATCCACTTATGAGTGAGTATATACACTGTGTGTCTTTAAGCTTCTCAGATACCTCACTCAGGATGATCTTTTTCAGTTCCCACCATTTGACTGCAAATTTCATGATTTCCTTGTTATATATATCTATATCTATCTATCTATCTATCTATCTATCTATCTATCTATCTATCTATCTATCTATCTATCTATATGTACATCTGAGTAATATTCAATGGTGTAGATGTACCACAATTTCTGTATCCATTCCTCAATTGAGGGGCATCTGTGTTGTTTCCAGCTTCTGGCTGTTACGAATAAAGCTGCTACAAAAATGGTTGAGCAAATGTTCTTGTTATGTACTTGAGCATCTTTTAGATATATGTCTAGCAGTGGTACAGGTTGATCTTGAGGAAGCGCTATTCCTCATTGTCGGAGAGAACACCAGATTGATTTCCAAAATGGTTGTACAAGTTTGCATTCCCATCAGCAGTGGAGTAGGGTTCCCCTTTCTCCACAACCTCTTCAGCATGTGTTGTCATTTGAGTTTTTGATCTTAGCCATTTTGATGAGTGTAAGGTGAAATCTCAGGGTCATTTTTATTTGCATCTTTCTGATGGCTAAGGACGTTGAGCATTTCTTTAAGTGTTTCTCTGCCATTTGAAGTTCCTCTACTGAGAATACTCTATTTAGCTCTATACCTCATTTTTAGTTAGATTACTTGGTTTGTTGCTTTTTTAAATTCTTCAGTTCTTTATGTGTTCTGGATACTAGCCCTCTGTCAGATATAGGGTTGGTGACGATCCTTTCTCAATGTAAGCAGTCATTTTGTTCTGACAGTGTCCTTTGCTTTACAGAAGCTTTTTAGTTTCATGAGGTCCCATGTATTTATTGTTGCTCTTAGAGCCTGTGCTGTTGGTGTTCTGTTCAGGAAGTTGTCTCCTGTGCCAATGAGTTCAAGGCTTTTCCCCACTTTTTCTTCTAACAGGTTTAGTGTGTCTGATTTTATATTGAGGTCTTTGATCCACTTGGACTTGTTGAAAAATGCAAGTAGATCCATACTTATTACCCTATACCAAACTAAAGTCCATACTTATGTATCTTTTCTTCTTCTTCTTTATAATCCAATATCATGTTTAGTTTTGAGGCTTCTGTTATTGCTGTAAGGTCAACATTTTTAAGCTATAGATAAAATCAAATGTCTACTCATCGTTTTTCAAAACATTTTCAATCTTAAAACACCTACTGGAAAAATAAATAAAAATTTAAGGATCTGTTGGTGGAACTGTGAAAGATAAAGACAAAAATAACATCATTATCTTTGAGTAATGTCAAGTGATTCATCAAGTCCAGGCATAGTATAGCATAGTCTGTGTTTGAAAAAAGGAGATAGTCCATACTAATATAATAAGACCAATGGGGACCTTATCTCTTCCATTAATGGTCAGTTCATCATGATATCAATATATTATGACATCAATAACATAATTAACAAAAGTAATGAACAATGACCTGTCTTAAGTATTTGCTTTTGTAGTTTGAAACCTACAATAGTTTAGAATACGAGGGAGGAACAGCCTTGCTAGGCCATAGAGGAGGAAATGGCAACCAGTCCTGAAGATACCTGATAAGCTATGGTCAGATGGGAGGAAAGGAGGACCTCCCCTAGCAGTGGACTTGGAAAGGAGTAGGGAGGAGATGAGGGAGGGAGGGAGGGTGAGATTGGAAGGGAATGAGGAAGGGGGCTATAGCTGGGCTACAAAATACATAACCTGTGATTAATATAAAATAATAAAACTTAAAAAAATAGTTTAGAATATAACACAATACACACAAAAAAACCAAATTTTTACTGTTTTAAAAATTACTCTTTCTTTGTTGGTTGATTTTTATATTTTGTTTTTAAGTGTTTTAATACTTAGCAGTTAAACTATATTTATTTTAAATATAACATACAAATTAGTTTTCATTCTCCCTATTTTTGGATCAAGAATGACAATAATAATATTCATTGATATGTGTTGTAGCATTGAGAATGATTTCACATTTTACCACAGCATGGTGAAATCTTTAACTATTCAGTAAGTCATGAATTCAATCAGTTTGCTGCTGGGTTGGCAGATCACGGGGAACACCTGCAGAGTCTATATTGTGTCAGTAAGTTTTAGCATAATAATTTACATACTGCATATAAAGAACTCAAGCAAGCTACGTTCAGAAAAAATGAATAGTAAATCTTGGCTAAAATTCATAGGAAAAATCAGTTACTACAAAGATGCAGTTTGGTGAATGGAAAACCAACATAAAGAGAAGTATTTCAAAGCATCTTTTGAGCTGTTTCATGCTTTCATAGGTAAAGTGTGGAAGCACAAGGATTAAAGCATGGATTCCTATGCATCCAAATAAATTTCTGTGCTTGAATGGGATAAAGAAATTCCTGGAGCAGGCTGACTACTCTAATCAACAAGTTCTGGGTTAAAGTGGGAGAAACCCTGTCTCCATATTGAAAGTGGGAAGTGATTGACAAATACAATCAACATCAATGTCTAGCCTCCACATTTCTCACACTCTTGTGCATATACAAGCACACTACACACACACACACACACACACACACACACACACACACGTACCCGTGAACACACATTATCCTTCTCAAATATCAGTTAACCAGATTAACTAATATGATGTTTTGAACAACAAATTTTTGAATGGAAAATGCAGTCGTGCAATTAGTTAATGATTTGGAGAAAAATATATTGCATTTCTTTTTCACATTTATTTACAATTAATTCACTTTGTATTTAGGCTGTAGCCCCCTTCCTAATGTCCTCCCAGTCTCCCCCTCCCTGTCTTCCCCCTATGTTCCTCCCCTAAACCACTGATAAGGTAGTTTCTCCTCCCTTTCTATCTGACCCTAGCTTATCAGGTTTCAAGAAAAAGGTGTTTTTACCTAGGGGCACTCTGCAGAAAAAAATATTTTCTTGTGATTGACATAAACGGGAGTTTCACATGTGTATTTGGGAAACAAAATCTTCCTAATTAGTGTTTTCCTCACATATATTTCATCTCATATGGTTTCTTTGATGAGCTGTATCAGCAGTACAGTTTTAGAAATGTTTACTAAAGAAGGAATGCATCATGAAAACATTTTCCTTTGCATTTAGCAAGAAACCCAATGTAATTTCATGCATAATTAGAGCCTAAATGATGCCACTAAAATACATAGTGGAAAAAGTGAGCATAGGCACTTCCTATTTCAATGTTATCATCCTTAGAATTTAAAATTATACTTCGTATAAAGTGATAATTAAAATAAATAAGAATATATCACTGAGTAGAGACCATTCTTTTGATCTATTGGTTTCAATTCTGTGAAATATGTGAAAGTTTCTACTATTGAAAACCATAACATTGTGTGTCCTAATTATTTTTAAATCATTATTCAAGACCTTGTAGGAATATTATGTCAAAAACATTATAAATCATGTTATTAAATTGTTAATTAATATTGCTTTTAGTTTCAATGTAATATTGCAGTATAATGTTCTTAAGCTTCACTGATTTTAAAAGCTTTTAAATATTTAGATTTCAATTACAAAGAAATCATTAAGCATGCTTACACTTGAGATATCTCCAAGCTACATATTCTTCATATATGTGTGAAGAATGAAGTTTCTTGGAGAGTTTTGAATCCACCAGCACTTTTCTCTTTCATCCTTTACTCCCTACTATAGTGTGTTTTTATTTTATGACAGCTCTCATTTTTATTGTTGGAAATTTTCTCAAGTACTTATGTCAAGATTATCTTTTAAAACTAAATTATATCCTCCCACACATGTTTACTTCTTGCACTGAATTCTGAAATCTATACCTATATTTTTTGGCATGAGAGAAAAAAATGAATTGAAGATAGAAATAAGACTTATGATGACTTAATCTTAAAATAAGGATACTGTCCTTGATTATACAAAGGGTTCTAATATTATCACATACATTTATAAATTAAAGAGTGTGGCCACAGAAGACACAGTAGTACATTCTCTTTGGGTGGATGACACTTAAATGAACATCTGTACAAAGTCCCAATTTATTTCTAATATCAGAGATCAGACCTCTACTCTTGCCTGATGCGTCTAAAACAAAAACAGGGAACTGTAGAGAGCTGCGGAATGCTATGCCTTAAAGATGGAGCTGGTTTCCGCCTTCCACCTTCCCGATGGTGAGTGCTCTCTGTCACGAACAACTCCACATTTGGTTAAGGCTGAGGATCTGGCTTGCTTCCATGTATGTGGACCTATCTGCATTGCCCCCGTGGCACGCCTGGGTTGGCTACCCAGAGGCTATTTAAGCTGTGGGCTGGCTTTCCCCAGGGTCCGAGGATTGTTCAATATTCCTGAATAAACTGCATTGAAAAAAAAAAAAAAACTGGAAACAAAAAAAAAAAAAAGAAAGAAAATAAAGCTTACTGAAGGAGCTGAAAAAAAAAAAAAAAGAAAGAAAGAAATATCTATCCCAGTACCATGCAGTTTTTAAAACTGTTGCTCTATAGTATAGCTTGAGATCAGGGATGGAGATACCTCCAGAAGATCTTTTATTGTAGAGGATTGTTTTAGCAATTCCAGGTTTCTTGTTATTCCATATGAAGTTGAGAATTTTTCCTTCTAGGTCTGTAAAGAATTTTGTTGGTAATTTGATGGGAATTGCGTTGAATCTGTAGATTGCTTTTGGTAAGATGGCCATTTTTACTATATTAATCCTGCCAAGCCATGAGCATGGGAGATCTTTCCATCTTCTCATATCTTCTATTTCTTTCTTCAGAGACTGGAAATTTTTTTTCATACAAGCCTCGACTTGCTTGGTTAGGGTTACACCAAGGTACTTTATGTATTTTGTGGCTATTGTGAAGGATGTTGTTTCCCTAATTTCTTTCTCAGCCCTTTTGTCTTTTGTATACGGGAAGGCTACTGATTTTTTTTGAGTTAATTTTGTATCCTGCCACTTTGCTGAAGGTGTTTATCAGCTGTAGGAATTCCCTAGTAGAATTTTTGGGGTCAATCAGGTATACTATCATATCATCTGCAAATAGTGAAATTGAAAATTATTCTTTCAAGTTCTAGAAAGAATAGTGTTGGTATTTTGATGGGACTTGCATTGAATCTGTAGATTGCTTTTGGCAGATTAGTGATTTCACTATGTTAATCCTACCGATCCATGAGCACGGGAGATCTTTCCATCTTCTGATATCTTCAATTTCTTTCTTCAGAGACTTGATTTTTTTTTCCAAACAGGTCTTTCACATGCTTGGTTAGGGTTACACCAAGGTACTTTATGCTATTTGTGGCTATTGTGAAGGGGTTAGTTTCCCTAATTTCTTTCTCAGCCCTTTTTTCCTTCATATACTGGAGGGCTACTGGGTATAACACCCAGAATATATAAAGAACACAAGAAGTAAAAAAAAAAAAAAAAATCAAGTAATCCAAATTAAAAAATCCTGAGGGGAGAGCAGCCTTACCAGGCCACAGAGAAGGACAATGCAGACACTTCTGAAAGGAAGAATGGGATTGGCAGGGGACAAGGGGGACTGCAGCCAGGATTAAAAGTGAATAAACTGTAATTAAGGAAAAATGAATAAATTTTAAAAAATAGAATAAAAGAAATAGGTCAATCATAATTTTTTCTTTATTCAAAACTTTTTTGAGATTATAACTGTATTTATCCCTTCTATTCTCTTTCAAGAAATCCTCTCATATACCTACCTGTCTTTGATATCTTTCAAATTCTTGGCATATAATCTCATTTCAGTTCTAATGTAAATATATGTAACATATGGCACCTTTATTTGGAAAAGGTGTGTGTGTTTGTGTGTGTGTGTGTGTGTGTGTCTGTGTCTGTGTTTAAATACCTGGTATAATAGTTATATTAATATCTGTCAGGTGATTTATAAATTGTTTTGGGGGAAGGATTCAGATAATTGTGAAATATATTTTCACTAGTAAACACACTACCTTTCTATACAAACTACCAAAATACAACATGAAACAATAAATTGAATGATGATTAAATTTTGTACATAATGCCATGTTGCATAATATTTTATTGTGTTCTCACTTCAAAAAGGTACGTATTTGTCGACTGAAATTTTCTTATGTTTTTTCAACTGATCCTGTCGCTCAAATACTTTCAGAGACAGTGTCTGTGAGATGTAACAGAAGTCTTTTCCATGTGTTTAAAGGCAGTACTGGGATTGAGAGACAATATTGGTAATCTTGAAAAATAAAATTATTTCTTCAGAAAGGGTAAGTAAATAAGTACAATGTTCAAATGAAAATAAGCCAACTTAGAGAAGAAAATTCAATTAAATAAACTTTAAAAATAGAAACTCTTGGTAGACAAATGGAACTACACTATAATTTACCAAGAAAAAGAGAAAATTTCAACAATAAAGAATACCTTCTGTGATATTCAGTGATAATTATGTTTCATAGTTATACTGATAAAGATCACAGTGGAAGCCTTGCATTTTAATCTGCTGAAATACCTTGTTCACCAATTTCACATAGTAACAATAACTGAAACATATAAAACATACCAACTAAACATATAAGAAATAATGCACTACTTAATGCTTTTTAAAGAAATAGGATTAAGCCAGGTGCAGTGGCACACACCTGTAATCTCAGCACTCAGAGAGGGAGAAGCAGGCAGGTCTCCATGAGTTCTAGGCCAGTCTGGCCTACAAAGTGAGTCTCAGGCAGCCAATCTACACAGAGAAACCCTGTGTTGAAAAACAAACAAAAAAGATCAAAATTTTGTTTATAAACAGCGTTTGAGGTTCAGTCTGCTACAAGGACCAGAAAATTGGCAACAGAAAAGTTTTAGGTTTGTTGATAACATCTAAGGGCTATCACATATTTCCTCACTTCACAGAAGAACTGGGTCTTTGGTCTTCTTCAGGCTTTCTTATTGTATAAAGGTAATACTCATGTTTGAAGAACAGTATCTCTCATGATGTATTTTATTATTATCCAAAAACGGCCTTACAGAAACTTCTAAAATTTTATTTGATCACGTGTCTATTTGTCGAAACAAGACATCACAGAATCAGCTATCACAAGTTTATTTTACTTAAACCCATACACAATCTGCTTGTTTTTAGTATGAAAGAGATAAGATATTACATAAAGAACAGAAAAGCTCTTGCTTATAAAAATTTGAGTTATATGCAAATTTTGTGATGTCAGTGTTTTTAACAGCTGAGTAATACTCCATTATTTAAATGTACATTTTCTTTATCCATTCTCTGATTGAATAGCATCTGAGTTATTTCTAGTTTCTGGTTATTCGGAATATTGTGATAGGATGAATTGTCCTTTCAGTAGATGCTGAAGTGTTTTATAACTAACTGGGTCTTGAGGTAGATCAATTCCCAATTTCCTGAGAAACCACCATACTGACTTCCAAAGTGACAAATTTGTACTCACACCAGAGTGGAGGTGTGTTCCTGAATGGAAATAGAAAAAAAAAAAAAAGTCCTGAATTAGGTAACCCAGACTCAGAAAGGCAGATGTGATAGCGGTATGTACTCAGTTACATACTCAAGTGGGTATTAGTTATGAAGTAAAAGAAAATTATCCTCTGGTTCATAGACCCAGAGAGGCTAAGTAACAATGAGATCCTAAGGGGGAACAAGGATCTCCTTAGCAAGGGAAAATAGAATAGATTTTTGTGGGTGGATTAAGACTGATGGGGTTAAAAACAGGAGGGATCAGGTGGTGGGGGAAGGAGAAAATACAGGGAGAAACTTCCATTGGGAGACAGTTGTGGGAAGGTAAGGTGGAAAGCTAGTGCAATAGAAACTCCACGTGTCCATCAGGGTTAATTGTAGAGATTAACAAGCACACAGAGCTGACCATCTTCTGTACCCAGAAATGGCCCTAAGTGGAGGCATTGGTTCCTCAGCCCTGCCACAACACCTTCAAAGCTAGCCAATAGAAAGGGAAGTTCAATTACCAACTTAACTTCACATATATTTTTTGATGGAAGTATGGGATGTTTTCAGCATAAGTGACTTACCAGCAAGCCGTGTTATTGCTATAAGAAGACACATTTTATACGTGAGTGGGACCAGGGCTGTAGAACTGGACTAGATTATGAATTCAATGTGCCTCATTTTCTCAAGCTTCTGCAGCTATGACTTGCAAATTCTGATGGACTATAACTTTGAACTAGAGATAAAATAAACCCTTTCATGTCAAAATTGCTTTTGTTGGGTATTTTGTTACAGCAACAGAAAAAGAAACTACAGCACAGATTAAGATCCACTGATTTTAGTGGGACTGCAAACCTATTATGATCAGCTTGTAGCTTCCTTCTCATTCGTGATATACATTTCAGTGCTGACTTTTGAAAGCCTCTTTGTCTATGTTTTTTTTAAAATCATGCATGATCACAGACTAGCAAGATAGATGAAAAAATGCCTTCATTTCCACCTAGACATCAGTGAAAGAGACAAATATGTCACTCAACCTAGTAAAAAACTTCCTTTTCTAATTATATTACTATTTTCTTCAGATAGTTCTGAGAATGTATCCATTTTATTCTCTGCTGTTAAAGAAAAATTGGCTGATAAAGCTGGAATATAAGAGCTTTGAATGAGCTGCCCTAAATAATATATGACTTTAAGGTATGGGAATCTCTGATATGACTCTAGAATTTAACGTTACTTGGATTTGGATGGAGCATGCTGGCACATTTTTATAATGCTTGTGGTAAAAAAAAAATAAAATAAAAAAAATTCTTCATATTAAAAGAATAGAGTAAGTTCTCTCTGGTAACCCATACCTTAAATCTCAGCACACATGAAACTGAGGCATTCAGACTTCCAGAGATGAAGGCCATCCTGGTCTACATAGTGAGTTCCTGGCCTTTGAGGGCTATATCATGAGATTGACAAGGCCTCAGGTGGAGGGACTGGGATGCTAACTTATCCACAAAATCTTCGACATACAGTTTTCCTGGCCTACAGAATCATCAAAGAATACAGAACCTGTACAAAACCTGATGACCCCCCCCCCAGGCTGTTCAGTTTCCAAGTGGGTACCTTAGCAAGGGGAGCAGGGGCTGTCTCTGACATGAACTCAATGACTGACACGTTGATCACCTCCCTCTGAGTGGGGAGCAGCCTTGCCAGGCCACAGAGGAAGAGAACATAGCCAGTCCTGATGAGACCTGATAGGCTAGGTTCAGAAGGAAGGGGAGGAGGATTTCCTCTATCAGAGGACTGAGGAAGGGGCATGGGAGAAGATGAGGGAAGGGGCTACAGCCAGGATACAAGGTGAAAAAAATGTAATAAACAATAAAGAAATAAAATAAATAAAATTTTTAAAGAGAAGTACTGCAGAACTATTTTAAAAAACTGAGAGCAAATGCAAAGTACTATAGACAAATATTAAGGGAAGCTCGGGAATCCTGTGGAAGGGCGGGAAGATCTGAGGAATCAGAAGGGTCCGGGACACACCTGGAGAACTCAGCCTGCAGAATCAACAGACTGCGACTCATGGGATTCACAGAGATCAGGAAGCCTGTAAAGCCCTCGCCTATTCTGCACGCTGTTACTGTGGGGTTTCTTGGCGCTCTTGTGGGAATCCTAGCAGTGGGACGGGAGGATGTCCCTGACTCTTTTGCCTATATGTGGGACCCTTTTCCTTCTACTCCCAGGCTTGGTGTCATGGTATGTGTCTGGTTTTATTGTAGCTTGTTATGCTGCATTTTGTTGACGTCCTTAGGAGTCCTGCTCTTTTCTATAGTGAGGCAGAGGCATCTGGATAAAGAGGAAGTGAAGAGGAGAGTCTAAGGGGAAGAGAATGAGGGAAAACTTCAGATGTGATGTAATATATGAGAGATGAATTTTTAATAAAATCAAAAACAAAAAATAAATTGAGATACTGCATTACCATTGTGAAATCAGGAAACAAACAGACTCACCAACATACACACACACACACACACACACACACACACAGAGTCATACACTAATGATCAGTCACATTCACTGTCACATTTATACATTTTTTATGCATAATCACGTTATGTTTAGTTGCATATAATATTTTTAATATTTAGCTAAGCCATAAAACCTAATTTCTTAGTGAAAAACAACCTGTATACTATATTTTTACATGCTATATAACATTTAAGTCAAGAGACATTGAGAAATCTATGATACTTTCATAGAATAGGGGTCATTATGTGATCAGTTGAAAAGCTTAAGAGAAAAGTACAAGGCCCTGTAAGATAGAAGAGAGAAAAACAACATTCTGTACTCCAGTGTGCTTCCAGCTCATGGCTGTAACCTTATACATGTTAGCATTCTCAAACTTACAGCCTGTCCTGCATACTTCATAGCTGACACCCCAAAAGAATGTGACATACTTTCTAAATCACTATTTCTCTTCCCGTATTCTAGCCCGAATCTGTGTATGTGTGGAGAAGTTTGGTATAGATACAAAAGTCCAGAAAAGCAATTTGACTTTGATTTCTGAATTGTAATGACAGCAAAATAGTAAGAGAACATATGTTTACAGGGGTAAAAGAATGGAAACAAAAGAAGAGAAAAACATTATTAAGAAATATGAGACAATTACCATTTGAAATTTAATTATGAACATATTCTCTAGCTCAGCCTTAGTGTTTGGCATTTTCTGATATTCTGCTGGAGAATAATTGAAGGCAATAGGAGTGGTTTAGTTTCAAATGACACTAAAGAAAAAATGTGTGGCTCAAAATATATCACTATGATTTCGTCATCTAAGAAGAACTCTGGAGTTAAGTATTTAGGGGCTAATTTAGTATGTCAGAAAAATCTCTCCAAAACTCAAGGTCTCTTTGTCATTTGTTCCTGCCATTCTTAGAATCTTGGTATTTTTAAGCATATGATTGCAGCTCTGTGATTACAAAATTACCTGCTAGCTTCAGGAACAGTGTCTAAAAATGAGCTTAAAAGAAAGATGTAGATATCAGTACCAACATTACTTATATTTAAGGGGGAAATAAGGAAAGAATGTGAAAGATTTCTTTTCAAAATTTCATTGGCTAAAAATTTATTAGTATTCCATTCTATTAAGTGCAGAGTAGTGTATGTTAGGATGTATGGGAATATGGAAAGTATCAAGGACACATGTGTCAAAAGCTTGGTCTTTAAAATGATGTAATTGGAAGATAATAGAACATTTACTCCCTTGGGAATATCCTTGGATGGCAATTATGGAACTATAGTCTCAATCTCTCCTTTCACTTTTCAGAAGCCGTGAGGGGACCAGTTTCCTCTAGTAAATGATCAAGATCACTCATTTTGCCTTGCAACAGGCTCCAACAATAGGAATAACAAAATTAAACTTGACCCTATTAAGTTGTTTGCCTGAGAAATTTTGTAACAATAATGGAAAGCTAACTAACAAAATCTTCCCTAAGCATGAAAGTTATTATAACCACTTAAACCAAGAAAATTAAGAGAAACATCAAGTGTTTGAGGAATCTAGAGATTGATGTAATGTAGCTTTCTACTACAAATGATGAATGTCCACTGGCAGATGTTAGCACTGATACTCACAGGGTAAAGGAATCATAGAGATGTGTGAAGTGAGGAGGAGAAATCAAATGTTTTGGTTTAAACAAATGTTTTGAATCCATGTTTTACCAATGTGAAAAGCTTGTGACATCTTGGAAGAGGCAGGTTCAGTTAAGTAAATGTTCTCATCATATTTCTCTGTACTTATGTCTAGAGGTATTTGTTACAAATTGGTGTGGAAAATGGCCCAGCAAACTAGGGATTGCTGCAACCCTGTGAGATATTAGAATGTATAAGGAAGAAAACTGAGCAGGCCACAGAAACCAAACCAGTAAGCAGCCTTTTTCATTACCTCTTCTTCAGTTTCTGCCTCCAGTTCCTGCCTTGAGTTTCCTGTCCTATAAGCTGAAAAAAACGCTGTCCTCCCCCATGTTCCTTCACTCACAGTATTTTATCACAGTAATACAAAGTAAACGAAAACATTGCATAATTACTGAATTTACTAATTACAGAAAATCATTTCATCTATGAGACTGAAGGAACTTAATGTATAATATCAGTGTAGGTGATTAAAGGACACAGATTAGTGTCACACTTAAGAGAGGGTGTGCACAATTAAGAAGCAGAGAGTAGGGAATTCACGCTGGGATGCCAAGTGACGCTCTTCAGTTAGACAGCTTGAGATCACAGCCAGGAAAGGCCTCACTTGCAGAGAGCTGCTCTTTCCATCTCAGTTAACACAATCAAAATAAATCCACACAGGCATGCCGACAGGTGCATCTCCCAGACGATTCTAAATTCTATTCAGGTGAATGCAGTAAGCATTGCAATATCCTAGTCTAGAGGCTACAGATTTTAAGAGTCACAAACTCTGTAAGGAAAAAAAAAAAAAACAGTGCCTGTATCACTCTCCAATCTGACAAACTTTTACCATTTTAACCCTCTGAATTTTTCCTGACAACATCCCTACATTTAGATCTTAGATACCAATCAAAACTGCAGGTCTTTTTTGAATACTTCATCTACCTAAATATCAGTCTTGTTCTTTCTTTGTACGGTTTAATTTCATTAAAACAATTGTTATATGACATTTATTTTAAATAGTTTTGTTTTGTTATCTAAAATATTCGGATATCAATCACAATTTTGATTTCTTATCCATCCTGTATCACCAACAATTACAAAAGTACTATCTAGTTTCTCTTTAAGTAAATGATTGTTGATACATATTTATTCATTAACAGCTTAGCATGTTATATACTAAAATGTTTATAACAAAACATTATTTCTGGAAAAATGGATTACCAAAACTATGCAGAAAATAGAGAAGAGTGTAATATAACGTTTTCACAAATAGATTAGTTAAAATATATCAACAGAGTTTAACTCATCAATTACCTACCTGATAAATTAATAAACAATAAGTATATTTTCTATGTACACCAGTAAAATATAATTTTAGCAGTTGTTTCAAACTTGACTCTTTTTAATACTAAAGTATTTTTTCTCTTACACAGAAGTTAATATTATGCATACTTTGGTTTGTATGTGTATATATGTATGTGTACATATGTGTTCATTTATGTATGAATGTCTTTCCTTAATAGTTGTCCACTTTGTTTTGAGACAATGTATAAACTGTCTTACTAGTGGACCCAATGATACTCCTTTTTTGGCCTTTCCCAGCACAGAGATCACAGGCATAGAATATCAAGTTTGGGATTTGGAGATTGTACCGGGTTCACTATACTTTTTGATAAGCAACTCACAGACTGGGTTGCATCCCTTACCCCAAATTTCCTTGATATATCTTTTTGTAATTTTATGATAGTCATTTTAAAATTAATCACTTTAAGTGTATTTTCTTGGTGTAGTACATTACTATGTAAATGTAATTTTTATTTAATCCTAAGAATTTTTATTTATTATTAACTTATTAATAACTTCAATTTTAGATTCTCATCAGTTTCAAAATCTTATGCTTCCATATATATACATACATACATCTATATAGATACACACAATACATATGTGTGTGTGTGTGTATGCACATATCAGAAACATATTTATCCTGAGGTCTTTTAAATACCTTATTTGTTTTGCTTTCATGATATCTATAATTCGGTTCTGTTTTGACTTAAGTAAAAAAATAATGATGAGATTTGATAGACTAAGATCAGAAGGAAGGAGAGGGGGACCTCCCCTATCAGTGGACTTGGGGAAGGGCAGGCGTGAATAAGGGGGAGTTAAGGTGGGACTGGGAGGGGAGGAGGGAGGGATACAAAGTGAATAAAGTGTACCTAATAAAAGTTAAAAAAAATAATAGTTATTCCATTGTATAATGTAGCTGTCCTAGACATACATACACAGAAACAGTTTTTCCTTGTTTGTCTGTTAATAAGACATTGAATTAGCTTGGGCATTTCAGGCAAGTTATCCTTTGAACTTTCTTACAAATCGTTTTTTTTCTTTTTAACATTTATTCCTTTCCCCATTTTCTTTGCTTTGAGGTTGAATTTTCTTTCCTATTTTTTTAATTTTGCATATCACTGTCCCTTACAATATTATATTAAATTATATTTAGTTCAGACTTCTGGAAGTTTTAAACTCAGTATTTTGCCTACCTCACTTGATAGATTTACACGTCCATTTTAAACATTTAAAGTTTCAATCTAGAAAAAAAAATTACTTTTCATAATTATTGAACCTGTAAAAGAAATTACACTTAGGTTTTGGAAAGTAATGGTATATACAGTTTTGAATTAATGTTATAAAAATAATTAAACCTATTATAAATCAAGGAATAGCAAGAATCTTCCCCTCCCCATTGGAAAATATTTAGTTAAACCTATGGGTTAAGATAGTAAATTGGGATTGTTCAAAGCAAACAGATTCAAGAATACCATGAAGGTTAGTTGAGCACACAATTATGTCAGCTATAACTTTTGATTAAATTAGTTTTACAAACTTTCCAAGTCATTATGAATCATTAAATCCTCAATCACTTGGGCAAATCTGTAGTTACTCCTATCTCCTTTTCATTTTCTAATTTTATGCATTAGTTATAATTGTAGTGAAGTGTATATAAATGTACCAATCACGGTGCGACAAGAAATGAAGTAATATGTATGAAAGCAGTACGTAATTAAATCCAAATTAGACCATTTGTTTATTTTATGAAGAATAGGCTAACATAATATTTTAAGCAATAAGCATTTTTGATCAAAATGAATAAAACATGCTTAGAAATGCTTTTGATCACTAGCTTCAGCTGTGATTCTGCAATGATTAAAATGCTAGTCATTTTGCTTAATGAATTAAACAATCTCTGACAGTATGATTTTAAAACTATGTAAGTCCAAATCTCATAAGTTATTTTACTCCTCATATTCAGATAATCACTTTAATATTTCCGGAAAAATATATTAAATGAAAGGAAAGACTCCCATTCTGCAAATCAATCACATCTTGAATTTTAAGTTGATTATCTGCTGGGATTAAGAAAATCAGTTTAGAAGACCAATTACATCTGTCCTCATCATTGAAAATTTTATTTTACATGTCTCCTAAACAATGGGAAATAAATATCTCCTGCTATGCTGAATTCATTTTAAAACCATAACATGAATATGGAGAAATTTCTCAAAGAATAAAAACAAATACTTTACAAGCATTAGGACCTGAGTATGATGTAGGCATCCATGAGAGGGTTGAACATGGTTCTGTGTGCCTGTGACCCAGCTAAGAAGGAGGAGGGAGAGAAAGCTCTCAGAAGTGTGCCAGGGAGCCGTCCATAGCGAAAGCTACATTTCACTGAGAGCCCTTACCCCAAGACAATAAGGAATAGAGCCATCAAGGACAACCAATATTGTGTTCAGGCATCTGCATGCATGAGTGAAGGGGAACATAGCTACATAGCCACATGCATGCACCACACATCAGGTATACACACACACACACACACACACACACAAAAGAAAATAAGATCATGCAATTGATATGAAATGCAACCGAATAGCTTCAAAAAATTGTCTTCGATTTTATTAATCAAGTACATATACACAACAGTTTACACATAGTTAATACTAGTCATAATCTATCCCAAATTGAAGGTAACCAGTACCTTTCTTTCTGACATCAAAAGTGTAGATTCAGGAAAATCTTCCATAAATCACAATCAAAATTGACTTATATGACATCTTATAATGAGCAGTGTTACATATGGTTTATAACTAAAAACTGTGAGAGCATATATATTGGTCACAGATACTTTGAATGAGGTGATATTAACTAAGCAGATTTCCTACTGTAAGCATAACTCTTGAACTGAACTAAGACCTACCAGCCAAATGGGATCTTGGGGCATTTAGAAGACGAGAGTAAGAGCCGAGTGTCTTCCCCTGTGAGGCAATGGGTTTTGAAGAGATGAATGAAGTTCTTGTGGCTGGATTGTTACGGTCATGCTGCTGTGCTGAATTGATTCAAGCATCTTGTGTTGAATCATACAACTGTAACCAGACAAATCTTATCAAACAATTTACATTAGACATGAGCAAACTATGAATGTATATTTATATTTTAATGTTGTATAATTTACATGATTGTGCAAAATTATATAATTTATAATTTTAAAATATTTAGGAAAATCCAACCAAGTTTAAGTATCTGTCATAAACTGATGAAGGCATGTAGATATACATGTAAATTTTTAAAAATCTTTTTTTTTCTTTTTTCTTTTTTTTTCATTCGCTTTGTAGCCCCTCTGTAGCCCCTCCCTCATTCCCTCCCAATCCTACCCTCCCTCCCTCTCCTCCTCCCATGCCCCTCTCTAAGTCCACTGATAGGGGAGGTCCTCCTCCCCCTCTATTGACCCTAATTTATCAGGTCTCATTAGGACTGGCTGCAATGTCCTCCTCTGTGGCCTAGCAAGGCTACTCCTCCCTCATCCTGAGTGAGGAGTATCCCAGAAGCAGAAAGACACACACAATATATACTCACTTATAAGTGGATACAAGTGCTATAAGATAGGGTAAACATACTAAAATCTGTACACCTAAAGAAGCTAAACAAGAAAGAGGACATGGGCTAAGATAATAAATCTTCACTTAAAAATTTTTTGTTGTTTTTGTTCTGGTACAAGTCTCTCGCTTCCAGAACTCCTCTTAGATATTCTGTTGTCCTGTATCATGGAGATCCTCTAGTTTTGGATCTATAGGAACAACCCCTTCATTCACTTCAGCAAATTATCAATGGAGTAAAAGTTTGATGAGGCCAATTCAAAGCCTGGGATCTGGGCCTGAGAGGTATCTGAGGTAGTCATTCCACATGCTCTCCTGCTCTCATGCCCAGTCCACCAGCAACCCCTGCAAACAGAGTCAGCTTACTTTGCAAGCAAAGAAGCATGATCAAAAGGGGACACACTGTGAAACACGGCAGCTTCCACAATGAAGTGGGGTTGAGGTGCATAATGTGAAAGTCACAAAGAACCAATGAAGAGTTGAAAGAAAGAAAGAAAGAAAGAAAGAAAGAAAGAAAGAAAGAAAGAAAGAAAGAAAGAAAGAAAGAAAGAAAGAAAGAAAGAAAGAAAAGATTGGGAACTCTTAGGTGTTCTATTGTTATTAGTGACTGTATAGCTTACTTCTCTTTTTTGTTTTAAAATATCCTGACAAAACTAATTCAGGGAAAAATGCATTGTTTTCCCTCACAGTTCAAAGTTTTACCCAAATAAAATAGGAAGGATGAGGTAATCAAGGGATACTGGTAAAAGATTTAATCCCAGTACACAGCATGAAGCTAAAGGCAGGTAGATCTCTCAGAGTTCCAGGCTAGCCTGGTCTTTGGGGTAATTTCCAGAACATACAGGATGTCTCAAAAAGGAAAAAAAAAAAAAAAAAAAAAAAAAAACCTAAACCAAAATCAAAACACAAGCAAACAAACAGAACACCTGGACGGACTTAGAGTATTGTGCTTGTAACCATAGCCAAGAGGCAGGTATAAGGAATACTTATATTCAGCTTTCTTTTTCCTCTTCATATAGTCCAGGACCCAAATCCAGAGAATGGTCTTACCCAAGATGAGTTGTTGCACACCAATTAATATACTCAAGGTAACCCTTAGTAAACATTTCCAGAGGTTAAACTTAACTAAATCAGGTATGCTTTGCAGGAATGTCCTCCAAGTTTATCTTCCAGATGATTGTAGGTCCTGTAGAGTTATATAAGATTATAGGTCTTATAGACCAAAATAAGAAATAGAAGACTATCTGTTAATATCTGATCCAGTAAAGTGTAGGTGATATGAGAAATCTGACGATAAGGGTTTGCAATGGAAAAACAAGTGTGCCATCTACTGAGGGAATTAACTCCGGGTGAGCATCAGGCATTGGTATAACGCCTATTCAAGAGGAAATCCATCCCAGCTTGAGATATTATTTTCATAGCTCATTATTGGTTTAGGGTCTATAAGAGTCCCATGTACAATGTATGCCGTCATATGGAAATGTTGTCAGTAAGTCTCTCTTGGGATGTACAGGTAAATGGAAGCCTGTTTTCACAACAGCATCGTAATGCTTGGCTGTGCTTCTGCTATGAGTCATTTGACTCCTAGAGAGAAAAGGATGTGGGAGAGCGGTCACAGCCACTGTTACCTTAGTAACCTAAAAGGGACAGCCTCAAGCAGCAAGCTGTATTTAGAAATGAGTAGGTGCGTGATTAACTTCACCACTGAAAAATGAGCTTAAATTAAACTTTAGCCAACTGTAAGAACAGATGCCTACACCTATTGTGAACACCATTAAGAAGCAATAGATGATGCTCAGGAGAGGAACTCGCCGAATGGTCATCCAAAAGTTGTCCTTTTCCTTTCCTTTTCCTTTTCTACTCTGTGTTTCTTTCTTGCTTGATTGCCTACTTATTTATTTATTATTATTTTACGTCCATGCATGCTATACATGTGTGCATATATTGATATGTATGCAAACATACATTGATGGCACTATGTGTATACATGTGTGTATACATGATGGTCAGGGATAGACATCAGGTGACTTTCATTTTTTTCTGTCTTAAATTTTTAGGGAGGATTTCTCACTAGGGCCAGAAATCCCTGATTTAGATAGATTGATTAATTGATAGTAATCCACTATCTGCCTATCTTTGCAAATCCATCTCTGGAAATATTCCACCACATCTGACTTTGTATGTGAGTGCTAGGTATCTCAACCCAGTCCTTATGCTAGACATAGCAAGCATCTTAACAATGGAACCATTTTCCAAGCCCTAGCTTACTAATTTAAAAATTTATGTTTTCCAGTTATGATAAGGACACTATATCCTTGAAATCTCAAAAACTTGGGTTCTTTCAAAACGTCTAAAAAATTCCTGACATTCAACCAAGTTCAACCAAGGACGATGTATGGATATAACCTAGAACCTCTGCTCAGATGTAGCCTGTGGTAGCTCAGTAACCAATTCGTTTCCCATAGTAAGGGGAACAAGGAGTATTTCTAACAGGAACTCAATGGCAGGATCTTTGACCTCCCCACCCCCCAAGGGAGGAGCAGTCTTGTTAGGCCACAGAGGAGGACTTTGCAGCCAGTCCTGAAGATATCTGATAAAACAAAGTCAGATGAATGGGGAGGAGGTCCCCCCCTATCAGTGGACTTGGAAAGGGGCACGGTGGAGATGAGGGAGGGAGGGTGGGATTGGGAGAGAATGAGGGAATGGGATACAGCTGGGAACCAAAGTTAATAAATGTAACTGATAAGAAAAAAATAAAATTAAAAAAAAAATTCCAAGATCACTTGGTATCCCAACATCTCAGCATAGATGGGGAAATCTCACAATGAACATACCTAGATAACAAATTACAAAAGTTAGCAATTAATAATTGCTAAGAGAAAGAGAAAGAGAAAACTAGTCTTATTTAGGGATGTGGTACCCAACTGATTATCTAACATAAAGTAGTCAGTTGTAGAATTACATAATGCAATACTGAACATGCTCAGATCATTATATATATATATATATACATATATATGTAAACGTATATATATATATATGTTGTTCTTATACATGTATATATGAACAATAATTACAGAAGTGGAAGTAGTGAAATTGGGGGGCAGCAGGCATCTGAGGGGTAAGAGGACAGAAAAAGAGGAGATAATAATGTAAATTTATTTTAATTAAAAATAAAAGGAAGAAGTCCCATCACTTGTTTCTAACTTACTTTTCTCACTGAGTTAATATTTTCTTTTTCTGTGCTAAAGTGGCTATTATGTATATAAACATTGAAATTATATTTTGCCATCTTTGGTAAAAAAATTCCTGTCTCATGTTTCATTCTTTTCATTAAAAGACACCACTTTCAAGATCTTCACAGATTTTCTCTTTGTTCCTTTCTCAAAATGTCTTTTCATTTTTCCACTGAACATACATACATGTACACATACATACAATTTATTTGTAATTTATATGTGTAAATACTCATTTACCAAATTTCTATTATATATGATATATTATATGCATCATATATAATATTCTAGACATATGTATAAATAGAAATATATATTAGAAACTTTGGATTAAGCTAATTAAAAATATCAACTACATCTCAAATTAATTGCTTTTGTTTTTGTGGTAAGGACATTTGAGCCTCTTCTCTTAGTCCTTTTGAATCACACTGTAAACAATTATTAATGTGGTCACATAGACTAGAACACCTAATAAATTTTATTTTTCAGTTGGAGACTTGGATATTTTCTTTTTTTTTTTTTTTTTTTTTTCAATGCAGTTTATTCAGGAACCTTGAACAATCATCTGACCCTGGGGAAAGCCAACCCACCAACCCACAGCTTAAATAGCCTCTGGGTAGCCAACCCCAGCGTGCCACGTGGGCAATGCAGATAGGTCCACATACATGGAAGCAAGCCAGATCCTCAGCCTTAGCCAAATGTGGAATTGTTCGTGACAGAGAGCACTCACCATCGGGAAGGTGGAAGGCAGAAACCAGCTCCATCTTTAAGGCATAGCATTCCGCAGCTCTCTACAGTTCCCCGTTTTTGTTTTAGACGCATCAGGCAAGAGTAGAGGTCTGATCTCTGATATTAGAAATAAATTGGGACTTTGTACTGATGTTCATTTAGAGGTCATCCACCCAAAGAGCATCGGACCCATCCGATACCTTTTTCTCAGAGGCGGGACCTGGGGCATCAACCCACATGCAATCAGACATGCTCTTCTCTGGGTCCAAAGCGGCTGACCCTGAGTGCAGTGCTTAGCCTCGCATCCTGAGCATAACATTTTAGCTTTTTATGGTAGCCAACCATGCTTGGGGAGACCGTCCTGCTTCAATGGCTGTAAAGGCCTGAATGGTCATGGCTGCATTACGCTGTTGGGAGACTCTAATCTTGCATATATACCACAGGCAAACCAAGGTGACCAACACCAGAAGGCCTGCTAACGCTCCCATGCCCGCCCATTCCTTCAGATGATTCATGGCTGCAGCAATCCATGATGATAATCCTGTGGCTAGTCCTGCGTCCACTCTGGTAGAATTTACTGTGACAATGGCCACTCTCAGCTGCTCCATCGTAGTATCAAATTCTCCAGTCCAATTACCTAAAATATAGCTCGACAATTGTTTAGACAGATTTGCAGCACAGGAAAAATTCTCATGTTATATGCTAGTGACTCAAAGTCCAGGATATTTTCATCAACCTTTTATCTTCTGATATAAGTCCTTCTGTCTCCAAGCTACTGGCATCAGATCTACTTTGGACTTCTCTGAATTCAGAATCCATATAAGAATGAGATAATTTGTTATTTGAATTTCAATGCCTGGCATACCTTGCTATGTCCTTCCCTTCCATTCACATGTTATAAATGACAAGAATACCTTTTTCTTAAGCCTGTGTAGGAATTCATTATGAACATGTGCACTGCAGGTAGAAATACAGATTAGTATAACCATTTGGGGAAATTATAATTCCAAAATCAGTAAGAGTCATGCTATCAATGCTAGCCATCCACTTCTATGTCTATAAATAACTGCATTGGAATCAGAAACTTGAAGGTTTCTTTGTGCCCCCATATTCATTTTAGAACTGTGCCTGACAGCTTGCTGTGAAGGTACCTGTGTCTGTTAGTGAATGAAAGAATAGCAAAATAAGATACACCAAGGAACCCTCAAAATGGAGACTGAAAATATGGTTTTCTGTTCGTCTATGAAAGGTTTAGACAGATTCCATAGTGAGAAATAGGCAAGAGAAATAGCATGAAAGTAGCTGACATAACAATTTTTCTCTGTCATTGTCTCTGCCTCTGTCTCTGCCTCTGTCAATGTCTCTGTCACTGTCTCTCCTCTACCCTCCCTCCCTTTATCTCCTGTGCATTCTTGGTGTGCATATATACATGTACCCTTCTCTATCGCTCTCTCCTTTTCTCCCTCCATCCCCTCTGTGTGTGTGTGTGTGTGTGTGTGTGTGTGTGTGTAGCCAATTAATCAACCTGTGATATAGCATAACTTTTAAAATATTTCAGACAACTGAGAAGAAGAAAAGTAAAACTGAATTTAGTGGAGCAGGCCTGCAATTCTAGGTACTTGGAAAGACAAAGCATGGAGATTATAAAACCAAAGCTTGTCTGGGCAGTTTGCTAGACCTTGGCACTCACAAGATGAAAAAACAAAAGTGCCATGGGATACAGCTGAATGCTAGAGCACTTGCCTACCAAGTTCAAGGCTACAGGCTCAGTCTTCAGTTGTGCAAAGAGAAAAGTAGCACATTGTATTAATAATGTGTTAATGAAAACACTGTGTGATGATTTAAAAAAAACATTACATTTAATTATTCTATTCCTCTGTATCTCAAATGCAATCTCTTGAGAATTACTTTTCTGCATCTTCATTATAGCTAAATGCCCAGTTGCTCTTAGTGTTTATTATTTCAACTCATCTTGTCTTTAGTTTCGGTGTGTGAACACCCCATACTATCTCAATGTTTATCTATTCTCATTAAGATAAAAACCAACTATAAATCCACCATAGATTCATAGTAATATGATATATTTTACAGACATCAGATAATGAAATCTAAAATTCAGTGACATCCCTTTTTGATAACAATATGCACTCACTGCTCTTTGGAGTGTAAATAGGAACAGACATTTTAGAGAAAATTTATAACTATTAATCCATTAAAGATGTACATCAATCAAACAGCAAGTCTAGTTCTATTCAAAGGCACTAGAAAATGTGCCCCATTTGAGAAACAGGAGAAACTGTAACAATCTTCCCAACATTATTTACAACAAAACCATTTGGAAGCATCCTTCCATCTTTCAAATGAAGAACCAATGACTCATACATATCACCATTACGATTTTATGTTAGTAAAAGATAATTATTTAAATTTTTTTGTGACTCTCATATACACAAAATTGAATAAAAATTGAATAAAAAGCAAATATCACAAATTTTATCATATATAATATACATTATACTAATATTCATTACAAGTTTAAATACATACTGTGCTAACGAGGCACCTAACCATGCATGGAGAGGACCTTAACCCCCTGTTCAAAGAAGCCAATTGATTGCTCAGTTTCCAAGTGGGAAGGGGTACAGGGGCTGTCTCTGACATGAACTCAGTGGTGGGCTCTTTGATCACCTCCAACTGTGGGGTGCAGCCTTGCCAGGCCACAGAGGAAGATGATGCACCTAGTCCTGATGAGACCTGATAGGCTAGGTTCAGATAGAAGGGGAGGAGGACCGCCCCTAACAGGTTACTGGGGAAGAGGTATAGTAGAAGAGGAAGAGTGGGTGGGAGAGGGAGAAGATGAGGGAGGGGGCTGTAGCTGTGATAAAAAGTGAATAAAATGTAATTAATAAATATGTTAATAAAATTAAATAAAAAATAAAAATTAAAAAAAGTTTAAATACATGCATAACCTTTAATATATTACTTTAAAACAGGAGGTGTATAAATTATGTTGGTGTTCTACTTTACTCTCTGTTGCAGTTGTAAACACCATGACCAAAAGCAGGCTGAAGAAAAATGGGTTCACTTCAGCTTACATGTTATTTCACCTGACTTTAGGAGTCACACCATGATTTCAAGACAAAATCCATGAAGAAATGCTGAGTACTGGCTTGCTTTCCAAGGCATGTCCAGCTAACTTCCGTATGCAGCCCAATTCTACCTGCCTAGAATTGGCTTTGCTCTCATTGGGCTGGGCCCTCATAAATCAATTATTTGGAAAAAAAAAATAGTACTCAATAGATGTAGTCACTGGCCAGAAAACCTGAGGCAGTTCCTCAGTTGAGATTCCCATATTTCAGGTATATATTCTTTCCAAGTTAGTGGCTCTTGGCCATTGACACAAGGCTGGGTATTAGTACCATCTTGTGGAGTGGGCATTAAGTCAAATCAGGTTTTGATTAGTTACTCTCACAAGATTTTGCCACCATTGCCCTGGCATACCTCACAGGCAACATACCATTATATGTGAAGGGTTTTTGGCTAGCTTGACATTTATGTTTCTCTTTTGATGTCGTGCAGGGTAACTTCCTCTACAAAGGACACTGGGATCTGAGGGTGTCTACAGGGACTCTACAGTTGTTTGTGTCGGGACTTTGGATATTCTCTTCTTTCATTTAGTGGTATGTGTTTCAGTATTCCCCACATGACCTCATAGCTCATTTCTCCTTTATACTGAATAACACTGATCATCTAGATTTACCACAGTTAACCCATTAAGTTAAATAATAAGTTGGATAATGAATTAAGACGTTGCGATTGCTTCTTTATTTTTAGTCTCAAATTGAAGAGGTAGTTCTTCTGCTTAGAATGGTGCTTGCTTAGACTGTCATATTTAGCACTGTGGATGTTGCTAGGCAGAAACTCAGTTTTAACTGCAATTGCTACATTAGAAATCTCAAGTGGATGTTTATTCCTTTCTAAAGCAATATTGCTGACAGGTTCTAAATTCTCCTAATGTATGTGCTGCCAGAAGAGAATTCTGAGAACATCCAAGAAAACAAAACAAGGGTCTTGTGGCTTCAAAATTTTGCAAGAACACAACATATTTCTTGGAATTCCCACATATAATGGATAGAAGTGATCTTACTTCAGATTGTTCATTATGACCTGCTATTTTGTTTGTTTGTTTGTTTGTTTGTTTATATGTGGAAAAAAATAGAGTTTTCCCATGTGGAGCTTGTGTGTCACATGCAGCTTGTCCTTGTGATTGTATAATCTACTCATGTGATTCATCTCAGCCCTTGGAGTATAAAATTGTTGCTCTGGATAAAGTCGGCTATTGCATGTGACTTTAATATGCTTCATTTGTAGGTTCTATTCTCCAAGATCCCACTGCCTCTAGAGAAGTAAACTATACCCTACTGTCACTTTTTTTCAGAAACACTATCATGGGATACTTTAGAACACCTGTTCTACCTTGTCAGTGGAAAATTTCTCTGAATGAGTCTCGAAGTCAGAAGCCATGTGAAAGTGCTGTAAAAACTCTTAAAATGGTATTGTCCAATTGCAGGAGTTTATGTACCACACCTGTAGGAACTTCAGACGCTCATTAGATTAGCACAGAGATGCACCAGGACCCTTCAAGGCAAATTTGTGTTGAAGAGCTACTAATATTGTTTTCTCAGTTTTCTGAAGAATATCATTTCACCACAGTGATAATGTCAAGAAAACAAGGAATGCTGGCCAGTGTTGTTTTTAAAAGAGTAAAATCTCCAGCTCTTACTATTTCCCAGTTCTTACCTAAAATTCCATTCACTCTGCCCAACAGTTGACTATCAGGCTCAGCATCTGCTTTGATAGTCTGAAGGGCAGAGGCTTTCAGAGGCCCTCTGTGGTAGGTTCCTAGGTTGTTTCCTGTTTTCTTCTTCTTCTGATGTCCATCCTCTTTGCCTTTCCGGATGGGGATTGGACATTTTTGTTAGGGTCCTCTCTCTTGCTTAGTTTCTTTAGATGCACAGGTTTTAGCGGGTTTGTCCTATGTTGTATGTCTATATGAGTGAGTATGTACCATGTGTGTCTTTTTGCTTCTGGGACAACTCACTCAGGATGATCCTTTCCAGATCCCACCATCTACCTGCAAATTTCATGATTTCCTTATTTTTCATTGCTGAGTAATATTCCATTGTGTAGATGTACCACAATTTCTGCATCCATTCTTCAGCTGAGGGGCATCTGGGTTGTTTCCAGCTTCTGGCTATTACAAATAAGGCTGCTACAAACATGGTTGAGCAAATGTCCTTTTTGTGTACTTGAGCCTCTTTTGGATATATGCCCAGTAGTGGTATGGCTGGATCTTGAAAGGAGAGCAACAGAACAAGAAAATTTGAACACAGGGAACTTCCCAGAGACTCATACTCCAACCAAGGACTATTCATGGAGATAACCCAGAACCCCTGCACAGATGTAGCCCAGGGCAGTTCAGAGTCCAATTAGGTTGCATAGTAATGTGAAGAGGGACTGCCTCTGACATAATCTGATTGGCCTGCTCTTTGATCACCTCCCCCTGGGGGGGAGCAGCCTTACCAGGCCATAGTAGAGGACAATGCAGCCACTTTTGATGTGAACTGATAGACTAAGATCAGAAAGGAGAGGAGAACCTCCCCTATTAGTGGACTTGGGGAGTGGCATGCAAGCAGAGGGAGGAGGGAGGGTGGGATTGGGAGGGGAGGAGGGAGGGACTTATGGGGGGATGCAGAATGAATAAAGTGTAATTGATGAAAAAAAAGAGTAAAATCTCAATCATTGAAATTTACCAATGAAGATTAGGAGCCAGATTCTGGGGTAAAAATCTGCTAGCTCAGAGAAGCAGATAAGGCACCCATCTGACCTTCCCATTCAGCCACAGTCCCAGAAAGAAAAAACCTTTCTTCTCAGCTCACATCCTAGAATGAAAAAGCCAAAATCCCCTTCTTCTTCTTCTTCACACTGTCTTAAATACCCCTCTCTAAATGCCACTCTTTTCTGTTTACTTCCTGTCAGCTGTTTTCCTTCTTTGCCTCTTGACCTAGGGTTAACCTTATTTAACCCTGTGTACATAAAGTTCCTAGATTAAAGCTGTGTGCTCGGGCTGAACCATACCATAACCACCTCTTTACAATAAACAGAAAGTTCTTGGATTAAAGTTGTGAGTTAGGGGCGAGCCATGATTAAAGGGTGTGTGTTAGAGATGAGTCTTAACAAACAAGAAAGAGGTTTTTGTTTTGTTTTGTTTTTCTATTTTTCCTTTTTAATTAATTAATTAATTAATTATAGTTTATTCCCTTTGTATCTCAGCTGTAGTCCCCTTTCTTGTCCCCTTCCAAGCCCATTCTCCCTCCATCTTCTTCTCCTATGATCCTCCCCTAGTAATAAGGTAGGTCTTCCTCCCCTTCCATCTGACCCTAACTTATCAGGTCTCATCAGGACAGGCTTCATTTTCTTCCTCTGTGGCCTGGTTAGGCTGCACTCCTCTCAGGGGGAAGTGATCAAATAGCCAGCCCAGGACAGGAGACTACCACAGAGGGCCTCTGAAAGACTCTGCCCAGCAGGGTATCAAAACAGATGCTGAGACTCATAGCCAAACTTTGGGCAGAGTGCAAACTTTGGGCAGAATCTTATGAAAGAAGGGAGAGGTAGAAAGATCTGGAAGGGAGAGGAGCTCCAAAAGGAGAGCAAAAGAACCAAAAAATCTGAGCACAGGGTTTTTTTTCTGAGACTAATACTCCAACCAAGGACCATACATGGATATAATCTAGAAAACGTAGAACCCCTGTAGAAATGTAGCCCATGGCAGTTCAGTGTACAAGTGGGTTCCTAGTAAGGGGAACAGGTACTGTCTGAAATGAACTCAGTGGCTGGCTCTTTGATGACCTCCCCCTGAAGGTCAGGCCATAGAGGAGGACAATGCAGCAAGTCCTGATGAGACCTGATAAGCTAGGGTCAGATGGAAGGGGAGGAGGATCTCCCCTATCAGTGGACTTGGAGAGGGGCATGCGAGGTGATTTGGGAGGGGCTGCAGCTGTGATAAAAAATGAATGAACTATAATTAATATAAAAAATAAAAATTTAATAAAACATAAGAAAAGAAAGACCTGGAGGGGACAGGAGCTCCACAAGGAGAGCAACAGAACCGATATATCTGGGCACAGGGGTCTATTCTGAGACTGATACTCCAAACAAGGACAATGCATGGAAATAACCTAGAACCCCTGCACAGATGTAGCCCATGGCAGCTCCATGTTGAAGATGGTTCCCTAGTAATTGGAACAGGAATTGTCTGTGACAAGAGTTTTTGTTGTTGTTGTTTTCTATTATTATTGTTAATTACAGTTTATTCACTTTGTATCTTGGCTGTAGCCACCGCCCTCATCTCCTCCCAGGGTATACTCCCTTCCTCATAACCACCCCAAGTCAACTGATAGGTGAAGTCCTCCTACCCTAAAATGTGACCATAGCCTATCAGGGCTCACCAGTAAGAGGAACTGTCTGGTTCTTCTTTCTCTCTGACCTAGAAAGGACACCTTGCTATGGGTAGGTGATGAAAGAGCAGACAAATAAAGACATGTTCATGACTACCCCCATTCCCCTTACTAGGGAACCCATGAAGACTGAGCTACCCATTTGATAGATATTAATAGCAGAAAAATGAGAATCTACCCAGCAGTTTATTGAAGCAGATACTGAAACTCATAGCCAAACACTGGGCAGAGTGCAGAGAATAGTTTTTTGTTGTTGTTGTTGTTGTTTTGTTTTCATTATTAATTATATTTTATTTACTTTGTAGAGTGCAGAGAACAGTTTTTTGTTGTTGTTGTTGTTTTCTTTTCATTATTAATTATATTTTATTCACTTTGTATCCCACCTATAGCTCCCTTCCTCAACCCCTCCCAATCCCACCATCCCTCCCTCTTCTTCACCCATACCCCTCCCCAAGTCCACTGATAGGAGTGTTCCTCCTCCCTTTCCATCTGACCCTAGCCTATCAGGTCTCATCTAGACTGGCTGCATTGTCTTCTTCTGTGGCCTGGTAAGGCTATAACCCCCCAGGCAGAGATGATCAAACCGCCAGCCACTGAGTTCATATCACAGACAGTCTCTGCTCCTCTTAAGGGAACTTACTTAGATAATGAGCTGCCATGGCTACATCTGAGCAGGGAGTCTAGGTTATCTCTATGCATGGTCCTTGGGTGGAGTATCAAACTCTGCAAACACCCCTAGGCCCAGATTTTTTGGCTCTGTTGGTCTCCTTGTGGAGCTGCTTCCCATCCAGGTCTTTCTATCTCCCCCTTCTTTGAAAAGATTCTCTGCACTCTGCCCAAAGTTTGGCTATGAGACTCAGCATCTGCTTCTATACCCTTGTGGGTATAGTCTTTCAAAGACCCTTGTGGCAGGCTCCTGTCCTGTTCGCGGTTTTCTCCCACTTCTGATATCTATCCCATTTGCCTTTTTGAGTGAGGATTGAGCATCTTCCTTAGGGTCTTTCTAGTTGCGTAGCTTCATTAGGTGTACAGATCTTAATATGTTTATTCTATATTATTTGTCTAATATCTATTACAAGTGAGTATATACCATGTATGTCTTTCTGCTTCCAGGAAACCTCAGGGTGATCTTTTCTATTTCTATCCACTTGTTTACAAATTTCATGATTTCCTTGTTTTTTATTATTATCATTTATTACAGTTTATTCAAATTTTATCCCAGCTGTGGCCCATCCCTTGTCTTCTTTTAATCCCACCCTCCCTTCCTCCCTCTTCTCCCCCTATGCCCTTCCCCTAGTCCACCAATAGGGGAGGACCTCCTCCCCTTCTATCTAACCCTAGCCTATCAGATCTCATCAGGACTGGTGCATTGTTTTCCTTGTGGCCGCTGAGTAGGGTTGTATCATTTAAATGTACCAAAATTTCTGTGTCCATTCCTCATTTGAGGGGTATCTGGGTTGTTTCCAGCTTCTGGCTATTATGAATAAAGCTGCTAGGAACATGGTTGAGCAAATGTCCTTGTTGTTTAGTTGAGCATATTTTGGATATATGCCTAGGAGTGGTATAGATGGATCTTGAGGAAGCACTATTCCTATTTGTCTGAGAAAATGCCAGATTGATTTGCAAAGTGATTGTACAAGCTTACATTCCCACCAGCAATGGAGAAGGGTTCCCCTTTGTCATATACTCTCCAGCATGTGTTGTCACTTGAGTTTTTGGTCTTAGCCATTCTGATGCATGTAAGGTTAAATCTCAGGATTGGCTTGATTGGCATATCCATGATGCCTAAGGACTTCATTTTTTTTAAAAAAAAATTTCAGTTGCTCCATGCTTGACATCATTTTACTTTATTTTATTTTATTTATTTTTAATTATATTTTTATCTTTATATTAATTACCATTTATTCATTTTGTTTCCCAGCTGTAGCCCCCTCCCTTGTCCCCTCCCAATCCCATCATCACTCCCTCATCTCCTCCTATGCCCCTCTCCAAGTCCATGGATAGGGGAGGCCCTAAGCGTATCAGGTCTCATCAGAACTGGCTGCATTGTACTCCTCTGTGGCTTGGCAAGACTGCTCCCCCATCAGAGGGGAGGTTGTCAAAGAGCTAAACACTGAGTTCATGTTCCCGTTGCCCTTACTAGGGAACCACTTGGATAATGAGCTGTCATGGGCTACATCTGAGCAGGGGTTCCTAGGTTATAACCATGAATGGTCCTTGGTTGGAGATTCAGTCTCAGAAAAGATGCCTGTGCCCAGATCTTTTGGTTCTGTTGCTCTCCTTGTGAAGCTCAAGGTCTTATTATCTCCCCCTTCCTCCATTGCTGGTGGGAATGTAAACTCATACAACCACTTTGGAAATCAATTTGGCACATTCTCAGACAATTAGGAACAGTGCTTTCTCAAGATCCAGCTATACCACCCTTAGGCATAGATCCAAAATATGCTCAAGTACACAACAAGGACATTTGTTCAACCATGTTCATAGCAGCTTTATTCATAATAGCCAGAACCTGGAAACAACCCAGATTCCTCTCAACTGAGGAATGGATACAGAAATTGAGGTACATTTACACAATGGAATACCACTCAGTAATTAAAAACAAGGAAATCATGAAATTTCCAGGCAAATGGTGGGATCTAGAAAATATCATCCTGAGTGAGGTATCCCAGAAACAGTAAGACACAAACAGTATATGCTCACTTATAAGTGGATACTAGACATATAATATGGGATAAACCTACAAAAATCTGTACACTAAAGAAGCTTAGCTAGAAGGAGGACCCTGGTTAAGACGATCAATCCTCACTTAGAAAGACAAATGGGGTGGACATTTGAAGAAGGAGTAAACAGGAACTAGGACAAGAGCCTACCCCAGAGGGCCTCTGATAGACTCTACCCATCAGCGTATCAATGCAGATACTGAGACTCATAAACAAACTTTGGGCAGAGTGCAGGGTATTTTATTTTATTTCATTTTTTTGAGTAGCACTTTAGATTTTGTGTTTTATCTAGGCTATTATTGCTTTGAGTATGTTGGGCAAATAGAAAATTATGGAGCTAAAAACAAATTTATTATTATTATAGTTTATTATAATTTATTCAATTTGTATCCCGCTGTGTCCCCCTCTGTCATCCTCTCCCAATCCCACCTTTTCTCCTTCTTCTCCCCTTATGCCCCTACCCAAAGTCTACTGACAATTTTACATTTCAATCAAATAAGTTCTGAGGTAGTGAAATTTTCTGCAAGTTCTATAGGAAGCTTAAATAACTTTTTCATGTCTTGTTTTACTGGATACACACACATAAAAACAAAAACAAAAAAAGAATGAGTCAATTTAAACTTGTACTGCTCTGCCCAGAAATAAATGAAGACACAACATGGAGTCCAGAAAGTAGAGAGAGAAAGGGCCAAGCCCCAGTGACTTCACTTTTCACTTTTGGCTCTTCCTCCTACCTGCTAAGAGAACAAGGCTTTATTAGATTTATCTCTGAGGGACTTTCAACATCCTTACTGTAATAGAGCAGCATCTTTGACTTTTTAAAAAATTTTTGTATTATCATTTATTAAAATTTATTCACTTTGTATCCCAGCTGTGGCCCCCTCCCTTGGCTCCTCCCAATCCTACCCTCCCTCCTTCTTCTCCCCTTATGCCCCTCCCCTAGTCCAAGGAAAGAGGAGGTCCTCCTCAAGTTCTATTTGACCCTAGCCTATCAGGTCTCATCAGGGCTGGTTATATTGTTTTCATCTGTGGCCTGGAAAGGGTGCGTCACCCCCCCCCCCCCTTCCTCAGGGGACAGTGATCAGAGAGCCAGCCATTGAATTCATGCCAGAGAAAGTCCCTGTCAGCTGTGACTCTTGAAATGGACTCTCTGTGTAGGTGCCTGAGTTTCTTCTCACTATTGTCTATGTTTTAGAATAACAGCTTTACACTTCAAAAATGTAACTTGCTAATCATTTTAAGCCATTCTGTCTGAAACTTGAACATATAAGTGTGAGGACAAACCTGGGTCACAGAAAAAGAAAACATACTACTTTATAACGGAAAGTGTAGCAAAGCATGTTCTACCAATGGTCTTTACTCAAAACAAGTGAACATGTCATCAAAGTTAATGAAATTTTGTTTATGGTTAACAAGTATTTTGGGAAATTTTAACCCTTATTAACAACAAAGCCCTTGGTTAATACAGGCCACAAAGAAATAGACATTCTCAAGATCTTTTCATTAGAATTAATTTTCATTAAACTCTGAAATTCAAATAGGCTAAATTTTAGAAAAGTTACCTAATGACTTTTGTAATCAGGATAAATTTTCTTGCGCTTATTAAGAGTGAGAGAGCAGGGCAGTGCTGAGATGTCCAGTGGAAGTTTGGGTTTCTTTAAAGACTCAGTTATGTTATGTAAACAGGTTTTTGTTTTAATCCCAAGTGTGGGATTTGGAGCTGCTTTTTGTTTGCCCACAGCTGACAATAGCCTCATGCAGCTCTGGGAGGGGTGTGATCTCCAGCTGCAGATAGTTAAATTCTGAAGACTCTGAGAGGGTATAACCACCAGAACACAGGAGACAAAGGATGCTTCAGGGGATGGTCGGTGGCAGAAGAAGACTGTTGCTTCCTCCTCTTTGCTGCTGCTGCTTTGCTGGAATGATTGATATCCTGAGAACTGAGACTGATATTGCCCCCAAAGGACCCAACGACCGGAACCAGCCAGAAGTATCCAAACAAAACTCTGCCCTCTCTCCCCACTAACCTTCTTTCTCTCCTATCTAGCGTTAGGGTGTTGGAAGGCATTAGGGGAATGTGGATAGGGGAAGGAGGTAGAGGCATAAGGAACACCAAATAAAACAAGAGTTTAAAAACTAGTGGCTACAGAGATGTTTCTGGTCAGTCATCAACTTAGATCAAGTGAGAGAAGGTAGTTTCTTTTTTTTTTTTTCTTCACCATCATTGATTTTTTTGCATATTATTTTTATTCACTTCTTTGTTAGATATGAGAAAACCTTGCTGATCCTAATTTTCTCAACTGATGTGAGGAATGAATCATTTCATATCACAAAATAACTGCTTATGGATCCACATACTAAATAATATTTATAGAGAAAGAAATGATGCCTTATATTTTATTCCACTAAAAAAAAGATGTAATCCAAGGCATTTTCAGCACACAAATTGGACCTGTTTCTGCCAGCTGTCTCATCAATATCTCACTGCTTTTCCAAAAACAGAGTTACTAGAAATGGGACAAGCTGTTTCATATGTTTGCTCCTGAAACCCTCTGGAGGTTTTGTAAAGACTAGGTAGTGATTGTCTTAATTTGGATTTCATTGCTCTGAGGAGACACCATTACCAAGGCAATTCTTAGGAAGAAAAACAGTTAATTCAGACTAGTGTACAGTTTCAGAGTTCAATCTATTGTTATCATGGTGAAAATCAAGGGATTGAATATGCAGACTTGGCGCTCGAGAAGAGTTCTACATCTTGACTTGAAGCCAGGAGAAGACTGGATTTTCACACTAGGTGCAACTTCAACATTTAAGACCTCAAAGTCCCACATCCACAGTGACACACTTCCTCTAACATGACCACACCTCTAAATAGTGCCACTCTCTGTGACCAAGCATTCAAACATATGACACTATGGGGGCCATGCCTATTCAAACAGCCACAATAATCTACAATTGCCATTTTTTTCTGTTTTTTGTTTTTTTTTTTCTTTTTATATAATTTTTAGTTTTTATATTAATTACAGGTTATTTACTTTGTATCCCAGCTGTAGCCCCCTCCCTCATTCTCTCCCAGTCCCACCCTCCCTCCCTCATCTTCTCTCTGTCCCTCTCTAAGTCCACTGATAGGAGAGGTCCTCCTCCCCCTCCATCTGATCCTAGCTTATCAGGTCTCATCAGGACTGGCAGCAATGTCCTCCTCTGTGGCCTAGCAAGGCTGCTCCTCCCTTGGGGGTGGGGGAGGTCAAAGATCCAGCCACTGAGTTCATGTCAGAGACAGTCCCTGTTCCCCTTTGATTACCAAGGTTACCCACTTGTATACTGAGCTGCCATGGGCTACATCTGAGCAGGACTTCTAGGTTATATTCATACATGGTCCTTGTTTAGAGATCAGTCTTAGAAAAGACCCCTGCGCCCAGATATATTTGGTCCTTGTAGCACTCCCTTACTCTCCAGGTCTTACTAACTCCTTCTTCTTTCATATGATTCCCTGAAATCTACCCAAGGTTTGGTTATGAATCTCAGCATCTGCTCTGATACATTGCTAGGCAGATTCTTTCAGAGGCCTTCTATGGTAGGCTCCTGTCCTGTTTCTTGTTTTCTCCTATTTTTAAGTACATAGCAACACAAAGTAAAAGAATCAGTAAAAATAGTAAATTGATGACAGATAGATAGATAGATAGATAGATAGATAGATAGATAGACAGATAGACAGACAGACAGACAGACAGAGGTTGGGTTATACATGGATAACAGATAGAGACAGATAACAGCACACCACAGTGGCAGGTGCTCAAATGTTTCAGCAGACACTGACTGGGAAGCCCCATTACGTCAGTCAGCTAGACTTCACCACTAGGATTTCTCTCTATCATTGAACTTCAACTTTCCCTTTACCGAAGACACTTTTACGTCACTACAAAAATAGTCATGTCTGTTGGGAATGGTTGCCTACTAGCTGTTTTCAAGAACATGATGTACATACTCTTGTGCTTTTTTGCAATTCTTTCGCCTCCCATCATATATTTAAGAGCAACAACCCATCCATCCATAGACAAGGGGAATAACAGAGTACTTTGAGGCGAACATTTGCTCTAAAATGAGCAGTGGCAACCCTGCTTCCAAAGCAGGTTCTTGGTGAACTTAAACAATACATAATAACTTATCGCTGTAATGGAGATGCGGTGAATTAAAGGAAAGCTGTTCTTTTTTGTTTGTTTGTTTGTTTGTTTGTTTGTTTGTTTTCAGCTAGGGTTATTTTCTTTCTTGGAATGATACTTTCAGCATCTAAATTTTTTTTCATTGTGTAAAAAGTCATTATCTATCTCAGTTGCTGCGTAATGATTGCCGTTTGAATTTAAAATGTCCACCTCTTCTCTCTTGCTCCTCTTAGGAGAATATATCACAACTCATGTTGATTTTAAAGGTTTTTGTACCATGGATTCAATATACTGTTTAACAGTATAAAACACTAGTGAGCTAGATACAATCAGTACAGTTAGAGTATGATGAGTCATATGGTGCTTTGGGGTTATGATATTGTACAGGACATTAGCAACTGAGAAAAACCCAAGTGGCTAGTCTAGACAGGACTGTCATGGCCATGGACTGATCATCAAAGAAGCTGGAATAATAAAAGAAAAGCCAATTTATTTTAGTTCAAATTGTTACTAAGTTATAACAGAGCTGTATGTGTTAATCTCCAGCTCTTCTTGGAGCTCCATGTCATTCTTATTCAAAACATAATCTAAAATTTCCAGTACAGTGTTGGAAACAGAATAGGAATGAACAGCCATATCTTTAGTTTATTGTCCTAGGATTTTACCCAGACTTTGCATTCTAAAGGACGTAACATGAAGACCAGAATGTAGGTCACCTTGCTGTGATTCATAACCTTACTGATTCATACAGAGGTTATACTGCTTAAGAGAATATCACCTTAGTGTTGCAAAGGCCTTCGACTCTGTTCGCAGCCCTGGCTGTGGTTGTTTGAATGAGACTGACCCTCCTAGGCTTATATATCTGCACGCTTTGCCTCCACTTGAAATGCCAGGGAAGGATTAGGAGGTGTGGTAGTACGCATGTCTCTAAAGCTGAGCTTTGTGGTTTCAAGAGTCCATGCCAGGCCCAGCTGCATTCTCTCTGTCTCTCTCTATGTCTCTCTTTGTGTCCCTCTCACTCTCTTTCTCTGTCTCTTTCTCTCTCTCTTATCTCCCTCTGCCTCTCTCTGTCTGCCTGCTGTCTGTGGATCAGTATGTAGCTCCTTCTCCAGATCCCTATCTGCCTGTGTGCCTCCATGCTTTCTTCTATGATAGTAACTGATTAACCCATGTAACTATGAGGCAGCCCCCAATTATTTTTTTCCTTTATAAGCCTTGCTTTAGTATGACACGCATGTCTATCCAACTAACAAATTATTTCAAGATTAACTTTTCATCTCTAGCAGCAAATAATCTGTATGGCGGAGAGGAGAATTTCACACTGGTTTCCTCTGCAGAGTGATTATGCTAAAAGGCCAGGTGGGGTTGGCCTGGGTCGGTGCCAATATTCTAGGGATAGTGACAAGATAAGAAAAGCGGTAAATTTATTATGGTTTTATGAAAGATATTTTTATACCAAACATTTTTTTCTGTTCCATCATAAAAGTGTATATAAAGACAAAACTCAATTTTTAATTTCAAAAAAAGCATAAACTTCCTTGAAGATCCTCTCTGCAACATTTTGGTTCATAAGAAATGATATTTTAGGTTTCATTTTCAGAGTGTCAGCAACAGTCATAAGGTATGAAGGGTTTAATTATTATAGCTGCATGGGTCACAACTCAGAATTCAGGGGTGACAACACAATTAAATTATAGCAACAGAAAATGTATCACACTAGAAAGATTAAAGTAAATGTGTTTATAAGCAAACATCTTATTAGACTGGCATGTATTTGTCAGTCAAATTAGACATTTGTTATGTTTTTACGTAATAACTTTTGAAAGGACTTGCAGAGGTGAATAATCCTTCTACATACAACCACACAATTAGGAACTTAATTGGGATGTTTCCACCAAAGGAGACACCTGCTTTCTTTATTAAAATCTTGACTTGTGAATTGAGCAAAAATGACAATCTCTCATCTCCTAGTATATTTGTTATGTAAATGAGCGCTATTTTTCCTAAAAGTAAACTCAGGCAAACCATTCCTAAAGAAACGGGAAAACATGCATAATTCAAGAACTTTTCACAGTAACTTTCAAAATGTACAGCACCTCCCTGTACGCCATGTGAGATGTTTGTTGACTGTGCTCTAAAGCTTCTCCATTGAATCTCTCTGACTACTTAGCTTTACAACAATTTTGAGTTTAAAATGTTTTGTTCCTTCATCAGGCTGACTTTTAAAGGGTTAAGTAAGTATCTACATAACTATTCTAAATTTAACCTCTAGATATAGAAAGTCTATAGTATAAAATCCTGTCTTGAAAGCCAGCTATGTCCATGTTTGGCTTATTCATTTTTACTGAATTATTAACCTAGTCATTAAAAGTATCAATGCTTCTAACATCAATCATTCATTTCTTAAATAGTAACTGCAGAGATTCAGCATCTGATTTATCAATCATTACAGTAAGCTACATTCCTCTCTTCAAGTCAACAATAGCCTCACCAGTTTAATGTAACAATAGCATCACTTTAGGTTCATAATGAATTTTTATAATAATACTATAAAACCAGGCATGTTTCCTGGTTTTATAGCAAGGGTAGGAAGATTAACAGCTGAAGACCAGCCTAAAGTCAATAGCAACACCTTGCCTCAATAGAAATAAATAAGTTGAAAGTTTTTTAATTCATATATATTGGAATATTGCTCAGGCAGAGAACTTGCAAAACTTCAGATTCAACCATCATGACTTAAAGAAAAAAAATCCACTAATCAAAAATTCCAATTTCTATAAATATATTTTTATTTCTTCTTTCTTTGAAATTACGGTATAGTTACATTTTCCCTTCCCTTTCTGCCATATACTCCTCATAGTCTCAAATTCACAAACCCTGTTTTCATTAATTAGTGTTACACACATCTGTGATATGCATAGACACACATATTTCTACATTCCACTTGCTGTCTGCATTATATTACTTCCATAAATGCTTTTAGGTCTGGACACTTGGTGTTGGATAACCAATTAGTGGGCTCTTCCCTGAGGGAAGACATTGCCACTAGTCTGCTTTGCTTAGTTGACTTTAGTTCTTTGTGTAGAACTCAGGCCTCCTGGTGTTCCTTACAGACAACCACCCAAACCGCAGAATTGTAGAGTCCAGTTTCAGTGTATATATTTATAAAACTTACTTGAAAATTCTCTATCAACAACCGATACATTTGGTTCATAAGAAGTAATTTTGCATGTTTTCATTTTCAGAGTGTCAGCAACAATTACCAGATAGAAGAAGCCTAATTACTATAGCTTTGTAAGTCACAGCTCAATTCAGGGGTGACAACAAGAAGCTCCACAACTAAATTATAGCAGTAGAGAAAGTATCACACTAGAAAAGGCTAAAGTCATACTGTTTACAAGCCAAAGGAGGGTGCAGAAACCTTGTAAGAACGAGAGGACCAGAGAGTTTGCTCTGAGGTCTTTTTTCCCTAGTAATGTCAGAAGCTAAGCCTATTTTATAGGAAGAAATATTAGTTTCCAATGATGGGGCACATCGTTACATAATGCATCGTTTCCAATGATGGGGCACATCGTTACATAATGTATCTTTAGTTTTTATTGTCAGTTTAACTGGATTTAGAATTACCTAGAAAACACACTGTTGTTGTGTCTGAAAGACTGATTTTAGGGACATTTAATTGAGGAGGGACAATCTACCCTTAGCATAAGTGGAACCATCCTCCATAGGAGGATGTTTCCATGTTCTAGTGTCCTGGAATGAGAACAAAAGGTCAGTTCTAGGTGATGTCCTGAGTTCCCCTTCCTGTTTCCTGTTCCTCTGAAGTACATTTGTCACCATCAACTCAGTCATGTTTTTTTTTTTTTTTTCTGCCTTGAAGATCATTCCTTTCCTAAATCATGAGTAAAAATAAATCCTTTCTTCATATATTTCTTTTTAGCAAATGTTTGGGTAACATAGCAAAGAAAAGTTACTAATAAATACATATTTCAATTACTAGGGTTTTTCACACAAAATAGGGACTCCGTTCAAATGAATCAAGATCACTATGGCAATTAAACTGCAATCTTACTTCATCTGATTGATTAAAGGAGAACAATGCATAAATTACTAAATTTAAAAGGTAAGATAATGCAAATGTTTTCTTACAACTGATGAATCAGAATAATTAAATAGCCATCAAGGCAACTTAGTAAAATGAATGAAGAGAATGTATGCACTACAGAGGGCTAAATAGGTGAAATGATTTACTAGTCCAAACTACAAACCTTTTAAATCAGACACTCATTTTAAACCCTTAACAAAGCTTAATAATTCAATTTTGATAATCTAAAATTAATTACTTCCATGTTAAATTGCAATTTTATTTAGTGAAAGTGACACTTGATTTGCACTCCAGTAAGTATTTATCTTAAATGATTGTAACCACATATACAATTACATACCAAGGAATTTAAAACATTTACTTTATATATCCCAGGAAGTCAAAAGGCTAAAGTTAAACCATTATAAAACGCTTCCTTGTGGGGCAGGTAGATGTGAAAACTCACTGCTGAGAAAGATCTGGGGATGCTGAAAATACACATTAACCGTAATAAAATCCTATGATAGTTAAACTTGCTTCAAGATGAAACTATATTTTCTATAATGGACGTATTCACACTTATTTTACTTGTCTAATCACTTGTCTAATCGAGGCACTGCTGAATTCATGATTTTATCTGATACTTACCAAATGGCTACATTTTTTAATAATTAACGAAAACTTAAAATTAAGATACAACTTTAAGATCAAAGATGTCTTGTTATTTACACCTTTTTTAAAACAAGCAATAAACTACATGATAGGAGGTTTTTTAATACCATTGATAAGTCTGCACAAGCAGAGAATTTTTTTTCTTTTAATAATCTCAAATAAAAAATGAATATAGTGTGTTCATACCCTCCACCTTTCTTTCTTTGTTATTACTTCCTGATAACCTTTTAAATTAAAAGTACTTCTAACAATGTTTCGGTTATTACTTAAATAGCTTCTTTGGATGTGACTTCTTAAAACTTTTCTGGTGCCCTGGAGTTAAAATCCCATATGCTCTGCCACAGCAAGTCTCTTTAACATACTAAACATAAATTTCAAGATTATCTGTCTCATTTCTGTCGTTTTTTTTTTTTTTTTTGCACTTTATTCTTACTCTTATCCATATGCAACACATTTTCCAATTTTTCTGTAAGGTTTCTCATTTTTACACAATTCTATTTCATCTCATCCAATTCTGCTTTTATGTTTTTTTTTTAACATATCTTTACATGACATGCTGAATTATTGTTTCAGGCATTCTTAAATTTTGTTAAGGTTACAAAGAAGATGGTTTGAAATAAGGCCTCAGGCTCTGAAGCCTGTATACCAATCACTCTTGTCTTCTTCACCTCATTTGACACCAGTGATCTGAGGCGTGTCCTTTCATACTGGCATTGCCTGTCTCCTCTTCACTCTGAATAGCTCCCTCTTCAGGGCACTCAGATGTAGTGCTGAAAATGCCCTTGTCACTGAGCTTGTTCTGTGATTTTTTCATTAAATTTCCCTCCAGTATCAAGACAGAACACAAATTAATGTCAGGTGGCTGACATCTCCACATAGAGCAGATATGCACAACTTTTTCCTACTCTTTGTACAAAAGTTACTCTTTATGAAACCCAACCCTCATGGCTTCTTCTTATCCTGCATAATTCCTAAAGGCTGTACCTCCCAAGTACCATTAACATAAGAATATGCAGATCAGGTTTCCATGGAAAGAATCATTGACTAAAACTTTAGGAAATACTTCAGATTTTAAACTTTAACTAGTCACATTCAAAAGAATCTCAATATAGGATTATGGGTTCTAGTATACATTCTAATATTTTATCCACAAAGAGTATCAATTTATCATTCCAGGCTTCTACAATTTTAGAGTCTTTGTTTTAAGGTATTACTGATCACAGAAAGTTATTTTCAACATGAAGGTCTATAAAGGTCAGTGTCCCCTGAAAATAGTTTCAAAACAAAACAAAAAACCCCACAAAAAATACAAAACAAAAAAGGTAATAACCAAACTATAGTCTTAGAATCTTATGGACTCCATAAAGATTAATTTGATATTATTGAGAGAAAAGTATAGTTTATTTAAAATGGAAAATAAGATATTGATACCTGTAACTAAAAGTCCAAGAGTAATGTGTGATTAATGCCTAGACACTCACATATTGTGAGAGAGAATGGATTTGTTTGAATAGATATCTGCTTCATTTTGAATCACTCACTTTGGAGATTTCAGCACTTCAGTTTTTTTTTTTTTGTTTGTTTGTTTTTGTTTTCTTTTTACCCTTCAAAGTTCAAAGAAAATAAAAGTGCTCTTCTTAGTCACTAGGACTCAAAAATTGAACAAAATTAATAATTGCCAGCCATGGAATTTTCACATGTGGGTACAAAGATCTGTTAAACTTTAGGCCACCTTATTATCATTGTTTCTATGATGTTAACTGTGAGCAAATGAATATCAGGAGACATCTGGGTGGTTGATACTGGAGCAAATTATAATCAACTTTGTATACCATAGGTTTTAATTTTTAGGTTTTGTTTTTTGTTTGTTTATTTCTTGAGACAGGGTTTCTCTGTGTAGCCCTGGTTGTCCTGCACTCACTTTGTAGACCAGACTGGTCTTGAACTCAAGGAGATTCACCTGCCTCTGCCCCCTGAGTGCTGGTATTAAAGGTAGGAGCCACTGTGCCTGGTTATTATTTGATTATTAAATGAGGATGACAGACTTATGGTTGAAGGTTTAATCTTCAGTTCATATTATTTCAGGAAATTTTGGAAATATTAGGAATTGGAGCCTCCTAGTGAGGTGAAATTTTCCTGAAATCTATAAAGGCAGCCCTTATGAGAACTCTTTGTGATGGGAGATATGGAGCTTGTAGTTGCAGGTCTGGGTTTCATTCAATTGAACTATTGGTGGAACAGCCAAGGCTTTTGCTAACACGAAGGATTTGTCTTCACAAACTGACAGCTGGGCTCCATTCCTGAGGACACCATTAACACAGTTCATTAAACATGGAGAAGTTGTGCTGGTTCTTGCTGTCCTCTACTCCTCAGGCTTCTACAATCACCCCCTTCTCCATCTTCCGTGGGGTTTCCAGAGGCCCACCTAATGACTGGCTGTGGGTCACTGCTTCTGCTCCCATTAGTTGATGGAGCAAACCTTACTGACAGATATTGGACTAGGCTCTGATCTATGAGTATAGAATATCATCAGAAAAATTTTTTATTGACCTTTGTGAGGGGCTGATCATGTTTGGGTCTAACCTAGGTCTCTTGTCCATCCAGCTTCTAGTGTTTCTGGTGATCTAGTCACTGTCAGGGCTCAAATCAAATCAGTCAATGAGTGACCACTCCCACGAGCTCTGAATCACCATTGTCACCACACACCTTACAGGCAGAGCAGGTTGGAGGTTGAAGGTTCTGTAGCTGTGTTGGTGTCCCAGTCCCACCACTGGACACCTCACCTGGTTACAAAGATGGTCTATTCATACTCCATATTTTCGATTACTAGGAATCCTCACTCACTAGGTTTATCCTTACAGTTTCCAGGAAGTTGCCACTGTGCAGGGTTTCCACATCATCCTCCAGTGCCCCCAAACCCAGTTGTCTCTCTCTGTATTCTCTCCCTCCTCTCTCCTACCCGATTCTGCCTGTTCTCATCTCCACCAGCCCCCATTCACCTGCAAAATTTCTTCAAGTTCTGCTTTCCAGGCAGATCCATGCTCTCTCTCTCTCTCTCTCTCTCTCTCTCTCTCTCTCTCTCTCTCTCTCTCTCACACACACACACACACACATACACAGGCCTTCTTTTTACTTAGCCTCTCTGGTTCTGGGGATTGCAATGAGATTAAGCTTTACAGCTAATGTCCAGTTAGAAGTAAATATATATGTTTGTCTTTCTGTGTCTGGTTTGCCTTGTTGAGGATTTTTTCTAGGTCTGTCCAATTGCCTGAATTTTTCATATGCCATTTTCTTTAAGAACTGATAAATACACCATTGTGTATGTGTACCACATTTTATTTATCAATTCTTCAGTAGAGGGACATCTTGAATTATATAGTATGAAGTCTTCCTTTCCAATAGCAGCAGCATAAGAAAGAACGGGTTGATTTTGCTTACAGTATGAGCAGTATACTTAATCATGGTGTATATGAGGTGTGACAGCAAGGTCATGCTGCAGCTGCTACATTATACACGCATTCAGGAGGCAGAATGTAGGTATGAAGTAGGACCTAGTTATAAAACGTCAAGACTTTAGCACCCAGTGACCTAGTGCTTCATAGAAGATGTAAGGTTTATAGTTAGAGTTCCCAATTTCCCAAAACAGCAAACCCACTAAGGGCAAGGTATTCTAACAGACAGGACCCTGGGGAACATTTCACATTCAATCTGCAAAAGTGTGTGAGATTTTCTAGTAAAAATATTAAGGGCAATACTGGATAGAGAAATTAGGAGGTATAAATGTATGAATCTGGTACAGAAATCAAATTGAAAGATATTTTTGATAATTTAAAGCATGGAAAGTGAATGGGGAAAAGATGGACTCTATAATCTGTATTACTACAATGTTTAGAATTCTGTTGTGAAAGAAGGGATTCATAAAGATATTTTTCATTTACTTTGTTTTTTTAATTAATTTTTTATTTTTTATATTAATTATAATTTATTTACTTTGAATTCCAGTTGTAGCCCCCTCCTTCATTCCCTTCCAATCCCACCCTCTCTCCCTCATCTCCTCTCTGCCCCTCTCTAAGTCCACGGATAGAGGTCCTCCTCCCCTTCCATCTGACTCTAGCTTATCAGTTCTCATCAGGACTGGCTGCAATGTCCTTCTCTGTGGCCTAGATAGGCTGCTCTGCACATGGAGGGGAGAAGTCAAAGTGCCAGCCACTGAGTTCATGTCAGAGACAGTCCCTGTTCTCCTTACTAGGTACCCTGTTGGATAATGAGCTGCCATGGGCTACATCCCAGCAGGGGTTCTAGGTTATATCCATGCATGGACCTTGGTTAGAGAATCAGTCTCAGAAAAGACACTTGTGCCTAGATGTATTTGGTCCTTGTGGAGCTCCTGTACTCTTCAGGTCTTAATAACTCCCCTTTTTTTCATAAGATTCCCTGCACTCTGCCCAAAGTTTGGCCATGAGTCTCAGCATCTGCTTTGATACACTGCTAGGTAGAGTCTTTCAGAGCCCCTCTTTGATAGGACCCTGTCCTGCTTCTTGTTTTCTCCTCTTTGCAATGTCCATCCCATTTGCCCTTCTGACTGAGGATTGATCATCTTACCCTGAAACCTCTTCTTGTTTAGCTTTTTTAGGTGTACAGATTTTAGTATATTTATACTATCTTTATAGGTCTAGTATCATACATTTATAAGGGAGTATATACCGTGTGTGTCTTTCTGCTTCTGGGATACTTGACTCAGAATGATCTTTCCTAGGTCACACCATTTGCTGCAAATTTCATGATTTCCTTGTTTTTAATTGTTGAGTGGTATTCCATTGTGTAAGTGTACCACAATTTCTGTATCCATTCCTCAACTGAGGAGCAACTGGGTTCTTTCCATGTTCTGGCTATTACTAATAAAGCTGCTAGGAACATGATTGAACAAATGTCCTTGTTGTGTACTTGAGCCTCTTTTGGATATATGCCTAGAAATGGTATAGCTGGATCTTGAGGAAGCACTATTCCTAGTGGTCTGAAAAAAACACCAGATTGATTTCCAACGTGGTTGTACAAGTTTACATTCCTACCAGCAGTAGAGAAGGGTTCCCCTTTCTCCACAATCTTTCCAGCATGTGTTGTCACTTGAGTTTTTGATCTTAGCCATTCTGATGACTGTAAGGTAAAATCTCAGGGTTGTTTTGATTTGCATTTTCCTGATGGCTAAGGACATTGAGCATTTCTTTAAGTGTTTCTCTGCCATTCAATATTCCTCTAGAGAGAACTCTCTGTTTAGCTTCGTACACCATTTTTAATTGGATTACTTGGTTTGTTGCTGTTTAACTTGAGTTCTTTATATATTCTGGATATTAGCCCTCTGTCATATGTAGGTTTGGTGAATATCCTCTCCCAGTGTGTAGGCTGTCATTTGGTTTTGACAACAGTATCTTTTGCTTTACAGAAGCTTTTCAGTTTCATGAGGTCCCATTTATTGATTGTTGATCTTAGAGCCTGTGCTGTTGGAGTTCTGTTCAGGAAGTAGTCACCTTTGTCAATGAGTTCTAGGCTGTTCCCCAATTTTCTTCTAACCGATTTAATGTGTATGGTTTTATGTTGAGGTCTTTGATCCACTTGGACTTCAGTTTTGTGCAGGGTGATAAATATGGATCTATTTTCATTTTTCTGCATGTAGACATCCAGTTGGACCAGCACCATTTGTTAAAGATGCTGTCTTTTTTTCCATTGAATGGTTTTGGCTTCTTTGTCAAGAATCAAGTATTCATAGGTGTGTGGGTTTATTTCTGGGTCTTCTATTCGGTTCCATTGATTCTCCTTTCTGTTTCTATGCCAATATCATGCAGTTTTTCTTACAATTGCTCTGTAGTACAGCTTGAGATCAGGGACAGAGATACCTCTAGACAATCTGTTGTTCTACACGATCCTTTTGGAAATTCTGAGTCTTTTGTTTTACCATATAAAGTTGAGAGTTTCTAAGTGAGGATTGATCATCATACCCTGGGTCCTCTTTCTTGTTTATCTTCTTTAGGTGGATAGATTTCAGTATATTTATCCTATCTTAAGAAGTCTATATAAGTGACTATATACCATGTGTGTCTTTCTGCTTTTGGGATACCTCACTCAGAATGATCTTTTCTAGATCCCACCATTTGCCTGCAAAGTTCATGATTTCCTTGTTTTTAATTGCTGAGTAGTATTCCATTGTGTAAAAGTACCACAATTTCTGTATCCATTCCTCAACTGAGGGACATCTGGGTTGTTTCCAGGTTCGGGCTATTACAAATAAAGCTGCTAGGAACATGGTTGAGCAATTGTCCTTGTTGTGTACTTGAGCCTCTTTTGGATATATGTCTAGGAGTGGTATAGCTGGATCATAGGCCACAGAGGAGGACTTTGCAGCCAGTCCTGAAGACACATGATAAACCACTATCAGATGGAAGGGAAGGAGGTTCTCCCTTATCAGTGGACTTAAAGGGGCAGGGAGGAGATGAGGGTGGAAGGGTGGGATTGAGAGGAAAAGAGGGAGTGGGATGCAAAGTTAACAAACTGTAACTAATATTAAAAAATAAAAATTAAAAAATAAATAATAAATAAATATAAAAAATAAAAAAAATAAAATGAATGTGGATAAAAAAATTAAGTTGAAAGTTTTTCTTTCAAGGTCTGTAAAGAATTCTGTTTGTATTTTGATTGGAATTGCATTGAAATCTGTAGATTGCTTTTGACAGAATGGCCATTTTTACTGTTAATCCTACAGATCCATGAGCATGGGAAATCTTTCCACCTTCTGATATCTTCTTCTATTTCTTTCTTCAGAGACTTAAAGTTTTTATCATATAAATTATGATTTGCTAAAGTACACCAAGGTACTTTATGTCCTCTGTCTCTATTGTGAAGGGTGTTGTTTCCCTGATTTCTTTCTTGTCCCTTTTGTCTTGGGTATACAGGAGGGCTTCTGATTTTTTTTTTTTTTTAGTTTATTTTGTAACCAGCCACTTTGCTGAAGGTGTTTATTAACTGAAGGAGTTCTCTGGTTCAATTTTGGGGGTCGCTCATGTATACTATCATATCACCTGTGAATAGTGATACTTTGACCTCTTCCTCTTGAATTTGTATCCCCTTGATCTCCTTTAGTTGTCTTATTGCTCTAGCTAAGACTTCAAATATTATGTTGAAGAGGTATGGAGACATTGGGCAGCCTTGCCTTGTCACTGATTTCAGTGGGATTGATTTATGTTTCTCTCCATTGAGTTTGATGTTAGCTATAGGCTTGCTGTATATTACCTTTACTATGTTTAGATATGTGCCTTGTATCCCTGATCTCTCCAAGACTTTAAACATGAATGGGTGTTGGATTTTGTCAAATGCTTTTTCAGCATCTAAGGAGATGATCATGTGGTTTGTCTCCTTCAGTTTGTTTATGTGGTGGATTACATTGATGGATTTCTGTATATTGAACCACCCTTTCATGCCTGGGATGAAGCCTACTTGGTCATGATGGATGATATCTTTTATGTGTTCTTGGATTTGGTTTGCAATTATTTTATTGAGTATTTTTGCATCAATGTTCATAAGGGTGATAGGTCTGAAGTTCTCTTTTGTTGTGTTTTTGTGTGGTTTAGGGATCAAGGTGACTGTGGCTTCATAGAATAAGTTTGGTAATGTTCCTTCTGTTTCTATTTTGTGGAACACTTTGAAGAGAATTGGAGTTAGCTCTTTTCTGAAGATCTGGTAGCATTCTGCACTGAAACCATCTTGCCCTGGGCTTTTTTTGGAAGGGAGACTTTTAATGACTGGTTCTATTTCCTTGGGAGATATAGGACGATTTAGTCTTTCTACCTGATTTTGATTTATTGTTGGTAGATGGAATCTATGAAGAAAATTGTCCATTTCATTTAGATTTTCAAATTTTGTGGCATATAGCCTTCTGTAGTAAGATCTAATTATTGTTTGGATTTCCTCAGTGTCTGTTGTTATATCCCCTTTTCATTTCTGATTTTACTGATTTGGGCAGTTGATCTTTGCCTTTTAGTGAGTTTCGCTAAAGGCTTGTCTATCTTATTGATTTTCTCAAAGAACTAGCTCTTGGTCCATTGATTCTTTGAATTGTTTTATTTGTTTCTAATTTATTGATTTCTGCCCTGAGCTTGAATATTTCCAGCCTTCTACTCCTCTGGGGTGTGTATGCTTCTTTATTTTTCTAGGGCTTTCAGGTGAGCTGTTTAGTTGTTTTTATGCGATATTTCAAATATTTTCTTGCAGGCACTAGTGCTATGAACTTTCCTCTTAGCACTGCTTTCCATAAATTTGAGTATGTTGTACCTTCATTTTCATTGAATTCTAGGAAGTCTTCAATTTTGTTCTTTATTTCTTCCCTGACCCAGCTGTCTTTAAGTAGGGAGTTGTTCAGTTTCTATGTATGTGTAGGCTTTTTCTATTTCTGTTATTGTTGAGGTCCAGCTTTAGACCATGGTGGTCAGATAAGATACAAAGGGTTATTTCAGTTTTCTTGTATCTTCTGCAGCTTGCTTTGTGACCAACTATATGGTCTATTTTGGAGAAGGTTTCATGAGGTGCTAAAAAGAAGGTATACTCTTTTGAATTTGTGTGAAAAGTTCTATAGACATCTATTAGGTACATTTGATTTAGGGCGTATTTAAGTGCCCTTAATTCACTGTTTTGCTTCTGACTAGATGATCTGTCCCTTGGTAAGAGTGGAGTGTTGAAGTCTCCCACTATTAAGGTGTTAGGATCAATGTATGATTTCAGCTTTAACAATGTTTTATTTACAAATGTAGGTGGTCTTGTATTTGGGCACTGATGTTCAAAATTGTGATGCCCTCCTATTAGAATTTTCCTTTGATGAGAAGGAAGTGCTCCTCCTCATCCTTTTTGATTAATTTTGGTTGAAAGTTTATTTTATTAGATATTAGGGTAGCTACCCCAGTTTGTTTTCTGGCAGCCCTTTCCTCTGAGGTAGTGTTTATCTTTGTTGCAGAGGTGTGTTTCTTGGATGCAGCAACATGTTGCATCCTACTTCCACATCCATTCTGTCAGTCTGTGTCATTTTATTGGAGAGTTGAGTCCATTGATGTTGACAGATAATAGTGACCAATGAATGTTAGTTCCTTTTATTGTGGAATTGGTGGTCATACTGTGACTCATTGTTTGTTTGCTTTTAATTCTTGTTGGGAAATTATCTGTATCCTATGTTATCTTGGGTGTAGTTGTTTTCATTGGATTGGAGTTTTCCTTCTAGTATCTTCTGTAGGGCTGGTTTGCTGTGTAGGTATTGCTTAAATTTATTTTTGTCATGGAATATTTTGTTTTCTCCATCTATGTTGATTGAAAGCCTTGCTGGGTATAGTCGGTGGACATCTGTGGTCCCTTCAAGTATACATGACATCTTCCCAGGCCCTTCTGGCTTTAATAGTTTCTGATGAGAAATCTGGTGTGATTCTGATAGGTCTACCTTCATATGCTAGTTGGTCTTTTTCCCTTGCTGCCTTTAATATTTTTTATTTGTTCTGTTGTTTTAGTGTTTTGACGTGAATAGTTTCTTTTCTGGTCTAGTCTATTTGGAGTTCTGTAGGCTTCTTGTCTGTTTCTGGACATCTCTTTCTTTAAGTTGTGAAAATTTTCTTCTATGGTTTTCTTAAAATTATTTTCCAGACCTTGGAGCCTGGAATCTTCTTTTTTCATCTATTCCTATTATTCTTAGGTTTCGTCTTTTCATGATGTCCTTGATTTCTGGGATATTTTATGTTCGGGACTTTTCTGATTCTACCTTTTCTTTGAGGGAGGTATCAATATCAGCATGTGTATCTTCAGCACCTGAGATTATCTCTTTCATCTCTTATATTCTATTGGTTCCTGATCTTTTCTCTACATTTTCCAGCTCCAGACTTTTCTCTGTTTTTATTTTCTTTGTAGATTCTAATTCTGTTTTCATGCTTTGCACTATTTCCTCATCTATTTGAATGTGGATTCTTGTCTTTTTATAATGGCTTCTATTTTTTTTGTTTGTTTCCTCTCTATATGCCACTAATTGTACTTGTACTTGGGCAGCTATATTTGTCTGTGTTTCTCTGAGAGCTTTGTTCATTTCCTCTTTATTTGCCTCTACTTGTATGGCTATTACCCTGAGAGATTTGTTCATTTTTTCTTTTTGTTCCTCTAATAACTGCATAAGTGTAGCTTTAAAGTCACTTTACTGTGTTTCTGCTAAATTAAAATATCCATTGCTTTTGGGGGTTGCTGGTGGGGCCATAATATCCTGATTTTTGTCGGGTATGTTCTTAAGCTGACCTCTGGCCATTTGCTTATCTGTAACCTTCACTGTTTGTTCCTGGAGTCTGTACTTCAGACTGGAACTGTCTTTCTCTGGTGTCTGGAGTATTCTTCAGGAAAATGAAAGTGGTCCACTGATTTGAGAGTGTGAGTTGGTGCTTCACCTGTACCTGAGGGAGGAAAAGTCGCTGGCGCAGAATCGCTTTTGAAGGGGAGCATGTGGTGTGTGTGTACGCGTGTGTGTGTGTGTGTGTGTGTGTGTGCACAGAAGTGTGCCTTGAAGGAGAGAGTGCTAGAGAGTGCAGGTGCTTGGGATAGGGGAGATGGGAGCAAGCGCAGGAGGGGATGTGGATGTTAGTGCTGTTCGTAAGTGCAGATTGCTGGTGCAATGCAACTGCGCAGTTTTCCTGAAGATGCAGTGGTCTGTGGCTGGCTCTGTAGGCTGGTCTGAGCTCTGTGGCTGAAGCTGCAGATTGGACCTGTACACTGTTGCAAGTCCTGTGAGCCAGGCACTGTGCTCTGTGCTAGAAGCTGTGGGCAAGACAGGCTGGGCTCTGTTCTCTGAGTCGAGCACTGTGGAAAGCACTTTGGGTTTCCTCTGCTGCCTCCGCCCCTGCCAAGGAAGGATGACAGAGGCATGTCATGGGGAAATGCCAGGGATTTGAGTGTTCTCAAATCTTAAACAGGGAGATCTGTGCTTGGAGCAGCCAACAATGTGCTCTTTGCAAGGAGGTGTGTGCATTGTGGGCCGCCTCCTCTGCCTCTGCTTCTGACTGTGGTACCTCTACCACTGCCTCCACCCCTTATGGGGAAGTGCTTGGGAATTGAGTCCCCAGGAGGATTCCATGGAGATGTCTGCGGTTTTCCTGTATCCTATTGTTCTCAGTTCAGGTTTTGCCCCTTTTCTCTCCAGAAGCCTCTGTGTCATTGTTTTGGATTCTGCTTCCCCTCCACTCACCAATTTCAGAGTTTCGGATCCTCTGCCCCTCAGATATGGTGCAGGCTAGTTGCTGCCATCTTGGATCCCCTTCTTTTTAAAATTAATCTATTTTTATTAACTACATTTTATTTACTTTGTATCCTACCTGTAGCCCTTTCCTCATTCCCTCCCAATCCCACCCTATCTCTTTCCTCTCCTCCCATGCCTCTCTCCAAGTCCATTGACAGGGGAGGACCTCCTCCCCTTCCATCTGACTCATCAGGACTGGCTGCATTGTCTTCCTCTATGGCCTTCCAAAGCTGCTCCCACCTCAGGGGGAGTTGATCAAAGAGCCAGTTCTGGACAGGAGGGGTACATGGTATAGTTCAGAATGAGAAAAACGATGGAGAAATGTTATCAAGTTACAATGTCAAAGAACGCCTGTGGCAGCTCAGTAACCAATTGGTTTCCCAAAGTGAGAGGAACAAGGACTATTTCTAACAGGAACTCAATGACTGGATCTTTGGCCTCCCCACCCCCCAAGGGAGGAGCAGTCCTGTTAGGCCACAGAGGAGGGCTTTGCAGCCAGTCCTGAAGATACCTGATAAGACAGGATCAGATGAATGGGGAGGAGGTCCCCCCTATCAGTGGACTTGGAAAGGGGCATGGTGGAGATGAGGGGGGGAGGGAGGGACTGGGAGGGAATGAGGGATCGGGACATGGCTGGGATACAGAGTTAATAAAATGTAACTGATAAAAAATAAATAAATAAATAAATAAATAAATAAATATCTTTAGTCAGTGAAAAAAAAGAATCACTATTTTACTCACTTTTTAATTCATTGTATTGAATATCACATGCATGAGTATTTTTTTAACCTTACTTCTTGTCATTGATTTGTAAAGCCAAATTCTGGCAGTTCTCACATATAACCTTCTCCACTTACCATTGCAGCTCTTCTCTATGATCATCTATAGATTTCTAGACAAGCAATGATAAGGAGAACTTTTCTGATGACACTGTCATATGTCTAGCCACTGGCCCCACAGAACTACTGAGCAGAACAAATGTGCCACTTGGAGCTGTGAGCTATGTAGCTCAGACAGCTGGTTGGTCATGCTGGGCAGCGAAGCCTTGTTCTACCACTCAAAAGGAAGTTATCTGCTCTGTTCAAAAGGATTCAGGTAGCCGCTGCCATTTTTTTCTAGCTGGCATTTTTGTTGTTGGAGTTTTCTTTTATTTATCCAGACTATTTTCAGTTAAAACAGTCACAGGTTAAAAAAAAAATGCTGTGCTTAAAGTGGATTTTTTTTTTTTTCTGTTTGATACCTTGGTACTGAGTAAATTTATTTTTCTTTAATTTTACTCTGATTCTACATCTTGAGTATCTCTTAAACCTCCCAGAACCCACCCCTTTCTCGTGATTTCTAGAAATCTGAGATGAGTAGTCTTCACTGTTTAACATCTTAGTCCTCTTGATGGGATCTTGAAATTCTGGCTTGAAGAAATACCAGCAGTGAGGTCCGTTCACCTGTACTCAACCTTGTCTGCCCACTGAACATTTTTGTATCTATTACAGTATATAACGACCTTGGAAGTTTTTGTGTACAAGTCCAAATTTTAAACATTAAACTTAAATCTCCTATGGAAAGAAAGAGAAAAACTACACACCAAAATGGTGCTCATTACATACCAATTCTTAATCCATATTTTAAAGAAAAAAATATCAATTTTAAAAGATTATTAAAAGCAACAACTCATCAAAACAAAGAAATATTTCACAATGGAAAGTGCCAAGTAATCAATTGTTCAAGGTTCCTAAATAAACTGCACTGAAAAAAAATATATCTTTAAAATAAAATAACTTGGATTAAAAATATATATATAGGGAAATTAAATGAATAAATTCATTTTAACTAAAAAAAATCTTTAAAACAAATTAAAACCTTAAAGAGACAAAGAAAATATCAGAAACAGAACAAACTTATGCCACTTAGAGGGGTTTTGAGGACCTGAGCATATAAAATATATTTTTCAGTTTTATGCACTGGATATTCGAGATATGAATGTTTAAGTTATAATACAAGTTTTATTTCCACATAAGGAAGGTGTTTGGATGTTACTTTGACTGTTCACAACCTGAAGACAAGAATAACTTAACTGTGGAAGGCTTGGGAGACTACAAAAATATAGATGAGTGGTCCAAAGAAGATAACCCCCAAATGAATAATGCATTGTTATGCTTGGTAACATGCTTGGTGAATAAGTACAGAGAAAGTAGGGTTCAGACACTCTTGGAAGCATCTTGGTTATGAAAAGAATAATAATAATAATAAAGAAATTTCTATTGAAAGAGTGTTTTTAAAAGGAGTAGATCTTTAGTGAAAGTGACATAAATTAGGCATATACATTAAAATGCTGATGAACATTAAGATATTTAAGTGGATCTTCCAGCAGGTAATTATGTCTGCCTGTCATAACTTTAAATCAGAAAAGTAATTAAAATCACACCTAAAAATATATAACTACATGTGTGATTGAACTACATACAATAGGAAAACAATTATAATCTGAAATATTTCTAGCATAAGAGAATATGAATTTTGATAAATGCCTTACTTATTCATGGTATATTTTTGATTCTAGAAAAAATATCCCTACTATCCACCTCTTGGCATACTTTGGAAATAACTTTGGAAATCAATCTGGTGCTTTCTCAGACAATTAGGAATAGTGCTTCCTCAAGACCCAGCTATACCACTCCTAGGCATATACCCAAAAGAGTCTCAAGTACACAACAAGGACATTTGCTCAACCATGTTTGTATCAGCCTTATTTGTAATAGCCAGAAGCTGGAAACAGCCCAGATGCCTCTCAACTGAGGAATGGATACAGAAATTGTGGTACATTTGCACAATGGAACACTACTCAACAATTAAAAACAAGGAAATCATGAAATTTGCAGGCAAATGGAAGGAACTAGAAAAGATCATCCTGAGTGAGGTAACCCAGAAGCAGAAAGAGAAACATAATAAATATTCACTGACAAGCAGATGTTAGCTGTATAATATAGGGTAGCCATCTACAGACCTAAAGAAGATAAACACTAAGGAGGACCCTAGGAAGGATGCTTAAATGAAATTTAAGCATCCAGGGTAGATACCAGAAGCAAACAGGATAGATACCAAAAATGGTGGAAAAGAAGATGGGAGCCTGCTTTAGAGGATCCTCTGAAATGACCCTCTCAGCAGGGAATCAAGGCAGGTGCTCAGACTCAAGTCTAAACTTTTGGCAGAGTACAGGTAGTCTAATGGAATAAGAGAAGGGTAAGGCTAGAGGGACATGAACAAAGGGAGCCCCACAAGGAGACCAACAAAGCTAAAGGATCTGAGCTCAAGTTGTCCTGCAGAGACCATGGGCCAATGGTGGACCATGCATGAAGAAGACCTTGACTCAGTGCTCAGATGTGGCTGATTGGGTGCTCAGTTTCCATGTGGATCTCTGAGTGAGGGGAGCAAGGGATACCTCTATCATGAACTTGGTTGATTGCTCTTTCATCACTCTCCCCTGGTGATGCAGTCTTGCAAGGCCATGGAGGAAGAGGATCCAGGCAGTCTTGATGAGACTTAGAATGCATTCATTTTCAAAAATACATAACAAAACATATAAGATAAAACAAAAAATAAATAAAGAGTTTAAAACAAGACTCCGTAACCCACTTGTTCATACAATCAGGAATCCTATAAAACACAAAACTAGAAGCCATAATATGTAAGCAGAGGATCTGAGTTAGATGAGCACACCTAATGCATGCTGCTTTATTCTCTGTTTTCTCCAATGTCAAAACTCCAAGGGAAGTCCCATATTCAGGAACAGTTGACCACCAGCAAATAAAGAACTCCAGTTTCTTGTTGTAATTTTTATTGTTGTTTCTTTCTTTTTTCTTTGTGTGTGTGTTTATTTGATATAGTTTAATGTGTGGTTTTGTTGGTTTGTTTTTCTTCTTTTTTGCATTTCACTAATTTTTTAGGTTTTATTGTTGTATTGAGGGTTTTTTGAGAAAAAAACTCTAAGTTTAGGTAGCTAGAAGAGGGAGGATCTAGAAAGACAGGAGAGATGAATAATAAAATAAAAATTATATTTAAATTTAACATTTATTTAAATAATAAAACAGTTTTCATAAAACCATGTCATTGTTATCATTTACTGAGAGACACGCACATAGTGCCATCACTTAGCTTAAAATATAATTTTAAATTTCATAAATGCTTAAATTTTCATCAAAAATAGAGAGGAAAAATAGATAAATTTTTAAATGCCCTCAAAATGGGCATGGATTCAAATGGAAATGTAGAAGAAAATCTTTCTTTTTTCCCTTCTAAGTGTTTTCTCTGGAAAATGTAGTGTGCATGCCTACAAAATGTTTCAAGATTCACTTGCCATACAAAATATAGTAGTTTCTTTTAAATGCCTAAACCTTATATAACAGAAATGGACATGAATGGGTATTCATTAACCTTTATCCAGAGTCTCTATGCTCTCTTTTTCACTTCATTGTATAGGCATTGGAACACTTCAACTTGAGTGATTCGGATGGAACCAAAATACTAAAGTTTAGGAAAGAGAAATGATTTGGAAAGAATCCCTGTTCATTTTTCTTCAATTCTAAAATTTTCTGATGTGGCTTCTATTAAAATATATATTTAATACCTATTTATCTTTACATATATATGTACACATATGTATGTACTCAAATGCAGCACACATATATTTATATATATGCACATATTCATATATCCATACAAATATAGAGAAATGTCTAGATAGAATGATTAATAGATAGGTAAAGGTATAAGTATAGGTATTAACAGATTAACATAGATAGAGATAGGGATTAAAGAGCAGGAGAAAGACAGAGACAGAGATAGATAGAAACAGTATTGAATGGCATTGTCAGGATAGATGATAATAAATTGCAGCATTTTCTTATTCCCTCTACTTGAGTGTGGACAGACATTACAAATTGCTAACAAAAGACAACAAAAGTGAAGCAATGTGTAGATGTAATTAAAACTTCCTTCCATTTAATTATTAGACAGAATGCCTTTATGGGACCTAACTAACTAGGTTATCCAGCCTTAGAAAAGTAGACCAAAACTGAGTTAGTCAGTTCCAATGACAGCTCTCTCTCTCTCTCTCCCTCAATCTTTTCTCCACTTCTATCTCCCAATCTTTTTTCTCTTTTTTTCTATGTGATTGTCTGAATGAATGTCGCTCCCTCTGTCTGTCTGCCTGTATGTCTTTGTCTCTCTTTCTGTGTGAGTGTGTGAGTGTGTGTGAGTGTGTGTGTGTGTGTGTGTGTGTGTGTGTGAGAGAGAGAGAGAGAGACTCGAAGGAAAGAAATCAGCTGCCATGAATTACATAGCCACAGGGTTATAAAATCCATAAAAATTCTGAAGAGCTTTGAATCAAGTATGCTTTTAATGAACTATTGAAATGGCTTCTTGGTCCAGTCAACACCTTGATTGCATTTCTAAGGTCTCGAGTGATGCCTCTCATCTGCCATGTCTGTACTGCTCCCCTGAAGAACCCCTGAGTCAGCATGTGAACCTCGTTAAGTTTAGGCAGTTCTGGTGCACCACAGAAAATTAATGAAGAAGTTAGCTGAAAAATAGAGCCCCAAAGTAGCATTTCGAATGTTATCTTAATATTTTATTCTACAGATATCGCATTCTGTGGGCACTCAAGGCACTTACGCCAGACCAAAATAAAAAATAAAAACCTACTTAAGCACATAAGTCTAATTTTTTCTATTTTTCCTATTAAAAAAAATTAAGTTTACTGATTTTTGAGACATGCTTCTAGAGTTAGCAGCTCATTTTGCATTAGGACTCAGATATGTTTTCCTTTAAAGATAATCTTTTTCTGTGTCCCTCTACTGATGCTCATTTAATTGTTAAAACAAGAGACAGAGTTCCGGTGGGTCTACAGAGAGAATTAGTTACTCAGTTGAGGAAGATCCTTTATAGACATATTTATTTTACTTTTATTTCTTTTTTCATTTTTATAGCCATTAAGCATTTTTGAAAGAAAGTTCTAAATGTGTTTGGCCTGAAAGGAAATAAACTCATAATGGTAAAATTTTACTCATCTACATATTTCAGGGCCAAAATAAAACCAACACATTGCAGGTCTAGTTTGACAGTAAGAGAATTTGCTTTCAGGCTGGCAGTGAGCCTTTCACAAAGCATGGCTTGCTAAGAATAGTGCAAATGTGGGGCAATGCTTAAAATACAGAATAGGAGCAATACCCCATTAGTTATCATAAGCAAATTCAGTGTCTCTAATGATCTGAAGAGATGAGTGGATATGACCTAAATAAGCTCTGTGACTGAGCCTTGACTGTGCTTCTCTGATTAAGGCTCCTGCTTCACTGCAGAATAGCTCTCTTCTTATTGGGAGGAGTGGGAGACAATTTAGAATGACGCAAGATGCGAAAACTAAACAGTTTGTTTTTGTCACTTCTCAGAGCTTGTAAATCACTATTCACATCCTCTAACTTAAAAGAAAACTACCAACGTGGGTGTGTAGTGGCACAGTAGTACATCTTCCTTGTACACATGTGCGTGTATAATGCATCCACACCGTAATTCAAAGTGTGAAATGAGCACAGAAGACAAGGCTCTGAAATGAGGTAGAGGTGCTACTAAACACAGAAAGAGGACATGGATGTAGAGTTGAATTTGTAAGTCAGAATGTACCATGAAAATATGTGTGATATAAATGAGTTTGTAAGATTCTTCTTGTTTTCTGAGAATTAAAAAAAATTAAAAAGAAAATTTGATTTTAGAATGTTTATCCTTCATATATATGTCTAATAACTACTTGTGAGTGAGTATATACCATGCCTGTCTTTCTGCTTCTGGCTTACCTCACTTAAGATGATCTTTTCTAGTTCCTACCATATGCCTGATTTCATGATTTCCTTGTTTTTAATAGTTGGGTAGTAAATGTACCACAATTTTTATATCCACTCCTCCCTTGAGGGACATCTAGGTTGATTCCAGATTCTGGCTCTTATGAATAGAGTTGCTATAAACATGCATGGAATTTTATGAAAGACGGGGGAGATAGAAAGACCAAGTGGGAACAGGAGCTCCACAAGAAGAGTAGCAAAGCCAAAAATATCTGGACCCAGGGGTCCTATAGAGACAGCTCCTCCAACCATGAACAATTCGTGGAGATTACCTAGATCCCTACTCATATGTAGCCCCTAGGCACCTCAGTCTCCAAGTGGGTTCCTTATGAACAGGAACAGGCGCTGTCTCTGGCATGAACTCAGTTGCAGGCTCTCTGACTACCTCCCCCTGGCATATGCAGCCTTGACAGACCACAGAAGACAATACAGTCAGTCCTGATGAAGCCTGATAAGGTTAGGCTCAGATAGAAGGGGAAGATGACCTCACCTATCAGTGGATTAGGGGAGGGGCATAGGACAATAAGAGGGAGGGTATTGGGAGGAGATGAGGAAGAGGACCACAGCTGGGATACAATTTAAATAAATTGTAATAAATGATAATAATAATAATTCAAAATGCAAAAGAATGAAAATGTGATACACTAAAATATATTTTGTTTGATTTGGGGAAGGTTCTTACTATTTGAACCTGGCTGGTCCATAACTCAGTATGTAGATCAGACTGTATGTGTCAACATAAGTGGAATTTTAAAATAATTTAAGTGTTTCAAAATATTATATGAATGCTAGGTTTAATGAATCCAATTAGTTGGATTGTATTATTCAACAAACTGGGCATGGTGGCACACACTTGTGACTCCAACAACTAGTGTAGCTAGACAAGAAACTTGAAAGCTGCATTTGAAAGCTAACCTTGGCAACTTCATTCCTAACACAATTAGACAAGAAGGAGGAGTCATTGTTGTCAGTCATGTGCCCATTGGTAGTATCAAAGCCATGGTCATACAGAAGACCACGATATGCTCAGAAGGTCACAAAACAAAACAAAAAGACAGAAAAGCCTTTGTAGAAAAAAAAAGAGAACACAGGATTAGGAGGAAGATAAAATATATTTGGAGGTAAGAATAATTCAAAGGCATTGCATACACACATGGAATTATCAAGGAACAGATTTAAATAACAAGAAAGTGTTAAAGTTGTGATTCAGCTGTAGTGTATTTTCCTAACAGCCTCCAGGCCCTTAGTACCAGTGAACAGTAACAGCAGCAACAAAAAATTGGGAGTTTGCATTCGGTTTTATCTCCCAAAAGATTCAGAGTTAAAAATGCCATTTGCATTTTGAATTAACATCATAACTGTAGAATGTTGCTTTTGGTAGCTCTATACAATGTTTATAGACAAAGAATAGACTGAGAACTTCAGCTTTATTAAAGTCAGAGAAGCCATGAAAAACACCACTTAGGCTGCCGTCCTCAGCTGTCTTTATGATGATTAAATAAAACAGATGTAGTTCGTAGTCCCACTTTTAAATCACAGAAGACCAAAGTATTGAAAATTTTATGTATATAATAAAAATGACCAATGTTAAAAGTTGTGATTCATGAGAAATAAAATAAATGAAATTACTTATCCCTTAAAAGAAGCAACTACGGTGACATCATCAGTGGGAAGAATGTGGAAGATAGCAAGATATACAGTCATAGAAACCTTTTGTATTTTTGTCAGATCAGTTCCAATCTGCCATTGGTTCTGTCCATATTAAGGTCTTTAAAAACTTCAACAATAATATGTTGTTCTCCCCCATTGTTAAAGACATGAAAATATAACCAATGCTACATCTGGTCAGTAACCAAACTCTTCCCTGTTTTCAAAAACAAACCACCTTTCCTATCCCTTCCACATTGCAATGCACAGGGTCAGCCTTCCCAGCCTCCATGCCATGTTGCAATTTACCAAAGAAGATTACTAAGCATCTTTGACCTGACCCATGACAAGTGGCTCCTGGCGAACATCATCTGTCTCTCCATTCATCTTTTGCAACCTTTGTGCTTTTGCCCTATTGATTTAATAGATTACTTCAGACACAGCAAAGTTTTGACCTTTCTCCAGAGCTAAAAAAAAATCAACTATTTTTTGTTCAAGCCTACTACCTTGATTTCCATTTTACTGATCATAGGAATATCATACAAGAACTATACAGTCTGTTACCTTATCTCATCTTAAAGCTGGCTCCTTATTCTCTTCCAATCCTTTAATATTTGTGCACCATAGGAAGTGTCCTTATTACCTTTCAAACATAATCTTTCTTCTTTTCAATATCTTCAGTGTCTTGTTCTTTTTATTACTCTATAAAGGTAAATTTCCCAAATCTCTACTTAATGAAAGTACTCCTAGAGCTTATGGCTCAAATCATACTCTGAATAAATCCTAGAATGACTCTTTGTATATGTGAGTATATGTGTGTTTACATGTGTATGTGCTTGTCCCATACATGGGCATGCAGGTCTGAGAATGCATGTGATTTTATGTCCTCTCAAGTGTGGTGGGAGACCTTGCATATTTCACCCCAGGGTCTCTTATTAGCCTGCAACTCATTTATTAGGCTACATGGGATGGCCAGTAAGTACTGAGGATCTGCCTTTCTTTACACAACTGTGTTAGAAAAACAAGTGTGTGTGTGTGTGTTTGTATGTGTGTGTTACTCTGAAGATAGAAAAAAAAAGCACTTTAGTGGCTAAGCTATCTTCCCAGCCCCTATTCCATTTTCATAGGAAACAAAAATAAGAAAACACAATGCCTTTGAAACTTGAGTCCACCAGATAAATAATGTCAGGAGTCCAGCTGTGTTTCCACTGAATTTGTGTTCGTTGAAAACAGCTTGCTTCAGCTTGTGCTGCAATTCCACACCTTATCCCAGGTGCAAAGAAAGCATTGCTGCCTGACAATGAACAGAGGATGCGGAGCCCTGCCTCCTGTTCTTCCTCGGGTGTGAATAAGATATGAATTAGAAGTTGGATTAATATTTAAAAATAAGATTTTCTACTAAACCATAATTTAACAACCTATGACTGGAAAAAGGCACAGCTCAGAATAATGTAATCAACTTATTACTCTCATCATGTGTTTTACCAAACAATTTGTTCTTGAATCTAATTAATACACTGTGGGTTTCTTTGAAAGTTTTGCATAAAATCCTGGTTGTGTCATTTGCTGAATTATAGACCTCTCTTGCTGCAGTAGTTTTGTATCCTTTACTTTACATGCAAAAAATATTAAGATAATATTATATTAAGCATTTTAAACATAATATGCTCAAAATTTGTAAATTCTATTAATTCTCATTATTAGGTTTTCTGGTTTACTTTATGTTGAGGTGTTTACATGTGAGAGAATTTTAATATCCAATATAGGATATTATACTGTTTGTGGGTGAAACATGTCTTTTGATAAGCAGTTGTAAGTGATAAGTGATAACTTATAAGTTGTAAGTGATAAGCTTTGCCATCACAATAGAGATCCGGCTAGCCACAAGCTTGTGATAATCCTTCTGTATGCATCTTCAGCTCTAGAATTATGGTCTATGCAGCTAAGCATTGCTTGTAACCCGTATTCTTGTCATACAATTTTTGGAGTCAGTTATTCAATAGTGAGGAAAACTGATCTACTTTGGCTCATACATTCCACTCTCCATGTCATAACATTAGCTTTGTTTAATTAAATACAAATGGTGGGAAAGTCTACATCCATCAGTTTTTTAGTGAGAAAAATTGTGGAATTTCTCAATCAGTAGTAGAACTATATTAGCAATTCAGATATGAGATGTTAAGCTTTAATTGCTCAATATTATTTTTTCATTTGATTTTATTACACTTAAGGTAAGACCTTATTTTATCAGCATATCCTTATTGATGAAAGCTACTGGAACACATTCTAAAAAAAAAAAAAAAAAAAAAAAAAAAACAGCAAAAAGTCCTTTAATTTTTCTCCTGTGTGTCCTTTGAAAAATTAAAATAAATGAAAGTAAGCCTCTAGAAGATTCTTAATAATCTGCTTATATCTTAGAACAAATCAGTGCTCAATAACAATTCATCTAGAAATGAATGAAAAGGAAATGGAAACTGAAAGAAAGTCATAACTAAAGAAAAACTTACTTTTTCCTTTGTATTATATTTTACTTTATTTTGTTTTTATTAATTACAATTCATTCACTTTGTATAACCCCTGTAGTTCCCTCCCTCCTCCACTCCTAATCCCACTATCCCTCCCTCTTCTTCACCCACGTCCCTCTGCAAATCCACTGATAGAGGAGGTCCTCCTCTCCTTCCTTCTGATACTAGTCTATCAGGTCTCATCAGGAGTGGCTGCATTGTCTTCCTCTGTGGCCTGGGAAGACTGCTTCCCCTTCAGACTAAGGTGATAAAAAACAAGCTAGTCAGTTCATGTCAGAGACAGTCCCTGTTTCCATTAGTATTGAACCAACTTGGACACTGAACTGCCATGGGCTACATCTGTTCAGAGGTTCTAGGTTATCTCCTTGAATGGGCCTTGGTTGGAGTATCAGTCTCAGAAAAGACCCCTGTGCCAGATTTTTTGGTTCTGTTGCTCTCCTTGTGGAGCTCCTATCCTCTCCAGGTCTTACTATCTCCCTTTACTTTCATAAGATTCCCTGCACTCCTCCCAAAGTTTAGCTATAAGTCTCGGCATCTGCTCTGATACCCTGAAGGGTAGAGCCTTTCAGAGGCCTTCTGGGGTAAGCTCCTGTCCTGTTCCCTGTTTTTTCCCTCTTCTGATGTCGATCTTTTTTGCCTTCCTGAATGGGAATTGAGCATCTTAGCCAGAGTCCTCCTTCTTGATTAGTTTCTTTAGGTGTACAGATTTTAGTATGTTTATCCTATATTATATATTTAATATCCACTTATAAGTGAGTATGTATCCAGCGTTTCTTTCTGCTTCTGAGATACTTCACGTAGGATGATCTTTTCCAGTTCCCACCATTTGCCTGCAAATTTTATGATTTCCTTGTTTTTAATTGCTAAGTAATATTCCATTGTGTAGATGTACCACAATTTCTGTACCCATTCCTCAACTGAGGGGCATCTCTATTGTTTCCAGCTTCTGGCTATTACAAACAAAGTTGCTACAAACATGGTTGAACAAATTTCCTTGTTGTATACTTGAGCATTTTTTGGATATATGACTAGCAATGGTATAGCTGTATCTTGAGGAAGCGCTATTTCTAATTGTCTGATGAAGCACCAGGTTGATTTCCAAAGTTGTTTTACAAGTTTACCTTCCCACCAGCAGTGGAGGAGGGTTCCCCTGTCTCCACATCCTCTCCAGCATGTGTTGTCACTTGAGTTTTTGATTTTGGCCATTCTGATGGGTGTAAGGTGAAATCACAGGGTCATTTTGATTTGCATTTCCTTTATGACTAAGGACGTTGAACATTCCTTTAAGTGTTTCTCTGCCATTTGATATTCCTCTAGAGAGAATTCTGTTTAGCTCTGTATCCCATTTTTTAAATTGGATTAACTAATTTGTTACTGTTTAATTTCTTGAGTTCTTTGTATATTCTGGATGTTAGCCTTCTGTCAGATATAGGGTTGGTGACGATCCTTTCCCAATCTGTAGGCAGTCTTTCTGTTCTGAGGACAGTGTCCTTTGCTTTACAGAAGCTTTTCAGTTTCATGAGGTCCCATTTATTTATTGTTGCTCTTAGAGCCTGTGCTACTGGTGTCTCCTGGGCAAATGAGTTCAAGGCTTTTCCCACCTTTTCTCGTAACAAGTTTAGTGTGTCTGCTTTTATGGTGAGTTCTTTGATCCACTTGGACTTCAGTTTTGTGCAGGGTGATAAATATGGATCTATTTTCATTTTTCTACATGAAGACATCTAATTAGATCATCACCATTTGCTGAAGCTGCTGTCTTTTTTCCATTGAATGATTTTGGCATCTCTGTCAAAAATCAGGTGTGCCTAAGTGTGTGGGTTTATTTCTGGGTCTTCCATTTGGTTCCATTGATTCACCATTCTGTTTCTACACCAGTACCATGCAGTTTTTATTACTGTTGCTCTATAATACAGCTTGAGACTAGGGATGGAGTTATCTCCAGAAGGTCTTTTATTGTAGAGGAATATTTTAGCAATTCTGGGTTTCTTGTTATTTCATATGAAGTTGAGAATTTTTCTTTCCAGGTCTGTAAAGAATTGTGTTGATAACTTGATGCATTGAATCTGTAGATCACTTTTTGTAAGATAGCCATTTTTGCTATGTTACTCCTGTCAAGCATGGGAGATCTTTCCATCTTCTGATATCTTCTTCTAATTCTTTCTTCACAGACTGAAAATTTTTTTCATATAAGTCTTTGACTTGCTTGGTTATGGTCACACCAAAGTACTATGTCCTTTGTGGCTATTGTGAAGGGTGTTGTTTCCCTAATTTCTTTCTCAAGCATTTTGTTTTTTGTACACAGGAGGGCTACTCACTTTTTTGAGTTAATTTTGTATCCAGCGACTTTGCTGAAGGTGTTTATCTGCTGTAGGAGTTCCCTCGTAGAATTTTTGGGGTCAGTCAGGTATATCATCATATCATCTACAAATAATGATAACTTGACTTCTTCCTTTCCAATTTGTATCCCCTTGATCTCCTTCAATTGTCTTATTGCTCTGGCAAGGACTTCATCAAGAACTACGTTGAAGAGATATGGAGAGAGTGGGCAGCCTTTCCTTGTCCCTGATTTCAGTGGGATTGATTTAAGTTTCTCTCCATTGCGTTTGATATTGGCTATAGGCTTGCTGTATATTGCTTTTACTATGCTTAGGTATATGCCTTGTATCCATGATCTCTCCAAGAACTTAAACATGAATGGGTGTTGGATTTTGTCAAATGCTTTTTCAGTATCCAAGGAGATGATCATGTGGTTTTTCTCCTTCAGTTTGTTAATATGGTGGATCACACTGATGGATTGCCTCATATTGAACCAGCCCTGCATACCTGGGATGAAGCCTACTTGATTGTGTGATGATTTCTTGGATGTGTCCTTGTATTCGGCTTGCAAGTGTTTTGTTGAGTATTTTGCATCAATGTTCATAAGGGAGATTGGTGTGAAATTCTCTTTCTTTGTTGGGTCTTTGTGAGGTTTCGGTACCAAGGTGACTGTGGTTTCATAGAATGAGTTGGGTAGTGTTGCTTCTGTTTCTATTCTGTGGAATATTTTGAAGCGTAATAGTATTAGCTTTTCTTTGAAGGTCTGGTTTCAGAATGCTGGTTTCAGAAACCATCTGGCCCTGTGATTCTTTTGCATGGGAGACTTTTGATGACCACTTCTATTTCCTTAGGGGATATAAGACAATTTAATTTTTTTTATCTGATCTTGATTCAGCTTGGGCAAGTGGAATCGATGAAAAAAATTGTCCATTTTCAAATTTCATGGCATATAGGCTTTTGAAGTAAGACCTAATAATTGTTGGGATTTCCTTAGCGTCTTTTGTTATGTCCCCCTTTTCATTTCTGATTTGGCTGATTTGGATAGTGTCTCTCTGACTTTTAGTTAGTTTTCTTTTTTTTTTTTATGTTGCTTTTCTTGTTTTTTATTTTTTTTATTTTTTTTTCTTATCAGTTACATTTTATTAACTCTGTATCCCAGCTGTATCCAGCTCACTCATTTCCTCCCAATCTCACCCTCCTTCCCTCATCTCCACTGTGCCCCTTTACAAGTCCACTGATAGTGGGGGACCTCCTCCCCATTCCTCAGATCCTGTTTTATCAGGTATCTTCAGGACTGGCTGCAAAGCCCTCCTCTGTGGCCTAACAGTACTGCTCCTCCCTTGGGGGTGGGGAGGTCAAAGAGCCAGCCATTGAGTTCCTGTTAGAAATAGTACTTGTTCTCCTCACTATGGGAAACCAATTGGTTACTGAGCTACCACAGGCTACATCGGAGCAAAGGTACTACGTTATATCCATACATGGTCCTTGGTTGAATGTCAGTCTCAAAAAAGACCCTGTGCCCAGATATATTTGGTCCTTGGGGAGCTTCTATTCTTTCCCCATCATACTAACTCCCCTTCTTTCATATGATTCCCCGTACTCTGCTGAAGCTTTGGTCATGAGTCTTTGATTCTGCTTTGAAAACACTGCTAGTTAGAGTCTTTCAGATGTGCTCAGTAGACTCCTGTCATACGTTCAATGCACATCCCATCTGTCTTTCTAAATGAGGATTGATCATCTTACCCCATGTCCACTCTCTTAATTATCTTTTTTAGGTGTATAGATTTCATTATGTTTATCATATCTTATAGGTCTATATAAGTGAGTATATACTGTGTTTGTCTTTCTCCTTCTGGGATATTTCACTCAGAATGATCTTTTCTAGATCCCACCATTTACCTGCAAATTTCATGATTTCCTCCTTTTTGATAGCTGAGTACTATTCCACTGTGTAAAAATACCACAATTTCTGTATCCATTCCTCCATTGATGGACATCTGGGTTGTTTCCAGGTTCTGACTATTACAAATAAAGCTGCTATAAACATGGTTGAGCAAGTATCCCTTTTGTGTACTTGAGCAAAGTTTGAGTATATACCTAGCAGTGGTATAGCTGGGTCTTGAGGAAGCACTAGTTCTAATTGTCTGAGAAAGGGCCAGATAGATTTCCAATGTGATTGTACCAGTTTACATTCCCACCAGCAGTGGGGGAGGGTTCCCCTTTCTCCACAACCTCTCCAGCATGTGTTGTCACTTGAGTTTTTCATCTTGGCCATTCTGATGGGTGTAAAGTGATAATTCAGTGTCGTTTTGATTTGCATTTCCCTGATGGCTAATGAGGTTGAGCATTTCTTTAAATGGTTCTCTGCCATTCTATATTCCTCTACAGAGAGTTCTCTGTTTAGCTCTGTTCTCCATTTTTTAATTGGATTACTTGGTTTGCTGCTTTTCAGCTTCTTTAGTTCTTTGTATATACTGGATAGTAGTCCTCTGTCAGATAAAGGGTTAGTGAAGATTCTTTCCCAATTTGTAGGCAGTCGTTTTGTTTTGATGACAGTGTACTTTGCTTTACAGAAGCTTTTCAGTTTCATGAGGTCCCATTTATTGATTGTTGCTCTTAAAGCCTGTGCTGTTGGTGTTCTGTTCAGGAAGTTGTCTCCTGTGCCAATGAGTTCTAGGCTGTTCCCCACTTTTTTTTTCTAACAGATTTAGAGTATCTGGTTTTATGTTGAGGTCTTTGATCCACTTGGACTTTAGTTTTGTGCAGGGTGATAGATATAGATCTATTTTCATTTTTCTGCATGTGGACATCCAGTTGGACCAGCACCATTTGTTGAATATGCTGTCTTTTTTCCATTGAATGGTTTTGTCTTCTTTGTCAAAAATCGAGTATTCATAGGTGTGTGGGTTTATTTCTGGGTCTTCTATGTGGTTCCATTGATCCTCCTTTCTGTTTTTATGCCAATACCATGCAGTTTTTATTACTATTGCTCTGTAGTACAACTTGAGAGCAGGGATGGAGATTTCTCCAGATGATCTGTTGTTGTACAGGATTGTTTTGGAGATTCTGGGTTTTTTGTTTCTCCATATGAAGCTGAGAATCTTATTTTCAAGGTCTGTAAAGAATTGAGTTGGTATTTTGATGGGAATTGCATTGAATCTGTAGATTGCTTTTGGCAAGATGGCCATTTTCACAATGTTAATCCTACCAATCCATGAGCATGGGAGATCTTTCCATCTTCTGAGATCTTCTTCAATTTCTTTCTTCAGAGACTTCAAGTTTTTCTCAAACAGGTCTTTCACTTGCTTGGTTAGTGTCACCCCAAGGTACTTTATGTTATTAGTGGCTATTGTGAAGGGTGTTGTTTCCCTAATTTCTTTCTCGGCCCATTTGTCTTTGGTATACCTGAGGGCTTCTGATTTTTTTGAGTTGATTTTGTATCCTGCCACTTTTCTGAAGGTGTTTGTCAGCTGGAGGAGTTCTCTGGTTGAATTTTTGGGGTCGCTCATATATACTATCATATCATCTGTGAATAGTGACACTTTGACCTCTTCCTTTCTGATTTTTATCGCCTTGATCTCCTTTAGTTGTCTTATTGCTCTGGCTAGGACTTCAAGTACTATGTTGAAGAGGTATGGAGAGAGTGGACAGCCTTGTCTTGTCCCTGATTTCAGTGGGATTGATTTAAGTTTCTCTCCATTGAGTTTGATGTTGGCTATAGGCTTGCTGTATATTGCCTTTACTATGTTTAGATATGTGCCTTGTATCCCTGATCTTGTAGACCTGTATCTCCAGGTCTTTCTATCTCCCCCTTTTTTCATGAGATTCCCTGCACTCTGCCTAACGTTTGGTTATGAGTCTCAGCATCTGCTTCAATACCCTGCTGGGTAGAAAACCTACCACAAAGGGCCTGTGGAAGACTTATTTTTATTTTGATTTATTTTCATTTTGTAATATCAGATTTATTTTCCAAGTTTCTTTTTTGTTAATTTATCCAATTTACATCACGATCACAACCCCCTCCCTCTTCTCCTCTGAGTCCCACCCTCCCAGTTTCTTCCTTGTTTCCTTCTTCCCCTTCTCCTTAGTAAAGGTGACCCCCCTCCAACCAGCCCTACCACAACAAGTCACAACAGTTCTAAATGCATCCTCTTCCACTGAGACTTAACAAGGTAGCCCAGCTAGGGAAAATTAATTCAACAGCAGGTAATAGAGTCTATTTAAGAAACAGTGTCCACTCTGATTGTTATGAGACCCTCATGAAGACCAAGCTGCTCATCAACTACATATGTATAAAGGACTTAATTCCAATTACTGAATGCTTTTTGGTTGGTGGTTTATTCTCTGTGAGCCTCCAGGGTCACTGGGTAGTTGGCTCCACTGGTCTTCTTGTGGAGTTGTTGTCCCCTTCAGGTCCCCCCTTATTTCCCCATCTCTTCCACAATACTCATGAGCTCCACCTAATGTTTGGCTGTGGGGTCTCAGCAGCTTTTCCAATCCTCTTCTGGGTAGAGCCTCTCAGAGGGCAGTAATATTAGGCTCCTGTCTTCAAACATAGTAGAATTCCATTAATATTGTCAGGGGTTGGCTCTCTCCCTTGTGGTGGGTCTTAAGTTGGGCAAATCATTGGTTTGCTATCCCCTCTTACTCTGAGCACACATTCACAGGATTTTACATCCCACTACAGAGACACTTGCTCATCCTTGTTAATACTGCTCTATTCATAATAGCCAGAATTTGGAAATAGCCTAGTTGTCTGATGAATGGATAATGGAAATGTACATTTTCACCATGAAATATTACTTGGCTATTAAAAAATGAGATTTACCAGTAAATTGCATAAAACAAGAAATTATCACCCTGAGGTTACATAGACCCAAAAGACATATATTGCATGTTTTCTCTTATATGTGGATATTAGCTTTTAAGGTTTAAACACGTGTGTTTCAGTTTCAATGACCATGGACGTTAGGTAGCTAATAAGAGACTAAGAAAGAAGGGCCTTTCAAGAAAGGAGAAATAGAATGCTGTCTTACAAATAGATTTAGAGAGGACTAGACTAAGAGAATTAATTAAGAATGAATCACATCTTATTGAGTCATTTGTAATCAAAGTTCCATAGATACCCACAAACATCACAGACCAATGTCAAGGTTATTGTTTAATTTTCATAACCTGACAGAAAACTGTGTTGCTGAAGACATAGTATATTTTTGTCATCGAATATGAAAAGTAAAATAAAAAAATAATCTAGTTCCCAAACAAAGCCTTCAGTGCTACTGATTATATATAATTTAGGATGCTAGAAGTTACTTTGCTACTAAAGAACAAAAGTAATCATCAATATCAGACAGCTACAAACATTCCATTCTGCAATAGTAACCTGCCTACAAGATATACTGATGTAAGATATATACAGTAGTGTCACAAATGTTTTGAGAGTAACCAACAATATTTTGGTTGGATCTAAGGTTTATTTCATGAAATGGAATCTGTATATGACATTGCTAAATTAGCTAAGATGCCTTTCCCCTAGATGCAACTGTTACTGTGCTAAAATAACATACCAATTAACTCCTTGTGACATATTTCTATACTCATAGATCAAAGTATATTTCAAACCCCATTATAGAAGCATCTTCTTGCAACAGATAGAAATTAATACATAGATCCGCAACCCTAGATAAAAAAAAAAAAGACTTCAGAGCACTCAGTCTTATTGGATTGCTCCATTCAATATTCAGAGATCTATGTGGAAGAGGAGGAATAAAGATTGTAAGAGCCAGAGGTGGAGATAACTCCCAGGAAACAGTGTCTTCCCAATACAACAAGACTGATATATATATGAACTCACCGAATCTGTGACAGTATGCACAAGACCTCCGCATTTCAAACCATACAAAAACATACCTTCAGAAAGAGGAAATGAACATGAAATCCCATCCTTAACAAAGGATTTTCACGATTAATACCTGCTTGGAAAGGGAAAATTAGTTTACTCAAAGAGCTGGTCACTTCGAGCATCAACCACATTCTCTGCTCCATGCCCAGCAGTAGTTGGTCAACACAGTACAGGGCCGATGGTTTGTGTGGACTTTTTTGTTTTGTTTTGATATTTTTGTCTTATTGGTTTTATTTTATTTTTTAGGTTATCTGATTTGATTTTAAATTTTTGCTTTTGTTAGGTTTTAGTTGTTTTTCTTAGTTATTGTTTTTGAGAAAAGAAGGAGACAATATAAAGTTTGGTAGGTCAGAAGGTTAGGAAGTTCTTGGGAGGGTTGAGGGAAGAGAAAGTATACAAGGATATCATCACAATAACTTCCTAGAACTATAGATTATTTCCAATGCTATTGGTTACCCTAAAAGCTTAACAGTAAGACCCTATTACTGAAAAGACACTAAAGTTAATCACAGGGTATGGAAAATCAGGGTAGTACTCATCTGGATGCTTCATCCCCAATGTCTAGTTTTCATAGCACTAAAAGGTGCTTTGCATGCCACAGAACAGAAGGAATTGCCTCTGGCTGTAAACCCACAGAATTACAGCAATGGCAGGGATTACATACCTCCTGGTAAAATGGTGATACATATGTCATTGCAGTACCCATTACTTTCAGATTGGATTTGAGACCTAATCCACAGGATTAAACCCATAAACCAGGCATTGTTACTGGGCCAAGATCATGAGGCAAGACAAGTCACAGGCCCTAGGTGAGACACTATTTCTATTACCTTCGCAAACTGACATAGCATTAAACTGACTCCTAACGACCCATTGTTATACATATAGTTAAGTGAATCAGTTAACCCTGATCAGGAACTTCTTTCTGCATTGGGTGGTGAATAACACAGAGAACTACAGCTGATCAAAGTGTAGAGAGTAGGAACTGAAAGAATTCTCAATCCTCAGTGAGACTGCTATCACTATACCCTGGTCGAGGATGAGACAGAAAATTGTAAGAACCATAGGCTGTGAAGAGCGAAAGCAAGACATGTTTCTGGACCCAGCAGGGAGTGACACATGTGAATTAATATCAGTTGGCACAGTGTGTAGCTGACCTCAGGCTCAGGGCAGATTTTTCCAGTAAAGACAGGGGGGTAGACAGGGAGGATCACACCTACTGAAGAATTATTGACAGTTGATAGGTGCTGGGACGTAGAGAATTGATTTTCTTTACTAAAAGTAGGGCCTGATGAGTAGACCTGCCCTCTGTAAAGGATACACATCAAGAGTGTATCGAGAGCACAGATTGTACTGGATGTGTTGGAAAAGGAAGACACAGAGCTAGGTGTGTACAGAAAGATGGATAGATTTGGGTTAAGTGGGAAGAAGGTGAAAATATGATCATGATGCATCATATGATACTAACAAAATGAGGAAAAATGAAATATTATAATTACATTTACTTTGCTTTTGTAATACATTAAAATTATATATTTAGTAATAAGTTTCAAATAATTAAACCATTCTTACAAGAGGAGAAGAAAAAGAAATTGCAGAGACTATCATTGTACCTGAGAGAAAGCTATTTAAAAATCATTCTTACTATAAAAATGTATCTCTTGGGATATTTTAAATAGTAAGATTCCAGAGAAAGATAAACTAGACAGCATATTCTCATATCACAACCAGCTTGCCATCTCATCAGTTAAAACAGATATGTCATAGATGCCAAATTAGAAGTAAATGTTAGGTCAAGCAGCATAAATAATTATTTTTGAAAGTCTTGTTAGACTATGTAATATTAAATAAAATAAAAAGTCCAAGATAACATCTTACAGAGATATCAAAAAAGTAGTCAAAATGGCGATAAACCTAGTTTGAAAGGATAGATTGGACTATTTATTCTTAAAGAGCTAATTTTCTCAGAAAAAAATAAAGCCTTTACTTTCTTTCATTAAATTTGCTTTCCTGGTCATGAGTTTTCACCTTGGAAAGAATGTAACTGACTTCAAAATAAAACTAAGCCCGGAATGGTGATTCTGTAAAGAAATGGAATTTAAAACTGTGTGGAATTGAAAAGCTTATAAGGAAAGGTACATTTATCTGCCAAGATCGCAGTGTTGTGCTAAGTCCCTAGCATTCAGCACTGAAGATCTCAGGGGACTATTGTAGACTTGAATCGAAAGAGCACTTCACAGTTTGGTTTAAAAGGTCAAACTTACTAACTCACCCTTCTGTGATGGTAGGTTAGTAATGGTCTAGTAACTTGGCTTGTGATTTGTCATGACCTAGATCATTTTGTGGCAAAAGGAAATTGATGTGAACACTTTTAGCCTTACTCAACCATTAAAAAAGAGCATTACGCAGGCTTTGGTGTCAAAACAGTGATAGCTACTCACAGGCAGTTTAAGATGTTAAAATGGAACAAATGACAGAATGTGGAAGCTTTTTGCTTAATGTGTGTGTGTTTTCATACATGTATATATACATATATATGGATAGACAGATGATGGGTATGTGTGTATGTACATATTGTATAAATTGTAAGCATTAAACAGCTTCACACAGAATAAGGAAAACAAGTTATATAAAAAATAGTATCTCAGGCTGCATTTAGCACTAATGGAACTAGGAATGCCAATTATTCAAGAATCCTTTTTTCTGTGATGAATGAAAAGGGTAAATCCTGTCTCTCAGGGTCACAATTCTGGCATTCACTTATCTGCCTAATGTTTCTTTTTCTGAAGTTTTTAACTTCCAAAATGAGATATACGCCAAAAATGTTGTGGGAAAATTTATGAACAATTAATGTTTCAAATTGTTTATTTATCACTATTATCAATTATTTTGTTATCGTGTTCCATATTACTCTGCATTATACACATCTTCCATTGTCTACCTTCTTAGATCAGCGATAGTAGCATGAAAACACTGATAAAAGTCCCATTTTATTTTTAGATATTGTTAATCTCTTCCTGCTTGAAAATTCTATTTCGTTATATATAAACCTATATGTATATGAAAATGTAATATTTTTCAGTATTGTGAAGTTTCAGGTATCCAATGGATTCTGTGACCACATTCTTTGTGGATAAGAGAAAATTATCCACAATTTTAATGTTCAGTTAAATCTATCAGCAGTACTTTCAGTGACATTTATTATGATATATGATGAAAACATAGTTAATGAAAATGTTGGTACCCCAAAATCAAAGAAAAGAAAATGATGCTTTAGTTTTACTACTGAAGTGGAAAGAGAGAAGTGAATTTGTCATGTTTAGGTATAATCCACATATGAAATCAGATACAGCATCTAAGATATTTATATAAATGACCACTAGATGAATGAATAAATCAGCACAAGTTCATTAAATAATCAGAACACCATTAAATGTAACTTAGCTTAGTTGCTTGCAGTACTGAATGCAAAATCAAGATACTTAATTTTTTGTAGGCTTTTGGAATTCTAAATTCGCATTAAAATTAGTTTTTATATAAATATCTGGAATATGAGCATTTATAAATTCTTCAGAAAAAATATCATTCTAGAATAAAGATGTCCACAACTCTTAAATGCTTGTTCTCTTGAGAGTTTGAAGTTAGTTCTATACTTATTTAGTGTGAGTTGGATATCAGGAGATATTTAACAATGTCTAAAGATTTAATTATGAGACAGCAATAGGATGACTATCTGATTTAATACAAGAGTATTTTTCCCACTTTTTGATTAGGAGAAATTTTGGTGCCATGTTGTGAAGATCTACAGGTAGCTTACAGAGAAACACATGATTCAGGAAACAAATGATGAGCAAGATTCCTGTGAATTTAAGCAGAGGCTTCCCCAATGAGCCATGAGGATAGCTCAGCCCAGAACAAAGGCTAACTCTCTTGAAACACTATGAGCAATAGCTGCTCAACACTGTGAAAATGAGTCTGCTATAGGAATCAGTGTTCTGCTCACCACGGCTTTTAAAAGGAAATAACCTAGCATCCTACAACAAATGCATTGGACAACAAAAAGGCAGTGCACATGCACATTACAAGTATAGCCTCGACCGAAAACTGGTCCTCTTCTATTTGGGGAAGGTCATCAAAGTGTGCAGTTTAGAGAGGGTCACAAAAGGAGAAGTGAGGGTGGATGGTTACGCCAGCATAGCCAGCCAGCTCAGCCGAATCAACCCTGGAGATCAATGGGTGACAGATGTCACAGCCAGTTCTCTCTCTTTTGAAGTCTTTGCCTCTAATTCTTCAGAGTATGTACATAGCATGGAGTAATTACAAAAATACATGGGTATAAAGGATTCGTAAAGGCAGAGGACTTGAGGTGGAAATAGATGGGAATAGAAAGACATAGGTGATATGAGGCAGGGAACAAGAAAAAAAATGGAAGAGGAGCTCTACCCAGGGAGGTGGGGGAGATCAAAGCAGAAGACGTATGGAGGGGGGGAAATAACCCCAAAGTTGTTTGATGAAACCTCCAGGAATAATACAATGTAAAACCGTAGACTAACACACACACACACACACACACACACACACACACACACACACACACATCTCCAACAAATATTATTGTACTAAGCATGAGAAGGCTCATTTTTTTCATGTTTTGTTCAGGGTAATTAAATGACCTCCAAAATAGCGTAAGCTATTGTTGTTCCCCTTGGTTGCCTCTCAGAGATTGAAAATACCCCCTAATCTAAACAGACTACATATGTAGGACAGGACCTTGAGGATTAAATATCGTTCCTGTTGTCTACTTTACATAACTCCAGAAATTATCATAAAGCTGCCTAGGGAAAGAACCAATCAATAGATTTAGCCATATATAAACCACAATGCCTAGTATACCAAGATACGTGTAAAGGTGCATAGTGGTGCACATATTTGTGAAAGCCAAAAGCTGTATAACTGGACGTCATGTCCACTCAACATGAGAGAATAGCTGCTATCTGAAACCTACCTAACCATCGAGGGCTACTGAGGCCATGGATCTTAGAAAAATATCTAATAGCACCACTTTACTAAAGCAGCATATTTTCATAACTATATTGTAAAATTTATCCTTATATCCACAGATAAATGTAGTAGGTCTTACTTTTCATCACTGAATTTTCTCTTTAAAGCACATGGAAATCATTATAGAAAATTATAACTGTACATGATACAAAGAACAATGGATCTCCGTGAACCCAGTCCCAATGAACACATCTACAGTACAACCTCATGAAACTCATAAAACCTAGTCTCAGGGATCATTCCAGAAGATAGTATGAAAGACTATAAGACCCAGAGAGATGTGAAGTCAGCTGTGAGACTGTATCTTCTATAAATGGTTGCCTGCAAAAGACCTGAATGGCAGTATCATTTGGCATGATAATGTGGAAGGGGGAAAATCTCTTAAAGTCCTACCCCTAGACAAAGAACTTCAGGTGACTAAGGACTGCTGAGGGGAGGAATAGCCCTCTCTTAGGGATGACTCCTTAACTGGTTAACCAATGCAACATAGTCAACCCTAAAGTTGTAAACACAGAAAAGAATGGACTTAGAAGACTTTATTATATATTATATGCATAAGAGTAATAACCATGAAACAAGGGGCCATCAATTCCAGAGGGATTGAGGACAGGACATGGGAAGGCTTGAATGGAGGTAAGGAAAGAAAGAAATGAGATAACTATATTTTATTTATTTATTTAAAACTCAAACAATAAATTTATTTATTGCATGGACAATTAATGTATCTATTTTTCACAGAAAACAGCCTGAGTATTTTTTTCTATAGTTTGGCTTAACCTAGATATTTCATTGTAGGTAATGAGCATTGTCTTTGCATAGCCTGTAGCATTTCAATTTGGTTCAGTTCTTTAAGAATCTTCCTATTTGTGTATTTCTGGGACTAAAAGATTGTAGGTCAGTTTAAGAGCAGAAAACCTTAGTCTCTGTCTTCTAATTATTCTCATTTTATCTTGTAAGAATGGCACTTCTGAAGTTTCTTTTTTATTTAAAAAAAAAAAGGACTTGGAGATTAAGTAGCAAAGATTTTTATTTTTAACTCCAAATATTATTTGTTTTGCTTAATTTTTATTACTAAATTTAAGTAACTTCTTATAGGAAAAGAGAAGTAAACTTCCATTATTAGCTTCTGTATAATTGAGTTATTTTTTGTTTATTTGTTTTTCAATTTGTTTTTATTAATTACAGCTTATTCACTTTGTATCCCAGCTGTAGCCCCCTCCCAATTCTTCCCTCCCTTCCTCATATCCTCCTTTGCCCCTCCCCAAGTCCACTGATAGGGGAGGTCCTCCTCCCCTTCTTCCTTCCTTCTGATCCTAGTCTATCAGGTCTCATCAAGACTAGCTACATTGTCTTCCTCAGTAGCCTGGTAAGGCTACTTCCCATTACTATATTTTAATTTAAAGTATTTCTATTTTAAACCACTGAGTTTTGTTGTCTTGTTATGCAGGGATGCATGACTTATGCAAATACAAGAAGGAAATCAGTTTTAAAGTAATATTGAAAAATATGTATGCTTACTTTTGTGTGTGGTGGGGTGAGAAGTGTGTGTGTGTGTGTGTGTGTGTGTGTGCGCGCGCACATGTGTGTGCGATTTTCAAAACACTACCTATGTGAATAAGCTGGAAACATTCAAGGGCAGTGATCAATTCTTCTTCAGTTTTATATAAAGCCGACAGAGTGTTTTCATTTCTTTAGTCTAAGCAATTTAAAGAGGTCCTTGTACATGAAAGAGATGTTTTAATTAAATGGACACTAAAGGCTGATTAAATCTGAAATAAGAGAATGATCAGAGGTTTGGTACAGGGTAAGATAAATAGTTTGCTTTAATCTTTTTTCCCTCTACTTAATTTTTCTTTGACTTTGTTTGTATGCAGTTAGGCAACCAGAGATAGGTCAAGAGCCTCTGCAAGAATGCTATGGAAATCCTGAAAAAAAAAAATCCAATATGCAAGAGGTTTGATGTCCAGTGACAGTGTGTGGAGACGTGCACTGGAAATTTCATGACCTCATAGAATGATTTAAAATCGATGGTAAATCAGCAGTTACAATTTACTTGTTTATGGGAGACTATCTGGGCAGAGGGTATTACTCAGTTACACTGTGCTCTTAAGGGATACAACTTGTGCCATGACCAGAATGTAGTAACAGTTTTCAGTGCTGTGAACTATTGGTATAGTGGTGTCCAAGCTGCAGTCATGACACTTGAGGTCACTCTTAAGTATTCCTTCTTGCAGTTTGATCCAGCACCCCATAGAAGGAAGCCACATATCACCACATGTGATAGATTTACACAATGGAATATTGCTCATCTATTGAAAACAAAGACATCATGCAATTTGCTAGCAACTGGATGGAACTACAAAATATCATCCTGAGTGAGGTAACCTAGACCTAGAAAGACATGGTATGTACTAACTTATATGTAAATATTAGACATATATAGGACAAACATGCTACAATCCACAGGCCCAAAGAATCTAAGTAACAAGGAGAGCCCCAACTGGTGTGCTTGAATCTCACTCAGAAAGGGATATAAAATGACTTCAAAAGCCTTCGAAGACAGAGAAAGGAGTGGTAGATGGGGTTGGGAGGTTAAGGAGGATAAGGGTCAGGTGTAGGGAAGGGGGAAGGGGTGGAGGTGAAAGTACTGGGACAGAGAAGAGAAAATGATGGGGGACATCTCAGCCAAGCTGGAAAACTGTGACAGGGTAGGCATCTGGGAGGATACTGGGGAGACTCTAGCCAAGACTCCTAGCAGTGGGGTATATTGAGGCTGAAGTGGCCGCCTCCTATAGCCAGGTGTGACTTCCAGTGGAGGAAGGGGGACACCAATGTACCCACAAAAACTTCGACCTAAATTTTATCCTGCCTTTAAGATGTGCAGGGAAGGATAAAATTAGAGCAGATATTGAAGAAATGGCCAACAATGGCTGGCCCAACTTGAGACCCACGCCATGGGAGAGAGCAAACCCCTGACACTATTAATGATACTCTGCTTACAGACAAACACCTAACACAACCGCCCTCTTCAACAGGCTCTACCCATCAGGGGATCAAAACAGATGCTGAGAGCCACAGCCAAACACTAGGTGGAGCTCTGGTATTCTTGTGGAAATGTTGGGGGGCTAGAGGGACCAGGAGGGTCCAGAAGAAGACCTACAGAGTAATCCAACCAGAGTCCATGGGGGCACACAGAGACTGAACTACAAATCAAGAGCATTCATAGGCTGGACCTAGGCCTACACATTTGTAGCAGATATGCAGCTTGGTTAGTATATGGGTCCCCTTACAATGGGAGTAGGAGCTGTATCCGACTCTCTTGTCTGCCTCTGGATCCCCTTCTCCCAGCTGGGCTGCCTTGTCAGGTCTCTGTGGGAGATAATGCACGTAATTCTGCTGAAACTTGAGGTGCCAGGGTGGGTTGACACCTTGGTATCCCTTGGAGGCCTCCCCTTCCCTGGAAGGGAGGGTGGAAAGGAACATGAATGTGGGATTGAGAGGAGAAGAGTGAGTGGGCTGCTGTCAAATTGTAAAGGGTTTAAATAAATTAATTAAAAAACCAAAGATCAAGAACAACAAAGAGAGAGAGAGAAAGATCTCTGGCATGCAAAAATAGCTCAATGTTATATACTCTTAGGGATCATGCTCTGGCTCCATTACTAGACTTATCCACTCAGATTTTTCAAAGACTTTTTATATGACTATATGTTTCCTCACATGCTGAATCCTATACAAGTACCAAAGTTGAAATCAGAAATTAAAAAATATAAATTCTATTTGTTATTGTGGAGTTCAGTGTTACTGTAGGCAGCTTGAGGTTTGCAGGTAAATCATTAAGGACGGGCAGACCTTCGCTATGACCCTGAAATGCTTCCTAAATTTGTGATTATTATGAGAATTTCCTACTGAGTTACACTTCTTAATTTTTCTACTGTTAATTTTGTTGTTCTTATAATGTAATGAATGCATGAAGAGCCCACGGCTTGGTTCCTGCCACTCTGTATAAAGTTCTAAGTAAGAAATTCTTTTAATTGCTCAGTGGTATCCCATCGTGTAACGGTACCACAATGTTTTTTTTTTTTTTTTAGTTGAAGGACATCTAGGTTGTTCCCAGATTCTGGCTATTACGAATAAAGCTGCTATGAATATGGTTGAGCAAAGGTCCTTGTTGTATTGTTGAGCATCTTTTGGGTATGTGCCAGGTTGATTTCAAAAGTGGTTGCACAAGTTTACATTCCCACCAGCAATGGAAGATGTTCCCTTTCTCCACATCCTACCCAGCATGTATTGTCACTTAAGTTTTTGGTATTAGCCATTCTGATGGATATAAGGTGAAATCTCAGGGTCATTTTGATTTGTATTTCCCTAATAACTAAGGACTTTGAGCATTTATTGAAGTATTTGTCTGCCATTTGATATTCCTCTATTGAGAATTCTCTGTTTGGCTCTGTTCCCCAAATTTTAATTGGATTATTTGGTTTGTTCGTGTTTAGGTCCTTGAGTTCTTTATATATTCTAGATATTAGCCCTCTGTCAGATATAGGTTTGGTGAAGATCCTTTCCCAGATCACACAGGGAGAAGACGTAGACCCCATGGCAATGTTCTTTAATCACCTTTCCCTGGGTGGGGCATCCTTGCCAGGTCACAAAGGATGACAACACCACCAGTCTGGTGAGACCTGATAAGCTAGGGTCAGATAGTTGGAGAGGAGAACCTCACCTATAAGTGGACTAGGGTAGGCACTTAGGAAGAGAAGAGGGATGGAGGGTATTACTGAGAGGAGATGAAGGAAGTGGCTACAGCTGGGAAATAAAATGAGTAAATTGTAATAACAAAAAAGAAATACTTTGGAGTACTTTGGGACTACAGAGAGACACATGGAGCATGTTTCTCATCAGGTATGTAAAAGTGGCCATACCTGTAAAACTAAACTTATAAACAGCTGTCATGACCTGCAAAGCTTTGAAATTGCCCTGGCAGGGGCAACAGGATATTTAAATGTAGCAAACACATGCAAAAGTTCTGACATGCTCTCAGGTGGTGGTCCAACAGCAATACCCCAAATCCTGGCATTATTGGCGGTGTGGTCCTGTTGGAGGAAATGTGGTTTTTGTGGTTTCAGAAGCTCAAGGTAGGTCTGGGGTCACCCTCCCTTCCGACTGCCTATGGTCCAGATGTAGAACTCTCAGATACCTCTCCGCACCATGACTGCCAATGTGTCACCACGCTTCCTGTCATGACAACCATACAACAGTGGGCTAAACCTCTTAACTGTAAACCAGTTGAATGTTTTCTTTTTTAAGGGTTGCCATGCCCGTGGGGTCTCTTCACAGCAATAGGACACCGAATAAGACAGGCTCTCTGTAGTAGTAGTCAGCCTGCTATAATCTAGAGGAAGATTCTCTGGTAGGTAATTTCTGCACACACTGTCAACATATGCACTTGGACACAGGGAAGTCCTTGACAATCCTCCTCCCATGACCTGGTGCAGGTCTTGTCATGAGTATGTTGCATTCCTTGACATGACCATGTTCATGTCAACAAAACATATTCACTGGGCTCTATCTGTTCCCCACAAACATGTGATACTTAGAATGGCTGGCAAGGTCAGAAGCACATATGGAAAAATTGTAGCTCACTTTCTTTTTTCAGTCCTTACAAATCCCTATCAGATATTTTCTTCCTTTTTGTTTCATAAACTTTTAGATATTTTATATTTTCATAAAGTTTTCACATATATAACCATTTTAACTTTTTGAATCTATTCCCAAATGTTCAACAGAAACCACCAGAATCCATTGTGGAGTATAAATATGCATACTTCCATTTTCATTTTTATTTTATTATGTGATTAACCCCACAGCTACAGAGCTAGTAATATGGATGTGTTAAACAATATTACCAGTGAGCCATATAATCAATAGTGCTGAAGGAATCACAAGATATTAAACAGATTGGACATTTAAAAACATATCCTAGAAAGTACTAGGTTATTAGTAAGATATATATTTTAATTACCTAATATTTCATACTATTTCATCATGATGTTGAATGCTTAAGTTAAGTTTTCACAAAACAAAATTGATTAAATATGTGGCCATATAAAGTTAAATTGTAAAGGAAAAATAATATCAATATTTCATAAAGGGATAAAATTATTATATTGAGAAAAACATATACTATATAAAACATGCCTGAACTTTTCATTTTTGAAACATTGTTTATTGTAAGATTGTGATAATATACTTAGTGACCTGCCAAGTTAGAACACGCACACACACACACACACACATTCAAATACTCAAAAAGTTCATATTTATATTTGTTGACCTCAGCCTTTTAAATTAACTGGTGCACAAATCAGAGAGAGCAGCTCTCTGGCAATATACCCATAGCGGCTAGATGATTGATGGAGTTTTTGCACCTATAATAATGAACTGTGTATTTATACCATCAAACCTAAGTGCTAAAAGAATCTAAGCCAAATAAATTCAGTGCTCCTATTTGGAAAGCAACTGTTAATTCCATGTGTCACAATTCTATTGTTTTGGCCTATTCTTTGAGATGAATGCATTATTCAAACTGCATTTTATTCTTGCTTGGTATATGTGGAGGCTGCAGGTAACAACCTTTACACAAATATGCAAGTTATTAACATGTTCTAGTTTAATACGAAACTGTTTTCTGAAATGGTTTTCTGTTTATGTTGTATTCTTAAATGTATAACACAGAATAGTCTATGAACCAACTGAAGATAAAATAAATAGATACATGCCGAATTAAATCTCAATTTAAAATCCAGTCTTTTGAGGAACAAATAGTTTAGACTTTTGACTATAGGGTTCATCTTATAATGCATTTTATGTTTAAAGCATCTTATTGATTGCAAACTTGGAATATTGAATGAATCTTCAATCTCCAAAACATAGTCATGGTACTGTTAGTTTTCCTTATGATCTTTGCAGTGTTTCTATGAACTATGTTATCTAGAATAAGAGTAAACTCTCAAGTAGCCACTATACCAAAAGTAGCTGGTAAGAATCCTTTCCCCTCAAAATCCTTCTACAAGGTCAATAAGATAACTATGGTACTGGAGAAGAAAATAGTGTTGTTCTCTGAAACACTGCTTTGATCCATATTGCTGCTGTATTAAGTAATTTCTTACATTAAAAGGACATTCTTAAATTTTAAGGAAACTTGAGCTAATACATGCTGCCTCCTACAGTCAGCATCCTATAAAACAAAGAATTAGAATAGTAGATTTATTTACTTGTCTCTAAAATTGGCGTTGAAATATGTTTCTGCATATGTTTTGCATATTACAAAGAGGAATTCTTAGGTGGCCATTGAATATGATTGTTTGAAGCTGGTTCCTTGAGCCCTGAATGGTATATGACTGTGGCAGAAGGCCATCTGATAGGAAGCACAGAGTTTACGATATTCACCACTGAGCTCCATTCAAACAGCTTGTGGGTCATCTGGACAGAAGAGAGGACCACATGGAAGTTATTGTCCTAAAGGTTTATAACATTATAATGGCTGCATGGAAGTAGATCATGGCAGTGGTCTCCTTGACTATTGTCAGTTCCTCCTGGGTGCCCGTTATAAATCTTGTATTACTACCATATTTATTTACTTCACAGAACACAAAGTGTATACAATGGGCACTGGGGAGTTTCTGCACTGCAGCATGGTTGTTCTATGTGAGGTGATCAGGCCTGAGGACATGATTAAATGCATACTGTTTTTTAAAACATAGTCTTACTTTTTTGACTCATGGGATTAAAATGGTAGTGATATCATCTTCATATTTTGGCATATTCCTCCTTAGCTCTCAAGCTTAAACATAAGGTAAAAATTTAAAAAATAATAGAAAAAGGAATGCATCTTCTTTCTTACTCTGACTCTGTTTCTTACTTATCAGTAATCCTGTCCCCTTCACATTCTCTTTCCTTGCACAAAAACAAACATTGTGACATCCATATAGAAAATCTCTGTGTATATTCTATTACAGTGAGTTTCTGTTTGGGGGATGAAGACCATGGCAGCTCAGTATCCAAGTGCCCTAGCAAGGGGAACAGGGACTATTTCTGACATGAACTCAATGGCTGGCTCTTTGACCTCCTTCTCCCCAAAAGGGAGGAGCAGCTCTGCTAGGGCACATAGGAGGACATTGCAGCCAGTCCTGAATATACCTGATAAACCAAGGTCAGACGAAAGGGGAGGAAGTCCTTCCCTATCAGTGGACCTGGAAAGGGGCAGGGAGGAGATGAGGGAGGGAGGGTGGGATTGGGATGGAATGAGGGAATGGGATACAGCTGGGATACAAAGTTAATATACTTTAAATAATATTTAAAAAATCAAAAAATAAGATAAATCTTTAAAAAAAGAAAAGAACCTAGTTTACTCATGAAAAGAACATTTTAGAAAATCACCAACTATGTGAGTTTAAAAAAAGATTAAGACTAATGGAGTTACAGGAGATGATAGAAATAGACACAGTGTAATGTTCCTGTGGACAGTGAATTGTGAGATTTAGGGCAAGGATAGCACATATGTCTTATTGTTTTCTAAAGTATTTATAGTGTTCCTTTCTTCAAATCTCCGTTCTCTGATTAGTCTATTTCCAGACAGAATAATTAAGTTTCAAAATTTCAAATATTCTGCGCTTATGGTTTGGCTTGTTTTATTTATATTGTAACAGCTGATTTAAACAGCTGTTCACTCCTAAAATAGTTTTCAGTCAATAGATATTTTTCGTTTCAATCAATTCTGATCATCTGATTTAGTATAATGGAATAATTCTATGGAGCATTTTAAGAGTTTTTCTTGTATTAAAATGACAATGTTATGTGAGATTTGGCAATTTCCAAATATCTGCCTAAAACTTTCTAACATTCAATTTTTCATCATTTAAGGTATAATAGGACTTATTTAATAACTTTTAAGATGAATAATAATACAGCTTTGCCTTTTTAAATTAAATTCAGTTAGGTTCTGTTTTTTAAATGTCCATGATTTTCTGTTATGTTATTCATTTAATTCATTTTATAATTGAAATAATCTCCCCCCTTCTTTCATAAGATCCCCTGCACTCTGCCCAAAGTTTGGCTATGAGTCTCAGCTTCTGCTTCGATACCTCGATCAGTAGAGTCTTTCAGAGGCCATCTGTGTCAGGCTACTGTCTTGTTCCTTGTCTTCTCCTGCTTCAGCTGTCTATCGTGTTTGTTCTTCTTCTGAATGAGGATTGAACATCTTCCCTAGGGTCTTCCTTATTGTTTAGCTTCTTTAGGAGTACAGATTTTAGTATTTTATACTATATTATATGTCTAATAACCACGCATGAGTGAGTATATACCCTGTGTTTCTGTAATGTAGTGGTCATCATGCTTGGTTTGACATATTAAAAGTTTTCTCTTCTTCTTCTGCTTTTTCTTCTTTTTCTTCTTCTTCTCCTCCTCCTTCATTTCCTTCTCTTTTTCTCCTCCTTCTCCTCCTTTTCTTTCTTCACTTCTTCTTTTAAAATGTAGCCCTAGACAGCTCAGTCTCCATGTGAGTTTCCTAGTAATGGGGGAGGAGACACTCTCTGACATGAACTCAGTAGCCTGCTTCTCGATCATTTCTCTCTGGTGAGGCAATATAGCCAACCTACAGAGGAAGAGGATCCAGACAGTCCTGATGGGACTTGATAGGTTAGGGTCAGAGAGTAGGGGAGGAGGACTTCCTCTAGCAGAGGACTAGGGGAGAGAGATAGGGAAGGAAGAGTGAGGGAAGGGAGGGCCATGAGAAGATGAGGGAGGAGGCTTAAATTGGGATACAAAAAAAAAAAAGAAAGAAAAACTTCTAGAAATCATTCCAATGGAATATTTGCCAAATCTATGTGTTTTTGTTGCCTGCTCTATGCTATCTTGTCCTTTCCTGTTCCATTGCTCTTCTGACAGAACTCCTTTTAAATTAGAATTTTGTTTCATTGTGCTAGAATTGAAAAAGTATCTGGAATACCTGTGTTCTAAAATATCACTCTAATCTAGTAAAAGTTTTCACTCCTAGAATCTTGACACCAACTAAATTTTCTAAAATTTAAATGTGTATATTTGAGTGTTATCTTCTTTAAATTACATAAGTATAATATTTAAGACCTTTAAATTGCATAAATATTCAAGAAAATAAACTCAAATATACTTAATGTTAGATGAAGTTGAATTGGTGTGAAATATAGTCCTAGCCATGATATAATAATGCTGACTAAACCACAAGCAATAGACATAATTGTTAGTATAAAATGTAAAAAAATAGCACCATTTCAGCTTTCGAAGTGTTGGGAAATAAGTGCTTAATTGTAAGGTCTACTAGACACAAATGTATACTTCTGAATTCAAAGTTTATGTATCAGCTGTTTTATACCATGAAGAAGAAAATTTGGTGAGATCAAGAATTACTGGATTTGACTGAATAAGTTATATAATATAATTTTCTTTTTAAAATTCTTATTCATGAACATCCTATATAAACTTAGATCTTAAAAGCATCTACTACATCTTTACTTGTAATATATACCTACAGATATATTAAAAAAATGATGACAGCATTAATCTACAAAACCCAATTCCTAAACTAAATCTTTTCTGTTTTCTCATCTTAAGCAGTGGTTCTAAGACCTGACTATATATCAAATGCTCGAAGGACTTGTCAAACCAAACTTCTGAACATTGACACCTGAATTTTTGATTAAGTAATAATATGCAAGGTTAAAACTTACCATTTTTTTTATTTTCTGGAAAACAAATTGTGCCAGTACAAAATATAAATAGGATCTAAAAGTTATCCTACTCATAATGTGAAGAATCCTCAATTGAATGGATGAAGTCATGAGGGGAGTGTTGAAGTCTACAGGCCATGCATTACTGAGAGGAGACTAATAACTATGTAAAACACAGGTTTCTTAAATGTATTTTGCATTCCATAGCATTCATACCCATATATTTATTTATGCACAGGTACATACACAGACTAACAGTGGAAGCACAGCAACAAAACGCATGCAACAAAAGATTATCCATTGTTCATTAGCTAAGAGATAATCATCACTAGGCAAAAAAAACAAAACAAAACAAAACAAAACAAAAAAACAAAAAGCCGTCTTTTCAGACAATTTTTAACTGTAATATTACTTCATTATTTTCTTGGGAGGAAATACCATAAGTATACTATTTATCTTATGAATCTTTTCTCTCTGGAATGAGAGACAAATCTTGGCCATTGATCTCAGCTAGCCAGTTATAAGCAAAATGAAGTAAAGATTTTTATATAGAACCTAAGGAGATAAAAGAACAGAGAATGAAAGTCAGATGTGTAAGAAGAAAGGCTAAATAAAACTTTTTTTATTACATAGATCCTGAAGTCCTAAAGTTTAGGATCGACTCTGTATAATAACACTCTTTCTCTGGTGGTTGTCTGTTCACTGTTCCCTTCCAAATGAGATGCACATAAGAGGAGGGTTATGCTGCTGGGTCCTCCTATGCACAGGTGCACTGTGCTATGTGATCAGAGGCTTCAGTCACAACATTGCCTTCAAACGAGCTGAGCCCAATCCACCATGCATCCAAATTGGTAATAGAGAAAAGCCAGGATGTGAAGACAAGTCTAGTAACAACTATTTTGATTCCAAAAAGATGCACTCTGTAAAAATGATGTCAGTTGGGAGTGGAAATCTCAAAACTAAATGAGTCTGTGGAAAGCAAATGGAACCTTTTATAGGGCCTAGTTCTCTCTCTCTCTCTCTCTCTCTCTCTCTCTCTCTGTGTGTGTGTGTGTGTGTGTGTGTGTGTGTGTGTCTTTCTCTCTCTTGGAATTGTCTTTAGAAGACAGTAAGCAGTAGAAAGTCCTAGAAAGAGCTTGAATAGAGGTTGATTCTTATAATTCTTTATATCCTTTTTTAGTAAATACAGTTTAGACAAAAATACAAGGCTCAGCGTATGTTGCTTGGCAGTCTTTGATACCAATAATCTAGAGGCAAGAAAGACTTCAAGTTTAAAAAATTCAAAGTAAACTTTAAATAAAATAAAACATACTACATGTATTTATTTATTTATTTATATAATCTGAAATTGTTTTATCTACTTCTACTTGATTACATGTGATACTGCTTAATATATAATCTTATATATGAAGTAAAGACTAAGCATGAAAAGGTTGAATTAAAACTACAAAATCTAGTAACAGCTAGACTTGTGTGGCCTAAGTTCTGAGTAATTAAGAAAGATGGAGAAAGCTTGTTTTTTCTTTTTTTTTCTTTCAAGAATTAATTAATAGGAGAATGTGAAAGGAATTAAAGAAGATTAGATGGAGAAAATTTTTGTGTTTTATTATAATAATGATGCTGTTTTTAATCTCATCTCTTAAGCATCATGTCTTAGGGAACAAAAATAAACCAGGCACTCATATGGTAATTCATTAGCATATTTGTGTATGTACCCAGCACACATCAGGGCTTGTAATCTACAACATACTCTCATAGAATTTATTATTCACTATGACCTTTAGAGCAAGAAGAGTATATTGAGTTCAAAGACAACATGGACTAAATAGTGAGTTCCAGATCAGCTAGGACTACATAGTGAGACTGCATTTGAAGCAAACAAACAAAACAAAACAATCAACATAAAAGAGTAGAGAGACAACACAGCTATAAAGAGTAAATGTTTTAAAAATCAAGTAAGCCTACATAACAAAATAATTGATGGTGTGTAAGTATAAGATATGATTGCAGAGCAAAATCAGTGCAGTGTTGTCAATAATAAAATGATTAGTGTATCTTTATGACTATTCATATGTACGGTAATATTCATCTCTATGTTACCAATAATCAAACATTACAACATATGAAGATGCAACTAATCATATACTAATAACAGAAAGCCTATGCTGTGATTTCAGCTTGATATCTCAATGCAACATCACAATAACTGATTAAATCTGTGCACACAAAATTAATAAAATACACTGACAGTTTTCAATGTATTCAAAAATAAACTGCCTTTAGGCTCTGCCCTGCAGACTATCAAAGCAGATGTTGAGACTTATGGCCAAACTTTGGGCAGAATGCAGGGAATCTTATGAAAGAAGTGGGAAATAATAGTTAGATCTGGAAAGGACAGGAGGTCCACAAGGAGAGCAACAGAACCAAAAAATTTGAGCACAGGGGTCTTTCCTGAGACTCATACTCCAAGTAAGTACCATACATGGAGATAACCTAGAACCGCTGCACAGATGTAGCCCATGACAGTTCAGTGTCCAAGTGGGTTCCATAGTAATGGGGACTGGTACTGTCTCTGACATGAACTGATTGGCCTGCTCTTTGATCACCTCCCCCTGAGGAGGGAGCAGCCTTACCAGGCCACAGAGGAAGACAATACAGCCAATTCTGATGAGACCTAACAGAATAGGATCAGAAGGAAGAAAAAGAAACCCCTCCCCTACCATTGGAATTGGGGAGGAGAATGTGTGGACAATGGGAAGGAAGGGAAGGATTGGGAGGGAAGGAGGGAGGGAACTAGAGGGGGGATAAAAAGTAAATAAAGTATAATTGAAAAAAAAAACAAATTAAAAACAAAAGGGTTATTTAACACATATGAGGCATTATTTATAGGATAAGGTTTAATTTCATTACTCAACAAACTATTTTCTTAAATATGTGTTTTGGTCATAATGGAACCAAGAAAAGAGTTAATAACTACAAAATCAAAAAACATTTGGATGCTATGTGACACATTTACATAAAACATTGTTCAAAATGTGAAAGAAAAATATGTATATTTATTATATATGTATTTATTATAAACTACAATTAATATAGAAAATGGGAAAGAAAATAAAAGGAAGTGAACAGAAAATAAATAATCCATGAAAAAAATCTGTAAATCTAAAGTCTGATTTCATGTGAAGATCAATCAAATTGATAATTTTCTAGCCCAATAGGAATGTTTTTAATGGAAGACAAAAATATAACAAATATTTGAAGTAATAGAAAAGAATTAATAGTTAAATATCTTAATATTAAGATATTTAAATAGTTAATAGTTAAAAATCTTACCTAAGGAATTTATACAATTCATGCGGCTTTAATGTTAAAGTCAACCAATAAGTTACAAAAATGCAATGGCAAGCTTCTCAATACTAAAGAAACTAAGCAAGTGGCTATCTCTAATCCATTCTTCTAGGATAGCATTCTAACATCAATATAAACAAATGTCCCTCATGAATCTACAGACAGGATTTTAGCAGACTAAATGAAAAATATTAACACTCCATTAATTCAAAGATCACTTATCGTACCAGAAATGCAAGTTTAGATACTTGAGATCAAGCTACTACTAGTAAACTAAAGGACTGAGAAATAAAATGTATTCCAAATTGCAATAAAGTATATATATATAAAACTGTCTTTATTTGTACCTGACATGATTACTTAGGGAGAAAATCACGTGTACTTGGTAAAAGGTTACTAGAAATAATAAATGAGGTCTGCCAGGTTAAGTTCAGCAATAAATAACAATGGAGGAAAACAAATTGCATTTGTAGCCTGGAGAAGAACTGAAAATTACAGCAAATATAGCTCTCTATGTAATACAAATTCTTAAAGTATTCAAGGACAAACATGGAAATAAGTACATTCACTTGAGAAATTAAAACAGCTCTAAATAAATGAAAAGTATTTATTTATTATGAATATTAAAATAGTATTTTAAATGGTAATATTACTCAAATATTTCCCATATTGAATAATCCCCCATTAAACCTCATTAAGCATTTTTTTATTCATAAATCAAGATTAGGATTCATATTCAAATACAAAGGACCTACAAAAGCCAAAACAATCTTTAAATAATAGAAAAAAGTTAAACAACTAACATGTCTTCGCAGTAAACTCAGGTACAAAAATAAAGATAGTCAATGCAGCAGAAAAGAGACTAGAAAGATGATTTTTGTGAATGGCTGGTCTCTAAGAAAGGGCATTGGTCTATTTACTGAGGAAAGTGTGGTCATTCCATAATAGACTCTGAAATATCATATATTCATAAACTGTTTTTGTTTCTCCTTCTTCACAGTATTTTAAAACAGACATTGAAAATACATCATAAATACGATTGCAAAACAATCTACCAGACAAGAAGAGTGACATCCTTCAACTTTTAGTGAGACAGGTTTTTTTTATAGTTTATTTACCTTGTATCCCCCCTCTAGTTCCCTCCCTCCTCCCCTCCCAAACCCACCCCTCTTCCCCCACATGCCCCTCCCCAAGTCCACTGGTAGGGGAGGGTTTCTTTTTCTTCCTTCTGATCCTATTTTGTTAGGTCTCATCAGGAGTGGCTGCATTGTTTTCCTCTGTGGCCTGGTAAGGCTGCTCCGCCCACAGAGGGAGGTGATCAAAGAACAGGCCAATCAGTTCATGTCAGAGACAGTTCCTGTTCCCATTACTATGGAACCCACTTGGACACTGAACTGTCATGGGCTACATCTGTGCAGCGATTCTAGGTTATTTCCATACATGGTACTTACTTGGAGTATGAGTCTCAGGAAAGACCCCTGTGCTCAAATTTTTTGGTTCTGTTGCTCTCCTTGTGGACCTCCTGTCCTTTCCAGATCTAACTATTATTTCCCACTTCTTTCATAAGATTCCCTGCATTCTGCCCAAAGTTTGGCCATAAGTCTCAACATCTGCTTTAATAGTCTGCAAGGCATAGCTTTTCAGAAGCCCTCTGTGGGAGGCTCCTAACTTGTTTCCTGTTTTCTTCTCCTTCTGGTGTCCATCCTCTTTCCCTTTCACAGTGGGGATTGAGCATTTTAGGCAGAGTCCTCCCTCTTGATTAGTTTCTTTAGGTGTATAGATTTTAGTAGGTTTATCATATATTATATGTCTAGATGAGTGAGTATATACCATGTGTGTCTTTCTGCTTCTGGGATAGCTCACTCAGGATGATCCTTTCCAGATCCCACAATTTACCTGCAAATTTCATGATTTCCTTGTTTTTCATTGCTAAGTAATATTCCATTGTGTAGATGCATACAATTTCTGTATTCGTTCTTCAGTTGAGGGGCATCTGGGTTGTTTCCAGCTTCTGGCTATTACAAATAAAGCTGTTACAATCATGGTCGAGCAAATGTCATTATTGTGTACTTGAGCCTCTTTTGGATATATGCCTAGGAGTGGTATAGCTGGATCCTGAGGAAGCACTATTCCTAGTTGTCTGAGGAAGTGCCAGATGGATTTCCAGAGTGGCTGTACAAGTTTACTTTCCCACTAGCAGTGGAGAAGGGTTTTCCTTTCTCCACAACCTCTCCAGCATGTGTTATCACTTGAGTTTTTTATCTGAGCCATTCTGATGGTTGTAAGGTGAAATCTCAGAGTCATTTTGATTCACATCTCCCTGATGGCTAAGGACATTGAGCATTTCTTTAAGTGTTTCTCTGCCATTTGATATTCCTCTATCAAGAATTCTCTGTTTAGCTCTGTTCCCCATTTTTAATTGGATTTCTTGATTTGTTGCTTTTCAACTTCTTTAGTTCCTTATATATAGTGGATATTAGCCCTCTGTCAGATAGAGGGTTGATGAAGATTCTTTCCCAATCTGTAGGCAATCGTTTTGTTTTGAGGATGGTGGCCATTGCTTTACAGAAGCTTTTCAATTTCATGATGTCCCATTTATTGATTGCTGATCTTAGAGCCTGTACTGTTGGTGTTCTGCTCAGGAAGTTGTCTCCTGTACCAATGAAAGACATAAAGTACCTTGGTGTAACCTTAACCAAGCAAGTCAAAGACTTGTATGAAAAAAATTTCAAGTCTCTTAAGAAAGAATTAGAAGAAGATATGAGAAGATGGAAAGATCTCCCATGCTCATGGCTTGGCAGGATTTACATAGTAAAAATGGCCATCTTACCAAAAGCAATCTACAGATTCAATGCAATTCTCATCAAATTACCAACACAATTCTTTACAGACCTGGAAAGAAAAATTCTCGATTACTGAGATACCACAGGCTACATCTGAGTGGAGGTTCTAGGTTATATCCATACATGGTACTTGGTTGAATGTCAGTCTCAGAAAAGACCCTGTGCCCAGATATATTTGGTCCTTGTGGAGCTCCTATCCTTTCCCCATCAGACTAACTCCCCTTCTTTCTTATGATTCCCTGTACTCTGCCAAAGGTTTGGTCATGAGTCTTTGCTTTGAAAACACTGCTAGTTAGAGTCTTTCAGATGCGCTCAGTAGACTCCTGTCATACGTTCAATGCACATCCCATCTGTCTTTCTTTTCTTTCAATGCAGTTTATTCAGGAACCTTGAACAATCATCTGACCCTGGGGAAAGCCAGCCCACAGCTTAAATAGCCTCTGGGTAGCCAACCCCAGCGTGCCACGTGGGCAATGCAGATAGGTCCACATACATGGAAGCAAGCCAGATCCTCAGCCTTAGCCAAATGTGAAATTGTTCGTGACAGAGAACACTCACCATCGGGAAGGTGGAAGGCGGAAACCAGCTCCATCTTTTAGGCACAGCATTCCGCAGCTCTCTACAGTTCCCCCTTTTTGTTTTAGACGCATCAGGCAAGAGTAGAGGTCTGATCTCTGATATTAGAAATAAATTGGGACTTTGTACTGATGTTCATTTAGGTGTCATCCACCCAAAGAGCATCAGACCCTTCCGATACCTTTTTCTCAGAGGCGGGACCTGGGGCATCAACCCGCATGCAATCAGACATGCTCTTCTCTGGGTCCAAAAAGCCGCTGACCCTGAGTGCAGTGCTTAGCCTCGCATCCTGAGCATAACATTTTGGCTTTTTATGGTAGCCAACCATGCTGGGGGAGACTGTCCTGCTTCAATGGCTGTAAAGGCCTGAATGGTCATGGCTGCATTACGCTGTTGGGAGACTCTAATCTTGCATATATACCACAGGCAAACCAAGGAGACCAACACCAGAAGGCCTGATAACGTTCCCATGCCCGCCCATTCCTTCAGATGATTCATGGCTGCAGCAATCCATGATGTTAATCCTGTGGCTAGTCCTGCGTCCACTCTGGTAATATTTACTGTGACAATGGCCACTCTCAGCTGCTCCATCGTAGTATCGAATTCTCCAGTCCAATTACCTAAAATATAGCTCGACAATTGTTTAGACAGATTTGCAGCACAGGAAAAAAATCTCATGTTATATGCTAGTGACTCAAAGTCCAGCATATTTTCATTGACAGCCAAGTTGAGCGATTTGCCATAGGGTATCAATTTGCTCCTGCACGAGGTCAATCCTCTGATTGAACACCATCAAGCTTCCTTTTAGTTGAACATTAATTCCTTTTTGTACAACTAAGGCATGAGCTACATTGGCTAAATGATTATTCAGGGTCTGAGCAGTCTGCCCAATATGACTCATGGCTAATGCCCTGGTGGTAGCTCCAACAGCCGCCAATGAGATGGCAGTAACAATGGTGGCTGTAGTTCCAAGATCCCTTTTCTGTCTGAAGACAGTCATAGCGTGAGGGGTATCAATGGGCACAGGCACCTAGCGAGGCATGCGAGTAACCAGGGCATACCTAAATTTACTAGCATTCCAGCATTGGGCAAAAAAGCAAGTATCATTACCACAATTACTTGGCTCTATCTCGCTAATAATGAATAAGAATGGGGGATATAAACAAACAGGTGTGGGCTTATAGGAAATATTATGAGAAGCCTTAACCCCCTCGTTGGAACATCCTGCATCAGTTCTAGAACTAGCAGTGGTGGTGTCCGAGATCTGAGTAGGTTCAGGAGACCATTGCCCCCAGGGGCGATGCCAATTGACTAACACCATGTTTTCCTCCACTTTTGAAAGTCATTTACGGTTCTTATATTATTTTTCCCTTTTTTTTAATTTTTCATCAATTACACTTTATTCATTCTGCATCCCCCCATAAGCCCCTCCCTCTTCCCCTCCCAATCCCACCCTCCCTCCTCCCTCTGCTTGCATGCCACTCCCCAAGTCCACTGATAGGGGAGGGTCTCCTCTCCTTTCTGATCTTAGTCTATCAGTTCACATCAAAAGTGGCTGCATTGTCCTCTACTATGGCCTCATAAGGCTGCTCCCCCCCAGGGGGAGGTGATCAAAGAGCAGGCCAATCAGATTATGTCAGAGGCAGTCCCTCTTCACATTACTATGTAACCCAATTGGACTCTGAACTGCCCTGGGCTACATCTGTGCAGGGGTTCTGGGTTATCTCTATGAATAGTCCTTGGTTAGAGTATGAGTCTCAGGGAAGTTCCCTGTGTTCAAATTTTCTTGTTCTGTTGCTCTCCTTATGGAGACCCTGTCCTCTCCAGCTGTTACTATTTCCCAGTTCTTACCTAAAATTCCATTCACTCTGCCCAACAGTTGCCCATCAGGCTCAGCATCTGCTTTGATAGTCTGTAGGACAGAGGCTTTCAGAGGCCCTCTGTGGTGGGTTCCTAGGTTGTTTCCTGTTTTCTTCTTCTTCTGATGTCCATCCTCTTTGCCTTTCCGGATGGGGATTGGACATTTTTGTTTGGGTCCTCTCTCTTGCTTAGTTTCTTTAGATACACAGGTTTTAGTGGGTTTGTCCTATGTTGTATGTCTATATGAGGAGTATATACCATGTGTGTCTTTTTGCTTCTGGGACAACTCACTCAGGATGATCCTTTCCAGATCCCGCCATTTACCTGCTAATTTCATGATTTCCTTATTTTTCATTGCTGAGTAATACTCCATTGTGTAGATGTACCACAATTTCTGCATCCATTCTTCAGTTGAGGGGCATCTGGGTTGTTTCCAGCTTCTGGCTATTACAAATAAAGTTGCTAGAAACATGGTTGAGCAAATGTCCTTTTTGTGTACTTGAGCCTATTTTGGATATATGCCCAGTAGTGGTATGGCTGGATCTTGAGGAAGCGCTATTCCTAGTTGTCTAAAAAAGCGCCAGATTGATTTCCAGCGTGGTTGTACAAGTTTACATTCCCACCAGCAGTGCAGAAGAGTTGCCCTTTCTCCACAACCTCTCCAGCATGTATTGTCACTTGAGTTTTTGATCTTGGCCATTCTCATGGGTGTAAGGTGAAATCTCAGGGTTGTTTTGATTTGCATTTCTCTAATGGCTAGTGAGGTTGAGCATTTCTTTAAGTGCTTCTCTGCCATTCGTTATTCCTCTACAGAGAATTCTCTGTTTAGCTCTGTTCCCCATTTTTTAAGTGTATTACTTGGTTTGCTGCTTTTCAGCTTCTTTAGTTCTTTATATATACTGGATATGAGTCCTCTGTCAGATAAAGGGTTGGTGAAGATTCTTTCCCAATCTGTAGGCGGTCGCTTTGTTTTGATGATGGTGTCCTTTGCTTTACAGAAGCTTTTCAGTTTCATGAGGTCCCATTTATTGATTGTTGCTCTTAGAGCCTGTGCTGTTGGTGTTCTGTTCAGGAAGTTTTACCCTGTACCAATGAGTTCTAGGGTATTTGCCACTTTTTTTTCAAGTCGATTTAATGTGTCTAGTTTTATGTTGAGGTCTTTGATCCACTTGGACTTCAGTTTTGTGCAGGGTGACAAGTATGGATCTATTTTTATTTTTCTACATGTAGACATCCAGTTAGACCAGCACCATTTGTTGAAGATGCTATCTTTTTTCCATTGTATGGTTTTGGCATCTTTGTCAAAGATCAGATGTCCATAAGTGTGTGGGTTTATTTCTGGGTCCTCTGTTCAGTTCCATTGATCCACCATTCTGTTTCTATGCCAGTACCATGCAGTTTTTAAAACTGTTGCTCTATAGTACAACTTAAGATCAGGGATGGAGATACCTCCGGAAGATCTTTTATTGTAGAGGATTCTTTTAGCAATTCTGGGTTTCTTGTTATTCCATGTGAAGTTGAGAATTTTTCTATCCAGGTCTGTAAAGAATTGTGTTGGTAATTTGATGGGCATTGCATTGAATCTGTAGATTGCTTTTGGTAAGATGGCCATTTTTACTATGTTAATCTTGCCAAGCCATGAGCATGGGAGATCTTTCCATCTTCTCATATCTTCTTCTAATTCTTTCTTCAGAGATTTGAAATTTTTTTCATACAAGTCTTTGACTTCCTTGGTTAGGGTTACTCCGAGGTACCTTATGTCATTTGTGACTATTGTGAAGGGTGTTGTTTCCCTAATTTCTTTCTCAGCCTTTTTGTCTTTTGTATACAGGAGGGCTACTGATTTTGTTGAGTTAATTTTGTATCCGGCCACTTTGCTGAAGGTATTTATCAGCTGTAGGAGTTCCCTGGTAGAGTTTTTGGGGTCACTCACGTATACTATCATATCATCTGCAAATAGTGATAATTTGACTTCTTCCTTTCCAATTTGTATCCCCTTGATCTCCTTCAACTGTCTTATTGCTCTAGCAAGGACTTCCAGCATTATGTTGAAGAGATATGGAGAGAGTGGGCAGCCTTGTCTTGTCCCTGATTTCAGTGGGATTGTTTAAGTTTCTCTCCGTTCAGTTTGATGTTGGCTATAGGCTTGCTGTATATCGCCTTTACTATGTTTAGATATGTGCCTTGTATCCCTGATCTCTCCAATACTTTGAACATGAATGGATGTTGGATTTTGTCAAAGGCTTTTTCAGCATCTAGGGAGATTATCATGTGTTTTTTTTCTTTCAGTTTGTTAATATGGTGGATCACATTGATGGATTTCTGTATATTGAACCACCCCTGCATACCTGGGATAAAGCCTACTTGGTCATAGTGGATAATATCTTTGATGTGTTCTTGGATTCGGTTTGCAAGTATTTTATTAAGTATTTTTGCATCAATGTTCATAAGGGAGATTGGCCGGAAATTCTCTTTCTTTGTTGAGTCTTTGTGAGGGTTAGGTACCAAGGTGACTGTGGCTTCATAGAATGAATTTGGTAATATTCCTTCTGTTTCTATTTTGTGGAATAGTTTGAAGAGAATTGTTGTTAGCTCTTCTTTGAAGGTCTGGTAGAATTCTGTGCTGAAGCCATCTGGTCCTGGGCTTTTTTTTGGATTGGAGACTTTTGATGACCGCTTCTATTTCTTTGGGGGATATAGGACTATTTAGTTGATTTCCCTGGTCCTGATTCAGCTTTGGTAAGTCAAATCGATCAAGAAAATTGTCCATTTCATTTAGATTTTCAAATTTTGTGGCATATAGACTTTTGAAGTAAGTCCTAATGATTGTTTGGATTTCCTCAGTGTCTGTAGTTATATCCCCCTTTTCATTTCTGATTTTGTTGATTTGGGTGGTGTCTCTCTGCCTTTTAGTTAGCCTGGCTAAGGGTTTGTCGATCTTATTGATTTTCTCAAAGAACCAGATCTTGGTTTCATTGATTCTTTGAATTGTTTTATTTGTTTCCAATTGATTGATTTCAGCCCTGAGTTTGATTATTTCCAGCTGTCTACTCCTTCTTGGTGTGTCTGCTTCTTCTTTTTCTAGGGTTTTTAAGTGAGCCTTTAGGGTGCTTGAATGAGCTGTCTCGAATTTCTTCTTGAAGGCACTTAGTGCTATGAACTTTCCTCTTAGCACTGCTTTCCTTGTGTCCCACAAGTTCGGGTATGTTGTGTCTTCATTTTCATTGATTTCTAGAAAGACTTTAATTTCTTTCTTTATTTCTTCCCTGACCCAGCTGTCATTTAGTAACAAGTTGTTCAGTTTCCATGTGTGTGTAGGCTTTTTGTTATTTCTGTTATTGTTGAGGTCCAGCTTTATTCCATGGTGATCAGTCAAGATACATGGGATTATTTCAGTCTTCTTGTATCTGTTGAGGCTTGCTTTGTGACCCACTATATGGTCTATTTTGGAGAAGGTTCCATGAGGTGCTGAGAAGAAGGTAAATTCTTTTGTGTTTGGGTGTAAAGTTCTGTAAATGTCTGTTAGGTCCATTTGATTCATGACCTCTGTCAGAGACCTTGTTTCTTTGTTTAATTTCTGTTTTGTTGACCTGTCCTTTGTTGAGAGTGGGGTGTTGAAGTCTCCCACTATTAATGTGTGGGGATCTATATGTGCTTTAAATTTTATCAATGTTTCTTTAACAAATGTGGGTGCTCTTGTATTTGGTCATAGATGTTCAGGAATGTGATGTCTTCCTGGTGGAATTTTCCCTTGATGCGTATGAAGTGTCCTTCCCCATCTTTTTATTAATTTTGGTTGAAAGTCTATTTTATAAGATATTAAAATGGCTACTCCTGCTTGCTTCTTGGGTCCGTTTGCTTGGAAAGTCATCTTCCAACCCTTTACCCTCAGGTAATGTCTATCTTTGTGTCTTAGGTGTGTTTCTTGTATGCAACAGATTGCTGGGTTTTGTTTACGTATCCATTCTCTTAATCTGTGTCTTTTTATTGGAGAATTGAGTCCATTGATGTTGAGAGAGATTAATGACCAGTGGCTGTTAGATCTCTTGATTTTGATGTTGGCTGTGGTCATCAGGTTGTGTGCTTGGTTGCTTTTTGTTTTACTGAAGTGAGGTTATTTATTTCCTGTGTTTTCTTGAATGTAGCTAGCTTTCCTGGGTTGTATTTTCCCTTCCAGTGTCTTCTGTAATGGATTTGTTTGTAGGTATTGTTGAAATTTGTTTTTGTCATTGAATATCTTGTTTTCTCCATCTATGAGGACTGAGAGTTTTACAGGGTATAGTAGCCTGGGCTGACATCTGTGTTCTCTTAGGGTCTGCATGATATCCTTCCACGCCCTTCTGGCTTTCATAGTCTCTGTTGAAAAGTCAGGTGTGATTCTAATAGGTTTGCCATTATATGTTACTTGGCCTTTTTCCCTTGCAGCTTTTAGTATTTTTTCTTTGTTATGTATACTTACTGTTTTGATTATTATGTGGCGGGAGGATTTTCTTTTCTGGTCAAATTTGTTGGGTGTTCTATAGGCCTCATGTATTCTTATTGGCCTCTCCTTTAGCTTGGGGAAATTTTCTTCAATGATTTTGTTAAAAATATTTTCTGGGCCTTGGAGAAGGGAGTCTTCTTTTTCCTCTATACCTATTATTCTTAGGTTTTGTCTTTTCATATTGTCTTGCATTTCTTTGACGGTCTGTGTCAGAAATTTTTTGGATTTAACATTTTCTTTGACAGATACATTGATTTCTTCCATTGTATCTTCTACACCTGAGATTCTTTCTTCCATCTCTTGTAGTCTGTTGGTTATGCTTACCTCTGTAGTTCCTGCTTTCTTCCCTAGATTCTTCCTTTCCATTATTTCTTCCATTTGTGTTTTCTTTAATTTTTCCAATTCTATCTTCAGGTCTTGAGTTCTTTTGTTTACTTCCTTCACCTGTCTGATTGTACTTTCCTGTTTTTCTTTTAGTTCCTTCAACTCTGTTTCTTTTATTTCATTCAGTGTTTTAAGCATTTCCTTTCTAAAGGCCATAAACTGTTTGGCTGCAGCTTCCTCTATTTCTTTACGGATGGCAATATTCTGTTTGAGTTTATCTTCCTCTACGTCTTTACGAATCTTATTTGTTTCCTCTGTTATCATCTTCATGAGCATACTTGTTAGGTCATCTTCTTGGATTTCAGTTATGGTGGGGTGTCCTGGGCTACTTGCCCCTGGGTAACTGGGTTCTGGAGATGCCATATTGCTCTGTCTTTTGTTGCTTGAGCTTTTATGCTGGCCTCTACCCATTGTGTTATCTTAGGTGTTTGGGGTTATTTTCTAGTGGTTCCTGGGGATCCTGTGGTGGAGAGAATCCCCTTTGCAGAAAGCTGGTTTTTTCCTGAAGGATGTCTTCTCAGCTTTTTTGGGTATAGTCATTGGATGGCTGGTGTTTTTTCAGGAGTTGCTCACCTCAGGGATATAGACCTGAGTGGTAACTGTGGTCTTTGTTAGTCGAGAGGGTTCTCCTCTCACCCAGGGAAGTCCTGAGGGCAGCTGCCCTGTTTCTGGGTTTCTTGTTGTAAATTTAATGATCAGCTGCTGTGACCCAGTTGGACATCAGGCACGCAGCAACTGTTTGTGCCTGTGTCTGGAGCACAGCTGAGTGCTGGCGCTTCGGCCCCACTAGTCTGCTAGACTTTTTCTAGGGAAGGATTGGGTGATTTAGATCAGTACAGTTTCCTTCCTTCCCTGTGGATTCTCTGGAGACACGGACTCCCAGTGTCTTTTTTTGCCCTGGTGCACACTGCTCAGTGTCCACCAGCTGGCTGGTCGCAGAAACTGCCTGTGTCTGGAGCACAGCTGTATGATGGCGGCTCAGTCTCTGCCAGCTGTCTGGTGCGCAGAAACTGCCTGTGTCTGCCTTTGCGGCCTTTGGGAACCTGGGTGCCTCCCTAAGCTGGGTAATTTTCCGGGGACCTTTTCAGGTTGGGGGTGTCCGCTGAGTGCTCTGAGATCAGACCAGCCGTTTCCCTCCCTGCGTGTTTGCACCAGACAGTGAAACTCATTCGCTGGTGCCCTGGTGCCCACAGTTCTATCTCAGGCGGCGAGTCAGGTGCGCAGGCAGGCAGGGCTCAGTGCCGGAACCTGGGTCCCCGGCTCTGGCTCCGGGCTGGCTCCTGGGGTGCCCATGGACCCCGAGTCTTTTCCAGGGGATGTCTGGGTGACCTAAGGCCGGTCCCAGTCGTTTTTTGTAACCTGGGGTTATCTCTCTCGACTGAAAATTCCAGTCTCTGATAGTCTGGTGCACACAGTTCAGTCTGGGACCGTGACCAGAGACACTGGCTTGTGGCTCTGGGCTGGGGCTGGGGCTGGCGGCCGGCAGCCAAGCATCTAGTGGAACCGGGATCTCTTCCGCAGTTTAGCCGGGTGAGTTAAAAGCTGATTGAATCCCCCACCGTGGGGTATATTCTCACCTGGGAAGCACAATGACTGTGTTTTATGGTGGCGAGTTCTGATTAATGGTCACTGTGCTGATCCTGCTGCTGCTGCTCAGAATGAGAGTCCTCCCGGCGCCGCCATCTTGCCCCTCCCCATCTGTCTTTCTAAAGGAGGATTGATCATCTTACCCCATGTCCGCTCAATTGATTATCGTTTTTAGGTGTATAGATTTCATCATGTTTATCCTATCTTATAGTCCCAAAGTGAGGGGAACAAGGACTATTTCTAACAGGAACTCAATGACTGGCTCTTTGGTCTCCCCACCCCCGAAGGGAGGAGCAGTCCTGTTAGGCCACAGAGGAGGGCTTTGCAGCCAGTCCTGAAGATACCTGATAAAACAGGATCAGATGAATGGGGAGGAGGTCCCCCCATCAGTGGACTTGGAAAGGGGCACGGTGGTGATGAGAGAGGGAGGGAGGGACTGGGAGGGAGGATCGGGACATGGCTGGGATACAGAGTTAATAAAATGTAACTGATAAAAAAATAATAAAATAAAAAAAAGAAAAATTCTCAACTTCATATGGAATAACAAGAAACCCAGAATTTTTAAAAATAATCCTCTACAATAAAAGATCTTCCAGAGGTATCTCCATCCCTGATCTTAAGTTGTACTATAGAGCAACAGTAATAAAAACTGCATGGTACTGGCATAGAAACAGAATTGTGGATCAATGGAACCGAATAGAAGACCCAGAAAGAAACCCACACATTTATGGACGCCTGATCTTTGACAAAGATGCCAAAACCATACAATGGAAAAAAGATATCATCCTCAACAAATGGTGCTGGTCTAACTGGATGTCTACATGTAGAAAAATACAAATAGATCCATATTTATCATCCTGCACAAAACTAAAGTCCAAGTGGATCAAAGACCTCAACATAAAACCAGACACATTAAATCGGTTAGAAGAAAAAGTGGGGAAGAGCCTAGAACTCATTGGTACAGGAGACAACTTCCTGAACAGAACACCAACAGGACAGTTTCTTATATACAACACCAAAGCCACCATCCTTCAAAAATGATAAAGTTACTTCTTTTTAAAAATATAGGTTGTCATCCTACCCAGGTTCTTCCCTCTTGCTTAGCTTCTTTAGGTGTAGAGATTTTAGTATGTTTATACAATATTATAGGTCTAATATTCACTTGTAAGTGAGTATATACCCTGTGTGTCTTTCTGCTTCTGGGATACCTCACTCAGGATGATCTTTTCTAGATCCCACCATTTGCCTGCAAATTTCACCATTCATGGATATAACCTAGAACCCCTGCTCAGATATAGCCCATGGCAGTTCAGTATCCAATTGGTTTCCCTAGTAAGGGGAACAGGGGCTGTTTCTGACATGAAGTCAGTGGTTGGCTCTTTGATCACCTCCCCCTGAGAGGGGAGCAGCCTTGCCAGGCCACAGAGGAAGACAATGCAGCCAGTCCTGATGAGACCTGATAGGGTAGGGTCAGATGGAAGGGGAGGACCTCCCAGTCAGTCGACTTGGAGAGGAGCATGGGAAGAGATGAGGGAGAGTGGGATTAGTATGTAATGAGGGAGGGGACTATAACTGGGATACAATGTGAATAAACTGTAATTAATATAAAATAATGTGTGTGTGTGTGTGTATAGGTTGTCTATTCAGTGTAATGCCAGTAAAAATTATTGAAAGGACACTTTTAGCTTCATATTGAAACACACACACACAAACCTGAAGATAGTTAAAATGCATTGAATAACAAATGAGCTGCTGGAGGTATCATCACTGACTTCTAGTTCTACTACAGAGCTAAGATAATAAAATATTGGTACAAAAAGAGACACGTTGATCAATGAAATAAAATTGAAGACCAAGACATACTACACATCAGATAGAGTGCTAATATCAAAAAATATATAAAGAACTCAAGAAAATAAATAGCCCATTTAAAAGTGATTTAGACATCTAAGCAGAATTCCTATTAGAGGAAGCTCAAATGGCTGAGAAACACTTTTAAAACATGTCCAACATCCTTAGTCATCAGGGAAAAGCAAATAAAAAAATACTTTGATATTTCAACTTCTATCTCTCACAATGGCTCAGATCAATACAATAAATAACAGCTTGTGGTGCTGAGGATTTGAACAAGGCAGATGTTCATCATTGTTGTTATGAACACAAATTTGTACAGCCACTGTGAAAATCAGTGTGGCAGTTCCTCACTAAAGCAGGAATCAATTTACCTCAAGATCCAGCTATACCACTCTTGCATACATACTCTCAAAGAACGCTCCATCTTAGTACATAGTCACTTGACCATCCATGAACTTGGAAACAACCTAGATGTCCATCAACAGAAGAATGAATAAAGAACTGTGGTATATTTACACAAGGAAATATTTTTCAGCTTCCAAAAAATGAAATCTTGAAATTTGCAAGTAAAGGAATGGAACTAGAAAAGAAATCATCCAGAACTCCCCACCAAAATATGTGACATGTATTCATTTATATCTGGATATCAACTCTTATGTCAAAGATAACCAAACTATAATCTGTAGATCCATGGAGGTTAGGTATAGAGTAAGGTATGTGGGCTGGGAAATATATCTCGTTAGAAAAGGGATACAGACTGGATAGTTATGGTTGAATGTGGGATAGAGCAGAAAGATAAGATAAATTGTATAGAGGAAGGAGAGAGAAATATAAAGGAGTGAGTATGGAAAGAGACAGCTAAAATTATGGGCCATTTGACAGTAAAATCTTTTTAAAAATAAATACATATATGAAGACACTGCAAGTGAAACTGATGAATAATAGTGGAAACAGAGCCCCCTCTGGACATCTTTTGTCCCCAAATGAAGATTCTCGTACAGTGTTTGGGCTACATATAATTGACTCAAAGAAGTTTCACTGGAATCTCAGGCATCGCAGGCTTTTGCCAAAATTATAGACTGTTCTCCTCAAGTGGAGCCCTGGTCACCATTACTGAGAAGAACACCTTACGTGATGCAATGAACATGAAGAGGTGAAGCTGGGGTCCATATAGAGCCTTCATCTCTAAGTTCTAGCATCTCTGATACAGAAAATTACTGTGCATATTGCCGAAAGAGAAATAAAAGACCAGATCAGCCACGAACTCTACAACTCTATGATCTACAACAGTGTTCTCTGCCTGCAAGAAATACCAGGGTAATGGTGGGACGAAGCTTATACGAGTAAGCAACCAATAAATGGTTTGACTTAAGCACCATTCCACAAGATAGAACCCATACCTGGCATTTCTTAGCTAATCAGCAACCAGAGTCTAGACAAACCTTGGCCTACCCTATCTGAATAAAATGCTACTTATCTAATTTTTTTAAGTAGAAATAAAATGACTCGATGACATTCTACTATACTCGTAGATCAATGCCTTGCTTAACCATCATCAGTGATATCTTTGTATATTATATATTACATTAATTACATTATGTTAATAATTATGCTATATTGTTATCTCGTAGAAGCCATTTTTTCCCCTGTGAAATGGAGAGGAAGTGGATGTATGTGAGAGGGAAGGTGGGGAGGAATTGAGAGTAATGGATAAAGGAAAAAAAATAATCAGAAGATATTATGTAAAAAAAAGAAGAACACCACCCCAAGCATGGTTGGATACCATAAAAAGCTAAAATGATACGCTCAGGATGCGAGGCTAAGCACTGCACTCAGGGTCAGCCGCTTTGGACCCAGAGAAGAGCATGTCTAATTGCATGCGGGTTGATGCCCCAGGTCCCGCCTCTGAGAAAAAGGTATCGGAAGGGTCTGATGCTCTTTGGGTGGATGACACCTAAATGAACATCTGTACAAAGTCCCAATTTATTTCTAATATCAGAGATCAGACCTCTACTCTTGCCTGATGCGTCTAAAACAAAAAGGGGGAACTGTAGAGAGCTGCGGAATGCTATGCCTTAAAGATGGAGCTGGTTTCCGCCTTCCACCTTCCCGATGGTGAGTGCTCTCTGTCAGGAACAACTCCACATTTGGCTAAGGCCGAGGATCTGGCTTGCTTCCATGTATGTGGACCTATCTGCATTGCCCCCGTGGCACGCCTGGGTTGGCTACCCAGAGGCTATTTAAGCTGTGGGCTGGCTTTCCCCGGGGTCCAATGATTGTTCAATGTTCCTGAATAAACTGCATTGAAAAAAAAAAAAGAAGAAGAACACCTATTTTCAATAAAAGGAAAAATCAAGTTAAACTTTGATAATAAAAAGGAAAATATAAACTGGGTAATAATATCTACAAATCCTACATGTGATAATCTCCTTGGATACAGACTATGAAAGTTTTTCCAGCACCTAGGATAACCTGCAGACCATCTTAAAACATCAACAGGAAAATCTACAATGAAAGCACAATACAACTGCCTGCATAGACATCATGGCATCAGAGAGAAATGACTGGCTACCCAAATTATGTAAACATACTGAACAATGGGAATTCTGCTTACTAACGATGGAAAGGTAAATTGCCATTATCATCTGCAGTTCAGTTTGGTGGTTTTCTAAAAAGTAAACAGACTGAAACTACTGCCACATGAGCATGGCTAATGGTAGTCCTCAGAATCCAAAGCCAAGAAGTCTTCTCATGATTCTCCAAAATATTTTTTCTCATGTGTTCAGAATTCTGTTCTATTATCAAACCTACAAACCTTGGCATCCTTATTGGAAATATGAAAAATAGAAAAATAAATGATAAAAATCTGAAGCAGCGAATTCTCCAGTCCAATTACCTAAAATATAGCTAGACAATTGTTTAGACAGATTTGCAGCACAGGGAAAATTCTCATGTTGTATGCTAGTGACTCAAAGTCCAGCATAATTTCATTGACAGCCAAGTTGAGCGATTTGCCATAGGGTATCAATTTGCTCCTGTACGAGGTAATCCTCTGATTGAACACCATCAAACCTCCTTTTAGTTGAGCATTAATTCCTTTTTGTACATCTAAGGCATGAGCTGCATTGGCTAAAAGGTTATTCAGGGTCTGAGCAGTCTGCCCAGTATGACTCATGGCTAATGCCGTGGTGGTAGCTCCAACAGCCGCCAATGAGATGGCAGTAACAATGGCAGCTGTAATTCCAGGATCCCTTTTCTGTCTGAAGAGAGTCATAGCGTGAGGGCATCAAGGGGCATAGGCACCCAGCGAGGCATGCGAGTAACCAGCTAGTAAATTTACTAGCATTACAGCATTGGGCAAAAAAGCAAGCATCATTACCACAATTACTAGGTAATTGGACTGGAGAATTTGATACTACGATGGAGCAGCTGAGAGTGGCCATTGTCATGGTAAATTCTACCAGAGTGGACGCAGGACTAGCCACAGGATTATCATCATGGATTGCTGCAGCCATGAATCATCTGAAGGAATGGGTGGGCATGGGAGCGTTAGCAGGCCTTCTGGTGTTGGTCACCTTGGTTTGCCTGTGGTATATATGCAAGATTAGAGTCTCCCAACAGCGTAATGCAGCCATGACCATTCAGGCCTTTACAGCCATTGAAGCAGGACAGTCTCATCAAGCATGGTTGGCTACCATAAAAAGCCAAAATGTTATGCTCAGGATGCGAGGCTAAGCACTGCACTCAGGGTCAGCCGCTTTCGACCCAGAGAAGAGCAATTCTGATTGCATGCGGGTTGATGCCCCAGGTCCCGCCTCTGAGAAAAAGGTATCGGAAGGGTCTGATGCTCTTTGGGTGGATGACACCTAAATGAACATCAATACAAAGTCCCAATTTATTTCTAATATCAGAGATCAGAACTCTACTCTTGCCTGATGCGTCCAAAACAAAAAGGGGGAACTGTAGAGAGCTGCGTAATGCCGCGCCTGAAAGATGGAGTTGGTTTCCGCCTTCCACCTTCCCGATGGTGAGTGCTCTTTGTCACAAACAACTCCACATTTGGCTAAGGCTGAGGATCTGGCTTGCTTCCATGTAGGTGGACCTATCTGCATTGCCCACGTGGCATGCTGAGGTTGGCTACCCAGAGGCTATTTAAAGTGGGCTGGCTTTCCCCAGGGTCAGATGATTGTTCAAGGTTCCTGAATAAACTGCATTGAAAAAAAAAATCTGAAGCAGCAATTAAAAAAAAAAAAAGCCTGTATGCATTGGTAAGGTAGTGAGCCTGATGTCCACAATGAGAAGAATGCCATTGACTATATATAATTTCTTACAAAAATAAACAGATACCCAGATGTGGTGGTGCATGCCTTTAAGATCAACACTCAGAGAGACAGAGGCCAGCCTGGTCTACAAAGTGATTCCAAGACAGCCAAGGCTATACAGAGAAACCCAAACAAACAAACAAAGAAACAAACAGAGAGAAGAAGAAGAAGAAGAAGAAGAAGAAGAAGAAGAAGAAGAAAAAGAAGAAGAGAAAAAATAAGTCAATGAGATTCAAGAAAAGAAAGAAAAGTAGGAAAATGAGGATTGATGGATAAAGCACTGGTTTGTTTTTTTTTTTTTTTTTTTTTTGTTAAAAAAAAACTAGTTAAACTTATAAAAAAATAGTGATTGAACACATGCACTCAAATATGATTACCTCCAAACAAGTGAAAAGTTCAACCCATGTGCAATGGAATTTATGACATATTCTTTGCACTCTGGAACTTTCAGACTCTATAATTGCCCACAGACATTTACACATAAGACCCATGGATGTGAGAAGGGATCAAACAGCTTTGACCCTCGATGAGGTTTTTATAGACAATTAAGGTTTGCTGAAAAAAAAAAAAAAGAAAGAAAACAAACTGCCAACTTTTTTTTTTTTTTTCTGGATAAACACATTACTTTTCTGCCAGCCAATTCATATAAGTTGAAGAGAAACAATATCATGGAGGCCTCGGTTTAGAGTTTGGTATATATGAAAGGAAAAGCATTGGGGAGAGGAAGCCTCTTCTATTACAGAACCATGCAGTATGAGACCCTTTCTGTCTCTTCTTTTGCTTAGAGTAATATTTCCAGGGTTCACCATATTGTAGCACACATCACAGTACTTTGTTCCATTTTGATGTGGAATGATATTCCTCTTTGTTTATCCATTCATCCATTGATGGACATTTTGCCTATGTCTACTAAATGAAGCTACTGTTAATACTTGTACTTTTTTTTATTCTAGCTTTCAAACTGTATTTCAGGAACTCATTGATAATTTTGGGAAGGCTACTTTTTATCATTAATAAAGTGTGAAAATTTGTCGGAAAACAAAATCATTTATGTGTGTGTCCTCAATGCCAAGCAAGGTGCCTTGAGGTTTTGATATTTACATATTGATAAAAATTCAGAAAAGCTAATTTTATTTTTTAAGTGAGTAAGCTGTTTTATTAGTAAATAATGTCTTAATATAAATGATAGATTTGAAGATTCAATTATATATAACTGATCAATTTCTATAAGGAAAGGATAGATTGTGATGTTCATCCTTAGCTTTCATATCTTGATTCTGCACTTACTCTAAACTAATGTATATACAGAGAAAACAATGGTACATTCTTTTCATAAGTTTTAAAAATTTACAACAAATACTCTTTTTAATGCTGTTTGCCTGACTTTTGCATTATCAGCATAAATACAATAGAAAGAAACAACCTTCAAATCAATAAGTGAGAAAAACCTACAAATGTAAACCCTGTAAATACATAGTTCATGAAATAAATGTATTAGAATATTTCAGATTCCATGGAATTTGAATTTATTTCTAAGGCAAGTTTCAGACTCTTTAAAAGCCTTGTAATTCTGTTTTTGAAATGCAAGTCTAAAACTTGAGTTGTTCAAAGAAGCAATGACTGGAATGCATATAACAAAGAGTTGCATGTTTCATAAAACCTGTTATAAAGCGAGAACCCAGTAATCAACCACCTTAATCTCTTACATAATATAAAATCTAAGCATACAATTTCTGGTAAGAAAAATCAATAGAAAAGGATACTAAAAACTGTAAGTAAAAGAAACAAAAACCCAGGTTAAGAATATACTGAGCCATATCTCTGACATTCTATTAGGAAATTTAAATACTTAAAGACCTGACAATAAAGTAAAATAATTAAGATATATTCATAGGTACTATTATGCATAGCATTACATCAAGAATCCAAAAGAATCCAAAGAATCATGACAGCATTTTCTAAAGCAATGTAGGTCTCCAATTTCAAAATTTATTTATGCAATAACTAGAAATGTATTAGTTTTGTTTTAAATGTGTAGCCAAGTAAGAAAGGAGATGTGGGAAAACAGTCATTTGATGTATATGCAACTGTTTTTTAAAGATTTGCAAGAAATAAAATGGAGAAAAGTGGCATTGATGTTATTCACTCCACCAATTCTCATTGTATTGGTTAATTTTGTTACTTGAGGATTATCCAAAGAGATATATTTACTCTGAATAAAAAGCTAAAATGTGCACAATTCCAAATATAAAAACTTGGCATTAAGAGAACGAGTAATAAAAACTTATGGTACTGCCATAAAAATAAACTGCTTGATCAATGAAATCAACTAGAAGACCCAGAAATAAACTCACATATGTATGGACACTTGATTTTTGACAAAAGAGCAAAAAAACGTACAATGGAAAAAATGAAAGCATCTTCAACAATTGGTGCTGGTCTAACTGGATGTCTACATGTAGAAAACTGCAAATGTATCCCTATTTATCACCCCAAACAAAAAGAAAGTCCAAGTGGATCAAAGACCTTAATATTACACCAGATACACTATTAGAAAAGAAAGTGGGGAAGAGCCTCAAATTCGTTGGTACTAGAGACAATTTCCTGAACAGGACACCAAAAAGCCAGGATCTAAGATCAACAATTAATAAATAAAACCTCTTGAAACTGAAAGGCTGTAAGGCAAAATACAGTCAATAAGAATAAAACAAAAGTCTACAGTTTGGGAAAATATCTTCACCAATCCTACATCCAAAAAATGACTAATATCCAAAATTTATAATGAACTTGAGAAATCAAACACCAATAAACAAAATAGCCCAATTTAAAAATGTGGCACAGAACTAAACAGAGGATTCTCAATAGCAGAATCTCAAATGGCTGAGAAACACTAAACACAACATTTAACTTTCTTAGTAATAAGGGAAATACAAATCAAAACGACTTTGAGATTCTATCTCACACTGGTCAGAATGGCTCACATCAAAATCTCAAGAGAGAGCACATGCTATTGAGGCTGTAGAGAAAGGGGACAATCTTCCATTGCTGGTGGGAATGTAAACTTGCACAACCACTTTAGAAATTAATCTGGTGCTTTTTCACAAAATTGGGAACATCTCTACCTCAAGACCCAACTATACTACTCCTGGATATATACCCAAAAGATGCTCCACCATAAAGGACACCTGCTCAACTACTTTCATAGCAGCTTCATTCGTAATAGCCATGATCTGGAAACAACCTAACTGTCTCTGAACTAACGAATGGAAAAAGAAACTAGCACATTTACACAATGGAAAACTACTCAGCTATTAAAAACAAAGAAATCATGAAATTTGCGGGAGAATGGATGGAAGTAGAAAAGATCATCCTGAATGATGTAACTCAGACCCAGAAGGACACACATGGTATAAGCAGATTTTAGCCTTATAGTACAGGATAACCATACTACAATTCACAGACCCAAGGAGCATCCAAGAGAAGATGCACATATATCACTAAGAAGGGAGAGTAGAATAGACAGAGGTAGTTATTGAAGAGAGGGAACAAGGTAAAAGAGGGGACACAGAGAGTTAGGAAGGTGGAGATCAGACCTGGGGAGAACCAGGGCAAAAGGACAGATGACCTGGAGAGAAAAAGGAAACGGAGCAGGGGTGTGCACCTCTGGGACAAGCTGGAGTCCTAAGTTAGGGTAGGCTCCTGGGAGCAGATGAGGGGGACTCAAGCAGAGATTACTAGTAGAGGCCATGGGGACTGAAGTGGACATCCTCTAGCTAGACTAGGGTGAGGAAGAACAACACACCAACAAAAAATAACTCCTACCCAAAAGTTTCCTTGCCTACCAGATGTGAAGGGATAGTGATAGAACCGAGATTGAGGGAATATCCAACCAATGCCTGGCCCAACCAAAGACCATCCCTATGGGGGAGAGCCAACCCCTGCAATTATTAACAATACTCTGCTAAGCTTGCAGACAGGAGCCTATCGGAGTTATGCTTTGAGAGGCTCTATCCATCAGTGCCTCAAAACAGATGCTGAGACTCACAGCCAAATATTGCGTGATGAGTAGGGAGTCTTGGAAAATTGGGAGGAAAGAGAAAAGGACCTGGAATTAACAGAAGCTACAGAAGAAGACCAAGAGCCAACTGACCAGGACCCAGAGTGGCTTGCTGAGAGTGAAGCATCAACCAAAGACTGTGCATGGACTGGACCTAGTCCCCCTACATATATTTAGCAGAAGGTCAGCTTAGGCTTCATGTGAGAACTCTAGTAAGGAAAGCAGGGACTGCATCTGAAAAGGACTCACTTGTCAGCTTTTTTTATCACTTCCCCCTTGCAGAACTGACTTGCCAGGCCACAGGGGAAGAGGACATGTTCAGTCTTGATGCAAGTTATGAGCAAGGGTGAATGGAAAAGGGGGCTTCCTTTTTCTGAAGAATAGGGGAGGAGGGGGCAGAAAGAAAGGAGGGTGGGCCTGGAAGGTATGGAAGGATGGGGCTCCAACCAGGATGTAAATAAATAAATAAATAAATAAAAGAATATGGCATTAATCTTTGTCCCAGTTTTGTTTAATCTTTCTTTATTAAAAAGGTACTAATATGAGCACATAGTTTATAGTTATATAGAAGGTGGAACTAAGCATTATTTATGAAATATTTAATTAAATAAGTAAGTAAAATAACCTTCATTAAAAAGTATAAACAGAAAGTGCTTTAAAATATAAATATTGTTTTTATTTCTTCAGATGAAGGAATGAGATGAGTGCTGTATAAATACAATGCTTGGGCTGGGTCCAGAGTATTTCTATCAACCCATGCCTAAGTCTAGGACTGGAAGCTTCTAGACTCTGTTTAGTCTAATCTTATGTAAACATGGACCTTACAGACTTCAGCTTCCAATCTCTGTCTGCTAACCTAAGCCTAGAATGTTTTAGCCTCTGAAACTTACTGTTGAATAAGATCACCCTTTCTAGTTCATTCTGAACTCTGGCTGGCTTGTTCAATTCAGCTGTTCTGGATCAAACTCCTCTCCAAGCCAACAGATTTAAACTGGCTTCTCTCAGCTTCTGACTGAATAGCTCTGCTTGGAAAAACTGCCTCTGAACTCCAGGAACTGAACTGGACTCGCTATGTGAACTGAAGGGAATGATACAAACTCATGTGAACTGCATTCAACTGAACTACACTGAACACAACTCCATTCCGCTCTCTCCTGGCTCTTATGTAGCCTCTCTTTCCTGTCTGTTCTTGTGAGAGACTCATTCCACCAAGTCTTTCTCTGATTTGTCACTTTGTCTGCGCCTCATTTAAATGTCATTGTTTGTAATTTAAGGTGTGTACTAAAGGCAAGCTTATATTCCAGCTGGATCACACAGACATCTGGATCACACACATCTTTGGATGTGATCCCTTGCAAGAGTAACCATGTTGCTGGATTAAAATTCCTCTGCACTAAAATAAAGTATTTATGGTAAATCCAGATTACAAACTGGATTTTAAAATGTAATCTAGGAATATAATGAAGTGGTCAGTGAGGTATCTGAGTGAGTAAGGTGTTTTCTGGACAAGGATAAAAAGCTCAGATTGAATTCCTAGTACCAACATAAATGCTGTTGTGTAGGAGTCAATTAACCCATTTTGGTAGCAGATAAAGACCTGAGTAAATATGTGTTATTGACATGAGCATGGTCTATGTCACAGACCCCACTGCTGTGACCAATGAGAAAATAAAATGCCTTCCCCTGTTCCAAGTGCAGATGTTGGCAGTGTCCAGAAAGTGTTAACTCTCTCTTCTCAGAGAGCTGAGCTGCAGACTAAGGCTGTTCCCCACAGACTACTAACAAGCATCTTCCTCATCCATGCTATGTGCATTAAAGATCTGCTCCTGGACTGCTTTTCTCAAGGGCACAGTCTTCATTCCCAGAATTTGAGAATGTGTCACCACCATTTGTGTATTCCCTGTCACCTCAGTCAGGGAAATCCTTGAAACACTTCTGAGAAGAAAAAGGTTGAATCTGAGAGCTCTCTGCCAAGCCAATTTAGCCAAATTTGTGAGTTCAAAGTTCGGTAAGAAACCTTTTCCCTAAAGTTAAGTCAGATCAAAACAGAAGAAGACATCATTATTCACCTATGGCCTGTATGGGCAGACACACACACACACACACACACACACACACACACACACACACATTTAAAAATAAATATTTTTTTTTAAATGATAAAGTTTTTTTAATTTTATTCATACATTTATTACAATTTATTCACTTAGTATCCCCACTGCAGCCTCCTTCCTTGTCCCCTCCCAGTCCCAACCTCCCTCCCTCTTCTCCTATGCTCTTTCCTTAGTCCCCTGACAGGGGAGGACCTCTTCCCTTTCTATCTGATCCTCTCTAATCAGGTCTTTTTAAACCACTTTTCTACTCCTCTTGTTTTAATAAGTAATGTAAGATTTTGTGTACACATTTACTTTTAAGGGAATAAAATATAACTCATTTAACAATTAAAAATTCTCAATTTCATCACATACGACTCTCACCAATATTTTGATAGGATTGTTTTCATACATCACCAGCAATCATTATTATAAGGAAACCTTGTCTCAATGATAGGTATCTACAATAATGAATGGCTACTGACAGGTACTGAGAAAAAATGGTTTGTCACGTACAATGCTGGGGGGTTTACAGTCCATTGCTTAATGTTCCTCTAGATCATAGCCAGTACATACCTGAAACCATGCTGCGGCAGTGGGGAAGGGAATAGGGCTACCCAGGTTCACATAACATGAGAGAGATTCATGGTGAAGAATTTCTGTTCCTGAAGAAAGAGCATTGCTTCTGTGAATGTTCCTGGAATGTGATGTTTGGCCCTTTGGATGCACCTCTAGGAGTTACTGAAAGCAGAGGTTGAGGTCCTGCACGGATGTCCTGTTCTCAGTTGGACTGAACAGAGCACATATAGATAGAACAGATGGTAAAAGTTCAACTTGATTTAACTGACCAGATGGAAGTAGATAGCAAACTTGAAATAGTTTGTGAGAAAGCAGCATGGAACTGAGAACGCAGAATGGCAAATCACCGGGGACAGCAGGAACAGGAGGGCTGGGTAGAAAATAAAGGGGGAAAAACCTACTAGGAGCAACAGTTCTTTCATGGAATACTTGGATGACTAAAGCATGTGTCAGCCACAATTAAGTTGAAAGACATAAAAATAATAAAAGCATGTCATTATTTGAAGGAATAAGATTACCCTCCCTGCTAAGTTTTAATGAGAAATATGATTGCTTTTTGAAGAATAGAAAGTAGTATCTATACTGTAAAGTCTATTAAATGAATTCATGCAAGTGAAGAAATTCACCAATGAAAGTGCCCTATTTTATTTTAAAATGAACAGCTAAACCCTATTTAAAAAGTGATGTTGCCGTTTTTGTTAGTACTAATTATAATTAGTAATATATATATACATATATATATATAATTTGTAAAAGTTTGTAAAATAAAGTCTTTAGACAGTAAAAAGTTTTAAATTTGTTAATTTATCAGAATGTCTCATAAGGAACTTCTAAATTTTGTTCCACTACTGTAATGTGTTAAATAAGTTATTCTGTCTTTTAGGATAATATAACATATTAAAAAAGCCAAACTAACAAATTTAATATGCTTTTACATTTTATTTTAGCTAAAAGGAAAGGATTGTAACACTAATGTTCTCTGTGTGTGTAAGTGTGTTTGTGTGGCTTAAGTCTGTGTTCATGTTCATATATGTGTGAACGTGTATGCACAAGCCAGCTCTGGAATCCAGAAATTGATGAGGCTTTCTTTCTCAAACTCTCAAACCTTAAAGTCGAAGGATTTTATACCTGAATACAATGTGTTTTGATCAAGTTTCCTACCCATTTCCATCCTCCAACCAACACTTTTCCATTCTTATTTTATGTTGTTGAATTTCATCTTATTTGAAGCAACTTTTTAAGTTTGTGATTATAGTATAACTACATTATTTCAAACTTTCCCTTTCCTCTCTCAAATCCTCCCGTGTGTGTATGTATATGTGCATATATATATATAATATATGTTTATACACACATGCATATGAAATTTCCAAGCATCCTTCAATTGCCTTGACTAGGGAGGAGATTTTTATGTCTCTCCTCAATCAGTGCTGGAACTAGCAACACCTTACTCAGATCTTTCTCATGTGAGTTCCTGTGTGTGCAGCCCCAAAATGTCTGGCACACACCATTTCACGGAAGTGTTCCACTAACCCCACTCTTACAGTTTTCTGCACTCTCTTCCAGAAATCCGTGAACCTTGTGTGGAAGGGGCATGTGTGACAGAGACGTCCCATTTAGAGGTGAGCAGTGTCTTACACTATAACTTTTCAGACAGGGTCTTTCACTGAACCTGTAGCTTACCAGCTGGCAACATTAGCTGTCCAGCAAACTCTAAGGATGGACCCGTGCTGTCACTGCAGTGCCTGGTTTTTTACATGCGCACAGGCGTCTGAACTTAGCTCTTCATGCTTGTACAGCATGCCTGCCAAGTCAACCTCCTTGTCCCGACAATATTGATTTTAAGATAAATTGCTAACATTTGCATTTCAAATTTAGAAATATGAATCTTAATCCCTTCCTGATCTTTTGAAACAGCCTCACAGTATTTGAAATGAAGTTATTTTTGACTTCTTAGAAGATAACTTCTTTTCTTTTTTTTTTTTTTTTTCGATGCAAAAGCAAGAGGCAGTTTATTCTGATCACGATGGGGGTCGTCCCTTCAAAGCAGGAGACGACCCCAAGCATACAAAGCACAGAATTTTTATTCCTAAAATATCAGGCCTTTACATTGATTAGTTAGCAGAAAAGATAGCAGTTATGTGGTTGGCAGCTGTAGTGGGGAGCTCACAGCTCCAAGGACAGTCCTCCCCTCTTCTCCCATCTCTTGGTTCTGTAGTAGGCCGCTTACAGCTTCAAGGACAGTCCTCTCCTAAATTGCCTGACTTGTTCTTTCTTTTTAGCTGGCCCTTATTCAAGGTCCAGTTGTTTTTCTTTCTAATTTGGGATGGTCCCATTTCTCAGTATGACTTCACAATGCGATGATGACATCACAATGGTATTATGCCATCATAATACTATTTTGACATCACAATGTTATGACATTCCAATGGTTTTACGATTCACAATGTTCTTATGACAATGCTGATGTTACAATGCTTGATGACATCACAGTGCTCTTACTACATGATTGTTACGATATCAAAATGGATTTATGATATTAAAATATTATTATGACTTCACAAGGGTATTACTTTCCAATGATATTAGGACATCTCCCCCCCATCAGTGGACTTGGAAAGGGGCACGGTGGAGATGAGGGAGGGAGGGAGGGAGGGACTGGGAGGGAATGAGGGATCGGGACATGGCTGGGATACAAAGTTAATAAAATGTAACTGATAAAAAAAAATTTCATTGTGATGTCATAACACAATTATGTTGAAATACCATTGCGAAGTCATAATAACATCATCCTATCATAATAACTTTGTGATATCATAATACCATTGAGATGTCATAATATTGTAATGTCATAATAGCATTCTGATGTCAAAATACCTTTGTGAGGTCAAATAGCTTTGTGATTTTCTATCACTGTCATGTCATAATAGCAATGAGATAGCATAATTGCTTTGTGATGTCATAAAAGCATTGTAGTGTCATAATAGCATTGAGATAACTTCTTTTCATGTGGAATGCCATATGTCCTTCACAATGCTAACTGGTTTTAAGCTTTTCTCAGACAGTGATGTCCATGCTAGCCTCAGTCTATATGGCTTTAAGAAAGTACAAAGCAGAGTGGAGTACAGCTGTAGGGAGAGAAAAACAAACTCATTTATTACTAGTTGTTGGTAAACCCTGATTTATGAAAGGTAGCCCTCTTTTCAGCAATAAATTTGTATTCAATGTACAACACATATGTTATACTCACAGGAAAATTATCAGTGGCTCTTACAAGTGCTTTCTAAGGTTATTTTCTTTACATGAAAGAATACCAATTATGTAAATATTCTTTCATATAGAAAGGATTAATACTGAAGAACAAAGGAAAAGTTTATGGTCTAACCTGAATTAATTTATAAATAAATATTAATATTAGAAAAATAAGTTCATAAAAGTGGTCAATAACTTGGAGTTACAACTTGTAGTACAAAAATAGTTTCTAAATTATATGTCCTAATTACATGATGATTTTCTAATAATAAGATGAAAGTTATTTGATAAACTATAAAGAAGTAATAACAAAATTATATCATGTTCTGTGTCTTGTGTTGTATTCTAACTCAGAATATATTTTTGTATAATTAGGAAATCATAGTGTCATCCTATCTTATATGTAGAAAAAAGGTAAGGTGATCATTGTTTTTCCATATTTATATTTTATCCATTATTATATAATATATTTTAGCATGAATCTCATTATATATGAAGAGAAATTTTGTGTTAGCATAATTGTATTATACTCTCAAAAACAATCTGCAAAGCAAAGTTTCAACAGGTGAACATGGAAATTATCTTAGTATGGAAACTGTCTGCAACAAAACTAACAGATATAAAATGAAAATCGCTGGGAGCAGAGAGTCCCACATGTGTGCCAAGTCCTCAGGAGCCTGGGTTGATCAGTATTTGAAACACATTTGAAAAATTTTAGCAAATTTTAGATTTGGAGATAGTCCAACAAGCTTAACTAAATAGATTATCACTATGGCCAGCAATGACTACAAGTTTTGAATTTCATTGTAAACACTCATGGGAAAAAAAAAAAAGAGAGGTTTAATAAAGTATAACAGATATCCCCTACTGATACCAAATCAAGGTGAAGAACTAATTTTGAGTAGAGATGTGTCCTAGTTACATGTTATTTCTGTTGCTATGATAAACATCAGAACCAAAAATAACTTAGTCAAGAATTAATTTGGCTTCTGTCTCCAGCTCTTCATGGGGGAGGGGGTGTATGGAGGGGGGCAGGGCAGGAAGTTAGGACAGGAGCTTGAAGCAGAAACCAAGGAGTAATGATTTCTGCCCCACTGTCAGGCTCACATTCACCTAACATCTCCTCCATAACATCTAGGCCAACCTGCCCAGGGATGGCACCAAACACAGTGGATGGAGTCTTTTGAAATCAAGAGAATATCACAAAGAGATGGACATAGGCCAATTAAGTGAAGATAATTCCTCAACTGAAGTTCTTTCTTCTTCACAATGAGTTTGTCATCATAAAAAAGTGTGTATACTGAACATTCCTCCATATACACTTTAACATGCTGTGAAGGTTTGTTTGTGCAGTCATTTTCAGACAAACATTTTAGTGTTTTCCCATGGAGAATTTCTTTGCCATAGGTCCCTGTCAGATGACCTATGTTTTATTTAACAGTTTGCATGAGCAGACACAGGCATGAGCAAACTCAATGTTTGCTTTGGGTAGGTATGATGTGTCTATTAGTTTATTGGTTGTAGTACGGAAAAGCTATGTGTGTGAGGGGAGGAAGAATATGAAAAACCCTGACCTTTTTTTCTCAACTTTGATATTAAACTTAAGCTTCTTTAAAAATAAAAATCCACTCTTTAGGCATAGTGGGCTTGAATGTCATGTCTTATCTACTACTGATATTGTAATTTTAATACTATATAAGATGAAAATAACTTTTTGCATTAATCCCCTTGGAATTCTGTCACTTTTCCTTCTTAGCTATGAATCATCCATATTTTATCTTCATTTTTTACTCACATATGAACATTTAAAATCTATATGCTAAATGAGTATATTTTAATTTATTCTGTTTTCTTTAGATACCCTCATTAAAACTGTCAGAGGTTTTGATATATCTAGACTTTTTAGTAGCTGAATTATAAGAAATTTAACCTCTGGTATGAATTATTTATTTAAACTTTGCTTAAATTCTTAGCCTTATTTCTGATTACAGGCAATATGAAATGCTTCATTTACCATTTTATCTTTTATATTTATCCCCATTAGGTTGTTTTAAATCTTCAAATTTTGCTCATGATCCACTCAGCTCTTAATTCTACACTATTATATGTAGGTAAAAAACTAAAATATTCATTTATATATTTTTCTAATAATAAAATATGATTTATCTTTTGCTTACAGCTTATTAGAGATTGTAGGTTTGTTAGAATTCATTCATGTCTTTTTAATATAGCCCTTCATTTCTATTCATTCTTTCTCTCTATGACACAGGCATTATGCTTACCACACAGGACCTGTTTTTATAAGCATGAAAATGAAGCGATATACTAACAGAAGATGAAAATAAGTTAAAAGTAACCTGGGGCATAATAGTGTAATAATCTCTTAACTACACAGTCTTTATCTTACCTACATAACAGTAATAAATCCATATTTGATTAAAAAAGAAAGAAAATTATTATATTGGAAGACCCTGTGGTTTGAGGTTGCAGTCCTCCATGTGTGGAAAGCCTTCTGAGCTCAGTCTTGAATGGAAGACTCTCTGCCTGACCTCATCTGGAGAGTATCTTTAGGCATAGATGCCTATAACCATATCTAAAATATGACCTTTGGCACACTTCCCTCCTAGTACTCCCCTCCCTGCACCTATAGGATAATTAGGTTCTGTCTTCTCATTCATATGGTAGGCTGCTGGGAGAGAAAACTCTCAATGTTTCTACAAAGATCTAGACCCTATATATTTCAATACCAACCTGGCAAGCAAGCTGGAACTATAGGTGCAGTACTGCCACAGCTGTTGTGGGGTGACTAATGGCTTTCTGGTAGTATTGGAAGCCTGCTCCACAGCAAAGTATGTCAAACTTGGTACCGTCATGCTGGATAAAGCCTGTGATTTGAGGTCATCGTCTGCAATGAAGAAACTTATATTGTTATTTTGAGAGCTAGACATACTGTCAGTCTACCTTCCTAATACATGTCGAATATGGACATATGGGTAGAACTAATTGGGGTTTGTCAGTTTTCAGAAAAAAGACACAACATTGGTAAAGAATTTGTTGATAGCTATGGTAGAATTTGAAGGAGAAATAAGGATAGATGTTATATTTTATTCTGCAAGTAAATAAAACTGTTAAATTTTAAAAAAATCTATGTAAATTTAATATTAGATATATATTTAAAACCATGCTTTTGATGAACTATTGATCACTCTAATAAATATGAATACATTTTAAGTATATGAATATATGGACAAGTAACTATACATTTTCATGCAGCTGTGTGAATCTGAGTATGAGTGTGTAGGCACATGCATGCCAGAATCCATGTGAGGAAATTATAAGACAACCCAGAGGAATCGGTTCTCTCTTCCACCACATAGGTGCTGGAGGAAAAATCCAGGTATATGTGTCCGCTGCAAACACCATTAACTACTGACCCATCTTTCAAACCCAGTAAATACCTTTACAAGAGTGATTTAAACAGTGTAACTCATTTAATGAGTCTATACTATAAATATTTCCCATCATGTCAAATGAATACATGTGTTTATAACTGGAATGTGCTTTTTTTTTCTGTACAGGAATGTTTACCGAGATATTATCAAGTTACAACTCCAAAATTTTATCAGTTTTTGACATACAGGCATACCTGACCCACTCCAAAAGTTTACACTATAAATTTTATCACTGTTTAATTTATATATCTTAACTTTTCAACGATAATAGGCAAATGCGACATCACATTTTCATATGTTTCCAATACCAACTTGTAAATATAATAAGCTGCACGTGTAGTGTATAACAGTGTTTATGAGTCTTAAAAGAATTATATTCTTTACATGCTTTTAAGACCAACACTTTTATATAAAATAAATGTTTTCATGTAAACTGAAAATTTACTTTCCATATATCATTATGCATAAAAAATGTGTTCCCCTTTCCTCAAATTTACACAACTACTTGTTGTCATTTGCTTTTAGACATTAGCCCTTCTGACACAAATAAATTGGAAAAGCATTTTCAATTTGTATTCCCACTATAATGAAGGATTCACTTGTATTTGTTAATGTCAGAACTCTGTGTAATTTCACACCCACAATTTTTAACTGGGTCTTTAAACTTTCTTGAAGTTAATTTTTTACTGTTTCATGCATTATGGACAGCTATCTTCCATCAAATGTATAACTTTTAAAGATTGTTTTCCCTCATTTTGTACAGAGGTACTAAGAAAGCTAGAAATAGCTTTACCACGTGATTTAACACTACTATTTCTGGATATACTTGAAAGGACTCTGTATCTTACTTTTGGTATACTGTTCATCCACGTTCATGGTAGTTCCATTTATAATAGCCAAGACACACAGTCAATGGCTATACATGAGTTATAAAACTGTAGTTCATGTAGACAATGGAGTAGTGTTAAACAATGAAGAATACACTATTATTCATTTCACAGGAAAATGGGTAAAATTTGAGACATTGACTCTGAGTCAGATAACCGAGACTCGGAAGGAAAGATGGCATATATTCTTATATGGATACTTGCTATTTTAGAATCTTCAAATATGAATATTTAGATATGTTTAGGTACTGCAGTACCCACAGAGTTCAGAAAACCAGTAAGGAGTTCTAGAGGTGGTGGCTAGAAAAGGAGGATAAAACTGAGGTGGTAAGAAGTAGGTAAGAGGAATAATGGATAGGGGCGAAAACTGGGAGGGCAGGACACAAGATGATACAGTGTGGAGAGGATAACTGATAGGAAAGATATTTGAAAATCCCTTCTGGAAACTAGTGCTATAAATGGGGTTTAAATGAAATTACCTTGTAGTAAGGGAAGAACTTACATACCCTTTGATACCATGGGCTATTATATCAGATAGCCAGTGCCAGGTTAGAGTTATCTCTTTTTTAGCTGTTTGTTGGGGCAGTACTACCCTGTACAAGGATAGATTTCATCAAACGTTACAAGCTGTTGTCATTGATGAAGGCTCTACTGATGACGATACTACAGCCTACCTGAGTTACAGGATATGAAAAGGTCCACCTACAAACTCCAGCCATGGATCAATTGACTTACACTGCTTGAAGATTCTATGCAAAAGTTTTACCCAATTCCCAGTGTTGGGATTTACAACAAAAGTTGACCTAGCAAGATATGCAGAGTGGTACAAACGTGTCAGGAACACTAGGGAAGTGACCAACCACATTCTGATTTGATTTAAGCCTGCTCCATAAGATGCACCCAATGCCTGGTGTTATCAGCTTGGCCTGATCCTGTGGCTGCCTAAATTAGAACATAAATGCACAAACACATAGAGACACACATACACATAGATAAAAATAAATCTCAAAAAAATATCAAAATAAGGCTGTATTTCAGCTTGTAGTAGACTTGTCTGCCAAATTCAAAACTCTAGTTTCAAACTTTATAACCGGATAAACCAGGTAGGACGGTTCATATTTCCTATCCTAGAATCCAAGAAATGAAGGCAAGAATGTCAGAAGCTCAGGTCAGTATCTTCAGCTATAGAGCTCTAGTCTAGCCTAGGCTACAAAAGTCTCTACAATAGAGATATCAATAAGAAATAAAAAGAAAAATAAAGTGATCAAATTCTTGAAATATACTGGTGATAAGCAAGAGATACAGTGTCAGAGGATCTAGGAAAAGATCAAAGTAAGACTGCATTTTTATTGATGTATCATCTGTCACAGAAGTTTAGGCCACTAGTAGCAGGGGATATAATAAAAGATTAAAGCAATGCTGTGTTCTCATTGATGTATTTTCTGTCATTGGAAGTTTAGGCTATTGTTTTTCCAACACCTCAAGAGGGAAAATAAATGCCTTCTAGACATATAAGAAGTTACTTTTGGCCAAGGCAATTTAGTATCTGTTCCAGTGGATGACATAGACAATTTTTCATCCTTTCTGAGACCACCTGAACAGCTGTCCTTGTGTGCTTAAATGATTATTGAAATAGCTCTTTGGAAGTGTTTACCTGAGGGCTATAGAAAAAGTGAGATGTCTTCTCAATTCCAAAGAAATTCAGTTTTGTAAAGTTGATTTTAAGCTCTATTACACCTCAAGTCTATTTTCTCCTTTTATGTTTTTTTTTTTTTCCAGATGGAAAGAGGGCTCTGTTATAAATGAGATCTTTGGTGTCAAAAGACAGTGTTTGGATTTCAGTTAACAGAAAAGTGAAAATAACTCATGGGTAATCTTTTAAAGCCTTCCTAAGACAAATAAACAAACAAATATTCAAAAGATTCTTCAGAAAGAGATGAAATACAAACATACCTAGATACTGGCTAAACATTTGACAGGAGTTCTGTTTTTTACAAGTGTGAGATATTTTCCTTTTCCAAGAAATCTGTGGCAGTCTCCCGAATCTTCAGACTTCCTCTTTCCACATTCTTCCAGCGAAGACTGTCCATCCCACTGCTCTATTTCACACTCTTCTATTTCTGAGTGATTCCTCTACTAGTCAGCCCTTGCACACTGGGCGGTTACTGTCTGGTTCCTCTGTGAAGAATGAATGTAAATTCTGCAAGGGCACATATTGCATACACTATGTATGCAATTAGTTAAATAACTGATAATTATTTTACTTTTCATTCATTATGTCTCATTTCTGTTCGCAAGAAATACAGAAGATATTTTCTCTACCTTCAAGTAGGAAGCTTTGTAGTATGGAATGACTACTAGTGTAGAATAAATATGTATAATAATATGAAATAACGAAAGATTACAGTAAAACATCTGGAGCTCCATAGAAGTTCAACTAAAATTTATGTTCTACCAGATGTGTAACATGTGCTAAGACAGTATGAAGCAAGATCATTTTAGCCACTGTACACGCTAACATCTCTGCTGGCCTGTAGAGTTTTGACACTTTACTCAGTATTTATTTTCTCGAAATCTTAGTCTCATTTGTGTGTAATACTTTTCTTCCAAACAATGAGGTCAGTGTGTTGGGTACCAGAAAAAGTTAAGATTCACAAATGAGTGATGAGTGACTATTAAAAACACAACAATAACAACAAATCCCTCATTTGACGTACAAGTAAAAAAGAGATTAAAAATATTTTTTCCATCTCTTAACTTTGTGAACTTTATCAACCAACAACTATTTATAGAACTAAACTGGGTTAAACTTGATATATAAATAAAAGAAATGATCAATTTTCTTAATTTAAGAATTTTTTTATTTCCCCATATTGTTGAAGTAGATTATCTGTGAAAAAAAGAGTAAACGGGAAAGAAATTGTTAAATCTTGGTTGACGGTGTGGATTCCTGTCAGATGTTTCCCTGTTTAAGTATCTCCCTTTCCTCATGGAGAGTATCAAATTCTAAGAGTGAAAGTTTACTAAGAGGACAAGAAAGGCACCCTCAGAACTCTTGGCCATCACAGGAATTTCATGGCAATAAATGAGGCCAAGCAGCTTGTCAATTCTTCCTGACCCACTCAAGAAGTCTTGACCCAGCTTATCTAGCTCTCGTACCCACAGATAATTTGTTCTGGACTAACATTAGCCACCACGGACAAATATTCATATGAGAACTAGAATTAATATTACCTATCACATGATCTTTAATATACAGCTTTCACGAAAGATGTATCCTGAAATAAATATGCTATATCATCAATTATTTCTCCATTCTATCTCTCTGCCTGTCCCTGCCTTTTAAGGAAAATAACTAAAATTATGAAGACAAGTGAAAAGATGGTTCGGTGGTTAAGAATGCTTGCTATTCTTGTAGAGGTCTGGAGTTCAGTCCCTAGCAAACATGTCAGGCTTCTCATAACCACACGCCTGGCAACAGGCGTCTGTGGGAACCTACCACTCACACACACAAACCCACACACAGACACACTTATATTCATGAGTTTAAAAAAAATCTTAAATCAATAAAAGCTATTAATTTTTATTTTGTTTTTTTTCAAACATTTTTCTGTATGTAAAAGTAATGTCGTTTTTTTAGACTACAAGGCCATTTGTTCTAGTTTATGGAAAATAGTGTAGACTGATTATGTAGTTGAAAATAAATCTAATTGTGGCATTTAGAATACTAATAAATAAACATGCTCTTCATGTAGCAGTTCACTTTTTTTTTTTTTTACTGATTACTAAGCATGATCAAATCATTATATGTATGAAATATATTGTGCCCAAGGTAGTCATTTTTAGAAAGACTTATTAACATTCTATACTTTATTTTGCTTAAACGATTTGTGCTTGTAGCCTAAGCCAGGAGTTACTGACTTGGCTACTTTAATTTTTAAATTGTTTGCATATAACTAGCTATGATCTCTGTCATTCTCACCAGCTGCATGCCAAAACAGCTACAGCTCCCCTTTTTGCAAAGTGATTTCTAGGGAGTTATATTTAAAGGGGAGTGAAATGCTGCCACTAATCATAGCTGCAATCTGTCCCACAGCAGTTATTCTACTAGCACTCCCTTCTGCGTTTTGCCAATAGTTTTACCCTGGCTTCCACTTCTTTAATTTTTGTTTTAAACCCATAAGACTGCTGGTTAACTGAATTAATTTTTGAGTATGTCATTCCAGCATATTTTCCCCTAGAGCAAGTTGATTGTTTATACTGATTTTTAACATCAACTTTGAGTTATTTCTCCAAATCTCAGTAAGATGAATTGCTGAGAAGAAAACTAGGGACTCTGAGTCGCTAGTGCAGCTCTTGATACCACCATCTTACTGTAAGTAAGAAGATGTGGGAAAATCCCAAAATTCACATCAGCACAGAAGGAATTTCCCATGCTAGACCCAGACTTTCTGCACATTTTTACAAAATACACATCGCAAAATCTTAGTATCTTGCTTCACTTAACAGATGTGACATAAGACCTATAAATATGCAATAATGTATGTGCCCAGAAGTTGACAAAAGTCATTTTGTGATTGAATAATTTTGGATTTCAATTTGATTAGATATATGATTACTAGCCAAGGATGACCATTCTCTAAAGAAAAAGAAAATCAACTTTATGCACTTTATGGTATGACCCTACATGGTGGTCACCTAAAAATGTTAATGCAAAAAATCAATTTCTTCCATTTAATATATAGAAATGTAATATCAAAACCACAAAAAGTTATAGTCCAAGCATGTTTTATGAACAATTTTGCATGTAGAATTATCATTTTAACTTTATGATTGCTAAAAACATATTTTGTACTTTGTCTAGTTATTTTTTAATTATATTTATTTATTTATTTCAATGTATTCAATTTGTACACCCACTGCAGCACCCTCCCTCATCTCTTCCAGGTCCCACCCTCCCTCCTTCTCCCTCTAAGCCCTTTCTCTAGTCCTCTGATAGGGGAGGACCTCCTCCCCTTCTATCTGACCCTAGCTTATCAGGTCTTATCAAGGCTGGCTGCATCATCTTCCTCTGTGACCTGGCAAGGCTGCACCCTCCATGGAGAGGTGATTAAAGAGCCAGCCATTCAATTCATTTCAGAGACAGCCCCTGTTCCCCTTACTAGGGTTCCCAACTTGGAAATTGAGCAGCCAACGAGCTTCCTTCGGAGAGAACGTCTCTGTCCTCTTCATGCATGGTCCTTGGTTGGAGTGTAGGTCTTTGCAGGCCCCCGCCTGGCCCAGGTACTTTGGTTCTGTGTTCTCCTTGTGGAGTTTCTGCTCCCTCCTCGTCTTTCTGTCTCCATCTTCTTCCATAAGGATTCCGGCACTCTGACCAAAGTTTGGCTATGAGTCTCAGCATCTCCTTCAATACCCTGGTGGGCAAAGTCTTCCAGAGGTCCTCTGTGGAAGGCTCCTGTGCTGTTCCTTTTCTTCTCCTACTTCCAATGTCTATCCTGTTTGCCCTTCTGAATGAGGATTAAGCATCATCCAAAGGGTCCTCCTTCTTGCTTAGCTTCTTTAGGAGCGTAGACTTTAGTATATATATCCTATATTATATGGCTAATATCCACTTACAAGTGATTATATGTCATGTGTGTTTTTCTGCTTCTGGGATACATCACTCAAGATGATCTTTTCTAGTTCCCACCATTTGCCTGCAAGTTTCATGATTTCCTTGTTTTTACTTGCTGAGTAGTATTCCACTGTGTAAATGTACCACAATTTCTGCATCCATTCTTCAGTTGAGGGACATCTAGGTTGTATCCAGATGTTGCTATTACAAATAGAGCTGCTATGAACGTTGTTGAGAAAATGCCCTTGTTGTAAGGCAGAGCATCTTTTGGGTATATGCTCAGGAAGGGTATAGTTGGGTATTGAGGTAGAACTATTCCCAATTTACTGAGAAAGAGCTAGATTGATTTCTAGAGAGGTTTTACCAGTTTGCACTCCCACCTGAAAAGGAAAAGTGTTGTCCTTTCTCCACATCTTTGCCAGCATGTGATGTCATTTGAGATTTTTATTTTAGCCATTCTGACTGGTATAAGATGGAGTCATTTTGATTTGCATTTCTTTGATGGCTAAGAACATTGAGTATTTCTTTAAGTGCTTCTCAGCCTTCAAGATTCCTCTCTTGTGAAATTTTGGCATAGCTCTGTACCCCATTTTTTAAATTGGATTATTTGATTTGTTGATGGTTAACTTATTAAGTTCTTTGTATATTTTGTATATTACCCCTCTGTATGGTGGAGGGTTGGTGAATTTGTAGGCCACTATTTTTTCTATTAATTGTGTCCTGTGACTAACATAAGTTTTTTTATTATTTTTGTTTTTTATATTATTTATAGATTAATTACTTTGTATCTCAGCTGTATTTCCCCCATTCCCTCCTAATTCCACCCTCCTTCCTCATCTCCTCCCTGCCCCTCTCTAAGACCAGTGATGGGGAGGAGCTCCTCCCATTCCATCTGACCCTAGTTTATCAGGTCTCACCAGGACTAGCTGCAATGTCCTTCCCTGTGGCCCAGCTAGGCTGCTCTGCCCATGGGGGTGGGGAGGTCAAAGAGCCAGCCACTGAGTTCATGTCAGAGATAGTCCTTGTTCCCCTTACTAGGGAATTCACTTGGATACTGAGCTGTCATGGGCTATGTCTGAGCAGAGGTTCTAGGTTATATCCATACATGGTCCTTGTAAGTTTCATGACATCCCATTGATTAATTGTTGATCTTAGAAACTGTGCAGTTGGTGTTCTGTTCAGGAAATTGTTTCCTACGACAATGAGTTCAGGTTTTTCCTCACTTTATCTTCTCTTAGATTTAGTGTCTCTGGTTTTATGTCAAGATTTTGATCCACTTGGACTTGAGTTTTGTGCATGGAAATAATAATGGGTCTATGTGCATTTTTCAACATGCAGATATTCATTTAGACCAACACCATTTGTTGAAGATGCTTTCTTTATTGTATGTTTTGGCTTTTTTGTCAAAAATCAAGTAATGATAAGAGGGTGGAAATTTGATGGGAATTACATTGAATCTGTAGATAGCTTTTGTTAGGATGTCCATTTTTACTATGTTAATCATAAGCATGGGATTTTTTCCCATGTTCTAATATCTTCTTCAGTTTCTTTCTTCAGAGACTTGAAGTTCTTGTTCTACAGGTCTTTCACTTGTTTGGTTAGAGTTACACCAAGACATTTTATATTATTTAAGGCTTTTGTTGAGGCTGTAGTTTTCCAAAATTCTTTCCCTTTTGTTGCTTGTTTAAAAAAGGGCTACTAACTTCGTTTGAGTTAATTTTTTATCCAGACACTTTGCTGAAGGTGTTTATCAGCCACAGCAGTTCTCTGGTAGAATGTTGGAAGTCAATTTTGTATACTATCATACCATCTGCCTATAACAATGCTTTGAAGTCTTCCCTTTGAGTTTGTTTCCCATTGATTTCTTTTACTTTTCTTATTGCTCCAGCTAGGACTTTGAGTACTATATTGAAGAGATGTGGTGAGAGTGGATGGCCTTTTCTTCTTCCTGATTTTAGTGAGATCACTTCAAGTTTCTCTCCATTTAAATTGATGTTGGTTATTGGCTTGCTGTATATTGTCGTTATTGTGTTTAGGTCTGTGCCTTGTATCCCTTATCCTCACAAGACTTTTAAAATGAAGGGGTGTTGGATTTTGTAAAAGGCCTTTTCAGCATCTAATGAGATGATCATGTCTTTCTTTTTCTTTCAGTTTGTTTATATGGTGGATTACATTGATGGATTTTTCATATGCTGAACTTTTTATGCATTCATGAGACTAAGCCTACTTGATCATGGTGGATGATATTTTCGATGTGTTCCTGTTTGGTTTGCCTGTATTTTAATGATTTTTTTTTTTTTTTTTTGCATCAGTGGTCATAAGTGAGATCAGTCTGAAATTCTCTTTGTTGGGTCTTTGGGTGCTTTAAGTATCAGTGTGGATGTGGCCTAATATAATGAGTTTGGCAATGTTCCTTCTGTTTCCATTTTATGGAATAATTTGAGGTGTATAGGAATTAATTTTTCTTTGAAAGTCTTGTAGAATTCCGTGTTACTTGAGCTTTTTTCTTGTGTCTGTTTGTTTGGAAAACCCCTTTCCAGCCTTTTGTTTTGAGGTAATATCTCTCATTGCTGCTGAAAAATGTTTCTTTCTTTCTTTCTTTCTTTCTTTCTTTCTTTCTTTCTTTCTTCTTTCTTTTTTGTGGCCCTGCATCTTCTTATTTTTAACTATTTTTTATTTTTTATATTAATTATAGTTTATTCAGTGAAGTGTGTTTCTTGTATGCAACATAATATGTCCTGTTTGAGTATCCATTCTGTTAGATTGTGTCTTTTTATTGAAGAGTTGAGGCCATTGATGTTGAGAGATATTAATGGTTAGTGGTTGTTAATTCCTGTTATTTTGATGGTGGTGATGCATGTGTGTGTGTGTGTGTGTACATACATGTGGGCATGTTCGTGCACACATGTGTGCGTATGTGTTCGTGTGTCTGTGGGGTACTTCCTTTTTTTTTTTTGGTTTTGCTGTTGAGAGGTTATTTATTTCCTGTGTTTTTCTGAGTATGATTAGCCTCTTGGAGTTGGAGTTTTCCCTCTAATATCTTCTGTAGGGCTAGGTTTGTGGGTAGGCATTGTTTAAATTTGTTTTTATCATGGAATATCTTGTTTTCTCCATATATGTTGATTAAAAGTTTTTCTGCGTGTAGTAGTCATTGTTGACATCTGTGTTATTTTAGTGTCTGTAAGATATCTGCCTAAGCCCTTTTTGCTTTTAGTTTCTGGTGACAAGTCAGGTGTAGTTCTGATATATCTGCCTTTATATGTTATGTGGCCTTTTTCCCTTACATCTTTTTATATTCTTTCTTTGTTCTGTACAGTTAGTGTTTTGATTATTATTTGAAGGGAGGATTTTCTTTTCTTTTAGAATCTATTTGGTGTTCTGTAGGCTTCTTGTATGTTTTTAGGTATCTCTTCATTTAGGGTGGGGAAGCTTTCTTCTGTGATTTGTTGAAAATAGTTTCTGGGCCTTGGAGCTGGAGTCTTCTCATCTTTTATTCCTATTGTCCTTAGGGTTGGCCTTTGCATATACTATCAGATTTCTTGCATGTTTTGTGTCAGGAACACTTGAGATTTAACATTTTCTTTGATTTATCAATTTTTGAGTTGTATCTTCTATACCAGAGATTCCTCAATCTCTTGTATTCTTTTGATGCTTTTGTCTGTGATCATTATCTTCCTTTGGTTTTCCATCTCAAGGATTGTCTCTAGTGTGTTCCCATTATTGCTTCTATTTCCATTTTTAGGTATGTTTATTCATTTCTTTCACCTGTTTGGTTATATTTTCTTGTATTTCTTTAAGGGCTTTATTCAGTTCCTTTAAATCTTTAATTATATTTTCCCATATTTCTTTAATGGATTTATTCAATCCCTTCACTTGTTTGATTATATTGTCCTGCATTTCTTTGAGGGAGTTTAAGGTCTTGTGTTTAAGGTCTTGTGTTGCTGCTCTGTTGCAGCCATGTTCTCAGGGCTTCCTGTTGGGTTCAGAAGCTTTAGTGGAGACATAATGTCCTCAACTTTAGTGATTTTGTTTTCACACTGGTGGCTACACATCTAGGTTTTAGAATATTGTAATTTTAGCTGCTGGTATCTGCTCTTGATTTGTTGAATGGATATTTTGTTTCTTATTTTCTATTCCTCTCCCTGAATTTTAGGAAAGTTTAGTGGGTTTGTGTTGCTTGGTAGGAAATTCTGGGCTTCTGATAGGTGTGGCCACTGGGAGCTCTGGGTATAATGTGGTGCTAGGTATCCTGAGCTGACACTTATAAATGGGGACATGCTGAGGGGAATTACTGAAAGGGTCCATGACAGGGAGGAAATCAGGGTGTTCCAACAAGACTTGTTTAATCCCCTCAAAATGGAGGTAGAGAGTGAGAATGGTCTGCAATAGGTAGTCTGCTAATGAGCTGGTGTTGAGGCACGGAGATTGGATAGTGAAGAGATGATAGTGAAGATCTGAAAGCTAGCCTACCAGCTTCACTGGCCTGCTTGCTTCTTTGTCAGCCTTGGCTTGTGGGTTCCTAGAGAAAGCCTCCTGAACGTGAGCCTGGAATAACTCAGAGGGTGGAGAGGAATGTTGGAAGAGAAGAACTGCCACGTAATCTACTGGAGACAGGGACAGACAGGTGGAGGAGGATGCAACAAAGGGTGGTACTCAGATGTGAGTGAGACTGGGGAATAAGAGATGTAGGAAAAAAGGGAATGGTGAAGACCTGCATTTAGGCTTCTTCCCTGGCTACAGTGGCTGTGGGTTCAGAGAAACTGTCTGCTGTGGTTAGAAACTGAAATAATAGGATGAGTTGAAGGAAAGAAATTAAAGATGTTTACATGTGCTGATTAGTTGTTGGTGGGGGTCAGCGAGGGAATGGAGACCGAAATAGATTTTTTTTTTTTTAATCTCAGAGCTGGGCTTTGAGGAAAAGGGGAAGAGGTGAAGCTATGCAGTTTGCCTACCAGATTCCCTGGCCGGAATAGACTCTGGGTTACCAGAAAATGTCTTCTGGAGATAGAGGCTGGCATAAAGCAATTTGCCGGGGAAGAGACATTTGGATGTGAAGGTCTGTGTCTTCTACTGAAGATGGGGGAAGGCAGGGAGAAAGGGGGGAGGGGCTGCAGAGAGTGGTCTGCTGCAAACCTGGGGATGAGAGTATGGGACTGGATTTGGAGGACGGAAGGTTAGGTGAAGACCTGCAGTTGACCTTCTTGCTTCTCTAGCTGGAGGCAATACTTCCCTTCGAATATCATCTTATTGCACTTTACTCTTGACTGTCTGTCCTGGAGTCTTACTTAATTGTTATGACTACAGTATTGAATCAATTATTTTGGTTTTCTGTGTAGAGAATCAACCTACTGAGAACAATAAACTCATAACTGCTCTCTTCTCATTTATTTTTCTTATCATGTTTCTCGCTAGTCACAGAACAATAACATGACATTTCACCCGTTTTGGCTTGGCCCACTATTGTTACAGAGCACTCTCAGTGTTTTAGTTTTAATTTTTGTTTCTGGCTTGAGACAGTACTCTCAGGTGTCTCCCTGCTCAGTTTGTGCCCATGTGCAGAAGAAATTGGTGTGAAACCATGGTGTACACAAGGAAACCTTACTATTCTTTTCAAATGTACTGTCCTGAAACGGTGACGTTTCATCTTTTATTCAGCCTTCTCTTTCTAAGATATAGCTACCATGACACACTTCAGCAGCAGCACACACTATTACAGAAGCTGGGAATTCTGTTCTGCATCTGTGTTCAGTTTAGTAAAGACGCGTTTCTTCACCAAGTAAGGTGCAGTCTTAATCATCATTTTCCATTTTCCTCAAATTTATGCCTTATGCAAATTCTAGATCCCCATTAGCCTAAAAATCATGACATTATATTCCTTTGTGTGGTCAGAATCAGACTTAATTATGAATAACAGCAAAGATTTTGAAACCAAAGGACAGTGTTATATACCTAGTTAGGCTCACTCTTAAATATTTACAGGAACAAGAATAAAAGGAATGTAAATGAGAAATAAAATAGAAGACTAGTAACTTTTAGTGTGCCTGTATATGTCCACATACACAAGTAAATACATATTAATTCATGCAAATAAAATACCTATCAATATACAATATTAATATTAATTCTGTGGACCATGAATTCTAAGTCATTTTACATACCAAAAAAGAGGTATAGACATCTCTTCATTTATAAATAAAACATTCTACTCTGTTTCTCTCGACATAAATATTAGGTAAAGTATAAAGAAAGATCTATTTCTTTTGCTAAGTGTAATAATTTGATTTCTCAAGAAGTGCTCTTAAAAAAACTTAGCTATTTCTTTTCACTATATTTGTGAAAACAAACATAATGTTTTCTACTGAACACGTACGTTCACTGTAGTTTTATTCTTCATTTAATTAACCAACAGGAGTTCTTCAAGATGCATGTTCACAATCATGTGTACATGTGTGTGAATTCATGCATATATGTGTGCATACAAGTGTGTGGATGTATTAGCCTGTGTGCCTGTGTGTCTGTGTGTGTGCATACACATGCTTGTGTAGATGTGTATGCTTGAGTGTGTGTGTGTATATGCTCACCAGACAATTTCATACCAACCATTCATTTCACAAATTTTCACTGAGTAAAATTTTAAAAGTTATTTTAAGAAGGAATATTCTTTACCCCTGACTTTTATTCTGTGCTGAAAAACTGAAAATGAGTCTATGGATATGATAAGAAATAATTTTTTAAAGCTTGGCAGGAATGAATTCATTCACTGAAGGCCTACGGCAGAAGTCTGTAGAGATAAACTGGAGAAATATAGTAAGTGAGCGAATTCATCAACACGAGCGTACGTACCACATCTCTCCCTCTGCTTGACGGCAATGCTGTACTTTCCTGCAAGCAGCAGGATTATAAAACCAGGGTTATAAAACAGAAGCACCTGGTAGGGCAGGGGACCATACTTTTCGCTCAACAAGAGATCCTGACAACTAACAACTAACAACCATTTGCCCAAGACAGAGCTCAAGTCTTTACATACATCAAATCCCTTTCTCAGCTGGCAGCTTCATCATCAGGTGGTACCTCTAATATCTTATGTGTAAATGAGAGTGTTATGTAGAGCTTGCCTTGTGGGCAATTATCAGATATAGTTCTAAAACTTTCTAGATAAAGATAATTCACATTATCCAATGAGACTAATAAGATACTTAATTGAGATCATGATCTACTTTGGGAAGGAGAAAAGATAAAATTAAGATTTCAAAATGCAAACCCTAGAGTAATGTTCTTTATGTCACCATTATGAAATAACTATTGTTAAAGCAAAACTAAAACAAACCAAGTCAAATGGATAAATGTGTAGTTTAGAAACATGTGACCGCATTGGTTATAAAAGTTAAATGTTCTTACCTCCACCCCCAAGATGTTAGCAGCCATTTGTATTTCATAATGAATCCTCATTTTTGTTGTTATTGTTGTTGCTGCTGAAAGAGAGACAGAGAGGGAGGGAGACAAACAGATAGGCAAAGAGAGACAAATAGAGAGAGAGAGAAGGAAAGAGAGAGATTCCAAGTCTTTGGGATAGCAGCCCAAGTTTCCCCCAAAATTCTGTACATCTGTACCAGCTAACATTCTCATATGGAGAGTAGAAAGGTGTCCATGGCTTCATTAGTACTGGCTCTAAGTAACAGAAGTATGCAGCCATGTGTGAAGGTGATCCAAGCATAGAGTACATCTGGGATCCCCAAAATGGACATGTTTGGCTTCACTGCAGAGTTTCACCTCTATGTAATTAAAACTTGATCCTTTCCAGCTGCAATGGTGCAGACTGTTTTAAGAGAAACTCAATCTATAATTAAAAATCTCATTAATCATTTCCAAAATTATTTGTTGCAATATAAAATGGAAGCTTAAACCATTCCTGCTGTGAAAATGGTTACAATATTAATAACAGTGGCTGTGACTGATGTCAACAGCAAAGGGACCTTCATATTCTGTTTATACTGTTCCATTTTTACGCTTCTAGCTGTGCAAGAAACTTAATGTTCAAGCATTTTTTAATCAAGTATGCTTTCTGCTCAAAGCAGAAGAATTTTCTTTATCATTTTCAACATGGCATAAAATACAATGCAGTTGTGGTTGCAGATTCTGTTTATTAAAAACAACTCCACATACTTAAATACCACTGGACAGGACTAAAAGTTAGAATAAATTTTCTTTGGATACTTATCCCTCCAGATGTTTACTCTGAATATATTTAGCTATCGGTGCTTCTTTCTTTCTAAAACTTTAATCTTTGCAACACTGGGGGATTAGAAAGACTAAGAAATTCAGATCTTATAATGGAGAAAATCAGCAGAATTGTGGAGACAGTTTTAAATGTAGGTCTATAGTAAAGAATTTCTCAGTAACAAGGGTGTTAAAATGCTGGTTTCTCAACAGATTACCATATGTAGTGCTGGTAGCTATACTTATCTGTGTATATAAGGATATGATTTAAAGTGTAGTTAGGAATTATGTTGTCTACCAAAGTGGTTGTAGTATATTATTTTCTGATGTATATGTCCTCACTAGCCCTGGGAAGTTGGATAGGGTTTTTGTACCAGGCATGATTTTTCAACCTTCAAGTCCAAATTAGACCACCAACGTATGAGTGTCACTTACTGTATCTTTTCATATATATTGCCATGTTGGTCACTTTTGTGGATCATATGTAACACAGCTGGGAACGACTTTTAATTGCTTTTCTTCCTTGACAGCTTGCATGATATTTCCTAGTACCATACAAGCTTATAGCAGGAAGGAGCCTTTCAGTTTAGATCCAACTTGAATGACTCATGTCTTATATCCTCAGTATGCTGTGTCCTCAGTAATCAAGATTCATCTTCAACATCTGAGAGGCAACCAAGGCCAACAGCAATCAACAGACTATATTGTTTTGGGAATCACTTGGGACAGCATGATCAACAATTCAAAAGAGGTTTGTCTTGCCTAGTCCTGGGTAGTTTTGGTGGTTTATGGCTCTTGTTGAGGTCATTATCAGCCCAAGAAACTTAACTTCCTAAACACACACAAACATACACACACACATACACATTCACACACACTAACATTCTCACATGCATACACACATACGCACATTTATATTGTTAATAATTCGACTTAAATATAAAATCATACTAGTCCTTCAACCTTTTGCAAATGACCTCTCCCCTGTTTATTGAAAGTCTCCTCTCCTTTTTATTTTTATTTCCAACATTATATCATCTGTATCCTCCTCTTTGCCTCTCAAGGCCCATTCTCCACATACCATGGTCTCTTTATATTTTCTTGATTTCTACAGTTACTCCATGCTATACATGCACATCTGAAGTTTTAAATCTAAAACTTCAAGATGAATCAAAAGTAAATCACCATTGTTCTTGGTAACTATTTAAAGATATTAATATAGCAAATGGAAATAGGGAAATGAGGGAACGCTGCAAAATTTTGTTGACTGCCTTTAATTTCTTACTGACTATCTAAATTATTGATATGTACATTAGAAAAAAACAAGCATAATACTATTGCTATTTTTGTTCAAATTCAGTTCCACATCATTAATTTTTAAGATGATTTTTTATTTTAATTTTTATTAATCACACTTTATTCACTTTGTATCCCCCATAAACCCCTCCATCCTTCCCTGCTAGTCCTACCTTCCCTCCCCCTTCTCCACACATGCCCCTCCCCAAGTCTGCTGATAGGGGAGGTCTTCCTCTCCTTCCTTCTGATCTTAGTCTATCAGATCTCATCAGGAGTGGCTGCACTGTCATCTTCTGTGGCCTGGAAAGGCTGCTCCTGCCTCAGGGGGAGGTGATCAAAGAGCATTCAAATCCATTCATGTCAGAGGCACTCCTCTTCCCATTACTATGGAAGCCACTTGGACACTGAACAGCCTTGGGCTACATCTCTGCAGGGGTTCTAGGTTATCTCCATGCATGGTTGGAGTATGAGTCTCTGGAAAGACCCCTGTGTTCAAGTTTTTTGGTTCTGTTGCTCTTTTTGTGGAGCTCCTGTCCTCTCTAGATCTTACCATTTCCCACTTTTTTCATAAGCTTCCATGCACACTGCCCAACAGTTGGCCATAAATCTCAGCATCTGCTTTGATAGTCTGCAGGGCAGAGCCTTTCAGAGGCCCTCTTTTGCAGGCTCCTCACTTGTTTCCTGTTTTCTTCTACTGATGTCCATCCTCTTTGCCTTTCGGGATGGGGATTGAGCATTTTAGCCAGAGTCCTCCATATAATATAGGATAAACCTACTAAAATCTGTAAACCTAAAGAAACTAATCAAGAGGGAGGACTCTGGCATATCATTAATATTTTACATGGTAGTTGCATATTATTAAAAAGATACAGTAACAAAATTATACATTAAATCAGAAATTTAATTATGAATAACTCTACTTTATCTCCTTTAAGAGAGCTGACATTAGAAATGCACATTTTAAATCTTTGCAAAACATATATGTACTTTAACTATTCCGATGTTAGCACAGTTGAGCCTAAGAAATTCGACTATTATCAATAGGACAATTATTGACACGGGAAGTGTGATCACTAATGAAGGGTTCCAGCCCCTGTAACTTCATAGAGTGTACACATCACCCAAAGAAAACAATGTTTCACTCAATCCAAGATTGCTTTCAACTGTTTCCTTCCTTCATATTCAGCTTAGGTGTTCTTATGTTCTGTGAAAAGTTAAACAGTAAGCAATTTATGGCTATACTTGCAAAATCTCTAAGATTGGTTATTAGTAATGCCAACAGGTATTTCAAGAGACATTCATGTGGGAAGGGCCCCTGAAGGGAGGAAGATGATTGACAGGGCAATAGGGAGACAAAAGTTAGGGTTGAGAGTAGTCAGAACACTTATGTATACAGAGAAAAATGTGAAATGCCAACTTAATAAAAGTTTAAAAGCCAGTTGTGTTATGATAAAACTTGAGCTTTCATCCAATTTATTGATCAAAGTGAAGAACATCATTCTGTCAAAAATTAATCAAATATTACTCTGAATGCTATTAAGTTATTATTAGCTATCCTATCCCACTCTCTGAACTACATGCTGCAGCTACCATCACACACACACTCACACACATACATATACACACACACTAACACACACTCACACATATTAATTGAAAATTCATAATGTAACTTTTGAAAAAAAAAAAACAAGAAATATTAGCATAGTATTATGTGCCTTTCTACCCAGTATTTTAGAAATAAGTGTCCCCAGACAAACTTTCCTACCTAAAGTTCTGAGAGTATTGTGATACATTTTGTAATATATATATATATATATATATATATATATATACATACATATATATATATGTAAATATATACAGGAGTTGACATTGATCAAAGACAGAAATTTCTGAGAAATTTCTCACTTTTGGGAAGCAGTTAGCTTTTGAAACTTTTAGAAATAAAACATGATTTAAAAACTAATGCAATGACATTGTCTCTGTGTAAATATTTGTCTAAAGACATCAGGTATCACAGGGAAAAAGCAGTGCCATAAATGTTTAAACTACAGTGCAGAATGGATAACAAATACAATTTTACTCTAATTTTATTTTTCGCCAGTGTGTTTTTTAACATTCTAAGCATTCAAAGTACTATAATCTGTATGTCAGGAACAACTGAATATGCCAGTCACATACAATGAAGAAACATGCAATTCAACTGCTATGATAGCACGTCAATGTTGCTAAAAATAGTAAAACTATAACTTTAATATTAGAAACAACCTACTTTTTTCTTAGAGATGCACACTGTGGAAAATAATTAAAGTACATAAAAGTGCAACAAAAGTAATCATTCTGCTTTTTTTATATAATAAATATACAGAAATTATTTAGAAATGTTAATTTAACATACTTATTCCCAAGCTTAGACAATAAATTAGAGTTAGCATATTAGTCACATAAGTCAATGTTCTTTGTTGTAATTAAATGAATCCAGTTGCATATAAAATATTATTCCAGATTAAAAGAAATAGAAGCAAAACAAATCTTCTAGAATAAAGTTTCCAAGAGATTTTAGGAGATCTCTAAAATATTATTTCATAAAGAATGAATTAATGAAAAAAATAAATGTATTTTTAAATTGTTAGATAACAGTGCAGCAAGAAGTCATTACAACAATGCTTGACTAATGTAAATCATCAAATTCATGCTCATCTTTGTTGGTGTAACAGTCTTCAGTTTTTACCTTTCTTGGCTCAAATTGGAGTGTTAGCAAGCTGTAATCTCTGTGCTGAGCGTCAGAGGTACAGGTATCTTTCACCGCAGCTCTGCAATATCAGAAGTCTCAGAACTCTTCCTTTGACTCATCAAAATTCAGTGAGGAAAAAGGCTCTCAACCAGGCTGGCTCTAGGACCAGGCTAAGAAAGTCTCTATTTTTTCCATGTGTCTCCAGCAAGGGCTAAAATCATGACACTACCAAAACAAAAAGAGGCCTGGAAATATAGGACAGCATTTATTTAAATAAATGACATACAGAAATTGTTGAACAGCTCATAAATTATGCTGTAATTAACTAACAGAGAGTACTTATTCACTGATTATTAAGTTATCAAGCCATTTACAACTTAATACAATGGTGCCTAATAATGAGCATAATAATGATAAGAAAAGCCGATATGAAGTATCCAATAAATTCTATATGGAGAGACTGAACTGAGGTGCCTGAAGCAACACAGCAGCATGTGTCCCAACAAAGAAGCAGAAGATCCCACTATGAACTCAGGTCCCCAGAAAACAGAAAAGAAAAGCCACTGTGGTTTTACAACTTATACAAATTTTCTGAAAATGTTGTGATATGATAATTGTGGGACACTGTTGCAGTTGTGGAGTAATCTTACTTTTTCCTATTCTTAGTCCTGTTAACCTCCATCCTGTGCTATTGTTGAAGTTTGGCCTAACATTCTTGCAACAGTTACATAATTCTGTGTGGATTATATTAATAATGCATAGCTTCTACCAGCCACAAAGAAAACTGTCATCACAAAGAATCTGGAACCAAAGGCAGAGATTACCTTGCCTTTCTACAGTCTGCATACCTAAAGTGCATATAAATGTACGCAAATAGTGCCTTGATTTACCAGCCCCCTTTGTCCTATTGCTGCAAGTCCTTATGCTATTCTTATTATAATGATATATGGAGTTGAGGGATACCTGGATTTATGTGCTTCTGGACCATGATCAATCATATTTCACTCAAGAATAAACAATCACTCATTCTTTTGGAGGAACAATGTGTGTTTTGAGTCCACAGTGGCAAGAAAGTTCAAGGGCCATCAACAAAAGAAAGCCTTGGCAGCCTGCAGGAGTGCTACTACATTCCCAGCTGTAAGCAAGTAACACAAACGCAAAGGTACATTTGCCACAGCCACGTTTACCACATGATGCTCATGAGGGCAGAGAATTCCATCTCTTTTCACTGGCAGTGAGAAGAGCACCATGGCTGTGGAATTCCACCAACCTGTTAAAACTGAGTAGTAGTTTGCAAGAGAGTAGATAATTTTCTTTCATTCTATTTGCCATTTATTTTTCTCCCTGATAGAGTATCTCATTTTCATCATAGTCACCAATTTGCATCTGTACTGTTAAAATGATCTTTTCAGAAACCATTTTTTTTTAAGGCCGAAAAGTCATTTTCAGTTTTCAAGAATCAAACACAGGTACAGACTCCATTCTGGGACATATTAGATCCTCAGCTGGATGATCCAATTTACAAATTCTGCCTGGGTCAGTTATTTGATATTTTTATTATAGTACCAAGAGCTGATCAAAACAATGTTCACTTGAGTAATAAAATACCTTGAAACATCTCTAGCATTATAGAAAGAAATGCATCATGATTTATATAGAAAATAAATTTTAAGGTGAAATTAATGATTCAACATTTTGATAAAATTATTTTATTACAAACATAGAAGGACAAGAAGAACACACTGACTTCACCTCATTAGTAATAGTCCACTTATCATCACGGTATAGCACTGCTAATATGAAAGAAGGGGAGTTAGTATGGTGGAGAAAGGATAGGAGCTCCACAAGGACCAAATATATCCGGGCACAGGGTCTTTTCTGAGACTGACATTCAACCAAGGACCATGTATGGATATAACCTAGAACCTCTGCTCGGATGTAGCCCATGGTAGCTCAGTAACCAATTGGTTTCCCATAGTAAGGGGAGCAGGGGCTATTTCTAACAGGAACTCAATGACTGGTTCTTTGACCTCCCCACCCCCACTCCCCCCAAGGGAGGAGCAGTCCTGTTAGGCCACAAAGGAGGACTTTGCAACCAGTCCTGAAGATAGTTGATAAAACAGGATCAGATGAATGGGGAGGAGGTCCTCCCCAATCAGTGGACTTGGAAAGGGGCAGGGTGGAGAGGAGGGAGGGAGGGTGGGAGTGGGAGGGAATGAGGGAGCGGGATACAGCTGGGATACAGAGTCAATAAAATGTAACTGATAAGAAAAAATAAAAATTAAAAAAAAGATTATAGTCATTTTAGGTTCATGTATGATAATACTCAATTTTAGAGTTTTTTCATAAGACATACCTTCATTAAATGTCAAAGTGTTTTATAGACTACATTATCTGTTCGCCTCATTTGGGTTTACTAAATGGATGCAATTATTTTCTATACTGTAAGAAGCTTATTTTTTTCTTTCATGATAAACTAATTGAATTACTGAGATTTTTATCTGGTACTTTTATATAAAGTTTAGATCAAATTATCATTTAACTTAATTATTCCTTTATATTTGGTCAAATTACTGTAAGCTTAATAATGTTGGACCTTTTGGACTGGCTAAAACATTGACCTCCTTGTTGCTAGCCTACTTTTCTGTCTTTGACCAGATTGTGAGTAAAATCATGCCACAAAGGTTTGTAAATAACCGTTAAACTATAAAGATTCTTTATCTCAGTTGCAGAGGATCTTTTGTAGGCTAATCCAAGGCTGGAGTAAAGTTTCTTACCTTTGTGCAATGAGTTTTTTTTTTTTCCACCAATTTTGAAAGTCATTTAAGGTTCTTAAATTATTTTTTCCCTTTTTTCTTAAATTTTTCATCAATTACACTTTATTCATTCTGCATCCCCCCATAAGCCCCTCCCTCCTCCCATCCCAATCCCACCCTCCCTCCTCCCTCTGCTTGCATGCCACTCCCCAAGTCCACTAATAGGGGAGGTTCTCCTCTTCTTTCTGATCTTAGTCTGTCAGTTCACATCAAAAGTGGCTGTATTGTCCTCTACTGTGGCCTGGTAAGGCTGCTCCCCCGCCCCAGAGGGAGGTGAGTGACAAGTTATGAAGAGTTATCTACATTTGTACATTCATATGTTTGTGTGTGTTGTGCTGTAAACATTTGTACATAGGCTTATCGCATATTTAAGTCATCTTTCTAACGTTCATTTTTCAGGTTTTTAATGTTTTACATTTTTCCATATGGCTTTCATCCTCCTTGTTAGCAAAAGCAACACGATTAAGAGGAAAAGAAGCAAAATGATGTTAAAACAGTAGGGTCCTCTGCACAAAAACAAACAAACAAAAAACAAAAAACTTTTAAATTGTGGCATCAGTTACTCATAAGTGTATTTCATTTCTCTCTTGAACATTACTCATGAATGAGATACTGAAGTCTCTTATGGAGTACAGCATTTTGAATTAAATTTACACTAAATTTTCATGATGTTTCCCTCCTGATTCTAATGATTTCCATGCTACTTTGGCTAACTGCTTCAGGAACTCAAGGGAATTATATTGTATCCTCTCTTTGGATGATGCTTTTATGGAAATATTAAGCTAATAGCTTCACTCAATTGGCCATTTTGTAGCTTCTTAATTTTGTGATGTTGCTGGTGGACAAAGGATACATTAGGGTACCTGTGTTGTGAATATGCTTTCATGCTGACAGATCACAGTATGCTTTAAATGCAGCTGAAGGCAATTAATTTGAGAAATAAGACATGTTGTTACCACAGAAGAGTTTCTCATTAATAGAATAGGATGTGCTGAAGACACTGCACTGTCTTTCAATTACTTTGTTTCAATTATAAATTAGTATAGTATTTAAATATATGCTTGTTAGGATCCATCAATCTGTGTATTCTTGCAACCTATAAAACTAAATGTCATATGGGATGAAATACAAAATAAGAAGGACTTTAAACATCTGAATGACTTGACAGCTTACTGTAGCTAAGTTTCTTTTAATATTTTCTCATCAAAATCTTGAATAAACATTTCAACATAAAATAAAATCATTATTTCTTAAATCAAATTTATTTCATTTTAAACAGAATTAAAATATTTACAATATAATATTATATTACTAGAAAATCCATTAAAACAACAAAATAACTTGATAATATCAATGTGCAATCCCATGACTTTACTGAGAGAATTGAATTTGAATTACATTTAAATAGAATAGGTTGCTATTTCTACCTTTAAAAGTATATCATCCTACCCAGTGCACTTTGGCAGATATATTGTTGCTGTCAGGGTTCATAAAAGTCCCTGATTGTCTGGCTCTTAAAAGGTCTTCCCTTCTTCTGCAATGTTCACTGAGCCTTAGTCACAGGAGTGTTTTGTAGATCTATCATTTGGGATAGGGATCCACAACATTTAATTTTGCTTAGTTGTCTTTTTTCTTTAATGGTATTTCAAGAAGTTTCCTAGATGAGGAATGAAGACTACACTTATCTGTGGATATAAGGATAAATATGTAGAATGTAGTTAGGGATTATGTTGGTTTTGTAAAGTGGTTAGTAGAGGGTCCTCTGCCAAAATTCATGTTTTAGCCCTAGGCAGTTGGCTAATTTCCAGTACCAGGCATGGTTCCCCTCAAGTTCAGTGGCTATTATTAAAATAATTGATCATAGTCTTTCTAACTTTTTCCTAGTTTTGAATACAATAAAAAAATAAATATATAAATGTAAAATTTGTAGAAAATATGAGAACTAAACTTAATCATCTTAGAAAAGGGTTAAAAAATATTCATACTTCAAACAATTGAAATTGGAAATTGGCACCAGTGAGGCATCAGCAAATAAAGGCACCTGAGGAACTGAGTTTAATCCTGTGGACTCACTCGGTAGTTAAAGACTGACTCCTGCTTCTGTGCCATTAACATACAGTTTTTATTACTGTTGCTCTACAGTGAAGCTTGAGATCTGGGATCGAGATACCTGCAGAAGATCTTTTATTGTACAGGATTCTGGGTTTTCTGTTATTCCATATGAAGTTGAAAATTTTTCTTTCAAGATCTGTAAAAAAAAAAAAAAAAAAAAAAAGTATTGTGTTGGTAATTTGATGGGAATTGCATTGAATCTGTAGACTGCTTTTGGTAAGATGATCATTTTATTTCTTCAGAGACTTGGCTGTCACAGAGGAAGAAGATGCCACTAATCCTGATGAGACCTGAAAGGCCAGGGTCAGCTAGAAGGGAAGGAAGACCTTCCCTGTCATGGGACTAGGGGAGAGGCATAAGGAGAGAAGAGGGAAGGTGGGTGGGAGTGGGAGAGAATGAAGGAAGTTGCTGCACCAGGGATCAAAAGTGAATAAATTGTAAAAAATAAAATTATATAAAATATAATTATAATTATATAAAATTAAATTTAAAAAATACTGACTCCTGAAAGTTATTCTCTAACCACTACCAACAACCACCACCATATACTCCACACATGTACACACACCACAATGCACACTACAACAGCATGCATGCATGCAAATAAATGTAGTCGCCATTTTATGATGGAAGGTGCTGAAAACCTGAAGAGGTGGCTCATCAGTGGAGTGCAACGGCAGCTCTTCCGGAGAACTCAGGCTTTACTCCAAGCACGCACGTGCCAGCTCCAAATTGTATCTCCATTCAGAGGCATTGGATTTCCTCTCCTGGGGTCTGTGGGCACAACATGCATGTTGTTCACAAACATACATGCAGGTAAAACACCCATACAAAAATTTAAAAAAAAACAATTATTACAGAAAAATTAATGTACTTGCTTCTATTCTATGTAAAATGGCTTCTGAACCTGCTAACAGGGGACGTAAATGAGAAATTGTAAAATATCTCTAAAGGTAACCAAAATACAATTTTCCCGCAATAGTTTTCCCAAACAAATCATGCATGGTTTGGAGCGCAGATGAAATGCATAGAAAATGCAGTCTCTGAGCAGTGACATTTTGTTTTAAAAGAGTTAACAATCATCTTCAAATGTTTCTGCTTAAATTCTGATATAATGGCAATTTGATGATCTCACATGAACTTGAATAGCATAGCAGCCTATGCTATTCCATCTTGGAATGGAAGGTTGAGACTGAGTACACAAGGGCTTTCCAGAAGAGGGAATACAAAGAGAAGTATGGAAATCTTATGGGGACCAAATTTTGACATGGGTCTTTGTAGTCAACTCAGTTCAGATATTCATCTTTTCTTTTTTAATTTTTTAAAATTTTTAATTAATTGAATGTATTCACTTTGTATCCCAGTTGTAGCCCCCTCTCTTACTCTCTCCCATACCTCCCCTACCTCCCTTATCTCCCCCATGCCCCTCCCCAAGTCCACTGATAGGGGAGGTCCTCCTACCCTTCCATCTGATCCTAGCTTATCAGGTCTCATCAGGACTGGCTGCATTGTCTTCCTCTGTGTCCTGACAAGGCTGCTCCCACATCAGGGGGAGGTGATCAAACACCCAGCCATTGAGTTCATGTCAGAGACAGTCTCTGTTCCTCTTACTAGGGTACCCACTTGGATACTGAGCTGACATGGTTTACATCTGTGCAGGATTTCTAGGTTATCTCCATGAATGTTCCTTAGTTAGAGTATCAGTCTCTATAAAGACCTCTGTGCCCAGATATTTTGGTTCTGTTGCTCTCCTTGTGGAGCTCCTGTCCTCTCCAGGTCTTACTATTTCCCACTTCCTTAACAGGGGTCCCTTCACTCTGCCCAAAGTTTGGTTAAGAGTCTCAGCATCTACTTTGATCTCCTGCTGGGTAGAGTCTTTCAAAGGCCCTATGTGGTTAGGCTCCTGTCCTGTTCCCTGTTTTCTCTCTCATCTGATAGCCATCCATTTTGCCTTTCTGCATGAGGATTGATCATCATATCCAGGGTTCTCCTTCTTGCGTAGGGTCTTTAGGTACACAGATTTGAGTATGTTTATCCTATATTATATGTCTAATATCCACTTGAGTGATATATGAGTGAGTATATACACTTTTTGTCTTTCTGTTTCATCTCAGGGTGATCTTTTCCAGTTCCCACCATTTGCCTGCAAAGTTCATGATTTCCTTGTTTTTAATTGCTGAGTAGTATTCCATTGTGTAAATGTAACACAATTTCTGCATCCATTCTTTCATTGAGGGACATCTGGGTTGTGTTTCCTGGCTATTACAAATAATTGTGCTGTGAAAATGGTTAAGCAACTGTCCTTGTTGTGTACTTCTGTATATTTTGGATATATGTCTAGGAGTGGTATAGCTGGATCTTGAGGTAGCACTATTCCTAATTGCCTGAGAAAGCTCCAGATTGATTTCTAAAGTGGTTGTCCAAGTTTACATTCCCACCGTTAATGGAGGAGGGTTCCCCTTTCTCCACCAACTCTCCAGCATGTGTTGTCACTTGAGTTTTTGATCTAGCCATTCTGATGGGTGTAAGGTGAAAGCTCAGGGTCATTTTGATTTGCATTTCCCTGATGACTAAGGACGTTGAGCATTTCTTTAATTCTACAGATAATTCTTTGTTTAGCTCTGCACCCCATTTTTTAATTGGATTACTTGACTTTTTGATTTGTTACTTTGATTTGTTGCTCTAGACATCTGCTTATCTGTAATGTTCGCTGTTTGTTCTTAGTTTAGAACCGGTAGTTTAGACTGGTTCCATCTGTCTCTGGTGTCTGGAGTATTCTTCAGGAAGATGAGAGAGGGTCACTGTTTTGAGATTGGATGTTTGTGTTTCAGCTGTAGCTAAGGAAGGAAGATCACAGCACATGTGAGCAAGCTCAGGGGTGTGCGTGGAAGTGTGCCTAGAAAGATGGGGTGCTGGAACTTGTAGATGCCTGGAATGTGTAGCTTAAGCGTAGGAGGCTGTTTAGGTGCTGACACTGTTTAGGGAGCAATGCGCATGCACAAGGGCCCTGAATATGTCTGTGGTCTACAGGCCTGCCATACTGTCCTCCTGGTATTCTGCTCTGTCTGGACTCCAGGGATTGTTTGCCTGACTCCACTAGTAAACCCACAGAACAGGGGCTTCACTGTTGAGAACGCTGTCCCAAGGATCCCTATGTTGCCCACAGTAGGAGTGTGGGTGGGAAGGATCTGATGTTTGGCTGCTAACTTAGAGGGACCCTGAATCTTGGGCTTTACAAGCATTTGCTTAAAGGTGCGCTCACGAGCTTGCAGGGCTAATTGGAAAGCACAGGGGTTCCCTCTGTTTTCTACTCTCAGATTTGGGTCCATGGGGTCAAATAGAGTGTAGGAGATCAGTCAGCTCAGTGGTGTCCACTATTTGGCCGCTGGGCAGGAAGACCTGTATTTGTGGTAGCCACTTCTGCTATCTTAGTTACAGAGCATGGAGGCTCCTTCTTGGCCAAGCCACCACCCTGCCGCCACTGCAGACCTGGGAGGCGGTACAGCTGCCTGCTCAACAGATCTGTGTGGCCAGCCTCTGCTGTCTCAGTCGCCAAGCAAGGAGGCTTGTGTTTCTGGTAATCAATGTGCCTCTGCCCAGCAGGGAGGCCCATGTTTGGGGCAGTGGCCACTGCCTGCAGCTTCTGCTAAGCGGGGAGACATATGGTTGGGGCAAAGGGAAGTGCAGAGGGAGTTGAATATTTGCCACTCTCAGTCCCTGGATTCATCCACAGGTGATCTGGATCCAAACTGTCTCAGCTCATGGGTTGTCCCCTCTCATCCAGGAAGTCTCAGTATTGGAGACTTGGAGCTGCCCTCCACTCACCAATATCAAAAGAGTTTTGGATCTTGAGTCCCACAGATACAGTGAGTGCTGGTCGCTGCCGTCCTGAACTCTCCAGTTCAGATCAGAGATTCTTGACTCACTGGCCTTAAAACTGTGAAACTAACTGAAACCTTTAACTGTGTGCTGAAAATATTTACAATGTCCAATGTATTTCAGATGTCATCATTTGGAAAATAAAGTAGCGAATATGACAGGATTTCTTGTGTGGTATGGTCAGGTTTACATTCCACCCCATAACTAAATTAGTTTCTTCATTTATTTGTCATTCATGACTATAAATGATTACCCCGCCTATCATTTCTTTATGCAATGGTGTCATGCTAATATATTATATTTTATTTTAAATTTATATTAACAACTTCATAAAACAAACTGGGTAAAATGAAAATTACTCATAACTTCATCAATAAATAAAGACCAGTAGTTGTGATTGCTTTCAGAAACTTTTTTGTTTTGTACATAAAAGTTGGGATACTGAGTTTAAATTATTTTGCAATTATTGTATGGATACTACTTCATAAGCTTTATTTTCTGTAATCTTCTTTTCTTGTAAAATCTCTGGTTTCTAGTTATTCTGTATCTGATTTCTACAGAGTCCTTAGTGGCCTCAGAATATACTGTTTCATGTGTACCTACTTAACATACCACCTACTGATGGACTTTAGAATTTCAGTTTTCATTATTATAAAAAATAATTAATCATGTCATTTTATGAAAACAAAAGACAAATAGTATGACATTTGATATTTACAGAAATATGTATTTAGGAAATACATTATCAAATTATTTTTGTCTCAGAAATTCACGAGTCCTGCTTCTACATGATCTTGTATTTAGTCTTAAAGTAATTTTTACTTGTGCATATAAAACAATTGCATACATACTACATCATATAATACCTATATCTGTGTCGTTTCTTGTCTTTTGTTTTTGAGACAGGGTTCCTCTGTGCTGCCTTGGCTGTTCTGGAATGTCGTTGCTTACCAGCCTGGCCTGGAAGTCATGGAGATGCGCCTGGCCTGGAAGTCATGGAGATGCGCCAGCTTATGCCTCCCCAGGTACTGGGATTGCAGGAAGACGCCACTGTGCCTGGCTATATGCGTGTCTCTACTGATACGATGGTCACGTTTTCCTAGAACCGGCATCTGCCTTGTTAGAGGTATAGATCAAGAAGGCATGTCATGTGTTTTTTTGTTTTTTTTTTGTTTTTATGTTTGTTTGCTTTTGTGAGACTTACTGTTTGGCTCTGAATGCCCAAAATCCACAATGTAGACCATGATGTCCTCAAGCACACAAAAATCTGCCTGCCTCTGCCTCTCCAGTATTAGGATTATAAGTGTATACCACAATTCCTAGCTTAATCCTAATTTTAATTAGTACAATCTGTCCTTGGCTATTTTCCATTAAAGTAAAGAAAGCTTTCATCCTGGTAGCTAGAAGTTATAAAATGGCCATGAGTATATGAAATTGAAATACATATAGAAGAGTCTAATTTCTGTCAGGGTTTTATCTGAGAAAATGACTATATAATGTTTCTGAATCTGATCTTCATGATTCTCTTTAAAATGTAAGAAAGTAAATGTTGGTTGGATTTTCTCAGCATCACCCGCTCATAGTATATGTTCTGAAGACCATCTGTCCTGTTGGACTGTGTCGGAGCAGTTTCAGAGTGAGATAAATGCTGAAGCCAGATGGATGAACACACAAGTTAGAAAGTAAAATCAGGGAGGATAAAGCACTTTTTTTTGAAACTTCTATCTCTAAAGTTGGGAGAGAGAGACATTGTGTAGATATTGATTAACAATGAGGATTTTTTTTTTCATTTTCACATTTCCTTTTTTTTCTTATGTAGGAAAAGTAAGTATTATTATTTTCTTTATTGTAAAAATTCAGCAAATAGAAATCAGTGCTATTGCCATGTTCTTAAAAGTTATGCTCCGGATTTTGTGTTGAAGCCCCACTTCCCAACTAGGTAGTACTATGTTTGCAAGTGGCATATTTAGGAAATCATTTGATGTAGATGTAATTATTATGTAGCTATTGTTGAAAACCAGTATCCTTACAGGCAGAGAGAAAGGGCTGTGCCGCCTTTATGTATTTTTTTTTTTGTGAGATCTCCAGAAATGATGGGTTTTTGCAAGTGAAGATGAACTACTGAGCTCTGAACCTGTCTACAATTTTATTATACTCTTCTACAGGCCTCTAGAACCTCATGTGTGAACTAAAAATTAAGTGTCTTTCATTTAGGAAAAGAGATTTTTAACATCTTGTAATTGTATTTCATATCACTAACACAGCCAGTAACTGTGAAAACTGGTAGATCTGTACCTCCGGAGAGTGAGATGGCAGTTATAGAGGGATGAGAACAATGAAACCCAGTAAAAGAAGCATGTAGAATGGGCAGTGATAGTGCATGCCTGTAATTTTAGCACTTGGGAAGCAAAGGTAGGTGCCTCTCTGTGAGTTTAAGGCCAGTCTGGTCTACAAAGTAAGTCCAGGATGGCCTGGAGAAACCCTTTATTGAAAAAACATACAGTAGAAGAGGAAGAGACAAAGAAGCATGTAGATTATTCTCAATTATTCTTAAGCTGAAGAAGTAGAAAAAACTGGAGAGAAAAAAGTAGGTAGTTGCAGAGTTTATAAGTGATAGCCTCATTTAATTCATAACAGGAGGCAATGCCATCTGCCCAAGGAATGTTTAAAAGGAGGAAACATGAGATGGAGGCTTCACTGACTACTGTACTAATGAGAAATGAAATCCTGAGCAGTTGAGAAATATTTATAATCATTTGAGATTTTATTTAATGAGAGAAATAGCAAGCTAGAGAATAATTTGTTGCATAGGAGTCTCCAGTTGAATTCTGAGACACAACGCACACCAAGGCTTTATCATGGCTTGACAAGGTACAAAGTATGTGAAGTCTTGGTCATGGTTTGTGGAGGCGCAATGCATGTAGAGCCTATTAGTAAATCCTGAGAGTATAAACAAATAAAGTGGATATCATGGGGAGATACATTTTTCGGATGGTAGAGTATAGTAGCATTTTTAAAAGGGGTGACAGAGATGAGGGTGTATGCAGCTAAGGAATCTGGCTAGATATTGAAGTAATTATGAAAGTCAATAGTTAGGAAGCAGGTGAACCCACATGGGCACGGTGTGCTTTAATGTGCACTCTCTCCGTTTGTAGAGTTCAAGGCTGGGAAATGTGATTAAATGCTGGGAAATTTAAAATTGAAACAGCAATTATATAATCAAAATAACAATGAAGTTTTGGGAAATATTTGTCAGGAAAAAAGTAAAGGTATTGCATTTAGGGGAAATCAGAAAATATTGGTATTTTCACATTAAGTATAGAAAAGTACAGAAATTTCAGGATAGAGCTACAAAGAGCAAGGTATAGATATGAAATGGAGGTTCAAGTAATTAAGACAAGATGCTTTTCAATTTGTGGGGTGAAAGAAAAGATGACAAGGATTGTTTAAAACCAAGTGTAAAAACAAAAGAAAACTCCAGCTACCTTCATGTCTTGTCATTTGTTAGTTGACTCATAGGCAATAACTTGAAAGGAACAGAAATATTTTATTTGCCTGGACACGAACATTTTAAATGAATTCATTGCATGTTTACCTACACTGAAAGGTTTTGATTAGTTCCAAATATATTGAATCAATTTGTCAGAATATGATTAAGGTAACCTTGAAAATTACATACTGAAATAAAAGAGGAAAAAAAATAAGTTGACAAGAAGAAAGGCAAGGAAGAGCAATTACCAAAGATTTTCTTGGCTGAACTGTGTCTGAACTAAAAGGAAACTGAAGACCAATTCTTTCCTATCTGTGAATGTGACCTTATCAGAAACATGGCATTCTCCTCACATAACTCAGTAAGGCCATCCAACTGGGATAGAATAGGCTACATATTAAGTACAAGAACTACAGCCCTGTTGTAAAGCAAGTCAATTTAAATGAAAGAAGGAAAGAAAGAAAGAAAGAAAGAAAGAAAGAAAGAAAGAAAGAAAGAAAGAAAGAAAGGAAGGAAGGAAGGAAGGAAGGAAGGAAGGACGAACAGACAGGTAAATGAGTGAATGAATGGTTGAATGAATGAATGAATACATGAGGAATCAAAATTTTTAAATTAATGATTTTTTGATTAATAACAATTTGTTCATTTTGTATAACGGTTTTAGCTCCCTCCCATGTCCCCTCCCAATCCCATCCATTCTCCCTCTTTTCTTCACATGACTCTCCCCAAGTTCACTGATAGAGGCGGTCCTCCTCCCCATCAATTTTGACACTAGCCTATTAGGTCTCAGCAGGACTGGCTGCACTGACTTCCTCTGTGGCCTGGCAAGGCTGCTCCCTTCTCAAGGGGAGGTGATCAAAGAGGCAGCCACTGAGTTCATGTGAGAGACAGTCCGTGTTCACCTTACTATGGTACCCACTTGGATACTGAGCTGCCATGGGCTACATCTGTGCAAAGGTTCTAGATTATCTTCATGCATGGTCATTGGTTGGCGTATCAGTCTCAGAAAAGACCCATTTGCCCAGGTATTTTGGTTCTGTTGCTCTCCTTCTGGAGCTCCTGTCCCCTCCAGGTCTTATATCTCCCTCTTCTTTCATAAGATTGCCTGCACTCTGCCGAAGTTTGGCTCTAAGTCTCAGCATCTGCCTTAAAACCCTGCTGAGTAGAGTCTTTCAGAGGCCCTCTGTGGTAGGCTCCACACCTGTTCCCTATTTTCTTCCTCTTCTGATGTCTATCCCTTTTGTCTTTCTGCATGAGGATTGATCATCATATCCAGGGTCCTACTTCTTGCTGGGGGTTTTTAGGTGTATAGATTGTACTTTGTTTATCCTATATTACATGTCAAATATCCACTTGTAAATGAGTATATACCATGTGTGTCTTTTTGCTTCTGGGATACATCACTCAAAATGATCATTTCCAATTCCCATCATTTGCCTGCAAATTTCATGATTTCCTTGTTTTTAATTGCTGAGTAGTATTCCATTGTGTAAATGTACCATAATTTCTGGATGCATTCCTCCATTGAGGGGCATCTGGGTTGTTACCAGATTCTGGTTATTACTAATAAAAATGCTACAAATATGGTTGAGCAACTGTCCTTGTTGTATAGTTGAGCATATTTCAGATATATGCCTAGGAGTGGTACAGCTGGATCCTGAGCTAGCACTATTCCTAATTTTCTGAGAAAGCTCCAGATTGATTTCTAAAGTGGTTGTACAAGTTTACATTCCCACCGTTAATGGAAGAGTGTTCCCCTTTCTCCAAATCTTCGGTAGCATGTGTTGTCACTTGAGTCTTTGTTTTTTTTTTTTTTTTTTTTTTTACATACTGGTGAAGTTTAATTGACTCAAGAGACAAAGATATGAGGTATAACTAGAAACAGCTATGCAATAGTAAGAAAATAACCCAAAGATTCCCCAGAAATCAATATTGATCACATTCTTTGAGTGACGGTCAATATGTTGAGTGGTAAAAGATAAATCTGACAGTATTAGAACACCTAAAACAAGGCGCATGACCAAAAAAACTGCTAATGAAAATTATTTTAGTCTTTCCCAAAGACTTCCCCCCAAAATGAGATTCTAGTTACCTATTTATATCTTATGCTACTGTGTGAAGGTGGGACCTCATACTCTACAGCTGTGGCTTTCACTGAAAGTACCACCTTCTTGTTTTTTTTTATCATGGTTTCTACAGAAGACAAGCTAAACAGAGAGGATGTAGCAAAGCAAGAGGAGCAGAAGCTGTAGTTTATGACCTATCTGATTAACTCTTTGAAACTCATAGAAAATCATTTTTTAATTAATTTATTTTTAAATTCTCTTTACATCCTGGTTGTAGCCACATTCTTCTTCCCTTTCAAGTTTCACACTCCCTTTCTACCCCAACCTGTCCCTCATTCCCCTTGTCTATTCCTCAGAGAAGGGGTGCTCCCTTTTCCATCCACCCCAGCTCATCAAGTTGAATCAGTGCTAAGCATAACCTCTTCCTATGTGGCCTGGCAGGGCAATACCCTCAGGAGGGAGTGATTAAAAAGCTAGCAAGTGAGTCTTATGCAGTCTCCACTTTCCTTACTAGGAAGACACACAGAAAGCCTAAGCTGCCCATCTTTGTAGGGGGCCTAGGTACAGTTCTGGCATGGATAGATCTAGAAAGATCATCCTGAGGAGGCTACCCAGACAAAGAAAAACACATATGGTAGCATACACTTACACGTGGATTTTAGGCATATAATACGAGATAAGCACACTACAAGGCACAGACACAAAGGAGAGAAATAAGGAGAATCCAAGGGAAAATGCATAAATCTCCCTTGGAAGGGGAGATAGAATAGTCACTTGAGTCTTTGATCTAGCCATTTTGATGGGTGGAAGGTGAAATCTCAGGGTCATTTTGATTTGCATTTCCCTGATGACTTATTTCTTTTTTTTTTCTTGTAATTTTCTTATGTGTAATGATTTTATTCTGTTTTTCTTATTTTTTTAATATTAGTTACAGTTTGTTAACTTTTTTTATTGTTTTTTTTTTCTGTTTTTATTTTTTTTCCATAATTTTATTTTTCTCATTAGTTACATTTTGTTAATTCTGTACCCCAGCTGTATCCCTCATTCCCTCCCCAATCCCACCCTCCCTCCCTCATCTCCTCCCTGCCCCTTTCCAAGTCCACTAATAGGGGAGGACCTCCTCCCCTTTCATATGACTCGCTTTTGTCAAATATTTTCCGGACTGGCTGCAAAGTCCTCCTCTGTGCTTTGTATCCCTGCTGTATCCCACTCCCTCTTTCCTTCCAACTCCCACCCCTATTTCCTCCCTGCCCCAATCCAAGTCCACTGATAAGGGAGAACCTCCTCCCCTTACATCTGATACTGGTTTATCAGGTGTCTTCAGAACTGGCTGTAAAGTCCTCCTCTGTGGCCTAGCAAGGCTGCTCCTCCCTCGGGGGGGGGGGGGGGGGTGTCAAAGAGCCCGACATTGAGTTCATGTCAGAAACAGTCTCTGTTCCCCTTATTAGGGTACCCACTTGGATACTGAGCTACCAAGGGCTACATCTGAGCAGGGGCACTAGGTTGCATCCATACATGGTCCTTCTTTGGAGAAACAGTCTCATAAAAGACCCCTGTACCCAGATATATTTGGTCCTTGTGGAACTCCTGTCCTTTCCAGGTCATATTAACTCAACCCCCCCCCCTTTTTTTTTATTCCCTGCACTCTGCCAAAGGTTTGGTTATGAGTCTCAGCAACTGCTTTGATACACTGCTAGGTAGGGTCTTTCAGAGGACCTCTGTGGTAGGCTCCTGTCCTGTTACTTGTTTGCTTCTACATCCAATGTCTATCCTGTTTGTCTTTCTTTTTTTTTAATTGAATTTTTATTTTTTTACATTAATTACATTTTATTTGCTTTGTATCCCAGCTGTATCCCCCTCCTTCATTCCCTCCCAATCCTACTTTCCCTCCCTCATCTTTTCCCTCAGATGTAGCCCAAGGCAACTCAGTATCCAAGTGGGTTTCCCAGTAAGGGGAACAGGGACTGTCTCTGACATGAACTCAGTGCCTGGCTTTTTTTTTTTTTAATTTTTCATCAATTACACTTTATTCATTCTGCATCCCCCCATAAGCCCCTCCCTCCTCCCCTCCCAACCCCACCCTCCCTCCTCCCTCTGCTTGCATGCCACTCCCCAAGGAGAGCAACAGAACAAGAAAATTTGAACACAGGGAATTTCCCAGAGACTCATACTCTAACCAAGGACTATTCATGGAGATAACCCAAAACCCCTGCACAGATGTAGCCCAGGGCAGTTCAGAGTCCAATTGGGTTACATAGTAATGTGAAGAGGGACTGCCTCTGACATAATCTGATTGGCCTGCTCTTTGATCACCTCCCTTTGGGGGGGAGCAGCCTTACCAGGCCATAGTAGAGGACAATGCAGCCACTTTTGATGTGAACTGACAGACTAAGATCAGAAAGGAGAGGAGAACCTGTTTGTCTTTCTAAGTGAGGTTTGATCATCTTACCCCGGGGCCTCTTTCTTGTTTATCTTTTTTAGGTGGATAGATTTCAATATGTTTATCCTATCTTATAGGTCTATATAAGTGAGTATATATCATGTGTGTCTTTCTGCTTTTGGGATACCTCACTCAGGATGATCGTTTCTAGGTCCCACCAAAGACTTATTTCTTTAAGTGTTTCTCAGCAACTTGATATTCCTCTGTTGAGAATTGTTTGGTTAGCTCTGTACCCCATTTTTAATTGGATTACTTGGTTTGTTGCTGTTTAACTTCTTTAGTTCTTTATATATTTTGGATATTAGCCCTCTGTCAAATATAGGGTTGGTATAGATTCTTTCCCAGTCTGTAGGTTGTCATTTTGTTCTGATGAAAGTGTCCTTTACTTTACAGAAGCTTTTCAGTTTCATGAGGTCCCATTTATTGATTGTTGATATTAGAGCCTGTGCTTTTGGTGTTATTTTCAGGACATTGTCTCCTGTACCAGTGAGTTCAAGGCTTTTCCCCAATATTTCTTCTAAGAGGTTTAGTATGTCTGTTTTTATATTGAAATCTTTGATCCATTTGGACTTTAGTTTAGTGTAGGGTGATAAGCACGGCTGTATTTACAGTTTCTGCACGTAGACATCCAGGTGGACCAGCATCATGTGTTGAAGATGTGTGGTTTTGCCTTTTTTGTCAAAAATTAAATTTCCATAGGTTTATTTTCATGGTTGATGTGAAACATTCAGAAAACATAGCTGTCTTTCTGAATCTGGCTTATTTTACATAATATATTGATTTCTAGCACATTCAGTTTTACTGCTACTGGAAGGATCCCATCTTTTTGTTTGAATAATATTAATTCATTTCTATAGAATGGCATAGAGTTACTCTAACCTCAGCACAGTAAAAATAGTTGTCTTTCGTATTCTCTGTAAATATTATCAATGAACTCCATACTCAGGTAACTTGTTCTAACTGTTAACATGTGCTGGAGAAATAATTTCACAGGCACTATGATTAAACGGATTTGTGGGGGACCATCTGTCTTTATTTACTAAGTAGGTTTGATCAACGCAAAATTTTTTCCAACACTGAGGACAGAAAAGTAACTTTATAATATGGAGCATGTTACCCAAGGATGATACCTTCCTAGCTTTTAACAGACAACTGGGGAAAGGACAGACAGCTTCTGCCTATATTTATTTGTCAAAGAAGTGATTCCTAGATTAATTAGAACATTTCATTAGATCACAAAACTGGAATAAGGCATTTTTATAGATTTATGGGTACACACACACAAAATGTGGATGAAAATTTTCAATTGAAATATAAATTTTGTCAACTCTGTTGGTAGTAAGACCCTGTCTAAAATTTGGTACTCTGAAGAATGCTAAAGCCATCATAACTCTCCTTTTTAAAAGGACAACTTGAATAACTTAAATTATGTTTATTTGCTGACAGATGTGCTTTCTATATTCATTGTTTAAAGTTGCATAATCATATATAGGTGAAAATTGAATGTTTTGCTTACAATCTTTCATATAAGATCATTTATCTAAACAAGTTCTCAAGGAGATTATTAAGTCAAAGTCTAGTTTGAGGCCTACATGGATATGTCTTTCAGAAATGTGTAATATAAATGTCACATAGAAGGTACTATGAGAATTTAATAGTTGTAGCATATGTAGACTGATGTGGCTTAGATGAGAATCGCTTCACTGGGTCTTGATTAAATATTTAGTCTCCAGGTGGTGGGGCTACTTGCTAAGGATTAAGAGGCACAGTCTTAAGTCACACATGGTATATACTCACACATAAGTGGATATTTGACATATACTCTACGATAAACCTACTAAAACCTGTACACCTAAAGAAGCTAATCAAGAAGGAGGACTCTGGGTAAGATGCCCAATCCTCAATCAGAAAGGCAAAGAGGATAGACATCAGAAAGGGAGAAAACAGGAAACATGACAGGAGCCTACCACCGAGGACCTCTGAAAGACTCTACCCTGCAAGATATCAAAGCAGATGCTGAGATTTATAGCCAAACTTTGGGCAGAGTAGGAGATAGTAAGACCTGGAGAGAACAGGAGCTCCACAAAGAGAGCAGCAACAGAACCAAAAAATCTGGGTACAGAGGTCTTTATAGAGACTGATACTCTAACTAAGGAACATTCATGGAGATAACCTAGAAATCTTGCAGGGACATAGCCCATGTCAGCTCAGTGTCCACGTGGTTTCCCTAGTAATGGGAATACGGAATGCCTCTGACATGAACTGATTGGCCTGCTCTTTGATCACTTCATCCTCAGTGGGGTGTAGCCTTACCAGGCCACAGAGAAAGGCAATGCAGCTGCTCCTGATTAGATCTGATAGACTAGGATCAGAAGGAAGGTGAGGAGGACCTCCCCTACTAGTGGACCAGGGGAGGGGCCTGGTTAGAGAAGAGGGAAGGAAGGTGGGAAGGAGGGGAAGAAGGAGGGAGCTACAAGTGGGATTTAAAGTGAATAAACTGTAAATAATAATTATATAAAAAGAGGCATGATGTTGTTGGAGGAGGTGTGTCACTGAGCAGGCTTTGAGGTTTCTAAATTGTAGGTTTCTAAAGCCAGTTAGCTCTCTTGCTCTATCTCTGGCTCCTGGATTAGAATGTAAACTCCTATCTACTGTTGCAGCTCTGTGATTGTCCACCTGCTGTCAAGTTCATCATCATCATGAGCTCAAGTCTCTGGAATTGTGAGCCTCCCAAATCAATTTATTATGTAAGTTTCCTTGGTATTGATGTCTCTTTACAACAATTGACAAGTAGCTGTTGCTTATTAAATAACTTATTAAATAAAGTTGTTCTTCAAAGATATCAGTTTGTAAAATGTAAAATTTCCAATTCATTACATCAAATGTCTCAATATTTATTAACATAATTGAGATTAAACATGCAAATTTAAAAACATTATGAGAAAAAATAGCAATGATTTCTTTTGTGATGTGTTCAAACTCAAAAGTATTGTTTGGTTACATGTTACTAGGTCCAGAATTTTAAATTATCATGAATAAATTGGAAATAACAGATAGACATAGATATACAGATAAGTAAAAGACAAATAGTATTATCTTTTGATAAATTAAGCTACTCAGTAGTTGTGGCTCTACATACTGATCATTAGAAATTAAGTTTATTGGGAATCTATTATATTGTAGGTACTGGGCTCAAAGCTTCACAATCCCTGCATTCTTTAAACTCATTCATTGTTACAGAATATGATTAGCTATATTTTTATGATTCTCACATGATAGCATAGACAGTGGTATATAATAATGTATTTCTAGATCATTGTAGCCTGTGAAAACATGTACCATTTACAAACATAAAGATACAAACATAGTCACAGACACATACTTGCTTTCATATGCATGAGCACTTACGTATCCACAAATATCACCCACTGAGTATTTTAGGTTTACTTCTCATATATTTTTAAACTCTACTATTTTATAACCTATCTTAAAATTGTCATTATAAGATGGAAAAAAATTTAAAAAATCAAACACACAATATCTCTACACTCTTGTAAAGATGAAGAAGACTGTAATATACAGAAGTTGACCAACCCAGAAATATAAGGCTAGAGCAAACATGACACATAGAGGTCATTTCAACCGCTTCTTTTATGTAAAAATCTACAAAAGCCCAGTTATATAGGTATGTAAAAACAGATATAAAAAAAACTTTACAAAAACTAATTGTATATAAATTTTATCTTATGTAAGAATTTAATCTTGGATGAATATTTGGTACTGACGAGCACAAATCATTTTAATTTTTTCAATTGATTGATACTTGATTTTTAAATCACCAATTCTGAGATTTTCTTGCATAAATATATACATTTAAATGGTAAATATGTATTTGTGGCCAAGTCAAACTATCCTCAAAAACTAACGTTCTACTATTATTTTCCTGTACTATTATTCAGCTGTTTTTCTACCTATTTCTATCTACTTTATCTGATCTATTTATGATATGTTATAGTTTTTTAATTATAATATTATATAGTGAAGCATCCGTACAATGGTTTATAGCATGTAAAGAATTGGACCCATGGGAATATTTTCCTAAAATATTAGTATTACTATTTTGTAGAAAAATGTCATAATTTCATATATGTATTTATAAATCACTATTGCCTTTAGATAGTGTTTTCTAATAAGAAATTTGTGGTCTAAAGTTCTATAAAAGTGTTAGCCTTGAGCATCTGTGCTGGTTAAGGATTGGATAAAGCATTCAGTTCGAAGCTTACTAGTGTTGAGATCCTTGAATTCACCACCACAATTTTCTCAAGAAAACTTCTACCCTTCTCTACAAAAGTGGGTCAATGAGGACCTAATTTTATTTGCTTACTTTTGCTGTTTTAGATTTCAAGAAAAAGTTTAAATTTCAGCATCATGGTTTTCTTATGGTGTTAAAAGCATGTAAATGTGTGACTTACAAATGCTATTTTCATAAAGCAAGTAAGTGACTGCTGTGAAATTCAGTTTCTGATAAACTAATGTATAGCATCAGAATAAATGATTGGATGACACCACCTTAGCTTCTGTTCTGAACAAGCTACCCATACTTTCCAGTTCCAGGAGCGCTAAATAGTCTACAGACAAGATCAATCTACATGCATACCTTAAATTTACCCCCATCAACCACTCTAAAAGTTGGACTACAATTATTTTTATTAGTGTTTTTGTCAAATAAGATTAAATTGATTATGCCCCAGTTTTGTGAGGTTTGAGAAACATCAATTATTTACTTCCATTTTTGCAGTTGCAAACTGGTGAAACAGTCCATTAGTGAGATGAGCTGGAGGTTACTAATTACAGTGGCACCCCATTAGTGACTTCTACTTGTCAGACACTTTTGCAAATTAAATTATCTGGATGATGTGATAAATATGTGGCCTAGAATACTCACGAATAGATTCTTTTCCTTTTTATTTTGTCACCTGAAGTCTTTTTAAAATACATCTGTCTATTCTTCATCCATTTCAGCAGTAGTACCCACTGAGGCTTGAGCAAAGGACTTGCAGCAATCTAGTCCATGGTCTAATTTACCCTTTACCTTTCACTAAAATTTTCTCTTTCATTTATAAAACCTCACCTTGATGACATACAAATGGATTTATTGATGAATATAATAAATATCTGAATAAATACATATTGCAGTGTCTCAAACTTGAATCTCATATAGTAAGCACTAACACACTGTTTTTTTATCACTGTTTTCACTGGCATACTTCTGGTCCTATTCCATGTGACTTGCATGAATTCTATAATGTATGTCATTTATAGAAATGATTGTCAAAGTAAATAGTATAGGATTGTGCAGACATAATTATTGGAGGAGTGGCTGGAAAAAACTGTAGTTCTTTCTTAGAGCATATTTGTTTTGATGCTGCGAGTGGACGTATAGGCCATTAAAACCACCTATAAAATATGGACAATCAAAGCGACTCAGGTAACTACACTATCTCCTAAATTTCTTCTCCATCACTTCCCTAAAGTCAGTTTCACCAGGGTATGTGTGATTTTTATAAACTTTTTTACTTTTTATTTTTTATTTATTACAATTTATTCACTTTGTATCCCAGCTGTAGCCTCCTCCCTTGTCCCCTCCCAATTCCACCCTACCTCTTTCTTTTCCTCCCATGCTCCTTCCCAAGTTCACTGATATTGAAGATCCTCCTCCCCTTCCATCTGACCATAGCCTATCAGGTCTCATCAGGACTGGCTCCATTGTCTTCCTCTATGCCCCTGCCCAAGTCCACTGATAGGGGAGGTCCTCCTACCCTTCTCTTTGACCCTAGCTTATCAGGTCTCATCAGGACTGGCTTCATTGTCTTCCTCTGTGGTCTGGCAAGGCTGCACCCCCCAGGTGGAGGTGATCAGAGAGCCTGCTGGAGTTCAGACAAGAGAGAGACCCTGTTCCCCTTACTAGGACACCCAATTGGAGACTGAGCTGCCTACAATTTTCTAAGGGCAATTGAGTAAAAATTGACTGTTTTCAGGGTAGGCATTTCAGTAAACCTATCCTTTAAATCTAATATACTTTTACATTTCCAGCAATACAGTGGATAGTTAATTAGATCCACTTTCCTTTTTTCATGGGTTGCCTTTCTTGAAGATCTCATGTGCCCAGAACACTTTCTGTAAGTCTAATAACAACAGTTCTGATGAATATTGCTTCAGTGTTATTTCTCTGTGTTTCAGATTTCCTATTAGCATGTGTGTAAAGTAAATAAAAGTATCATACTTAAAAATATCTATAAAGACATTTGTATTTTTAATTGAAAAATATTGAAAAGAACAGTGACAATTTGGGAATTACTTTCTTCCTTTAAACTTAAAAAATAAAAAAGTAATTATATTTGTTGTTTTATTTTTTCTTTTTATTTAAAGTAGATTGTTTTCTCATAAAATATATCCTGACTACAGTTTCCTCTTCCTCTATTCCTCCCAGTATCTCCTCACCACCCTTCTTATACAGATCCACCCCCTTTTAGTATTTCAATGGAACAGGATAGTCTTCTAAGAGAAAACAACCAAACAAAAAACATGTAATAAGGTAAAATGAAAAACATCACATCAAAGTTAAACAAGAAAAACCAACAGATGGGGAAAAAGCTCCAAGAATATGCAGAAGAATCAAAGACCCTCTGATTCACAGACTCAGGAGTGCCACTAAAAATACTTAACAAAGGCTATCATATGTATGCAGGGCACCTGATACAGACCCGTATAAGTACTATGCTTTATGCTTTAGTCTCTGTGAGTCTGTATGAGCTTTGTTCGGTTGACCTACAGGGCCTTGTTCTCATGGTGTATTTCATCCTGTCTGACTCTGACATTTTTTATACCTCCTCTTCTATGGGGTTCCCTGAGCTCCCACATTTACTGATGTGTGTTCCAAATTTTGTTTCTCTGAGTAATGTCTGGCTGTATGTCTTTGTATTTGTTTCCATCTGCTGCAGAAGGAAGGTTCTCTGATAATGGCTGAATAAGCCAGTGATATATGAATATACCAGAATATCATTAGGAGTCTGTTTATTGTTACTTCTTTTTAGACCAGGAGTATTTGGTTTTGCCCTAGGTCTTCGAGGTTTCTAGGCTCTGAATCTTGGTAACCCAGGCAGGTTCCATCTTTTGCAATGGGTTGTAAATCAAATCAGATATTGGCTGGTTATTCCCATAAGCTTTGTTCCATTATTGCCCTAGCACATTTTGCAGTCAGGACAGATTGTAAAAAAAAAAAAAAAGTTTTGTGGCTGGGTTGGTGTTTGTGTGTTTCTTTTGATAGCCTATAGAGTACCTTCTCATACCAATGACACTAGGGCACAGCCTTGAAGGTTCTAAGTAGGCACCAACTCACCCTCTTCACTTTCAGTGAGTTGTTTAACTATTGCCTTCAGCAATGAGGGCCTTGTTTTCTTTTATTTATTTATTTATTTAATTATTTATTTTTTTATCAGTTACATTTTATTAACTCTGTATCCCAGCCGTGTCCCGATCCCTCATTCCCTCCCAGTCCCTCCCTCCCTCCCTCCCTCATCTCCACCGTGCCCCTTTCCAAGAGCAACCTATTGTCTTGAAAACAACCTGCATTGTCTGGGGATTTCCATGGGACTCCTTTACAACTATACTCCAACAACACAACTGGATATAACCCAGTCACAGTACTGGAAGCTTCATTTGTGACAAGAGATTGCCAGCTGTTGTTCTATGTCATTCACCATTTGAAGACTCCATTAGGTTCACCATCATATATTTTAGGAGATTTTCCACTGCACTGTTTCTGTACCATTTCTCACATGCCCCTCAATCCCAGCTACCTTTACATATATTTTATCTCTCAACCACATCTTCCTTTCCCCTCTCCAGTCTGATCTTCCTACTACCTTCCCACAAATCCCCAGTCCACACAGAAAATCTATTATGTTTGTCCTTCCAAGAAAGAGCCATCTGTTCCTTCCTCGTCTCTTCTTCTCTACCTAACCTTTCTGAGCTGACAGATAATAGCTCAATTGTCCTTTATTTAATAGCTATTATCCAAATATAAGCAAATGTATACCATTTTTATTTTTCTAGGCTTGGGTTATCTCACTCAGGATGATTTTATCTAGTTCCATTTATTTGCCTGCAGATTTCGTGATGTGATTGTTTTTAACAGCTGAGTAATACCTCCTTGTCTAAGTGTACTACATCTTCTTCATCCAATCTTCTGTTGAGAGAAATGAAGTTGTTTCCAATTTCTGGCTACTATGAAAGGAGCAGCAATTAACATGATTGTCCAAGTGTCCTTGTGATAGGATGAAGTGTACCTTGGGTATATTCAGGAGAGTTTTGTAGCTGGAACTTTAAATGGATCAGTTCCATCTTTCAGAGGAACTTTCATACTGACTTGCATAGTGGCTGTACATGTCTCCACTCCCCCTGGCAATGGATTAGTGTCCCATTTATTCCACATTCTTGCCAGCATGAACTGCCATTTGTGCTATTATACTTATCCATTCTGACAGGTATAAGATTGTATCTCAGTGTTGTTTTGATTTGCTTTTTCCTGATAACTGAGGATGTTGAACATTTTTTAAATAGTTTCTCAACCATTTGAGTTTCAACTCTCGAGGATTCTCTGTTTAGCTCTGCACTCCAATTTTGATTAGGTTTTTTTGTTTTGTTTTGTTTTGTTTTGTTTTAAGATCTAGTTTATTGAGTTCTTTATATATTTTGGATGTTAGCCTTCTGATAGATGTGGAGTTGGTAAAATAGTTTTTTTTAATTCTGTAGGCTGCCACTTTGTCTAAATGATTCTGTCCTTTGCCTTGGAGAAGCTTTTCAGGTCCATGAGGTCCCATTTATCAATTGTTGCCATTAGTGCCTAAGCTATTGGTATTCTGTTTTTGAAGTTGTCCCCTGTGCCAGCAAGTTCAAGACTCTCTTGGTGAATACTATCAAAGGGAAAGTTTTGAAAGGAAATTAATGAAAGCATACTGTCAGAATGGGACCACCTTACATCTATAGAAAATCTGATTTATTTAAAATCTCTCTTTGCAGGAAATCTAAAACCCAATAGAAATTTGTACCCTGGGTAAATGTGAAGATAAAATTACAGAATGCAGTAGAGCATTCAGGATACCCTTATCCCAGAATCTCTATTTTGTTTCCCATAGTACGAAAAAGTAAAAACAAGGTCATAGCTTCTAGGTATTAAGTGGCTAAGGAAAGAAATCATCTTAAACATCCATCAACCCAACTGTAAATGAAGGATTCACTAGAGAAATTTTAGCTTGTCAAACTTGAAATACTTTAAGAACTAGCATAGCCTATTTGTCTGAAAATAGAGATGAAAGTTTGCACTTATAGCTAATGGTGATCTTTCCAAAGGGGAAACGCCTTCAACTTTGAGATGTCTCAGGAAGCGGAGAGCGGTGCTTATATGTCAAGAAACAAGCATCTGATGTGCCGGTCTTTGAACTATGGTAGTTTTAACACCCTAACCAACTGATAGAAACTAATATTGCCTTGAAATATATTATGCACAAAGTCCAATTGTTAATCTCTGCAGATGCCTCAAGTTAGAGTTTTCTTCCCCTAGAAAGGGAGGAATTTGTATATTCCCCCGTATTTGTGTACTTTGTGAAATTTCAGAGAAGTTCTTGCCTTGTCTAATGTGCAGATAAATTCAGGGAAAAAAGCAGGAAAAAACAAGCTATTGGATAGAAAGCAACACTAATGAAATAGTGTTGGGGATTTTATTACTGTTAAGAGATACCATAACAACAGCAACTCTTATAAAGTAAAACACTTAATGTGGAATTGCTCATAGTTTTAGAGGCTTAGTCCACTATCATGGGTAAGAACATGATGACAGTTACAGCAACATAATGCTGAGAGCTACATCTTGATATACAAGCACAGACAGAGAAAGAATGAGAGTGGGCCTAGAATGGGTTTTTGAAATCTCAAAGCTCACTCCCACTGATACACTGCCTCCAAGATAGCCACACATACTCCAACTAAGAAACATTTCCTAAGCCTTCTCAAAGAGTTCTAGTTCCTTATTACTTAGAATTCAAACATATAAGCCAAGGGGGCCTTTCTTATTCAAGCCATCACACAAGGGTATTTAGAATTACAACCACATACTTTAACAGTACCCACAGTGGAAAACAACAACAACAAAAAAGACTATGATTCGTATATAAGCAAGGATATATTTACCTAATGACTCTATAGAAAATGTATACACCAGTGTTACTAAGAAAATAAGTCACATGCAATTAAAAAAAAGGCAATGAAGAGAGAGTTCTGAGATACAATCAGTAATATTATTTGTAACAGAAAAAAAAGTCCTTTTTCCTATTTTCTTTGTTCTACCCACTAGTTTCATTTTGAATGAAAATTATACTGTATAAAAGATGAGGAAGAAACACAAGAATTGAAAATAAAGAGTTCTTTAGTGTTAGAACTGAATTGCAGATATTTTAATAAAATTATTAGCCCTGTAGGAGCTTAGTCACAATAGATTCATCTATAAAACACTCCCACATCTAAGTCTCAGGAAACATTGGAGAATAGGGAGGAAAGACTATAAGAGCTAAAGGGTCAGGAACATTGCTCTGAGATTGTATCTCCTAGTAACATCAGAAGTTATAGCTGAAAAGTCTCACCAACATGACCATCCAAACATAAACTGAACAAACATAAGAGAAATGAACATAAAAATCAATCTAGGGAAAGCTCGTGGGGCCTCAAGCCTACACAAGGAATTACAGGGAACTGAATAAAGTCGTGAAAAACAGACATGATCCTTCATAAGGATTAGTTGTACAGTGCCAAACATTTAGCTCTGAACACATAGATAATAGCATTACCATTACATGGATTTATTAAGATTTATTTAAGAAATCTATGCATATACTCATAAATAAATACATACAGTAAAAACTACTGAAAAAAAGAGGTCTTGAATTTGAAGGAGACTCAGAAGAGGTATGAGGTAGGGTTGAATAAGGAAAGGAAAAGAGAAAATTTTATAATTAAATGACAATTTCCACCCCTATAAGTACATGCAAGCAAAGATATACATAGTGAACAGGTTATATTTAGGAATATACATGAACATTAAAATACATAAATACATGCAATAAAAATTAATGAAAAAGAGGCCATGAATTAGAATGAGATTAGGTTGAGGCATATGGGAGAGTTGGGAGGGAAGAAATTATTATTATATTACATAAATTATATTATAATCTAAAAACTAAAATCACATAAAAAATAAATAAATCTACAAATTTACCTTCTATGAAAGCTTCTCCAGACTTGTAATTTCCAAGAACAAAGATGAAATTTATTCTGTTCTTTGACCCTGTTCTCTAGAACTGTTATTCTACTCAGAGTTTTCCTTTCAGAGAAATGGCTGATTTCACATTGGAAGCAGAGATATACAGATAAAACCTAGAGCAGCCGGTTGAGTCAAAAAGAAACACAGCTTTGAAATGTCAAGGAGATTATGCTAAATACATGGAAAATCAATAAAGTAAGTTGTGAACATTTGAGTATAAAAAGAATGGTTACCACTTACAGAATGGGCGAAAAATCTTGTCAGTGCTATATTGGCAGAGCATTAGTATCTACAGTATGCTAGGAACTCTGCAATCAAATACCAAGAAAACAAACAACCCAATTAAAATCTGGACTATGGAACTGAACAGCCAGTTCTCAGAAGATGAAATAGAAATGGCTAAGATTACTAAGACTTTTTTTCTTTTTAATTTTTGACACAAGGCTTCTCTGTGTACCTTTTGCTGCCCTAGACTCACTTTATTCCAGGCTGGCCTTGAACACACAGTGATCCATCAGCCTTTGCCTCCCTGGGTGCTGGGATTAAAGGTGTGTACCACCATTCCCAGCTAAAAATTATGCTCTAAAGTATTCACCAATCTTAGCCCTCAGAAATGCAAATTATAACTACTTTGAGGTATCATGTTTTTTCTTTTATTTGACATTTATTTGATTTTTGAGCAACTATTATGAAATATTTGTTATATATACCTTTAAATTTTAGACTGAGTTCATATCATCTTAAAGATGTATATTTCAACTGTTACAGGGCATGAGACATGCTAATTTAGACAGGGGAACACTTACTAGGCTTCAACCCTACACAAAATAAATTATAGACACCTAAAAACTTCTGGGAGCAGGAGACGTAATCTCTCCTGAGAAGAACACACTAATGGATCATAACACCAAATGTTGTTTCCTGAATGCATACAAATAACATTACACAAACAGCAGATATTATTTAGGAATACATATGGGTAAACATATACACTCATGCATACAAAATATTAATGATAAAAGAGGCCATGGATTTGAATGAGAACACACAGAGGAAGTAGGGGATGGTTTGGAGGAAGAAAAGTGAAGGGTGGATGATAGAGACTAAAATAAATAAATAAATAAATAAATAGAACAGAAATTATTTTAAAACAAGAAAAGAAAAATGTAGTAAATGTTGGATGGATGTGAGAAATAGTGACCCTCATGCTTTTGCATGTGTAAAGTACACAGAAACCTAGAAACAGTTTTTATATACAACTTCGGGACATACATTCAAATGACTTTATTTCCTGTGAGAGAAACATGTACCCTAATATCAATATCTGATATTCATTCACTATAACAAGAGCAGGGGAACAGTATCAATGGGCACAAACTGATGAGAGGATGATAAAAATGTACTATACACAGTAAAATCTTATTTAACTTTAAAGAAAAATGAAATTTGCAACTACAATTATTCTGTGAAATAAACTAGAACCTGAAAGATAAATGTCGCATGTTCTCACTCACATTTTTACTTAAAACATTAGGATTTGGGTTTAATTCATGTATCTATAGAACACGGGAAGCTCTAAAGGCATAAGTGGTGGAGAGGCTGAAAAGCATCTTAAGACAGGGAGAACAGTAGATCACAGGTTACATGGAGAAGGGACAATAATGGGGAAAGAGGATGGAAGGTTCGGATGAGAGGGAGACTAATTACAGGGATATCTGAAAATCCATATGTAAGCAGTGTTGTATAGTGTTATATTTATAATTGGATTTGCCCCACAGGTTGAATTATACTTATCCCACAAGCTAAAGTTTTCTAAAAACAAAAACAAACAAACAAACAAACAAACAAACAAAAACCCATGCTAGTTATTTAATACCTTCCAACAAATTGTTGGTTAGAGGTAACCCAGAGATTTCCAAAACAATGCAGACTATTATCATTGCCCTGTTTTTCCACCAGCATTTGAAGGAAAGATTCTGTTGCTGAAGGTACCATACACATGTGTCATGAGACATGGAGAAAGTAAGTTACTACTAACAAGAACACTTCTTTCCTTTGACTGTCTTTCCTAGTACTGGAAGATCCAATATAGTCTGCCTGCGGAGGTAGTCATCAATAATCTTAGCCAGCTATGAACCCTATGAATTACAGTAATAATTGGCATGGCAAGATATGCTATTAGTGTAAAAGTGGTGCAAATGTTATGGAAACAAACACGTGCTTTCTGGGTGAACTTCAGACCAGCTCCACAGAAGAAAACTCATACCTAGTATTGCAATTCTATCCAAGAACCCATGACTGGGAAGCTCATAAGCTCATAAGTATACCTAATATGATTGATTTGCTGAGTGGACATAATATCAAACTGCTCTTTAAATGCATATTATTCCACCCCGGTTACTGCAGCTCAAGGATCTCATCACAGAGATTTCTTGTGTGGTTAATGGTAATCAAAGCAGAAATGTACAATTTGTTAGTGCTGGAAAAGACTTATTATGAGATACTCATCTGCAAATGAGGTAACTTTATCAGAGTCATTCCTCTATCTCAGGGACCATCAATTGTAGAATAGGGAATAGAAAAATTGTAGAGCCAGATGTTAAGGAAGATCAGAGATAAAATGCCTCTTCTGGAGCTTATAGATCTGCTGAATTGATGAACTAATAGGAGTTACGGCTAAGTGTCCAACACCTGTGCAAAAACATCTATCCAGTCACCATTCTAACATGGCATGAGAAGGAGTACAGAGCCCTACACTTAACCATGGAGCCATGGACTGTCGATGGCTTCTGAGGGAGGGAGAGTTAGTTTTCTTTAAGACCATGGCTCCCGGGCATTGGTATACTCTAGTGGACAGATCCATTCCCAGAAAAATATGGACAGCTAATTTGAAGTAGATAGGTTATTAAATAAAACCATATTCAGAAAATGCAAACTTGAGTAGAGCAGTAGTTGGGGAATGGATCTGGGAGAAGTTGTAACTGAATATGATCAAAATACATAGTATGAAATTGTGAAAGAATTAATAAAATACTCATAAAATTTTCTATTTCATCATAATTTCATAGAATTATATCATGAAATAAGATTAAATCTACAACCAATTTCCTTTCTGACTCACATCTGTCTCTCCCATCCCTTTACCTACCCTTTGCTTCTACCTTCATTTTCAATAAAGCTACAAATTTCACATATTTAAAACAGAAAATAGTGACTAAAATCACTTAAAACTTTGAAAAGTTCATTAAAAATACAGAAAAGATAAATTAGCATGTATATTATAAAAGAGAAATAAAGAAACTTTTTTTCTTTGGAACTTTTTATTATCATGGTATTTCCATGCATGTATTATCAATATACAATCTGTAAATTAGAATACAATGCAAAGAAAAGCAGAGGAACTCTTACTAAAGCAGGAAACATCCAGTAATTGAAGAGTTTAATTTAGCCTGGGTGACTCCATTTTGAAATGAGGAGCCATCTTGACTGGGAGCTGAACTCAGGTACAAGGAAATATCATAAAATATGCATCTGGCAGAAAAATAAGCAACGTCCTCCAGGAAATATCACAGAATAAATGTTTAGTAAAAACTAGAGACAATCTCCCTGACAATTGTGATTATGTACATGGTCACTTATCCCCTATGGCTTTCATCCAATCCTGTAATGTCAAGACATGAATCCCCCTGCTTGCTGTCATGGAAAGCCCCAGCTTGCAGTTTTTCACCTTAAAAACCCTGCTCACTTAGGGCTCGGATCACACTTCTCTACTGCTGCGTCAGTGAGACTTGGGTCCCAAGTTCGATTGCTCTCTTAATAGAGCTCTCTTGCTCTTGCATAGAGTCATCTCTTGGTGGTCTCTGAGGGTCCCGTGATCCTGGTATTTCATAATCATATGCTTTAATGTCTGAGAAACCATTGAAATATTTTTAAATAAGTTGATTGTGATCTAATTAACTTTCACTGTTCCATGAATCTAAGAAATATAAAAGATTTTAAGAATCTGTCAAATCAAAATTCTCTAACTTGAATCTCTTAAAGCTAATATCCTTAATTAAGCTGAAATGATTTTGGAGTTAGGAGGATATTAATGTAATTTACTTCATTGACTAAAGGGCTTAAAACATTCTATTAATACAAATATGAATTAATATATGTAGTTTCAATTTAAACACTTACCACAGTGATCAGGTGCCTGCTCCAGCAATAAGTTCTTGATGTAACCACTAATGTGGCCTGAAGTATCCATGCAATTACTATACTTACTCTAAATCCTTGACAGCAAATGAGATATTACTATGGCTTCCATAACTGCTTCATTTCTAAAGCAAAGAAGAATTTAGAATAAGAATAAGAGTTCATGTAAATTAAACCTATAGTATTAGTAGTTTTATATTAAATGCAGAGTTTACTATAGTTATTAATTTATGTGTTTGTAGTTCAAAAACTTCTGTATGTTTATAATTGTACAATAGCAGCTTCCCATAATTTTGGAAATATAATTGTATAATTAAACTTAAAAAATTAATTGGAATCTTACTAATTTACACTCACTGTTGAAAAATACTTAACTAGGACAATAAGCAATAGAAAGTGGTAAATGTTTAAATACAGAAGAAGGAAACAAATAAAAGTTTAACTTCACATACAAAGACCTAGCTCTGTGTGATCTGTCTGGAATTCAGACACACAACTTTAAGCCCTCTGGCTTAAATTAGCAACTTTAATCTGGCTGGAATTTTCTATACACCTTTAATCAAATACAATGACATCTAATTGAGAAACATAAAGTGAGGACCCAGAGAAAGAATTCATGGAATGAGTCAGAGATGGGATACTCCTAACTCTCCTGAGAACAAGCAGGTAAAAGGAAGCTACTTAAGAGCAGATCCGAGAAAGAATGAGTTTGTGCAGTCTGTACACTATAGTTCAGTGCAGTTCAGTTGAGAGCAATTGAGTTGGTGAAGTTCAGAGGCAGTTTTTTCAAGGGGAGCAGTTCAGTCAGAAGCCAAGAGAAGCCACTTTGAATCTGTCATCTTTTAGAGGATTTTTAAGTCAGAACAGCTGCCAGGCCAGAGCTCAGAAAGATCTAGAAAGGGTGAGTTTATTCAGCAGTAAGTCTCAGAGGCTGAAAACATTATAGGCATATGTTAGTAGAGTCTTCAAGGTCCAAACTTGCAGAAGATTAAACTGTATGGAGGCTAGAAGATCCCAGGACTAGAACTAGGGATAGTTAGATAGAAATGTTCTGGGCTCAGGCCAAGCCATGTATTTGGGTATGACTCTCATCTCATCCCCTCATCTGAGGAAATAAAAATTACATTTATACCTATCATGTTGGTGTTAGTGTTCTTTGAAAAACACCAACAGTGTTTGACACTTGGCTATACTAATACCATCATCTCACAATTTCAAACTACGGAATCATGAGAAAAGTGGATTTCTGTTGTATAGATCAAACAATGTATGGTATTGTGTTATGACAATTTGAGCTATTTAAGATTCACAAAAGTGTGAGGTCTCAGGCAATAATAGTACAGGTGTAGAAAAGTTAGTGCAATTAAAGCTAAAGTAGGAGTAATGAAGACAAGAGGGAAATTATAAAATACAAAGGGGATGTGGAATTGTAGGGCTTTATAAACAGTTGTAATACGAGCATGGGGCTAACTAAGCCAGATCTCAGGAATCGCTTCTAAGTGTATACTTTATATGGTTGGGTGTGTTATGCTATTTTTTAATGAGAAAGGGAATATCAAGAATAAATCTAGAGAGACTGTATTTAATGAAGGACCTATAAATGAGCTAATTAGAAATATTAAATAAGAGTTGAACATAGGCATTGCTCTCAGAGAGTCTTGAGTGAGAACTTTATGCACAAAATTACAGACAAACATGAGTTTTGGTCAATGAGACCATTTTAAATACAGCATAGAAAAATAATAGAGCAAATAATAAAGATTCAGAAACCTATAATATTTCTTAACAGATTAAAGTTAAGTAAATGACCTATAATTTATACATAATACCTATTAACCTATGCCTAGACACCCTAATATAAGCTTAGATATGGATATATTAATAGATGTACACACATATGGATAAAGATTATGCAGATGTAGATAGATATAAACATAGATATGGAGAGATATAGATAGTACAGATTACATAGTTATAGGTATCAATACATATGATATATATGCAGATATAGATAGATATAGATAATCCTAAAAGGAAGTTAAGCCAATGACCATAGACTAACAAAAACAGGCATAGGAAATACCAGGCATAGGAAACTTTTCAAACTATGGGTTACTGAACAAACAATGGAACTTACAGATATAAAACCACCACAGTTATTAATGGGTACTTTAGGATTAGTTTCTCTTTTACTCTTTTTGCTTATATATATTTGTTTATCTGAACAGTGCCTTATGTCCTTGTTCATATAATTTTATAATGTGAGATAATTTAGTGACTAATTGAAATAAATCTAAATAGTTATATATGTATACATTACAGTAATATATTATAAAGATTGTATGACATAAGTTAGTTGTTTAAACCAGTGTGGTGATGAGTGACTATTATCCAGATGTGGCAGGGTGAAGCCCTGTAAAATCTGGAGCTCACAGTCATTCTCAGATACAGAGTAAATTAGAAGCCAGCTTTGACCAACTGAAACCCTCTATCAAAAAAGAACATTTTTACTCTGGGAAGCATTAACTTAAAAGCCTCCCAGTTCTATACTCAACATAGGACCAAATCTCTAAGATTTGGTCTATAGATTTTTTTTATCTTTCTTTTAGAAATAATCCATTAAATACTGTTATGAAGAGAACTAACTTTCAAACACTTTTTAAATTCACTTAAAAGTTACAGTGATTAAACATCTGTTGAAATGGTGAATGTGATTTTTACGAAGTTGAGAATGTTTACAAGCAGTTGTATATAGTCAAATGAATTACAATGCAATATTGATTTTTGTATGTGAACTTTTCATATAGAAGGCCCATGTGTTAAAGCTTGATTCTTAACGTGTGATGCTATTGAGAAGTGACTGGATGACGAGGGCTTTAGGGTGGGAAGCTAATCTTAAAAAGGATATTGGAGGCGTTATCTTTGTGACACACATCTTGTCCCAGAACTGTCCTTGTCTGTGCCTCTCCCTTTCCTCATGAGATGTTCACTCTCCTCTGCCCTACTCCCCCTTCTCTTGGCCTCTCCTGGACGATAGCAGTGGGGCCAGCAAACTGCACTCGAGTCTCTGAAACAATAAGCTAAAATGACTCATTCTACAATTAAGTTCATGTTCATAGCTGTTTTGTGATAAAAGGCAATGAACACATATAAGTTATTGCCTATATAATTTATTTGAATTCATTCCATTGCACAGCATTTCACATATATATCCTTATATTTTAAATAAAAATACACTGACTATATTTGATAAAGTATAGTTCTCATCTGTTAAAGTTTAATTCACAATTGTATAAGAATCCATAGTGTTTTAAGATGAACGTACAGATGAAAACATGATATGAATTTGATTCTTCCCACTTGGTATTTAAGGTTTTTGTTGGTTTAGGAACAGAGTTTTTGAAAGGCATTTTATAATAAGCTTTGCATATAGATTGGGGAGATTAATCAGCAGGTAGGAGAACTCGCTGCTCTGGCAGGCAATTTGGGTTTAGTCCTCAGCAACCACATCTGGCACCTAGCCATCTGCAATTCCACTTCGACCATTTGATCCCTTCTACTGATTTGTGTGGATCCTGGGCAAGCATGCAGTTGGTGAAGACATATACATGCAGGAAAGTATTTATACACATAAGAAAATGAAGCAATATAAAACAATTGTAAGAGCTACATATGTGTGTGTGTTCAGAGGAGTGAATATGAGTTTGTATGCGTCTCATCACATGTGTGGAGGACAAGGCACATCTTTGAGTGTTAGCCCACACCTTCCACCTCTTTTGAACTATGTCTGTTTTCCTATATGATGTCATATACCAAGCTGGTCAGCCTGAAAGTTTCTGGAGATTCTCTTATCTCAAGCTTTCATCTCACACTTGGGATGGTGGATTGCAGCTTTACTTCAATTTGGGGCAATTGGAACTCAGATTCTTTTTTATTTTTTATTATTATTACAATTTATTCAATATGTATTCCAGCTATGGCCTCCTCCCTCCTCTCCTCTCAATCCCCCCTCCCTCCTTCTTCTCCCCATAAGCCCCCTCCCTTAGTCTACTGATAGGGAGGTCCTCCTCCCCTTCCATCTGACCCTAGCCTATCAGCTCTCATCAGGACTGGCTGCATTGTCTTTCTTTGTGACCTGGGAAGGCTCCACCCCCCATGGGGAGGTCATCAAAGAGATTGTCATTGAGTTGTTGCCAGAGAGCTCCCCTTACTAAGGACCTCGCTTGGATACTGACTCTCAGATTCTTATTCTACTGTGGTAAGTGCTTTGTCCCCTGTGACAACTCCCAAGCCCTTTTACAAACACTGTTTATTTAAATATAGATTGTAAACACAGATGTTATTAGAAAGAAAGAATCTCATGAAAAGAAAAAGATGTATCCAAACATGGGTATAAGCTTCCTAAGGTAGAGTTGATGGCTTTTCATTTTTAGCCAACAAATTATTTTCTTTTATAGCAAATTCTTTTTTATTTTTATTTTGAAATGTATTATCTCCTCCTCATCCTGTATTATATGAATCTTAGATAACAGTATTCTTATTGGTTTTTATTCCAATTTTTGTTGTTTATTTTCTATCTACTGTGTCAGTACCTCTATATTTCTCACTTTGAAGCTAAGAGAAGGGATAGTCTTTCCGTGTGTTACTTTGTCTCATTTCTTTCCCAACACCCCACAGAATTAATGTTCACATGACTTCTTCTCTTTTTTTAAGATATTTTTATTGTTATCATTTATTACAATTTATTCAGTTTGTATCCTAGCTGTGGCTCTCCACTTATCTCCTCCCAATTCCATCTTTCCTCTCTCTTCTCCCGCTATGCCCCTCCCCTAGTCCTCTGTCTTCTCTTTTAAAACAGCTTCACACAGGCCCAACTTGTCTTCTTTATTACAGTACTAAGTGACAAAAGTTGACATTTGGGAATAGAGGAAAGGGCATGGTGTTATTAAATGGCCATTCTGTTTGGAGTACACCTTTTGAGGCCTTACAAGACCAAAGGTTTCCACTCAGTATGATCTGAGGAAATAGTATGAAAGATGAAAGTAGGAAAATTTATTTATCTGTTGATGGCCCCCATTTTACAACAGCCGGGTCTGCTCAAATATTGACCCAAACTTCAAATAACAGTAGATGCTATCTCAAGCAGTATAGAGGAATGTAATAATGCTACATTCAAAAAAGAGTTGTCAATTATAGCCAGAGTTCAAATATATGAAATATTAAGATCATTTCTTCCAGGATACTTGCAAGTCAATGAACACTTCCATCATTGCATCCATTGATTACGTGTTGTGGTATACCCACACTTGTCCAGTCTTAGCACTGAAACATCTTGGTTATTTGAACATGTCAAGCTGGCAGGTTAGGCATTATACTATGTTGTTAATTGCCATCAGACTAGAAGCTCAGCAAAGCTCTTCCTTAAGAAACACTCTAGAAGAAGATTGATAGACTATAGTTTCTGTGCTAATATGTTCTCAGAAATTGGACACATTTTATGAATAGAGGTATCATAGCTCTTATGATATACTCTAAGGAAAGGTTTTCTGTTTGTATGGAATAATGTAAAGCATTAATGTATATGCTGTGCCTTATTACATTAATGTAAAGCATTAATGTATATGCTGTGCCTTATTTGTTACTCATGATTATACCAAAGATATTTGTCAGAAATTCTGAAAATGAGAACTGAGTTCATAGTTTCAACTGATGTAATGAAGTCACAAAACACATCAAGATGGCCCACAACATTAAGATATTCTGTTTAATAGTTTGAGAACAATAATTTGCAAATCGAAATCTTTCTGTTCAATATTTTGACTTTTAAATGAAAATGCAAATATTAGTTTTTAATTTTAATAAAAGTTAAAATATTATTTGACTCCTCTTCATAATATGCAATAAAATCAAGGTAGAAATCAAGATACAGAGTTAAAAGCTTAAATGTTAATTATAAGCCTGGCCAATGGGCAATTACGATGTACTTATTAAGTGGTTCCATTAAGATGAATTATCCTAATACAGCTCTTAAATTAGCTCCAAATTTGCATAATAAGTAATAATTATAAATATTAAAGGTCCTATCTCCTATTTCATTAACAACAGCTCCTTTGCACATAGTTATGGAGGTTAGGAGGGCATGTTCAAAATATAATACTCATTCAAATTTTCTCCCTGGCAAGCTAATCTTTTCTACTAAAGTACAAAGCTAGAGACACAAATCTACATTTATTACAAATAATTATTGCTTTTATGCTTTTATTTTAACATTAAACTTTTCTTCTAAATAGTTGAGAAAATGCCTAGGGACAGAATCCAGCATCGTAATTAAATTTAGTCTAACAAACCACACAAAAACCCACATTTCAATCATGAAGTGAACCCTAGAAAATAATTTTCTACTGTGTATTTAAACTTAGTATAATTAAGGAAATCCAGGCTAAGAAAATTTTGACCAGTTTTCACTGAATTGTAACAAGAATCACCAATGTATAAAGGTCCATAAGGCATTACATTATGTTATTTGCTGTATATTAATTACCAAATTTCATTTATAAAATGGACAGGAAGGAAAATTAAAAAGAAAGACAGATGTGGAAAGACTAAACATTATTCCTGTTCAAGTCAAGAAAGATAAAATCAAGTGATGGTTTTATTAGTTCTGTGACATCCCCAAAAATGATATTTAATACGAGCTTTTAATTTAATTTAGAGTCTGGAGAGAGACATAGGATATATCATAAAAGTAATCAAATGTACAGTACGGTTACGGGAAAGAAACTTGCATGTTATTTTTTACAGCTATTTGTCAGACAGTTAATTGTTGTTATATGTGTTTGATGTTAGTGTTTTTAGAATAAGTGATGGCAGTTGAGGACAGGATGGAAGTGGGAACCCGAGGGAAAGAGATCATGTGAGTGTGGTGTATATGAACATGCAGCCAAATGTGCACTACCACAGGCCTTGTGCACTTTTCAAGTGTGTACACATCCCAAGTCAAAGCCAAACGGAAAAACGTACTTGCAGAGGCATCAGTGATAACACAATGTTGATCTGTGAATATGACAAAGAGTTTTCCTTATGGGAAATTTTGATGGCTTCTAGACACCCTTTACCTTGAAATTTGGGAGAATAACTGCAGAATTCACTGGTCCAAATTAGTACATCCTCTGGGCTCCAATTATGAATTACCTGTGCTTTCCAGGAACATGATTTTAGCTAATGGAGAAGGAATGCTGCAGTCTTTTGTGTTTTAATGCCTTCCATTTTATGTTAAAATGGTTAATAAGCACTAGAATTTGCTGAAATATGAATAATAAATACCAATAAATTTGTGAACAGGTGGCTTTTTGTTCAAGCAAGATTATTTATTAAGGAATTAAAAGTCTATCATTTATTGTTCAAAGTTCAAATATGGATTCTTGCCAAATATGCATTAAGATCTTTCAGAAGTGTCTCTTGACTCCAAATTAAAATTCACAGAATGGCTTTTGACCCCAATATGTCCATGTGGGTCTTCACTATATAGCTGTGATGGTAGTCAGAGGGCATGAAGACAATCCAGGCCTTTGAAAAAAAAAAAAAACAAAATCGTTAAAAGACAAAATTATTAAATACCCAATTCCTCAAGTTCATCTTTTATTCACTCTAATATTACAGGAATTTTGAGTTCCTATGCAACAATGATTTATAATAAGAATTACTAATTATGATTATTATATAATTTTAATGTGACTAATACAAAATACCATAATTTCTGGACACATTGGATTAAGTTCAAAGACAATTTAAGAAAAAGCACTTTTTGAGAAAATAATCAGGAACATAGCTATCCTTCATATGTTGGGATGATTAAGTGTGATAGAAAATTAGCTCTCTTATAGAACTTGTCTTATGTTCTGGAGAGTTCTAGAAACACGCAACATTGTTTCAACTTTGTAATGGAACAAGACTTTGTATCCTTAGCATTGTAACAGATATATAAATAATAATAGCAACGTTAAATTATAATTCTTTTTTGGACTTTTAGTACTCAGCGCCAAATTTTATATTCCTTTTCACTAATTAGATGTAACCTATGAAACAATCTAACAAAAATGATTAATCAGAAACTGAAGTTGTGTGTTAATTATGATCCATTGAAACATTTTATATTGCAGCATAAGCTTTTTATATTATCTTCAGCTTGCAAAGCTAATGTTAATTACTGTATGGATTAATAGCTTTCAAGTGTGTCCTACTTTCAGTATAAATGAATATAAATTAGGTTCATATTTTGGCAATAAATATAGTACATTACTTTTCAAATTCCTTTAACTCTTATTTGCACATATCCTTAAAGAATTCAGAATAGCAATGACATAGTTGTCTAAAAGAAAAATCATTCTAAATTCTAAAGTTGGAAGGAATAACCTTGGCTCTGTTTCTTCCTATGAGTAACGGAGCTTGTTCACTAGGCAAACTGGGAATGACACTCCGGTCTGTGCACTCTGGAGAATGAGCCAGGCCTAACGCAGTGACCCTGAACTGCTCTCATCAAGAACCTTTATGCCATTTTACTTTGACTGCTTTGCTCATTAAAAATTATAAGCATTAAAGTATTTTCTTTTTTCTATTAGTTGTTCATCATTTAAATGTTTATTTATTTATCTATTTATTGCTTAAGACTTTTTTTTCTTTTTAAAATTAATTTATTTTCACTAATTACAGTTTATTCACTTTGTATCCCAAATGTATCCCCCTCCCTTATTCCTTCCCAATCCCACCCTCCTTCCCTGATTTCCTCCCATACCCCTTCCCAAGTCCACTGATAAGGGAGGTCCTCCTCCCCTTGCCTATGACCTGTCTGGTTTTTTCAGGACTGGATGCACTGTCTTCCTTTGTGGCCTGGTGAGGCTGCTTCCCCTTCAGTGGGAGGTGATCAAAGAGCTAGTCACTGAATTCATGTCAGAGACAGTCCCTGCTTCCCTTACTAGGGAGACTGATCTTCCATGAACTACATCTCTGTAGGGGTTCCAGGTTATCTCTATGCATGTTCTTTGGTTGGAGTACCAGTCTTCAGAAAAGACCCCTGGGCCCATATTTTTTTGTTTCTGTTGCTCTCCTTGTAGAGTTCCTGTCCCCTCCAGGTCTTTCTGTCTCCCCCTTCTTCCATAAGATTCTGTGCACTCTGCCCAAAGTTTGGCTAAGAGTCTCAACATCTGCTTTGAGACCCTGCTAGGTAGAGACTTTCAGAGGCCCTCTGTAGTAGGATATCATGAAATCTGCAGGCAAATAGTGGGAACTAGAAAAGATCATTCTGAGTGAGCCATTCCAGAAGCAGAAAGACACACATGGATATCAGATATATAAAATAGAATAAATATACTAAAATCTGTACACCTAAAAAAGCTAAGCAAGAAGGAGGACCAAGCAAGTAAACCTCAAAAGTTTAACACAGATTCCTAAGGATGTTGATCATTTCTGTTTTCCTCTTTTTCAGATTTTTTCTTTTTAAACTTCTTCCTCTATCTTTATTTTTTCCTTAATTACATAGATTTGCTTTTTTTATATGCATAAATATTTGAGTGCATGTATTCTTGTAATTCACATGTTTATACACCAGGTATCTCTGGAAGCCAGAAGAAGAGAGTCATATCCTGAGAAACTGGAATTATAGATGGTTGTGAGCCACAATTTGGTGCTGAGAAGCTAAGTTGGATTATTTTAAAAACAGCATTTGCTAGTAAGCACAGAGCTATCAGGTTCAAAAACAATTGTTTTACTTGGAATTATAGGCATATTATGCTGTTCCTGAAAAACATTGAAAAAATATTTATTGAAGAAAGGTGTAAGATTCGAGCAAGGGTATCACAAAATGAAATAATGAATAACATAAAATAAGAAGATTATTCAATTTGGGAGTATCAAATCACTAAAGAAGGCTCAACACCAATCTAGAAAAAGATTCTTCATAGGATTATGTTAATCTCTAAATCAGAGGAAACCTCCCTAAAAGAACTTCACATTTTACTTCTAAATATTCATTAAAGCAAATAACATGCCTGAATTAATCTTTTAGTTTGACAATTCAAAGCTTCCTCTATCTTTCATCTGCTTTCTATGACACATTACGATCCATTGACCCAACAGTGTAAGTTAGTAGTCTCTAAAAATTGAGTTCCTATGGTTTATAGTAGACTACCACTCTATTAACAGTCTACAAAAACATTGATGTTCCATTAACGTTAATAAACTATTTATATTTTTTTTCTTTATTTTGTGGCTATGTGTTCACTTGTAAACATGCTCGCCACACCATACCTGTTGTGGTCTGAAGACAGCTTAGGGAGGTCGTTTTTCTCCTTTCACCATGGAGTCCTGAGGATTATCATGGGATTCTGGCTTAGCAGAATGCAGTTTTACCAACCAACCTATTTCCCTGGACCATCAGTGTGTTGCAATAATCCAGTGCTCAAGTCCTGAATGTCAGTGTCTCTTTGCACTCATTGATCTCATAGTCCATTTCCAGAGAAGTATTTTATTTATTATTATTATCACTGCTACTATGTAATTGCTACTATTGTTGTTATAATACAGGGTCTTATGTGTTCAAGTTGGTAATGTAGCCAAAGATAACGTGTAAGTTCTAGTCCTCCTGCCTTCATGCATTGAGTGCGGAGATTACAAGTGCACTAACCCACCCAGTTTACACTGTCCTAGTAATTAGAGCTAGGATTCCATAAGCTCTGAACAAGTAATACTTCAATGAAGCTACATGCTGAAGCCTGTTATCTATTTGTTTAAAAGTATGTTGATGTCAGTCACTGTTCTTGTTGTCCTTATTAGTTTAATAATAAAAAAGAAAGCTGTGTCATATTATTTAACAACTCAGTATCACTTCTAACCATTTTTGTGCTCTTAGTCTGTCAGTCTAGCTCTCTCATCTACCATATCACTCTTCTTTGGTTCAAGAAGCTTTTCTTGTTCTTGATACCTGGTACTTACTATTTAGTAATTTATGGATAATGTAGAAATAAACAAGAAAGAAAGAAAGAAAGAAAGAAAGAAAGAAAGAAAGAAAGAAAGAAAGAAAGAAAGAGAAAGAGAAAGAGAAGAAAAGAAAGAAAGAGAAAGGAAGAGGAAGGTTTTTATTGATGTGCCTATTTGGATAGGGACTTTAAGTAGATAAAGAAATCTAAGGTTTTGTTTTTTTTTTTTTTTTTTTGTTTTTTTTTTTGTTTTTTTTTTTTTAAAGGTTAATTTTTTAAAGGGTAGAAGCCAAGCAACTAAAGCAAGTAGAGTGATTGCGCTTTCTCCTATTTGTTCTGAATTAACATTTCTGAGCCTGTAATCAGGAAAATTTAGCATGAAATAATTATATATTTTTGTATTCCACAATTGTAGGCTAGGAGTCACAAAACAAGGGGTAAGCAGAACCATAAGAATCTATACCCTACCTCCATCCTCCTTCTTCCTTCAAGCAATGATCCTTCCTGATTCTAACAGCACACCTTTTCCTCTTCCAACATCCATTAACCTAGGAAGTTACTTATTTTCTAGATTACTCAGTTCAACCTTTGAGTTTTCATATACTATTCTCAGAGTCCTTGTGCAAATTTCACTCTTTTTACAAAATCAATAAAGCATTAGCTTTCCTTTGGTTCAGTAACCTTGGATAGATTTGATTGCATTTGTAATAAAACCCATTTCTAAAAATGTCATATATGGACCGCCATGCTGGAGAGGTTGTAGAGAAAGGGGAACCCTCCTCCACTGCTGGTGGGAATGTAAACTTCTACAACCACTCTGGAAAGCAATCCGGCATTTTCTCAGACAACTAGGAATAGTGCTTCCTGAAGATCCAGCTATACCACTGCTAGGCATATATCCAAAAGAGGCTCAAGTACACAATAAGGACATTTGCTCAACCATGTCTGTAGCAGCCTTATTTGTAATAGCCAGAAGCTGGAAACAGCCCAGATGCCCCTTAGTGGAGGAATGGATGCACAAATTGTGGTATATCTACACAAAGGAATATTACTCAGCAATAAAAAAACAAGGAAATCATGAAATTTGAAGGTAAATGGTGAGACCTGGAAAGGATCATCCTGAGTGAGTTGTCCCAGAAGCAGAAAGACACGCACGGTATATACTCACTCATATAGACATATAATATAGAATAAACCTATTAAAATCTATACACCTAAAGAAACTAATCAAGAGGGAAGACTCTTGCTAAAATGCTCAATTCCTATCCAGAAAGGCAAAGAGGATGGACATCAGAAGAAGGAAAAAAGAGGGAACAAGTCAGGAGCCTGACACAGAGGACCTCTGAAAGGCTCTGCCCTGCAGACTATCAATGTAGATACTGAGACTTATGGGCAACGTTTGGGCGGAGTGCAGGGAATCTTAGGAAAGAAGTGGGAAACAGTAAGATCTGGAGAGGACAGGAACTCCACAAGGAGAGCAACAGAAGCAAATAATCTGAGCATAGGGGTCTTTCCTGAGAGTGATATTCCAACTAAGGACTATGCATGGAGATAACCTAAGACCCCTGCACAGATGTAGCCCATGGCAGTTCAGTATCCAAGTGGGTTCCATTGTAATAGGAACAGGGACTGTCTCTGACATGAACTGATTGGCCTGCTCTTTAATTACCTCCCCCTGAGGGGGAAGCAGCATTACCAGGTCACAGAAGAAGACAATGCAGCCACTCCTGATGAGACCTGACCAACTAGGATCAGAAGGAAGGAAAAGAAGACCACCCCTATCAGTGGACTTGGGGAGGGACATGCATGCAGAGGGTGGAGGAAGGGAGGGATTGGAATGGAAGGAGGGAGAGAACCACAGGGGGATACAAAGTGAATAAAGTGTTATTAATAAAGAAAAAAAAAGAAAAAAATGTCATATATACAGGTAACAGAGTTGAGACTTCATCTACTTAGAAGAAAAACAATACATTCCATAACACACCTTAGTTTTAGCATAATGAATTATGAGAAATCAGCCATGGTACTCTAATCTTGTATCATAAATAAAGCTTTATTTTAAACTTTATTTTAAAAGCTTTATTTTATATGTATATGTGTATACATATACACATACATTACATTTCCTAGAATGAGAAGAGATGCTTAGATTATGCTTTCTCAAGAGTTTTCCAAAATTATCCTTTTTGGCTATTAAGGCTGTATGATTCCATAACTTCAAAAATATATTGACAAATCTGGTTCTAACTTAAAAAAATAAGTAGATGGTACTGAATCTGGAGAACAATCTAAGGGTTTAAGGATTTAGAAAAACTCATTTGGAAGCTATCTTTTGATAGATTTGTATGGGTATGTGATTGGAAAGGGATTAGAGTGACTTTGCTCATCTTAAAGACTCAAAAATAGCACAGTGGGGTCAAGGGGGTGAGGAGACAAATATACGTTCAGTGTAGGGATTGCCGAATTTGATAATACCCAGGCTCAAAATAAAATATATGTGACATTAAACTCCTTTGGGGGATTGCTCAGATGTGGTTAATACCTTCCATTAGGTTCAAAGATATTGAATAAGCACAAGCTATGTGACAGAGACCGGGCATGGTCTAAACTAACCAGAGGATGAGAATTTTTGCTAGGATAAGTGGTTATACTGCTCTGAACCGCCCTTCTCAATGTCCTTTATCTCTAGGATTATGGTGTTGGTGTGATTCTAAACCTCAAAAAAATGGATTTAACACAGCTTTTAAGCTTAATTAAATGCAGAAATTGTTTGACCATGGCATACATAGAAAAGGAAAGAGGAATCCCTAACATGTGTGAAGCCATGTCTTAGCCATCTTCTTGACCTACCAAAAGAGACATGTTTTGCTTTTGTTTTTGTTTTTCAAAAACATCCACAACTTTATGAAGAGTTTTAATAAAAAGTGTGATTTTTAATACACAAAATATCTTTTTACCCCATGTAGTCCAGAGGAAAAAAAAATGTGAACTAACACATTAGATAGTGGGGAATAGACTAATTATTTCTAACTTAATTACTAGAAGTTCTTGTATAGTTTTTGTTGGCATTAATTTAGCTCCTAGAAGCAAATATGTAAATAGAATGCAAATCACAATAATCAGTAAGCTAAATTGTTTGTAATAAATTTAGATATTTTACATTTCCTCTTGGCTCATCAGAAATAATTAGAAAATGTAAACGATCTCGTTGGAATTAATGCGGGTTCTCTATTGCCATTAGTGTTTTCAAGTATTACTCCACACTTTCACCAACTGAAATCGTCAGGCATTAAAATGGAGAAGCAGGCACTTTTAGGATATAATTATCCACTGCAGCATATTAACACATTCAAGTGCCAGGTTTGTAATTAAAGAGCATGGAAACTACCTGCGCCTCCCACAGCCACCCGCCAATCTGAGGAATGCCAAAGAACAGAGACTTCATTCAGTTTGAAATTTGGAGCAATCACAGCTCATTGTGATTGATTAACTTTGGGGTTCAGATGATCAAGGAAAAAGCAGGAAGGAAATGATATGAGCTTCTCAAATGAACGTGAGGCCATCATTATAGATACTCTGATACTTAAGTAGTGATGGACAAGGTCATAAAACTGCTTTATAACCATAGATTTCACCGTGTAGGTGAACCCTATAAAGGACAAATATTGCATCATAACCAGAAAGTGATAACCTCAGCGACTATTTTCCTCTGAAAGAAATTAATATGATGGTAACTCTTTCTACTGAAGAAATTCAAGTCTCAGAGGGCATTAATGGTGATTTTAAGAAAGCTTTAAAAATAATAGAAATTCTACACAAATTGCTCAGGAATACAGAAAAGTAATGTATGTTGCTGAATTCATCCTAAAGTCAGAATTATGAAACTAAAAATCAAATATATATATGAAAAATACATTATATCAAATTAGGATACAATATTCTTCAAACTATAAACACTGAATCTAATAATATGTAAAATGTATATCAAAACCAAATGTTGACAATTAGATTTAAAAATTAGAAGTTTGATTGAATGTTTAAAAACTATTAAATGTAATTTAACAAACACATCAAGCAAGTAAAAAAGTATTTTCTTAGTGTAATTTTATAGGGAAGAGCACATCTTTAAAATATTTAATAACCACTCAGGATGAAAGCTATTTAATGAGTAGGAAAAGAAAGGAAAAATCTAAAATGGATTACAAGTGTACAAATGAATTACAAAACACCAGCTAACATAATTTATAATGGCATGTAGACAAGCAGTAAATGAATAAATGTTTCTTCCCATAATAAAGCCAAAGTGGTCAGATGTGGCCATGTTGACCTCACATCTTAGCTAGAATAACTAGGTGTTGCAATCAAAAAGGAAAATAAATGAAAAAAAATGTGACTAGATAAAGATCAAAACCAAAATTAAATTGCCCCTATTTTTAAGTGTAATGAATAATGTATGTGAAAATGCTAAATAATATATCAGATATCCATTAGTGACATTTGAAATTAATTGTAAGGTACAGGCTTTATATACCCAATTTATTTGGCCCTCTGTAAAGCAGAATTACACAACTGTAGTATAAACAAATTGTGTTTTATAATATAACCAAAGCCTCTGTAAAACAAAGGACACTGTCATAAGAACAAAACAACAGCCTACAGAATGGGAAAGGATCTTTACCAACCCTACATCTGACAGAGGGCTAATATCTAGAATGTATAAAGAACTCAAGAAGTTAAACACCAACACATAAGGCAATCCAATTAAAAAATGGATACAGAGCTGAACAGAGAATTCTCAATAGAGGAATATCGAATGGCAGAGAAACACTTAAAGAAATGCTCAACATCCTTAATCATCAGGGAAATGCAAATCAAAATGACCCTGAGATTTCACCTTACACCCATCAGAATGGCTAAGTTAAAAACTCAAGTAACAATACATGTTGGAAAGGGTGTGGAGAAAGGGGAACCCTCTTCCATTGCTGGTGGGAATGTAAACTTGTACAGCCACTTTGGGAATCAATATGGTGCATTCTCAGAAAAATAGGAATAGTGCTACCTCAAGATCCAGCTATATCTTATAGCTGGCATATATTCAAATATGTTCAACTTGACAACAAGGACATTTGCTGTGCCACATTTTTTTAATTGGGCTAACATAGATGTCATCAACAGAAGAATGAATACAGAAATTGTGGCACATTTACACAATGGTTCTAGGTTATTTCCATACAGGGTATCTCTGTATGGAGATAACCTAGAACCCCTGCATAGATGTAGCCCATGGCAGCTCATTATCCAAGTGGGTTCCCCAGTAAGGGGTTAGGGGCTGTCTCTGACATGAACTCAGTGACTGGCTCTTTGATCATCTCTCTCTGAGGGGGATACAGCCTTGCCAGGCCACAGAGGAAGACAATGCAGCAAGTCCTGATGAGACCTGATAGGCCAGGGTCAGATAGAAAGGGAGGAGGACCTCCCCTATCAGTGAACTTGGAGAGGGGCATGGGAAGAGATGAGGGAGGGGGGTGGGATTAGGAGGGTATATGGGAGGGGGCTGCAGCTGGGATGCAAAGTGAATAAACTGCAATTATTTTTTAAAACATTAAAATTAAAAAAGAAAACATTAAGTTTCTAGGCAAATTGATAAAAGTAGAAAACATCATCCTTATTGAGGTAACCCAGACCCAGAAAAATACACATGCTGTGTACTCATTTATAAGTAAAATTTAGCCATATAGTACAGAAGAAACAGACTACAAGGCACAGACCTAAAGAAGATAAGTAAGGAGGATCCAAGGGAGGATGCATACACATCATTCAGAAAGGGACATAGAATAGACAGAGATAGTGTTCAAAGAAAGGGAACAAGGTAGGCCAGAGGGCGGGGGCACAAAGAAATTTGAGAGTAGAGATCAGATCTGGAGAGAGCGAGGCCAAGAGGACAGAAGGCCTGTAAAGAGTAACTATTGGCAGGAACATTTCTGTGACAAGCTGGAGACCTAAGTCAAGGTATGCTCCTGGGAAGCTATAAAGGGGACTCAAGCAGAGACTCTTAGTAGCAGAGTCCATAAACAATGAAGACAACAGCCTCTAACTAGGTAAGTCTCTGAGTAGAGGGAAGGGAACACCAACCCAACCACAAAATCTTCAACCCCAAATTTACCCTGTGTACAAGATGTTCAGGGAGGTGGACAGAGCAGAGAGTACAGAGATTGCATGGTTGTCCAATCAATGCTACTTCCAACCTAAGAGCCACCCTATGGGAGAGTGCTAACTCCTCACACTATTTAACAACAGTATGCTCTGCTTCAGACAAGAGCCTATCAGAGCTATGCTTTAAGAATCTCTAACCAGCAGAGCCTCAAATCAGATGCTGGGACTCATAGTCAAAACTGGGCGATGAGTGTGATGTCTTTTGGAAAAGTAGGAGGATAGAGAAAATACCTGGAAATGACAGGGGCTCCACAAGAAGATGAACAGAGTCAAATAGCCAGGACCCAGAGGGGTTTGCTGAGGCTGAAGCATCAACCAAGGACCACTCATGAACTGGATCTAGGCCACTACAAAGCTGTAGCAGATGGGCAGCTCAGGCTTCCTGTTGAGTGCTCTAGTGAGAGAAGCTAGGCCCGCATCCATCAGGAACTCTCTTGCCAGCTTTTTTTTTTTATCACTTCCCCTTGGATGGACTGCCTTGGCAGACCACAAGGAAAGAGGGCATGATCAGTTCTGATGCAACTTGATGAGCTGGGTGGATGGGAAAGGGAGCTCCCCTTTTCTGAGGAATATGGAAGGGTGGTGGAAGGAGGAAAGCGGGGAGAGAAGAAGGAGGGATTGGGAGGGGAGGAAGGATGAGGCCACAACCGGGATATAAATTGCATAAAAACAATAAAATAAAAAAGTGGGTCATTTCAACATCTACTTTCATATTTTAAAAAGTGTTCCAAAAAATAAAGTAGGAAAACTGCAGGCCTACAATATACTATGGTTGGATTGATCTTAATGTAAATGTTGCCTTTCTAACTGAGCATAATTCAGTCTCTTATTCTTGATAACCAGGGCAGCCCTAGAACACTGTGTTAATCACCATCTATTGCAAATAGAAGCTTCCCAGATAAGGATACATTGAGCTACCAGCTAGAATGCTAAGTCATTTTCAGTCAACTAATAGGATGTCCATTCATTAGCACAATATAGCTGGTTCTCCTCTAGAGCCTATGAACTTTCTAGCTATTGTTCAGCTAGAACAGTGACAGCTATGGGTTGCATAATATAAGTAAAATAGTTTGTTTCTCCCATAATGTTCATGCTCCTGCTACACCAGTGAATAGATCTTACCAAGTCAATCATTATTATTACTTGCAAAGTTCATGGCTGTTTGTGACTTTTGATTATTTTCTCCTCCCAAAGCATGCATGATAACTTCCAGCACTATGAAATCCTGACAGTCGGAATGAAGCTATTGATTCTTACCAGCTTTATTTTTTCATGTTCTGTGACTCAAGCATGTGTCAGAAATAGGGTCTTGCTGTCAAGTTCTAGAGGATAACTAAGAGTGAAGACAGTAATGTGTAATGTTTTGGAATCTATGGAACCTAATGCCTAAAAAGCCAATAGAAGTAACCCATTCTTGGAATGTGGCTTTTTAATTTCTAGTAGAGGCATCAATGTCCTGTTATAGCATTCTATTGCTATTTTATCTATGTGTATAGCTATAGAAGTTTCTATAGGAATCAGCTTACATATTTACTTTACAAAAGGTCTTTGGTTACTTATGCCTGTCCATACTTCCCTCTGCCCCTGAACTACTGTTTAAACTTCTCTGTTTCATTATAGAAGATATCAGAAGATGGAAAGATCTCTCATGCTCATGGCTTGGCAGGATTAACATAGTAAAAATGGCTATCTTACCAAAAGCAATCTACAGATTCAATGCAATTCCCATCAAATTACCAACACAATTCTTTATAGACCTTGAAAGAAAAATTCTCAACTTCATATGGAATTAACAAGAAACCCAGAATTGCTAAAACAATCCTCTACAATAAAAGATCTTCTGGAAGTATCTCCATCCCTGATCTTAAGCTGTACTATAGAGCAACAGTAATAAAAACTGCATGGTACTGGCATAGAAACATAATGGTGGATCAATGTAACTGAACAGAGGACCCAGAAATAAACCCACACACTTACGGACACCTGATCTTTAACAAAGACGTCATTATTCCCTTTTAACAGTTTGTATCGCTGTGTTCTGTCTCTTGTCCATTCAGTTCCCCTACTGATATCTCCTTAGAAATTTCTTGACCTTTATGGAATTCCAAATGAAACATGTATACCTGAAGTTTCAAAGCTAACATCCACAAATGAGAGAAATAACATGGCATTTGTCTCTCTGAATATGGCTTATTTTATTAAGAATGATTTTGTATCTATCATTTACTGATTGATTTCATGTTGCATTGTACATGAAAAATATATTGTACAAATATGCCATTCATTAGCCATTCATCATTTTGAATACCTATACTGTTTCCATTTCCTGAGTTCTATGAGTATAACAGTAATGAACATAAGTGAGCAAGAATCTACTCTCTGGAGTAGAATCTACTCTCTGGAGTAGATTCTGAAGTCCTTTGTGTATAGCCAAGAGTGGTATACGTAGACAATATGGTGGATATCATTTTGGATCCTTAAAGACACTCTGTACTGGCTCCCAAAATGTCTACACCAGAAAGGCTTTCCATTTACCATGTTGAACTTTATTTTTTACTTTACCTTTGCCATTTTTACTGGAATGTCATGAAATCTCCAGAAGGTTTTATATTTGCATTTACTTGATGATTAAGAATGCTGAGTAATTTTTAGTGTTTCTCAGACTGCTATATTTCATCTTTTGAAAATTCTTGTTTAGCCCTATTAGAGTTTTTGACTGGGTTGTTTGTTCCCTTTTTTCTTAATTTTTTGAGTCCTTTCTATAGTCTAGATACTAACACTGTTATATGTACAGTAGGTGGAATTCTCCTCTTCTGTGTATATGCTGCCTCACTACTCGCTACACAAGTGATGGTGTTACAAGGACTTTAGATACAGGAGTTTCATGAGATCCCATTTATTAATTGTTGGTCTTAAATTTTTACCTTTGGGTAAAAATTTTTACCCAAAGGTAAAATTATATATACATATTATATATATATAATTTATATATATTAATAATATATATATATACATATATACATATATGACAATAAACTTCCCAAACTGACAAATATATATTCTTGTAGAAGAAAAGAAGTGGCTGTCTACATTGGGGTTTATTGCTGTGAAGTGACAACATGACCAAGGCAACTCTTAGAAAGGAAAGCATTTAACTGGGGCTGGCTTACATTTTCAGAGGTTCAATCCATTATCATCATGGCGGGAAGCATGATGGTGTCCAGGCAGACTTGGTGGTGGAGAAGGGGCTGAGAGTTACGCTTCTTGACCTGAGACAGCAGACTTGCCACACAGAGCATAGCTTGACCATATGACGTTTGAAAGCCTGCCTCACAGCGACAGGCTTCCTCCAACAAGGTCTCACCCACCCCACAAAGCCACATCTACCCCAACGAGGCCACATTTTCACTCCCCGTGGGCCAAATGTTCAAACACGTGGGTCTCTAGGGAGCATACCTAACTACCTCAGTTGTTTGATTTAAATACCAGCGTCTTCCCCACAGGTTACAGTCTTCCCCATGTCTATCTTCTTTCATGTGCTCTTTGTAGGATTTTCCAAAAGCGTCTTTGCGTAAATGGTTACACCTGAGTCCCATCCTTCAGCTCTGCTACTCTGGGTGTGCACAGCCGCACTGGCAGCAGCTGGGGAAACTTCTCAGAACGCAAAATTCTCTCTTTCTGAATTAAAGGACATTTTCGTTTTCTTCTTACTCCATTTTTATCCAGTGGATGTAGGTGTTTGAAAGGGAAGAGGTGTTCTTTTTACTCATCTTGCTGTGTTGCTGTTCAAATCCTAAAGAATGGTTCTTTACATTTAGTTTTGTTCATAAAACCTCTCGATAGCACCAGAATTCATGTCCTACACAATTATTGTCATTTTATATTAAGACTAGAACTATTTGGTGTATGCTTACACAGCTTTTGGGAAACTGTGATGTGAGTCTCAGAACTGGGGAGACAGCACTTGATTGTTACACGTAGTTAGGCTGAAAGTAGCGGACAGAGAGAAGGGTGTATTTTCTTAGTACCAGCTAAATTTAGTCAAGCTCTTCTAGAAAACAATTTCACATTGGGTATTATGGATATAGAGATCAGTCACATGATTTTAGGTAATTCAACTTTTTTCTTAAGTCATTTCATAAGAAAACAAAATCAAGGAAAAAAAGCTATGCATAAAATGGCAATGATATTTAATGTTATCATACAAAGTAACAGAAAACAACTTAAATGACTGTAAAATAAAAATAAAAGTACATAACTGCAAATGAACCTAACAAATTTCAAGTTCACACATTTAAACAATTCTCTAAATTGGACATAATCTGCTCTCAAAAATGACACGAAAACCCTCTAACTTTTCTGTTCTTAAACCAAAAAATGCAAAAAGTAATAAAAAGATAAAAGAAAAATTAGAAGGAGAGGATTAAGTGGGAAGGGATGTAGGGACCAGGGTAAATGAGGAAATCTAGGGAGAGACAATCAATGCTAAGGACCTCTGAAAAGCCATTTGGAAATCAGCTACCATTAAAACCTATCAGAAAAAAAAAAAAAAAAAAAAAAAAAACTATCAGTGGACTTGGAAAGGGGCAGGGAGGAGATGAGGGAGGGAGGGTGGGATTGGGAGGGAATGAGGGAGCGGGATACAGCTGGGATACACAGTTAATAAAATGTAACTAATAATAAAAATAATAAAATAATAAAAAGCCCTCCGAAAAGCCTCTGTGGCCTTCAGAGAACCTTCTTCCTGCAACATATGAGAGAGAGGGCAGAGACCCACAGAGCTCCAGGAGCCCTGAAAGAGGTGGAGGAAAGATTACAGGAGTGAGAGCGGATGAGGAGCACCATGAGAATATGGTCCACTGAATTGACGCGGCAGAGCTCATATGCGTTCCCAGAGACTGGAGCAGCAGCACGGGGCGTGTTGTGTCTGCGCTTGGTCCTCTGTGTATGTTAGCTTATTGCTTTTGTGGGACTCCTAACCGTGGAAATGGCTGTTTTTCTGACTCTTCTGACTGCTCTTCAGACTCTTTTCCTCTTACTGGATTGCCTTGTCCAGCATCGACATGAAGAATTTTGTCTTGTCTTCCTGTATCTTTTTTGTCCTGTTCGGTTGGTGTCTCTTAGATGCCTACTCTTTTCTGCTCCAATTCTCCAGAAATGGAGTGGGAATGAATGTCTCAGGGAGAGGGAATGAGGGTGGGTGAGGGGCTGGAAGTTATGGAGGGAGGGTCCCATCTAACCCCCCTATATGACAAACTGTTTCTAAGGCTATAGTATTACACTATATTCTAATGATAAGTTCTTCTTGCTAAAGATATATGTTTCCTTTGTCTTCAAACATGGAGGAATTAAGGTGGTACCTAACCAGAGACTGTATCCCTTATCCCTATGGATATGGTTCATGGTGCTTGAAGATACTTGCATGCTACAGAAGAAGAAAAGATATCAACAATATTACCCAACTACACATCCTATTACCCATAATTTTCCTGCAAGATATATAATTGCCATAGCGGCACAAGAACTACTGGCATAAACAACCACGTTTTATTGTATTTAAGATCCACTCCGTGAATGAAACCCAAATTTGTTACTGCTCATGTGGCCAAGAAAATGAGATAGTTTAATGGCCTTAGAGGAAAACCACTTGCTACTTTTCTGCTGAAAGAGCACAGCAATAAAGTTACTTCTAATGGCACATTGCTATACCTACACACCTGCTCGACTGTCATCACACTTTATATCTTCATCTTCATTTTTTCTACTTTTTGAGAGTGAAAAATAAAGAGAAAAATAATTTGAAATTGGGTGGGTATGGAGGTATAGAAGATATGGGAGAGATTGGCAAAGGAGAGAAAATATGAAAATATAGTAATCATTGCAATTTAAAAAAAAAACTATGTAAGTAAACACACAAAAGGAGGCACAGTATAAAGAAACAGAGGACCTAACAAGTAGTAAGAAGTCAAAGATACTAAATAACACCATTTGGACTACCTTTGCCATTAAAGCATCCTGAGATTTTCACTTTGGGCAGAATGCAGGGAATTTTATGGAAGAAGGGATAGAGAGAAAACCTGGAGGTGATAGGAGCTCCACAAGGAGACCAACAAAGCCCCAAAATCTGGGCACAAGGCATCTGCAGAGACTGATATTCCAAGGTCTATTCATGGAGAAGACCTAGAACCCCTGCTCAGATGTAGCCTAGGGCTACATCTGCAAGTATGATCCCTAGTAAGGGGATCAGGGGCTATCTCTGACATGAACTCAGTGGCTGGCTCTTTGATCACCTCCTCCATGAGGGGGGAGGGGTGCAGTCTTGCCTGGCCACAGAGGAAGACAATGCAGCCAGTCCTGATGAGACCTGATAGGCTAGGGTCAGAGGGAGGGGAGGAGGACCTCCCCAATCAGCAGACTAGGAGAAGGGTGTATGGGAAAGGAGGAAAGTAGAGTGGGATTGGGAGGAGATGACGGAGGGGCTACATCCAGGATAGAAAGTGAATAAATTTTAATAATAAATTTTAAAAATGATTTTTTGTAAGTAAAATAAAATTTCCTGCTTTTGCCTGACATTTACAGAACTCAAGAACTCCAGTTCTTAACTTACTATCTTTATAAATAACTTTTAATAATCACAAAATTTTCCTTCTGCCCTCTATTTTCTTTCTTATTTGCTTACTCTTAAGGACTAACTTAAACATAATTCATGCTATTTATTGGTAAATGTGTTTCTCGGGACTACTGTGTTGTGTTTGCCAATACAATAGTGTGATAACTATTTCCCCACCATCAGCTCTTAACAAACCAATTGTATACTTTGTCTCCATTATTGTAAAACTCATGGATATCATTAAGAAAATAAACAGGAGTTGAATTAGTATAAATTGGATTCAAAACAATATTTCACTACTAATTTATTTTTGGCTATTATAAATTCTATCACTCCTCCTTTAAAAGACCAGTTATTGAATATTGTTTAGAATAAAAACAGACAAGTTATTGCATACTTTAAAGAAAATAACTTGTTAGAAAACATAATCAAAATTGCTTTAAAATCTCAGGACTTGATAATAGTTTGAGGCATAACTTGTCCTTTGCTCAATTAAAGGGCATAGAGAGTATGTCTACCCTTTTCTATGGGATATAAATAGATACTTCTGAGTACCCAAGATAAGCAGGGCTCAAAAACCTCAATATCTTATGGAAAATATGAGTGAATCAGGTGTGTTTTTAAAATATCTTTGCCTATTTCCATTAACGCTATAATTTTTCTCGCAGATCCACTCTATAAAAACTGATATAATATCAATAATTTTAGTAATATCAGTCATTGAATATTTACCTAACTTGGAAAATATTACTGGAACTTTAATGTGCAAAGATTGATTTAATGGGCCCCGAGTTCTGCATGGGTCAATATGGCATATTGTAAAATGATTTTCAGCTACTTAATGCCCTTCTAGGAAAGATACATTTTGGAGAAAATAAAGCAGAAAATTATGTAATTGTTATATCTGTAAATAATAATTCAATGAAAAAGCAGTTTGATTTTTAAAATTGCCTCAACTTAGATAATGAAATTGATTCTACTGTTCATTGATCTTAGAAATAGGCAATAATTCTTTTCAAATAATAATCAGTGCATTTAATATGGCAGCAATTATTTTTTAATAAACACTATATTTTTCTTTTACAAGCTGTCTATAAAAACAAGCTTACATGATAAACCATAAAAGAAAATAAATTTATATTACATTTTAAACTGGCACAGTTTATATGACGTTTCTGTTGATAAAAGTAAAGTTCAAAATTTAGAAGATCCATTGGAATAATCTTTATGTCCCTCAGAAGGTCTATGGCATAATTTTGTCATGTTTCATATAATAGTTGGAGTGCAGCATCGCAGTTAGGATTTAAATCTTAGGAAGTATGGATACTATAAGAATATCTAAGAGTTGTTTCTCTAGTTATTCAGGTTAGTGAATACAAATATCACCTCATCTCTGTTCATGTTGCTAATTTTTTTTTAAATATGGGAAAACAAATTTAGAACATTTTATATCTTACAAATGGCAATATATTTTGGTGTATTCACATCACATACACACACAAAGACATGCTTAGAAATCCTTCAGATAGAATAGGAGAGATTGACCTCAAATACTACTTGGTTGAAAAATATTCAAAGGAAACCTATTATGAAATTGTATTAGTATTTAAACTGTAGTTGACACTGTTGAATTAATATCAGATTTTAGTACCTTTGAAATTCCAGTGTCTAATAAAAATTAAATGGGGAAATCAATGAACAAAATAAATATTTGACATTTTATTCTTTCATTTTTTAATGTTTTATTTGAATGTGTGGTATTGTGACTTTGGTGATTTAATTGATAAGAATGCAAACTGCAGTTCTGGCTCTTTCCTATGCCTCCTTATCATTTATAAAAAAATATTTTCACTATTTCAGATTTAGACTACTTTAGACTTAGATATTTAATAAGCCGGACTTAGTGGATATTCTCTGCAAACAATCTTACCTCAGGTCTTTCTTCATGCACAAACATGGAAAGTGTTAAAGGCGTAAATTTAGTCATACAAAAAGTTTGGTGAGAGGTTGTGCTTCAGAGAGTTAGGCTGGTAAGACCTCGATGCCTGATGGGCATCTTACAGGCTCTCAGAACTGAGTTCTAGCTGCCAGTCTCCCACGATCTGAATCAGTGAACGAGACTGTGAGGCTCATCCTGGTCGTCTTAATGGAGGTGGGAAGACTCGTCCACCTGGGATCCTGACCTGTGCAAGTGGACAGGGGTAAACGGGTGTCAGGAAGGCATATATTCATTCTGCATGTTAATGGTACTTGCAACCCCACCAGCCTCTTCAAGTCTGACCACTTCTTTGATAGGATAAAATCGGAGATCAGACCTCTACTCTTGCCTGATGCGTCTAAAACAAAAAGGGGGAACTGTAGAGAGCTGCGGAATGCTATGCCTTAAAGATGGAGCTGGTTTCCGCCTTCCACCTTCCCGATGGTGAGTGCTCTCTGTCACGAACAACTCCACATTTGGCTAAGGCCGAGGATCTGGCTTGCTTCCATGTATGTGGACCTATCTGCATTGCCCACGTGGCACGCCTGAGTTGGCTACCCAGAGGCTATTTAAGCTGTGGGCTGGCTTTCCCCGGGGTCCGAGGATTGTTCAATGTTCCTGAATAAACTGCATTGAAAAAAAAAATGTATTCTTAAGCTATAAACAAACAAACAAAAAAAATGAGTTAATTTTGTATCCAGCCACCTTGCTGATGGTGTTTATCAGCTGGAGGAATTCTCTGGTAGAAGTGGCTGGATACAAAAGAAAAAGAAAAAGTCAGAAGCCCTTTCTTTTTTAATAATATACTTATGATTATTATTTATTACAATTTATTCACTTTCTATCCCAACTGAAGCCCCCTCATCTCCTCCCAGTCCTACCCTGCCCCTTTTCCCTCATGTTCCTACCCTCATAACCTGATAGAGGAGGTCCTCCTCCCTACTATCAGATCCTAGCATTCAATAAACTTACCTGCTAAGCCATCTCTCATCTGGAATTTTGATGGGAGTCGTGTTGAATCTATAGATTACTTTTGGTAAGAGGGCTATGTTTATTATGTTAATTCTACTAGTCTGCGAGAATAGAAAATCTTTCCATCTTCTGACATCTTCAATTTCTTCAAATATAAAGTTTTGGTCATACAGGTTAGAACTACCCCAAGATATTTTTTTAAGATTTATTTTTATTTTTATTAATTACACTTTATTCACTTTGTATCCCCCCATAAGCTACTTCCTCCTCCTCCCCTCCCGATCCCACCCTCTCACCCCTTTCTTCACTCATGCCCCTCCCCAAATACCCCAAGATATTTAATATTATTTGTGGCTATTGTGAATGGTGTTGCTTCCCTGACTTCTTTCTCAGCCCATTTGTCATTTGTTTATAAGAAGGCTACTAATATATTAAAGTTAATCCTGTATCTCTCCACTTTGCTGAAGGTATTGATGAGCTGTGGGAGCTACCTAGTAGAATTTGGGGGTCACTTATGTATACTGTCATGACATCTCCAAACAGCAATACTTTGACTTCTTATTTTCCAATTTGTTTTTCCTTTGTTTCTTTTAGTTGTCTTACTGCTTCATCTCGTATGTCACCAACTACATTGAATATATATGGAGAGCATTGTCTCGTTCTTGATTTTATTGGAATGCAACAAAAATTCTTAACTTGAAATTTTAAAATATTAGTTTAATAGAATATAGTCCATATTCATCTTTTGTGGTAAACAATACAAAACATTGTTTTTAAACAAAGTTTATTGCAAGATAATCTCTTGATTCATTAATGAGAAGCATATTAGAAAATAAAATATGACAAAAAGAACTGACATCACAATAGTTGTCCATTAATATTATTTGTTTTCATTCACTTCATGTGTAGCTATCAGGCATAAGCAGCTACACGGAGAGGAAGACTTGGGAATATAGTGCTCCAGGGTTGTCTTGGTTAACATTTATATTGCTGTGAGGAAACATTATTACCAAAATTAACTGGGGGAGAAACCTGTTCCTTTCATTTTATGGCGGGCAGCCAGTCCATCACCCTGGGAAGTCAGGGTAGAAATGCAAGCAGGGCAGCAACCTGAGCTAAGATCTGATGCAGAGGCCATGGAAGAGAGCCACTGAGGGCTTGTTCTCATTGGCTGTCCCGGTCTGCATTCTCACACAACCCAGGACGACCTACAAAGGGTGACAGTGTTCACAGTCATCTGCACATCAGTTATTAATCAAGACAGTACTCTACACACTTGCCTACAGTCCAGTGCTATGGAGACACATTTAATTATATTTCATCCTCTCACAAATGACTTAGTTTGTTCCTCAAAAGCCTGTGAATATGAATGCTCTGTGGCATTGTTCTACCAAACCCAGGTAAACACTAGCATCTCCAAATTCACACACCATGAAGATACTCACGCTTCTGTGCTTACCATACTGCTTCTTAAAATAAATAAGGTATAGACTGAAATGACCTTCAGTGTCCTCCAACAATGATTACAAAACTGTCACTCTCTGGAAAAAAATAGATACAACTGGAAATCATCACGTTAGGCAAAATAAGGGAGACCTTGGAAGGTAATATTGAATTCAGGTCCTAGACTTCACGTTCACATGTGAATATGTGTATTGTATGTGTCTGTTTGTCTGTCTGTCTGTATTGTGTGTCTAATTGTATGAAAAGAAGAGAAACTATCTGGGACAAGCAAAGGGCACTAGCAAAGAAAAGAGAAGGTATATAAAGGAATAAAGTTAGTTCCTAAAATACACTATTAAGATGCATGTCAGTGTCATTCTTTTATACTGGCTGGTGATCTCCAAAGCTTGTAGAAAAAATAATGGCACAGCTTGTGTGGGTGTGTGTGTGTTTGTGTGTGTGTGTATGTGTGTGTGTCTCATACCGTGTCATTATCTGAAGCACTGAAGCCACCTTACAGATCTCCCTCTATGAAATCTGAACAACTAGTTTACCCTATTTTTTATTATAGAGTTGTTAATTTTTATTTTGAAAATTCTTTATCATTTATAAGTACTGTGAGTATTGTTTTCAAATTTGAATCTTGAGGCTTGAATCTTTCTATTTTCACATTGTCTATCACAGAGTAAAATTTTGTTCATTGAAATACATTGTATCTATTTTCTTGCTGTGATTAATGCTTCACAAGGGACATCTGAAAGTGCCGTATTGTTATAATAAAATCAAATCTATAATTTAAAAATACATATGCATTCTTGTAGAGATACATATTAAGTACATTATTCCTAAAAAAAGAAGCACATGGAAGTTAATAATAACGATTTAAATAACGTAAGAAAACAGGGCATTATTTGGTGTTGGTGGTGACCCACTGCATCAATATAGGAGACCACCAGACAGCCCAAGAAGGGATGAAAATGGAAAAAATACGTTGGCAACAGGAATCTTCAAAACAATGAAAATGGGACATGGGTATTTAACTGTCTTTAGAGAGTAATATGCAAGATATTTAAGGGGTTCTACATTTTCATAGGAATAATGCAATAGACAAAATAAATGAATTTCATCAAATTTGCATGAATTGTAAAAAAATTTAAACTAACAATGAAGGGATAATTAAGCAAATTATAGTACATGTACTCAAGGTAATGTAAACACTGAAAATTATGTTTGTGATTAGTGAGGTAGATACTGACCTAAATGAATAAGACATTTTATATCATTCAATCACAACAAACTAGGTTGTGGATGGCATTATTACTGAGATTGTGCAACAAGCCTAATATCACACAGCTTTTATATGGTAATGCTAGATCCCAAAAATGGGGTTGTCTCCAAACTGATACCTTATGATAAAAACTCCTGGCTGATGTTTGTTCTGACGTTTTCATTTCATTGTCAGTGAGCACAGTTTAAATGTCTGCTCAAACCAGAGATTACAGCTCCGTTAAGGATCTTATAATGCAATAGATATCCCATTGTAAAATTCACAAGGCAAATAAATGTATCCAATAAATCTTCTGCTAATTTCCCACAAGCTTAATTAATAGTTTAATTGTCAAAGTAAAATATTTAATTCTATCATGTGGTACACTCAGTGATTATTGACAAAATTTACACATATCCACTACCATAAATTCTGCTATTGCCCACCTAAGCATCACCAGGATCTCTGGGTGCACGCAGAGAAATGAAAGGTTCATGACACATTTGCACATATTATTACTATCAATGTTTTTTAACGTTCTGTGTCATAGGGCTCGTCTCCATTGGTAATTAATGCATCTAATTTGCCATAAATTCTGAACTCCCTGGCGGGGCAACGAACAAAAGGGTGTTTCTAGCTCATCCTCTTAACAAAGCTTTCCTGCAACAATTATGGCAAGCATAAGAACAGACATTACTGTGTAGAAAGTCCAAAACATGTAAGAAAGCACCGTCTCTTCATCCATGGGTCTGTGTTTACAAACTGCAACGTCCCATGATCCTCACATTCATCAGAGTATGCAATTTGTTAGCAAGAAGGGCATTTTATCCCCGTTGTTTTGTGTTATTATGAATCAGTATGCAAGAACTGACAAGATTTGCTCAAAACAAAAAGTCCTAGTATTTCCTAGGGGTAATAGATTTGCTTTTGTTTTCCTCAAAAATATTCTTTTAGGGATTTGACATTTTTCTTTCAGTACTTGATTAAGATAATTAGGGAGAAATATTTTTGAATAGGGAAACCTAGACTTAAATGAGTAACCCATCTTTTTCCAACCCTAAAGGTTTTTTCTTTTTCTTTTTTTAATCCTGTACCTTAAACCTGTGCAATAATAAAGCAGAACTCTACTTACTAAGTAGTAACTAACCCACCAAGGTAGTTAAAGATTGGTTCTAATGAGGCTACGGTCACAGAATAAAGATGCAGCCATGCCAATTAGTTCATCGGTAGAGAAATAGTATGCCATGGTTGCCCACTGGGTTTGTACCAGGTCCAACATTCATAAGATGGAATTAATTAGAGGGTGCAGTGGCTTGGCAGAACTCTTCCACCATTAGTGGAAGCTAAGAAGATTTCAAGTTTGTATCCTTTTGCAAATTGGCATTATTTCCTTCCTTCTTTCTTTTTTCTTTTTAGTAAAGGTAATATTTGAAGTTAGGTAATATGCTTCCTGGTGGGATAGGTTGGAACATTCATGAAATAATGAGGTCTGTAGGCTGCAGCTCAGTCATTCTTTCCTCATCCTGATGCTATCTCAGGGCCACTTCAGTAAGCATGTGATGGATAGATGATTTGGATGTATGTATCAAAATTGAAAATTTATGAATGGCACATATGAATGTATGTATCTCATTCCTACCCTACAGACATCCTGTTTCCTTTGAAAAGTGAACTGTAATAGATTCTTGTCTTTCTTTTTAAAACTAATATTGTAATATATGGCATACATTTTCCCCTTTATTCATAACAAACAACCAGATTTTTAAATTATTTATATGACAGTGATGAGAAACTTCTCATTTTCTCCAAATAATTGTTAAATAATTAGTCCTTTTAAAGCTTACCACATGTCATAAAATTCTGAGTTAAAAAAATCCATGCTTCAAAGGAAAATTGAATTACAATATGCACCCAATGTGCAAGGACTGTGGTCTACTCTGTAAACATTTACCTTATGTTTCCTCATAATCTATGATGGTATACAAATTAATAATTTTTCCTGATGACAAGAGTTCATGTAAGTAAACTCTATGTTATGTAGCTGCTTCAGAGGTTTTTTTCTACATTTAAGTGTATCTGTTTTGTTTTGGTTTGGTTTGGTTTTTATCAATTATAGAAACTATAGTTTAAATGGCATTTTCTCTGCTCTACTTTGGGCAATTGTAAGAATAGTATTTCAAATGTTATGTTTCTGGCACCCAAAAAGCCAATTTATCTTCTTTTATACCAAGAAGCTTTCTTCAATATTTATCCTTTCCTCTATGTGTCTACTTAAGAAAATTGTCTTCTCTTAACAGAAGTCACCAATGCACTCATTAATGACCCTCATTAACTGGGCCATATGCAGTTGTGCAGGGTGTGTCCTGAGCACTCATGTCAACTTCAAAAGTAGTAAGGACTGCTGACCAATCCCAACCTGAGGTCCACTCTTACTGTTCTGTGGATCCATGCCTTTGGAAGAAGGATGTTGTTTTGAAATGAACACTAGCTCACAGTGTCATCTCATTACAGACAAATACTTTTCTGAGCTTAAAATGACACTTTTTTTCCTCTCTATTTCTATCATTAAGAATTCAGGTCAATTAATGACTTTGAATTTTATCTGGAATTAAGAACTGCTTTGGCCAATTCAACATGTGTCAGAAGCAACATTTTATGAGTCCTCAAATCAAGGTCTCCAGTTGATTTACTTCTTTTTTGTTTTTGTTTTTTTTCTTTTTATTAGATGGCTGCTACCCTATGGTAAGAGAATTCAGTTGGACAGAAAAGAAAAATAAGACAAAGAACCTTATGCAATACCCTGCTCTTATTTTCACATTGATGACAGGATGGTATTGAACTGTTTACCCAGACACATGCTATGTAAATATATTCTCAAAAGGTAGGAGAATTCAGCCATCTGAAGCCAATGACAGGGAAAAAAAAATGCATCAGTGATTTCTTAAGTCCTGGCTTTTAAATGGCTTGCTTTACAGAAGAATTACCTAACACTATTATCATTTCCAGCATTTCCTAAGCCAAGAACTAAGATGGGACATTTCCTAGCTTTCAGAAATCTATCAAAGGTGTTAACACAGCTTTCTGCCAGTCAAAACAGCACCTACAGAGGTAAATGTGCTCATATCATATGAATTCCAAGATCACAAAAGAGAATAGTCTTTGAGTTACTTCACCAGTCATCCTGAAGGATGATAATTTTGCTGCTACATGAAAATCAAGTCACCTTGGCAACATGCTTGCTCAATAAAATATAAAATTGTAAGCTGCTACTTAATTAAAATGGAGAGTGAATCATGACACTATGTACCAAAGGTGTTCTAAAATTTATATCTATCCTCATTGCCTAGGATCAGATTAGACCCTCTGTGGGCTGTGCAATTTTGCTTCTGCCAAAAAGTGTTGTTTGAATCAAGAAGGAGACCATTCTATTCCATTTTGTTTCTGTAATTCCACAGACCTACATGAATAGAGTATGCCAAAGTAGTCCGAAATGTTAGTAATATTAAACGGCATACAGAGACACTTTCTCAAACAGTACATTTAGGAAAGCCATATTTTCACTGTGAACTGGAACAGCTTGTGTGTCTGCAAATACCAATAAGAGTTCTTTACTCTGTGCTATTTCTTTGGATTTAAGAATTTAGAAATCAGTTATACTACTGTATATTTGTCTCCCTATAAGATTATTTAATATCAATAAGTGATAAAAACATGTTGGGCTTTGAAAGAAATACAGGCTGTGATAGCTGTGTATGGAATGAAATTCTGATAACTGTGAATGTCTAGATTTAAAATGTTTGTAGCCTTGAAACATATTTGTATGTTTCTGGGTAGAGATACTAGTGAAGAGCAAAGAAAAAAGGAAAAGATCATTTTAAAGGAGAAAGGGAAAGATATAAAAATTTTATTACATCCAATGAAATACGAAGCCAGAGAGTAACTACCTTAGAAATTACATGTGATCTTATGTGAAAATTAAAAGAATGGTTTGAGCATCACCTCTATGAGAATATTTTACACCAAAATTAATTGGGAAGGCTATGCCTTCTTTTTGTTTGTTTGTTTCATTGACAGGACATGAATGTGAAAGAAAAGGTTATATTTACTTTCGCTCCCAAAACAAATGATAAGCTCATGACATACATGTAAGATTAAAGAATTCACAGAAGGTTTCTAGAAGTCCACCATAATGATTCACCTGGATAATATCTACAAGGAATATCAGTCTGAGTCTGGATAGGAAAACTATGTCTATTATCAATAATAACACTAAATTACCAAAACGAAATGTTGTTACCTACTTTGCCTTTCATGTTAACTTTGGCTAAAAACAATTTTCAAGATCACAGAACTTTTAAGACGAAAGTGCAATTTTTCCAAAGTTATCTCAACAACAGTAGCATTAACAAAAGCTGGTTGTGTTGATATTATCTGCACAGAGTCCATATGAAATGTATTCTGGGAAGTCAGAACTCTGAGCCTGGGGAGAGAGCTCACTCAGGGAACTCATGCTGCCAACTATGGAAGACACATTGCTACAGGGTGGGAGACAGGCGGATTCATGGAACTAGAGCTCCTTGGCCAGCCTTCTTACTAGAACTGATGGCACTAAACTCAATGAGAGACTTTGTATCAAAACTAAAATTGATATGGATTGAGGGACATTTATGATTGTGTCTTGTCTCCACATATGTGTGCACATATGGGCACATGTTCTAGAATCTTGAGCAGAACAAGACTAAAATAAAAGATGCTAAGTTCCAAACTTCTGAGCTCATACTTAATGATCAGTTGTTCTTAATCCATGCTTTCATGCCTGTAATTTGGATCTGTATCTTACATGGTTTTTCCAGTCACCATTATATAAATTCTTAGTCACTAATTGTAGTTTTTCCATAATTTGCCTTAGATTCTGGATGCTTTTATTCTGCATTTCATAGTCAGCTTTTTATATTGTATATTTGAGAAAGTACTACCACTATACTAAAAGTTAATCTGTCTCATTATCAGTGTTACAACTTTTTGTATAGATTAACTAATCTTAATTTTATGTACACAATTTGACAGAAGACAATTTAATAATGATTTCGTATATTTCTGTTGTATGTAAATTCAGATTTAATTTCTCAACAGTTCTCTGAAAACCACTATAAATGTGAAAAGAAAATTGTTATATACAAATAATTCTCTCACATAATAAAATAGTGTTCAAATTATTATTAGAAGTGAGGACTGAAAACCTAGCCCCTTATCCAAAGCCCTTTCTTCTCTACAGACGTTGGTAAAGGCTATTTCCAGAGGTGGAACAAAGGGTATCTGAGATAGAAATGAATAATTGTAATATTTATAGCCCCCAAGGTCACAGTAAGTTGCTGAAAAAGTAATAAAATCAAATATTAATGTACTTTAGTGAAGATACTCACTGGCCTGAAGCAGGTCAGTACAAGGAGGTCTGTCCAGCTAATCCGGATGTGTCATGAGACAGACAAGCTTGTCACCTAAACAAGAGAAGGGTGTCCAGATATCCTTTGAGCCAGAAGAGCATGGGCACTCCGTTGGAGTTCTTCATTGGCCAGAAATCATGAGATATGTTCGAGAGAACAGTCATGACTACAGGAACAAAGAAACAGATGCCCAGCACAGGTCACTAGGGTGTCTGCGTCAGCCAGTCTTTGAATTCAAGGCACTGTCCTCTAGGAACTAGTAGTAGGGAATCACTTTTATCTTTGTTTTAGGTGTATGGTTAGTCTTGATTTTCTTCTATGAAAGAAAGACTAACCTTCAGAATTTAGGGAATATTAGTGACTAAAACAAAAATAAATTATTCATATTAACTATTGCATAGAATTTTAGGAGAAGTCCTTGTTAAATACTAAAATCAGCTTATCTTAAATATCTCTGTCATGACTTTGATGCAGTATGTTCTTTATACATTTATTTAATGAAAGCTTGATCCAAAGTTGGACACTGTGGACATTGTGGGAGTTTTCACCATATGGACTAAAGGGTGAGTCAATCGGTTATTGAAAATGATATCCCTGGATAAGATGAAGTTACCTATAAAAGGAAAAATAGTTCTTACAAAATCAGACCCTTATACACAAGTCTCTTTCTGGCTTTATATCTTCTCTCCACTAGAAACCTTCTGTAGCGTAACACATTGAGATGTAGCCCACAAGGCAGAGGTGCTAAAATGGCACCATGGACTTGAACTTACATGACCCAAATTTAGAAATGTTGGTATGCTGACAAATATATATTGAAGAGATTTACCACTGACTGGTTGGGTTAGTATAGCTTTTTCTAACACTTTCTTTGACTAACCTTAAAAAGAACTTCCAAGTTTATGGTATTAAAGAGATGTGTAGAAAATGCTTCCAACTGGCTGTATGTTAGGAGATAAAACTTTAGGGAGAGATTGGTGTCAGTACATGAATTATTTTAAGTGTAAAGGGTGAAAACAATAAGTAGAGGGATGGAGAGATGACTCAGAGTTTAAGACCACTTGCTGTTCTTCCAAAGGTCCTGACATCAATTCCCAGAAAGCACATTGTGGATCATAACCATCTATAATAAGACCTGGTGCCCTCATCTGGCATACAGACAGGTGCAGGCTGACTACTGCATAAACAATAAATAAATATTTTTTAAAAGCAACAAAAAGTAATGAGAAGAGAATGGAATCTAAAGATATATAATATTGACAAGAGTCAGTGTTGAGAATTTCAACTGTTGAGAGATATAATCATTTCAGTATGAGCTATAAGATCTATAGGAATGCAAACTCTCTGGAAAATTCATGTGCTGTTCTGGCATCATGTCATATTTGCTTGGATAGTGTCTGTGAAATCAAACTGTTTGAAGTTTTAAGTTAGCAATTAACTACTCTACAGTAACTAGTAATGGTACATTTAGTTCAACCAATTAGAATAAAGCATGACTCATGGTAGCAAAAGAAAATTTAAGCAAAGTGTACCTTAGTCTGACATATAGTAATATGTTCAGCTTTTGAATGATTTCTTTTATTTTTGAGATTATAATATAATCACTGCGTGTCTTCCCTTCTGTTCCACCCCTAAACCCTTCCATGTATCCTGTCTTGCTCTCTTTTTAAACTTATGGCTTCTTTGGCATTAATTGTTATTGTATGAATATTTCTATATATTCAATGGTATTGCATATATCTATATATACCATGTACATATGTGCACTTATTCAGACTGTATGATGTTAGTTGTATGTATGATGTCAGCTGCTGTGCTCTTCCATGGGGAAGACTATTTTTACCCTCTCAGCATTCCTTAGTTGCCTTTAGTTCTTTGTATAGGTTTGAGGCCTTATACTATCCCCCATACACATACTCCTCCCCTTTGGTATGTATATTTTTGTTGGGGGTTGTTGTTGTTGATTCTTCCTCCCCTTCCCTCTGACCCTAGCTTATCAGGTCTTATCAGGACTGGCAGAAATGTCCTCCTCTGTGGCCTGGCAAGGCTGCCCTGTGTATTTTTTAAATAAAGTCCGTTGGTCCTAAACATGATTAGTTTAGGACCCACAGTCTCCTCTGCCTTCCAGGAGCTGGGTATCGCTAGGATTGGTACCTTCCTGGCTTATTCAGCTACTAATATAGTGAATTGGAGCTACATAAGGTAGCCCTTGAAGAGAAGTTTAAAGGAGATAAGGTAAGATTAAGGCAGATGAAGAACAGGCTTCCGAGTAAAGGATACCATTCTCCCCTAACCATGTGCAGAAGAGCGCCACAGGGAAGCGAGGCTGCCTGTCAAATAAAGAGCTTGAAAGCTCCCCGCGTGGGAATTGATGTCACTTGCCAGAGAGCGTGAGACAGTTTACACTAAAGAGTACCATTACATTTTTTTAAAAAAAAAAAAGTGTTCCTAGCATGCAATTAAGAGCAGACTAGTGGCACCATAAGATCAATAAGCTAAGCACACAAACTGAAAGTGTAAGTGAGAGGAAATGTGAAAGATCCCTCCTGTCATGGAAAAAGCCACAAAGGCTGCCCTCTAGGTCTTTATTTGCAAGGGGCCAGAATTTAATTGGGTAAGTCAGCAGAACAACCTACATTCAGGGGTATTTTTTTATAACAACCACACAATCACCCAAGTCAAGTCATATGTGTCTTGTCCTTTGTTGAAAGTTTCTAATCTCCATGCATAGCATGTTCTGAGAGAGAACTTGCAGTTGCAGCTCTGCCAGAGCTACAATTAGAACAGCTGCCTCTCTTTAAGCTGCTTCAGTTAAAGTGCAGCTTCTCTTTAAACACCGCCACAGCAGCTCTGCGGTATATCCTGTGAGTTTTAGTTAGAAATTGACTGTCACTTTCTTTATGTCATATCAACAGATATCAGCCTGTCCTGAGGACATTAGTATTATTATACATCTCTGCCATTTCAGTCTCTGTCGCTGCAAAACTCCTATTGTTGTACCTTTCACAGGTACTTCATGGCAATTAATCACGAGAAAAAGTCTTCGTCACCATCCTACATAACATAGGAAAGCAGATCTCTAATGTCATTTTATCTGTGTATTGTCTATTGATAATATCTTATCATAAGAATAATTTTAGGGAATTTGTTATTCATAGATTTCCCAGAAACTGTAAACCTGAAGAAAAGTTATAGCAGAAGCAGAGGAAGAAAAACTAACTTCGCGGGGTGTTAGTTAATTGGACATGTTTGGTAATTAGGACTGCCAAACACACAGGTACTCTTCAGTGTGGTTTGCCTCGACAAGGAGAGGAAATAAATGAATACACACCCTTAGTTTCTGGTTGTGAATGCTGGAAAAGACTGCTCTGTCAAATTCTTGTAGACTGGGTGGAGACAAGGTATCGTAGCTCACACATCAGGCAAAGAATGATCAAGCTCTGTCTGCAAGCAGCTGGCTGATGTTTATGCAGGTTCGTGATGACAGAAGCTGCTGGGTCTTAAACAGGCAAAATCCCTGTAGAAAACAATTGCCTTCAAGGATATTAATTGGTGAATATAATTTCACATATTTACATTATTTCCAAATACATTATATCACTTTGAAAGTTAAAAACAAAAATCAGGCTTCTTAAGAACATAGCAGACTAGAAACTTACAAGAGTGTGTGTCAGAGTCCAATACCTATGCTGCCCTCTCATCCCGTAGCAGAAACTCACGCAGAGGAATAACTGGCGTGTGCATTCTTGATGTTTTATACACTGTGTCATAAACCCGTTTCCAGTGCATTGCTTAGAGCTTCTATTGGATCAGTATTTAGTGACTCAAGGTTTGCGTGTTCAGATTAGCATTGCTAGAACTTCACTCAGAAGGTTCCTTTCCTTAAGATCATGCATCCTATTCCCCACCCCAGGTCCCATATACAGTTCTCTGTTTATCTCTTCAAATCTAGGAATCTGCCTCCTAGCAGCTAACTGCCATATAAATGAGAAGACCTTTTGATTTTGCTGTGTATATCAGGGTTTGTCTTTAATCCACGGTCACAGTGTGATCCATTTTGTATTATCCACCTTTCTGTCACTCTGTCACTGTGAGAAGCTAGAAAATTCAATGTAAGATGAGGAAAGGTTCATTGTGGTCATACATTCACAGGTTTTAGTCCATGGTTGCTTCACCTCTGCTCAGTCAAGTCCCTCTGGGTAGATGCAGGTAATACAGCAAATATGTTAACCCCATGGCACGCAGAAAGCTGGGGGCGGGGGGAATGAGAAGGGAGGAGAGAAAAGAAGGGAAGGAAGGAGGATGAAGAAGTCTCAGGGTCACCTGGGAAGGCATATCTCAGTGCTTATCTATCTAGTTTATTTTATCTAGTCATTTCGACCTCCCAACACCTTCCTGGGTTCCTGGGAAAAGGCTTTGCATTATTAACCTTTGCTGCTCATTGGTCATGTATAAGATGTGAGCAGCGTGAGCACTTATAAGTCTCAACCCAGTCTCCCTTCTTCTCTATTTCCTGCATTACTATGTGAAAAATGCAAATGTATGATTTTCTCTATTAAAAAACAAAACAAACAAAAACATCCCCAAGCCTTCTCTTGACCATACAGAATACGATGCCACTGACATTGCTCGCAGTTTTATCAGTTTTCATTCTGAAACTGGATCTGGATCATATATATATTTTTAAAAATATATTTATTGCAATTTATTCACTTTTGGCTGTGGGCCCCTCCCTTTTCTTCTCCCAGCCCCTCCTTCCCTCTCTTCTCCCCCTACCCTCCTCCCCTAGTACACTGGCTATGTTGGTCTCCTTCTGGAGCTCTTCTCCCTTCCGGTCTTTCTAGGTCTTTCTATCTCCCCCTTCTTTCATAAGATTCCCTGCACTCTGCCCAAAGTTTGGCTATGAGTCTCAGCATCTGCTTCAATACCCTGATGAGTAGAGTCTCTCAGAGGCCCTCTGTGGTAGGCTCCTGTCCTCTTCCCTGTCTTATCCTGCTTCAGATGTCTATCCTGTTTGTCCTTCTGAATGAGGATTCAGCTTCTGTTTAGAGAATAATAGCCGTACTGAAATAGGTTCTACTAGTTATAGGTACTGTGTACTCTTAAGAAGAAAACATGCCTTCCCAGACCTACCACCATGGCCACTCACAGGATTTCCTGGTTTGTTTCATGATGCTGTTTTCTAAATGAAACCTTTTCTGAAAAAAAAGTTTTTATCTTAAAAAAAAAAAAAAAAGTATGCTTCTGCTTCAGAAGATATTTTTACTTTAGCACGTACCCATGATGTCACCAAAACTTCAGAATCCTTCTATGCATTCAAGTTCTGTGCTGTCTCACCAGCATTCTTTCCTTGGTAATAGCTCTGTACTAGACTACTCCACAGCAGAGGCTCATGGGAACATTCACACATGCAAGCATATGCAAATTAATATGGATATATGCAAATTTGTGCATGGTTGCACACTATCGCATACAAAAATAAATTACTTTATATGTTTTCTACCTTATGTTATTAGGCAAATCTAATATTCAATAGACAAACAAGAAAACATAAAACTTAGTTGAGTGTCACCAATTAATGATATCTTCTATTACACAAATATAAAAATTAACTAAATACATATTAGTCCTAATTTGTCAACAGCTGTGCTCAGTATCTTCTTCACTGGTGGTCATTGGTGGTCATTCTCCTTGCAAGGTTTTCAAAACTTTTTATAAATTACTTTATATTGACACATTTTAAAATAAATTTAATACAATAACTTTCTAAAGCCGTATTTTAAATAAGCCAAAGTAGCTTTATTGTAAATGAGTCGTTCTTTATTTACTGTGAACATTTACAACTATAAAAATTTGTGTTAATCAGGCAGGCATCCAAGACAGTTCTAAGGATTCTTTTTTGCACTGAGAAGTATTATTAGCTTTTTTTTTCATAGCCTCTAATTGAAATTGTTTACTGTATGTTAAAGAAAGCACAAAAATAATGGAATATAGTTTAACTTTCAGAAATTAAATTAGTACATTTTGAGGTAAATACAATTATCACTGAATTTTTGTTGCTAAATATTTTGATAGGATTCCATCTGTAAATTTTTTTTAATTCTTTTATTTTTATTTTATGTGTAGAAGTGTTTTGTCTGCATGTGTACAAGAACACAACGTGAATGCAGAGCTCCTAGGGAGGCTGGAAGAGTCTTTGTTGTCGATGGAGTTACAAACAATTGTAAGCTGTCATGTTGGTGCTGGGCGCTGAACCCAGGTCCCCTGGAAGAACAGAGAAAGCTCCTCACCACTGAGCCATATCAAGCCTCATGCAAGTAAAGTTCTAAATGTATTTTCAGAGCAACATATAGATGTTTTGTGTACTTGAAAGACATTTTAGAATCTTATCCAATGGTATCAAAAAAGGAATGTTCCCCATGATCCACATCAAATTACTAATCCACAATGGCATCTTATCAACTTCTTGGATCTTCTTTGCACACAGTCTAATGCATTATAATGTCTTAATAAAATACAGTTTGTAATGGTGACAACAGCCATAGTACATACAATATTGAGTATAAGAAAAATATTTCTAGTGATAATTTTATTTGAAGAAGTAATTTTTAACGATGTTTCACAATGGAAGAGTCATTACTCACTCTGAGACAAGTAATTGTTCATATTGAGGGATACACACAAATAGTTTTTGTGACAGTGATTGACATTCTGAAAAATTCTCATTACCAGCTGGTCGATGTCCTTTGATTTGACTTCTTTAATGCCTTCTCTGAAACAAATCTCATTCCCCTTTCCAACCTCCCCAGGCAGAGGTAATCAAAGAACCAACCATTGAGTTCATGTCAGAGACAGCATCTGCTCCCCTTAACTAGGGAACCCACTTAGAGACTGAGCTAGCATGGACTACATCTGAGCAAAGGGACTAGGTTCTTCTCAGTGGCTGTCTCTGATCACCTCCCCTGAGGGGGAAGCAGCCTTACCAGGCCACAGAGGACCACAATGCAGCCAGTCCTGATGAGATCTGATAAGCTGGGGTCAGATGGAAGGGGAGGAGAACCTCCCCTATCAGTGGACTTGGGGAGGTGAATGGGAGAGAGGAGGGATGGAGGGTTGAATTGGGAGGGAATAGGGGAATGGTGTAGAGCTGGGATGCAAAGTGAAAAAATTGTTATTAATAAAAAATAAATTAATTTAAAAAAATAAACCTAAAGTGACAACACATGCTGGAGAGGATGTGGAGAAAGGGGAGACGTCCTCCATTGCTGGTGGGAATGTAAACTTGTACAACCACTCTGGAAAGCAATCTGGCGCTTTCTCAGAAAATCAGGAATAGTGCTTCCTCAAGATCCAACTGTATTACTCCTAGGCATATATCCAAAATATGTTCAAGTATACAACAAGGACATTTGCTCAGCCATGTTCTTAGTAGCTTTATTTGTAATAACCAGAATCTGGAAACAAGGAGATGTCCATCAACTGAGGAATGGATAAAGAAATTGTGGTACATTTACACAGTGGAATACTACTCACCAATTAAAAACAAGGAAATCATGAACTTTGCAGGCAAATGGTGGGGACTAGAAAAGATCATCCTGAGTGAGATACCCCAGCAGCAGAGAGACACACATGGTATATACTTGCTTATAAGTGGATATGAGTCATATAATATAGGATAAACAAACTAAAAACTATAGTCCTAAGAAGCTGAACAAGAAGGAGGAGCCTAGGGAAGTTGCTCAATCATTCAGCCTTATATTTAAAACTATAATTATAAGTTATATGTTATATGTTGGTCATTTCTACATACCTTATCTTTTAAATAGCTTACAGCAAAAGAAAATGTTTTTTATAGTTGTTTGACTCTTCATGTGAAACTGGTTCGTAGAGAGCCATATGTGTATAGTGCCATATGTATATATGTATATATATATATATATTCATTTATATATATTCATGGATGGACTTGTGTATTTGTGATTTAATGTGGATCATGCAGGGGGGTTCTTTCTTTATATCATTGAATAAGTTTCTAAAACCTTGACTTTCAAATATGCTAATCATCAGGATGTTGTTCTGAACAAATAATTAAAACTTTACTTGTGTCCACTTGTGTCAGGCTGAATATGGTTAGTGGCAAAGAGCTTTTTCTGTTTTTTCAGAGGTCCTAGGTTGAGCTTGCAGCACCACATGGCAGCTCACAATTGCTTGTAACTCCATTACCAGTGTTCTCTTCCCGCCTCCTTAGGGCACTATTCATGCATAGGAAGTCCCTCTAATTTGCAACAGTCATCTTCAATTCTTTTTGCTTGGGGCATAAAATGGGTTAAACGCCTTTAAATGCATTACTAGTTGAAGCAAATTAAAGTCCTTTGATCAAT